>NC_045792.1:2857346-5345241 GCF_009873245.2 Balaenoptera musculus
GTGCACACAGAGTTCCTGCAGGCGTTCCCAGGAACAGGCCTGGAGACCAGGACAAAACTTCATCTGCATCTGATCAACCACAGATCCCAGGTCAGGAAGTATTAGACTCACTTATGAAAAATGGTGTGACACTCTCGCATAGAGAAGGCTCAAAAAGAAGGCGCTTTCTCCTTAACTGAAATTTTCAAATCTGCCAGTCTGTAGATAGAATCTGAGAAACATTCAAACTAGTGAGAGGAATAGTTAATTTTATAAATACCAACTGTGTCACCCAGAGCACTTTCCCATTGCTTCATCTCATTCATTCATTCAAAAATGTTTATTGAGTGAGTGCTGTGTACTAAGTTTTGCCAAAGAAGGAAACAGAACAATCATTCCCTGCCTTCGTGGAGTTTATGGTCTAGTTTACCGTATACGTTGGGAGGTTGACAATAAGTAAATCAGTACAGCAATCATCAATTATAATCTCTTTTAATAAGTGGTACGTGAGTATTAGGGACTTCATTTTATAGACCATGAGACTGAATTTTACCTTGTTTGGCATTTTGTAGCTAGAATCATCACTGGCAGAATTTAAACCAAGGTCTGCTAACCCCAAATGTCTATTATTTCTATTTCATACACTAGCCACCTTTCCTCCCCCAGGAGACAAAATGCGTTAGCAAGAAAAGAAAGAAATAGGAAAACAACAAAATTGAAATTATGGGTCATGTTACGGTAGGGGTTGATTGGCCCAGGAGAAGTTACCATTTGCTCATCAAAATTTTCAAATGCATTATTTGGCCACTACAGTGACCAGGATGGCCTAGCAGAACAAGATTGTGATGAAACAAACAAACAAAATAAACGACGGGGAGGACGCTATCAGCAAAACTGCTGAGAAGCACGGGACCCTCTTCCTCCGCTCTCTGAGGAAGTGAATAGACCATCGCAAGGAGCCCTCCCGAGCTGCCCTCAAAGGCAATTCCACTCACAGATTCATAAACCTTCCAGCCATGGATGTGTCTTTTCTGCCAGGTCCTGGCTGTTTGCAAGCAATGCAGACATTTGTGTGAGATACACAAAGCCATTTCAGTTGCTCAAAAGCTATCAGCACGTACATGCTAGGTCTGAGCAAAACAGATCCTGCAGTACTCAGGGCATCAAAGGGGATTACCCAGAAACCCATAACAGATTTTCATTTAGATGATCATGATGGAGGCTCAGGAGGAGGAGGCTGAGAAACGGGCAGATTTAACTCCAGGGTGGTGAAGGGAATAAGATGAAACGGATGATAAAGGTACATTTGGAGGTTGATTTACCCGGCCCCTGTGCCACCTCCTCTGGCATGGCCCTTCCTTTGTGACACGCAGCAGGCTGGGGTAGGGAAGCCCCTAGAGCAGGCTGGCCCCGTGCCTAGGATGCTAGCCCACTGGGGAGAGAGTAATAGCTATTATTGTTCTTTGTTACCCTGGAAAGAAACAAAACACCCTCGTTAAACAAGTGTGTCCTGAATTTGGGGTGGGGTATGAGGGTGTCCCACTTCAACAGAACTTCTCTTGCAGTCAGTCTTGGCCACCGTTTGAAATCCTTCATTGTAAAGGATTTTCTACTATTTTCCCGACTCATTACTTGTCATCTCTACTTCAAGTCCAAACACTGGCCATCAGTCTTTTATGCTTCTATCTCCTGAGTGACCATTCAGCACTATCTGTATACCTATATAGGACACATTCATTTCTTCACTTATTCAATTATTCAACAATAGTTATTGATTGATCAACTACCATCTCTCAGGAACTGTGGTAGAATCTGAGACTACAGCAGTGAACAGGGTAAACTTGGTCCCTACTTTCCTAGGGAGAGTTTCATGGACATGGTAGGATAAAGAAATAAAACAAAAAAAAAATGACACAAGGAAGGTGAAAAGTGCTTATAATTTTTAATAAGTCATATAAAAAAAGAAGGACAAGGCTGAAGCAATGATTATAAAGTGGGGCTGGGGAAGCTGACTTAGATGATCTCCAGGAAGGGGTCCAAGGAGCTGGGATCAGGGCTCTCAAAGGAGAGAAGCTGTAAGCTGACTTGAAATGGAAGAAGATGCCTTTATGTGATAAAAACTTTCTACAAACCAGGAATAGATGGCAACGCCCTCATGCCGATAAAGGGCATCTACAAAACACCCACAGTTAACATCACCCTTACTGATAGGAGACTGAACGCTTTCCCCCAAGACCAGGAACAAGGCAGGGGTGTTTACTTTTACCACTTACATTCAACATTGCACTGGAGGTTCTAGTCAGGGCAATTAGGCAAGAAAAATAAAGGGCATATAGATTGAAAAGGGAAAATTAAAAGTATCTCTATTTGCAGAGGACATGAGCTTATGTAGAGCTAATCCTAAGGAAGCCACTGAGAAACCGTCAGAATTAAGAAAGGAATTTAGCAAAGTCACAGGCTACAGGATAAATATACAAAAATAAATTATACTTCTATACACCAGCCATGAATAATCCAAAAGTGAAATTAAGAAGACAATCTCACTTACCATAGAAACAAAAAGAATAAAATACTCAGGGATAATCTTAATACAAGAAATGCAAAATGTGTACTCTGAAAACTACAAAACATTGCTGAAAGAAATTTTAAAAGACCCAAGTAAATGGAAAGTCATTCCATGTTCATATATTGGAAAACGTAATATTGTTTAAATGTTTAATTTCCATATTTGTCAACAGATTCAACATAATTCCTATAAGAATCTCAGATTTTTATTGGAGAAATTGACAAGCTGATTCTAAAATTGATTTGGAAATACAAGGCACCCAGAATAGCTACAACAATCTTGAAAAAGAAGAACAAAGTTGCAAGACTCACATTTACTAATTTCAAAACTACAAGTTTGTAGTAATCAAAACAGTTTATTACTGACACAAAGAAAGACATATAAATCAATGGAATAGAGTAGAGAGTAAAGAAATCAAACCCTCACATTTATGATCAACTGATTTTTGACAAGTTCACCAAAAAAAAAAAAAAAATCAGTGGGGAAAAGAATAGTCTTTCAACAAATGGTGCTGGGACATTTGAATATGCACATGCAAAAGAATTAATCTGGACTCCTGTCTCACATCATATGTAAAAATTAACTCAAACTGATCATGGACCCAGACATAACAGCTAAACATAGGAGCACATATTTGCAACCCTGGGTTAAGAAATGGCTTCTTATGTATGATAACAAAATACGACTGATGAAGGAAAAAAGAGATAAATTGAACTTCATCAAAAGTAAAACATTTTGTGATGCAAAGGACACCATCAAGAAAGTGAAAGGAGACCCATGGAATGAAAGAATATTTGTAAGACATGTATCTGATAAGGGACTGGTATCCAGAATATGAAATAAAACTCTTATAACTCAACAAAAAGACAAATATCCAATCTAAAAAATGGACAAAGGATCCGAAGAGACATTTCTTCAAAGAGGATGTGCAGAAGGACAATAAGCACATGAAAATATGTCCAGCGTCATTAGTCATTAGAAAAGTTCAAATCAGAATGACAAGGAGGGACTTCCCTGGTGGCGCAGTAGTTAAGAATCCACCTGCCGGTCTTCCCTGGTGGCGCAGTGGTTGAGAATCTGCCTGCCAATGCAGGGGACACGGGTTCTAGCCCTGGTCTGGGAAGATCCCACAAGCCGCGGAGCAACTGGGCCCATGAGCCACAACTACTGAGGCTGCGCGTCTGGAGCCTGTGCTCCGCAACAAGGGAGGCCGTGATAGTGAGAGGCCCGCGCACCGCGATGAAGAGTGGCCCCCGCTCGCCGCAACTAGAGAAAGCCCTCGCACAGAAACAAATACCCAACATAGGCAAAAATAAAATAAATAAAAAAAAAAAAAAAAAAAAAAAAGAATCCACCTGCCAATGTAGGGGACACGGGTTCAAGCCCTGGTCTGGGAAGATCCCACATGCCACGGAGCAGCTAAGCCCGTGCGCCATAACATCTGAGCCTGCGCTCTAGAGCCCGCGAGCCACAACTACTGAGGCTGTGTGCCACAACTACTGAGGCTCTACTGCCTAGAGCTTGTGCTCCACGACAAGAGAAGCCACCGCAATGAGAAGCCTGCACACCACAACAAAGAGTAGTCCCTGCTCACTGCAACTAGAGAAAGCCCATACACAGCAATAAAGACCCAAGGCAGCCAAAACAAACAAACAAACAAATTAATTAATTAATTAATTAATTTTAAAAAATGACACGGAGATATCACTTCACACTCATTAGGAAGGTTTTAAGAAAAATATCAGTGTCAAGTGTTAGGGTGGATGTGGGGAAATTGGGACCTTCATTCATCAAGGATGGGATTGTAAAATGGTGAGGCCACTTTGGAAAACAGTTTGGTGGTTTCTAAAAAATTTAAACATAGAGTTACCCTATGACCCAACCAATCCACTCCTAGGTATATACACATGAGAAATGAAAACATATGTCCTCACTAAAGCTTGTACATACAGGTTCATAACAGTATTATTTATTATAGATAAAAAGTGAAAATAGCTTAAATGTCCATCAACTGATGAATGGCTAGACAGAGTGTAGTATGTCTATGTAATGGAATGTGATTTGGCCATAAAAAGGAATGAAATATTGATACATGCAACAACATAGATAAACTTTGAAAAAATTAGGTCAAGTTAAAGAAGTCAGCCACAAAAGGGCACATGTTGCATGATTCCATCTACATGCAATGCCCAGAACAGGCATGTCTGTAGAGACAGCAGTGGACTACTGTCTGCCTAGGACCGCGGGTGAGGGGAGATGTCAGGATGCCTGTTAGTGGGTACAGGGTTTCTTTATGGGCTGCAGAAATGTCTCAGAACAGACTGTGGTGATGGGTACACAGCTCTGTCAATATACTAACCAACACCGACTTTTACACTTTAAACTTGTGAATTGCAAGGTGTGTGAATTACACCTCAATCAAGCTGTTCACAATTACCGAGGAGGGAGGAATGTCAGCATCATGGTGGCATGAGTGCACACCCTTGTCTCCCCTTCAATCTACGACCAGTAAAACATCCGCAACTCACCGAAGGTGCCCCTGACCAACATACCAGGATGCTGGAGAACGCCACACATCTGTACATCTAGAGGTGGGAGGCCTGGGGAAACAGCGGAGGCCATGCCCACGAGCCTGGCTTTCCAGCTGGGGAGCTGCGCCCACAGCTCCAGAGAGGCAGGCAGCAGCACACACGACTTTGGCCTCCTGGTTGCAGCAGGGTCCACGGCCACAGGGAACAGGCAGCAGTGGTGGTGGGGCCAGTGACCTCAGTCCCTGCAGCCATGGTGGCACCCGAGACGCCAGCCTCCCTGACCGCAGCAGTGACACTCGTGAACCTGACAACCCCAGGTTGGGCAGAGGTGTCCACAGCCCTGGCTCCCACCCTTTGCTGTCACTGTGGTGCCCGTGACCCCGGCAACCCTGGACGCAGTGGAGGCTCCCGCCATCCCAGTGCCCCTATGGCAACACCAGTGACAGCAGCAAGGCACCGGCAACCCCAGAGGCACAAGGAGCAACAACAAGGGCACCAGGCAAATCTTTGGCAGAGTCAGTGGAGAATGGAAAGTGCAGGTTCTCAAATACCACCAAAGGCAGCTCAGGTGAGAGAAACCAAAAAAAAAAATTGTGATACAGCGCCACCTACTGGAAACCAAAAGAAAGGCCTCTAATTACCAACCTATTGAATTGTTAGAATCGAGTAAAAAAAGCTTTACCTAAGAAGGTATTGGCTACTTCAAATGGGCCAGCAGAAAAACAACTCATCAAGCACCATGCAGAATCACGGTAACACATGGGACCACAAAAAGATGACAATTCTCCAGAAACCAAACTTGAAGTCATGGAATACTGGGATCTAACTGATGGAGAATTCAAAATAGCCGTCATGAGGAAACTTGATGAGCTATGAGAAAAGTCAGACAGGCAGTTCAATGAGCTCAGGAATAAAACTAATGAACAGAAGGAATACTTTACCAAGAGACTGAAACTCTAAGAAAGAATGAAACCAAAATTCTGGAGCTGAAGAACTCAATAAATGAAACGGAAAATGCATTAGAAAGCTATGGGAATAAAGCAGACCACAAGGAAGAGAGAATTAGTGAGCTCCAAGACGGAAATCTAGAAATGATTCAGGTAGGAGAGGAGAGAGAGCTAAGATTAAAAAAACGAAATCCTATGAGAGTTATCCCACTCCATCAGGAAGAGCAACAGAAGGACAGTGGGCATCCCAGAAGGAAAAGACAGGGGAAGGGAGCACAGAGCTTGTTTACAGAAGTAAGAGCTGAGAACGTCCCAAACCTGGGAAGGAACTGGATACACAAGTCCATGAAACTAAGAGAACACCTAATTACCTCAACGCAAAAAGATCTTCTCCAAGACGCATAATATTAAAACTGTCTAAAGTCAATGACAAAGAAAGAATTTTAAAGGCAGTTGGAAAAAAAGACAATAACCTACAAAGGAACCCCATTAGGCTAAGAGCAGATTTCTCAGCAGAAAATCTACAGGCTAGGAGAGAGTAGAATGACAGACATAAAATACTGAAAGATAAAAACTGTCAGCCACGAATATCTATCTGACAGAGTAATCTTTCAGATATGAGGGAGAAATAAAGTCTTTCCCAGACAAACAAAAGCTGAGGGAGTTCATCACCACTAGACCTGCCACACAAGAAACATGGAAAGGAGCTCTTCTACCTGGAACAAAAAAGCAAAAGTACACAAACTTTGAGTAAGGTGATAAATAAATAGACAAAATCAGAAAATTGCAATCAGAATAGGTTGTTAAACAATTATAGCATAACGTTTAAAGGGGAAAAAATAAGTAAAAGTAACCATGGCTACTTCAATTTGGTAACAAACTCACAACCTAAAAAGGGATAATTTGAGACAACAAAAACATAAAAGTGTGAAAGGACAGAACCCATGTAGGCAAATGAAGATAAGATGGTATTAGCAGAAAAAGGATGGTTCTATCCATGAGACATTTAATACAAAGCTCATGGTAATCACAAAATATAAATCTAGAGCATGGATGCAAAACATAAAAAAAAAGGGAAAACTAAGAAAAACATCATAGAAAACTACCAAGTTAAAATGACAGACAAAAACAGAAGGAAAAATGGAGATATAGACCAACCACAAAACAAAAGATAAAATGGCATCACTAACTCTTCATTTATCAATAATCACCCTAAGTGTAAATGGGTCGAATTCACCATTCAAAAGACACAGAGTGGCCGGATGGATTAAAAAACAAGACACCCAACTCTATGCTGTCTCCAGAAGACTCATCTCAGCTCTAAAGACAAACATAGGCTCAAAGTGAAGGGATGGAAGATAATTCTTGAAGCACATGGAAACCAAAAGAAAGTGGGTGCAGCCACATTCATATTAGCCAAAAAAGGTAACAAGAGACAATGATGGACATTACATAGTCATAAAGAGGACAGTTCATCAAGGAGTTATAACAGTTATTCATATATATGCACCTAACATAGAAGCAACAAAATATCTAAAGCAATTATTAATGTACCTAAAGGGAGAAATTGACAGCGAACAATAGTACTAGGGAACTTTAACACCCCACTTTCATCAATGGATGGATCATCCAGACAGAAAGTCAACAAGGAAACACTGACCTTAATGAAACATTCAATCAGATGGACTTAATGGATTTATACACAACATTCCATCCAAATGCAGCAGAATACATGTTCTTCTCAAGTGCACATGGAACTCTCCCAAGGGAAGACCGTATGTTGGGACACAAAACAAGTTTCAGTACATTTCAGAAGTTTGAAATCACATCAAGCATCTTTTCTGACCACAATGGGATGAAACTGCAGGAAGAAAACTGGAAAAATCACAAATCTGTGAAGACTAAACAGCATGCCACTGAACAACTATTGGGTCATTGAAGAAATCAAAGGGGGAATCAAAAATTACCTGAAGATAAATGAAAACATGACATACCAAAATCTATGGGATGCAGCAAAAGTGGTTCTAAGAGGGAGGTTTATACCAGTCCAGGCCTACGTCAAGAAACAAGAAAAGTAGCAAATAAACAATCTAACCTTATACCTAAAGGAACTAGAAAAAAGAACAAACAAAGCCCAAAGTCAGTAAAAGGAAGAAAATAATAAAGATCAGTGTGGAAATAAATGAAAGGCTAAAAAGACAATAGAAAAGATCAATGAAACTAAGCGCTGGTTCTTTGAAAAGATAAACAAAATGACAAACCTTTAGCTAGATGCACTAAGGAAAAAAGAGAGAAGGCTCAGATAGATAAAATCAGAAATGAAATAGGAGAAATTACAAGAATACCACAAACACAAAGGATTATAAAGTAATACTTTGAACAACTATACATCAACAAATTAGACAACCTAGAAGAAATGGATAAATTCTTAGACTCGTAACCTTCCTAATACTGAATTATGAAGAAAATAAATCTGAATAGATTGATCACTAGTAAGGAAATTGAAACAGTAATCAAAAACCTCCAAAAAACAAAAGTCCTGAACCAGACGTCTTCACTGGTGAATTCTACCATTCAAAGAAGATTTAATACCGATCCTTCTCAAACTTTTCCAAAAAATCGAAGAGGAGGGAACGCTTCCTAACTAATTTTATGAGACCAACCTTACTCTGACAGAGATGCTTAGTTAGTTTATTTTAAACCTAATTCAGTTTTTACTTGTAAAAAAAAAATTATTTGTACCTCCAATATCACCCTTATTTCCTGTGTTTTGAACTATAGCAAGTTGTTTAGGTGCCTGTTGCTCCACGTCTTACACACGTTCTACATTCAAACATTACTTAGCCCAGTATTCTACATGCAATGCATGTGCAATGCTTGTTGAGTAAAAGATAAATATACGATGAGTCTAAATAAGTGGGAGTAAAACTGAGGCCAGAAGAAGCCATTCTCTCATTTCAACAAATCATACACGGGCCACAGTTCAATAGCAGAAACTTATAATTGAAAGAGTACATTGGTTTTTACCCTGTACTCCAGGAATCCCTAGGGAATCAGAGCTCTGGTCTTCCTGCGGGTTGCCTTGGAAAACAGGAAGGAAATTGGTTTGAGGTAGGAGGCAGTTTGATCCCCTGACTCTTCTTTAACTAGAGAAACAATTTTATCAGCTGGCAAGTGAAATTCCATTAGAACAAATGGCTTAACGATCTATTTTTATAATAGGATAAATAAGTAAAAATATTAAAAATTATGATCTCGTGAAAAGCGCTCTATTTTTTATTATTAAACTGAGACCCAGAGAGGTTAGGTGATTCTGGCAAAATTACCCAGTTGCTAAGAGAGAGGGACTATGGGTGTGCTATTTGTAATACCACGTAGTTTCCACCTGGATTCCTATACCAACTGCTGGATGACCTCTGGGCCACTGCTGTCTACCTGTTCACTCACTGAAAGACCATCGGACCACCGGCTGTACAAGCTGAGTACGACCTTGTGGTTGCTAGGATGTGGCCCATCCCTTTCAGACTCCATCTTCCTCCACCCGCTCCCTTAACTGGTGGGGAAAATTCACCCTGAGCAAGGATCAGACAGCTGTCCTGTCCCAATCCCCAAATCTGAGTCTATTCGGAACCCAGCTCTGTATTTTACTGGGAATGAGAATCTTCAAACTAGGAAGCTACACCCTGCTCAGAAGCAGATGGATAAATCAGATGATCCCTGCTCCTGACGTCACCATTTAGAAGCACACCTCAAAGGAACTCCTCGTTTCACAGGGAAAACACTGGAACATCCATTAGAAAAGTAGCCACATTTAGGCTGGCAGGGATTGCAGCCCTTTTACGCTGAGGCTTTGCTCCTTGTTTTGCCTGGACCAGCAAATCCATTTCCCACCCTCTGTTCTTTCAACCCATAAATACCGGTCAATGATCAGTTTCCTCTCTTGGCAAGTGACATAATAAATGTAGGCAGGATAGTTACATTCCCTATTATGTGTTTTTAAATTTCTTTGGCAAAAGAATTGTAAATGCTAAGCAAGAGTATGGCTGGGAGGCAGGGGGCCATAATTAAAATCCCTTTTTATTTTTTAAATGGCTTATTAAAATGCTTGTGAAACCTGCGAACACAAAGCAGCAGCCAAAACCCCTTTGCTGCTAAATGGAATGAAATGGATTTTTCAAATGTCATGCTAGTATCCACTTAATAATACATTTTCCTATAGACAGGACAATAATATATATTTTAATCACTTTTCTACAGGCAAATAGACTGTACAGGATCTGCCCTTCACTGGCACTTGGAAATTATGAATTTTTCAATAACCTTTTCTATTATTCATCCTGTGTTATTCCGTAACATTTCTGCATGAGGAATGTGCTTCCCAGACACTTTATGAATCTTTTCTATTATTTATTCAACAGCAAGGTGTCTCCCCACAGCCCTCACCCCAATTCCCCAGAGGAAGCTGCTTGGGGAGGAGTCCCGACATGGATAGCTACACCTCGGGTTATTAATAATTTCAAATCTATAAGAGATGCAGATTGAGTGGCTACTTCTGTGTGGTTCAGCTCTGGCCACCAAGAGGTGTGCTGGCTCTGAGAGGGGATGCGTACTATTCCGGAGAAGTCTAGGAAGATAATCAGCCTAAGACAGTCACTTTTATAGCAATTGGGTTATATGCTCAACTCCTAAACTATGTTTATTCCAGAAGGATGGCCACCTGGAGGTATAACTCTGACCACAGAGACGGGAGCCTGGATTTCACTCTCTGCTACAGACATAGGCTCTCATTTGGAGAAACCTGTTTTTTCATCACCACCCAACCACCACCACCACCATTTCCTCTGCCTGGAAAACTCCAGCTCCTCGAGCACATTGACTCCTCCTGCCAGGTGCCTGCATGGTACCCTGTGTCTTCCCTATTACAGCATTCGTCACATCACATTATTTAACTGTTGTGAGCCATTTAGGGAGGGATGGGATCTCTCCTGTTCACCATTATGTAACCCCAATGCCCAGAAATATATTTAGCACGAGGTAGGTGTTCAATAATTATTTAGAATGATTGAATAGATATATAAAAATATGGTGAACCCGCAAAGTAAAGGAGCTGTTACAGTGGAGGATTACTGGACTGAATGTCAATATTATGACATAGTATGAGTGTATTTCATGTTTGGTAATTGCAATCATTGTTGCTTTTGTTGTGGTCATCCATGTACAATGCTTGGTGTCAGTGTATTTATCCCTTGTAAAAATAAAATACAGTGTGTGTGTGTGTGTGTGTGTGTGTGTGTGTGTGTGTGTGTAAAAAATAAATAAATAAATAAATTACCAAAAAAAAAGACACACACAAAAAAAATATGGTGAACCAAATGCTTCTCTCTAAAATGGCAGTTAAGAAGGTCTAAGGTGCTAAAGACCTATGTGGCAGAATCGAATATCCTTGGAGCTTGGAGGAACAGAACGAGATCACAGCCAAAGGGTGGAAGCTTGAGGTCCTGAGCTACCCAGGCTGGCAATGTTTAGAGTTTTGTGGCTTGTCTTTCTTGGGGATTTCCTGATAAACTGTGGAATTTTTCTTCACTTGGGCGAATGGACTGTTCTGAGTCCTTCTGAATGTAGTTTCCCTAAATCTAATAATAAAGGACACCAAAATGATTTTATTTGCAAAGCAGAAAGAGAGACACAGACGTAGAGAACAAATGTATGGATACCAAGGGGGAAAGGGGGGGGTGGGATGAATTGGGAGATTGGGATTGACATGTATACATTACTGATACTATGTATAAACTCATTAGATAACTAATGAGAACCTACGGTACAGCACAGGGGACTCTCTTCAATGTTCTGTGGGGACATTGTTCTGCTTCCCTAAATGGGAAGGAGATCCAAAAAAGAATGGATATATGTAACTAACATAACACTGTGAAGCAACTATACTCCAATAAAAATTAATTTAAAAAAAAAGAAAAAGGAAAGAAAAAAGAATGATGTGGCCACTCTTGCCAGGAGATTGACCTGGGTGTCACCCTTAGGAAACAAGACATTCTGATGGAACGTGCCCCCTGCTTGCTTGCCTCATCCCCCTCCATCTGGGGCGACATGAAAAGTGGAATCATTATTGTGGAGACCTCAGAGTGCAGAGCTCAGGAGGCTGGACCACGACCCATTCCTTCCCCGGGAACAAGGGTGCAGAGCAGGTGCAGTCCACACAGCAGTAGGAAAAAGGACTTCTGAGCTCGGGGCTGGAATGCCCAGTTGGGGTAAAAGGGGATCCCTGCCTGGGGATTGGAGGAGTTGAAGTGAGTAGGAGGGCTGGAGGTGGAAGTGATTCAGGCTAGAGTGTGAAGGAAGACTCTGCAGATGTTTCACCACCAATACATGCAGGGAAGGCAGTGAAAGTGGAGGCTGGACACGGAAGAGGGGAGGAGAGAAAGGGGGACCGGAAGAGGTTGAGAGCTTAAGGGGGTGGAAAGAGAGGGGAAGAGGGAGGGGAGACAGAGCAACAGACGGCTGAAACAGCCTGCGTGACATTAAAGGGGCCCTACGTTTCCTGAAGGCCCAAACTGAGCCTCAAATTAACTGGGAGAATAAATCAAGTTTCAGCCCCAAGAGGAAGCCTGATGGAGTCCTGGGGCCACGCCACAGAGATGCAGGTAGAAGACCCGCAAGGGCTTAGGAGGAGAGCTCATGCTCCAGGGCACCCTCAGACACCCACAAACCCCAGAGGAATCCTGGCTAGCAGAGCACAGTGGAGGGAGCTGGAGGGGAGGCACAGGGAGGCAGGAGAGGAGGAAAACCTGGAGGGGGTACGTGAGGGTCAGCCCACTATGGCCCTTGTGCCCGTTCTTATAAATTAAGTTTTATTGAGACACAGCCACTGTCATTCATTTACCTGTGTTGCCGAAATGGCCAAGTTAGGTATTTGCAGTATTTGGCCCTCAAAGTCTAAAATACTCACCATCTGGCTTTTTACAGAAAATGTTTGCTGATCACTGGACTTTCCCTTAAATAATAATCTTGAATTTGACTGAAAAAGGAAGATACACATTAGACTGAACCAAGTATACTTGGAGGCATCTAGATCAAGCGTCCCATCATCCAGGGAAAGAGGAGTCAGGTCAAGCACTCTTAGAGCCCGTCCTGGGGCTCGTGAACGGGGTCCCTGGAGACACAGGCCTCTGTTCCTCCATCTCAGCCAAGCCTCCTCCCCAGTCAGCCGCTCTCTAAATATCACTTATTTATGCACGTTTAGAGGGAGGGGGGAACACAGTCACTGGAGATGGAGATGTCATTTGCAGAATAATAATAACGTCCCAGCTGATGAGAGACAAACACCCCGGGGGGTCAGTTCTGCTAAATGATACATATTTCTTAACTATTTAGCTTGTGAGGATATCTGAGGAGAGCACTTAGACTAATTCCAGGGTCTTTTCTTTCCTCTGTATGAACTGCTCAGCCCTCTTGAATGCAGACTCTGTTTTCCTAATTGGATCTCATCAAAGCTTTCTCATCGCCTTCAGCTGGTGGAGGCCCATTGTGATGTGGAGGGAGGGCCAGCCGCCAGCAGGTGATCTGCTGGTGGCCGTGCCTGGGCGGTGGCTGCGTGAGCCCCGTCTGCCCCACGTAGAGCCCACACAGAGCAGCAAGTCTCACGCTGAGACTCGGCTGCAGCCGCCCAACCTCCGTCAGGGCACTGTCCTCACTCGCAAAGCGTGAAAACAGCCACGGTATTAAGAGCCCTCATTAATTGAAGGCTTCCTGTGTATTAGACACTGTGCTAGGCACTCTTCATGCATTTTATGATCAATTTAATCCAACGAAATTCTATAAGGCAGAGGCATCATTAGCTCAGGTTTACAAATAAGGAAATAGAAGCACAGAGAGGTTGAGTAAGTGGCTCAAAGCCACACAGCTAGTGAGCGGCTGAGCAGGGACAGAGCACCAGCAGAGGGAGAGGGGAGAACTGATTGCTGGGACACTTAGAGCATGTAATGATCTACCTTCCTTCCTACTGACTGCTCTAGGTCTTGTGCAGATCCACAAGCCACAGCATATTTCATCCCTTCAAGATGCTGCAATATTTTCCTTGGAAAAAAGATCGCTACCAATCTTTCTTAAATTAGTAATTTTTTGTTACAGATATAACATGAGAACATTATGTAAGACTGGGGGTGGGGGAAAAGAGCCGAAAGGACACCCACTCCTAATTCCTCCGCCCTAACACAAACACTATTATTACTTGGACAGACACAGGACAACTTTATGTATATTCTCCAAATCTGCAGGACATACCAGAATTTCTCTCCCAAATCCTTTCGAGTACCAAATTAAACAACATATAAATGGGACTATGGGTATGGATTTTTTTTCTTGAATATAATTGTCATGGGGTTTATACTCTAAATTGTCCTGCCTTCTAACTTTGTCTAAGACAATCAAAATTATGCATCTTGAATTTCCCATGTTCATCAGAAACAAGTGTATATAAGGTTGGTGCACAGAATTTAGCAATTGCCAGACAGCAACCCAACCAATGAAATATCAACCCTCTGAATACATTCATTCTTAACAAATATATGTAGAAGATCCACTCAGCGTTGGCCACTGTGCTGGGTGCTGAAGGGAGTAAGGGAAAGAAGAAGCAGGCTCTGCCCTGGAGGATTCTGCATCTAGTAGCAGACAGACAGACAAACAGGTCATCATAAATCAAGATGGTAAGGGCAGAGACGGAGTGCACTCAGAAGTGTAGATACACATGCAAAACAAAACAATTAAAACACGGGGAATTGGGGGACTAGATGGCGTTGGTTTAGATCCCAGCTTTCCCACACACGACTAGCTGGGTGGCCTTCCGCTGGGCACCGAGGTTTGGTTTCCTCAGCTGTGAACAGGGATAATAATGCCCTCTTTGCAGAGCTGTAACGGGGCCTGGGTAAGGTGGCCTGCGTAGACTGGCATGGGGTGGGCGGGTCTTTCTCCTGCGTCTGTTCAGATGCGCTGATGGAATCAGCGTGAGCCCATGCGCTCTGGACCTCAGCCCCCTAACCCTGCGGGAGGGCAGCCTGTCTTCAGGAGATTCCCACGCCCCGCCCTCCAAAGATCAGCAAGGAGGTAAATGGCTTCCCTGCTTGTCCCCCTCTAACCTCCGAACTTCCTGGAGCAAAGTCCAAGCAGAAGCCCAGGTGACTGGAAGAGGTGAGGAACCCAGGAAAGGAGGCGCGGGGTGGGCAGGGCTGCAGGAGGGCAGGTTTGTTCTTGGCCTATTTCCTGTCTTGAGCGGAGAGGGAGGGAAAGAGAAGAGGTAATAGTTGGTTTCTTGCTGGATATTGGAGCACATTCCCTGCCAATACTACCTCTCACAAAAGCAACTGCTTGACACCTAGGCAAGGGAGTGTGCAGGGAGAAGAGGACAAGATAAAATTACAAGTGACAGCAGAGCCTGTGTCTGCGATTACAATGCATCGTAAACAAGGCGAATTGCGAATCCAGCTGCCAGGCATGGCCAGAGGGTGACAGGAGAAGATGGCAGGCTGCTGCACATCGGCCTCGAGCCCAGGGTGGTGGGGAGACAGGGCAGGGACAGAGGGCCTGGGGGCTGCCACGTGGGAACTGTGGTGTCGGGGGCTGGCGAGGAGACCGGGAGGATCATAGAGCGAGAGGTGATGAGGAAGCTGGGCTCGGGGGCGCCAAGAGGGCAACTTCGAACAAAGGAGGGAGGGTGTGTGCTTGTGCACGTGGGTGTATGTGTGTATGTGTGTGCACTCACGCACACGCACACGTGTGTTATGCAGGTGAACAGGAGAGAGGAAACTTCAGCCTCTGGTTGCATGACCCCACCACCACTACAGGGCAAAAGACACTAGCTTCTGGAGAACCCTACTGTACAGCAAGCCTTGTAAAGCATTTCAAATATGTACCACAATCGTTCAAGCATCAACCTGTTACCAAAGCAATAATTATTGAGCATCTATGACTCCAGGCCCCAGGCTAGGCTGTGTGAATATTAGATTAAGGGGAGGCAGCACCTGCCTTGAAAGAGGTAGACGTGATCACCCCATTTTACAGATGGGAAAACTGAGTCTTGGGGGGTTGTTATGTGGCCAGGGCTTCTCAGCCAGTGCTGGGGGTGCAGGGACTTGGCCAGGACCACCGCTGGCACTCAGCAGGCTCTACAAGAGCCCAGGAGTTTGTCCTCCAGAGTCGAAGCTGCTCCTCTGGTTTCATCAAGTATTAAAGTAAATAGAGTGCATCACAGATGCTCAATGAAACATAGTTTTCTTCGCCTCGTCGTTGACTTGACCAATACAAGCCCCTATCCTGAGAAGCAGCACTGCCAACCCTGAGCCATTCGCATCCCCGGTGCCCACGGAGGGAGGAAGGTCGTGTGAGTCACAGGGGAGGGACAGCGGTGACCTGCTGCTTCCTGGGGATGAAGGCCAGGCCACCAGCCTAGCGACACCAGAGGGAACACAGGCCGACGCTGCAGCAGGGGGACACGGGGTGCACAGGCAGGGGATGGGGCAGCTGTGAGAGGGGGTCCCGTTCCCTCCTGAGCCAGCTGCCCCCATCCCCCCACCCCAGGCTGCCCTGTGATCCACTTGTACCTGCGTGAGGCCCGGGGCTGCAGCCCCCGGGCAGTGTTCTTGGAAGGTGGCCTCCATGGGGACGGGGTTGCCGGCCTTCCCTCCTGGGCCCCAGGGCTCCAGCTCAGCCCACAGCAGGCCATCGGCTGGGCAGGGCAGCCCTGGCTCTGTTCCGGGCCCTCAGCGGCCCCGGGACATGGGAGACGCCAGCCCTTCTGCAGGCCCCGTCGCCTCAGCTGTGAACCAGGAGGGCGGCCGGTGCTCCGCGGATAGTCGTTGGGATGGAGTTGGAAGGAGCTGCACCTAGTGAAGCTCACCTGCCACAAGAGCGCAGAGAACGACGGTTCTTTTTGCCACATGGGTCTGTGCGGCCAGTGACCTGACACAGGTGTCGAGAGGCCACACGTGTCTGTGTGTGTGAAGAGCGTCAAGACTTGTGTGTGAGAGGGGTGTGCATGAATGTGGTGTGTGCGTGCATGTGGCGTGTGTGTGTCTGTGGTGTGTGTGTCAGGTATGAGGGGTGCATGTGTGTGAGGGGCGTGTGCTATGTGAAGAAAATAAATGAAGGAAACGATACCAAAGATCAATAAAACTAAAAGCTGGTTCTTTGAGAAGATAAACAAAATTGATAAACCATTAGCCAGACTCATCAAGAAAAAGAGGGAGAGGACTCACATCAATGGAATTAGAAATGAAAAAGGAGAAGTTACAACAGACACCACAGAAATACAAAGCATCCTAAGAGACTACTACAAGCAACTCTATGCCAATAAAATGGACAACCTGGAAGAAATGCACAAATTCTTAGAAAGGTATAACCTTCCAAGACTGAACCAGGAAGAAATAGAAAATATGAACAGACCAATCACAAGTAATGAAATTGAAACTGTGATTAAAAATCTTCCAACAAACAAAAGTCCAGGACCAGATGGCTTCAGAGGTGAATTCTATCAAACATTTAGAGAAGAGCTAACACCCATCCTTCTCAATCTCTTCCAAAAAATTTCAGAGGAAGGAACACTCCCAAATTCATTCTATGAGGCCACCATCACCCTGATACCAAAACCAGACAAAGATACTACAAAAAAAGAAAATTACAGACCAATATCACTGATGAATATAGATGCAAAAATCCTCAAAAAAATACTAGCAAACAGAATCCAACAACACATTAAAAGGATCATACACCATGATCAAGTGGGATTTATCCCAGGGATGCAAGGATTCTTCAATATACACAAATCAATCAATGTGATACACCATATTAACAAACTGAAGAATAAAAACCATATGATCATCTCAATAGATGTAGAAAAAGCTTCTGACAAAATTCAACATCCATTTATGATAAAAACTCTCCAGAAAGTGGGCATAGAGAGAACCTACCTCAACATAATAAGGCCATATATGACAAAACCACAGCAAACATCATTCTAAATGGTGAAAAACTGAAAGCATTTCCTCCAAAATCAGGAACAAGACAAGGATGTCCACTCTCACCACTATTATTCAACATAGTTGTGGAAGTCCTAGCCACGGCAATCAGAGAAGAAAAAGAAATAAAAGGAATACAAACTGGAAAAGAAGAAGTAAAACTGTCACTGTTTGCAGATGACATGATACTATACATAGAGAATCCTAAAGAAGCCACCAGAAAACTACTAGAGGTAATCAATGAATGTGGTAAAGTTGCAGGATACAAAATTAATGCACAGAAATCTCTTGCATTCCTATACACTAATGACGAAAAATCTGAAAGAGAAATTAGGGAAACACTCCCATTTACCACTGCAACAAAAAGAATAAAATACCTAGGAATAAACCAACCTAGGGAGACAAAAGACCTGTATGCAGAAAACTATAAGACACTGATGAAAGAAATTAAAGATGATACAAACAGATGGAGAGATATACCATGTTCTTAGATTGGAAGAATCAATATTGTGAAAATGACTATACTACCCAAAGCAATCTACAGATTCAATGCAATCCCTATCAAATTACCAGTGGCATTTTTTACAGAACTAGAACAAAAAATCTTGAAATTTGTATGGAGACACAAAAGACCCTGAATAGCCAAAGCAGTCTTGAGGGAAAAAAATGGAGCTGGAGGAATCAGACTCCCTGACTTCAGACTAGACTACAAAGCTACAGTAATCAAGAAAATATGGTACTGGCACAAAAACAGAAATATTGTTCAATGGAACAGGATAGAAAGCCCAGAGATAAACCCATGTACCTATGGTCAACTAATCTATGACAAAGGAGGCAAGGATATACAATGGAGAAAAGACAGCCTCTTCAATAAGTGATGCTGGGAAAACTGGAGGGTACATATAAAAGAATGAAATTAGAACACTCCTTAACACCATACACAAAAATAAACTCAAAATGGATTAGAGACCTAAGTGTAAAGCCAGACACTACAAAACTCTTAGAGGAAAACATAGGCAGAACACTCTTTGACATAAATCACAGCAAGATTTTTTTGATCCACCTCCTAGAGTAATGGAAATAAAAACAAAAATAAACAAATGGGACCTAATGAAACTTCAAAGCTTTTGCAAAGCAAAGGAAACTACAAACAAGACGAAAAGAAAACCCTCAGAATGGGAGAAAATATTTGCAAATGAATCAACGGACAAAGGATTAATCTCCAAAATATACAAAGAGCCCATGCAGCTCAATATTATAAAAACAAACAACCCAACAACCTCACACCAGTTAGAATGGGTATCATCAGAAAATCTACAAACAAAAAAATGTTGGGAAGGGTGTGGAGAAAAGGGAACCCTCTTGCACTGTTGGTGGGAATGTAAATTGATACAGCCACTATGGAGAACAGTATGGAGGTTCCTTAAAGAACGAAAAATAGAATTACCATATGATCTAGCAATCCCACTACTGGGCATATACCCAGAGAAAACCATAATTCAAAAAGACACATGCACCCCAATGTTCACTGCAGCACCGTTTACAATAGCCAGGTCATGGAAGCAACCTAAATGCCCATCGACAGCCGAATGGATAAAGAAGATGTGGTACATATATACAGTGGAATATTACTCAGCCATAAAAAGGAACAAAACTGGGTCATTTGTAGAGACGTGGATGCAGCTAGAGACTGTCATACAGAGTGAAGTAAGTCAGAAAGAGAAAAACAAATATCGTATATTAACACATATATGTGGAATCTAGAAAAATGGTACAGAAGAAACTGTTTGCAAGGCAGAAATAGAGACAGATGTAGAGAACAAACGTATGGACACCAAGGGGGGAAAGCGAGGTGGGTGGTGGTGGGATGAACTGGGAGACTGGGATTGACATGTATACACTAATATGTATAACATAGACAACTAATGAGAACCTGTTGTTTAAAAAATAAATAAAATAAAATTCAAAAAAAGAAAGAGTTGTGTGTGAGAGGGGTGTGCATGCATGTGTGTGTGTGTCTGTGGTGTGTGTGCGAGGTATGAGGGGGTGTACGTGTGTGAGGGGTGTATGCTGTGTATGTGAAGTGTGTCTCTGGTGTGCGGTATGTGAAGTGTGTGTGAGGGGTGTGTGTGTGCTGAGGAAGGGGCGGCGCCTCCCTGCAGGCGTGTGTCCTGATCACGGCCTCTGAGCTAACCGTGGCGACCTGGGACTGGACACCCGGGGAGGAGAGAACGGCTGTGGCTGCCCGGCGGGCTGCTGTGGCGGAAGGAGAGGCCGAGGTGGTCCCACGTGTGTGGAGCTGGCCTGAGTGTCGCCCCGTCACCCCCTGAGCCAGGGGAGCAGGTTGGGGACCATCCCAGACGCTGGTGGTGGAGGCGCTTCCCGGTGAGCTCTGGCCCCCTCGCTTTCTGGTGAAACGTGTGTCCTGAAGAGGAAGCCCTGCCCGCCTTGCCCCCTGGGTCTCGCAGAGGGGTCACTGGGAACGGGATCTCCCGCCCTCCAGCCTGTGTGCTCCCTGTACCGAGAGCCTAGGTCTCCTTCTCGGGGTCACCATGTGGCTCCCTGTATAACTCGGCTTTCCTAACCTCCCTTCACTACTGCTTTCGTCATCTCACCTGTCAACTCAAAACCTCCCACAGCTCCCGGGCCTGTAGGACAGAGACCAGCCTCTGTCCCCCAGGCACCCCAACTTGGAGCAGGCGCGGCCTTCTCCCCGACCCCGCTCTTGTGTTGACACCGGTTCTCCTTCTCTCTGGCTCGCTCAGTAAGATCTCCTGCTCAAAATTCCAATCACAGCTCACAGCGGGCTGTCTCTCCCAACTGGTCCCAATGGGGTTCATATTTTCACCCAGTTTAGCCACGATGACACATCACCCTGAGTTACAGATGGGTAAGGGCTGTCTTCCTAAACAGGGTCAGAACCTTGTCTTATATGCCCTTGCCCATGATAGATACAAAGTGTTGGATGCCTGGTAAAATTCCACCAGGGAAGAACATCTACCCCCAACCTTCTGATTCCTTTTGATCATCTGCTCTTACTCTAGGTGGAATCAGGTTGCCGAGATGTGAGACCCCTCTAGCTGCATTTGGGTTTTTTGTCCCTGCATGACCTGGGTCCACCACCTAGAGAAGACACCGAAAGATAAATTTTCCTATTCCTCACTTCAAATTGCTTCGGAGCCTTGGCTTTCTAGTACCACTGCCTCAAACTGTATCACCAAGAAAATTTAGTGCATTGGTTAATAGGAAGGATTTTTGATTCAGGCAGTCTTGGATTTGTATCCTGGTCCTTCTATTTCCTAATTGTGGTTTGGGATTAACAGTAATCTCTCTATGCCTTGGTTTCTTCACCTGTGAAATGAGGGTCCTTTTAGTGACCATGCCATGCGGTGACATGAGGATCATTGTTCAGCATAGTGCCTGGCACGTCGCAGGCATCCCATAAAGGTTGCCTTCTGAGTCCTTGTCTTACCTCATCTTCAATGTTGGGTCACTCTTATTAGTTTCCTAAAGACAGTGATTTGGTTTTTCTCTATCTCACTTATTTTACTAACCCTGAACTTGTTGGGATCCCTGGCCATCTTTTCTTTAATACTGACAACTACAGTGTTGTATTCTCTCTGTCCCTGTTGGACCTACTTCCTTCCTCTCATCGTTTCTGATGCATAGTCATGAAAGAATATCGTTCTGTACCAGGCACTGTGGAGCATTTAAGGTACAACTCCACTCATGTGGGTGCGTATGATGACTGAGAAATAAGGTTTACATACATGGAATGAAATGTAAAAGTATACATTATAGTATCAAATTCATTCCACGTATAGGTAACTCATCAAGTTTATAATCAACCAACATTTGTGAGTCTTAAGACCTGACTGTATTTAATAACTTGAATTTGTGGTCAAGAGTATGGGCTCTGAAGTCAGACACTTGTTGGCTTATAACATTGAGAAATGTATTTAGACTCTCTGTGTCTTAGCTGCTTCATCTGTAAAATGGAGCTACTAACAGAACCCACTTCACAGGATGAATGTGAGGATTCAATGAGATGATACAATGTAACACTGCACAGAGTAGGCACCATGTAGTGTCCCTCTCTTTTCTGAGCACTTCCACTTGCTCCATAGCCCCCTAATTGAGCATTTTTTTAAGTCAACTGAAATTAATTTGATATGGACCATTGCCTGATATCACTTGCGATAGTTGATGTTGCTCTAGTTTTAGATATTGCCAGTATGAGATCAGAACTATAGATCATTCCTTCCAAAGCATTAAAAAAACACAGTAAAAAATAGTTTCTCAATGCTGAAGCTGGTCGCACATTTTCTTGTTGAGAACCTAGAGTCTTTCTCTTTAAGCGCCTTCAGAGGAGGATGGAGTATTATTGTGGGCTGAGAATCCCCTACACTAATAGTATTCATTACCTACTGCTGTGTAACAAACTAAGCAGCTGAAAACAACAAAGGTTTATTATCTCACAAGGTCTCTCATAAGGCTGCAGTCCGGCTGTCGGCCAGGGTGATGGTCTGAACCAAAGGCTCAGTTGGAAAGGCGGGGATCTGTGTCAGGCTCACTCACACACAACTGGCCGTGGGCCTTTCCATGGGGCTGCCTCGCAACATGGCAGCTGGCTCCCCTTGGGAGGGCCATCTAAGAATGAGAGAGCTTGCCCAAGACGAAAGTCCTAGTCTTTCTATAACTTAATCTTGGAAGTGACACCGCATAACTTCTGCCATATTCTATTCTTCAGCATCCTGTCAATAAGTAGAGACCACTCTCCAGGGGAGAGGGTCACACAGACCATAAATACCAGGATGTGAATGTCTCGGGGGCCATCTCTGTGGCTGACTGCCAAACCTTCTACACAAAAGGGGACCTCTGGAGAGACTTGCACACCTGTAGTCTTATGCCCCTGAGATAAAGAAGGAAGAACTAACATGTTGTTTAAGAAGACTAAGCTAATGCACACCACCCCCCAACGCACACCAGAGATTACCATGATGGGATACAGTTCCATTGACCTTGGGAGAGTGGGTACTATAAGCCAGCCTCTGGGCTCAACAGTATATACACATGATCCCTTTTTGTTACCAGGGAAAACTTTGTGGAGGATGTGAGCCTTGAGTTGGGTCGTGGTAAATTGGGGAGAATTTGCCTCAATGGGGAAAAGAAAGGAAAGAAGGTAAGAAAAAACACTAACAAATGACTATGGCCTGAAGCCAGGGTGGGGAAAGGAGGAGACAAAAAGGAGAATGTATGGAAACAGAGAAGCAAAAGACGGGCTTGGCCATAAACTGCAGTCATTTAGGCGGGCAATGTTTTCACACCTCGTATATCTTGGTGTTTTGATGAAATGCCCTGATTAGAAAGAGGAAGGAAGGGGGTATGGCTTACATGGCCTTTCAAGATGGACTTTGGGCACCAGGGATTCTGCAGGGATGGTGATATCATGATGGAGAGGAACCGTCTGCGCTAGTCACTGTCTGCTGAGTGGACCAAGGTGAGATGGCGGTGGTGGCCTTGGCACCCTCCATTCGTGGGCAGAGAGGGGTCCAGTCCTGCGGGGGGGGTGGTCTCCTCTGCCCTCCTTCCCTCCAGGCACCAAAGCCCAGACAAGGGTCTGGCAGTGTCTCCGAGGCAAACTTCCTCCCACGAAGCCTGCGAGAACTTGTCAATGGCAGTCAGCCACCAGCATGGGTTCCCCCAGCCAGGCCAGCTGGGAGGAAGGCTGCCAAGGCAGCAGATCTGACGAAAGAATTCTCAATCACATTTACATGTGCATGGTGCAAAAAGGGAAAGGAAGGGGAGAAAAACCCCTCCGGAATCCAAAAAGAAAGTCACTAACTAATCCACCAAAAAAAAGAATCAAGCACAGATTTGTCTCAGATGTTCTCAAATTGCTGTCCTTAAAAGCTCTGCTGCCCCATCTTCCTCCTCCTCCCATCCGTCCAATCGCCCAAAGAAAGCCTCTAATTTTGCCTTAATTTGTGCCTTGGTTGCAAGAACAAAACAGGACGTCACCGCAGCTCCTCCCACCCCTCCCCTGGGCCCCTCCGCAGCTGTGCTTCCTCAATGGCCTGATCGCCTTCTTTCTCTGCCATCATCCCCTATTCTCTGCCGAGCTGGTCCCCGCACTGCCAGGCCCAGTGGGAGCGGGGTGGGAGGGAGCCGTGAACCCGCAGCCCCCATTCCGACATGCATCAAAGGGTCACATTTACACCAGCCGTGCCCTTGACCTCCCAGGGAAGCAGGGGCTGCAAGCTCTGGGTCAGGGAAGAGCAGAAAGCGAAATGACCCAGCCTGCGCGACGCAAACTGTCATCTCGCAAGATGACAGATATCTTGGGCACCTTGCCAGGACCCCGGGGGGGCTGTAACAAATTTGGGTATTTACATCATTTCTCAAATACAAAATAAACACACACAGCCTCCTTGCTTCCTTCCAATTGAATCCTTTTGGAATATCAGATGACACGTTGTTTCTCTCTTGCCTACTAATGGGACACAGGGTTTTATTCTCAGATAAAGTCCTGGCTTCCACCAGACAAGCCCTCACTTAGAATCGTCACTTCTCACTCTCGGGGGAGGCTAATTTAACTCCCCTCCCGTGGCATCCGCCCATGCCTCCACCAAGGATGAGTTCGGAGGCGCTTCTAATTAATCTTCGTAAATTGCTCTGCGATCTTGGGATATAAAGGCGAAGTATTATTAGAAAATGCTGGCTGGGTTAGTGGCCGGCCATAGAAGTGACATGCTGATCAGCTCACTTTTCAGGCTGCAACTCTTGGGAACGGTTGCGAGTGGTTTTATGTGCTGGGCGCACCCTAAGTCCTCAAGAAAAGCACAGAGCAGGGACCTAGGGACATACTCCCACGACTCAGGGTGGGTGTCAGCAAAACGGGTTTGCAGCCAGTTAATCTCGGCTTTTTGCTGTCCCAGTCGTAGGGTAGCGGCATCCCAGCAGATGCTGTGGACCTCTGTGCTCTGTGTTCTCCCACGGCAGCCCTCCTCCTTCGGCTTTTTGGCAATTAGGCAAAGTCACTCGTGGCTGAAACGGCCCTCAAAACCAAGCGGCCCCCATCTTACTAGGCAGGGGGAGATCCCCATTGCAACATCTTTTAACTGGAGACTTGGCATATGTGGATTTCTGATTTAAAGGGGGGAGATGAAAGTGTTTCTCAGGGGGTTCATCTATGGGGTTCATGCACATCAAAGAATGGAATAAATCTCTAAGAAATTTAGGATAAATAACCTTTGATCTCTCAGCCCCACTTGTGACTTATTTCTGGTCCATTCATGAGGATTTAGCGAAAAATTTCTGCCTCTCAGAATCATTGTGTGGCGTGTGAGGCCAACTCAGCCTTGCTCTCTCTTTGAATCTCCATCTGCATTAAGCAGATACTAATCCACACCTCCTAGGATATTTGGTGGAGTAACTAATTAACGTTTAAAGAATGTTCTTTGAACACGAAAAAGCACAGTGTCTGAATGTAAGGTGTGATTACTCTTCCAAATTGCACATTTGCCAGGGTGATTTTTGTGGAGGCATATGACCTTCAGAAGAAAAATATCCAATTACTGCAGTTTGTTTATTATCTCATGTTAAAATGTTGTTAACACAGACGTTTTCCCTTAATTTTTTATGAAGAAGATATCTGAGACACATTTAATATTTGAATATCTATTTGCCACAAGGGCTGAAGAGTTAGATGATGGAAAGCATGTATTGTGTGTGAGGGTGGTGGGGGGGAGGAGGGACTGTTCGGAGGTTTCAGATTTCTCTGAGAGGAGTTAAATTCAAGGCCTCAAGGCACAGAGATCATCTTCTCTACCCTCGAGGGCCAGCAGGATTCAGTGTAGGGATCTGAATCCAATCGGAAAACCAGAGAACATAATTGGTTCTATTGGAACTGAGGACTTGAAGGGCGTCCTCCCACACACTGTGGAAACAGGTTATAATGCACTTGGGGTAAACAACGTGAGCCGGAGAGATGGGCCTGCACCCGAGAGAGGAACAGGTAACAGCAGAGTGGCATCTGGAGCCGTTGTCCTAAAGGAAATGCCTTCCGTTCGACTTCTTTAGAAGCCGAGATGAGTGTGGCCGTGATTCCCAGATGGGACGGGGACGGGGTGGGGGGGGGGGTGCCGCTTCGAAGGCAGAGCTCAGGGAGGGGGACACACAGGGGCCCAGTTCTGGAGCAAGGGCACCACCCCTAGGCGGGAGATGTCTGAGAAGAGCCCGCTTTGGGATTTTTGAGGTGTTTGCTCAACAGAAAAGTAGTGGCCGGGGGGATGTGACTGATTATGATGAATAACGTCAGTGTATAAATTACTGAGTGTTAACTCGGTACCGAGGGCTGGCCCAAGTGCTTTGAGCATGTTCACTGAGGCTTCCTCCCATCAACTCTGAGGCAACTGTGATTCCCTTTTTCAGATGAGAAAATGGAGGCTTGTCCAGAGTCAAAACAAAACAAAAACAAAACTAGTAAGTGGTGAAGCTTAAATTTAAAATGCAGGCGGCTTAACTCCGAAGCATAGCTTAACGGCTAAGTTAACTTTAGCAGTGTATCACTTAAATTTAGAAGTGAAGATACTGCTATGGGTCTAAAAAAAGACAAGGATTCATTTCCATACGGTTGGGCCCATGGCTCACAGGCAGCAGAGCTGGCTCCTTTTTTTCTCCAAGTTTCTCATAAGCTGGGTGGTGCCAGTTGGTGTAGATTCCAGGCCCTGTTTTCCCCCTCAAGGCAATTCTTGATGTTCGTTTACAACAGATTTTGCTAGTACAGGAAACCCCTCCAAAGGGCGTAACTTTTAAAGCAGCAGCGCTCTTGCATTCTGGGGGTGAAGGAGGCGCAGAGTTCATATGCTGAGTAAAGCTGGCTTTCGGGGGCGTGTGGAGGTTGGGAGTTAGGTTGGTAAGGACTTTAACAGACTTTTTGATTTGCAGAGTTAAGGGTTGGAGCCCCGTCTAGAAGGAGACTTTGAGCACACCAGGGTGGAAAGGTTCTACGTAATAACATCAAACCCTGTGTTCTTTGTGGGCAGGGCAACATTCTGGGGAGTTAAGATGGCAAAGGTAGCTCATTGTCTCCCTTGAGAAGGGAGAGCTTGGGCCCTGGAATTCAGAGAAGGACGAGGGCTCCAGAAGAGGGAAGACATCAGGGCAAAGCCGGAGTGACAGGTGTCATAAGTGTGATGTCAGGTATCAAATTAGACTTCTCTTTCCCGACGTAACTCCGCTGGGCTACCACCATGTGGTCTCACCTCTTTGGAGAAGAAGGAAAAGAATAGTGCCTACATTTGGGGATAAAGTGGGAGAGAGAGGTGGAAGGACAGAGTAAAGAGGTGACAGACCCGCAGGGTGATGGAGCCCTGAGCAGCCGGGCGGGTGGAGACCCAAGGAGGCCTGGGAAAAGCCCCAGAACCAGAAACAAGGGGAAGGAAAAGCAGGCGTCTGTGGTTCTGTGAGCAGAAAGGAGACAGCATGGCCGAGAAGACTGAAATGCTGGGGTTTTCCAGAATGAAAAAGAAACATTTTCTTTGAATATGCAGGTGACATCCCCAATATTCTACATGCTTCTAGCCATAACTCAGGATCCTACAATTCTCTAAAACGTTATTGCCACCGCCACCCATTTTTTTTGTTTATCCGCAGACAAGCATAACTTTATTTCTAATTTTTGACGGCCACCGTGACTTCCAGCAGAGGGACTTGTGGTTCCGTCCTGTGTGACTATGGTTCCAAGGGTTCATTCATAGGACCCTCAAGAACCCAAATGCAATGGGACCAAAAAAAAATTTTTTTTTCCATTGCTGTAAGAAAAGCAATCTTACGAATGTGGCAAGACTGATGCAGGGAGTAAAAAGAAATGCTTACTTAGGTCCCTGATTTCAGACACAAGATAAAGAAAATCTATTGCCCCCTTGTCAGCCTTGAGATCTGGGGGGTCCTGAGAAAGGTCCGTTCAAGTACAGACTTCTCCCCCTCACCTCTCTTTCCCTCCCATTAACTCTCTCCCTCTGGCAGGTCACTTGGCCAAAGGAGACGGGCCTGTGATTCTCAGCCCTCTGGAGCAGCTCTGGCCTCCCTGAGTCCACGTGAGAGTGCCTGGCCCTTTGTTCGCTCTCTTTCTCATAAATCCCGATTCGCCTGTGTCTATAGCCTGAGCTCTAGCTGTCTGTGGAGGGCAGGGGTGGCAGGTGGGTGGGTGTGGGCCAGATCACCGTCTGGGGCCTTACAATGCTGATGTGTAATCACAACTCAGGCATATAGCGTAATGTGGCCATAAAGACCTCAGAACCACAGTATAGGAGAGTTATGCCTGAAATGAAGTCCAATCTGTGATAAAGCCGCCAGCATTAACGCCACAGATATGTGACAGCGGGCAGAGAAATGACTGATTGGGGATGTTTATAAATATAGGAAGTGAGCTGCTTGTGGCATCCAATAGAGGGGGTTAGCAGAATGAAGAGAGATGGTGGCTGATGAGCTCTCGGGCTCCTTTAGGGCTGCCAATCCACAGGAGCCCCGGAGTTCACTTCATCCCGTGGCCCTCCTGGTGGGGTCCCCAGGCCCCTTACAGGCCGGCTCCACCTCTTGGCTAGGCCTTGAACTACAGCTCGCTTAATAAGAACTTCTGAACAGACAGCAGGGAGAGATGCAGGCCAGCACCGCCATTCCAAATACGGCACTGCTGCCTTGGCACCACAGACAAAATCCCGGGATTTACGCACCTGTCTCCTTGTAGATGTCCTAAAAATACAGAATACTACCTTTGGAAAAAGCTTTTAAAGACCCCCGTCTAGCCCACCTCTTAAAGCAATGCTGAAATGCCCTGTGCATCTTGGCTCTGCCTGTGGGAACAATGCCCTTTTCCAGAAGAGGCTCCCTTCTCTGGCATTTCACTGACATCGAATTTCAGAATTCAAGTTCTTTCCCTGGAGCACCCACCCTCTGGTCCTTAGCAGCGTATTGAGCAAGGATTGGCCATTCTTCTTTCACAAGACAGCCCTGCAAATATTTGAAGAGGTCTCACGTTCGTGTGTGGACATGGCTTTGCTCCCCCAGTGGACAGGGCAAGCTCTATTGCTTTTTGTTCACACACCACGTGCTCTCATTCCTTTAGCATCCTGGCCAGCGTGGGCCATTGCAAACCTTTAACTGTGGTGCAATGGTCAGCAAGGCACTCGGGGTATTGTCTGACTGGCTTATAGTAACGCGGCGCTCGGGAATGCTTTGTTTTATAGAATATAACAAGGGGAAGGTGCTGCCCTCCCGTAACTTGTAGGAAACTAACAATCAAGAAGACCAGTACATTGTTTTCCCTCTTCCTTTTCCACCCTGCTGACACCAAACTCTTCTTCCATCTATCGGCCTCTTCCTAATTTCAACCTATTTGCCTCTGGGCCCCATTGTTCCTGAGAGCAGGGTCCAGAGCGGGAACTGTCCATGACAGCTTCCACTCTGATTTTGTCTCTACGATCAAACACAGGAGAGTTAAAGTGTATTAGCCCAATACCTCAGGCTCTCCATCCACTGCTAGCTTGACTTGGACGTTGCATTTCTTTCGATTGCTTAAATTCCATTTCAGTTCCCAAACCCAGTTTGCTCCTAGTTATGCAGTTCCGGTTACTGGCTCCCTGTCCTGTTTCCTGTGACTGTCTTGCTAAGCTTCCAGGCCTTGGCATCTTTAGCACAGGGTGCTCTGCTTTGATTGACCAACCTTTCCTCCAAAGACATCACGTGTCTTACCCTTCCTCCTTCAACCAAGCTGTGCACCTAGTAAAGAGGAGTCAAAATAATAAATGATTCGTGTGCATTCCTGAACTGGATCTCACTGGATCTCAAGAACCCTACAAGGTAGGCAGCTACAAATATATCTCCATTGTATAGAGGCAGACACTGAGGCACAGAGGATTTAAGTATTTGGTTGGTCAAAAACTTCATTCGGGATTTTCCACAACATCTTATGGAAAACCCAAACGAAATTTTTGGCCAACCCAATAACTTGCCTAAGGTATGCAGCTGATAGGTAGCAAAGCCAGTATTTAATCCTGTAGAGTTTGGGTCTAGAGCCTGGGCCCTTGAGACCCTACACTGTGGGTTCATGAGGAATATATTCAGAAAATGAGTGAAAACCTTCTTTTCTGTACCTGGATCTCAGCCTGGAATGGTTGCCGGTTCTGACCCACCACCCTCTCCTGCAGCCACTCTCTTTACAACCCACACTGTCCCTGATGCACTGGCCTTTCTCCCAATGGCATCATCCAGTGCTTAGGTCTACCCGAAGGACCCTCCCAAAGAGCCCCTACCCTGGGGAAGTTACTGCAGTTAGCTAGACCACGCCTGAATCTAATATCAGATTTGACAAAAATCTATATTTGAATAATTTACTTTTTCAACCAAATTATAAGATATGGCATTTTTTTTCCCATGTTAAATTTCATCATCTTAGATTTGACCCATTCCTCCAGCCTGACAAGATCTATCTGGATGCCATCACCTGATACATTTGCTTTGGCTCCCAATCATGTCATCCACAAATTTGATAAGTGTCATCTCTATGTCTTCATCCAAGTTGCTGATGGAAACATTTAATGATACAGGACACAGCCTGTGTCTCTTGCAACCCACGCTTGACATTGATCAGTTACTTGTTCAGGACCCGTTGGCTATAGGTGTTCATCCACTCACTAATACACCTAATTTTACTAGTAGTATTCAGCCTAAATTTCTTCATCATTCCAACAAAGCTATTACAAGAGCCTTGTAAAATGCATTCCTGAAATACTGATTCACCACGCCTACTGCATTTCCCCACAAAACACTGTCAAAGTCGGAAATGAGGCTTGCCTGATGTGACCTAATATTAATAAATCTAAGACAGTAGGAAATCACTATTAATCCACACTGTGCGTTGTAAGAGTCTAAAGAAAATTCTATGCCTTCAGCACATTGGGTTCTGAACTGTCGTGGAGTCCTAGATTTCCTTAGAGGAGTTCAGAGGCTACTGCAGGGCCTTGCGGGGGGAAATGGAGCAGGTACCAACCAGCCCTGCTTTCAGAGCAGCTCTACTAGTCTGTATGTTATAATGATGTTCTATTATAGATCCTTCTTGAAACAGTGAGATGCAAAATACACTTTGAAAACTACTACTTTAAAGGAAGAAAGCAATCTGTCTAAAGTTGTACTTGATTGTGCTATATTGACTGGTGCTTAGGACAATAACTTTGTTAATAAAATTGAGACACTATTATCTGCATTTGCTCTGTGCCTCACAGAAGTGCTATAAGAGTTGATAGATAGCCTTAGGACAGAGCGACGAAGCAAGTCCATTATTGAAATGCACACACTGAAATGCCCAACAGAATCCTTGTCATTTTTTCCGAGCGATCTGCTCAGAGGATGTTTTCCCCATCCCCAAACATTTATTGAATGCCTCCTAGCTACAAAGTATTTTCAAACACATGATTTCTTCAACTTTTGCAACAATCCTAGTGAGGGGGACACGGTTATTCCTGTTCACCAATGCGGAAGAAGGTGATGCTAAAATGAGGTTAGACAAGTGGTTTATAATCACACAGCCAGTAATCAGAGTCGAAATTCAAACTCAGGTTTGCTTGATCCCAAAGTCCTTGAAATTTGCCTTTGTATCCCACGGGCTCATAGCATTATCAGCAAATCAAGAGCTAATAGTTTTGAGTGTTCACTGTGAGCTAGGCACTGTGCTGTTTACAAAGGTTATCTCATTTAATCTCACAATAACCATACTGTGGGTGATGGTATGATGCCCAGTTTTGCAGATGAAGAAGCTTCCCAGGGTCACAGAGAAAGAAAATGGCAGAACTGAGATTCAAGTCCACATCACCTGATTCCAGAGACTCTGCTGTCAGCAGTCATGCTATCGTCATTTAATCAGGGCTCACCTTCTTTTCAAACTTGACACAGGCAGGGGCTCACTGGCCGTTCTTGGAGGGGTCTTGGAAGCTGTGTCTGTTCCCATGAGCTCTCCTAGGTGAATTTACTATTAGAGATGACTTTTTTCTGTTGAGTGAGGCCTTGGCTTATGTTTAAATGGGAGCAGTTTCCATCAGTCATTAAAAGTTTGATGAGAAGCGGAGCCTCTCGACGCGTCCAGGTGAGAGTAGAACATGGAAAGCGAGGGGCAGCCAGTCAGGTGAGCTTTGACAGGCTTAGGGGTGGAGAAGAGGGCAAAAGCTCAGAGGATGGGTGGAGGCAGGTCTGGACCACCTCCAGACCTACCGGGCGGGCGCTCTAACGGGAGGGAAGAGGGGACTAAGGCAGGCTTTATCGTCAACACATTTAGCTCCAGACTGATCCTGGTTCTTTTGAAAGAAGACCCTCAAATAGCCACATCCTGCTGTTCCCTCTCGTCTTGTTCCAACTGTGCTGGAGAAGAGCTGAAAGGATGCAGGCCTGTAGAATCTGTAGGCGATGCGAACAGAATCGTGCTTGGAAGAAGGGGCATTTCAGGGGTGTAGCTGTTATTTATGGTCTGGGGCCGGCTCCCTCCCCCATCATTGGCAGGAGCAGAGTGCGGAAGGGAGTACAAATCACAATGACTCCCTCCTTCCAGCCCATCTTTCTAGACACTGTGTCGGAGGCTGGCTTTCTGCCAACATATATATTTCTATTGCTTATTGAGCACAAAGGAAGAGAACGGTCCTGAATCGCACCAGACAAGGAAAGAAATGAAATTTTAACACTGGTAATGTAAGATGCTTTGCACTTTTCCTCCTTTTGGAGTATATTTGCCCCTTGAGATAATTTGGCTGGAATCCACAGAGCAGCTGGGGAGCAAAAGCATGAAGGTACCAGAGACAGGATATTAGTCAGTAAGAGGAAATGGGATCCGAGGGGTGGTCTGTGTAAGATCCCCTGCACCGTGGACTCTTTCAGAATTGGGGAAGTTTGAGCCCTCACTGCTCATACCAGTCTCCAGTGATTCCTTTTGAACCCCATTAAATGGTTTTCTTTTTTTAAATTTTAATTTAATTTAATTTTTTTATACAGCAGGTTCTTATTAGTTATCCATTTAATACATATTAGTGTATATATGTCCATCCCAATCTCCCAATTCATCACACCACCACCCCCCCCGACCCCGCTTTCCCTCCTTGGTGTCCGTACATTTGTTCTCTACATCTGTGTCTCTATTTCTGCCTTGCAAACCGGTTCATCTGTACTGTTTTTCTAGATTCCACATATATGCATTAATATACCACCTCGCTACAAATGACCCAATTTCATTCTTTTTTATGGCTGAGTAATATTCCATTGTATATATGTAGCACATCTTCTTTATCCATTCATTTGCTGATGGGCATTTAGGTTGCTTCCATGACCTGACTATTGTAAATAGTGCTGCAATGAACACTGGGGTGCATGTGTCTTTTTGAATTATGGTTTTCTCTGGATATATGCCCAGGAGTGGGATTGCTGGGTCATATTAAATGGTTTTCTTGAAGATACTCAGCTAAAACATAGGAAGAAATGGGAGAAAAGCAAGAGGAACAGGCTGGGAGTGACAGAGAGGCAGGTTCCAAATCAATTGTCTGAACTCTAAAAGTTCTAGTGATCTGACAATGAACGAAGGTTATTCCATTAAGTACACTATTCAGTTAGAAAGTATTATTTCAATTTTCTTATGTGTCCTATTAGAAAGAGCAGTATTGAGCCTCTCTGTGTGTTCTGGACTATGAAATAAATAATATGATATATAGTTCTCGTGTTAAAGAAACATCTCGACTGGAAGAGAAGATAAAATGTCTCTACTCTCAAGACACATACTATAAGACCACTTTCGGAGCAAATTTTACTGTAATAGTGGACTTCACGTCACTGAAGCTGTTTAAACCGTGTCTGTATAAAATTCTGTTAGTCTCACTGTAATTTAACCATGGATTCCTGGTTGCAGACCTTCTCAGAGCCTTGATAAGCCAAACTTCACTGTGAATCTTTCAGAGGAAGACGGGTGTCCAACAGTTTCATAAGCTGGTGAACCACACAGCCTTCTCCCCGTTTTATTTAAAGAGCTGTCCAAAGGGACTGAGGTTTTGGAAATTTGGGAAACCCCGCTGAATACGGTGTTCTTGCACTAAGCAGAGGTTGAAATAGATGCCATCTAAGGTACCCTCCAGGCCTGAGAGGACACAGACCACCGGCCAAGCAGGGGCCTCTTTGGGGAGGGGCAAAGCCCAGGAGAGGCCTGCTGCTGTTCAAACAGCCCCATGGCCCATCTCGGCTCCAGCCCCCAGAGGCAGCTCTAGGAGAGGAGAGACCGCCCTCTCTGTGTGAGACCAGGGCTGAGTGATGGGGAGTCCGGTCCTAGTGCAAAGCTGGGGGAAGAAGAAGACCTTCTCAGACAGATCATACTGCTTCTTTGACCAAGTCCAGGTCACTCCTCTTCCTTCAAATCTGCTCGTCTCCTTCACCTTGACTGGCATCCATCAGCATCCAAAGAAGGGATCCTAGCATCACTAAGTGAGTATAAATGTGCACCTGTTTGCACACACACACACTCACGTACACACTGACAGACAGGCTCTGGTTTGCATTTTGTGGCTCTGTCAGTGAGGCCCAGTGGGGACTGAAGTTCCCCCCTCACACTGAATAACCTTGGACAAAACACATCACTGCTATCCAGGTCTCAGTTTATGCAAAATAGAGAGAATATGAATATCCTTTTTTCCCCCTAGGATGTTGAAGAATTTAAAGGGAGTCTTGGACATGAGGGGCGTTAAAAGCATGGTGTGGCTTGGGCTTGCTTTGGGGTCATATTTCACCAAATAGAGTAGGGAGTACAGTGATATACTGTTTTCTAATTTGCAGCCACCGCTGAACGGCTCACCTGCAACTACAAAGAATAAAGTTGTCTTTTCAAGGTCATTTGGTTTTTAAAAGGCTGATCTAGGTCTGTCTCTCCAAGCACTTTACAGAACCTTTGCAAAACCCCGGCACACACACTGGACTTCTAGCTCCCACACCCTCAAGTCCAAATCCAGCCCTAACACCCATCCTGGAGCCACGGCAGGGAATAAAGGAAGTTGCGTTAAAGAAGAAGAAGGCACATGCTTTTATCATCTAAGTCAGCCCGAATCCTCCTTGCTCTCCAACAGACAGACCATGTCTGGGGGCTCAGAGAAGAAACCCCTGGGGACTTGAGTGTTCCCAGGTGGAATAGTCTTCTGTCACTTCAGAAAAAACCCTCATTCTCATCACCAAGCCCCCAGAGATGACTGAGGAGCTCTCTTCAGGTTCTGATTCTTTAAGACAAATGTTCCCCAACCTTTCTTTGAAGTAATTCTATTGGGTATTACCCAGATTCAGGAGAGATTTGTGGGCAGGAAAATGCTGTTGGGAAAGAATGCTTCTGCTGGCTAAAATAATCCCCATTCATTTTCCTCTCAGCTTCTCCCTGGCAATCTTAGAAGAGGGAGCTATTTAGGAAGAAGGGACCTTGGCCAACCTGGGCTGCCTGGGAGAGGTATCAGTCTCCCCCATAAGCCTTCGGGAAGGAGGAGAAATTGTCTCAAGTCAACAATTGGAGGAAACTGAAGTTACCGCCAATTGAAATGAGCCCTAACCCACTAGCTGGGAGTCCTTGCCTTTGTTTTCTTACCATTTGAAAACACCACCCAGGCTAATTTATACAGGCTTTCTACAGCGAGACACTTTATGAAACACATTTCATCTGTTCTTCTCTCCAGTTTCAAAAGGCGGGCATTTTGCAAATGAGCAAACTGAGGGATACAGTGATCAATTACAGAGACGGGAGGTCAACCCCAACTTTCCTGGTTCCAAAGTCACTCCCGTGCATCAAGTTTAATTTCTAAGAACGATGAAAAAGCATTTGCGCTCCAGCCAGAAGGTTGGAATCGGGGGAGTTCTGCAGCCCTGTCTCAGCCGGTCACCAGGCTGGATGCTGTCACGTCGTGCTGAGGATCCCCTGGCCCCCGGGAGGAAGAGGGGTGCAAAGATGGGGTGGTCTGATGTCTTTGCTGGGTCCGAGCCCCCTCTCTCTGTCCCTCCTGTTGGTCGGGGGACCATGGGGAGATGACAAGAGGGTAGACACAGGTGACAGTGAGTCTGCGGGCTCTCCATCACATGGCCGACAAGGAGCCGGGAGCCTGCTTCCCATTCCGCCTGCATCCCGGCATGTCCTCCTTCATCAGCACAAGAGTTAGATATCTTGAAACACTGAAGTTTTCATCTCCTCTTGATTGGGCTCTATAGCAGTTTAAAAAGTTTCTGCCTGAAAGCGAGAATCATGTCACACCTTAATAGCCTCATTTCTAGGGCGACAGGGCTTTTTAGAGTCCCGAGCCTTGGTGGGGATGTCTGAGCAGCGGGCTTTGTTTGTCTCCTGTGCATTTCTATTCAGGGAGCTGTCTCTGAGAAGCCTTTCATTGAGCTCACAGTCATCCAAAGGGGAAGAGAAACATGCTCTACATGAACATTAGTGGCAGCCGAAATTTGTCACACCGGAGATCAGGAAGCACAGCCAGGTAAAGGAAGACAAAGAAAAGGAGGAAGGGGTGGGGGATGGGGGATGCCCAGACGGTCTCAAGAGTTGGGTGGGCATCGTGATGTTTCAGGTTTGGGTTTTACCCCTCTGGAGAAGAACAACAGACACAGACTAGAGCTTTCCCTGAGGGCAAATGTATTCAGTTGCTCTGAGTGTCAGAAGGATCCTTGCTCCTGAGAGGGGGCCCTTGGGATATGCCCACTGTGATACATGAGGGCACCTCCGACTTGGCTGCTTCCTGGGGAAATCCTGGGGCCACACTGTCCTTTCTGCAGGCGGTGGTCCTGCACATTAGGGGCCATATGCACCGTTTACCTGCAAGACAAAGCCCCTGGGTCTGGCTGTACACGCGCACCTGATGCGTATTGACGTGTGTTTGTGAAGCCAATTGGTACCAGTCAAATTTACTTCAAAGGGGCCCAACTAGGGCCTCGGGTTGCTTTTTTAGACTGTCCGCCCAGCCTGCGGTGCCCTACGGGAGAGAAAGCTGGCATGCAGGACGACACATCACATAGGAAGGCAAACTTCACCCTTTCACAAGCTCTCTTCCTCCCAAAGCCCGTATCACCAAAAAGGAGTGTCTCTGCACGGAGGCGTGTTTGTGACCTAGTTCTGAAAGGCTGGGTCCTATGTTGCTTTAATTAAACAGTACATGACTCAGACGGCAGCCTCCTGTGCTGTGGGATCGGCTGCGGATGGGGGGGATCGGGCCCCCCTTTGTCTTTCCACACTGTGCTTTTCAACAAGGAGCGTGAACATGGAGGGACAGAACAGAATTTCCTCCCTGGAACACAGTACAGCTTCTCCTGCCTAGCCTTCTCTGACCGTGGTACCAAGAGGCTCGTGCAAGAGGGCACGGTTCCCCAAATCTCTCAGTTCTCTCAATAATCATTACGCAGCTTCCCTCCCTCGATTGCATCTTCACCCGAGTGATGTGCAGGGAATGTGCCTGGCCTTTGGAGCAGGACTCGGCTCCGTTTCCCGTTAGATGACCTTGGACAACCTGCTCAAACGTCCCGAAAAATGTCAGTTTTCTCCTGGGCAAATTAAAACAGGCAGAATACCTACTCTGCAGAACTTTTTTGGATTTGTATTAATATATGTAAATCATCCGGTAGAATGCTCAGAGCCACTGCAATGTCACTCCATCAGGAGGCTCTTCCAGCCCAAGTAAGGAGCTCCTGCTACACCAAGGATTCCGCCTCCCGCTCTGAGCATTCAGCAAAAATCAGGTAATTAATCACCTAGTGGTTAATAGTTACTGAGCACCTAATGCGTGCCAGGCATCCTTTGAAGCACTTTTCTTCTTATAATAACCAATGAAGCACTACTGTTATCCTCATTTGCACATCAATAATTTGAGGCACAGAGCAGTTAGGTAACCTGCCCAAGGCCACACAGCAGAACTGGGATTTAGCCCAGGGTGGTTGCAAGTCACTGCTCTCACACACCACACTGCACTGCTACGGGGCCTCAGTCACCTCTTTGGTGGCTGTCTTCTCTGTTACCCTGTTCATTCTGGGAGGGCAGGGATTGTACTGCCCTTGTTCATTTCTGAGTCCGTAGTGCCTGCACCTAATAAGCAATGGTGTTTATTGAGTGAATGGTTATTATTTTTAAATTATTACTTTAGCCAGCATTATTTCCTGCGGGTAGAGGACTCTACAAATTCATGACCCACTGTCACTCCATTAAATGTGTTCTCAATGCATTTCTTTCAAGGTTCACATAGGGCTTCTGGGTTTTGGAATTTTTCGGAGTTTGTGAAGAAGTCCAGCCCCCTCTACCCTTCAGACATAATAGGCACCTGTCATCTGCCTGCTCAGCATGCACTTTCCACCCGAAAGATCTGGATAAACCTCAGCCAGCGCCCTGTCTCCTCCACGGGCTGGCTTAGCTGCTCCTCCCTGCCTGCTCCAGGGGGATGTCTTCATGGACCTGTGCTCCCATGAGGGCAGGTGAGACGAGCTCTTCTCCAAGCACAAGAAGGGGCACCAGCCTGTGAGGATGCCCCTGGACCCAGTGGCCTTGTCCCATCACTCTGGTCTTGTGCTGGCCTGTCCCTCTCACAGAGCCCATCTTCCTGTGATCTTCTGTGAGACCTGATCTCATTTCTTTGAGGCTCAGCTCCAAGCCTCTTCTGAGGGGCCGCTCCTGACTCCCAGTCTAGAGAAGTCTGTCTCACCCCATCTTAGTTTTCCCTGCTGCACTTAACACCCTGAGGATAGCGTCCTCATTTCTGTGTCGTGTGTTTATTTCTAATCGCCCCTGTCTGTCTTGTGTGCTGCTGTGGCCTTGATGCTCAGAGCACGTATGGCATTTATAGGCACACAGCCGGGGGGTGGGGGGGAGGCAAGAGGGAGTGAGTTACACACCTGGATCCCTCCCAGTAGGGCGACCTCCTGGAGGGCAGGGGTCAAGGGTGATTCATCTCAGTTGGCCTTGTACCGAGCATACCTTAAGTTCAATAGATACTTCAGGCATGGCATGAACAAATAACTGAAATCTTGAGTTTTTCAGCAGTGGGATGGGAGGGAAGGCAGTGGTGAGCTGGATGGAAAATGGACATGCCTGTCCCTAGAAAGGAGTTGGTGACGAGAGATAGAACCAGGGAACCAAAAGGCTCCTGGAAACCGTGTGAGGAGAGGATCCAGTGACCAGGAGAGGGTAAAAGAATTCTACCACTTCACACTAATTTCCCGGAGATCTTGTGGGAAATGCTGATTCCAATAAAAGGAATGAAAGTCCTTGAGATTAAGGTCCAGGAATCAGCATTTTAAATAAACTTTGGGTGGTTCTTTGCACCCTGCAGTTAGAGGAGCCCTGGGGGAGAAGTTTGAGAGCAAAAATCAGAGGGAAGGGAGGAGTGAGTGGACAGACTCAGTGACGCCTGGAAAGGAAGCCGGAATTAACAGAAGAAAAAGCCAAGATGGGGAGTTAAGGCCTGGCACCCTGCAGCTGCCCTGCACAGGGACCAAGGCCCCATCAGAAGCTCAGCTGCTTCTAGGTTCCACATATGAGTGATATCATATGGTATTTGTCTTTCTCTTTCTGACTTACGTCACTCAGTATGACAATCTTTTGGTGCATCCGTATTGCTGCAAATGGCATTATTTCGTTCTTTTTTATGGCTGAGTAACATTCCATTGTATATTATCTTAAAAAAATGGTACAAATGAACCTATTTACAAAAACAGAAACAGAGTCACAGATGTAGAAAACAAACTTATGGTTACCAAGGGGGAAAGGGGGAGGGGAGGGATAAATTAGGAGATTGGGATTGACATATACACACTACTCTATATAAAATAGATAACTAATAAGAACCTACTATATAGCACAGGGAAGTCTACTCAATACTCTTGTAATGACCTATATGGGAATAGAATCTAAAAAGAGGGGATATATGTATATTTATAACTGAATCACTTTGCTGTACAGCAGAAACTAACACAACATTGTAAATCAACTATACTCCAATAAAAATTAATTTTAAAAAAAAAGAAGCTCAGCTGCTTCTAAGGAGAATGATTTCTGAGACTGGGAAGGGTTCACCCAGAGCCTGAGACAAGAAGACCCAGGTTTCTGGACTGGAAAAGTGAGAGAGAAAAACCTGGATCTGTAAGTAGAAATAAAAAGAAAGTTCAGTGAAAGACAGTGAGAAGAAGAGAGTGCCTGATAAAGAGGAAGGAGGCACAGATCCATGGACAGACCTTGAAAACGTGGCGCTAAGTGAAGGAATCAGACACAGAGGACCACATGGTGTGCAGTCCATACATATGCGCTGTCCAGACTAGCGTCACTCTTACCCCCCACGGTAGTCATCCGACCGGCGACCCCCGAGTTCGGACCCTGCACTGTGACAGCACCGCTGTCTATAAACGTTTGTCAGGTTTGGGTCCGTGGGACCTGCGTGATGTTCCACCCCCCACCAGCCGGCCATGGCTGGTCCCATCCTTCTCGCTGTGATGGACAATCGGGAGGGACCCAGGGAGCATCTTTGGGAAGTGATTTGGGGCAGAGAGTTAGCATGTATACAACTGAGCTGATGCAGGACCACATTTCCATTTAGAATGATTATCATTTCCAAAAAAGTAAAGAACACATTTTTAACGTTTGGGGTGAATGTGATTATTCATGAAATGAAAGGACTCATAGAACAGGCCTGAACAGCAGCACTTCCAAGGAGAGTTTTGAGTCTTCTGGAGCCGGAGGTCTGCGCAGTGCCTCTGACCAGATTCCAGGATTTTCCTTATCCCCCTCCCCAGCCTGTCCCTCCCCCTGGCCCCCAGGCCCCGTCAGATCATGAGGACCCAGCCCCGCCCTTACCGAGATGGACAAGAGCAAAGCAGGAAGCCTTCGTTTCTAACCCAGCCCCTTGGCCCTGTCTTCCCAAGCCCCCTGCCTCGCTCTGCCTGCCGTGAAGGCAAAATTTCAGCTGCACCATTTTTCCAAATCTAAAATAGGGGGCTTCTCCGAGGAGCCGTCCTCACTCCTAAAGCCTCTGCCATTCCAGGTGGTACCTGGCGGGACTTCTAATCGCAGGCAATTGATATTCCACTGAGCATCTCCGTAAAATAATCTGCAAACAAGCGGCTGTGGGCTCTAACAGTCTCTCTTTCTTGCTTCCTTTTCTCCCTCTCTCTTTAAAAAAAAAAAAGAAAAAGTAGCTCACAGCTTAATAAAAATACAACCCGAGCAAGAGCAGGGGCCTCCGCACTTTACCCAACAATATTATCCTTTTAAGAGTTTTATTAATCGGTTTAAAGTTGTGCCGCATTTGGCTGAGAGGTGCAAGGTGCCTTCCCCTGCTGACAAGATTGTCCTTGCATTTCAGGAGCTGGCAGGGTTGGTTCAATTAACAGAATGGCCAGAAAAAGAGGGTCAAGCCTGGGAGAGCTCGAGACCCACACTGCGTGTGTGATGAGATGAGCAGCAGGGTGGGTCTCCTGCTGCCCCCCCCTTGCAACACACACACACGCACATGCATGCACACTCACGCACACACACACACACACGCAGTCACATCAAGACTGCCTCTTGGAGAAAGCAGCATAAAGGTAGAATAAAGGAGTTCCTGATTTGTTTTTATCTCCTTGCTGTTAAGGAATTTGTAATACATTCTGCCAGGAAGACTTACTAGCTTGCAAGAGCAGACAAATGCCTCTGTCAATTTAACGGCATCATTTGAGCTCAATCAGTGTGGCAGGGGGGGAGTCCCCTCAATGTCTAATTTCTTCCAGCACCGTGAGTGGTGCAATAGGTCTTATCAGGATCGTATTGACTGCACAAAACGAGTCGTGGTGTGGGGCAGTTTTCTTGAAGGGAGAGATGTTAAAAGCTCGCGCCAGGAACCCATTTAACAGGTTTCTAATAATATCATCTTCTGTGGGCATCACATTTCCCTTCCCAACCACTTCAGCCTTGGTGTGCACACACAGACTAGTCTTCCGCCTAGAAAATGCAGTGTGTTCTAGCTGGGGGCTGCCAGGACTGAGGGTAGAACAAAGGTAGGACTTGCTGCGCATGTAGATTAGTTGGCAAAAGGATCAAGATTCTCCCCTGAGAACTGACCAGTGAAGCCGGCACTACAACACGCCTCTGATTTTGCTGGGAAAGAGGGAGTGTGGTGATTTTGGTAAGATGCACTGGACCACATCAGAAGCCACACGAGAGTGCTGGTAGGGACTCAGTGCCTGACACGGATTCCTTAGATATGTTTCTAGCACGTATGCAAAATGCATCAAATGTATGATTACTTTTTGCTTTAAAAATGTGGAACAGAGAGGCACTTGTTTGCTCACACATTCATTCATTAAATATTTATTTGGTGCCAAGGAAGGCCCGGGCACTGTTCTCAAGATGCTTCTAGATTAGAAGGGGAAGGAGCCCTGAAAGCACACATGTTCAGCCCAGCACGGAGCACGGTAACCATCCAGTGACCCCCAGGTCAGCGGGGGCACACAGGGAGAGGGACCCCCACGTCCAGGGGGGCACACAGGGAGGAGGAGCTGCTCCTCCAAGTACCTGGAAGGATGGGGGGCACGGAGCAGACCTGAAAACCTCACCGAGGAGAAGATCGACCTGGGCCAAGACTATTGGTTGGATTTCTCTGGACAGAAAGTGGAGTTACTGCCGTTCCAGGCAGAGGGACAAGCAGGGAGAGAGGCTCAGAAGAGCAGGACATGGCAGGCTCACGAGACGGCTGAGTCTCCTTGAGGCTGGAGGCCGACTCTGAGTCAAGAAATGCCTGTAGGCAGCATGAGAAGCCAGCCCAGGGAGGCGGTCGGCCGCCCTCGTCCAGCGGAGCAGCGCTGGGGACAGTCACCGCAGCCAGCGTGCAGCCATTGGAGAGGCGTCTGCCGGGCACTCGGCCTCACTGCGGTTCCCACCGCGCTGGCACCTCGTGGCCACGCGAGGCCGGGGAAGGACCAGAGTTGGTGTGTGTCTTCCAGGGTGTCACGGATTGTGATGGAACCCGTTACAGGCACTAGGAATCCGGCAAAGTGCAGATGGCTGTGGCCTGGGTCATACGTGCATGCATGGAGTTGTCCTAAAGAAAGCCAAGGGTTCGGGTTACAGGAGAAGACTGTGTGTGTGTGTGTGTGTGTGTGTGTGTGCGTGCGCGCGCGCGCGCATGGTGAGAACGTCCTTGAACAGAGGAAAGTGGGAGTAAAGACTCAGGCGGGAGAATGAGCATTGCAGGCCAGACAGGCTGCACCAGGATGAAGGAAAGAGCCGGTGAAAAGCTATGTTCTGTTCTTCGCTTGTGGTTTCTTCCTCAGTAAAATGGAGTCAACACTACCCTTCGGATTCGGAAAGGTCACGCAGCGACAAGGGACGTACGCGTCTGGGAGGAAAAGCCTGGCACAAAACGCCCACTGGGTGCCCCATCGCAGTGCTCCGGGGGCAGCTCAGACTGGCCTGACTTTGCGTGATGCCGGATACGGCGCAGGGCGAGGACGCGGGGCAGGAAAGTCCCTGCCCTGCAGAAAAGCAGCACGCGAGCCCTGGAAGGTTGTGCGGAGGAACAGGGGAGAAGCCCGGGAAGTCTGCCGGAGGGGCGGATGAGGACCTGGGCCTGGGGAGCCGGCTGGTCCATCAGGCCTCACAGACAGGCAGGAAAGTGAGAAAACCGCTACCAGCGCCGCACACTACTTTTATCCCCGAGGAAAACATGGGGCCATTGTCTTGGGGGAGGGCTTGTCGTTTGACACCCCTGTGAATTAGTTTGATGCTTTTAATAGAGACGGTGCCCGGTTATTTGAAATTAATCCAAGGGTATTGCATGAAGTCTTGTTTCTTAAAAACACTTGGCATTTGGCTTCTACGCTGAGCCAGAGGAAACGTCCAGAGCTGGAGGGACGGCTGCTTAAAGGGCAGTGGGTGGAGCTGGGGACCCGGGCGAGGACCCCGTGGCCCAGGAAATCAAAAGCACGTTCAGCAGAGGGTCGCTCTGGCTCACCCAGGCTAGCACCCCAACCTGGAGAGAGAGCCACGAACAGGTACAGGAGAAGGGCACGGGCAGAGGATGCCCAAGGAAGACGGCAAAATATGAAGATTTTCTTGCAAACTTCCCTGAGAGGGGCTGCTGGAACTTCCATCTAGACAGTGTTGCCCTTGACAAATGGTAAATTTTTCCCCACTACCTGATAAATGACTCGGAGTTAAAATTAATATTTTTTTTCTTCGGGAAAGAAAGAATCATTAGCCTCAGCAGCAAAATCGGAGTTAAGGCTTCTGTGATATAATAATAATTTGAGCTCACAAGGCTTCTTTCAAGCAAAGGTCTCAGAAGCTTTGCCAAGCATTAATTAATTAAGCCCTGCAGATCCCCCCCAGGAGGCAGGTAGGTATTATCTCAGCTTTCCAGATGTGGAAACTGAGGCTCAGGGAGGTGAAAGCGATTTGCCCAAGGTCACTCTGGGAATGAGAAGAGGGACAGAGATTGAAATTGCAAAACCTGCCTCATGCCCAGAGTTGGGGGAGCCTCTTCCACCCCCCTGGGGTGCTGGAGTGGGTAGGTCTGTAGAGGAGGAAGAAGGAGCCGGCTGGTGCCTTGTGTCTGAGCAGGACGAAGAGGATTCCAGCCCATGAACTAAAAGCGCTAAAAGTGACAGCAAAGGCTCCCCAAACTATGAATTTTCCTTCGCAAGATTCAGGCTGGCTGTGACAAGGCAGCCACTCTGCTAAAATTTGGAAATGAACAGGGAGTGGTCAGGGAAGTCATGACTGCAGAAGGTTCTAGAGAGAAAGCTCCATGCAACACTTTTCATGGGATTATTTATACCTAACCTTGATGCAGAGCCTGAAAGCAAGAAGCACAAAGAAAGGGATGGCGCAGGTGAATTGCAGACGGAAGGAGGGCCTTCAGGGAGGTGCCCTGTGTCTGCTGAATCCCCTGACTTCATTCTGCGTGAGATGCCCTGAGCTCTGCCTGGCCTCCTCCGGAATCGGGTGGGAAGGCTGTTTGCTGGCAGAACCGCCCCCCAGCGCCTCTTGGCCTCCACGCCTGGTTTAGCAGCTGACAAACACCATCAGTGAATTCCCCACCCTCTCCCCTACCTCTCGTCTTGGGTGCTGCTGACATATTTTGATATTTCCTCGTGAGATTATACTTCACATAATGAATTTGATTCTTCAGTTCTTTCTCTCTTCCCCTCAAAACTCTGCAGCTTCTGAGAGTTCATCTGTTGCAAGATGAATCGCCCAGAGACTCCTGGTGCATCTTTCTTTACACTATGCCTCCCCCTACCATGGATGAGAAATAGACTTTCCCCTCATCCATCATAAGTCAGTGTGACAGAGCTGTCGGTCCCCAGGCCAGGCTCACTGTATCATCCTTCTCTCCGTCCTGCTTCAGTGCATGGCCTGCTTTCTTGGGAACAGTCAAGACCTTTATAAAAGACTTTAAATTGTAGTAGAGCCAGACCAAAATATATATATATATACACTAATAATAATATGAGGGAAAAAATGAACTTTAAAAATAATGTAAGAGAAAGTTATTTCTAAATTTATTTTCTCAGTGGACTATTCTCTGTTTAAATGGGATGTTGTGAAATTCTAATAAATCCAGTCTTTTCCCTGACATGTTATCAATCTTCAAACATCCCTAGAGGGTGAAAGGTAAATCCTATTTGCCCGATTGTACAGGTTGGGAAAATGAGACAAAAGGAGGTGAAGAAGAAAGGGTATAATGGAAGACCAGGGAATCCAGAGAGGGTACATGAGGGGTGGTGTAGTAACGCCCCTGTGTGATAGGAAAGGGAGAGTATAAGTAGGATGCTGACAAATTGTCCTATCACTCCTCCTGCCTGTCCCCCGATGGGAGCTAGAGGAATAAAAATAGATTCAGATTTTAGCAGAAGAAAAATCCATTTACAGTGCTGTAGCCAAAGGTCGCTGGACTGGGATTTGGGAGACCTAGGTCCCAGACCAAGCTTGGATGCAAGCTACTGACATGAATTTAGGTAAGTGTTCAGCCTCTGGATGAGTGGGGAGTGGGATACAGTGTCTTGTTTCTGAAAAGATCGGTCCAAATGGAAGACTTCTAATTCCTTTCCAAATACTAAGATTCTTCGATTTTATTGCTAACAGGGTTATGGACATTAAAAATTACCAAGGAGGGTTAAGGAATGCTGCTACAATGGAAGGTTTTTAAAATCAAAATAAGCATCCATGGTGGGAAGAGTTTGATGAGGGATTGTCTACAATCCAGGACCAGCTCTGAATGAGCCCAGGTGGCCAGCCAGCAGCCATCCCAGTGGTCTGGACAATGGTAAGTCTTCTCTTTACGAAGACAGGGTCAGGAGAAGAGCCTTCTGGGACTGTGTCGTCACACCCCTAGCAGTTCAGCGGGGCGGGGCAGCGCGGTGGCGCATGCATTCTCGTAGGAAATACCCGACTATGCTAAGGGAGTCAACTGACAGTCAGCTCCACGGGAAGGGCTGGGCGTGGAGAATGATCTAGGGGCTGCGATTAAGCGAGTGGTCGTAGCTCCTGCGCTTGGGTCCGTCTCCCCACTGCCACTTCCCGAAGATTCCGTCCACTCTCTTCGTACTCTTTTTTTCTTCATGGCTACAGCATGCGCAGGCTGAACCTTTGCTTCCAAATGTTATTGGAAGATTTAATTAAGCACCATTTGAAATTTCTGAATGGGAATTGCCACATTACTCATGATTATTACCCACTTTCTTTAAACATAGGGCCAACTGCTAAGCTGTTAGGCACAAGCGTGGAAATTACCAAAATATTCAAATAACCATTATCTGAGACTCTGTTTGCCAAGCATCCTATCTAATCAGGGAAAGCCTGCTGGAACAGATGGGCCTTACACTCTGCCCTAGAAGCCAGGAAACTTGGACAGGCTAGGACCGAGTGCATCAAAGTGCCAAATGTTGCCGCTCCTATGGAGAACTGATTTTCCACCCAGCCAAAGACAGCCTGTGCTGTGCTTTTCAATGATCGCCCCTTCTCTACCTGCAGCAAGTCCCCTGACTCCAAGAAGGTGGACATCGACATTCCTGAGAGACAAAGACCCAGGGTCAGATGGTCTGAAGCAAGAATCCTGAGCTATTTGCAGGGGGACAGGAAAGACAGCAGACTTTAAAGAGAGGGCTATTCAAAGCCGCCTAATGCAGATGCTTCAACATAGAGAAAATGCCTTCATTTCAACTTTATATTTATGAGTAGTTTACAGAAAGCTTTCCAGCCAAAGGAAACAAAATTGGTAAACACAGTAAGTAATAGATTCAACAAATACAGCTAAGGATAAAGAACTCATTTACATTTAATGAGACAGCAATTGTTTATTAAATAAGAAATGGCAAATAAGAAATGGCGGTGTTTATGAAGATGGCCTTAAAGGTTTCTCGGGAATAATATATTAAGCACTGAATATAGCTTTTCATATTCAAAAGATGCGACTTGAGGAAAGGGGGAAGGGAGGGACCAGCAGAATAATGAAGAAAGCAAGAGACTGATAACTCCTTCTGGAATATAGGGCATCCACCAGACAAAAATTGAATGGAAAATAAATTCCACGAAATGTTCCCTTCCTTGGATGTTACACCACAGGCTGACTCCACAGTATTGATTAAAAAAAATCGTATATGATTACTAGAGAATGTGTGGCATATTGGAACATATATTCTGGCCCTGACCCTGTATAATGGATTTTCGAATTAAAATTTCTGCAACTGTGTTTGCATATAGGGATATACGTTAGTTTCAACTACATAATTTCTAAGTGAGGAAAAACTAGGGCTTTCCATGAAGAAAAGTGGAAGACTCTCTAACCTCCCATGAAAGATAAGACCAAGCAAAAATTGTGACAGCATAGCACAGTCATTTCGGTCTAAGATTTGCAAAGACCAGCTGAATCACAGGATTTATCTGTGACGTTTACCTGCAGGGTCTTCTAAACACATGTGGTGTAGCAAGTGTGCTCATTCATTTTGGGGGCCAAATCACTTTTTAGCTTGTTGCTTTATGTCTTAAATAGTACCATACACAGAGTCAGAACACCTGAATTTGAGTCCTGGTGGGCCACTTGTTAGCTGTGGCAGAAAATTCTAGTTTTCACCAATATCTTCTCTTCCTATTTTAATAGCTGGTCTACATTTTCCATCCATTGCTTCAGTTAGGTCTCCATTGGGCACTGTTCTGACCGTTAGGATGAGGGCACAGGTGATGTGGACCATTTTCAGGTCATGCTTTTAGAAGGAATGAATGTGTGATTCCCTTGTTTCCTTACTCCTCTGGGCTGTCTGGGTTACAGATGTGATGGCAAGTGCTGAAGCAGCCATTTTGGAACTGGAGTTAAAAGCTGTGGCTGTCAAGATCACTCCACCAGGTCTAGGTCATGTACCTACTTGAAAGAGAAATAAATGCATTTCTACCTTGACTAAGCCACTGGATTTGGAGTTGCCCTTGTTAAAGCATTTTTTCTTGACTAATACAGAACTCAATTATAATGGCCTTTGAAACTAAGACGTTATTTTACACATTTACCTCTGGTTTTTAAACACAAACTTCTTAAGAGTCAGGACTATAGTAAAGTTGAGACTATAAAGCAAACATACTATGCTCTTCCCATAGCTATTAAGGAGAAGGATAAGAGCAAAGGAAGCAGAACAAAGCCATATACTTGGAAGTAAAAAAGAAAGCCAGTTAATCACTTTACAAGAGAACTGTGACGAAACACCACACTGAAATACCAGGAGTAGTTGTAACATGAAGAATACTGTTTGTAATACTGACATGTTTCACTTAAGAGAAGAAAAGTTTTAGGTCAGGCCTTTGGGTACAGGCTGAAAATGTACAAAAATGGAGGTTGACTTATCAAGAGAAATCCAAGTCAGCCAGAAGAAGTGCTGGTTATATGAAATAAAAGCAAACAGAAGCAATCTTCATTTTTGTCTTACCATGTACTTCATAATTATCCCTTCAATTATACTTTGACTTTATTTTTATTAAGATATTTAAACGTTCACAGAAAAATGACAAAATAAACCCATGCATCTATCATTCAGATCAAAAAATTATCCAGATTTTGCCACGTTTTTTGCTTATCTATCTTTTTGGTTTCTTTCTCTCTTCTTCTTCTTCCTTTTTTTTTTTTTTTTTTTTCCTTTCGATTTTTTGAGGTCAGCATGAGTCACATGCAAGTAGAACAGCACAAGGGAAACCAGAAACCGGAAGTCTCTCTCCTTCAGTTCTAGCCAGTGTTTGCACAGTCAATCAGGGAAATCCAAGGAGGGGAGGGAACAGCATCCTCTCCCCTCAGATTGACCACTGTCCTCTTAAAGACATGAAAACTATGTCCAGCCATCCTGATGGTACTTGGCTGACTTTCCAATTCCCTACTCTTCAGGCCAAGGAAGGAACTGCTTGGATTATTAGAATATTGCCAACCCCATTAGCAAAGGTTATTCGAAAAATCTCCAGAGATCTTCTTGGAACTGTGTTAATAATAGGATGGGCATACATACAAAAAAGGGAGGAAATCCTGATAACCTGAGAACAAACACACTGGTAGCTCTAGGCAAAAGAAAAGAGGCAGCTGAGGCTTTGGGAATAAGTAGCACATTTATATATAAAAATCAGTAGTATTTTTATATAAAACTCTGAGGACGGGGGAACAGACTTGTCCTCTGATTCCCTGAAAATCTGAATAATCGTGGGCTATGGGACAGTTATGTATGTTTCCAGTCCCTGACTGTTAAGCCCACCAGGACGGGACTGTCATAGGGTGGGTGGCTATGCAGAGCCAGGGGCCAGGTGGGAAGCACCAGAGGGGACCACCGGGGACTCTGTTGCCCCCAGTACACGGGTAGAGGGAACTAAACAACAGAGGGTAACCATCGTTCCAGCCCAGCCATCCCTGTACATGGATGGTTTCTGTTCCCAAGTGGCCGGACTCAGAGGGTAAAATCTCTGGGTATAAAAGGCTCGACCCATTCTTTAGGGTGGTTACTGTTTGCATGTCAGGATGAAACAGAGCATGTCAGGAACGGCAAGAGGGGATGGGACTTCATGAGTGGGTAACTGTTTTCTTTTCGGTAGCCTTGAGACAGTATCTCTAGGTAGCAGCAGTGGTACCAGCCCCCAAAGCCAAGCTGCATGCTGCAAAGTGGGTCATGTGTTGAGCTCTGGGGCTTAGCTCTTTTGGTATTCCAGTCTTACGCTGACATTAACATTGGCTCAGAGATACAGGCTTGATACACCACCACTCACTGCCCCCCATCCTCACCTCCCACCATCACTGCCCTGCCCTCTACTCCACTAGCCCCATCATCAAAATGCTCCAAGAAGCATCTAATGGGTCAGACAAACAACTGGATCAATGACAGAATCCCCTACATTCAGGGAGGTGACAGTGCAAAGCAATGACCCACACACTTCTGTGTGTCACATAATAGAGCTGATGAAACATCATCAACTTAATTTAAAAATGTGTCTTCCAAGTAGAAGTAAAGTAAAGTAAAATAAATCTACTATTGGTTTCAGGTCAGGGAGCCCAGGTTTCCGGAAGCAAGAGGGTTGATGAGCATTAAGAGTGTGGAAGACCTTGACACTGTAATTCAGTCATGATGAAGGAAGGAGGCAAATCTCTTCCACGTCTGTAAAAAGGATCCTCACCTCCTTCAAAGGAGGAGCCTGAAGCACAGGGAGGTGAAGAGCCTCTCGGGGGCCCGGCAGTCCGTGCAGAGCTGGAGGTGATGGCAAGTGCTCTCCGGATCCCCCTCCGCTTTCCGTTTCTCTGAGCCAGGCCATCCTTCCTGGAACAACCCATTTGTGGCACCCAGGTCTCAGCCACAAGGACTGTGTGTCAGTCGCTTACTACACGCTAAACAAGCCTCTTTCTGCCTCCCCCAAGGTCAGTGGCTTAGCTGGGGAGAGAAGATTCATCTACATGTTTGCTTCTAGAAGAGTGGTCACCGCAGCGGCATCCGGGGCCAGAGTCTTCTGTCCTCTGAAGCCTCCCCTGACGCTCAGAGCATCCCAGCCCAGCCTCACCCTGCCCCTCCTGGACCTGCAGGTACCAAACACACACCCGAAGCCACAAAGCGCAGCCCGAGGGCTCCAGCCATGCCCAGCTTCCCTTCCTGGGAAACGCAGAAAAAATAAAAGTATTTGCTTCGAAACACTAGAACGAGCTTCTCCTGCCTGTCGTGATAGACTGTTTTTTAAGACTAAGTTGCAAATCACCTGAAACTCACCTTTGCAGTCACATACACACACGCACACACACGCACACCCACATAAGTGTACAACAAGATAGCATGTAAGTTATCCCATCATTAGCACTCTGCCCCAGGATGGTATAATAATAAGTGATGACAGTCACTAACATTTACAGCATCGTCTTCTAAGATATACAGTTGCTTTCCCCTTAATTCTGAAAATTCCCTACGAAATAGGTGCAATTTTTACAGCCTTTTTTCACAGAGGAGGGTGCCGAGACAGAGAGCTGCAGTACTTTTCCCAAGGATTCACAACTTGGAAGTGGCAGATCCTCACTTTCGACCCAGATACTCTGACTTATCCATTATTAAATACCATTTCCAGTAAGAGTGTAATCTGAAGTATTAAGTGATACTACTCTGCCTTTAATGTAATCTACATATATCAGGTTGTTTTCCCAAATTTATAGTGATGGAGGATATTCTGTCTGCCTGCTTTACTCTAGGGGTTGGGGAGGTGGTGATGACTCTTTTTTTTTTGTTCTAATGGCCTGATTCTTCTTTTCTTTTTTTTTTTTTTTTTTAAGGCCACTCCATGCTGCATGTCGGATCTTAGCTCCCCAACCAGGGTTCGAACCCGTGCCCCCTGCATCAGGAGTGCAGAATCTTAGCCACTGGACTGCCAGTGAAGTCCCAATGGCCTGATTCTTCATGTGGGAAGGTGACTTGGGGGCTGGACATCAATCAGAGGCGGACATCAGAGGCATCCTTGTTTCTCCTCTTGCGCTTGTGTGGTTTCACTCTTGTCCCCAATCTTCCACCTCTGTTTGCCTGTTGCCTTCAGCCCCAGGATATGTTCTCCACCATGAAGCTCTCACAACACAAGCTTCCCCCTACGGGACACTAAATCATCATTTCCTGGTGAAAGCAAGAGTCTTTCCTGGCACTTTGGTCCCTCGGAGACTGGTTAACCTCCCCTGAGGCATGTGCACAGAGCTGGAGCCCACCAGGCAACTATAGAGGCAGGACCTTTGCCCCTCTGCTGTAGGGAATTCTTCATTACTTGCTACCCATGGGCCGGGGCTGAGGGCTCAAAGTACAATATCACTGCTTGCATTTAAAAATATTCTTCTAAGCCCATCCCCCGAGGGCAGCAAATGCTCTGAGGAGAAGATGCTGGCAGACAAAGTGTGTTCTGTGCCCCATGGGATTGTCATCTTCCTAAGAAGGAAAGAGAAGGCAGGAGCCCTGGGCAAGAGCTAGAAACACTCCTCTCCCCAGACGCCATCTGAAAACCAAAGCTGACAATTGAGCTGGGACCGATTGATGAAAGTGAGGAAAGAGCCCCTCAGAAATGTTCCTAGATGGCTCTGTGCTTCACTCATTGCTAATCTACCTGTAACTGGGTTTGCCACAGGCTGGAAATTTGGGTACATACAGGCAGTTCAGGACCATTAGTTAGTTCTCCCGTACTGGGGCTCTGCTCTACAATCCATGCCATCAGGAAAAGACTTGGGAGCTACCAATGGGTTTCAAAGATATTCACCCTTAGAAGACTATCTCCAATATAGTTTTAGTCATAACGACGAAGGGACCACTTGTCTAATGGAATTCTACTCAGTTTATCACATCCTTCCCCTAAGAACCAACCAAAACAGACAAACAAACAAAATGGCACAAGGAATAATTTGACTTTGATCTGAGGTTGGGAAAAAAGTTTGTATCTACCTTATATTCAGGATATGTGGAGTTAACTGGGTTAAATACATATGGGTGACCTAGAAAATGCATGACTCCTTTAAAAGAGCTGGCTTCTTTTGTCTGGTCACCCAGAGGCACCCTGGGTGGTTTAATTAGAAAGAGCAGTTGGGGCAGATGCAATGCTGTCAACAGCCTCCATTCCCCAAGCAGGAGGAAAGCTGGGAGGCAGTGCCCTTCCGAAGGAAAAGCAAAGCACAACCAGGTAGAGATTGGGTTTCTCCAAGAAATATGGGGAAAACAAGTCCATGTGAATTCAAAAAACTTTTTTGAAACTTTATTGCCCTTGGTACATAGAAAAGTAATGTTAATATATAACTTAATCTTAGAGATGATTTTGCTTTTCACTTGTGAACTATCTAAGATAACAGTCCAAAGCAATGGAAAAGCCAAGAAAAATTAGAACAGAGTGTTAAGAAGTATATCCCATCTTCCTTTGTACTTACGAGTTATCCCTTCGTAGACGTACGTGTGTGTGTGCGTGTTTGAAGGTGACCTAAGTAAACTTTGTTTGCTGTATAAAAAAAAAAGAGTATTTGTAGTAGTACTTGTTTGTAAGTTGCTACATCCCTGAAGATCTTGATTTTCCCTGCCTGCCAAAAGTCATAACTGACTAAACGTTGTGTTTGGGCAACAAGGGCTATGACACCAAGATAAGGCACTTATCTTCTTCACGTTGTGCCTTAAGCCTCAGACTATCACAGGGTCATCATGTAAGTCATTTACTGCTCACTCATTCATTCAGTAACTTTGACATCATACATTGTGCCAGGCACTGTCCTAGGAACTGTGGACATACATGTGACAAGGCTGTTCAGAGGTTCACATGGTCGGATAGGGAGACAGATATGTCAACACATAGTGTCCACAGAACATGTTAAGTCACAAAATTAAACTAAAAGTCCAAGCTATTGGAGCAGTAAAAAGGAGGAAAGAATAACCCTTACAAGATCGAACAGCAGGAAGACGAATATCCATAGAGGAGGCACCATCTGATTTGGGCTTTGAAAAATTGATAAATGAGTGGGATTGACTAGGCAAAAAGGGAATGAAGCTATTGGCAGCAGAGGAAACAGGCACGTGGGTTAAGAGGATTTAAAATAGCAAGTGGTCAGGTTCACTGGAAATGGGAGTGAAAATATACATAGGTGTCAGGTTTCAGATAACCGTGTGTGCCACACAGAGAGGTCAAAACTTGGTTTTACAGATGGTGGAGAAATGGTGAAGCCCTTCAAACTATGATCTAACCTAATAAGATTCGCATTTGAGGACGATCTCTCTGGGAATAGAGAAGCGAATGAAATTATATGGAGGGGAGAATGGAAACAAAAAACATTGGGAAATGTTACTATCATATAGGTTGGGGATTATGAAGTTCTAAGATTGTGGTCGTGGGCATAAAGCGTAGAGATACATTTTTTAAATGTGTAGGAGTTGGAAATAAATTGGGTTTAGGAAGTAACTGGACATGAACAGTATGGGAGGCGGAGACCAGACGACTCCCAGGTTTCTAGGAAAAGATGGCCCTGCCATTCATCAAATTAGGAAATTCAGAAGAAGGGGCAGAAGTGGAAACCCCAGTGATGAGTGCAGTGCCAGTCCCTAGAGTTGAGGCTGTCTCTGGGGCTTCAGGTCAAGCTGCCTGGCGGACTGTTGTAAATTCACCTAGCACTCAGGAGTGCAGAATTGGTCTCTGTTCACATTTAGATTTTTTAAATCTTTTTAAAAATTGTGGAATATAAACTAAATGCCTAAAACACAGATGTGCAACTTGATGAATTATTGTCCACTAAATGTCCTTGTAACCTCCACCCAGACAGCACCCCACAGCCCAGGTGCCTTTTTGTCTGTCCTGTACTCCAAGCATCACCCCATCCTAAACTTTATCATGACCACTTCCTTGGGGTTTTGTTCGTTTGTTTAGTTTTGTTCGTTTTACCACCCAAGTCTGCATCCTTAAACATAAGAGCTTAGCTTTGTCTGTTTTGGAATGCCACACAGTGTGTCCTTCTGTGTCTGGTTACAGCAGGTCAGCGTGATTTCTGTGAGTCACCCTCACTCCCTGCAGTTAGAATTGACTAATTTTCAATGCTGTTTGACATCCCATTGAATGAAGGGACCACAGTGTATGTCTTCATTCCACCATGATAGACATTCCCATTGTTTCCATCTTGAGGAGATTTTAAACAACATTGTCAGGAACATTGCTGCGCAGTTCCTGATGCACGCGTGCACACGTTTCTTACAACTCAGAGTGTAACTTCTGGGTCATACCGTGTGCATATCTTTGGTAGATAAACGCAGACTCTTTTCCAAAGTGACTGCCCCCATTAACAGTCGCGCTGGCTGTGCGTGAGGCATACGTTACTCTAGTCTCACCGACACTTGGTGCTGGCAGGTTCCTCTTCTGTCCAAGCTCTCCCTCTCCCCTCTGCCCTCCTCTCCCTCTCTGTCCCTCTCCTTCTCCCTCCTGCCTCCTTCCCTTCCGTCCCCATTCTGTGAGTGTACCTTAGCATCTTACTGTGGTCTTAATTCACCTCTCCCTGATACCTGATGATGTTGAATTGGCCTTTTGGGTGCCTTTTCATAAAATGCCTGTTTAAGTCTTTTGCTCACTGGAGTCTGCTGGATTGTCTAAAAATTTAGACTTTGATCAAAACACGTGAATTGCAAAACACTTATTTTAAAGGTATCTGCAGCAATTGGAGCTGACAGAAAACTTCAGTCCCCCTGCCTGTTCTTTAATGGTGATGGATGGCCAAAGAGGCCCTGACCCTCTGTTCTGTTCCATCCAGTGTGTGGTAGTCTTGATGTGAGAGGTGAGAATTTACCCTCAAAAAGCTAGTTATTTTTGTGCTATACCTTATCAGCTGGCTGGCTGTGGCGCCTTGCTTTCTTTCCCTACCCGAGGGCTCAGAGTTTGCTATCGTAGCCATAGTTTTTGGCTTTGGTCCCTGTCTCTAATCACCCAGAGGAAGTCCCCACAAGGACATCTGTGGGTCCTTTCAAGGGCAGAGCAGGCAGAAAGAAGACCTTGAGAAGATACATCTTTCCAACAGAGCAGTCTCATGTATAGAGGATTCTCAAATATCTGCAAGGATGATAGCGAAAGATAGAAAGAAAAAATGGTGGATGAGTTGGCTCACAGTTCCATGTGTTTGAAACACACCAGTTTTAACAAAGTTAAATTGATTTCTCAGCTGCACGACTGAACAGGGGGTACGCTGGATAGCGCAGTTATAAGACAGCGCTCTAGGGAATTCCCTGGTGGCCCAGCAGTTAAGACTCTGTGGTCCCAATGCAGGGGGCCCAGGTTCAATCCCTGACCAGGGAACTAGATCTCACCTGCATGCAGCAACTAAGAGTTCACATGCCACAACTAAGGAACCGGCAAGCTGCAACTAAGGAGCCCTCGAGCCACAACCAAGGAGCACGCTTGCTGCAACTAAGACCCGGCACAGCCAAATAAATAAAATAAATAAATAAAAATTTCTTAAAAAAGAAAAAAAAGGTAGGGCTGTGGAATAAAAGGCTTGGGTTTGAACCCAGGCTCCGCCACTGCCAGCTGGTAGCATTAACACACTACTCTACACATCTAAACTTCCCTCCTCTAAAAAGGAGACAGAACAGTGTCTATTTCATAGGGCTTTCTTTTTTTGAGGCTTAATGAATACATTGCATGTAATGTGTTCGGAACAGAGCTTGGCACAGAGTAAATATTTAACGTAGCCGTCAATTGTCCTTGTGATTATCGTATTATTATCCCTGCCTCTTGTGCTACTGTGGATCCCTGCCTCTCCAGATCCAGAGCCACAAGCTCCCCTGGAGCCACGCAAGCATTTCACGTGTGCTCATGGGTCTGCCTTGTAGGACATGAAACGCACATCTGCACATGTTTGACTCCACTAACATGACTCACGATGGGCACAGGTGCATATGGAAAGGACACTCCCTGAAATGGTGTGTTGTCAATGGTTGTTGTGAGGGATGGGACCTCATTGTCAGTGTTCGATGTTAATCACCTTTGGGGCAGAATTTAATGTCCTCTGTGAATAGTTACCCTCCCACCAGCATCACTTCTCTACTCTTCACTAACGAAGACTTTTGAGAGGCTGCATGGAAGGGCTTTGAATTACCTCCAATAGAGCTTGTCCTTGAGTGAAAACCCTCCCTCGGAGTCCAAGGCACAGGTGCACATGGTGTCAAAAAGCTTGGGCACAGAAAACACAGCTCTTTGTGGCTAGGGGAAGACTATTTCCCATCATTGGATCACAGTTGTGTCTTTTTGTTTTGTTTTTCCTGAGAAATGAAGGATGCCATTATTGTTCTACGGCTCATTGTGGGATAATGAATATGAAAGGTTCAGCTTAGTGCTTGACATCTTGTAGGTGGTAAGAACTCTTGATTTTCTCTCCTTCTGTCCCTTTCTGCCTGGAGTTTCTTCTACGTGGGGTGTGACCCCAGACATATATTTCCTTATTCACCTGATTGCAATATCCTGACGCACCATCCCAGATACATGCAGATTCTTTCCTACTTACATGACCCAACCTCTGTGCTTCCATGTTTCCATGCTTCTGCTGTCAAATGGGATTGAGGATATTGCAGAAAGGGGGAAAGCTTCCTTCCCCAAGCTGACTCTGAACTGTGCCCATACTTTCTTGGCATTGCTTTCTGGACACTAAGAAGAGTAGCGAACGGTGAAGATAAGGAGCTTCTCTGCCCTTGATCATTCATTCATTCATTCATTCATTCTTTTTAACCATCATATACGTGCAAGTGCCACGTATGAAACAAAAATGCATGAGACATGAATTCTGGCTTCAAGGACCCCCAATTTTGAGGGCAATCAGATCATTGGCTATGAACTCCTTTATTATTATAGATTTCTTACTGCTCCCTTTTCTGTATCCGTGTTCCAAATTCCCAGTTATCTGGTAACTGACTTGAAATGATTGGTCCATAGTGGAAGTGTGCTGTTGGCTTATTTCTTTTTATTTGATGTACATGCTAACTGCTGGATTTAGATATACTAAGAGGCCTGGAGGCAAGGGGTCAGCCTCTCATTTCCCCACCATCTTCTCCCCCAGGCAGCCCTGCTGGATCAGAATGGAGAAGTCAGTCCAGGTGGGAAAGCATTCCAGTGGGAATCAGCAAATTTTTGTATCTCCTGAAGCCTTGTCAGTATCACATTTAATCTGAATGTTATCATAATTATTATAACTTTACATTTATATACACTGAGTCTCTGAGGAGAAAAAAAGCACCATGAATATAAAAGAAGATGATTAAGCTTCACCCCTCCCTCCTAGGGTGACAGAGCACATTTTTATAAAATTCTTTTTCTGCCTTCTCCTGACTCACTCCTTGAGGTGTACCTGGATGTACGTACTGCCTGGGGGCTATTTCTTTCCTGGTGGGACTGGCTTAGAAAAAATGCAGAAGAGGAGGGTGGTGATGGAGGCAAAACATGTTTGTGTCCAAAGGAAAAAAAATCTTGCAAAGATTCAACAAGAAAGGAAGATGTATCAACTACCTAGTGAAACCCAAACCCTGAGTCACTTCCTTTACACTCTAATTCAGCAGTCACTAAAATTCTCAGAGAAGTCGTACTGTCCCTATCTTATAGTTACAGAAACAGAAGCACCTTTAAATTCAGGACCTTGCCCAACATCAGCTGATCTAGGGTAGAGGCTGACTTCGAACCTCTCTTTCCGAAGTTCCTGTTATTTTGGTGTGATCTTGAAAACACGTTTCTGACCTTATTCTGATGCCTCCTAGTTTCAGAGATACTGATAACTTATAAATCCTGCCTCCCACCTCCAAAGATCTTCCAAAGAGGAAATGGGATCGACGCACAGAATCCAGGAGCAACCAATCCAAGACAGATGTGAATTAGGTGTGCAAATGAGACAGGAAGTGGGCAGAGCACAACCTTTAAAACGATGACAGCCAATGAGGACACAACATAACCTGCTTAGAACCAACTAGGTCCAAGATGGTGGATGAGTCGACTTCCACTAGACCCCATTGTACGCTCATTGTAATATATCAGCATATGCTTAGTGACACACCCACCAGCACCATGGCAGTTCCGAGGCTGACCATAAAAGGTCAAAAAGTGGGTGGTGGCCCAATTCCTGGAAATCCCTGCCCCTTCTCCAAGATAGTTGGAATAATCCTCGCACTTATTAGCCTATGAAATTATCCAGCCCATAAACAAAGCACCCCATATTTCGGGGCCTCTCGCCTTCTGACGTGACCCACATCCTGTCTCTGGAGTGTGCATCTCCCTGAATCAACCTGCCTTCTCTTTTCTATGGCTTGCTCTTCAAGTTTTTCCTGTGAGAAGCCAAGAACCCACACTCGACAGCCATCCCAGGGACTCACCCGAGACCTAGGACGTGACCATACCCTCCTTCCCCACTTTCTTTCCTGCATCAAAATCACACGCTGAGCTCGGCAGGAGTTGAGATGACAGGAGATAAATGAGAACTACAGTCCTAGGACAGTCTTCGTGGAGGAGCAGGAACTCATAGAACAGGAGCACCAAGGGGCCAAGATGATGGAAGGCAGTAGGATGGCAGGAAGCCCCAGGACAGGACTAGGGCTGTAGGGGCAGAGAGAAAGCAGCCCTGCCTGGCAGAGAAGGGCAGCCCAGGGGAGCTGGGGCCATACGGAGGGTCTGAGGCCTGGGAGATGGATTCAGGGGAGAAGAAAGGCACAGCTTGAGAAGCAGGGAAAAGAAAGAAGGAAGGTACTTCCTCTGGGCCTCCGCTTTCCTCACAACGCCAAGGCCAACTGCTTCCTCATCCCCCCCCTTGGGCCACTGGGCAGCTTTGCAGAGAGGCCAGCGCGGTGCCTGTCACTCCTGGTTTCTGTGGTTGCTCACGTACGTTCCCCCAGTGGCTGAGGCAGCTGCAGAGGCTGCTGGGTCTCTCTTGCTACCGGGGAACATGGTGATGCCAGACGGGAAAGCTCCAGGTGAGAGGAGTTGGGCAGCCCGCTGCATCGGCCGGTGCAGGGAGCACGGCTGGCTCCCAAGTCTGGAAGACATGGCATGGTTTATGTCGGCCAGGGATTGATTGGCAATTTTTCAGCCCGAGCAGAAATCCTGCTGTGCAGAATGTAAAAGGAAAGGCAGGTGTCTAGGGATGGGATGACGGGGAAATGGGAGGACAATCCGGGCAGAGTGGAATTGCTAACGGCGCAGCAGGGAGCCTTGTTTCTACCAAGGGTCACTGACAGAAAATAAACCCAACCAACGGCCAACCAAACGGTTTAGTTTGTTTAAGAAATATATGAAAAGCTTACACTCAGCTATTTTAAAGTGAAGGGATAGGAAAACAAGTTCCTACTGTATAGCATAGGGAACTCTATTCAATATCCTGTGACAAACCATCATGAAAAAGAATATGAAAAAGAATATATATATATATGTATAACTGAGTCACTTTGCTGTACAGCAGAAATTAACACAACACTATAAATCAACTATACCTCAATAAAATTTTTAAAAATGAAAAAAAAAATAAAGTGAAGGGATAGGAAACACGGCACAGTTACAGAACTCCGACCACACCACTGTCCTGCTTAAACTCTTCCCGCCCCCAGCTCTCAATTAGGAAGAGACCTGTGGCCTTAACTTGGCACATGGTGCTCTAAAGTACTAGTGTCACTTTTTAATAAAAGTAAGACAAAAGTTCAAACACCACAGCAGGGTATTTGGTGAAACATAAACGCCCCCTCTCCACTCCCTCAGCTGAGAACCCACGTGGAAATACTGTGTGCGTTTTCCAGTATCCTGCCACATTCCCGACGATCAAACTCAGAAGCCACCCCTGAGTTGGTTCTCACTGCTGCGCTCCCAGCCCGGTCAGGTTGCTTTCAGATACTCAGAGGCCCAGGGCTCCTCGCCTCCAACGCTTTGCTCAGGCAGCACCCTCTGCCTGCAAACTGTCCTCCCACCAGCCCATGCCTCCTACTTGCTACTTGGTGACACCTTCACCCAAATGTCACATTCTCTATGAAGTTTTCCCTGATATGACCCCATCGACCTGCTCATCAACTTAAAGGTCCCATCGCCCCCTGCATGTATTTAATAGTTGCCCTGACTTCATGCCTTTCTCCCCTTGCTCAGTCAGCGTTGCTGCAGCGCAGAGATTGTTTATGCATCTCTCTGCTCTGAGAAACCAGCCAGGAGATGGATGAAGAGTGAGAGCTCTGGGAGTGTTGGTGGAACGAACTAATAGATGGATGAATGAATGCATTCAATGCATCGAACCAAATTTAGAAATGCCCTTAAATTCCTTATTCTTGTCAAAACGGGAGGAGAGACAGAGAGAAAAAGAAGAGAGAGAAAAAAAGTGATAGAGAAACAAATGGAGGAAAGACTGATAGCCATAGAAAGGGAGACAAATAAAAGGAAAAAAAGAAAAGAAAGAAACAAGGTAAAGGTCCCAAACATTTAAAAAGACAACAAGATAAGACACTCTGCTCACACCCTACTATTTACTTGGATCTGTTCATTAACACCCCTAGAAATGGTACTTGACCACTTCTCATAGTTCTTTCTATTCTCTTCATTCTTAAACTATCAGAGAACCACTTCTGGGTGGAGTAGATTGAACAGTCCTTTGAGGAAGAAATTATTGTCTGAATTGCAGTGATGGTGCTAAAAGAAACTTTATCTTTGCAGCCAAATGAAGTAGAGTCTGTAAGGCGGAGGATGGGGTGAACAAAGAAAAACATGACAGATTGAGAGGGGTCCAGGTCCTCCAGCAAAAGATCAAACTATGGATGAGATTTGGATTGTACCATGGCTACTCTATTCCTCTGCCTCTGCCACTACTGTATCATCACTTTGTTGTGTGGCCAGAGATCCGTTTTTACAATTTGGCTGCGGGACCACTTAGGGGCTCACAACAGGGAGCTGACCGCCTACCTGAGGAGGAGCTTTCAAATCCACCCAGAGGCATGGGGTCAGGGACTATTTTGAGAAGCAAGACTCTCTCCAAATTTAGATTCAGCCTGAATGCAAGGGTGTTTACGTAATTATGTTTAATTGCCATGACCTCTGGAAGTCAAAGGAGAAAACTTTCCAAGATGAGGTGTCTTCAGGGCCCCACAGAGCTGGGATGCTCCTCATTTCTCCTTCTTGGTCCTAGAGTATGAACATGGGAAGAACCCTTGAGTTGGGAAATAGGACCAGGGCTAGAGGACGGGTAAAAGCCCTGCAGAACCAGGAGTGCAGGGTTCATGAAGGGGATCATTTAGTCATCGGATGAAACCATGTGTGCACCAGGCAGAGGAGGGCACAGAATCAGAGAAGGAGCTGGTGAGAGGAGAGATGGAGGACCCGGGGAGAGGGAATGTGGGCAGACCCGCCGGCGACAAACCCCACCCCTGGAGCAGGACTGAGGGAGGCTCTCCCTTCTTTACACACTTCTGTAGTATTCTAATTTTCAAAGCAAATTGTATTACTTTGGAAATTGGAATGTCACTGTTTGCAGATGACATGATACTATACATAGAGGATCCTAAAGATACTACCAGAAAACTACTAGAGCTAATCAATGAATTTGGTAAAGTAGCAGGATACAAAATTAATGCACAGAAATCTCTTGCATTCCTATACACTAATGATGAAAAAATCTCAAAGAGAAATTAAGGAAACACTCCCATTTACCACTGCAACAAAAAGAATAAAATACCTAGGAATAAACCTACCTAGGGAGACAAAAGACCTGTATACAGAACACTATAAGACACTGATGAAAGAAATTAAAGATGATACAAACAGATGGAGAGATATACCGCGTTCTTGGATTGGAAGAATCAATATTGTGAAAATGACTATACTACCCAAAGCAATCTACAGATTCAATGCAATCCCTATCAAATTACCAATGGCCTTTTTTACAGAACTAGAACAAAAATCTTAAAATTTGTATGGAGACACAAAAGACCCCGAATAGCCAAAGCAGTCTTGAGGGAAAAAAACAGAGCTGGAGGAACCAGACTCCCTGACTTCATACTAGACTACAAAGCTACAGTAATCAAGACAATATTTTACTGGCACAAAAACAGAAATATAGATCAATGGAACAGGATAGAAAGGCCGGAGACAAACCCATGCACCTACGTTCAACTAATCTATGACAAAGGAGGCAAGGATATACAATGGAGAAAAGACAGTCTCTTCAATAAGTGGTGCTGGGAAAACTGGACAGCTACATGTACAAGAATGAAATTAGAACACTCCTTAACACCATACACAAAAATAAACTCAAAATGGATTAAAGACCTAAATGTAAGGCCAGACACTATAAAACTCTTAGAGGAAAACATAGGCAGAACACTCTATGACATAAATCACAGCAAGATCCTTTTTGACCCACCTCCTAGAGAAATGGAAATAAAAACACAAATAAACAAATGGGACCTAATGAAACTTAAAAGCTTTTGCACAGCAAAGGAAACCATAAACAAGACGAAAAGACAACCCTCAGAATGGGAGAAAATATTTGCAAATGAAGCAACTGACAAAGGATTAATATCTAAAATTTACAAGCAGTTCATGTAGCTCAATATCAAAAAAACAAATAACCCAATCCAAAAATGGGCAGAAAACCTAAATAGACATTTCTCCAAAGAAGATATACAGATTGCCAACAAACACATGAAAGGATGCTCAACATCACTAATCATGAGAGAAATGCAAATCAAAACTACAATGAGCTATCACCTCACACCAGTCAGAATGGCCATCATCAAAAAACCTACAAACAATAAATGCTGGAGAGGGTGTGGAGAAAAGGGAACCCTCTTGCACTGTTGGTGGGAATGTAAATTGATACAGCCACTATGGAGAACAGTATGGAGGTTCCTTAAAAACTAAAAACAGAACTACCATACAACCCAGCAATCCCACTACTGGGCATATACCCAGAGAAAACCATAATTCAAAAAGAATCATGTACCACAATGTTCATTGCAGCTCTATTTACAATAGCCAGGACATGGAAGCAACCTAAGTGTCTATCGACAGATGAATGGATAAAGAAGATGTGGCACATATGTACAATGGAATATTACTCAGCCATAAAAAGAAACGAAATTGAGTTATTTGTAGTGAGGTGGATGGACCTAGAGCCTGTCCTACAGAGTGAAGTAAGTCAGAAAGAGAAAAACAAATACCGTATGCTAACACATATATATGGAATCTAAAAAAAAAAAAAATGTTTATGAAGAACCTAGGGGCAGGACAGGAATAAAGACGCAGATGTAGAGAATGGACTTGAGGACAGAGGGAGGGGGAAGGGTATGCTGGGACGAAGTGAGAGAGTGGCATGGACTTATATACACTACCAAATGTAAAATAGCTAGCTAGTGGGAAGCAGCCGCATAGCACAGGGAGATCAGCTTGGTGCTTTGTGACCACCTAGAGGGGTGGGATAGGGAAAGTGGGAGGGAGACGCAAGAGGGAGGAGATATGGGGATATACGTATACGTATAGCTGATTCACTTTGTTATAAAGCAGAAACTAACACACCATTGTAAAGCAATTATACTCCAATAAAGATGTTAAAAAATAAATAAATAAATAAAATAAGGGAAATAAATGGAAAAATTTGTTTAATCCCCAGTGCCAGGGAAAGCTGTCTCAGAACCCAAAAGGACCCAAAGACCTGTCTCCCAGCCCTCTTTCTCAAAGCCAAGGATTCTTCCCATGTGCCTGGGCGCACGGGCCTTGTTCTGTTCTTATTTGCCAGGAATTGGGGTGAGGAATAACCCACGGTTTACTCCACATGGGGTGGGGCTTTGAGGAGGGCTGGCATCTCTGCAAGCAGCAGCCCCAGCCTCTTTCCTGGAAGGGCGGGGGCCACCTGCCTGTGTGTGTTTGCTCACAGGCAGGAGCTGTGGCCTGTAATCATCATTAGCTCTCTTTGGTGTTTACTGACTGTTATTAATTAGAATGAGCAAACTTGGCATTAATGTGCCTGCCATAAGGATGAAGGCTCTTACCGCACAGCCATCGTGCACAGGCAGCTAGACAGGGGCTCATTTACCAACTGTTACCAGGATGATGCAGGACCACGGGCACCAGGTGATGGAGGACTGGACAGAGGCGGGAGGCTTGGACCCGCATTTCTCTGGACATTTAGAGTTCAGGGGAGCTTTGCCAGAGCAGAGGGGAGCAGGGCCTCTCCTTATCTCATGTGGGAGCTGCTAGCTGGCTCCAGGTAGCTTCCCAGAGCAGCCCAGGCAAACCAGTGTGGCTCTTGGTCACCACATAGAACTTCCCTCTGGCTCTGGTCACAGCAGCCTTCTCCTCAATCAGAACACAGCTGAACACAACTCCCTTTCCAAGTCAGTGGGTGAGTGTCCTGCTGCCCTTGATGAGAGACTCGGACTTCCAGTGAGTCTTGGGAAAGATGTTAAGGGTGGGTGCAGTTGCCAAGAAAGAGAAAGCACTGTTTGGGGTTCTGGTCTATCATAGAAGACTAATATACTCTGGTTTCTTTGCAAGTGATGCTATACTTACGTATTTCCTCCCATTAAAAGATCAACCTTCGAAGAGGAGAATGCCACCATGTGGGACATTTGGAAGATGGGAGGTAGAGGAATGTGTCAGCTGGAGAGGAGGGTTGCTTCCTTCTGCGTGGGTAAGCGGCCTGGGATGTGGAGAGGTCTCAGGACATAACAGAGACGTTTCCACTGGCTCAGAAGTAGGATGCATAAGAGCCTCGAGGCAGGAGAGAAGAGCATTCTGTCCAGAGAAGTCACCTGTTCTCCTCCAGCTCCCCAGAAAGAGGCAGAACATTTGCCACCACGTGGGCAAGGACACCAGGGCCATGTCCTCCGGGCTCTGGGTCCCGTGACAATGGTCGTGTGGGGACCATTGTTTACTTTCCCATGGGATCGAGGCACAGGTCAGACCCACTGCAGAGCTGAGCAACCAGGGAAACGAGCAGCAGCTCTCACGTGGACAAAGACCTGACCGGCAGCCAGGCTACGTGCCTCCTTGCCCACAGCCTCCCTCCTTCCCTCTCTGCTGCGTGAGGATTCTGCGCCTGTGTAGGCAACAGCTGCCCTGAATGCCTCTGTTCCCTGCGGACACTTACGCCCTTTGAACTGAGTCCTAGGTGGAAGTAAGGGTACTGTGAAGAGTAGGAGGGCTGATGGATGAGAGCACTGGGGTAGCAGGGGGACCTGGGGGACCTGAAAATTTGGGGAAAGGATGGGTTAGGATTCTGCATCATCAAAGGCCTCAAAGAGTCCACAGGAAAAAACTCTCAGACAACCCCACTGTTCTGAGATCTCAACGGCTAAGGAAGGGGAGGCCCCTTGGTCATGGAGGTTTTAGCCTGCAGGGGCAACTGGGGAAGGGCACTTAACATCACCGTGGTGGTCACGTACCCAACACCCAGCAGTGCTCGCGCAGTGCCGCTCTGAAATGGTGCTCCTTTCTGCCTCCCTCTTTTCAGGTCCTACTTGCTCTGTTGAAAATCTAGCCACTCCTTTAGGCATTTGAAGAGATACATGCAGTTTCAATCTCAAATTCCACATCTACAAAGCCTTCTTGACCCTCCAATCTGAGCTGGGTTTCTCCAGCCTCTGTGGGTTGATTAGACCTTGTATGTTCTTGGAAGGCAAACAAAGCGTGGAAACAGAATGGACAGTCTTTCCCATTTGGTCGTGAGCTGTTCAAGGTCAATACCTATGATTTATTTATCTCTCAGCTCCTCTAGATCCAGTGCCTGGCACGCTTATAGGTACTGATGAGTGAGCCAAAGAATGAAAACCGCCATGGAGAGGTCTTCCGGAAGCGGCTCTCCTATTACAGATACTACAGGGATGATACATTTACAGTTAATATTGAACCAGTGCGTAAAGAGATGAGGAAGAGAACTTTTGAAGATAATGTGGATGCTGAAGTATGGAGGGAGTGGGGGTGGGGAGGAAGTGACATTCACTGAATAGCCACTCTTCACCCGGTGCAAGACACGGGCTTGAAGCGTGTTGTCCGATTCAGCCGTCGGCACAACCCCCTCAGGTACTCCCTCCTCACCTGGGCGTCCGCTCTTCCTCTCTGCCAGCCCTGTTCTGGGGGACAGAGCCCAGTTGTGAACAAGAGGAGCAGAGGAGCTCTCATCACTGTTTACTCACAACCCATAGGTGAGTCTACAGCTCAGGCAGGTAAGTGTCTTGCTGGGCTCTGTGTAGCTCCCAAGGGTTCAGCCAGAACTGAAAGTCTGGTCCGTGTGGCTCTCAGGTCAATTCTCTTTCCACATTCTGGGTTGTATATATTCCAGAAGAGTTGGGCCAGGGAACTCTGATGTTTCCACTATGCAATCAAGGAGGGCATCCTGGAAGAGCTTGCAGGTCCTGAGCATTCTGGGGCCTCCAAATAGCCTTTGGTGATGTTGAACCGATTCCATTTCATGAGTCAGCCCTGGGCTTGGCATTAGCATTCCATGGGGAAGGAGAGGGCTGCCTGTCTGTCACTTTGAGTCCTAAATCGTTTTCAGGTGCTCATTTAGAGACAGCCTGGGGAGATCTCCTGTCATGCTGGGAAGAGGGTGGACGTGGTATCCTTTAGACCTCTCCTCTAGACCTCTCCTCATCAGAGTTACTGAAGAAGCACGGGAATTGATTCGATGCCACATGAATAATCAGCTGCCATCAATAATTGTAATCACTAATCTGGTGCAATTAGAGGCAATTATAATAAATGCAATTTCCTCCTGAGCCACTAACGAACTACAGAAATATGAATTGACTTAAGGGGGCTGGCAGTGATTTATGCAATTGTGAGATCACAAATTTCCATTATCTTGGTAAAGATTCTTAAAGGAGCCAGGTACTATTTTGGTTTCACACCTGAGTAATGAGAAGCTAGAAAATACAATTTCGAAAGTGATGAGCACAGAGGCCACTGTATTTCTCTCACAGCTAGCTTTCGATAATCCTAGAGACCGTGCAGACTCAGCTGGGACTGTCATGTGAAGGCCTGGTCCTTTAAGTTTTGCTTACTATAGAGATATTCGGAGTTCAAACCTTCAAGTCTTAAAAGAATGAGGACTAGAGTCCAGTCAATTCTGCAAGAGAGGGTGTTGACAGGAACATCTGGGTGGAGATGACCTTTTTTTTTCCCAAGGAAGGCCTGCCTATTGGCCCATTAGCCTTTCCACATCCAAATGAATCCCAGATTTCAACAGAAAGGCATCTTTATGTACATCGAATGACCTTAGAGATTTTCCGTATCTTAAAAATGCTTAAATAGCTTTAATTATGTTATTCCTGTTCTCAGAAATTTTGAGTGGCCATCTATTTTCTAGGGAATCAGCCAGAGGTTTTCGAGGGGATCCACAACACGACCCTCCCAGACTGTGATAGGAGTGTCATAAGCGAGAATGAGGGTGGGAGGTGAGGTGACGGATCCCCCGTCGCACTTGCCCGGGGAATGACGGTTTTCATGGAACACTGGGCTTTCAGTGCTCAACCGGGGAAGGTCTTCGGCCAACCCAGATGAGCTGTTTCCATGGAGACAGAGGCCAAGGCCAGATAACGCAGGGAAAGAGGTTAGACTTCATTCTCATGCTACTGAGAACCAAATTCAGTCTCCCGGCCATGGGCTAGAAGGTTCTACCTAATCTGACCCCAAACTCCTCTCCCACTGGTAGACTCCACCAAGCTTTATTTCACACGGGCCTTTTATTTTCTCTTTCTCAAATGAGCCAAGCGTGCTCTTGCCACACGCCTTCCCCTTGCTTTTCCTTTGCCTCTCCTGACCCTGATTTTCCCACGGCTGGCTTTCCCTTGTCATCACCTCCAATGACCCACGTCACAGCAGGCTCCCAGGCCCTCACTGTCGCATCAGAGCCTGTGTGTGGGTCTGTGGCCCCTGCACTCACCCTCTCTGTCTCATTGTCTGCAACATCCCAGGCCTACAAAGGTGCCTGGGTATCATCCATCTCGTGAACAGCTGAACCTCCTTTCCAGCCCCGCCTTCCACCACCTCTGCACATACACTCGCCGCCACGCACACTTGCGTACATGCTGGTCCCTGGACACACCCCAGCTCACTTCTGCCTTTTGCTGGAAATGCCTTCCCACGTGGCCGTCAGCTGAAATTCTTCCAGCAGGAAACTCAGTGCCGATAACTTGAAAAGCCTTTCCTGGTCCTTTGGTGGGGGACGGCCCCCTCTCGTCCATTGACAAACATCTAGCTTGTACTGCGTGCCAGGCACTAAGTGCTTTAGCTCCCAACTCTCTTCGCTCCTTATTGTGCCGTGTTTGTTCTGTGTCATCACCTCCACTAGCAGCCGCCTCCCTGCCTCGCCCTCCGCCCCGAGGCCCTGGCTCTGTGTCACCTGCTCCAGGATCCCGGCACTTCACCAACTGAACTCATGGGGACAAATTCCCACCCTTGTGAGGGATAAAGCAGGAAATGTTACACAGTACCTTACACACAGTGGTATCTCCTGCACAAAGTAGGATTGTGACTTGGATAGGAAAAGAGCCTGCATTGTGCAGTGATGGGGAATTAACTTAAGATTCTGTGGGCATAAATGCTAGTCTCAGGGCTGCCACTAACTAGGTAAGTGGCAATGACTGAGTCCCTGTATCCCCTGCCCGGGCTTTCCTTGCGTGCAAAATGAGGAAATATTGTTTGGATTTCTTGAGTGTCTCCAGGTCTAACAGTCCACGGTTCTCTGCGTTGCTAGAACTGCAGGGGACATGGAGGCGGGGAAACTCACATGCCCATGTTTATAATTTCAAATGGAGGAAGCTGTTGTTTTCCCCCTTCTCTTCTCCCTAGTGGTAGCAAAGAAGCAATAAATATGGAAATCCTAAAAGCCAGAGAAAACAGTGAGTATTCTCCATCTTGCTGACAAAGTACACAGACGCCGCAGCACAAAATGAATGGGCTTGTCCTCCACTGCACTGGCACGAATTCCTCCCACCCGAGCAAGAGCAAGCGTGGCTGGACCATCCACGGCACAGGTATCCTTTGTCCTGCAAATGCCAGGCCCCCTGGCCCTGCTCCAGCCAGCGCAGCAAGGGCGACCACTGCGGAGGGAGGGTGCCTTATTCTACCACCAGGGAGCCCCACGGGGGGTACTGCATCCAAGGCCAGGAAAACAATTCAAAGGGGACAGAAACAATGCAGGGGGGAGGGGAGAGCGGCTTGGGGAACGAGTGGAGGAAAAGAGGAAACACAAGGCGAGGCATAGGTAACCAGCTTTCAAAACTGTGCAGACAGCTCGATAATTGCTCTGCACGTTCGCTGTCTGCCTTTTAAGCACAAGCCTAGATCGCGGGTGACTCCCATCACCAGCAAATGTCCCAGTAATAACCAACGTGATAAGAGCCTTTTGAAGCTGATCTTCAGAAACCTTTTCCCCAGATGGCGCTGGGCGGACGGCTGCTTATTTGGTGGGTCTGCGGCTCCTGCCTCCACCTGAGGCTGGGCCTGTCCCATCTGGTGCCCAGGAAGGCGGCTGCTCTTCCCGAGGCCAACACATTTCCCCTCTGGCTGGTCTGTGTCACCTTCCCTACCTGGGAGGCAGGTGGCAAGCTCTCTGGTCTTCACCAGGTCCCTTCAGAGGGAGTCCTCAGATTCCCTACCTACTTCCTAACCATTTCCTCAAGTTCCTACAGCTCCCACACATCCAGTTAGATCTTTGTTCTTTAACTTCATTCTGGGTGAAAAAGGCTCATCCCTCTGGACCAATGTCTTGAATCCCACTACATATGTGTCACTCAACAAGAAAGATACCCAGCTTCCTCAGGGTCTGAAGCCCCCAAGGCATTCACATCCAGGTTTTGTCCTCAGCTCTGATGATGACACCAGGCCAGCATCGGGCAGGAGGAAAGGGATAGTGTAGTACCACTCAGAGCAATGGGATCCTACCCCACTGAGAACCACGCTCTCTCCCTCTAGCTGTCCAAATCCTACACATTCTTCCAGGCCCAGCTGAAGTCCTGCCTCCATGAAATGGTCTCTGAATATTGTATTCCTCATGGAAGATCACCTTCTCTGCTCCAATCATATGCGTGCCTATATCTCACTATTTAGCACCGCCCTGTAAAACACTGCATAATTGTTTCACATGTACATGCCTTGTTTCCTTAAGTGGAACATATCCTTTATAAAATCAAAAGTGTCAGATTGATAACAGATAGATAGATGAACTTCTGATAAAGAAAACTGAAGGAAATGTTAATTGTAGAATCTAGCGATGGGTTAGTGGGTACTCACTGTAAAATTCTTTCATCTTTTCTGTATGTTTGATGATTTTCATATAAAAATGTTGAAAAACATTGAATAGTTTCTTATCTTCTGCTTCACTCATTAATCTTGAGAAACTGCTTATGAAGTGCCTACTACATTCTGGGCTCTGAACTCTCTGTTCACTTTTCTTCTCCTAACCAGGGTGATGCTGAGAAAAGTTAGTGGGTGCTCAGCCAGTAATTGCAGATTGCCAGTCCGGTCCACTTAGGTGCCCTTGATTCACCTTCCATGCTGGGTCTGCCTTCTGATTTGCTGACAGGGTTGGACAACATTCACATAGCAGGCTGGGGAAATTGTCGGGGTACCAGGCTACATTGCATCTTACTCTCTTGGGTCCTGCCCATCTCTTCTGCCCCAACCTGATGGAGAAACAGCCTGTTCCCACCATGGGTGGGGCACACGTGACCTATTTGCCCCTGGGACTGTCTCAGGGAAGATATAATTGAGCAGGACGCCCTCCTCTAAGTTCTCTATCAGGGAAAAGAGGAAATAAGGTAAGTCCCCCCCAAACCCCCAACCTCTACTTTTATTACAAGCTTTTTGACAAGCAAAGAGTTATTCTTTCCAGTAAAGCATTGTCCACTCCTAAGAGTTGTGTTATAGACATCAGACAAGTTTGGCAGTAGCAATGCATTAAGCCGGTAGCGTTCTATAAACACCCCGTCAACCACGCTTTGGGAGTGGTTTCTGTGTGTCGGTCATCATAGTAAGCAGTGGCAAAGAGGAAGCTACAAAAACAGGCGAGACAAAGCTGTCTTTGGTCTGTGCTCTTATGAGGGAGACATACGCATGAACAGTCTCAAGGCTGTGATAAGCGCTCCAAGGAGATACACACGGAGGTTGTGTTAACCTCTTCCTTGCCTCCTACGCTTGGGGGACTTAAGCACCGACCTTGAGCACCTGGAACAAACTGGAGGCAATAGGGATTCTGATGACCTTGATGCCATTTGCCTAGCACTTAATGGACTGCCAAGAACTTCAAAATAGCGTTGGATGAGGAGGCCAGGGCGGGGGTCCTGAGAAATATCTGGCTTGTTTCATGGTCGTAGGCCTGCAAGAGGTGGTCAATAAACACACGCTGATGGATTTCTTCCCATAGCACCTCACGTCTGCGCCTCTCTCTGGGTAATTAATCATGGACTGGAGTATTATGTGACACCGCCGATATTGAACTGAGTTGTTATTTATTTCTTATATTTCTATTTAACATTTTACACACTTACGTATTATCACCCGTGGCTAGAATTTAAGTCACCAGAAGACAAGACTCTGCCTTGTGTTCTATCCCCCGCAGTGCCTAGCACAGCGCCTGGCTCTCAGTAGGTGCTCAATCAATGCACTGAGTAATTAAGTCCTCCTGCCGCCTGGGGCCTGCCATGCTTCACAGCAGCAGCTGTCACCTGGACCACCCCTGGCCACAGGGGCACACAGACAAATGAGCTTCGGCTACCTTCCCTCCGTGAGCAGCATCAGGACCCTGGGAGGCAAACCCAGCGTGAATTTTAAAATCACGTTCAGTGGTGGTCGCAGAGCAAACACGCTTGCAGGGAAAGGTCTTTTTCCTTCTCTCTTCAGGGGCAGCAGAGCGGTTCCTTCCACTAAAAATACAGGGATTTGTGCCACACGGTTGTGCAGCAGCTGGGCGGGCGAGGTTCACCCCCATCATCACGGGCTCGGCACCGGCTGATGGGCTTTGGGCTGCAGACGCTCAGGCAGCCCGGCCGCGGCGAGCACAGCCTTCCTCCTGCCCCGGCCACGGTGCCACCATTTCTATAAGCGACTTCTCAGTCATGGCCCTGTGCCCCAGGGGGATGCCAGTGCGACCGCCGGGAAAGTTTCTCTTCTCTCTCCTACTCCTGTCCTCTCCCAAAAATATCGTAATAAGGCTTTTTATTTAGGCAAAGAAATAAGCCCAGGATTTGCTTCTATGTTGGGTTAGGAACTGAAGAATAACATTTATTAAGCACCAACAAAATGCCAGAGCCCCTCTCCTCTGCTATCCTATTTGATCCCAACAGGGAACTTGGGGTAAGATATTGGCCCCATTTCACAGAGGAGGGAACCAAGATTCAGAGATGCTTTACAACTTGACTAAGGTCACAAGCTAGCAGGGAAAACTTGATTCTAAAGGGTGTGTGTGTGTGTGTGTGTGTGTCCCATGCTGTCCGTAGGCCCCTGGCTCTGGTCCGATGTCACCGTTTACACAAATTCCCTGTGAGCATTAGGAGAGGTTGCACTTTACCCGAGTTTCAAGCTGGAGGGAACCTGTCCACGCTGCCAACAGCAGGGGTGTGGTAGGGCTTGGTGACGGGAGTTTCAGAGGCTTTCAGAAATGTCATAGGCAGTTCACTTATTATTCAGGGAAACACCCAAGAAACTGACGACTCCTTTGGTCACTATCAGTATCCGCTACCAGCCGTTCACTTGGACTGGGGGCTGTGAGGGTTTGAACTCTGAATTCACGAATGTAGCTAAGCCTCCCTCCAAGAGGAACCGTGGGGATTAGTGCTTATCGAGCAGGACTGCCTGGTAATTCCAAAGCCCAGGGGGAAGGGAGCGCGGGTGGGGATCTGCGCCATAGAGAGGGGCCTTCAAATCTATGGGAAAACATGGCACATAACAGTCCAGCTGCTGGATAATGCTTTCTTTGGGCTGGACAGGGCTGCAGTTGCTTCCTAGGTACACGGGCTTTGCTGCCGAAGCCCACCTGGCCTGGCTCTGTGCTTTTTCCTTCTTCTACAGCATCTCTCAAACCCTGTTCCCCGTCAGATCAACTGTATGCAGAACATGCTTTGTTTCATAGGAATCATATCACAATCCTAGAGCTGCAATTCCTTTCCCCATTTTGCAGAAGGGAAACCTAAGGTTCACGGACCTTCAGGGACACCTGGGAAACAGGGCAGACCAGGATTTGAAGGCAGGGAATCTGCCCGCCGATCCTGGACTAGATCCATTAGAGCTATAGCAGGTTGGCCTGCCTGACCATCCCGGATCCAGCCAGGGGGGCAGAGAAGCCCCTCCGCTGATGGACACGGGCTGTCCTTGGCCCAGGTCCCGCACGATACGATCGGGACACCTACTGCATTGTTCTCCAGGGCTGGACTTAAGGACAGGGAGAGGCAGCTTCAAGGCCAGGCCAGATCACCCTCTCCCGTTTCCTTAAATGCAGGGATGTACATCAATCACACTTGAAACTTACTTGAAACGTATGGGCCTTAGCGAGTCAGACAAGGGTGATGTGTTTCTAATCCAATGGCTTTCACCATGGATGACTCACACCTCAGGACACCTTAAACACCTTAAAACATCACTGGTTCCATTTAGTTCCTGTCCCATAGCTCCCAAATACTCAAAACTTACATATTCAACCACAAAAAACCAAACAACCCAATTCGAAAATGGACAAAGGACTTGAATAGACATTTCTCCAAGGAAGATATGTACATGGCCAACAAGCACATGAAAAGATGCTCCACATTACTAATCATGAGGAAAATGCAAATCAAAACCATCAGGACACTTCACATTCACATTAGGATGGCTATAATTAAAAAAACAAAACAAAACAAAACAAAAAATGTTGGTGAGGGTGTGGAGAAATTGGAACTTTTGTGCATTGCTGATGAGAATGTAAAATGGTACAGTCACTGTGGAAAACAATTTAATGGTTCCTCAAAAATTTAAACATAGAAATACCATATAATCCAGCAATTCCACTTCCAGGTATATACCTTAAGGAATTGAAAGCAGGAACTCAAACAGATACATACACACCAATGTTCACAGCAGCATTATTCACAGTTGCCAAAAGATGGAACCAACCCAGCTGTCCATCAACACATGAATGGACAAACACACTGTGGTGCATACATCCAATGGAATATTATTCAGCGACACACACAAAAAAGAAATTATGATGCATGCTACAACCCGGATGAACCTTGAAAACATTATGTAAGTGAAATCAGACACGAAAGGACAGATATTGTATGATTTCACTTATATGAAGAATTGACAAATTATCATAGAGACAGAAAGTAGAATATAGGTTACCCGGGGCTGGAGGGAAGGGGAGATGGGATATGAATTGATTCATGGGTAAAGAGCTTCTGTTTGGGAAGATGAAAAAGTTCTCGCGATGGATGGTGGTGATGGCTGTACAATGTTATGAATGGACTTAAGGTCAATGACTTGTACATTAAAACATGGTTAAGATGGTAAGCTTTATTTTTTGTTTCAATTTATTTAAACTAAAAACAAAAACAGTTTACCTATTTCTGCCACTCCCCACCTCTGGCAACCACCAATCTGTGCTCTGTGTCTACGAGCTTGTTTATCAGATTCCACGTATAAGAGAGAGCATATAGTATTTTTCTTTCTCTGCCTGATTTACTTCATTTAGCATAATGCCTTCCAGGTCCAGGTAAGATGGTAAGTTTTATTTTACGCGTATTTCGCCACAAGTTAAAAAACAAAATACTCCCTCCCCAACAAAGGTTAAGGCAGCAGAGCTTGAAGGCTGACTGTAATCTCTGCTTTCTCCCCACCAAACAGCCTGGATGATTCTGTACCCCACATGCCATAGTCTGGGCCTTCGTGCTGCAGCTCCTCTGCCTGGGACGCCTCTCCCACACTGCCCTCAAAAATATCAGCTTACCACAGAAGCTTAGCCAATTCCCCTGACATCAGAGATCTGTTTTCCTCCTTGTTTTCTTAAAGCTTTTACACATGCCTTATTAAATGACTCCCCTGTTTTACAACGATTTCCTGACATGGAATGGGAGTTTCCTATGTAAGGGACAATGTTTTACTCATTTCTGTACCTCCAGCACATGGGGGGCAGGCCTAACTCGTAGTACAAGTTCAATGAATATTTAATGACACTGGTGGGTCTTAGAAGTGTTTTTGTTTTGTTTTAGCTCTAGGCAGGGCCGGGGCAGGCCTTCTTAACTGCTCAGAGAAAGCTGATACAATTGCGGCCAGGGACCAAAACGAAGCCTCGGGGGAGATCAAGGGAAGTTTCCTCCCTTCCTGGGCTCTGCTTCGACAGCATGGCTGTGGCATCTAACTCGTGGGGTGAAATCCCTGGAGTCCTGGTCCTGTTATTTAACCTGGCTGAAACCTCGCTTCCTCCCCAAGGATGTGAGAAGAGCAGGTCCTCAGCAAATGCTGATGGTGAGGATTCGGTGAGCTGATCTGCGGAAGCCGCTGGCTCAGGGTGGTCCCTCCAGGCGGGCGGTGCTGTTGATTGCAGGCACCTCCCCTGGGAACCCTGCTCATGGGTCACCTCTCCTCCCACCACTTTTCTCCCTTCTCCCCACCCCCAGTTCAGCTTTCTTCCTGAATTGCCTCCACATTGTTTCTGCATAGGTCATTCCATCAGCAACACAATCTTGTTCTTTCTAGTCTCATAATTAACTCTTTATTTTGCTTCCTTTCACGATTAGAAGGAGAGAATTAGGGAACAAGTTAGGATGCAGGCGCTTCTCTCCAAAGTGGCCTTCATCGCAGCTGTTCTAAGGTCACCACTGGTCTGTTTAAATCCCTTCCCTTGGCTGCATCAAAGGGCAAACGCCCCACATGAGCCGAGGTTGGCAGGACCTCGGGCGCCTTGGCACGTATTTGTGGTCCTTTAAGCTTCTATTCTTGGGTGAAGCACAGCGCTTTTGTTCCTGTCCCAGCCCTCCCTATAGTGGGGAAGTACTTTTCCTCTCCCTCCTGTTTTCCCACCCTCCTTTCTCTTTTGTGAACTTTCAAGTCCCCCAATTAAATAACTGGTAAATTTTTCTTTGTGAAAAGCGCTAAACTTTACTGGATGACTAGCATGGTAAATGTATTTCTTTCTCTTTTCTTTTTGCCCTTGAACGCTCATACATTAAACCTTCTTATAGGGGAAAAATAAATTAAAACAGGATATAAAGCATCCATCAAGGTAATCTGGGTATATCTCAACCCCATGTAGAATTTCTTTCCTTCGTCTATTCAGCAAATGTCTATTAACGCCCACTGTGCACCAGACACTGTGCTAGCACCAGAGGGTCCCAGAGCAATGCAACATGGTCCCTGCCCTAAAGGAGTGTCTGGTGAACATATATATATACATAGAAGGTGTGGGAGTGTCTGAAGAGGCAGGCAGAATAGGATAAGACCTCATTCCTCCCAAGGGTAAATTATTCATGAATTAAAAAAACAGGACCGGCTATGCCTTTTTGCAAAGAATGTCAAGCTGATTAGGTGCAGCAGGATAACTAAGGGTAGGTGGGTGGTCACTCCAGGCTCAGACTTTCCCACCTTCGTCTTAACTTTTCTCTTAGATACTTCCTAGGAATCTATGATCTTCAGATAAATGTCCATGCCATGAGGTCAGCACATGCATCCATCAGTTTTGATTTAAGTAGGCACTCATGAAGTCCTGGAATCTCAGATGCTGAAGGAAGTCACGATTTTCCCAGCCATTCTCCACGCTGACTCTCATGGCTTTTCTTGATGTCCTTGGGCACTGAGAGCCTACATGCATTTCCCCATCATATTTGCCCTCTGACAGTGTTTTGCTCCCCACTTCCAGGAAGGAGCAAGATTGAGAGTCTAATTTTGCCCACAACTTTGAAAGTAGCTGAAGGATCAGGAATAATTAAGTTGGTGTGTGTGTGTGTGTGTGTGTGTGTGTGTGCACGTGTGCACGCAACCATCTCAGGGCACCATTCATCCAGTTAGTGGAATTTTGTCAAGTACCGTGGGGTCTCTCTCTCTCTCAGACCATTGCTTTCTGGATCTCCTAAAAGCTGCATAACACCCTTTGTCTCTGGAGATCAGCACTCATAGGCGGATGCGAAGTGTGCTGTGGAAGTATGTCACATTGTGCCTTAAGCCAGCAGCCCCGATGCTGCTCCCTGACCTGTCAAAAAACATCTGTTTAGCAGAAACCACATGGCAGTTTCTTTGAAGAAACAACAACAGCCCAGGAGGTTACTGCTATTTCAGTGTTCCTTCTGGCTTGACGTGTGCTGAAGCAATACTCAATTCCACTTCAGTCTGGATTCACTGAGCACACAGTATACTCTGGACACCGGACTAGGCACCAAAGGGAATGCAAGGGACATATAATACAATGTACTAGGAATACAAAACACACACACTGAGCAGTTAGAATCAGCAAGGGTAGAATAGAATCAAATGCCTACACGTGGAGTGTGGTGTGCGTGGTCAAAGAGAGATCGACCCAAGCTGCGCTCACAGACTGTTGACCTAGAAAAGACTTCCAGAATCAACCATTCACTCGGCCATTTAGTTAGTGGTCATTTATTAAATATTTACTGAACGCTTGCTATGTCCTGGGTCCTGTGGAAGTTGGTAGATAAGAGAATAAAACTCAGTTATTTAGAGGAAACGTTCAAGTTAGTAGCAGAACTGGAAACAGAATTCTGGTCTATTTTTTTTAATAAATTTATTTATTTAATTTATTTATTTTTCGCTGCGTTGGGTCTTTGTTGCTGCACATGGGCTTTCTCTAGTTGCATTGCGTGGGCTTCTCATTGTGGTGGCTTCTCTACTTGCGGAGCATGGGCTCTAGGCACACAGGCTTCAGTAGTTGTGGCACGCGGGTTTCAGTAGTTGTGGCGCACGAGCTTAGTTGCTCCACAGCATGTGGCATTTTCCTGGACCAGGGCTCGAACCCATGTCCTCTGCATTGGCAGGTGTATTCTTAACCACTGAACCACCAGGGAAGCCCCGGAATTCTTGTCTTAATTCATCATTCATTCAATTAACCTGACCAAGAATCTCTTGTGTGTCAGGCGCTGGGGTAGATGCAGAAAAGCTGCACTGCACACTGACTCAGAGGCTCTGACGCTCACTCAGGTCCAGGAACTTGCACCAGGTTCTTAACATCTCCCAGCGTCTTTTTCCTCAATTAGAAAATGTGGTACTGATAGCACCCCCCTCATAGAGTGGATGTGAGCATTAAAAGAAGTAAACACGTAAAGGGCAGAGCACAATCTCAGACACAAAGTGCTTAATAAATGTCAACTTTCATTATTATCTTGGAGCGACCTCAACGGATAAAATATGGTCCCCATCCTTACGAAACATATAAATTCTGATGGAGAAAAAGGCATATTCTCAGATCAAGGTGTCTCCCTGATACCAGAGCTTTGGGGAAGACATAAAAAACATGAAAATAGGATGGACCTAGAGATTATCATACTAAGTGAAGTAAGCCAGACAGAGACACACAAATACATGACATCGCTTATATGTGGAATCTAGAAAAAATGATACAGATGAACTTATTTACAAAACAGAAACAGACCCACAGACATAGAAAATAAGCTTATGGTTACCAAAGGGGAAAGGAGCGGGGAGGGATAAATTAGGGGTTTGGGATTAACACACACACACTACTATATATAAAATAAACAATAAGGACCAACAGTATAGCACAGGGAACTGTGCTCAGTATTTTGTAATAACCTATAAGGAAAAAGAATCTAAAAATGAATATGTATGTGTGTGTATATATATATATACATATATGTGTGTGTGTGTATATATATATATATATAGGAATCACTTTGCTGTACACCTGAAACTAACACATTATAAATCAACTATACTTCAATTTAAAAAAAAACATGAAAATAAACAAAATGAGAGCAAGAGTAAAGAGGGAGAGGTGAAAGTGTAATATGACTGACTGGGCAGAGTGTTATGAATAGCCATTTTATTTATTGCTTTCCAAATCTACAGAACAGTCAGATCTTTAAATCCTGGGAAGGAAAACATTCAGAGGCCACTTAGTCCATGCCCCCGTCTCCATCTATTAATATATTAAGAGCACCAATTAAAAGCCTATTATCCTCTAGTGCACACTCCAGTAACGTTGTAAGTACCATGACCCATGGTCGTTTGGCCCCGAACTACTGTAGAGTACTGGAATCTCGAAAATAGCCCAGGAAGAAAAAATGTAATAGAAATGGCTCTTGCAAGGGTGGGTCTTGGGAAGCTAATTAAATGATGAAGCTTCTTCTTCCTTTGATATCCACAACAAGGGCTGAAAAAGAGTTCAAATGTCGATGTACAAGAGATAAAGCAAATCTTAGGTGACAGGTAACAGTACGCTGGGGAATTATTTTGGGGAATAGGATGGGCATGGCAGTGGGAATATCCAGGGAGTGGTGGGAGTGATGATGATGCTTATTGAATGCAGAGGATAAATTGTGATCATAGGTTTGATCAAGCTGATATAAGACTAGGGATGAAGCAAGGGGAGCGGGGCACCTAACATGAAATCCAGCTCCCAGGGGTGGGAGAATAGAAGTTGTTTTGTAGAAAATGCTGGCAGCAGTCAATCAAGCTGGAGTTCAGAATATGGAAACGTTACAGGAATGAAGACAAAAGCCCTATACGTTTAAACCAGGCACAGAAGAGGAGATGAGGTGAGAAGCCCTAGATGCTGGGGATTTACATACAGACACAGGAGCCTCAGTGGGGACACAGATGCTCCAGATTCTGTTTATGAGTATAGATGAGACCTCTGACACTCGCTAGACTGAGTTTTCACTGCTTGGGACGAAACAGGACTGAACTGCCAACTTTATTAACTGCCCCTGGCCAAGCACGAACAAGGAGGACAGTGTGAGTGACTGATTGCACAAATGCACACCTTGGGGGTCCCCCCACCCAGTACTTAGTAAATTAAAGAGCCTTCCCATTCGTGCATGGAGAGACATAGAAACTCCTTTGTCTCCTTGGCCGCAGCCTTCTGGGACCACCCCCAGGCCTGATACGCACTCAGTCCCCTGCAGCCCTGATTCAAATAAAACACTGACACTTGTCCATGTTGCTCTAAATGTCACCGCCGCGGAGACGACCCCACCTCGCATTCCTTCCTGCTCCCCAGCTGCCCCCAATATACAATTGTTTTAAAGCAGCTCGCATGTTAATTAAAAAGTAGGAATCAATTGTCCTCATCTCTCCATTCCAGGCTGCTGTGCACACAAGGATTAGAGCTGCCTCGACTTAAGTCAATTAGAGATAAGGAGAAGCTGACATTTCCACAACCCGCCTTATCATTCTGCTCAAAATTGGCTCAGATTAAAATGTACAGAGATGATTTCTTTAGTCCTTTTCCTCCTCCTTTACCTTCTTTTAATCATTACGAAGAAAGCTGACAGTCCAAGCTGATGGCGGAGATGCATGTTCCAGCCATCCTGAAACACCCATGTGGCCAGCCTGGCGTGAGCCCGGCTGTAGACTCAGGACCTGGCCCGAGGCTATGCCTCAACTTAGGGCAGGGGATGGGGATGCAGAGGAAGGATGGATGGAGTCAAAAGCCACGGCTTTGATGCCGCTTCATGAACTACTTAACCCTTTAGGCCCTCAGCTTCCCTGAGCCTCCGTTGCCTTATCTGTGAAAGGGAGCAATGATGTTGCCTGACCGTTACCACCGGGAGGCTCCGGTGAGAGCACACGTGTGCAAGTGCACGGTTCAGAGCCTGACACAAGGCACACTTAATCCACGTTTAGGTTGAACGTAAGCGCTCTGGGGTTCATCCTAGGTAATTTCTGAACAGAGAAAGGAGGCCTTTCACACGTGATCCCATCCATCATAAACATTCCTACTTGTTGATCACATGCCTTTATTCCAGGCAATTTAGATATACATTACGGCTAAGCAGCCCTGCCAGTTGGCCACTGTCATCCCCATTTTACAATGAGGAAGCTGAGGATCAGAGAGACTAATTAACTCGCTCAAGTTCACACATCTGGTGATCGTAGAGCCGGGATCTGAACCCAGAGCCCATTATCCTTCCATTACCTCATGCCCCAGCGATGCTGAGTAATCTCAGGAAAGGGAAGAAACGTGGTCCCCTGACCTCTGCGTTCATCTACGAAGGGAAGAGAGTGCTACCTTATTGACGCTGGCCTGTGAATGTATTAGCAATTTCTCAAATTTGCCCAGTCCATTAGCTGAGCTTTTGCTGGCTACCTTTGACTCTGTTAAATGCTGATGCAGCCCTTGCCCATCTCACTTGCTATCTTCTGGTCCTTCTCCACATCACCATTCAGCAACTGCCTCTCTTGTCCAGCTTACAAGCACTACTGGCAAACAACAGTTGGCACGCAAAGCCGGGCTGGTGCCTGGATGCATCATGAACGCCCCACAGTGGGCATTGGGTGCCCCACCCAGATCCCCCTCCGATGACGGATTGTTGTTCCAGGTGCCAGGAGTGTTACTGGCAGCTGCCCTTGGCTATCAGCCCTACAGGGATCCCTCGGCTGGAGAGAAGCATCTTGTTCAAGGGCCTGGTCCCCTCGCCAGGTGGCCACATCCAGTGACTCAGGAGAGACCTGGCAATCTCAGCCTACTCAGAATTAGCTGGATGGGCCATCCTCACTCCAGAGCTCCATCCTGTGTGGTCCACCAAGGTGTTATAGGCCTGCATCACGGTTTGAGTTATCCCTCTGTCCCTGTGTCCTATTTCCTTCCCCACGCCCCCCTGCTGTAGGTGGTGATTTCAAGGCCATTCCCCAACCAACAACTTTTTGCTCAATTTTGTCCCAGATTCTGCTTCCTGAAGAACCCAGCTTCAGGCTCAGATAGGTCCTACCATTAACCACATTTTACAGATGAGGAAAGAGTCCAAGATGAGTTGGCTAATAAATAGCCAGGGTTAGAAACCAGATGAGTCTTAAGCCAGAGCCCCAAATACACTCTTTTGCCTCAGTCCCTCTTTTACTAACATGTACAGGCTATTCAATACTGAATTTTCACTATTTTCTGTCTCAAAATTGTTCTTTCTACGATCATCTGTTCTTTCTAGGGGGTGGCTATGGCAGATTAATGATGGCCACCCATTATTTGACAGCCCTGCCATTGAGGGAGTTCCCCTCCCTCCGAATCTGGGCCAGCCTCAGAGCCTTGGCAGACCAGGAGGCTGGAGCAGAAGTGATACCGTCCCAGGATCGCAGGCCCAGCCTGAGAGGATGGGCAGCTTCCATCGGGTGCCCTGGAGCTCTGGGCTACCTCCCATACTGGAGCCCAGCACGCACAATGGAGAGACCACATAGAAAGGTCCTCAGTCTATAAGCAGAGGGAAAGGAGCCTGAGTGAGCACGGCCTCCCATAGCAACAAGGCACGCAAAGTAAGTGGCCTTGGACCCTCCAGGGGTCCACCTGGTGGACCACCAAAATTCCACCACCCAAATTCCACCAACTGACTCTATTTGATACATGAAGGGCAGGAGAATCACCCAGCCAAGTTCTGACCAAATTCCTGATCCAAAAGTCAGGATGGTTTTAGGTTAGTTTGTTTCACAGCCATAGCTAACTGGGCCAGAGACGCCACCTGAGTTGCTCTGAGAAGCCTTCTACCTCTGTCTTCAATCTTATCTCCTCTGGAGACTTCTCTCAGCTGTGCCACCCTGCCCAGCACCTTAGCTCCTCCTCACCCCCCCCCTCCTCTCTATCTTTGAACTTGAACAGAAAATGTTTCACCCCCAGGTGTACCTTACTGTCTCTTCACTCTATTTCAAAACTTCACAAATGACTTATCAACAACCCACCACCACTTCTATACCACCCACTGCCTTGTTGTCCTTTGAATTCTGACTTCTATCATTATGACTCTTGGGTATGAAAGTCTTGAAGTTTAGCAGGTATTTTTGCATCACAAAAACCCTGCGGCATTTTCTTTAAGTATCGCTTGCCTTGGGGAAGCCATTCCTGAAATTCACCTCTGCAGACCAGCATTGCAAACTGCCAACTGCTCTCCTTTGAGGTCCTTTAGCATTCATTCATTCATATCTCCATTCGACACATATTGACTGAAAATCTATGCTGAGATATCCTCTGTGACTTGAGGTTCCCAGGCCACTAAGTAGCTGAAGTAGATGGTCAAGTCAGAAACGGGTTTACTAAGTCAACTGGCATAGCCATAACCAGAGCAACTCAAGTATGACTCACCTAGATTTTAAAAAAAACATCTATAGATGATTTCCTGACCTGTTTCTGGGACCCATGTTTCAGGAAATCAGCCCCTTTATTCAACCCAGTAGTTCTCAACTCTGGCTACATATAAGAATCACCAAAATAACTTAAAGAAAATGCTAATGCTTCGGTCTCACCTCTGGAGATTCATTAGTCTAGGATAAGACCCAGGCATCAGTATGGCTTACACAGTTGCTGAGAGATTTTTACATGCAGGTGGGCTTGAGAGCCATTGACCGACCTAAATCCCTAATGATACAGCTTTAGCTCATCCCTCCTGCTCTACGCTCTGTGGAGACAGAGGAAAACAGTGGTTGGGACACTTGAAGTTTTCCTGAAATCTCTGCAGCTTTTCTGCCCCAAGTTCAATAATCCCACTTCCCCAACCTTTCCACACAGGTCTTATTTGCAGCACTTTAATCACTCCTTAATCTTGTTTTGATTTAGCTCAAATAGCTCTGTTTCCCTGGAGAAAGCTTTTCCAAGTTAGAGGTCTCTGTTTTACAGAAATGCGTAACCCTGATGGCTCATGAATTCAGCTGTGAATTGCACAGTAGTTGTTATGAAATGCATATTAGTCGAGATTTCAGCAAATCATCTTGTTTTATTTCTACACTTAACATTAGTAAAAATGAAGCCCCACAGGTATCAACAAGGGGGCTCTTCTCTGTTGTCCTGCAAATATCGTTAGCAATGCACGTGGTCACCTAATTCATGAGTCAGCTGATTTGTACAAGGCTGGACTTTGGTTCTCCCAAACCTTCTCTCCTTCTTCCAGTAATTGCAGTTATCAATGGTCCTAAGAAGAATAAGACTTGCTCAAAAGCCAGCCCGTGGATGACGAACTCAGAAGGAGAGAGGGTCTGGAGTGACCCCAGCTGTTAATCCTTATACACCCCTGAGCTTGACTAACAACCACAAAATTGCTCATCTCTTTCATCCAGGAACCAGAGCCACTCACCCTTCCCTGTTGTCTTTTCATATACATCTGCGTGGCTGTCCTTTCACGTAAATCACATCAATTTCTATTTTAATTTGCTTATGATTCCAAGAGACTTTTGACTTATTATTATATTAGAAATGAGAGAAACATGCATTTATGAAAACTCCAGGCATAGAGATCTTTGGAGATTACAAAGGGGAAGCAGGAGGTAGTGAGGTACGGATACAGGGGTCTTAATAACATGTAGAGAAGAAGCAAGCATGTTTCAGCTTCCTACATGTGCAGAGTCCTTTTAGGACATACTTGGATGGAGGGGTGCTAAGTGGTGGATTTCAGGGCATTTTTTTCTCCTTTAAGGTAATATACATATAAAGCTTTTAACTCATTAAGTCGTCGAGGTAAAGGTAGGATCATGGCATGGCAATGGCGACTGGGCTGTCATAAGACACATAAAGCATAAAATCGAAGTTAACCATCATAGATCACTTGTATTTGGAAAGATTTTTTAAAAAGCTTAAACTGCTCCCTGAGTGTCTAAGAAAGAGTCAAGGTCTAAGGACATTCTTAAATCAAACTACTATCTTGGACACTACCTAAGGATGGTGGACAGACACTAAAGAAAATGGACACTTGGGGTTTCTCAGAGGCCTTTGAACTTGTTGGTGTACTGAAATCAACAGACCCCTGGTTTCCAATCCCAGTGCTGCTTTGTAAGTTTCATGGTCTTAGGCAAATGACCTAAACTTTTCAAGCTTAACTTGTTTATCTCAAAACTGTGATAATATCTGATTGCCAGGAGGACTCAAAAGAATCTTTATAAAGTATCTAGAACAGTGTCTCTACATGTTGGATGCTTGATAATAATAATAATTACAATAATAATTATTATTATTGGCAGCTCCTGCTTTAGGAGGACTATAGGACAACACTATAGGAATCCTAGGATGTTTTATACTCTGGTGATTCCATAATGCACCTGTGGAACAGGACAGAGGTTGCAGCCTCTATCCACCACCTCCCAGGTACTAACGCAGAAACAAAACACAAGATGCCGAGACCTACTGGTAAAAAAGAGTTGGGTTGGTCATAACCACCTCCATGTAGGTTTCAGGTCCTAATGAAGCCCCAGATGGGAGACGGGGGCAGAAGAAGGGAAGGAAAGGTACATCCCTTGGGTCTCAGTTTTGAAGTGTAGGCTTTTCCTCATGAAGCAACCCTGGAAGCGGTTCAACAGATTATTGTTCAGACATGTGGGTGAGACGTGATGTTTACCTAATGTTGCTTCAACGCATCAAGTGGCAAAACTCCTGATCTCTATTCATTTAGTCTCTATTAAAGGCCTCAGAGGTTATTTACGGATGCTACTAAAGAGAAATAAAAAGAAAAATACACCTGCAATATAGGATGTTTGGAGTATGTCACATCTGAATTGCCCCCTGGAATCGGCTTTGGGAAACATGTTGGTCTAATTAGTTATTGTGATCAGGTATCTATGGAAACAGACAAACATTTGTCCTTAAGCCAGACAATCACTTCCTCATTTAATAGCGTACAATCCACACAAACCAAGCTTGGTGCTTGTATGTATGAGCTCCTTGCAACACATACAAAATTAGAGAGAACAGAAAATATAAGGAAAATAAACAAATGGGGGAAAGTAGGTAGGCCTGTTACACTGAGAGGATGCCCTGCCTACAGTGAGTAAGGAAGGCAATCCAAAGGCCAAAAATTCATTGTATTCACCCGGCACCAGTTTTGAACGAGCCCAGAGAAAGTCCTCCTTGACGGTGTGGTGGTGGAAGGGATTGTCCTATTAAGAGCACGCTTCAGCTACATTATGGGTTAAATGGGTTAACTGGGCTTTTGTGGAATGGCCTTGTAACATAGTAACCATTCATAACATAATCTCTATGGGAGAATGCGTCCTGAATTCCAAGTACTCAGCTTCTGAAACACAGCCTCTGTGTGTGGTGAGGACTTCCTTTATCCTCAGAGAAACAGCCAGGTGAAGGAGAGGCAACCCAGGAGTAAATTCCACAAATCTCCGTTCCAGCCCTCACTCTTGCACTTACTAGGTGAGTGACTTGATTCTAACTTCTCTGCACCTCATTTACTCAGCTGTAAAATGCAGAAGGTAGCATCTATCACGTCCAGAATGTAAGCTGCACCAGGGCAGAACCATGCCTGTCTTAATCACCTCGGCTTCCCCAGCCCCTCGATCAATATTTGGTGAGTGAAGGAATGAATTAGTAATTGCCTACATCCCAGCCTTGTAAGCAGAACCAAATGGGGTGATGCATGTGAAAACAATTCAAGAAGCTGTAAAATGGAATACAAATGAGAGACATGATAATTATAACCTATTGTTACAGACAGAATGTCACCTTCTGTGCATTCCATGTAAATAAGGATGCTTGTGTTAGTGCTAATTCGAATGGCTGAACTGATATCCAGAATACTGAGCGGTACCGATGGGCTGCGTGACCTTGGGTAGCAGCAGGGGCTGGGGCTAGAGGGAGGGTGGAGAATGAGAAAGTTGGTAAGGGAAGTTAAATGAGTGGAGCTTTTGGCTAGAAAATAGGCTCATTAGACCTAGGCAGGTCTAAGCCAGTGAATACAGGGGCAGGGGTCTTGTAAAGTCTCTCCAGGGACCTGCCGAGGAGTAGAAGGCCATTCTGCCTGAGGCAGAAACAAAGAAGAGTTAGACCAAAGAGACTGGGTACCACTCCACTCAGCTAAAAAAAATAAGTGATGCTTGTGCAACCAGTTAGGAAGGATATAGAAAGGGCATATGTGAGACATTGGATTTAACATGTAAGCAGAATGAAGAAGAACTCAGTCAGATCACCCAGCACCACCGTTTGCCAGCCTGCGTGTTATTTTTGCCTCTTACTAATGACCCTTGTGATTAAGCGTTTGGGATGCACCCAGTGCTAATATTCAGGCTGGGCCGCAGAGGAAGGGCGGAGTTGACCCTGAAAGGGAAGGGCCCCTGGTACAACGACCCTGGAGGCTTTGTTTGGCATGTGACTCGGGCAGCCAGATTCTGGTTTTTCTATGCGCTGTGCAGAATCTTACACAAAGATTCTCCCTGCAGCCACAATCGAGTCCCTTGAAGGGCGTGGTTAGGATTTCTGTAGATGAGACCCAGTCAGCAGTTCAGACCTTGGCCACAGCATAAGCAATGAGACGACAGACTTTCTGATCACTACCCTCAACGTTCGAGTCTCTGCCAACACTGGGAAAGACTCTTCGGTCCGCCTGCATATCCCCCCTAGGCAGGCATATAGCTACTTCCAATGGTAACCCTCCTCCTGAGTCTGCACCACCATATCAAGATAGATGGCCACCTGCTCTGCCGTGGTCACCTTTCCTGCTCCAGCAACCAACCCTGAAATGCAATCTGCAGTGGCTCTATATCTACTTCTGTGGAAACTACTTTAAAGGGCCCAAGAGGAGGCAAAAAAAAAAAAAAAATCCTTTTTACGTTATAGAAGAGGAAGAGATAGAGCGAGACAAGCAGAGATGACCTCCCTGGGCAGCGACACAAGAAATTCTTCTATGGTAGTTTTCAAGGTCTCCATCCCCCAAAGCCAAGTTAATACAACACATATTTTCTCATAAGGCAGGGTGTGACTTTTCAAGAGGGCAGTGTCATCGTGTGGAAAGGGCACAGCTTGGAGACTCAGAAGCGTGGGGCCCCGGCTCTGGCAAGGCCACCATGTCCCCTGGACTAATTGCTCAAGGAGCTCAAGCCTCGATTTCTCCATCTGTTACATGAAATGAAATAACGCCTACTTCCTGCTACATAAAACCATGGTGTAGATCAAATCAGATAATATATGTAAAAGCACTCTGGGAAATTACAAGCACACTCTAGGAATAGAACACTGATTAAAGGAAATCTATTCAATCAAGCAGTGCTTTCTCTATATCTAATGTGTTTATTAAACAAACAACCAATACACATTGTTATCAATGGGACAAATAGGTTCTACTTAACTCATTGGAAATGCTACACAGTTTAGGAAGTTGTCCATGTTTTCTAAACCCAAATTCCATATGAGTCTTCTCTTTACGACTATTTCCCCACCTGGAAACTAGGTAGAAAATATTAATTTGATCATCCCTACCATGGCAGTACATAGTATAATTAAACAAAAATGGCCTAAATTAGCCTGGACATTCACAGGCAGCTTTATATGTGCAATCTTTCTGAAATGTTTCTCATTTCTGTGCTTAGGCACCTGATCCAAGCAAACTGGCCAAATGAACGAGAGGAAAGCTCTGATTCTAGGGCCATAACCCTGTAAGTTCATTAACTGTGAATTATTATTTTGAACCAGGCTTGGCTTCCAAGGCCAGAATTGCACATTCCTAAAATAATGTGCCCGACACCAGCAGAAAATGGTCTTCACAATTCTCACTTTGAACTCATGGAGAACGCCTACCTCATCTGTTACCTGCTCTCTGGATAGGTGAGTCTATCCAGGTCTTCAGTGGTACCTTCATAATCCCAATATTTAAGGGCTGTGTTAGTGGCCGAGGATGCAAGGCACCAGATTGTTCAGCAGGTGAGTAATGTTCGCAGGGAGCCAAAGCACCACATCCATGGGCGGAGAGCCCTGTTCCTGCCTTTCCCCTCGTCTGAGTCTGGGTGTAAACAAATACTGAGGCCCCACTGTGTGCTGGCCACTTGATTTACATCATCTAAGTTAATCCTCACAAAACTGTGAGTCAAGTCAGTGATTCTGCTCTTTGGTGAGAAGGAGATTCTGATTCATTAGCCTTGGGGGATGAGCCCCTACATCTGCATTTAAAAAACATCTGGAGGTGATTCTGAGACTTTGCAAAGCCTGGCAATAGTACCGACGTTAATAATAGCTAACAGTACTTGAGAGTTTTCATGTGCCAGACAGTCAGCTGAATGCTTTACATGCTCCTTCCCATTTGAATTTTAAAACAACATGATGAGGTCGACATTAATATTATCTACACTTAAAGAACCTAAGACTCCAAGACTAGCACACGTCAGTGCTGGATTCCCACCCCATTTGCTCCGACTCTGAGATCTGTGATCTTTCTACTTTATCAGCGGCCGCAGAATCCTACTTTAGGAAATTAAATCAAAGTGTTTATGTTAGGGGTGAGTTTCTTCTGCTTTCTCTTCTGGGACATTAGTGAGAGTGTCAGCTGACTTATCACTATTTTATTATTATTATTATCATTTATACCTATTTTTCCTGGTGGTGCCTGGTGATGGCTTGGGAGCCCACGTGCCTGAGGGAGGACCCAAAGGTGAAAATGGCACAGAGTCTATCAGGAGGTGATGGTGCTGCGGGGAAGGGGGTTACATTTGATTCTCTTCCTCCTGGGCTGTGAGCTGGCAGAAAGCCACTTCCCAGCACACGATTAAGATAAAACTTCACCTCTGGCCCTCCACCACCTTTATAAATCTTCCTCCGAATCTCAGTTGCCAAGGACCTTTACACAACAATACTTAGAAAGACATTCAGCTTCCAGCCAGCCAGCCGCAGAGCCCACCATACTCCCATAGAATCAATATTATCAGACGGTTAAAAGATAATCATAATACTTTAGATCCTTAAAGTTCCTTTGAGCCTAAAAAAAGTTCAAAGCACTTTCATATTGGTTCTTTCATTCTACCATCACCACCTCTGACAGTGGGAGGAGGGTTTAAGGAAGGAAGCTGCTAGATTCCTTAATCCCACCTCCCACAAACCCGAGACGCCTGCTCCTGCCCCTCGCACCACAGCTGACAGACGAGCAAACCCCTGACTTGTGTTCCACGGTCCTTCTTGGTGACGCTCCAGTGTTTCTGGTCCAGCGGGCTTGCTCCCCGCCACTCACCCCGCAGTCTATCACCACGCAACCCCCAGAGGCTGGGTGCAGGGGCCGTAATCCTTCCCTGTGGCCTCAGTACTGCATCCCGCCAACACGCTGGGAAGGGGGGGTGGTCCCTGGGGACAGCACTGCTGTCAGGCTGCTTCTTTCTAGAAAAGAGGTTTGGGTTCACACCCTCAGCAGTGGACGGGGTCCCGCTTCGGCATTAATGCCGCGCAGAGTGCGATGCCTGTTGCGTGATGTCCTGAGTGAGGGCCGTTGGAGCCTTCCTGGAGGAGGCGAAGAGGATGCAGCGTCGTGGGCAGAAATGCTGTGACCATGGAACAGAACACGGAACTGAGCGCAGCTGGAGAAAAGGGCCGGAAAGGACAAGTCAGGACACCAGGACCGGCCTCTAGGACACGTACAGAACCAGGCTCCAACCTCAGTAGTGCCAATTGAACAAGACTAAGGAAGGGGAAACTTTCCAGAAGGCACACATGGGCCAGCAAAGGGAGCGAGCAGAGGGGGTGGGGCTGTCCCTTCAAGGACGACACAAGTGATGATCTCCTCCCACCCAGGGGTGAATCCGGGTCTGGTTGGTGGCTAAGGAAACGGGAGAGGGCAGACAACAAGGCAGAGCACCTGCAGCCGGGCCAGCACCGCCGGGCCTGGTCGTGCGCTCATGCCCACCCTGTGAGTCCCAGCCTCTGCTGTCATTAGCTCGGGGGCTCAGAGCCGGCTCTGGGCTGGCTTCAGGAAGAGCCGGGACAGGTCTAGCTGGAACTCACACCAAGGAGAAGGAAGGAAGCACAGCCGGGACCTGTCACCCGGCTCCTCAGAGCCAGAGTCTTCAGGGAGGGGGCAAGGCTACAGGGGGCTCAGGGCTCCAGGTGAGGTGGCCGGGGCCCAGGAGGCCAGGGAATGGCAGTTCTCTGCACTGCAGTGCGTGGTACCTCTCTGGCCCTGGCTCTCTCCTTTCCCCCTTCCCACGTCCCTGGACTCCGTGTGGACGGTAGGTGGGTCTGGCTTCCCTGTGGCTGGAAACCCGGGGCCACAGGTCTGGGCCACCTGCCTTTGGGCCCAGGTGTGGGTCAGGCTCTGCTGCACTCCTGCTCTGAGAGGTCACCCTATGACACGGAGACTGGCTTTGCAAAGCGCTTCCAGTTATAATGGGATTGAGTAAATGCCTTGTGCCACACGAGCTGGGGATTCTGGCGGTAGGATGCAGCTAGATGTTGCCTATTTACAAGGGTGTAGAAAGAGGAGGTGGAGCCCTCAGCTGCCAGGTGCCTCAGCTCGTGATTGCCCAAGACAGTTATCCCATCCTCCTGGCTTCCTGCAATTGGGGATGGAGAAAAATCAATCCTCAGCAGAGAATGGATGCAATCATGTAATATGCATAACCTCGGGATCTTTGTTTTGTTTTGGTTTGGTTGTTTGTTTCTCAAGTGCAGGCCTGAAGTCAAGCTGACATGAGGTCTTAGGCTTCAGATTGAAGCCTGGCACCGACATTGCTGTATTCAAATCATCCTTAAGACTGGAGGGAAATGAGGGGGGTGGTTAGAGATTGTAGGGAAATAGCATGACTATCACGCGTGCCCTGGCCAGAGACAGACCAAGGGCTGCTGCAGCCAAGCTGCCTCCACGGCACTTTGATTCAATTAGGGCCTGGAACTGCTGTGCTCTTCCCACTGGCTGTCGTCCCAGCCTCACCTGCTGGGCTCATCCACTTGTCTCTGGCCCTGAGGGGCTGGCGTGGTTCCTTTCGAACCTCTGCTGCTGGTCTCAGGAACCTGTGTCCACCAACCACCTGGCCTCCCCGCTCAGATGCGTCTACGTGTGTGGGCGTCAGAGGGATGGATGGGGAACGCCTCAAAGCATCCCTTAGAGACCGCCTGGCTTGGAGCACAGGGCTGTACGGCTTATGAAGTGTGGGTGTTCTCTCCCTCCATCCTCCCAATAGCCTAGAGGGGTCATATTCTCTTCAAAATGGTTTTCAACCTGAAAAACTAGAGTTTCTGAAACATTAAACGACTTCCGCAAACCGCACTGAAAGTTGGGGGCAGAACCTAGGTTAGGACGCGGTATGCCAGTTTCCTTCCACTCAGATGGCTCCTGGCTCACTCCAGGGAATCGGGACGCAGGCTTTGTTGCAGCAAGCTCTTCTCGCAGCCGAGCAGGCACGGCAGACTCTGCCCAGCCAGGCGGCAGAGCTCTGTGCCAGCCCCCTGGCTGAGCATCAGAGCCTCCAGTTCCTCAGGCCCCTGGGCCTTCCAGAAAGGTCTAGTGATAATAAAATAAATGCAGTAAGAACCGAATGATAACAATGGTTCTATGGCAGGTAGGAATTGTTATTCAAATTGGAAAAAATTGAGGCTAAAGTTATTACGCAGAGGAAGCTAGTAAATTGAACACAATCGTACAGCTGTTGAGAGTTGGAGCTGTATTTGAACCGAGGGCTGTCTGGCTCCAAGCTGCATTCTTTGGGTAGCTAGGAACCAGGAGGGGAGAATGCACCGCAGGTCCATCCGTTTCCATCTAGACCAGGGAGTGACACAGACAGAGGGGCTATGCAGGGCCGGGTGCCTCCACCAGGAAGATGCCACCTTCGCAGGCTCTGTCTCTCTGCGCTGCAGCTGCAGGACCATGGAGCCGGGTGGAGCGTGGCAGGTCTGTGGTGCCGGCTGACCAGGCAGGGAGGAAGGCAGCCTGATGCTGGTGCTGAGGGACAGAGCTCACCCCAGAACTGGAACTGCACAGCTGTCCCCCTCAGTGGGAGAGTCTGGGTGGCTTCCTGCAACTTGTGAGTTCCGGTCCCTGTGACATGACGGCCATGTGGCCGCAGCCCAGGGGGCCCACGGCCCTGCTCTCCACAGACTCTGCTGTGCTCACTCATCGAGCCACAGAGAAGCAATTCTAGAGAAATGGAAAACACGGTCTCCCCCTACGCATCCCTGCCTTGGTGAAGGCGGTTCCTTCTTGCTTGATGATTTTGTTCTTCCGCTGATGACTGTGGCATTTGCATCTATATCCTGCAAACTGGCATCATCTTATTTGCCAGCCCCATATACTTCAAACTGCAGGCCTAAGATGGAGCTGTAGTTAAAGAGCTTTCTAACATCATAAATTTGGACCAGCCTCAGTCTACCTGTTTTCCTCATCTTTAAAGAAGGAATTAAAATCCTAATGTCCTCTCCCTAACGGGAGGCTGGGATGAGATGTTGTCATAAACGTGTTGCAGACTATGAAGAGCTAAGCAATGGCAACAAATTGCTGTGATTTTGCACTTACGGATGGATATAGCCTATCGATCCAGGACATTTGTAAGTTCCTTGAAAACTCCAGCCGGGTTTTATATTTCTTCATCTCTTCCATAGGGTCCAGTTATGCAAATATTATTTACTCAGTAAATGCTTGCTGCAGCCTGGCCCCAGAGAGGCTGACATTTTGGTCTGGACAAAACAGGCTCACGACACAATGTGAAGCCGCCCAGTGATCTGTCTGTGTCCGGGTGTGGTGGGGCGGGGAAGGCGGAAGGCAAGCAAAGCTCAGAAAAGGAGCCCCAAACCAGAGAGAACTGCAGGTGCGCCGCACGGACGACGTGAAGGGGAGCTCGGAATGGGACCCTCGGGAGGTGTCCTTGGACGGCGGCACGAAGGTCAGGTGGTCCTTAGACAAACTCCCCCACTCATAAGCAACACAGCGCCCCAACTTAGGACACCCTCCTTAGTGACGCTTTCTTTCTGAGACAGCCTGACCTCAGGGAGGAGGCTTCCGCCTCCATCTCCCTGGAGAAAGCAACGTGGCCAAGCGCGGGGAAGGTTGGGTTCAAATCACAAAATCTGGGGTTGAGTCCAATCTCAGCAACTGAACACTGGTATGTCCTGGAACAACTTATTTCAGGTCTCGAGTTTTATTGTTCATCTCTACAATGGAAAGAACATAATCTGCTCGGCTGTCTCTCTCCTCCGTGGCAGGGATCTAATGAAGGCTCTCAGTAGATGGTGTGCTGACACGGGGACCCAGCTTCACAAGGAGCCCGTGTTTATAGGGTAATTAGTCTGAATGTGAAGTGTCTATCTATCTGTTTTTCACCATGATTTTACTCTGAGGCACCTGTTTGAACCCAACATCAAGATTGGGCCATTGCTGTTCCTTCTCCACAATACCCACCATGTTCTTGGGGTCCTGCCCCACTGAGCTCGAAAGGACAGGGGTACCTGCTTGTGGAAAGTAACCTTAAGTCTTCTGTCCAGAAGCCCTCAAAACAGAGGCCTTAGAGAAGCAAATGTAAAGGGACAGAGGCAAAGAGAAAAGTAGATTTCTTACAGTCCTCTTCCTCCTTTCCATCAAATTCTGTTTCTTTGAGGCCCTGGGGCTGTGGACCCTGCCATATTGTCACAGCTTAGCTGGGCTCTCCAGGGCAGTTAGTAACTCATCCTGAGAACTGGATCCAGAGCGGCGCCCCCAGCGGGCCCTGACACACACGTGGTCGGCGCCACAGCCTGAGCCAGCCCTCCCTGTGGTCCCTCTCCCCCTCTCCGCCTCCTCAGAGTGACGGGCAGGATTTATAGGGCTGTCCCAGCGACACGCCATCTCAGTAACTGCAGAATGGCAGTTGTAAAAAATCCCATTTGCCAGGGTATTAGAATCCCATTAGCACTCCCGATGGAGAAATAACCCCGATCCTTCGGAAGGAATTAAAGATATTTGGGCAGCAGCACTTGGAGTGTTATAGGCCCTTCCCCCATTTGGCATGATCATACCAACAGACATAAAGCCTCAGGCACCAGATGTCCTTGGTCCATAAACCCCCTGAGAAAAGTCCTAGGAACGATGTATGAAAGGGCCTCTGGTCCAACAAACAGGCTCCAGAATAATCAAAAAAGGTAATTGACACAGGGCCCTCTGATTTGTCTGTGCTCGAAAGGGAGTGGTTTTAGGGGAAGCCAGGTTTGGATTTCAGAACCTGACTGCTCTCTTACAGCCTCTCACATCCTCTTTGCCACTCCCCACACCATTGCCAGAGCAGTAACTGACATCCAACAGAAACGCTGACAAACGTCTGCCCACAGACTGTCAAAACACAGTCATCTGCAAAACAAAAGGATGACCACCGAGGGGCATTGTCATAGTGTGGGGTTCAATCACTTCACTTTATCAACGAAGCAACAGAGGCTCAGAGAGGTGAAGCAACAGACCCAAGATCACACAGCTCATTAAACTGAAGTCTCCTCATTCCCTGTCTGCATTTTAAAAATTCCCAGGTAATATCAACGCTATTGTTTCTGGGACCACACTGATAATCCAGGTCATTGGGTTTTGTAAAAAATTAAACACAACAAAGCATATAAAGTCTTTAACATGGTGAGAATAATTACTCTATAAACGGTTGTTGTATTACACGTTTGAGATTTAGACCATACACCATAGTTTCAAGAGCATTTAAAAGACCGACTATGTGCCATAAGCTGAGCTAGACATACAGTGACATCTTGTCATCTAAACTTCAAAGTACTCCTGTCTGACAGGGCACATGGCCCTTACTTCTCAGATGGGGCAGGTGAGGCTGAGAGAGAAGAGGAAGGAGGAGACAGCTTAGTGGCTCTAAGATCAGATGCCTGTCCCCCGACCCCACCTGCTGTAGGTGCAGAGCAGTGTCCTGACTCGTGCCAACACCCTCTGCCTGCTGGCCAGCCGGGGACGATATGGCTGAGGACGAGGGGGGTTGATTTCAACATGCATACGTTGATTCTGAGGCTTGAGTGCCAACTGCCAGAGGAAGAGACGTGGCCGCCACGGGATGGAGTGGGATGCGGGCACATGTGCGGACAGAAGCAGCAGAAAGGGATGGACAGACTGACAGGACGCATGATGGCAGGGAACTGCATTGCATGTTGAACCTGCAGATCAATACAGAGACGCACATCCGGGGAGTCCGGCAGCCCACAGCCGTGTGGAGGTGCACACAGACCAGGGCGAGTGTGGAAGGCTGAGAATCTAGGGAGACACAGTCCAGCCCAGAGACAGGCAGAGAAGCACCACACGTGATTCAGGCAACGCCGTCTGTGAGGGAGACCCCCGGCGCCCTGTGAAGTGGACCCCAGATTCCACCTGGAGCTGGGAGCGGGCGTCATGCTGGTGCTCAGCTATTTTCAATCCCTTCACGCTCTTTTGCCCCGAACCTCCGTCTGAGAAATCCATTCCTGTCAAGCCCCGCGGGGTTAACCGGGCCGGTGATGGGCGGCTCAGCTCCACCTGATTTGAGGGCATCCCCAGGCAGGGGAAGGTCCGTTTGTGCCTCTGGACCCACATTCTGAAGTCAGCGGTGGGGTGGGTCTGTGGCGACAGCGGAAGGGGCAGCGGGGGCAGCTGGCGGCTGGGCACCGGTGGGCCCGGCTGTGGAGGGAGGAGCGCCGGGTCTACAGCGGGACGGGGCGGAAGAGGGGCCTGGGGGGCCGCTGGGCCGGCTGGTGCTGGCTGGGGTGGGCCTCGGGGCCGGGTCACAGGTTCCCTCTGAAGGCCCTGGCTCAGGCCTTCCTGCTGCATGGCCCGCGCTGGAGGCAGGAGCAGCCCTTCTGACGGTGGCATCTGAGTTCATCCCCACTCCAGGGAACCTCGCCTCTAACAGAGCAAGTGAATGGATCAGAGAAGAAGGAAAGCCACGCCACCTGGCCTAATTCAAGCCTATGGCCTCAGAGACCGAGTGGGCCTGAACTGCTCGACGATCCCTGTACATTCTCCCAGCGAATCCACTTTCCTTTCCCCCGGAGGGGGCCACCTTACAGCTCCCACTTTCTCCAACCCTCCTTCCTTCCCCAGGTGGAGACCTCACTTCTCACACCTGTGAGGGGCTGGACACAATCAGAAGAAAACAAGCCATCTTCCCCCCGGCCCCGGCAAACCCACCCCCATGTGTCTGCTCCATGTGTCCTCGTGTTTCCACTTCCACCTCAAGTCAAGCCCTGCTCTGTGCTCGGGATTCCACGCGCATCCCCTCTGCGTCCCCACCAGGCTGCTTCCTGCCTTTATCCATCTTTGTTTCCTCACCTCCAGGGCTTCCCCTGCCCTGGACAATCCCGTCAGCCTACAGACGCCAGGCCAACATGCTTCAGTGTCTCCCAATGAAAACAAAGAGACATCAACCAGCCAAAGGTCTCCCCGAAGCCCCCGAAGAAGTTCTCTGTCTCCTCCATCTGCACTTCCTCAGTCCTCATTTTCCCTTGACCAGAATCCAGGTCGCCACGAAAAACAGTGACTTCCGACCTGTCAAAGCCAGTGGGCACTTCTCCATCCTTATCTTACTCGGTCTCTCCCTCAAATGACACATTCACTCAGTGGGGTACTTTGCTCAACGTTGGTGACGTGCTGGGCCTGTCCCCGGCACCCGGGATACGTCTCTAAATGGACAGAGAGGCAAAACTCCCTGCCCACCTGCCCATGAGGCTGTGTTCTATGGGAAGACTGACCTCAGCCTGAATAAACAGGTGCCTTGTGTGCAGAGGGTGAGTGATGGAGAAAAATAAATGGGGGAACTGGGAGCGAAGGGACCAGAGTCAGAGATCCCGGCAGCATCCTGCCCGACGGGCTGTCAGCCCTCTTACCATCCCTCCCTCCCTCTGCTGTGCTGGGTGCTCACGCCGGCATCTCCTCCCCGCAGGTCATTTGCTCGCTTCTCCTCTTCCTCGTGACCCCCCAGGACTGCAGGGCACCATTCCTCCCCACGGCCCCCTCTGTCTACACTCTCTCTGAGCTCTCACCCTGTCCAGCGCTTTAAGGCCATCCTAATGCTGCTGTGTCCAGCCTCCATCCCACCTTGAGCTCCAAACTCACAGATCCACTGATGGCATCTCCACTCAAGTCTAACAGAGAACTTCAACCTCACAGTTCACAGCAGAACCCCTGACTCAGGCCGACCTGTTCGCACACACACACCTGTTCCTCCCCTGTTCTTCCCATCCAACAAGCTGCTCAGGCCAAAACCCTGGTGATCATCATTGCTCCTGCTTTCTCTCACCTGCTGTCCCGCCTTCAGTTCTAGAGCAAAGGCTGTCACAACAGGGCCTCAAAAACACGGCCTGCATCTACTCCACGTCCACGTTATCTCATACTTGGACTGGCAAAACCCTGTCATGGGTCCTCCCGAGTCCACTCCCCAAAAGCAGCCAGGATGACCTCTTCACCATGCAGGTCCGATCTTAGCATCTTTCCCTCAAGGACCCTCCAGTGGCCTCCCCTCCCCTCCCCGTCCCGCTCTGGGCTCATCCCCTGCCGTGTCCCTTCTCACTCCCAAACAGGACAAGCCCTCCCCCGCCCGGCCCTCTGCCTGGAACCTTCTTCCTCGGGATATCTGGGCAGCCAGCTCCTCCCACAGGCCCTGGTCAACCATCTCCCGCGCCCACCCCACCCCCTGCCAAGCCACACTGTGTCCCTTCCCTCCTCCAGACTCTTCACAGTGCTCGCTGCTCTGACAAACAGGCTTTGTTGCTTGTCCTTATTGCCTTATTTGCTGTCTGTTACTCTCACCAGAGCGTAAACCCCATGAGGTCAGGATGCCGCCTGTCTGGCTGGACCGCACAGGCGCTCTAGGCAGGCTTGCGGTCAGACTCTGGATTATTTCCAGCTGCACCTCTTACTCACTGGGGGGGTCCTAGGCCCAAGACTTCACCTCTCTGTGCCTCGGGGGTCTCAGCTGTAAAATGAGGGTAAACATAACGTCTGCCTCATGGGCGTGTTGTGAGGGATGAGAAACAGGTAAACTAGACGATGTGGAGCAGAGCTTCATGGGAATACGCACTCAATAAATATTTGTGGAATAGGTAAATCTTAGCTCCTAATGGTCCCCTTGGGGATAAAGGTTTAAAGAAGAGGCAACAGGCCCTTCTACAGAGGCTCCTGCTCCCTGCGAGAGTGAAATGCATAACCTGGCCAGAGAAAGAAGAAGAAAGCGTGGAGCCCTCTCAGGACAGGTCTACACAGTTCACGTCTTGGGAGGTTTGTTTTCTCTAATATCCACCGTGGTCATGAGGGGACAGAGCCGCTGCAGGGAGGACTGTGGGGTCTGAAGCCCAGGGCCATCAGTGCTGAGTTGGGAGCCCCAGGATGGCACTCCTGCTAGGAGGCAGGCCAGGGAGCACACGAAGTCCTTCCAGTGAATTCCACCCCACCCCGACTTCCAGGGACACACAGCACTTCTTCTCACTTCTTTTACCCCTGATCCATGCCGGAACACACATCACCAGGGGGTTCTCTGCAGGGATGAAGTTTCTCAAAGAGGGCAAATGAGTCACAAAATAATAAAATATAAACGAATCACGGGAACTACGTGGATAGCTGACGACGCACAGGCACACGGTAACAGCATGGGACAGACCCAGAGCTCAGTAAAGGGACTTAATCTGGTTTGGGGGCTCAGGAGACTTTTCCCTGATGCAGAAGGAATTTGGCATATTTTTAAAAATTATAATTGGCCAGTGTGTGAAACAAGAGTGGAAGGGCCCAGAGGACAAGTTAGAGATTTTTGACCTTTTTTCCCCAGAGAAGGGGAGCCGATTTAGAGATTAAAACAAGTGAATGATATGATCCAGTTTGTGTTTTGAAAAGGACATTCTCTACGGTGTGGAGGAGGGATTGGAAAGAAACGAGAGGGACGTGTGGGTGGGAGGACTCCAGGGGTGGTTGAAGTGGTCCCAGCCGGAGACAGGAGCAGCTGGGCCCAGGGGCTGTCAGTGGAGGTGCCGGTGGTCACTCTGTGCGCAAGACCAGGACCTGCTTCAACACCATTTTACCTCCGCGGGGCAGTTACCACTGGACCCATTCTAAAGGTGAGAACACTGAGGCTCAGCGCAGTTGAGTACCTAGGTGACCCAGCTGTCGAGTGACAAGGATGTATTTGAACCCATCTATGGACCCCAAGAATGTTTTCTTTGTCCACCACTCAATCACTCCACAAAGAATGTGAAAAATCATTGAATCCGTGCTCCGAGATTCTCCCATGAAATTACGGACACCTGCTCGGTGGGTACATCTTCCAGGCTACACGAGCTGCAATAATCATTGTGTTTAGTGCGTGGCTGCACTGGGCTCTGAGTGGCCTCCAAGTGCCGGAACGGAATGTCCCGGGACCACTGGGCCAAGTGATGCCGCTCCTGGAATGGGCGTGCCAGGACCAGCCCCCTGCACCTAGGACAGCACAGGTCACACCTCCCGTCTGGACCGGACGCTGGCAAGACCACGCTGGTTAGAAGCATCCGTGGCGGGAGCAGCTGCCTCCAGAAAAGGGCACATGAGAAAAAGGAGACCAGAGGAGAGCTGAGCAGTGGCCCCTCCTGGCAGCCGGACCGGGGCATCCCAGCCAGCCCTCCCCAGCGGAGCTCCCTTCCAGGCCCAGCGCAGCCCGCGCCAGCCTGGGAAGGAGCCGCTCATGTATATGCAAATGCCAAGATGGGAAGGCAGGCTGGGGGAATTAGCATTTTGAATGAGACTAGACAACAGGGAAAGACCAGAAGTAATGGGCAATAACTTGCCATGGATTTTGGAGAAAAAGGAGGGGAAAGGTCCTGGCCCCAGGGCAGAGGTCACAGCTATCTGCAGGACTCAGAAGAACCTCGTAATAACCATAATAAAAATAACAATAACAGGATCAATAAAACAACAGCACAAAATATACAATTATTTCAGTAACAGTTAACCAGCATTTAGCAACATGCAGAGCGACAAGTGCATCCGTCTCCCAACCGCTCCACAAGGCGAGGAGCGTTCGCTCGGTGTTATGGAACGTGGAAACAGAGGCTCAGGTCTGTCTCAAGTCACGCGACCAGCATGAGGCAGAGCCAGGACTTGAGCTTCGCTCTGTCTGACTGCAGAGCCTGTATTCCTAACGTCCAGTCAAAGCTGCCTCTGTCCTCTTTTGCACCATCCAGAGCACTGGAGCATGGCAGACACGGCTCAGGCAGCAGCAAATGGAAGGATGGGGGTGGGCGATGGCGGGCAGGAGATGGGGGCGCGGGAGATGGGGAGTGGGAGATAGGGTCCCACTCACCAGGGGCTGGTGGGGAGGAGGTGGAAATGGTGACCCTCCTCCCTGACCAGAGCATCCCCTAGAGCCATGTTTCTCTCCCCAAACCTGAACAGCCCTGCTGTGAGGCAAAGCCCAAAGTCTGAGAATTCAGTAATAGGAAATCCCATCTCTGTCCAGGGGTGCCCAGAGGTAGGGGCACGGGGGTGACTGTGGGCTGGGATGTGTGGGCGCCTGTGCTCCGGGGTGAGGCCCCTCAAGGCCCCTCCGTGCGCATTCAGAGTCACGGCCGTGACTCCTATGGTCCCTGCTCACGATGTTCACGCCACCTGGTTTTCACTCGCGGGGGCCTGTGGGCTGGTGGAGCTGCGGGCCCTTAGGAGGGGCGGCCAGCGGGCCTGGAGCCACACACCTACCTGGGATTCGCATCAGGCACTACCAGCTTTACTGAGTGGAGTACTGAACTGGAACAAACTAACTGCTTCCAAATAAGCTGATGGAGATGCTGGGTCAGGATGCCCCCCAGCGAAAAGGGATTGGCTGATCTTTACCCACTCGGCACGCAGCTTCCGGGAGCTTCTGCACCTACCCCCTGCCCCCCAGGTGAGTGATGACGGGCACAGGGTGTGTGTGTGACCCAGGCCGCGGCACCCCTGACCACCTGACCTTGGCTATGCAGCCCTGGCCTGCTGGGGTTTGCTCCCTGCTTTGTCTGCAGGCAGGGACTTGGCCGCTGTCCCAGGTAGGGCCCCTTCAAGGTGAATGCAAGTGCCCTAGAGCCAGAGCAAGGAGGAGTTCTCGGAGATGCCGGGGACGTGACAGGAGCCTCCAGGAGGCCGCCCCTTCCTCAGATTGAGGCCGTACTCCTGCTGGCTGCCAGCAGGACCTTGAAAGCATCATTCTTTGGTGTGAGGGGGTGTGAAAACCATCACCTAGGTTATTCTCAGCCACGAACTCTAAATCCCAGAACAGGAAATGACCCCAGAATGCCCCCGCGTCCCCAGGCCTCTTGCGGGGGCTACGCCAGACAAGCCGACGTCCAGACAGGGGAAGGGGTGTCTGTTTCATTCTGAACATTTGACTCCACAGATGCCAACTTGCGTTCAGCCCTAAGGAGTTCAGTTTTGGATTCAGCCAAACATCTCACGTTTGCCTCTTGCTGGGATTGGAAGCCAATTCAGATCGCTCGCCATCACTTTTCAAAATCTTGTCATCCATTCTGATAAACTAACACCTCTGCCACCCTCCAGCGATCTCTTTTGCTGACAAAGCCATCGCACCAGTGAAGTGGGATGCAGCATCTGCGGGGGGAGGGGGGTTGGTAATGAGACATTCTGTTGATGTGCAGGTGGTCTGGGAATGCAGCTAGGAGACAAACTTGAGCCTGAGGCTTTTGCTGAGCCTGGAGTAGGGCTGCTCCCAGGGTGGGAACAGGGCTTTGGGGCAGGAATGTCTGCCATGGGCCCTGGGGGTGCCGTCCTGGAGCAGCCGGTCCCCCTGCCCAGCCTCTTTACAGGCCGGTTCCTTCTGGCTGCAGGCCCAGACCGCGGGCCTGATCTCAGCCCGGGAGGAGGGCCATTGGGAGTGTGGGGAACCTCTGCTGGGCGGGAGGAAGTTCCAGGGGAGCATGGCGGGAGGGGAAAGCCTGCAGGGCAGAGCAGGGGGCCGGGGGCCTCACCACCGCACCATCCGGAGGAGAAGGCCTTGGCCGTCGCTGCTCCCAATCAGCCTGATTGCAATCAGCCCGAGAGCGCGCGCATTCAATGGAGCAGGCGAAACATGCAACCTGCAGAACGCATGTCAGAAATCACAACACAAACAACGGCAGGGCGCGTGGAGGAGAGACGCCCACAGCAGCCGCTGGCCGCGCTGTCCTCCTGGCCCCGGTGACCAGGCTGGGGACGGGGGGCTACGTGGAGGGTGAGAGACCCGAAGACCCCGGACGGCGTGCGTGATGAGCTCAGAGTCAGGCCACGTCAGCCCTTCAATCAGTCTCTTTTACTACTAATTTCCCCTCATGTTTTTTAATTTAATTCTCGGCTTCCTTCAAATACCAGTCAATGAACCATCCAAATTTCCTCCAAATACCCTTGAAAATGTTGAATTATGCAATTAAGGTTGGTGTAATACAATAATATGAGGAGAAATGTTGTCATACATATTTTAATGAAACGCACAGGCTTGGGAGGGAGAGAGAGAAATTTCCCAGAGCCGTCCTCTCCCACCTCTGGTGACTGTTACATCTTCTTCTCCATCTTTTGTTATTAAAACCCTGCCATCGGGCTTCCCTGGTGGCGCAGTGGTTGAGAATCTGCCTGCCAATGCAGGGGACACGGGTTCGAGCCCTGGTCTGGGAGGATCCCACATGCCGCGGAGCAACTAAGCCCGTGAGCCACAACTACTGAGCCTGCGCGTCTGGAGCCTGTGCTCCGCAACAAGAGAGGCCGCGATAGTGAGAGGCCCGCGCACCGCAATGAAGAGTGGCCCCCGCTTGCCACAACTAGAGAAAGCCCTTGCACAGAAACGAAGACCCCACACAGCCAAAAATAAATAAATAAATAATAAAAATAAAAGGAATTCCTTTTAAAAAAAAAAAAACCCTGCCATCAACGCAAGTCCCAAATGAGCACCACTGGATGGGACCCTGCAGGGACAGCTGCAAAGACTCAGCAGATTTGGGTTTGCGAGTATCAGAGGGAGGTCACTGGGTGTGGGATTATTCTGCCCACGGACTTATGCATGATTTACTCATTCATTCAAAACTATTTGCCAGGTTTGCCTGGGACTGTCCCAGTTTTAGCACTTGAAGTCCGGTGACTCAAAAAACCCCTAATCCTAACATGAAGCTGCGTTTTTTGGCTAATTTTGACGTGTTTATTAGGCTCAGAGGTACCTCCTCTGGAAAGCTTTCTCTGATAACTCCGAAATGGACTCCATCCTTCCTCAGTGCCATTAGTCACTCCAACACGCTGTACTGTGTATCACCACACTGGCTTCCACCCCCGCCAACATACACACACTTCACCATGGTTCCCTGAGACCAGTATCGTGTCTTATTTGTCATTGTATTCCTAACACCTCACAGAGCTTGAACAGGTTGTCGGCACTAAAATATTTATTGGATGATCAATAATAATGATGTAGATAGCACTAATGATAGTAGTGATTATTTATTCAGATTTACTATGCACCTGACACATGAGAGCAAAACCTTAAATGACATATCGGGGTTTGATAGAGCTGGAGAGAAGCATATTTGAGAAAGAGAGAGCTGTGTACGTGTTGAGAAAAGTACTTCAAAAAAGCTGGGTTAATAGAACTTATTGAATGCCAGACACTTAGGAGTGCAAGAAGAAAAGATGTTTGAGGAGAAATGCTTACAAGTTTGTAAGAGAATAAAGTTGAAACAAGAGGCTACAGGGAAAAAAGTTAGGATGGACATGTAGGTTAGGCTCAAGTGTAGACGCCATAAATACGAAAATCAGTTGCTCAGCCTTGACTGAGTAGAAAATAGAATCCCAATACTGGTTTCTGGGCAAAGGAAGTGGGAGGTAAAGCACAGGGAAAGGTTCTGAGGTTTATGTCCTTTTTGATCTGACTTTATTTAGCTCTGGTTTACCACTTGGGAAACCACTTATGTTTCTGGGCCTCACTGCCTCATCTGTAAAGTGGGGGACTGGTACCTAACTTGAAGAGTAGTTTTGAATCAGGGGCAGTGCCTATGACCTACAGCATAGCCAGCAATGAACAATGAAGGCCACCATCACCATCATCAACATCATCGTCACCATCATCACCATCATCATCACATCATCATCATCATTATCATCATCATCACCACCATCATCACCATCACCATCATCATCATCACATCATCATCATCACTATCACCATCACCACCATCATCATCATGATCACCATCACCATCATCATCATCATCGACATCATCATCATCATCACCATCATCATCACATCATCATCATCATCATCATGATCACCATCACCATCATCATCATCATCATCATTATCACCATCACCACCATCATCATCATCGACATCATCATCATCATCACCATCATCATCACATCATCATCATCATCATCATGATCACCATCACCATCATCATCATCATCATCATTATCATCACCATCACCACCATCATCATCCATCATCACCACCATCACCATCACGATCACCATCACTATCATCATCATCATCATCATTATCATCACCATCATCACCATCACCACCATCATCACCATCATCACCATCACCATCATCAACATCATCACCATCACCATCATCATCATCATCATCATGATCACCATCACCATCATCACCATCATCATCATCATGATCACCATCACCATCACCATCATCATCATCATCATTATCATCACCATCATCACCATCATCAACATCATCATCACCACATCATCATCATCATCATCATCATCATCATCACCGTCACCACCATCATCATCCATCATCACCATCATCATCATCATCATTATCATCACCATCATCACCATCACCATCCATCATCACCATCATCATCATCACCATCACCCCCATTGAGGAGTTTAAGGGAAATTAATCTAATGGACTATGGGGCAAAGAGAATTCTCCCACTTATCAATGGCCACTGGCAAAGCTACAACCTGGGTCACCTTCTAGGTCAACTTTAAACAGAAAATATTTAGTAAGCAGTGTTCCCATGGATTCCCTGGGGCATTTTAAATATTATGGTTATTGTATTACCCTTTTATTTATAGTTCTGTGATCCTAAGACTCAATAGATAAATACTAATTTTCTGTTAAGAGATTGACCTATTCTTACATTAATATTTTTAAGTTGTTGCTTTCTTGTTGTTTTTCCTCCTTCCCTTATATACATTTGTCACTCGCAGCCTAGACTGCAGTTTGCAGCTAAAGAACACACTTTGCTTTCTTTAGTTTATTCACTGTTGTTTAGTACAGATTTCTGTGTGTACCCGATACTCACTCCCTGCAAAATAATGCTCACATCATGCTACTCAAAACCTCTGCCCTCTGGTCTTAATTGTTTTTCAATTTGACATCCATCCACCCTACGCTCCAGCCACATCAATCCTCTCAAAGTTTCCTGGGCCCACCAGGCACTTCCAAGTCCTGGGGCGTTGGTTCTACCCTCTGTTCCCCCAGCATCTGAAGAGCCAAGCTGTGCTCAGGATTTGGCAAGCAGACGGGACGCACCACCACTTGTGAGGGAGTGAGTGCCGCCTGTGAATTTGGAGTAAGAAGCTGGCGCTCAGTGCAGCTCCTGTGCCATCTCTCCGACTCACTCGTTTCTCTATAGTAGCACTGGGATAATAATACCTTTTTATAAAGTGGTACATGTTATTACGTTAGCATTATACAAAAAGATGTTACAGAAACTGAAAAGTACTCTGGCTGAAATGTATTAATCCACAGCATGATATAATGAAAAGCACACAAGAGTCTGCTTTCAGTTCTAATACCACCGCTTACTGGCTACCTGATCATGAATAAGTCACTTTGCAGTTTTAGATTTCAATTAATCACCCATAACGTGAGAGTAGCAGCAACTGTCCTGCCAACTTTTCAGGGCTATTAAGATTGCAAGTGAGACGCTCTCTGTAAAACTGCTTAGTCAGCTGCATGTTGCTAGATTGATGCAAGTAGTTAAGTAGGTAAGGAAGCAGCCCTAGCCCCACCCCACAGAGGCAGCGTGCCCTGGGCGGGGGCGGGTCCCTCCCCCTCCCCTCTCTGTGCCTGCTTCCCCAGGTTACAAATAGAGGGGACATGGAGATTTACAGCGTTGTTAAGGGCCCAATGAGTTAATACATACAAAGTGCTCAAAACGATGCCTGAAACAATAACTACATAAGTGGGCTGAGCTATGTTGTTGGTGCTGTTATTAGCAGTATTATTATCCTGTGCTCCCAGATCTTAGGGAGCTTCAGGACTGAAAGGGTCCCATGGTCACAAGGCAATGTTCCCCCCTCTGCCTCGGCAGCCACCAGGTAAGGCAACTTTCTTCTTTGCTTTTTTCATAGCTCATCTTGTCTAATCTTGCCCTGGGATCCTCTGATTCTCTATCTTCCCAGAAAGACAACGCAGATAAGTCATTTTACACTGAGCATGGCTCCCGCATGCTGAGAGACAGCACCAGCTCCAAGATGTTATTAGTGAGCACCTTTTATGGCCCCTGGTCTAGGTACAGACATGGCCCAGATTCAGTGGGACTGAATCTTATACAGTTTTCAGGTTCTCTTTAAAAAGAAGAACATGAGATTACAAATATAAAAATAAGTATGGAGGTTATCTTTAAAAATTGTGAATCACTATATTGTACACCTGTAACTTACATGATATTGTACAGCAACTATACTTCAATTAAAAAAAGAAAAGAAATTTAACATTTAAAAAAATAACTACGGATGTATTTAAAATGAGAAATTGCAAGTTGTAAATATTTTAAAACTAAAATATACCCATAAATATCAGAAAATCTAGAAAAAATAATGTATTGATATTAACTCTCTTCCAATACCTTTCAGTAATATTTTCCTATATTCTTAGCTATATATATTTATCAATTCTTCACATGATAATAATTTTATAATATTTTCTATAGAAAAAAATGAAACATAATCCAATGTGTCCTCTAGCATGGCTGATTTTTTAAATTGATAGTTCAGAACAGTTTATTTCGGCTTCTCAAATCATGATCATTAATGTCATGAGAATTCTTAAGATTTGGGCCAAATCTGGAAACACATCTATCAAATTTCTTTCATTTGTGTGCTATGATATTTGGAAGAATTTCCCACAGACTAGTCTGCAGCTTCTCACCATTCAAAGCTTGTTTCTCCTCCACTCCCCACATATTCCCAAGCCGGACCCTGAGGACACACTCACATAGCAGTGTGACATTGGGTAGCTGGGTGTCCCTGGCAGTCAGAGCACTCTGGGAGCCATCTCTGCATCAGAACAGCTAGCAAGGATCTCATGTGCATGGAAGTGACAGGGAACTGTGAAAAGTACATCTGACTAAACCCAAACTAGATGTGTCCCCAACTCAAATTCCTCTGAGGTGGAGTCCCAAAATGCTTACGGCCATTCAAATGGCACCTGACACAGGGAAAGTATGACGAACGTTATGTCAGATTAGAAGTAATAAAAGTCCTGATTAATTACAGCTAAACTGTCTTACTTTTCTATAGTTTACAAAATGTATTTGACTAGGTGACTATTTTCTTCCCCCAGGGCCCTGTTTCTGTTATCTATTGCTATAGAACAGACTGTCCCAAGACATAGTGGGTTGAGCCCTTCTTAGATGTTCCAGTCCCAAAGGAGCGTAGATGAATGCAGCCACGTGGATGACCCCACCGTCGCCTTGGGGGGCACAGGTGAGTTATCCCTGCTGAGCTCCGAATTAATTGCAAAGTCATGAGTAAGTAAGTAGTTGTCGTTGTAAAGCCATTAAGATTTGGGAAGGTTTTCTGTTCAGTAATAAATAACTAAAGCAGTAAGAGACAACTAAATGCACCCAGGAGCGTGATGCTGTGCTAGACACGTGGCTTGGCTCGGACGTGATGTGGCAGCAAAGGCTAGAAGGGGGGCATTCGCAGGGGCCGGAAGAGCAGGGAGGTGAGTGGGTACATCACAAACTTGGCCAAGACAGTTCCAGGCAAAATGCTGCCAATGCCAATTGGCCCCTTCCCACGGAGTATGTTAAGGTACTGCCGAAGAAGAGCTGACCTGTGTCCGAACAGAATTTGGAGGAAATACAGGGACCCCAGGATAGTGTCTGGGGGGCAAAGCGTCTCAAAGTAAGGGCCTTAGAGAAAAGAGCAAAGCAAGGCAGTGACTGGAGACCCTTGGCTGCAGTCCCTGGAACATTTACGGCGATGCCCCCTAGACTCTGGGCAAGACAGAAGGACTCCTAGAACCACGCTCTTCCGCAGCAGCACTGCGTTCCCAGCATGGAAAGAGGTCAATCCCAGAAGGAAGTGTGCCAGGGCATGGTGCGTGGAATAAACCCCGTAAGATTGGTAGATAACACGTTATATTTAAAGAGCTTTGTCCTGATGAGAGAACTGCCAGGTTGGATAAAGGACCAGAGAAGTTCCAAGTGAAAAAGGTAGTGAAGCTCCCACGTTCCTGAAGCAAGCAGGCTTCAGTCATTCAGCGGCAAGCCTGGGCTACGTCTTGTGAAAAAGGAAGAATGAGTCAGAGGGCAAAGCCAGGAGTCCAGACAGTAGAACCAAAAGCAGTGGATCCAGAAACCCTCAGAGGCAGAACTTGACCCTAATCAAAGAAAATTCTTTGCCCCCAGGAAGGGTGAATGGGCAGCAAACGCCTCTCTGGATTTTAGAATTGCTAAAATGCACCAGTAACTGCTAGTGTGTCCCGTTCCTCTCCTTTTTGAATGGGAGTGTTTATTGCAATTATCCTGTCCCTGTATTATCATTATATCACACACAACTATCTGTTGAACATGGAGGAACTTGTACTTTCAGATCACGGTTCTTTAGCTTGAGAGGTGTCCAACCCACAGAGCCTCACAAACATGTCTACCCATCACAGATCGTGAGATACTGGACTTGAACTTGATGCCACAGTGGATGAAAGGTCGGGCGTCCTGGGAGTGGTGAATATATTTTCCATATAAGAGAAATGTGAATTGCTGCAGAGAGAAGGCAGACAGTGCCGGATTGCCTGGAAAGAGGCCCCGACAATCTTCCTGCCCTGTACGTGCGTGCTGCTCTTTCCTACCTGCAGAAGAGTCTCTATTCCCTCCGCTTGAATCAGTGACAGTTTTTGACCAGTAATAGTATGAGGCCCAGGTTCCTGCTTTTGCTCTTCTGGAAGCCAGCTGCCGGGTAAGGAGGTTCAGCTACTGAACGATGAGAGATCTCTTGGAAAGAGAGTACGTGCAGGAGAAGTGAGGGCCCCAGACATGCTCGGGGAGCCGTCCTGCATGCTTCAGACCCAGCTGACACGCAGCTGAAATCAGCTGCACAAGTGACTCCGGCTGACACCATGGGAAGCGGAAGAACCACCTGGCCAACCCACGGAAATATAGGAAATAAGAAATTTTTGTTTTAAGCCATCAAGTTTCTAGGTAGTCTATTGTACAGCGAGACACAATGGAAATAGACCTCAAAGCTTCAATTTCATCAGCTTCATGGGAAATCCAACCCTGGGGGGAGAGCCTGGGGCAGGAGGCAGCACCTCTTGCATATTTCAAATGATAAAGAACAAGTCGCCAAATGTGCCGACTCTCTGTGCTGGCGATGCTCCACGGTCCCGCCCCTGACAGGCCATCCGCTACCTGCTCTGCTCTGTGTCGGGGGATGCTGATTCCACCAATGCATCACTTTCTTCTTTGCAGGCTGCTTCCAGTTGTGTTTGGCAAATGCCTCCCCAAGAAGGCGGCCCTTTTCTCCTGTTTCCTCCTCTGTGCTTCAGGCTGAGTCTTGACAGTGGCCAAGCCTTCCAAGCCACAGATCCTGGAAGGCAGACCCTCTTCCTTGGCTCCAGCTCTCACTTGGCTTCAATTACAACATCTCTGCTCCCTTTCCCTCTAGGTCTAGAGGTGCTAACAGCTACCCTTGATTGTGAATCACTGGGAGTCTCAACATTCCTGCTGGATTTCCTGTACCTGCCTACAAATTCTGTCCATCCCCTCTTCCTGACCCTGTCTTCCTTTGATCCAACTGGAATTCTGTCTTCTGCTACCCTGACTGACATACTCCCCTATGTGAATCTCCTCATCCTGACTCTTAATCAGCAGAAAGAAAAATGAATATGGAAGATGAAGTCACAGATACTACATTTCAATCTTAGGTTTATAATGTTTTAGCTCAGTGACCTAGAAATAATCAGTTGACTTATCTGAGTTGTACTTTCCTCAACCAAAACTGGAAATGATAATAACCTACTTTACAGGTTTCTGTAAACCTGTAAATACTGGGGCGTCCAGTATTCACCAAGCCCTTAGTCCTGAATATGGAACGTATCAGGCACTATATTTAAAATACATCAGGGTGCTGAGTTAGAGGTCTTCATCTCTTCCAGAATTCAGCAAGCGCCAAGACATCAAAACCATAACAAGAGTTTAAAATAGTGAAACATAAGGCTTGAACTGATTTAGCCTGCCCACCATTACAGCAGGTGTCCAGGGGTCCAGGGAATGGCATCAGGAGAGGATGTCAGACAGGCCTTCCTGGTGGTAGTGCTGGGATCAGACAGCAGGAGAAACACCGCCCTTCGCTGGGGGTCCCTATTGATGAACAAGCAGGTGGGTGCCTCTCAGAATGAAGAACTGGTGGCATTAAGAAGAGTAACTAGGATACTCTGTTATCTAAAGATCTCTTTGTAGTCAGAGGGCCTCTCCAGCTGTTTCTGTGCACTATGCATTATTTATGGCCCATCCAGGGCTGGCATCCTGCTATTTGTCTGCTTTCTGAGACGGGCAGCAGGAAAAGGGCTCGTTGACTCAGCAAGTGTGAGCAAGGCTGAATGAGACGATGAGGGAGAAAGAGAAGTTGGAGAAGAACGCGGTTAGAAAGGAAAAGAGGAAAGCCAAAGAGCTGACAGTCAGCCATGGGTGACTGGAGATGCTCAACTTGACAGTGAGAGAACCTGATGCCTTAGGAAACCACCTCCAGATTCCAGTGGATCTGGAAGAAGGGATGGCGTGGGGCTCAGTTCCTTTAAGCCCTTGTCAATTCCTGACCAGTGAGATGCAATCTAGGAGGTCCATTTCTGGCAGGTTTCAGAGGGTTACTCAGAGGCAGAGCTGGGTGGTGAAGGTCAGGGAGCTAAGGGACCCATGTGAGAGCATCTCACAGTTGGCAGAGGAGGTGAGCTGGTGGGTGGCCCTGAGACCCTGAGGTGGAGAAGACAGAGTTGAGTGAGCCCGTGGGGCAATCCATATCCTCATGCAGCCTGTCGCCAAGGGTGCCGAGGACGGCTCTTCTGCCTGGAATTGGACTTCAGGGCCCTGCTGGTGGCATGAATCAGCAAAGCCATCTCCATCCCCATTTCCACTCCTTGCAGCCGACTCACCAGCATGTTCTGGAGGCAGTGGAGTCTCATGCTTGTCCTCCTTTCTGAACACCCACAGTGATGCTCTGATTATGACCATCATCATCATCAGACACTACTTCTTTGCCAAGTGTCCTTCATCCTGCCTTCTGTAGCAGGGAACCAATATTAACTGCACCTCCAGTAAATGGTGATCGCTCTGTTTGGTATTTAAAATGTGTTATCTAAATTACACCTCACAACAACCCTGTCAGCTGATACAATCCCCATTTTCTAGAGGATATGACATGATCAAAGAAATAAAGTAATTCATCCAAGGTCACACAACTCATCATAGGCAAAATGTGGATTACAATCTGTTCCGAGGCTCTCCTAGAAATAAAGACCTACACCCTCCTTCTCTCCCTCACAACCGTGCCCTTGAAGCTGCATTCAACCTTGGAGGTCGTTAGTCATTTATAAGGTTCCATAATAATATGAGCACTGCAGGAGCCTGGGGTCAACATGTTCAAGAAAAGTAAAATATACACCTTGGCACTGGTACTTGACACATGGAGATAAGTTTAAATTAAGTCCCAGGTTCCCCCCCGGGGATGGCTGGAGGGTAAGCTGATCTTCCCTGGTCTCCAAACTCTGTCTGCAAAAACTTGATTAATTACTAATTTACAGCTTATTCTCAACTGCAGCACAAATCTTTATTCCATTTAGGAATTAATGATCCTACCATATGTCCTCAGAACTGGACATGCCTTGGTGATCAAAGACTAAGGCTTAGCACTCTTCTGGGGCTCTGGGAAGTTCCCATTTCTTATTTGTCCTCCTGACCTCGCTGGAGACATTCTGGAGTGGTTGAGGTCAGATGGAGCAGGGATTCCTACCCCCTCCCCACCCCACAAGCCTGCAGAACAATCTATACACAAGGCCTAACGTGTACCCGGCAAAGAAGGGCCCCTCTGTAGCCCTCTGTTCCCTTTGAACCCAAATCCCCCATACTCCACTGTACATGGCACAGTCTCTATCCCTCCTCCCAGCCTCCTTGTGTCAAGAGGATCGTAGACTTGTATCTTAACAGGCACAAGTAAGTGATGTTGGCCTGGGGGGTTGATGCCCTGAAGGTTGTAAGTCAGAAGCATCCCTGGGAAAAAGAGGTTCAGGTACCAAATGAGAGTTCAGAAGGATGGTGGAACAACCCATGGTTCCTGAGCACTGATTTGGTGATAGACTCTGTGATAACTGCTTTACATGCGTTATTAATCCTTTCAACAACTCTCTGAAGCAGGTATCAGTAATCCCCTCCCTGTACCCCAACTTACGAGTATGAAGTCATAAGTTATTTATCTCAGGCAAGACAGGCGTTGGTGAAAATTTCCATTCAGATCTCTCTGATTCCAGTGCCCATGTTCTATTTCCATTTGACTGTTATGCTGACAGCCTCCTTTTCATGACTGTGTTTTTTAATTCCCTGGGCGTGGCCCACTGTCTGCAACTTAGAAGATGCTTCGGAAATGGTCATAGAATGGATGATGCGTGAATGAACGACTATCATAGATGACTTTAGGACTGAGCCCCAGACTGGAAGAGAAAGAGGGTCTCAGCGCAACTCAGTGCCGAGTTGACTTTCGTTGTCCCTGGGAAAGGGCAGTATTGATGCAGGGAAAGGAGGGTCTCATGTGTTCCCCTCACTTCCACCTGGAATGACTCAGACTTGGCTAAATTTACCAGCCTTTCCTCACCTATGCTCCACACCTCAACCCACTGTCAGCTTTCTTGCCAGGAAACCAGGGTGCTTGCAGGAGGCAGAGCTGTGTCCTCCTAAAGCTAAAGGTGTGGTCTTCCCAGACCCTATCCTGCAAAGTTGCAGGACCACACCATTGGACCATTTCTCCTTCTCCAGCATTTGCATTTGAACAGGAAAAGCTTATCTCCTGGCTCTGTGCCAGTCTTGTGTCTTTTACTGGGATGCTGATGGTCTCACCTTTAAATTGAAAAATCTTCCTTCAGCCACTATCTTTTTTTTCTTTTTTTAATACAGAATTTATGAATAAGAGGAATTCAGTCAAAAGATTTCTGGCATAAAGCAATTGCTGTTTGTGTAGATGATGGGACACAACATAATGCAGGCAGAAAATTAGCCTGTAATCACCACTTTCTTTTGGATCTGCTTTAGATGTATTTAAACCCAAGAGAATCCCCCAGAGAGCGTGCCCCTGGGACTCGGTCCCTCCTGCTACTCATCACCTTTGATTTTGTTGTCTCCAACGAAGAAAATTAGGGCACCGTGGCTATTGAGATGTCGCTATGCAGCCAGTGAGATGTTCACACAGAAAAATGACAGTCACTGCATGTGATGTGGGATGATTTAATGGCTTGAGTTATCTCGCAGGTTTGTGGAGGAAATGCCAAGGCTGTCAGGACAATGTGGACGTCTTTGCCTTGCCTGTCTACCCAGCCCTTCACTGCCAAGGGCAGAGGACAGACACCACTACCCTTGCCGCCCTTTTGTTGGAGCCAAAGGAAAGGGCTCTGTGAGTGGAGGACCACCAGCCATCTGAGGCTGAGATGTGGGATAAAACACTGCATCTCTGCTCCTCTGTTTGTCCCCCTCACTCTCAATGAAAAGCTCAAAGTGACTGCATGTAAGAGAACCCAGGAGCCTCATGGTTTTTACTGAAATCCTGCCTCTATTTAAGAACTCAGTTTCCACGTTCAAGATCTTTCCCTCTTTGTTCATCTTCCCTTTTACAAAAATTCAAACATAAACCCTAAGTTGAGCTGCTTCTCATGAACCTTGTAACCTAACCACGGACTAACGTGTCATTCTAGGGCCCTGTACCTCAGTTTTCACATTTATGAAATGGGAAGATAATATCTCCTCCTGAGAGTTTATAGAAGACTTATATAAGAATGCACGAAACTCATGGGTGACCATAGAGCCTTCTAGAGACATGTTACTGTGGATAGCAGGGAGCGGCTTGGTACTCAGGAATTTTTAACACACTCTGCTTTGTTGAAATCTGTTAGTGAAGGCAGCACCAAGAAACGTGTTTCTGACTCTAAGGTCAAGAGGGGGAAGCAAGGTCACTGTCCTTGTCTGAGCCTCGACCTTCCACCTCCAGTTTAAACACGACTGGATAATCCGGATAATCCCAGTGTCCTCCATGGGAAGGGAAGCGCTCCAACAACTGGACGGAATTAAAACTGATACCAGTGTTTATTTGTCTCTCTCTAAAAATGCCCAAAGAGACTGACTGATAACAACAACCAGACTTCTTAAAATCTACCTTCCCCTGCTTGTGCTTCCTCTGTCATGCACGCCACACAGCTCCCCTGAAACGTCTTTCTTTTCCAGCCCGGGGCTCAGCTTCCCCCAGCAAATCACTCCCATCCTGAACGGGACTGTTCTCACTCCTCCTCTGGGTCTGGGCTTTTTTTCTTCTCTCCCCCAAGTTTATGCCTCATCGCCTCTACTCCAGCTCTGTCTCTGTCTACCCAGTGTCCCAAATTTACATCACAAAAGCTTATCACAGGAGATTAGCTCCAGCAAAGGTAGACTTCTCTTTCGGAGGGTAAAAGGAAATGGGGAAAAAGAGATAGAGAGTGGACAGAAATAGCATCCTCTTTGTCAGTCACTTCAGGGTGGAAGGCCGTGAAGATTCACATGTTAATAACTCTGTCACCGTCAAATGTGACTGAGGACCCATTCCGGAGTGGTTAAAGATTCTATTCCAGCTCACCCAGGAGTGTGTAGAAAATGGAACACCAGCACCAAACAGGTGAAAGCAAGGGGATGTCACACTTTTGTCAGTCTGTTGGATGAAAACCCGGAGTGGTTTTGGTCCATGAATATGCATCATGTGTGTGTCTTAGCCCTCGTCAGCGGTGCTCAGCAGATGGCAGACGTGTTTGGGATCTGCTACACACTGTAGCGGGATGTTGTGATGGGGGATCAAGTGCTAGGTGGAAGCTGTCAGGATGCATAACACGTCATCTGGGGGAGTGGCAGCTCTCCATCACCCTTGGTCCCAGGGCCAAAGGCCAGGATCTCATAGAATATAAAAGGCATCTCTAATGAGTAAGACAAAAAGGGGCTTGACCAGCAGTGGTCATTAATGTTCCCATTCCCAGGGCCATTAACCTTGGGTTCCTTGGCCTAATTTTAACCAGGTTAATTGCACACCACCTTCTCAGCTTCCCTCCTGCTCTGACAGCTGTATTCAGCACGGTCGTAAGAACTATTAGCAGCATCCGTCTTCATTAGCAACCTGAGGATGGTGCCTGCGTTATTGACTTCCACATTTTCGCAATTTTAGGATGAGTAGGGGGCGGGGGGAAACAAACAGTGCTACTAAGGAAATAAATCTTCCGTACAGGGATGCCTGTTCCTAAATGGTGCTCCGGAGAAGCAGATAAGACGCCTTCTTCTGCCTAAGAGGGGTCTTTGTGGCTGCATTTCAAGAGAAGAGATGGTAATGTAATGACGCAGAGGTCATCATGATTGTAGGGACGCCACCATAGCAAAAGGGGCCCCGGTTGCTAGAGAGCTCTGGCGCCGTGGCTGCCTCCGCCGATCCGGGGCTGGTCCTGCCGAGGCAGCACCCTGTAACACACAGATCTTTCAGCCGCATCCTGTGCTTTCAACAAGTGACCTAGACACTTGGAAGCTTGAGAGTCTTCATGCTTTGTCTCTCCCCACAGCATCGCTGGTCCCATCAGTCACTGCCCCTGATGCTGGCTACGTCTAGACTTCTCCCTCTTCTTCTATGCTCATCCCTCACCTGCCTTACATACTCCCAACTGGGATCAGTCCCAGGGCTTGCCTTCTCCAAGCCTTTGCCCGGAGATTAAAAAATCACACAACTGCGTAGATTGGAGTCACGTGCATCCGTGGCCTCCAAGTGCAGAAGGTCTGCAAGGACCCCTCCAGATCCATGCACGATCTTTGGTCAATCCTCTCTCTCCTTGTCTTAACCTTTACTATCCTGCTAATGACTTATCTCAACCCCATACTCTCAGAAAGCAATATTTTCTCCTACTTCTCTAAGGAAATTGAAGCTATCAGGCAACTCCGCTCAAATTTTCATCCACCCTCCCTCATTATCAAATTCTCTATATTAAGGCCCATTCCTGCCCATTCGGTCATTTTCTCCACCCAAGCACTGCCTTGTACACAATGATACAGCTCGTACCCTCCCCTCTTCCCCTCACCGTCCCCACTGTACTCCAGCTGCACATTGCAATTAATTTGGAAATCCCCCCACCCGATTCCCTCCTGGATTTCCAAAGGCCACAGTCTTATTTTAGGCCAAATTTTGCACTGACAGAATATATTACGTCTGCATCAAGCCAGGATATAAAGCGAAGAGAAGCTTCGGGGGATGGATACAAATGAGTTTCACTGCCCCGAGGAGCTGGAGACGGAGCTGACTGTTCCCCCTGGCAGACCACGCTCCCCTCTTGTGCCGCCCTTTCCCAGCACTGGCTGGGTGCCCTTTATGACTCTTTCCCCAGGTTTTCCATTTTAGAGGTGCACTGCTATTTCCCACAACCTGCTCTGTAGGAATCCCTTTCATAGCACCGCTTTGTTTTAAACCACCCCTATTTTAGAAACTGCCGGAGCTTAGAAACCAATTTCCATGCCTATTCCAAAGCATGTGTAGCATTTAGGCAAGTTGTATACAAGCTGTATATAAGTTTCATCATGGGAGACCCAAACTCAGTTTGCGCAAATGGAGGGCAGTAGGCAGGGTGTGCATGAAGTCTGCACTTGGTGAAAACTCCTAGCAGAAAATGGCAAGCTTGGTGGGCAGAGGAAAGGTATCTAGGAAGAAAGTCACTTTTAGAAGCAGACTGTGCAGTCCTTCCATGGAGAAAAGCTCCATCGCAGGGCATCAGCATACCCTACTCAACAGCACATTATGATCGTTCCTGACGCCTGCCCCTCTCTGACCCCAGACCTATTCCAGGGCCAGGACTAGGGTGAGGAGAACGGGAGACCTGACTTGGCGCAAAATCTAAGAGGGCGCCCCTAAAAGATAGTGAATGAGATAAACAATATTTTAATGCAACATTTAAAAAAACTCAAAATCATACCAAAAAAAAAAGTAATGAACCAGTTACTAAAATTTTACAAAAAGCCAGAATCAGTACGTTACCATGTCAAGCCATATTGGAGCCAGAGGCAAAAGGAAAAATTGGTAATAATGATCGGTGTCTATTTTAAAATTCCATCTGTTGTTAATCACGGGGTTTTTATTTAGCGTTCAATTTTATGCCTTAAAATATTGCATCAAAATATGATTCATCTTTATCACTGAGTATCGGCATCCCCTAAATTCTGTCCTGAGGTGAGTTTACCCTCCTCTGAACCCTGCCCTGTCCACACACACACACTGCCTATCATGACCCTCACCTTTGCCTCCCAATCACCTTCCAAATCACTCCTTTCCTTCCACACCTATGGCCCCAGGCCCAGTTCATTTCTTCATCATCCCTTTCCTGCATTAATATAACAGCCCTCTGTTTGGTCCACTAATTTCCAGAACTATGTCTTTCCATATTGCTGATTCCACTTTTCACACTGTTTGAGGACTTCCTGGGCCTACAGTAAGGAATTCAAGCCTTAACTGGCCACAGCCTCATTTCTCACCATCTCCTCTTCCAGATTCCTCAAACGTTCCATCACCACCTACCCTATGATGCCCTGCACCTAAGATCTAACAGTTTCCAGGAACTCTCATGCTCTCTTCCACCCTTCTCACATTTTATACATGCTGTTCTGTCTGCCTGGAATACATGTGTCTTCCCTCTGTCTGGAAATCTTGCTCCTTAGGTGAAGTTCTGTTGGAACACACTTTCCATTGCATTGCAATTGTCTGTCTCCTCCACCAGGCTCTAAAATGCTTCTCAAGGGCAGGGAGACTGTTGTTAATCCACCTCTATATTGAAGGCACATAGCAGGTGCTCAAAACAAGTGTGACGGTCATATGGATGAATTATGAAAAACTGAGCAACTGAATCATTACGGTGGTTGGCCAAAAAGTTCGTTTGGGTTTTTCCATAAGATCTTATGGAAAACCCAAATGAACTTTTTGGCCAACCCAATAAATAAGCCTTTACTAAGCTCCTGGTTGTGCAAGGTGGTATGCAGGCACTAGTGAGTGTTCCTGGTGACTGGTGACCTCCACAAGCCCGGAGCTGCCTGAAATCTGCCTCTCATCCCTCACACCCATCACATGCAAAGTGCAGAGTAGACACTCAGGAAAGAGCCCAGTGGAACTGAAATGGTGGTGGTGCATTATGTGGTTACGTGTTTGTGACTTTCACATGGTTGAGGTGACCAATTTCAACTAAAAACTGTTTCATTGGCTAGAATAAGCCACCTTTGAAATCCCCAAGAATAGCCCAAATAGGAAAGCCATTACTATAAAAAGAGACAACCCATCTGGGATAAGGGAATTGGGGTTGGGTGCCAGAAGACAAAAAGAATTATCCAATGCCTGTAGTATTTAGACCCTGAGATGAAGATCCAAGAGCTCTTCTGCCTGTGTGTTGATCTGGGCTGGAGAAGGCTGGGTGGGATGGGCTCAGGTGAAGTGTGGCATTTGTTCAAAGTACTGTATTCTCTCTTAGACTCTCATAATATAAAAGGGCTGTTCTCACCAGAGCTCTTCCCTCTCTTTTTTATTGTCTTGATAAATCCTTTATTGGGGCAGCTGTCTTACAAAACTGGCCCAGAATGCACATAAACCCCTCTGAACAAAAGTTATAAGCTTGCCCTCCCCCCATTGTTCTGGGCCCTGTAAATAACTGAGACTGATTAGAAAACAAGGACTGGGTTTACCCGAGCCCTGAGCAAGGAACCACCTTTCTTCTCCCCTTCTGGGCGTGTGCCAGATGGCCGCCCATCCAGGGGTCTAGACAAGCAGGAAGGCATCCTCTGATCCCCAGCACGGCTACAGGACCCAGGTACATGACTGGCTGGGGTGCTCTTGGTACCTGGTTTTAGAACCCCAGCTCTACCACTCACTTGCTGTTTGGTTTAATAACTCATCAGATTTAACATGCTGAATTGATGTATAGGCCACAGCTTAGCCTGATAAAGTGCTCCCTCACCTTAATGGGGAATAGACATAGTATGAATTTTCTAAAAGAACATGCCATGGGCAAGAACATACCACAGGCTGAAAAGCTAGACAGTAAACTTTTAATAGAGGTTCATTTGCTTTAAGCTACTCTAGACCAACTAACAATAGGGCACCTGTTTCCTCCCTCCTTCCTTCCTTCCTTCCTTCCTTCCTTCCTTCCTTTCTCCATCCCCTCCCTCCACAAATATTTATACTGAGTACCTACCATGTGCCAGGTGGATACTCATAGCAGGGTTCATGCCCACACTGGTCCAACATAATCTCAGTGGAGTAACACTCTCTGGGTAGATGCTCAACACAAGTTCGTTGAACGTGTCCTTCTCTTCCTGCCTCTCTTCCTTCTCTTCCCAGCCTTTTGATGGTAACATAATTTCTTCCTCACTCTGCATTCAACCACCTAGAGGATACTAAGTGCCTTACCTTTATGTTTTATTTCTAAAGCTCAGATGGTGTGTTGGCCCATCTCACAGGACCACATTAAGCAATCTCTCTTTGACAGTTTGTTTTTTAGGGAAATGAACATAGGGCTCCATGGGTGATGATTATTTATTATGCAAGAAATCTTTTTATCTTTTCTCTTTTTTCGTGACCTGGGCATTAATTTGGTTCCTAACTTACTGGCGTTATCCACATGATTGGACCAAGTGAGTTCTGTGATATGGACGTTGAATTGACGTGTTCTCCACTCTCTGTGAAGTAACACTCCTCCACGTCCTCGATGCAGTTTTTCATCTTGTGTCCCATTTTACTAAGAGCCTCACTCTCAACTAACTGCCATGACCCCTTTCCATAATACGTGGAACTATTAAGGTTCATGGGATTAACCTCCTTCCACAGAAATCTATAGAGGATTCTCCAAAAACAAAACAAACAAACAAAACAAAGGCAATCAAAAGAATGACCCAGTAATGAAATAATTTTAAACAATGAAAGATAACTAGTTATGAGCTTTCTTAAGCTTCATTACTTGAACCACATGGGTAGGCACCCATCCTATCTACTTGTAAGATTGGGCTTGACTTGACAAATTTATTCCCTTGTTTATAAAGGGCTGTGCTCAGCCAGCTGAGAGGACAGATTAAAGAGCTAATGTATCCAAAGACATGACGGAGGAGAGAGGATGCGGGATGCTGTAGGCAAAGGGGCACTCTGAGCAGAGGGTAGGAAACACGGAGTCAGCATAGGCTGGGGTAATCGCAAGTAGCATGAAACCCATGTCACAGGAAGAGAAAGGGTAGGCCCTGAGGTGGAGAAGGTGCCGATGGCACATAAATTAAATCTTTCTATGTAACTTGGAAAAGCTTAAGCTTTGTCCAGTCGGATATGGACACTCACAGAGTCAGCTCAACATTTTGGAAATACTGTCCTGGGAGCAGCATGTTCAGTCTGTTCGGTGGACAGGGGACGCTCAGAGCAGGGGCAAGGAGAGCAGATAGGAGGCCACTGTAGTCGTCTAGGAATGATCTACAGAGAAGCCAAACTAAGTTAGTGGCATCGGGAATGACAAAAGGGGGATTAGCATTCAAATAGATTCCAGGAGTGGTGACATTGTAAGAGGAGCTCTGGAGAAAGATGAATATTGAAAAGTCCACGTTCCTGGCTGGGCAACTGAGCAGATGCAGATGCTACAAGTCAAGAAAGAGAGTTCAGAGGAAAACAGGACAAGACATGAAGATGATGAATTCCACGTCAGATATAAAGAATGTGAAGCACATGGTGCTGGGGAGGCGTTCAGGTGACTCTGTCCAGCACGCAGTTGGATATGTAGGTATGGAACTCAGGGACCAGAGACAGAGATTTGGGGATTATTAGCATCCAAGTGGGACTTCAGAACATGAGTATAGATGAAATTGCAAGGAGACCATGTCGAGAAATAAGTGAGCTAAGGGTAGAACCAGAAGGAACCAACATTTTAAGGTGATACTTGGAAAAGAAAAGCAGGTATCCTAGAAGCTGAGGAGAAGGAGTTGCTGGATGGAGGGGGTGGTGAGGTGCCTCAACGCCAACAAAGATGTGAGACGTGAATACTACGTTCAGAGAAAGATCACAGAAACCCTGGAAGTGCTTTGTAGATTTTGTCATGTAGGAGGTCATTATTTCTGACTTTAATGAGAGCAATTTGAGTGAAATGGGGGGGGGGGGGCAAGAGGTCAGATTACAGTTGCTTGAGAAGTGAATTTGAGGTAATAAGGTGAAAACAGTGGAGGTGTGAACTACCCTTTCAAGAAATCCGGATGATAATGGAAGGAGAGAGATGCAATTATTAGAAGAGGACTGTTTAAGGTTTATTGCTTTTCTTAGTTTCTAAGAAAAACTTGATAGGTTTAAAAAGGTAGGTCAAACAAAACTGGTCAAAGGGAAGAAGAGGTTAAAGATGCTGGAGAGAGAGGCCAGAGATAAATGGACCAAAGTTCCAGGGGGGATGGGGGTGGGCGGGATTGGTGGTAAGAGCCTCAGGGTCAGCCCACAGCAGGGGGAGGGGCACCTCATGCCCTGAGGTGAGAATGATGGAGCAAATTGTAGCTACACCTGGTAGTTAGGCATGGAGGGTGGTTCTGTTTATTTTATTATTTTATTTTATTTTTAACATCTTTATTGGAGTATAATTGCTTTACAATGGCGCATTACTTTCTGCTGTATAACGAAGTGAGCAACCACAAGGGAACAGGAGAGGGAGCTGACTGCAACCGCACTGCCATGATGGATGAAGCTCCCACCTCCCCTCGCGTCTCAATTATGCTTCCAAGCTTCTCAAAAACCTCGCAGCCAGGAAATTCTCACTAGTATCCAATCTCTACTTCTTCTGATATGATTTAAAACCTGCCCATCCCAGCCTCTTTGCTGAGAGGATAAAGGACATCTTTATCAGTGGCATCCCCAGGTGCTGCAGAGAAAAATTGAGCCCCTAGTGGGGAATAGGGGGAAAATCGAGTGTCTGGTGAACACACCCTCGCCCACTGATTCACAGCCCCTCCCTCCCCCATCCAGGTCCCTACATTCAGCTCATGGACCCCATAAGGAAAATTCTTGGAGCAACTGGCAAAGCATGGGGAATTTGGATTTTGGCCTGGAACTCCTGTGCTACAGCCCAAGGCACCCCAGCCTGCCCCAGCCCTGGCCTCAGCAGTGGGTTAACAGCCTGCTTTCTTCTCTAGCCTGCCGCCTGGCCCCGACCCCCAAATAATCAGGTTTCAGGGCACGATGGTAAGGTGTTTGGAAGCCAGCTGTCTAGATGCAGGTACTTCACTGAGTGAGTTAATATTTATAAAATGCTCGGAAGGAAGCTTAGAAAATAGTAATCACCATGTAAATATTAGCGACTATTGTCATTATTAGTATTATGACTGCGCCTCATATTCTCTACAGGACTAAAATCTATTTCATGTCTGCAGTGGGAACAGATATTTTGCACATTAATTAAGCATTATGATATACAAGAAGCTTGAGAAGGGATTGAGAGGTGGCCGAAGCCCTGGCATAGAGTGGAATTAATACAGGATTTGGAGTCACACAGACATGGGTCTGAATCAAATACCTGCCACTTATTCACTGTGCTTTCTTAGCCTCAGCTTCTGTCAAATAGGTATGTTAAATATTTCCTTAGAGGGCTGTTGTATATATTCATCACCAGATGAACAAAAGAAATAAAAATTTAAATCTTCTCCTATTTCCTTCTTCCTAGATAAAGAAAGTGGAGCTGAAATTGTTTGGATAAATGACTGTGCCTTTCTTTTGGCACCTAACATTTGCTATCTTGTATTTCGTAACTATGGCATTCTTCAATGTTCTTCCCCCTTCTTTATTAACCACTCACCAACACACACACACACACACTCACACACACTCACACACAATCAATAAACGTTAGGTCCTGAACGAGTTAAATCAGAAACCAGGGCAACTGTTTTTGTTTGTGGGATCATGTTCCCTTTGTTTTCAAACCTCCAAGCTGATCCCCTTCATCCCTGGTATTCCCTAATCCTCTTGCAATAGTCTCCGGGGCCATGAGTGATGCTCAGGGCCCTTCCAGGGGGTGGGCCTGACACCAGTGGGACATACCCAACACGACTACACAAGCAGGCTGGCTTCCCCATGTGTCTCCCAATTAAATACCCACACAGAAAGTCACTTGAGAGAATCCCGTTGATGTCAGCAGAAAGAAGAGACTGGATTACATCCTCTGACTGGGCCAGCTTATTGTTATTTATAATACACAGCCGACTGACTGGGAAGCCAGGGGAGAGAGAGATGCTGGTGTGAGTGCCACCCGTTAACTGAAATGTCTTAGTTTCAAGAAACTAGTTGGAATTCTCACGGCACTGGGCAGCGTACCTGTGCTCCCAGTGAATCCCCTGGCTGAGCAGATTCTGATTCTGCCCCTTTCAAGGCGTTGGTGGAAAGAGCTCATTCCCAAGATGACACCACTCTTGAGCGAGCAGGGTGTGAAGATGGGCAGCCGAAGGTCTAGTGAATCCCCGCATCCCAGCCTGGCAGACGGAGCTCCCAGGAGCACCTCCTCCTCCTCTGAGGCATGAAAAAAACCAGGCCGTCCTGAAGACCTGAGAACAGGGTGGATTTAGGGGCCCGTGTCCACACCAGCCAACCAACGATGGGTCAGAAGTCCTTAAGAAAGGCAAACACCTTAGCCTGCCCTCCCCCAAACTTTCCTGGAATTCTCACACTCATTCCCCAAGTCTTAATATAAGTGTCCTGTCCTCAAAGCCTTCTTCCCTCACCTCCACCCTGCCGCCTGGGGCAGATTTGGGTAGGGCTTCCTGTTATATACTCTTAAAACACTCTCTAATTCTCACTATCGTATGGAACTACTGCAATTAAAAAATTCCTTTAACTATGGTGTAATATTGATCTTTTCCCCATATATGGTCAAATCTGTGTGGGCAAAGACTGTGGCTGTCTTAATCTCCTTGTATTTCCTAGTACGGTGCCGGGCATATTGTATGAACTTCATAAAGATTGGCTAAATGAGTGAATGAATCAACCAAGGAAAAACCTCTTTGGGAAGGCAAATAGATACAGAACACTATATATTTAGAGGAACCACAGAACTGTCCTGGAGATTAGTCATTCTTGTTGGATTACCTGGGTCATGACTGCCCTCCCCACATTGCTGTTTAAGAGCTAACAACACTCTTAGATAATATTTCAGTTGGATTCAGTTTGGACAATCCAATTTGATTTTTCGGGAAATTGCTGAGCATTTGCTATGTTCCCAGCATGATGCTCGGCTTCAGAGGATGTCAGGTTCCCTGTCAACCCTGAGCTATGATTTCCTGAGGGAGCACAGTACAGCTCAGAAATGGGTTCCATGGTCTAGAATATACAGGCTGTGCGATTTGGAAATGCAAGTGTTGATAGACATTGCTTTTCTGCTTCTCACTCAACAAAAGGCTTCTGCTTTCTCTTTCAAGTTCACAGGTCTCTGAGCTTTCCCTGTCCCTCAGGACCAGGTATAGCCTTGCTGCATGCAAATGACCCACTGGTGTTCCTTTCTGCTCTGACCTGCACACCCTGCCTGCCACCCAGGGGAGCGGATCTGACTCCCCCAGACGACATCCTCGAAGAACTGGGGGAGCCTTGAGGCAGCTTCATGGGCTCCCACTGGCCAGGCTTTGAACTCTCCAATCCTTCTTGCTGTTTTGGGATGTTTCACTTTTCTCTTCCCCCAGGGAACTGTCTGCTTTCATGACAGTTGTACTATGCGCCAGTGTGAGGGTCTAGAAGAGACAAGATTAATTGCTCTCTAGTCAGAAAAAGGAAAAGTGGTAAATTTTTATGTTTAGAAAAAGATGAGCTGGTGAAATACAGCCAGGACGCTTTGTCCAGTCTTTTATTTTGGAATAGAAAATGCCTAATACAGTTAGACAAAAAGCTCATTTTCTAAGGCGCCTCCTTGCTTGGGGTTTGATTCAGAATCTCAAATCCCTTCGCCTTGCAGACAAGTGAGGACTGTCTTGGAAGCTGGGCATGTGGACCGAGGTTCTGCTATTTCCACTCACTTTTGGACCTTGGGCTAATCACCAGGCAGTTCTTTAAGAAGGGAATGTAATCGCTGCCCTACCAAAAGGGATAATGTGAGGTGGACATGTTCATATGAAAAGAGGTGTCGACACAAACAGGCGTTGCCCGTGTAAAAGATGCAGCCGTGCCAGGCATTCATACTGCTTGTAGCCATTCCCGTTTTCACCCTCTAATTTTGTTCTCATTGGCGTAACACCATGGATAGCTACAGAGCTTTAGGGAAGTGTACACAGAGACCTGATTCATAGACTTTACAAACTAAAGTAGGCCTTAATGATCACTGCATCTCCTGGACACACAGACGGAAGCTGAGTACCGATAACGCACACGTACTGAGAGCCGACCGCGCACCAAGCTGGGCTTGAACCCTCCCACCTGTGGTAACCCACCGAATCTCCAAAGCCGCTACCACCAGGGAGATATTACAATCATCACCTCCACTTTGTAGACGAACAAGCAAATGTCAAGTAACCCCCCCAAGGTCACGTTGTGGCAGTGCAAGGGTCTAAACCCAGGAGCCAATTCTCCCCACTATGACAGTGTGTTGCTACCCAGAAACTGAGTTCCAGAGAGATATGGGCAACTGATCGAAGATAACTCAGCTGTTAGGGATGAAAACCAGGTCGCCTGATCCACAGTCCAGGTGTCTATCTGTGTGGATGAAGGTAGGGCTCAAATCCTAGCTGGACACGTGGCTGTGGGAATGACCTTGGGCAAGTCATCAGTCGACCTGGGATTTGGTGTTCTCATCGAGATAAACTTGTCATAAAATAGCCTCACAGTTTACTGTGAGCATTAGAGGAGATAATACCTGTAAAGCATTTAGAAGAGCCCTGGATGTAGCTACTCAACAGATAAGAGCCATCCCGTTACATCTGCTGCTTCTTCCAGGGGGGCTCCCAGAGGGGAGATAACGGTGGCATCGTGTTGGGACCCAGAGGGGCTGGTGAGGGAGGGGAGAGGTGGTGAGGATGCACCAGAAACTTGTGTTTGCAACAGAAAGCAGCTGGCCCTTCCCAGATAAAGACGGAAAATGAAATAGAATAAAAAGGCTAGAGTCACAGACAACCTAACACTCTCTATTTGCCCTTTCACGCTGGCAGTTCATCCATTCTCCATTCCCTCTGCCCTAAAAGGACCAGGAGCTGAATGGGACATGCACTGCATCCCTCCTCAGGTCCTGGCAGGATGCCCCGAGCTACCTGCCCCTCTCAGCCTCTAGGTTCACCCCCTGATGGGTCCTGACAGCCAAGTTTGGGGGGCCAATCAGCTTCCAACACCCGAGGTCCCAGGCCAGGGAAGTAGCTGCGTGCTTGCTGCTCTCAAGGGAGCTCTGGAATCACGCAAACTTCTGCGATTGCTTCTGCCGACTCAAATCTCTCTCCCTCTGTTAACAACACAACAGACATCTTGTCTGTGTTTGATAAATAAGCTTCTCTATTTATTCAGGGGAGTGAATTTGTAGCTATTATGATTCAAATGACATTGACACGATATTTTCTCTCTTTTTTTTCCCCCCTGATGTTGAATCAGGAAAAGAAAATCCATAGGAAAAAAAAAAAACCCCGCAAAAACCCAAAGCAATTACTCTGCATATCAGTCCATGAAATAAAGAAATGCCTAAGCCAACTCTCTTTTGGCGGGGGGAGGTAAGGGAACTGATAAATAATTTAGAAACTGTTGCTGCTTCCTGGTTCCCCGAGATGCAGCTGGAATGTGCTAACAGGAGGCACATGCTGCATTTATTAGGCAGTGAGCAACGTTTTAATTTCTCAACCACTAACGTGATCTGCAGTGGGCTTGTGCACAAAGTCAGATCCCAGGGATGCCAATCAACCCAGCTAACCAGCGTTGGCATCGTCATATGGGGTGTCACCTCTCACTGGGTTTCCTGAGTCCGCCAGTCAAGCAGACGTGACTGAGCAGACAGGCAAGACGGGGAGTGGGCCCCAGCCAGCAGAGTCAGCTCTGCGTCTGGAAGCCCTTGTGTTAGACACCCTTCCTGTTGGATCAATGTAGACTCACCTGATCTCATCCCTTTCCCCAACCGTGCTCATCCCCAGCTGCCCAAGCGCACTCCAGAATGTTACGTCTTGGATGTCGAGGATAGGCTAGAATCTTCTCGAACATCTAATCCCCCAGACAGAGGGAACATAGGAGAGCTTGTAATCGGAAGACTTCCTGGCCCACGTTTTCTAGACCCAAGTGGCCTTGTGGAGCAGCTCAGAGTCAGAGGTACAGGCCTGCTGGGTCACTTTGTCCGTGGCTTTCAACATTTGACAGTGACCTAAAATATCAAATTCGTCCTATATCACAACACTGCACACACACACACACACGCCACACTCTACTGAAATAAAATGTTCATAAAATATCCTTACGTTATGACATGCACTTTGATAATTCATTTCATTTTTTAAAAAAATCACAGGTGGAAGCCACTAAAATATTTAATAACCTCTAATGGGTTGCAGCCTGCAGTTTGAATAACACTGACAGTCCAACAATGAGGCATCTCAGGTTGATGAGAATAAGTAGACCTGCAGCCAGGGCAGGCATCTCCTCAAAGAAACATGCAAAAACACCTGGGGGAAACTTCAGAGTGGCCAGTTCAGGACTGGTCTACACTGGAGTTCCAAGTACAGCTGGGATCCTTGGTTGTCTGGCAGGGTGGCTGGGCTGATAGAGCCCAGAGCTCTCCTGGGGGCCGGCCGGGCTCCGGCTGCCTGTAGTGGGAACGAGGGAAATGTTTACATGTCCCGGGGGGAGGGGGCTGCCACGGGCAAGCTTGTCAAGAGCTCGGCTTCTCCCATCACAGCTCACTCCCCCCCGGGACTCTCTGCTTTTCCCTCTTGCTCTCCATCCCCACCCTGTGCCTTTCCTTCCTCTTACTTCCTCTGTGTCCTCCTTTGCCCTCTCCCTTCCCTATCTTTCCTTTACCAATAAGTATAGATTTAAAAAAAAAATTTCCCCATTCATCATTCACAATCTGCTAAAGCAGTTCTTCAAACTCCCTGTAGGCAGGAAACCTAAGTGTTGGGTTGAGAGTCATGTATGGTGTGTGTGTATCTGTGTGTGGTATGTGTGTTTGGGTGTGTGTGGTGTGTGTGTGTGTGTGGTGCGTGTTCATGGGTGTTTGCGTGTGTGGTGTGTGTGTATCTGTGTGTATGGTGTGTGTGTCCATGCATGTGTGTGCAGTGTGTTTGTGTGTGTGGTGTGTCTGTGTGTCCATGTATGTGTGTGTGGTGTGTGTGTATCTGTGTGTATGGTGTGTGTCCATGCATGTGTGTGCAGTGTGTTTGTGTGTGTGGTGTGTCTGTGTGTCCATGTATGTGTGTGTGGTGTGTGTGTATCTGTGTGTATGGTGTGTGTGTCCATGCATGTGTGTGCAGTGTGTTTGTGTGTGTGGTGTGTCTGTGTGTGTGTCCATGTATGTGTGTGTGGTGTGTCTGTGTATGTGTGTGCAGTGTGTGTGTGTCTGTGTGTGTGTGCAGGGTGTGTGTGTCCATGTATGTGTGTGTGCAGTGTGTATGTGGTGTGTCTTTGTGTGTGTGGTGTGTGTGTATCTGTGTGTGTGTGGTGTGTGTGTGTCCATGTATGTGTGTGTGGTGTCTGTGTGCATGTGTGTCTGTGTGTGACATGAACCGCAGAGTCAGCCAATGCTTGCGTCTCCTCTGAAGGAGACGTGAAAGCACAGCGTCCAAGAGGAATAATCCTACAAATCCCCAACCCTAAGAAAATAACTTACAAGGAAAGAAGAAATCATTGCTTTGTGATCTTGCTTTCAAATAACCTGTCTCCTTTCTAAATATATTAGTTTTATATTTGATCCTATTGCTCTATCAGCAACTGCAGTGATTTGGAGCCATGATATACTCAGCTGCCTAATTTCCATGGAAAGGAGGGAATTTATAGATGTAGTCACCACGGGGTTAGCAATGCTGTGAATTTCAGTGGCACTTTCCTTGTTGAAAGCACATTATAAGCATTAACTAATTGTGCTGCACAACATCTGAGAGAGAGAGAGAGAGAGAGAAGAGTGGTTCTCATGTGGCGGAGCCTGGGGAAGAACGAGCACAGGCCTGAGCGGCTCCAGGGGAGTGTGGGTTCCCAAGAACTGAGATTAGGATTCCGTTGTCACTTTTCCCAAACCTTCACAATTCCTTAAGCCTCATGCCAGCTGCAGTGTCTACTTTTACACGTCCTAAGGCAGTTGCTTAAGTTTTCAGCATGTAAGTTTCCTCAGCTATAAAGTGGAGACAATAATAACACCCATTGTAATAAGCTTGCTCTAATAATTAAATGAGATACAACTTTGCACAGGGCCTGGTCCTTAGGAAGTACTTAATGAATCATGGCTATCAGCTCGGAAAATACCCCCACTTCTCCTGTTCACACTTCCTTCTCTGTCTTCTCCCTCCTTCCTCTCTCCCTTGCTTTCTCCCCTGGGCTCCTTTCACGGGCAGAATCCTTGGCTGTCAGGCATCTTTGGAATCTGGGGGGAAGACATCACGCACCTGCTCCCCTGTGGCTGGCTGTCCGCTGAATGTGCCAAAGGTGATGGCTTTGGGCAAAAGCTTATAGGAGCCTGATAGACACATATCCTGCCCTGCTTGAGAGCCCTGCTTGGTGATACGGTAGCTCAGAGGCTGATACCCCCAGTGTTCATCAGACATCTGTCGGTTATTAGCAACCACCAGGCCACCCTGCTGGGGCTTTGGAGGACAGACAAGGGCTCTGTGATACCAGGAATGGTCAGGGGACCACCACAGGCCTTTTCTACCAGCCTAGGTACAATTCCTCACACACAGACCTGCAGAAACAGGCTTTGCGGTTTGCTCTGGTGCAGTTGGACGGGAGTACCTCACCCTGTCCGTCTGTGCTAACGATAGCCTGGTTTGGAATTCTGAGAAAGGAAAGACAGTGTTGGCTGTGGAATTCAATACTTTATCGACTTTCCATCAGAGTTTGTGCTCTGTTCTGTGAAATCACAGCACCCAAGAAACCTCGGATTAATACACAGGTCCCAAGGTCTTAGGCTACAGGACCTGGGGACAATGGATCCCACAGGCGACAAGGATTTTGACTGTGAATAGAACAAGCTGCACTAAGCTGGCAACGTGGGTGGCACGGCTGTCTCCTGGCGGGCATCGCCCCCGTCACAGCTTCCTGCTCCTGTGGGTTCTTCCTAGTGCATGGCCCGCTGGAGTCCTCTCAGATGCTGGTCTGAGTCAGCCTATCATTCCCTCTTCCAGTCTGGAACGCAGAGAAAGCGCGGGCTGCAGTCGAAGCAGTAACTGTGCACAGGAACCGCAGCCCAGGTGGCGATCCAGCCCGCCACCCACTTGTGGGGCCGTCTGTTCGCAGTTCATCCCCCAGCAGCTCAGCCTCGCCATCCAGCTGGGATGTATTCAAGGGACACAAGCTCATTTATCAGCCGAGCAGAGCCTAATTAGGAAGGTGATGCCACCATGCATTCATTGCCTAACATACACCAAGGCCGAAGATAAGTCGTTCTGCGGTCATACGTTCTTGGGATTTATCCACCATTGGGGAAGAGTGGGGATTGGCCAGACCTAGCACAGCATATGGGTGTCTATGTGTGTCATTTCCCCCTGTGTTTTAGTACCACTCATCCTTAAATCCAGGTAGTGGAAACAATGGGTAAACGTGACAGTTGGAGACCTGGTCCAAGAAGGTATCCACCCAGTCGGACGTGTTCAGGGGCTTGAGATTTTTAGGAAAAGCAGGCAAATTATTTGACCAATTTTTAAAGCATGACTTGTGGCTACCCTTGACCCTGGTAGTCCTGGTTGGACATTGATAGATGAAATTCTGCCTGAGTCTTTGCCAGAACGTGTTTCTTGGCTGCCAGAAGGACATCTTGGCCTCTCAGAGGACACAGCTGGTTCCCAGGATTCTGTCAAAAGACATCCTGATTTGTGTGCCTGTTTGGGGTGTCACAGTGTCTGAGTCTGCAGGACTTTGGCCAAACTGAGAGTAGGGGAGGGGCAGTTAGGAAAAGAGAGGAAAGAGGAGGGGGAGCCAGGAAGAGAGAAGGAAACCCAGAGAGTGGGGCTGGTGTTAGAGACTCGGGCAAAGTCTGCATGACGCCTCGGCATTTACCCCCCAGAAACACGCTGCTCAGCTTGGGCCTGGCTGCCAGCAAGAGCGGATTTAGTGACGGATTTACGACACGCGCCCCCCTTCCTGTTGGTCACTGCAGCTGTTGGAAGAGATGATGTCCCTCCTTGACATTCATAGTTCTTTGGTTCCCCAAAGTTTCCAGCTCTGCAGCGTGTTTGCAAGTCCCTGTTCTCAGGAGGCATCCACACCAGGCCAGGGCTGCAGGACCGGCTGGAATCAAGGACCAGCTTCTGTCCTCCTGGGTCCCTGGTCCCTGGCCCCTTCCTCGCACTCAGCAGTGCTCTAACCAAAGTCTCCAGACGGAAGAAACACTCTGTCCTAAAGAGGGAGACGAGAGACTGCCTAGAAAGCCAAGCACCACGTAAACAGGGTTTAAAGCACAGGAGCTGTTACTTTAATTACGGCTCGTGCTGTTTCATCACCAGTGTTTCCCACACATTCATCAGCAACCTGGTGATAAATCAATCTCTGGAAGCCAGAAGCTGCCACAGCTGCAGCCTCCAGGCTCCATCCTCTCCTCCCGGCCTGGATCCCCGGAGCCATTGCCAGACGAGTGTGCAGCCCTGAGCCTCCAGGGTTCGGAGCCCAAGTCGGTCTGGGACTGAGGCTGGGAATCAGACTGCCACCCCAGCATCAAAGAAAGGGTCAGAGAGGAGAATATTTATAAGGGTCAGATCTGCAGGTAGGTGATAACTGGCATATTGGTGTGTTGGACTGTTTCTCAGATAATGACTGTTATACCTTTGATGTTAATGGTAATAATAATCATACTATACGTGGACAGACCTAGAGATGATCATACTAAGTGAAGTCAGACAGAGAAAGACAAATGTCACATGATATCACTCATATGTGGAATCTAATTTTTTTTAAAATGATATAAATGAACTTATTTGCAAAACAGGAATAGATTCACAGATTTCGAAAACAAACTTATGGTTACCAAAGGGGAAATGCGGTGGGGAGGGATAAACTAGGAGCTTGGGATTAACGTACACACACTACTCTATATAAAATAGATAAGAAGCAAGGACCTACTGTATAGCACAGGGAACTCTGCTCAGTATTCTGTGATAACCTATATGAGAAAAGATTTGACAAAGAATGAATGTATGTATATGTATAACTGAGTCACTTTGCTGTACACCTGAAACTAACACAACATTGTAAATCAACTCTACTTCAATGAAATTAAAAAAAAAGGAAAGTGATGAAAATAATGGATGATAATAGAGTCATCAAATTAGGTTTGGAGATATTCTAAGTTTGTTTTCTTTGATTATATAATAAAATAAATTCTTAATTTGTTAAAAAATGACACATATTAGCAGCTGTTATTTATTAAATACTCTATGCCTGCCTAACACACTTATCCTCAGTGTTTAGTCCTCAGCGACCACTCAACAGGGTACAGGTGATTATCTGCAACTTTCAGCTGTGAAAACTGAGGTCACAAGTTGAGGGACAGAGCCAGGGTTCCAACGCTCCCCTGTGCCCCACTGCTGTGGGTGATGACCTCTGGTGACACGTGCTCCCTGCCAAATCCCCTGCAGCAGCGTCTACCCTTCCAGGGATCCTGGTGTGTGTGCCCGGTGGCACCACTTGGAGGAACGCGGGATAAAGTGTGTGTTAGCAGCAAGGCTTCTGCTGAGGACACAAGGATGGTGCCAGCAAGGCCCTCACACACCTTGTCATCTTTTTATAATCTTTTTCCAGATGGGAAAGTTGAAGCCGGAGAGGTGAACTCACAGACCTCAAGGCAAACCTGGGCCTAGAGCCCAGTTCTTGAAAGGCCTGGGTTGGCCATTTCTTGACTGTATTTGAAGAGGATGAGGAGAAATTGTACTTGAAACTTTGAAATAGTGAGAGCCTCTTCTGACCCCCACCTGTTCCTCAGGCAGAGGCCAGTGGCCCTTCGTAATTCGGGGTGAACCTTTTGAGTCCCTCAGGGTGCAGCAGGGAAGGCAGGGAGCTTCAGGCCTCAGGCTGCCCACCCTCTGGAGAGGATGGTGCCACTGGCAGGGCCCTGGGAGAGCTATCCACTGCTGGGATGGGAAGGGACCTGCTTGGTGCAGGATGAAAGGCAGCAACTGGACACCAGCGAAAAGAGAACACGGGAAAAAGAAACACAGAATTCACGTGGCCATAGCCCATCCCTCTTCCCAGCTGAACCTAACTCACCAACTCAAAGCCCACTTTTTATCCCACCTCCTCCGAGACTAATCCAGTCCTCACCAGCCTCCATTGTGTTGTCGTTTGCTTTTTTAAAGTGAGGTATAATTTACTAGAGTAAAATTCACCATTCTTAGTGTATAGTTCTACACGTTTTAATGAACACACAGTCATGTAACCACCACTGTAATCAAGGTACGGGACATCTCCATCACCTACAAAGTTCGCTCATGCTCCTGTGTAGTCAGTTTCTCCCCCAAGGCCAGCCTGTTTTCTGCCACTATAGTTTTGCCCTTTCAAGAATGTTATGTGAATGGAATCACACAGTCTTTAGCCTTTTGGGTCTGGCCTCTATGGATTAGCATAAAGCATTCCAGGTTCAGCCATGGTGGTCTGTGTATCAGAAGTCCCTTATTTTTTACTGCTGTGTAGTATCCCATCGGGAGGATGTACCTGAGTTTTTTAATCTGCTCACCCACTGAAAGATATCTGGGCTGTTGCCAGTTTGGGGAAATTATTACAAAGCTGTTACAGATATTCACATGCAGGTGTGTGTGTGAACCCGGGTCCTTGTTCCTCTCGGGCTTGCTGGGGTACAAGGTGAGGGCATGTTTAACTTGAACCTCTCTGTATTTGATCTCTCACATCTCTTAAGGTCAGTTCTACAGAGATTTTTCTTTAGTTCTTTTCTAATCTTCTTTTAACCAACCCCAAATCGTTGAATACAGTAGGTGCTGGGCATTATAACGACATTGAAACTGCAAAGATACGCGGGATGCTTTTCTAGGATGTGTACATCCCCATGGTGCCAACTTGCTGACTGAATGGCAGACACTCCATCGCAGCAGGGAGGCGGGACTGGAGTGCACCGACCAACCCAGGTCACCTTGGCGCGTGATTGGTTATAAGCAACCAACACATCGATTGTGTATAAGCAATACAACGTGCAGTGATCACCTGCAGACACACCCATAGATTCTGGCTCACAGGCAACCCCTCACTCAGATGTGGGGCAAGGGGAGATTTTACAACCAACACCCACACCTTCACAATTCCCCTTACACTTGAAAACATCCAGAGGAAACAATATAAAATATTTGAAGAATAAAAATATTTTGTGCTGACAATTCTGTGTGCAAGCTTTAGAAAAGGCACTATATTTCCAATATTTCCAGAACCTAAGGTCATCTTGTTCGACCTCCTGATACTCAAAGCTCCTCTGCGACATCACTGCTCACCCAATGGCTGCCTCTTCCCGGTGATGTCAGCTCACCTTCCTGATGGTCTAGTGGAATCAAGCACTGTGTTTGGAGTAAGACGTGCTTGATGAGCCTGCAGGAGTTGTTGCTCACTTCATCATCATCACCAGCACCATCGATATTATCATTGTTTTTATTATTTCATCTATAGACAATCTGGATACTAGAATCTCCATCTTTGTATTAAGCCAAAATCTGTTACCCTATTACTTCATCCATCGATCTTACATTTGGTTTTGGGGGCCATTCAAAATAAGTGGAATTTACATGAGACATTTCAAAGTACTTGAAGACAATCAATGGGTCTTCCTTCAGCCTTTTCCTCTCTAGGCGTGAAGCTAAGCTCCCTCACTTCCTTCCATAACTCAACCTAAGAATCACGAGACACATTATACAGTCTATTCATCATCGAGGCTGCTTGGCTATGATTCTGTTTGCCTCTGAATCCCTAACTGCTTATAATGCTGCAAATGCAGTTTTTTCTGGGTGCTATTGGTCTATTAATACGGTCTCATATATCAACTTCTGGGGAAGTTACATTGCACTAATGTCACATTATGCTTTCTAGCAACTAAAATTCCTAAACGTTTTTTAAAGTTCTGCTACTGAGCCTTCCTTCTTTTTACTGCTTTGAGATAAGTGTCCCATTTTTTCAAAACCTGGCCCACTTCCTGAGCTTGTCAAGATCCTTTGAAACTCAATTCTGTCCTGCTGACTATTAACTATCCAGCCCGGCTTTGAATTAGGTGAAAGTGTGACCTGTGTGCCTGCTGTTTCTTCATCTAATGCTGGTAAAAATGTCAAACAGGACAGGGTCAAAGACAAAGGCCTCTTTCCAGGTTGACACTGATCCGTTACTCAGAACACTATGGAGTCCAAACCCACCCACCACCTGGGAACATCATGAGGACCCTGGGAAATGCCATGCTTACATTTAAAAAGTGATGTCTACCAAATTTCCCAAGTAACTTGTTATAAAAAGGAAATGAGATTGGGCTGCTAGGGCTTTGTGGCAGTGAGCTGGTGCTTTCGTCTAGTGCGTATGCTTTCCTTTCTAAGTGCTCACAGTCGTCCTAGTGATACTTTTTTTCTATAGTCTTTCTTCTTAAAAGCAGGCACCACGTAACAGCTAAGGTTCTGAATATTCAGAATAAATATGGCCTATTTCCTGTTCTCAACAATCATATAGATAGACATAGAGTTTAGGCCTTCAGTGATGTGCATATGAACGAATCTACAAGATCATTTCAAACGTATCTTCAGGAGCCACATGCCGTTTCAGAACCTGGGAGATGAAGCTGCAGAGAAGGTGTGGGAGAATCTCCCCTGCCTATTTGGCAGCCTTACTGGTGAGCGCAAGGGGCCTGTGGCCCTCGATCTCAGTAGGTCCAGGATGCAGATACCCAGCCTCGTCTCCGATGGTCAGGCAGATGTCTGCTCCCTGCTCTGTGCAGGAGGCTGAAGCACGGTGTAGTACTGGTACTTAACTGCATGTGCGTTCTCCCATGCAGCCAGACCAGACGCACAAAGAGGAAAAGCACCTTCTCCAGGGCGGTCAAGTAATAGACATGCTTGAAAGAAATCACACTCCAGCTCTGGGGCAGTGGTTCTCAAAGTGGTTTTCCTGAACTAGAATCCTCAGTATCAGTAGGAGCTTGTTAAAAATGCAAATTCCTGGGTCTCTCCAACCTACCGAATCAGAAACTCAGGGTTGGGGCCCAGCGATCTGTGTTCTAATAATCACCCTCCAGGTGATTTGGGGAAAAAAATTTTGAGAACCGTTGCTCTAGCATTTGACAACCCAGTCCAGACAGCCCTGGGAAGGGGGAGCCTGAGGTTGGTAACAACTCTCAACATTCAATTCGGCAAACACTTTCTGGGTTGGCTCTTCCAGGTAAGGTGCCAGGTGCAGAAGTGAAGTAGAATGTGAAGAATGCATAAGGCACAGCCCCTTTCCTTAAGCTGCTTACAATGTCGACAGGAACAAGCAGTGGAAACAGTAACATGAAAAGCATCATAAAAATAAAGTGAATCAGTCCGATTGAGTAGAAGAGGATGAGAGGAAAGGTAGATGGCGGCGATTCCTGGAGGGGATGGCTTTTATGATGGGCCTGGAAGCAGGGCTGGGACCTTGGTCGGCAGAGTTTGGGGAAGGAGCTCCCCAGGGATGTCGGGACACGCTTTCCTTCTCTGTCCTCCACTGGACCCTATAAATACATCTCCTGTGGGCCTTCATCAAATTATGCAAATCTGCATGTCTCCACCATTCCCCCAGGAGGGCTGTCACCAGGTCATGGGTGACCTCGACACAGCCAACCCCAGGCACTCTTCCCAGTTCCCAGCTGACCCATCCCCGGAGGCGGGATCTTCCCCACAGTCCAAGGTGTTCTTTGGTTCCTAGTTAACATTATGCATGATACTGAGGTTTGCTTTTGAGCTCTGCTTTCCCTTCTCAGTCAGTCCTGTTTCCCTTGCAGCTGAACTTGACCTCTGATTTCTCCTGCTGTCTACCCTGCCCCCAACCCCCCAGGCAAGGAGCGGTGGCCCTGGACTTTGGCATGCCCGATGAGGACAGGGAGTGAGGGCAGTCTCGACCATTCAAAGAGGGGAAGATGTGCCATGTTGAGGAGTGTCTGAGGCCTGCCCCGACGGCCATGCCTCCCCCAGACCAGGCCCAGCCACCAGCAAGGAACTGCATTGCATCAGCGCCCTGGCCAATTAAGCCCACTCCTCCCTTCCAGTTCCCCTCCCAGCCCCTGGGCTCAGGCTTCCATTTGAACCTGAATTTAAGCCAAGTTCCATCTGACTCTGAGCACCTACCCAGGGGTTTTGAGACCCTGCCTCTGTTTTTCTCAGCAGCCATCCCTACCTCAGGGGCCCATTTCCTCCCAGGAATAGACCCTCTAACCAAATTCTAGACCCTGCCATGCCCCGTGGTCTACTCCTTTGTGGTAAGGCTCTCAGTAAGGTTTCAGCTCCCAGGCAGAGGTCTAAACCCAGGGATCTGAGTCTGATGGTGGAAACACCCATTGCAGCCTGAGAACAGGGACACCTGGGGGTGTGCAGACCTTTACATCAGGAGTCCCCAGCCCCCAGGCCGCTGCGGACCGGTACCAGTGTGCGGCCTGTTAGGAACCGGGCTGCACAGCAGGAGGTGAGCTGCTGGCAGGCCGGCGAAGCTTCAACTGCTGCTTCCCATCGCTCGCATTACCACCTGAACCATCCCCGCCATCGCTCCCATCGCCCCCGTCCGTGGAAAAACTGTCTTCCACAAAACCGGTCCCTGGTGCCCAAAATGTTGGGGACCGCTGCTTTAGATGATGCACAGCCGCTTGGGTGGGCCACCTCGGGCCTCGGCTGCAGCACCGCCCTGCCTCCAGGCTGTGACTAAGGCTTCCGCCCGCCCTCAGGGTGGCTGTCCCCTCACACTTGCAGGTCAACAGCTGAGCACCTGATGCCTTCATTGGCCCAGCGGCTGCCAAGCAGAGATTTTCAGTCCTGCTGAGCCTCTGAAATGGAACTATCACGCTCGCATTGAATAGCACACACCAAAACTCGGAAAATTTATAGTCTGCAAGGGTACCTGCAACAATGTTTCCTGTTTTGGAAAAACAGGCTGATTAAAAATATTAAAGATTGTGATGTCTTCCTCCTTCCCTGGAGTCCCCCCACCCTGCCCCACCCTGCAATCTTCTCTTCTCTGTGTTTATCTTTTGCTGGAGGCACATTTCAGAGCTTAAGGCTGACAGTTGCATTTAAAATTATTTAAACTATGCCAAATACGGGATCTGTATACAGGTGAGTTCTCTTCTCTCTGTGGCCTCGCTTGTTAGCAAATCAGGATGTGGAGGCGTGCTGTGGATGTCGTTAATTTCTAAGTCTCCGGCGGGTTCCTCCCTGCTCCCGGCCCCTTCACCACTCCAGGCACACACACTGCCTGTGGAGACTGACTTCCGAAAATTAATAGCACCGGCAAGCCGTGTGCTTCCGTGGATGGATATACGTGCTCTACCTCTCCACCTCCCCCGTCTCCACCCACAAAGTCCCCAGCCCTGGCTCCAAGTCAAGGAGGAAGCAGGCAGCAGCAGTGTGTGCTGGACTGCGGTCCAGCCGGAGAGGAATGGAGAGTTTAGAGACATTGCTAGGAATCACGCTCTCCTCGTCAGGTGGATTTTGGAGCAAAGGCTGGGCAGACATTAGACGTGGCAGAGCTTATGTTTTCAGCATGGACCGGGTGGCCGGGGGCATGAGACGTCAGGCACTTCATTTCACCCCAGCTGTGTGTACTCTACACCAGCATACAGCACAGCAGTGTGCAAAACTGGCTCTTCTATGAGGCCCGAGGGCTTGATAATTCCTAAAGGAGCTCTTTTCCTTGGTTTGCTTGTTTTTTGGATAAAACTACTCTCTGCCTTGTACTGTCTCTCCCTCTCTCTGTCTCTCTCCACCACCGAAGAAGCAGTTTCTACTGTTCACCCAGAAAACCGGCTCCCCGATTTGCGGTGGGATTACTGACTGTCCCTCAAGCCTTCTAAAAAGAGAAGTATTTCCAGTCACTCATCGGTATTAATTATAATCACAAGAGGTCTCTCTTTGAAAGCACGTGTTGGGAAGCTGCAGAGGTTGGGGTGTCTACAGAAGGCAATTTTTCCTTCTCCTGCTTCTCACTTTCCCAAACTAGGTCTGCTTCCCACACGCACCTCTGAGAGGAGCTCCCCCTGCCACGAATTCCGGGGGGCGGGGCGGTGGTCCTGGGTCTCTGTCTTTGACCAGTGGTCCTGAGAGGATGATGTGGGCATGAAAGGAAGCTCAGAGATTCAGGAAGCATCTACGCCCCCAAAATATGTCTGCTTTTAGGACACGCAGTTCCTCTGAGAAATAGGTGGAAGTCTGGTCTTGGGAGAGCCAGTCCCAGAGCGAAAGGAAACCAGAATCCTGTGTGCTTTGTCCCTCAGGACACTGACAACTGCACATCCCTAAAGGGAGCTGGGCCGCAGTAGTGATTATTAGTATTGTTTTTCCTAAGGGGACAGTGGATAAAGAAGCAATCCCAGTCACCTGAGTGATAAAAAACCCACACAAAGGCATGGCAGGGACTGCTCAGCCTGTCTCAGACCCGTCTGTGCTGATGGAGAAGGAGGTGGGCCTCTCAGAACCTCGGAGGCTCTGGGTTCACCCCAAGGACCACGACTAGCCAGCGTCTTGGGAAAGTCAAGAAACCCCTTGGGGCTGCACAGGGATGAAAAGAAATGTCTATGTTAATCACAGCTTTCCTCACAGAGCTGCTGCTACACAGCAGATACGTTCATTTGTCATCACTTGCCTCTACAAGATTGAATAAAAGGCCCTGTTCACCCCTTTTTACAAATGAGAACACACATCACCTGGTTCAGGAAGCATCTTGCCAGCCCATTTAAATCCAGCACCCCCGGAAGTAAGTGGCCCTCTGCTGAGGATCTAGGCTCCGGGAAGGGGAAAATCTTTCCCCGAGTCTTACATATGAAAAAGGAGGGAGCCTTCAAAGGGGGGCTCCCACCTGAGACCACCGTGGACCGTGGGCTGAGTCAGGTGTGCTCAGGCTACAGGCTTCCGCGCCGCAGAGAACCTCGGAGAGACGGAGGGGCCCGAGGCCGGGAGGCTGCCCAGTGCCCGACAGCAAAACAGAGGATGGGAGGCCCGGTCGTGGCCAAGCACATGAGCTTCCATTTCTCAGCCCATGAAGCTCAGAAAACTCCAACCATTGAGAAGACATTCACTGTGACAAAATAGCATTGAGCCCGCCCACCATGGCACCCACTCCGCCACCCCTTCCAAGGGAGGCTGTACCCCAGGTCTAAATCCCAGGGCCCCGAATTACCTCCAGCTACAGGAGGAAAGGATGCTAAGGGCTCGGGAAATGGGGCAACAGCACAGAAGCCCAGCCAAGCCGTTGTTTAGGCCTTGCCGGCAGCCGCCCTGGAGACGCCCAGGCTCCCGGCCCTCCAGGAGCCGCGCAGCGCACCACTGCCACCGCCCCCCATCACGTGCGTGGGAGCCCGATGAGGTCATGCTCACAGCACCCACCTGACCGGATCCCTACGGGCCTCTGTGCTGCTGCCTGTGCTCTGTCCCATCTGCCACGCGCACCGCTGTCACGATCGGCTCTCACACGTGATGCCCGCGGGGTCCCAGGTCCCACGCCTGTGACGCTCCTCACTCACTATCCCCGGGGTCAGTCTCACCTCCGGCTCCAAGTCCTTCCTAATCCGGCCCGCCCTCCCCAAACATGTGGATTTCATGTTCCTCCCCCCAAACCCTTCCTGTCCTAGTCACACCTCTTTACAAACGTCCAGACGCACGTGCTGTTTCTGAATCTGCGCACGCTAGCCCTCTGGCCGGGACGGGCTTCCTCTCCCCGACCCAGCCCTGCGTGGGCACGTCCTTCCAGCCTGAACCCACGGCCGCGCTCCTCTGCAGAGCTTTCTCTGAGACACAGCCCACAGTGATCTCTCTCCCCACTCACTCCTTGTACGTTACTTCTGCACTGCATAATTAGCACCTGATGGTCCGCTGTCTTCTTCTCTAAGTATCTGTCCCAGGTAATGTGGTCCTTAAAAACATCTAGAGAAAATACTCATCTGCAAAACTCTGCCTCGTGCATCCGCTTGGTTCCCACACCTAGACTGAAAATCCATGCCTTTACACTGTGTGTGTGTGTGTCTCACAGGCCCACGGGACATTAGGCATATAGTTGGCAATTAGTAACTGCTTAGAATAAAATGTCTGCCAAGTATTTACTTTTTTTTTTCTCTACATAGACACCTTTTCCCTCTAGTTCTGTAAATAGAAGAAACGGACTCTATTGTGTTCAATGTATAATATCCAGAACAAGTTTAAATGGTTTTTCAAAAATGGCTGATACAGATTGACTTCTAGGTACAGAGACCACATGAAAGGGGCACAACCCATCCAGGGGAGTTTCTGGGCACTAGGGGGACCCCATTGTGCTGCCCCATCTCCTCTGCGTCCCTACATGCTGGAGAGACGTGTTCATTCATTCAACAAACATTTCTGAGGCATCTACTATAATGGTTCTCAACCCTGAATGAATATAGGAGCTTTTAACAAAAATATATCAGGACCCAATATTCTGAAGACTCTGATTTAATTATTTGGAGGTAAGGTCCAAGCACAGATATTTTAAAAACTCTCCAAGTGATTCTAAGTTATAATTTCTATTAAGAACCAGAAAAATACCCCCAAAAAAGACAAGTTATGGCCTAGGCCTTGAGAAGGGCGTGATCTAGTGAGAAAGGTGGGTGAGGAGAGTAGACACTGTGATGAGGGCTGTAAGGCTGTACAGGGTGTCATACGGCAAGAGGGGGGGCGACCTCCCGGTTAAGGGTGCAGGGGAGGCTCCCTGGAGTAAAACAAAACCTGACTTAGAAGCTGGCAGAGTAAGAAGCAGTCAAGTGAAAACAGAAGGGTTCTAGGTGGTGCATCCCAGAGAGAGGAGAGAGGCAGGTGGGGACTCCAGGGGCAGTGGCACTGCCCCTGGGTTCTAGCCAATAGAGCCCAGAGTGGCCGTGCATCACTCCTGGGTCTGCCCGGGAGACCCCACTGTGATTCCCTGCCCCATGGGTGAACTTTGGTGTTCTTCCCCATCTACTGGAGAAACCCAAAAGAAGCTGAGGGCGGAGAGAGAAGTCAGTGAAGATGGGGATGGGAAGGTGGTACCCAGAAGACTGTTCCATGCAGGAGCTTAGTCCTTGAGAAGGTTTTTGAGGGACAAAGTAAGTGGTAGCAACTTGAAGGATTAAATAAAGCAGCCTACCCTGAGGCCTGCAGGAAAGGAGAGAAAAGATGTTTGTTAGGATCTCCTGCTGAGGCCCTGGAACAGCGACTCCCTCAGGAGGGGACCAAAACCTTCACTAAAGCACATCTGTCCTTAGCTCCAGATCCAGCGCTGGTATGAGTAAATGAGGGGAAAATGCCTGGAACTGAATGGGTGCAGGGAGTAGGCAGGGGGCATCCCTCCTTGACTCACCCAGTTTCCGTCTAGCACCCAGAGTGAGTTGACAATGGAGTCCCATTTGTCCAGACAGACTTTTGCAGTCAGGGCACAGGTGTGAGATAAGCTGGGCTTCTGAGGGCTGTCTAGGGCCTCACTGAGAGACACACTCAGCCAGCACACCTGGGGCCCCCGCTGACTCTGTGCGCACACATTTACGCACACACACACACACACACACACGCATGCACTCGCTCCTGTAAAGGGACAGCTGGTGGAAATTACCACAAGGACAGAGAGAGCTCAAGTTCATTAGGAGAGGAGAGAGGGTTTGAATGGGAAAAGATGAAGGAGAGAAAGAGCTGGGTGATGCTGGAATTGCCATCTGGCTGTGCATCCACTGTGCTCTCTCCTCCCTGCACTGCTAACCATTCTGTAGGCAAGAATGCACAGAGGAAAGGCTCACTGGAAAGGCAAGTCAACCTCTCTAAATCCCGGCCCCGGCTCTGCCACCAGCTTGCCATGCGCCCTGAGGTATGGCCTTTCATCCACCCGGGTCTTTGCTCCCCATCAGTAAAGTGAGGAAGCTGGGCTCTATCTCCAGAGTCCCCTTCCCATCTGTACATTAGAAACACAGGCCCCAGTCTGCTGGCCCTGCTGAAGCCCACGAGCGAGTGGCCACACCTAGTCCCCCTCGGGCTCTCCTCACCCACCCCTCCCATCCTTCCTCTGCTGCTAATCTCATGCATGAGTTACTGCGCCGCAGCTCCATTACCAGCAACAGTATCCGTGCTGATGAGAAAACAATAAATGTAAGCGCCTAATCTGACTGGGCGGATTTATAGCTCTGTCCCTAAACACTCTCCCTTCCCTGGAGCGTCTGGCACAGCGCCTTTGTGTGCCGGATGCCGCTTGTTCACTGCAGGTTTCTGGCCCCCTTCTTTCTGTACCTGTGTACTGTGGGCCCTGCTGCAGCCCCTGGAGGGTCCATGGAGGATGAACAAGAGCCTTCTCCCAAGCAGAAGCGGGGACTTCAGAGATGCCCCCCCAGAAGACCCCAAAATGACTGTGGCTGCCGTGCCTCCAGCTCTGCTGGGATCCAGTTCAGCTGAGGTCGAAGGCCACTAGCATGCAGTATCCTTGTCCTGTGTCTTTGGGGTCACCAACATCGCTCGCCTGTCAGCCTCTGAACTTCAGAGGAACATCCAAGGGCAAGCGCGGTATCATAAGAAATATGTTCGGTGTTTGTCCCTGCTCCAGGCACAGACCTCCTCAAACCCTTGGAATTTCCTGAGTGAAAGGACTGTGTTTTGTCCTTCATAAGAAGCCCCTTTTATAAAGAAGATGTGGTATATATACACAATGGCATACCACTCAGCCATAAAAAACAAGGAAATAATGCCATTTGCAGCAACATAGATGGACCTAGAGAATGTCATACTAAGTGAACTCAGTCAGAAAGAGAAAGACAAATACCATATGATATCACTTATATGTGGAATCTAAAATACGGCACAAATGAACATATCTACGAAACAGAAACAGACTCACAGACATAGAGATCAGACTTGTGGTTGCCAAGGGGGAGGCAGGTGGGGAAGGAAAGACTGGGAGTTTGGGATTAGCAGGTGCAAAGTACTATATACAGGGTGGATAAACAACAAGGTCCTACTGTATAGCACAGGGAACTATATTCAATATCCTGTGATGAACCATAATGGAAAAGAATATATATATGTATAACTGAGTCACTTAGCTGTATGGCAGAAATTAACGCAACACTGTAGATCAACTCTACTTCAATGAAAAATAGAAGCCCCTTCTGAGCGTATGCTAATGAGGTGACTTAAGGTGGTGGCCCTAGAAAGGGGCAGATGGGCCTGGTCACCAGAAAGACCAAGTGATTAGAGGGCTGGAACTCTGAGCCCCACCTGGACCTCTGGGAGGGGAAGGAGAGGCTGCAGATTAAATTTTGTCAAAACTCTTGAGCAAGATGAGATGAGCTTCCTGGGTGGTGCACGCCAGCCCCAAGGGGGCAGAAGCCCCTACACTTGGGATCCTTCTGAACCTGCCCTGTGCTTCTTCATCTGGCTGTTTATCCAGATGAAGTATCCTCTATACGATCTTTTATCTGGTAATCATGAGTAAATGTTCCTCTGAGTTCTGTGAGCCACTCTACAAGTTAACTGAACCTGAGGAGGGGGTCATGGGAACCTCCGATTTACAGCCGCAGGTGACAACCTGGACTTGGAATTGGCGCCTGAGTGGGGGCAGTCTTGCGAGACTGAGTCCTTAACCTGTGGCGGTCTTCAGACAGGAAGTGTCAGGATTGAGTGAAACTTGCAGTGGGCAGTGTCCACTGAGAACTGGAGAACTGCTTGGTGGCGCTGGAAAAAAACTCACGGGAACCGGGTAGGAGCTACCCTGGCCTGAGGCATCCCTTTCTTCCACATGGTCTGAACTGACTGACAGAACCTCACAGCCAAGAAGAGGCTGGTGGCAGGCTTTCCTGTGAGTGAGGGATCTTGTCAGCCCCTGTCGGGTCTCGCTGGTCCCCGGGGAGGGCAGAGTCCAACTTCACTGCCCGGACCCTCTTTCAGATTCTCCCAGCTCATCCTCGAGAATCTCAGGTAGGGCCGCACACCTGCACAGGTGTATACTCTAGAGACACAGCTTTCTCCTGCCCTTCCTCCTCCCATCAGGCTGGAAGCTGGCGTTTGTGAGGCCGGGAAGATGAGCACACGTAGCCAGGAGAATGAGGGGTGGGAGGACAGACTGTGCTGGGAGGGACCAGGTGCCCGTCAGCAGAGGAGGTGACTCAGGGGGCCTGGCCTTCCCTCCTCCTTGCTCCTCACGCCTCTCCCGGGGGCTCAGGCAGCCTGGGTGCGGGAGGGCCCGGCACAGGGCAGTCCCTCTGAGCTGCTTCCTCGCTAGAGACCAGCCTCTTCAGCTCTAAGATTTGGAGCTTGGCAGGGGTAGCAAGGCCCCATCTGTAAACACGAATCAGGAGGCATTGCAAGCGTGCTCTGATTTCACCCGCCGACAGGACCTGCTGGCTGTGGTCACTCAGCCAGGCTGTGTGCCCCCTCTACTCAAACGGGGGGGGGGGGGGCAAAGGTCTGAGGAGTCAGGACGGGCCAGGTTTCCACCTTCTGCCTTACTTGCTTCACCTCAAGCGGGTGTGAAATCCAACCGCCCAAGGGGAGTCAGTGGGGCGAAGATGCAGACCCAGGATGACAGGCCTGTGGCGTCGGGACGGGATCCTTCCTGATCCCAGATGCCCCGGTGCAGTTTCGTTTCAGGCCTCTGCTCTGGAGGCCCGAACTCAGATTCAAATCTCATAATGAAACATCTGCCTTTCCCTCCTTTCCCTTCCCCCAGCACATCCAATTACCACATCTAACATTATCCATCATCGCGTCTCTGTGGCAGCAAGATTCGGAGAGCAGACGGGGGAAATTAATAATAATTGTGGTGTCGGGGTGCCGGATGCAATCAGAATTCAGCATGGAAGCAAATACAAACACAAACAAACCATATTTATTCTGAAAGATTGCTCCATTCTCCCTCCTCCCCAGCCAAGAGCAGCCGAGCTCAGGAAAGAGATGAATCAGCTCTAACGTGGGGACCAGGCGTCGATCCTTCAGCCCAGCCCGTACCGCTGCAGAGAGCGCTCTAATTGAAATGAGAGCAGGGATTTGGGAGCTCTGAAGAGACGACCAAAATCCGTCAGGGCCTAACTGGGAAGGAAAAGGGAAGGGACATCTCTTCAATTCTCTGTAAGCCCGTGCACTCTGCAGAGATAAAAGCATAAACCGAAGCATCGGCCTGGGGAAAAGCCAAGAGAAGGAAGTGCCCGATAACCTTGGCTTTTAGGGGTCTAAGAAGCACATTAGGGGCTCCGCAACCTACCATCGTGGTCGTCCCCAAAGCAGGCTTTTCCAGCCCATGTACAAGTCCTCAAAGCCTGGGAAAGATGACTAAACAAGAGACTGTGCCAACACAAGCAACTCAGTGATCCCTGCCAGGGAGGGGGTGGCCTTGCCATGGATCCTATAAAATGGCAAAGGATTCAAAGCAAAAATAATGATTCTGGGGCATCGGTGCACATGACACATTCATATGCACATCCTGTTACTGCCTCCCTTCCTGACATTATTCTTAGTTAGGGTAATAGTTAGATGCAGGTACTTCTGGCAGCCTCTCCACCCCCAGCCCATCCAGACATGCTTACTGACGCCTGCCAGTCTCCGCAGACAGATGCCAGGGTCTGGAACGAGGCTGACCTGGGTGGGAAACCTACCTTTGCCTCTTAACTGTCGGTGTGATTTGGGGCCAGTTTACTTAACCTCCTTGAGTCTACATGTTTAGCAATATTAGATACTCTTCAGAGATCTTTTTTGAAGAATACATGAGAAAATGTATATCAAGGGTGTAGGAGGGTGCTTGGTACCTAGTAGGTGCCCAGTAGAGAGCTGTAGCTGCACGTGGCCTGTGCGAAGCTGGATCCCTTCACACCCGGGTGCAATGTGTTAGTTCAGAAATTTGGCAACAAGGAATGCAGGCATATTTAAGGGGCAAGCAGGGGAACTACACCATGTGCCACAGAGCGAAACTTCCTCAAAAACCCTCACCACGTATTGCTTTCTCTCAAAAGCTTCACATTCGTGGCACCCACTGGCCCTCACCTGGTTTCTGCACTGTGAAATGTTGTCACCACCTCCTAACAAACAAAGCTCAAGGCCCTGCTAAGCTGAAGCTTTCTCCTGCGCGTAGTGCCCCTGGGAAGTCACCTGTGGGTCGCACGAGGGCTGCTTTTCTTGTCAGGAGCACTACACTGCCATTCTGGCCAATGATACTCACTCCCTCGCCCTGTAGCTAACAGATGCAAAGAGCCAGCATCACACGCCCATATAGTAGGCGCCCAGCAGTGGGTAGGCATTCATAACGTGCATTAAGAGTCCAGGCCATTGCTCCTGGGCATGTACATATCACAACCTTTCTTTCCCCCTTTTTCTGATACCCTGATCCAGCCCAAGGAAGGACTGCTTTCAGAGTAGGTGGGGTATAAAATGAATCGATCTGCAGTTGTCAGAAGGGACCTAAGGAGAACCTTGCAAATCCACATAACCCAGCAAATCATACCTTCCCCTAACTTCCATCTCCACGGCCTAGGTTTCATGAACGGACTTGCAGGAGCTGGGGACTGACTGGGCCGAATGGCCAGCGCCACCACCTGGGGGCCTCTGCTATAAATAAACAGATATTCCAAGACCAGAAGGCTACCAGACCTATATCCCTGCTGCAGGCTCTATGCACTGGGCTGGACCTTACTGATTTTTCAAGTCAGCTATTGTTAAATTTGAATCTGCCACATGCCTTTAAGTACAGTTAGACTGTTGGTTGTGAAGTTCCACAGCCAACTTTCAGATTAGGTCCTTGTGACAACTGAGACCTATTAGAATTACAGCACGTTTCCTGTGAACCTTTTGGAAACCAGTGAAGATGGAAGCCCCAGGGTGTGCTGAGCACCACAAGTCCGTCATCCAGGGGCTCACTGACTTCATCTCAAACCCTGAGTCAGAGACGCCGTTAGGGCTTGAGGAAGGTTCTGGGATCCAGTGCTATGGGGGAGGCTGTGAGAACTCACTTCAAATGGTTCCAGAAGTTCTGCATTTCAAAGGTGAAGGAGAGGAAGGTGAATAAATGCATAAATGCATGCCTCAAGGTGATGGCTGGTGCACGTCCTTTTATATGAAGAATACTTGTTGTTTTTTTTTTTTAAATGTGCTAACTAGGTCTGCTCAGCATTTCTACTGAGGATCAGAGAAGAGGGAAGAAGAGTCTGAGTCCAGAACTCTGAGTGTGCTTGCTCGGAAGATCTAAAAGGGAGAAAAAGTAAAATTTGGAAGGGGAACAGCTGAGAAAGGTGAATAAAGACAAAGCAAATCCGCTTCCCAGTAGAGCTTCTGCCAACTGGAGAGTGTGGGGAAACTATTACAAGGGTGAGCTAGACTGAGGAAGGTCTGTTGGAATGCAGACTGGGTTTGAGCCCAGAAATTCTCATAGGTTCACCGTGCCAACCTTGAGGGGGTTCAGGTGAAGGCTGGGGACTCTCTTAAGTGTAAGGTAGCCCTTCCCCCATCAGGCTTGAGGAGTCTTAGATTAAATTTCTGAAAACTCAGAACCATTGTCAAAAATGAGCAAGAAGGATCTGTAAAATGTATTTGCTAAGTTTTACCTCACGATATAGGTCATTCTAACACAGAGGTCTTTTTCTATAAATAGCCAGATAAACATTTTAGGCTTGGTGAACCATAAAGTCTTTGTCACAATTATTCAAATCTGTCGTTATCAGGGAAAGCCAGCCATGGACAATATACCAGCAAATAAGCATGACTATATTCCAAGGAAACTTGATTTGCTAAAAGAGGTGGGGGGAGGCAGGGGCTGGATTTGACCAGTGGGAGTTAGTTTGCCAATCCCTGATCTAGAAGAAAAATGAAGTGGGCTCACAATAATTTATGTGGTGTCCCCCCAGAACAAAGGAGCTTAGATGGTGTGTATAAAATCTCACCTTGCAGGAGTTAATGCCCATCGGGTCCGTCACTTGGGAAAACGGGGAAGTCAAGTGTGTTCTTGTCACTCACGCTCTTACACCCCTCCCCAACCTCCACTGCCTCCAGCCGACTCCGGCAATTCTGGGGCTGATTCCTCTACCCCATGCCCGACCTCAAATACCAACTCCTCCGTGTGCTCCACGAGGACACAGCCCCACCGCTGCTGCCCCGCAGAGCCCGAGTCTGGCAATGTTGCCCCGGGCTTGAGACCTCTCCCTCTGCCTTCTCAACTCCTCAACTAGATGTGCATTTTCTGTTTCTCATTCATTCACTCTGGTGAAGTTCTGTGCTTCCCAAGGTGACCATTGAGACCTGAATGAATCTCAAAATCTGGCTGAGCTCATGTGACAGTGGGTGCTAATGGTTTAAGGCTGGAACTTGCAAGCCACTTGAGAAATACCCTCAGGGCAATATACCAAGTTACACATAATATAGGGCAATGTGCCTAGATAAACATAATAATACAAAGAAGACAAGATGATGTAAATATAATATAAATACTACAAAAGAGATAAATATAATGCAGCTTTCAGAAACTTACATTTTTAACTTCGGAGGAAAGTTAAATACAACAAATTTAAAACATATGAAAATACGGCTACAATATGAATGTAATATGAATAGTATGTATTAATGATGAATTTTAATTTTTTAGCTTGCGGCTGGCCACTCTGCTATGACTTCAGATTCCTAGGGAACTGGCATTAACTCCTCTGTCGTTAGGGACACTGAGTGGAAACATTTGAAAAGCACTGTCTTGATCTACCCCCCTGCCTGCTTTTCTAAGAAAATCAAGGTCAAGGGTACTCTCTTACAATTTCTCATCCTCCTTCCCAGAAGCACATACATGTACCCACTTCTTCCCTTGTATCTTTGTATCTTCAGGATCTTTGTATCTCCCGTCTTAGCTGATGAGCTACAGTCCTATTTGGGCCAGCTCCCTCCACCTGTGTGCTTGACCCCAGCGTCTCCCACTTTCTCTGTGCCTTTCTTCCACTGGTCATCCGTAACCTGTCCTGAAATTCCCACTCCCTCTCCTCTGTCCCTATTTGTAGTCATAAATGCATCCAAGCCCTTCCGTCAGGAAAAGCCATCATTTTGTCACATCTTCTTTTATCATACAATCCGTCTCCCTTCCTCAATCATTTTTCTCCAAACATAGTCAAAAACCAAACCAAAACAAAAAACATAGTCTACGACCACCTTCTCCCCTTCCTCATGTAACCATTTATTCCTCAGCCACTGCCATCTGGTTTTTATTCCTCCCTCCTCCACCGAAACCACTCTTGCTAAGATCAACCAGACTATATCCCAATTGCCGAAACTATAGGACACTTCCGACCTTATATTATTTGAGTTATCTGCAGCATTGAATACTGTTGATCTCTTTCTTTCTATAAAATGCATTTCCTGTGTTTTTTATAAAGCCAAGTTGCCCTGTTTTTTCTCATTTTACTCTTACTGTTTCTTTTGTTCTGCATATCGACTCTCTTTTTGTTTGTTTGTTTCTTTTCGGCATTAGTGAGCATCAGGGTCTATGTTTCTTTCTCTACACCATCTTCCCGGATGAGCTCAAATAGTTTCATAATTTTAACCACCTGTATTAGTAGTCCATTGCTATGTAATAAATTACCCTAAAACTTAGCAACTTGATACCAAAAACATTTATTATCTCATGGTCCCTGTGGGTAAGGAATCAGAAAGAGGCTTAGCTGAGTCCCTCAGACTCAAGCTCTCTCTTGAGGATGCAGTCAAGCAATGGGCCAGAACCATGGTTTCAACTAAAGTCTCCACTGAGGGGATGGGGCAGGGTGGGGGGTCTTTTTCCAAGCTCCTTCACACAGTCTTTGCTGGCCCGCTGGGTCTCCCCACAGGGCTGCTTCACACCATGGAAGCCGGCTTTCACCAAGGTGAGTGATCCAAGAGGGGCTGATAAAGAGAGCTCAAGGTGGAAGTCACAATATTTTTATAACATCACCTTGGAAGTGATATCTCATCACTTCTGCTGTAGTCCACTCATTAAAAGTGAGAATAATCCAGCCCACACCCAAGGGGAAGAGATTACACAGGGCATGAAGATCAGTAGATGTGAATCGTTGGACACCATCTAGGGCTGTCTAACACATCACCTGTGCACCGATGGCCCCACGTCTGCACCTCTGGGCCTGGACATCGCCCTTGAGTTCTAGACTCATACACTCACTTCTTGTAGGACAGCCCTCTTGTAGGACAGCCCTCCTTCAGCTGATGTCTCTCAGGCATCTCAATCCCAATATATTCGAAAGAAAACTTTGGAATATGACCTATTCTCTCCTACTCCTAAACCTACACATCATAGCTTGAAACTTGGAAGAAAAACTTCACCTTTCACTCTCCTTTACTCTACCACAGTATAATAAGTCTTCATTCCCTGAATTTATTTGCAGCGTTGTTTTTCTTTTTTTGCTTGCTTCCCTTCTTTCTAGCCTTTGACCACTTACAAAGTTGAGTTGCTCGTGTATCTCACCTGGACCCCTGATACAATTCTAGCTCGTGAACCCTACAGCCTAAGTCACGCTGTCCAGCACATCCCCTGTGTTATGTGTTCAATGCTGTCAGGCTAGGAGGACAGAGATGAACACGGATAAGGTTTTCACCAGGTGCTGAAAGCTGTGATGTCCCCGCTGGTGTAATGCCACTGCTGCTGAGGATGATGACGATGACAGTGATGATAATATAGACGAATTACACCGTCTCTGTAATAAAATGCAAAGCTCAGACTCCACCATGGCTGCAAACAGTTATATCTATCTACCACATCTCTCAGCTCCTGTCAGAGATGCCAAAGCACGGGTTCTGACGCCACGTGTCAGCATCTCTGTCTGCACCTGGGAGCTCAGTCAGGGCTCAGTCCTCAAAATAAACTCTGTTTTTGAATGAGGAATCATCACAGGATAATTGGGGCTGCTCAAGTGCCTGGGATGTCATTCCAATGGAACACTCTTCTGTAGTTTTCCCCAGCTAAGAAGTGGCACAGCTAATCAATCATCTAATCAATGATGCAATCTTTATAGATGTACCCATACGCAGACCTCTATATCCATCTCGTCCAGGCCTCCAATGCTTTCCTGTCTCCTGTAAGGACATTGGCACGTCCTCAGAGGTGAATCAACTAAGTCCTCACCACCAGCCCCTGCACGGCAGAGAGAGAGTCAAAGCTGGAAAAGCTGGGAGACAGACACCGTCACCCTCCTGCCTGTGAATTCAATGGACTTCCAAGTGCAAAAAGACAGTGCGTGCCTCAGGACAAATTTAGTTGTGGCTCGGCGAGATCATGGATGGTTCCTAGCATGAAAATTCATTCATATGACTTTGGAATATAATACCTGACACAGATATATTGTGGCTGCCACACTCCTATCCTAGATAAGGACACAGCAGTAACAGATGGAGGAACAAGGCACTTATCTTGTTAGTTGATGGATTTATCTTTTTTTCCTCCTTCCTACATATTCCATAGTGTTTAGTGAGTGGCGGTTTTTACCGAGCAGCATACAGAGAGTGAATTGATTTCTTTTCTCCCTCCTTAATTCAATAAGAATCAAAGCAGAGGATAAACAGCTTGTTGTGCTAGAAAAAATTCCAAATAGTTGAGAAAATGTCAAACTGCTTTTTCTTCTTTCTGTGGTTGGAAGCATTCCTTGCTCAGCAGGAGTGAGGATGAGAGTATCTTCTGTGATGAGGATGATGGCGGGAACATGGTCCCTGGGCCCTGGTCGGGGGCGGCTCCAGCTTATTCTGAGTGCACTGCCAAAGGCAGTTGTACTTCCTGTAAGAAGGGAAGCAAAGCCCTACCATCGAAAAAACTCCTGACGTGACTAATTATTGCGGCCTGAAGAGCTGTGTCACGTTCTGCTTCCTTCCAATACCGTCCAAAATAACAGTAAAGAAAAAAAAAATCTATAGTGACAAATGAAACAGGGGAGAAAACATCAGCAGATGAAATATGTTGACAAAATTGTATAGGACGGAAAGCAGATGAACAAATAGTCACTGATTTAGCCAAGCAGGGAAAGTTAAAACCAAAATGCCCCGATGGGAGCAGCAAGCTGACTTAGGCTGCAGCGCTCTAGAAATACTCGTGGATTTGCGACACCGTATCTTTGTGGAGCCTGTGGTCATGGATGAGGCAAAAAACAAGGAGACTTGAAAGTCTCTACGAGAAGAAGGCGTGTTCCCTAAAACCTTTCTCAGACTTGAAAACCAGACTTCTATCCTGGTAAGAGATGGAAAGCTTTTGCCCTAGAAGCGTTCATCAGGGTTACCTGGGAACTTGTTAGAAACACAAAGTCACAGGCTGCATCCCAGAACTCCTGATCAGAACCTCGGGGGTGAAGCCTGGTAACCTGTGTTTTAACCAGCCCTGCAGATGACCCCGATGCACGCCCAGTGTGAGGATGCTTGTGGACAAGGCTCCAGAGTCAGAGATGACGGACAGTTCAGCAGGCTGGGAGTTTTTGCTGAAAAATGCACCCAGAAGAAAGGAGCAAAACTATTGACACTTGAAGATCCTCCACGGAGTGTCGGGCAGCTCACCATTCCCTACAAGAGGCTCTCAGGTCAACACGCTCCCACACAGACCTCCCGAAGGGCTTCTTAGCGCTTGCTTCTCAAACAAAACCAAACGGGAGAGAACACTGAAGAAGTGTTAGGAATTAAAAAATGCTACAGCTGAAACCATTGCATAAGGCGATATTAATTTTAAATATAAGATGATAAAGTGGAGGAGATCTCCCAGAAAGTAGAACAAAGAGATAGAAAATAGAAATGGGAGAATATATATATATATGTGTGTGTATATATATGTATGTGTGTATATTTATATATATCCATTTAATGGAACGTCCAGAAAGAAAAAGAGAAAAAAAAAAAGAGGAGAAAATTAGCGAATAAATATCAAAAGATTTGTTTCCAAAACTGATTGAAAAGGAATTCACCAAGTACCTAGGAGAGTAAGTTAAAAAAAAAAAAAAAAAATAGCCCACACCAAGGCACTCTATGAAGACATTTCAAAATACCAGGGATAAAGAATATTGCCTAAGACCTTTCTAGGAAAACTACAGATCACATACAAAGACACAGGAACCAGAGTAGCACAACATTTCTAAACAGCCACCCTGGAAGCTACAGGATAACAAGGAAATTCCGAGGTAAAAACACGTTGAGGCGAGATTTCTATGTCTAACCTGACTAACAATCAGGTGTGAAGAAAGATGTATGATATTTTTCAAACAAGCAAGTTGTCAACGCTTTCCTCAGGAAGGAGCTGAAAAGTGTGTGCCTCCAAAACACAGGAGAAATCAAGAAAACAGAAGTCATCGGTCCTAGAAACATTAATTCCAAACTGGGCAAGGGAGCAGATGATTCTAAGGTTAAATAGCTGGATGACAGCTGTGAAACAGGCCTGCAGTGCAACCAGCTCAAATGGAGCAGGCCAATAGAAGGTTCTAGAAGAGGTGCTCAAACAAACAGCCAACAACAATAAAAACTGCTAGATTGCCTCACCTGTGAGACTTATTTACAGCACAATGAGAAAGATTCTGGAGAAACAGGCATACGTGCACAGAAAAATAAGTAACTCCAAGAAAAGTAGGAAGTTGTATAAGAAAGTAAATGAAATTATAATTTACTTGGCTTGATTTGCATTATATCAATAATAGGAACATTGGCTATTGATTTGACCAAACGTTTGATGTAAACCTATATATTGGGAAAATGGGAGAAGTAAATGTGCTAAGGGGAGGTCTAAGAGTGCTAGCCCTTCATTTTCTGTAGTAAATTGGCGTCAAGAATTTAGGAAATAGCTTTATAAGCATGGTATTTAGAAACCCGGAGGTAAATATCCAAATAAACAGATGGGAGTTGAGAATGGTTGGCTTTGAAGTATGGACTTTTGGGTGGGGAGAGTGAGGCCGGTTGTTATTTTTTAATTACGCTTGTAGTGTACTTGTAGATATATGATTATTTTGATAAAAATAATATCCTCTGACCCCAGTCCTAATTCTACTGTGCCCTACCTATGTGACCTTGAACAATTCATGTATCTATCTCAATTGGGTGGAGTTTATCGCTTTGTCATCTCTGTTTAATTGTCACTTCCTCAAAAATGTCTTCCCTGACACCCTCTAATATAAACGGGGTCTGCTGTCAGTCTCTCTCACAGAAACACGTTCTGCGGAGCACGCGTCACACTGTTTCATGGGAAGATTGTCCGTTTACTGCCTGTCTCCCCACCAGAGTGCAGAGTCCGTACCTGTGGGCGTCGCTGTGCTCACCGTGGTCCCCCAGCGCCGCGCAGAGAATAAAGGAAGCAGTGAACATGTCTGCAGCCCAGCTCATCCTCAAGTCTATCTTCCTGCATCAAAAGGGGCAGCTCGCTCCCCGAAGAGGATTTACCCACTCCCCCCACTCCTCCACAGTGCTCTTGGCAGTAAGAATTCAAACTTGTCAAAGTGCAGAGGGCCTGCTCCTCCCTCCCCGCTGGGAAGGTTCAAAATCTCCCGCACGCATTCAACTTTCTTTAAGTTCTCAAATAAGGATCATTAGGTATAGAAGTGTTTCTTCCTTGAAAATTATTTTTGTAGGGACCTTTCATCATTCCTCCTTCCACCGCTCAAACAAGAAGGTTTAGAAATGCTGGGGGATGGGGGTGGTGAGGGGTGGGGGAGAAAGATAGGGTATGGTGGGGGAGGGGGTGATGAGAGTGATGGAGGAAGTCAGGAGCAGGGAGTAGGGGGAGGTGGGGGAGGAGGGAGGTGGGAGTGATGGGGGAGGACAGGAATGGGGAGTAGGGGGAGGGGAAGTGATGGGGAGGACAGAAGTGGGGAGTAGGGGATGTGGGGGAGGGGGGAGTGACGGGGGAGGACAGGAGTGGGGAGGAGGGGGAGGGGGAGAGGAGGGAGAGTGATGGGGAGGGGGAGTGATGGGGAGGGCAGGAGTGGGGAGTAGGGGGAGGGGAGGGGGAGTGATGGGGAGGGGGAGTGATGGGGAGGGCAGGAGTGGGGAGTAGGGGGAGGGGGAGGGGAGGGGAGTGATGGGGGAGGACAGGAGTGGGGAGGAGGGGGAGGTGGGGGCAGGGGGAGTGTGATGAGGAGTGGAGGGTCTCCTGGCTGGGCTCTGTTCCACCCAGGGCTCTGCTTCTGCGTGGGGACCCGAGGGGCAAGCAGACCCTCACCCAGAGACTGCCGTGCCAGAAGATGCTTGCTGGGCTCCAGGCTCTGTGTGACCTTGAGAGGGTCACCTCTTCATCTGTGAAATGGACGTAAAGACCAAAACTATTCCACCCAGATCTCAGGGTGGTTGTGCGAATCAAATGAGATAATGCACATTTACTGAATGAACACATGGCTTAAAGGGCCGGGGGCTGGGGCCAGTCAGTGAGCACAGGCCTTCTCCTGTCCTGGAGCTCCATGTCTGTGGAGCGGCAGGCAAGCAGGTCCTGAGCCTAGACCTGCCTTTGCTCGGAGGCATCTTTTTACCTTTTCTGCCTGTCAGTCCCCGCTGCCACCCCGCCCCAAGTAAGCTTGAGTATACAGGGAGGTGTCGGGAGGGGGTGTCTCAGGCAAGAAGTAGATCTCCAGGGGCTGTGCCCTCACAGTGCTGAGTGACTAATTCCCCTCCAGCCTGCTCTTTTCCTTTTCTCTCCCCTCCCTCTGTCCACAACGCCCAGATGGGAAACCCACACTCCTAGTGAGCGATTCCGCATGGGAACGCTGCAGTCCTGGGCAGAGCAGCCACAAAAACAGGCAGACACCACTGAGAAAACGCAAAAGACAAACCCAAGCCACACCGGGGGTGTCTGCATGTCTCCGAGACCCGCTGCCCAGAGCTGCCGCAAATCAAGCCAGTATACGTCAGCGCGGCCTCTCCCCCGCAGCCGTGGGTGGGAGGCTGCCTTGCGCCCCAGGGGATAGCCCGGCGGGTGCAGAAGACACTGCCTGGGATCCAGCTACAGGCTTCAGAGGCTCTTAGGGAGGCAGCCTGCAGGATCCTGCTGGGAGAGAGGCTTCTGGGGAAGCAGATTACCCAGGATCTGGGATGTGTGGCCCCGAGAGGCCCCTCACTGCTGTAACCTGCAGGGAGAATTTCTAATAGAAGAAAGTGGTCGAGGTGCACTATCAGGGGTCTGGGACCCGTCAGCGCCGCTCTTGCCATCTGAGTGCCTGATAAGGGGCAGGACAGGTGTCTTGCTGAAGGAGAACTCTCTAGTGCCCATGAACGTGATGTGACTTGCAGCCTGAAGTCGCTGTTTTCCTTTCCTGCAGTCAGTATGGATCTTGGCCCACTGTCACTCTCAAGGCCCTCAAGGCTTTCTCTTGTTTTCCCGACCACAGCTCTGCATTGTGCCGTGTGGCCTGGGATAAACCCCCTGGATTCTAATCCATCCTCTGCTCTTAGCTGACTTGGTAACCCGGGGAACCCATCCTTTATCTGTCTGGGGCTCAGGTGTTTGGTTTCAGCCTCTCTCAGCCTGGATGGGTCCTCACACCCAGCTTCCCTTGCAAGCTCAGTATGGATAACTCTTTCTCTTTCTCATATTTTAGATCTTAATATAATTTCCTCAAAAATCCCACACCTTCAAACACGGTCGGGGGCCCATGTTTTTGCCGTATTGGACTTACTGCAATGTCCATTAAATAATTCCTATGTCTGAGCCCCATTTTTCCACAGTGTCCGTGAATGGACACTTGAGGGGCACGGCTCAAGCTGGGGGCCAGCACAGTGGAGGCTCTCCCCTGTGTGTGTCAATGAATGAATAAATACCCAACTTAGGAGTTTCACACTCCACTAAGTACCAGTGGCACACTGAACAAGATGCTCAAATAACATTTGAGACAGACTGAGAAGTAAACCAACAATTGCAATGTCAGTGCCACGGTAAGGGTAAGATCACGGTGCCCCGGGACACGTCAGTAGGAAATGCAAGCTATTTTTGGAGACTAGGAAGGGTTTATGGCATGAATTCATAATTGCATTATAAATCCCACTGAATACGTGCACTGGAGCAATACTGTATGAGTGAAAAACCTGAGTCATACAGAGACTAGACAAAGCTGCATTCTTAAGCATTTCTTTACATGAGAGTCCCCTAGTCTGATAAGTGTTCAAACACCATGTACGGAAATAGCGGAGTTGTCAATTCAAATGGCTTTAGTGTTCTCCAGTTATTTTTGGTTTCAATTTTCCTGTGTAAGTTATACAGCTATTGATTTTTGTGTCACTTTGTCTTTATTATTCATATTTTTTCATAATCATCATTATCATCAGCTTTACAGATAATTACTCCAAAAAATAATGACATCCAAAATCTGGATTCATGAATGACTTGTGAATGCACGTAGGATACTCACTGAATTCTTACAACAAACGTCTTCCTATTTACAAATAGAAATCAGGCTAGCGGGCTCCTTGCCCACATCTTGGAAGTGAGGAAGAACCTGGGCTTTTCTCCATCTCACTGTGCCCTTTGCACTCTTTTCTGAGGAGGCTGCCTCTCTCCCGGGCACCCTTCCCTGGCTTGATTCCTGTTCAGCAGGTCTCCTTACCATCCCTCAGTCCCTTCAAAATCAAACACAAAGCATTACCATCTTCCAGGACTCAGGTGAGAGCTCCTTGGCAGGACCACATCTACCTCTAAGATTTACCAATGTCTGAAGCAGAATTTATTCCTAATCCAAACATCTACTCATTTATTGTACCAAGATTTGTTGAGGTTCTGTTGTGTGCCAGAAATTGTGCTACAAAGTTGGAATGATACAAAGATAAAGAAGTAATTTCTTTCTGTTCTTTCCGCCAGTCTGGGGGCAGGGGCAGATATGTCACCACATAGTGAGACACAGGCAGGGGAGGTGTATACCCTGGGAAGACCCAGGAGTAAGTGGTCAGTTCCATCTGGTAGAATAGAGGAGGCTTCCCAAAGGAGCCATCATCCGAAGCGGGTCTCATAGAATAAGGCACTGAAGCCATCAAAAGGGAAAGAGGCCAGACACACAGTAGATATTTATAGACAAATGAACAAAGAATAAATAAGTAAATACGCAGTGCTAGAGAGCACTAAAAGGAGGTAGTATGGTAGAAAACTGGCCTAGATTGGATGGAGGTATAGGCCAGGAAAGGTGGCTATGGCCAGCTTATGATGACCCTCATGTGCTAAGCCATGAGGTATGGATTTAAACTGAAGAAGGAGCTGGACAGAGAGAAGAGTGAAGGTTCTGTCAAAACTTCCAGCCTGGGAAACCAGGTGAATGGAGGTTCCATTAGTCCCAGCAATGTGGTGAGGAGAAGATTTAAGAATCTGGTTTTCTATGTATGGAGTGTGAGAGACCTGTGGGATGTCCAGGTACACGTTTAATTGGTAGCTGGAAATAGGTACCTAGATCAGAGGGGGGAGAGCTGGGCTAAAGATGTAAATTTGGTTGTCCTCTGGTGACACTGAGAGCAGAAGTTGTGGGGATAGAGCGATCACTCGGAGGGTACAGAAATGTAAGAGAGAGTCAAAGGGGAAACCTCGGCAAACCTGGATGTTAAGTCGATCAGAGAAACGCAGAAGAGGGAACAAAGGCACAGTTTCAGAGGCAGAAGGAGAAGCAGAAGAATGCAGTGCCCTAGCTGCCAAGGAAATCCAGCTGAAGAAGGGATGGGACTAGTCCGTGGTAAGGTCATGGTTGACACTGACCAGGGTCGCAATGGAGGCAATGCAGTGGGCTGAGAAAGAAGGTTTAGAGACCCTCTTAGAAGACTGGGGGTGTGGGCAGAACATTGAGGGGCAGGGGGCATGGAGGTGAGGTCCAATCCTATTCATGGTGACATAAAGACTTTAAGCTATTAGTTTGAAGATTTTCACATTCACCTGTCCTATGAGTTCAGTTCACTTGTGGTTTCCTGGGGACCACAGTTCAAAGATGCTAAAGACTGAATATGTCCTCCCCAAATTCATATGTTGAAGCCTAATCTCCAACGTGATGGTGTTAGGAGGTGGGGCCTCTGAGGAGTGATTAGGTTATAAGGATGGAGCCCTGACGAACGGGATTAGTGTCTTTGTGAAAGGGCTCCAGAGTGCCCCCGCGCCCCTTCCACCACGTGAGGACACAACAAGACAGCCATCTATGAACCAGGAAGCAAGCTCCCACCAGACACCGAATCTGCTGGCACCCTGATCTTGGACTTCCCAGATTCTAAAACTGTGAGAAATAAATCTCCCTTGTTTAGAAGCCACTCAGTCTATGATATTCTGTATAGCAGGCTGAATGGGCTAAGACAAAGCGGTCTCACGAACAGATAGGTGTTGGTCATTTTCCTCTTTCCTATGCCCCGGGTCTGAGAAGTCAATTGAGAAGCTTCTTTCTCAGTAACTTGTAAGGCATTCTGAGTTATCTGCTGCATCTTTTCAGGGTAATTGCCAAAGGAGCCACCTTTTTTTTTCAGACCTCCTTTGGTTTGCTTCAGGAAGTATGAAATGATCTTTCTTACAATTACCAAAAAAATAAAACAAAACCCAGATCGATACCTTGCCCCCTCAGGTGCTGGTCTCCGGCTCCAGGACTGGACATGCCCAGTGAGACCCCAGCTGCCTCTCCTTTATCCCAGAGGTGACCTGAACTCAGGGGAAGCCACGGGCTCCTTTATTCAAGGTCAAAGCCTTCCTTCTCCTGCGCAAGTCCCCCCGCACCACACCAGTCCCGCCTTCCCCCTCCAGCTCTGAAGGTCAAAGGGGTAAAGACAGATTGTGGGGAAGATAATAGAGTGACAGCACCTCCTCAAAGGGAAATGGGAGGATGGAGGCCAAGCACGGCCGCCGGACCAGGTACCTCTCTCGAGATGTGAAGAGGAGTGATGTGGAGCCGTGAGCCCAATTTGCCCCTCTGCTTTACACTTAAGAAAATACTCCGGTTCTTCCTCTGCCTTTTGTGCCCAGGAAAGCCCAGTGGCCGCAGCTCTCTGCCACCTGCCACCTGCCTGCTAATTCACTCTTCAAGCAAGGAGTCCTGGTTCTGACAGGTGGGCCTCCTGACGGTGGCGGGGAGGTGGGTGTGTGCAGGAGGGGATGAATAGCAGGGTCTCTGGCCTCTGGGCCTCAGGCCAGGCTGATTTCATTTCAGATTAAGAGCCCCTGAAATGCAGTGATCGATAACTCAGCCCTTTTGTTTGCTTGTCTTTTCCAAGTCCCCAAAGAGATTAGATCTGATTTCGCAGACCTCTAGCAAACTTAATTGTTTTTTATTCAGAGTTGCTCAATACAACTCCTTAGAATCTGGGAGTGGAGAGATTCTCCCCCGCCTCCCCGAGCTCTGGGTCACTTCACGGTGTGAAGCCGGGGCCCTCAGGTCCCGCTGGCCGGGACGCAGATGCGGTGCTTCCTGGGTTCCTTCCAGGCTCCCTGCCGCCCTCCCACCACCGCCCTAAGCAGGATGCCCACCCTCCTCACTCACGGGACCAACAAAGAAACACGTGGACACGAAATCAAGAGCGTGCGCTCTCCGTTCCCAGACTTCATCCTGACACCCAGATTGCGGCCACTAATTGTCTTCAGGAAGGTTGCAAAGGATCCAAAGGACAAGGTCACCTCCTGGCCAAACAGGACCCTTCTGGCTGCAGGACCCATCAGGCCCTCAGTGGCTGCTTCCAGGAGGTGACACGCACAGTCTGCCAGCAGCAAGGGCCGTGGATCCCCAGCTGCAGAGACTGTCCCCCTGTGACCAGCTTCGAAAGGTCCCACTTGGTGAGACGAGACCCCACACTCTGCATTTCTCACCGTCTTTCCTCTTCCACTGTCTTCATCAACACTTTCATATTTCTAAGACTCTTGCCCAGGAAGGTAACATTTCCAGATAACTTTATTATTCCTTCCAGGAGCTTCCTGAAAGACCCATTAAGTCATCAATAAAAAACGTCAAAGGCCAGCTTCCCCCAGGACTCCTTGTGTCTACCCATCCTAAGCGGTTGCACTGGGGTCCTTCTGGATCCTAATCAGCCCCTCCTTAGCGCTCACATTGAAAGACCCCCTTAAAACCAGGCTTGGACATCTCAAAAGTAGCCTGGATGTGCCGTTCCTTCCAGGAGCATCAGAAAGACCATGCAGACACGGTGTGCTGCCCTTACCACGGGATGCGACGGACTCAGCTTTGCGTTATGAACAAGTTGTTTTAGTGATTTTGGAGGGGGGCCAGAATTCAACCCCAGCCTCAGAACTCCTTCCCCACTCAGACTTCTAAGTCTTCTTTATCCTGTTGTAGGGTTTTAAATGTGTTTGTTATTTACTTCAGTGTTTTGGGGGTCTTACCATCAAAAGGCTGCTATTGACTGAGACGCTTGGTCCCACACTGTTTAGACATCCTGGTCTGTAAGTCTCAGCAAGGAGCTGGTGCGAGTTGTGTGGACACTATGTCCTTACCTTGTACAAAACCTCACACACACGGTATTTCAGTTAAATTATTTCTCACCTGCCCCCTACCAAGCAAACACCAAAAAAATCAAACTGAACAAAGCAAAATGGAACAAACAACCCCCAAGAGTATCAAAGTATCAAACATCTCCACTTTAAAGATGGGAAAACTGAGTCCCAGAATGGCTCCCTCACGATTTGAAGGCAGGAGAGAAAATGAGAGCTTCAGTTCAAGCCTTTTGCTTCTTAATCCGATGATCTTCACAACAAAGCGCACTTAAATTTGAGAAGGAAAACAAATGAAGAATAAGGATACAAAATAAAAGTAAGCTATTGCAACTGGACCGTAAATCATCAGCACTCTCCTTCTGAGGACAGCATGCTGGCTCACAGGCCAATCAGATACGTCAGGCATTTATCTGTAATGATTGGAGGAGGTTGCATAACTCAGCTTGCCTGCCTGCCCAGTGGGCCTAAGTGGCTCAGGAATCCCTGAGAAATGGAAAATCCAGGCTGGCAACCCTTTGCAGTGTAGAGAAGGCAGGCGGCAGGCAGGGACCTGCCCCAGGGCAGTGTGAGTGGCACCACCTCCAGGCAGCCCCCATGCAGGCCCGTATGCAAATAACTTAGCAGGACGCCAGGAGCCAATTACTTTCCCATCTGCTATTTTCTCTCTTTTTCCCCTTCTTAAAAAAAAGGCAGAAGTTTTTTGCACTCTGCATTAGTGCTTGATGTAATGGTGCAAAGCATTTTTCGTTTATCATCATAACGCCTGTCAAAGAAACTCCTGATAATGTAAATGCAAGAGAAAAGCCATTAGGGTTTATTTGCCAGGCAGCTTTAAGCTCACTCCCCACTCTGGATGTGAAGTGGGAGTCTGCGGGCGGGGCTGCTTCCCTCACCAGCTGGCCAGGTGGACACCACATCCAGCCTCTTCCTGGAGGAACCTCAAGAAAATGGAAATGCCCCACTTGAGAGAGACTGGAGCTGGGAAAGCAGAGCCTGGCCGCTGGTGTTACTAGAGGAACTCCAAACCGCTCCCTATAACTCCCTCCCTAGACAATAGGGGGAAAGATGCTGCATCCTGACCAGCCATGTAGAAGGACCAAAATACTTTATTACCTGGGGGTAACTGGTATACCTCGAGCTCCAGGAAGCCTGCCGTTTTAGAGGATTGTGAGTTGATATCAGAAGCGCCCCTGGTCTCTTGAGCGGCCAGTACATTCACGACTTCTCAGAAACAAGCATCCCTCCCAGGCAAGCACCAAGTCCCTTAGGCTCTGTACCCTGGATGTCCCCCTCATACTGCCAGGTTCCAAGAGAACCTCAACAACAACGTGGTCTCACAAGAGTGAACGAAGGAATGAACTACACTTACAGACATTCTACTGGTCAGCACCTTCAGACATTCTAACTGTATCAGCTTTATCCCAGCAAACTTCAGAAAACGCAGGGAACCCAGGCATCATCATCAGAGCTGAATCTTTACCATAGATGTTTTCTCCTCTAAAGCCATAGCAGAACAGAAAAAGCATGGAGTATGGAGACAGAGAGAACTGAATTTGAACCCCTGACACCAATTTAGTAACTAAGACCTTGGGCAACTTAATTTTCATGAGCCTCAGTTTTCTCATCTGTAAAATGGGGCAATAATCCCTACCTCCTAGAGTTACTGTAAGGGATAAATGAAATGAGGGAAAGCTGTATCTCTCAGGTCAGGATGTGCAGAGGGATCACCCTAGTGTCTTGTTGAAATGCAGATGCTGATTCAGGAGGTGGGATGGGGTCTGAGTGACTGCATTTCTATAAATCTCCCAAACAAAGAAAATGCTGCTGGTCTGCCACCATGTTTTGTATAGCAAAGATGTACTGCTCCTAGGATGATGCCTGGCACTTAGTAAATGCTTAGCAAACATAGATCTTGGTATTGATTGCTCGCTGCTGCAGATGACTTCATTCACTGTTATAAAGTAGAAACAAGAACAGTAAGAGATATGGTCCTTGATCTTAAGCTAATGATTTATTCAATATTCAACAACTATTTAAAATTTAGGAGAAATAAATTACATGTGTGAAATGTATCAAATAAGCAGGTGGATTTAAAGTATAGGAGAAGGAATAAAATTAGCCATTTGCAGTGATTTCCTCTATGCTGCCTTCTTGATTTATACTGGAATGTGTTCCTTTGACAGGTAGGGGAAAGAAGGAGGTTCTATCCTGAGATTTCCTACTCAGACTGGTGTCTAAAATAGATCATGTTCTATATGATCTGGAGGAGGGAGGATGGGCCAATTTACTTTGGAAGATACTTGCTAACTGTGGGGATTCTGAGATTTACCCAGGACAGTTTTCACAGTGGGTTTCCGAAGGACCTCACAGCTTTTGGTTTTCAATTTCATGTGTACCTCGTGGAGAATAAATGGTCTTTTTAAAGACTCAGCTATTTGACTGCCACTGCTCATCTACCACTGATTTCCAAGCACACAGTTTCAGTGGTAATGTTCTTCTATTTTAAAAGCCAGAGCAAAATGCTTCTTTCCAAAGTGAAACTGAAAATTGGGTGATGCTTGACACAGCATCCTTTTTCCAGCATTTCAAAGAAGAAAAGCTTTTTACTCCTCTCCTCATTTTTTAAAATAAATTTATTTACTTTATTTATTTATTACTTTTGGCTGCGTTGGGTCTTCGTCGCTGTGCGCGGGCTCTCTCTAGTTGCGGTGAGCGGGGGCTACTCTTCGTTGAGGTGCGCGGGCTTCTCATTGCGGTGGCTTCTCTTGTTGCGGAGCATAGGTGCACGGGCTTCAGTAGTTGTGGCACATGGACTCTGTAGTTGTGGCTCGCGGGGTCTAGAGCACAGGCTCAGTAGTTGTGGCGCATGGGCTTAGTTGCTCCGCGGCATGTGGGGTCTTCCGGGACCAGGGCTCGAACCCATGTCCCCTGCATTAGCAGGCAGATTCTTAACCACTGCACCACCAGGGAAGCCCCTCTCCTCATTTTTTGATCGACTGAATTCTACCTCCCCTATGGGGAAACCAAGACTTAGAAAATTAAGGTATTTGCTTAAAGGGGCTTTTATGGAGCCAAGTTAAGGGGAGCATGACTGCTGTTTCCCCTTAGACGCAGTCCAGGATTTCCTACATTCTAAGGTCAGGAGGCGCATTGCGTGATGGTTGAGAACTTTGCTTTGTGTAGTCAGACAGACACATTCACCCCCTGACTGTCATGTTCACTAGCTTTGAATCAGTGAACCTCGAGTGAATTTTATCCTGCCAGCATCTGTTTCCTCCTGGAAGAGGGTGATTTTGAAACACTTGCCTTAGAAGGGACTGCAGGGTTAAATAAGGTAATATCCATGAAGCTCTTAAGATCATGCCAGGCACATAGGAATTCTCATTAAATGTGATTATTAGTGGTAGTACTCATAGAGCAGAGAGGTTAAGAGTAGAGATTCAGAGCCAGACTTCCTGGATTCGAGTCCTGTATCTACTTACCAGCTGAGTATCCATGGCAAGTTATTTAAGTTTATGCTTAAGAATGAGATAACATTTTTAGGGTTTGGAATAGTTCATGGCATACAGTAAATACTCCACATGTTTTAGGACTTGTTGTGAAAATAATACTAATAATTACTATTCTCATGCCTATGGTTAGCAGGGTGTAATGAAGAGCTATATAGGGTGGTGCTATGGCTGAGTTGTGTCTCCCCAAAATTCATATGTTGAAGTCCTAACCCCCAGCACCTCAGAATATTTGGAGGAGAGGTCTTTACAGGGATAATTAATGCAAAATGAAGTCACATGAGTGGGCCCTAATGCAATCTGACTGGTGTCCTTATAAGAGGAGGAAATTCAGACACACAGAGAGATGCCAGAGGCACGTGCACAGATGAAAGACCATATGAGGACACAGCAAGACGGTGGCCAAGGAGAGAGGTCTCAGGAGAAACCAAATCTACCAACACACTAGTCTTAGATTTCCAACTGTGAGAAAATAAATTTACGTTGTTTAACCCACCAGTGTGTGGTATTTTGTTACGGCATCCTGAGCACGCTAATCTAGATGAACTATTACTCTCCACCCCAATTGCATGTTTTTAATGTCACATTATAACACCTTTTATCTTACGTATCCCTTAACTAATTATTGTAATCATTGTTATTTTTACTACTTTTGTTTTAACTTTCATACTAGCTTTATAAGTAAGTGAATATCTACTACTTTTGCTATGTATTTACCTTTCTAGTGTGATTTATTCTTTCATATGTGTCCTTATTACTAATTAGTACCTTTTCTTTTCAGCTTAAAGAAGTCCCTTTAACATTTCCTGTAAGGCTGGTTTAGTGGTGATGAACTAATTCCTTTAGCTTTTGCTTGTCTGGGAAACTCTTTAGCTCTCCTTCAATTCTGAAGGACAACTTTGCAGGGTAGAGTATTCTTGGTTGTGAGATTTTTTTTTTTTCCAGCACTTTGAATATATCACGCCACTCTGACCTGCAAAATTTCTGCTGTAAAATCTGTGGATAGTCTTATGGGGCTTCCCTTGTATGTAACAAGTTGTCTCTTGTTGCTTTTAAGATTCTCTCTTTATCTTTAACATTTGACATTTTAATTATAAGGTGTCTTGGTGTGGGTCTCTTCAGGTTCTTCTTATTTGGAACTCTCTGGGCTTCCTAGATCTGGATGTTAGGGAAATGCTCAGCCATTATTTCTTCAAGCAGTGTTTCTGTCCCTTTCTCTCTTTCTCCTTCTGGGAGCCCTATAATGCGAACGTTCGTCTGTTTTATGTTGTCCCGTAAATCCCTTAAGCTCCCTTCACTTTTTTTAAGTTATTTTTTTTCTTTTTGCTGCTCTGATTGAGTTACACTGCCTTGTCTTTGAGTTCACTGATCTTTTCTTCTGTTTGATCTAGTCTGCTGTTGAACCCCCGCTAGTGTATTTTTCAGTTCAATTACTATATCCTTCAGCTCTGTGACTTCTATTTGGTACTTCCTTATATTTTCCATCCCTTTGTCATTTGTGTTTATCCATTCTTTGTTCCAGTTCAGTGTGCATCTTTGTGACAACTACTTTTAACTCCTTATCAGGTAAATTACTTATCTCCATTTCATTAAGTTTTAAGTTTTTGGGGGAGGGTGGAGGTTGTGGTTTTCTTTTCCCCTCAGGTTTTATCTTGTTCTTTCATTTGGGACATATTCCTCTTTTTTTTTTTTTTTTTTTTTAATGTTGCTTGACTCTCTGTGTTGTTTTCAATACAGCAGATGAAACCACCGCCTCTCCCAATCTCATGTAGGAGATAAAGCTTGTTGTTCAACCTTGCTGAGCTCACACCTTCGGGCATGTCCAAGGGCCTGTATATGGTTAGTGGCTCCCAGTAGTTGAGGATGCGTCAATGTCCCAAAGGGAAGTATCCCAGCACCTAGATTCCGGCTGACTGGAAGCCAGACCCTCATTTATCAGCTTTTAAAAGTATGCAAATATATACATTCCTGTGGGACCACAAGAGTAAGTCCCACTGTCCACCAGAGCCAGGTGATCAGGGGGTGTCTCCTGGGCAGCAGTTACAGAGATTGGGGCGCCAGACAAGCACCTTTCTGAGTGATACCAGCGAGCTGGAGCAAGGTGGAGGGAAAGCACCTAGAAGGCATCCACAGCCAGTGTGCCCTGAGAGCAGATCTTCAGGTCACTAACGCAGCCCTCAGGCCAAAGCTCCAGGACAAGCAAAGAGGCCTCCTCCACAGACACACTTGGGGTGTGTATCCCATTTTGCTGTCTATGCAGTGCCCTGGGGGTGGTAGCCTGCCAAGAACAATATCCCCAGTTGCCATAGTCCCATGGGACCCAGGAATGCAAGCCCCTCTGGCCACCAGAGCCAGGTAATCAGGGGGTGTCTCCTGGGTGGCAACCACAAAACTCAGGGCACCAGACACATGTAAAGCTCCCCTCCAGGAGACACTGGTGCTCCGGAATGCAGCAGAAGGTGAGTGCGAAGACAGTGCCTTCCCTCTGGGGTCTCTAGAGAGGATTACAGTCAGCCCCAAGATATGTGTTTAATTAGAATTAGAAGCCTGCCTGTCAGGCCACGGTCGTGATGATCAGCTAACTGGACTCCTTCACAGAAACACTGGGCTCCGGGTTTATTACCTCGTCTGTGCCCGGGGGGGTGGCTGATGTTTAAGAACTCTTTCTCTGCAGGTTGCAGTCCTGTGGGACTCAGGAGCATAAGCCGCACTGGCTATCAGACCAGGCAACGTAAAGGTGACCCCTAGCATCAGTCACAGAAGTTGGAGCACTGGACAGGTGTATGCACTCCTGTCGGGGTGACACCAATTATTACATTCCCATGGGACCAGGCATGCAGGCTCCCCTGGGCTCCAGATCCAGTGATGGAGAGGTGTCCCTAGGGAGCAGCCACAAAAATAGGGGCACTGGACGCATGTCAAAGCTCCCTCCCAGGACATCCTGGTGCTCTGGATCACGACAAAGGGACAGCCCGAAGATGGCACCTGCCTGTCTTTATCCCCGGGGAGTGTTCCATCAGGATCCTAGATGTTTGTGTTGAATTAGATGCCTGCCCCTCAGGCTGATGCTTTAATATAAGCAGGTAAGCCTCCTTCACTTTAAGTATGGGCCTGATTGGCCTCTGAGTTGGGCCCTGGGGTGGGTGAGTCTAAGCACATGAACACTTTAAGAGCAATTTCTCAGATCACTGGAGTCTTGTGGGTCTCAGGACACAAGTCCTACTGGTTTTCAAAGTTAGATGTTTTAGGGGATCATCTCTCAAGTGCATGTCTTAAAAGTTTGGATGCCCAATATGGGGTTCAAACCCCTCACTCCTCAGGGAGAAACTCTGGGTTTTGAGTCCCCTCCTGGTTGTGGGATGCTACAACAGGTGAGATTTATGGTGAGATTTTGTTCCAGCCTCTCCTATATGCATTGATGTGGTTTTCCTCTTGTTTGCCTGATGTGAAATAATCACTCAGCCAGACTATAGGTTTTCTCTTAAGAGAAAAAATTTCCATATGTAGCTGTAGACTCAGTGTGTCTCTGGGAGGAGATGAGTTTCAGATCTTCCCATGTTGCCATCTTGAATGGATCTTCCACACCACAGAAATAAAAAGGATCATAAGAGACTACTATGCACAACTATCCACTAACAAATTGTATTACCTAGAATAAATGGATAAATTCCTAGAAATACATAACCTACCAAGACCGAATCCTGATGAATGAGAAAATCTGAACAAACCAATTACTTATAAGGAGATTGAATCAGTAATCAAAAAGCCTCCCAACAAACAAAAGTCCAGGACCAGACGGCTTCACAGGTGAATTCTACCAAACACTCAAAGAAGATTTAATACTGATCCTTCTCAAACTTTTCCCAAAACTTGAAGAGGAGGGAATGCTTCCAAACTCATTTTACAAGGCCAGCATTATCCTGATACCAAAGCCAGACAAGGACATTACAAGTAAAGAAAATTACAGGACAATATTCCCTGATGAACATAGATATGAAAATCCTCAACAGAATATTAGCAAACTGAATTTAATAATACACTAAAAGGATCATACTCCATGATCAAGTGGTATTTATTCCATGATGCAAGGATGTTTCAACATTTGCAAATGAATCAACATGATACAACACATTAACAAAATGAAGGATAAAAATTATATGATCATCTCAATAGATTCAGAAAAAGCATTTGACAAAATTAAACATTCATTTATGATAAAAACTCTCAACAAAGTGGGTACAGAGGGAACCTACCTCAACATAATAAAGGCCATATATGACAAGCACACACCAATATCATACTCAACCATGAAAAGCTGGAAGCTTTCCCTCTAAGATCAGTAACAAGACAAGTATGTCCACTCTTGCCACTTTTATTCAATGTAATACTGGAAGTCCTAGCCACAGCAATTAGGCAAAAAAAAGAAAAGTCACCCAGATCGGAAAGGAAGAAGTAAAACTGTCACTATTTGCAGATAGCGTGATATTATATATAGAAAACCCCAAAGATCCTGCCAAAAAACTATGAGAAATAATAAACAAATACAATAAAGGTGCAGGATACAAAATCAATATACAAAAGCCTGTTGCGTTTCTATATACTAACAACAAACTATCAAGAAAGAGAATTTAAAAAAAAAAAATCTCATTTACAATTGCATCAAAAAGAATGAAATAACTAGAAGTAAATTTAACCAAGGAGGTGAAAGACATGTATATTGAAAACTATAAGACATTAATAAAAGAAGTTGAAGAAGACACAAATAAATGGAAAAATATTCCACACTCATGGATCAGAAGATTTAATATTATTAAAATGTCCATACTATCCAAAGCAATTTACAGATTTAATGTAGTCCTTATCAAAATGCCCATGACATTTCCCACAGAACTAATATAATCCTAAAATTTATCAATATATGGAATGACAAAAGACCCCAAGTAGCCAAATCTTGAGAAATAAGGACAAAACTGGAGGCATAATGCTCCCTGATTTCAAATTATATTACAAAGCTCTAGTAATTAAATGTGTGGTATTGACATAAAAACAGACACACAGACCAATGGAACAGAAGAGAGAGCACAGAAGTAAACCCACACATATGTGGTCAATTAATTTACAACAAAGGAGCTATGAATACATAATGGGGAAAGGACAGTCTCTTCAACAAATAGTGTTGGGAAAACTGGATAGTCACATGCAAAAGAGTGAAACTGGACCCCTACCTTACACCATACATAGAAATTAACTTAAAATGGATTAAAGACTTGAATATAAGACATGAAACCATAAAACTCCTAGAAGAAAATATAGGTTGTAAGCTCCTTAACAAAAGTCTTGGCAATGATTTTTTGAATCTGACACCAAAAGAAAAAGCAACAAAAGTAAAAATAAGCAAGTGGGACCATATCAAACAAAAATGTTTCTACATAGCAAAGGAAACCATCAACAGAATGAAAAGGCAATCTACTGAATGGGAGAAAATATTTGCAAATTATGTATCTGATAAGGGACCAATATCCAAAATACATAAAGAACTCATACAACCCAATACCAAACAATGCAATTTAAAAACGCATAGAAGATCTGAATAGACATTTTCCAAAGAAGACATACAGGTGGCCAATAGAAACATGAAAAGACGTTTTACATCACTACTCATCAGGGAAACGCAAATCAAAACCACAGTGGGATATCACCTCACACCTGTCAGAATGGCTATTATCAAAAAGACTAGAAATGACAAGTGTTGGCGAGGATGTGGAGAAAAGGGAACCCTCATGCAATAAAGGTGGGAAGGTGTAATTGGTGCAGCCACTATGGAAGACAGTATGAAGTCCTCAAAAAATTAAAAATAGAACTATTATATGATCTAGCAATTCCACTTCTGGGTATTGAGCAGAAGAAAACAAAAGCACTCATTCAAAAAGATATACGAATCTCTATGTTCATTGTAAAATTATTTACAATAGCCAAGATATGGAAACAACCTAACTGTCCATTGGTGGATGAATGGATAAAGAAGATGTGGTACATATATACAATGGACTATTGCTCAGCCATAAAAAAGAATAATTCTTGCAATTTGTGACAACATAGATGGACCTCAAGAGCATTATGCTAAGTGAAATTAGACAGAGAAAGACAAATACTGAATGATTTCTCTTACATGTAAAATCGAAATATATCTAAATATATATTCATATTATGTTATATACTAAATATATAAAATATATTTTATATATTATAATGTAAATATATAGATATAGATAAAATAAGGTCATTGGATGCAGAGAGCGGATTGGCGGGGCGATGAGAGAAACAGGTAAATTGTTCTTTTTCTTTAGTTTGAATAAATTGAATAATAAAAAGGTCCTAATATCTATAGTTACTTATAGAAATAAATACAGATGTCGGTATATGGGTGTATATGTGTATACATACTTGATAAATGGTGCTGCCATATTTTGGTATCTACATGAAAAAAAATTGTGTTTTACATGTGCACAAAAATTAAATTCAGTAGTTTAAAGCCTTACAGGCAAAAAGCAAACTTTCACACTTTTAGAAGGAAATCAGGAGTATTTCTTTATGTTCTTGAGTAAAGCAGGGTTTTTTTAAAAATACAAAAACTGCACAAAATATATAGGAAAAAATTAGTAAATTTGACATCATTAAATTTTAAAATTGCATCGAAAGGTATCAGAAACAAGTGGAAGTGACAAAATAAAAACACTGACAGAAGGTATTTGCAACTCATATAATCAATAAGGATCAATACCTAGAATATACAATTGACTCAGACAAATAAACAAGAAAAAAGCTAACTATCAAACAGAAAAATAGACAAAAATATGCTCATAGATTCCTCATCGACGAGGAATCTGGAATGGCCAATAAACATAAGCAAAGGTCCTTTACCTCATTAATAATTAGGAAAAGGCAACTTTGAAGCCATTTCATACCCATCCCTCAGCAAAATGCTGCAGGGTTTCAGTAACATTGGCTTGTAAAAATGTGAAAAACTGTGAACTCTCATACACAGCTAATGGGTGCATAAACTGGTATACTCATCTTTAAAAGCAATTTCAAAATGTATATTTAAGTTAAAAATAATATACCCATTATCTCAACAGCTTTACATTATTTAACCTGTAGGAGCTCTTGTACATGAACAAGAATGTTAATTGAGTCACTATTTGGAGCCAGACACTGTTTTAGGTGTTCAAGGTACAATGGTGACAAAAAGGACAAAGATCCCTCATGGAGTTTATATTCTAGTGGGGAATGACAGAAACAAAAACAAAAATAAACAAACAAACAAAAAATTGTGAGCAAAATAAATACACAAATTTTAATAGAAAGTTATGAACATGTTTTTTAAAAAATAAAATAAAATCAGATACAAGACTCTAATCAAATTTTTTAGCAGAATTTTTATCTTCAGGGTTGTTTATGCAGCTGGTAACCTTGAAAGATGAGATAACAGATCCCCAGGGACAATGAACAGGCCTACTTAACTTCTTGCTATCCAAGCTGTAGATTTCCTAAATTCAGGCTTCCCTGGATGCAGCATAGGTACCCTGTGTGTATAGCATCCATCGGAGCCCATTGTGTCACCTCCTTGGGACTTGGGGGCTACTTTAAAACATACAGAGGGACTATATCTTTTATCATCTCTCTTTCAGAAACCCCCTGGCCTACCGACCACAGGTATGGAAAGCTGGAGGTCCTAAACTGGAGTGTCAACTCTGAAGGGTCACCATCAGTGCAAGTTCATGGTCAGAAACCTGAGCTGAGTCCAGAGGGACAGGAAGTGCCATGGAAGAGCTCACCGGAAGAGAAGGAGAGGCAGTGGACACGGACAGAAGAACTGGAAGTTGGGCACCTTCCTCACCCAGATTGGACAGGGCAAGGGGACACAGGTGGAAATTTCTGTGGGGAGGAGACAGACATCCAGACACAGGGGACAGGTGTCTCGATGGAGAATCTGGCAGAAGGGGCAGAAGGGAGACAGCAGATCAGAGCCAGGCACACATCCATTTCTGATATACTTGGCAAGAAATATTCAGCTGCTATCAGATGTCACGGCTATTCCTCTGAACAGCCAATCCGAATCCTAGGCTCTCCTCTGCTCAACCAAGATAACCATCAGGACAAAGCAGGATACTTACACCAAGTAGGTGCATTACATTGTAGCCAAACTGTGGGGTTCAGAACTGAACGTGAGAACTCTCTGGGTTTTCTGATCTGGGGATTTTTCAACAGCTCATGCTCCTGACCACTGCCTGCTCACAGGACATAGAAATAGCTAGTATCTCCAGAGAGTACTTAAGCCCTTTAGTAATTATGGAAGTAAAATGCATTTAGAGGTACAACCCTTATTAGCGAGGTATTCACCATAACAAAGTTAGGAGGAAAAGGAAAGTCCTCGTGTGTATTCATAAGAGGAAAAAATAGCTAACCCCAAATAATCACGGTGCTAAATATGCATCTCTCTGAGGCTAAGGTGGAGCGCACTTAATAAAGGGATGTAGGTTAGTCAGCAAATGTTTTGTTTAAATTTGAGGTAGAGTGGGAACCCTAAACCAGGCAGGACAGAGCAACAGTTCTGGGAAAGAGACAGTCTAAGTCTTGACCCATGTCACCCCTTGTCATCTTTGTCTCTAGCCCTTGGGGAAGTCACCTGGAACTGCATATGCAATAACTTCCTATAAATGAGCCCTAATTAAGCCCCTGTTCCGGAAGTCCAGTCTGGAGGTTACCAGATCATTAGTCTTGGTTTCAAAGAAAGAGTCTATGTGGAGAAAAGGTCAAAGGATCCAGAAGAACCTTCAGCACTGTCCAATCCCTTCTCTTTCCCCCAGGCAGAACCGTGTGCCTGCAGCCTGGCAAGGGAAGGAGCCTCAAGGAGGGCAGGATTCTAAGACTTCCTTAGAGGCCTTGGTCCTCTCCTCCACTGGGGAGCTCTGTTGCTTTCACAGAGAAAAAGATTAGCCAAGGGCCTTTGGTCAGCCCCTGCAGGAATCACTGCACAGCCACGCCACTGGACTTGAGGGCCCCATGCAGACGTGCATGGTGGGAGCCAGTGCAGAGCGGTCAGATAGATGTATAAGTTTATTTCAGGGCAAGTGCTTGATTTCTCAGTTAAGAAGTTGTTGGTAATTCCTCTTCTAGCGGAGCCCCCTACAAGCGGCCAGTCCATCGCACACCCCACAGGGGTCAGCGTGCTCTGATCCAGACTCTGAAGGGCAGACACACTCCATTGGCTCTGAATAGAAAGAGACTGAAGGGAGGGATGAGGATGTGAGAGAGAAAGGCCAGTGCCGGAGCCTGGGCAGGACCGAATGGAGAAAGCTTGAGATCACTGAACACAGTTAGACCAAGCACCCGCCAACAAACACTCAGTAGTTCTACCAAGCCGTCATTCTTGCCACTGTTGGCTATAGGACGGAAACTGACTGTTATAAAACAGAAAAAGAAATACATTCTTTGCTTGGTTTTCTGGGTTATGTTTCTTTAGCCTGTCCAATTCCAGAAGCTCGAGGCTTGTGTGTCTCAGTCGGCTGCTCTGGTAAGGGAAGCAAACTCTACCTGCATTGTAATGGGAGGCCAGTCTCAGGCCAGTGGGTCTGAAACAGGGGACCTGGGAGGGTGCAGAAAACAGATCCTGACACCTGAAGTGGGCCTTGAGGTTACACAATGTCACGTTGCTACCTTCTGTATTAGTTTCTCATTGCTGCTGGAGCAGATTACCACAAACTTCATGGCTTAAAACCACGGAAATGTATGATCTTACAGTTCTATAGGTCAGATATCCAACACAGGTCTCACTAAGCTCAAGTCAGGGTTTCCACAGGGCTGGTTCCTTCTGGAGGCTCCAGAGGAGAATCTTTGCTCTTTTCAGCTTCTAGAGGCTGCCCACAGGCCTTGGCTTGCGGCCCCTCTTTGCATCCCTCCAACCTCCCATTTCCATGGTCATAGCTCCTGCTACTGCCTTTGACCTTCTTGCCTCCCTCTTATAAGGACTTTTGTCATGGCACTGGGTCCACCTGAGTAATCCAGGATCACCTTCCCATCCCTGTAACCTAATCACATCAGCGAAATCCCTTTTGCCATGTAAAGTAACATACAGGTTCCCGGGATTAGGGTGTGCATAGCTTTGGGGGACCATTACTCAGCCTCCTGCGCTGTCATTTATGAAGTTCCACTGAGAAACTGTTAAGCAAGAACAGGACACTATACCTGGCGCCGATCACCTGCTCACAACTAACGAAGGCCGGGAGAAGCTGATGGAGCCCCCCATGGTCTAGTCCTCCAGGGAGATTCTGGGGCACGGACGACTCAGCTTTACATCTCCAAGAATGATGGGCATCCAGCCCTGACCCACATTCTCTCCTGTTCAAACCACGGGCATCTCTTGCCCAGGCGACTGCGACAGCCCCCCAATGCCTGCTGTTGCCCTCCTCCAATTTCACCTACACCCAGCAGCTAGAAGAATCCCTGGATACTCCATCCCTCCCTCAGTGTCCTACCATCGCACTTAAAATTTAACCAACTTTTTACGGCCTTCAGACCCCTGCGTGATCAGGCGTCTGTGTCCTTCCCTCTCATTTGGCTCCTTTAGCCCCTGCCACCTGCTGGGCTGTCTTCCCGCCTCACAGCCTTCTCACATGTTCCTCCCTCCGCCTCCTCTTTCCACCGCTGGTCTCTCTTGATCCTTCAGGTTTCAGCTTAAATGTCCCTCCTCCCAGAGCTCTTCTGTGGATCACTCTCTCTCAGGAAATCCACCCTCTACCCTCGCCCATTCCCCCTACTTCACTTTGTATACGGTCCTAGCATCCACACCACGTCGCTCCCTATGTCCCAGCACTTACCACACATTGCAATGTTCTGTTTATTTACCTGCATATAATAATAGCTTCTCTTACATGTATAGAATAAAATCAGACAAATACTTTACTAGCAATGTAGCTGCTCCCTATAGGACTGATGACTCTCCCACTAGACGATGAGCTAAGGGTGAGGACCAAGCTTAGGTCAGTTCTTTTCATCCAGGTACATTGAGCAGCTGGGCCATCTGTTGGGTGGATGGATAAATGAATAGATGGTGGTTGAATGGAAAGATGGATGGATCTATCAAAGCTAATCCAGAAGAGATGCTCAACTCACCCTGACCTGCATCCTGGTCTCATAAGTGTATGCCTTGGTGATTGCCTCTGGCCATTTGGTGATGAAATCCTTATTTCAATACATGGGAGATTCAGTTTGGGGCACAGACCCTCCTTGGTTTGAGACTCTGTCCATATGTCAGTACACACGTGACACACAAATATCAACAGGCAGACAAAGCCCTGGCGACTTATTCTGCTTTTTTGAGTTTTAACAGAGAACCAGCACACTATCCAGGAAAATCTCATGTCAATTTTATCGCTCCTAACCGCACAGCGATTCCTGCCAGGGTACAGGCAGCTGGCCTTGCACAGGAGACAAACAGCAACATAATCACGTCTGGTCTGTGACTGGACGGGCAGCCTTCAGAGACGACTCAATCACGGCCCACATCATCCCTGCACCAGCCTCTGCCCCCCACTCCCTCTGCATGGGCTGCAGTGGGTGAGTTCAGACAAGGTGTCTGTTCCTTTTCTACCTGCTCTGATTCGCTCACAGCCCAGTCTTTGAAAGAACTGTTACCAATTCCCTGGTGAGTGGGAGATGGGAAACAAAGGAGATTTGGGCATCTTTTGGTCGTGTCCGACCTGTGCTCTACTGTGATAGTGATCTGCACCGATAGCTCCTGGCCACAGACGGGCTGTTTTCCAACGTGCTGATAAAGCTAGCAGGCTGCAGCCCGTGCAGGATGTTTCCGCGAGATCTACAGACACTCGGTTCCTGTAATTCCTCCAGCATCACAGCTCTGATGCTAGGATCCCAGTGGGCTCTGAACTCCATTCAAAATTGCTTTGTTGACATTTAAAGGTCTCCATCAGTCTAGTCGTGTGGCAAAGAAGACTGGATGAAATCACCCCCGCCTCACCACCTCCTAGCTGGACCTCAGACAAAATGATCTCTGTCTGGAAGGCAAGCCCAAGTGTTCCCTCCAGCTCTAAAATTCTATGATCTCATGATGCCTCCTGTTCAGCCAGTTGTCTGAACCCTTCTGACTGCCAATAACTCGCAGAAAATCCCATTAAAAGAGCAAATGAAACCTGTAACCAAACCTTTCAGGAGGCTGCCAAAAGCTAAGGACATTTTCCACCGTGAGCTGTTTGTTTTCCAAAAGACTTGCACTGCCAAAGGGGAGTTTTAGGTGAGATACAACATACAACTTCCTAACTGTATATGGTATGAATTAAGGGAAGGAAAGCCTTTGTCTGATCTCCTTCTTGCAGGGAGGGTTGGGCCCTATCTTCCTTTAGGAAGAGGGACAGTCCAGATGGATTTTGAAGGGCTATGATTGCCTTAGGTTCTTTGATTCTGTCCTTTTCTTGATAAATTTTACAACCCTCATTTTAATTGCCAAACTGAACACCTCCACTAAGATAATGAGTGTGGCATTTTCCTTCTAAATAAAAAATTCAGCCTGGAAGAGTAGCTCTAACGTTCCTTAACGTAAATTCTCTGAAGAGTTAAAGTGTGTTGAGAACAACCCGACATCCAGGACAGAGCTAACTGTGGGACCCTTCTCCTACAGGGAGAGAGCCCCGGGACAAGTAGAAAAATGAAATGCTGATCTGATCCTGCATGAACAGGAACTTGGGGGCCTTTGGGTTATTATGGTTTCAAAATGCCTTGCCCATGCCTTGCCCTCTGCGGGGATCCAGCTAGGTGTGGTGCCTGTGTGTGCATTGCAGGTCTGCCCCGGGGGACATGTGTACATGCCAGTGGGAATAGCCTATGACAGCTGGCAGGGACGCAGCACACCAGCTTCAGCCCATCCAGCCACACCAGAGTACATCACTGCACCTGCTCCCCTCCCCTGCAGAGTCCTCTGTGTCAGAACATGTTTTCCCCTCAATGATTAAGTTTTCAACCTATGCACAGAGGGCTGCATACTACCCTCTAGACAAATGAACTTATCTGTCCAGTTCCCGCTAATATCAAATAAGAAGCTCCTTAATGTCTAACAAAATTCAGCTCTTTCTAGAGCCGGGAAAGTCTTCCCCACCAAGGATAGGCTACACTGATCAGGTCAAAGGATCCCTACTCCAAATCGTATTTCATTAAATTCTGCCCCCTGAGTCCACAGTTTGGGTAGGCTTTGCTATTATCACTGTAGAAGGCAAGGGGGAAAAGGTATCAGCTGTCTCCTCCCCTTCACTGTTTAATGCACAATCCTAGGGGTGAAACAAGTGGTATTTGATCAGTTGACATCTTGCCTGTCATAGTTTGCTGGTGCAGGAAGGGGCTTAAGCTGCCATTCAGATAAGCAGAGATCTGGGAAAGAGTTTAGCCGGTCCTGAGAAAAAATGATATAATTTATAAGTTATTGAGCTAGAGGTTGGCTAATTTCACAAAGTATCCTCACTTTACAAATGAGAAGATTGAGAACGAGAAAGATTTTGTGACTCACTCAAGGTCACGTGTTAATATCAAAATAGAATTGAGACTAGAAAATGGGTCTACTGACTCTCACCCTAACTCCACCACCAAAGGAAATCAGACAAGGAATATAGTGAGAGAACATTTTGGGGGGGGATTTCCATTCTATTTGCATTTTTCTGCCTCCCAATCTCCATATCTACTCCCTAATTCAAGCTCCATTACCTAGGACAGTACATCAAAAATAAGACTATAGACCCGTTTCCTTGGATTTTCAAATCAAGTCCGACTGGATGTTCAAGTTCATTTGGAAGATCTTACGGTAAAACCGATGGGACTTTCTCTGCCGCCCACCATGGGGTCCCCACTCCTGCCCCCCACCCAGTGGAAGCTGAGTCTGCTGCTGAGTCTGACTCTGTGTCTGACAAATATGGACTTGGTTTTGCTGGTAAAGTCCAGATGGGACCATGAGCAGTTCATTGGCCAGCCTGGTGAGTTCATCAGCAAACATGGGGGTGACAGACAGGCTGGGGAGCTTGCTGGGTGGGATGCAGAGGGAGGGAGAGGCAGTTGTGTGATTCTGCCAAGGTTTTCTTGGCCTCTTACTCAGCAGTTTCTACAGTGTGGTGACGGTGCGAGTGAAATAATGATGGTTAAAAATGGTGAGCTGGAAGGCTACTCCCTTTACCATTTCACATGCTTTAGTTCCTCTCTCTGCCAGCTTCTCTCACCAACACAGAAAGAGATTTGGGAAATAAAAGCACTGCAATGAGATAGGTGTCTGACTTTGGGTCTAGAGAAGGGAGGAGAAAAAGACTGAAAAAGGAAATGTTCCCAATTTGTGATCTGTCCCAAATAGGGTTGCCAGATAAAATACAGGATGCCCGATTAAATGTGAACTGCAGATAAAAAACAATTTTTTAGCATCAATATGTCCTAAATATTGCATACTTATACTAAAATATTTTTCATTGTTTATCTGAACAATAAATTTAACTGGGCAGCCTGTATTTTTTATTTGCTAAATCTGTTGACCTCCAACCCAAAGTAATGAGTGTGGGGCCTTCTGTATATTCTAAATCTTCTCTCCCTCCTCCTGGGCCCACTACCAAAATAAACACATAAAAACACCCAAAGCCTTAACCCATGTAACACTAAGAACATTCTAAAGTACTGGGAAAGTTCAAGGATCATCAAGGTTTAGGCCACAACAGCTGCGCTCAGCGTGCATCAGGGTCACCTGGAGGCCTGGTAGAAACACAGATTTCTGGGTCCCTTCTCCATAGTTTCAGATACAGTTGGTCTGGAGTTGGGCTTGAGAATTTGCTTTCCTAACAAGTGGCTAATACTTGATCATGATTCTGCCGGCTGGTACTCTAGCTTAAAGGCGGGAGTACTAGCCTACAGGGCAGGTACCCATGATTCCGGGTCCTGTCCTGTTCCTCATCAGATGTGCAACTTTAGATAAACAACTTAGAATCATTTTGCGTATGTTTAATAATATGGTACACGTCTATATCCTCAGGATTATAAAATCAAGAGACATGGAAATAAATAATTTACTGAAGCACTGTCCTTAATGACCTCATCTGTAGCAGAGTTTATTAGCTTAGATCAATAGCACGTGTTCACAAGGCCAGGGCAAAGCGTCCCTGAGGACCAAGCACCTCTGGCTCCAGGCTCCTCCTGCTGCCACCAGCAGGGCCAGGTATCTGCTTTGTACATGGGGGCCTGCTAGAGATTCTCTTTTTATAAAGGTGCCACTAGTGTAAAATAAAGTCTGCAACCCATTGACTTAGAAAATCACCTAGGATCCTTTCTAAGAGTCTATGATTACAGCTCAACTCCATTCCAATTCCAGCCCCTATTATTTTCCCAGATGGCCTGCCCTTGGAGTCACTAAATGGTCATTCAATAAATGGTCGTATCAGTCTCTCAGGGAAGGATCAGATCTGGGCTCACACCTGAGGCCCCCCCAAAGTCATCATGACTGTTCTCACTAGGTGTCAAGGGGCAGGACAGGCAGACTGGAATCGTCTGGGTTTCGGGAATGCATAACTGCTTTCCAGAGGCCTGGGCAGCTGCATTGTACAAAGAATCCTGTTTGGAGATTGAAGGAATAACACACAAGCCTGTGAAGGGTTAGAAAGAGGCTGCAAGAAATTAGGGAGATGGCATACACCGATGGGTAAAGCAAGGCACTCTCACTGGAGGAACAGACATGCAGATTTTGACAAAGTTAAAGAAGGAACGGGGAACCCAGTGGGCACCTCCATCCATCACCTGCAAATATCATGGACTCTGGGCAAAAGGCCAGGGTCGGGCACGGGAGACAAGGATGCATGCGTCCAAATGATCTCAGAGTGCTGACCTTGCTCTGCCCTCCTCCTAAGGACCCTGCCCACTCCTCAACACTCCCCAGTGAAGTGGTAGTCTTGGCTGCTGCCCTGGTCTGCTGCAGCATCTCTGTCACGGGACAGAGTCTGGTCTGACCTTGAGCACCGATCTCCTCCCCGGCCTCAGCGATCCAGGGCCTCAGCAGGGGGGCAGCTGCACCAAGGCAGCGGGAGGCCAGGGTAGCCAAGAGGCTACCTGCTCGGTCCTGGACAGCAGCCCTGACCCCAGGATGGCCACACCCCGGGCCCTTCGGCTCACTCACCTTGCAGCATTTGGGAGGGGACACCCTGTACAATTTGTCTCCCGAGTTTATCTATGTTTCATGTTATCCCACCTTTAACCAGAACCTCCTGGTCTTTTCTTTCTCTGCATATGGAGTTTTCTCCAGAATTCAAGAATGTCATAGAGGAAGGAACCTTGAAGATCTATCTCTTTGCATATAAGGTGGATGAAACCGAGACTCAAAGCGTTTGGGGTTGGCCCAGAGTCACGTAGCCGGTTAGGGCCAAACCAGGCCTAGGAATTGAGTGTTCCACCTGCCTGACTGGGGTTTGTCCCGGGTTTGCTTCCACCGTCTGGGCACAGGAGGCCACCTCCCCGTGACCTCAGGAGCCTCTGCCTCTCCTACAGGAACAATGTACGTACAGGCAGCTTCAAAAGACAAGACTGCCCCAAACACGATTATTTTTAATAAAATCCTTGGGTGTGGCAACCCAGCTGTTGGTGTGTCTGCCTTAGTTGATTCCGGCCACTGTGTCTTTCGGGCTGTGGCATGGAGGAGGTGGCACTGAACTGACCAGGGCTCCTCCCTTGGGGAGAGAACAGCAAGTGTCCCCGCAGGGCCGGACTCTTCCCGAAGCTCCGGGCGGGAGGGCTGGACGGCTCGGGCAATGTCAGGGTTGGAAGTCGGGCTGTGTCACTGGGTTAGGTCCACCCCCCCATCTCCACCCACGAGGAGGGCACACACTTGGGGCTGGATCCTGAAAGCAAAGGGAGACGCATTCCCACTGGTTATCACGGAAACAGAAGAAAATGCTACTTCAAGGCAATCAGTCGGAATTACTTTCAATACATAAATATTTTGGGAAATGATGAGTTCATTTTCATTACTTCCCTAACATTCGTAACAATATTATTTGCCAGCAGTGGCTTTTCCGAGGTGGTTGCCTCAATTCCAACCCTTGTACCCCCACCCTTTCCCTTGGAGAATCTGTCATCGTGTAATTCAACAGGCACACGGAGGAGGTGGGGTCCGGAGGGGAGAAAAGACTCGTGGTGACCTCACAAAGCCAAGCAGGATTCTGTCTCATCTTCACCCCAATCCAGCATGAGGTCTTGTTATAGCTGAAATACTCTCTGGCCTGAGACCCCTGTAACTGGCAAAGGCCAAAGCTCCACTCAGAATCTAAAGCCACCTCAGCACCAAATGGTTCTGTCCTAGTTGTTTTCCATCTAAACAAACCAGTAGAAAGCAGGCATTTTCCCTTTCTTGTAATTAGTGATGATTCAGAAACACACACACACTCCCCATGAAGAGGTAGCTGCTTTTGCCAAGAATTACATTTGAGTACATATTCTCTTTTGAAACCACTTTGTAGATTTTATTAACTCAAAAAGCCAAGCATGTATCCTATACTTACAAGCACAGAGAGCAGATCAGACACAAGTGTCATCAATAAACCACAGCAGTCAGAGAACAAATTCATTACTATCAATTACTTGGGAATTAATAGAACTCTTCTACTTCTGCTAAGTATCGAAATGACTAACTTGATGCAGTGGGGAGGGGAGGGTGGTTTTGTCTTAATATTCCAGATTACTACCCGAAAGTTGAAGGGCCAAAGATTATAGAGGTGAATATTCCGTTCATAAATGTCTGCTTTGGATTGAAAATGCACAGAAAACCAAACTATTTGGTCTATTTGCTTTTCTTCCCCATACCACTCACGAGGTTATTCTTTTTCTTTCTTTCCTTCCTTTCTTTTTTCCTCCCTTCTTTCTCCCTCCCTCCCTCCCTCCTTCCTTCCTTCCTCCTTGCTTCCTCCCTCCCTCCTTCCTTCCTTCCTCCCTCCCTCCTTCCTTCCTCCCTCCCTCCTTCCTTCCTCCTTGCTTCCTCCCTCCCTCCTTCCTTCCCTCCTCCCTCCCTCCTTCCTTCCTTCCTTCCTTCCTCCTTCCTTCCTCCCTCCCTCCTTCCTTCCTCCCTCCCTCCTTCCTTCCTCCTTGCTTCCTCCCTCCCTCCTTCCTTCCCTCCTCCCTCCCTCCTTCCTTCCTTCCTTCCTCCTTCCTTCCTCCCTCCCTCCTTCCTTCCTTCCTCCCTCCCTCCTCCCTTCCTTCCTCCCTCCTTCCTTCCTCCCTCCCTCCTTCCTTCCTTCCTCCCTCCCTCCTTCCTTCCTTCCTCCCTCCTCCCTCCCTCCTTCCTTCCTTCCTCCCTCCCTCCTTCCTTCCTGCTTCCTCCCTCCCTCCTTCCTTCCTTCCTCCCTCCCTCCTTCCTTCCTCCTTGCTTCCTCCCTCCCTCCTTCCTTCCCTCCTCCTTTCCCTCCTCCCTTCCTTCCCTCCCCCCCTCCTTCCCCCCCCCTTCCCTCCCTCCCTCCCTTCCTCCCCTCCTCCCTCCCTCCTTCCTTCCTTCCTTCCTTCCTCCCTCCCTCCTTCCTCCCTCCCTCCTTCCCTCCCTCCCTCCTTCCTTCCTCCCTCCCTCCCTCCTTCCTTCCTTCCTTCCTCCCTGCCCCCCCTTCTTTCCACAAGGCATCATTTCCACCAAACAAAAACACCCAGAAGGTGACCCATGCTGCCCCCAGGGCTGGTCCTCCCTGACAGCCTCCCTCGGTCCCAGACGCTGAGTTCATCATTACCCATGATTAGCATCCACTGGCTCATGAGATCAAAGCTTCCTTGGCTCTCACGTCCCTTTGGCAGGACTTCTCAGGCTAACATGGGGCAGGGAAGGAGGAGGTAAAGACATAACTCTCAGGGTCAATACACTGAAGGGCGATGTGCTCTTAGATCTGCAGGGACACTGAATGACTCTCTGAGCTGGCACCCAGCTTTCACTCCCCAGGCAGAGGGGCAGGGCACATGGGAGCTCCGGGTCCAGGGGTCCCCGGGCCCAAGAACAGAGAGGAGGCACCACGATTTCAGATCTAGCTGTGCGGGGGGATTTGCGACAGCTTCCTTCACAGAAGTGCGACAAATGCGGCTTAAGGTTTTGTTCCCTTTGCTGCATAAAACTGTCCTCGGGGCTCTGTTCCAAACACATAATTGGGGGAAAAGAATAAAAAAGTGGCAGCCATGTGCGCTGATTTGCCCAGCATGCTCTCTGTGCTCTGCAAATCTGGTATGGTGGGCAGAGAGGTATCCCCCCTGCAACTAAGATTTGGGGCCACTGTGGGTCTCCCCTCCAAGTCTGGGAGCAGAGCATCCTTTGCTCTTGATTTCAGGAACCCCGGTAGTTGCTAATTGCAGTCTCCTCCCTGGTAATTGGCTTCATCAGCGCACACACACACACACACACACACACACACACACACACCACACACACACACACACACACACAACCCACACACACACACATACACACACACACACACACACACACACAGCCCCACCTCTATCCTCCAGCAGGCCTTTCCCTCTAGCCCCTTAGGCTCGCCTGATGAAACAAAATCACTGGAACCCAGAAACCTTTCCTCCTCTTTCCTTCCCTACGTTTGAACGTCGGAGGGGTAGGTTATTATATTATATCCTTGAATACTTGGCAATCTTTAGCTCAGACACGTGTTCAGGGTCAGCTAGGTCGCAGGCGTTGTGCTAGAAAGAAGGGTAAGGCACACTCCACGCTTTTGAAAATCTCATGGAGGCAAAAAAATGTCCACACGAACAAATCGTTAAGAGATAACTCAATAAGCACGTTATTAGCGGAGCACATGGAACGCCCTGCAAGCATCACAGAGAAAATGATTAAAGCCCCCGGAAGAGCGCAAGAAGGCTTCACAGAGGAAGTGATGTTGAGCAGAGTCTTAAAGGACAAGAAGGGATTTGCCAGGTGGGGAAAGAGAGGAAGGCTCGAGGGCAGGGTAACTCCCGGGACAAAGTCCCATCAGATCATATCCAAGTGGGCAGAAGTGCAGGGTGTCCGGGGAGGGCCCTGGCGGCACAGGAGGATGGGAGTTTATAAAACTCAGGGCACAAGGACCTTAAACCATGCTGCAGTGTTCAGAGTTTTACCGTAAGAGAAACCAGGTGCCACTGAAGGCTTTTAAGCCAGGTGGTAGCATATATTGTTTTAGAAATGTAATTCTAAAGCAACAAACCATAATCAGAGATCAGGAAAATAATGAATCCGTTTATGACAGAGATGAAGGGTGAGTGCCTTGATTAAAGACAAAGTAATTACAAAAAAGAGGCTGCTACGGGGGATCAGAGGAAGGGTCCCAGGAGGAAGAAGGGGGTCTAAGTGTGCAGTCAGGTGAAATCCCTCCTCATTCCGGGCCCCCTCTCGAAGGCGCCAGTTTGGATTGACTGGTGAGGCCACAGGAGCAGATTTGCACCCGAAAACCACCCTTCTCTGAGGCCGGGCCTGCTCAGGCAGCACCTTGCAGGCTTCCGCCCTCCTGGGACCCCTGGCCAGTGCCCGCCACATCCTGCAGCCTCCCTTTCTGACCTGCTTCCCTCTTCCCATGGGCTGGAGCCCCTGCCTCCTCTCCCCTCTCTCCTGTATTAATTGCTGAGATTCTGGGCCACTGGAGACTGTTGCGAACAAAAGATTAGCCCTTTTTACAGGAGGCGGCGATTAAAAAAGGAGAGATTTTTGGTTTTGAGGCAGATGAAAGAAAGCCCAAGGAGATGTGTGTTTGACCCTCCAACATGCTTCTTCAAGCCGCCCTCAGCAGTACTTAAAGGCGCTTCCAAGGGAAGCTTTATGAATGCAGAATGAAGTCGGGGCCTGTGTCTGCGCCAGAAGAAAGGGAGAAGGGATCCTTTATGCACAGCCTTTCCTTGATAGCTGTGCCGCTCCCCCTGCCCCAGCGCTGCTGCGCCACTTCAGACGCGCGCCTGACTTTCTCAAGGTCACTGCACTCAGCAGGCCCCCTTGTGCCTCTCCCAGGGACCCGCCAAGGAGCTGAAAGGGGGCCGGGGTTTGTTTTCTGCTTCTCCGCAGTCACAGCGGAGTCCTTGCCCCCGGCAGAGACACCTGAAGTCCCCAGCCGGGCAGGACTGACGGCTGCTGGGAACCCACACCCCGTCTGTAGAAGGAGCCCCGCCCGCCCCGGCTGTGTCTGCCCAGCTCAGCTTGCTGCACCCACCTGGGGGCCATGGACATGGCCTGGTGGGGGCTTGAACCAGGGCTCAATGGGGGGCTCCAAGTTCAGATGGGGGAGTGCCCGTCTCAGCATCCCTGTAAGCCCCCTTCATCCTCCTGCTTCTCAGACGGCCTTTGATGCTAATACTTCCCAGTCTTTCTACCTTCCGCTCTGCAGTTAGCATTTGGCCATCACCTTCCCTTATTTGCTCGTCGCTGACATGGGTGATTTTGGTCCTGGATCACACATCTCCGGTCTATAGAGATGGAGAGCCTCCTCCGCCTGTCCTGACCTCCTCGGAGGGTACAGATCCTGCCATCCTCGCCTGGGTATCTGCCTCAGTACCTGCCAGGCACCGTGCTTTGCACAGAATTACCACCTGTTCATTGCATGCGAAGTCATTTCTTTTTTTCCAAACACAATTTTTGATGCATTGATGGATGAATCTGCTTTGTGGTGAGGATGAGCCCGCTGGAGTAAATTCCTGTAGAGAGGAATTGCTTCCAAAACAGTGCTACCAGGTCACTTGGGCTTTGGTTAAACTCTTTGTGTGCCTAAGGCTGTGTGGCTTTGGGCAAAGTATTTACCCTATCTGAGCCTATTTTCTCATCTGTAAAATGGAAACGATGCTACTTTATATCTCATAAGGTTCTGGCAAAGAACTTATCAGTCTCACAGTAATTGCTCTTTTAAAAGTGGCAATTCTAAAGACGCAGACATAGAGAATGGACCTGAGGACACAGGGAGGGGGAAGGGTAAGCTGGGACAAAGTGAGAGAGTGGCATGGACTTATATATACTACCAAATGTAAAATAGATAGCTAGTGGGAAGCAGCTGCATAGCACAGGGAGATCAGCTCGGTGCTTTGTGACCACCTAGAGGGGTGGGATAGGGAGGGTGGGAGGGAGATGCAAGAGGGAGGAGATATGGGGATATATGTATATGTATAACTGATTCACTTTGTTATACAGCAGAAACTAACACACCATTGTAAAGCAATTATACTCCAATAAAGATGTTAAAAAAAATAAAAAATAAATAAAAGCGGCAATTCTTTTGGCCTACAAGCTGCTCATTGTAAGGTAGACAAGCACAGGATTAAAAATCTACCTAGATTGCTCTTCACAGCTCCATGCATATAAATATGTATTTTTTCAAGGCTCTGCTCAAATGTTACCTTTGCGAAGCTTTACCCCAATTCTTCCTCTCCCCAGGACAGAATTAATTTCTCCTTCTTCTTCAGAAGTTCTGGAATTTCATAACTTCCCTCTCTTATATATTTATAGCTTTCTAACATATAGATGGTAAGCTTCCTACAGGCAGGGTAGGGGTTTGGCCCTCTCAGTAAATATTTGTACATATGAACAAAAGGAAGACAAGATGGGCATTTTGTGTCCCTCTGAGCAGGGAGGGTGTTTCCAAGAGGCTGTTGGCCATTCCTGGGCAAGAAGCCTGAAGAACACAGAGTGACCCAATGATGAATGGTGGGCTTTTAGTTTAGGGTAGGCCTGGAAATGCCCATTAAGGGGGGCGTTGAGGCATTGCACATTAATCCTAAACATTTCACCTTAAACCCAAGTGAAATAACTAACTGTTGCATAATTCAATAAGAAACCCAGTCTGGGGGCCGTGTTCACTTTCCGGGTAACCAGTGAATAAGTACCATCCACGAAACTATTAAGTTAATTTAAAATCCTGACAATTTAGCACCACTGTGGTGAGATAAGAACCATTTATTAAAAGGCACAGTTCATTAACCCAAATGCTATTGACATATTTGCTCAGAGAAAGGGGAGGGTCCCAACCTCATCTGCATCGCCTTCTCTCCTGCCCGGGAGCCAGACGATGGGGCCGTGAGGCCAGAGAGCCCCCGAATGTGATATCCCAGGAACGTTTCTGACCATGTGGCCCCTGCCTCTCAACATCCAGTCAACCAGGGACCATCTCAGAGTCTTTGAGTTAAGGCAGCAAGTGTGACAAATCCTGAGCCCAGAGCAGAGAGGGTGTCGAGCTTCATCCTGGTAGCTTCCAAGTCCACGGACTGCTCTTCTCCCCCAGGGCTCCTCCCTGGATGCCCTCTGCTCTCTCTGCACCTGGCACAGGCTGCCCACATCACTTCTGCATGCTCCCTTTCTGTCCTTGGCCACTGGGCTCTCTGGTGTGCAGACTGGGAGCTGCTATAAAATATCCCACAATTGCCCCACGGTACTGCCTCCAGGCCATCGAATGCAGCCCCTGTGTAAGAACTGACAGCGTGGAGTGCCGGGCTCCTTTTTGTGACGCTCTTTTCTGGCTACGTTAACAGATCTATTGCGGCTGAAAACACACTGAGTCCCATGACAGACACACTGAGCCACTAAGGACTTCTCCTGAGGGCCTTTGTTTTTTTTTTTTTTTGTTTTGTTTGTTTGTTTAAACCCAGTCTTGTAACTATTCTCTAGAAACATTCTGATAATTTCTGTCTTTTAATTGGTGTATACGCCAATTAAAATGGTGTATACACATCGGCTACTGACAGAAGCAGAAAGTGGAGGGGGCCTCTCAGGAGCGAACCAGTGCCTGGAACTAGGGACAGACTGGGCCTTCGATATTTACAACATAAAACAGTGTCCTGGCTCATTACCTGTAAAGAGGAAGCACCTTAACTTTCCAAATCGTTGTAATCAACCTGAAAACTGACTCAGTGTGGACCAAGGTAACAATTCCTGTTTGTGTGGGGAAAGGTGTCTTTACTTGCGGTCTTTGCAGGTATTAGGTGCAGAATCCAACGCACATCTGTGCATTTTCTTAGACTACAGCCCAGCACCCTGCGAGGGGGATAAGAGCTTTCATCCCATTCTCAGAGTAACATGATAAGGTTTCCCATTTGGCAAAATATTTGTTGGCATAAATTGTTCCATTTAACTCTAGAAACATCCCAGAGAGATAAGGATTTCTGTATGACCACTCTACAAATAAGTAAACAGAGGGTAAGTGAGGTGTAACAAATTTCTCAGTTTCTGGAAGGATATTACATTTTATGTTTTTGAGGAAAGTTATCACTCTTCCATTCGGAGACACTACTTCCTAGAAGAAAAGGTGGACTATCCGTTCCTTCATGAATTCTAATGTTATTGATCGATCATCACCTAGTTACCAAACACCACCTTAAGTCTTCAAGATACAATAATAAAGGAGACGATGATCCCCTTCTCTCTTGAACTAACATCTTGGTTGGAGGAAATAAACGATACACAAGTAAACAAATTAACAAGCTAGCCTCAGAAATTAGTAGGGGCTCTGTGAGAAGTTGTACTGAATGATGGCTAGAGAAGGATGGGGCCTATTTACAGAGGTTCAGTGAGAATGGCCTCTCGGAGACTGAATTACAGAAAACAGCCCTGCCCAGGAAGGTCTGGAGGGGGAAAGCTCCAGGCAGAAATCCTAGCAAATGGAAAGGTCCTGGAGTAAGACAAGTGTGAGAAACAGAGGACAGAGGACGGGCCGAGATCCTGGAGCAAAGTCACTGGGGAAGGTGGTGATATATGAGGACCTCTTAGAGGCAGGCAAGGTCCATGACTTCAGAGTCTGGGGGCTGCAGGGAGGAATGTGGTCTTATTCTGAGCATAAACGGGGAGTGAGAAAGTCCAATTTATGCTAGAAAGCATTATTTAGGCTGGAGAATGGATTGTCAGGCTCATGAGGTACAGGATGGATGGGCAATGTGAAAGCAGGAGAACTGACTACCGCAATGGTCCAGGCAAGATGCCATGACCCCTTGGATGAAGGCATTTGGGTGAAGGGAATGAAAATCGATGGGAGATTTATTTTACAGGCAGAAATAACAAGAAAAGCAGATAGATTTGATGTTAGGGGTGAACAAAAGGTAGGAACAAGGATAATTCTTAGGTGTTGTGTTTAAGGAACATGTTAAGAAGGGTGCCAGTTAGTGAGTTAGAAAAACTGAGGGAAGAGCAGCCTCTCCATGGGGTGCAAGATGGTAGAATAACGAATTCCATTTTGGACACAATTCACTTAAGTACTAATAAGATATGAAAAGCCAAACACTTTCGACTGGTCATATCAGCCTCTATAGATCTGAAGTCTTTTTCTACTGCAAAGGACTTAGCAATTCCCTCTGCCTTAAGTTGAAGTTTGTATGTATCTCAACAACAAAATTGTCAACTGTGGGCATCCTTTCTAGCTTAGATTCTATAAAGCCTTTGATTGTTGTGGTCATTCTTCCAAAGACAAATAGGACTTGCCTACTATCAAATTTACACCCTGCTCTTCTGTCTCTATGAATTTCTGAATACATGATTTTCTTCTCAACGTTAAATCAATATGTGATTGAAAATATCATTTTTTGAAGAAATTTTAAGTGGCAATAAAGCTAACACATGTCATACCGACAACACACATCACTCAAGGAAGTGAAGAAAACGTGGCCAAGTTCGTGCTCGTGCAGGCAATGGCAGCTAAAGCTCTCCACTCGGCCAACAGAGATGATGTCATTGATTGTAGGAGCTATTCCAATTTCAGAGATTTTAATAAGGTGAGAAAATATGGGTCATTGAATGAATGAAATGATATATTAAGTTTGAGACGTCTTTATATATCTAGAGTTCACGGGCAGAGTCTGGGCCGGAGATACATATATGGCGGTCACCTGTACAGAGAGGTGTTGGCAACCATGGTGCTGAATGAGCTAGCTGTCCTAGAAAAGTGGAGAGAGAAGATGCCTGAGGACCAAGCCCTTGGCAAACCTGCACACAGATATGAGGCAGAGGAGAAGAAATCAGAAAAAGACACAGAAAAGGAGTGCTCAGTGATGTGGGAAGAAAACCAAGAGAGTTGTGATACCAAGGAAGCCAAGAGGAACATTTTCAGAAAGGAAGAAAGGGTCAACTATGTCAAGTGCCTCTGAGAGGCAGATTAAAGGCTGGGAACTGACCACTGTAATTGGCAGGATAAATGTTGCTGATGACCTTGCTGAGGACAGGTGGGGTGGAGTGGACCCACACCAGACGGGAAAGTGGAAGAATGAGCCAGGCGGAAAAGTGAAGATGGTAAATAAAGATCATTCTTTTGAGAAGCTTTACTGGGAGGGGGACAAGCAAAGTATGTCTGTACCTGAAGGACGATGTGAGCTCAGGAGAAGTTGTTGATGGGACGGTTGTTGTTTTAAAGATGGGAGACACTAGAACAGGTGTGAGTGCAGATGGAAATGGTCCAGTGGAAAGAAGTCATGATGTATCAAAAGAAGAAAGAATTGCAGGGTTGCAATCCTTGAGGGAGGAGGGGAGAGGCCCCAGAGCATAAATTCTGAAAGGGATTTTTTTTTTTCTATTATAGCAGGAGGGAAGGATGGGTCTGGAAATGAGAGGCAGGTAGAGAGGAAGATTTGGTATCTGGAAGATGAGTCAGCTCCAGCTTTGAGTAGAGGGGTGAAAGTACAAATTTGCTGTCTCAGAGGAAAGGAAAGCAAACCTCCTAGGAATGCATAGCAGGATTCCCAGTCAGTAGTAAGTACCCACTGAGATTTAAAATGACATCACATTTGGGCTTCCCTGGTGGCGCAGTGGTTGAGAATCTGCCTGCCAATGCAGGGGACACGGGTTCGAGCCCTGGTCTGGAAGGATCCCACATGCCGCAGAGCGACTAGGCCCGTGAGCCACAATTGCTGAGCCTGCGCGTCTGGAGCCTGTGCTCCGCAACAAGAGAGGCCGCGACGGTGAGAGGCCCGCGCACCGCGATGAAGAGTGGCCCCCCCTTGCCGCAGCTATGGAAAGCCCTCGCACAGAAACGAAGACCCAACACAGCCATAAATAAATAAATAAATAAATAATTTAAAAAAAAAAATGACATCACATTTTATTTTTTCTGTTGTTCCAGCAAGGTCTGGCTTCCCAAGTCCAGGATCAGAAGACGTGGATAGCTGTTTTCAACCAGGCTTGCGGTTTTGCCAGGAAAATACAACAGAAGGAACAAGAACGAAGGAGTTGAGGGAGTTTGCAAAGGAGGGATTATAGCCCCAAAGCATTCATGGTAAGTAAGGAGCAAAGTGGAAAGAGGAGAGGGGCAAAAAATTGTGGGGTCCGTGGTTTTGGTAACGTGCTGTAACCTTTGAGACAAGGGGGTATCTTTGGTGAGCAATGGAGGGTCTCGGTATTCTACACGGCAGAGACAGAGACAACTTCCCGAAAGAAGGAGTGAGCCCATCTGAGGGGAGTGAAGGCAGTGTCTCTTCTCGGAGCACGACCACAGTGCAGGAGGCCTAAAGACCTCCGAATCTGGGAGAAGCGTGAACGGGTGAGTTGGTCTTTCTTTGCACGCAATCTAAGCTTTCCCTGCTGCAGTTAAATCAGGTGTCACCTTCTCAAGTCCCCAGAGCCTAATGAAAAGCAGCTGCTTGTCACCCTCATGGAGTGCCCTTTATTTTAATTGTGAGCTTGTATTAAGTCATTCCTTAAGTTTCTTTATCCTGCTGCAGATCCTATTTCCTCACGATGGTCCTCATAGGCCCTATGATATGACCTTTTGATCATTTCCATGGAACTCTCTGGGATACTAGCAGATACCATAAAAGTTCAATAAGGGGGACTTCCCTGGTGGCACAGTGGTTAAGAATCTGCCATCTGCCTGCCAATGCAGGGGACACGTGTTCAAGCCCTGGTCCCGGAAGATCCCACATGCCACGGAGCAACTAAGCCCGTGCGCCACAACTACTGAGCCTGTGCTCTAGAGCCCACGAGCCACAACTACTGAAGCCCACGCGCCTAGAGCCCGTGCTCCACAACAAGAGAAGCCACCACAACGAGAAGCCCGCGCACTGTAATGAAAAGTAGCCCCCGCTCACCACAACTAGAGAAAGCCCGAACGCAGCAACGAAGACACAACACAGCCAAAAATTTAAATAAATAAATAAATATATTAAAAAAAGGTTCAATAAGGGTTCTAATAAAGGTTCAAGAGAACCAGTATGACCAGAGAATATCCTGCTGTGTCTATATCTTTTACCCTGGATTGTATGCTTTGTTTTAATAATTACTTTCCAGGTACTAGTATTCTCTTGTAGGCTTATGTTCAGTTCTGGGTTGTTTCCAAGTATCTTTCCATCCCGCGTAGGCATGCACTTGAATCTACACTGGCTCTACGGTTTACTGGCATGTGCTTCTTTCCTACAACTCCCATTATTGGGGCCCATCTTCTATGGGTATTCATTTTTTTAACTTTTTATTTTATACTTGAGTAGAGTTGAGTTACAATGTTAGTTTCAGGTGTACAGCAAAGTGATTCAGTTATACATACACATGTATCTATTCTTTATCAAATTCTTTTCCCGCTTAGGCTGTTACATAATATTGAGCAGAGTTCCCTGTGCTATACAGTATGTCCTTGTTGGTTATCTATTATATACAGCAGTGTGTACATGTCAGTCCCAAACTCCCCAACTATCCCTTCCCCCCCACCCTTCCCCCAGGGAAGGGGGGAGGGGAACGAACTTCCCCCTTAAGTTCCTTCTCTAAGTCTTTGAGTCTGTTTCTGTTTTGTAAATAAGTTCATTTGCATCATTTCTTTTTAGATTCTGCGTGTAAGAGATGTTATACAATATTTCTCTTTCTCTGTCTGACTTACTTCCCTCAGTACGACATGGGTATTCATGTAACACGTTTTTCCTCTTAGTTTTCATTTCTTGAACCTTTCCCAAGGGGCGTCGTCTGCCAAACTCCATTTGGCCACTGGGCAAGCAGGATCCTCTGACAGTTGGTGCTATTTCCTCTATGACCTAGTTATCCCTCTAGGGGAGAGAAGAAATGGTCCCCATTGACCATTCTCTCTGAATACAGTACAAGACTTGGAATCCTAGAGGTGCTCTGTGTATGGGACTGAGCAGTGTGACAGAGGTCACAATAATTGCTAAATGTGGATCTACTATTATATCCTTGTATTTAAGATATGACACAATTTTCATGGTATTACATCTATAACATTATTTTTGAAATAGACTCTGCTGAGGGCTCACTGAGGCCAAATGCTCCCACCCGTACAAACCAGTGGAGACCCTGCCCAGTCCCTGCCAGCTGTCTTCCCAAAGTTGATGCCACATCCAGGAACCATCTCAGAATGAGTCTCAGCTCACAGGGCGTGCCATCCCACAGCAGCAAGGTGACTTCTGCCAAGACCCTGATGGCTGAGCAAGGCACAGCTAAGCATCTCTTACCTCCATCTGAAACTAAGAGGCCACCCAGCAGACACCACTCATGGTTTAGTCTCTCTCTTGCTGAAACTCTTAGTTTAAATTTTAAAAAATAAGTCCAGTGGTCTGACTCCTATGATGATGAGATAATTATGGGGTAAGGAAGGAGATTTTCATGATAAAATATGTCTGAAGGGAATTCTTTCAGTTTACCATTTCTAATTGCCCCAATTAGAACATCTTGTCCAAATACCCAATGTCCTCAGAAAGAAGAAGGACGCTGGTGAGCATGAAGGACACACAATGGAAGGTGGAGAAAGAAGTAGCCATTACAGACACATCTAAACATCAGAAATTAAAATACAGTGTCTCTATTGACTGAATACCTGTTACATATCAAGCACAGCCATATATCACTTCACTTATCTTTATAACAACACTAGGACTAAAGTATTACGGTTGACTTAACGAGGTCAAATAACTTACAGCCAGCACAGGACTCATCGGGGATTTGAAGCCTTGTCTACTTGTTTTTAAAAACCATCTTTTAACCAAAGGAAACAACTGAAAGAGACATCCCAGCAGTCTTCCCTGAGCAAAAGAGTGTGGCAAACACACTTAAATGCTACAGATCTTGATGGGATGTGGACCTTCCATGGGAACAGGTAAATCTAGGTGCCCTGGGAGTTTAGTGGGGATGCTTTATAAGGCCTATAGGATTTTGTTTTTAATTAAAGGCTTTTCTGATCACCAAGTATCGTTGACTTTTGGGATTTTAAGGGTTTTAATATCTATCTATCATCTATCTATCTATCTATCTATCTATCTATCTATCTATCTATCTATCTCTGTCTTCTCTCTCCATGCCACTTCCACTGTCTTTTTCTCTCTCTAAGTTTCTGTTTGTCTCTATATATGCCTCACTCTTTCTATGTTTTCCTATCTCCAGGGGGCCGAGGGGGCTGTTTATTAAGGAGGTTCAGTTTCAGACTCCAGAAACTTAGAAGGTTAGGCCCAGAGTGAGGAGGCAGAAAACTGGTTTTACTCCAAGCTCAAGGGAGAGAGATTAAATAATAAGGAACACATGTCCTAGATTTTCTAAAACGTGATATTTTGAATGCTGTGGTCCACTGTCCACACAAACATACCTGCATTTGTTGGAACTTTGGGGCCAACTTCCGGTTCAGCACATAGTTTCTCTGTGAAAAGATAACCTCAGACTTCCTTCCCTGGCATCCTCCCAGGTCACCATATTCAGAAAGAAAGGGGAACAAAATGTGTCCCAAGGCCATGAAGCATGGACAATTTTACACACATTCCAGAACTTAATCATTGGTATCGCCTGTAGTTGATAAAACCCAAGCTAAGAGAGAAGAAACAAACTGCTCAAGGCCACCTAACAGGTGGTAGAATCAGGACTCAAACCAAGGCCCCTCTAGTTCTAAACCCCGTGCTTTGCTCAGCGCTGCAGGAATTTAGAACAAGATGCTGCCCAGGGATAAAGACCGTGCGTCTGGAGGGTGCTCCTCTGGTGCCTTACATCTCAGAAAAGGAGTACGGTCTTCAGCAAAAGGAGGTCAGAACCCCAACACGAGTCCTCATGAAAGCTGGGAAGAGCAGAACCTGAGTTGCAGCTGCTCAGGAGAGCTGGTTCACAGGAGGGGACATGGAGAGAGACTGGAGAGAAGGGACACGTGACATCCTAATCATCTCTCCATAGCTTCCTCATCCTACAAGACTCTAGGTTGTGCGGGGTCCCCTTGCAGCTTCCCTATGCTGGCTGGGGGTGGGTAGAGCAGTCATATGCCCACCGTCCCCCCTTCACTGCAGTATGCCACCAACCCGCGTTGAGCCGTGCTAAGGCAATCAGGCCCAGACGTATACTAAGACAAGCCTTACGAAAATGACGTTAGTGGACATTGAAATGGTTAAATGTTGGCAATTTTTTGTGGTCCACTCGAATGCTGTAATCGTGATCATCAGTTATGATCTTCCTAATCATGCAGAGCACAGAGCTCAGGTCAAAAGAGGTTGCTGCCTGGACACCCACCCATCCGCGTCTACGCGGGAGGAAGTGTTGTCTCTGTGATTCTGGAGAGCCAGCCGGTAAAGGAGGAAGGTCAGATCTACTAAGTGATGTCAGGGTCAACATGGCAACTGATGCAACAAATCCAGAACCACGACTTCCCACCCAGAGTAGGGGAGCACGGTGTTGGCACCGTGCCTGGGTCCTGTGCTTGGAAGAGTGGAACAAAGATCACCCAGCAGCCTGTGAGCAGCTCATATTAATGTGTAGATGCCATTCTTGTAGGTGTTAACTGCGAGCTTAGCTTGAATTAAGGGTTTTGGGGGGGAGAACCACTTAATTACTGCTAGTTTTGAGATGTCTATGTGAGTACCATTGGCACAGATGCGGCAATGTGGAAGACTAGGAGATGGGGTCACACTTATCTGTGTTCCTATGGAAACTATTGGAATATTTGTTTTATACGGATTTTGATTCACTTTCCAAACATGCTACTAAAGAGTGCCCCTCAACTGCCGAGCAAGTGTTTGTAGCTCGTGCAGTGGCAGAATGGGCCAGAAGCTCAGGGTTGTGACCTGCTTAAAAAATAAAGTATCTTGAAATAAAAAGGAAAAAAAAAGAACAGGGCCGGTCCCGAGAGTCACACTCTCCCTCACCCCGTCACTGGCTTCTGAGTGAGCTGACCACATAAGGACCACCACCTGCCTCATCACACCTCTCAGTGTTGCGGAGTCACGGGGTGAAGGAGGCCGTGTTTGCACAGGTAAGAGGAGGGGACTGACAGCCGTGCTTCCGAGGCTTAAAGCCCCACCCTATGTCTAGTTTCTGTGTGCCCCGAACTACTGTCCACTTCAGTTTTCTCATCTGGAAAAATCATGATGAATGTAGCACGCTCTTCACAGAAACACTGTAAAAACTAACGAAAATAACGCATACATGGCAGTTAGGATCATACCTAGTACCTAGCAGGCAGTCAGTACGTTTAAACCATTGTTAGTATTGGAGACTATTCTCTCCGGTTGCAAAGCCTTGAAATCTTTACACAAAACTTATTGCAGGTCTGTTCCAACTCTCAGTGTTCAGAAGAGCCACTCTGTCTCCCTTCTACCACTCAGCTACCCATGAATTAAAGAGGACAGGACAGGTCCAGAGGGAGGTAACTGTGGTTCCCATGGGTTCTAGCTTGGAATGAATATCCTGGCAGAAGACTCAGGATGGATGCCTTCTTCTTAAAGGGCAATGGACCTAGCTTGGAGTGGGATGTGAAGAGGGAACAAGAGTTTAAGAGGGATTCAGAATCCACATGTACATCAAGCATTGTGAGCAGATGAAACAGGTATTTCTCAGCATATACGGCTTGTGTTATTTCCAAGTACACAGGGAGGCTGCTGCATTTGATTTCATATACATTGTTCACAAGCGCTTCAGAATTCATGGTAGCTCTTACTGTGTTTTTTCTCAATCACAATATTTTATTTTATATTAAAAATAAAATTATTTTTTTGTGGACACCCAAGACATTTTCAAGCCCTTTTATTTAGAAATTCTAAAGACTGGCACTGAATGGAAAAAATGTGAGACCAGGAGGCAAGAGACCTGACTTGCGGCCTAAGTGCAGCTCTTCTGACAGTCCATGGGACCTAGACTCACTTCATCTCTCTCTGCCTCAGTTTCCCTGAGGGTATTAAGAGAAGTGGTGGCAATGGGATTTCTAGTGATCTGGTCTAAGGAAACAATCCTAAAACTGGAATAAGGCTATATTCATGGAGATGTTCACTGAAACATTATTTATAACAGCCCCCAATTAGAGCAACATAAATGTCCAAACATAGGGTAATGGTACTGTACATCTACTTGAGACAATGTCATGAAACCAATTAAAATTATGTTCCCTAATACTAAATAACGACATGGAAAATTGCCTCTGATCTATTCTTAAAAGAAAAAATGAGATATAAATGATAAGATTACAGCTATATAATAAAAACTATGGCAGAGCATAAGGGAAGAATGGGAAGAAAATACATTAAATGTAATTGTGCGTGAGTGACTTTAAATCTTTTTAAAGCTATTTTTGTATGTGTCCAAATTATATTTAATAAGGATACATTACTTAAACTAAACTAAATACATCAATAATAATCAGCTGAGAGAGTTAAGTGTTTTCTAAGGCCTTTAGTTCTAAAATCCAGCTACAGCCATGAAGATTTAAAGAGACCACAGATTTGTGAAAGCCTTTTCAAATGTGTACAGCATTGCACCATCATAACGCCTTATTATTATTAACTTGTACCAAGTAAGAACTGACACAAATCCATTAATAAAGCAAAGGAGTGAAATGAGAAGGAGGAAGATGACACAATACCCCGCTTGCTGTTTGAGCTCTTTTTGGCCTGAGTATTCTTGATGCAGCCTTTGCAGGAAGGAATTTTACACAGCTTTTTGCTGTGCAGCCCTCTCTGCCCTTTGTGCAGACATGATTGTCAAGCAGGTTTTATTGCATTGTCAAGTGATGGGCAGAACAGATGGCCAAAGCCCAGCCCGGGGACTGGTGTCTGCTTGGAGTGTCAGTGATGCTTGTGGCGGGGAGGGGAGGCATGGCGGTCCCTATGAGGATGGGCCTTGGGACCACACAGAGGGGAACACTAAGCATGGTGGGCTTCCCTGTAGAAGACCCCACGGAAACTCACTTCCACACCGTAATGCCCATGTGAATGTAAGCACACTGAGGAAGGAACCCAGGAAAGGAAGTTTTTAGCCCAAGTCAAACGTCACTAGTTACAATACATGCCAGTACACGAGCAGCTGCTAGATTATGTCTATATTTCATCCAAGGTATATCACCTAATCATCATTCATCAAGGTGGGGGGAGGGAGACAAGATGAAGTGATACCAAAAAAACAGAAAAAAAGCTGGACTTAAATTCGAGAGGTCTGGGTTTGACCTGTGACCCTGCAGTGTACAAGCTACATGAACCATGAACTACCACACTACCTCTTTGAGCCTCAGTTTACTCATGCATGAAATGAGGTGAACCTACTTTGGAGAAACATTAAAAAGGATCAGGTGCCTGGTACCCCACAGGTCCTAAGGGGTCATCTCAGCTCAACCGCTGGATTTGAGGTCACCTTGAAAATAAGGTCAAGCCCATGGTTTGAGTTTCCAAATGCCTCGCACATAGGTGCATGGTATCAAGAGAAATCAGAGTCAAAAATGAATTAAATATATACTTTCTATTCTCCTCATCTACCTGTGTTTTCTTTTGTTAGAGTTCTAAACTCTAGGCCATGTTGCTTCACAAGACAAGGAGAATTTAAGAGCTCAGATGGTCAAAGGGACCAGTTTGTCCCTGTCAGGCCTGAGTCCCTGCCATGGCCCTTTGGGGTTGGCAAGAAAATCACAGGCTTTACTAGGTCAAGGGGCCTTATAAACATGAAGTCCAAAAATAAGAGACCTGAGGCTCAGAGAGGTGAAGTTGCTCAGAGTTGCACAGTTAATAAGTAACAGAGTGGATACTCAAATTTAGATTCCCACCCTTCCCAATTTAACATTCTTCCTGCTACGGAGATTTTGATGATTCAAAATATACTTTTCTGGCTTGAGAAAGAAGACATAAATGGAATGGCTATGAGGTTTCAGAGCACATACGCGGGTATGAATGACCCCAGGGTAAGAGGGCAGGATGCATGTGTGGAGACGCAGGGAAGGGCAAGACCTGACACTTTGCATCGATACCACAGTTTTAAGAGTTTAGTACAATTTCAACTCTATTTACTCCCTGCGGATTTAACCACACTTGCTAGGCAGGACAGACATGGGCCCCGTTTTGTAGATGTGGAGGGAGGTGAAATGTTTTGCCCAAAGTCTCAGAGCCCATTAGTGGCAAAAGTAAGGCGGGTGGCGAACTCTCGTGACACAGAGAGGATTCTTCATGTGATGTGACCCCTTTTAGCGGCTCATGTGCTGTGTGTCTGTGAGTGTTGGAAGAGCCACATGGGCAGTTCTCGGCCCCAGTTACCCCTGGACACTTTTGTGCCCTGTCACCTTTAGGAGCTACCAAACCACGTCAGGACCCTGGGTGAGCAACTCCTCAGAGGTTGTTGCCTTGGCCCCGGGAGTCCAAAGACATCAGAGTGTGTTTATCTGCCCAGAACTTTAAGTCACTGGGCACTTTTGCTACAGATAAATATAGGCAACCACAGAACAAACTGAGTAGACATCTGGTGCTGGGGATAGGGGGTGGAGGACAAAACAACAGAAGAAGCCAACCAGGCTTTATCAACTCCTCCATGCCTTTCCCCCAGCGGGCCAGCACCGAGGCACCAGCCACTTGCCTCTTTACAGTTTTAACTAAAAGAAGCATTACAGAGGTGAATTAACATTTAAAAAGAATGTAAAAACTCAGAGCTGTTCTAATGATGATTAATGGAGAGCTATAAGGGGGCCGTGACCTGCCAGTGTCATTAAATGGATTGGCAGGTTTCTGAGCATTAATTATAAATAGCCACAGGAGTTCTCCCGCTTAACAGAATAATGATAAATCCAAGTCTCCGAGAGAGAAGAAGAAGAAAGGAAAGCAAAAAGGGGAAAGAAGTTTGCCAGTACATGTCCGCCCGTGTGTTGGGAGAAGACAGCCAGGGAGCAGAGGGAATGAGATAAATGATAAATTAGACCCTGCCAGTCAATCACATTTCCTAAATGTTTTATGTCCCCAAAGCCATAAAAGCAATATTCCTTCCTGCCCTTATTGGCACCATTTCTGTACGGCAATCACATCAGTTTCCTTGGGGATTTCAACTGAAATGTGCTTTGCCTTTTCTTTTCGTATTTACTCTCCAGCCTGCGACCAAGCGAGGGTCAGAGTCCGCATACAAATGGGCAGGAGAGAGACCCGGTGACCCGGAGAGGCGGGCAGGGGAGCGAGGGGCTGGCAGGGGCCCTGGCTCCACTGTGCCCACAGCAGAGGCGGGGCCGGCAGAGGCGCTCTGCTTCCTGTCCTGTCCTGGGACCCTGGGGTGGCCTCAGCCCGCGGCGAGGGCTCAGCGGAAGCCTTGCTGACTCCACACGTGCTGCGAGGACAGGGGTGGGTTTTGGTCCACTTTACTCACTGCTGCCTGATCAGAACCTAGAGCAGAGCCTGGCGCGTCGGAGGCGCCCCGTCAATATTTGTCGAACGAGAGCATGAAGGAAGGGGTGATGAACGCGTTTATCCGTGACTAGAATGCACGGCGGGGCCCTGTGGAGAAGCCACGCCAAGTGCAGGCACCTGGGCCCCGCGGAGCCTCCGGGCCACGGGCATTCAGGTCCTGGGCACGGTCATCGGCTCTGCTCTTCCCTGGAACGCTGGGAGGCCAGCTTCCTCCTAGCCTGCTCTTTGAAAACGCACTCAGATTCCCTGCATTTTGGGGCTGGAAGGGAACCCAGAGAGGTGAAGGGGCTGGTCCAAAGTTACTCAACTAACTAGTCTAAGAGCCAGCACTGGGTCCCTTCTAGGGTCTTCTCCCTTACACAGCACACTGCCTCTCTCCCTCCCCACCGTGACCTCCAAATCTGCTGGCACAACAATCTCAGCCAGCCAGCCGGCCCTGCATCCCTGCATCAGGGAAAGCTGGGGCCATGGATGGGCGGGTCTCCCTGGAGCTCTACCTGCCAGGGGACTGGGTTTAGGTTATTACCTGTGGTGGAAGAGAGAGGGAGACGGAGAGGGGTCAGGAGAAGGAAAGAAAGAACGAACCCTAAACTAGCATTTGGAATAATGGGTAGTCCTGGATGATGTTATATTTTGCGTGTTGGTACTTTTCAAGGCTTTCCCCTGCAAGTCATTATTTCGGCTGATTGGAAAACGGTGTTGAAAGACCTGCTTCTCTGGTACCATTTTCTTCATATCCTATTAGTTGCAATACAATTACAGAGAATACATCAATTCCTAGCCTGCCCGCTGCTGCTGCCAGAGCCGCCTATTAAAAAGCGGCCTTATTAATGGAATTGTACATCTAGGATTAATCGGCTTGCGTGGGCCATTTACATTTCTCATTCCACAAGCACTTTTGTTTGCTTAATAGTCTGAAGGAAGTAGGAAATGACACAACAAAAGCCTCTCCCAATTGCCACGCCGTATCACTGGTGGATGTAATACCCCCTCCTCCTTTCATCTTGAAGTGCTGCCCAGGGATAAGATCTAGCACGTGCGTGCCACTGGGGAGAAGCAAGGCGGCGGCGCGATTGGTGGGGGAGGGGAGCGGGGAGAGGCCTGGGCCAAGGAAGGTGTGTGAGCTTTGGGGAAGGAGCCCAGGCTCCTGTTCAATGTTCACGAGAGACACGCACGGGGGCAAAGGCCCAGGAAAGCAGGATCCCGGTAGGGTGACGGGGAGGGGGACCCCGCATTCGCGAGATGGATGTACCCTACCTTCACCATGAGCGGCTCCAGCAAGCTGTGCTTTATCCAGGCGGAGCTGCTGTCCTGGTCGGGTTCCTGCCACGCACACAGTCCTCCGTCCGTCTCCCACTCACGGCTCAGGTGCGTCGGCCCCAAGTCACTCCACTCCTGGGCCGAGCAAAGCATAGTTTCTCGCGAGGGGGAGTGTGGGAGCCGGTGGAGAAGAGCACACACGTCCACTGGGCTTGCTTTCTTCTGTTGCTGTGGAGGTGGAGGCCTCAGGGCTGACAGCTGGGGGCTTCTCTTCACAACTTGGGGGAGGAGAGTTAAACAGCATCACGGCGGAGCTCTTGAGTTCACTGGATTCCGAGAGCCCAGATAAGAGGCCGCTGTCTCTGCAGCCGCAGTCTGCCCAGGGGTCCCAGAGAGATGCCAGCCCTCTGAGTGGGCCCAGCGCGACGGCAGGGGAGTGGTGCTGAGATGGGAACAACGGAGGCGAGGATGCTGCAGTCCCCCACCCTCCGTCTCTGTCAGACTCTCTGGAGGATGCGGGGGTTACACTCTGACCCAGGCAGGGGCAGACATTTACCCCCAGAACATGCTCCCTGCAGGGAGTTTCCTGGGACATCAGAGGGAGGTTGAGGCATCCCAGGGAAAAGTCACTCAAAAATCTTAGACCTCGAACCTTCTAATCAAACCCTGTCCCCAGAGAATCCAGCCTGTGCTGAGCAGAATGGGGCCTGGGAGGAGAGGGACATACAGGTGCGTAGGTTCTGCACTGGTGGGGCTGCAGCATTAAACCACAAGCAGGGAGTCCAGTCTGAAGAAGGACAGAGAACGGATTTCCTCTCCCCGGGCGGGAGCCACACTTCCGAGCCAGGGACAGGTGCCCCCCGCCCACCCTCTACTCCTGTCCTCTCTTCCACCTGCTCCAGGAGGCGATGCTTATAAGGGCTCATCCTTTCGACGACGATGCCTTATTGCATTTGCTTCTCTTTTCGTCTCTGGCTGGCTGGCTGGCTGGCTGGCTTCCGCCATGACCCACGGAGGTCTATGCAGGTCGAAAATGATGGACAGCTGAGGCGTATGAAGCCTCAAGCCCCTTCCCAGCCAAGGGCTCTGGTTCAAAGAGAGGGCTCCAGTCTCGGAAGACGTTTCTGCAGCAGCCAGGTCCATGATGGTGAAGGGCTGTAATATAGTATGACTTTTCGCCTTAATGGAATTTTTCTAGCCCACTAGGAAAAAAAGACTCCATTAACCACACTACAAAGGCCCCTACTTATTAGTATTTTAGAACAGTGGCAAAACATTTCGTGAATCTAATTATTGCTGACAAATATGAAAATTGAAATCAAAGTTGAATTTTCAGCTACAGTGCCTCATATGCCAGCCTTCTCCAACTCCAGCTATTGCATCAACACATTTATTCTTCCAATAGTTTCAGCAGAAGATAGCTGATTTTCCCTCTCCCCACTCGCTCCCAGCCCCCGCCAGGCCCCACGCCCTCCCCGGCTTGGACCCTATATATTTTGAAACATTAAATCTGACATATTCATCTTGGTGGTTGGCACTAGCTAACTAACTGCATGTTTACCTGTCACGGATGCAGGAATGGGCTGAGCTGGGATGCTGCCACCCTCCACCCTCTCTCCTCTCGCCCCCAAGCCTAGCCTTCTTTTCTGCAGATAAAAGTCATTTGACTGATTTCAAATTCCTCGTGATATCAGGACAGAAAAAAAAAAAAAAAGAAAAAAAGGACTTGTCAACACCTTTCTTTCTTTCCCCTATTAAGCATACTGTAAAAATCAATCCCTTTTGTCACTTCACTCTGCTTGCGAGAATGTTTAATGGATGTCAAGGGAGCTAATGATCGCTGGTAGAAAATTCATTTTAGATTTGCTATTTATAAAGTGCTCAGTACTCAGGTGGGAAATTAACATGAGGCAAGGAGCCGGCTGGGTGGGGGAGGGTGGAAGGGAGAGCCGGCCCTGCCAGGCTGGCACGAGCTTTGTGTAGGTGGCACCCAAGGCGTTCTGTGGGCAGATGACACATTGGTCAGAGGTGCTGTAGGGTTCAGTGAAAAGAGCATAGGCTCTGGAAACGTCTGGACCCTGCCGAGCTGACTTTTCTGAGCCACAGTTTTGTCAGCAATAAAATCCTATCGGCAACACCCGGCTCACAAATTGTAGAAAGGATTAAATAAAATATCACACATAACACATTTACCAGTGCCTGATACTGAGAACTAGGATGTGTTTAATAAGTGTTCGGTTTCTTTCCCCACAGCCCCAAAGCCCCACGAGGGGACCAGGGCAGGGAGTGGTCAGCCCAGAATTGCTCCAGGATCTGGAACTGGCCAGGGCTTCCCTCACAGGCAAGCCTGCAGAAGAACCTGGGGCGTCCACGTGATCACATTACCCAGTGGTTCTCAAACTAGAGCAACGGCGAGCATCAGAATCACCTGAGGGGCCTCTTAATCCGCACACTGCTGGGCCTCTCTTCAGAGTTTCTGAGCGTCTACAGGTCTGGGGCCGGGTAGGGCCTCCGAGTCGGCATTTCTGACAAGTTCCCAGGCGGCGCTGACCACACTCTGAGAAGCACTGTGATAGCCGTATATTGGGAACCGTCCCCTGAAGGACGACGTGGAACCACCACCAAACCAGCACCTCCAGATGTAACAAGTCCATCCCCACCTGACTGACCCCCGCCCCTCAAACCAGTCTGGGACTCAGAATTGTCAAGCAAATCAGCAAATGCTAGTTCATTCCCTCCCAAAATTTACCTCGCTGGTCAAGCAGAAGAGGCAGGTGCCGGGTTCATTGTCTGGTTTGCGTCAATGCAGAGCCAAGCCTCTGGGTAGCTGGTGCCTCAAGCGCTCGGGTGGGTCAGCCCTCCTGGCCCCCAACGTTGTCCCAGTGGCACATGGAACTCCAGGTCGGAAAGCGCCGGTCCACTCCTCACCTTTCTTCTAGTTTCTCCTCTTCCCGGCCTTCCCCTGGATACTTCTCTGTTATATTTGGATTAACTGCAAATCTCCTTTGATTACTCACTGTGTTGAAACAGACAGCCTGTCGCCACGTGTTTGATGACTGAACCCCCGGGGGAGTTCCTATTTGCAAGGCAGCCAGTTACCGAGCACTCGGCCTTACAGGCGCTCCTTGAGCTGCTAATTCATTGTCTAAGAAGTTGCTTTGCAGTTTCTGATTTTTCAATAATAGGCTTCTCACGAAGCCTTTAAGCTTCGGAAATAAGCCGAAAACTGCTTTTTCCGTCATTTACATAAACACCAGTGGATCAGGGGGGAGAAAAAGGGAATAGTTTTGCCTGTTACTCCTGGGGCTCTGGAAGCCTCTATGGGTAGCGTGTCAAGGCCGCAGGTCTGGAAAAGTGCCGTGGGAAGTGTGCGGCTCGCAGAAAACCTGACACCCCGGCGAATGATAAAATCCTGAAATTTCTCCCGACGCCCGGGCTTCCGCTTCGCGGAGCTGGGCGGATATTCTGGGCGCCAGCAAATTGTTCTGTCAGCAAGCGGCTCCCTCAGCTGCATCCCGTTAGGATGCCTGTCACTCATCCCCCAGTCTTTGAACCACAGCCCCGCCCTCTGAGGTGGCATCCTGCCACCTGAGACAGGTAAGGGGGGGGGTGGCTGTAGAAAAGCTGTCAGGAGGCGCAGCCTGGGGGGGGGAGGGGATGCAGTCTCCCTGAAGCTGCCCCTCATTTCTGTTGTCGGGGGTGTGGATCCAGGGCGTGGACCATAGTAGGTGCTCAGTTTTCTCAACAGAGGGGAGGGACTTTCTGGAACATGGGCCATTTTCAACCACCATCTGTTTCTCTCTCTGTCTCTCTGCTTCTCTTTCTCTCCCAAATGTAGATTTTACAAATAATCCAATGAGCCAGAAAGAGCAGCCGTCCTTTTTTTTCCCTGCCAAACCATGTACCTCCCCATTAAAAAGAAAATAAACTGTGAAAACTTACTTTCACTGTTTAGTCTCCTAATTCTGATCAGGCTATTTTCCTTAGGTACCGAACATGTATGGACCAAAAATAGGGTGCCAGATAAAAACAGAACAAAAATAAGATGCCCAGTTCGATCTGAATTTCAGATAAATAGCAAATAATTTTTTAATATAAGTATGTGCTATGCATAATTAAAAGTTATGCATTGTTTATCTGGAATTTAAATGTGTTGGGCATCCTGGATTTTTATTTAGTAACTCTGGCAACCTGAGCAAAAGGGAATTTGCATTTACTTACATAGTCTACATATTTCCATAGCTTCCATACCACGAAGCTTGCTTTGTCTGGTGGTTCTTTCCTAAGGTGGGAATATTCCAGAGAAACCGAGACCCCTCCCATGAGGCCCACAGAGCCCTGAGGGGCGGCCCTTCCAATCAGAGCTCCTCACCTGTGCGGCATGACCGCTTCACGTCAGCGGTTCTCGAAATGGAGAAGGAAAGAAAGAACGAACCCTAAACTAGCATTTGGAATAATGGGTAGTCCTAGATGATGTTATATTTTGCGTGTTGGTACTTTTCAAGGCTTTCCCCTGCAAGTCATTATTTCGGCTGATTGATTGGAAAACGGTGTTGAAAGACCTGCTCCTCTGGTACCATTTTCTTCATATCCTATTAGTTGCAATACAATTACAGAGAATGGAGTCACCGTAGGGTGACTCGCCCACCAGAAGGGCTTCTTGAGACGCAGGGAGCTGCCTTTTAGAAAGTCCCAGACTTTCTGATTCAGGGACTTTGCTCAGATCAGACTGGACGGAAGCCCTGGACTCCAAGGCCGACTCCTAACAAGGAAACCTCTGGGAGGGATCCTCTAAGGATAGAATCAGTGGGTTAAAGCAGGTCCCAAAACCCTGTTGTTCTCCTTTTTCAGCTTTTTAAATTCTCTTCCTGGCCATCTTCTGTCCGTCCCTCTCAACGTTGAAACAAGTGTGTGCAGGGTTGCACGGTGCTGAACCTGCAGGAAGGACATACCGGGCAGAGAGCAGCTCTGCAAGGTCACCGAGAGGTGAAAGGGTGTCAGTGTCCTGTCAGTGTCTATAGTCAGTTTCTGGATCAGTGTCTATAGTCAGTTTCTGGGTCAGTATCTAAGGTCAGTTTCTGGGTCAGTGTCCAGGGTTAGCGTTGGGGTCAGTGTCCAGGTCAATGTCCAGGTCAGTGGGGCTGGAGGGCCATATGAGGAGGACTCTGGGAGACAGAACAGGACCGAGGCTGGGGCAGGATAGGGAAGGGTAGGGAAGGACCCTGCCAAGTTAAGGAACTCCGGCTTTATCTTGAGAGCCCTGTGGGCTAGTGGAGATTTTTAGCAAATGACTGAAGTGGCAAAATTTGTTTTTGTAGCAAGATAATTAATGATGGACAAGATGGAGGACGGGCTGAACTGGGAGGCAAACTGGTAGCAGGAGACCTGTTCAGACACAGCGTTAGTCCACGGACAGTGACGGCAGCCTGAGCCGACAGTGAGACGCAGGGACGGTGCAGAGACAGAATGCGAGCGGGTTGTGAGCGACTGTGGGAGTGGGAGGGGGGAGGGGAGGGAAGGGGGTGCAGATGCCCTCATGGGGAGGGACAGACACGAACGCCTACACTGTTCAGAAACCTCCTAAGATCCTTGGCTTTACTTTTCCAGTAGGAATTGAGGGACAAGTTTCCCAGGATAATTCAAGTAAACGTGAAAACTACATTCTAAGGAAGTTTAAATATCCCATTTACAGATGAGGAAAATAAAGCCTTCAGGAAAAAGAAAAAAACCCTCAATTTCTAAAGTTAGAGTTAATGATGGAACTGGGATGAGAAAAGGATATTCTGGTCGATGTGGAAATCAAGAAATATATTTTACTCGGATAGGTTCTGTAAACTGGCAATGTAAAACTCTACCTTTGTAATTCCTTGCAGAGTTAATTAATGTGAGAACTGAGTTGGAGATGAGCTCTGACCATGTCTGGGAGAAGGTCTGTCCATCTCTTAGACGGTGGGCAAGAACCAGGAAAAGAGATGGAAATAAGTTGGGGGTAGGTCATATCGTATCTTACAAATCCAGAGAAAAGAGGAATGTAGCCAATATTTTCTAACAACTAGAAATGGAGTATAGCCATTAAAAATTATGAATCACTCTGTTGTATGCCTGTAACATGTAACATTGCACGTGAGCCACCACACTTCAACAAAAAATAATGATAACAATCATTTTAAAATCCAGAGAGAAAAGAAGGTTGTGAGGAAAGGAGTGGTTCATACTGCGTGGAATCCCTCTGATTTGCTGGTCAGTGCCCTCCACCACTAGGCAAACACCTGTGTTCAGTCCTTTTCTGCTTCCTGGGAAAGCCAGCTTACAGAGCTACAGGCATGCACAGGAACCTGTATACGCATGCGTGCAGACACAGACCTTCCCCGAATTATACTCAGAGAAGATAAAAACGATCGAACATAAACTTCTTCTGCTTCCTGTCGCTAAGCTTAAAACTTTGCCTGGGGGCTTCCCTGGTGGCGCAGTGGTTGAGAGTCTGCCTGCCGATGCAGGGGACACGGGTTCGAGCCCTGGTCCGGGAAGATCCCACATGCCGCGGAGCAACTGGGCCCGTGAGCCACAGTTACTGAGCCTGCGCGTCTGGAGCCTGTGCTCCACAACAAGAGAGGCCGCGACGGTGAGAGGCCCGCGCACCGCGATGAAGAGCGGCCCCCGCTTGCCACAACTAGAGAAAGCCCTCGCACAGAAACGAAGACCCAACACAGCCAAAAATCAATAAATAAATAAAATAGGTTGCAGTTTCTTTAAAAAAAAAACAACTTTGCCTGCATCCGTAGAGTGCCAAAGACAGCTAACTTTCTCTCTTTTTTCCATTTTTCTTTACTGTGGTAAAATACACATAACATAAAATTTACCATTTTAACCACTTTTAAGCATACAATTCAGTGGCATTAAGAACATTCACAATGTTGTACAGCCATCAGATTTATCTCCCCAAATCTCTCATCATCCCAAACAGAAACTCTATACCCATGAAATAATAACTCCCCATCCCCTGCTCCTGGTAACTTCTATTCTACTTTCTGTCCCTATGAATTTGCCTATTCTAAGTACCTCATAGAAGTTGTGTCATACAATATTTGTCCTTTGGTGTCTGACCTTTCACTTAGCATCATGGCTTCAAGGTCCTTCCTTGTTATAGCCTGTGTCAGGATTTTATTCACTCATTTCCTTAAGTCTGGATGATATTTGGTTGTGTGCACAGACCACGTTTTGTTTATCCATTCCTCCATGGGTGGGCACTTGGGTTGCTTCTATTTCTGGCTATTGTGAATAATGCTGCTATGACCATTGGGGTGCAAATATCTGTTTGAGTCTCTGCTTTCAACTTTTGGGGGTATATACCTAGAAGTGGAATTGCTAGATCATACGGTAATTCCATTTTTAATTTTTTGAGGAACGAAGAACTGTTTTCCACAGTGGCTGTACCGGTTTACCTTCCCACCAGCAGTGCACAAGGGTCCTAATTCAGTTTCTCTGTATCATCACCATTTTTAAAAACTGATAACCATCCTAATAGGCATAAAGTAGTATCGAATTATGGTTTTGATTTGTATTTCCCTAATGACTAGAGATGTGCAAAAGCCAGGGCGAGATCACAGAGAGTGGTGATGCCTTAACCATGTGCTTCTTGTTTAGGCTGAGGGCCTCTCGCATCCTCGTCAAGGGAAGTTTAACCTCCCCCCTTTCATACAACAGGAGAACTGCCTCTTAATATTCACAGCCCTCTTCTTCCATGGTTGTAGGCCCCTGAATTTGTCTGGGCATGTGGTCATCCAAAGTGGATGGTACCTTTCCCACCCTCTCCTGCATCTCAGTGTGGCCGTGTGACCAAGTTCTGGCCCAGGGCGTGTGAGGAAGGGTGTCCTGTGAGGACTTCCAGGGAGGGAGCCTTTGGGATGCAGTCCGCGTGTGCGTTCTGCCCCTTCTTCTGTTTCTTCTCTTTCATCTCACGGCCTGGCCCAAGGATGCTGCCAACTTAGACCATGTACAATGGATCCAAGCCACAGACAGGATGGGGTCCCTCAGAAACTCCAGCCAGGAACACGGTGGAATGTTTTTGTAACCAGAGATAAATTCCTGTCTTCTTTAAACCACTCTCACTGTGTATTGTTGTCATTTGTGGCTGAATCCAATGGTAATGGATATTTCCAAATATGTGGCTCCTTCTTTAAATGCTAACGATACTGGTCTGTCTCCTTCTCTTTAAGACCCATTTTTCTGCCTGCGTTCAAGATTTGCTCCCACCCCACCCCCTACATTCCCCGAGGGCCCTCACCCAGTCCGACACCTCCTGTGCCCCCCTTCATGCCCCCCTGTAGCAGCCCCTACCACACGCATTCAGAGCCGGCTTCCCCATCTTACAAAGGTAACAACCTTCTCTCCATCTGCAGCTCACCCTTGGTCTCCCTACTTTCTCTCTCTTTAAAAGATTTTGAAATAATTATCCACATTTTTATTCTCACCCCACTTTATCCCCACACTATGGCTCTAGCCCACAAGACTGTTCTCCCAAGAGGACAGAAGATATTCATCCCTAAGTCGGACCTTACTTGATCTTCAGCAGCATTTGATTAGGCTAACACTCCTGCCTTCCCCAAACACATGTCCTCTGACCCCGATGCCGTCATCCTCTCCTGGTTTTTCTCCCATGTTTTGGCCACTTCTCGTCAATCGTTTTCCCAAGATCTCTTCCCTTCCCAATCCTTAAATCCTAGTTGTCTGCCCCATTTCTCTTCACCTCCTCTCTACTCTATTCCTGGGTAATTAACTGTGTCTGTGTTGAAGACCGTCTTCGTTCAAGCTCAGATAACTTTCCAGGGTTCCAGAGCCGTCCAGCTAACTTCATAGTGCAGTGCTCTGTGTACACCAATAAAACCATCATGACCCAGATTGCATTCATCACCACCCCCCTAAAACCTGACTGTGTCCCACTTACCCGGATACTAGAAGTCCTCTTCCATTTCCCTTTCTCACACACCATTGTTTTTGCTCTCCATCTCCAGGTCACACCCTCTAAGTCTAGGACCCTTGGATACCCGTGTCTCTGGGTCTCTGCCACGTATTCTCACCTGGCTAACTCATGCCTGATTGGCTGCCATACCTCTACTCTTGTCCCCTTTTAATTCACTCCCCCACTGCAACTAGAGGAACATTTTAACATTTTTAAGTAACCCAAACAATGTTATTTAACGATTAAAACTGCAAAGCTAATCATGCTGCTGTTGGGCATACAGCCCTTCCACACCCTTTCTTCCCTCAGAATACACTCTTTAACAAGAACCATAAAGCCATTCAAGGTCTGACCTGTGACTACTTCTCTACCTACACCCCTTGTCTTTCTACCTACAACCTGCCCCTCCACCCCCGCTTTATCCCCACAAACTATACAAACACATTCAATCTAGCCAGATGGGATACTGGATTCCTAAATTCCTACCATGCCCTCCTGCCTCTAGGCTTTGGCCTACGCCATTTCCTTTCATTGTAACACTTTTCTCTCCTCTTACCTGGTTGAATCTCTTCACCTTTGTGTCTCAGCTTTAACATCTCTTCCTTCTAGAAGAGTTCTCTGACCTCAGAAATCTAGATGCCACCATAGCAAACATGACTTGCTTTTATCCCAGTACATAGTATGTTGTATTGAATTGTCTTACTTCACTGAGTATAAGAACCAGGACCTGTTGTTTATGGCCAGCACACAGTAGGGTCTGAATAAATCATTCTGGAGTGGATGAAATATAAATGTAAGTAAGAACTCGGCCATGCCCTTGAATCTATGATTTTGCTTTTTTTTAATCATTCACCTTGGTGATGTGGGCGTGACAAGTCTATATCACTTGGGGATGACACGAAGCTGATGGTGACAGCTTATCAGAATACAAAACTAGTCTCAATGGATTTAAATAATGGACCCACGTGAAATGAAATTTCATATACTTAAAAGCAAGCATGGGAGAGGTCTTGAATAATTTTAGTCAGGGGAATGAGTGCAACACCAATGAGCAATCGCGTGGAATATCTGAAAAGGAAAAGAAATGAATATAATAATAAAGTGGTCCTAGATATAAAGTCCAAACTGTGGTAGGTAATAGCCCACTCCACACCCTGCCGATCAGACTATGTCAGGAACAATCTCTCTGGTAATGCCTTTTAGTGGATCATTATCAAACTGGAGCAACTTTAGAAGATAGCGATCAGGGTGATTAGTGGTCTAGGAGTGATGCCCGTGATAAAGACGAGAAGGAACTAAGAGTGTCAAGATAAGATAACTTGGGTCCATAATAGTTTTCTCTTAGAAAGAAACTGCATCACACAATATTGCTTGTATTTTGAGTGGCTCTAACTGGCATAAGTTAGGAAGAGGCAAATTTTTGCTCCACGTAGATTCTCCAGGATTGTATTCAACTGCAAGTAATTGAAACCTAATTATATGGGGATTTTTTTTCCATAAATAATAAGTGTGGACATAGGTATTCCAGAGCTGGCATCACTGCTATGTTTTCTTGAACTTGGGGTCCTTCTGTTAGATTGAGCCATGTGAAATTGTTCATACTCAGCTATTTTTGATTTACTAAAACAGCAAGTCCATTTAGTTCAACCTAAGAGCTTCCTGTTTTGCCATTCTGGATGTGTTTGCCATTCTGATGCCATTTTGTCCTCCTGTTTGCAAGTTGGTTCCTGGACCCCTGCGTAGTATGCCAGGCTCTCAGTCAAGAAAAGGCTGGAGGAGGGGGGTGGTAGTGTTCACAAAGCACAGCCTTCCTGAGTATAACCCACAGACTCCCACCCGGGAAACTTCTGCTCACTTTCCATTGGCCTGACCTGCATGGTATGACCATCCTCAGCTCTAAGGAAATCTCAGAGGTACGTATTATAAACAGGCACATTGCTGCCCTGAACAAGTTTAGAGCCCTGTTTATAAAGAGGAAGGATAGAATTTATACTGAACAGTATTTTCTCACAGAGTTTACCCACTATGCAAAGGGAGGCTAGTATCAGTTGATCTCCACTGTATCTGCACTGTAGAGTCATAGGTGTTTCAAAGCAGAGGTGACCTTGCCCCATTCTGATCCATTTAATGAGAATTTTTGTGAGTTGAACCTGGGCCTCTGCTTATGACAATCTCCACAGGCGATTTGGATAGACAGCCGGAACTGGGACCATGACTCTGGCAGTGAGCGTGTGCTCACTGGAAATCCTGGAGTTGGTGAGCAGGAATTAGCGAACATCATTCAGGTGGGATGGTTGTCTTGGGTGGGAGATCGGGCTAATTCCAAGGTACCTCCCGCAACTCTAGAAGTCCAAAAACACTTCTGGGTTTGATGATTAAACTATTCTAGCCTTGGACAAGGATTCAGCAGTGCAAGAAGGTAATGAAAAAGTGGTGATAAGACATTCGGATCCTCCTATTCAGAAGTTTTACGGGAAAAGGAAGAAGAAATATAGAATAATCATTCTTGTTTGCTTTCAGACCGGGCAAAATGGTTTATCTACCTGCAGATGTCTGTGCATCACCAATTGCATTGAGAAAAAAGGTTGTCAGTCTTTTCATGTTTGGGCCAGGTGTCCTCTGGCTGTTTAGAGGACAGTCAAATGCCCCGGGGGGCGATGGATGGTGAAGAAAGAGGCAGAGCAGGTTTGAAGAAGCAGGTAAGAAGCACTCGTCCACTTTGCCTTCTCCAGATAAACAAACCCCCGCAATCACTATCCTCTTTTCTCAGGTGCACCCTTCCCTGGCCCCTGGTGCCCCCTCTGATGCCAAAGTGGTTCAGAGAGCAGTCCCTTGCTCCACACTTCAGACCCGCTGACCACCGCAGGTCCCACTTCCTGCTCTTGGGTGAGTTTAGCCAGAAAGAGTGAGCTCATCTCCCGCTCCCTGGGCGCCTATCACATCTGGTTTACATCTGGTTATAACCAGGAGGGATTACTGATGTGTGGGATTACATATTCAGGGTCCAAAAAAGATCTTGTCGGAGGAAGATATGAGTTGAATCTAATAAAAAGACTTCAGAAAGGGTAAGTTTCGAGGCCAGGCTGCCGTGTGCACAGTACAACACGGGCATAGGAGAAGGAAGGGTTAATTACAGCTCACCCTGAGTCTATAGGGTTCTGTGGCTCCTCATAAACCTAAGGGCGTCTTTCTCTCTCTCTCTCTCTCCCCTTTCGTCTTATCCATAAACGCTGGTCGCCCGTGTGTCAGGTACTGTGCTGAGTGGGCAGATATACAAGGCGGTCCCGGGCCTCCAGGAGTTCACGGGCCAGTGAGGGGAGACAGACGTGTCAGCAGGTAGCCACACAGAAGTCAGCGGACACGAAGGCCGGAAGGAAGTGCCAGAGCAGTGGAGGCAGAACAGAGAGAAGGAGGGGCTTCAAAGGGACGCTGAGCCTGGAGTTTTGTCGTGAGTCACAACAAGCGTTTTCCAGGTGGGCGGGGCAGCCCTCAGCAGGGGGAGCAGTTGCAGGCGTACTAGGCGGCGGAAACCTCAGAAAAGCCCTAGGAATCCACGGGCCGGGGGTAGGGTGAGGCGAGAGGCCTGCGCCCCTGGGTCATGCCTTTCCAAAGAGCTGAGACTTCATTTTATCCTGATCTGGAATCAGGAGAGGCCACATCCTGTAATATTCTGGGCTACTCAGAGCACACTGGGAGGAGATTTACCTTAAAAAGAACATAAAGTAGCCAGAATAACTTTAGAAAAGGGCCATCAGCACCCTATCTGTGAATGATTATACAGAGAAATATAGGAGAAAAGCTTGGAATATTTAACTAAGGGAGAAGGGGAGGGAATCCTGTTTTCAAATATTTGAAGAAAAGTCATGTGGAAGAAAAATCAGCCTTGTGGGTAGTAGTATTAGCAGCAATCATAATACTATTAGGTGATATTTACTGAGAGCTTACTATGTGCCAAGCACTTTATCTGCAGTAACTTATTTAATCCTCATACCAACCTTAAAGGTAAGACTCAGAAGTAGCTCTGTTTTATACAAGAGGAAACTGAATCACCCACAGAAGTTGATTAAATCGCCAAAGGTTTCAGACTAGGAAGTGGCAGAGCCAAGGTTTGGACCCAGGCCATCCAGCCGCTATGTTGTGTGTTCTCTCCAGACCTCGAGCAAATGGCTGGAATCGATAAGAAGACAGATTCTCCTTCTCCTTTGTCTCCCTGTCTTCCTGAACGGTCAGATGTAATAGCTCTCCGGAGAGATGCAAGTTCCCCCCATACTGGAGACAGAAGTTAGGGGACCACTGCAGCTGCACTTTTGGGGTGTTAGAGCTCCAAGAGAGGGATTGAACTAAACCATCCTGAACGTTCCTCTGGGTTCGGCTGGCTGTGACTCTGGCTTGCCTGACACAGCAGCGTGAACACTTTGTGAGTTACCCAGTGACTGCACTTGGTACAAATTTGCATGATAGCTCTGCTCCCCCGGCGCCTCCTACACCTGCTGACTCCATCAAAACAGGCAAGCTTTCACTCCTGCCTGCACTGCAGGATCTGACCTGGCTTGGAGGGGAGGGCCAGCATCACTCTGCCTAACACAGTAGCTGCCAAATTGCCACTGGGGTTCTGAGCACGGAGCCTTTGTTGCCTGTGAGAAGGAGAGCGGTGGAAGCAGCAGGCTTCGTAGCCAGTTCCTGGGGAGCGAGCGGGAGTGGAGGCCAGGAGGGAGAAATGCAAAGCTTCACACTTATGAATGGAGTTTCTGCCAAGGCTCACCATCACTTAGCTTGCTCTAAATCTGCCTCTAACACATTCATTCTTGACCCATATTCACATATTCCAAGGCTCCTGAATTTCTCCTATAGGGTTGATCGTTATCGTTCCTGAGTCCCCCTACCTGAAATGCCGTGACTAAGTTCATCCTTTCTTCCCACCTGAAGGATGCCTTCTTGATGAAGAAGCGCATGCATGTACGGATATGTGATACAGTATGTATGATACAGTGTGTAGTGTTTGTGTGCACACACACCACTCACACGTTCCGACTTTGGTCGTCCGTCTGTGACTGTGTTCATATTCTTAGCTTCCTACAAACAGAGACTGCTTCTGAATATTTTCTTCTAGCACCACTACCTTTCAAGGAGTAGACTCAAAAAGACGATTTGCGGAATTGCAAAATGTGGGACTTGAAATGAACCTTGAAAATCTTTTAGTCCAACTGCTTTATTTTAGAGATGAAGCAACTGAGGCTCATGGAGTGGATGTGTCTTATTCCAGGTCGGAGAACATTTTCAGATGACTTGAGAGGTATGGTTTGCAAACCTGGCCACAGATTGGAACCCCTTAGAGAGCTCTGAAAAATATCCAAACAGCTCACAAAGAGATTGTGATGTAATTGTTCTGGGATAGGGTCCAGACATTGACACTTTTATAAAGCTCCTCAGGTGATTCTATGGTAGAACAAATTTGAAGACCACTGGCTTAGAAAATGGGAATATTGCAAATAAAGACACGTTGCACCTACCCACTGAGGACCTTCTAACATCTGAGACAGGGTCAGAAGAGGTAGAATTGCTCCAGGTTGCTTGACTTGGAAGAATCATGGGTCCGTGAGAAAGGCACTTACCTGTTCTCCTACAGGGGAAAAGCTAAGAAGCATCACCACCACTATGGGAATGCAGACAGAAGCAGTGGGGTAAGCGGTGCTCCTAAAGCATCCAGGGGCAGCCACAGCACACAATGTGAGCGGAAGAAAAGCTCGATTCCCTTTGGGTACGTAAGGCTGAACACACAAGTTGACAACTGAAAGAAGACTTGTGTCCCAACCACAGTTGGAGCATCAGAGGAGAACAAATAAATGACGACGCGTGTCTATTATTCCAGGACCCCTAAATTAGGGTGTGATGAGTGGGTAGCAAAAAAAAAAAAAAAAGGTTCTCAGAAGGGAGGTCATCTTAAGTCTACCTTGAAATTTGAATCCCTCAGAGTCCCCTGAACTGCATTTGCCTCACCCCGACCAGCTGCCTCAGCAAACCCTGCCCTGCCCTGTGTAAGTGGCCCCCGTTGCCCGCTTTGACCGTCTAGTTCTATGCAGAAGGCAGGGCACAAACGTGGTGGACAGGCCGCTGGATAGGATGGCAACGGTGCCAAGAATCAACCAATAACTCGAATGACAAGAGCCAGTAGTCACAAAGCCAACCACCTCACTCCAGGTTTCGCCATCCTTGTGCTAACTGAGGGAGCGTCACACAGCCCTGAGCCCCTTGCGGCAGGAGTCAAGGTGGCGTAGCAGAGGCAGCAGCTGCTACAGGATGGACCCAGAGCCAGGTGGAGCGTCCTCCCCCAGTGCTCCCCACCTAAAAACAAGCATCCAGGGCTGCTGCATTCCTCCCGCCCATCATAATTTGCACAAGCAACTGTACAGGAGGCCACGACGCGCAACACGCCCCCCCTCGCTTCTGGTCCTGTTGCTTCTTCCCAATGTGATTATAAAGAACGGCAAATCAAATCAAATCTGGGAGACTGTACTCTTTTTTTTTTTTTTTTTTTAAGAATTTTTTTGATGTGGACCATTATTAAAGTCTTTTATTGAATTTGTTACCATATTGCTTCTGTTTTATGTTTTGGTTTTTTGGCCACAAGGCATGTAGAATCTTAGCTCCCCAACCAAGGATCAAACTCGCACCCCCTGTATTGGAAGGTGAAGTCTTAACCACTGGACCACCAGGGAAGTCCCCATACTCTGTCTTTAGTTGCTTTGATCACTGATATATTCCCAGCACCTACGACAATGCAGGGAACATAATAGGAACTCAATAAACACTTGCCAGGTGATTGAACCAACGGACAAATAAACAACTAGATCTAGTCTGTGTTGGATTAGAGCTTGGTGACACCACCACCGAGGAGAAGCAAAGGAGGCACCTCTGGAGCGTGAATTTGAATGAGCAATTGAAGCCAAAACCCGTCCATCTTTTGAACATTCTTCTATTACTGTAAAGGACAATACTCTTCGAGAAGCCAAAAAAAAAAAAAAAAAAAAGAAAGAAATCAAATTTAGTAACCTAAGATGTCCTTAGTAACAGAGCTGAAGAACGTGTTTTCCAATATTTGCTTTCTCAGCTTGACAGTCTCTCTTGAAATACTTTTTTCTCAGCAATGAAAATGTGAATCGTTGTTGGTTTGTTCTGCGGTTTGCAAATGACTTACAGAGCTCTTCTGGCAGAGTTTCTGTTTTTCTTCTTGCAAGTAAACCAAAGGCCATTTCTCTAATATGACTTAAGTGGGGGAGATTCTGAGATCTCCTGTCCTGGTTTTGGAAAGAGGAGAAAAGGTAGGGAGGCAAGCAGAAAGAAGAACGAGGGCACGGGAGCAAGCAGGGTGTAGAAGCTAAACAGAAGCAGGAAAGAGGCAAAGGGAAAAGGGACGTGGAACACTGGAGTGTCCAGGACATGCAACAGCTGAGGACGCTGCCGTCAGTAGGGTCCCAGCCACACTTATGGGGCATGAACTCGCCACTGGTTCTTTGGTCCCCACACCATCACTGCACTGCGTCATCTGGGCTCCTTGTGACCTGGGAGGACAGACCCCCCCTCCTCTCCTGGGCAAGCCTGTGCAAGGCGGAGCAGCCCCTGCCAGCTTGACCCAGATCTGTCAGCTGATCAATTATGTTTCCCACGGAGGAGAAGGGAAAATGAAAGGGAGAAAGAAAAGGGGAGAGAGAGAAAGAGAATAGGGAGGGCAGAGAAGAGGAGAGAGGGCAGAAAGAGGGAGGGAGGGAAGGGGAGAGGAAGAGAGGGAGAAGCAGGGAGAGCGAGAAGGAGAGGGATGGCGGAGGAACACACATCTCTTCGCGGAAGCTCCTGTAAGTTTAAGCTGCCACAGCAAGAGCGGGCTCAGTCCAGAAGGTTGCAGAAACAGATACATAAATACATAAAATAAAATACAAATTCTAGAGGTTACTGGACGAAATCAGTCAAGGCAGAGGATAGAGTCCTCTTCTTCCTACCCTTTGCCAGTACAGCTTAGAGCTGTTTTTTTCCCTCTAGAACTCTTGGCTCCACCCTCCTCCTCCCCAGGGCCCCTCCCACTGCCATTGGTCCCACCCCCTTCCCCTCCCTGAACAGTCTCCCCCTACAAAGCGATGGGAGGTATGGTCCCCGCCGCACATTTCTTCTAAATCCCTTACTGTCTTCACCAGCACATCCTCTAAGGGCAGGAAGCCTCTGCCACCAGGTGGGAGGAGACACCTGGGAAGATGTGGTACCCAACCCCATCCGACTTGTACACCGTCGATTACCTTATCTTTGCGTGTTTTCATTTTTTATGTTTAATTAGTTTTATTGAATTTCAAATGACTACAGACATAAAGTAAACATGTAACAAGCCAGTAGAGCAGAAAGAGAAGGAGCTGCGTAAATACCAGCAGGCTCAGCATGGAGCTCCACTTAGCACCACATGTTTGCCGCGTTACAAGCCTTAATGAGTCCTTACAACACCCAGGGGAGTTGCTTCCCATGCTGAGGCAGGTGGGGAGACGGGCGCACAGAGGGAAGTATTTCCACCTACAGAAAACATGGGGGACTTTGAGTTTGGATGTACCTGCTCCCCACCCAGCCGTGCTCAGGCCACCAGAACTGGCTGGAAATCTGGCAGGCACGCTCATTAGGGTATTTGAAGGGTCTGTAGGACCTCTGCTGAGGTTACATATAAAGCAAAGTGGGAGTTTTTTGCATCTTTATCATTCTAGTTGATGGGCAAGAGCAGGTCATGAGCTCCAAGCCTAAAAATTCTGGAACAGAGACAAATCCTAGACACAATCGTCCTCTCCAACGTGTTTCCACCAGGAGCAGATGGCAAGAGCATTGCAAATCCTTCCAGCATGTTCCTGGACGTCCCAGAATCACATGTCCCACATTGACTCAGAAATGTCACCACTGCTTAGGATGTTGAGAGAGCTCACCTCATCCCAAGGGATAAACTGGCTAAAGCCAACACTTGTGTGGCCCATCCATGACACATAGCTGGCCCCAGCCTGGGTCACTGCTCCTCAGGGCTGCCAGACTGCATGGGTGCAGGGGCCGAGCCCCGGGGAGCTGCTGGGACACAGTGCCTGGCAGAGCACACAAGCAGGGGACCAGGAGAGGCCCTTCAGGGACACAGCTCAGCACCCTTCATCTCAGCACCATAGGAGAGGCCACTGGGAAACCACGGAAGTCAGGGGCAGATGTCACAGGGTGAGAAGGGGTTCCAGGGCTCATATTTGGCTTTAAAACTGACAAAGGGAAGAAGCAGCACCAGGACAAGGCTGTGTGCCTGGCAACTAAAGCTGCGACCCAAGAATGGCCCCGGCTGGGACCCTCCGGCCACCTCGATCAAATGCCCCGAGGACCGTCACCGTGTGTGAAGGGTGGAGGTGAGCAGCATTTGTTGTGCCATCCGCGGCTCACCCATGGCTCGCCCCCAGTTGGCAGCGCCAAGCCTGGCAGCCAGGGTCCACACTGTGAAGCCCCTCTGCAGTCTCCCCTGAACGTCTTTTTGGCCATGCCTCCAAGTGCCCACAATGCTTACATCAGGCCCAGGATCCCATCATCCCAAACCTATTTTTCACTTTGCCAGTAAACATTGTCATGGTCTCATCTGCCCCCCTCACATCTCAGAAGCTCTGCTCAGCTCAGGCTGCGGCTGGCACCCACGTGTTTACTGTGAGTGGCAGGAACTTGGCCAATCCGCCCAGCTGAACGGTGTCCATGTTGCTGGTGCCCAGAGAACGAGAGGGTGAACCTAGCCCCATCTCCTCCCCCTTCCCCGCTGCCCTGCCTGTGTGTAAGTGGGCAGGTGCGTTGAGGCGGGATGTGAGAAGGTGAGAGAAAATGAGAAAGGTAAGACAGGAATCTAGCCAAGCTCCTCGGAAGGTGCTGAAAGGAGCATTAATCCTTCGAAGGAGAAATGGTCAGGTTCCCAGGAGGAGAGACAGCTGCAGCACCACCAGCCATTCCTGTCAGAGCCTCTCAGTGGCAGAAGGTGGGCGGCGTGCTGCAAAGGACAGCGGCCTAATCCCGGTCCTCACTCTGGTTCCCAGGAACTAGGAGGAGCTCTTGTTAATCAACCTCAGATCTTCTTAGGGCCAGAGCCCCAGGGCGCTAATCACCCCCTCCCTCCCGCCCATCACTAATCAGTGCTGACTCCCTCCCCATCTAAGCTGGATCATCGTTGCTGGTGGGGTAGAGGTGAGGAGCAGGTCAGGGAGGCGTCCATCACCCGCCCCTAGCCCCGGACACCTTTTCAAGAAGGCAAGAAACCCAGGAAGTAACGGCTTTAGGAAGAGCCAGCTTAAAACAAAAACAAGAGGAGAAGAAAAAATTGCCTTAGAATGTGTACTGCATTCTAACTAGTCCCACTGGGTCAAGGCAATAGGGGTGGATTATTGCAGGCAAGACGTGGCTGCCTCAGTAATTCTGTGAGTTTGATAAGAGGTAGCTGGCCGACTCCAGCTCCCACCCCCTTGAAGAGAAGACACACATCATGTTGGCTGGCCCAACTGGCCTGTGGCTCAGGGGTCTTGGGGGTCCCTTTGCCTTAAAATTGGGCAGCCCGGTTCTTTTGTGACACTTTGAAGGCTATTCAGAACTGGCTCAAGGTGGGTAGCACAAATAAGGCCATTATTCGTCTTAGGAAAAGCAGGATTTGGTAGAATGTGAGGAGAGCTGGGGTAACCAAGTCACCTCCATCCCCACCCCAAGACGGCAACAAGAATGCAAAATCAGAATTCCCCCTGGAGAATTTTGCATCACCACTTCCTTCCCATCTATTCAGGAATGATTCAAAGTATGAGCAAATATTATGCTTCCCTGCATTTATTTCTGATGAAAAAAAAAAAATCACGTATGCTAATTTATATGTAAATTCAGCATGGCCCTGGGGCTCCTGGCATGCAGCCAGTGGGGCTGTGGATGGTGGAATTTTGGCCATTGTCTCCGGTTTGAAGTTACACATGGAAGAGACACAGACCTCAGGACAGATGGAAATTATGGAGGTCTTGGGACCTTCCCTGTCCCTTCCTCTGACCCCTCACTCCACCCCTTGCCTAGTTAGTTTCCGCTTCTGTGGTTAACATGATAGAAGCTGTTCCCCTGAGGCTCCCTGGCTCTGGACTCAGTTTCCCCCCTGCCAGAGTTGGGGCTCTGACCTCACTGGTGAGCCCCTGTTCACCCAGTACAAGCTGGGGTTTGCACACACGCGCGCGCGCGCACACACACACACATGCTGCCACAGCTCCTTGTTACGTAAGAGGAGTCAATCAGGGCTGCCGCCACGTGGCCTCCTTCACTCTCACACCCACCACCCCGTGAGGGAGGAGAGACACCCCGAGGCCGGCGCCCCCGAGGCTGGGTGCAGCAGGCGAGGCAAGGAGATCCCGCACAATGGACTTGCTTGCGTCCAACTCAGATCCCTCCGGGGCCCCTTTCCTCCCCCTCGAGCCTCAGCCGAAGGTACACACGCATTTGATTCTTCCCAGCCTGGTCCCTCTGCCCACCTTGTGTGGTCACCCCTGCAACTATGGCAAGGGGACAGTCCCCAAAGCCCACCCTCAGAGGGAGGTCGGCGGGACCCGAGGTGGGGACCAGTCCGGACCACGAAAGCCCCGTGCTGCAGTGGGGAAGGGAATCAGGTGGCTGGGACTCCTCAGCCTTCTCCACCCCCTGGGAGTGAACTTTCCTCTGGGGACTCAGCTGCCAGGGCTGAGCTTCCACAAGGGGTCCTCTGGGAGATGGTGCTGGACCACCCGGGGAAAGTTTCTCTGCCCGTCTGCCCTGGGAGTGCAGGGATCTTCAAAAAAGAAAGAGGCAAGCCAGACCCTCAAAGGACAGGGGGGATGGGAGCAAGCAGGTGGGCAGGTAATGCTGCTGCTGGGACATGAAAGCCGGGACACAGCGCGGGGCCACCCGGTGCAGCGAGTGGACTCAAGGTTGAAGCGGATCCCAAGCCACCCCAGCACCGCAGGGCCACGTCACAGCGCGCACTCAGCCCCAGCAAGCCCGGCCCCAACTGCAGCCCCTCGGCTCCGCTTCCCAGAAGAGGAAGAAACCGAACATTAGCATTCGACTCTTCATGCCTCTCTCCCTTCAACTTAGGAGAGCTTTCCAGAATTTCAGAGCCCTGCTGGCTCCTACAGCCTCTTACCCGCTTGTCACCACGTCCCGCTGCCCCCCTCCACAAACACACCCCAAAACACATGGGAAACTGCCCCGGCTGCCCACCACTGCTGCAGACTGATCCAGCCCTTCTAGCTGGCTCTCTGACCACGATGCACAGGTACCTGATTATGCCTAGCCTGCATTTTCTGTTTGCTCCTTGCAGAAGCTTTGCAAGTTTACTGGCCGATAGATATTTAAAGTTTCCTCTCGTAATTTCTTCCCAGTACCATAAGCAATGCGTTAGCAGCCCCGTCGCCCTCCGAATCCGTGATTCCATGTGTCTCCATCTATCGTGTGTGTGCAAGAATGTACGGAGGTCCAGGGGACCAGCACACAGCCACGTACCGAACGGGAGCCCCAGACACATCTTACTTCTGCACGTACACCCCCCCCCCCCCCGCCCCACACACCCCCCCACCGTTCCGGCAGCAGCTAGCATCAAATCAGTACCCTCACAGCCTGGGAGGGAGGATGAACTCCCAGCCGTGCTGGTCGGACGCTCTCTCCCCCACCTGCAAACCAACCGCACGGCAGAGCCGACTCAGAGAGTCTGCGAATCATCAGCAGCACACTGTACAATTCCTGGGCCGACTGTAGGCAAATCAATAGCAAGCTCTTACCTTGAAAGAGAAACAGAGCAGCCAGCGCTGTGAAGATTGCCCAAGAGATAGAATTGTGCATTTTTGCCTGGATGGTTTTCATGATTTTTTTTTTTTTCTTCTTTTTCTTCTTTTTTGTCAGGTTCGGGTTTTTTCTTTCTTTCTTCCTTTCCTGACAGATTGCGTTGCTCTCGAGCTGGTGGAAGGAGATTTAAATCCACTGTTTTGCTGAAGGACACCACAAGAAAGCCAAGGATGGGAGAGAGTGTGACTTCTCAGTAATTATCTCTCCTCATACTCTGGCACTGAGACACCTCGTACAATCTGGCCCTGGACAGCCCTCCTACAAGCTGCAATCATTGGTTCTAATCCAAGGATTGACAGAGCTACAACACACGCGCACGCGGGCGCGCGCACACACACACACACACACACACACACACACACACACACACACACACACACACTCAGGAATCATTTACTGGGCAAATCAGGCTAGCTGATTAAAGAGACAGGAGCCTGGAGAGATGGCATGATAAATGCCACTTTGCCCCTTCTATATTACTTTCATTTTTTAAACTGACAATCTCAGAACCCCAAGCATCAAAAAATCCCTTTCCTTCTGGCATTCCCTGGCCTCCTGAACTCAGATTCCGTTTACACTGGAAAAATCCCACAGCCAGCAACCACTTACGGGAAATTTTAAAGGGACATTTTCATGCTTGGTGAAACTTGCAAAGATGAGTCAGATTTCATTTGTTGGTACTTATTTTCCTCTCCGATGAAAATATCATTCAATGACAATTTTTTTTTCCTCTCTCTCTCTCATCTTTCACCTTTTCCAATCAACCTCCTATTTGTTGCTTTGAAAATAATAAATAACTTTCTATTTTCTTCTCCTGTCACTCCTGTTTCAGAATATCTGTATTACTCCTATATTTCATTCACTAAGTTTATTTCCTGAAGTCATCCATGTGTGTATGATACCATGAAAAGAGATGGGGCTTCTGAGATTTGAGGAGAGCTGCAGTCCGAATATGGAGAAGATTCTCCAAAAGGGAACAAGGGGTGAGTTTATTCTACATGCCTCAGTCAATCCACTTTCACTAAGATAAATAATGTAAGTGCTTGTGGTTTATTTAAACTGCAGCAAGACAGACTTAGGTTAGACACACCGAAGGACTTTCTGAGTATAGACTTTGTGTGTGGTTGCAAAATGTCCTCAGAGAGTTGCAGACATGCATCTCCTTGATGATGGGTAAGAATATAACTCTGACAGAAATAATCTAATGGATGTGATGACTTTTTGAGAGATCTGCTAACTCTAAGGTCCTGAAAACTGATGATCTAATTTGTGGTTTTCTCTTACGGGAAGCAAGTTATGTGATGCACACAAAAATTCTGGAAAACTTAGCCCGTTCACGGCACCTTCCTTAGCTGATTCTGACACATGCATACCATCATGATGCCTCAACACACACATTTTTGAAGTATTTCTTCCAGATTTCCACAGTAATTATGATACTTCTTGTAACCCCCATAATAATTTTAATGTACATATCCTTGAACTGCGTAGAACAGAAGTACTCACCGGGTGCACAGGCGAACAGGAAGCAGCGCTGCCATTTTGCACAAGCCTCAGCGGCGCTGCTCACCTTGTGCTGTGCGTGAAGGAGAGAGGCGCCCCCCGCAGGTGTGCAGCCCCATGGCTCTGAGTGGAAGGGGCGGTGGGGTCTGGAGACCTGGATCCTAGCTGCAGCTCCACACAAACCGAGGGACTGGGAGCAGGTCATTTTATTTCTGTGAACCGTGGCCTCTCGTCTGTACAGTTAAAGGGCTGTGTCTCAAGTCTCTTGTCATTTTAAAGCCTTTCCATGTTAACTTTTTTTTTTTCTGCCACTGCGTTCTAATTCACGCGTCCACCAAAATGCCCTTGATGTTCTGATCTCCCAAGGGACAAGCATCTTATCTCTAGACCGGTCTCCTTGTGCAGCTCCGCAGAGTGACACGTGCAGTTAGATGCTCCGGAGTGGCTTTGGCCACGGTAACAACCGCCCAGCACAGAAGGCAGGGTGGATTCCTCTACTGCCACTTCACTGCTCTCCAGAGTGATGAGGAAGACAGCGGGTCACCGGTAAGCCTTTCGTCCCTACCTGAAGAGACAGAGACCAACATTTACAAGTGTCCTCACCCGGACCTGCAACAAATCAGTACATTCACCAATTTCTTTTAAGCATCCATAGGCGTGCCCACAGTAATAAACTAATCATTCTAGTTGACATGTATTGAGCATTTGCTATGTGCCAGGCATGAGAGCCAGTGTTTTGCATGCATTTTTCTCTTTAAGTTCTCACAACCTATGAAGTGGTACACTTATCATCCCCATTTTGCAGATGAGGACATTGAGGCTCAAGGAAAACTTGTCCACAGCCGGTCAGCAATGGAGCCAGGATGTGATGTGAACCTGAGCATTTGTCTCTCAGACCAACCTCTAAAATACTATCCTATGCTAACTACCATAAGGGACTCAAATAGATATCAGACAGTCTTACGTATAACCCCTTTGCTATTGTTTTTGTTTTGTTTTGTTTTTTAATTTTTATTGGAGTATAGTTGCTTTACAATGTTGTGTTAATTTCTGCCGTACAGCAAAGTGAATCAGCTATACGTATACATAGATCCACTCTTTTTTGGATTTCCCTCCCATTTAGGTCATTACAGAACATTGAGTATAGCTCCCTGTGCTATACAGTAGGTTCTCATTAGTTATCTATTTTATACATAGTATCAATAGTGTATATATGTCAATCCTAATCTCCCAATTCATCCCACACACACCCTTTCCCCCTTGGTATCCATACGTTTGTTCTCTATGTCTCTGTCTCTATTTCTGCTTTGTAAATAAGATCGTCTATACCAATATTTCAGATTCCACATATATGCATTAATATACGATATTTGTTTTTCTCTTTCTGACTTACTCACTCTGTATGACAGTCTCTAGGTCCATCCACATCTCTACATATGACCCAATTTCATTCCTTTTTATGGCTGAGTAATATTCCATTGTATATATACATCTTCTTTATCCATCCCTTTGCTATTGCTAATAGCCTATGTTATTAAAAATTATATGAAACAACACATACATCCATAGAGAGCATATAGAAAACACACGTATTACTTTTAGTAATAACTGAGTTGCAAATGGTTGGTGCAGATAATTAGTAATTTTACCTGAATGCAAAGAAGTGATAGATGGGCATTTTCTACGATAGTTTTAAAAAGCCCTGTGGAGATGGTGAGAGTCATGCTATACCTTGAAAGTGAGGTAGAGACCAGATCTGAAGCAGAGGAAAGAATGCACAGTCAAGCGATACCATAAATCAAAAATGGAGGATGGAAATACACCACCTAACTTTGGGGCTCTTGAAAGCTGTTTGAGAGCCCTGATCTTGCCCTGCTATGTTGCCATAAAATTTTTAAAAGATTTAAAAAAATGAACCCTGGCACAAATTCTGATCCATCTTAGTTACCCTCTACGCACAGATAATGTAACCGTGCCTGACACACACGGGCACACTCAACAGACACCTGTCACGGTCAGCACGGCTTGGTGACCGCGCTCACAGGCTGGGCTGCATCCAGCCGGTTCAGATCCCTGGGGCCGTGGGACCTTGGCTGAGTCATCTCAGCTCCACGTCTGAATGGGGATACTAGCTATAACTCATGCCCACCATCACCATACGTCGTAACCATCAGCTAGTTTTCATTTGTTTTACCGTTTTAGTCAAATGGAGACTGAAGTGGTCTGCTACGTGTCCTAGGGAGGAGCTCTCGGTGCTTGTGAACCAAACCCCTGGGGAGCTTCCTTCCAGAATCGCACCTCCTGCGTTCACCAAGGTGAACTCTCTCCTTAGGGACTGTCAAACCCAAAGTCTAATTTGGACTCTGAGTACTGCTCAGTGCTAAGCTATCTGGAGACCTGTATCTCTTTCAATGCTGGAATTTACCATGGAGTAAAATTCCCCAGCGGCCTACATGTTTCACAGAAGCACACAATGGAGAAGACATCTTTTCCTCTCCTCTGATGTGGGTTGGACGCAGGGGCACCCACATAGGCCTGTTGGACATTCAAAAGATCATTGGTATAGTTACAGAGGAGAAAGCGGGTCCACCCAGGGGTTTGCTCAACCAGACCCATCCCTTACCTAATGGATGGATCACATCAAAGCAGTCTGCATTTTTCCTTTCCTTTTTCCATTTTAATCTCAGTCTTTCGGGCCTCAGGGCTGGGAATCTGTTCTGCTGCAACTGCCCCAAACAATGGGTGTCCGGGTCCTTCCGTATGGGGTGGCCCGGGCCATGCAGGGATTCTGTGACTCTGGAGGCCCTGACCGGGGGGAGCTCTCATTGGAGGGCACCCTTGGAAATCGCAGCTCTTCACTCAACAATCAGGGCTCCTTCCGCCGAGCTCGGAGGCTCAAGTACTTCTCATCAGGTGTCTGCAGGACGAGATTTGCCTCTTGGATTAGCCAGATGCACGGTATGCACCATTTACTTCCCAGTTCAAGGGTCAGAGGAGGGTGAATGGTCCTAGGACAAAATTAACGTCAGGGAAGGGGCCTCCTGTTGTAGGCAGAATGGTATTTTCTCACCATCCACACTCCGTGAAGTTAAGAGAAATTTACCGCAGAAGTGATTTTTCTGTTTGCAGATTAGGAAGGAGGAAGAGGAATAAGAAATAAGGAATACGGAAGGGGAAGCGGATGAGGTCTTTAACTTCTGAGGAGAGGCAGCCAGGATGGCATTTTGAGAACCGTTCATCATCCGGGAGCTGAAGCTTCTCCGCGGTGAGCAAGGGCAAATGGGGACTGATTCTCTGTGAACTGGCCCGTGCACACCTGGCCCCTCGCTGAACCAGACGGCAAGCCCAGACAGCAAGCCCCAGAAGGTCACAGTGGGCCCGGCTGCCCCGCGGTCCGAGGCCAGCTGAACCTGAGCACAGCCCCCCTGCCTGGGAGGGCGGTGACAACCACACACACGTGGGGGGCCTGGTCCACGGCTGCAGACGGAGGCCCGTGAGGAGGAGGAGGAGGTGTGTGCTGGGGGGTAGGGGGTGGGCAGCGGGTTTTATTCCTCGCAGCCGTTATGGAAAGGACCACGGGGGCTTCAGCCTAAAGAGCAGCCCTGAAATAACGTTCAGGACTTGACAGATGCCACTGCTCCACTCTGCCTCTGCCCGCTGTGGCCGCCTGGCCGAGGCTGGGTGGCGGTGAGCCCGCCTCCGGGCACTGCCTGCCCTCCCACAGCTGGGGTGGAGCAAGGGGCCCAGCTCTGACTTGCAGTGTCCCTTCCGGAGGGAGAAAGCCAAGCTGGAGGAGGAAGACAGTCCCCACATTTCCAAAGGGTCTCCCTGGAAAGCCATCTTGAATGTGGCTCCCGTGTTATACGGTCACTTTTGATGTGAACACATGTGATTTGGCCAGGGTACCAATAATGCTGGAATTCCGTAGGGTCTATTTTGAGAATTCTACTTAAAGCCGATTCCCTGATTTATTGATAATTTGCCTAAGCTGATATTACAATGAAAGTCGAACCCTTAGCAGCACAGAGATTAAGGACACAGAGATTTATATCCACGTTCCTACAAGCGGAACATGGTCTGTGTTTTCTAACTGGAATTATAGGCACAAGTCATCTCGCCTGGGTTTCTACGAGCTATCATCATCATCTCAAAAAGAAGCCATACGGCATAGTAATATAACAGAAAGAATTTAACATTTAAAATCAGAAGACCTGGATTTGAGTCTAATTCCATTTATCAGCTTCAATTCTGCGATCCTCAATTTTCTCATCTCATCTCATCTCCGCCCATCTTGTCCTTAAAGTGGAAATAATAATATCTACTTCACAGAGTCGATGTGAATTAACCAAAATGAAGACTCTCAAAGCCCTGATACGATGTCTAACACACACATTGGCTCCAATGTCCTTATAATGAGCTTGCTTGAAAAAGCCAGTCATAATGCTGGGTAATATTCAGCATGAACTTGACAGAGTCACTGCCCCCGGGATGCTTGTTGCCAGCAGTTTTCTCTGGGCTCTGTGGGAGGTGGGGACTGTTGGCACACTGTCCTTCTCGCCCCCAGGAATCAGCTCCATGTGGCTTGACTGGGCTGCTACCCTCTCGGTGTGAAGATGGGCAAGTGGCCCAGGGCTGACCAATCAGTTTCTTCCCTGAGAGTTTTCTAGGCACTGTTTGGAAACAGATGCTGCTCCATAGGGTAAATTTCCTAACAGATGGAGAAAGTCTGCAAGGAAAAAAGTCAACCAAAACTAGGAGGAGAACCAAGAGGAGAAAACATCACTGAAAGTAGGACAAGTCAAGCCTGAAGGCAGACACACACCCTTATTTGCTTCAGTTATTTCAGATTGAGTTTCTGTCACTTGCAACTGAAAGCATCTGGACTGAAGGGTCCAATGTGGGGACAGATGAGCACAAACTCCCTTTGCTCCCCTCTCCCCCCCACACTACTTCCCCTGATAGCTGGCAAATACGTAGATATTGCCTGAAGCCCTAGGAAGAGATGGAGGTGTCTACGGTCCCTTACTTACAAGATTAGTGTTATTATCAAATTGGAATTAAAATAAGGTCACAGACGGAGTCAAGATGGACCAAATCCATCTTCCTAAGGGTTGGGGGGGAGGGAGTAAACCCCTGTTTAGTGAGCGTCTCTGTATGCCAGACGCCGCACTGGCATTTTCATGTGTCTTCTCACTTAACCCTAACAGCGGCCCTGGAGGCAGAATGCTCTTACCCTCCATCGGCAAGTACAGAGACTGAGTACCGTGTCCGCGGTCACACAGGGAGCCACTGGCCAGGCCTTCTCAACACCCAAACCCTGCTCTTCGCCTCACCTTGGTCTACGCTGCAAGTGAAACTGATACCCAGAGTGAAACAGTCAGGGTGGTCAGTGAGAGGCATGGGAAAGGCATCAGCCCTGGTCCACTTTGAATACGAGACGGGGCAGTTCATCCGTGCCGAGGGGGACCACTGGGCCAAGGGTTGGAGGTGAACGTGGGGCTCCGGGGAAATCAAGGTGACCCATCCTGGTGGGTTTGAGGCTGTGTGTCCAAGAGCACTGAGAAGGCGTGTCATCTGGGCCTTACCTGGGAGGTCTTGATGTCTGAGAGGTGTGAACTGAATTTGAGAAGCAGAGTTGCCGGGGATTCTGAGACAGTGAAAGCAATAGGAACTAGTATTTCTGGAGGTTACTCTGGGGAACATACAGTGAATCAAGGCCCTCCCTCAGAGGAGACCCCTCCCTCCTTGGCCTTTGGGGCTTGGACAGCTGCCCACCCAGTGCTTCTCCTTGTCTAACTGGGCGGACTGTGGGGCAGTGGCTCCCTGCTCCTACAGGTTACACATGCGCGTGACTCCGGCACTCACGTGCGTCCCGGCAGCCTGTGCCCCAGGAGGCTGCACAGATCGTGGTATGAGGGTGGGCGCCAGGCTTGAACCTAGAGGTAGAAGGGTCCCTGGGGTACCTGGAACAGCCCACTTCCCTGCATGGGGGTTGATGACTCCGCCTATTTGACAATAAATTGTCACTTTACTGCTTTTGGCCACTTCCCTCTATGTAAATATCTAGCTGGAAGACTTTATGGGGAGGAGTCTGGTCTAAGGAAAGGTTTATATATTTCTGAATCATTTGGCTTCATGCTCTCCTAGAAGCCTGTTGAATTCTACCAGCCAGATTTTGGGAAGACTGTGAAATACACAGCACCAGGAACGTTTCCATGGGCGTCCCCGACTGTCACGTCACACGGAGAAGTGGTGTCTGGAGAAGGGCAGTGACATCCTCAGGTTCATACGAGTTGAAGCTGAACCGGGAGCAGAGGGAAGTCTTTTAGCTCCATGTCCACTGTCATTTCTTTTTTTTTTTTCTTTTAATAAATTTATTTATCTATTTATTTTTGGCTGCATTGGGTCTTCGTCATTGGGTCTTCGTTGTGGTGCGCAGGCTTCTCATTGCGGTGGCTTCTCTTGTTGTGGAGCACGGGCTCTAGGTGTGCGGGCTTCAGTAGTTGTGGCACGCGGGCTCAGTAGTTGCGGCTCACGGGCTCTAGAGCACAGGCTCAGTAGTTGTGGCACACGGGCTTAGTTGCTCCGCAGCATGTGGGATCTTCCCAGACCAGGGCTCGAACCCGTGTGCCCTGCATTGGCAGGTGGATTCTTAACCACGGCGCCACAAGGGAAGTCCCCACTGTCATTCCTTTTACTCCAGAATGTGTACAGATACCTGAAACCGCCTCTGTCCAAGAAAACAGCCCCGTGTGCTCACTTCCCCAAATTGTATTCTTTGTAACTGAAAGTCCTGAATCCTTAAAAGTGTAACCATACCTGGAAGGGGTGAATGAATTCAGGGGGAAGGGGTTTCAGCTTTGCTGCAAAGAACAGGCTGTGAAAGAAGAGGTGATGGTGAGAACAAAAGAGTGTGTATGGAATTGGGAGTGTGGGGAGAGGGGAGGAGGGAATGAGGGTGGCGACCCCAGGGGCTGGGGGTGCTGACAGGGATGCCAGAATGGGCCTTCCTGGTGATCCTGAGCGCTGCTTTGCAAGGCAGGAGACAGGAGATCTAGTGGTAAGAAGGCACGACGTGATACTCTTAACACCTGGCTTGTCCATGTACAGTCCCCGTAACTACACAGGTGGCTTCTGCAGGGAAGGGGGAGGCAACGATTCTTCGAGGAGGGTATCGGCGGAGTCTATGTGGGAGGTGGCCAGCCCAGGCAGCAATAGCCGTTCATCATAGACATTTGACTGGTTCTAACCCACAGTAGGATGTAGAGGAGACATATAAGGCTTAAAATCAAATCATGTGTCAAGCTGAAGAATAATGGTACTTTCTCTAAGGATTATGTATATATTTTTAATTTCTGAGTGAATTAAGTGCCTACAAAAGGTGTTGAACTGGCAGCCTAGAAAGCTGGAGTCTTTGATTTATGCCCAGAAGAAGAAAGACAGAGACAGCCTCCTGAAGCATTCCTGAGTCCCTGAGCCCACGTGCTCTGCCCTTTGTCTGGCTAAGAGTACTGACCCACCGTCCGCTGTGTGCACACCATTCCCACCATTCTGTATAAGCTTTAGGTTAGGATGATACAAAGGCTAAATGGTAGGGAAATAAAATACATGAATTTGAGGCAGCTTACAAAGGAATTATTCTGTTGTTTATGGACAGATCCATAACACTAACTCTTGTACATCTTTACATTGAATTTCTATTTTCAAAGTACATTTGCATATTCTATCTCATAACCCTTTCTTAAAATATTTGCAATCTTTGTTATTGTCATGTTTGTCTTTGGATGGGAGACTGGGGTAGAGATGATGATAGCATGGTAGATTTGGAAGCACTCTTAGAGAAGTGATGGGACTAAAGGCAGGACCCGGACGTCCTGAAGAGAGAGAAGATGCAGAGAGAGAAGCTCCCCTTGGGCAGTGGAGGGGGTGCTGGAACCAACCTCCCTAACTTCCTCTCCACTTTCCACTGGTCCAGACATTGGTCATAATTATGTAACACAGAGCAAAAAAGAAAAAGCACACACACACATACACACACAGATCATGTAATAACAATAATAAAAACATTAACAGAAATAGCACCTTATGAGAGAAGAAAGTATCGGGATAAAGTAGAGGCCTAGAGGCAGAATAGCTGTGTGGTCATTGAGGTTAGGAAAAGCTGGGTTGCTTATAGGACGCTTCAGCTGTGTGAGTTACAGATGCCCTATTAGCGAACTAGGGGAGCAAAAGGAACCGCAGAGGATTAAACACAGCACGTACGTAAAGCCATCAGCACTTAGTTGGTGGCTGAATATATATTACCTCTCCTACTAGAAAACAATTATGGCTCAATCAGGTAGACAAATATAATTATTTTGGGTTTTTTTAAGTAAACAAAAGATTGATTTTTACATTAAAACTCTGATTAGTATTGGCTCTAACTTTGATTTCTTTACTTTTTTTTTTTTTAATTGAGTAGATTCTTGACTTGATAGATGAGTTAGGCTTTAGTTATATTCCCCTGGCATTGAGTCTGGAGAAGCTTTCTGGGTGTGTAATATGTTGGCAAAATATTGAAATACTTAAAATTAGCTACTAACATATGGGAGAAGAAGTGACTCCCTGAATCCATCCCTTTCAAAAGGAGGGGTGTTCCTAGGAGAGAGGGAGATTCCGGGGCCCTCCATGCTCAGGGTCCTGTCACCCACCGTTGATGGGAATGTGCACACATAGACACGGCCCACACCTCCTTCAGCAATCCGGAAATACCATCATGCAGCCACACAGATGACGTGGCTTTAACGAGTATGTTTGTATTTGATGTTATTAGAAATGAAATGTTTGTGGAAATGTCACTGCACAAGGAAGGCACCTACATGGGGCAAGGAGGTGAGAGTCTTAATAAAAGCTGAAAGTACCACTACACGTGCTCACACACTCACATCCAAACGTGTGTCTACTTCATTCATAGTCATGGTTCAATCCAAATCATGTGTCAAAGTGAAAGTACTGAAAAGACAACCAGAATTCTAATGTCTACATTGGCTGTGATGGTATGTTTGCTAACCTTTATTTTTCTTCCACATCTTAGAGATGGAAAAGTGAGCAGCAAAAAGATCAGGGTGACATGGTATCATCCATCCAGAAGGGGAACCCATGAGGTCTGACCCCCAGCCTCACATCACAGTTACTGATTCCAAATGACGTCCTCACGTTAGAAGAACATTGGTCAGATTGCAAACATGCCGAATGTCTTTATTTCCTTCAAATGTAACATAGAGCTGTATTCCATTTCTCAGTCAAGTTGAAGAGACTTACTGGGCCCCAGCTTTGCAGGCATTGTGATAGGCTCTGTGTCTTGTCCAGATACAGGTATACTGCATCCTCCCATCCAGGGAAACATTGGTTCATTTGATGGATGGTCCAGTGCTGATTTAGCACCTACTGTGAGCTGGACACTTTGCAAGTACTATAGATAAAACTATTAGCAAATTTGGGTTTTTTCCTAAAGTTGCTTACAGTTTAAGAGGGAGACTGACCAACGGTTACAAATGTAAAAGATACTGAATAAATCAAGATAAATGGCACTAACTGGCATAAAAAAAGAACTCTAGAATCTCAGACCCTTCCAGCAAAAAAGAGGACTTTTTTAGCTTATGCTAACTCATAGGGGGGGCAGAGCCATCACCTGGGAGGTCAAAGGAAGAGTTTAGGCAAAAGTGAGATGGCCCAGACTAAGGCAGTGGCAGTGAGATAACAAGCAGAGGCAAGATTCAAGAGATACCTCGTAGAAGGCACAATGCTAGATGCTGTATCTGCACTAGGTACTGGTCAGCAACAGGACAGGTTAATTGAACAGGATGATTATTATGAAAAATAATCAAGAAGATAAAGAAGTGCATTTTAAGTCCCAAAGTAATACAGGTACATGTAATAACAGAAAGAAACCAGTAATATTATAACTAAATCTAAAAATTAGTGATGTTACTGTTTTGTGAAAAAAAATAATACTTATCTGAAACTCAAGTATCAGCTGCTCTTAACATGGAAGAGACCAAGTGTTTTGATGCTTGGAGAGCAGTGGCACAGGAAACAAGGAAAATATTTTAAAATGCTAAAATTCTGTGTCCTTAAGAAAAGGAAAAAGCCTAATTATTAACTCTAGGTAATTTTAGAAAAATACATTTAATTCCATGTTAAAGATGTATGGATGATCTGCAGAAAAATTGAAAGATAATGTATAACATCTAAACTATTTGAGAGAAGAAATAAAAGAATGAAAAGGAAAAGAAAAAAAACACAGACAAGTATAATAGTGTGGCAAAAAATCTGAGAGAGGGCTAAATAAGCAACTGCAAAGAATGATACATAGAAAATATAGAGGTAGATAATTAGAAAAAGTACTAAGATTATACTACCAATAAATATGAGTATATTAACTTTATCAAAACACAGAGATTCACAGATTTGGGGAAATTTTTGGTTTTAGGCTACTTAGGAGAAATACAAATAAAATAAAGCAACATAGAAGTCTTAGTAATATGCCAGGAAAATAATAACAAAAACAGGTACAAAGATATTAATATCAAAGAACAGAAATCAAGGTAGAAAGACTAACCACAAGAAACAGTGCTATGTATAGGATCAATAGTACAACCCCCCAAGAAGAAATAATAGTCATGAGCTTTAGTGATATGAACAAAATGGTTACAAAATAAAAATTTTTGTATATGCAAGGAGAAATGGACAATTCTACTATTAAAATAAAAAATATTAATACAATTCTCAAAAAATGAGAGTGCAAATAAGCAAAAAAAAGTTCTCAGAAAATTTTCATAACACAATCAACAATCCGAAAATAAATGAATTAGACAGATATAGTTATGTAGATAGATAGGTAAATGATAGATATAGAAAGAGAGAGAAAAATAATTGAATTCAAAAAATGGAGAATGCTCCTCCTTTTCAAACACAACAGAATTTTCACAAACCAGCTATGTTCAGGCCAAAAAAAAAAAAAAATCTCAATACATTTAATGGTCAGAATGCTATAAGCCATGTTCTCAGAACAAAATACATTAAAATTAAGACTTAAGAGAGAAATCAGGGAAATTACTTGAAAAGAGAAATCCTGGTTTAAGCAGAAATTCAAATAATAATTACAAAATATTTATAAAAGAATGAGAACATTATATAGTAAATCACATGGAATGTGGGCTAGGAAATCTATAGTCTTCAGTGACATTCTTAGACAATAAGAAGCATTAGAAGTAAATTCAATAGCTATACATGTCCATTAGGAAAACTTTACAAATAACAAACAAAAAAACCCAAACAAGCAGTGCCTTAAAAAAAAGAGAACCAGGTGTTGTTTTTCTTTACTTAAAAGGAAGTCCAAGCGGTGCCTTCAAGAGGGCAGAGGAGTAAGACGTGAAGATCACCTTCCTCCCCACGAATACATCAAAAATACATCTACATGTGGAACAACTCCTACAGAACACCTGCTGAACACTGGCAGAAGACCTCAGACTTCCCAAAAGACACCCTCAGGTGACCTACATGCAGAGGCAGGGCCAAATCTAAAGCTGAACCCCAGGAGATGTGTGAACAAAGACGAGAAAGGGAAATCTCTCCATGCAGCCTCAGGAACAGTGGACTAAATCTCCACAGTCAACTTGATGTACCTGCACCTGTGGAATACCTGAATAGACAACGAATCATCCCAAAATTGAGGTGGTGGACTTTGGGAGGAACTGTAGACTTGGGGTATGCTTTCTGCATCTAACTTGTTTCTGGTTTTATGTTTATCTTAGTTAAGTATTCAGAGCTTATTATCATTGGTAGATTTGCTTATTGATTTGGTTGCTCTTTTCCTTTTTTTTAAATATATATATATATATTTTTCTTTTTCTCTTTTTGTGAGTGTGTATGTGTATTCTACTTTATGTGATTTTGTCTGTATAGCTTTGCTTTTTCCATTTGTCCTACGGTTCTGACTGTCCTTTTTTTTTTTAGTATAGTTTTTAATGCTTGTTATCATTGGTGGATTTGTTTTTTGGTTTGGTTGCTCTCTTCTTTCTTTCTCTCTTTCTTTTTTTTATTACTTTTTAATTTTTAATATTTTTTCTAAAATATAACTTTATTTTATTTTATTTTTTCTTTCTTTCTTTCTTTCTTTTTTCTCCCTTTTCTTCTGAGACAAGTATCTGACAGGGTCTTAGTGCTCTGGCCAGGTGTCAGGCCTGAGCCACTGAGGTGGGAGAGCCAAGCTCAGGACGTTGGTCCAGCAGGGACCTCCTGGCCCCATGTAATATCAAATGCAGAAAGCTCTCCCAGAGATGTCCATCTCAACGCTAAGACCCAGCTCCATTCAATGACCAGCAAGCTACAGTGCTAGACACCCTATGCCAAACAACTAGCAAGATAGGAACACAACACCACCCATTAGCAAAGAGGCTGCCTAAAAACATAATAAGTTCACAGACACCCCAAAACACACCACCAGATGTGGTCCTGCCCACCATAAAGACAAGATCCAGCCTCATCCACCAGAACACAGGCACAAGTCTGCTCCACCAGGAAACCTACAAAACCCACTGAACCAACCTTACCCACTGGGAGCAGACACCAAAAACAATGGAAACTACGAACCTGCAGCCTGCAAAAAGGAGACCCCAAACACAGTAAGTTAAGCAAAATGAGAAGACAGAGAAATACACAGCAGATGAAGGAACAAGGTAAAAACCCACCAGACCAAACAAATGAAGAGGAAATAGGCAGTCTACCTGAAAAAGAATTCAGAGAAATGATAGTAAAGATGATCCAAAATCTTGGAAATAGAATGGAGAAAATACAAGAAACGTTTAACAAGGACATAGAAGAACTAAAGGAAAACAAACAATGATGAACAACACAATAAATGAAATTAAAAATTCTCTAGAATGAATCAATAGCAGAATAACTGAGGCAGAAGAATGGATAGGTGACCTGGAAGATAAAATAGTGGAAATAACTACTGCAGAGCAGAATAAAGAAAAAAGAATGAAAAGAATTGAGGACAATCTCAGTGACCTCTGGGACAACATTAAATGCACCAACATTCAAATTATAGGGGTGCCAGAAGAAGAAGAGAATAAAAAGGGACTGAGAAAATATTTGAAGAGATTATAGTTGAAAACTTCCTAATATGGGTAAGGAAATAGTCAATCAAGTCCAGGAAGTACAGAGAGTCCCATACAGGATATATCCAAGGAGAAACATGCCAAGACATATATTAATCAAACTATAAAAAAATAATACAAAGAAAAAATATTTAAAGCAGCAAGGGAAAAGCAACAAATAACATACAAGGGAACCCCCATAAGGTTAACAGCTGATCTTTCAGCAGAAACTCTGCAAACCAGAAGGGAGTGGCAGGACATATTTAAAGTGATGAAATGGAAAAACCCAAAACCAAGATTACTCTACCCAGCAAGGATCTCATTCAGATTTGATGGAGAAATTAAAATCTTTACAAAGAAGCAAAAGCTAAGAGAATTCAGCACCACCAAACCAGCTCTACAACAAATGCTAATGGAACTTCTCTAGGCAGGAAACACAAGAGAAGGAAAAGAATTGCAATAACCCAAAACAATTAAGAAAATGGTAATAGGAACATACATATTAAGAGATGGACTTCTCAAACTCTTCCAAAATATAGCAGAGGGAGGAACACTCCCAAACTCATTCTATGAGGCCACCATCACCCTGATACCAAAACCAGACAAAGATGCCACAAAAAAAGAAAACTACAGGCCAATATCACTGATCAACATAGATGCAAAAATCCTCAACAAAATACTAGCAAACAGAATCCAACAGCACATTAAAAGGATCATACACCATGATCAAGTGGGGTTTATCCCAGGAATGCAAGGATTCTTCAGTATATGCAAATCAATCAATGTGATAAACCATATTAACAGATTGAAGGAGAAAAACGATATGATCATCTCAATAGATGCAGAAAAATCTTTAGACATAATTCAACACCCACTTATGATAAAACAGTCCAGAAAGTAGGCATAGAGGGAACTTACCTTAACATATTAAAGGCCATATATGACAAACCCACAGCCAACATCTTGCTTAATGGTGAAAAACGGAAACCATTTCCACTAAGATCAGGAACAAAACAAGGTTGCCCACTCTCACCACTGTTATTCAACATAGTTTTGGAAGTTTTAGCCCCAGCAATCAGAAAAGAAAAAGAAAGAAAAGGAATCCAAATCAGAAAAGAAGAAGTTAAACTGTCACTGTTTGCAGATGATATGATACTATATAGAGAGAATCCTAAAGATGCTACCAGAAAACTACTAGAGCCAATCAATGAATTTGGTAAAGTAGCAGGATACAAAATTAATGCACAGAAATCTCTTGCATTCCTATACACTAATGATGAAAAATCTGAAAGAGAAATTAAGTAAACATTTCCATTTACCATTGCAACAAAAAGAATAAAATACCTAGGAATAAACCCACCTAGGGAGAAAAAAGACCTGTATGCAGAAAACTATAAGACACTGATGAAAGAAATTAAAGATGATACAAAAAGATGAAGAGATATACCATGTTCTTGGTTTGGAAGAATCAACATTGTGAAAATGACTATACTACCCAAAGCAATCTACAGATTCAAGGCAATCCTTATCAAACTACCAATGGCATTTTTCATGGAACTAGAACAAAAAATTTCACAATTTGTATAGAAACACAAAAGACCCTGAATAGCCAAAGCAATCATGAGAAAGAAAAACAGCTGGAGGAATCAGGTTCCCTGACTTCAGACTATACTACAAAGCTACAGTAATCAAGACAGTATGGTACTGGCACAAAAACAGAAATATAGATCAATGGAATAGGATAGAAAACCCAGAGATAAACCCACGCACATATGGTCACCTTATCTTTGATAAAGTAGTCAAGAATATATAATGGAGAAAAGACAGCCTCTTCAATAAGTGGTGCTGGGAAAACTGGACAGCTACATGTAAAAGAATGAAATTAGAACACTCTCTAACACCATACACAAAAAAAACTCAAAATGGATTAAAGACCTAAATATAAGGCCAGACACTATAAAACCTTTAGAGGAAAACATAAGCAGAACACTCTATGACATAAATCCCAGCAAGATCCTTTTTGACCCATCTCCTAGAGAAATGGAAATAAAAACAAAAATAAACAAATGGGACCTAATGAAACTTAAAAGCTTTTGCACAGCAAAGGAAACCATAAACAAGACCAAAAGACAACCCTCAGAATGGGAGAAAATATTTGCAAATGAAGCAACTGACAAAGGATTAGTCTCCAAAATATACAAGCAGTTCATGCAGCTCAATATCAAAAAAAATCCCCAAAAAAAACCAATCCAAAAATGGGCAGAAGACCTAAATAGACATTTCTCCAAAGAAGATATACAGATTGCCAACAAACACATGAAAGAATGCTCAACGTCACTAATCATTAGAGAAATGTAAATCAAAACTACAATGAGGTATCATCTCACACCAGTCAGAATGGCCATCATCAAAAAATCTACAAACAGTAAATGCTGGAGAGGGTGTGGAGAAAAGGGAACCCTCTTGCACTGTTGATGGGAATGTAAATTGATACAGCTACTATGGAGAACAGTATGGAGGTTCCTCAAAAACCTAAAAATAGAACTACCATGCGGCCCAGCAATCCCACTACTGGGCATATGCCCTGAGAAAACCATAATTCAGAAAGAGTCATGTACTACAATGTTCATTGCAGCTCTATTTACATAGCCAGGACATGGAAGCAACCTAAGTGTCCATCAACAGATGAATGGATAAAGAAGATGTGACACATATATGCAATGGAATATTACTCAGCCATAAAAAGAAACAAAATTGAGTTATTTGTAGTGAGGTGGATGGACATAGAGACTGTCATATAGAGTGAAGTAAGTCAGAAAGAGAAAAATAAATACCGTATGCTAACACATATATATGGAATCTAAAAAAAAAAAAAAAGGCTCTGAAGAGCCTAGGGGCAGGACAGGAATAAAGATGCAGACATAGAGAATGGACTTGAGGACACAGGGAGGGGGAAGGGTAAGCTGGGACGAAGTGAGAGAGTGGCATGGACATATATACACTACCAAATGTAAAATAGATAGCTAGTGGGAAGCAGCTGCATAGCACAGGGAAATCAGCTCGGTGCTTTGTGTCCACCTAGACGGTTGGCATAGGGAGGGTGGGAGGGAGACGCAAGAGGGAGGAGACATGGGGATATATGTATATGTATAGCTGATTCACTTTGTTATACAGCAGAAACTAACACACCGTTGTAAAGCAATTATACGCCAATAAAGATGTTAAAAAAAAAAAAAGCAAGTCCAGAAATGGGTGGTTACTGGTGTTAAGTCAGTGTTTAAATAGTATCCAGCCAAGGGTTTTACGATTTTGTTAGCCTTTGCCTTATCACTCAAGATATCTGTTGCTTCTCCAGACATTTCATTCATATCCAAGCAGGAAGGAGAAGAGTGTGGTAGCTTTTGTCCACCCCATTTTAAAGGAAAACAAATGTATTCCTTAAATCCTAGTAGAGTTCATTGGCCAGAGGTATATAGCAAATGGCCAATGTTGGCTACAAGGGAAAATTTGAAAATGAATCATAGAGCCAATGAAGGAAACAAATAACCATAAAAGAGAATGATATAAAAGAAACAACAATAAAAACAGAAAACCTGATCAATAAAAATAAAATCTGGTCATTTGAAAAGACCAATAAAATAGATAAAACCCAGGCTAGTGTGATCGAAGGAAATATATTATACAAGCACTATTGGAAATAAGAAAGAAGACACGAATTAAATTTTAAATATTGGGAGAATGTGAGGTATAGCTCTAAGCCAATAGTTCTGAATATCTAGATGAAATAAATGGTTTCTTAGGAATATGGAACTGCCAACATTGACTCAGTAGGCAGAAACCCTGAATAGAAAAATAATCACCAAATAAATTTCAAAATGCATCTACCAGCAAAAGAATACAGTGGAGTCCCATCAGATATAAAATTACATACAGTCAGATGGTCTTTTAAACTCCCTTAGGAGTCTAGCATAAGCATTTTTTTCCCTCCAGAATTGGAAGGGTTCACTCTTTTTTTAGAGGTGGATCAAAAATGAAGCCACTTGTTTAAATTTAGAAACTTGTTGCTTGAAAACATTCTCTTCAGACGTTAGAATCACATTCATCTTCATGAAATACACACAGGAAAGGAAGCCAATTGAGGAAGAAACATACAACTGCCATCTCATCCTTATTCTGTGTCTGGAATACTCGAGAATACAGTTTAGAATAAGATTTGTGTGCCTACGGGCAATTAGTTTATAATAAAGATTGTTTTAAAGCAGTGGGGAAGGAATTCACTATTAAATAAATGGTGCTGGGAAAATGATAATTGTCTATCTAAAAGGAAAAGAGAGAGAAAGTCAAATAGACACAGACACAGACAGAGACAATTTTTTTCTTGATCTTACAAAAAAATTAATTCAAGATGGGATGAAGAGTTTAATATAAAGAAGAAAATTCTTTAAGTATTTGAGGAAAATATCAGAGAATGTGTTTTTAAATTGTGTACTGGGAGGCTTTCCTAAGCAAGATACAAAACCTAGAATTTATAAAGGAAAAGATTGACAGGTTTTTCTGTACAAAAATTCTAAATGTCTGCATGACAAAAGACTCCATAAACAAAGTTAAAAGACAAGTAAAAGAAATACTGGTGCAGTGGAGTAATATTTTGATATAATAACTGATTTTTCTCTACCTTCCTGTTATGCAGGCCCCCTATCCCCTCACCCAGCTGCCCCCTCCTCATCTCGGCAGCAGCAAGGGCGTTCTACGTTCCTTGCCTCAGAGAACACATGACACAGAATAATGCAGAGAACGAAAGGGTCCCTTCTCAGTTTTCGAATTTCAAAAGCCTAGGACATGGCATAGAATAACATTTGGAAAAATGTGTTTGTAACCATCTCAATCTGCAGATTTGATTGTCTCCATTCTCAATCAAGATTTTTTAGTGGCTTCGCGAAGAAAAGGAGTTGAAAAGGAAATAAAGAGAATTGAGAAACTCGTTATCTTGAGAAAGAAATCCTGCCACAGGCTGTTGTCGTAGGGGCTGTGTGTGTGTATGGTGGAGATACAAGTGACAGAAAACTCAGAAACAAGGAGTCTTACCTCTCTTTTTCTTAAGTGAGGCCCAGGGATACACAAGACCCCAACGTGCCCTCTCCTTAACCCAGCCCTGTGTGGTGGGAGAGCAATGGCTCAAAAATGCCTGTGTGGTGTGTCTGGAAGGATGGGTTTGACAGGTACTCAGAGTTTTCTCTCATGTGTAACACACGCAAAAACAGCTAAATTATGCCTATGCACCAAATAATAGCACTGAAGTAGCAAGTCAAGTCACCTTGAATGGCAACAAAGAATGACTCAGCTTTAACTTAAAGATCAAGAACCAGAGGATATAAAGTTTTTCTCAGGGGAGGCAGTGTGGACAAAATGTGACTGAAGACCAGATGCATCCTGCCAACAACACCTTGGTACCCATATACCCCAGAAACTTGACCCCAAGCCAAGGAAAAGAGCCATGATGGTTGGGTCTGAGATTCAGCTTCTGCCATCTAGTGGAAAGGGTGGACATCAAATTAAGTTAGAGGGAAATGAGGAGAGTTTCACTTCTGGCTGATGAGTTTGGAGCCCATTACATTTGCAGCTTTCATTTGGCATCGGAATACCTAAGGCACTCCTGCCAATCATTATGCTAAGACAGGCAGCCTGCCAGAGGTTGGAGCCCCTAGGAAGTTGAGTATATGCGAGGGATGCAGTACATCTCCATACCCATCAACGCCACAGTATAAAAACAGGCAAGTAAACAATACACAGAAAGGAAACACAAAAAAACCAACAAACATACGAGAAGAGCTTCAAGCCAACCAGTAAGCAGAGGTATTCAAGTTTAAACAATAACGAGGTTCTCCACTCCACGCCCTGCAATAGATTGACAATAGTTTTAAAATATTGATAATATCAAGGGTTGCTGAGGGTGGAAGAGAAGAGCATTTCACACACCACTGGGCCATACGTGAAACATCAATCAACATTTTAAACGTGTTTTTCCTTTTGGTCAACAATTCTACCTTGAGGTTCTCTTTTCTGGAGAAATATGCAAGGGCACAAGGAGCCGGCTACAAGTGTGCTGACTGCAGTTTTGTCTAATAATAGAAACAAGCACCACATAGATTGCCATCGTAAGGAATATTTTAAGGTTCATTTTTGTTCTTCCCTTTTACAGAGTGCTATACAGTTGTTTACAAATGGGGTATCGCTAATGTACTTATGTGTTTCTGAACGCTATTATTACATGAAAATAATCAAAGAGCAATGAGTATAGTATGCCATTCATCGATAAAAGATAAGTATCCGTGTCTATCTTGAGAGGGGAATGGAGGTGAGTCAGTGGGCAGACGGTGCTCGCCTCGGGGGAGGGGTGAAGGAGGGGTGAAGAGTAGCTCTCATATTGTACTTAGTATAATTTCATATTCTTTTATTTTTTTATTTTAAAGATTTATTTATTTATTTACTTATTTTTGGCTGTGTTGGGTCTTCGTTGCTGCACGTGGGCTTTCTCTAGTTGCAGCGAGCAGGGGCTATAGTTCATTGCGGTGCGCGGGCTTCTCATTGCGGTGGCTTCTCTTGTTGCAGAGCACGGTCTCTAGGCGTGTGGGCTTCAGTTGTTGTGGCACGCGGGCTCAGTAGTTGTGGCTCGCGGCCCTAGAGTGCAGTCTCAGTAGTTGTGGCACACGGGCTTAGTTGCCCCGCGGCATGTGGGATCTTCCCGGACCTGGGCTCGAACCTGTGTCCCCTGCATTGGCAGGGGGATTCTTAACCACCGTGCCACCAGGGAAGTCCCTCATTTATTCTTTTGAAACGATGGTCATGAAATATTTGTATCATAAAAGTAATAAGAGAGCCAAGAAACTCTCATGGACAAAATTAGGCAGAAAATATTTTGCTTTTATTTAGGTTATTTTGAAAACCAAACACTAGTTTTGTATTATTTAATACCCTCAGCAGTTGCTCCAAGCTCCTGACTCATCAGGGTGCCCTTCCCAGCCCTGAACACAGTGCGTGGAAGATGAAACCACCACTCTTATCCATCCTCAGGGAGCCCTCTCCTGACTGCGGGGGAAGGTGGGGAGGCTGAGAGGCGGGGACACGCGTCGGGGAGAGGAAGCCAAGAACCCAGAAGCTGTCTGATGGTTCCCAGGAAGACTGTGGGCCTGTTGAGCTTGAGAGAAAAGAGAAACAAACATACAAGCAAGCAAGGCACCTGCCCGGAGCACTTGGGAACCACACGTGTCACTTTCCCTTAGGATTCTGTCCTCTGTCAGGAATTCTTACAAACATCTGCATCTCCCTCTTCCAACTCAACTGCAAACTACTGAAGAACAGAGTTTCTCCTTTCATCTTCTGCATCCCCAGTACGTGTGTCCACAACAGGGCATTGCACACAATAAATTCACTAGCTGTGTGTGAATGGATTGGTCTACCCCAGTCTTGCCTCTGCTGTCTGAACCCTCCCAGCTTGTAAGCACCACATAAGACAGTAGAAAGACAAGGAATTCCCCCATTGGAAACACCTGTCCTAAGGCCACACTGCAAAGGTAGACTGCCATTCTTAAGGATTTTGTGTGTCTGCTGCACTGAATTCATTTTGAGAAGCCGTTTTATAAAAAGGATGTTTCTGTAAGGTGAGATGGTGCCTTTCTGATCTACAGTCAGGGAAAACCTCCTAAAGGAGCTTAGTTTGAGAGATGGCAGGTGTTTGGGGGAGTTGGCATGTGCTCTGTGTGTAAAAGTTGCCTCACAGCCACTCTCTGAGGTGTGAATTGGGAATGACATGAGTTGGAAAAAGAGAGGAGACGGACAAAGAGACATTTTGCTGGCTTTTGCAAAAACAGAAAAGCTGGTGAAGGAACACAGAATAGGACAAAGAACGAAATCCAGGACGCAGTGGTTGGCTCTGTTAGAAGATGTGATACAGAGATGAGAAAATGTTGGAGAGAAGTGGTTGGTGGGTACCAGTGAAACATCGGGGAGATATTTCAGCCCTGGCATGGCGAGTCAGAATAATAAGAGGCATATGACCGAGAGGCAAAGATGAGACACCCAAAGGATGATTGGGTCTTGGGAGCAATGCCTGGCACCAGCTCTGCACGTGAAGCATCCTGGGTGAACCTCATCCAAGCCCACACCCTGGCTGGTTGGCTAAAACTTTGGGTTTTATTGAGAGCATTCCCTGCCTGAGAAACTCCCTGATTGTATTCTTGGCTGCTCTGAAACAGCACCAAGTTCTTCCAGACCTTCTGTGCTATTCAGTAAATTGTTCTTATTCTAATCAGTGAAACCTGGTAGCCTGGGGAAAAAAAGAACGCTTTTTACATGGGCCACCCATTTACAACTATAAGTTCCAGGTAATAGGGAATTTCTTGAGTCTCCTAAATACTCTCTCAGATATAAAAGCAGGCAGCATACCCCAAATGCTTCTGTCTGCAAGAGGCTGCTCTCCGGTTTAAGCTCCTTGGGGGCAGGGATGTTTGGTGCTTGCTGCTGTGTTCCAGGGCCTAACACAGAGCCTGGAATGCAGTCCCTGTGTTTTGAATTGATCTCAACTTTATTCTGCTTCTTTCTTTATTCTGTCCCCCAAACTTAGAAGGGCCTTGTCCACAAAGGCTACCACTGAGAACCAGTCAGCCTGCAGGGACAATTCACACTGATCCCTTCTCTCATGGGTTCCCTATGACCATTATTGCCCGAAGCAAACACTTGGGAATGTAATCTTTCCCCCATTATTTCATGTGAAGTCTTGTATTCCGTGATCACTATGTGACATACGTCTTTCTGAGCCTGTCTCCTCACCCAGAAAATGAAAAGAAAAATACACATCTCACAGGATTTTTGCTGAGATTAAAAGGAATAAGACATAAGAAAGAGTCTAGCAGAGTGCCTGGCCGAGGCTAGGAGCTTGGAATTATACTATTTATTGGCTTCCCTCCCTGGACCAGGGCCCTAGTTCAGGGACCATCTTCAACCCATTTGAATCCCACAATGCCTTGCTCAGAGCTCAGCACAAAGTAGAAGATTCATATAATTATGGAATTTCGGGTTTAAAAGGGACTTAAAGTTCACAGACCCCAGTGGCTTTCAAAATTTTTATTGTGATCCACATTTTACATCAGGACACATTGTGTGTGTGAGTGTGTATGTGTGTATACCAAAAATTTGTATTCTATTGTACTGCATTCTGTTTTAAAAATGCTGACCATGACCCAATAAATTGATTTTGTGACCCATAATGTGGCATGACTTGCAGTTAGAAAACAGTTACCTAGATTCTAGATCAACCACCCGTGAGATGGAGAGACCCTCCCGACACTGTCCATCCCATAGGGACTGTCCAGCACCCATCTCCTTAGATAAGAAATACCCCATGCTGGATAGGGTGCCACTAACTATAAAGCACTAAATATAAAGTAACGCCGAGGCCACAGAGGAAGCTGTCAGAGGGCCCGCCCTGCACCCCGGTGTGTGTGCACCCAGCTGCACGCGGGATGCCGGCCTCTGCTCTCATGGAGAAGCCGACGGTTTGGGCCTTTCAATTATGCATGCCTCTTACGCAAGGGTTCTGGCTAAATGAAGGGGCTGCAGCAAGAATATCCATGAATTCTTCATAAGTGCCGGCGAGGGAGCGCCTCCGTCTTCTCTCCGTGAGCCTTCCAGATGCATCCTCATGACTCGTCCCGGCTCACACACTCGAGCTCTGCTGGGAGGTGTGCGGGTAATTAGGGAACATTCTTCACTGACGATGCTTCCTGCTGGCTGAGAAATAAGAGCTGTCCCGTGTAGGTGGACTGGCTCCAGTTTCTCTAGAGAAAAAGGATCCCCGGGGAGATCTTGGAGGCAGGGGTGCCCATTTGCCCCCAGACCAGGAAAGGAGCAAGCTTTCCAGCAAAGATACACTGTAACCTGGACCAGTCTCCGAAACACCCCTGCAACCCTGCTAAGACGTGGAGCTTCAGAGTTCTACTGCCATTGTCATTTATTTTCATTTTTCTTCCTAGGCTTCCCTCATCTTATTCAGGGTAGAGAGGAACTAAGGATGCAGAAGTCTGCACAGGACCAGGTCACTCCCATTCTCCCAGCAAGAGTGCTGCCCTCTGGCTGGCTGAGGTTCAGGAACAGGTCCTTCGCTGTTTTTCCTTATCCAGTGAAGAGGCTGGGGCTGTGGCAGCTGGTAGAAGAGATTCATCTGAAGAGGAACGAAGACATCTTCCAAAGGGGACAGATGAGTTTGCTGGGGTTTCCACAACAAAATGCCATGGACCAGGCGGCTTGAACACCAGAAGTGTGTCTTCTCATGGTTCTGGAGGCTGGAAGTCGAAGGTCAAGGTGCAGCATTCAGTTTCTAATGAGAGCTCCCTCCTGGCCGGCAGACGGCCGCTTTCTTGCTTTGTCTCACGTGGCTTTCCCTCTGTGTGTGCACAGCCTGGAGTTTCGGGGTGGAAGGAGATCTGATGTCTCTTCCTCTTATAAAGACACCAGTCCTGTTGGATGAGAGCCCCACCCGATGACCTGATTCAACCTTAATTAGATATCTAATTAAGATACAGTCTATCTTCAGATACAGTCACATTGGGGGTGAGAGCTTCCACTATGAATTTTGAGGGGACACAGTTCAGTCCATATTATTCTTCAAGTCAGGGCCAAGAAATGCATCCCAGGTGTTTCTCTCACAAGTACCTGTTGATGTTGCTAATAACTTATCTGAGACAGAAGAGACTTGTGAGGTTAAACCTTGAGCAGGACGGGATCTGGTTGCAGGAGGAGAAGCTCACGCAACTTAAGTTCTGACAAAACTTAGGATTTTGACTGGACTCAATCATGGCAACCTGTGATTTAATTACTTATTTTAGTCAATATTTTAAACACTCTTCATGGAAGCAATGGGAAGAACCTCTAACTTTGTACCTTCCTCGGACCCTAGAGCAGCTTAACACAGCCCCATTAGCGACATGCGGCCAGCATGAGACAGCTCTGGAGGATAAGGATGAATTCATAGGCGCTTCACCTGCATTTGGAGAGCTCACACTTTCTGGTATTTATCTGCATGCTTCTTGGCTGGGCGTGCCAAGGGATGGGAGTCAGGACTCCAGGGACATTTCTGGACTCGTGTGCCATCCTCTTCTGATGGACTTAATCCACCTGCTCTCAGAATGTTGAGCAGCGTTAAAGATGAAGGTTTCAGAAGAAGCCGTCTCACTTTCCAGAGATTCATGAGGATCTATGCACAGTTCTAACAACCAGCAACCCCAGTGTGGGAAGAAGTGATAAAGGAATGGGCTTTTGAAGGGAAGAGCTATCACTCAGCCAACTTACTTCTTAAGTCTCAGCTTCTTAAGTCTCAACTCCAAAGCCGTGTGCCAGCTACTCAGATGCTCCCTTTGCTTCGCAGAGCTCTCTCCCCTCTTCATCCTACCCTCCCTCTCTCCCCACACTCAGCCCCACTTTCCTCCCCACACTTACTTTGCCTGAAAACTTAGTATCTGTCTTCCAAGCAGGAACTCAGGGTCACTATGTCCAAGAGACCTGCCCCACTTTCCTCAGGCTTGGCTGGACACCTTCCCCTCTATTCCTATGTATCCTGAGCTTCTTTCCATCACAGCACTTTCCACATGCCACTGTAATCATCAGTTTACTGATATCTCCTCCCAAGTCAACTGTGAACATTTGGGAAACACAGTTCATGTCTCATTTGTCCTTGTATATTATGTGCTTAACATAGTCCTTGGTGTACTGTCAGCGTGTAATAAGTGCTCAATAAATGAATGAATTATACTTTTCCTTGATCCTGATATTTCCATAAGAGCTTGACCATAGCACATCAACCCAATGGAGAAGTTCTGGGGTGTATGTGTGTGTGGGGTGTGTGTCTGGGCATGTTGCTATTATAGGGATGCGAGAAAGAACGGTCATCTTCCTTGGTGGTAACTGAAGCAACAATGAAAAAAAACTTCTAAATAAAACCTGGCGAAATGTTGACCAACCATCCTGGTTTCCCTGGGACTGAGTGGTTTCCTGAGATGTGGGACTTTTTCTGCTAAAACCAAGGCTGTCCCAGGCAAACCAGGACGAAGGTCCTACCTGAAGGCCACCTGATTCTCCACCTATAGGGCTTCTGTGGTAATCACCCTCCTGGGTCTTTGGCTCTAGGACTCTCTGTAACTTAGCCGCATGGACCAGGTTACATCTGATTCAGCTTTAGCAGATGAGGGGTGAACCATGCCTTGCTAAGAATTTTCCAAGTCATAGAGATGCTTAAAATGGATGAGTCTTTGACATTTTTCCCACTCAAGTTCCCTTGCCCAGGGTCACCCTGTCCTTTCTTTTTAGCTCATTGTTCGTTTTCTTCTTCTAGTGACAGGTCTTCCCTGAGTTTTAGAGATGAGAGAACAGAGCAGCTGCCTTGGACTTGGAGGTAGACCCACTTCTTGGGAATGGAGAGCCACTCCACAGACTCTGTGCTGTCAGGTGAGAGAGGAATAAGATTCTCTTTTGTTTAAAACATTGTAATTCAGAATCACTTTATTATGGAGATTATCATCTACCCTAAATAATACATTAACTAAACATTATCTTCTATCTACAGAGCTCATGATTATTTACCTGTTGTAAAACTCAGAGATTTCTCCACCCCAGAGACCCACGGAAACCAATAACACCAAAATCAACAATCACCACTACTGCCATTTAGTGAGCACTTACTTAGTGCCTGATGGGACCTCCATGACAGGCCCTCAGGATGCATAAGCTCAATTTATCACCAGAGTAGTCCTCTGCGGTGAGTTTTATTTTCTCTATTTTTCATATGAGAAAAAAAGAGCTGAAAGATGATGTAAGTAGTCCAGGTTATACACCCAATAATGGAAGATTCAGGATTTGAAGCTTGACCAGTCTTTCAAACATAAACTATAGAGAATCCAAGTCATTTTTCCTAATATCTAATTCCTTAGACACCCAAAAAGTTAATCAGAGGTCAAATGGACCTCTCTTTTTCCCAGTCTCCTGCCAAGAGAAGCATCTTGACCTCAACATGACCCCTACATTACCCCTCAACATTACTCTCTGTAATGCCCTCTGGTCTCTTCCACCACCTATTTTTTTACACTAACGCCAGAGCTGTGTTTGCAGATCAGGACCCGTTATTCACCTACAGAAAAACTTTTAAAGGTAGTCCACTACCTCCTGCAGCTATTCTTTGAAGGTTGAGGATGAAGTTGGAGGGAATATTGAAATCATGTCTAGTATTAAAAACATTCCCCAGATGAATCAAATAGCTCTCATTTCTCCCATACCCTGCTCATACCTACATTCTAGGGGTGAACCTCTAGCCTAAAAAGAAAACCAAATAAGCAAACAAAGAGCAAAATAGAATACAAATATTTATGGGACACTTGTTCTATGCAGGCAATATGCAGTATCGTATGTCATCTGATTTATTCTCTTAAATATACTAGTTGCATTTGCATATCTTATTTCATTCAATCCTCATAAATGTTCCATGAGAAAGATGTTATTATTATCTCTAGTTTAAAAATGAGAAAATGGATACCTAGAGAGAATAATTCACATGGAATCATGCATTAGTAAATTTCAGAGACCAAAGTGAACCTGGGTCTTGATTCCAAGTCCAGAGCCCTTTCCATAACAATACCCCTCATATGGTACATAGGACCCTTCCCCATCTCCTGTCTTACTTGGCTCCTTCCCATATAGGGCTCTCCTCCATAGCCCCATTCATTAGGATGAGCAGCTCACTGGGCCTGGAATTCTCCGTTTCATTATCATAAGGGCTGTTTCCTCCTCCTCCCCTGCCCATCTGTCCCCTCCTGTCTTCATTCCTTTTCTCCATCCAGGCAAGACCCCATGATCTAACACTTCAAGCAAAAGCAACTCCTGCTGCCAAGTTCCCAAAATGTCCTTGATCTTTTTCTTTCCGTTATGCTGACCTTGAAAAAGCTTCAACCCTGGATCCATCTCCCCTCCTTCATGGGATCTGTGAAGAACCTTTGGAGAAAATCACAACTCACAAATTATCTCAGGTCTCCAACTTCCACTGGGCTCTTAACATTGCCTGGTGCTCTTTCTATGCTTCCCCAAACGCCTCTCCCCTCCTCCCTCGGCAGATGACCTTGCCTCCTGTTTCACTTGAAAAACTAGAAGTCATCATCCAATCATCCATTCATTTAACAAGTATTTATTGAGTCCCTCCATGAGCAAGGGATACTTCTGGGTTCTAGGTATACAGCAGTGAATATGAGACAAAACCTTGTGGAGCTTACATTCCAGTGGGAAGTGAATGACAGCAAACAAATGAGCAAGTTCACTACTGCACAGTATGTCCAATAGTGAAGTTGTCACAGAGAAAAATAAAAAGAGGGCAGGGGAGGAACAGATGGACATATTTAAAAGATGGTAAAGAGGATCTTCACTGATAAGGTGATACCTGAGCAGAGACTCCAAAGGAACATCAACCTGAAATTGTCTCAAGCTCCTGTCCTTTGCCTACACAAGCATCTTTGTACCCACCTCCACCTGTGCTGCCTCTGCTGTCAGGCCTCAAGGCTCTGGATTGCATTTCCCTCCTCCTTCCTCCTCAGAGGCTTTCTTCCATCAGTTATATCTCCAGCCTCCCTTTCCTTTGCCAGGCCTTTCCTACTGCCATTTAAGTATGCCATGTTAAACAAAGAAACCACAAACCCAAACCCCATCCTCATCCTTTGTGTTAGTTTTCGAGGACTGTTGTAACAAAACACCACCGGCCACGCGGCATAGAAAACAGACATTATTGTCTCACAATTCTGGAGACCAGAGTCCAAATTCAAGGTGTGGGCAGGGCCGTGCTCCCGCTAAAGCCACAAGAGAAGGGTCTCTTCCAGGTCTCTCTTCTGGCTTCTGGTAGTTCCTTGGCTTGTGGTAGTAAAACCCAATCTTCACAAGGCATTCTGTGTGCATGTCTCTGTGTCCAAATTTCCTTTTACAAAAGAACGTCTAACACATTAGATTAGGGCCCATCCCACTCCAGAATAACCTCATCTTCACTGGTTACATCTACAATGACTCTATTTCCAAATAAGCTTACATATGGAGGTGCTAGGGATTAGGACTGCAACGTATGAATTTGGGGGAGGGGCAAAATTCAACCCATGGCACCCCTGCATCCTCCTCGGGCTACACCTCTGTCCTGCACCCTGCTTTACACCCATGGTTTCTGGAGGAAATAATTTCTGCATTATTTCTATCTCATTTAAGCACTGTGTTGTTGTTTTTTTCTCGTTTTGTATACTTTCACTCTAAACTATTCCCAAGGCTTCAATTACCATCTCTATCCTGATGACCCCCAAATCTCTTTCTCAAGCCAGATCTCTCTCCTGAGCTCCAGGCCCATATATCCAACGCTGAAAGGATATTTTCATTCAGATGTCTCTGTGGCACCTTATATTCTGTATGCCCCCAGTAGAACTCACCCTCTCCCTCCCATCACCCGACTCTAAACCTAATCCTTGTACTATTTCCTAGGAGAGAGAAGGGCATCACCATTCATTCACTGCTTCTCCAGGAACCTAACAGTCCTTCCGCTTTCCTATTTGTACGTTGCCCCTCATCAATTTCCAAGTCTTCTGGATCCCAGCCCCCAAGGACCTCCACCCACACTCTTTTATCTACACGCACCCTGTCTCTCACACCTATATAGCAAAGTCCTCTTAACTGCCTCCTTGGCTTCAAGTTTTCTCTCTCTCTCTCCAGTCAGTCCTCCAAATGCAGCCAGAATGATCACTTTCAAATGCCAAGCTACTGCCCACCCCTCCTCTAAATGCCTTCAGTGACTATCGTCCAGAAGATGAAGTCCACACTGCTGACACAGCACAGGACATCCTTCATGACATGGTTTCTCTTACCTCCCCAGTCTTGTCTCTCACTAATCTGGCCCCCACCCTGCCCTCCATACTCTCTTTCCATACACAGAAGCTCATACTTAAGCTTCAACTCTACTAAATTATTGGTTCATTATATCACACTAGCTCTTATATTTGGGCCTTTACCTGAGTGTCTCCACTTTCTGGATCATCCTTCTTCTTCCAACGTTTCTCTGCTCAGGACTCAGCTTAGATGCCCCTCTTCTCCCAGGCAGTCTTTGCTGACCATTGCTCTAGGCTGGCATTTGAACTTCCCTCATGTTCCCTTACTATGGTCTCTGCTTTACCCCTATTACCACTGTATTAGTTAGATCGCTCTAAGTGACACTGTGTAACAAGCAGCCCCAAGTCTCATTAGCTTAGAGCAAAACCAGAAAGACGTCTTTGTTGCTCGTGTTTCATGTCTACAGATAAGACCTGGCTGCTGAGTCTCTGCTTCAGGCTGTGGGTCAGGCTCAGATCTGCTCAGGGCAGCCTCTCTTCCAGGCCCTGCTTGGGGGGCAGCCCCCTTTTGAGACATACTGTTCTCATGGCAGGTGGCATAGGAACATAAGAGACTGAATGGAGCATCCATAGGATGTAAAGTCCCTGACCAGACATGGTGTAGGCAACATACACTCACATTCAACTGGCCAGAGCCCCTGCATGGCCAAGCCTATCATCAGGATGCAGGGAAGGAATGAGCACATGTAATAATACTCCCACAGAGGAGCAAACGCATCATTGTAAACAATAGTAAACCAAACACAAGCGCTCACCCTCAAATGCCTTTTCATTGGTCTGTTTCCCCCAGTAAAATGTGAACTCCTTTAAGTCCAAAATGATTTTGCATCATTTTATTCTCAGTGCTTTTCACAACCCCTGGCATGTTGTAGGTGCTCAGTATTAGTGGATCAAGTAAATACAGACTCACGTATCGCTTTTTAGATGTTCTCCTGATGTTGCAGGCTAAGAGAGTCACTTCTTTCTTTGCACTTTCATGGAACAGTAACTTAAGTCTATTCCAGCTCTTTTGACATTATACATTTATTATTATTCTGTGTGAATTTCCTTCTTCCAGACTAGAACAGACAATGGCATCTGGAGCCCAATCTCTGGAAGAGAGACATTCAATAAATGTTTGAATAATTTAACCAAATCATTCCCTCTGTTTAAATCAGCATGTGTTTATTGATTATCTACTAGGTGCCAGGTATTCTCACTCTAACAGCTGGAGTTAGAAGCTAGAAAGTCTCAAAAGCCGGTGACGTCAAGAGAGAGGGCAGCGAGAGCCGAGAGGTCCCTGTGGTCCTACCTTGAAGAGCTCCGCTCGCTTCCCCGCAGGCAGACTCAGGGCCACTCCACGGGTCCCTGCTCTTCCCCACCCACCCCGCCTGTGCCTCTCGCCCCCTTCGCATGGCTGTGATCTAACCTTCCCATCCAGTTTATTGCTTTGCACTGCTCAGCTCACCAAGCATATTTGTGTTGATTGCGCGATTAGTGCTGAGTACACTGAACAAGGTAATGACAAGCAGCAGAGACCAGGAGATGACACCCTGCTCTGTACATCACTTAACCCCTCTTTCTCTCTCTGAAGCACAGCTGCATGACACATTCAAGCCTGAACTTCCAAGAAGGAATCTAGTGGAATGCAGCCCAAGGGGCATTGCAGAGGCAAACCTAGTCACCGGCAGGACCAATGATTTGGAGTAAAGACCATTGTCTTCCATGGAAATGTAGCCAATAAGGAATTCATAGTTTGTGAGCAATCTGATATGAGCTTCCAGACACTGAGTATGAGGGAGACAGAGGCTGGATCCTGAGCAGACTGGTGTTGAATTCAGGGAAAAGTAGGCATTTGGAAGAACATAAACGGGAAGGAGGAAAAATGGTGAGCAATGCCGGGTTATACCTTCCCATCATGCATCCGGGTCAGACAACATCTACCAAGTAGATGAAAAGATCCTCCTGTGATGAGACCATGAGGCAGGGTTTCCAAGGACCCAGGCTACTGCTGACCTCCCTACCTGGATGAAAAGTTTATAATCCCCATCCCCGCCAAACAACTAATACTATCTCTTCGCAAAATGGCACCCTACCCTACCATCTTTTTTTATATCTGTATAAAAAAAGCAGATACAAACTTCCCCCTTCCTATTTTTCCCCTAACCAGTCCTCCTATTTACATCATGCATAAGTCGCTGCTGGCGCAAAGGAACACCCGTACGCACACATTCATTCGTTCATTTGTTACTTCATTTCACAAACAACTGAGACATCTTAGCTACCAGGCACCGCCTGTACATCTTTGAATAAAATAAACCATCTCTGCTATTGTGAAACTCATAATCTAGTGGGAGAGAGAAATATTACATAAGTAAACAAATATATAAATATGGATTGTGATAAGAGTTATGAATACTTCTTTCTTCATTTACAGCAGGAGACTTTCTGACTTGAAGGGCTTCAGGGGAATTACAGGTAGAATTCCTGAATTCCTTAATGTTATATGCAAAGTATCCTGTGTATGTCGACAGATTTTTTTTTCTCTGAGAAGTATCCACGGCTTTCATCAAAATCTCAGAGAGGCCTATGATCTTATAAAGTTTAAGAACTGATATGTTACAGCCACAGCAAACCGGATTTTCTTTTTTTCCATTGGCACCCTCTAGAATTGACTAAATTTGTTTGTGTTTATAGCTGGTACTAAAGCAGCCATGTCGGAAGAGCAGAGATGGAGGGACCCGTGTTGCCTCTTGCAGAGGCTCGTGGGCAGGTGAGCGAGACCTGTACCTGGAGAGAGTCCAGCCAAGATGTTTGCCTCGGGTTCCTTTGGGGAATGGGAAATAATTGATGTTCACGTTCTTTTCCATAGGTTTCTGTACTTTCCATATTGTTTGCAGTAAACGTGTTGCTTTTATAATCAGGAAAGCTAACACATTAAAGTTGTTCTTATTTTGGGAGATATTATATATTTTACTGCTTGTACACATCCCTTGTTAACTAATGCCTACAAATGTATTGCACACAGAATGGACTGGTGCTGTGGTTAGATCACACCTTTCTCTTGTTCACTTAGCCCAGGGCCGGGGGTAGATTGGGAAGTCTGTCTGCTCAGCCATGATGGTGGTGATGGCAGCGTGCATCTCACTGGAAGGCTAGGGTCCTGGGCACTTACACCTCTGTCAGCCCTGACCTTGGCCTCCACCATGTGCGGTTTCCAAGTCACCGAGGAGCCCATGCAGGAACAAGGCAGGAGTATTGAAGACAACCTTTCCAAGGTCAGGAATCATGAGTGTGAAGACAGTCCAGGATTTAGAGTCAAAGGATGAATTCAAGTCCAGGTTCTTCAAATGTCTAGACATCTGATCATTTGATCTTGGGCAAGACACTTCGCTGATCTGTGCCTCAACTTACCTACGATAAGGAAAAGGAGGCGTCATATTGTCCCTGTACATCTCAAGGTGTGATTGTGAGGCATAAACAAGCCAATCAGAACCAAGATCTCATAAAGATCAGAGAAGAAAGTATGTGATACACACAACCCAGTGTCAATCAGAGACATCATTTTGCAACTAATGGCACAATGTCTGAGAATAAAGTACATTACTGAAATACATAATCTTCATAGACATAAATAACAACAGAGATACAGACATGGCTCCAGAGGTAGCGCTTATAGACTGTTCTTAAATAAACCAGGGCACACTGGGGAAGAAAGCATCGTTAACACTCAGCCAGGAGCTAAGTTTCCCAACAGTATATGTTCAGCCCATGGACTCAGCCCATCCATCTTGTTTGAAAACGTTTATACTCAGAAAATGTCCACCTGTCACATCTCGTTGCCCAGGAGAGGAGAAAAGGATAAAGAAGGCACGAGCATGTGGTAGGTAGGCTTTAAGGGTGGGGAGGGGGTCTAGGGAATGACAGATCATCTGTCGCAGATTTTGGTCTGTGAGTTCTCCCACGCGGTAGAGCCATGGGGTGATTGTTGCTTTATTTATAGAGCAATTTCCCCCCTCATTTAGACATACAGTCTACTAAGACACCCAGGCACAGATAAATAATAACTAACAGCTCTGCCTGGACATTGCTCTCAAAGGTTTTTTTTTTTTTTTGCACCCTGAAATCCAAAGTGGAAGGAGGACCTCAGGGGTAAACGAAAGTTCTTGCTGCAAGAACAAGGTGAGGGGATGAAAACGGACAGTGAAAGCCCTGATCTCTGATCCAGGGCACGAGAGTGAGTCTGACAGTGTCAGTAAATAAGAGAAAGTGTCTTTCCATTTTCACGTTTGATGACTTTATTCATCAAGAAATGAGTGTGGAGAGGGTCTGGGCAAGATGGCGGAAGAGTAAGGCGCGGAGATCACCTTCCTTCCCACAGATACAGTAGAAATACATCTACACGTGGAACTGCTCCTACAGAACACCCACTGAACGCTGGCAGAAGACGTCAGACCTCCCAAATGGCAAGAAACTCCCCACGTACTTGGGTAGGGCAAAAGAAAAAAGAAATAACAGAGACAAAAGAATAGGGCCGGGACCTGCACCAGTGGGAGGGAGCCGTGAAGGAGGAAAGGTCTCCACGCACTAGGAGCCCCTTCGCGGGCGGAGACTGCGGGGGGCGGAGGGGGGGAGCTTCGGAGCCACGGAGGAGAGCGCAGCCACAGGGGTGCGGAGGGTAAAGCAGAGAGATTCCCGCACGGAGGCTCGGCGCCCAGCAGCACTCACCAGCCCGAGAGGCTCGTCTGCTCCCCCGCCGGGGCGGGCGGGGCTGGGAGCTGAGGCTCGGGCTTCGGTCGGATGCAGGGAGAGGACTGGGGTTGGCGGCGTGAACACAGCCTGAAGGGGTTAGTGCGCCACAGCTGACGGGGAGGGAGTCCGGGAAAAGGTCTGCAGCTGCCGAAGAGGCAAGAGACTTTTTCTTACCTCTTTGTTTCCTGGCGCGCGAGGAGAGGGGGTTCAGAGCGCCGCCTAAACGAGCTCCAGAGACGGGCGCGAGCCGCGGTTGTCAGCGCGGACCCCAGAGACGGGCAGGAGACGCTAAGGCTGCTGCTGCCGCCACCAAGAAGCCTGTGTGCGAGCCCAGGTCACTCTCCACACCGCCCCTCCTGGGAGCCTGTGCAGCCCGCCACGGCCAGGCTCCCGTGATCCGGGGACAACTTTCCCGGGAGAACGCACGGCGCGCCTCGGGCTGCTGCAACATCACGACGCCTCTGACGCCGCAGGCTCGCCCCGCCTCCTCCGTACCGCTCCCTCCCCCCGCCTGAGTGAGCCAGAGCCCCCGAAGCAGCGGCTCCTTTAACCCCGTCCTGTCTGGGCCGGGAACAGACGCCCTCAGGCGACCTACACGCAGAGGCGGGTCCAACTCCAAAGCTGAACCCCGGAAGCTGTGCAAACAAAGAAGAGAAAGGGAAGTCCCTCCCAGCAGCCTCAGGAGCAGCAGATTAAAGCTCCACAAATAACTTGATGTGCCTGCATCTGTTGAATACCTGAATAGACAACGAATCATCCCAAATTCAGGAGGTGGACTTTGGGAGCAGGATATATTAATTTTTCCCCTTTTCCTTTTTTTGTGAGTGTATATGTGTATGCTTCTGGGTGAGATTTTGTCTGTATAGCTTTGCTTTCACCATTAGTCCTAGGGTTAGGTCCGTCCGTTTTTTTTTTTTTCTTTATTCTTTTTTTACTTAAAAAAATTTTTTTTCCTAATAAATGTTTTCTTAATAATTTTTTCCTTATTTTCTATTTTTAGAAATTAAAAAAAATTTTTTAATAAGTTTTTTCATATTTTTTATTTTAAAAAATTAAAAAAACTTTCTTATTTTTTATTATAAAAATTAATAAATCTATTTTTAAAAAATTAAAAAAATTCTTTTTTCTTCTTAATAAATTTATTCTTAATAATTTCTTTTTCTTATATTTTTATTATAATAGCTTTATTTTATTTTATTTTATCCTCTTTCTTTCTTTCTTTCTATTTTTTTTCTACCTTTTATTCTGAGCCGTGTGGATGAAAGGCTCTTGGTGCTCCAGCCAGGCATCAGGGCTGTGCCTCTGAGGTGGGAGAGCCAACTTCAGGACACTGGTCCACAAGAGACCTCCCAGCTCCACGTAATACCAAACGGCGAAAATCTCTCAGAGATCTCCATTTCAACATCAAGACCCAGCTTCACTCAACGACCAGCAAGCTACAGTGCTGGACACCCTATGCCAAACAACTAGCAAGACAGGAACACAGCCCCATCCATTAGCAGAGAGGCTGCCTAAAATCATAATAAGGCCACAGACACCCCAAAACACATCACCAGACGTGGACGTGCCCACCAGAAAGACAAGATCCAGCCTCATCCACCAGAACACAGGCACTAGTTCCCTCCACCAGGAAGCCTACACAACCCACTGAAACAACCTTAGCCACTGGGGACAGATATCAAAAACAACGGGAACTACGAACCTGCAGCCTGTGAAAAGGAGACCCGAAACACAGTAAGATAAGCAAAATGAGACGACAGAAAAACACACAGCAGATGAAGGAGCAGGGTCAAAACACACCAGACCTAACAAATGAAGAGGAAATAGGTAGTCTACCTGAAAAAGAATTCAGAATAATGATAGTAAGGATGATCCAAAATCTTGGAAATAGAATAGACAAAATGCAAGAAACATTTAACAAGGACGTAGAAGAACTAAAGAGGAACCAAGCAACGATGAAAAACACAATTAATGAAATTAAAAATACTCTAGATGGGATCAATAGCAGAATAACTGAGGCAGAAGAAAGGATAAGTGACCTGGAAGATAAAATGGTGGAAATAACTACTGCAGAGCAGGATAAAGAAAAAAGAATGAAAAGAACTGAGGACAGTCTCAGAGACCTCTGGGACAACATTAAATGCACCAACATTTGAATTATAGGGGTCCCAGAAGAAGAAGAGAAAAAGAAAGGGACCGAGAAAATATTTGAAGAGATTATAGTTGAAAACTTCCCTAATATGGGAAAGGAAATAGTTAATCAAGTCCTGGAAGCACAGAGAGTCCCATACAGGATAAATTCAAGGAGAAACACGCCAAGACACATATTAATCAAACTATCAAAAATTAAATATAAAGAAAACATATTAAAAGCAGCAAGGGAAAAACAACAAATAACACATAAGGGAATCCCCATAAGGTTAACATCTGATCTTTCAGCAGAAACTCTGCAAGCCAGAAGGGAGTGGCAGGATATACTTAAAGTCATGAAGGAGAAAAACCTACAACCAAGGTTACTCTACCCAGCAAGGATCTCATTCAGATTTGATGGAGAAATTAAAACCTTTACAGACAAGCAAAAGCTGAGAGAGTTCAGCACCACCAAACCAGCTTTACAACAAATGCTAAAGGAACTTCTCTAGGCAAGAAACACAAGAGAAGGAAAACACCTACAATAACAAACCCAAAATATTTAAGAAAATGGGAATAGGAACATACATATCGATAATTACCTTAAATGTAAATGGATTAAATGCTCCCACCAAAAGACACAGACTGGCTGAATGGATACAAAAACAAGACCCATATATATGCTGTCTACAAGAGACCCACTTCAGACCTAGAGACACATACAGACTGAAAGTGAGGGGATGGAAAAAGATATTCCATGCAAATGGAAATCAAAAGAAAGCTGGAGTAGCAAGTCTCATATCAGACAAAATAGACTTTAAAATAAAGACTATTACAAGAGACAAAGAAGGACACTATATAATAATCAAGGGATCGATCCAAGAGGAAGGTATAACAATTGTAAATATTTATGCACCCAACATAGGAGCACCTCAATACATAAGGCAAATACTAACAGCCATAAAAGGGGAAATCGACAGTAACACAATAATAGTAGGGGACTTTAACACCCCACTTTCACCAATGGACAGATCATCCAAAATGAAAATAAATAAGGAAACACAAGCTTTAAATGATACATTAAACAAGATGGACTTAATTGATATTTATAGGACATTCCACCCAAAAACAACAGAATACACATTTTTCTCAAGTGCTCATGGAACATTCTCCAGGATAGATCATATCTTGGGTCACAAATCAAGCCTTGGTAAATTTAAGAAAATTGAAATCGTATCAAGTATCTTTTCCGACCACAACGCTGTGAGACTAGATATCAATTACAGGAAAAGATCTGTAAAAAATACAAACACATGGAGGCTACACAATACACTACTTAATAACGAAGTGATCACTGAAGAAATCAAAGGAGAAATCAAAAAATACCTAGAAACAAATGACAATGGAGACACGACGACCCAAAACCTATGGGATGCAGCAAAAGCAGTTCTAAGAGGGAAGTTTATAGCAATACAAGCCTACATCAAGAAACAGGAAACATCTCGAATAAACAACCTAACCTTGCACCTAAAGCAATTAGAGAAGGAAGAGCAAAAACCCCCAAAGCTAGCAGAAGGAAAGAAATCAAAAAGATCAGGTCAGAAATAAATGAAAAAGAAATGAAGGAAACAATAGCAAAAATCAATGAAACTAAAAGCTGGTTCTTCGAGAAGATAAACAAAATTGACAAACCATTAGCCAGACTCATCAAGAGAAAAAGGGAGAAGACTCAAATCAATAGAATTAGAAATGAAAAAGGAGAAGTAACCACTGACACTGCAGAAATACAAACGATCATGAGAGATTACTACAAGCACCTCTATGCCAATAAAATGGACAACCTGGAAGAAATGGACAGATTCTTAGAAATGCACAACCTGCCGAGACTGAACCAGGAAGAAATAGAAAATATGAACAGACCAATCACAAGCACTGAAATTGAAACTGTGATTAAAAATCTTCCAACAAAAGCCCAGGACCAGATGGCTTCACAGTTGAATTCTATCAAACATTTAGAGAAGAGCTAACACCTATCCTTCTCAAACTCTTCCAAAATATTGCAGAGGGAGGAACACTCCCCAACTCATTCTACGAGGCCACCATCACCCTGATACCAAAACCAGACAAAGATGTCACAAAGAAAGAAAACTACAGGCCAATATCACTGATGAACATAGATGCAAAAATCCTCAACAAAATACTAGCAAGCAGAATCCAACAGCACATTAAAAGGATTATACACCATGATCAAGTGGGGTTTATTCCAGGAATGCAAGGATTCTTCAATATACGCAAATCAATCAACGTGATACATCATATTAACAAATTGAAGGAGAAAAACCATATGATCATCTCAATAGATGCAGAGAAAGCTTTCGACAAAATTCAACACCCATTTATGATAAAAGCCCTGCAGAAAGTAGGCATAGAGGGAACTTTCCTCAACATAATAAAGGCCATATATGACAAACCCACAGCCAACATTGTCCTCAATGGTGAAAAACTGAAACCATTTCCACTAAGATAAGGAACAAGACAAGGTTGCCCACTCTCACCACTATTATTCAACATAGTTTTGGAAGTGTTAGCCACAGCAATCAGAGAAGAAAAAGAAATAAAAGGAATCCAAATCGGAAAAGAAGAAGTAAAGCTGTCACTGTTTGCAGATGACATGATACTCTACATAGAGGATCCTAAAGATGCTACCAGAAAACTACTAGAGCTAATCAATGAATTTGGTAAAGTAGCAGGATACAAAATTAATGCACAGAAATCTCTTGCATTCCTATATACTAATGATGAAAAATCTGAAAGTGAAATTAAGAAAACACTCCCGTTTACCATTGCAACAAAAAGAATAAAATATCTAGGAATAAACCTACCTAAGGAGACAAAAGACCTGTATGCAGAAAATTATAAGACACTGATGAAAGAAATTAAAGATGATACAAATAGATGGAGAGATATACCATGTTCCTGGATTGGAAGAATCAACATTGTGGAAATGACTCTACTACCCAAAGCAATCTACAGATTCAATGCAATCCCTATCAAATTACCACTGGCATTTTTCACAGAACTAGAACAAAAAATTTCACAATTTGTATGGAAACACAAAAGACCCCGAATAGCCAAAGCAATCTTGAGAACGAAAAATGGAGCTGGAGGAATCAGGCTCCCTGACTTCAGACTATATTACAAAGCTACAGTAATCAAGACAGTTTGGTACTGGGACAAAAACAGAAATATAGATCAATGGAACAGGATAGAAAGCCCAGAGATAAACCCACGCACATATGGTCACCTTATCGTTGATAAAGGAGGCAAGCATATACAGTGGAGAAAAACACAGCCTCTTCAATAAGTGGTGCTGGGAAAATTGGACAGGTACATGTAAAAGTATGAAGTTAGAACACTCCCTGACACCATACACAAAAATAAACTCAAAATGGATTAAAGACCTAAGTGTAAGGCCAGACACTATCAAACTCTTAGAGGAAAACATAGGCAGAACACTCTATGACATAAATCATAGCAAGATCCTTTTTGACCCAGCCCCTAGAGAAATGGAAATAAAAACACAAATAAACAAATGGGACCTAATGAAACTTTAAAGCTTTTGCACAGCAAAGGAAACCATAAATAAGACCAAAAGACAACCCTCAGAATGGGAGAAAATATTTGCAAATGAAGCAACTGACAAAGGATTAATCTCCAAGATTTACAAGCAGCTCATGCAGCTCAATAACAAAAAAACAAACAACCCAATCCAAAAATGGGCAGAAGATCTAAATAGACATTTCTCCAAAGAAGATATACAGATGGCCAACAGACACATGAAAGAATGCTCAACATCATTAATCATTAGAGAAATGCAAATCAAAACTACAATGAGGTATCATCTCACACTGGTCAGGATGGACATCATCAAAAAATCTACAAACAATAAATGCTGGAGAGGGTGTGGAGAAAAGGGAACACTCTTGCACTATTGGTGGGAATGTAAATTGATACAGCCACTATGGAGAACAGTATGGAGATTCCTTAAAAAACTAAAACTAGAACTACCATATGACCCAGCAATCCCACTACTGGGCATATACCCTGAGAAAACCATAATTCAAAAAGAGTCATGTACCAAAATGTTCATTGCAGCTCTATTTACAATAGCCAGGACATGGAAGCAACCTAAGTGTCCATCATCGGATGAATGGATAAGGAAGATGTGACACATATATACAATGGAATATTACTCAGCCATAAAAAGAAATGAAATGGAGGTATTTGTAATGAGGTGGATGGAGTTAGAGTCTGTCATACAGAGTGAAGTAAGTCAGAAGAGAAAAACAAATACAGTATGCTAACACATATATATGGAATCTAAGGGGAAAAAAAAGGTTATGAAGAACCTAGTGGCAAGACGGGAATAAAGACACAGACCTACTAGAGAATGGACTTGAGGATATGGGGAGGGGGAGGGGTGAGATGTGACAGGGTGAGAGAGTGTCATGGACATATATACACTACCAAATGTAAAATAGCTAGCTAGTGGGAAGCAGCCGCATAGCACAGGGAGATCAGCTCGGTGCTTTGTGACCACCTAGAGGGGTGGGATAGGGAGGGTGGGAGGGAGGGAGATGCAAGAGGGAAGAGATATGGGAACATATGTATATGTATAACTGATTCACTTTGTTATAAAGCAGAAACTAACACACCATTGTAAAGCAATTATACTCCAATAAAGATGTTTAAAAAAAAAGAAAAAAAAAGAAATCAGTGTGAAATGAGGAACCTGGCCCTGGATTGTGTCCAGGTCAGGGTCCAGTCTCACTCTGCCTCTGTGCCACAGTGGGCTGAGCACTTAACCTCTCTGGTCTACAGCTTAGTTCTCAAGTAACTGTGAGATTTAGACTAGCTCAGCACTTCCCAAGTTGTGTTCAACAGAACATTAGTTCTACAGGATGTTAATAAGCATTAATGTGAAGGGGAAAATGCAGGGTTCTGTGGTCAATTAAGTTTGGAGAATGTTGGTTCAAACAAAGTTGAACAGGTTTCTTTACCGCAAGGATTCTCAGAGTTTTTAATATGCTAACGTGAGTTCTGAATCTCCAAAAATTGAGCATAAATAGGAGAAACTTTCCTCCCTTACTTATTTGGCCATAGAACTGGAAGGGGGGTTGTGTTTTGGTTTTGTTCTATTTTTGCTTTGTTATGTTTTGGTTTGCATCGACAAGGATCTGGAGATAATTTGGAAACACTAGACCAGATAAACTTTAAGGTCCCTTCTAACCCCCCAAAGTATGAAATTCTACAAATTACCATTAAATGGCTGTTGTGCTATTTTACAATTGGGGATGGGCAAGAGGAACCAGCCTTATGCTGGTGACAACTAAAAGTGTAACGTTGTGTATATATTTTCTCATTCAATGTTCATAATAACCCAGCAAGTCACATACCATCAATCTAATCTTACAAGGGAGGATATTGAAACTTTGAGAGATTAAGCAAATTTCTCAAGATAATGCAGCTAAGAAGCTATGGTTCCGCTGGTCAAACATAGGGATGCATGGATGCAATTTGAAGTAAGAAGACATTTGAGAACAAAAAATTTAAGGAGGTCAGATGGAAACTTGAAGGAACTAGCCATGCACGTATACATCTAGGCAGAGGGAATAGCCACTGCAGAAGCCCAAAGATGGGACTGCACCTGGCTTGTTTGAGGAACAGGAAGGAGGAAGCTCAATGGCTCAGGAATGGAGTGAGCAAAGGAACAGAAAGTAGGACACATGGGACCAGAGGCATAATGGGGCATGGGATCATGTGGCACTTTGCTGTCATCACAGGAGCTCTGGCTTTGTTTGACTCAAGGAAATGGAGGGCAGGAAGGTGACATCTTCCAGCTTAGGTCTTAAAAAGATGGCTCAGTCTGCTGGGCTGAGAACAGATCCTAGGGGGTGTGTGTTGGTCCTTCGTGTATCCACAGAGTATGTCTGCTTCTCCTGGGACACGGCTGGATTGTACCCTCATGTGACTGGCTTGGCCAGTGAGGTGTAACCAGATGTCACACATTTCACTTCTGGTGGAGCCTTCCAGGGCCCCTGGGCAGTTCTGCCAGCACCACGTGATGGCAATGGTGGCTGTTCATCAGTCTGGGTGGGCAAGAGATGGACAGAGTCCCTCCACCAACCAACCTATTTCAACCGTGGGAGTGAGCGTTCTCATAACTTTGTTGGTTAAGTGACTGAGAGATTGAGAATTATTTCTGCTCCACAGGTAGCCTATTCTTACTGATGTAGGGGCCTAGGTAGAAGCTGGAGAACAAGCAGGAGGCCCCTGAGATGATCCAGGTGAGACACCGTTGACTCAGTGAAGGTATTAGTAGCAGAGCTGAAGGAAGTGCTTGGATTTCAGGTATATTTTGAAGGTGGAGCCAATAGGATTTCCTGATGGGTCAAGTGTGGGGCATGACAGAGTGGGCAGTCAGCACTGATTCTAATGGGCCTGAACAATCAGAAAGATAGAATTGCCTTCACAGGATGAGGAAGACTGGGTAAAATAGGCTTGGAGGACAGACGGTTTATTGCAGGCTTCTTTTTTTTTATGGTTCGATTTCTATTTTATCCTTCTGAAATGTGTTTTATAGGTTCTGGTTATCTGCTGAAATTTTTGAGTTTGCCTTTTATCTCCTTGAATATAGTTGGGAAAGTCATAAAAGGTTCTAAGCAAGAGGATGAGAGAATCCAGTTTATGAATCCTTCACAAAATTCGATGTGAAGGGAGAGTGTTTTGTTCTGTTTTCCTCGGCTTTTGGGGAAGTGAGAAAACTAAAGGGCCGAGGAAGATGGCACCGTCTTATGCGACTCCTTTTTGGAGCCAGTGTTCCAAACAAACCACGTGGAGCTCATTGATTTTAGTTTTCTCCTTATTGTTTTCCACCTTGATTGGGTCCTGTGACTCCGAAGAGCAGATTGATTCCGACACTTGTAATTTTCTGCCTGCGTGGTGATGTTCACTCTGATGTTTGTTTCCCTGTCTTCAGACGGTCCTGGGTCTCCTTCTCCTGAGCCCGCTACAACCGCACCCTCCCAGGGAGGACACTTCTGCCAACTCCAAACTCCTTGGCCCTTAGGTGGTTTGCTTTGTGAGATTCTGCTTCTCTAACTACAAAGCCGCCATCCCCGAAGCCCTTTCTAAGGCAGAGGCTGCAAACTGGCAGATTCCAGGCCAAAGCCCTCTCCCAGTTTCCTGACGTTTTGTTTGATCCATACGTGATGAAAAACAATTGGGTGGGACAACATTTTGCAACAAGATTTCTTTTTAAAAATCAGAAGTGTTGGCAGTACTGAGAGGTTCCTTCCGAATCTCGGGCAATAACGGCCGGTTAGAACTGAGTAGCTGCTGCTTTTTTAAATGGGGCGGGGATCCCCTGTGCCCCCCCATCCCCCTTGGATAGAAAAGTCATTTATGGTACCTGCCCAGCTCCTGCAAGTCCATGCTTCTGCTCTCTGCTTTCAAGAGCACAGAGGTCTTCCATATACATCATCGTATTTATCCTTGCCACCTTATGAGGTTAATATTTTATAGATCGGAATCTGTCCTTCTCAGAGCTGAATTAATTGCCCTTTTTATTTGAGTGCATTTAAGGATACTTAAGTGTTTCTGTCTGGATTCTCTGAAGGCCAGGATCAAACATTCTGCCTCCTCTATGGGCACAGAAAACAACCTGGACTCCACTCGGCACGGCCATCCCAGGAGGTGTCCGATGAGGGGCACAGGTGGCTAGTCGTGAAGAGCAGTGTGGACCCTGGTCCACCTGCCTCAGGGGTTCACGCCATCTCCTTGAGCATGTTACTTAGGCACACCAGGACTTGGTGGTCTCATCTGTAAAACAAATAGAGAAAATAATATTTATCATTTTCTCAGTGTTCCTTCCTGTGTTATATAAACTGGAAGACAGTAAATGACAAGGAATGAGACTGGAGAGGTGGGCTAAGGCCAGGGCTTGAAGAGCTTTCACTGCATGGAAAGATCTTTTTATTCTATAATCCAGTGACTTTCAAACTGGATGTCCTGGAGCCCTAAGGCTCTGCAGACTTGGCCCGCCTTCAGGGATGGTCAGGTGGCAAAGAAGTAAGTAGTCTGGACCCCAGACTCCCAACTACACTGATGTTGAAGGATGTGAGGGACCACTGAAGGGTTTCAAGTGGAAACCAAGCTGCGGGATTCTGAATGGAGAGAGGTTGCTCTGTATGGAGGATGGATTTGAGGGGACAAACCTGATGACAGACAGGAATGCATGTTTAGTAAGATGAGAAGAAGGGAAGGCTTCTGATCCACTTAGCAGGTAAAAATGACGACTAATTACCTGAGTGACCAGAGCATCCAGGAGAGGGAAGAATCAAGGCTGACTTTGATGGTTTTGGCTCCACTGATGGTTATAGGGAATGGGGAGGGGTCATTTCAGGAGGATAAACAACTTCAGAGAAATGGCAATGAACATGAAGGTTGTGATGTACTCTTGGGACATCTAGGTTGAGGTATGGATTAAGAAATTAAAGGAGATCTGAAGCTGTCACAGCAAGGATATCCCTCCACTTAGCCACTTAAGAGCTTGGGTGAGGTTGGGAACCCACCTCCGTCTCAAAGCACATTTTCTCATCCACCAAGTGAGTACGCAAAGTGCTGGGAGAACCAACGCAGGCGAGGATTTCGAACGCCATTAAAGTACATATAAATATCACGTTTTACTTACCGACTCCCTCAGCCAGTAAAAATGAGACACGTGAGCAAAAGATCAGGACATTTTAAAGTCGGAAATTCCCCTGAGGTGGGACTCACCAAACTTGGGCTTCCGGCAGGACCCACCCTAAGGCTTCAGGGAAGTCACCTCATGGCTTCTCAGCACACTTGCCGAGAGCAATGTGGTCCTGCTGTCTAGCTTTGCTTCCTGGTGGCAATACTCCTGGAGGGTCCTTGCTCCCAGGACTGGGAGTCATGGTGATGCCCCCTGGGCTTTCTGTACCAGCAGAACTTCCTCTTCCTGGGTGGATCAGTCCTCCTACAGCTCTTTATCTCTCAGGTAAGTATTGTTTGTTTAACTTGTGCCTAGCTGAGATTTGCATTTAGGTATTCTTTTTTTTTTTTTTTTTTGTTGGACTACAGTTGCTTTACACTGTTAAGATATTCTTGAAAAGATGAAATGGAAGACAGAATATGTACACATGGAAGTAGGGACTCTTCAATGATAGGAAAGAAAAGTTGACTTTTTTTTATAACTTCTCCCCCCATTTCTTGATCTCTGCCACACAGCTAGAGATTAGGCAGCATGATTCTAGAAATATGTTGTGTTTCTCACTTTTGTCACGTGCAAGGGATCTTTAATAGATCCTTAAAGGACCTGTCGGGGTGGAGGAGCAGCACGAGGAAGGGAGAAAGCCCAGCCAGGAGGCGGGTGAGCTGAGGCCCATCCCGCAGTGGCCAGCTTCAGCCCTGCCCCACACCGCTCACCCCTCAGAGCCGGCCCAGCACGCAGGCTGGAGCCTGTCACTTATTCCCACGTGGGCGGATGCACGGGAAAGGGCGTCATCTCCAGATAATGTTGGCTCTGAGCACCGTGGCTTGTAGGGAAGGTCCGTGGACTTGTGTGCAATGGATACGCTCCTTGCAGAACAGAGACCCCAACATGCGTGGCTGAGTGTACCTGCTGTTATATACAGTTTATTCATCTCGCTCTGGGGAAACTTCCTTTACAATGTTGATGCCGCAGGAGGGTCAAATAAAGAAGCTGGACAGGATCAAGGTTCTCCGCTCTGCTGTCCCTCGTAGGTGACCCGTCTGTACAGCTCCCTCTTACCCGCCATGTCCTCACTGCAGTGCTGGCCGTGCTATGGCCGGCGGGTAGAGAGTTCCTTGGGAGAGAAAGACACGTGGTGCTGACTTCCTTTTCAGAGGGACATTGGAACTGCTGCCGGGATGTCTGCACCCAGCAGGGCGGCCCCTCAGTGGCTGCCAGGGGGTCGCGGTCTGCCTGGTCCTTCTTCATCCTCCCAAATGGTATACATGGGAATCGGGGCTTGGTTCTGGGAGGAGGTGGCCTTGCAAACAGTGACACAATTCCTCAGCCAACTAGGCACCTGTATCTGCTATCCCCATCCTGCCAGCCTCTCTCTGGCCAGAGAAAGTTACAAATAGCACCTGGTGGATTAGTTCTATCACCTGCCCGCGAGAACCAGAAGGAAATTGAATGCAGCAGGAAAGGGGCCTCCAGGTAGAAGGAGAGGGTTTAGGGATGGGATTTTTCTTTCTTCTTCTTCTTCGGCTGCTTTCTGTTTGCACAAGAAGTGTTTCCTCCCTCAATCTCATGCAGCTGTATTCTCAGCAAATTGAAGAAAGGAGGGAAAAAGCTATTTAAATTTATACTATTGAATTTCTGTAGGACACCGAAATATTTTTGAAGTTACTGGGGAGCTCTGAATAGTCTGTTTCAAATAATTACAGGAAAAAAATACATTGAAATAATTAGTAGTTGCTACTAGAACATTCAGCAAAATGAAATGACATCTTTGCATGCCTATTAAATAGCACTTTATTTTCAGTTTAGGGTGTTTTGGATGAAATTAGATGGCAAACATACTGCATCACTGAGTGATTAGAAGAACTAGTATCATTTAGAGTTAGACTAGTACCATCATCAGCTTTTCTCTTTTACCTCTTAAAAAAAAATACGATGCTCTCCTGTTAGGCGAGATTTTTAATAGAAGTGGGACCAACTGGAGCCCTTGAGACTTAGCGTTAAGTGGCTCAGGTGTAATCTCTCTGCATGCAAGAAAAGGCCTTAAACAGAATCTGATAGTCCACACTTGCTAATTCTGGGATTCTCCTTCTACTCTGAGTGGAGAATTCCAAATCCTCCCACTGCACCATCCTCTCCACTCTCAAAGCAGAATCTTACTTGCCAAAAACAGAAATTGATCTCTCTCTAATGAAGAAAACCAAACAACACCACAACATCTCTCCTCTGTATTCAAAAGAAAAACATTTTAAAAATACTGACAAGGAGTCTGATTTTCAATTTTGATTTACTAAACGTGTTTCCCAGAACCCTGAACTCAGCCGGATGCCCTGTGTCTCATCTTCCTCGTCCTCCTCCTTCACCCCCATGGAACCGAGCAGGACCCTATGAGGCTTTCCCAGAATAGACGCCCAGCCATGCCCTCTGCCTGCCTTTTGTCCATAGAAAAACTTTAGTCAAAGAATAAATTTAATCAGTTAAGTGAGAAAATGCAGAAAGAAAAGAAAACAGTCAAGCAAGACAAAAGAATAATAGTTTATCCATTAAACAAAGTCAAGGACGTTTAGTTCTTCCTCAAGAATTATAGATAATATTCTGAGCCATGTCCTTTGAGCTGTTTTGCAGATACTGAAACCCCGACCGGGTGGGAGAAGTTAACTGTCTGCTGTCCACAAGCATGTAGACCCCAGACCGGTTGGAACCGGAAGGTTGATGGTGCTGACTCCCAATTACCTCACCACTGACCAATCAGAAGGATGTCCACGAGCTGATCACACCCTGCTCCTCGAACACTGTAAGAGTTCTCACTAGCCCCTCCAGGGCGGAACACACAGCTTTGAGGGCAGGAACCCGCTGTGGTCCCCTCTGCCTGGCAAAGCTATAAAGCTATTCTTTTCTACTTCACCCAAAACTCTCTCTACACGTTTCTGTTCAGCACCCGTGAACAGAGGCCAAATTTCGGCAACACCCATCTGCATCCCTCTGCCTCTCTGCCCCTTCTTCTTCCAACTGCTCCCCCCTCCTCCTTTCCTGCTCCGGTATAAGAGGAGGAAGCAAAAAGAGCGAAGCAGAAACAAGGAACACCGGTGACACACGATGTCACAGACACTCAGGTGTCTATTGCATAAGAGAAGTGTTTATGTTTTAGTTTTACAATACACAGCTTTGGAGGAGTATTTTTTGAAGCAAGAGGCGCTGAGAAAATCTGCGTGGGGCTGTTCTACTTTTCTCCAATATTTCATTATGGTGTTCCAAGAAACTTGTCAGAACGACTAATTGCTTCTTCATAAAAAAAATTTTTTTAAAAAGATATTTGGGATTTCTGAGATTCCATCCTGAGCAGAGAGGAAAGAAGAGATGGGAGAGAAATGTCCTGTGAGAAAGGCAGCTTCCTGCTTCTTGAGGGGAAACAGCAAAGGAAGGAAAGGGCAGGAGACAGCTCTGCTCCACGGTGTGACTCGGGGCCGACATGATGCTTTCTGAGGCCCAGCCGTATGTTCTCGTATTGCTGGGCCTCGCCACCACCCACCCTGGCTGTCCCTCCACCCAGCACACCCACACTCTCTCCCTTGGCCTCGTTTCTCCAGGGGTCCTGCTAGGAAGGCCAGCCTGCCCCTCCTGTGCTGGAAGCTTCACTCTGCACGTGTCCTCCCACGGGACAGCTCAGCAAGGTTCTGGTGCCCTCGGAAGAGGGCAACCAGACCCTCCAGCTTTCTTTGGTAACATAGGCTATTCAAGGAGCTCCCCTACAGAGACCAATGTGTACTTTACTCCCCAAAGTGACATCAAATTTGGACATTTCAGCAAAAAACAAAAGGAAGGAAGGAGAAGTAGGCTATGAGGCTCATGTAGGGGCAGGAAGGGTCTTCAGGTGATTCCTAAAGTTGCTCATGCCACCTTCAACCTCTCGCCCAGGTTGCCCTTGCTGGCATGATGTGAGCCTTGCTCCTGACATTCAGCAGTAAAAGAGCTTTTGGATGCCGTCTGGGCCAAAACGCAGGCCTCCCAATGAGGAAGAACATCTTCTGTACGTGTCAGTTCCATGAGGCCACCTCCCCCGGCCCCCGCCCCACCCCGCGTCCTCTCCCTTCTCTCTGGTCATCCCCTCTCCATCTCCGTCTCTCTCATCCCCACACCTGCTATTTCGGCTGCCTGTGCTCCTGTTCTCTTTCCTCCTATTAATAGAGCCCGTCAGGCTGCATGTTTTCTTTCCCTCCCTGTGTTATTCCATCCCGCTTCCCTGGTCCCACCTGGGTGACTTCTCCAATCGCCCATTTGTAGAGCTTCTCTCTCGCTGAGCCTGATGCAGTCACAGCCTAGGACTGTACCCGTAGCCTGCCCCCGGGCAGAAAGGCTCTCCTGCATCCTACTCCTCACCATCCTCCTGGGACAAGCTCTGGGCCCTGAGGCTGCAGATCCAGGGCACTGTCTCCTTAGCTGCAGAAACAAATGCCTCTCGGCGGTGATGACCTACCTGCTGAGGCAAGAGGGGATTTCAGGCCAGGAACCAAAGAGAAGCCGAACCCTCCCAAGGAGTGCTGTTTGGGGCTGTCCCTGCGGGCATTGCTGCCACTCAAAACTGTCACTGTTCAGCTCACCTGCTGACTGTCTCCCACTTCTGCCCTCAGTTCTGAAAATGCCCCTCGACTCTGAGATCTTAAGACGGTGTCCGTCAGGCTGGCCGAGAGGGGCGCCCGTGCGCACTGCCAGGCAGCACTCCTGCAGGAAGGGGCATGCGGGAGCTGGGTGTCCCAGGGCAGCCCCTACACTGAGAGCCCTCAGCTGGGTGTCCTAGGGCAGCCCCTACACTGAGAGCCCTCAGCTGGGTGTCCTAGGGCAGCCCATACACTGAGAGCCCTCAGCTGGGTGTCCTAGGGCAGCCCCTACACTGAGAGCCCTCAGGGGAAAGCCACAGCCTCAGTTCCCAAACCAGGTCGGTTCGGAAGCTTCGCGCTCTGGACTTAGTGTCTGTACTGAGCCAATTTAAACAATTTCATTCAACAGTCCCCAGATGACAAATTACCTGTAACCCATCCTTATCAAGGAGAGAATAGACGCGTAGACTTTGAACTTCGGGGGCGTGGTGATCCAAGGGGTCTCAGAGTTCCCCTTACAGTTATTAAAAGTAACAGCTAGTCAAGAAGAGACCAGCCGGTGAGCAAACAATGACACCTGTGCCTTGGAAGTGTGACTGAGGCCAGTCAGTCCCCCCGTAAGGATGCCTCATGTTGGGGGTGGCTCTGGATTTGCACTTTACAGCAGGCTGGCTTGGGGAGAGGTAAGTAACCTCCCCGAGCTTAATCAGCACAGTAATTGTATCTGCCTCACTGTGTGGTTTGTGTATGAAACGCGATAAAATGATAGCTAATACTTATTATCCATGTAAATGTGCCAAGCGCTATTCCAAGTACTTTACATATATTAGCCCACTCAATCGGACCGTCGGCGCACAGAAGTACTTAATAACTGTTGGGTGTCCTTGTTACCAGCAATAGTCAAAAAGGACATTTGTAAATCCCACATCACGTATCAAGCTCTGTTTAAATATCTTACATATTAGCACCCCTTAATAGTCATAACAACTCTGCGAGTAGGTACTGTTACCATCACCCTATTTTACAGATGAAGAGACCAAGGCACAGAGAAGCCAGGAGAAGCAGTACCCAAGGTCAGGAGCTGGTCAGTGGTGGACCTGGGATTTGAGTTTCAGCGATTCTTGTAAAATCCAGCCTTTTAACCACTGCCTCTCCTCCAACAAATATTGAGTGAGCCCCTTCTAAATGCCAGGTGCTATTCCAGACCCTGGAATACATCAGAGCCCCAAATAGACAAAGATCTCTGTTGCCTGCCTCCTTGAGAGGGACACAGATGATGAACAACTTAAATCAGTCAAGTGTCTTCAGTTTAGAAAGTGGTCCGCGCCCAGGAACACAGTGAAGCAGGAAGGGGGGAGATAATCTCTGTGCGGGGAGTGTTCAAATTCTGGACCAGGGAAAGCTTCCCTGAGAAATCAATGCTTGAATCAAGACAGAGGAGCTGAGGGAGCTATGAAGATACGGGGTATGAGCTTTCCAGGCTGAGGGACCAGTGCAAAGGCCCTGAGGCCTGTGTTGTTGGAAATATTTGGCTCACTGGATCCACACTCCGTCCTCACCCCAAACTGCTAAGCTTAGCAAACAACCCCATCACCAGGGATAAAGGAGCAAGGGTTTGGAAGATTTTGAAATGCTCCTCCTTTGTTATGAATCCAGCTATTAAGCTGCATATAAAATGGAAGAGACAACGGCCGCCACGGGCAAGTGTGCAGGTGTCATATGACGCATTTGGGACACATCAGGCCCCTTCCTGAAGAATTAGTCCACGTCTTTGGCTTGAGATTAGAGATGAGAGAGGGCCTGAAGCTGAGTACAACCTATTTAAAACCACTTTGATCCGAGGATTGTAACCATTTAGTGTTTGTCGATTTTTCTTTCCCATTTTTAGGAAGGTGGGAGCGTGTTAATTAAACATTTTTGAGTGAAGCTGGTTTCCAGGGAGGTTGGCTTAAGAGCCCCTGAGAGCCAGATCCTGTGTTTACTTTCCACAGGGGCTCCTAGGAAAGGAGGCCCCATCTCCCGGGCAGGCGCGTTCCGGAAGCGGGCAGAGGCCACCTGGTCCCCACGCCTGTTCCTGCCTGGCCTTCTCCTTGGCCTCCTGTTCGGAGAGTCATCCAAGGATGGGGAAGAGGAGATGCTCTTAGTGCAGAATCAGAGCAGCCCTGCTGAGCTGGCTGGGCCGCGGCTCCACTCAACGCGGGCCTGTCGGGGAAGCCTGCTCGGGCGTCTCCGCTGGCAGCACCGGACGCCGGTACGGGTGGGCCAGGCCGGCCCGGCGTCCTCACGCAGAGGCCTCCTCTCCCAAGGCCTGCACACATGCCACAAACCTACTCACACTTCTCTTTCCATATATTTCTTTCTTCTCCAGTTTTGTACGTGCCTTTTACTCTGTGTCAAGGGTCCGTTGTCATTTTATTAAACTTTTAACCATAACCACTAACTATCCCACTTTTTAACCCTACACTCTCCCACTTTGTCTAATGAAGTCTTTTCAAAACCCTGAAGAGCAGATATTATTCTCCCCATTTTCGAGATGAGAAGGAAAGCTTACAGACATTGTGTACTTCCTTAAGATCAAAAGTTAGCAAATGGCAGAGCGAGGCTTTGACACGGATCTGAAGCCTCTGCCCCACATGCTCTGAATCATCGTGCTAGACAGCTTTCCTGTGTCAGCCATCCAACATGTGACAATGCGGCTGTACCCACACGCAGACACGCAGACATTACTGCGTGCATGGGCACATTGCACAGACAACATATATCGCTACTCACACTCACACTCACACACACACACACGCACGCACTGTAGGCTCCGCTATGGGAAGGACTGGAAAGGACTCAGGAGGGGGAGCTCTGCCCCGTGTGCATTGCAGGGAGCAGGGTGCAGAAGGGGAGATGCGGGTGAAGAGACCTCGCCGTGAGCGGGAACCTCCAGCCTCCAGATGCTCCCCAGGGACCCTGGCGAGAGGGGGCTGAGCTGCGGACCCGAGTGTCTGGGCCTTTTCCAGGCGTGCCGGCTGGAAGTCAAGCTGGGTGCACAGTCTAAACTCCCATTCAGCAATGCAGAGCGCTCTCTGCCTCTCGTGCGTCTGTGTGGGTGTTGCACACAGATAAGTGCCCACCAGGAGCCGGAAGAAAACCCAAAAGTTTGTCTTTGTGGTGAGCGGAGTCCCCGGCACGTTGGGGCACAAGGACGTGGTCGTCCGGCAGGCGTGGGCCTGGGCTCCAAGGCCCGGCGCTCGGGCTGCACGGGACACCTTCGGCTCTTTCACGGTGGGAAATCCACGGGGCGGCTGGACTAAGCACATTTCGTTTTGCAAATATAAAGGAACAACTCACTGCCTTCTTCTTTGTCCCCAGCGCCCCTCACACTTGGACAGTCTTCCCCATCCCTGTACCTGCCTCCCTTTCTTTGGAGTTTGCTTTGAGCCCACTCATGCGTTCCCTGGGCTGCACTGGGTCCCGACTCTGGCTGGCAGCAGGGCTTTTGTGGTTTTGTTTCTCAGTTCGTCATAACAGTCAGTTCACTCTTACTTTTATAGAAACACATTGTCCTCTGGGATCATCTATGGGAACTCTGTGGCTTGAACTGGACAGTGTCTAACGTGTGTATCACACACAGACGTCACGGTCACCTGCCTCCTGCCCTGCTGTCCTGCGCTCTTGGTTACCCACCCACCCTCACCGGGGACACCAGCCACCTCTCTCTCCGTGTAATCAGTGCCTTTGCTTATTCACTTATTCCAACAGGAAGGGTACACTGAATACCCACTATTCGAGGCAATAGGGATAGAGCTGGGAACCCTCAGGCAATGCCGGTGTAGAGATGACAATTCGTTAGATGTTGGGCAGTGAGGGGGCCAAGGAGATGCACGAAGTGGGGAGGGAGAACATGCCGGGCTGGGGGGACCATTGCAACTTTACCCGGGGCCTTGGGAAGGCCTTGCCATGGTGACATGTGAATAAAGACCTACGGGAAGGGAAGAGGGGAGCCATATGCACTCATCAGGGAACAGCAAGTGCGGGGACCCTGATGGGAACACGTCTGGCCTAGAAGAGGAGCAGGGGAGGGGCATGGCCCCGGGGGGGGGGGGGGGGGGAGGGAATGCAGGGAGGCCGGCAGGAGAAAGGGAGCAGAGGCTGGAGGGGGATGGAGGCCATGTGGGGTTTTAGGGCTTTTTAAAGATTTTGACTTCTGCTGGGTGAAATGAGAAGCTCTGGAGGCTTCTGAGCAGAGGTTTTAACCGGCCCTCTCTGCCGTCCAGAGAACACACTGAAGGCCGGGCGGGATGGGCGAGAGTCTCCTGATGAAGTGTGCCGGTGGCTAGGGCCACGGTCACAGTGGAGGCGGGGAGGCTGACCAGAGATGCTGAGAATTGGAGAGACCCGGACTCAGGGATGACTCCATTCCACGGCTCTCTGGATTGATCCAGTGGAAGAACAGAGCTGACATTTGCCAAGATGATTTGTGATTAAAATTCACTTACCAATCCTACTAATTTTATCTCCTAGGGGTTTCTAGAATCCTTTTCTTTCATTCTAATTTATCCACCCTTGGTTCTGATCTGGATTAGTGCAGCAGACCACAAACTGATCCCCTGTCTGCTAACTGCTCCCAAATCCAACCCTGGCACACGGCGAGCTATGCAAAATAAATGTCTGACAACATTCCCCCCAGACTCAAATTACCACTCACTCCTGTGCCCCACCCGCACCCTGCAGGGAAAATCCAAGACCCTCCCCACGGCTCACAAGACCGTCATCATCTGGCCTCTGTGTCTGTCCACTGTCATCCCCCAACCTGCCCTCCTTTGGAGGTCAGGCTGCAGGAGCACCGGCCACCGTGAGGTTGTCCTCGCCCCAACTCAAGGGCACTCTTGGCTGCTCCAGCCAGATCTCATCTCTGGGCCCTGCTGCTCTGTGGCCTCTGCCGCAATGACCTTCCTACCAGGTCTTCACCTGGCTACTACTACGGGCCCTTGGAGACACATCTGAGGCATCACTTCCTTCAGGAATTCTCTTTAATAGCGCCTTTACCCAAGGTGCTGTATCCTTCCTCTGTCCTAGCTTGTTGTGTGCCCCTGGACTGTGGGCTCACCACGTGCCTGGAGGGGCACTGCCCACATGACCTCTGGGCGCCCGAGGGGGGGGTCCAGTCTCAGTCATCTCTGTATGCAGGACCCCCAGACTTTGTACTTGGCACAAAGTCAGGGCTCAATGAAGAACTGAGAAGGGAATGAATCCAGGGAGACTGTCTGGATCACAATTCTGAGAAGAAACATATATTTGATTCTGATAATTTCCCATTCTGTAATGATAAAAGCAACACATTATTCAAGTTGAGAAAACAAGCACCTATAAAATATATCTTTTGAGAATATGTTTTTGCTGACCACCTCGTCCAAGAAGTGTCAAAGAATCTCCCCGTATACTTTAAAAGTGTGCAGTCATTGAAATTCTATTTTTATAGCTGCTTACATGTCGGTTTCTAAGTGTTTCTATAGTGTATGAATGTGTACGTTTATGTACGTGTGAGAGAGATAGAGGGAGGGGGAGAGGGAGGAGGAGAGGGAAGGGCAGGAAAAGAGGGAAAGGGAGGGAGAGACAGAGAGACAGACCTCTTCCCTAATGTCCACATTCTTTGAGGGCAGGGACATTCATTAATTACCTTTATTCTTCTCTGGCTAACTTGGGGATCTACGGAGAGGCAACTCTCAAAAAATGTTATAAACGACAAGGGGAATATCTTTCTCTTATGGAGGGAAATTTTAATGAAGTAGCTGCTGAGTGAATTGAAACAAATGAGACTCAAGCCTGTCCTCCCTGCCCCCCTCCAGGAAGCAGAAGCGCCAAAGGTCTGCCTGTGAGTCAGACCAGCACCGGAAGTTCCCTGGGCCAAAGCACTGCGGCCCCTCAGCTGCTGACCTGGCAGAAAGGACCCGGTCCTCCGCTGTAGCAGGACAGCAGTCAGGACAGTACCGGTGGACACATGCACACATACATGCATACTCATATACAGGCACGCGGCTTAGAGAGGAGTATTCTTCCTGCTGCATCTACGTTCTGCTTTACTTTGTTGCACAAATCTGGGTAATGGGAGAAACTCCCCAAAACTTAATAATTCAGAAGGGTCTAGCTGAGGACATAAGAAAAACCCAGGGTGAAGACAAAGAGACAGAAAAAAGAGTCAGAGAGGCTCAGGAAGAGACACCACCTCCTCTGATGGATCGAATGAAGATTTTAGAAACTTCCCCTCACTTTTCAGACACTGAACTTGTTCTCTGAAAACAACAGAACTCTGAGACTGAACCACAGGGAACTTAGGGTATATTCAGTTTAGGCTCTAGAGGAGAAAGGGCGCAGGAAGTAAAGGTATATGCTTCATAATTAGTATTCTTAAGGATTTGTGCCAGTTTTGTTTTTTTTTTCTGGTTCGTTCTTTTGTGATTAAAGGACAACGTCTCTCTTTATTCCAACAAGATTGTGAAACACGACAGGTTCTGTGGGGTCGTTTAACAAAGCCCCTGTAGTGATGATGAAGTGGAGGTGACACAGCAGGGTCCAGAGCCAGAAACTTACCAATAAGTGGATGGTTCTTCTTCCCGAGGGCGGAGCTGCCAGGTGAGAAATGGTGAATTCTGGGAGCTAGCTGCCTTCCAAGAGGCCCTCGTGATTTTTTCATTGGAGTTAAATTCACAAGAGAAACTGGGCACATTCTTAGGATTCTAGCCTACTTGGCAGAAAGAGCTAGAAGACAGTGTCCGACAGTAGAGGCATGAATTGGCTCCCTACCAGAGGGAACAAGAACCAAGAAGCATGCATGGACCAGGGGGTGAGGACAGGGGGCAGGCGAAGGTCCTGACTAAGGAAAAGAGGACAGCAGAAAACGCATGCGAAGCAGTAGCAGTGGTTAACAGAGACTGTCAGAAGTCTAGTGAAGGAGAGAGACAGTCCTTCGAGATTAAAACAAAGTTTCTTAGAGGAAGTAACTCAAGCAGGGCTTAGGAAGAGTGATGGAGGTGGAGATGGCCATGGAATTCAGGGACGGGAACCACTAACCCAGCATTCTGGGAAGTTCCAAGTTAAAGCAGGCTTGAGCCTGAATTGCATGGCTTCCTCGTGAACTCTGCAGGGCATGGTTCAACCCGGCATCCTGGCTTTTCTCATTTCCCAACTTTGGAGGATCTGGGAAGTGAAAGAAACTGTAGGCTGAGGCTGTGAGATCCAGGTACAGACAAAAGTGTGAATAGCCCTTATGTCCCAGTGAGGTGATGATGGCTTAGCCTCAAGGACACAAGCTGCATTTTGAGGGGACACAACCGTTCAGCCCCAGGCGCAAACTCCAACCACTAAGCAACTTTTGTGGGCACAGAGAGCCCATTGCCCCGCATCTCTGTGAAGGGACTCAATCGTCACTCCTGTTGTTCTGACCCAGGCAAAAAACTTCCACTCCATGGAGGCCTCCTGTTAGCAGGGCGTAGACCAGCTCTCCCGTGAGGACTCGTATGTGGTTCAATCCCTACTGACGTGCCAGATGGTTTAGAGGCTAAGCCGCCCCACACAGAGCCTGATTATGCAGTCCCCGTCCTCCCCGTTCAAATCCCTCAGGAGCAATAGACGATGCTTTGAGCAAGTTACTTAACCCCTCTCGATCCCAGTTTCTCTTCTGCAAATAGGGTATCAATACATCTACACCTAATAAACATACATCGGGCTGGCTCTTAAGTTTCTAATGATTCTTTCAATGGTCATGTCACCCTTCTCACCCCTTCTTTTGAAGAAACACTTGTTTCCCACACCCCCCAGCCTAAGGTGTGGTCTGAATAAAAATGGCATTTTTTATGACCTTTCTTTGCTAATCAGGCATAGTGTTCAGTCTAAGAGTAGGCACTCGATACAAGACAAGCCAATGTCCGCACTAAGAAATTTCTAAGAGCTGGGGGTAGGGGAGAGGAAACTTTTACTCTGAAGGTAAAGATATGAGGGTGTAAGTCAGGGGCTGCCAGACTTCTTTGCCTTCGCTGTGTCATAAAAGCTGGTGTGTAGTAGGTCAGAGGGAAGCTAACATGAAGAGTAGACCAGAGATGAGAGAGAGGGGGGAGGGGGGGGGGAGAGAGAGGGGGGGGGGAGAGAGGGGGGGGGGGGGAGAGAGAGAGGGGGGAGAGAGAGAGAGGGGGGAGGGGGGGAGAGAGAGAGAGGGGGGGGAGAGAGAGGAGGGGGAGAGAGAGGGGGGGAGAGAGAGGGGGGGAGAGAGAGGGGAGCGGGGGGAGGAGAGAGAGAGAGGGGGAGGAAAAGAAGAGAGGAGGGGAGGGAGGAAGGAAAGGGGGAGAGGAAGGCAGAGAGGGAAGGGGAGGGGAAGAGGAGGGGGAGGAGAGAGAAGGAGAGGGAATGAGAGAGAGTCCTGACAATGCTTATGTCCCTGGTTCTGGCCACTGTGATCCTGGGATCTGCCCTGATTGTTTGATTCTATTAGCTCCTTGTGTTAAACGTGTCTTTTTACTTAAGTCTATTTCTTTTTTTTAATATTTATTTATTTATTTATTATTTATTTTGGCTGCACCGGGTCTTGAGCCATTCGGGATCTTTAGTTGAGGCATGCGGTCTTCTTAGTTGCGGCATGCGGACTTCTTAGTAGCGGCATGTGGCATCTAGTTCCCTGACCAGGGATCAAACCTGGGCCCCCTGAATTGGGAGCTCAGAATCTTACCCACTGGACCACCAGGGAAGCACTTAAGTCCCATTTAAATCTGTTTCTTACAACCCAAAGTCCTGACTACCTGGCTGGGTAGTTCTAAGCATTAAATTATGTAACACGTGTTAAATGCTTGTAACATCGGTTAGCCTGCAGTGTAAACAAGCCAAAAATGGTAGTAATTTCATCCTCCCTGCCCATCTTTGTGGGAAGCTGTCGAGCATGGTGCTTCGGTGCGTGACTCTGGACACCAACTTCTTGGGTTCCAACCCCAGATCTACCTCTTAGTGTCATGTGGCCTTGGATGAGTTATTTCTCTGTGTCTCAGTGTGTGGAGCGGAGGTTGTGGTGAGGCTTGAACAGCTGGCACTGCCAGGTCCTTGGACTGCTAACTATTATTACCGTCCTCAACTAAACTATGAGTGTACATGGCCACCTCCCCTAGTAACGAGAATCAGAACCCTCTTAAAGGCAGGGTCTCCGTCTTCAAATTGGCATATCAGAGGTCACATATAAAATATACAGCGGGCTCTCATAAATGTTAATAAATGACTAAAAGAATGTTCTTTGATAACATGCTCCTTAGCAGTTGAATGTGGGTGAGTTTCTCTCTGAGGTTAGATCATTCGCAAGGGCAGGTGACAGGCCCTGTGCTGGAGACAAGGCAGGGACCGTACATCTACCCTTTGCCTGATTTCAGGTCTTGTCTGAAGAGCAAGAGGGACGCACCAAAGCCATGTCTGAGCCCTCGTCCCCTTGCCTTCCTGAAGTTTCTCCAGCAGTTTCTCAGGAGCAGAGGGAATTGCTGTGTGGCAGTGACAGAGCCGCTTTGTCCCAAACCCTGAAGCACTGGCCTTTGGACGCCGAGTGGAGCTCCTCTTAGATTTGTCTCCAGAAGACGCTTTGTGAAATGCTGAGTCCCTTTGAGATGACAGTCATGTGAGACCCTCAGGTGATCTTATCCTGCAGGGTGGTTCTGAGCTTACGTCCCGGTCCGCTGGGGACCGGCAGTCATGGCAGCTCAGAACAGCTGCAGCCTCTGAAGGAAGATGAAAACCTCTCCCTGGACGCACCGCCTTGGGTGCCGTCAACGCACGTGGCGTCTGGCTTCAGCGGGCTTCATCTAATGTGATAACACTCATGATAATAAATATCGTTAAAAATAAAAGTCACTCCGGGGATTGAGAATCACTGGGACAGGTGTTCGGAATGAGAAGAGCGCAGTAACTGGGTAACTTGCTCATTATCGGAAATGCCGTTTAAAATCTATTGCGTTAAAAAAAACAATACTTCAGCTGCTCTCTGGCCTTCCAAAGTCATTAGTTGGTGTTCTTTATCTGTTTGTTTTCCTCACTGAAGTGAGGTTTTTAATGTCACAGGAGAACTAACTTGGCTCCGTGACAGCGTTTCAGGGTGAATGATGGAACCCTGGAGGCTCACACATCACGCTGCGCGATGCGTCTCCTCCTCGGAGCTCACGGTCCCCGCGGTGGGGAAACAGGGATGGCGCAGGGCGGGGCGCGGGGGGGGAGAGAGCTGGGACCATTCCTGACTGACAGCCAGCCCAGTGGGGTTGTGGACGGGGCCAGTGCTTCCTCCAGACCCCCCCAGTCAGGCCATTAAAGGACTGAGGGGGGGGCGGGGGGAGAGAGGGCAGGGCTTTGTGTCCCACCCTCAGTCGGTTCTCTCTGACAGGAGATGCAGGAGATGCAAAGCAGTAATGACACTGTTTCAGATCATACCCACCTCTGGCATTTTCCAAGTGCCTCATCCATCTTTATCGTAATCAGGAAAAAAATATCACAACAGCAGTGGTCCCATGCTGGAAAATGGAACTACCGAGGCCCCCAAAGAAGCAATAAGCTCCCGATGTCACGTAGAAAGTCTCCATTTGCACTTGAAGCTGGTTTTGAAACATGCATTCACAATCTTTTGTAAACACTAGTTCCAAATTCTACATATATTATCCATGATTTGAATTTCAAAAAGGTGGTGTTTGCTCTTGTCTGTTGTAGGAGTCCTCACCACGCCACAATGCATGTGGGAAATTGCATTGGAGACCTTGCTCTGGTCTAGACGATTTATTTACCTTCTGAAGGGACAACATCTTGTGTTCCTGTTGAATTTCATCTTCAGAGGCAGCATCTTATAGGATTTTCCTGAGTATCAAGAGAAAATCTATCCATGCATAGGGAACGACACACAGGCATATCTCATTTTACTGTGCTTCACGGAAATTGCAGTTTTTACAAATTGAAGGTTTGTGGCAACCCTGCGTTGAGCAAGTGTATTGCAACATTTTTCCAACATCTGCTCACTTCGTGTCTCTGTGTCACATTTTGATAATTCTCACAATATTTCAAATGCTTTCATTTTGATTAGATTTGTTACGGTGATCTGTGATCAGTGATCTTTGATGTTACTATTGTATTGTTTGGGAGCGCCACAAGCTGCACCCAGATAAGATGGCAAACTTAATCCACAAAAGTGTGTGTCTGACTGCTCCTTACTGGCCATTCCCCCCTCTCTCTCCTTCTCCTCAGGCCTCCCTATTCCCTGAGATACAACAATATTGAAATTGGGCCAATTAACCTATAATGAATGAATGTTCAAGTGAAAGGAAGAGTCACATGTCTCTCTTTAAATCAAAAGCTAGAAATGTTTAAGCTTAGTGAGGAAGGCATGTTAAAAGCTGAGATGGGCTGAAAGCTGGGTCTCTTGCACCAAGCAGTTAGCCAAGCTGGGAAGGCAAAGGAAAAGCTCTTGAAGGAAATTAAAAGTGCTACTCCAGTGAACACACGGATGATAAGAGAGTCAAACAGCTTTATTGCTGATATGGAGAAAGTTTTAGGGGTCTGGCTAGAAGACCCTTAAGCCAGACCCTTTCCGTTAAGCCAAATCCTAATCCAGAGCAAGGCCCTGACTCTCTTCAATTCTATGAAGGCTGAGAGAGGTGAGGAAGCTGCAGAAGAAGAGTTTGAAGTTAGCAAAGGTTGGTTCACGAGGTTTAAGGAAAGAAGCCAGCTTCATAACGTAAACGTGCAAGGTGAAGCAGCAAGTGCTGATGTAGAACCTGCAGCAAGTTACCCAGAAGATCTAGTTAAGATAATTAACAAAGGAGGCTACACTAAACAACAGATTTTCAATGTAGATGAAACAGCCTTATATTGGAAGAAGATTCCATCTAAGACTTTCATAGCTAGAGAGGAGAAGTCAATACCTAGCTTCAAAGCATCAAAGGACAGACTGACTCCTCTCTTGTCAGGGGCTAATGCAGCTGGTGACTTTAAGTCGAGCCAAGGCTCATTTACCATCCTGAAAATCCTGGGGCCCTTTAGAATTGTGCTGAATCTACTCTGCTTGTGCTCTATAAATGGAACAACAAAGCGCAGATGACAGCACATCTGTTTACACATAGTTCACTGAATATTTTAAGCCCACTGTTGAGAACTGCTGCTCAGAAAGAAAGATTCCTTTCAAAATATTACTGCTCATTGACAATGTACCTGGTCACCCAAGAGCTCTGACAAAGATGGACAATGAGATTAACGTTGTTTCCATGCCTGCTAACACTACCTATTTTCTGCAGCCCACGGATCAAGGAGTCATTTCAATTTACCAATCTCATTATTTAAGATATACGTAATGTAAGGGTATAGCTGCTATGGATAGTGATTCCTCTGCTGGATCTGGGAAAAGTAAATTGAAAATCTTCTGAAAAGTATTCACCATTTGAGATGTCATTAAGAACACTTGTGATTCATGGGAAGAGGTCAAAATATCAATATTAACAGGAGTTTGGAAGAAGTGGATTCCAACCCTCATGGATGACTTCAAGGGATTCAAGACCTCAGTGGAGGAAAGTAACTGCAGACGTGGTAGAAATAGCAAGAGAACTAGAATTAGAAGTGGAGCCTGAAAATATGACTGAATTGCTGCAATGTCATGATAAAACTTTCAAGGATGAGGAGTCGCTTCTCATGGATGAGCAAAGAAAGTGGTTTCTTGAGATGGAATCTACTCCTAGTGAAGGTGCTGTGAAGATGGTGGAAATGACAACAGAGGATTTAAAATATTACATAGACTTAGCTGATGAAGCATCATCAGGATTTTGAGGGGATTGACTTCCATTCTGAAAGAAGTTCTACTGTGGATAAAATGCTATCAAACAGCATTACATGCTACAGAGAAATCGTTTGTGAAAGAAAGAGTCAGTTGAGGTGGCAAACTTCACTGTCTTAGTTTAACACATTGCCACCCCAGCCTTCAGCAGCCACCAACCCGATCAGTCAGCAGCTATCCACACTGAGGCAAAACCCTCCACCAGCAAAAAGATTATGACCCACTGAAGGCTCAGATAATGGTTAGCATTTTAAAAAATGAAGTATTTTTAAATTAAGGTATATGTACATTTCTTAGACATAAAGCTATTGTACACTTTATAGAATGTAAACATAATGTTGACATGCACTGGGAAAAAAAAACTTGTGTAACTTGCTTTATTGCAATAATTGCTTTATTGCAGTGGTCTGGAATGGAGCCTGCAATGTCTCTGAGGCATGGCTAACAGGTACTTTACTCCTATTTTAACCGTACGTAAAGTTGCCTAGGAAGTCTTGGACGAAAGCTTTACTTTTCCATTTCTAAAGGTAAATCCTTTGGAGTGATTTCCTGCTGAAGATACTCCTGGTGGGATTGGAGGAGTGGAGTGAGAAGCAGCTAAATATCCCCCTGTCCTTCAAGGAGATAGGGTAGAGTAATTTACAACTCTACACTGAGGATAGGCACCCAGGAAATGTTGAAGGAGAGTACCTCTCATCCTACCGGGCTCTTGGGGAAAAGCATCACACTGAATGCTGGGAACAGAAAAGATCAAAAAGGCAGAGTTCCTGCCCTCTGGAGATTCATAGGTGTTTGCCATGAGACAGCCTCAAGTCTAGAGATGCCACAAACAGGATCAGATACAGGCCAGGGAATGAGTTATAGGTTAGAAGCCCGGAAGCCTGGGTTCTACTTTCGCCTCAGCCCTTACACGCTCTTCCTCATCCTTCAAAATATAATGTTTTGGGCTTCCCTGGTGGCGCAGTGGTTGAGAATCTGCCTGCTAATGCAGGGGACACGGGTTCGAGCCCTGGTCTGGGAAGATCCCACATGCCACGGAGCGGCTGGGCCCGTGAGCCACAACTACTGAGCCTGCGCGTCTGGAGCCTGTGCCCCGCAACGGGAGGGGCCGCGATAGTGAGAGGCCCGCGCACCGCGATGAAGAGTGGCCCCAGCTTGCCGCAACTAGAGAAAGCCCTCGCACGAACCGAAGACCCAGCACAGCCAAAAATAAATAAATAAAATTAAATAGCCTACTTTATAAAAAAAACAAAAACAAACAAACAAAAAAAACTACCAGTTGGCATAGCAAAAATTCTTCCCTCCAGTTTCTCCCCCATCTTTAAAAAAAAAAAAAAATATATAATGTTTCTTATGCCTCCTATGGAATAACGTTCTTGAAATTCTCCAGTCTGGATTGGGTCTCCTGTGTATTCCTCTTGTGACATTTATCAAAACTGTAATTAAGTAGATCTGTGTGATTGTCTGTGTACAACTGACCTCCCCTAACAGGCTAGAAGCACCGGGAAGACCTGGATCATGTGTCTCTTGTACCGACTGCACTCCCAGACCTAGCAGAGTGCCCGGCATTGGATACTTGAGAATAAATGAGGAAGGAGAAGCAGCTTTGCTACTCTCCATCCTGAGCGATGCCAAAGCTGATACTTAACGTCAGAAAGCCAAAAACTGCTGAACCACAAAGAAAACTATTCAGCCCCCTTAATTCATCCCCTCAGTGGGAAACTTTGCCTTGAATGGAAGTGATTCCTTTACTGATGAGGCCACAGTGACAGAAGACAGTACAGAACACGTGGAAGGATGGTAACTACAGGTCTTTGGTGTTTGTCTTGCCTTGTATTTCAACCTTTCCCATTATTTTAGCTTATGGCCACCTATGGAGGAAGGGGCGGGGGTCTGGACACGCAAGGCCCACCCCACTTCTTCCTTTGCACAAAAGCCCTGCAAACAAGCCCGTGTCGAGACAGCCGGAGTGCATCTCATCATGGAGCAGCTTCTAGGCCCAGGAACTCCCAACTGGCTGCTGAATAGCGTCTCTGATATACCAAAGAGGTAAATTAAATGCATTAATCTCAGTGAGAGTCACCATTGAGGCATTCAGGGCTGCACAGAAATTTCCAACAATTGGCGTCCTTTTGCTTCAGTAACAAATAAAAAAAGGCGGGGGGAGAGTTTGGGTGGGTCTAGGAGGCTTTTTTTCTGCTCTCCTCCTCCAGACGGGTAATCAAAATGAAGTTCCACATTGAGAATATGCACTTCATTTTATTCTGTACTTGAAAGCAAACACATTTGGCCCTTTCTCCTGTAATAAGACGAATCCCTTATCTGTCATTCATTGAAGAACATAAAGATGATGCCAGTGACACCAAGACCCTGTTAAGCGTCTTTCCAGCCTCTTCGCAGCATAAAAAGGCAAATTCATTCTGGTTAAGATAGTTTTGTGCCGGGTACATGACATTCATTCTCTTAAACCCGTGGAAGCTGTGGCTATTTGGGTCGATTTATGCTTTTATTCTTATTTTTCAATCACTTTCTCTCTATTCGCAGGCCTGGGAAGCCCCCTCCTCCCACTTCTTACACCGAGGTGGGCTACAGGTTTTATAGGAGTTGAAAAGAAAGTTCAGCACAAACCCAACCTCAAAATGCCTGATTTGGGCTCATTTTTCAGGATTTAACAAGGAACCTGGATGGTGGGACAGAGGACAAGCCTCACAGCCAGAGGAGCCCAGCTCAGGCTGTGGGTGTGCTGGGGGACTTCAGCTGAGTCGGTTCATACTAAGTACCAATGACCCATCCTGACTTCATTATCCCATTTAAGCCTCAAGGCAACCCAGTGGATGCACTATTCCAAATTTCACTTCGTATTTGAGGAAGCAGTCTCGGGGGGTTCAGGTAGTCGTGTTTGGGCCCACGGCTGGTAAACGAAGGACCCAACACTGGGACCCAGGTCAACTGAGTTCTTAGCTATTTCATGCTGCCCCAGGGTCCAAATGACCCTGTTAGAGATTTGGTTTTCTTCTTGCTGATCTCTAATGATGCCTCCCTCTTAGGAGTTTTGGGTAGAATCAACTCAGAAATACAAGTGCATTGCAAATTATAAAAAGAATATGAAAGGAAGGTATTACTATTTTATTGTTAACAAGATAATACTGTATTGGATTTAGCCAACCCCCATATTGAGAAACATCCTACAGACAGATAACGTTTTAACTGTTTTCTCAGGAAATAGAGACAGAATATACTCCTGTGGGTATGGATGTGCTTTCCCTGAAAATAATTTATGCGACACAATGAGAGTCCGTCTGGGAAGAGACTTAATCCTGAGGCAGAAAATTAGGACTCTGGGATGTGGGGAAGAGTATAAAACAAGGGCTGGTGGGGAAATTTCTCTCTGTAGAGGCAGTGGTCAGTTTGTTCTGGACCCACAGGGCAGACAGGCTGGAAGCTATTAAATTGGGCTGGTGTGAGCTTCTTTAGATCCCAGGGTTACTCCTGGCCATCAGGGCCCTGCCCATCTCCCCTCGGCTCTCAACATTCCACACCCGCCCCTAGAACCCCTTCACAGTCACCTGCGACTCTCCACCTGGGGACTTTCTCTCAGGCCATTCGAGAGAGCGTCTTCCTACAAACATCAAGGAGTTAGTGCTCCCAGGAGAAGCCCTGAGCGACGGTGGGTGAGAACTGGAGGATAAACACGGCAGCTTCTTCACTCCTGGGTGGGACAGCTGAGAATGCTCCCTGCGGTCTCCCAGAGGTCTTCACGGCGATGTCCTGCTGGATAACACGCCCCTTCTCGAGGTCGTCTTGTTCCTGTCTTACTTCTCACTCCTCATCCAGAGCTTCCTGAGTTCACTTCCTACGTAAAGAATTTGCACTCAAATGCTGGAGAAGCCCAACCTAAGACGTAGACTGAGAGGGCTATTCCTACACTTGTGGGAAAGCCGCAGAAAGAAGTGTGATGATTTGCTCCCCGAACCAGCACTGAGAGGGCTTTGGGAATAGTAGGGTGGTCGCTTAGGGCAGGCTGTTAGGAAGAAGTCACACTGCACCTTTGTTTTCTGCTGCTGGCAACTGGCAAGAGGCAACCTCCTGTAGAAACCGTCATCCAAGGCCAGGGTTCTGGGGCCCACAGGTGTTAAGAGTGTATCTCTCCCAGTGATCAGAGACTTCATGTAGCCCTGACCATTCAGCAGTGGATGGTCTTTCCAGGAGGGGGTACCCAGAGGGACAGAGGAGAAACCTGAATTCCTTCTAAATTGGGAATATGTATTCTCAAATCTATTCTTTTGGGTGGCACCAGTGTGATCTGTCTATATTTGTTCCCCAATATTATGCAACAAGATATAAAGGATTATCAATCATTTTAATAAAGTAGCTTTTAAAAAAATCTCATACTTACTAATTTCATGAAATGGCTCTTTATTCAAAGTTAGAAAAAAAAAGAGAGCTTATGAATAAGTTTGGGGGAGAGCAGAATCATGGCTCTGAAAAGTGAAATTCTTCCAAAGCCTTGCTTCTCACCAACCCTGGTGCTCTGAAGAGGAGCTGCAGCACTTGGATTTTAATTCAGTCCCTTAATAAATGAATTATGCAATTAGTTGATATACAATTAACTGGATTCACAACGCATGTAGAGCTAACTGGGTCAGCCTGCATCTGTATGACTGTAATGTGCCTAAATGAATATGCCATCAAAGGACACACAGTGGAATGGGGACTCAGATTCGTCTGAGGCAGGAATCATGCCTGCCAGCTGCCGAAGGTACTGCAGATAAAGCCTTGGCTGGAGTTGGCAGGAGAAACAAAAGCCCACAATGCGGGACCCCAAGTGGCATCCTCTCTGCCATAGCAGCATTGTTCTCCCCAGATGAGCTTGGACGGAGACCAGTAAATCCCCAATCCTTCTAGACAGAAAGGAAGAGCAATTGGGCTTGGATTGGGATCTGTCAATCCATTACCGGCCAACAGTGGTTCTGACAACGTGAGATGAAAACCTCTTAGCGCAGCAGCGTCCCTGGGACCTGCAGTTGTAACTGACCCAGATGCAAAGTCAATCAAAATACTCAATCCTGTGATACCTAATTCCAGCTGGAAAATGTAAGCCAATGAAATGTTCAGCTGTGCTTTGTGGGTGTGACCAATCAATCCATGTCCAAGGATTTGTCTTACAGTCAAGGTTTTTGGTGATCAAATTGAGGTTGGTATCAGAAGCTCACAGTGATCTACGACTATGAAGTGTGTGCCTGTGTGTCTTCTGTAGGGAGAGACGAAAATTAAGGGAGTGTCTACGTTGAATTTACTTAATTTTGTTTTTGAATCCTTCAAAGATGTTTTGGGATGCCCGGGCCTTTCTAAATCAGAATCTGTACTTTAGCAAGGTCCTCGTGGGATTCACTGTGCATTCTGGTTCAGCCTGAGAAGTGTGACTGTAGGGCACTCCGTGTTCACAGGAAGTGTCATTGTCATAAAATAGGACATTAAGAGCTCTTCTTGTGTGCGTAGGCCCTGCGAAATCTGAGAAGTCATATTTGGTATGAAATCACTGGCATCACCATGCATGGCACCATCCCTGGACTCAAAGTGTACTGAGTGTGGGCCCTGGTCTGGGCTTCACCGCTGATTTGCTGCCTAAAGCACCTCACCTCCCAGTGTCTGTTTCCTTCTTTATTTGCAATGAGAAAGTTGGGCCAGACGGCTAGTCCCCAGTTTGCATCACCTCCATCTCTGAACATGGTAATGAAGGGAGGAAGGACAGCAGGGTAGTTCAGAGAACGGGAGAGAAATCCGCTGGTCCTTGGGTCAGATCGAGGGTCAGCCCTAGGGTGTGGCACTGAGAAATGGATTTAATCTTTCTAAGCTTCACTTTCTTCGATTATAAATCGGGCACATTTTAAGCGTCCAGTTGCATGGATGACGACAAATGTAGTCCATGTAACTCAAACCCAGTCAAGACACAAAGGGTCTCCATCACCCCCTGCCCTCTCTTACCCACCATGCCGTTCTGGCACCCACAGTCACAGAGAGGGTTGGGTGGTAGAAATGTTCTCCGTTTTCATTGGAGTGGTAGTCACTCGGGGACACAGTTCTCAGAATCATTGAACTGTGCTCTTAAACTGGGCCTGCTTTATTGTATGTCATTTACTCCTTAATAAAGTTGATTTAAAAAGAAAATAACAAAGCACCCTGGAGGGTAAAGGAGTTCTTCAGCTCTCTTCCCAAAAGCAGGTTTCGCAGCATGATTCCTAGCACACAAACCCAAAGAGCGGGGTAGCAGGAAGAGGTGAATTGAAGCTTTGGCACTTAGAATGGGTATTCATGACAAAGCCACTGGATCCATCCTATGGGTGACCTTCGGGGACTACTGAGTGCTTCGTGTGTCATTATATTTGGCCTAAGGGTAGTAAGGTACATCTTCTCCCATGACCTGTGAATGAAACCACTCTCACCCCTCCTGCGGTGACCCCTCCTGGGACAGAGGCATCACGAGTCTCCAGAAGAGATGGACAAAGGCACGACCTTGGCCTCCCTCACAGACCTGACCACAGTCCTGTAGCCACCGCAGAGGGAAAAGGAGACGGGAGACAGATCTCCCTGTACAACCGCCCAGAGTGCAGAGATTTCACTTCAGAACAAAACTGCTCAGACACACAAAAACAGCTACAGATGTAACCCCGAGTGTCAAATGTAAAGAAGTGAGCAAATTGCTAAAATGAGTTGAAACACAGTCTCAGGACTTCTTACCACAAGCTGTTGGTCTCTGACCTGGGTTTACGATCGGAGCCAATTAGCAGGTGCTACCTTAAAATTATGGAGCAGAAAGGGCACCTAGGAGACCATCTAGTCAAGCAATTTCAAAGTATTTTTAGCCCCCAAATGTTTCCTGCAAACCAAATCTTACACAGGAATGTAAACCAACAAAAGAGAGAAGAGCGTAGGTAATCTAGAGGAAGCCGAGGTGCGGGTTCCAGGGTCCCAGCCCCCTCCATCCCTGCGACGGCCTCTCAGGGACATAGCCCTACAAGCATGGGACCTGGTCCAACGCCCTTATTCGACCGATTAGGAAACTGAGGCCCTAGATGCTAAGGCTCTGCCCTCAGGCTGCGACAGAGGCCGGTCTAGAGAGATCCCGACAGCCAGGAAAAAAGGCATTTTCCGTTGTACAGAGCTGCCTCAACCAATACCAAAGAAACGTGTTTGCTCCACCCTGAGCCACTCCTCGGAGCATCCTGAGAATTCTGGGCGCAAGGCCGCTGCCTCGGATTAGCTTAGCTGCCACGGCCTCCCTTCCGGGGTCAGCGCGCGGATTATGGAATCTTGCGCCCCCCGGGGCTGGGAGGGAACGTGCCTTTGCAGCTCAGGAGGAAAGGGGGCCTGGGATAGGAGACAAAGAAAGAAGAAGGAAGAAGAAGAAGGAGCGCTCCTGGGTGGGAAGTGTGCCTGGCCCAGGGTGGGGGGAGGGATGGCAGAGACACACGGGGGTGGGGTGGAGCGGGAGTACGACATCCAGTGTCTCGTGTCCCAGCACAACCTGGAGGACTGTCGTCCTCCCCCATCTCTCCCCGCTACGCTCAATATTCCAGTAAACCACTAACACCTAGAACCCAGGGGCCCCCAGGGTTGGGTGAGAGCCACAATCACATCTTCTTCATTTCCCAGGGAGCACCTTTGAAAGGCTTCTCCAAGAGCGAGCTCTCAGATCAGTGGGGACCGAGGTGCCCCAAGCTGGCGCCTCCCCTGGACGCTCGGCCTAACTGGGAAACATGGTGATTCTGCCACTTAAACCCGGGGGCCTCCCATCACCCAGGGGCCACTGATCCACCTGGCTTTCTCCCAAAAACCACACTGGGGAGCAGGAAGCTAGATTATGTTCCCTTTAGAGCTGGGCTCACGGCCCTGTCGACAGTCTGAGACCAAAGCTCCTGCCACCTGCCATCCCTGATCCTTGTTCAACTCTCAGGTAGGTCCCACGTGCTCTGGAAGGAAGAACAGATTGTTCTAAACAACTATCCATCTGTTCCTGATGCACCAGTTCCTGGGGTGGTGATTGACGTGTCCCGGTGTTTGAACCCTGGGAGATGCTAAACTGCTCCCACGCAGATGCCTTTGGTCTGGGTGCTACCCGCTCTGTACCCCAATCTCCACCCAAAAGCCCCCCAGCCTGCTAACACCGGGTTTTGTCTCTGCGGTCGGCTTCCCCTGGCAATGAGCTGAGAAGCAAAATGGACCCAAAATGGTCCTCTGAATTGCTGAACAAGCCTGCCTTACTGTCAGAGATGGCTTTGGGGCCCGTGGAGAGCCGAATCCTCAAGCTTTTTAAAAATCATGATCCTGGAGGCTAGCTGGGACCAACAGCTAACGAACATGGAGGAAGTTCCCCAAAGATATTTCAAGATGGGCTCGTCATGTTCTGAGAAGCTGGATTCACCCAAGAGTGGAATCAGCTGGGTCTCCATCCTCAACATCGTCATGACTAAACGAGCTGGTTGATGGCAGCAGTGGTGGAAGCAGAGAAAGCCCACGTCTCTAGACGTGATGTCCAACACGACAGCCGGGGCCACCTGTGACCAGGGGCTGCTGCCCTGGGTGGCACGGACTAAAGTACCCCTCTATCCCTGCCGAGGGTTCTATTGGGCGGTGCTGCTCTAGACCTTTTATTTAGTCATTGATTTGTCTGCCATCAAATATTTGAGTCCCGACCAGCTAGGCGCCAGCATGCTAGGCATTAGGTCAGGTTCTCCAATCACAGGGTCTAACAGGGGAGGCTGGGGAGGGTGTCAGAGACGTGATGGCTTCCCTGACCTCAAAGGTGGAGCCGTGGGTCCTGGCGGAGAGGGGGTGGGGAGGCAGGAGTCCTCCCAGGAAGAAGCACGGGTCCCGGCGGAGAGGGGGTGGGGGGGCAGGAGTCCTCCCAGGAGGAAGCGCGGGTCCCGGCGGAGAGGGGGTGGGGGGGCAGGAGTCCTCCCAGGAGGAAGCGCGGGTCCTGGCGGAGAGGGGGTGGGGAGGCAGGAGTCCTCCCAGGAGGAAGCGCGGGTCCCGGCGGAGAGGGGGTGGGGAGGCAGGAGTCCTCCCAGAAAGAAGCGCGGGTCCCGGCGGAGAGGGGGTGGGGAGGCAGGAGTCCTCCCAGGAAGAAGCGCGGGTCCCGGCGGAGAGGGGGTGGGGGGGCAGGAGTCCTCCCAGGAGGAAGCGCGGGTCCCGGCGGAGAGGGGGTGGGGGGGCAGGAGTCCTCCCAGGAGGAAGCGCGGGTCCCGGCGGAGAGGGGGTGGGGAGGCAGGAGTCCTCCCAGGAGGAAGCGCGGGTCCCGGCGGAGAGGGGGTGGGGGGGCAGGAGTCCTCCCAGGAGGAAGCGCGGGTCCCGGCGGAGAGGGGGTGGGGGGGCAGGAGTCCTCCCAGGAGGAAGCGCGGGTCCCGGCGGAGAGGGGGTGGGGGGCAGGAGTCCTCCCAGGAGGAAGCGCGGGTCCCGGCGGAGAGGGGGTGGGGGGGCAGGAGTCCTCCCAGGAAGAAGTGCGGGTCCCGGCGGAGAGGGGGTGGGGGGGCAGGAGTCCTCCCAGGAGGAAGCGCAGCATCTGCAGAGTGGCAGCCGCCACCTCCCTCGGGTACTCGGGGCCCCAGCTCCGCCCAGCCCAGCTCGGGAGCTGCGTCCCCTTACTGGGCCCCCTGCTCCTCTCTCCCGAGGGTGGCCTGGATGAGCCTCAGTTTCCTCCTTTGCAGGACGGGAGTGAGACCCATCGCACAGAATTATTTTAAGTAGCAAATCCAGTGCAGCGTAGGGGGGCGTGTAGCACAGTGTGGGACACGCGTTCAAAGCTCACACGTGCTAGCTCACGTTTCCCTTTGTCAGGCCAAGGCCGGAGGTCCTGAGGAAGCGCCGTCTCCTGGGCTCTCTTCCCGCCCCGGCTACAGAGGGCGCGCCCGGCCCCTGCCCTCCCGCCTGTGCCCAGCCAGCCTGCTGCTGTTCCCTGCAGCTATTTCCAGCCCACGGCCGGGCCGCTCTGCTCTTGCTGCCTTTGTCTCGCAGCAGGTGGTTCTCATTACCGCCCAGCGGGGTGGCGGCAGTGGACGTGCTGGCACGTGCCGCGTGAGTCTCCGGCCACGTGTCCCGTGCCTGGAGGCTGTGGGCCAGCTCCGCTAGTTGTGCGGCCTGGAATCTTCTCTGGGATGCAGCCGAGTGACGGGGAAAGGCCGTGGGCTTTAGGACCGCAGCCCGGACCCTTGGAGGCCCGGCTCCGTCTCTGTCGGCAGCTTCCCGCTGGGCAGGTTCCCCACTGTCTCTCGCTCCGGTCTCGGTCTCCTCGTCTGTTGAGTGGAGCCGGTTCAGCTCGCAGGCCCGTGGCGAGGAGTGAACAGGCACCGAGCGGAGCCCAGCACACCCGTCCCCCGCGGGTTGCTAACACGGGGATTCTCAGAGCTGGGGACACGGCAATGAGAAAACACACAAAAATCCCTCTCCTGGGCCAGACAGACAATGAGCACAGTCGAGAGGGGGCGGGGGAGTCGGCGAGGGGCTTGGGGAGAGGGCGGCCGCTGCAGCCTCCTCGCAAACTTAAGCAAAGGCTGAGGACGTGGGGGAGGTGAAGGGTTTTCTGCCAAAGCTATGAATTTTTCCAATCTGCATTCTTTCCCTGAGCCACAAGCTGTGCCCAGGAATGCTGTCTGAGAAAATGAATGGGCAGTGTGTCAGAAGCTGAGACTTTCTTGGCTGGCCCTGGCCGGCAGTTGGTGTCACCTTGCCCCAGGGTGGCTTCTGAGTGGCAGCAGAACAGAGGCTGTAGCTGAGCACACGCGCTGGCCTTCCTGGCCGGGGATCTGATCCCAGGACTCAGGCAACAAAAGGATGTCTGCATCATGGCGAGGAAATCTTAATGAGCGCTAGGAACGGAAACAGCGGGGGTGAGGTTTTAATTAGCGGAAGGGACAACGAGGGTAGAGGGTCTGCCCGTTCTCATCATGACCCAAAGGCGGGTCGCCATTGGCCACGAGCATCCACCATCACTCACTTCTGGACCCGATGCCTTCACCACAAAGCTAGCTGGGTAGACGCCCTCCTCTCTCCCTCCCTCTCACCTCCAGGGCATCTGGTGCTTCTCTTTCCCTTGACATACACACGCTCAGATCACAGCCTCTTCCCGGCACCCTTAGGCCCCATCAGCCCAGCCGATGGACCCTTCTCCTTCATCTTTTTTATCTCCAGCTCCCTCTCAACAAGCCCCAACCCTTCTTCCCTGCAGTCCGTTCCTATGCGGAGGCCAGGCCCACAGCCTGTCACCCATTTATCAATGCATTCCAACTGTAACTCAGGTATTGATCTGTGTTTGTTGGGTTTTTCCTATAAACTCGGGCTGTAAAGGTTTCATTAGCCTGCCTCACAGTCATTACATCAAGTAATAGGAAACATCCATCTTCCCCAGGCTTCACTTCTGCACCCAATGGAGATCGGTTTGAAGAGTGTTAATCAAGCTATGAAAATCATTGGCGGCTCATTCCTTTATGATGAAAAAGCTGGTTTGCAGCGTCACTGGGCAGCAGAGTCCTGGCACCTTAGATACCTACAGCAATTATGGGCTGTGTGGCTTCCTGCTTAGGGAGAATTTTTTTTTTATTTTTTGCCTCATGCCCGTATGCAAATCTTATTCTTTGTTTTAGAGTGATTCTCTAAGTTGTGTGCAACTAGAAGACGACGCAGGCAAGGCTGGGCTTCTCTGCAGACCGTGGGCAGACGGAGGGTTGTTGGTCACTGCCGTGGATCTCTGCCACAGCCAGACCTGTGCAGCAGTGGGAAGGGAGTCCACCAAAGGGCGTCCTGGGTGCAACGGGAGCTCAGCTACAACCGACTCGTCCACCTGCTCTGCTCCGTCCACCCAGGAGCTGTTCTAGGGGCAGCTCAGTTCTTCAGAGACCGTTCTGGCTGCCCTGGCGTGAGTGGAGGCAGGGGCAGGGGGTGTGGAGAGATGAGAAACGGAGACCAGTGAGGAGGCCATCACAGTGCCCAGGTCAGGGGTGGAGGTGGCCAGGGCCAGGGCAGCGGGAGTAGGGATGCTGGGAAGGGCCAGGAAATGTGCTAGAAAACTTAGCGACACGTATCTAGTTCCACTACAGCTCTGTGAGATAAGAATTACCCACCCATTTTCCAGATGAGGAAACTGAGGTGCAAAGAATTTAAGAAACATCTCTGCTCGCAGAGTTTCCTAACTGGGCTTCTCTCCAGACTACAACTTGGGCGGTTCCTCTACAGCCATGATGGGAGTGTTTGTTTGATAGGAAGGGCTGGGAGGAGCTGATGAAGGACATAGCGCTAAATGTCTACTGTGAAAACAGCCCAGAACAATCTGAATCTCCTTAATCATTACCCATAGCTCACACATGGGTCTGCTCCCCACAAGTTTCCTGCATTCTTCTCTTTCTGACTTAAGCTGTATTGTTTATTGCTCAGGTCTTTGAAATACCTCAAACAGCAGAGGAAAGAACTTCTACCCCCAGGCTGTCAGAGGGGGAGCCTGAAGCAGTACACAATAAGCATGGAAGTTTTTGGAAGTCACCTGTTTTATCTTAAAAATTTATGTGGATGTTGTACTCTGCTTCACAATGAGTTTATGTTTGTTTTAATGTTTAAAACCATTTTTTTAAAAATTTGCAGTCAAGTACTACCACTTGAAGGCACAGGACAACAAAGGTTTACCTTCCTGAATCATCTATCATAATATCACAGGTACTTTGTATTGTCACTTACTCTGCGCCAGGTGCAGTTCTGAGCGTGTTACTTGAATGACTGCATGGTGAGGTTTCGTTATCTCCATCCCCAGATGAGGAGCTGCGTGCTCAGAGAAGGTGGTGACTTACCCAAGGACACACAGTACGTGACAGAGTCAGGATTTGAACCGGATATATTTGTTCCAATACCTTGCAAGAGGCCACTGCTGATACCCCTGGGGTTTGGTAGCCCAGCTTGGAAAGTGGAACCGGGTGGTATCTGAAAGTTCATGCAGAAAAATGTCATGTTTACGGTTCAGGTGGACTGGCTCCAAAGCACACCCAGTCTTCAGTTCTGGGGCGTCTTGGGGAGGAGGGTGGCAGAGGGGAAGCTGAGAAGAGGAAGCTGATGCGATTTTGGAACTGGCCACTGGAGGTCGGCCGACCTGTGCAAGGTCCCACTAGGGCTCAGGGCAGTGGCTGGCTCCCGGGCTTCTGGGCTTTCCGGGCAGAGGGGACCATCGACCTGCAGCAGGACCCGAGTCGGTGCTGAGGAACTGCGGTCCATTTTCAGCCATTACTGGAGGGGGTTTGTAAGAAAAGAGCAGGCACAAAACCCAGTTAAGCAGCAGCTCCAAGAGGGACAGCAGTTCGTCCAGGTCTCCAGAGTGAACCGTGTGTAGGAAGCTGCAACTTGGTGGGCGCCGGAGGGCTGCAGGCCTGTCCTGAGTCCATCAATCACTCAAAGGTTTCTGCAGACCCTACCAGCCCACAGGTCTGAGCTTGCGGTGTCCTGCCTTCTCTAGCCTGGTGTGGCATAGGAGGGGAGGAGGGAAGAACGCGCTAACGTTAGGATGAATGCGTGGCTACAGCTGAGAGATGCTGAGACAGACAGCAACTGACATCACCTAAAATCCTGTCCTGTTTTACAGCAGAGAAGCGGTCTACACAGCCTTCCCTGTAACTGTCAAGGGTTAAAATCCTGTTCCCTGTGGTCTAGCCCTCCTGCAATTCTAATTTAAATTGCAGTGTGCTACTGTAGCAGTTCAATTCCTGATTACATTTCTGACAAGTGAAACAGCCCCAGACTAAGTCTCCAAATAATAGTGTTCATGTGTTAAATACCTTTTTTTAAGATAGAAAGAATCATGCCCTAAACCCATCACAGTTGGTCATCTTCCTTTTCTCCCAAAATTCTGAACTGTGTTCATGGGAGTGAAATAGGATCTGGACACGAGACAGAGGAGACCTTATTTAAGGGGTCTCCCTTTTTCTGATTGATCACTTGACATTTTCCCATCTCTCATTCCCTGCTCTCTTCCAGGCCAGGGAAAAATTCAGTTTGGGTCATTTTCACTCAATGTAACAAGAGGCCAAGATTCAGGCAAAGAAGGGAATGAGTTCATTTGCAAACTCAGGGCTAGAAGCACAGTCTCATTGCAGATCCAAAATCAGTTAAGCAGCAGGAAGCAAAGACTAAGGGTAAATTGTCAATAATCATCCTGGGAAAAAGGTTAATCTGGAGCTTCAGGGACCCTGCATGAGGACTGAGATCATTCAGGACCTGTTCAATACGGTAAAAGACAGCGATCTCCCAGGGAGACAGGGGCACCTGGTTCCTTAACGGATGGGGGAATGGTTGGAGGGAAGAGAAATGTCTAGTAAATCACGTATTACTATTCATTAATTAACATTTACTGAGTTCATCTCCTTTGCCAGATGCTGTACTAAGTATTTTGTGTATATTTTCATGTGATTTAAAACCTTAAAAGCATTGTGGGGAAGGAACTTTTTTCTGTTTTAAGAATAAGGAAAGTGAGACTCAAAAGATAAGTGAATGGCCCAAGATCACACAGCTAAGATATGCTGGAATTGGGACTTCAGCTCAGGTATATGTAACTTACAAATCCTTAAGTCTTAACCATCACTTTTTATTGTCTCTTTACACTACTGGTAATAACTTTGCTATTGTTGTCTTGAGTTGATAGTTAAACCTTAGATTATTTCAAATTTCGTATATGAGCAGCTTGGGTTTCCTACCTGGCTGTGACTTCCATCAGGAAAAGACAGTTTTATGCCCCTCTAGTAGTCCCCCAAATGAAAAAAAAATGTTCTAAGTATAATAATTTGCTTTTCACAGTACTTTTAATCTTCAGAAAATTTCTGCATACGTATATTTCCTCACTGCATCCCTATGTGAAGTATTCTATTATTGTCTTTAGTTTTCAGGTAAGCAGAGACATGAGGATTTTACAATGCGCATCAGTTAGCCAGTGGGAGAAAAAGAACCGACCTCTTGCTCATTTTCCTTCTAGGCCAATGTTCTTTTATGTCAGGCACTGCTAACTGCCTTCCTAAAAGCCAGTTCTCCTTGCTAACAGACAGAACCTCACCCCACATTTGTTTAGGGGATCCTTTGATTTTAGGAAACATGAGCTCAGCCCCTAATCCAGAGGTGGACATTAATTCCATTTTAGTCAAAGAGATGTAAAAGGGAAGGGTTTTCCTCCTTGGTAAGAGAAATGCCCTGTGCTGCTCCATGCTTCCTAACTGGAATGCAGGACTTGATTCTTGGTGCTGCTGCAGCCATCTTATGACATTGAGGAGATGAATAGAATTACATACAGGCTGAATTGAGCCCTAACATCACTGAGCTGCTGAACCAACATGAGCCACTGCCTACCACCATGGCTTTGTTATAACAAAATATAAAATAAACCTGTTACTTGTAACTGAGAGTTCCTACTGATGCTACCTTCTACTACACCACTGAAATGGCACTCAGCTGAAGTGTGTTTGGAAGGAGACCTATAAACATGCTTTGTACAACACAGCCAGTAAACAAATTCACTACATGAATGCAAGTGTCAACATTATTGTTACCATTTTATTTTAAACGCTTGCTGGTATGATTTTGTATTTGCATTTGGATTCCTAGAACCCAAATTCCCCACCACAGAGAGTGAATATACTTTACTGAGAATAAAAGCTGCCCTGATCAATTGTTACTGAGTGAGGTGTTGGGCTTGTGACTTGAACTGTTACTGTAGGCAAGTCTTCCTTGGCCTCAGTTTCACTTTATACAAACACAGCAAAGTCCACTCTCTCTGCTCAGAGTTTAGTGTGAAGATGAAATAGAGACAGGAGAGGGAATTAGAGGAACAACAGGAAGGGGCATGCAGCGCTTGTTAAAATGATTACTGTGTTCCTGTGTTGTGTTTGGCATTTTCCCCGTGAAGTATCATCAACTGAGGACCTTACAAGGTAAGTGTCGTCCTCTCTGAATATTGAGGGACACGGCGGGTATGACCGGGAAAACTCAGATGTCTTGACTAATCCCACACCCACCAGGGATGCAAGGTGGGTATATAATGTGGGATGGGGACAATGGTCCTTGTCACCTATAAGAGCTTCAGGATATCAAGCAGTCTGGGAGAACCTCTCTTAGGCCAGCGTACTAGGTCACAAGGAACAAAGTCAATGGAATTGACTTCTTGGGTTGACCAAATGGGAGTTGTCTAATCCTGATGGTGACAGTGTGTTGAATTATAGGCATAAAAGGAATTTGGAGGGAGAATGAGCTCTGCCCTCCAGCTCTGTACAGTCAACTGTGACGTGCAAGCCAGAATTCAGCTTTTTCCCCTCTAAAGACAATAACGTGTAGCCAGAGGAAGCTGCAAAATGTGGCCGGCACAAGCAGAGGGAAGATTGCTCAGAGTACAGAGAGAAGAGAAGGAAGTCAGAGAAAATAGCATTTATGTGGAGCAACCTTCCAGAGCCAAGCAATGAGGGAAGGAGCCCATCCAGGGTCCTCACACCCAGCCCCCCAGACTCACCCTCAGATACTGCGCAGCTTTGCATCAGTTCCACAGCCATAGAGAGAAGAGTGCGTAGACCTTCCTTAGGGACCATTGCAGGCTGATTCATAGATGAATAAAACTCACCTCCTGCCCTCAAGGTACTCAGTGTCTATATGGAGCCTGCAAGAGGTAAACCCATAATTATCAACTGTGACAAGCATGGCACTGACCTTATAATTTGTAGATGGAGTCTCTGGCCTTTGCTTACTCCTTTATTTTAATCAATACCTCTTTCTGAAGGACGGAGATATATTTAGTTTTAAATGAAACATGGAGTTCCTCAAATAAGGCACACTATTACTGAAATTTAATTCATGTATATAAAGCATTGAATGCACTGACTATTACACAGTAAGGAGATGGGTGGTAAAAACGTGGGTCTCCAGAGCCAGAGTGCCTGAGTTCCATCCCACCTCCTCCACTTACTAGCTGTGTGATCCTGGTCAAACCATGGGCCTCTCTGGGCCTTGATTTCCTCATCTGTAAAGTGGAATAATAATTGAACCCACCTACTGAGTGGTATAGAGTTAACATGTGTGATGCTCTTAAAATGTGCCTGGTACATAGTACGTGTTCAGGAAATTTTAGCCTTTAATAGGAATGGTAGCAAGTAGTCATAGTAGTAAGAGTGAGTTGGAGTTGGAAAAGCAGAAATAGATGCCATTGTTAGGTGATTAATTATCCATTGGGAAGACCCAGAAAGTGAGAAGAACACAGGCTATAGGAACACTATGTTGCTGACAGGAATGGCTATGATTGGATAAAGGCTTGAAAAACTCTTAAATTCTCAATTCTTCTCAGATTTACTTCTGGCCAGGGCAGACCACTATGCTTCCAATAAACTCCAGGAAGAAGAAAAAAAAAAGGAAAAGTTAACCATTGTGGAGAACACAATTTACTGAATTTCTCCAACCTCAACATTAGGTTAAAGCGAATTCAGGGTAGGGGCAAGTACTCTGATGTAATCTGAAGTGACTTTTCTGTTTGATATAAAGCCATAGAAAATGCACAGGAACAGTTTAAAGAACAAGCAAGGTGAGTGAGCTGCATTAAAATGGGAATGAAAAATAACCCAGAAAATGCTATTTATTGTAAAAATTGCTGGCGTGCTTAGAACTGCTTTGATCATCTTTGCCTCAAAGAAAGCAGAGCCAACAAAGTGAAGTTTCAGAAAAGGGCAGCAAAATGATCAGAGGCATAATGGGTGAAAAGAGGTCTTTATCCCTAGAAGGAAAGAAACAATTGGGAAAAAATTCTTTGGCTTAATAGAGATCTATTGGATAATGAATGGCGAGTAGTGGCCACTCAGGTGCTGCCCTCTCCCCTGTCCCAAATCACACGAATGAGAAGGAATTGAAAAGGGTTGAAAATAGATAAATGGCCATCATAAGTTTAAAGCCTCAATTGGGGGAACTGGCAGCCTCGGGGCATTTTTGAAGCAAACAGTGGAGTGACTTTCTAAGAAGATCAAAAGTTTTGCTCCTGTCCAATAGCAACTCATCATCCAAGGGTGTTTGCTGAAAAACAGAGGGGCAATGGCCTGCACTAGACCCGCTGCAACAGAGAAAGCTTTTCCTGTGGATGTCCACAGGGATAGTCCGTTGAAATGGAAACAGAGAAAAAGAAAGACTGAATTTATTTCCCTCTGGGACTTGGAAAATGCAATGGGATGGAGTAGAGGCGACACTTTCAGATTTTAGATGATGTGAGGATACCCTCCAAGTATCCCACCCCCACCCCTTCCTCAAGGAAGAAGGAATTCCATCTTGGCCTTATTTATCACTCAGTGTTGATCCAGGACCAGCTGCAGCACCTCCCCAGGGAGCCTGTTAAAAATGCAGAATCCTAGCCCCATCCCAGTTCCCAGAATCAGAATCTGCATTGTAACAAAATTCACTGGTGATTTGCCAACACATCAAAGTTTGAGGGTTTACTATGGTCTCAGGATATTCAGAGAAAGGATGAGGTATGTTCATCCCCAGCGGTGCCATCTCTCACTGTGGGGACAGCCAGTTATCTTATCTCCACGAGACTCTGTCCGTCCCCAAACTAGGAACTGACTTCCTAGGCATGCTAAATTAGATAATGCATTTAAAGCATTAGGAAATGGATCTGACATATAATAAAGAGAATTCAAAAAGTATTAGTGAACTTGTCGGTTATTGTTGATATTTATAATCGTCCAACCACCAAGCAATGGGAAGACAGGCTCAAGAGTGAGCTATAGTGTTGTAAGAATGGAGAAACTGTCCAGGCAGTAAGAAAAAGAGACGAGGACGGTGACTCAACATCCCAACTGTGAGTGAGACATGTAAGAGATGCAGCAGAAGACAACGGAAACTTGCTACGCTCTTCCAGAGATGTAAGTGGCTTCATATAAAGCCTAGCTGTGAACAGGCTTGAGAGACAGGCAAATGAGTTACAAGTTCATTAAGAAAAACAATGCATGGCTCTTGTGAGTCTACGTGTATGTTTTTTTCTTGGTCATTTACCAAACATTTTGGTATTATTGTTTGATTTGTTACTGAAGTTGTTCATTAAAGTAAATTAGTCAATTTAAACTCTTCTAAATAAGTATTATTTTACTTTTTAATTAAAAAAAATGACTGCATAGTAATCACCCAGAATTTCTCACTCACTTTGCCAAAGCACGATTCAGCTTGAGGCTCAAGTTATTCCTGTAGCAGTTACACAATCCCAGTATTATCAGGAAGAAATAACTCAGTAATGGTGATGGTAAAATGGAGAATTTCACCAGCCTCAAATGCCCAAAATAATGGCAAGGGTGTATCACAATAGTAAAAATGATGTAAACTGTTGGTAGTGTTCATGTTAAGGAGAATTCTGGGAGAAGATGCAATTCGAGTCTGGAGGTAAAGCAGCCAGACGACCTGAGGGCAGTCTCTTGCTGTCCCTGTGCCCACAGCTTGACCTGGGCACCGAGTGTGCCATCTGTGATGGAGTCCTTGTGATCTCTTAGTTCACACTCTCCCCATTTAGACGCTCTGGAGTGGACATCCCTCCCATCCCCAGCCTTATCCTTCATCTAATTAACAGCATGGGTAATAAACAGCCACCTGTTATCCACAGACAGGCAGACAGGTGTACACCCTTGTCAAAGGTCTTGGCTAAATCATCTGGATTGTTTCTAATAACAATGTTAACGACCCTCTGCATTAGCTTCAGGTTGTAAAACATCTTTCCTTGATGTTTGTTCAATATTTTCATGAGAACTAGAAACACCTATTACAGACTCTAGGATACTAACGGGCCCCTGGAACCATTACTATAATTCGTTCTGGAGGCTCAGCTAAAGCCACAAATACATGGATTCCTGCTCCATCATTGCCCAGAAAGAGAGAGATGCAGTCCTGAGCCATCACTGAGACTGTCCAGAATATTTCTCCCAAGGAATATATACAGACCCACAACAGAAAAACGTAGGTTACTAAATAGATTTGTGTGGTTCAGTAACTTTCTAAACAGAATGGTCAGTAGGCTACCTAGGTGAGTCTTGCAGCTCAGCTGCCTACTCTGGTACTGAATTCTGTATTTTATCAATATGTAGATATGCAGGAGGACAAATAACAGAACAACTTTACGGGTCAGGAATGGATTAACCAATGAAAGACCTTCCAAATAGCCAGGAGCTTATATAGGGAGTATTAAGGAACCATTAAAATTATTTCTTTTATAAAGGAATGTGTTCCCTATAACCATGCTTAGCAGCCCTGAGATTACAAAGCATCCAGGAAGATGAGCAGAAAAGATAACCCCTTGAGAGTTTCCTCTCAGAAAAATAAACAAATATCTTCTGCTTGTTCATTCAAAATCTCTTTGAACTTAGGAGAGAACTTAATTCATAACTGGACTTTTCAGAAGGCAGAACTTTTGAGTTCTAGTTCTTGTTCTCATTGGGTCCAAATTTCTCTTGTTATATCCATAAATAACATTCTAAATAGCTGTCAAATCTATATAGTCTTATGAAATTTGCACATGCTGTAACCTGTGGGCTGGAAAGTAGCTTCGATGTCCTTCTCCTCCTTCAGCCTAGACCTCTCAACCCGTATCCCATGTTTGTAACTGTCTACCATAGGTCTGCCCTTGGGTTGTCTTATATCACCCAATGTTATCTAACTTAGAACTCATAACCTGCCCGGCCTCTTCCTATGTGTCTCCATTCCAAACACCTCAAGCCTGCTCTCAATGACTGACTGTTATCAGTGATACCATGATACACAGTCTAAAAATGTTTTGCTATTTAAAATCCCTCCCTCTTTGTCCTTAAATCTAATTTACTATTTGGAAACATTTCTTTTTTTCTGCGTTGTTCATCACAGTTACTCTTCCCCTCTATTCCCAACATTCATTCACTTATTCATTCATTTACTAAATATTTGGGAGGCATCTATTAGATTCAGGTCTCAGTCAGAACCTTTGAAGGGCTAGACCCTAGGAGTGAGAAAGACTCAGAAGGTGGCTTCACAGTCTGGGACCCTGCCTTTTGTTAGCTCACTCTCTGATTGGATGGATGTGGTCTTTTTCTACTCTAGTTGGCTGCCAGAGAGTAAGGTGAACTACTCTGCAGAAAGATAACATCATCCAGAGCCTCTCTAATCCTTTATATTCCAGGTCTAGAATTAAAAACATATATTATCAGACACATTAAAATACAAGCCAAAAGGAAAAGAGACAGTAGAAAACAGTCACAGTGGATACTGACTTGGGTTTTCAGAAATGAACTCTAAATAGCTGTAATTAATATGTTCAAGAAAATGAATGACTGGATGGAGAATTGTACCAGAAAGCACAACATATATCAACATATCAAACAGAAATTCTTAAACTGGAAAAAAAAGCCCTGAAATTATAAATACAACAGAGGAATTTCACAGCAGATTAGTTCTAACTAGCTTTATGAGACCAACATAACTTTTGTGACCAAAATATGATAAAAACATTACAAAAAAAAGTAAAAGCCACCTCTTTCAAAATCAGTTTTGAAAATTCAAAACAAAATGATCAATATAATTTAGCACATACGTAAATTAAATGAAAAAATCTGTTAACATTTCATTAGATGCAGAACACTTGATGACATCCAACAACAACTTGTGATATAAATTTTTCTTAAAACTCTTACCAAAATAGAAATATAAAGGCGATTCCTTAATTTGATAACAATTATCAACAACAACAAAGTTATAGCAATAATATTTAATGAAATTTTGAAGACTTTTCTTTGAGACCAAAAACAAGCCAAGGATAACCATTATCATTACCTTTTTTCAAAGTTATATTGGAAGTCATAGCCTGTGCAATAAGGCAAGAAAAAGAGGGGTATTATGATTGGAAAGAAAAAAAATAAAACCTTCATTATTTACGGATAGCATGATGGTGAGCCTAGAAAATTTTTAAATAATCTATGGAGAACAACTGTTAGAATTAATAAGCAGATTTATCAGGGTCATTAGACATAAGTTAATTATATAAAAATCAGTTATATTTCTATATACTATCAACAAACAATGAAATTATGAAAATTACAAAACTTGTCATTTACAACTTTGTATAACATCAAACACTGAGGACTAATTTAACCAAAAGGTACACATACACAGAAAACTACAAATCATTCCTAAGAGAAATTAAAGAAATTCTAAATAAATGGAGAAATAAGGCATGGTATAGATGGTGATTCAATATTGTGAAAATGTTAAATCATTTCTCATTGATGCATATATTCCAGGCAATCCTAATCGATATCCCAACAGTAATTTTTGGTGGAAATTGACCAATTGATACTAAAATTACCAGAATACAAAGGAATAAAAACAACCAAGGCTATCTGGAAAAATAAGAAAGTTGGCCCACTTGAATTACTAGATATCGTGACTCATTACAAAGCTATAAAACTATACTAATTAAGCAAGTATACTTTTGTACAAGAACTATAGAGAACCCAGAAAGAAATTCTCATAGATGGTGGAGTAGAAGGACATGAGCTCACCCCCTCTCATGAAAACACCAAAATCACAACTAACTGCTGAACAACCATCAACAAAAAAACACTGGAACCTACCAAAAAAGATATTCTATATCCAAAGGCAAAGAAGAAGCCACAACCATATGGTAGGAGGGGTGCAATCGAGGTAAAATCAGATCCCATACACGCTGGGTGGGTGACTCAAAAACTGGAATAACTGCATTAAGAGAAATGTACTATCAGTCATTACAAAGCCAATAAATAGGCTGTGTTAGGGGGAAAAAAGAAAGAAAGAAAGAAAGAAAGAAAGAAAGAAAGAAAGAAAGAAAGGAAGGAAGGAAGGAAGGAAGGAAGGAAGGAAGGAAGGAAGGAAGGAAGGAAGGAAGGAAGGAAGGAAGGAAGGAAGGAAGAAAGAAAGAAAGAAAGAAAGAAAGAAAGAAAGAAAGAAAGAAAGAAAGAAAGGAAGAAAGAAATCCTCATATAGTCGTTTGGTTTACAAAAATGGTAATACTGTGGTGATGTGAAGAAAGGATAATCTTTTCAATAAGTGACATTGAATAAATTTAAGATCAATGTGGGAAAAAACGAATTTTTTTTACCCCCTACCTCACACCATATACAAAAGCAAATTTCAGATGGATTTCAGTTTCTAACGAAAATAAAAAACAATGTTTCTGGAAGATAAAAAGAACACTATCTATATTACATTGATTTAGGCCGATTTCTTGAAAAGAACGTAAATAATACTAACCAAAAGAAAAAGATGGATAAAATGGACTTTGTTAAAATTAAGAATTTATGTTTTCATACCTAAGAAAGTAAAAACTTAAGTCATAGAATGGAAAGGAATATTTGCAATATATGTAATTCACAGAGGACTGGACTCATATCCAGAATATATAAATAATAATTTTAGAAAAAAGACAAAATCTCAGTTAAAAATGGGCAAAAGGTTTGAACAGACATTTTACAAGATATGATATCTAAGTGGCAATCATCACATAAGAAAGCATTCAATTTAAGTAGTCATCAGGGAAGCATGAATTTTAAAACACTAAAATATCACCACATGGCTTACTTTGAAAAGACCAATAACACCAAGTATTGTTGATGAGATAGAGCAACTAGAACTGACATACACTACTTGTGGGTGTGTAAATGATATAACCACTTTGGAAAATTGTTTTGCAGTATTTCCTGAAGGTGACTATATGACCTAGAAATTCCACTTTTAGATGAATACCCAATAGAAGTGTATACATGTATGCACCAAAATACATGTATGAGAGTTTTCATAGCAAGCACTATTCATAGTAGAAACAAACTGGAAATAACTATCTATTAACACTACAATATTTAGATCATGATATATTTATGGAATAGGATGCTACTCAGCAATGAGAATGAACAAACTTCTGCTGTATAAAAACGTGGATGCATCCTACAGACATACTATAAAGCACTAGAAGTCAGATACAAAAGAATACATGGTATATGATTCCATTTACGTAGATTAACTGGATAGGCAAAACTAACTGATGCGGTAGAAGTCAGGATAGAGGTTAGCTCTGGAGCTCAGGCAAGTAAATAGGAAGGGACAGAAGGGGAGTCCTGTGGTGTTGGTTAATGTCCTATTCCTTTCTCTGGAGGTTGGTTCCATGGGAGTTCTGACTTTATGAAAACTAATTTATGTGTGCACTTTTGATTTGTGCATTTTTCTTTTATATATATTATATTTGAGTTAACAAATTTCTTATAAGATGAGTTTCAGAAAGAAGATAGTGACTGACAACGTCTAAAATGTTAAAGGATTAAATATACCGAAGACAGCAAATGAATATCATATGTTTTTTAAATAGAGGTTATTGATAATCCTGGCAAGAAAAATTTTAGTTTCCTCATACTAGATATGATCCTCTTCAACTCCTTTAATTTACTGCAGTGACCTTAGAGGTCTCCCTGACTTGAGTAACTCCCCAATTTTGATTCACCAAGAATTTTTATGCTAGACAAACCTCATTAAAGACATCTTTGCAGTATGTAATTTCCCCAAGAAGGTAATGGTTTTCTATTTCCAGCTTTACCATATCTACATTTTTTCTTCTTAACATTAAGATTCCTCCAGCATCTCACCGCTCTCTATCTTGAAAACTTACTTTTGACTACCTGTCATGACTTCTCCACCTTAGTCTGGGTGATTTCTTTACCAAATTCCACATGTTTCTTGTTCATCGCCACTCACATTTCATGATGACTATTATTGTTATTCGCCCATTTATGCTCAACCTTAATACTGTAAATACTGCAGAAATACCCAAATGCCTTCCAGTCCTAGAGGAAGTCTCTGGTATCTCTGGCTACTGAAGAAAAGAGCCCTGTTGCACAAAGACCTCAGGGCAAAAATATTTCAAGGGAAAAGAAGTCAGAAAACACTCCTCTTGTAACTACTCAAGTTTAGTTCCAGAAAGAGTTCATTACTAAGTAGCTCTGAACCCATGGTGTGACAGGGTTAACTAGGGGCAATCTCCAACCTGCAAATGATCCTTGTGAGTACTGGCTTTTTTCTAATGTTATGGATCGTATCTTTCAGCTTGAAATTCATCAACCCCATCTCCTCCAAAGATATCACCATCTTCCCCTTAAAACTTCATTTCCAAGGTGCTGTACACTGGATAATACTATCATCGTCCTCTACTCACCCAAGTGCTGAGACCTTTCAGCTCACTATTCTCTTCTTCACCTAATTACTTGTCAAATCCCCATGACTCTAACTTAAATATATCTCTTGCACCAACTTTCCTTTTCAACCCCACTGTCTCTGAGTTGGTTTGGGTCCTTATTACCCTGTACTTAAACTATTGCAGCAACTTCATACCTGAATCTTCTCTCTTCTTTATATTCCTTGACATTCTAGCTTCCAGAATGCCAGAAAAATCTTACTGAAAATAGTGCTCAAAAATATCCCATTGACCCCATATTGCCTATAAAATAATACCAATGATAGAGTCAGGCATTGCGGTCCTACATGAACAATGCCCATCCCCTGTTGTTCTAGCTTTCCCTCCCACCAGGCATTTTCTCTAGTGGCACTCTTCCCCAGTACCCTACACTCAAGTACCTCCCCTACCTTTGCTCATGCTGTCTCTTACTCCGAAGTGCCCTTAATTACCTCTAATTGATCTGTTCCCTTTTGTGTGTATGAAAGTCCTGGCCAACCCTCCAGGCATTACTAAAATTCTGCTCTCAAAAGTCTTCTCAGCTCTCCCATCCATGTTCATTTGGCTCTGTTCCCCTCCCCCATTTCCCCATGTTCTCTGATCGTGGCTTTATTCAAGCATCCATCATGGTCTGGCTTATATCGCAGGTACCTGTATGTGTCTGTCTCTCAAGTGAAGAAATATTGTCTTAATCACCTTTGTGCTTCTTCCTTCACTACCCTCTAGCTGGCAGGTGTTGATTGATTGTTAACTAGCCTATCTCTTAAGGCAATAGCCATAATCATCATCTTCCTCGGGGTAAGCAAGCCAATCTAGGCATCAGGTCACCTTGATATTGGGCTCCAGCTCTGCCACTAACTAATTTGCTGTGTGACTTTGGGCAAGTCATGTCCTGTTTCTGGTCTTCATGCTCTGAGCTATGAAAAGAAGGGCCTGGACTAGTTCAGCATTTCCAAAAAGCATGTTCCATGGAACACCGGTCCCGTAGGACATTCTCTCCACCAGAAAGGATGCAACGGTCAAATAAATTGGGGAAATATCAAATAATATGTCTCCCTCATAGAAAATTGTACTCTGCTAGTTTTTCAAATTGCAGGTCATGACCGATAGATTTGTCATGAAATTAAGTAGGTTTCAATGCACATTTTTTTAAAAAGAAATTAGAATAAAAGATATCAGAGGGCATCACACATAATAAGGGTAAATACTGTTTCATAAAACTCTTGCTTAAGTTGTGTATGAGTGTGTGTGTTTATGTGTGTGTATCTTTCTTATTGGAGGTTTTGGCTTAACATGCTTTAGAAATACTGGAGTATACACTAACATCTTAAAAGCTCTGAATTATCTTGCTGTAAACCACCTATTTGATTCTTTCGTCCCAGCCTTTTTCAAATGTAAACATTATATGCACAGACACACACAGGCAAACCTGACATACATTTATTGACAGGTTACAAGACATGATTGCTTGAAGAAACTCAAACCAGGAGTGAACATTGGTTTATATGATCTCAGAAGTCCCTCTGTCTCCAGCACACTGTGATTCTCTGAGATGGGGAACAAACAGGTCAGAGCATCAGAACTGCCACCTGCTCGAACGTGCTGGGTAAAGGCACACGGGGAGGCTGAGGAGCTCCCTGCTTGGAGACGAGCTCTGGGAAATCTAGATTTTTCGTTCCCTTTCTCATTCTACTGTTAGAATATTTGTCTTTTGTTGTGTACACTTACACGCCAGGCTGCAAAAGAGGAACTGCCTCGGTGGGCTCGCTAGCCAAGGCAAGGCTAACCCTTTGCGGGTGTAGAGGTATGACGGGCATGTCGGCATGAGACCAGCCCAGGGCACCGTGTCTGTCACTGATCGCCCTGCCTGCCTCCTGGCTCAGATGCTCCTTTGCCCATGTTTCCCAGAGCACAGCCAGGAGGCGCCACGGCAAAGCTCTTGGCTCCCCACGCGGTTCCCCCTGCTGATGACACCAGCACAGCCCTTGAAGAGCTTTCTCAGCCACACAGAGATGCTGCTGGAGGTAGAAACTTGAGAAGGCTTGAAACAAGCTCCTAGCTGCAGGCAGCTCCCAGTCTGGCCTCCACTGGTAGAGGGATTCCCCAGTGTTTCCATATTGACCCCAAACATGAAACAGTTGAGAGACTGGGATATGTGAGCACAAGAAGAAAAAGGAAAGTCCAGCACAGGGAGCGCAGTTTCTAAGAAAGCCTCATTCCTCTCACTGTACCCCCGAGACCAGGAAATCCCGTGTGCAGAGGAGCATGTCTCTTTGCGAATGCCCTTCCCTTTACAGACCCGGGAGCGACCCGGACCCCTGGGCACGTCTGATGTGGGCTGATCCCAGCAGCCATGAGGACACAGCTCCTGAAATGTGCTCACAGGGTCTTGGGGAACCCGCCAGTCCTCCAAGTCCACGCTCCTCCCTCACGCCATGGGGGCGACCGTCCCCCGCTTGACTCTGGGGTGCCACTCCCCACTCTGTCCTTCCTGGCACATCAGTCAGTAAATAGAGGGACACAAACTATTGTACTAGAGCGGCAGAGAATCTTGGGGTAGTATTGGATACATATGAGGAATCTCTGGGACACGGCTTCAAGTCAGTTAATTCAAGTCTGCTTGACCTAGTTTCCCTTCAACACCCCCCTTGGACAGCTGCTCGGGACCCCTGTTATTTCTCTCTCACTTCAGCCCCAGAGAACCTGGAGCTGTTTCTCTCCCACCCTTGGCACCTGAGAAGCACAGCCCATCCTGTCTATGACCTGTCAAGACCACCCCCGTCTCAAGCTAAATTTCTATTTTTAAACCACTGGAGGCCTAACTCAGTGACATCACCACGTCTTCACAGCAGATTACCCAGAATTAATTTTATTTCCCCTAGAGCACAACCCAGAATGAGGGGTCAAATTGTTTCCCCTCTTCTCTCACCGCACCCTATGCACCCCTCTACTTTATCTGCTTCCCACCTTTATCCCAAAGCAGTCATGTGATTTTCTTTTTCCATCAATAGGTCATAAGAAGACCCATTTCCAGGTTATTGTCTTCTCAAGTCATTAAAATTTGCCTATCTTGGGTCAGAAAAAGAGTAAAGACTTTGAGAATGTTACTTGACAGATTCTTCTAGAACAGTAATGATTTAAATGCATGCCTGGGATCAGGTATATTAAGCATGACCATTTACGCTTTATTCTATAGCTATTAGAGAAGGGGGGCATTTTGTAAAGAAAACAAATGAGGAAAGGGTCTGTTGTTTTCTCCTGAGATAAATAGCTTTCAAAGATAGGTGACTTAGGGTTCTCCAGAGAAACAGAACCAGTGGGGTGTCGTGTGTGTGTGTGTGTGTGTGTGTCTTGTACAGAAAGAGATTTATGATAAGGAATTGGCTCATGCAAGGCTGGAGGCTGAGAAATCCCAAGATCTGTAGTCAGCAGATGAGAGCCCCAGGAGAGCCGAGGGTGAGCTCCAGTCTGAAGGCAGGAAACCACTGCCATCCCAGCCCCACAGCATGTGGGAGGAGCTCCCTCCTGCTCACAGGGGGCTCAGCTCTTCCGTTGTATTCAGCTGGACGAAGCCCACCCACGCGGGGGAGGGCAGTCTGCTTCACTCAGCCTGAAGATTCAAATGTTCATCTCGTCCCAAAACACCCTCACAGATACACCCAGATAATGTCTGACTAAATGTCTGGGTTCCCTGTGGCCCTGTCAAGTTGACACATGAAATTCCATCACAAAAGGCTTATTGGGACCCTCTTTGGCCTTTTCATTCTAAACAAAAAGGATGAGAAACACAGCCAGCCCAGTGAGCTAAGAGGAGATGCAAGATTTATTGACGCCAGGGTCAGCAATGATGAGAGAAATCGCTGAGTCTGAGAGGCAGTGGAGAAGACAGAGGTGGTCCCTCCGGTGTACGGCGTGTGCTGTCCCTGAAGGGGTCAAGCCGGGCAGCAGTGGGTACTGTCACTGTGGCTAAGTCAGCCAGCACAGTCAGATCAACATAAGGCCAAGCAGGGGGACGGCCAAATAGCCATGCAAGCAGAGCAGAGACCCTTAAGGTTCCAGGACGTCTAACTGCTAAGCTTAGGGGAACAAATGACTAAAGGGAGTATGCTTGTGTCCTCCTGAAATTCATATGTTGAAACCCTAACCCCCAGTGGGATGGCGTTAGGAAGCAGGGCCTTTGGGAGGTCATTAGGTTTAGATGAGATCATGAGGGTACAGCCCTCGGGATGGGATTAGTGCCCTTATATGGAGAGAAAGAGACTAGAACTTGCTCTCTCCAACCTGTAAGGATACCAGGAGAAGATAACCCTCTGCAAACTGGGAAGAGAACTCTCGCCAGACACTGGGTCAGCCGGCACCTTGATCTTGGACTTCTCACCTCCAGAATGGTGAGAAACAAGTATTGTTTAAGCCACCAAGTCTATAGTATTTTGTTACAGCAGCCAAGCTAAGACAGGAAGACTCCAGCATTGAGAAGTGGGTGCAAATGGCCCCAAAAAGTCATGCAAATGAGCATAGCTCAGTTGCTGGTGAAGCTCAGGGAAGCCACAACCAGCATGGATCAATGATATACATCAAATAGAAAGTACAAGACTGAAGTAGAATTACTTTTCCAAGCAAGACTGAAGCAAGTGCTATGCCACGTGCAGATGTGCACATACAAAAATATAGGAATAGCAAAATTTTTTTAAATTAACAATGACATAACAGTAGCAGCTGCAGCTTTTAAGGGAAAATGCTTAAAACGACATAAATTGGATCTAAATAAATACAGAGCAATATTGAGGCTGGTAGCCAACACACTCTACAGACATTGTTATCACGTAAGATGAGGACCAGACTGCAGGGACAAATGTGGAGCCCAAGGGAAGCCTGTGAAGAATGGGACCAACTCTGAGACTTTGCCAGTAGCTATCTAAAGCTACAAGAATGTGCTAATTCCCTCGTGAGATAATGTCACACCTGTGTCACAAATATGTCGATTATTGACATACGTAGCTAGGTTAATTATTTAATATATCTCTGTATAATTCAGCCATCATCCATGTGAACTTCTCTTAATTAATTCTTTAGTTTTCAAATTTCCCATTATATAATCAATTGATTGATAGGTTACAGTTGTCAGTGCATAAGTCATCCAGACAATGACCCTCCCCCCTTATACAAACACACTTGTAACTCACTGTGCCTACCTCGTGTATCCGTTAGTTTTTGCTGCATAACAAATAATCCCAAAACTATGGCTTTAAATAACAAACATTTACTATTTTTTAGGAGTTCCAGTGGGTTGCTTAGGCAGTTCTTGTCTGGGATGGTTTGGTTGATCATTGTGATCAGCTGGTGACTCAGCTAGGGCTATATGGTCCAGGATGGCTTTCCTTACTTGCTGGTTGAGGCTCTCTATGGGGCAATAAAGATGACTCATTCGCACATCTCTTGTCGTCAAAAAGACTAGCCTGGGCTTCTTCTCATGGTAGTAGTCACAGCATTCACCAGAGGAGCAAGAGAGAGCAAGCCACAAAACACAAGCAATTTTCAAGCCTTTGCTTAAGTTACATTTGCTAGTATTTCATTGGCCAACACAAGTTGTGTGGGCAAACCCAACAGTGTGGGAGGAGAGTAAACAAGGGAAATGATTGCTGTCACTTTGTAAATAGTGTACTATAACTGGATATTGCCAGCCATACCTGCTCCTCTATTGGTAGAGCTGCCACCACATTGCAAAAGCATGACAGTCTCAACAATCATTTCATGTGAATTTGCAGCTACAGATTACGTGCACCATACATAACCTGTCACGCCTGATAATGTGGTCACCCCTATATAACACAAGGTGGCCACAAAGAATGTATGAAAATTCCACACACTTGAGTACAGCCCCTTAACCTATCAACAAGGCTCTTCTTTTTAGTGAAATAATCATGATTATGTGAAAACTTACATCCAAAATCTCACTCTCTGCTTCATGCCCTCTGATGACTCAGCAGTGCGTGGGTAATATAAGTGAGGTAAGAAAAACTTAATATGCAAAATTCAAATTTACAGAACAGATAAATTAAGGAATAGGGAGTAAGTCATCCCATCACAATAGAATTGGAATTCTTTACTCTTACATCAGAATTCTTTAAAATAGCCAGCTCCTCCAGGGTCTCTAAAATAAAACTCATCACCAAACTTTACATGTAAATTCTCAGGATTACACTGATTGCATATAACAAGGTACTTCTGTACTGATTATTCCCTGACTGGCTTCTGCTTGACTTAACCTCTCCCTTCTGGAAGGATCAGCAAAGGGCTGTGTCCTCCTTGGAAGAGTGTACAAATCAAACCAGCAACACTGTGCCCACAGGACATCTCCAAAGCTCATACCATTACATGATTTCCAACCTGTGAACATTTCAACTCATATTATAGTCTTGTGTGACTGAAGCTACATCCCTTCCCAGAAGGGGGAAATGGAGTTCAACTCTCAGCCTTCAGTTGGCCAGTGGTGTTGGGGAGGGGCACCGTCAATCAAGTAGATGGAGGACAGAAAGGGGGTGAGGTCCCTACATCACCCAGGGCACTGTCCCAAGTGCCCAGCCCCACAGGCAACCTGCTCCTTTCTCTCCCACTCTGTTCCCAACTTTGCCATGACTAATTTTCTTCTCTTGATGGACATAGCCCCTAAAGAGCATGTGTCTCCATCCCCTTGCTGTGTGTTCAAGCATGCCGATGCCGGAGGCATGGAATCCATTAAGGGGAAGGAGAGCAGGGCCTCGTCTTTCATCTCACAGCCGGCTTCTCCTCTGTGCTACCCTGGGTTCCGTTCCACTGGGGCTGTTGTGAGCCAGCAGGTTATGTAACATCCTATAGAGGTTCCTATTTAAAGCTCTGATAGGTGACAGCCCAGATGACAAACAGGCTTCAGTCTGTCAAGCGAACATCTCCAAAGCATCTGCATTTCCAGGCTGCTGTTTTCTTTCCTGTAGTCCATCAGGACTGCACTCAGCTATTCAGGCCCTTCCAGGGGATGGGAGCCGCTGTGTCTCAGCAAGGGGCTGTCAGATTGTCCCACTTTTCCTGCCTAATTCACACTGGGATATCCATATTTATATTGATCTGGGCACATTGAGGGCGTACTCATGCTAGGCATCAACTTGGCAGGTCATCCAAAGCAACTTCGCACTCACTAAAAATTTCAACGCACCCACAAAATGCTTAGATTTCATCTGGTCAGGGATGTGATTTGTTTCCCCCACTGCAGACAGAAATCACATCAGGGATTGAATACATTCATGATGTATATATCGTCTCTTTCCTATGTTAACTCTTTAGAAACCCTGTCCATTGTTCACCTACAGATTAAGTGATTGTAGCTCCTGCTGCCAACACGTCACCTTAGAGCTCTCATCTAAGCCAACACTCAGATGCAGCTCTAACAAAGTGCAAACCACAAGGGAATCAACCATTATGTCGACTGTCACAACCTTGCTGTGTCACAAATTCACATGTACTGAGATGGAATGTCAATATTTCTCCATTACTGAGCTTTCCTAAGACTTCATTTGTACTCTGTTGTGGAAAACTTAACCTGGACCCTTCAAGCTGGTCTGTTTCTTCTAGTTTAAAACAACGTATTTAGGCTAAGTGCTCCGTTCTGTGCCCCCCCTCCCTGACTGACCTTGACCGGGGTGAGGGGAAGAAGGAGGCTGGCAGGCTGGGCGTCATCCAGGGCTGTTGAGGGCATTGTTACTGGTCTATCTCCATCCTCCGCCTTTGCCGGTTCCCTCTGGGATGGGACCAGCCTGCCTCTTCCGGTCCTCATCACTTCCCCTGGTGTCTCTGCTGACACCCACTATCCCAGCGTGTCCTGGGACAGACAGGAGCAAACTCTCTGAGTCATCTTTGTCCCAAGCACAGGCCGTTTCAATTCTCTCTGCGCTTGCTCGTCCTTCGGTGCCTCCCTGGGGGCTCAGGACCTCTCATCTGCTCCCTGGGACCACATGGAGTGCCAGGGTTCTGTGAAAGGGCCCCAGGCCCATTTTTCCGGGCACCTCCTTTACCTGGACTCTCCATAGCTGAGGACCCAGGAAGGAACGTGTCAGCCTCCCCTTTTCTCCTCATGTCGAACCTCTCTGGCTATTCGTCCACCACGTGCCGTCCACCCACCACTGGCTCTGGGATGGTGTGGAGAGGGCTCCTAGGCAGTGGGGCCCATGACGGTGACGTTTTGTCCATGCCCACTTCCACATCTCTCTGGAAACCATTGTAACCAGAAAGGGTTCTGGTCATCTCTTCTGGTCATGTGAAATCTAACTTTCATACCATCATGTAATATATTCCATCCAATAGTTGGTGTAGAATACATTTCATGCCCTGATACTCTGTTTCTCTCCAAAAGCTCAGCACTTACAAATGGAAAGTTTTCATTTCCAAGACTTTCGTTTCTGCTGCGCATTAAATTATATATTTAATTAGACAATGGACTTCTTTGTTTTAATAATTGCCCACCCTCCCCCAAGGACAATGCTTACAGGGAACCGTTGCCCAGATTTTGGCATGAAAGGTCACGGCACAAGAAAACTGAGTGTTTGGGGGTAAGGAGAAGAGGAAAGAATTCATATCTAAAATTTGTATCTACTAGATTCTTATGAGAAACCCATCCTCCTTTTGGTACAAGGAAACCTTAATATACATGTGGGTCTTGTTACCACCATTACCCACTGTCAGCTGTAATTAATAATAATAATAATGGCATATCTTTAGGCCTTTTATCATAAAGACTTTTCACATCTATGCTAACAGCATAGGCTTCACTGTATCTGTATGTCAGCAGGACTAACTTCTGTAATAACATGTCACTCACAGCAGCAGTGAGGCAGCCAGCTCTGTGGGGCAATGCCTCCTTGCTCGCTGTCTTTCCGGTGCCCAGCATGATTCCTGCATCCTGCACATAGTAGGTGCTCTCTGAACACCGGTTGATGGAATGAGTAATCCCATCCCCTTCATGAGGCTGAGATGGTGTTCCATGCAGAACAGGGTTAAAACATCCAGATTCAGGTTGCATCTGCCCAACGCACCCTCTAAAAAGGAGACATGAATCTACAACAAATCAGACTTTTAGAATCCTCATTGTCTCTGCTGACAGGATACGTCAGCTGGTTTGTCAAAATGAACCGGGACCTATCGCTCAAAAACCTCCACAGCGCTGACTCCAACTTAACCTTCCTCTTCAAACTGATACATCCACTTCAGCATCTATCAAATTATGAAAACTACCGATTTCCTAGACACTCTTATTCAGATTGTCTTCTAGTTTGGTTTCTCCAGAACCTTATCTGCTGGTTACAAAAGCAAACAAAAAAGACCAGATTTGAAATCCATCCTGAGAAAATAGAACAAACTTAAAGGACGCTACTCAAGAAAAAGAGAAGTTTCTTGAAAGGGAAAGTCAAGACCAAGCACACCTGTGTCCTGTGATTGCATGACTGTAACAGCAAGTCGAGAAGCCACCACTAATAAAACCTCGGGCTTCGCAGACCGCGCCAGTGCTCGGTTACAAAACATTCCAGTAGAGTATTTAAATACCAGCTCTTAGAACAGTGTTGCTTTTCACAGGAAATACAGCCAGACCTGGGGCACCAACACTCCTTAGGCCAAGATTAGTGTGTGCATGTGTGAGGAGAGAAGACTTTTGTAAGATGTAAGAAAGGATTTCAGGAACAGGCCAGTGGACGCATCTTTCAGAGCGCAGAGGCAGCTGGAGCAAATTGATCAAAAAGAGCGGTCCTGAGGTTTGCCCCCTAGACATGCGTCGTGAGTAGCGTTCTCCCTGCTTTGCTCTTAGAGTAGCGCCTCAGGTGTGAGCAGCTGTACAGAGCCGGCTCCTCACACAAGCTCAGGTACTTAACCTTCCCCTTCAGGCTCAGAACGAGGCCAGAAGCAGACAGTTAATCCCCGGTACTTTTCCTTCCCTGACCCCTTCTATATAGCTCAAACTTCATTCCTCTTACCACTATTCCAATTTTAGTCATGTCTATAGATAACATGTCCTGTAATTTCTGAAATATTTTAAAATCAACTCAGTTTGTATTATTTAGACATGTGTTTTTTTTTAACTGGGGTATAGTTGTTATACAATGTTGTGCTAGTTTCTACTGTACAGTGAAGTGGAGGTCCCTGTGCTATACAGCAAGTTCTAATTAGTTATTATTTTATACATATTAGTGTATATATGTCAATCCCAATCTCCCAATTCATCCCACCTCCCCTTTCCCCCCTTGGTGTCCATTAGACACATGTATTTTTAAACTGCATTTATAGCAACACTAGTGATAATAGATACCCATCTAGGGGGTTTCTGTATGTTTTATGAAATGGTACAGTGTTTCCTACGTACTGCAGGGAGCGGCTAATACCTCGACATTCAGACTCCCTGGGTTTGAATCCTGCCTCTAGTACCGCCTACCTGTATAACCTCTGGACCTTGATTTTATCTTGCACAAAGTGGAAATCATAGAATTCTATTTCATGGAGTTACTGTGTTACTGGAGTTATTACGAGTAAGGCCCTTAAAACCTGCTTTAAGGAGGTAATATGTGCTTAATAAATGTTGACTGATATTAATCTTATCTACCCCTTTCCAAGTCCTCTTGAACCACCCCTTTTATATCCCAAAGAAACGTCTGAGGTTCCCCGTGGGGCTCTGTCAAGATCACAGGAAATTAGGGTCGGAAAGGTGCCTGCTGGTACCGACTCATCTTTATGTCTCAGCTCAAATGTCTCTTTCTCAGAACAGAGGTTTCCTTGCCCATCCTGGGTCCACTGTGGTCCTCCCCACACCCCGCCCCACCGACCATTCCCATCAGAGCACTTTGGTTCATGTCATTTCTAGCACATACCACCGTCTGTACTGGTTTCACTCATGTATGATTTTTTAGATGTTTATATATCATTTTTATCTAAATAAATGCACACACACACACACACACACACAGACATGCATAGGTACTGTTTTGGTCCCATCATCTAGACTATGAAATGAGTTCAAAGACTTTGTCTGCCTTTTCTTGGCTGGATTCCCCAGTGCCTCACACAGGTGGTGTACATAACAGTTTATAAATATCTGTTGAACGAATAAACACATGCATGAGTGAACGAACGCTATTATTTTGCAGACGAGGAAACTGGAGCCCAATAGATAAAAGTACCGAGAGCAGGAAGGGGAAGGAGACTGGCATTCCACTGCAGCGTCCCACACAGCACAGCAGGATGGCAGGCCTCCAGGCATCCTCAACAATTTCTCGGGAGCCCGTGAGGGTCAAAATCATTTTCATGTTATACTAAGAATGCCATTTGGCTTTTCCGCTCCATTGATGCCTGCATTGGTGATACAGAAGCAATGGTGGGTAAAAATGCTGGCTCCTCAGCAGGAATCAAGCAGTGGCACCAAAACGTCTTAGTGGCCAGTATATTATTCTTCACCACCATAGGCCCACAGAAAGAAAAATAAAAAGCCAGTTCACTTAGGAACGCGCTTTAATGAAACAATAAAAATTATTCATTTTATTAAATCTCAACCCTTAAATACAGACCCTTTTAATATTCTGTTGAGAAACTGATATACCCATAATGCACATATGCCGCAAAACCAAGTAGGATGATTATTTCAAGGTGATTGAGTTATGGGTTCAACTAGCTACTTTTTTTGTTGTTGGAACCCAGTTTTTGCTTGAAAGAGCAAATTCTAGACAAGCCATGGTTATTCAGACTCAGGCATTTGGCAGACATTTTCTTTAAAATGAGCAAAGTGAGCTGTCACTTAAAGGAAAACAACTGACAGTATTTGTTGCCAGTGATAAAATATGAGCTTCTGAGCAAAAATCAGAATTTTTAAAAAACGTGTATCTGCCACCATGAGCTTGACAGCTTCCCAATACTCAAGAATACTTTTCTAATATAATCAGTAGTTATATTAATAAATGTGACTTTTGATATTATATTATGAAATGTGTCAACTTTGGGATGATCTGAATAACTCAACAAACCAGTATTTTCCAAATGGCCAATGCCTGATGTTATAAAATCACAGACGGGTAAAAGATCCATCAAGAGTGCAAGATAGACCCGTGAATTTTTATATAACAGACTTTGAGACGTTCACTGACACAGTTTCAGAGTTCACACTGCAGTTGACCTTTAAAAAACTACTACCACCTGTCAAGTTTTGGTGTAGTAACAAAGAAGAACATCCATAGTTACTGGAAAAGCCTATTAGGATACTTCTTTTTTCTACTGTACAACTGTGTGAGGCCAGATTTTCCTCATCTGCTTCAACCAAAACAACCTATTCCAACAGATTGAATGCAAAAGCAGATCTGAGAATCCAACTGAAGTCAGACATTAAAGAGATTTGCTAAATGTAAAATAATGACATTTTCTTACTAATTTTTTTAAATTTTGGAAACTATGGTTATTTTTCATGAATACATTTCTATAAAGGGGTTATTGTTTTACATTAATAAATAATCTCTCTCTTTTCAGTTTTTCTTTCTAATATGGCAAATATTGATCGCGATAACCCACACATAATAATCATTCTTTGAGGACTTCAATTATTTTAAAGTGTATAAAGGGATTTTGAGACCACAACGTTCTAGAATTGCCGAATTAGAACATGGAAAGTGATGTCCAAACTCATTAATGTTTATGGAATGTGAGGAGGCCCCCTGAATGGTGAGTTCCAAGGTCAGAACATGGCATCTTGTGATCTGTGGCACAGCTCTGCGAGGCCATATTCTTATCATTTTAGAATTAATACGTGATCGATACAATTTAAAAATTAGTAAACAATACAGATACCTGTATTGATCAGGATATTGGTTAAGAAATCTGCAGGGCTAAAAATAACAAAGATTTACCTTCACTCATGGTAAATATGCATTTCTGGTTGTTTAGGACTCTGCTGCCTAACTCTTCCCTCCAGGATGCAGGCGGATGCAGCATCTGACATGGGGACTGCAGTTGGTTGCCATGGCAGGCAAGGGGATGTGAGTGGTCCAGCTTAAGAGGACTGGCTTTTACAGCTCTCACCAAGCTGTACTGGGTGGCTCTTCTACTTCCATGTCGTTTATTCAAGCAAGTTTCATGATCCTGCTTAACTTCAGGGGTCAGGGACTTGCCATCCTCCCTTGAAACCACGATCCGGGAAGCGGGAAGGCGGTGACGTAGGATTAGTGGAGGCCGTGTGCATCAGCAGCTCTAAGGACTGCCACAATGTAAAGCTCCATTCAAAACATAAAACCCCATTTCTAACATGTACTGATATCTGATTCTTAATTTGTTCATCTATCATTTTTCATAGTCAATGTATTTTGTGTTCTTTTCATTTGACAGTATCTTCAACGTCTCCATAGCTCTCATGTTTGTAATTTGAATGTCAATGTTACATTTTACTGTTGATAATTTATTATGATTTTAAACATTTCTTAGTTGTTGGTTATCTGGGGGAATAGCTAGTTTTTCACTATAGTAGATGGCATAGCAAAGCACATCACTGTAAGAAAATATTTTATAGCTACTTTTATTTTTATTTATTTTATTTTTATTTTTGGCTGTGCTGGGTCTTCGGTTCGTGCGAGGGCTTTCTCTAGTTGCGGCAAGTGGGGGCCACTCTTCATCGCAGTGCGGGGACCGCTCTTCATCGCAGTGCGCCGGCCTTTCACTATCGCGGCCTCTCCCGTTGCGGAGCACAGGCTCCAGACGCGCAGGCTCAGTAATTGTGGCTCACGGGCCCAGCTGCTCCGCGGCATGTGGGATCTTCCCAGACCAGGGCTCGAACCCGTGTCCCCTGCATTAGCAGGCAGATTCTCAACCACTGCGCCACCAGGGAAGCCCAGAAAATATTTTAAAAAATTACTTCTTTGGGGTTACTGAGTCAAGAAGTAGGCTGCATTTTTGGTGAGGACACGTGTTCCATAGTGCTCATTCTATAAACTTTCATGGATAAAGATCTGCTCTTACTCATTTCTGTATCCCCAGAGCCTAACAAAATATCTGAAATTTGGTTGGCACTCAGTACATGTTCCCTGCATGAATGAGTTTTGCCAGATTACTTTCCAGAATTATTGCCCCAATTTACAGTGCCACCAGCACAGAGTTTATACTGCTCTTACAGATGCTTTAATAGTTTGAGCAGTGATTTTCTTTTCATTTATTCAATGATTAGCAGGACTAAAAACAATTCCAAGATTTTTTTTCTCTACTGGTATTTTCTCTCACATGTGCTCTACTTAATAAAGTAAATCTGGCAATTCCTCTTAGGAATTTATACCCTGCCTTCATTTATTTTGTTTTTTAAAGATTTGGGGACATCAACGGTGGGCTCATTGAAAGAAGAGAATAATAATAGGAATAAGTGGAGATGGAGCCAGTGGGCCAGCTGAAGAAATCAAGCATAGAATTTAATATTATTATTATTAGCAGCAGCAGCAGATATTTACTGAGCACATTTTGTAAATATTACCTCTAGTCCTCAAAGCATTATTGAAGGGTAGATACAATCATAGCTCTATTTTTTAGGTGAGGAAATTGAGGCTCAGGGAAGTTGCAATTGCCCAAGACCACACAGGTGGGAAGAAGCAAGTCAGGTTTTGAACCTGTGTTTGTCTGAAGCTGGTGCCCGCTCTCTCCACGTCCCGTGGCCTCACCTGTTCACGAGAAGCCTGTCAACAGCCCAAACCAAAGTCAGGGAGGAGGGGTGCCCATGGGCCGCGGGGGCGGATGGGGACACACAGGCTCCATGGAGTGGGTGTCCGCAAAAGGGTGCTAAGCACCATGCTGTTGTGATACTAGCAAGGACATGTGACCTGGGTGGGACCCCGGCCTCACCCGGGTCACATGGCACAGGGTCTAATCTGTGCCAAGGGCAGGGTGGGCAGGAGAGAGGCAGGTTGGCAGCTGGGCCAAGAAGGTGCCACCTGGAAGCCGAGAGCAAGGCTGCAGCCCAGCCTGGCTCAGCTTGCCGGGTGCCCTGGGCCCCACCACATCTTCACCTTGGGCGGCAGACAAGTTCCAGACATCACCTCTCACTGATAAAAGCTGACCACCAAGACAACAGGCAGAAACCTCCTTCTTCCTCCTCCAAAAGTCACAAGAGACTATTTACATTTACGTTAATTAAAATGGAATAAAACTAACATGTCAGTTCCCCAGTCAACTGGTCACATTTCGAGGGTTCAGTAGCCACATGTGCTGGCAGCCGCTGGGTTGGACCGGACATCACAGATATGGACCATGTCAGTCATCACAGAAAGCTCTGTTGGGCTGCACAACGAGGGCCCCGCCTCCCCCGGAGGACCAGCAACAGCTCGGTTTCACCTGGGGGCTGCAGAGCAATGCAGACGCCCTGGCCCCGCTCCAGCCCTTCTGCACTGGGAGCTTCAGGTGGCCGGATCCTCAGGTGCTGTGCAGACACAGCCCAGCTCAGGAAACCAGTGGCTGTGCCCTCCTGCTGAACACCTGTCTACCTGAGACGCGAGGGGCTGACGAGAAGAGCCACTAGCCTTTCATTCGTCATCTTTACTGCAAACGTCCCTCCCATCCCAGTCTATCGCCTTTCCTTTTATTTTAGTTTTGTTCATTTTTTATGAGCGTATTTTTGGCTCATGTTAATATTTAAAATGTTGTGATGGTAGGAGCAAAGCCTGCTTGGCCGGGAAAAGTCCTACCCCGTCCCCTCCCACCCCCGTCCCGCTCTGGCTCTGGAACCCACACCTCCGCAGCACCCTTCCACTAGGCAGTGATGTCATCAGCCCAGAGCCGTGCAGCATCACAGAGAAGGGGGTGGAAAGACCCGCAGGTCTCCCTTCTGCAGAGCAACCTGGCATTTATGTATTCCCAGGCAGGGATAGGGGCCCATCTTGCAAGGCCTCATAAATATTTAACAACAAGCACTTTGTAAAGAAGAATGTTATTAAGGGCGGTGCTGCCAGCAGCTTCAAAGGTGCCTGTATATCAGGAAGTGCTAATGCTGTGTGGACACAACCCTCCTGCAACAGCCCCAGGGCACCTCAGCTCCTTATCTTTCAGAGGGAGCTGGAAAAGAATTTAGAGGCTTTGCAAATATTCCTGCCCCTCAGAGGAACAATCTGGTTCCTCCCACAAGTCATGTATCTAAGAGAGAAAAAGCAGTGACCAGAAGAAAAAATATGTGTGTGTGTGTATACATACTCGCGTACACACATACACATACACACATGCACACAGAGAAGCTGGCGCAGGCAATATTTAGTAGGGCTTCTTTTATTCTGCTGCTACCAGCTGAATTTTTTTATTGCCAGGAAAGCCAGGCCCAGGCCACTTATTTCAACACTCAGAGCTTTAATGATACTGGTTCAGTTTTCTCTACTCTGTGGATCGGATACACTGCATTGCAATTCAAATCACCCCAAACACCCCAGTAAGCATGAGGTGATCACATTTCTTCCTAAGTGTAAATGGCTCTCCGCAGGGGACTCATTCTGGGAGCTGGGGCCTGGCACAGCATTGCCCTGGCAATTTCTTTTTCCCCAGATGATCATCACTGGAGGTAAATGCTCTGAAGATTAAAGTTCCCAATCCATAAAGCAAACTGCTCTTAGGTTCAGAAAACAGCCTCCATTGGCCAACCCTAGTGCAGCCAAAGAATCACAAGGGATTGGAAAATGAATGGGGGGGGGTGTGCGTGTGCGTGTGATGCTTATTACACACATCTTCCCCAAATAATTGTTGTGAAGGGGTTTGAAAAGCTAAGTTGACTAACTCAAGATGACCCACAGGAGCCATGGGAAGAGCACTTGTGCATTTCCCACCATAAAACACCACTCCCGGGGTCCGCCAGGAAAGGGGTTGACTTCTGAGCCCTCCGGAGGATTATGCTCCCCATGAATAAACAATGTTCTCCTGGAAACCATCTCTCGTGTCCAGAAGCAAAGTCCCAGAATTATATACGTGAACGGGAGCCCCTTACGTAAAGTAGGGATCCCCCTGCCTTTTTGCAAGTGACTCTGCGTTTTAGCAAGTTGCCCAGAGCATGACCCATAGCCATGTGTTACTGAGAACAGGTGAGAGAGCTGTGTGCTGATGGAAACACGCATGGATGCAGCCATCACAAGCCTATCCCGCAGATGCATGACCAAGCACTTCCCCAGGTGCAAGCTTTGATCCAAGCTATAATCAAAAATTCACTTTTAAGTGAGCTGCTTGGGACCTGGAATAGGCTTTCCCGTAGAAGCGATGTTATAAATAGTGCTCTGGCCTAGCCCACAAATGCCTCTCTAACCCGTAATGTGCTTCCACTATGCTATAGTTGCAAGAAAACTTTGTAGAGAACAATCACTGTGTGATACCAGTAATTAAACCAAACAGTAGAACGGTAAGATGAAATGTCTTTTTTTCTGACGTGAACGTTCATTCTTGAGGAAAGTAAGATTAACTGGAGAAAGATAAGGAGGTAGATGGAGCCTGTGCGGTGCTTTTGAAGGAGGCTTTGGGGTTACCTCAAGGGCTGTTGAGGTTGATGGCGCTGGCTCTTCAAGACGTGTCATTTCCCTTGGAAACTTACGGGGTGCCTTTCTTCTGCTGCAGGTGTATCCCTAGCACTACTTATGCATCCTCCATAATTAGAGTCAGTTTTATTTTCCTCTCACACATTGAAAGAAAGAGCAAGAGAGACAGGGATGGGCAGGAGGAAAAACAAAGGAGAGAGACTGGAGAGAGAGAAAGAAGTAAATTTCTGGAAGCAACTAAGCAAGAGTTAAAAGTGAAGGGAATAAATTGGAGGTTAAAAGAAAATCTGTGAGTGAAAGGTTGCCTTGGGAGTGTCAAATGAATCAGTCAAAAGAAGGGGAGAAAGGGGGAGAGAGGGAGGGAGAGAGAGAGAGGGAGAGAACATGTGTCTACTCCCATGGAGAAGAAACGCTGTCTTAGGCAGTTATCTGCAGGTCATCAGAGGATGCTATCTTTGCTGCTGACTGCAGCGATGCAATGGGGACAGCCTTGGGGGGACCAGGGTGAGGTGAGGATAATGATCGGACACCTGCCCCTCTCACATTAGGGCTGGACATGCCCAGGGCTGACTTCGGGAGCTGAGACAACTCTTAGTTCCTGGAGGTGAATGATCTGCTTTGTGGATGACACATAGGCATCACTGTCTCACATCACCTGGGCCCCCCCCCAGAAACCCCCCTTCTTTTGTCTGGAAGTCCAGTCTCTGGTCTCCTCTCTCGCCCTGGCTCCTTCCCTCCACCCTCGAGCTGCTTGCTCCATCTCAACCTTGGACTGTGGTTCCTCCTCTTCATTCCCCAGAGAACCACCAGTGGTTGAATTTAACAGGCTTTTACCGAAGATTTTAAGAAAAGAGCAGGAAATTTTAGGCTATGAGAGAAACCATATCAAATTCAATGCCAGATACCATTGTTCCTAAAAACCATCAATTCCTCCCAGCACAAGAACTCTCCTTCCGGCCCCCTTTTTGGGTACCTCCTGGGAGCCATATAGATCATACTCGATCCCCAATGCACCCTACCGCTGTCTTACTCCCTAAGTTCCCAGAGTGGCTAAATGCTTTTCCTTTCCAGGTAATTTCCAGTAACTTTCAGGAAGGAACAAAAATTACTGACATGTGAGAGTTGATCATCTTTCCCATCACCCCCATCTGGGGTTAAGCAAGTGAGTGTTTCTCCCCAGGCTTTTGCTTCTCCTTCCTCTACTGGGTGAGAAAAGACAGTAGCCTAGGAGAGAATTCTCAGAGGCACAGTCCCAATGAGCACAGACTGGACCCTCCAGGGGCTACTGCTCTGCAAACCCAACCCATGAGTGGCAAATCTTGCAGGAAGGAGGGCAGGGGGAAAGCGGTGAAGAGGGTTGCCAGATGGAGGAGATTGAATGGTTTTTGGAAGAAGGGCACCTAGAGGCACCAGAACCACGGGCTCTGTTCTTAGACCCTGGCAAAGACAGACTCAGGAGATGCGAATCTGGGACTCCAGCTCCGACTGTGCTGCTTTAATTGTGACCCAGCTCTGGAATTAGATCACGTGGGTCAAGGCTTCTGCTCTATGATGCAGAGAGATTTAATTCTCTTTTGTCTCAATCCGCCACTGCAGACTAGGCTTTGGAGCCTAACCCAAAGGTTTATTAATTGGCTTTCTTAAACAAAAGAGCCATCTTCTCTGAGATAAAAACTGCAGCCCCTTATAATGCACAAGTGGATGAAGTCATTTAGTTTTTTAAATAGCAATATCTTCTCCTCAGGTTATACTTATTCTACGTGTTCCTTTACGATCCACAAAGTGTTTCTGTATGACCTCCACCTGGAAAACCCCATCCTCCAAACCAAACTCTCATTATTCAAGAGTAGCTGTTGAATTGTAAAAATATTTCAATCGCCATCAAAAGAAGGAAAAATAGGAAAATATTGCCACCTGGAAGGTTGGATCAAAACCAGATGACAATTATCTTCCCATTACTGGCCGTAAGACCCAGGAGAAGAAAGGAGCTAGCAGGATGCACAGAGACCGGGACACGCTGAGTTACCCGAAGGCCAGGCTAAAGTGGGCAAGTGGATGAGAGGAGCCTGGAACACAAAAGGCCTCAGGTCCTCTTTGCATCCTTATGGACCGCCCCCCCCCCACCCCAGCCCTGTTCTCTCCAGCCCGAGCCCCTGCACCATGGTGATCCCTTATTTTCCTGACTCAATTCATGGCTTAACTGGGCTCCCCTCTTCCTCCCATTACTTCATAGTGTGGTGGGATGGGGGATGGTAGGGGGTGGGGAGCTATACCTTGAACTTAACCCTCCAAGTACTATCGTGGTCACTGAGAAAAAGGATACCATGTCTTCTTTTCTTGGAATACCTGTTTTAAGATTCCATTTGTGAACACAGAAAAGAGTGGATTACAGATTTTGTTTTGCCATTATTTTAGTAGCAAATCCTAAATATGAAAAGATTATTCAGAGGGTACGTTTACAGGGATTTTGAAAAATCAGATCTACTGTAAAGCAAGGCATAATTAAATAATGCAACAGAATATTTTATTTGAGGTTGATTGATTTGACCTGGTTTACAGTAACACAAAGGGTTATGATGCAAAACAGTTTACCTTTTCTTTATAACCTCCTGTCATTCTAAATATTTTTCATAAAGTGACAGGGAAAAAAAATTAAGTTTTAGCAGAGGTGCCAAGATGCACTAGGTAGGAAATTTCAAAGTGAGTGGTCAGAGGAATGTAGATTTCCAAAGGAAATTAATGAAAGCTCACTGCACAGCTCTGAGCATTGCACCTGCTTTCAAGACATAAAAGGGTCAAGGGAAGATTTGATGAGCTTTTGGGGTTTTTTTTTGGGAGGGCTGTCACCATGCTTCCAGACACAAGCCCTCTAGGGGGGAAGGAGTATGCTTGCTTCTTTTCCCAAGAGAGCTGGCTAGGACTGTGGGAGTCAGTGTGCGGGACAGTGGACCTCTGCCTGACTCACAGGAAAAGGATAAAGCAGATGGCGGCTACCTCTAGATCAGCACTCCCAGCGTCCTGTGGCCAGACACAGGCCAGGCCAGAGAAGGGAAGGTGGGCCAGAGCCAGTTTGAATCCTGTCCAAGAGGGCTCCTGCCAGGGAGGAGGGAACAGGACAACGAGGGTCTGTGACAGCTCCCACCACCTGGGACCTCTCACATCCTTCTCCCGATGTGGACACGTACCTTTCTATTCAGCTGGCAGGTCCCAATCCCCTCACGGGAAGCAGGGCCCTGTTCCCATGACCACTCCTCCATCTCCAGCCCCTGCCCACCCCCTTCAGAGGCATCTGCACGGCCCATCTCCAGCCCCTGCCCACCCCCTTCAGAGGCATCTGCACGGCCCATCTCCAGCCCCTGCCCACCCCCTTCAGAGGCATCTGCACGGCCGGAGGTGGGAGAGGAACCAGGCTACTGTCATGCTGACTGAGGGCTGATGTGATGTTAAATCAAGTTCAGGATTGTGATGAAAACCCTAGACGGCCTTTTTTTTTTACACTAGCTAAAATGCTCTGCTATGGGCATGCTTTGCTTCTCAAGGCTAACTTTTTTTTTTTAATTGAAGTATAAATGATTTACAATGTTGTGTTAGTTTCAGGTGTACAGCAAAGTGATTCAGTTTTATATATATGTACATACATATGTATTTTTTTCTTTTTCATATTCGTTTCCCTTATAGTTTATTACAAAATATTGAGTATAGTTCCCTGTGCTTTACAGTAGGTCCTTGTTGGTTATCTATTTTATATATAATAGTGTGTATCTATTAATCTCAAACTCCTAATTTATCCCCCCCTTCCCCTTTGGTAACCATAAGTTTGTATTCTATGTCTGTGGGTCTGTTTTGTATATAATTTCATTTCCATCCTTTTTTTTTAGATTCCACGTATAAGCGATAGCATACGATATTTGTCTTTCTCTGACAGATAGCATATTCTAATTTCCTAACTCAGATTGCATTTGGGACTTAAACAAAAGATTGGTTACTCAAGAGCCAATCGGATACTGAGCTGAGAGTCTCGGTACACTCACGAGGATCACCCACTGCCCTTGTTCACACTGATTGGCCAGTGTGCACACCTGTTTAACAGAGAGCAAAAAGGCACGGGCCTGCCAGGATTTTCATCCAAATGCAGGTGGGGTTTAGAATAGAATAGAAAAAAATTTTTAAAATTGAATAAAATGTGAGACCTCCAGTTCTAAACTAATTTCATGTGGCTGCTTCCACAAAATCGTGTCAAACTTGTTTCCATGCTCTTTACTACATATTATTGGTCTCATCATTTTTGGCTGGGATTTCAAGGAGACAATCCAATCAAGAATATTCAGGAATCAGGTAGAAACCCAAGACCACTCAGAGACGGAACTAATTCAGAAGTCAATGATCATTTAAAAAAGAGTTTTTCAAACTACCAGTTATCCATTAATGCATTATGAAATGAATCCAGTGAATTATTTTTAAGTGAAATTGGATGGATGGGATGAAACAGAGAACGGAATAGAATATAAAATGTCAGAGTGCATCCCCCATGAAGTTAAGTATTGTTTAGCGATGATTTTATTTGTTTTATAAGTATGTGTGTGTATATTTGTCCATGTGTGCTGGGATAAGCATGTAAAAGATATTTCATATGGTATCTCACAGTCAGAAAAATTTGAAAGACTCCAAAAAAGGACAAATACAAAATCCATAGAGAAAAAACAAGCCAAGACTCAAAGGTAGCGTTAGAAATAAAATATAGGCAGGGGGAGGAGGAGTAGATCAGAGGGATCAGATGTGGTCCCGATGTGACTTCAGCTGCCCCAAGGTAGAGCTCATGCTCACAGCCAGAGTTCCTTGAAAGCATCTTGTACAGTTCACCTTGCCAACAGAAGGAAGAAGGAAAAAAGAGAAACAGGCAAGGGGAAAGGAGAAGAAGGGGAAGGAAGGGAAGAAAGAAAGAGAGGGAATAGATTTTTAAAATGAGCAAGTCAGAGAAGACAATTGTGGGACCTCTTACTGCTTTTTAAAATAATCTCAACCCACACAGCATGGAGAGACGTGTGCCTATAAAAACCCACTTTGAATGGAAGGAATTCCGAGCTACAGTCAATGCGCGATGCACTTTGCAGTGTTGCCACACGTGACATATAAAAGGTTGTGGTAGTAGCAAAATCTAAATATAATAGCCTGGTCCTTCACCTCGTGAACATTATCTGAGCACCCATCTCGTCTGATCGAGTGGAGTTTGCCGGCTTACTTCACTACAGATAGCATCTCCCCAGGGCATACGTAGACTGGGCAAGAACCACCGTACAGGATGGACCACCCTCGGGGATGCCGCCTTGTGTGGACTTTAGGCGGGACCTTTCCTACTGAATTTTCCGTGAATGGTGCCCGGAGATTTGTGAAATGCACTGGCCCTAAATATGCACTCGTCTCCTCGGCCCCCTGGGCACCTGTCGTAATGCCCCTGCTGGCCAGGTCCGCCTGCAGAGCCATTGACAGCCCTGCCCTCTGTACTAGAAGCACGGAGCTGGGACCTGTGTCTCCCTTGATCTTCATCTGCTCTCACCATGGCCTCTTGCTGGGCTGGGGGCGTCTCCTGACTGCCAGGTCGTGTATATATCCTCATATTTATACCACCCCTAAAACACCTGGTAAGTCTAGTTCAGGAAAAGCTCCTTTTTTTTTACAATATTCTGACAGTAAAAACCTCACTCAGTTTCCCCCACCCCCCAGATTTGCTCTTCAAGGGCCAGGCAGGATTCCAGGGTGTCTTCAGGGAAGGTCTTCCTAACTCCCCAGCTCTGAACTGCCGCCACCCTGGGATTCTGCACTCCTTCACGTCCCTCTCATGACCTGACACCTTGTGCTGCTTTGCTGTGGTCTCAGGTGCCAGAGTTAGATTGGACTCTAGTTAGGCAGAGACTCCTCTGCAGCCCCCAGCACTCCGGAGTGTCTGAAAGCACGGGCCACACCCAGACTTTGTTGCAAGAAGTCGGTTCTTTGAGCATCACTCTCTGTATGTATGAAAAGTGACTTCTGGACCAATGGATCCCATTCTGGAGAACTTATGAATAGCTGGCCTTGGTTTCTGGAGACAAGAAACAGAAAAATAAAAGCAATTTATATGCCGGGCAGCATATAAAGTGCTTCACACCCAACATTTTCCTTAACACTGCCCACCACCTGATTTGGTAGGTATTTATAACCATAATTTATTGAAGAAGAAATTCAAAGTCAAAGAGGTTAATTTCTCCGGAACTGTACAGCCAGCAAATGGCGGAGTGTGGACCCCTAGTCTGTACTCTTTTTATAAAAATAGTGTCTCTAATGTAAATTGGTCCTGTCCTGAATTTCAAAAAATTCAGGTAGCTGGGAAAATGCTTCACATCTGCCAGGGAGTCATTTCAATTTCCCAGAAGGTCTGAGGACCTTCCCCAAGAACTGTAAGCTAGTTATCCAGGAGCTAGTGGGACTTCAGACTGTATCTCATGGGCTCACACTGGGCATTGGTCATTCATAAGAAAATTACCTACAACTATCAAGATGAGATGGAGGATTGCCAACAGGCACGTGAAAAGATGCTCAACATCGCTAATCATTAGAGAAATGCAATCAAAACCACAATGAGGTAAAACACCTCACACCAGTCAGAAAGTCCTCATCAAAAAGTCTACAAATGATAAATGCTGGAGAGGGTGTGGAGAAAAGGGAACCCTCCTACACTGTTGGTGGGAATGTAAATTGATACAGCCACTATGGAGAACAGTACAGAGGTTCCTTAAAAAACTAAAAAGAGAGCTACCATATGATCCAGCAATCCCACTCCTGGGCATATATCCAGAGAAAACCATAATTTGAAAAGATACATGCACCCCAGTGTTCAGTGCAGCACTATTTACAATAGCCAAGACATGGAAGCAACCTAAATGTCCATCAACAGAAGAATGGATAAAGATGTGGTATATATATATATATACACACACACACAATGAAATATTACTCAGCCATAAAAAAGAATGAAATAATACCATTTGCAGCAACATGGGTGGACCTAGAGATCATCATACTAAGTGAAGTCAGACAGAGACAAATATCCTATGATATCGCTTATATGTGGAATCTAAAAAATGATACAAATGAACTTATTTACAAAACAGAAATAGACTCATAGAAAAGAAATATGATTGCCAAAGGGGAAAGAGGGGTAGGGATAAATTAGGAGTTTGGGATTAAAATATACACACTACTATTTATAAAATAGGTAACCAACAAGGACCTACTGTACACCACAGGGAACTATACTCAATATCTTTTAATAACCTATAATGGAAAAGAATCTTAAAAAAAAAGATATATATATATATATATATATATATATATATATATATATATATATATATATGCGCGGGTGTGTGTAACTGAATCATTTTACTATAACCTGAAACTAATACAACATTGTAAATCAACTATGTTTCAATAAAATTTTTTTTAAAATAAGAGGAGATGGAGGCTGCAGAAAAAGAGATGCAGCAAGTCACATAATCTGAGGAAAACACCAAAGAAAATCATCCAGAAAGATTGGCGTCAACAAATGATGAATTAACATGGTAAAGTGGCGAGGAGATGCATGGACCAGGTCAGAATGTGTGTACAGCTTTCTACAGACTTGAGACTCTTTTAAAAATGCTGCTGCCTCATTGCTACAGGAAAAATAGAACTCAAATCCTCCATGACCAGAACGTCAGACTCCTAAGCCCGGGTGAAATGATAATAATGAAAATAAAAGATTTTATTGAGCACTTATTATGCCGAATACTGTGTTAAAAATTTAATATACATGTATTACCAAAAGTTTAATATACATGTTTTACCTAAACTAATAAAAACCTAGTGAGGTCGATTGTTTCAGCAAATATGTTTTGATCTTTTAGGTACTTTTCTAGCTGATGAGGGTACAGTAGTGAACAAAAGGGACAGAACTCTCTTTTTTCTGCATTTTCGGAAATATTATTATTCCTGTACTACCGATGAGTAGACCAAGGCTTGCAGAAATCAAGTAACTCATCCAAATCACACAGCCACTCAATGGCAGAAGGCTTGGGTTTGAATCCAAATCTGTCTGACTCCAAAGCTCTAATGGAAGCCCCCAACTGTCTCTCGCTGTACTCAAAGCCCACTGCCAGGTGTGTAGCTGTAAGATCCCACTCTTAATTATCCTACTTGCTGGAGCATTATACACATGGCCTTTACGGTCAGTTCTGGCCCTTGATCATATTGTCATTTACTATTTTCTAAAACTTTCATGGTTGTAAGACTTGCTCGCCCATCTAAATTGAAAATTCCTAGAAGTTTGGGCAAGATAATATATTCCACAGCATTTCCCAGAGGGTTGGGTGCACTTCACACAGGTTTTAAGTAACTGTTAATCTGCCAGGGCACCATCGCAATAAAAAAATTGAATAAAATATTGCCCCGGCCATTCGAAGTCTTATAACTTAGCGGATACTGTCATTAAAAAAATGACGGATGGAATTTTAGTTTCAGCAAATCCCATTTTTGAGAACTCATGAAAGACTTGTAAGTTTTCCAAAGACTAGAAAAAGACCAACTCATATATGTTTTTAGAAAGCCAGAAAGATCAGGACTCAGAAAGTGAGAGATTAGTAACAACACCTAACTTGCCCATGATAAATATTCCCAAGATAAATCAAGAAAGAATAAATGGGGAGAAAAATGATTATGTGTTGGGTAATTACCAATGTGGCTTTAAAAGGAACCCATCATGTCCGACCAATTCAATCCCCAAAAGGAAGATGAACCTTGTAGAAATGGTGAAGCAGTAAACTATTGTAGCTTGACTACAGTGGAGTTATTGATTCTGCCCCATAAATAAGCCAATCAAATCGAGCCTAGGAGACCACACGAGAAGGTGGGCGCACTCAGAGGAAGCCACACAAGAGGCGCTGGATAGGAATTAGTCTTGAGTCCTGATTGAATGTTTCTGGTTTCCACTGATGATGTGGGTGATAGGCGGGGATGGACTTATAAGCCATGAGGAGCCCCAAAAGTGCAGGGTGGGCACTTTCTGTTGGACATGTCTGGAATTCTCCACAGCTCAGATTACTGAGAAAACCATTGAAAATGGGAACGGGTTGGATTTTAATAGAGAAAGCAACTTCTGATCTTTCTCCCTTTCTCTCTCTCGACTACTCCTGGGCGCCAAGTGTGAAGGGAGCCTTCACTTGAAGCCAGAGGCTCTGATGTGGGAGAAGGATTACCTAGCTTCGGGTTGTGAGCCGGTCCACTGGGACCTCAGTTTTCCCATCTGTGCAATGGGGTAGCCGCTGGCCTGCTGCACAAGCATTATGTCTTGTGTGGATTGGTTAATTAATGATCATTAGAGTCTTACAAGTGCAGAGCTTTGCATAAATGCTAAGTATTATTATGCTTCACGCAAAGGGCAAAGATCTTGACTTGGAAAGAAAATGGGAGGAAAAATTACAGGAGACAGAATGAGAAAACACAGGAGAGAAGCTATTAGCCAGTCTGTGGAGTAGGACTGCAAGGGCTTGAACATCATAAAACATCTGCGGTAATTTCCACTCACCTCTGCTCCTGTAGTCGCCACAAGGGAGGAAGCAGTCTGTTGTCTTTAAGTAAAGAATCGGGGAGAGCAATAAAGCAAGTGTTTGCCCTTGACAAGCTGGAGGAAGTCTCTCAAAAGTCATACAGGTTTGGATGTTCTAAATGAAGAAATTACTTAATCTACCTGGGGTATTGTAGCTATTACATAAACCAATGTAAACAAGCTTCCAAAATCCAGCTCCTAAGGATCGTTTGGACACACGGCAGACTGCTTCAAATTGACAGTTTCCTGGGCTGCCCTTGATTTCCAATTTGCTGACACTCAGTTCATCCCAAATTAATGGAGTCACCTGTTCAACAGCCAAAGCTGCCCTTTTGGGTTGGCCTCAGGAGTCCTGCCAGGAGCATAAAAAAGGCCACAGAGACAAATTCTAGATGTCCCAGTGCCATGGGGTGATGCCAGTTAAATAAAATGCATTGGTCTCAGTTAGATGGGGGAAGAGGCTCTGTGATGAAGTCTTTTCCTATTGGTGCTGGTCAATCAGCCCAGCCCCCAGTGGGCCAAAGAGGTGGGGGTGAGAGTTGTTTCCGAAGGCAATGCCAGTAGCAAAAAGAAACACTATCTGCCCACTTTTTTCCTTCCTGGTTCCAACCACCTGCCATCTGAAGCCTCCCTCTAATAAATTAAAAGATCCTTGTCAAGTAGCTGGTTCTACTATTAACCAGACACTTGTCTCTCCAGGACTCCCTGGCAGGTCAAGACAACTGTCAGCCTCCTCCTCAGGATCCCAGGGTCACTTAGCTGTGCTCAGCACCTCCCAGGAGGGAAGGGTGAGGAAAAGAATGCCCTGAATTTGGCCAAGTGGCCCAGGAGAGGCCCAGTGATAACTGTGTGACCACGGTTGCACTCCTTGGCGATGCCCCTCCCAGGTTACTCCAGGACATTGGTACCAGCCATGAAGGTGGAGTAGAGATGGCACAATTCCAGCCTTACGTGTTCCATCTGCAGACCCGCTGGACTTCTTACCTGCTTGCCTGACTCTGGAGACTTGAGAAACAGAGAATTAACTCTCTGTCCCGGGATCCCAGCTGTCACTATGACAATGCAGTACAAATCAGCATATGCTCGGGACTCAACAGAAATCAGGACAGAAAAAAACGAGACAGGCTGGATTCTGGGCTACTTCTTTGAAATGTGACCTTTTCTCGGATACTTTCATGGGTCATGGGTATTTTTGTTTAGAAATGAACATACATCTTCCTCTGCTGAAGGAACAGAAAGGAGAAAGGAACAGTCAAGATGTCAGGAGGCAGAAATGGATGGGAACGTTACTCGTATCAGGTCAGCAGCATTTCTCGGGAATCCTCACCACTTTCGAGCTCTAACCAGCCAGCGAAAGGAGGGGAAAATTACAGCTGTAGAAAGAAAAGGATATTTTTGAGAATGTGGACACCCTCCACTGAACTGGGAGGATGTCTCCAAAGCAGAGACCACTTAAAAAATATTTTTGGAGTCTGTCACAAGGCCTAGCACATAGTAGGTCTTCAATAGACGTTTGCTAATGAGCAAATGATTAGAGAGTAAACAATAAAATGCCCAGAAATGTAGTAGAGTAACCCAATATTTGCTTAAAATTATAAATGCAACCTGAACAAATTCATCTTTAACAAATGTAAAGGTCCATGAAGTCCTCTCCTTTAGGAGTAAATTTCCACAGGGTCCCCTCGGTTGGCGAGAATGCAATTTGGAGCTAACAGTGGCTGTTTCTCTCTCCCCTCCTCATGTCAACTGCTCAGGAAATCAAAGGTCTGTGCAGCTGCTGGGGCCGTCCTGAGCGTAGTTCATGTTGGCTTAGGATTTAGGCTTATAGGATTAGACTGACGATCATAAACCTTGACCATTATAAAATCCTAAAATCATTATTAATTTTAAAAGGAGCATAAAACCTTGGGCAAAACCAATAACAAATGTATGCTGGCTCTAAGACCAAGACGAAGCCTAAATCCTGTCTAATTTGGAGAAGGAGCTCAGCCTGGAGCGGATTATCGGGTGGGGCTGAGTCGTCTCCCTCCCTGGGGAGCTGAAGGATGGGGACAAGGCTCATGGCTTCTGCCCAAAGTCGGGGACTGGCCGGGGTCAGCCCGAAAGTTCTCTGCTCTGCAACTTGAATGGAGAAGCCCTGGGAGAGCCCGCATCGACACTCCCAGACAGAGGAATCTCCAGGGGATAAAAGAGTGGGGACCAAGGACAGCATCCTTGGAGGTGAGGACTCTGTGGGACTCCTGAGTTATGGGTCTGGCATGGGTTACCTGCCTCTACAGGTGTGAAAGGCAGGCAGAACACAGAAGAAAGGCGTGCATTGGCGTTCTGAGGATGGGGCTCAGGATCAAACAGGAAACCGTGCTTCCAGCAAGATGTAACGAGAATCTGCCCATGCAAACACGCAGAGCAAGCTAGCGCTCAGCTGGCACTCAGAGCAAGACATGGGGATGAAGGGGAGGAGAGGCCTGTCTCATCTAGGGGTGTGTGACTTACAGCCGAAGTTCAAAGTGACGATAATACCACGTTTTTACTTTTTAAATTGTTTTATCCTATTTTCCCAGCCCATAAGGAATGCACCTTGGTGTCAACAGAACCCCTTTGTCTTTGTAAGCTATTTTGAAGCAAACTATCGGTAAATTACTTCCCAAACCACCACACAACTAGATCATGCTGAGAAAATGGGCTTTGCAGGAATGCAGTAAATTGTTTCTGTCACAGAAGAAAATGCAACCAGTAGAAATCGTTATGGATGAGTCATTATGAGAAGGGCCAAAAAAATTAACCTTCATCGGTTTTCTTTGTCTTTGTGCATGCAAAGGTGGCGTGTGTGTTTATTTGAATTCACCAGCCACGTTTAGGACTTTGGAGCTGGGGAGGTTTCAACGGTAAGCAAGGCCAGCTCCTTCCCCAGCAGGTGTGCAGGAGGGGGAGAAAGAAGAAAAATGACTTCAGAAGATGATATTCTGAGAAGGTGTTTAGCGTGACTGAAGGACAAGAGCCTGTGATTAGAGGAGGCTGGAGAAGAAAATTTTTAATTTAAAACAGTATTCGGTGTTGTGTTAAAGACTGAATGTATCACCCCGAAATGCTGAAACCTAATCCCGATGTGATGCTATTTGGAGGCAGGGCCTATGGGGGGTGATGAGGGATTAGTGCCCTTGTAAAAGAGACCCCAGGGACCTCCCTCGCCTCTTCCACATGTGAGGACACAGCATCTCTGAATCAGACAGAGGGCCTGCTGGCACTTTGCTCTTGGACTTCCCAGCCTCCAGACTGAGAGAAATAATTTCTATTGCTTATAAGCCACTCGGTCTGTGATATTTTGTTTCAGCAGCCGAAACTGACTAAGACACTAAGGTTTAGGAAATAAAATAGTACCGGGTACAGGACTAAATGTTTTACAGGCACTGTCTCTTTTAATTCCTCCAACAGAGAGGGAGAACTGGGCCGGTGCTTTTATTACCCCCATTTTACAGGTAAAGAAACTGAGGTTTAGAGGTGGTTGCCTTGTCCGCAACCCCACAGCAATGAAGTGGCTGGATGGGGATTCCTATCAAGGTGGTCTTATTTCAAGCCTAGGCTTTCAAGCTTGCTTCTCTATCTCCTTGGTGGGAGGGCTACGCCGTGTGTGGGTTACGATGGACAAAGGCCAGCTCTCTGGAGTCAAAGAACCTAATAGAACCTAAAAGATGCAGAGGAAGTTATTCTTACCCTCCAGGTGTGAATAAATATTTTCTTCATTGCCTGGAGGAGCCTCACGCAGCATCCTCTCCGAACCCTCCAGCCCTGGGGGCAGGGCACAGGGACTCCATGGGGTTCCCTCCAAGGCTCTAAATCCAGTTACCTTAGCTCCAGCCCCTCCTCTGTTGGTGCAGATATAAAATCTATTTCCAGTCGCTTGATAATGATTCTTCCTGCCCCCTCAATGCAAACAATGGTACAGACAAATGCTCCATTACGGAGTAGAACATGCCCTGATGTGTGGTAATTTATTTCACATATGGAATTGGGGATGGGGTAACACCGTGTGACAATGGATTTGACACAGGCTCTGTCTGACTTGCTGAACGCAGCTGCAAGGCAAGGGTTCTCTGTGCGGCGGTAATTGCTCGGTGGACCTGGCCAAGGGGCCCATTTCCAGGAAGCAGTGCCCTGGGTGGACAAGGTACGGCTCAGAGGATCACCTTAGTGCCTGTCAGGGACCATTTCATCTCCCGACCGACAGCAAGTCAGATCAGCTTACAAGTGACATGAATTCGAGGGCTCTGTCCTGCCGCAGGGATGGATCTCTGGCTGGAAGCTACCTGTGACATCAGCCAGGCCTAGGGACACCCCGAGGCAGGTGCAGGTCAATGCGGGCTGCCCGGGGCGAGCTGGGGAGGAAAGGGGGCTGCAAACAGCGGGCAGGTGGGGGGGCTAGGACTGCAGGTGAGAGCTGTGCTCACGGCGCACCGACACCTGGAATCCAACCGAGAGCTTCTGTCTAAGAGCCCAGGGCAGCAGGAAACATCTGCACGCTTGTTTCTGTCTAGTTTACAAAGAATTACAGACACCATCGCATTTCGAGTTTTGGCATCCACCTCGCAAGGCGGGGATTCTTACCAACATAGAGTGAGAACTGGATGACTAATTCTCAGCTTGGGTTCCTTAGCCACCTCAGAAGCTTTGAAAGAACAACGGAAACCCAAGACCCCTCCTCCCCAAGCCTAACCCTTTTTAGTTGATCTGAGATGGGACGTGGGTGCCAGTACCTTTTTTTCCGTACGTTTGTTACAAGGAAACTTTACCAATGGATACTGAAATTTCAATTTTATACAATTTTCTTGCGTCACAGTTGTTTTTTTTTTTTCCAGACATTTAGCTGGGCTGTACGAAACAGACAGAAGGTTGGATTCGGCTCATGGGCCATAGTTGGCTAACTTTACTTTAAAAGAAACCGTGTTTCCCTTCAACTTGCTTAAGTCCCTTCCTGCCTCCCATCCCCACCCCCGTCATGTGCCGTGGACCCCCTCTGGCTCTAAGCCCCCTCTACAGCCACCCGTGAAGGACTGTCCTGCCCCAGGTACCCCACACTCTGATGTGCCAACCTTCACGCCCTCCTTTCCCATTCCGTACATACAGCTTCCCTGCTAATTTTTTTCTTTTCCTTTCTTTGGACAAATACAAATTGTATATATTTTTAAAGTGTACAGTGTGTGTTGTGATACAGGCATACATTGTGAGATGCTCCTCACCATCAAGTTAATTAACACATCCTTCACCTCGCAGAGTTACCTTTTTTGTGTGTGATGAGAGCACTTGAGATCTATTCTTTATTCTTTTAGCAAATTCCAAGTATACATGGAAGTCCCCATGCTGTACATTAGGTGCTAAAATTCTGTCCCCTTGATCAATAGCCCATCTTCCCCCCATCCAGCCTCTAAGTGCCAGGATTTTTAAAATTTCCCCCAAGTGATTCTAACCTATAATCAGGTTGAGAGCCACCAAATTAGACAAACATCTGTGGATGAATTGATTGAAGGGAAACACATCAGACCTGGAGAGGAGCTAAAACGTAAATGAATAAATGTAAGGCAGAGGAGAAAAAGACTAAAAGCATGAGAGCACTTAAACCTGGCCTGGTCTGACAGACAAGGGCTGAGGGACACAGATGAAGTCCCAAAGTCGTGTGCAAGGCGAGCACATCCCATCTTCCTCATGTCCCCTGAGAAAGCGTCAGGCTTTCTCAGGGGACATGCCAGTGCCCCGGAGTGGTGCTTCCAGCCCTTGTGATTTAGGAAAGAAGAAAGAGCTGTCGGCTCAGATGCAGGGTATGCTGGTCCAAAGGGAGCACAAACAGGCCTGAGGAAAAGACGTTCTCCGTCCTGCCTTCAGACTCCACAGATTTACTTAAAATGCTTGTTAGAAATGTCCTCAACTCCTAGGGGCCTTGTTCAGCAGGACACAGCCTCCTCTAATGAACTATGAATCGTGTGGGTACACTCAACTCCGGGTGAGAAAAATACACTGTAGCCTGAGCTTCCGCAGGAGCTCGGGAGAATTCCTACACGATTCGGTGAATTACCAACACAATGATGATCAGATCAACACCCGCATCAACCGCTAGCTGAGCCCCTCCTCTGTGCCGCGACAAGGCAGTGTGCCTTAGACGGACCCTCTCCCATCCCCTCTCTTCCCCGCTACGTTATGAGACGGGTACTAGGAATGTGCCCGTTTTGCAAACGAGGAAGGTGAGTTTCAGGGAGGAGGAAGGAGGTTTGCTACCTGCCACTTGGAGGAGGAAATCATATCTTATCCTCAAGTTACTCCTGCGTGATTACCGGCTCTGGAATGATGTCAGCGAGCCACAGCCGTAAGGAGCAAAGGCTCCGGGGGAAGTGCTGGCCCGCTGGGCCCTGAGGCCGCCGCCCTGCCCCGGGCCCTTTGTGTGCAAGCAGCTCGGGCCGCCTCTCTGCCTCTCTCAGGGCTACCCCTCCTCGGAATCACCCTTACCCCTCAGGGCAGAAGTGGCTTCTGTCCTCCAGCTAGGGAAGTCCATGGAGAGATTTTCCGTTCCAGAGAGAAGAAGAAGCCCTAGTTCTGCTCTGACATTCTTCCTGGTCGAGCCTGTCCCAGGTCCACGGTTCCTTTGGCAGGAGGCCCAGCCAGAGGGGAGCCCAGGACTTGGTAACGGGCTGCAGGGCTGTGCAGTGGTTCAGCGCGGAGCCCTGACAGTTGAGCTGACTGGAGCTCAAAGCCTGGCTGTATTGTGTGAAGCGCGGGGCCCATATGGCCTCTGAGCCTCAGTTTACTCCCCTGTAAACCAGTGATCCAAATGGCAACTTGTCAGGGGTGTTGGAAGCGTACTAAGAAGAAATGTGTGCCAGTGCAGAAAGTGCTCTGCCCAGCGCCTGGCTGCTTGATGAATGGAAGCTGGTATCACCCTTCCTGGCTAAGGGAACCAGGGCCCTGACCCTACATTTTGCCCATATTTCCAAGAGCAGAAAAAGCTCCATCGTAGTTTCCCCATCAGTAATGGTCAACTCCATGCCCTGGAGAGAGCCTGGCTGGACCTGGGCTTGAAAGGATGCCGAGGCACAGAAGTAGGAACAGAGATACTCTGAGACAACTGGCCTCCAGGGCTTGTGGAAGGCGGCCCCGCCTGTACACACGGGCTACCCCGCCTGTACACACAGGCTGGCCCCGCCTGTACACACGGGCTGGCCCCCGCGCCCAGGGTCCCTGTGGATGCAAAACTCCTGCTACCCCCTCCATCCATGGCACACGTACACACACACATGCATAGACACAGACATGCACACACATGTGCACACGTGTGCTCGCATACACGTACAGACATGTGCACACACATCACACACGTACAGTCATGTGTGCGCACATATGCACCCACAGCAGTCACTGTTCCCTGCAGAGAGGCCCATGTTTATCAGGCACCGGAGCTTCCCTGGGGTTGGGGAGCGGGCCCTCCACGGCCTTAGCGGCCCCTTCAGTGGCTGTAGAAACCTGCTTTCCCCTCAGCCTTCTTCTGCCAGGCGCCTTCTCTCAAGGAGTGACTGTGCTCCTTTCTGTCAGGAACACTGAGTGATTGTGGCAGGAAAACTGCCTTCAGCGACAGGAATTCAAGAAATGCTTCTCCTGAAAATAGTGCTCAAATTAATTAACTTGGAGGAAAGGGTTGCTTTTTTTATTTTTTTATTTTTTTTGGGTCTGGATTAATTCATTTTCCCCCAAGAGTTTTTGTTGTGTGATAAGAGGAGAGGAGAGTGTTACGGCCTCGGACGCCGCCGGAGTCGGGGGGCCGCGGCGAGGCTGGTCCACGGAGACGCCGCAGAGGGCGCAGCCCGGGGCTGTGCAGAGGGCCGGCTCGCTCTGCTGAGGGTGCCGCTCAACCAGGGGGCAGCATGGGTTTGCAGGCAGTGGTGGGTGTTGACGTGGGAGGTGGGAGGAGGAAAAACCCACGTGGGAACATGAAACATGCACGCAAAGGTGGGCGCGCGCTGGCCGGGGAAATTCCACTTGTTCTCTAAGCACCCCTTCCTTCATCTATACGAGGGGATAAGAGGGCCGGTTGTCACGAGGATCCAGGGAAGACCCGTGTGTTCAGCTCTGTGATTCCTGGGCAGCACCGAGAAGAACGGTGGTGCAGGTAACAGCAGAGACCGGAGGGTGGAAAACCCAGCTGACCAAGGCTGGTACCTCTGTCACTAGCTGGGGGATCTAGGGTCAGTAATCCAACTTCTCTGAGCCTTTAGTTCCTCATTGCAAAATGGGGATAAAAATAATCACATCCCAGTATCATTGTGAAAAAAAATACAACTATTAGGAACTCAAGAGGACCCTCAAGATGGCAGAGGAGTAAGACGTGGAGATCACCTTCTTCCCCACAATTACATCAGAAATACATCTACATGTGGAACAACTCCTACAGAACACCTACTGAACGCTGGCAGAAGACCTCAGACCTTCCAAAAGGCAAGAAACTAACCACGTACCTGGCCGTGTGGCTGACAGGTACTTGGTGCTCCGGCCGGCTATCAGGCCTGAGCCTCTGAGGTGGGAGAGCCGAGTTCAGGACATTGGACGACCAGAGACCTCCTGACACCATGTAATATCAATTGGCGAGAGCTCTCCCAGAGATCTCCATCTCAATGCTAAACGCAGCTCCACTCAACAACCAGCAAGCTCCAGTGCTGGACATCCCATGCCAAACAACTATGAAGACAGGAACACAACCCCACCCATCAGCAGAGAGGCTGCCTAAAATCATAATAAGTTCATATACACCCCAAATCACACCACTGACACAGTCCTGCACACCAGAAAGACAAGATCCAGCCTCATCCACCAGAACACAGGCACCAGTCCCCTCCACCAGGAAGCCTACACAACCCACTGAACCAACCTTAGCCACTGGGAGCAGACACCAAAAACAACAGGAACTACGAACCTGCAGCCTGAGAAAAGGAGACCCCAAAACAGTAAGTTAAGCAAAATGAGAAGACATAGAAATATGCATCAGATGAAGGAGCAGGGTAAAAACCCACCAGACCAAACAAATGAAGAAGAAATAGGCAGTCTACCTGAAAAAGAATTCAGAATAATGATAGTAAGGATGATCCAAAATCTTGGAAATAGAATGGAGAAAATACAAGAAACGTTTAACAAGGACCTAGAAGAACTAAAGAGCAAACAATCAATGATGAACAACACAATAAATGAAATTTAAAATTCTCTAGAAGGGATCAATAGCAGAATAACTGAGGCAGAAGAACGGATAAGTGACCTGGAAGATAAAAGAGTGGAAATAACGACTGCAGAGCAGAATAAAGAAAAAAGAATGAAAAGAATTGAGGACAGTCTCAGCGACCTCTGGGACAACATTAAACACACCAACATTCAAATTACAGGGGTCCCAGAAGAAGAAGAGAAAAAGAAAGGGACTGAGAAAATATTTGAAGAGATTAGAGTTGAAAAATTTCCTAATATGGAAAAGGAAATAGTCAATCAAGTCCAGGAAGCGCAGAGAGTCCCATACAGGATAAATCCAAAGAGAAACACGGCAAGGCACATATTAATCAAACTAACAAAAATTAAATACAAGGAAAAAATATTTAAAGCAGCAAGGGAAAAGCAACAAACAACATACAAGGGAATATGAGGTAAAACAACACCCAGTTTCTGAGTCCCTTTCAGTTTAAGATGCTCAGGTTAGTTCTGTAATCCACACTGGGTTTACACCTTTTCGATACCTACCTTTTCTGGGTCTTGAGCCCAGCTTATACTCAAGAAATACAAGGGTGTTTCTTATCCACCCCAGCCAGTGTTTCTTAACTGGGAGCACGTGGATGGACTTTTCAGGAATCATAATCCTATGAAACTTAAACAAAATAGTATGTCAAGTTCAGGCATGCATCCCATCCATAGCTTTCACAAGGGCAGGGATGAGAGCGATTTGTCATCCTCCCCAAAGAAATGAAGCCAAAATGACTTATACCACACAGAATATTGATGGCAAACCAATTTAAAGTATGTAAAATTCCAAAGTCGATTTTTACATAGATAATCTTTTGATACTCCCTTTATATAATTTTAAAAGGCTAATTTGAAGGAACCCTTTAAGAAATCACTCTTCTCAAAGTGGAGGTCGACTCCATCTACCTACACTCAGATCTCTCTCATAAACATGAGCATGCGGGCGCACACAGACACACACACACACAGACACACAGTTGCACTGCCCCCGGCTCAATGTCCCCACCCCGGCCATGGCAGCTGCAAAGCACAGAGTTTGTGTCTGCAGTCTCCTGCCTCTCAGGAACCTGCAAGTCTTTCAAGGCACCTCCCGGGCCCTGGCACTGCCCTAGGCTGCTTGTTCACAGCTGGCAGGTGAAGCAAAGGGCAGGAAAATATCTTGCCCTGAGAAGGGCAGCAAGGACGGTTCCACCAATCCTGACGACGAGACCGTAATTAAGGGAGGAGGGGAGGAAGCAGGATGTAAACAAGGGGCCGAGGGGCTTAAAGCATAAGAAGCTGACCCTCCCAGTGGGAGCTTTGCCAGGACACTGGGGTTTGCACCCAAGCATCCGGGGCGAGGCCCTGAGACCCCAGCTCTGTCGGAAGCAATGAGGCAGCACACAAACCTCGTTCTGAACATGTTCAGGCGCCTTGGCTGCCCCACTTTAGAAGAGAGGCCATGCTCAGCATCATTTCCATGCAGACCGCAGGACGCCCTTGGCTGGATGTAGCCCTAGACCTTCGTTCAGATATCACTACTGCTACTACTACTACTACAATATTTTCTATTTTATTTTCCTGGATTGTTTGTGTGTTTATACGGTAAATGACTAGTATAAGACCCAGGGAAGCGAATGCAGGAAAAGGGGGTACCTGACCACACTGTGATGTGGAGAAATTAACCCAGTTTCAAACCTCAGAGGAGCAATTAAAGACAGGTGAAGTCCGCAGACACAGAGATCAGACTTGTGGTTGCCAAGGGGAGGACTGAAAGGAGAGGGAAGGACTGGGAGTTTGGGGTTAGCAGATCAACTACGACATTTAGGATGGATAAACAACAAGGTCCTACTGTACAGCACAGGGAACTATATCCAATCTCCTGGGATAAACCATCATGGAAAAGAATATTTTAAAAATATTATATATTTGTGCAAAACTGAGTCACTTTGCTGTTCAGCAGAGATTTGCACAACATTGTAAATCAACTATACTTCAGTTAAAAAAAGACAGGTGAAGAACGGCTGATACGGACCTGGGCTTCTATTTCCTTGCCTCCCGCTCAGGGTCCCGCACAGAACTTTACATACACTGAGGGCACAAATACCCGAGTAACCTCACGGATCACTTACAATTTTTTCCTCACCCTCATCTCAAGAATAACGACAGCCTTTATTCATTTAAGCACACAGAGTGCAGTCCAGGAATGGCCTGCTTTAGAATCACCAAAGACCTTGTTGAAAATGCAGCTTCTTGGGCCCCTTCCCAGACACACCGAACCAGGATCTTTTGAGAGGAGGTCCAAGAACCTGCATTTTAATGAGCCCACCAAGTGAGCTGGATGTCTGAGAACCACTGACTTAGTCAAATGAATATTTGTCCATCAGCACCTTTAAGTCTGCTCCAAAAGCCTTTAGTAAATCATTTCAACCTTGGATGGAGGCATCTCTAAACCAACGCTCGACAAAGCCCTTCTTCTGACAGATTTAGAATTGAGTGTCAGAAGGTTTAAACAAATTAACTTTGAAGGTAACTTTTATTTGTACTTCTAGTCACTTCATTAAGACTATCGACCTGCAAGTTAGAGATGGTGACCCCAGAATGTTCTTCTGGTGTCCATAACTCATCATCCTATCTGATTTGGGCACATAGGCCCAAGAGATGCCCACTCACCAATGCTGTTGAATTTCCCTCGGCTTGTGACATTGTGGGCTGACTCTACCGGTCACTGCCATTTTCTGGATAAAACTTATTATGGGAAGGATCCATTGGGATGGGAAAATGGGAGGAGATGGATGAAAAAAAGAGAAGAGGAAGGAAGGGAAGAGGAGGCAGGGGAGGGGGGGAGAGGAAAGAGGGCTGCTTCTTTGGTTAGAATAACCCCCTGTTGTCTTTTTTTTTTTTAATTCTTTTTTTTTAAACATCTTTATTGGAGTATAATTGCTTTACAATAGTGTGTTAGTTTCTGCTTTATAACAAAGTGAATCAGCTATACATATACATATACCCCCCTATCTCCTCCCTCTTGCGTCTCCCTCCCACCCTCCCTATCCCACCCCTCTAGGTGGTCACAAAGCACCGAGCTGATCTCCCTGTGCTATGTGGTTGCTTCCCACTAGCTATCTATTTTACATTTGGTGATGTACATATGTCCATGCTACTCTCTCACTTCGTCCCAGTTTACCCTTCCCCCTCCCCATGTCCTCAAGTCCATTCTCTACGTCTGCATCTTTATTCCTGTCCTGCCCCTAGGTTCTTCAGACCTTTTTTTTTTTTTTTTTTAGATTCCATATATATGTGTTAGCATACGGTAGTTGTTTTTCTTTTTCTGACTTACTTCACTCTGTATGACAGACTCTAGGTCCATCCACCTCACTACAAATAACTCAATTTCATTCTTCTTATGGCTGAGTAATATTCCATTGTATATATATGCCACATCTTCTTTATCCATTCATCTGTCGATGGACACTTAGGTTACTTCCATGTACTGGCTATTGTAAATAGTGCTGCAGTGAACATTGTGGTACATGACTCTTTTTGAATTATGGTTTTCTCAGGGTATATGCCCAGTAGTGGGCTTGCTGGGTCGTATGGTAGTTCTATTTTTAGTTTTTTAAGGAACCTCCCTACTGTTCTCCATAGTGGCTCTATCAATTTACATCCCCCCTGTTGTCTTGAAAGCATCCGGCATCAGCAGACACTTTGCTGGCATGGGGACTGAAAGACTGGCCCCGAGGAGCAAAAGGGAAAAATAAAGAAAGGTGACAAACAGGAGAAAAGAACAAAGAGAAATACGAACTGACAATAGTAAAAAGAAGGCGAAGTACAAAGACTCCAGAGAAGTCAGGGTATTTTTACCTTTGCAAACACTTCATTTTACTACACTTAATTAATCATAACACAGGAACATAAATGTTTAAAGGGTGAAATAAAATGTACAGAAATAGTCATCCTCAACAAAAATGAGAACGCATAAATTTAACATGAGGTTGTCATTCCTCCTCTCCCAGCACACAGAATACAGCATCTCCATGTCAATTCTCCCCTCAGGAACAAGGCTGCGGTAACGAGCTCTCTCCTGGCTCCGGCTAAAATCAATAAGTGAAATGCAAGAGGAAAGAGGGGGAAGATACTCCAAAGAGAGAAGGGACTGGGCGGAGAAAAAGAGCAAGAGTGACAGCAGAGGAGACAACTCTAGTGTCTCCTGTTGGTGCCCTTCAGATCAGGAAGTTCTCTGACACGTCTAACTCAAATCTCTCCTGTAATTCCAGCCAATTTAACTTTTTTTTTGGAACCAGCCCAATATGAGACTGTGACAATTTACTGGTTCAGAACGCTACAAAATAAAAGAAAAAAAATTAAATAGAGCTCCCCAGGCCGTGTTTGTGAAGTCCTGGGTCTGTCTGAAGCAGGGCCTGAGACGACGGGGCAGGGGAAAAACTGATAAATCTCTCCCCTTTGCTAACTATCAAGCCATCTGGATCTCCTGTCTCCCTGCCCCAAGCCTTCTGCTGCAAGTAACTCTGCTCCTTCGGCCTCTGTCCATGCGTTCAGGCCTGAGCGCAGGGTGGGACCAGTACAGTCCTTGACGGGGCAGCTGAAGAATCCTCACGCAACATCCTCGAGCTGACTCGCCCCCAGGCTGCCCCTTTCTGTGCTCTGTCTTGGGGCTGGGAACTGGGGATGCTGGGGCTGAGGAGAGGCTGCATCCTGCAGTCAGGCCCCTCTTGTGCTCTTGTCTCTGCGTTATCTGCCTTATCCTTGGGGGACTCACCCAGCCCCTGAGACCTAGGCCTTGTCACTGTGTCCCCCTCCATGGCAGGGCCTGCCCACGTCTGTCAGACCACTCTAGACTGACGGTCCAGGTGGACTTCTATTACCTGTTGACACCTCCCCAGTCGTCTTTTCCTCCCAACTCCACTCCCTCTTACTGGACTAGCGTGATGAGAAGCTCTTCACCCCTGAAGGTTTCTCACGCATCTGAGCCCCCAAATTCATACCCTTCTCAGTCCACCTGCTACTGGGGCCTGCCTCTTGGTGGGCTGGGTCCTACTTGGCCAACCAAAGCACACAGGGAAGTTCACTGGGGTCTTTGTGTCTTTCAAGGACTCCACGGGAAGCGGTAAGATGCATGTTGTGCCCCTGGCCTAGCTACAGCTGCCTCAGTCTTCCCTGGATCCAAACCGCACTGCTTCTCCACCACTGAGTCTCATGCACCCTTATCCCTGGAACAAACCAGGCCAACCCCTGTCTTTTCAAAGCTCTCAAATCCTGAGAGGTCATAGAGTATAGTATATAGACAGGCTCTAATGTCACATATCTGAGTTAAATATTGACTCTATAACTGATCCCCCATGGAACCCTGGGCAACTCACTTAACCATCCTTGACTCCCTGTAAAGTGGGCCTACAATCTTCCTGAATTGGTGTAAAGGTTCAATACAATTATGTGATGTTTTTGTCACAAGGTCCAATGCAGAGATGCTGTTGAAGAAAGGCTGATGCATTGTTTCTGCCTCTCTTACATCCCCAGGTCTCTTCAATTGTTCTTTGGAAGCTTTATCATTGTAACAGAGACAGATTTCAACTAATGCCAAGCTCAGGAGAACTTTTGCTTTGTCAAGAATTCTGCCCAGGCTTCCAGCCCATCTCCAGGGCTCACCTGTGCTGGGTTCAGCCATGGCAACTCCTACAGCCCGCTGGGCAAGGAACACCGTTCCTGCAGCAGGGAAATCCTCATCATTTCATGCAGCTCCTAGTTCCCTCCACCTTCTCCTTCAGTCTTCCAAGATTATAGGAGAGCATCCAAAATATAATTTCATCCATGCCCTGAATTCAGACCCAGTATGTTACGTAATGTGTTCAGGCTTCATTTGTGCCATTCCTGAGAAGTTCTAGTATTCTAACCACATCCGTTACCCTTGATAATCCCCAGACTAACAAAACTACACTGTGTGTTAACCCAGAGAAGCTCCACGGACCTCCACGTGCAGCCTGATGCTACCTGCCACAGGTGGGAGAACATAGCTTGCCTTGACAAAGGTCTGGCTGTTCTTCTGCTTTTCAGGTTGTAGACAGATATCCATGGGCCTTATAACTGGACTACAGTAACTGTGAGGGGTCAAGATTAGTAGCCAAGAAGGTAGATTCACCTCTCACTAACCATGCAGCACACACGTGCTGCCCTCTGAGGGGCCATGGCTCCCGAGCTGCTCCTGACTGTCCATAATTGCAGCATTAAGTGATAGATTTCAATTTGTAAATCCAATTCTAAAGATTCTAAAGTCAATTCCAAGTTCATCAGCAGAGTAAGTATAGTGATCAATTAATGGTGTCTATTTTGGTCATTTGACGGAGAGGGGCAGAATTTCATCAACAGCCCTGAGGGCCGGGAAGTCAGGCACTAACATCTGAAATCTGAACTCACCCTGATTTTTTGGAGAATGTAGAAGCTCATACGATTACCAGGACCTGATAAGTTGACTGTAAAATGGCCCCGATTCTTCCCCTTTCTTTATCCAGCATCCTATCGAGTGGAATCCATTCCTCCACCCCTGGAACCCGTTCTGGCCTCATAACTTGCCCATGGAACACAGTGAGAATGTCAATTCTGAGCCCAGGCCTGGAGGGGCCTTGCCACCTCTCCTGTGCCCTCTTGGAACAAGCCCAGGCTAGTCCACTGGAGACTGAGAGACCCCTGTGGGCCACAGCTGGCCCAGTGTTCATTGCTTTATGCCACTGGTCTTTGTGTGTGTTTGCTTGATTTCCTTACACAGCACTATTATAGATAATGGATAAAAAAGGGAGCAATAGATTACATCCTCATGAGTCCTGCCATAACTACTGACCATGAACTTACAATTTTTTTAAAAAGTTACTCTTCCCGCTGTTTGTCTAGCTGATTCAGTCCAAGGCTAGTGCTTTAGTGCTTCTCTAACTATCTGTGAGGAGGGAGCAGCTATTTTTTTAACATGTTCTTTCATAGTTTTTAGCTTTTTATTTAAACTCTTTATAGAGTAATAAGAAGTTGCAAAAAATCAAATAGTTCAGGGAGGACCAGGTTTTGAGGCTTTGGTTCTTTTTCCAATCCTTTTGGATTAAATGATTTTATAAAATACAACAGAAATGAATTACAAGGAAAATGAAAAAAAAAATTAAGACATATAAAATCCTAGCTTGAATTCTTTATTCGATTCCACAGAGCAGGTAAAAAGTTATAGAAATGTTTATGAAAATTTCTATATGCTTATTTTCAGTTTGTATATGTGCCTCATCGCAGACCAGTGACAAGCATTTCATGGCCTGGCACCAGTCCATGAACCACACCTAAGTAGTATCACTTTAAACCCTTCTGGAGATCTTCTGAGATGAGAAAGGAAAACTAAGCTTGAGTGTAGTAGGGATAATTTTGGTCTCGATGATCCTATCACAGAGACAGTCTCCTGTAGAGGATATTTTAAAAATATCTTTTACCCTAAGTGCTATAAAAGAGTATTTTTGTGGTTTGCTAACCCTGAATGATGGGAAGAAAAATCATAAAGCATGCTTCAGCCTCTCTACAGGAATTTTCCTCTACTGATTATCACCACCACTGAAACAAATAAGCAAAAAGCACAAACAAAACCAAGGCCATATCAGTACTGAAGGGCAGATATTCCATAGGATTGGTTCCAAACAATGTGAGTCAAAAAGAATTTATTACTGGTTAATCTGTCCCAATAGAAGATTGGTTTTTTGGATTGTTTTGTTGTTGTTTTTTAATTCAGTAAACTTGTCTAAGTAAGAGAGACATGTTGACCCAATGAGAGTTAGACTCTAGTTTCCCCCAGCCCCTTTCCTGGATCTTGGGAGTGTGGTACATCCTGACAGACAAGTCCCCTGTTTCTGAGATAACTCAGGATGGAGATACAGTGAAAAACTAGATTTGCTCAAAAGGCAGAAATAGGAGAGGAATTATGAAAGTTTTGTCTGCAGACGAGGGCTACTGCGGTTTGTATAGTATCCAAATTCATTAAGATAATACCCTAACATCCACATCTACTCCCCTGGCTCTCTCCAGGATGATAAACAAGCTCCACCAGCACCACAGGTCACGTCCCCGGTGAGGGAGAGTCTGGCATAATGGTAGTGGAGGAGCAGGTAATTTGTGCCATTTTTTTCTCTTTTCTTCCCTGTGCACTTGCCTAATAAATGGACTTCTATTCCCTAAGTGTTACAAAAGAGTATTTAATTTGGCTGGAGCATGCAGAAGGATGAGAGAATGGCCAAGACCATCTGTAAAGTATTAGAATCTTAGCTCAGTTTCACCCTTCGGCAACACCTTTCTGCATACATTCCTACCTCTTTCCAGCCCATTTTCCTCTGAAAAGGCAAATCATGTTTTGCCTTAAATCACGATCATGTTTTAAAAGGATTCAATGATTTCCCAGTGATCTTAGAATGAAGTTCCAAGTCCTTAGAATGGTCTCCATGGTCCAGCATGATTGAGCCCCAAATCAGCACCTCATTGCCATACAACCACCCTCTCCCTCACTCTGGTCCCTGGACACTGGCTTTTTCTCTTTCCTCAAATGTAATCAAGCTCCTCCCCACTTCTGGACCTCCACATGCACTCCCACCCTGGCCCTTTTTCCTCTTAACTTCTCATCTTTCATTTCTCAGCCTTCAACTCCCAGAATAAATTAAACACCCCCAAAACATTAGTTCTGAGCACTTTAGGCTCCCCCCAACCCAGAAACTACTCAGATAATTATGTGTATGACTCCTCTTTAGTACCTTTCTCTATCACTGCATTGGAGCTCCATGAAGGCAGGGACCATGTACACCTTGACCATCTCTGAGTCTTCATCACCAGCAGTAGCAGTGGTCATTCAATGCATTTCCAGGATGAATGCAAAGCCATTTCAGTGCCACTTCTACTCCCAGGTGTGAAAGCCCACAGCCTACACACTGTCACATTCTGCATTCTAATGACAGAGGAAAAGTAGCACAAAATTATTTTTCCCTAGAATTTGAATTCAGATGAACTCAAACAGGAGTACATATTTTTTCCAGGACAAGAAAAAAATTATAAATAAAAAACAAGTTTTCTTGCAAAGCATGGCTAGATAAAGGCATGCTTTAACGTTGAACAGATGAACTTGAACTCTATAGGTTCTTGATAGACTCCTATATGTTAGGAGCAGTAATGACAATTCATTATGGTAGTTTTTCCCCAATTCCGGAATCAGGGTGGTCTCCCTGTGGCTGTGGCTAAACTAATTAAGATGACTTTTGGAAAGCCGGTGCAGGGCACAGGAGAAAGGTGGTTCGCGCTGTTTGGACTTCACTGGACTCAAGCCTCAACTGTGACTTTGGCTACTCCTGCTCCCACCAGCTCTCCTTCAGCATCTCCCAGTTCAGGAGAAAGATGGCGTATGTTATCGTGCTCAGTTGTTGAGAGAGAAAGAAAGCAAAAATAATGGTAGACTGATGCTGCAGCTGTGTGGCTGACAGGGTCTTGGTGCCCTGGCCGGGAGTCAGGCCTGAGCCTCTGAGATGGGAGAGCCGAGTTCAGGACATTGGACCACCAGAGTCCTCCCAGCCCCACATAATATCAATCGGCGAGAGCTCTCCCAGAGATCTCTGTCTCAAGGCTAAGACCGAGATCCACTCAATGATCAGCAAGCTCCAGTGCTGGACACCCCATTCCAAACAACAAGCAAGACAGGAACACAGCCCCACCCATTAGCAGAGAGGCAGCCTAAAATCATAAAACGTTCACAGATACCCCAAAACACACCACCAGACACAGTCCTCCCACCAGAAAGACAAGATCCAGCCTCATCCACCAGAACACAGGCACCAGTCCCCTCCACCAGGAAGCCTACACAACCCACTGAACCAACCATACCCACTGCGGAAAGACACCAAAAACAACAGCAACTACGAACCTGCAGCCTGTGAAAAGGAGACCCCAAACAAAGTAGGTTAAGCAAAATGAGAAGCCAGAGAAATACACAGCAGATGAAGGAGCAAAGTAAAAACCCACCAGACCAAACAAATGAAGAGGAAATAGGCAGTCTATCTGAAAAAGAATTCAGAGTACTGATAGTAAAGAAGGTCCAAAATCTTGGAAACACAATGGAGAAAATACAAGAAACGTTTAATAAGGACCTAGAAGAAATAAAGAGCAAACAAACAATGATGAACAACCCAGTAAATGAAATTAAAAATTCTCTAGAATGAATCAATAGCAGAATAACTGAGGCAGAAGAAAGGATAAGTGACCTGGAAGATAAAATGGTGGAAATAACTACTGCAGAGCAGGATAAAGAAAAAAGAATGAAAAGAATTGAGGACAATCTCAGAGATCTCTGGGACAACATTAAACACACCAACACTCGAATTATAGTGGTCCCACAAGAAGAAGAGAAAAAGAAAGGGACTGAGAAAATATTTGAAGAGATTAGATTTGAAAACGTTCCTAATACGGAAGAGGAAATAGTCAATCAAGTCCAGAAAGCGCAGAGAGTCCCATAGAGGATAAACCCAAGGAGAAACACGGCAAGGCACATATTAATCAAACTATCAAAAATTAAATACAAAGAAAAAATATTTAAAGCAGCAAGGGAAAAGCAACAAATAACAAACAAAGGAATCCCCATAAGGTTACCAGTTGATCTTTCAGCAAAACTCTGCAAGCCAGAAGGGAGTGGCAGGACATATTTAAAGTGATGAAAAGAAAAAACCTACAACCAAGATTACTCTACCCAGCAAGGATCTCATTCAGATTCGACAGAGAAATTAAAACCTTTACAGACAAGCAAAAGCTAAGAGAATTCAGCACCACCATACCAGCTTTACAACAAATACTAAAGAAACTTCTCTAGGCAGGAGACACAAGAGAAGGAAAAGACCTACAATAACAAACCCAAAACAGTTAAGAAAATGGTAATAGGAACATACATATCAATAATTACCTTAAATGTAAATGGATTAAATGTTCCAACCAAAAAACATAGACTGGCTGAATGGATACAAAAACAAGACCCATATATATGTTGTCTACAAGAGGCCCACTTCAGACCTAGGGACACATACAGACTGAAAGTGAGGGGATGGAAAAAGATATTCCATGCAAATGGAAATCAAAAGAGAGCTGGACTGGCAATTCTCATATCAAACAAAATAGACTTTACAATAAAGACTATTACAAGAGACAGAGAAGGACACTACATAATGATCAAGGGATCAATCCAAGAGGAAGGTATAATAATTGTAAATATTTATGCACCCAAGGTAGGATCACCTCAATACATAAGGCAAATGCTAACAGCCATAAGAGGGGAAATCGACAGTAACACAATGATAGTAGGGGACATTAACACCCCACTTTCACCAATGGACAGGTCAACCAAAATGAAAATAAATAAGGAAACACAAGCTTTAAATGACACATTAAACAAGATGGACTCAATTGACATTTATAGGACATTCCATCCAAAAACAACAGAATACACTTTCTTCTCAAGTGCTCATGGAACATTCTCCAGGATAGATCATATCTTGGGTCACAAATCAAGCCTTAGTAAATTTAAGAAAATTGAAATCATATCAAATATCTTTTCCGACCACAATGCTATGAGACTAGATATCAATTACAGGGAAAAAACTGTAAAAATTACAAACACATGGAGGGTAAACAATACATGACTAAATAACCAAGAGATCACTGAAGAAATCAAAGAGGAAATCAAAGAATACCTAGAAATAAATGACAATGAAAACACGACGGCCCAAAACCTATGGGATGCAGCAAAAGCAGTTCTAAGAGGGAAGTTTATAGCAATAGAATCCTACCTCAAGAAACAAGAAACATCTCAAAAAAACAACCTAACCTTACACCTAAAGCAATTAGAGAAAGAAGAACAAAAAACTCCAGAGTTAGCAGAAGGAAAGAAATCATAAAGATCAGATCAGAAATAAATGAAAAGAAATTGAAGGAAAAAAATAGCAAAGATCAATAAAACTAAAAGCTGGTTCTTTGAGATGATAAACAAAATCGGTAAGCCATTAACCAGACTCATCAAGAAAAAAAGGGAGAAGACTCAACGCAACAGAATTAGAAATGAAAAAGGAGAAGTAACCACTGACACTGCAGAAATACAAAGGATCATGAGAGATTACTACAAGTAACTATATAAATAAAATGGACAACCTGAAAAAAATGGACAAATTCCTAGAAAAGCACAACCTTCCGAGACTGAACCAGGAAGAGGTAGAAAATATGAACAGACCAATCACAAGCACTGAAATTGAAACTGTGATTAAAAATCTTCCAACAAACAAAAGCTCAGGACCAGATGGATTAACAGGTGAATTCTATCAAACATTTAGAGAAGAGCTAACACCTATCCTTCTCAAACTCTTCCAAAATATAGCAGAGGGAGGAACACTCCCAAACATATTCTACGAGGCCACCATCACCCTGATACCAAAACCAGAGAAAGATGTCACAAAAAAAGAAAACTACAGGCCAATATCACTGATGAACATAGATGCAAAAATCCTCAACAAAATACTAGCAAAAAGAATCCAGCAGCACATTAAAAAGGTTATACACCATGATCCAGTGGGGTTTATCCCAGGAATGCAAGGATTCTTCAATATATACAAATCAATCAATGTGATACACCGTATTAACAAACTGAAGGATAAAAACCATATGATCTTCTCAATAGATGCAGAAAAAGCTTTTGACAAAATTCAACACCAATTTATGATAAAAACTCTACAGAAAGTAGGCATAGAGGGAACATACCTCAACATAATAAAGGCCATATATGACAAACCCACAGCCAACATTGTTCTCAATGGTGAAAAACTGAAACCATTTCCACTAAGATCAGGAACAAAGCAAGGTTGTCCACTATTAGTCAATATAGTTTTGGAAGTTTTAGCCACAGCAATCAGAGAAGAAAAAGAAATAAAAGGAATCCAAATTGGAAAAGAATAAAACTTTCACTGTTTGCAGATGACATGATATTATACATAGGGAATCCTAAAGATGCTACCAGAAAACTACTAGAGCTAATCAATGAATTTGGTAAAGTAGCAGGGTACAAAATTAATGCACAGACCATACACTGGGGGATCAGAGAAGATGGCGGAAGAGTAAGACACGGAGATCACCTTCCTTCCCACAGATACATTAGAAATACATCTACACGTGGAACTGCTCCCACAGAACACCCACTGAACGCTGGCAGAAAACGTCAGACCTCCCAAAAGGCAAGAAACTCCCCACGTACTTGGGTAGGGCAAAAGAAAAAAGAAATAACAGAGACAAAAGAATAGGGACGGTATCTGCACCAGTGGGAGGGAGCCGTGAAGGAGGAAAGGTTTCCACACACTAGGAGCCCCTTTGTGGGCGGAGACTGCGGGTAGCAGAGGGGGGAAGCTTCGGAGCCACGGAGGAGAACGCAGCCACAGGGGTGCGGAGGGTAAAGCAGAGAGACTCCTGCACAGAGGCTCGGCGCCGAGCAGCACTCACCAGCCCGAGAGGCTTGTCTGCTCCCCCGCCGGGGCGGGCGGGGCTGGGAGCTGAGGCTCGGGCTTCGGTCGGATGCAGGGAGAGGACTGGGGTTGGCGGCGTGAACACAGCCTGAAGGGGTTAGCGCACCACAGCTGGCCGGGAGGGAGTCCGGGAAAAGGTCTGCAGCTGCCGAAGAGGCAAGAGGCTTTTTCTTACCTCTTTGTTTCCTGGTGCGCGAGGAGAGGGGATTCAGAGGGCCGCCTAAATGAGCTCCAGAGAAGGGCGCGAGCCGCGGCCATCAGCGCGGACCCCAGAGACGGGCGTGAGACGCTAAGGCTGCTGCTGCCGCCACCAAGAAGCCTGTGTGCGAGCCCAGGTCACTCTCCACACCGCCCCTCTGGGGAGCCGGTGCAGCCCGCCACGGCCAGGCTCCCGTGATCCAGGGACAACTTCCCCGGGAGAACGCACAGCGCGCCTCGGGCTGCTGCAACGTCACGACGCCTCTGACGCCGCAGGCTCGCCCCGCCTCCTCCGTACCGCTCCCTCCCCCCGCCTGAGTGAGCCAGAGCCCCCGAAGCAGCTGCTCCTTTAACCCCGTCCTGTCTGGGCGGGGAAGAGACGCCCTCAGGTGACCTACACGCAGAGGCGGGTCCAAATCCAAAGCTGAACCCCGGGAGCTGTGCGAACAAAGAAAAGAAAGGGAAATCTCTCCCAGCAGCCTCAAAAGCAGCGGATTAAAACTCCACAAACAACTTGATGTGCCTGCATCTGTTGAATACCTGAATAGACAACGAATCATCCCAAATTCAGGAGGTGGACTTTGGGAGCAGGATATATTAATTTTTCCCCTTTTCCTTTTTTTGTGAGTGTATATGTGTATGCTTCTGGGTGAGATTTTGTCTGTATAGCTTTGCTTTATAATAGCTTTACTTTACTTCACTATATTATATCCTCTTTCTTTCTTTCTTTCTATATTTTCTCCCTTTTACTCTGAGCCGTGTGGATGAAAGGCTCTTGGTGTCCCAGCCAGGCATCAGGGCTCTGCCTCTGAGGTGGGAGAGCCAACTTCAGGACACTGGTCCACAAGAGACCTCCTAGCTCCACGTAATACCAAACAGCGAAAATCTCTCAGAGATCTCCATCTCAACATCAAGACCAAGCTTCACTCAACGACCAGCAAGCTACAGTGCTGGACACCCTATGCCAAACAACTAGCAAGACAGGAACACAGCCCCATCCATTAGCAGAGAGGCTGCCTAAAATCATAATAAGGCCACAGACACCCCAAAATACACCACCAGATGTGGACATGCCCACCAGAAAGACAAGATCCAGCCTCATCCACCAGAACACAGGCACTAGTTCCCTCCACCAGGAAGCCTACACAACCCACTGAACCAACCTTAGCCACTGGGGACAGATACCAAAAACAACGGGAACTACGAACCTGCAGCCTGTGAAAAGGAGACCCCAAACACAGTAAGATAAGCAAAATGAGACGACAGAAAAACACACAGCAGATGAAGGAGCAGGGTCAAAACACACCAGACCTAACAAATGAAGAGGAAATAGGTAGCCTACCTGAAAAAGAATTCAGAATAATGATAGTAAGGATGATCCAAAATCTTGGAAATAGAATAGACAAAATGCAAGAAACATTTAACAAGGACGTAGAAGAACTAAAGAGGAACCAAGCAACAATGAAAAACACAATTATTGAAATTAAAAATACTCTAGATGGGATCAATAGCAGAATAACTGAGGCAGAAGAAAGGATAAGTGACCTGGAAGATAAAATGGTGGAAATAACTACTGCAGAGCAGGATAAAGACAAAAGAATGAAAAGAACTGAGGACAGTCTCAGAGACCTCTGGGACAACATTAAATGCACCAACATTCGAATTATAGGGGTCCCAGAAGAAGAAGAGAAAAAGAAAGGGACTGAGAAAATATTTGAAGAGATTATAGTTGAAAACTTCCCTAATATGGGAAAGGAAATAGTCAATCAAGTCCTGGAAGCACAGAGAGTCCCATACAGGATAAATTCAAGGAGAAACACGCCAAGACACATAGTAATCAAACTGTCAAAAGTTAAATACAAAGAAAAAATATTAAAAGCAGCAAGGGAAAAACAACAAATAACACATAAGGGAATCCCCATAAGGTTAACATCTGATCTTTCAGCAGAAACTCTGCAAGCCAGAAGGGAGTGGCAGGATATACTTAAAGTCATGAAGGAGAAAAACCTACAACCAAGGTTACTCTACCCAGCAAGGATCTCATTCAGATTTGATGGAGAAATTAAAACCTTTACAGACAAGCAAAAGCTGAGAGAGTTCAGCACCACCAAACCAGCTTTACAACAAATGCTAAAGGAACTTCTCTAGGCAAGAAACACAAGAGAAGGAAAACACCTACAATAACAAACCCAAAACATTTAAGAAAATGGGAATAGGAACATACATATCGATAATTACCTTGAATGTAAATGGATTAAATGCTCCCACCAAAAGAAACAGACTGGCTGAATGGATACAAAAACAAGACCCATATATATGCTGTCTACAAGAGACCCACTTCAGACCTAGAGACACATACAGACTGAAAGTGAGGGGATGGAAAAAGATATTCCATGCAAATGGAAATCAAAAGAAAGCTGGAGTAGCAATTCTCATATCAGACAAAGTAGACTTTAAAATAAAGAGTATTACAAGAGACAAAGAAGGACACTATATAATGATCAAGGGATCGATCCAAGAGGAAGGTATAACAATTGTAAATATTTATGCACCCAACATAGGATCACCTCAATACATAAGGCAAATACTAACAGCCATAAAAGGGGAAATTGACAGCAACACAATCATAGTAGGGGACTTTAACACCCCACTTTCACCAATGGACAGATCATCCAAAATGAAAATAAATAAGGAAACACAAGCTTTAAATGATACATTAAACAAGATGGACTTAACTGATATTTATAGGACATTCCACCCAAAAACAACAGAATACACATTTTTCTCAAGTGCTCATGGAACATTCTCCAGGATAGATCATATCTTGGGTCACAAATCAAGCCTTGGTAAATTTAAGAAAATTGAAATTGTATCAAGTATCTTTTCCGACCACAACGCTATGAGACTAGATATCAATTACAGGAAAATATCTGTAAAAAAATACAAACACAGGGAGGCTACACAATACACTACTTAATAACGAAGTGATCACTGAAGAAATCAAAGGGGAAATCAAAAAATACCTAGAAACAAATGACAATGGAGACACGACGACCCAAAACCTATGGGATGCAGCAAAAGCAGTTCTAAGAGGGAAGTTTATAGCAATACAAGCCTACATCAAGAAACAGGAAACATCTCGAATAAACAACCTAACCTTGCACCTAAAGCAATTAGAGAAAGAAGAACAAAAAAACCCCAAAGCTAGCAGAAGGAAAGAAATCATAAAGATCAGGTCAGAAATAAATGAAAAAGAAATGAAGGAAACAATAGCAAAAATCAATGAAACTAAAAGCTGGTTCTTTGAGAAGATAAACAAAATTGATAAACCATTAGCCAGACTCATCAAGAGAAAAAGGGAGAAAACTCAAATCAATAGAATTAGAAATGAAAAAGAAGTAACCACTGACACTGCAGAAATACAAAAGATCATGAGAGATTACTACAAGCAACTCTATGCCAATAAAATGGACAACCTGGAAGAAATGGACAGATTCTTAGAAATGCACAAACTGCTGAGACTGAACCAGGAAGAAATAGAAAATATGAACAGACCAATCACAAGCACTGAAATGGAAACTGTGATTAAAAACCTTCCAACAAACAAAAGCCCAGGACCAGATGGCTTCACAGGTGAATTCTATCAAACATTTAGAGAAGAGCTAACACCTATCCTTCTCAAACTCTTCCAAAATATTGCAGAGGGAGGAACACTCCCAAACTCATTCTACGAGGCCACCATCACCCTGATACCAAAACCACACAAAGATGTCACAAAGAAAGAAAACTACAGGCCAATATCACTGATGAACATATATGCAAAAATCCTCAACAAAATACTAGCAAACAGAATCCAACAGCACATTAAAAGGATCATACACCATGATCAAGTGGGGTTTATCCCAGGAATGCAAGGATTCTTCAATATACACAAATCAATCAATGTGATACACCATATTAACAAATTGAAGGAGAAAGACCATATGATCTTCTCAATAGATGCAGAGAAAGCTTTCGACAAAATTCAACACCCATTTATGATAAAAGCCCTGCAGAAAGTAGGCATAGAGGGAACTTTCCTCAACATAATAAAGGCCATATATGACAAACCCACAGCCAACATTGTCCTCAAAGGTGAAAAACTGAAACCATTTCCACTAAGATCAGGAACAAGACAAGGTTGCCCACTCTCACCACTATTATTCAACATAGTTTTGGAAGTGTTAGCCACAGCAATCAGAGAAGAAAAAGAAATAAAAGGAATCCAAATCAGAAAAGAAGAAGTAAAGCTGTCACTGTTTGCAGATGACATGATACTATACATAGAGAATCCTAAAGATGCTACCAGAAAACTCCTAGAGCTAATCAATGAATTTGGTAAGGTAGCAGGATACAAAATTAATGCACAGAAATCTCTTGCATTTCTATACACTAATGACGAAAAATCTGAAAATGAAATTAAGAAAACACTCCCGTTTACCATTGCAACAAAAAGAATAAAATATCTAGGAATAAACCTACCTAAGGAGACAAAAGATCTGTATGCAGAAAATTATAAGACACTGGTGAAAGAAATTAAAGATGATACAAATAGATGGAGAGATATACCATGTTCTTGGATTGGAAGAATCAACATTGTGAAAATGACTCTACTACCCAAAGCAATCTACAGATTCAATGCAATCCCTATCAAACTACCACTGGCATTTTTCACAGAACTAGAACAAAAAATTTCACAATTTGTATGGAGACACAAAAGACCCCGAATAGCCAAAGCAATCTTGAGAACGAAAAATGGAGCTGGGGGAATCAGGCTCCCTGACTTCAGACTATATTACAAAGCTACAGTAATCAAGACAGTTTGGTACTGGCACAAAAACAGAAATATAGATCAATGGAACAGGATAGAAAGCCCAGAGATAAACCCACGCACATATGGTCACCTTATCTTTGATAAAGGAGGCAAGCATATACAGTGGAGAAAAGACAGCCTCTTCAATAAGTGGTGCTGGGAAAATTGGACAGATACACGTAAAAGTATGAAATTAGAACACTCCCTGACACCATGCACAAAAATAAACTCAAAATGGATTAAAGACCTAAGTGTAAGGCCAGACACTATCAAACTCTTAGAGGAAAACATAGGCAGAACACTCTATGACATACATCACAGCAAGATTCTTTTTGACCCAGCTCCTAGAGAAATGGAAATAAGAACACAAATAAACAAATGGGACCTAATGAAACTTAAAAACTTTTGCACAGCAAAGGAAAACATATACAAGACAAAAAGACACCCCTCAGAATGGGAGAAAATATTTGCAAATGAAGCAACTGACAAAGGATTAATCTCCAAAATATACAAGAAGCTCATGCAGCTCAATATCAAAAAAGCAAACAACCCAATCCAAAAATGGTCAGAAGACCTAAATAGACATTTCTCCAAAAAGAATATGCAGATTGCCAACAAACACATGAAAGGATGCTCAACATCACTAATCATTAGAGAAATGTAAATCAAAACTACAATGAGGTATCATCTCATACTGGTCAGAATGGCCATCATCAAAAAATCTACAAACGATAAATGCTGGAGAGGGTGTGGTAAAAGGGAACCCTCTTGCACTGTTGGTGGGAATTTAAATTGATACAGCCACTATGGAGAAGAGTATGGAGTTTCCTTAAAAAACTAAAAAATAGAACTACCATATGACCCAGCAATCCCACTACTGGGCATATACCCTGAGAAAACCATAATTCAAAAAGAGTCGTGGACCACAATATTCACTGCAGCACTATTTACAATAGCCAGGACATGGATGCAACCTAAGTGTCCATCGACAGATGAATGGATAAAGAAGATGTGGCACATATATACAATGGAATATTACTCAGCCATAAAAAGAAATGAAATTGAGTTATTTGTAGTGAGGTGGATGGACCTAGAGTCTGTCATACGGAGTGAAGTAAGTCAGAAAAAGAAAAACAAATACCATATGCTAACACATATATATGGAGTCTAAAAAAAATGATTCTGAAGAACCTAGGGGCAGGAAAGGAATAAAGACGCAGATGTAGAGAATGGACTTGAGGACATGGGGAGGGGGAAGGGTAAGCTGGGACGAAGTGAGAGAGTAGCATGGACATATATACACTACCAAATGTAAAATAGGTAGCTAGTGGGAAGCAGCCGCATAGCACAGGGAGATCAGCTCCGTGCTTTGTGACCACCTAGAGGGGTGGGATAGGGAGGGTGGGAGGGAGACGCAAGAGGGAGGAGATATGGGGATATATGTATATGTATAGCTGATTCACTTTGTTATACAGCAGCAACTAACACAACAGTGTAAAGCAATTATACTCCAATAAAGATGTTAAAAAAAAAAAAAAGATGACTTTCTTCTGGCCTCAGCTAATGGTTGCCAATGCGATTGCCAATAGCAGCATCTTTCGAGGAAAAGAGAGCCTCCTACTCTGGTTGAGTGGGAAGGCATAGGAGTATGTATGTGCCAGGCCATATATACTTTTAGGATTACGTTCAGATAAAGTTGTATTCAACTCCCAAATACTCTGTCTTCAATACCAAGGGTTACCCAATTTATAGGTAGTCCAAGATATCCCCAAAAAGCATGATAATAATCTTTTTTATCTGATCTGTGTAAGATTAGCTACCAATTACATAGGTCCCTCAATAACCCCCAAGAATAACTTGGAAACCATCTCGCCCAGCTGTGCAACTTGCTGTCATTTTGGCTTCTCTGCTTGACAACCCTGGCCTTGACTTTTTAATAAAACTCTTGATAAACTATTTGTCAATAGTGCGCCCATCTGGAAAACGTCTGAAATATGCCTTATAGGGAAGCTCTAAAATGACTGTTTTTTAGATTCCGTATATGCGCGTTAGCATACGGTATTTTTCTCTTTCTGACGTACTTCACTCTGTATGACAGACTCTAGGTCCATCCACCTCATTACAAATAACTCAATTTCATTCCTTTTTATGGCCGAATAATAGTCCATTGTATACATGTGCCACGTTTTCTTTATCCATTCATCTATCGATGGATATTTAGGTTGCTTCCATGTCCTGGCTATTGTAAATAGCGCTGCAATGAACATTGCGGTACATGTATCTTTCAAAAAAATGGTGCTGATGAACCTAGTGGCAGGGCAGGAATAAAGACACAGATGTAGAGAACGGACTTGAGGACGCAGGGGGGAACGGGAAGCTGGGATGAAGTGAGAGAGTAGCATTGACATACATACACTACCAAATGTCAAATAGGTAGCTAGTGGGAAGCTGCTGCATAGCACAGGGAGATCAGCTTGATGCTTTGTGACAACCTAGAGGGGTGGGATAGGGAGGGTGGGAGGGAGGCTCAAGAGGTAGGAGATGGGGGATATATGTATACATATAGCTGATTCACTTTGTTGTACAGCAGAAACTAACACAACATTGTAAAGCAATTATACTCCAATAAAGATATTAAAAAATAAATAAATAAAATAAAATGACTGTTTATCCAGTGTGTGGCTCCTTTTAGAGACAGCCCAACAAAGTACCCTGATTGGTTGTCCAGAAAGGTACTTTCTAAAATGCCTCTGATGTTTTGTCCATTCCTTCACTATTAAGTCCCTGAGTATTCATTTCACACCCTGATAATTTTCAGTCCTACCTGCTTTACAGTGTTGTGGAACTAAAGACAAAGTGGAACAGAGATATTTATTCTTTCATCTACAACTTGAGTGGCTGCTCAATGTCTCTGTCAGTAGAGGAATCCCTAGAGTCATGCTTCAAGCTTCAATTACTGGGCTTCAATTAGAACTCCTGCACACACACACACCACACCCTCACCCAGGAATATCCCTCCTCTGTTCCTCACAGCTGCAAGCCCTCCAGGACATACACCATCAATGTTTGTAAACCACTGTTTAAAAACAAACAAAAAAAAAACCCAAAAAACTAAAACAAAAAAAAAAAACCACTGTTAATGTAGAGAAAAATGAGTATATGTTGAATTCATACTTACTATAATCATTTTAAGTTTTTATTAAAAATTATTTTGTTAAATGCTGGAGAGGGTATGGAGAAAAGGGAACCCTCTTTCACTGTTGGTGGGAATGTAAACTGATACAGCCACTATGGAGAACAGTATGGAGGTCCCTTAAAAAACTAAAAATAGAATTACCATTTGACCCAGCAATCCCACTACTGGGCATATACCCTGAGAAAACCATAATTCAAAAAGACACATGCACCCCAATGTTCACTGCAGTATTATTTACAATAGCCAGGACATGGAAGCAACCTAAATGTCCATCAACAGAAGAATGGATAAAGAAGATGTGGTACATATATACAATGGAATATTACTCAGCCATAAAAAGGAATTAAATTGGGTCATTTGTAGAGACGTGGATGGACCTAGAGACTGTCATACAGAGTGAAATACATCAGAAAGAGAAAAACAAATATCGTATATTAACGCATATATGTGGAATCTACAAAAATGGTACAGAAGAAACTGTTTGCAAAGCAGAAATAGAGACACAGATGTAGAGAACAAACATATGGACACCAAGCGGGGAAGGGGGTGGGTTGGATGAATTGGGAGATTGGGATTGACATATATACACTAATATGTATAAAACAGATAACTAATGAGAACCTGCTGTATAGCACAGGGAACTTTACTCAGTGCTCTTTGGTGACCTAAATGAGAAGGAAATTAAAAAAAGAGGGGATATATGTAAACATACAGCTGATTCACTTCACTGTACAGCAGAAACTAACACAACATTGTAAAGCAACTATATACCAATTTAAAAAAATCTATACCCCAATTTAAAAAAATTATTTTGTTCAACAAAATAATTACATTCCCGCCATGTAATAAAACTGGCCAGTAGTGTACAGACAAACATTTTGGTCAACTCATTTTAGTGAATATTATCAATTCCTCATTAAAAAGACCCTCATATTATAACTACTATTCTGTACAATCTCATCATATTCAGTGAAAATAGCCTTTAAAACTGAAGACAAAATACAACCTATTTCAGGCAAACAAAAGCTGAAAGAATTTACTACCAGTATATCAGTCCTACAAGGAATATTGAAAGAAGTTATTTGGGCAGAAGAAAAATTGTAACAGATGGAACTATAGAGCTACACAAAGAAATAAAAAGTATTTTAAAATATTAATATTTCCTTTTTTCCTCATCTTTTAATTTCTCAAAAGATAAATGAATGTTCAAAGCAAAAAAAATAGTAACATATTATGGGATTTTATAATATATGTATATGTAAAATGTACAATCCAAATAGCACAAAGGATGAACAGGAAAATGTAAGTGTTTGTTGTAAGGATCTTACATTATATAAGAAATGATGTAATATTGTTTCAAAACAGTCTATGATAAGTTAAGGGCATATTATAAACCCTAGAACAACCACTAAAAACTAAAAATTAAATTAAATTAAATTAAATAAAAGATGTAACTAATTAGCCAGTAGTGGACATAAAACGGAATCATAGAAAATCCTTAATTAATCCAAAAAAGCCACAGAAAATGATGACATAAGATCAAAGAGCACATGAAACAAAAGGAAAACCAGTAGCAACATGGTAGACTTAAATCCAACCATATCAATAATCACATTAAATATAAATGGTCTAAATGTGTCAAATAAAAGGCAGAAATTGTCAGACTGAATACATGCGCAAGACTCAACTATGTCTTGTCTACAAGAAACCTCTTTAAATATGAAGACACAGGTATGTATAAAAAAACACGTTAAGCAAACATTAACAATAAGAAAGCTGGAGAGACTGTTAATTTCAGATAATGTAGACTCCAGAACATGTGATATCACCGGGAATAAAGAGGGACATTTCAAAATAAAGAGCTAAAGAATTACAAATTTTCAAATCCAGCCCAATTAAAGAGAACTGCCTTATGGGCCTGCCACTATCAAGCAACACAACTGAATAGAGTTGAGCCCCATTTACGCTAGTTTGGACCAAATTTAAAGGACTTGAAAGTGGACTACATACTCCTTTCCTCTTCTAATTGCAACATACATATCTATGTTTAATCCTCTTTATCTAAGTCTGGGAGCACTGCCATCTACCCACCTCAAGTTCCTTTTTCTCCTGTTTTTTATTTCAATTGCAACCTCAGTCCAAGTAGTAGTTTAATATCTTGAATTCCATGTTGTCCTGCATTCCTTCTATGTCTGCACCTGTGGAAGAACCTGCAACTTGTCCACCAATATCATTTGACCCTTCTTCCTTCAATAACAGAATTCCTGGTTCTTACCTGGGAACATTGGTACCCAGCTGAAGGCTGGTTTCCCAGCCTTGCTTGGCTGTGTGGCCACGTGACTGAGGGCTGCCACTTCCTAGTTGTGCCTTAAAAGGAAAGGTGTGTGTCCTAAGTTTCTGTCCACCTGTCTACTGGCTGAGAAGCACTTTTAATAAAAAGTCTGAGATTTTTAATTCTCGTTTAAGCATTGCACTGAGTGGGTCTCTGTAATAGCAGCTTAGAATAAATCCCAACTAATATAGTACCTCTTTAATTTTCTTTGCCCAAGAAAATTTGGTAACTTTGCATGGTATCTCAAATTTCTTATGCAAGCCCTGTGTTATCCCGATTTAAAGCAAACAATTAGAAAGTGCTATCACTTTTTAACTGGGGACAGGGACTTTGAAAAGAGTATCCAATCCCTACTTTAATGCTTGCTAACTTTGTCTATGATAGGATCAACGTATTTCTTAAAAAACAGGGCAGTTGATTGATAGTCTTTAAGAAAGTAGAGAGGTTCTATGGATAAATAGTAAATGCAGTTTTTCAGCAAGGGAAAACAATACACATATACAGATCAAGTGTCAACCTGTGTGGCATGGGATATGCCCTCACCCTTCCAAACGTCTGCTGGTGTCTTGTCAATGGAAAGAAGAATAAGCTTGCCTGCTCACTGTACTGCATAGGATTTCCTAATCACCTAATCATTTGCCTGATCCTAAACCAGCTTTTTCTGGGCTTCAGGCTTTCTGGGCTCTCAGTTTCAGCTGCTCCTATTTCCAGCACTTTCCATTTGTTCTCAGGATTTTCCTTTCAGTGGTCCTCATGGGGACACAGCTCCCTCCAGTCTCTGGATGTTAGGATTAGAATGATTAACGTGAAGAATTGGGTTTCAGAATATTCCGCAAAGATGGTTCGAGTTCCTGCTGCAGCGTTATTTGAATCCTTCCAAATAGCCAGTGGTGTGTCCTATCCAGCCTCTCAGCCCCTATGTAGGCCTGGCCCTATCTAACCTCTGAAAAATCTCTTCTCAAGATAAACACTGTCTCAGAATTAAAACCAAGATTCTCAGGAGGGACTGTTTAGCTCCAACATGTTGCCTTACTTAACTTAAGCCATCCCTGGATGGAGACTAATAACCAGGGTTGTGTGGAGACCCATCTGCTTTCTATAAAGCTGCTTTATCAGGAACAAGCCCCAGGGTGGCGTTACTTAATAGCAGAGATGCAGAGAGAGAAAGTGAGTTCATGATAAACTGACGCTGCACCTGGCTTCCTACAAGCAGTTGCAAGACAAGTAAAAGTCCTCTAATCTCACCAAGCAGCCAGATTGATTCTGGTCATTAATAGTTTCTGGTCATTAATGGAGGAGTGAGAAAGAAAGTGGGAAAATGAGTGCATCATTGGTATCTACACCCTTAATAGAGATCAAGGAGCTCTTTCAAAGCTGCTCACAGCTCTGTAAGCACACTGAGCCAGAGCGCCTGGTCCCTGGCCTGGAGCCAGGATCAACATCCAAGACCACAAGGAAGATGAAGGACCTCAGATAGGAAACCACATGTCTTAGATTTGTCTACAAAGCACTCAAAACTCCAAATAAAGAAGAAAATCTGAGTTATCTACCCAGATATTTTGTTCACATTTATCACATAGCCTTCCATCCAAATATTTGGCACTGTATAAACACATAGAGGTGACTCAAAGTTACCTACCAGCCAAAGAAGAAAAACTGGAAATGTGCCTGCAAAGGACATGAAATAACATTAAGTCAATTTGATTTGAGGTGTCGGTGCTTCTAACTCAGCTCGGAATTGGTAGAGGTCAAGCACATCTATCTAGCCTAGACGGTCCCCTGAATCTCTCTTTATTCCTGTACCTGTTATTGAATATGCTAATGGTCTGAAAAAGTGAAGGACTCACCAAAAAGTGCATATTTTTGGTGCAGATATCTTGTTGTTTTATAGAACATGTTATTGAAGGTTGTATACGAATTGATTCAATAGTAAAATACATGGAAATGGGCAGGTTTGCTTAGAGGAATAATAATCTTATAAAAAAATAACCAACTCTCAATATATTGAGTTTTAATATTAATTTTTATAGCGTATCGTGCTTTCTTTAAACCTTCACAGCTATTTTCTGTTAGCGTGTGGTTCAGCCGAAGGCAAGCAAGGTGCTTTTCAGAGAGGCTTAGTTACAATTTCACAGCAACATTCTACCAGGCAACACTTTCCCTGAGCCCCATTTCCTTCTCCGTGGCCCAAGGTAACTTATGAGATTCCTTCATCAACTGCACAAATAGGTATTGACTATCTATTATAGACTAGACATTGAACTATTATTAGTGATATAATACATGCTCATATAAGCATGGTCCTTCATCTCAAATGACCCAAGACATGTCATGGGGGTTGGGATGTGTGCTCTGGGGGGACCCAGGAAGTGGCAATCACCCAGACTTAAAAGGGGGGGCTAATAGAATGTAGATGAGTTGGGCTTACCCTGGGAAAGAGAAGGATATTATTCCAGCAGGACCAACAGCTGAGGTGACCCTGAGGGGATAGAGCGTGGTAGGTTTGAAGAACTCAAAGAAGTACGGCAGGAATTTAGTGAGGAAGTCAGGGAGTAGCAGGACATGAGGCCAGGTGTGCACAGAGGGGAACGATGCTGCAAAACCCATAAGGAGTGTACGGATGGATTCCTTATGTGGATTTAGATCATCCTAGAGACTTCTTCATAGAGAATTGACAGATTTGGGTTTAGGAAAGATCATTTTGACTGATTGCAGCATCCATAGTGGGTGGGATAAGAACGAGAAGGTGAGGAGGGCTGTTAGGGAGATATTGTAGTAATCATGAAAATAAGCAATGTATGGGGCTAGGTGCACACAGCCTGCATCTTTTGCTGCCCATCCCCCAACCCCAGTATTCCTACAGCTTAGGGCCCAGCCCAGTGAATGAACCCTGGCATCAGACCCTTCCATGCTCCCACTCTCTAGACTTTATTCACGAAACAGCAATTTTGCTCAGTCATAAAAAGGTAAAGACAGTAATAACAACTGTGAAACTAAACCAGGTACATTCTAAATCTCATGTGAAGTAGACACAATTTTTTCCTTGTAGAGAGGAAAGTTTGAGATAAATAGCAGAGAACTGGTAAATAATTCAGCCTATGACCTTGATGCTTATTGATTCCTGCAGCTGTTTATCTTTCTCTAGGCTACCCAGGGGAAAAAAAAACCCTCCAAAAAACAATTATCACTTAATTATAAAATTGCTTGGTTTGGGAAAGCCTTCTGGTTGGTTGCTGAGCACTCCAAGGGGGTAAGTTGATCTCTATAAACCACCCAGCCTGACTGAAGCTGCTGCTTAAAATTCCCAACCACCGCTTCATTACTTTCTGGTGTGGATGAAAAACAAAAAAAGCAGACGCACATTGTCTTCTCAGTTTCAGATGCTTAGGACGTTTAGCCAATCAGATGACTTAATGGCTGGCGATTTCTCACCTAGGGATTTGAACACCGATGGATTCCAGCCATGGGGGCACCAGATGTGGTCCACGGTGAGCTCGTGATACATGCTGGTAGCAGTGGTGGTGGTCGGGATGGTGCTGGTTATAGTTGCTGTGGTTGCTGGGGATACAGTAATACTTCAGATTGGGCTGGAAAAGGGAAAAGGGAAAGGACAAAAATTTTTGTTTACACAGAAATAATTTCTTCTTCAACCTCAGTTTGGATGAAAGGTAGGGCCCTAAAGCCAGCCCTGGTTCTCCCCAGTCATTTCTTGGGGGGCAGAATTTCTCACCACTAGTGTCAGCAGCCACCCTGAATAGGAGGCTTGGCCATGTCCGTGGGGAGGTTGAGAGGTTCAGCCAGCTGGGATATTGGAGTCAGAGCTGATAAACCCTTAGCCCAGCTTGCCCTATTCCTTTATATTTATTATCTTATCCCAGTGATCATTAAAATTTCTTGACTAGCAAACAAACAACCCTCTTAAAAATGGCCAAAGGACATGAATAGAAGATACACAGATGGCCAAAAATCACATGAAAAGGTAGTCAACATCACTAATCATTAAAAACATGCAAATCAAAACCACGAGACATACCTCACACCCAATGGGATGACTACTATAAAAGAAAGTCAAACTAAACAAACAAAGAAACAAAAACATAAAGTAGAAGTGTTGGCAAAGGTGTGGAGGAATTGGAACTCTTGTGCCTTATATGTGGGAATGTAAAGTGGTGTAGTTACTATGAAAAATAGTATGAAGGTTTCTCAAGAAATTGAAAATATAATCACCATATTTTCCATTCAGCAATTCTACTTCTGGACAAGAATTGAAGATGGGGTCTCAAACAGATATTCGTGCACCTGTGTTCAAAGCAGCGTTATTCACAATAGCCAAAAGAAGGAAGCAACCCAGGTGTCCACTGATGGATGCATGGATAAATATATATAATGGAATATTATCCAGTGTTACAGAAGAAAGAAATTCTGGCACATATAACATGGACAAACCTTGGGGACATTATGCTAAGTGAAGAAAATCTGTCACAAAAAGATAAATACTGTATGATTCCATTTATCAGAGATCCCCAGGGTCATCAAATTCATAGAGACAGAAAGTAGAATGGTGGTTGCCAGGGGCTGGGGGGAGGGGGAATGGGGGAATTCTTGTTTAATGGGCAGGGTTTCTATTTTGTAAGATGAACAAACATCTGGAGATGGGTTATACAACAATGTGAATGCACTTAACACTCAACTGTACACTTAAAAATGGTTAAGATGTTATTCCATGTTATGTGTATTTTACCACAATTACAACTTTTTACAGAACGTGTGGCTAGCTTCTGGAAATGCGTCATGGTCAGCAGGACAGACAGAACTGTGGAGCCCTATCTTGGCTCCTCTTCCAAGTGTTGACTTCCAGGAAGAACTCAAACAAAACTCCTAACTGCTCTCATGGTCCCCCTGTTTCTAAAACGTGATGGGCAATAGTACCTATTTCTTACCTCATTGAGGGGTGGCGATTGGGAGAGGGCATTTAGAGCAAGAAAGCTGTCCAATGCATCCTAGAGACCAGCCTCCTGCCTCTGCCTGAACCGTGATGGGATAGAGCGGTTCACACGTCACTGCTGGCAAAGGTGCCCGAGTACCTGTTTCTGTGGAAACCATCCCATCCCTTTCTGTGGCACTTGGCACACACATAACCACACAGCATCATGTATAACCACCCATCATCCTGGGGAGGGCTGCCGCTCTCCTGCCTGGTAACTGTGGGACGGAGATCTGGGGTGGGACTTGAGTCCACATCCTGTGACCTCGAGCCCAGAGCATGTGCTGTGCTCTCCACCTCCCACCTTCCCTTGTGATCGTTCCCCACGTGTGGAATGCCATGAGGTCTTTCTGCTATCCTTCCTTCACTCCTGCCCTCCCCCAGGCCTCCCCTTCTCTGAGCCTCTCACGGAATCATTCCAGCACCCCCTCTGACACCTCCTCCCTCCTGTCCCTTAAACCCCACCCCCGCCCCTCACGAACTCACTGGCTTCCTTGCAGCTCTTCAGACCCAGATGGCACATCCCACATCTGGGGCCAGGCCCTGATGCTTCCTCTCCTGGGATGATGTCTGGGTGACTTATCTACCCCCCACATACACACACCTGAAATTCTAGTCCATCCCTCCCACCTTCTCTGCAGATAGGGACCCTTGTTTACCCTACTTGTCACCATCTGGTGTGCTTTTCATCTGTCTCTGCCCAGGAGAAGGTAAGCTCCATGAGGTGGAGGATTTGTCTTTCTCATCATTGGGCCTAAGGGTCTGGTGCACAGTAGGGGATCAAAGATATTTTTGAAGGAGTGAATGAACTCCTACCATGTACACAGAGTCCAATATGGAGCTGTGTATAACTTTGTGTGGTTGATGACATACTCTGAGAAACAATAGCTCTGCGGAGTGTTCATAGTCGTTATGCAGAAAAAAAGTGTTGCTCTACCCATCTAAACCGGTAAAAACTCAGCTACATCAGGTCAAACACATTTTTTTCCCTTTAGGACTTCTGAGGTTACATCGATGTGCCCCGCAGAGCTCCAGTGGGTGGCGTCACACGCGTTGTTCTCCGAGCAGTTTGTCCACCTAGTCAGCTCTGCAGGGGCAGGTGCACACACTCTTGGAAATGCTGTGCCGTGTTACTGAGTTCTGCCTCTTCTCCCTGTTCCTTCTTCCTTCCTGGGCTCAAGTTCTCGACTTCTTTACAGTTCAGAACGGGGGTCTGGCTCTAAAGCTTGTTCTCATGGTAGGATTTTATCCTCACAGAGTCACTCTTGGTTTATTTTATTCCCGTTCACTTGAAGGTCTCTGTGCCATAGGAGCACTGGTTATGTCCCCGTCAACACACTCATTCTACCTGATGATCCGGAAAATTGCTAAAAAGTAGAGGAAGGGTGGGCCTGAGCTTCACAAAAATGAAAACCTGCAAACTCAACGTAGCCCCCTGCCCTGTGTGCCACCTACAGCGTGAAGCAGGAGTTGGTAGGAAAAGTGACCCAGAGCCACGTGGGGGTCAGATTAGGATTTCTGCTCCACCCTCTGATGAGCAGGGAGACCACTGGAGATGCCGGCAGACCCACGCCTGGGGACTGGGCTATGGACCCACAGAAGCACGACGGCCGCACGCTCACACCTCAGAGCCAGAGCAGACATCCACGCTCCCTGCCCCAGGAGGACGTGGGGCCTGACTTGGCCCCCATCCCCACCAGCCCCTCACAGTGGTCAGCTGCAAGCCTACTAGATGGCAGCCCCATGTCAGCCATGACCAAAGAGGTAGCAGCTGAGACGGACTGTGCTCCATCACCAGAAGCTGAGCGAGCGCTCGCTATGCATCTAGCACCATCAGAAGCGTTTTCATGCCTTATTCATTTGGTCTGTGTGATAACTGTGAAGTACATCCTGCATCTCTACCTTACAATCTGAGTACTGAGACTCAGAGAGCTCAAGGTCACATGGCCAGCTCTCCTGGCTGGAGGGCAGTGCCCACGACAGCACGGCAGTGTCTGAGGGAGAGTGTGAAGTGGGAGAGCGAAGTCCCAGGAGGCACTCGGTTGGCAAGCAGTGGGGGAGGGGTGAAGAAAAGAAAGCAGGGGTTGACCAGTTAGATGAGAGCACGGAACCCATCTCCAGAGGACAAGGGGCCACTAGGAACAGTCTGAGGGATCACACTGATCCCTGGTGAGGAAATCCCTCCTTTTGAGGAAGGAGACAGGAAGAGAGAAGGGGGGGACAGAGTGTGTGAAGACTCTTCACGTTTCTAACTCCTTCAGTGACCCACTGACTTGTCCTTAATGTCACACACAACCCACAGTCTCAGCATCCATCTGCAGGGCCTGCGGAGGCAGAGGCAAGCTCTCTGGAATAAGGCTGATATGTAGGAAGAGTGGCATCTAAACAATCAATCATGATTTATCGGGTTCTCACAGTTGGGGCTACGGGGAACATGCAAGATGGTCTCTACCCTCAAGTGACCTACAACGGGCTTGGAGGAATGGAGGGAGAGGTCTTGAGTGGATAGCTAACAATGTAGGACAATGTATAGGAAAGGTCAGAAGTGGTCAATATTCTAGGGCTTCAGAAAGGCACAGCCAGGTATTGAAGGAAGTGGTCAGGTTGGAGGTGACACCGCTATATTTTGGGAGGGGGGTGCTCACGCACAGAAAGCATGGGAGGGGGATTCGGGAGTGAGCAGACCCACCAGGCCAGGCTGAGAGCTTTCAAGGAGACAAGATGGGAAAGATGAGGTGAGGCCGATCTGTGGTGGCTTTTAATGCTGGTCTAAGATGCTTGGACTTTAACCTCTAGGCACCAAAGACTTACTAACAGGAAAGTAACAGATCATACAGTATATTTTGTGAGTTCAAAATGACTGCAGGATGCAGACAGGATGGGCCCGGGGGGAAGAGCTGGGAAGCAAACGGGGAAGTGGTTGGGGGAACCCAGTGAATACGGAGTCTTCTCACCTGCCCTGGATCCATTTCCCCTACTCCTGGGAGCTGTGCCCAAATCTCCCTTTGGGAACCATTGCTCATCAGTTTCAAGCTCGGTGCTTTGGGCAGGGCTTATCCCACCCCCACTCCATTTCCAGGGACAGATATGTGACCCGGGCCTTGCCAAGCAGAAGGGCCCCCTCCCCTGGCCACACAGGGTGGTTCGAAAATAAGCCAAGTCTCAAGTTGGTCCAGGGAGATCAGCCCTTGTCCTCCTTCAGGAACCATTGGAAATGGAGCCTGCTGTTTGTACTGGCTTTGCAAACTGAAGGCTAAAGCCCAGAGAGGCTTGGAGGCTATTTTGCCAACACTGTGGAGAAGGGAGTGAAGCTGAACCAGAGGAAAGAAGAGCCATGAGACGGGAGAGATTCCAGAGGTGGCTGAGCCCTGGATTCAGCCGTGTCTGGCACATGCTCCGGAGAAAAACAGAACCAGAGTGAAGAGGCTAGAGCCTGCCAGAAGGGAAGGGAAGGAGGGGGAGGAGGGGAATTTGGATGTCTTTCTCATCTTATCCTTTTGCAAGCTCTCTTTCTAGCCTGGCTGGTCTACACTGAAGGCAGCAGAGAAGTGAGCGACGTGGCCGTCCAGGGGAAGAGCCCCCCAGGGACGGGAGAAGCGGGCAGCCCTTGTCCAGGGTGAGCGGGCACATGAGAGGAGCGGCCGGGGGGCCAGTGTGGCTGGAGCCAAGTGAGTGAGAGGGGGAGCGACGGGCCGGGGTCAGGTCGTGTAAAGCTTTGTTGTTCCTTGATGAAGGGAACCTGGCCTCCGCTCTCAGGATGAATGGCAGCCATTAGAGCCCCGAGTCAAGGAATGGCAAGAGGCAACTGACGCTTAAAAGGGTCGCTCTGGTCACCTGTGTCTGAGGGGAGGGCAGGGGCGGGAGGCAAACGGCAGAGCTGGCCAGCTGCACCCCGTCTGCTCAGCCAGGGGGATCTGAGATTCCGTCTCCAGACTCGGCAGCAGGCAGGCAGGAAGAAGCACCTGGAGCAGAACAGGGGCTACAGAAGCGATGGAGGGTATGCTGAGCAGGGCGGCCACAGAGGAGCAGGCAGGCAGGAGAAAGCGCTGGGGGCTCCGGTCCGGCCCCGGGGAAGGGGGGGCGCTAGGAGCAGCCGTCACGCTTCCAGGGCAGGAAGGGCACGAAGCTGCAGCAGCAGGTGGAGCCGAGGCCTGGCCCGGGGGCGTGGCCGCGCCAGCCACGCACTCAGCTAAGCACGGCGGCTGCCGTGTCCTCCAGAGCTGCGGGGGGGAGGCTCCCGGGGGCGGGCGGAAGTCTGCACGGGGACTGTACCAGACTTCTAGAAAACTGCCCTGCTCCCCAGCTGCCTTGGCCTTGTGGTCCAGCGGGGGCCGTGCCCGTCCACTCAATAGTCACCACCCAGTGACCTGAAGGCAGACACTTCCTCCCTCCACCATCATCCTCCCAACTCTTTTCTTTTCTTTCTTCTCCCCAGGAAGTACCGAAAATCAGACCAAGCTCAAATGTCCATTTGAAGGGACCTTGGCCGTCTTAGGGGGTTGGGAGGGCACAGCTGTAAATTCCAGCTGTAAATATGAAGTCACAGTTGGTTCTGTAGCTACAGGCACCTCCACCAGGGTCAGAAGGCTTCTCCTACATAGAGAAAAAGTCAGAAATTGATCTTGCTTTGAGCATTTGCCAGGCATTCTCCAAGGAGGCCACTTGATCCTCCACAAGTTTTGTCTCTGCAAAAGACAGCATCTGGGCCGGTCTCCTCCCTCCCACCCCGCACTGCTTGGCTGCTGCTGGCAGGTCGTCCTCTGTCTCTGGCTCCAGCGTTGAATTTGCACATCGCCTTCCCAGCTTCCTTGCTCACATCTGGACCCAGTCTTGTCTCAGGGTTTGGCATGCAGTGGGTGCCCAATAAATGTCCAACGCTGGTGAATGAACGAGTCATTGCTCCCGACGGCCAGTGCCGTGTTCTTCATCACCACCTCACGTCCGCTCCGTCCTTCTCAGAAGAAGGCAAACCATAGCCCAGGAAGGAGTGTGAAAGACATTCTAGTCTCACAAACCCCTCACAGCTCCCGGCGCGGAGGAAGCTAGACTGTGGTCTCTCCTCTCCGCGTTCCTCGGCAAGCAGAGATCTGGCTTTGCCAAAGGCTTTGTGCTGACTGCTGTGGTGCTGCCGAAGTAGGCGACAGCCCCTGCATCCCAGAAAACAGGGCGGAACAAAGGCTACCGGTCTGGCCGGGAGGGGCTGGGCGTCCAGCCTCTGTTCTGCCGATGACTTCACCTCTGGGACCGCGGACATTTACTCACATTTTGAAATCTCAGTGTTCTCATCTGTAAACGATGGATTATGTGCAACCCCTGCTGACAGAGGATTTTAGGATGGGGAGTGAAGGAGCAGCTATCACAGAGCAGATGACCGGCGGCATGCTTAGCATCTGAGAACAGTGTCCTGGCGTGGGGGACACCTGGCTCCAGTCCTGGCCCCACCGCCACTAACTGTGCGACATTGGATGTATCACTTAACCTTTCTGACCTTCAGATTTTCCTGTGTAAAATGGGAATAGTAATAGCACCACACTCATAGGGCTGTGAATGGGATTAAGTTAGTTAATGTACATTAATTTGACAAGGCATCTACGGTAGAACCTCAATACATTAACATGCCTAGTGGGAAGTGGGAATTCCCTGGCGGTCCAGTGGTTAGGACTCCAGGCTTTCACTGCTGAGGGACCAGTTTCAATCCCTGGTTTGGGAACTAAGATCCCCCAAGCCGCGTGGTGCAGGCAAAAAAGTAAAAAAAAATAACATGCCTAGTGACCAAGATCAATAGTCTAGAGCAGGGCTATGTCTGCAGTAGAACCTTCTGAATGATCAGAGCTGCCCCGTATCTGGGCTAAAACAGTAGCCGCCAGCCACACGCGGCTACCGAGCAGTCTCAGTGTAGCTAATGTGACTGAGAAACTGAATTTTTTATTTTACTTAATGTTAATTATTTTAAATCTAAACAGCCATTTTATTTAAATGTTATGTAGCTAGCAGCCCATGCATCAGACAGAGCAGGTCTAGACATTAAGAACTACCAGAATTTCTGAAGGAGCGGCAAGGCATGGCACATCCAGACAAAGGAATATTATTAACACTAAAAAGAAATGACCTATCAAGCGATGAGGAGACATGGGGGAACCTTAAATGCATATTGTTACTGAGGGAAAGAAGCCTGCATACTGTATGATTCCAACTGCATGACTTTCTGAAAAAGGCAAAACTATGGGGACAATAAAAAATCAGTGGTTGTCAGGGTTTGGGGGGGAAGGATGAACAGGCAGAGTCTAGTGGGTTTTTAGGGCAGTGGAACTACTTTGCACGATGCTATGATGAGGATACCTGTCATTATACGTTTGTCAAAACCCACAGAATGAGGGACACCAGAGTGAACCCTCGTGTGCAAACTGTGAATTTGGGGTGACGATGACGTGTCAGTGTAGGTCCATCAGCTGTAACAAATGCACCTCTGTAGTGGGGAAAGCGGATAGTAGGGGAGGCTTGGGTGTGGGGAGACGGGCATATGGGAAAACTCTGTATTTTCTGCTCAGTTTTGCTGTCAACCTAAAACTGCTCTAAAAAAGAAAGCCATTAAAAAAAATAAAAGAAGAGGGATGAGGAAATGCATGGAAGAAGTAGGATCTGAAGCGAGTTCTCAGGAATGGGAAGGGCAGGGACAGCGGTGCCTGGCAGTGCTCAGGGGCTGGGAGTGGGGCAGGGGGTCAGAGAAGAGGGTTTTGAAGGGAGAAAATTGGGAGACAGGCTGCAAAGCACCTGGGGAAGACTGAATTCCAGGTTAAAGAGCCTAAAATGTATTCAGCAACCAAGTGAGTCCCTGAAGATGTTCACAGGGCTATGAGATACCAAAAAGTGTTTGAGAAATATTAATACCCCAAAGGAACATGCTATTTGGGACTTTAAGTTTCTTGAGGGTCAGGCCCATGTCTTTAAGTTAAATCTTGTGAGGCTCCTGCTATCACACCAGGAGCTCAGAAGTGCTTAAAACAATTTAATTCAAATAAATAGATAGCTTAGCTCAGGATCATGCTGCTTTATAGAAATCTTCCATTACCAATGTGGTATCTCCCATATTGCCTGGAAGATTACAGGCTTTTAGGGACTCCTGCTTGATGGATTTGTCTAAATGTGTCTAAAAGGAGATGCACAATGTAGCCCCATCAGCACTGGGGACTCAGCATTCAGGATGCTTAAGTGTCGAGAAAAGATTTCCATTTGTGATCTCCCACAGCGCACTATCTTCAAAGGTCCCCAGATTTATTATTTCATCAACAGATCGGAGAGGGGAGTTTGTATGAGATCAAACAAACACGAGTACTGTGGGAAGGCTGGCAGGTGATAGTGTATAAATTGCCCGATGGAAAATGTCAAAAGTTGACATCAAGCGGTGGGGGATTGGGGAGCACACAGAACTGAGAACAAATGATCGTGCCTTTCTGGGAGCCAATTCTTTATACAGTCCGGCTAATGCATCGCAAGAAACTTGGGGCTCAGAAACCCACTGAGACCCAGTGAAATCCATTGACTCAGAATATATCCTTTATTAAAAAATTATAAAAAGCATCTCTTAGTTTCTACACCCCTTCTCATTTCTGGTATCTTTTCCTCTCTTTCTCTCTCTCTCTTTCATACACACACACACACACACACACACACACACACACTCCTATATGCTTTCTTTTTCTCTACCCTGCATATATCCCCTTGTTCCTTTTACATTTCATTCTTTACATCTCCTTGAGCAATCTTTCAAGGGTATTATCTCGATAGTTAGGACATCTTCCAAGGTAGCAAATTATGTACGCGTTGTCATTGCCAGAGCCTTGCAGACTCAGACTCAATACAAGAAAGAGAGTTGCCATGTCTCCTTAACCCCTGTTCTCATGAGCGGGGCCTTAGTCCTGAATCAGTTGTTGTGTGTTTCAATAAGAGAGTAACAAGCAGTTCTGGAACATTGAGCTTGGGGTCTGAAAGAAAGTATGTTCTTTACATATATCAGCTCTCACACCCTCACCTCGCCCCCACCCAGGTGCTGCTCAATGCCGTCTCCTGGGAGCGGGCCCTTCCCAACCACCAGGACCGAAAATAACCACCTACTCTGGCTCTGTTTTAATTTCACAGCACTTCTCACTTTTTGACATCAGAATAAATATTTATTTCTTTGTAGATAGCCTATATGCTCTGTTAAGATGCAAGTTCCATCACATTTGGAATCCTTAGCAGAGCCATGAGGTAGGAACTATTAAGAACTACATTTTCCAGGGACTTTCCTGGCGGTCCAGTGGTCAGGACTCTGAGCTTCCACTGCAGGGGGCACGGGTTCGTTCCCTGAACTAAGATCCCTCAAGGCGAGCCGCGTGGCCAAAAAAAAAAAAGAACTGCATTTTCCAGATGGAGACACTATTAAGGTTATGGGGCAAGGGGCTTCACCAAGGTGGTGCAAGCATGAATTACAGAGCAGAAACTGCAACCCAGGTCTGCCTTTGACTCCAGAGCCAGTGCTCCCAACCAGAGCCTCCAGGCGGCGGGCAATGGATTCTAGGTTATACGTTTATATCCAACGGGAGTCAGGCTTGAATGTGGCTTCAGTGTCAAAACAAAAAGGGCTTGAAAATCTACTTGCTCCCAACCTACCTTCCTTACTCTCTTCTCTCCTAGGGAGACATGCTAAAGAATAAACTAATTCTAAACTCCTGTAAAAACACAGACTACCAGAATTTCTCAGAATACAAGCTCTTCGAGGACAGAAACTGCGTTAGCCCAGTTTAGGCAGCCAAGAGAGGCAGCTCTCCGTACAGAGGCTCATAGAGCATGGAGCCTAATCAACAATCTGTTTATTTTTATTCCCATGTTTCTAGGAGGTTCCCAGCTTCTCCAAAAATAGTAGCTAGTATGCTAGCAGAATCCAAGGAACGTCACTTTATTTCTCAAAATCAGACTTGATCTGCCGTGAGCTCCCAGCTACCAGGCTCAGTAATTTGGGGCCTCCTTTCTTTTTCCCTCCATGGACTCTTATGATGGTCCCAGTCTTGACTTTTCCTATTGCTACGGCCACCGACGAAGGTCACCGCCCAGCACCAGCCCTTGTCCTTGTCATCTGCCATCCATCTCTTGGGCTTTGAAGATGTTCCTCTGCTACAGTCTGCCTTGTAGAATCCAGGCCTCACACCTGGGGCGTGTCCAGGCACTGGTCTCTCCTCTCACCTGTCTCTGGAGGGTTCCAACTCTATCTCTGAACTCACAGCCCCCACCTCTGCAGTGCTCATGACCCATCCACGCCTTCCTCTTTGGGGACAAGGCCACACCATCCTCCTCAAGAAAACTCTGCAAACATCAACGTTCCTGTCTCTTCCTGGAGTTAGGGGGGAAAGGAGATACTAAATCCAGTTACTTTAAAAAAATCAATTCCACCCATTACCAGTAGTCTGTGTATTAGATGCATGTGCTATTACAAAGTTTTCATCAATTCCGTTCGCAGTCTGACCCTTTAGACTGTCAAGTGGCACTACATTTGGTTCACAAATAAATCTGCTGTAGCCAAGGAAGAGGAAAACTTTCTTCCTCCCTCGGATGACATGAGGCACAGGATTTCTCCCGGGGTCCTATCACACAGGCTGGTTCCCCTTGGTGGCTGGAACACCCCCCGACCCGGCCAAGAGAAAGCAGAGAAAGCAGAGCCCAAGGGGGAAAGGGTCCCGGGGCAGGGCTGCTGAGCTGTGCTCCATCCAGCGCCAGCTAATCCAGGGGCCCCACTGACACTCGTCACAGGTTATTAACAGCCAAACAGTCTCCAAACCTTCTATTCCTAACACATTTCTGACACCTTGCCTAATCCACAGTTGTGTCAAAAGGCATTTGCAGCTGTGAAGAAAGGTGGGTGGGCAAGCTAAATAAATTAATAAATAAAGAGTTTACGTAAATTGCTCAGCTCAGCTCAGCACAGCTTGAATCCTTACTATGACCGGTCTTGGAATAAAGCATCCTAAGGAGGTTTCTTTTTCTTTCCTGCCCTCAGGCAGAACATACTGCTAAATCAGTCAGTTAGTAGATCCAGTGATAGCGCACCTACTGTATGCAAAGGATCATCGTGGTGTTGGTGAAGAGATAACTAATTAACTGGGAAGACAAAGACCACTTGGCATGCCCCGAACCCAATAGCAACCCAATAGCAACGATTCTTAAACCTTCTGAACAAGTAAAATGCACCATGAATAATAAACAATGAGCATGTGTCAGAGGGGAACTTCAAATCCAGCAAAGGCAGAAGACACTCCCTTTGCTTTAATCCCGACATCTACTGTGTTTTCCAGACTCACCCCCTCTGGTTTTCAAGCGTTCAAGTGGTGGAAGAGATTGAACATTGAGGGCTCAGTCACTCAATACAATACTTCACAGAGGAATAATAAAAAATAACTGATCCCTCCCCAAATGGCTCACTAGTTTCTTAAGATCTGGGTGAGAGTGTTTCTGATCAACTCTAAGGTTTGAATAGGATCTAAGTTAGGGTGTCCAAAAGGAGAAGGTAAGCGATTGGGTGGAACCATCAATGACTAATGGGTACAGCCAGCCAAGTATCTGACAAACATTTATTATTTCTTCCATCTTTTCTACGTCAGGCATTGTGCTAGGCACTGAGGGTAAAGTGATGACTAAGACATATTCCCTGCCCTTGAGACACTCACAGGCTAGTGAAGGAGACAGAGAAATTAGCAAGTAACTTTCTGATTTAGGATGTCACCATGGCCTGCTCGGGTTACTGCAAAAGGCAAACGAAGTAGACAAAGGAGGAGAGCGTTAAGGAAGAGTTCTAGAAAGAAGAGACCCTTGAGCTGAGTCTTCAAAAACAAGAAGAAATTAACCAGCTAGAGAAAACTGGGAAGGATATTCCAGGCAAAGTGTACAGCAGGTACAAAAGTTTATAGAGAAACGAAGAAAGCAAGAGCATTTGGAGAATTTCCACTGGTTCTGTGTGATTGAAATATAAGCTCGGTATAGGAGTGGCAAACAATAGGTCTAACTCATATTCAGAAAATCCTGTGAGTCATGCCAAGTAATTTAAATTTTATCCTGAGGTTTGAGAAGGAGCCTTTGCAGCACTGAAAGAGGAGAGGGATGGGCAGATTTATACTATGGAAATATCAGTCTCACATAAATATAGACGAGACACTGGCTAAATAGATAAGGTGGAGACTGGAGTCGGGGAACTCTGTTTAGGGACTGTTCAAAAATTTCAGGTAAGAACAGGTAAGGCCCTAAATTGTAAAATAGCCATAAATATCAATGATGAACATTTAGAAGTGTTTGATTCTCATGCGTGGTTTCTTCAGTGATAACGAACCACACAGCACACCACCAGTGGTGCTAATTTCACCACAATAATAGTATTACTACAGGTACTAAAATAGTAAACTCATCTGGAAACCTAACCAATGAACACGGTATTTTTTTCTTAGGTTCCCAATATCAACAGGAAAGGATGTTGCTTTGCTTTCACCTGCAAAGTCTCCTACTTCTACTTTAAATAGGAGCTGGTAGAGAAAGGCACTTACTTTCCAGTGAATTTGAGCCTGGTGGGTTTCTTCATACTGAGATGTGAACTGTCTTCACATACTGTTCCTTCTCTGTGCTTCCTCTTCCGCTCTCTCCCCTCCCCGCTGCAGACCAAGATTTCACTTGAGCTGAAGGATGGATGGACTCTCCCGTCTTGGAATCTCTGGTGCGGCTGAAGTTAAGAAGAGAGGAGAGGGACAGGGGGTCTTCCAGATGTTCATAGAGTCATGTTCATAGAGTCATGTCCAAGGTCATTGGACAGTGGAAGGGCATTCCTATCAGGTCTCTGCATGTTTTCCCTGAACAGAGACTGTCCTCAGTCAGGGGACTTGGCATGGACTCCACGCCCGTGGAAGCTGGTGGAATACAGAGACCAGACCTTGGAATCAGACAGATCTGGGGTCTAGTTCCAGCCTGGCTTCTTGTCTCGAATAAGGGACAAAGGCCTGTGTGTAGTGAGAATTACAGGAGAGAATGAGGGCGAAGTGCCCAGCACAGACTCAGGGTTTCTCAACCAGGGCTGATTCTGCCCCCAGAGGACATTTGGTGATATCTGGAAACATTCTGGGTTGTCACAACTGGGTGGGGGGAAGCAGATACAACTGGCATCTGGTAGGTAGGGACCAGGGATGCTGTTGAACATCCTACAATGCACAGGACAGCTCCCGCAGCCAAGAATTATCCTGCCCCAGATGCAGCCAAGAATTATCCTGCCCCAAATGCAACCAAGAATTATCCTGCCCCAAATGCAACCAAGAATTATCCTGCCCCAAATGCAACCAAGAATTATCCTGCCCCAAATGCAACCAAGAATTATCCTGCCCCACATGCAACCAAGAATTATCCTGCCCCAAATGCAACCAAGAATTATCCTGCCCCAAATGCAACCAAGAATTATCCTGCCCCAAATGCCAAAGCTGCCGAGGTTGAGAAACGCTTGTCTCTCTCAGTACGTGTTCCTTGTAGCTCCTCTCCCCCATTCTCCTATGATCCCCGCCCGCCGACACACACATGAAAAGCAATACCTCCAAGCAGAGATATCCACCCCACAGGACGGCCTCTGCCTGCCAACTGGGGAGATCAAGCCCCAATCCTTCTCCCTGCCGCCTTCCCCATCACGATTAAAATGACTGGTTTGTGAGGAGTTGGCGCATCCTGACTCCAGGCTGTTGATTTTCCTCCGTATGATGTTTCTGAGTGAATTTTCTTTTCCACGAAATAAAGCAGGATGACGGCCATCTTGCTGGGCCTGCCCCTTCTCCACGCTGCACCTTTTTGTCCTGCCCCAGACAACATTCCTATCATCTCCTCCCCCTTCCTTACCTGCCTCAGCCCCGCAAGCCCGAGGATGACTGTTTACTGACCCCAGAGCAGGTGTGTCTCCCTGGCAAGCATTTCCAGGGATCTTTAAGGGAGGTTTTCTCACCTTTACAAACCAGCCTCTATAACGGGCTGCTCTGATTAAGAGTCGGCTGGCTTCACAGGTTGCGTTGAAACCCTCCCTGTCTCTTGTCCCTCTCTGTGTGCACAGTGGGTACCAGAAGGTTCTGCACCGTTCTGAGCAGGCATCCTCCAACTGACGCTCCCTCCCAGACCAAATAAGTGCAAACCTGTGAGAGAGGAGGACCCAAACCACCGGCCCCTCTCTGCGCGATTCTTCACCCGCATGTACGTATGTATGTATGTATGTATGTATGTACGTACGCATGCGTATGAATGCAGCACACGTGATCCGCAGACACAGCGACACACACGGACCAAAGGAAACAAGAGGCGCCCCAGCAGGTGCCAGAGGAAGCCTGGCTTCTGGCTGTGGGGTCCCCAGGGCTGATTATTTGCTGGTTCTGCTGCAGGACTCAGGACTGGGGCTCAAAGGCCGGTCCCACCTCCCTCCATCCCAGCTCTCCTCCGTGCTGTGTGCTGCACGGCCGCCATCTGCAGCCATTCGTTGTAACCTAGCCCTCGAAATCAGGCGAATGTGGTGTTGGGCACTGACCAGGATCCCTAGTTATTATCAGCTCAACATTTTCCAGCTCGAGATGCGCCCCCCACGCCTTTGTCCCAGTGCCGACGATGCAGAAGAGGTCAAGGGAGAGAACAGGGGACGGGGTCACAGATGGAAGCCTGTGGACCGCCACCCCCCCTTTCTCTGGAGTCCATTACTCCTTTGGGGGCACAGAGGTGGGGAGACTTCTCTCTCTGTCCCTCTCCGAGCCACGTTTAACTAGCCTTCAGTGAAAAGAAGGGCCCAGAAGCCCCAAAGAAATAGAGGGAATTTTATTCCCAAAGTGCTGACCGTTTGTGCCAGAAGTCACTTTGGTTAACTATTACTCCTTGACCTTTCATTTCACACACTCATTTAAGCCACCAGTATTTATTTTTTCCAGAGCTGAAAGCCTCGTGGAAGCCAACCCATGAAGGGCCTCAAATTCAACGCCACCCCCGAGTCCTCCCTGAGACAGAAAGTGGAAGGAGCAGACAGGTTTCTCCTGAAGGCTATTCTCCCACCTGCCATTGCCCCTCCAGCAACTGTGACCTTGACCTCGACCTTACCTAGGCACACCAAGCCCTCCTGCAGAGCTGGGCTCAAGATGGGTGTGGTGGTGTGAGAGGGGTTCTCGGAGAAAGCACTGCGGGTCAGCCTGGGGCCAGGGGAGGCTTCTGGAAGAAGTGACCTTTGAGGAGACAAGTTCTAAGGTTGAGTGGAAATTGTCCAGGTGACAAGGAACTGGGGGAGAAGGATGTCGCCTGAGGGAACAGCGTGAGTAAAGGTGATGGGGTCTGAAACAGCGTGGGAGGGGCTGAGATCCACACTAGAACACAGGAGAGAGAAGGTAGAGAGGAAGGAACCCGGAGAGATGGGGGAGGGGTGGAGATCACAGACGACCCCACTAAGACCTTTAGACTTGATCCTGTGGGCATGCAGAGGCCCCTAGGGTTTTCAATTTGGGAATGAAATGATCAGAGGCACATTTAAGCTGGGTCACTCAGGCGGCTGTTGAGGCCTCAGGGGGAGTTGTAGGGAGAGACATGAAACATTGCTTTGTTTTAAACTGAAATTTGAAAGTCTCTGAGATTTATTGGCGATACATGGGGCTAGTGTGTGTGAATCACAGGCCACAAATTTAGGTATATATAAGAAATACATCTTTTTATAAGTCACCTTAATTTCTCTTTCAAGCTCCCTATGTGACCAGGTTCTAAAAAAACTTCCATCACAATCTTTTTGAGAGACTCCCTCCCACAGACTTGGGGAGGTTTGGGGAGTCCTTCAGCAGTTGCAGGCCATCTCTCCATGCCAGTTACTTCTGGATCCTGTGGTCCTGGCCTGTGCTCGTGACCTGTCTATTCAGGGAGGAAAGGGAGAGGAGAGATAAAAGGGAGAAATCACAGTTAAGACCAGAAGCGGCTTATTCCCTCACAATGGGTTTTTAAAAATCATATAGATAGACGTATCTGTGGAGGGGACACCAATACTTTCTGTAAGAAGTTATGGGAACTTGAACTAGGAGAGACAGAGGAGGAATAAAAGAAGGGGATTCAAGAAAATGTAAGAAGTGAAATCAATAAGAGCTGGTGACTGATGGGAGGTGGAGGGTAAGGGAGAGGGCTCTGGGTCCCTGGACCAAACAATGACAAGTGGCACCCACTGAGCTAGAAGTCACAGCAGGCGCAGGAGTGTGGCAGTGGGGGACGGAGATCACCTGGAGACAGTCCAGTTCCAGGGGCCATCCCAGCCGCTAGGCTGCAGCTCAGGCCGGCGGTCTTGAAACTGGTGGCCCACGGCTTTGCCCCCTCTGTCAAGCAGGACCCCAAGTCCACCTTCACTTGCCTCTTTCTCTGGCCCAGATTCTCCCATCTCGGTGCCCCCCAAACATCTGTGTTTATTCTCCTACCAGTTCAGTTGCATTACCTTCTGTCAGTGTTTCATGCCCGTCTGCACGTTTTCCCTCTACATACAGATTATTCTCCTTTAGCCTACAGGTCCCAACACGGCAGAGCTGCCCTGTCCGCTGAGCACTGGAGAAGGCGCCCCAGTGCATGAGACGGGGTGCAGGGACCTCCCGTCAGTGCCGGCTCTGTTACATACCAGCTATATCACAAGCTGTCTTAGTATCCGCTCCCTTGTTTGTAAAATGAGGACAGTGATACCTGCTGTGACCAAAAACCACGGGTGTTAGGTGATCAGATGGCATAACGTATGGAAAAGCATTCTTTAAACGGGATACGGTGTTCAAATGTAAATTATCAAAGTAGCAGGATACAAAATTAATGCACAGAAGTCTCTTGCATTCCTATGCACTAATGATGAAAAATCTGAAAGTGAAATTAAGAAAACACTCCCGTTTACCATTGCAACAAAAAGAATAAAATATCTAGGAATAAACCTACCTAAGGAGACAAAAGACCTGTATGCAGAAAATTATAAGACACTGATGAAAGAAATTAAAGATGATACAAATAGATGGAGAGATATACCATGTTCTTGGATTGGAAGAATCAACATTGTGGAAATGACTCTACTACCCAAAGCAATCTACAGATTCAATGCAATCCCTATCAAACTACCACTGGCATTTTTCACAGAACTAGAACAAAAAATTTCACAATTTGTATGGAAACACAAAAGACCCTGAATAGCCAAAGCAATCTTGAGAACGAAAAATGGAGCTGTAGGAATCAGGCTCCCTGACTTCAGACTATATTACAAAGCTACAGTAATCAAGACAGTTTGGTACTGGCACAAACACAGAAATATTGATCGATGGAACAGGATAGAAAGCCCAGAGATAAACCCATGCACATATGGTCACCTTATCTTTGATAAAGGAGGCAAGCATATACAATGAAGAAAAGACAGCCTCTTCAATAAGTGGTGCTGGGAAAACTGGACAGGTACATGTAAAAGAAGGAAATTAGAACACTCCCTAACACCATGCACAAAAATAAACTCAAAATGGATTAAAGACCTAAATGTAAGGCCAGACACTATCAAACTCTTAGAGGAAAACATAGGCAGAACACTCTATGACATTAATCACAGCAAGATCCTTTTTGACCAAACTCCTAGAGAAATGGAAATAAAAACACAAATAAACAAATGGGACCTAATGAAACTTAAAAGCTTTTGCACAGCAAAGGAAACCATAAACAAGACCAAAAGACAACCCTCAGAATGGGAGAAAATATTTGCAAATGAAGCAACTGACAAAGGATTAATCTCCAAGATTTACAAGCAACTCATGCAGCTCAATATCAAAACAAAAAACAAAAAAAAACCCAATCCAAAAATGGGCAGAAGACCTAAATGGACATTTCTCCAAAGAAGATATACAGATTGCCAACAGACACATGAAAGAATGCTCAACATCATTAATCATTAGAGAAATGCAAATCAAAACTACAATGAGATATCATCTCACACCGGTCAGAATGGCCATCATCAAAAAATCTACAAACAATAAATGCTGGAGAGGGTGTGGAGAAAAGGGAACCCTCTTGCACTGTTGGTGGGAATGTAAATTGATACAGCCACTATGGAGAACAGTATGGAGGTTCCTTAAAAAACTAAAACTAGAACTACCATATGACCCAGCAATCCCACTACTGGGCATATACCCTGAGAAAACCATAATTCAAAAAGAGTCATGTACCAAAATGTTCATTGCAGCTCTATTTACAATAGCCAGGACATGGAAGCAACCTAAGTGTCCATCATCGGATGAATGGATAAAGAAGATGTGGCACATATATACAATGGAATATTACTCAGCCATAAAAAGAAACGAAATGGAGGTATTTGTAGTGAGATGGATGGAGTTAGAGTCTGTCATACAGAGTGAAGTAAGTCAGAAAGAGAAAAGCAAATACAGTATGCTAACACGTATATATGGAATCTAAGGAAAAAAAAAAAAAGGTCATGAAGAACCTAGTGACAAGACGGGAATAAAGACACAGACCTACTAGAGAATGGACTTGGGGATATGGGGAGGGGGAAGGGTAAGATGTGACAGGGTGAGAGAGTGGCATGGACATATATACACTACTAAATGTAAAATAGATAGCTAGTGGGAAGCAGCCGCATAGCACAGGGAGATCAGCTCGGTGCTTTGTGACCACCTAGAGGGGTGGGATAGGGAGGGTGGGAGGGAGGGAGATGCGAGAGGGAAGAGATATGGGAACATATGTATATGTATAACTGATTCACTTTGTTATAAAGCAGAAACTAACACACCATTGTAAAGCAATTATACTCCAATAAAGATGTTAAAAAAAAAAAGTAAATTATCAAGTCACCCTTACGTGACACCTTCTGTGCTTGTCTGTCCTGCTCCCATCTTTCTCTTCCTTAGCAGTCCCTCACCCAAAGCAATCCTTAGCACCCAAATGAGGGGTGCTTTGGAAATACTAAATCTAAGAGAAATCTAAGCTGTAAATCTAAGCTGAGAAAACCGCCTCTGGAAAGGCAGGTGTGTGTGGGAAGGCATGGAGCTGAAGGGGCGTGAGGAAGGGGAGTGAGGGGGCGGGTCAGGGATCCCAGCCGGAGCGGGGACCCGGCAGCCACAGCCAGAGGCCGCAGGCTCCAGGCTGAGATGCTGCACAGTGGACTTTTTTTTTCTCCTTTTTCACTCTTGGCAATCTGTTAGAAATGGCGCCTGCTTATCCCCGCTCCGAGCCCGACAGAACCCAGCTTTCATCACTCGATGGTGTACATGTACAGCCATGCAGAGGCACAGAAATCAATGCGCATTGATTCCTAAGCTAGGAATTCATAAACTTCTTTAAGGTCACGAATTGATTTTTCACTTTCGGTAAAAAAAAATGTGAGACTCCAGACCTTTCTCTTCATTTGTGCTGGCTTTCTCATCTACAGGGGACACACGGGACTGCACACGGGCCCTCCCTCACCTGTGCGAGCCCGGCCTTCCCCTCCCTCCTCGGGGCCGCCAGGAGGGAGAAGCACCCAGATACGGAGAGACGGGCACACGTACTTAAACACTCCTCCCGCTACGTCAAAGCCTCCTCGCCGTGGCCCAATCTCCTGGATTAGTCAAACGACGGGACAAGTGGATTTGAAGGATGACACCCCCCAAATGGGAGCGTGTTTGGAACGGACGCATCAGCATTTGACAAATCGGAGCTGGGCAGTGGGGACGGGGAGGTGGGCGGGGCGGCCGGGCTTGATTCCAGAGTGAAGGCGGGGCTCACATCAGTGCCCCACCCCCTGGATGACTCTGCCGAGGACACCACGTGGTGAGCGGGGCGGGCCCTAGATAGTGTCCAAAGGTGGGTACCAGCTCCGTTATCACCTGAACCTCAGTTTACCCACATCTGAAAAAATGGAGAAAATATCTACCTTGCGAAGTGGTGAAGACCAAATATGATGTTATTGTAAAAGCACTGTGTAGACGGCAAAGTATCAGATGAGTATGAGATAGTCCAGTGCCCCAAATCTTCCCCACTTATGTTTAGAATCAAAAAGTTTTAAAGAAATTCATGAAAGTTATGACTGATGGGGTCACCGTGGATCCCTTCTTTCCTTCTTCCCTTTTTTTAAAAATTTTATTTTATCGTGGTAAGAGCACTTAACATGAGACCTCCCTTCTTAACAGATGTTTAAGTGCACAATACAGTATTGTTAACCTACAGGCACAATGTCATCTACAGGCAGATCTCTCGAATTTACTCACTCGGCACAACTGAAACGTTATACCTGTTGAACAACTCCTTTTTCCCCTCCCCCCAGCCCCAGGCCACCGCCCTTGCCCTTCTAGTCTGTGCTTCTAGGAGATGGACTATTTTATTTTATTTTTAATTTATTTTATTGATGTATAGTTGATTTATAATGTTGTGTTAATTCCTGCTGTACAGCAAAGTGATTCAGGTATACATATATGCCTACATTCTTTTTCATATTCTTTTCCATTATAGTTTATCACAGGATACTGAACATAGTTCCCTGTGCTATACAGTAGGACCCTTTTGTTTATCCATCCTATATGGGATAGTTTGCATCTGCTAATCCCAAACTCCCAATCCATCCCTTCCCCACCCCCTCTCCCCCCTGGCAACCACAAGTCTGTTCTCTATGTCTGTGGGTCTGTTTCTGTTTCATAGATACGTTCATTTTTGTCATATTTTAGATATCACATATAAGTGATATCATGTGGTATTTTTCTTTCTCTTTCTGACTTACTTCACTTAGTATGATAATCTCTAGGTCCATCCATGTTGCTGCAAATGGCATTATTTCATTCTTTTTTATGGCTGAGAAGTATTCCATTGCATATATATATGTACTACATCTGCTTTATCCATTCATCTGTCGATAGGCACTTAGGTTGTTTCCATGTCTTGGCTATTGTGAATAGTACTACTATGAACATTGGGGTGCATGTATCTTTTCGAATTACGGTTTTCTCCAGATATATGCCCAAGAGTGGGATTGCAGGATCATATGGTAACTCTATTTTTAGCTTTTTTGAGGAACCTCTGTACTGTTTTCCATAGTGGCTCTACCAAGTTACATTCCCACCAACAGTGTAAGAGGGTTTCCTTTTGAGTTGGGCTGTTTCAGGTAACTCATAAGTGGAATTGTAGAAAATTATATGACCCAAAACCTCACCTCTGGGTATTTATCCAAAAGAATTGAGGTCAGGATCTTGAAGAAATACCTGCACCCCCATGTTCACTGCAGCGTTATTCACAATAGCCAAGATGTGGAAACAACCTAAGTGCCCATTAACTGAATAAAGAAAATCATATACATATATATATATTATATATATATATTATATATATACACACACACATATAATGGAATATTATTCAGCCTTAAAAAAGAAAACATACTGGCGTACTGCCATATGGGACGGCATGGATGACCCCAGAGGATGTTAGGCTGAGTGAAATAAGCCAGTCACAGAAGGACAAATCCTTTTTTTTCCCCCGAATTACACTGAGGCTGTCAAGCAACATTTCTGAAGCCAAGAACCACGCGGGTCACGTCCCAGCCTTATTGCTTCTTAGCTGTCACCTGGTCACCTAACCTTCCTGAACCCTGAGTTGCATCCCCCCTAGGATGGGGTGAGGGGTGAGGATGACGCAGGACAGCGTGTGAGGTGCATGTGAGGAGCACAGACGGGGCCTGGGCTAGACTCGCCACCATGGCTCAGAAGATGCCCGTCCTGCCAGCTGGGAGGAGGGCCTTGCGGGAAGCGGAGCCTTGGAGCCAGGCCTTCCTCGGGACTGTGGCCAGGCCCCGGCCGCACTGGCTGGCAGCCCTGCCCAGCCCGCTCTCCCTGGCACCGCCAGCCTTCCCCGCAGCCCTGGCAGGTGGGCCTCCTGCTCCCCGAGAGCCAGGGGAACTTGAGTCTCAGGTCTCAGCTGCACGGGGCCACGTGGTTCTGCTGCGTTGGCTGCTCAATTAGCAGCAAATCAAGATGTTCAGATGGTGCCGCTGCACTCGGGGCTCCCACCTCCCCGCTGAGGCCGGCAGCTCGGCCCGTGTTGGCTTCCAGCTTCCTGACAGCCTTGCAGCCCCTTTGTCGAATGCCAGGCTCTCCTGAATTCTCCAAGTCCTTCTCACCCTCTGCCTGCGGTCCTGCAGGCTGTCAGCGCCTGTCCCCGAGCTGGGGCTCAGCTGGGCCTGCCCACAGGCTCCCTCTCATTAGCAGGGGCCCTGCTGGTGGGTGGCAGTGGTCCCACCAGAACTCGGGTCCTGCCCCCAGGCCCCCAGCCGCTGCCTCTCTGGCCTGGGGCTATGTCCTAGGACCCCCCCCTCTCCCCTGCCCAGCCTGCGCTCACCCAGGGTTCCCAGGGGGCTTTGACGGCTGTGCTTCCCCGGCGAGCGTGCAGAGGTAACGCACTGTCTTGGGTATGACTTGAGCCCAGAGTTGTCTTTTGATGATGACTCTGGCAGAGCAGGTCCTGCAGGTGAATTGTCAGTGTCCCTGGTAAGCCATCCTCCAGCCAGCTAGCTGATGTGCCGTGGACACAGGGAGACTGCTGATCACGTGTGTACAAGAAGCTCTCTCTCCATCTTTCAAGCAAAGACGAGGGCTGCTCTCCATCCCGTCCACACAGCCTGGGGGTAGCCCTTTATCATCTTTCAGCCTCGCATGAATGCTAGGGATTGTGAGGGAAGGGGAGCACAGGGGGCAGGAGAGAAGGGCTAAGGAATTACTCACCCCTGTTCCCATACCACCTAGCCTGTTGACCCCCCCCCCCCGCCAGGGCCCTGCTCTAGGCCACACTGCGGGGATGGGGGTGGGAGGCAAGGCTCGGCAAGGCCTCTGCACCCAGAAGGCTAGGCTGCAGCAGGGGAGGCGAGGCTCATGCCCAGGAAAGAGAACCAGTGCAGGGGAGACGCACCTAGGTGCAGTGGGGGGAGACTGGTCCTAAGGCCGACGGGTTTCAGAGAAGGACCAGCCTCATGGCCAGAGGTCTTACCTCTGTCAGGCCTCGAAAAATAACACGTTTAATTCCAAACTGCCTTCCCCTGGGGTTGCCTTCCAAATGAGGGGTGCTTGGGAAATACTAACTTCTTTCATGTAAGTCCTTGGGCAACAGGATTGAGAAGGTCAACAAACAGACACCCATCCGTGACCGGGAGACGGGGTCATCCTCACAGCTACTGCCTCCTTCGAGGGTCACAACGACCTGAAGCAAAGCCTTTCCTCTCCCTTCTCCCAGGTCTCTCTTCTCATCCACCCTCAGAGAGACTGAACAGCACACAGAAGCACCGGCATCCGCGCTGGGCTGTGTTCTGGGGCCCGGAAGGCTCCCTCTGCCGGGCGTCACTGGGTACCGCCTGGCCTCCAGTGAAGGGGAGCGTCTCAGGGAGCTGGTTCTTCTTTACTAGTTGGAGTGGGGGATCCTATGGGGAAGCCCTTTGGGCATTAGCTGTCCACACCCCTCTGTGATATTCTGCTGTCTCCTGTCTTCCCCACTTCAGCATCCAGCACAGAGCTTGCTGGGACTGCTTCCCGGGACTGCCGCTGGGATCGTGGTCCGTCCTCTCTGTTACCGCTGTGACCTCCCGGCAGACGTCCACAGAGACATGATTTCTCAAAAGGCAGTCCAAGTTCACCTTCAGGCTAGTAAGATGCTAACCCACCCCAATAACCCTATCACAAAACACCGGGAAGAGGGCATCTCTTCTCAGCTTGGAGCAAGGGCCATCCTAGCGCCAGTCCTGCCTATGGGCAGTGCCTGAGCAGTTTGGGGGCGGTGGACGGCAGTGGGGTGGGGTGGAAAAAGGACCAGGACCTAGAATGGTCCACAGGAAAGAGGTGGAAAGTGATTTTTCATTGCACAAAGGAGATCCCTGCTTAAAGAGCTGTTGGGACGCCTGCATTTATACTTGACGTTGTAATGGTAGCTCGTGTCCATTCATCCCATCTCTTCCCTCCCCAGTGTTCATCTACCCCGGCAGGTGGAACACTTACCTTGCAATCAGTTCTCCCTGTGTTCAGTGCAGTGATGCAGGTTGAATGAAACATGTACCACTTCTTTTGCTTCATAAAGTTGGAAGTTTGTTACTAATTATTCAGCTGTAATGACCCTAATCCCTTTCTACTCCAATGGATTTATTTCCAGAGAGTGGCCACAGCTCACAGGAAGGCCTGGGGGGACAGGCAGGGAAGTGGACACAGGACACCCCCAGGACTATGCAGGGTTCCCGACCCCGGCAAACGAGCTGGAGGTGCCCCCAGGAGCTCCAAGCCCCGAGAAGCCAGGAAGGACCCACAGGCACCCAAGTCAGTAAGACCAGAGTCTGAAATACTTTCAGGAGGCAGTGAAGAGAGAAAAGGCAGCAGCTCTTCCTGTACTGAGCAGTGAGTTAATGAATTTACGTCCAACCTGTGCCCCCATCCTGCCTTCACCCCAGTACATCCGCGTTTTACTGGTTCTTCTTGAAGCGGTCGTGGTGGGGAGCTACGTTTTTATAGCACATTAATGAGAGCATGGGAGTAGTAAGGACCTCTCTAGCCTTTCTCTGTTTTTATAAATAATTTCTGGTGATTCACTGTTCCCCAAACAAGATTGGGAAGGTAAAATAAAAAACACACACACCCATCCATGACTGGGAGATGGGGTTGACCTCGGGTGGCCTCGGCCTGCAGCGGCTTGAAGCAGGATTTCGGTTCCTGGCCAGAGGCTGAGGTCGGGCCACGGCAGTGAGAGCACCGAATCCCAGCCACTAGATCACCAGGGATTAGTGGCCAGTGACAAGTGAAGTCAGCTGTGTAGAAATGAATTTCCACATAGAGATGGAAAACAGTGAAACAAGTACAGTGTTTATTAGGAGGAAAAGAGCACAGCACGTGTGGATAGACACAGGGGCCGGCTCAGCAAGAGAGAGTCGTTCCCTCGTGGCAGTTTGAATCACTTATATGGGCATTTCTTCCGGGTTTCCTTTGGCCAGTCATCTTGCTTTGCCTGGTTCTGAGTCTGTATTTGGTTTACCTCAAGGTCCTCCCATGTGTGCGCGCGCATCTTTTAGCCAAGATGGATTCCACCGAAGAGGCCTATGGGTAGTTGACATCACTTACTATGGGGTGGTGCCCCTTCCTTTTTGACCTCCAGGGAGCCTTTCTGTGCATGTGTAGTCGGGGAGGTCTCCTTGATTTCGAGAACGAGGAACATGTGGTCTTTTATTTCTTCTCTGGGCGGGGCCCAGCGTCCTCTCTCGATTGTCCTGCTATTGATATTTTGGCGTTTCCGTCCACAGGGAACGAACTCCAGCTGCTCACGCTGAGACCCATCCATCTCCTGCCTTAGGGTCACCTGCACAGTTACTGCTTGCTCTGAGGGTCAGGTGTGGGCAAATTCCCCAAAGGGTCCCTGGGTCCCAGGCTGAGAGCAGCTGATGTGAGCAGAGAACCTGACCTGTTCTAACCTGGACCGTGTGTTCTCGGCTGTGGGGAGTGTCCTGTGGACTGAGGCTGTGACAGACGATTCAGTGCCATCCTGAGGGCAGGGGTAGACTGCCCACCGCCCCCTCCCCCCACCGTGGGAACAGGAGCCCCTGAGTTGCATCCACAGGGAGCTGTCAGGTGGGAAGAGGTACCCAGGATGGAGTCATCTCCCCGCAGCCGACCACAGCTTCCTGCCCTCCTCCTTACCCTGCTGGCTTCTGGAGTTTCTCCAAAGATAGCAGCAGGCACCAATGGCTAATTGCTCCGAAATAGCTAGTCTCCATTTCAGGGTGCTGCTTGCTTTTGCTTTAGTAGCTGGCAAATGAATCCTCCCAGGGATTACAATAACCCTGTGCTGGCTGTGTTCCCTGGAATCTTGGCCTCTTTCCCTGGCACTCATCCCAAAAGGGATGGAAATCTCTTAGTATTTATCCCCTTGAAGATTCTCCGTGCCGGCCTGGCTCCCAGCCACTCTGCACACAGACGGCCGCTTCCTCACTTTCTTCTCAGAGCAGATCCTACCTTGGGGTTCCCCAATGTCCATCACCCCCGAGGCCACTGCCTTCTTGCTAGGGCTGCCCCCCGCTCTCCTCCCTCCCCCTGGCCTCTCTGTCCACAGTTTCATCCCATGGAGGTAGATCTACTTTCTTCCTACAATACTTTTCCCACCAATAAGCCTAAAGTACCAAGGGAAGAACGGAGATGCTTTCTCCGCCTGAAGCAATGAACAAAGGGAGAGATTGCTTCCTCAAGGAGCTGACTGTCGTTCGTCCTTCCTCCCAACAGACACAAGGACTCTGAGGTCATGGAATGCAGGGACATCTTGCAGGTTCTGCACCTGAGGACACTGACGTGAGCTGTTCGGTAGCGCTGGAGCGCTGGAGCGCAGAGAAGGGAGCAGGTGACACGGTTCACCTGCCGTGTGACGCTACTGCTGGTAGTTCTGTGTATCTATCCCCTCCCACCTCCACCCGCCCACCAGCCCTGGCTCCAGGGAGATGGGAACCAGATCTTCTCATTCTCTGCAGCCCTACCAGCCCCTCCTTACCCCCCAGCACCAAGGATGGTGGTGTGGAGGGAGTACCTAGCACAGGCCCGGCCGGGTTAAAGGCTCAGTAAGCCACTGGTGGATGAATGGCCTGCAATGGCCCGGCTTGTACACTCTGAGCAGAGCCCTTTCACGGAGGGATGGGCTTTAGCATATGTGAACCCTGTGTGGCGATGGCCACTTCGAATGTGAGGCTGACCGGTGAGAAGTGATGACGCCACGTGGGACATTTTTATGTCACTCAGTCCTTGGGGTGGGCAAGGGGTGGTTGAGAGGGCTCTTGGCTGGATCCTGACAGCACCATCGTTACTGAGGGAGGAAACACGGAGACCGGACTGGGAGAGTTATTTTGATGAAAGGACTACAGCATATTTGACTTAAGTCAATCCTACAAGGGCTGTGCAAGGCTCGGAAAGATGCTCAGCTGCTTGTCTCTAGGAGCGCTTACTCTAAACAGAGACCCCGCTCCTCCGAAGCGACTGCATGCAGACTCGCAATTCCACACCAGCCCCACGGGTCGGCGGGACTGTCTCGTCCCGTCCGCCTGATCCTCGTAGCCCTCCACTCTGTAACCCAGACCCGCTGCCTCGCTGACAACAAAGCGTCTTTGGGTACCTTCGCCGACTCAGCATTGGCTCTCCATGGCAATTCAGATACAATCATAATAAATAAGCAGCAGCAATTAAAGCAGCATATGATAGATCATATAAAACCTTTATATGGCTGAAAGATCCAGTGAGTGGCATTTTAACAAGAGAAGTGCGGGGCGGCGGGCTCAGAGGAAGTGTGTCTGGGAAACGACACTGTTTTCAGGCAGCCATGGTGAATAGCCCACATTCAGAGTGAACTTCTGGTTCCACTGTGCAGGAGCCAGAATGACTTGCCCTGAGCAACGATTGCAGAGGCTGTCGGAACACAGACAACAGTGCACACGGCAGAGCCTGAAATTTGGTTAGAAATTGTCAGGTTGAGTCCGACAGTTCATCAGAAAGCACGACACATGGAGAAGGTGGATGTTACCTGGTTTCCCTCAGGCAGGGTCTGCGACCCTGGAAAAGAAGAGGAGCACATCCCTTCCATAGGGCTGGAAGAGAGCCGAGCCCCCAGGAGACGGTGCTCCTGGTGGAGAGGGAGACCCCTCTCTCCCCTCACCGCCTGCCCCTCCCCACCGGGGAGGCAGCACAGGGCGGGAAAACACACATGCTTTCGAGCCAGAGAAACACGAATTGCAGAGGGATCTGCCGTTTACTAGCCTGAGCCACCTCAACCCCTGCAAGCCTTCCTCCACCTGTTAAGGGCGTGGGAATACCTATTTCATTTATCCTGAGAATTAAACGGAGAAACAGATGCGACGGGCTTACCCAGCATTTAGCACATAGTAGGTACTGAGAGATGTCAGGCCCTTTCCCATAGATTCCCTAGTATTTAGAAAGGTCAAGGTGACCCTCCATCACTGGACAGTCTTGCTCACCTTGAGAGCTAGGCCCCCTCTGACTTCACGCGGGGCTTGCTCTGTGTCTTGGTATTGCTCTTGGCACCAAGGATGTTAAGATGAATAAGATAGAATGCAGATCTCAAAACAGAAGCCTGCAAGATGTGGTCTCTATATACAATGGAATGCTACTCAGACATAAAAAGGAATGAAATAATGCCATTTGCAGCAATATGGATGGACCTATAGATTATCATAGTAAGTGACGTAAGTCAGAGAAAGACAAATATCATATAATACCACTTATATGTGGAATCTAAAATAATGATACAAATGAACTTATTTACAAAACAGAAACAGACCCACAGACGTAGAAAACAAACTTATGGTTCCCAAAGGGGAAAGCGGGGGATGGGATAAATTAAGAGTTTGGGATTAACAGATACACACTAGTAAATATAAAATAGATAACCAACAAGGACCTACTGTACAGCACAGGGAACTATATTCAATATCCTGTAATAAATCATAATGAAAAAGAATATATATATATAAAACTGAATCACTTTGCTGCATACCAGAAACTAACACAACACTGTAAATCAACTCTACTTCAATAAAAAAAAGAGGCCTGCAAACTAATAGAAAAAGCACACCCCCCATGCCCAACCACTTGTTCTGTCTGTGTCTGCGGCCAATAGGGAATCAGAGGAGGGAGGGATGAAATCAGCTAGAGGTCACTGGGGAAAGAGTGACAAAGGGGGAACCACAGCTGGTCCATGAATGAGTCCCCACAAAAAAACCCAGAAATTCCCAAAGACAAATACTGTAAGATACCACTTATATGTGGAATCTAAAAAATACAAAAAACTAGTGAATATAACAAAAAAGAAGCAGACTCACAGATACAGAGAACAATGGTAGTGGTTAGAGTGGGGAGGGGCAATATAGGGGTAGGGGAGTAAGAGGTACAAACTATTAGGTATAAAGTAAGCTCCAAGACATATGGTACCACATGGGGAATATAGCCAATATTTTATAATAACTATAAATGGAATATAACCTTTAAAAATCATGTATCATCATACTGTACACCTGTAACATATAATATTGTACATCAACTGGACTTCAATTTTTTAAAAATCTCAAAAAGAAAGATGGAGAAAACATGGAAAAAAATGGAAATTCCAAGAGGAGGAAAGAGCATGAGAAAGAGCCCGGAGGACATGCATGTTGCAGATTTGCAAATCCCTTGGAAGCACCTCGAACAAAGCCTGGGGAGCAGGGGTGAAGTGGGGTGTGTGCACCCCTTCCACCCCAGCCCCTTCACAGGCCTGCCTTCTAACCACACATCGTGAGATGTGGGGTAACTGGGGACCTAGGAGGAAAGGCTGGGGGTATGCACCACGGAGGATGCTTGTAGGTGGGTGGGTGGACCCTCCAGGTTTAGAACTTGACCTTGGGGCAGGTTAGAAATCGGTGGGTGCCGGCAGCAGGGAGCAAGCTTGCTGCACGGTTCTAGAATTGAGCTGTGATCCACCGTCCCCACTGTCCCCCCACCTCCCATATTTAACACCTTGTAATAAATACAAAGAGCAGAAATTTACAAAGAAAGCCAAAGGCGACAGTTGTAGCGTAAAAAAGTGTGGGGAATATGCGAGGAACAGAAGGCTCAGAATTCTGCTCTGCTGTTAGCAGCTCACGAGGTGTCCGCGGGAAAACCACAAGAGCTGCACCTGGGGCTGGAGCGGCAGAAAGGACCTGAGGAAATGGCCAGAGCCTGGGGTGGTTTTGGACGTAGTCTTTCTTGCCCCACCCGGGGGCAGAGGCCGACTCCAGGGTCCTGGCTGCCAGGCTCTGCTCCCAAGTTGCCTTCTTCACTCTTCCCTTTAGTATCCACTTTGCAGGCTGATGGTGATGCTGTCAGCAAGGTACTTAGCACTTGCCAAAGGAGGACGCGTTCCCTGAGTCTTCGGTGAAGGCAAACTGTGCTGGCTGTTTAGTGACTCTTTGAAGAAAGATAAATAAGAACGCGAAACAGAGTTTTGTCTTCTGAACCAAGATGGCCTGTTCTCACCAGCCAAGCCCGTTTGCAACAGAGTGAAGCAGAAAGTTCAAAGGTACCCAACCCACATGCCAAGTTCTCCCTAAATCCTATACCTTCTTTTCTCTCAATAACTGAGAGTCCAGCTGTACTCAGGTCTGCACGGGCTCAGCTCTCCGCGACCTCAGGGATGGAGAGCAGCCTACCGACCACAATGTCAGACCATGTTCCCTGCCTCTGGGGGTAAGGCTGACCCTATTGGTATCATTGTCCCTCCTTCCTTAAGTCACCAGGCTTTTGTCTGCCTACCTGCGTGTGCTTCTCAAGGAGAAACGAGGGAGAGTCCTTCTGCAGTGATAAAAAGCTATGAAAGATGAACAGTTACTTCTGGAGATGAAGATGGGCATTTGAAGTCCAAGGCGGCATCATTTCACGCAAGAAATATCTCACCATTGGCTTTATAGGTTCTTGTGGGCACGGTAAGTGAGCAGCTGCTCCAGGAACAAATGATGTACGGTGTTCGAGCCGATGGCACAAGCAGGGGAAGGTCCACGCCCGGCAGTACCCTCCTCCAAGGGTCGGAGGCAGGGCTGTCCCACCCTCACAGGTGTCACACAACTGGTTTCTGCCTGACGTCGGAACCAGCGTTCAATTAGCTGAACAAATGTGTTTCGTGTTCTTACAGATCATCTCAGAGCCATTTGTATTTGGCTTCATACTGTATTATGGCAGGGGGCTGGGATGTGCATGGGAGGTGGTGGTGGAGAGGTCTGGGTAGGAGAGAGTTGCTGAAGATTTATCTTTCTAATTATGCTTTGCTTAGGGCTAATATTAAAATTAGTGTTAATTCCCTGAGCGCACTGCAGCTCAGGAACACGCTGGGCTTTGGGGAGGCTGGGCTAGGATTTTTCATTTGTTTGGAACAGACACACGTGGGTAACGGCAAGTCGGCTGTTCGGCCACGGGGCTGGCCCGAGACCTCCAAGGGTCCCTCCTGGGCTGGCCGTCCCCTAGTTCACACTGGTGGATGGAAGGGAGCAGTCACACTGCCCTTGACTTGAGCTGGCAAATGGCTTCAGCAGGTGAAGCCCACAGCTCTTCGTTATTGTTCTGTGTCAAAATAACCCTTGATATGGTCAATAATATGCAATTACCAAATTAATACAGAATAGCATGCCTCCTTTGCCCCCCGTACTGGGGATATGTTGTGCTAATGACTTTTTCACCTGCTGAGTGTAATTAGTGAGTAATCTGCATGGCTGTGTAATTATGGGTAAATGCATGATATTTACCAATAACTTCCTGCTAGGTAAGCACCAGTGAACACTAACAGGTAGCCATTCAAACTAAGTTCAGGTGAAATGAGAACTAGTCTGGACTTGGGCTTAAATCTAGGCTCGAATGAAAACTTTCTTGGGAGAATATCACTTAATTTGTGAGCAAGCTCCCTGCCAATGGTGTGCCCTTCCGGCTTTTTAATCAGACCTTGAAGCACAAACACCAAGCGTCCCAGGCCATCGTGTTGGGAGGAACAGCTATGTTTAGGGACCAGGAGAGCTCTGTGAGTCTCCATCCCTCTGCTGAGCCAGACACTTGAGGCCGGCCCCAATCTCTTTATCTGGAAAATGGAGATAAGCCCATTTCATGGGCTTGTTCTGTCTAGTGAATGGAACAATTAACATGCAAGCAGGGCTAGAAATAGAAAACATTTTTACAAGTGGATGTTATTAAAACTATTATTCCAACCTGTGGAGGCCTGCGAACCTTATATGGGAAATTGTAGGAGAGACAGACGTGGTTAGACAAGGACTAGAGCCCAGCCCACTCCCACCGCTCCCAGCCCCAGGGGGATCTAGAAAACCTTCAGCACTAAGAAGGGGAGTAAAGGCTGTTCATGCTGCATCTCCCCCACCATATGCCCTCCAGTCCACACACACACACACACACACACACACACACACACACACACACACACACGGCATGCCACTCTTGCAGAACTTTCTCATGCAAAAAATATCAGGAGTACTGATTCCAGGCAGAATGCAGAGGAGGAATTGATGCCAGGTCTGAAGACTCCCCAGATATGATCAGGTATTTAGTTTGAATGTCCAGTGAAGCTTTTTAGGCATTTTAGCCACAGCTCCAACCCCATCCCAACTTAGGCACTTGTCCCAATCCTGGCCATAAAGTCTAAGCATCCAGGACAGGAATAGAAGTGGCAGGTGCGGAACCATGTGAGGAAGACTGAAGGTGCCTAGGATAAAATCTGCCAGGTTGTCCTCTGTGGGCCCACTGCTGCCACAGGCAATGCCTGAGTGCCAGGCTCCGTGTATCCCCCGGTCCTCTCACCTCTGACACCGCCTCAGCTGTCTTTCTACTCAGTAATGAACTTGATCACCAGACTTCCCAGGGTTGTCACTGCGAGGCCAGCGGCCACATCCACAGTCAGCTAATCACAGTGAGGGGCACAATCTGTGTCTCCAGAACGGAGGGGACTTAAAGGGCCAGTGACGGCTCAAACCTAAGACCTCAGCTTCACAGGGGGTTGAGCCCTAACCAGGCCAGCTTGCTACCCACATGCCAAGTCCACACGGGCACCAATACTGCTTCTGGGGGCTAATCCTTGATGAGACAGCCCAGGCACAGACACAAAGAAGGTGATTTTCTCTGGGCATTAACTAAAATCGACATTTTATCTTTGAAGTACATCTGCCATAGCATGCTTTACAAATATTAAAGTAACTTCTTAGAAATTAACAGCAACTACTTTGATTTTCACTAGGTATAGTCTCTATTCTAAGTTTGAATTCTATTTATTTATTTTTCCTTTGAATAGCTAATCAATACATTCACGTAGTTCAAAATTTAAAAGATACCGAGGGCAACCCGTGAAATCGTTTCCTCTGATTCCTGATCTATACCATCAAATTCCTCTCACTAGCATTTCATCTGGGTAAACTAGGGGATGAAGACTTTAGGTGTCAAACCTCAGACCCTGACTCATCCCTTTAGTATTTGAAGATGGTGTACAACCAGTATTTTTCTTCTCATTTTGCAGATAGGAAAACTAAGGCACAAAGGACCTAAGAAAGAGTTCCCGGGGCCAGTTACTGATTTCTAATGAATCATTCCAGAAATAGTCTATCGTATACAGGCAAATATATATGCTTTTTTCTGCACTTTAGTTTGCATAGATGGTAAGATATGCTATATAATCCTCCAGGTAAAGTCTCTTTAATGGGAATCTTCAAAATATTTTTACACGAGCCAAACATCAATTTCTAGTTTATATGTTTTTTACATCCAAAAGACTGGATCCCAGATCAGATGACTCCTAGAAGATTTTTTTCAGTCCTTTGATTTTGCATCTGCACGACGACCCATCCATTCCCAGGTTGCTGTGCAGGTCAAACACACTGTCTTTGCTTTTTCAGCACTCTATCGTGGGTTCCAACTTGGAGGTGGTGGGACCAAAACCAGCCATCTCCCCTCATAAAAATGAACTCAGAATAGTAGCTTATGTTGCTGTTTTGTGTCACTCTATCCCTTAGCAGAAAAGTGACATCGGATGATTACTGTTGAGGCCGGCCCAGGAAGCACAGGGAATAATTTATTCATTGCCAGGTGTGTGCTGAGCAAGTACTTGCAGCGGCCCCTCCGCCTTCCCACCACACTAGTGGGTGAGATTCCTATTCCCGCTGGCAGGTAAGACGGCAGGCTTGGGGAGCAAAGTTTGCCTATGGTCCTGCCTGTGGTTCATGGGTGAGGAAACAGGATATGGAGTGGAAACTGTTCTCTGAGCCTACACTCCTCCCTTTTACCAACCCACCCTGCAGTGTCTTAAAAGTCCTGAAAAGTCCAGGAATTTTAGAGCAATGTGTGTGAATGTTAAGGTAAAAAAAATATGTAGACTGACTGATGCCAAGGCCTCAGTGAGGTGTCACAGGTAAGCAGAGAGCAGTGCTCACACCTGGTTTGCTGGCTGGAGAGAAGGTCAGCTTAGAAGCCCTATTTTTCTCTCCTGCTGGTCAGCCCATGTTCTCCTGGGAACTAAAGCCACATGACAACCAGCAGTAGGATTACACCTGGAAGTAACACCTACTCATTTTGCCTTGATGTAAAATAGGATAACCTGCTGTTTATTTATTTATTTATTTATTTATTTTTAATGCTTTCCTTTTTTTTTTTTAATTTTTATTTATTTATTTATTTATTTATTTTTAATTTATGGCTATGTTGGGTCTTCGTTTCTGTGCGAGGGCTTTCTCTAGTTGTGGCAAGTGGGAGCCACTCTTCATCGCTGTGCGCGGGCCTCTCACTAACGCGGCCTCTCTTGTTGCGGAGCACAGGCTCCAGACACGCAGGCTCAGTAATTGTGGCTCACGGGCCCAGCTGCTCCGCGGCATGTGGAATCTTCCCAGACCAGGGCTCGAACTCGTGTCCCCTGCATTAGCAGGCAGATTCTCAACCACTGCGCCACCAGGGAAGCCCCCTGCTGTTTATTTTTAGCACCATTCCATGAAATCTCAAAATTGGTTTATACAGAAAAAAATTGTATTTTCAATTTTACCCCTAAATTATTGTGGGGAAGGACTCCTTTCTGTTTTCCTCACTTTCACCCTTCTCAATTTCCCTAGAAACAGGAGGATTTCAGCTGTGGCAGCTCTCATCTGGGTCAACTAGGGGATGAAGACTTTAGGTCTCAAATCTCAGACCCTGACTCACTCAGATGAGTACTTAAAGATGGTGTCCAGCCAATACTTTTCTTCCCATTTCACAAATAGGAAAAGTAAGGCACAAAGGACCTAAGAAAGAGTTTCCAGGGGCAAGTTACCCAGGCCATGTTTCTGAGACTGGCTCCTGAGAGCTGGGCCACATGCAGAGGCCACTGCTGGAGCACAAGGCTGAGCCTAGGGCAAAGGAGATAAAGGGAAGGAAAGGGGAGGCGTCTCCAGCCAACCCTCAGCCCAAGGCCCCGCAAGCTCCATGCAAATGGCTGTGAGTAGCTAAGGATCCATGTCATTCAGCAAAGCAGCAAAAAGCTCCAGGCCTGGGAATTCCCGCCCCAGTAGACCAGTCACATTTCACCAGCTGCTTCGAGCAGGGGATGCCATCCCCGCCGCCAACATCCCTCCCACCGCCAGAAATAGTTCATCTCTGCCCCAAGATAGCCCCCTTCGCTAGGCTCCCACTTCTAAGGATCACCGGTTGGATTTCTCCTGGGCCCCCTGTGTGGTTCAGTCATCCCTGGCGGTGACGCGCTGTCCCTCTCGGGGACCCAGACATGGCCACGTGGGCAGCCCCCACCCTGCAGCTTCTCCCCTCTGCTCGGCCCCAAGTGCTTTTCCCTCCAGGAGCACGAACTCTGAGCTGTCACATGCCTGTCAACCAGATGGGAGACCAGCCACAAAGCGGCTAATGCCTCTTGCGAGGACAGGGCCTTTGTCACAAGCAGGCTTTCTGAGCGCCTCCATGCAGGAGTGGGTGGGGCCTCTCTGTCGCTGTGGTCACTGTAGGGGAAGGGGCCTTCTGTCTCCAGGTTCCGACTGGCCACCCCCCTCCTTCCTCCTCCCACTCCTCCCGTCCTGTCCCTTCTGCCCCGACAGCTGAGCTGCAGCCGGCAGGCAGCAGCGTGGCGACAGCAGAGCGGCTTCATCGAGCTGCCGTTCCAGATGTCGGGAGCTGGTTTGCAGGTCGGGGCCCTGTAGGATGCTTACGGCTTTAATTCCTCAGTAGAGCTTTCTGTTCTGTCAGGCAGAGACGTATGAATGGCTACTCATTTGCTCCTGTGTTTCCATGTCAGCGGCAATTATGGAAGGGCTGCTGGCTTCTTGTACGACCCCACAAGTTATGATCCCTGCACACTACAGACTGAGAGAAGCCGGGAAGGTCTGAGAACACCAGTGAGAGAGGGCTGGAGGTGACAGAGTACCAGGGAGAGGAGCAGACTTCAGGCCTGAAGGTGGCCGTAAACTTGAGGGAACGATGGGGACAGGTCAAGTGTTTCCAGGGGCATCAGTTAGCCTAGGCTTCCTGCTCAGGTCTGGGAGGGGGTCTGGGGGGGTCTGTAGAAGGAAGAGGGTCTAGGCCCAGCTGCAGGGAATCTCATCTGCTCTGCCCAGCAGCTACCACCTGCTTTGTCCACCTGTGACCTTGGGAAAGCCACTCTCCTTACCAAAACTCCCCAGCTTTGACATGGGGGCAAGCAGCTTCCAGCCTCCAGGAAGGAGGGCAGAATTCACCGATGCATGCCAGAGGAAAGATTCCATCCAGAGACCCCGAGTCGTGGGCTCTTCATGGAACAGGATGTATCCTGGCTCATCCATGAGCATTGTTGCTCTTAGAAAAGGCCTGTCAAAATCTGGCTCGCCACCAACTAGAAAGTATAAACCCCTTTTCCCCCCTTTTATTGGTAATCTACAACAAATTCATAAAACAAAGAGGCTTTTTTTATTTCATTTTTTCAATAAACCCGGCAATGGAAATACCAATTTGAACAGCAATTTTCCCCCTAGTCTGAGCTGAAATTGGCTCTGGATGAATTGGTTTTCAGTTTTTACATGTAAATTCTCTCTTCACCCCTGGCTCCTACAAACAGTCCTGTGACATCCCCTGCTTCACAGCCACTTCTCTGCCCAAAATTTTGGTTCCTGGAAACAACACCCACTTACACTGCAACAACTCCAACATCTCCTGCTCCAAAACCCAGGCACAAAAGGTACGCTGCTGCCAGGAACTGTGGGAAGACCTGCAGGGACTGTAGAGCCAGCGGGCTTGGGGGAAGGCGCACCCCATCCAGGCAAGTGTCCCTGGAACTGGAAGCAGATGTCCCGAGGCCCAATCTAGACTGTCCTGCTGCAGTGCACTGACGTTTGTCCTCCCACTTCCAGAAACACTCCTCACATCCCAGCCAAGCCCTGAGACCAAATTATAGGTGTAGGTTCTGGTAGATTCTAATCAATTCTGAGACTGATGCCTTCCTATAATAGGGCTGCCAGATTTAGCACATAAAAATATAACAAATAATTTTTAGTATAAGTATGTTCCAGATTATGTGTGGGATATACATTCACTGTTTATCTGAAATCCAGCTTTAACTGGGCCCCTACACTGAAAACATCTTTTCCTCCAAAGATGTTGGTCTGTGACTTTAGGGCAAACAAGGATCGACTCATCCAACAGCCCTGCTCCTCCCTCATGTTATTACAGATCAAATCCCTGGGCTTGCCGGCCAGCTGTCCCTCATGATGCTGGAACTGAAAGGCCAAGGTGGTCCAGGCTTTAGAGAGATGGCTGGAACTTCCAGTTCTGGCTCTGCCATCCAGCAAGTCTACCACCTTGTGTTAGTTAGTTCATCTTGTTAATTCACTCATCTGTAAAATGTGGCCAATAATAGTATCCAATGCAAAAAGATATCACAAGGATTAGACAGGATGACCATAAGATCATTAATGCAGTGCCTAGCACACAGTGAGCATTCAGTAAGTCACTATCACTGATTTTTAAAGTTTCCATATATGAAATCGAGTTTCAAATATTAGGGTAACACGAAAACAGATAAACCAGCAGTTACAAAAATGTTCTCAGGCATCAAATTTAATTTTAATAACCATGAAATGTATTATTATTCCATTTTATAGACAAAGATTTAGTAAATTTACAGAGCATACGGCAATTAAATGCAAAGCTGAACGTCTAAACAAAAGCATTTTGACTCTGAGGTCAGTATTTTTCTAATTGCATGTCAGCTGTCCTGGTCCCTGCCCTGAAGCAGATTATTATTTTACTGGGATGTGTAATGAAATACAAAGTTATTCCCCAAATCAAAGTATGTGATACTGCCTTTCTTAGCTCCTTACACTGGGCTCTGGAAGTTTAGCCCTTTCCCTTAGTTTTCCTTGGGATTGGGCTACTCTTCACCCAGCTGGGAACAGTGTGAGGGTCTAAGAATACTGACTCAATGCAAATCTGTACGTTATAGGTACCCAGTGCAGATGTGCGGTCCAGCTGGACCCAGCTCAGGAAGAGACTCTGGATTCCCCCCTTAGCTCCCTAGGACTTCAGCTTCTAGACTAGCTAGAACTCTCTCTCAGCTTCCAGTCCTTAAGACATTCATTCCTCACTGTTTTCTATACACAATCCTTGAGTTTAAATTAAAATCTAAAGTAGTTCCAGGCATCCTGAGCTGCTTGACGCCTTCTCTCTTCCCCGGTTCTAAATGTCCCGGCCCTACTGGAAACCAGATACGCTGCTTCAGCTCCTCTGCCGTGACTGAGAACAAAGCCTCCCTGGAGGGGCCCCTGGAGGAGTGCACAAGTCAGGTCCCGCGGTGGCGCTGTACTCCCACCACAGTGGTGACCACTCTGCGCACCAAGGCAGGAGGACGGGGCGGGGGTGACGGCAGGTGCATTCGGTGACGTCACACACTGTGCAAGTACTTCCAGGAACAACGCCAACTCTCTCTAGTTTCTAGATGTTGCTAAGGTCTTATTTTGACCACCGGATTATTCTTCCCGTTTTAAAACTCTCACAGCAACACCGATGGGTGAATACTACATTAATATACAAAAAGGACAAATAGCATGGCACAAGAAAGCCCGACTTCCTGGGAAAATACCACACTCAGCTTACAGAAATCCATATCTAAACCCAATGACCAGCTCCTTCCTAGCTTTTGCCACCTGGGACATTCTCAAGAATCCTAACTTCCTCTTTGAATAATCAAAAACACTCCAGGTGGGGCTTCCCTGGTGGCGCAGTGGTTGAGAGTCTGCCTGCTAGTGCAGGGGACACGGGTTGGAGCCCTGGTCTGGGAAGATCCCACATGCCGTGGAGCAACTAGGCCCGTGAGCCACAATTACTGAGCCTGCGCGTCTGGAGCCTGTGCTCCGCAACAAGAGAGGCCGCGACAGTGAGAGGCCCGCGCACCGCGATGAAGAGTGGTCCCTGCTTGCCACAGCTAGAGAAAGCCCTCGCACAGAAACGAAGACCCAACACAGCCATAAAATAAATAAATAAATAAATAAATAAATTTTAATAAATAAATAAATAAAGTAGCTAAAAAACAAAACAAAAAAAACCACTCCAGGTTCATCTCTTTTACTTTCCTAGCCCTACTTCTAATCAATTTTCTTTCACACTGTCCTGTCCCCCAGATCAATCAAATGCCAATTTGTCTTCTTCTTCCCTACACTCTACCTCCTTTCATTTCCTCTCTGGCTCGTCACTCATCAGCGAATGCAAGCATCCACGTGCACGTTCAGTGTGTATTTGATATTTCTTGTTCACGGCAAGAAGTGGTACCTCAAATTCATCAAATACCCGGGCAATAAGGAAGAACACTATTAACTGCAAGGAAACAAAAAATATTTAAGGCAGTTAGACAACAATTTGAGCTGGTAATACGATTGATGACTAATAACGTTTGTATGCAGCTTTGCAGGGCACAAAGCACATAACAACCGGAGCCCTATTCAACCTTCACATCCTTTTCAACCTTCACGATAATATGTGCTCTCACCTGACAAGGCAGAGAACAGAATGGTGAGGTGGAGTGAAAATGACATTTATCATCAAGTAGGTTAGGTTTGAATTGCAACTCTGCCAGCTAATGCGTTGTGTTACTTGGCCAGCACCAAGCAGCCTCAGTTTTCTCAGCTCTAAAATGGGGTAAGAATATGCCCGACGCAAGTGTTTGTGCTGGCTAGTAATAATGCGTACAGAATACCTCTCTCACGGTTGGCGAGTTATTATTATCCTCAGTCAATGTATAAAGAAACAGAGGCCCAAATAATTTCACTAGTGTATTCAAGGTCACGCAACTAGTAAGTGGTAGAGCTGGGATTCAAATCAGGCTTTTGTGAATTAAAGCCTCTGTTGGCCATCACATTAGGACTAGAACCTTTGGTCCAATGCGTCTTAGGACCTAATGTGATAGCCAGTCACCTAGGACCTTGTTAAAATGTAGACCTTGATTAAGGATGAGTCTCCCTGAGATTCTGCATTTCTTACGAGCTCCAAAGTGGTCCCTATCCCTCTGGTCCAGACTTTAAATAGCAAAGATAAAAACTCCAAGTATTACCCAGAATTTAGGATTATTCCAATGTGATGCTGTTGGGTCTTTAAGAATTGAGGCTTTTAGTGATGAGAATAGAATGCAAAGGGTCATGGCCATGTATTCACGGAGCTGAGAGCTTACCATGTGCCTGGCAGAGTGACAGGTGCTGGGGATGCAAAGATGAACCAGGTCTGCTAGGAATCACTTCTGTAAACAAATCACACAGCAAACGGCCTGATATATACGGAGGGTGGTAGGGAGACCCAATAATAAGAGAGGAAGGTGGGACATGAACTTGCAAAGGTAGAGTGAGGACAGGTTATGGGAACCTTGAGAGAGTCTAGGGAAATGTAACTTAGATCCAAGTAATAGGGATCTATTGGAGGTTTAAAACCAGGAATTAGGATTTAAACCTGGATTGCAATAGACTGACAGAAATCAAGGATACCAGCCCCAAGGCTGTTACAGAAAGCAGAGCTGAGCTGATGTGGACTTAGACTTTGGTAGAAACTGTGGAAATAAAAAACAGAAGACAAATATAGGAGACACAGAGGAGAAGCTGGTTGCAGGGAGCACGGGGCCGGGGCTCCATCACGACTCTGCCTGGTGTTGGCTGTCTGATGTGGTCCCCTCTGAGCTTCCATCTCTTCGTCTGTAACATACAGATCATCTATTTCAGGGGCCATTGTGAGGATTCAATAAGATAATGCACATGGATGCCCTTTGAAAAATGCTACAGCACTATATATAAATGAAGGAGTTATTATTATAACTCTCTTGCCATCTCTGACACACTATCACTGAATCAAGTTATGAAAGAACAGAATTTGATGAATTCCTGCATATGAAGAATGAAGAAGGAGGAATCACCAAAGGTGATCTCAAAATGCCCAGAGTACTAGAGTAAGGAAATAATCACACTGCCTTTGATGGAAGTGGGAAGAGCAGGGACTCTGCAGGGGAACTGTAATGTGTTGGGTGTTTTGTGGATGTCGTGAGAGACTTGGCCCTGCTAAGTCTGAGTCCCAGAAGCTGGACATTCCTCTGACTCTCAAAGCATTGCGACGCCCAACAGTTGCAGTGAAAAACCTTCACTTAATTTTTATCAGCCCCGTTACCACCCATGGCCACTTGGTGCCCACCTGGATGGCCTCAGGCAAGGCTTAGCTGAGCATCTTTTTCCTCATCTGTAAAATGGGCATGCAAATAACAGCTACTGCAAAGGGACGCCAGGAAACCACAGTTAATAATGCTCGCAGAGCTCCTCACTCAGTGCCTGGCACATCCTGGGTTCTCAATAAACCCCTGTCCTCATGACCATAAGCCTCATTGCCGTTATTACCGCAAGGTTTAGAACAGAGACACCTGGAAGCAACAATGTCCCGATCAAAACACAGAACGCATTAAAGCTAAAAGGGACCCAAGAGGTCATGGGTCCAAGTCTTCCCCATCCAAACACGTTTCCACCATTTCACAACGGAGGAAACGGAGGCCCACAGAGGAGGCTGGTGATCAACCTTATTTCTTTGGGATGAGCTCCCGGTGACATCGGGGGTGCAAAAAATCTCTAGGAGACTCAGAGAGGAAAAAAATACCTGCTGAAAGTACTGATTTGGGTGAGCTCGCTCCATGGTTAAGGTCATTCTTTTCATCTAAGGAGAAGTATATTCCTTCCAAGCTGGACTATTAATTAAAATTCAGTGATGCTAATTTTACTGCCAACTTAGGAGATTCTTATTACATTTATTTTCCAGGTAATTGCTGCTTGAACAGGAGTTCAAATAGATGTCTTTTTTAGATGGTGCAATAGATCAGAATTATAATAAACTCCTCACCCTTCATTTTGTTCCCCTCCAATTCTGAAGCCTGCTTACTGAAATTACACCGAGAAATCTCTCTCTCTCCCTCTCCCTCCCTCTCTCCCTCTTTCTCTCTCTCTCTCTCTCTCAACGAGAGCATCCACAGAGGCACAGAGTATCAAAATACAGTTTATCTTTGTTCACAATTTTATCATACCATTTCCCCTCAGAGAAAGAACCGAAAATAATTCCTGACATATGTATGGAAATATATACAAAGCACTTTTCCTTACATCACCCATTTTTATTCTGATTTATATCCCCAGTTTACAGATGAATAAACTGATAGCTAGATGAACAATTTCCCCAGTGTGGCACAACTCATCAATGGCAAATTCTGGTTCCACCTCTTAATTTTTAATCTTGGCCAGGAAAAAATTTCAGGAAAAATTGTAATGTGTTGTGCTCAAAAAAAAAAAAAAAAAAAGATAATGAAAGGAGCAACTTCACTCTCTGGGAAGAAAGGCCTCTGAGTGGAAGCAGCAGGGGCAGCACACACAGAACTTCTCAAGTCATCTCCAAAATCAGGGCGCTCTCTCCCCCTCCTCTGTGTCACTGGGCCCATCCGCTACAACGGGAAGATTTTCTACTCTCTTTCCGTAACACTGAATTTCATGGTGATGACCATGGGCGGGATGAGGCCACCTTGAAGGACCGTCGTGGGAACTTGTCCTAGAGGCACTTTTGGGGGGACCTTGAGGGCTTCAGGAGGAAGCAGCAGGTGCCCAAGCCCAGGGAGCTTGGGTGAGCTTCGCAGCGGTGAGCTTTCCTGCACACTGAGGTGCTTGGGTCTTTCCAAGAGCAACGACTCACGCTGTGTACTGGGGAAGGTGATGGCTGACAGGGGAAGCAAATGTTAATTTTAAAATCGCAGTGGTAGTTGCCATTTCTTGTATCTTTTTTTCTTTCTCTAATTTTGGCTGCCCCTTGAGGCTTGCGGGATCTCAGTTCCCCGACCAGGGATGGAACCCAGGCCAAGGCAGTGCAAGCGCCGAGTCCTAACCACTAGACTGCCAGGGAACTCCCTCTTGTATCCTTATTCTGTGTCAGGCATAATACTAAGTATTTTACAGGCTTTACCTCCATTTATCCCAACAGCCTTATAAGCTGGGCACGATGATCACCATTAGGTCTGTTTTACAAGTGAAAAAGCTGAGGTTCACTACGGTAAGTAGCCACTGTGAGGTCACATGGCAAAAATTAGTGGAGCCGGAATTTAAACCTGGGTGTCTCTGACCCCAGAGCTCCTGTGCTCTAAATGGCTCTGCACGTGGTCTACTTGGAAGCTTTGCTTTGCCTAAATCCCTTTGGTCCTACAAAGTAGTATTAGGTAAAACAGCAAAAGGAAGTATTGTATTTATAGCAGAGGTACCCAAATTAGAAGGCTTACACCTCCAGAGAGGTGTAAGTTTATACCACAGGGACCTCGAAGAAAATATTAGGTTGTCGATCTATATTTTAATGTCATCCTTTGAAAACATACATACACATGAGTTTTATAATGTAAGCCACTCATTAGTACAGTAATATATATACAATTTATAAATAAATATATATGGACAGAGTAGTTCTCAAATTTATTTTACAGGTAGAGATAAAAATATCCTTTGCCTTTGATATAGAATCATAGGACCTTAGAATTGGGAAGGAAATTTAGTGACCATCGAATCCAACTTCCCGCCTCTGCCCACCCCGCTAGGATTTCTAGGATCAACCGCCAGCCTCCTGTGAAGCACTCTGAGTCTGCAGCTTTCCACGTGGGTTTCTTTGCCACTGTTTCATGGCAATGGAGACATTAATCACTTCTTTTCTATGACTCAGATCTAGGTACCCCAGCTCTAGGCCCAGCGAAGTGCTGTGCACCCAGCTGACTGAGCAAACACGTTATGGTGCCCAGGTGATGGGCACACGCTTCCTGTGAAAGGTGCCCCAGGACTGGTCAATGTAGTGGCAGGTCTTACAGACCTGGGGAAACCCACAAAAAGTAATCAGGACATATCGGAGACTCGTGCGCACTTTGAACCCCGCCAGAGCGACAGCTTGTCCACCCTCGTGAGTCAACTTGGAGCTCTGCTCTTCCAGCCTCAGCCCCTCCCCATGAGTTCTATTCCTTATGCTTACGGATCTCAGAGTCTTCAATGAGCACAGCTGAGCTGACGCCTCTGGAAGAGAACAGTCGGGTTCTGACAGCTGGTGGAGATGCAGAACGACGTAAGGGGGGGACTCTGGACTCGTGAAGGTGGGCAGCAGCCACTGGAACCCCACACAGGCTAGAGCTGTGACCGACAGAGAAATAACAGGTGTTCCTAGAGGCTTAGGTGGTTCCAGAGAAATCACTCAGTGCCACTGGCTCCTGCAGGAATGGTTCTCCAGACAGGCTGACCTTTGCTACTTAGGAGGGTCTGTGCTGCTTCTAAACCTATTTCCAAATTACTACCACCCAGGGGATTTTTATTCACCATTGAGCTCTGGCCTGAAGAGAGCTGCCAGCCACCCTAGACCATCCATCCATCAGTTCCACAGTAGTAATCGTCGTGAGCACCATCGACAAAGTTGCTACCGGCACCTGCGTTGCTATGTGTCAAGAAGCCATTTCAGTTAGAAGTAAGAGCACAGACTGTTGGGACAGGCATCAGAGCTCAGATTCTGCTTTGCCAAGTATGAAATAGGCAAGATCTGGAAGTCTCCCTTTCCTAGTCCACAAGAGAGGATATCATTGCCTCCCGTGAAGGGATACTGTGCAGGTAAAATGAGGTGGGCTGGGAGCTGCAGGTGTGCTCCTGGCCAGTGTCCTGTTGGTGCATCACTTTGCCTCAGGGCCTTCGTTCGTGGCAGGACACGGCTCTGCCGCCACCAAGCGCTGGCAAGAAGGGCCGAGCGTTCAGGTCTCCCAATCCCACAAGAGGAGCCCCCCAGCAATGATCGATGTGATTGGCAGGTAAGTATCTTAGCTCCCTAGGCTCTTGGGTGTGAAAACACTAAGGTGCACATTCCATGCTGGTAACTTGATGAACCCATGGTGGTAACTTGCCTTCCCTCCCCCATCTCAGTCCCCACTTTCCTACTGGTGTGTCCTGGAATCACCTCCCAAATAAACTACTTGTCCTTGAATCCATGTCTTGGGGTTTGTTTCTGAGGAGACCCCGCTGAGATCATATGTATTGTTCTGAACAGGGAGCATCATAGAGAGCAGGTGATGAGGAGTCGGCAGCCATAGATGGGATTCTTGTGCAAGCTGAAAACTGTATCTCTCATCCCTGTGCGAGTCAACTCCTTGCCGTGCCACTCACGCAATCCTGTCTCCTAAGGGCACTTCTCTGATGGCTTGGGTAGAGGCTGTTACGAGTGCGGAGCTAGGGCAAGTCAAGTAGCCAGCAAGAAGTTACTGGTTGTGTATAATGTGCCCGACACCGTGCTAACTTCTGTAGAAGACATTCATGGCTGAAGACATGGTCTCTGCCCTCAGGCTGGGGAGACAGGACATAGAAAATAAGGAGCCATATATTTCGAACCCACGCCTCTTTGACGGTAGTGATGCTTCTCAACACTCAGGTCCTGCCCAGGTGCCCTTCACTGCCTGCTGCTCCTGTGTCCCCCACCCCATGTCTCCTACAGAGAAGTGCCCGGGGCAGATCTTCACCTGGGCACCTCCCTCCCACCACCAGCCCCACTTCTGGACCGGACCTCAGCAGTGACCAAGTGGCTGGGGATACGAAAAGCCAGGCCCTTGCCTTAAAATGGGACTGAGCTGCAGGGTGACTTGTGCTCCAGAGCTTTCCCATGGGATCAACCTCATGTCAGTCTCCAGCTGAGGCCACGTCCTTCTTAGCTTTGACCATAGCTGTCTCGGCTTCCCTCACTCCCCTCCTCCTGAGAGCTGTTCCCAGGGAAGCACGTGGGCTCACACCAGCCTTCTAGGAAGCCCAACCTAAGACGCTGCACATCAGAATCAACTGTGGAATTTTATAAAAATACCTATCCCTGGACCTAAACACCCAGACCTACTGAATCAGAACCTATAGATCTTCAGGGGTAGGATCCAGAAAACTGTATGTCATAAAGCTTAATAGAGATTTCTGATGCATCTTTACCTTTCAACATTCCATACTAAAATTTTCAAACCTACAGGAATAATGAAAAAATAATACAATAGTGAACAACTACAGACCCCTCATCTCGGTGCACCAATATTAACATTTTCCCCCATTCTCTCTCTCTTTATCCCCTCTTTTCCTCTCTCCCCTCAATCAAAAATAATTTGTAAGTAAATTGTAGACATCATGACCCCCCATTCTTAAATACTTCAAACAAGTATCTTCCAGAAATAAAGACATTCTATATAATCCCTAAGAAAATTAATATCAATTCATTAATGTCACCAGATTAAACAGTCCATGTTTAAGATGCACCCTCCACAGGGATCTATATTCATTATCTTGTAATAAACTATAATGGAAAAGAATCAAGAAAAAGAATGTAGGTATCTACATATATGTATGAATAACTGAATCAGTTTGCTGCACCCCCTGAAACTAACAGAATACTGTAAATCAACTATACTTCAATAAAACAAAAACAAATCCCAAAAAAGGTGCACCCTCTTTTTTAGGTCAAGGGTTGATATTTTCTCTACTGTAAATACAAGTTCAGAGAAGGAAAATATCTGTATGGGTTGAAGAGAAGGAGAAATCTTCAAGAAGGAACTAGGATTTGAATTGGGCTGTGAAGAACTGTAATAGAAAAGGGAAGAAGAGGAAATGTTCAAATAGGAGTAGGTGAATATTGTATGCAAAGACACAGAAATGGGAAGCAACGCGGCTCTTCGTGGGCAGGGGTGCCCAGCAGACCTGGCCGATGGGGTAGCGGCTGCTCGGGAGTGAGGCTGGACAGCCGCGTGGAAGCAGAGCACAGAGAGGTCTGCTGCTGAAGCCATCAGAGAAACAGTGACCACACAGTAGGAAAATGTAAATGAGACTGGTCCTACGGGAGTCACGTCAGATGTTTGGAACATATTCAGGTGGAAACCAGGAAGAACGATGTTTAAAGATTTGGAGTCAAAATTAGGCTAGGGAATTGATCAGTGATTGAAATCATTTATTCACATGTTCATTCTACGAATATTTTCTGAGTACCTATTATGTTCCAGATACCAATCTAAGCCCAGGAAACAGAAACCTGGAAGGTCCCTACTTTCCTGGAGCTCAGATTCTTTTGTGTGTGTGTGTGTGTGTGTGTGTGTGCGTGTGTGTGTGTGTGTGTTGGGTGAGAGGAGGATCGGGAATCATTCAATAGTCAAATGAGTAAAGGAAGAAGAAAAGATTAGATCGATGGTGATACGGTTAAAGTGAAATATAAAAGAAAGCCCCTTCATAGTGATTGGAGCCTACTCTAAATTTGGTGCTCAGGAAGAGAAATATTTAAAGCACTGTTGTGCTGGACCTGGCTACCACTTCAGAAGAACAGGTATTTCCACAGTTGTGTGAGTTGTTTGAAATTACGTTGGCAGCTTTAAGTAGGCCAAAGCAGAATCTCTCTCACGTGTTCTGTGCTACAAATCTACAAATTCTGTGCTTCTAGTGCTACAAATCATGGCTTCTTTCTTTTCCAGAGAGCTGAATGTTGAAAACCAACCAGTATATCACAACCTAAGTGGCAGGGAGACAGCGATGTGAAAATCCAGGGGACAGCATTCTAGGCAATTCGATCGCAGTTCCTACAATGCAGAATAGACTTGGCATGTTTGAGGAACACTGAGAAGGCTGGAGTTTGGTGACCCGGGGGGAGGGGCGTGGGCACAGGATGAGGATGGAGATCAGCAGAAGCTGAATCCCTTGGGGCCATGTCGGCCGTCTTGACTTCGGGGGTTTTTATTTTGAATGTGATGGGAAGTCACTGGAGCATCTTAAGCATAAGGATAGCATCATTTGAATTACATTTTTAAAAGATCACCTAGGGGCTTCCCTGGTGGCTCAGTGGTTAGGAATCTGCCTGCCAATGCAGGGGACACGGGTTCGAGCCCTGGTCTGGGAAGATCCCACATGCCGCAGAGCAACTGGGCCCGTGAGCCACAATTACTGAGCCTGCACGTCTGGAGCCTGTGCTCCGCAACAAGAGAGGCCGCGACAGTGAGAGGCCTGTGCACCGCGATGAAGAGTGGCCCCCCGCTCACCGCAACTAGAGAAAGCCCTCGCACGGAAACGAAGACACAACACAGCCATAAATTAATTAATTAATTAAAAAAAAAAATAAAGATCACCTCGGTTGTTAGAGAACGGATTGGAGGAAGGGAAGAGTGACAGAAAAAACCTCAATAAGAATTTACTGTTTATGAAGCAGTGTACATACAAGGTTATTCACTGCAGCATTGTGAAATGGCAAAATATTGGGAAAAGCCTAAATGTCCATCAATAGCAGAGAAAGACAATTGATAAGGGTCTATCCATGTAATGGAACTGCTCAGCGGTTGTTTAAAAAAATAAAATCACTCCACTTACTGTTAACAAAATATCCCCAAGATAGATTTTTAAATGAAAAAAGAGTTGGTACAAACCAGTTGGTACCAGAGTTGGTACAAATCTATCTTGGTACAACCAAGATAGGTTTTTAAATGAAAAAAGAGTTGGCACAAACCAGATTGTAAAAGATACTGCTTTTTTGTGTAAAATGGGGGAGTGGGTCACAAATTATACTTTGTTGTATTTATATGTCTATACGTTGCAAAATAGCTAAAAGGGATTTTGAGAAACTAATAGATGAAAGCATATTCAAGTGCCATTTTTGGAGGTCAAAAATTATCAGACATTAGCAACTGCATATGGTTTGGCCTAAGTTGTTAATTATTTTTTGGTTTTTATTTAGTATTTGTTAGAGGAGAGAGAATAGATGTGGTACAGTATTGTGGGGTGGTTTTTACTGTATGCCCTTTTATGCTTTATTAAACCATGAGAAAGTGTTCTTTTATTCCCTATTTTAAAATTAGGTAGATAAATGATTCAGAGGTAGATGAGAGAGCAGGAGAAGGATGAGGGGCTCTCACAGAAGGCCCAATAAAATTTACGGTAGCCGGGCCTAGAGTGGTGGCAGGAGGGATGAAAAGGAGATGGATTGGGGACATATTTCTGAGACAAAGTTGATAGGACTTGCAGTTAGATTTTATGTTTGGGGAGATGCAATGAAGGACGAGGAAGCAAGAAGACATCCTCACTTAAGTAATTAGATGTAGTTGCCTGGGCAACTAAAGCAATGGTGGTTCCATCTACTAGGATGACGACTGGGGAAGAAGCAGATTTGGTGGGGAGAATGAACATGCTGGGAACCATCCACTTTGAGGCGCCTGAAGACCCTTCCATGGATACGTCAATTAGGAACTGAGACAGACAAACCTGGGGTTCAGGGGAGCGTTTAAGGGCTTTGAGATCTGAAGTCAAGAGTTATCCCAATTGTCAGAGGGAAAGAAAGATATTTTTAAAAGGGATTCTGGCAAACTTCAAGGCCCTTTCTTTTCCCTTTGTCCTGGAACATCACAGAGGTTGCACAAAGGACACTCAAACAGACTGTCAGGGAGAAACGCATAAACCAAGAACATCGAACAAGTGTCCTCACATTTAAACGCCCTTGTGCCTGCAAGTTATGTGCTATTCAGTCCCTGTGAGCCCACAGACATCATCCAGGAAGCTGGGAGGAAAGGCCTTTCTGGGGCAGCCCCATCCGACAGGGCCAATAGCAGCTCTCCATTGACGGCAGGTAGCTTTTCCTGAGTGTCAAACGCGGCACATCAGCCCACTACTTCAGTGGGAGGTGCGGAGGCACAAAGCAAGTTCAAACGGGGGCAAAGCTGAAATGATTCTCTTTCCTCCCTCAAACTAGCTAATCCAACTGTAAAAAAAAAAAAAATAACTCAAAGAGAAACAGAGCTTCGTGATTGAAGAAGGCATAAACTGACCCGGTCGTATACAGGACTGTGGATAAGAGAGTACGTGACAAAAAAAAAACCAAAACAAGATAAATGGAAACATGATCAAAATAAAAACTCTGGTGAGATCTAAGGACTGGGATTCTCTGCCTAGGATTCAGGCTCAGTACTCAGCAGGGTTTGAAGTGAGCTTGGCGGTGGGGATGGAGCAGCCTCTGTAGGTTTGCAGAAGGAGCAGGAAAATCCAGCCTCTGAACACGCCACACGCGCTCATCTTCAGAGAAGATGGTCCCCGGGCACTTCTGGCAAGTGCTAAGCTGTAAGCCCCACATCCTCGCTTGATTCTAAAAATGGATAATTAAATTCTGTTGCGCTAATGAAATTCCCCTTGTCGTTTACACTGCAGAGGGTGTCCGTGGAGCATTCGGGGGAGTGGGGGATGTACAGCCCAAGGAGGGGAGCATCTACTCGGCACAGAACCCAGGAGACGTGAGTCACTAACTGATGAGGGTGAGCCCTGGGGGTGACTCGACGAGAAATTCAGGAGTGAAACTGGACAACACTAGGCCAAAATGTCCAGAGCTTTCCCCACCAAACAAAATCCAATTTTTTTGCTGAACTGCCAAATGTATGCTTAGTTTAAGGTTATGAACATCTGGTCTTAGTTCACCCTGGAGAGAAATACACATAAATTGGTAGGCTAATAGTTCTCTTGTCGACTCAGAAATCTTCCAGAAAAAGAGGATGTGACTCTTTACCTATATAAATGCATACGCTGTTCTTATGCTCACTGCTGCTATTATTGGATCCGTGACTGACAAGGAAGGAAGATGGCATTAAACTTATGCAAAATTTTAAGCATACATAGATTTATTAATATACATTTGTGGGTTCTCATCGAAAACCAAAAGCCTGGTGCGCTGAAGATTCTTACAGTAAAAGGAAGAAAATATTAACTCGTATTTCCTCTTTGGGTGTGAAGAGATCATCAAGGCCCTCAAGATTACCTGGGGCCCTTCGATGATTCTGCATGGTCAGAGGGACAGCACAGGCCCAGGCAAGACTGGTTTTATTTTTTTATTTATTTAAAAAAAATTTTATTTTATATTGGAGTAGAGTTGATTTACAATGCTGTGCTAGTTTCAGGTGTACAGCACAGTGATTCAGTTATACATACACACGTATCTATACTTTTTCAAATTCTTTTCCCATTTAGGTTATTACAGAATATTGGGTAGATCTGGCTTTATTAATGTGTGTTAAAAATGGATAACCAGGGCTTCCCTGATGGCGCAGTGGTTAAGAATCCGCCTGCCAACTCAGGGGACATGGGTTCAAGCCCTGGTCTGGGAAGATCCCACATGCTGTGGAGCAACAAAGCTCGTGTGCCACAACTACTGAGCCTGCGCTCTAGAGCCCGCGAGCCACAACTACTGAGCCCACGTGCCACAACTACTGAAGCCCGTGCACCACAACTACTGAAGCCCGCATGCCTAGAGCCCGTGCTCCGCAACAAGAGAAGCCACCGCAATGAGAAGCCCGCACACCGCAGCTAGAGAAAGCCTGTGCACGGCAACAAAGACACAATGCAGCCAAAAATAAATAAATAAAATAAATAAATTTTAAAAAAATTTTTAAAGAGTGGATAACCAACAAGGACCTACTGTATAGCATAGGGAACTCTGCTCAATATTATGTAACAACATAAATGGGAAAATAATTTGAAGAAGAATAGATACATGTATACGTATAACTGAATCACTTTGCTGTACACCTGAAACTATCATAACATTGATAATCAACTCTACTCTGACTTAAAATAAAAAGTTAAAAAAATAATTTTAATAAAAAAATTAAAAATGAAAAAAAAATCTGTGTTATGTTTTTATTCTCTTTCTAACAGTGGGAACTTGTCACTGACCCTTGCTGGGAGGTTGTAAAAAAAAATTAGGGATGCAAAGAGATACCAAAAACTGTATGTTAATATGATAAACCTAAGACAGGCGCGAGGGGTAGGTGGGGGAGGAATGAATTAAGCGAGGCATCGTGACAGTGAAATGCATTATTACCTAGTTATTCATGCACTCTTGGCTTTTCAGTTGATGAACTTTTCACACCAGAAGTGGGGAAATTAATCAACTTTTCCTCTCTCGGTACGTCTTCTCCTATCTCCTCTGCTGTCTCACCTAATTGCTCTGCACTCAATATGGACAAAGATATTGTTCTCATTTCAACTTTCCCTACAAAGCTCAGGTGTCCTTATCTGACTCTGAAACTCATTCTCACCTCATCCAGCATAACCTGCCTTTAGCTTCTGCAGCAATGAATCGGGAAGCTCCTCGGCTTCTTTTGGGATGTTAGTGCAATATTGGAGCCTCGCCTCCAGCTGGGTCACACCAGGAAAAACTTCTCCGTTTCCCTTTCTGCACTCAACAGCCTCTCCCCTCCTCTCCCAGACACCTGGAAGAAAATCCAAGTGTCCAAATTTGTTGGTGACGGCGATAACCAGACCTGGTGAAGGTCCTGAAAATTTTCTAACTTCACCTCTGAAGCAATAACCTCCCTGAAAAAACCATCACAAAGGTTTGCAACTCTGCCTACGTTGTTAACAAAAAACACAGAAGGGGGAGACTTTTGGGATGTATCTGATTTATGAGTATTTCATGACAGAAAGACTAAACTTCTCAAAGACTAAGTAAACTTTGTAATTATTACCCAGGGTTTTCCCACGTTGTAGATCAGCCCCTCTATCCCGTGAAACAATCCAATTCCATACCCTCTGAATCCTCCTGGGAATTTAAGACCTTTTGAATACTAAGCTAATGAAGGCCCCGGATATCAGCTCTCAGGGTTAACAACCGTTTACTTGCAGGCTGTGTTGACATCAACGCCTATGTGACGAACTGACAAAGGAAGAGACACAGCCTAGCACATGAAATATAAGATGATTCTGTGTCTTAAGTACTTAAAGCCTATTACCAAAATAGGTGTGCAATGTTGCCATTATAAATATCATGCTTAACACCTTTCGATTCTTTTCACTCTGAAGAGTCCAACCTATTATGCAAGAAAGAAAGGCCACCTTTTAAATCTCACTCACTTCAGTTCCATCAGAGATGGATGGGCCCGCCTTAGCTCAGCCTCACATAAAAGCACAGCAGTATGCTGCTGTAAATCTGTTTTACATCTGCTTTAATGTGAGCCTGTGAGCCAGGCCTGGGCTGGGCTTCATTATCCTCTTTTTTCTTTCTTTCTTTTTTTTTGGATTTAAAAAAAAATGTAGTCTCCAGCAGACTCAGATGATTTGCTTTGTAAATAACACGAATTCACTTTCCCTTAGAGAAAACCACTTAGGACTCCTGGGACCCATGGTCTCTGCTGTGGTTGATGGTACGAGCCACCTGCTTATGGAGGTGCCTCCTTGGATTGTCTTCCAGGTGCTGTGCCCACCTGACCACAGCCAGGATCTCTGGACCACAGGGCTTTGCTCTGCTGCGGCCACCGCTGGCCCTGACTCTGCAGGAGTAGGTCCCCAAAATACCATGTTGCCACCGGGGAAAATAGTTGTGTCTACATTTTGAGTCCACCACGTGGTCCCTAGAAAAACATACTAAAAATGTTTGAGTTTTATTTTAAAGTTGCTGTTAGAATTTGTGGTTCTCTGATATGATCTCATTTGTGCTTCATGAGCTGGGCCTATTCAAAGACAGCCTTTTAACCACCAGGTAAAGGATCTGAATTTTATTTTAATCAACACCAATTTAATTAAAATTAAGGGTAGTGCAGTGGAAAGAACAGTGGAAGGAGAGTTAGAAGACTGAGGGTCATTGGCTGTGTGATTTGGGCAGGTCAGTTAAGTTTCTCTGATTCCTAAAATGAGAAGCTATTACCAGAAAATCTGAGCAGTTCTGTCTGATTCTGTCTGGTTCTGGGGCTGTGGTCCTATGATTGGCAGGTGCTAGTCCCTGACTGGGTTTTATCTAGCTTAGGGTCATATTGCTAGGATCCCTGACAATTGAGTCCAGAAAATGTTTCTTTCTCAGAAAGCTGCCTGATCCAGAACAGAAATTCAGAAGACTTAACTATAAGTTGGAATTGAAGACCTTTTATCCAGCAATAATTTAACATCTTAAAGAATTCTGCTAGGGTTAAAATAGTGGACTAGGTCTCCAGCTCCTTCTAAGAAACAATTGAAATGCGAGTACAGACACGTAAAAAGGAATAACATCGCATGTATGAGCTATGAGAAGAGAAGCTTGGATATGGGAGTGTGGCTAACAAAGAGACATTCTAATGCACTTCTTGGAGATGGAAAGCAGGGGTGAGTAATGAAGCAAGTACCAAAGGCCACTGCCTACAAGGGGCTTCACGTGAGGTGGCGTCCAGCCACCCCAGGGAGGCCAATATGGTTCTGGGCGGGCAGCAAGCAGGCAAAGCAGAGGGAGGGAGTGAAAAGTCAAACTGAAAACAAAGGAGAAAAGTATTTACTCAAGAAGTTGAACAGACTGTACGAAGTTAAGGCTTTTAGTTGAGCAGGTTGGCGCTCTGTGGTTCCATCCCACCATGCCCAGAGCCCACAGTCAGAATCCCCAGTAATTCTTTCCTACGTATTAAGAGGCAAACAAAGATCTCTTGTAATATGTGAACCAGAGCAGAAAAGAGAAAGGCTTAGATAAACAAACAGAAAAATAAAAAAGAACCCTGGAAGAACAAGATGTGATTTTGAAAACAGAAGACAACTTTCAGCACCATCACCACCACCACCATCATCATCATCACCATCTCAGAGAGATGCAAGAAGATATTTTCTTCCTTATGAAAAAGAGTAATTGGAGCATAAGAATGAACTCATAAATATTAAACATATAACTGATACATTTTAAGTGCTATAAATGGAAAACAAACTTAAGAAAATCTCCCAGATATAAAGCAAGAAGTTAAAGAAAAGAAATGAGGGAAACTAATAGCTGAAGAGAAACAATTCAAAAGATCTAACGTCCAACTAATGTGAGGCCTAGACAGAAAAAAAACAGAATAAATAGAAGGAAAGAATTATTGATGAAATAACAGATGAGAATTTCCAGAGCTGAAGGACATGAGTTTTTTAGATTAAAACAAAAAGACCTACATCTAGACATATTATCAGTGATAAAGAGAAGATTCTAAAAGCTTCGAAGTAACAAAAAATTAGCCAAAAAACTACTCCAACCAGATTCTAGATAGAAGATTCTAAAAGCTTCCAGAGTATCAATAAAAGAGTTACCTATCAAGTTATGAGAATCAGGCGTGCATTTCATCTGATTCCCAATTAGCCACCTGGATGGAGGAAACTAGTATAGTGATGCTTTCAACATTCAGAGGAAATAAAATTTTAATCCAGAACTTAATGCTCACCTAGACAATCAATCAACTGTAAGAATAATGTCACTTTTAAAAATGTAAGGACTAAAAAAATTTACTTCTAAACCACCTTTTTGGGGGAAATTATTTGGGAATGTACTCCATAACCCCAGAAGAGAAAAAATGTGTGATCCGAGAAACAGATGACTTCATTTAAGAGAGCAGCAAAGGACGTTTCACGACAGCTGCTGTGTGTGAAGCCAAAGAATCGCCCATAGAGACTGAGTGGGGAGGATGGAGGGATGGATGGAGGCGAGCAGGGAACACGGGGACTCAGGGGGCAGGTGTCACTGAGAGTTTGAAAAATAATTGAGGGTGTGACAAAGGCAATGGTACTAGACAAGGTCATTAATTCCTCATGAGAAAATACTGCATAAGAAATTCATGTCCTAAATAAGAAGCAGTGTAAAATGAGGCACGATTTTAAGCAAATGATAGGGTCTGGGCAAAGACTCTATTTGACTCCAAATCTAGGAACAATCTCCTAGAGGGGACCCCCAGAGAGGAGGAAATGCAATCCCAGCCCTTCCCTTGGCCAGAGATTGAATAATATTCTTCATGGTCACAATAATGTAAATGCCCTTGATTAGTTTTCAACTCTTAAAGAAAACCTGTGGACGAAAACCAGAAGCCTTGCTTGTGCCACAGACCCGAACGTAAATGATGTATCAGGCTTGTCAAGGGTAATTTTTAAAACAACAAGAAAAGTTTCAAATACTGAGAGATGTGTGTGTGTATGAGGAGAGCATTCATAATCTAAATTCTTGCCATTCGTATAAGAAGTAAATGAATATCGACTAAAAGTGATAAATCAAGACATCGAGTTTTAGACGTACTTCCTAGTCATGGTTAGGCCCTAGATTAGAACCTGGTCTCAGCCTCGGAGCCGGGGGGCTGAGACCATCACGGGGGGAAGCTGCGAAGAACACTGATGTCTGGTCCCACCCCAGGCTCTGCTGTCATTCCTGTAGGGTGAGGCTGGAGCGCTGAGATGCTTTCAGTCCCCAGATGATTGGAGTATGTAGTCAAGGCTGACAGTCGCTGCCCTGAAAGGACCTCAGTGGGATTGGGAATGGGGGGAGGGGGCAGGGAGGACCTATTTGCACCATCAGCCTTCTATTCTGTTTGATTTATTGCCATATGCATGTATCATCTCGATAGAAACTGAGTTGACAGGGAGCATCTCGGAGGCACAGAGCCCAGGTGACGGGCAGGTCGTGGTCCAGGGCATTACAGCCTCCAGGGCCATGGGGTTGAGGAGGCCTCAGCCATCCCCTTGCCCTTCCTTCGCTGCTTGAGAGAAGAGGACACTGGTGTCCCGGAAGACTGAGTGACAGGTTACGAGACCAGGTGAAAGCAGGGGTAGGGCTGGTGGGTGCCAGCATGCTTCTCTCTGCTGCGTCTCTCCCGCTACTGGACCGCCTCCCTCTCTCCCTTTCATCCTTGCCCGGCCAGTCCGCTCTGTGAGCCTTTCTTTCTTCTTCCCGGTTTGTTGTGCTGGAAGGGAAACACGGATGGCACATCCTAGGAAACACGGCTCAGTGTCACTGAATTGGGGGTGTTTTCTCGTGTCGAGCTGGATAAGCTTGGTCTGCTTCAGGCCACTTTCTCTTTCAAAATAAACTAAATTATCTGGCATTTTCCTTCCACTTGGTCTTCAATTTCCTCTCTCTGTGCATCCGTGAGCCTCCATGGAGAACCGGTTCTTCATCCTGATGCAGAGAGACCTCCACTTCCCAGAAGAGGAGAGCCGAGCGGGTGATCCGCCTGATGTCACACAAAGAGCAGCTGAGTTTACTTTTTTCCTGGCTGTTTCTGCTCTTCGTTTTTTCTTTGCACTTATATCAACGTGAAGGTTACATATTTCTCCATCGTTCCCCCATAGCCCTGGAGAAATACGACAGGGCCAAAAACAAAGGTAAGAGATTTGTAGAACCCTCGAGATCGCAATTAATAGAAGCCGCCGGGATGACGCCCCGCGTTCTGCTTCTGAGGGCCTCAGACACGCAGCGGCTTCCTCCCATAAAGCAGAGCGTGTTGACACCAGAAATAAAACATTTGTACTGCTGCTCAGAAAATGCTTTATATGCATTCCTGAGCCTTACTCTGTGTTTAAACTCCAGCTTTTTAAAGTATAATTTTAGCCTTAGAACTTAACGTTTTTACTGCCTTTTCCTCCAAATAATCAATATTGATTTTACTGTATCTGTTATTATCCTGACAGTAAGATTTATTTTCCTCCTTTGCTTTGCATGAGGTTGTAGTTTACAGAATGAGCATTTATTCTGTTCTTTCAGGAAAGCTCATGGGATAATTATCTTGCCCCATTGGCAAATCATTCAGCTTATACTGTATTGAAAAATAATAATTGGCTTTGCCCCCTCATCAGGTCTGAGCAGCTTTATTATTATTATATTTGCCGGTACTTTGTGATAGCATTTTTGCAGGCTTTGGAACTGTCAGGGACAGGATTCAAGGAACATACCTTAAGCCAGATGCAAGACGTCTTGGGGGGGTGGTCGTAAGAAGTGAGCAAGGGAGCTGACTGGAGGAAATGATAGCGTCAAGAAAACGAATCTTTACGTGCATATATTCACTATGGCTTTTGCGCTATATGCGTATATTCACTGTGGCTTTTGCACTACACGCATATATTCACTATAGCTTTTGCACTGGAATATTTCACAGGTAGGCTAAACTTTAGAGGAAGCTGCAAGGCATAAAGGAAAGAGCCTGAAATTAGAAGTCAACAAGCCAGGGATCTATCCTTCACTAGCTGTGTGACCCTAAACAAATTATCTAACCTCTCTGAGCCTCTGAGTCCTCTCTTAATGGGAACAATAACACAAGAATATGCCTATTGTTTGGTTTTGTGTGTTAAATAAATAACACACAAATAAATAAATAAATAATAAAACAAAATAAATAAATAATAATCATGTATAGTGGTTCATACCATGTCAAAATGTAGGAGTTTATGCCAAGTGTCTGGAGAGAAGATAGCTGTGGGCCATCCACTAGTCACTCCCTCTTAACTGATGCCCTCCACAAATGTTTATTTTGCACCTGCCACGTGTCAGCTTCCGCGCAAAAGGTGCTCAAATTCCAAGGGGGGTGAAACAAGGTCTTTCTGCTCATGGATCTTACAGCTGTTGGAAACACAGACGTTGGTGGAACAGTCCCATAAACAAACATAAAACGACAGCTGTGGTGAGGTCTACGAGAGCAGGTATGGGGAGCTCTGAAAGCCCATCACAGGGCTGTAACCCTAGGAGGTGGCGCTTGAGCAGAGGACTGAGAAACAAGGAGAGGAAGCTGATTGCTAAGAGGCAGGGAAAAGCATTCCAGGCAAGGGAACGGTCCCACTGCCGGAAGGCGCTCAAAGAGCACGAGGAACCCAAGGAGGGTCAATGTCCCCGCAGCGGGGAGAGCCCGTGGGACGGAGGTCAGAATGGAGGGAGCCGACAGCAGCACCGATAGCGCCCACAGAGCGGGGTCACGTGGCAAGGTTCGCTCCTGGTGAGGGGCTCGTGGATTGTCTGTGTCTTCCTCTTCACAATTTCTTTGCATTAACGAAAAAGACAAATAAAGAGCCAAGCAGGAGGTGAAGACGGAGACAGGAGAACACGGCAGGGATAGCGGCTGGGGAGGCTGAGCGCAGACGCAGAGGGGCGTGCAGGCAGGGCTCGTGCCCTGGTCTTCACGAGGGTCCCGGGTACCATGCGGGTAGAGGCGGGATTCACAGGTGCTGAGACGGGCTGGGATCACAAGTGGACGCATCACGTGTACAAGAAAAGAAAGCAAACCAAATGGAAACACAAACAGGTGTGGTTGGTGCAGCGAAGACCACACCCGGCTGGACTCCGGGCTGGCTCCACGCGATCTCTAGTATTTCCTAGAATTAAATATTTCTGTGAGGCTACTGATCCCATCTCCAGACAAATCGTAAATGCTGGCAGACACAGCCCTCTGCCTCGGGCGATCCCGTAATTCCCCTCCTGCCCGTGCTGACGTTGCCACATCGCTGCCGCTGCAAGCGCCTGTCTACGGCTGGACACGGAGCCATTAGAGGCCCACGCGTCCCGGGAGCTGCTCCGTTTCCAGACGATCTCGGTCCTGGAGGCTTCTTTGGCAGAGGCTTTGGGGAAGCCACCAGAGCGCGTGGACGCGGGGCTCCAGCTGACCTGCCGGGAGACGGAGCGTCTGACCCTGACACTCAATTAGCGGAACAGACGGCATATAACGTATGCTTGACACTGATATGACTTAAAGTTAATAACTGGTTTTCAAATATTTATTACAATGGCTGTTTTAATAAATATTTCATGAACACTATTTTTTTCAAAAAACCCTCTGTTGCCAGCCTTGCTGCCTTAATTTGCCTTAATGAGGATTTTTTTAAAATGCAGTGATAAATTGCTTCCCTGACAGTGTACAGGAGGTGAAGAGGGCTCTTATGGAATATCCATCATCTGGGACAGCGAACCCAGGAAGAGATGAAGAACCAGCATAAAAACACCCCGAAAGCGGGACGGACAGCTGCTCTGGGGCTCCTCACGGAAGACAACCAATCTTACACAGCCGCCCACGGTGATGGGGATGCCCGGTCCTGACAGGGAAGGACGCACAGCCCTTGGGCAGGCGATGAGGACGACGGCGTCTCCCAGGGGGTCTTGGAAGCGTCACAGCAGAAGGCGGATCCCAACCCAGCCCTCCTTGGAGGGAAGAGAGAGCAGGACCGTTCTGGGGCCTGGCAGCCGGACAAAGCCAGCCTGCAGAAGTGAGCAAAGCAGGATGGAGGCGGCCCCGAAGGCAGGGGGGGGCTCCTTGCCTTCCTCGCCGTCCCCCACGGGAACCGGAGGGCCCCTGAGCCCGCACGCGCGGAACGTCCCGGGGCTGCCTGCCTTTGCCTCCCGTGGGGATGCCCACCGTGGGACCCGTCTTGCCCCACTTCCTGAGGCGCCAATCACAGAGCTAATGAAAGCCGCATTCCTCTCGGTGGAAGACTTTTGAGTATTTCTGAAATCAGGGCGCCTCCCACAATCCACGGGCTCATTCCATGTGGAAGTGCGTCTTGTTTTCCCTGAAAGCTACTTTCAAAATGATGCTGCGCCCTGTCACTGAGAGGATGGACACTGCATCGAAGAACCAGAAACGGCGGCCGGTCAGCAGTGCCCCAACACCTGGTGAAGCTCGGAATTAGCCGCCTTCTTCAACCGAGGACCCCGCACCCGGGCCCAGCTGCCTGATGACCTTGTCGCTCCAGACGGCTTCCAGCTGCCACTCCCTCGGGGAGGGGAGACAGCGCCCAAGGATGACCCTGGCATCCTCACCACCACTACCCCAGTCGATCCTGACTGCTCTCCCTGCCACGCTGTGCTCAGATGCCTGAGAGCCTGCCTGGGTCACCTCTCTCCGGTTCTGGCTGATTATCCCTCCTGGCATGACTGAGCCCAGCCCTCCACACCTCACCTAGCAACTGAGCAGCATCGCCACCCTGCTCTGCTCAAGTTCATGTGCCTTCCTGGGCTGGGAGACTGCTATCATACGCCTTCCCGGCACAGGAAGAGGGGCAATGCGATGAAAACCCCTCCAAACCCCACCATCTACCTGCAGTCGGGGTCACTCAGGAACCGTGCTTGTCCCTTCCAGCTGTGCCCCGTGGCCAGCCCCACAGCTGTCTCACCCTCCAGACCTGTGTCGGCCAGGGGTGCCAGCCTTCTGCATTTCAGAACCTGGCCCCTGTGGCCTTAACTGGCCTCAGTGTTATGTGTTAATCGTGTCAGAGCAACTGCTTCCTAACGATTAGTTCATTCCACTGCGGCGCCCCCCTGCCCAGCTCCAGGAGCCGCCGTCCACGCTGCATCCTGCCCGAACAGACAGCCTTGGAATCGTGCAGTCCCCTCCTCTCGCTTCCCCAGCTCAAAGTGCAAAGCAGTGGCTTCCGCGGACCCATCTGGAGAGCACCTCAACCTAGGAGATAGTCAGGCACAGCAAGTATCTTTGGACGCTCACTGTGTGCTGTGGAGGTTCGTGCCGTGAATACAAAGAGGGAAAGGCTGTAGGGAGGCAAACGCAGAACCGCATGAACAGTCTGTGGGGTTTTATCATCCAGGTGTGTACGGAGGCACCTGGCATCAGGGGCACCTAGCCAAGTCTGTAAAGGTACAGGGGTACACGTGAACGAAGTCTTAAATTGACCAGGGGAAGCCACGTGGCCAAAGGTGTGGGTTTAAGTGGCGGTGGGACACCTCTGAGAAAAGGAAGTTCAGAAGCACCTGCTCTCCCACCTTCAGTGACTCAGTGACATGCACACAGATTAGTACAGACAGAAAGTAAAATGTGAGTCAGAAGATGCCGAGGGCTGAAAGCTAGACTGTACCTGGAGGCGCTCATTTACCTTCTTAAGAAATTCTTGTCTTCTCCTGTAGGTGATGGGGAACCACTGAAGAGTTTTAAAAGAGGAGTAATGTGCTTAGGTCTGTGGGTTAGATCCCCAAACACGCTGGTAGTTCTGGAAAGAATAGCTTTGAGCAAGACAAAATAAGGAAGAAAGCCCAGTAGTCAATATCACAGTTTTATAGAGAGAAGATGATGAAGGTCTGAACCAAGTGCTTGTTATGTGCCAGACATCATTCAAATTCAAAGTATTACATAGTTAATTCTTGCAACAACTCTATTAGGAAAGCACTATTGATACCTCTGTTTTACAGAAGAGAAAATAGAGTACAGGGAGGCCAAGAGCTTGCCCAAGGCCATATAATCAAGAAAGGTGTAGGATAAAGGAGAGGGAGAAGAGTCAAGGAAGATTTAGAAGGCCAGCTGAGACAAAATACCGAAAGGCAGGCGAGGGGGTGGGGAGGCAGGGAGGACTCAAGAGTGATTCCCCGGCGTCCTGCGCAGTCACGAGGGGATAGGGATACTAACAAATGTAAGTAACTTAGGGGCGAAATTTAAAATACAGGAGGAGAAAGGCAATGAATTCAGTTTGGAACCTGGAGCAGGAGGTGTATGTGGGGCAACGGGCCAGTAACAACATCCAGGCAGATGAGGGCAAGACAAGCTTAGCGGAGTGGCCCCGGGTAGAGGAAAGGACTTGGGAGTCTCCCACGCAGAGCTGGTAGCCCCTCGTGGTCAGAGAAGCCCGTTGAACTGCAGAAAATACCTCCACCTAAGTAACTATACTCAGGGAAGTGATTCTGACTCCCACCTTTAAGAGTCACCAGCCTAGCCTGTTACGCACCACTGCTCTCCCCAGGGTCGGGGGCCACCTCTCCAGCTGAGCGGGACAGCGGCTGACGACCCCCTTACTCATTGCTCTCAAAGTCCTCTTGCTGAGCCTTTCTTGTTTGACCGCAACTGGAGGACTGAATGGGTCACACGGTCCGATGAGCCAGTGGCCAGTGAGCTGGGCTCATGCCCAATGACATCTTCCTGTTTTTCAGGAACAAGTGAATGAGCTTGAAACACTGAGGGAATTACCTAGTGAAAGGGTGGAGGCCTGCATGACCCCCAGCTACAGCGAAGCTATTCCTGGTCCCCCCTCTGGCTGCGCCATCACGACACAGGACAAAGAATGTTTGGAAAGCACGGACAGCGGACCACAGGACTCCGATTAAAGCCTGTGTATACAGATCCTGCTGTGTCAATGACCTCTTCTGATCAACTGAATACGCTTTGGTTTAGCGGCCATGGGTGATTGCTCCTTTTTAACAAACCCAGAAGAGGTAAGGTCTGCTTGGTTTGTGGGAGTCGGGGAGAAGTGACTGAGGTTTGGAATGGGACGTGGTTAGAGCCCTCCCAAACAACCATGGGCCTTGTAGCTCAACCCTTGGGAGTGGGGCGTCGGATTGAGAGGAGAGGTGGGCTAAGGAGGGAACCCAGAGGGGAACCCATGTTTCAAAGGCAGGCAGAAGAAGGGAGGCCCGAAGCAAGGAGCAGCCTCACAGAAAGGACGGACAGAAGCGGAGGTGACCGGAGAAGAAGGAGGAAGGCATGCGGGCTGGTGCCCGAGAGGATGCTGCCGTCCTTACCTGAGGGCAGGGAAGCCCGTGCACGGCAGTGAGGAGAAGCACGGCAGGTGCAGAGGTGGAAGGCTGCGGAGCATTAAACAGCAGTGAGAGTGGGAGAGAGGCAGCAGCTTCTGGGCAGAGGCGGCGTGTGGGAAGAATGATTTTATCCAATGAGGTGGCTTAAAACAACACAAATGTATTCTCTCACGAGTCTGGGGAACTCCAAAATCAAGGCGTCAGCAGGGCTGCCCTCCCTCTGACAAGGCGCTGAGGGAAAACCTGACCCTTGCCTCTTCCACCCTCTGGGGGAAGTTGGCTTTCCTTACCTTGTGGCTGCACTGCTCCTATGTCGTGATGGCTAATTTTATGTGTCACCTTGACTGGGTCACAGAGTGCCCAGGTATTTGCCTAAACATTATTACTGGCTGTGTCTGCTTTGAATTGATTGATTGAGTAAAGCACATCACCCCTCCCCCCAATGTGGGAGGGCATCATCCAATTCCTTGAGGGCTTAAATAGGCCAAAAAGGCAGAGGAAGGGGAGATTGGCTCTCTCTGCCTGACGACCTGAGCTGGACATCAACCTTCTCCTGCCCTGAGACTCTCCTGGTTTTCAGGTCTTCAGATTTGGATGGGAACTACGCCACCAGCTCTTCTGGGTCTCCAGCTTGTGGACAGCAGATTGTATGGGACTTCTAAGCCTCCATAATCATAATAAATCTATCATCTATCTGTCTGTCTATCTATCTATCTATCTATCTATCTATCTATCTATCTATCTATCTATCTATCTATCTATCTATCATCATCTTCTATCAGTTATGTTTCTCAGGAGAATCCTGACTGATGCAAATGTCTATTTTTGCCTTCTCTGTGTATCTGTCTCAAAACTTTCCCTGTCACATTCTTATAAGGTCATTTATGATTGGATTTAGGGCCTAACTTGATAATCCAGAGTAATCCTCGTTTCAAAATATTTAACTTAATTCCATTTTTTGCCCTATAAGGTGAGATTCACTCTTTACCATATAAGGTGATATTCACAGGTTCCAGGGATTAGGAGGCGAATATATCTTTGCGATGCCATTTTTTTAGCCTACCACATGGGGAGCAGTTCCCCTCCAGGCAGAGGAGAAGAAATCAAAGGAAATAGCTAGAAATGGGAAGGGCTAAAATAGTGCAGAGAAATTCTAAGAGGTGGGGAGCATCAGGAGAGGGTGGGATAGGGAGGAGGGGAGGGAGGCTCAAGAGGGAGGAGATATGGGGACATGTGTATGCATATGGCTGATTTGCTTTGTTGTGCAACAGAAACTAACAGTATTGTGAAGCAACTGGACTCCAATAAAGATCTATTAAAAAAAAAAAGGCAAGTAAAAGGCTAGGTTAGTAGTGTTAAGTTCTGAGAGAAGGAATCTTTGCTGTTGCTGGGTTACATGCGTCATCTCTACCCTTTGACCCAGGGTGGGAGTAGCCATGTGTATCCTTAACTCAGGACTAGGGTTCTACTAGCATCATATTCTGCGAGTGCCCCCTTGCAGGGGACGGGGGCACACAGTCAGGGTGACCTGAGCCAGCCCGCTCCCAGCAGGGGACCCGCACGGACCAGCACCATGAGCCGTGCTGGTTGTTATCGTGGTCATTTCAGAGGACGCAGCTAAGAGGCGAGGACAGTAGGATGTGCAGGTTCCCAGTAGCGATCAGGGGACGGCGGGCATCGCCAAGGAAGAAGAACTGAGGGCAGGATGCGTCCTGTGTGGACCTAGGATGGCAGGGGTGGGCGAGGGTCGGGAGTGGATACCTGAGAGCCCTAAGGCAGGGCGGCAGAAGTCTCCATGGAGTGCCCGGGGAGGGAAATTGGCATGCCAGCAGGAGGACGTGCTGAGGGGAAGAGACTGTTGGTGGCCCCTCCCCTGTTTCTCCACCATCTGTTATGTTCACAGGATACTCTGAGTTTCCTCAGCTCCACCCACCAGGGGCGTGTTCTTGGGCGACTCGCTTCACCACTCTAGGCCTCAGTTTTTTCATCAATAAAATGGGAATAACAAAGAACCTACCTACTTCAAAGAGCCGTTCTGAGGATTCACAGAGTAGCGCATGTAGGGACAAGGGGACAGCCCTGGCACATAGAAGCCCTTGAAGGATGTCAGCTTAGCCATCGCAACTTGTGCTCTCACTTGTGTCTGGTACTTGGAGCTCAGCGTGATCCGTGCACTCTAATCTATAGTGATGAGAACCTACATTTTTCCACACTCTCTGCAAAACCCTCCTCTCTGGGTTGCCAGTGAGTAGACTGACTCCTCTGCTCCTCTCGGCTCCTCCGGGGAGATGCTGCTCTCACCACTGAAGACGGAGGCCACGCAGCGTCCCAGGGCTGCAGCTGCGTCCCCTCTGCCTGCAGTCAGGAGGCTCTTTCTTTGCCCGCTGGCAGCCTTTTCTCACCTGCTCCTCTGCAGCCCAGGTACCTGTACAGCAATTGGTTCCAGATGCGGGGTAATCTGCGTAGTCCTGCTCAGCATGAACGGTATCTCCCAGGTGCTTATCAACCTCTGGAAAAGCTGGTATATTCAAGTCTGCCAGCCAGTCTCCAACACTTAGCTGGAAACGTGTGGGCCTTTAATCATCATTGTCCAAACATGGGAAGAGCAGCAGCCTGGAGACGGAATTCTTGCTGGGGAGATCCCGGGGAGCTGTGCCATCTCTCACCCGCTGAGCTCTGGATAGAAGCCCCCATATTCGGCGTTTGTTTCTTTTTAGATGTGTCTCCAGGACGCTGGGGAGGATGCACCTGATGGATCAAGTGGGATTCCAGCTGAAGCAGAACCGGTGAAATGTAAAACGTGGTCCAAGAAGGAAGTTGAATGAATCAGGCCCCTCCTGCCTCTACCCGCTCAGCATCGGGGGCAGAGATCGCCACGGAAATGTTGTGCCTTGTTACTCAGAGTGTGGTCCGCGGACCAGCAGTACCCGGGAGCTTTAGAAATGCAGACTCTCAGGCCCTACCCCAGACCAACTGCATCAGAATCTGCATTTTAACAAAAGTCCCGAGTGGTCCCTATACAATGCAGTTTCAGAAGCACTGATTTATGAGACACATATAAAGACCCTACCCCCTTTCCCACCCGCAAATATCTCCTTCCATTAAGTTATGCTAGATATGCTTGCAATTTATACGTTAATCACTTCTCAATTAAGACTGGGAATGTTTTTTTGAGAAAGGTTGCAATATAGAGTATTATAATAGGGTCCCACTTCTGCAGGCCTCAAACTTCTGCAGGCCTTCAACGAATGATAACGTCAGATTTTTCCCTTAGACCTTCTGTCTCTCACCCATGGGGCTTTCTGAATACTCTGCAGCAGCAGCCCTCATGTACAACGTTTATTATAAGCCCATGTGTTTGTTTCCTTAATCACCAGAGATGTGAACCAGCCCAGAGGCACACGGAAGCAGCTCCGTGGTGGGAGAATACCATTAACACGTCAAAGATGCCTGCCTGCTTCTCGGGCTGTATACCGATCTCCAGGCCTGGCCACCGCCTGCCCGAAGATGAGTGTAGCCTGTGGTTTCCATGTGTAAGAGACTGAAAATAATCCGAGATTCCCCAGCAGTTCCCTATGGGATGCACGCTTTTCCTCCTGTGACCCCAGTACCCAGATGGGTGTGCCGGAGGGAGCCGGCTCTCAGAGTCCGCGGGAAGCTGGACACTCCTCCCTGGTAATGATGCCTGCTGTATGCCTGGCAGTGCGTTAGGCACACTCACCCTCACTCTCTCTTTCCCTCGCTCTACTTCTGGGTCTAATTACCCTCCCAAAAGGTATGCATTCCGCTTAACAGTCCCACTGAATGGGTAGGAACTGTCTCCCCTTTCCCAAGGTGGCACAGCTGGCAGGTAACGGAGCAGGTCATTGGCTCCGAAGCACGTGTTGTTTTCGCCGTGTCGTGTCCCCTCCATGGACAGGGCTGAATGGGCAGGTGAGGATGGCAAGAGGCCACTGAAGGGCTCCTGAGCGAGGCTTGCTTTTGAAGGGACTTCCCTCCACGCGCCTCGGAGAGTAAAGGCTTATCTTTATGAGCCTGGAGAAAACCCTAAACCAGTCATGAGAGGGACAGCAGCAGGCCATGGGCAGGCCGCCTGAGCCGTGGCGGGATGGGGCGGCAGGGCTCCCGTTCCAGGGCTGCCCCTCCCACCGTTTAACGTCACCTTCACCGGGCCTGGGAGGAGACAGGCGGATTAGGATTCAACACAAGTTCCTAAGCAAGTGCCCACATCCTTCAGGGGGAGTCAAGCTATGGAAATTAAAAACAGAAGTAATGACCCAAAGTCAGTTTCAGTGAGCGTCAAGGTAAAAATCCAGGATCCGTCCAGCTCCCCAGCACCAGCTCTGCTCCCCTCGGTTTGAGAAGTCCAGAACGCCCCGTGGTACACGATTACAATTGCCTCTTTTGGTGGTCTCCCCTCTCTCCTTCATCTTTTTTGGTCTGAGGCAACACCAGAGACAAGTAGGGACTGGATAATCATTGCTGCTGGAGCTATACTTCCACCAACGTTGTTCTCCTCCTCAGAAGGGGCTGATTACCATATGAAGCATCTTTCACTTGGCAAAAATCAGAGAGAATGTCTCCCTCCGTCTTCCCCAAAACACAGACAAGAGAGTCGAGAGGGGGAGGCGGCCAGCCACCGATGAGATCTGAACCATCAGAAACTTCTCTCCGTCTTTCACAGCATTTATTTCCTTTGATGTCAAAATCTTCTTTCTCTACTTGTGTTTTATTTATTTGTTTTTTGATCTTCTTCTTCTTTCCTTTTTTTGTCTTAGCTGCCATTCAGAGCAGCCGTCTTCTCCACAGAGCCCTGAACCTGCCAACGTCAACTGGAAAGGTTGGCCCAGCTCTGGCAGTTGGAGCGTCACCATGTCGCCGCGGCCCCGAGGCTGACCTGCACGTCAACTCACGTCTAGCCAGTCGGACCCAGGATCACACCCATAATTGGCAGCTGGCTGGAGAACATCAGAGTTTATCCACCATTTTCAATAAACAACCTAGGAAAGAGAGGTAAACCCCAGAAGCCAACTTTGCAACAAGCCGTGCAGTGCTTTCTGACTCAAGGGCAAGTGTACCAGAGACTCAGATCAATTATCTAAATAATTCAAGCCCCAAACACAGTTCCCCTGGAAACACTCAAATAATTGAAGCAAAGGGGGGCTTCGGGGTGACCTACCTCAATAACTGTCTTCATCTGCCTCATTACCCTGTCTACCTGAACCAGGACAGTGTCAGTATGGCCAGAGGATGTGGGGAGAATGGGAGTAATTTATTAAGTGCCTATTATGTTCCAGGCTGTCCCTGGGGGGCCTCGCATGTACCGTGTCATCTAAGGAAATGTCCACTAAGGTCCGGGCCTCCATGTGGTCCAATCTTGGAAGAGTGACTTATTCAAAGGAACACAGTCTGAAAGTTATAAATGTAAGTGTTTACAGGGATTGCAATTTCAACCCTCTTAAACAACGTAAAGAGAATCCAGTTCATAAGACAGAGCGATATTGCCTAAAAACAGACAAACAAAACACCTTGACTGTCAGCTCCAGCTCTCTACTGCCCTACAGCTGCCCTGGAATCAGGGAGCCTCTCTGACACCCCACGTTCTCCCCGAAAACACCCGGGCTCCAGCCACAGGCCCTGGTCTTTTGTTCCTTTCTTGTTACCACCCATGTCTCTAATCACATCTCTCTTTATTCTTTCACTTGATTCTGCATCAAAAAAATCTGCAGAACTTGCTGTCAGAGACTGAATTCTCATTAGGAGGAAGAGAAAGGAGAGTCATGCAGCTGTGGACAAAGACGACGTGTTCTTTGGTGGCCGGGGCTGGGGGGCTGGGGACGCTCACATGCTGGTGAAATTTGTCCCCGTCTCAGGAGCCATATGACAACCTTGAGAAGAAGAAATTATTCTCTCTTCTCCACAGTGGGATAGCCGAAGCCCAGGTGAGTTGTGGAAGGCCACAGACCTGACGAGCGACAAAATCAGGTACGTGTGGCACCAAAGCCACCACTTTTCCACCAAACCCCAAGTGTCCCGTGGAAGAGATGAAATGAATCTGGCATGATATCAATGAGATGAAACTTCTCATCGCCCCTCAGTGAAGCAGACGTAGGCCTGGGAGAGAGAACCAAAGACACTGCAAAGGACCCTCCCTTGGCTTGAGACCCACTGTTACCCTTCACCCTTTACGGAACACTAGCTCAGTGGGTTCTTCCTGATTATACAGAGGTGTGGGTTGGCTTTGCTTACTAATAAGTGCAATTCATTCATTCTGCAAATATTAGTTAAATTCCTCCATGTTAGAAACCACGTGGGAAGGTGGACGGGCAAACAGAAATACAACACGACCCTGCCCTGAGAGAGCTGAGTGGAGTTGGAGATGCAGGCATGTAAAGATCAGGACTGCACAAGGTGGGAGGGGAAAAAGAGCAGGTAACGTCCAGCTGGACCTGAGTTGATCAGGAAAGTCTTCACCGATGACTCAGCATCTCACACTACTCTTGGAGAGCCATCTTCCACTACCTTTGTTAATGGTTCCTCTTAGTTTTCAAGGTTCTCTTGAACTGCCTTCAATTTCCATACTGAGCCATTGTGTTTGACCCAATCCCTAAAGAAGTGGTTAAGTTGGCCAGGCCCCAAAGTCACACCGTCCCATGACAAGTCACATAGGGGAATCATATGTCCTTAGCCCCTACACAGTTCAGTTCTATCATCACTGACATGGTTCCATAAATATACGTTGAGCATCTAGTAAGATACAATAGTGAGCAGATAAAGACAGCCTCTGGCCTCATGGAGCCTAAAGGCATTGGAGGAGATAGATACCCATGAATCAAATATTTGTAAAGTATATGCAACATTTCATACACGTGAGTGTGAAATTTCTACTGTACCTGAGAAGAAGGGAGAGAAGGACCTGACCAGGTACCACTGTGGGGCAGGTAGTCAGGGAAGATTGCTCATGGAATCAATACTTGAGCCAATGCCTGGAGTCAGGAAATGAGGAGAGATCACTCCCTTCAGAGGGAACAGAGCAGCTGTGATGGGAGGGAGCAGAGCAAGACCAGGGGCTGAAAGGACAGCATCGTGCTTGGGGTGGGAACCGTGGAGGCACCGCCAAGATGGAGCCATGGGGTGAAACTGCAGGCCTGTGGGCGCGTGAAATAGACTGGCCTTCATCCCACCAGCAAAGTGAAGCCATTTATGCCATGATGCGGCAAGATCAGATGTGTATTTGAAAAGGCCACTTGAGCTTCTGTTTGGAGATTAAATCACAGAATGGCGAGAGCGATGTGGAGACAGCAGGAGACCCAGGCGGTGATGCCCCGGGAGCTGGATGGGCACAAAGGCAAGAGGCCGTGAATGAAACCCGGCTCTGCTTCTGAGGTCGCCGCTTTCCAGACAGGGCTGCCTGCACAGGGGACGTGTCTTGTTTGGGTTTCCTCATCCACCAAACTAGGGAAGATATTTCCCTACCTCTTTCCAAGGTGCTTCTGAAGATCAAATTAAATAACGAAAATGAGAAGACAAAATATACCCTAATAGGACCTTCACAGCAAAAACGCAGTTAAAAGATGCTATTAGTGGGCACCTCCCACTCTAGGTATGAGCATTGAAGTGTGTGAGCCCACCCCGCCCCCCAAAAAAGCCTGAAGAAAATAATGTAATTTTTTTAAATTAGCAAATATTCTGGGGGGAATCTGAGAGGAAAATTTGGAGAGAATGTTGAACAGGAGAGAAGAGAGAGAGAGGAAGACGAGGGGAGAGAGGGAGGAGGAGAAAATGGGAAAAGGAAGGAGGGAGAAAGAGGCAGGATGCTAGAGCAGGTTTCATTTAGCTGTTCAGACAGAGAATGGGAAAAAGAAACAGACTAATGTGTGAGCATGGAGAAAAGAGACGGACGTACATTCCCATCCTCAGGATGTGAGTTTTGCCTCTAGCTCCATCATCTCCTGGATCTATTTATGAACCAGAGGGACTCCTTTGTGAATAAGCCATGATGTTATTTATGTTCCCTTTTTAAAGAGCCATCTCCAGTTTTGGCATTTACCCCATGGGAACCTCTACATAATTACTCAATTGATAACGTTCTCCTGACAAAAAAAAAAACAAGCCAAGAAAAGAAAGGTTCGTTCTGAATTTTCAGAATGCCGATTCCAGAAAGAACAGAAGTGATTTCTTATTTGGCTCCTCTTCTGCAATTGTATAGCAACACCCTGGCTTTTTAAATGATGAGTAAGTCATTCCTATTATTCATCTTAATAAAAATAATTCCACCAAAACCCTTTTAGGTTTCATGACAAACTGGATGTCTTGAATTAATAAAGTATTTGGAATATGGGGCAAAAGTTTCCCATTAATTTCTAAATTGTATTCTGAGACCCCTGCAATTCTCCCGAATATTGGCTTTGATGCCTGTTCATCAGCATCCCCACCTTTTCTCCCGTTGGCCCCTTCTTGTTGATGGCTTTGATCCTAGAACTGTCACTCCACGCAGAGTATCAAATGCTTCTGAGAGTTTGGAGCGGCGCTTCGGTCTCCCAACGCCAAGTCCCCCCCGCGCAAGCTGTACACAGATCCAGGGCAACGGGGCCAATGCCACCTGCCAGTTGGATTCCGTTCCCTCCGACTCCACACACTCCCTTCACCCAGGCTGTGGCAACCTCTCTCCAAGAGTGACCCCGTCACCTTGAAGCAGAAACCTACTAGTATAGGAGCTGTGCAACAATGAGATGGAAATTTTCCTGCAAGCCTGGCAGATAATTATTTTAATAAATTTCCTTTGAAAACACAGATTCCACAAACTACCTCTTGAGCTCCAAACTTGAACCAGGCAAATAGCTCCATCTCCAAATGTGATCTTAGAATGAAATTAATATTGATTACGAGAGATAAAAACTGCTACACGGAAGATAGTAAAAATTATTACAGATTAGGGGGTAGGGAAATAGGATGAGAATAAAAATGACAGATTAGCAAAGCACTATAAAATGACAATGAAGTCCAGTGTGGCTAAATCACTAAGTTGATTAGTAGAAGAGTCTACAGGAATATATTAAGTTACCACTGAATTATGTGATCTGTTTTCTAGAATATTCAACAGATTAAAACGTTCAGGAGACCTTTTGAGAGAGGGGCCCAAGGGCAGGAGGCCGGATGTTTAAAAATAGGACTGCACTGCATTAAGTTGACTCGTTCACTCATTCATCCATTGAACGCATATTTTGTATGAACCCACCTGGTAACACAAGAGGCGCTACAGAAGCAGAGGGCAAATCACTGTCCTTAAGGTGTCTACAGACTAGCCCAGAGGAGAATGCAGCAGGCACCATGATTGAATCAGGAGCAGGTTATAGTCAGGGTCAGAGAGGGGGAGGGAGAGAAAGAGAAAGAGAGAGAGAGGGAGAGAGACAGGAGTTCTACCTAGAGGGGTCAAGAAATTCCCAGCCACCCCAGATAGCAACCTACACAATGGTGGAACAAGTGGGCAATTCCCGTTTGCACTGGGGGTTTGCTCTGTTGATGGAAATACAGAGCTGAGAGACCTGCTCTTTTGTGGAGGGAGGGCCAGCACCAAAAAGGGAAGTAATTGCTGTTGACAATCTCCCAGACAGCGCAGATGCCTCAGGCTGAACTCCAGACTATAGAAAGCAGGCTCTAGAGAGGAAAGGACTCCTTTTATGTCCCTCTCTGGTCTTCAATCTCTAGGGCCTGGGCTTCTAGTGGTAGAGATGGAGGTATGTACCCCTGGGCAATGGGTGCTGAGCTGATGTCTGGAACAAGACACTAGTTTAGGGCAAAAGGGAGGACTTACTTCCTACCTGCCCTTGACTATTTATGAAGAGGACTCTATGAACCCGTAAATCAAGGACAAGCCATCCATGTCAAGATTCCTGAGATGTGTGTTATCCTCTGTTTACTTCTTGGAGACAACACATCAGAGTAGTTAAGAGCCAGAGCCTGGAGGCAAATTGCTTTCTTTCATATCCTGACTCCACCACTAATTAGCTGAGTCCTCTTGGAAATGTTATTTAGTCTCCCTCTGCCTCCTTCATTATCTTTTTTTTTTTTTTTAATTTATTATTTATTTATTATTTATTTTTGGCTGTGTTGGGTCTTCGTTTCTGTGCGAGGGCTTTCTCTAGTTGCGGCAAGCGGGGGCCACTCTTCATCGCGATGCGCGGGCCTCCCACTATCGCGGCCTCTCTTGTTGTGGAGCAGAGGCTCCAGACGCGCAGGCTCAGTAGTTGTAGCTCACGGGCCCAGTCGCTCCGCGGCATGTGGGATCCTCCCAGACCAGGGCTCGAACCCGCGTCCCCTGCATTTGCAGGCAGATTCTCAACCACTGCGCCACCAGGGAAGCCCTTCATTATCTTTAAAATGGGAATAATCACAGGATTTACCTCATGGGGTTGTTGTGAAGAACAAATAAGCTATTGCACTCCAGATAATCCCCTGCATAAAGTAAACACTCAATAACAACTTGCTATATTTGTCATTTAAAAATCTCCTTAATTTTAGTAAAGTCTCATTTGAATTATTGTTTATCCATTTTTGAAACAATGAATGAGAGCATTGGGCCTTGCTGCAGGGTTGTAAGGAAGAGGTGTGAAGGGAAGGGTCTTAGAGTGAAAATGTCCCTATCATGCTGAACTGGCTAAGATGATGGATGTCAGAAAGAAACTTACAAAAGGAATTTCTAGAAGAAAAATCAGAGTCCTGAGTTCCAAGAACCCTTCCTACCATGACCTTCTCCTTTCAAAGACAGTCTTCAAGGGTTTGGGTTTCATTTTTATTATGGAATTTTATGCCAATCCTCCAAAAGAAAATTGAAAACCATCACACTCTCTTGCATAAAATCCTATACTGACTTCTGAATGGAAAAAATTACATGCTCCTAATCTCTCCAGCTAATTCCCAGTGAGTCCTGGGTGTATTAGCCAGAACCTTGGTTTTGAGGTCATTTCATTGACCCAAGTCCACTTCCCCCAAGTCAGGTAAGGACAGATGCCATGCAAAGGGGGCACAGACACACACACACCACCACCACCAGTACCATGCATTGAAAACATAAAAAAGACTTATTGAGGAAAAACCTATGAGAAAGCAGTGGCAGAGCACAGGCAGCCTCGGTCCTCTGTTTAGGTTAGACATGGCTGGGTACACCGTGGTCTAAGAGACCCTATCATGTTGTACACGTTTGTATTACACTCCACATTTATGGGATAGTTGAGAAGGGGGCAGAGAACATTGAGTCAACAGTGTAAGTGGAAACTTCCTTTTCAAAGAAATGATGTTACTGGAAAGAGGAAAAGGCTCCGGAGTTCAGCCTGTCCAATGAGCTAACTCAGGCCTGTCTCACTGGCGTCTTGCTGTGCTGTCAAAACAGGGAGGGAATGAATCTCCAAGGCCCAGATCACCTGATTACCAGAGACCCAATGTGTTCTGTCTCATACGTGCTTAAGGCTTTCCCCAAGCCAACACATCCTCTTTCATTATCTTAATCACCACCCATAAGTTAATGTCTCCTAAACCCAAGTTTCCAGTCTGGACTTCTTACCAGAGCTGCAGATGGATATTTTTTCTAGCTTGTCTCGCAATACGTCATACTCAGCATATCTAAAAATCGGTGACTCTCTTTCCCCAAAACCTTCTCCTCTGCCTAATTTTCTTGTCATTGATTGTCATTTCTTGTCATCTACTGTTTGAGGGGCCCACCATCCAAATTAGAAAACTGGCCTTTGTCTCCTCCCTCTAACTTTTCATATTAATTCATCACGGTGATGGTTAACTTTATGTGTCAACTTGATTGGAGTAAAAGATGCCCAGAAAGCTGGTACACACTATTTCTGTGAGGGTGTCTCTGGAAGAGATAAGCATTTGAATCAGTAGACTGAGTAAAGAAGATCATCCTCACCCATGTGGGCTGCATCATCCAACCCACTGATGGCCTGAATCATCCAACCCACTGATGGCCTGAATACAACAGAAAATGCAGAGGAAGAGCTAATTCACTTGAGCTGAGACATCCATCTTCTCCTGCCCTCAGACACTGGGTAATAGGGCTTTCAGATGCAGACCAGGGCCCACACCATTGGCCCTAGATTATCAGGCCTTCACACTCAGGCTGAATTACCCCACCGGCTTTACTGGGGCTCCAGCCTGCAGACAGCAGATCACAGAACTTCTGGGCCTCCATAGTCATGTGACCCAATGTCCATCATAAATCTTCTCCTCATTATCTCCATATGTATCCTATTGGTTCTGTTTCTCTGGAGAACCCTGACTAATACAATCCCCAAGTCAGACCAATCGTACTTTCTATTTTCTGGATCCTTCTCATCTCCTCCATGCCTGCAGCCGAGGCTTGAGCTCAGATATTCATCTCTAAAGGCTTCACCCCAGGGTCTCTTCACAGGTCTCCCCATCTCAAAGCTTCCATCACCTCAGCTGCCTGGACTCCAAGTTTGTCACTTTATTCTCCACTTTAAAATTTATTAAAGACCTTCGTTGCCTAAATTCTTTAAAAGGACCTACAAGGATTTTCATGAATCTATTTCTTGTGATTCCTTGACCATGTCATAACCTCAACATACTGAAGGCAATATCACATTTCTTGCTCTCAGGCTTTTGGACACAACATTTTCTTTGCAGGAATATTTGAGAATTAACTCATCATCACCCCCCACGCTTTGCTTCATTAGATCCAACTCATCCTTTGGATTTCAGTGCCAGAAATCTAGTGATCATTTACCAAGAAGATACCAAAGTTTCCAAATACCTGTGAAGGACCTGTTCATGCCAAAAGAGGATTGAGAAATCTGTAAATCTCCACTGATCATTGCCAAACTCTACTTGACCCTGGTTGGTTTGGTTTATCACTGACACCACCTATATGAGGTAACAATGTCAGTGTCATAGTCAGTGGCACACTCATGAAATGTCTCTCTTTTTTCTAAGTAAGGGACTCTGCTTGTTCATCCAAGAAAGAGTCCACCTCCCTAGCTACCCCACCCAATCACCTTTGTCTGAGGGCCTCCATTTGATTTCCAGTTTTGACAGAAATGTGTTTCTGTCTTCACTTTGTAACTTCAGTCACCCATCCTATATTCCTCACCCTAGGCTGACAGACAGGAAGGACTAATGGCCTTGAAGGGCTCTCCAGAGTCATTCTACCAACCACCACGTTTATCTCTCCTACGGTCATTGGGCCTTCACACAACAGGAGAACTAGTTTGGTATTCAAGTCACTTCCTCCATGGCTCCACCACTGGGCCAGCCACAGACAGACTCTTCCTAGAAATGTGAAGTCTCACAAGCTTCAGAAGGCCAAAGAATTGCACCGGATTCAAGTCAAAAACATCAGTTCCCAGGCCAATAGAGAACAATTTGATTCTCTGTGTAGTGGTTCCTTCTAATCCAACCTTCCAAAGATAAAGTTAATTCCATTCCCATCACCAAGGACCCCTCTATCCTCAAAATCTTTTTCTCATTCATTTCTACTCTGAACTTCCAAATTCAAGTACTTGAAAATCTTTTCCTTATGTCCATGTACTGTGGGAGCAATTGGCATTTCACTACCAGCATCCTGCTCTGCCTGGGAGATGATCTGCCTATTGGAGCATATACAAAATGGGTCCAGACTCAAGAGAAATAAATCAGATGACAAGCCCATAGGTTACTAGGATTTCATTTCTCTGCATCCACTCGCAATGTTCTGCTTCCAGATTCATCTACTGCCCTGCTTAATAGCCTTCAATGACTCCCACGGCCCACAGTATAAAGCTCAAGGCTAGGTCTTCAACATGGTCTGGCAGGCTGTTTCTGGTCTGGTTCTTGTCTATCGACCCAGCCTCATCCATCTCAGGTAGCGGCCAAAGGGTGCTCAGGTTAGAGGACCTCAGAGACATGTCAGCACAACCAGCTATTTGAGGAACATACTGGGGGAAGTTCAGCTTTCCATAGAACTCAGCTAATAATGACTCAGGCCTTAAAAACTGCCCTTTGGAACAAGCGCATTGGCAAACTCCTTTAGCGAGGAATATTTACACTAGCATAGATATTGTGAGTTAAGGTCAATATGGGAAATAGTCAAGAGGGATCCAGATTGTATCAAAACCAAATGGGTTAAACCACAGTAAGGATTATCATCAATCCCTTAGTGAAAAGAAGCTGAAACTCTGCTCTTCCCTTGCTCTCTACTGCAGTGTAAAATGAACTGTAGGTAGTTCTCATTACATGTTGTGAGTTCTGTCACACTTAAATCCTTTTGTCACCTTCACAAAGCTCCACGTTAAAGAATCTCTCTGGCTATTGTTATATAGAACTGCCAGGTCCGTGAGGTCAGATCCTTCCTGACGATTGGCATCAAGATCCAGGCCCACAGACGCGGCAGGAACAGATGCGCCCTTCACTTCCGCACAGAATGTTGTCTTAATGAGACTGAGTTCTCTCTAGGTCGATCCCACGTTGAAATGGCATTTGGTTGCAAGGCTCTCTCAGGGAAACTCCTCTCTCTGGGGTTAAGTCGCATGACTGCTGTGGACCCCAGGCTGGCTGATACCCCATCTCTTGCCCCCGAGACTCCTTTCCTGACCTCAGACTGCACCACGGTCCCCCTGTCCCATTCTCCATACCCACATGGACTCAGCTGTGACATGGCCAGGAGCGGGCTGTGGGGATGGGGCATTCCTACAAGGCTCCTACCCCCTGGTCACCTGGCCAGATGCATTTATGATCATCGGCTCCAACTCTGGCTATCAAAACAAACGCAGCCTGGCCTTCATTTTATCCTGCCTGTTGATCCAAAGCCACGTTCAAGAGATGGAGTGTTCCCTGCCCAGCCCTGGCTGTTCCGCTGGCTGGAACTCCTCACCATGGCCTTGCTGGGCAGGTGGAGGGGACCACTTAGATGAGGCACATGCTTCGGGGAGGACAGTCATGGGAAATGGGACTATAAAAGCAGATTGGGGTCCGCCTGGGGAGGACTCGGAGTGCGAGAGAAAGCAGCATCCTTGCTCTGCCCTGCAGCCCCGTTCCCAGGGCCCGTGTCGGCCACAGCACACCTCCGCAGTTCACTTACTGGATAGGGAGTGACTCCATTACATTTCAAAGCATCACTTGAGAGAGGATTATTTTCTTACCAAGGTGACTGGAGGTATTTCGGTTCTAAGACTTTATGATCACATTGTCTCAGAGGCAGCTTGACAACGTCTTATGTCTCTGACACTGGAGGGATTTATTCACTCGAAGCGCGGCACTAAATCCCCTGCAGGCACTGTATGTGGAATCTGTCTTTATAAATAAACAGCACGTTGCCCTTCCGCTTTCCTTTCTTCCGAGCGTCTGTGAGCCCCACCATCTCCTAATGAGATAAGCCTCCCACCCCTCCCGTAGTGGCAGGTAGATGCTATCCTCGCCGAGTTTAGGAGGCCTTCCTCCTCTATGGAGCTGGGATGATAATATCCAGGCCTCTTTCCCTCCAGAGGTGTGAAGATGTTTGACTGGATCACAGGCGGAATTATTCCACTTGGAGATCTTGTCCTAAACCCCACTGTTTCCCCCACCTCCTGCTCCCTAATTCAACACAAATGAACATACCCAGGGAAGAACCCGCTGGAGTAAAAGAAAGCTGAGCCTCCTTGTTCCTCCAGACACGATCCTCTACCTCTGCTTGAACCCTGCTGGTGATGGGGAACTCACTGCCCCACAAGGCAGCCAAGGTCCACGAGGCAGCTCTCTTTTTCACAGGAAGCTAAAATCTCCCTCCTTCTAACTGTTGTCTTGGGGGCCCGGCCATGACCGTCTGGAGTAACTCTGAGCCAGTGTTATGCTTTCTCCACCAGACAGCACCTTCAATATTTGAAGGCAGTTATCATTTCTCATTATTTTCTTCTCCCACATGAGCTAAGGGCAGACCTCGGCGAGCAAGAAAAAGGGTTCACAGTGGCTTGTAATATGTCCACTTCTTAAGGAAGAAATAAACACGGCAGCAATTTGTCACCCACTTACTGTCCTATTTTTTCAGGGAGAGTAAATGCTATTTTCTGCACTGAATATACCTCCATTAACTCTTTGGTCCCAGGAAGCCACTGAATTTGGTCGTGCTCTGAAGCTTCTGCTGACCCTACTCCTGGAAAATGTCGCTTGCTCTCTCCTCTGCGCTCCCAAGACACTCTAAATTATCGCATTGTTTTATTTCAGTTCACGTATACCCAGGCCTGCCTTTCAAGGCTTTAAAAGTCTCAAGCACGGCCCATATTTTAGTCATGGAGGCATCCACAATGCCTAGCAGAGTGCCTGGAACTTGGGAGCCACAAAATAAATGTCTGCCGCTGAACGAATGCTGTCAGTACATCATAATAAAGAGGGTTGTTAAGATTTCTTCAATGCCTTAAACTATTGGGAATATGCTACTTTACAAAGTTGGTTTATTATTTCTCCTGTCAGCTTCAGGTTCCAAAGATATGGAGCACGTGTACAAATGTGAAAGCCACTTTGTATATATATCGCCCATAAAGAAGATCTATGCCAGCTCTCTGCTGTATTTATCTGGCGACTACCATCAGTGGTGACACATAAAACTATACAGTTAAAAGGCACTGAAGTACAGCTTAGATGAAAACAGATGAAAAAGATAGAAACTGCTCAAAAGGCTGCTAAGAAGAAAAATATCTTTAGGCCCATTCTTTTTTTTTTTTTTTTTTAAATTTTATGTTATGTGTATTTTGCCACCATTTTTTTTAAAAATAAATTTATTTATTTATTTATTTATGGCTGTGTTGGGTCTTCATTTCTATGCAAGGGCTTTCTCTAGTTGCGGCAAGTGGGGGCCACTCTTCATCGCGGTGCGCGGGCCTCTCACTGTCGCGGCCTCTCCCGTTGCGGAGCACAGGCTCCAGACGCGCAGGCTCAGTAGTTGTGGCTCACGGGCCTAGCCGCTCCGCGGCATGTGGGATCTTCCCAGACCAGGGCTCGAACCCGTGTCTCCTGCATTGGCAGGCAGATTCCCAACCACTGCGCCACCAGGGAAGCCCAGGCCCATTCTTTAAAGCGTTTACATAAATAATCCTGACTAGGCAAGTACTTCTTTTTTTTTTAAATTCTGGTGGCTGGGTGTGTGTGTATGTGTATGTGCGCACGCGTGTGTGTGTATGTGTGTGATGGGAGAGGGAGTAGTGTTTTTAATTTAAAGCTAATGGTACCCATGATGCATACTTTTCTCTCCTGCTTCCTCAGTGTTTCAGGAGATTGTTAGATTGTCTTGAAATACCCTTCATATCACTTGTGAGGGCGTTGGCAGAAATGGGACTGTTGGTGACAAGGACAGCCAGGGGCCCCCTAGAGACCACACGCATATGAACAAACCTTGTAGAGTTCTGGGGAAGGGCAAGGGCTGGTAACATTTCATTGCTCTGTTCAGTTTCCTATCAACTTAGAGAAATACTGGCTTATGCCAAGAAAACAATCAGTTAAGGATTCCTCCTAACCAGCCAAGTCTGAAGGAAGAAAACTACTGTGTAAGCGTGCTCAAAAAATGTTTCCCTTTACTCAAATTCCATTTTTTAAAAAATTTTTATTGGAGTATAGTTGCTTTACAGTATTGTGTTAGTTTATACTGCACGGCAAAGTGAATCAGCTATACGTATACATATATCCCCTCTTTTATGGATTTCCATTTTAAATGTTCAGTAGATTTAAGGTTTAAATGTTTCAGAGAGAAAGAACGAGCTTAGCCCTAACCCTCTGATACAATCGCCAGTGGTCTTTCACTGAAGAATCTAAAGAATGATTTCTAGCATCATATGCAAAAAAGTAATAATAATTTAATGTCTGTTGAGAGGAGGGACACTGTAGAGAGATTAGAAAACTGGTCCCTATAGGATAACCTTAATTTCACTGGAAAGAGACGTCAGGGCGTGTCACATTGGAACTGTTTACCTCTCATGTCATTTCAGACTGGAGGGAAGGCATGAGACACAGACGTGAGCTGAAAATGAGCTGAGTGGCAGAGAGAAGGTGCATGGAGGAAGGTAGCTCTTTTTTAGCAAGGGAGGCACCTGGATGCAATGGACAGGTAAGAGATAACACCATATACATTTGTTCAGGCAGTTGACCAGCCAAAGAGGCAGACTTTGATTTTCTGAAATGTCTAGTCTTTAAAGCCTTAAAGCAGCTAGAGCAGGTCTTTAGATTCAAAACTGAACCCTGCAGGGTACAACTTGTGGGCTCGTGACTCTGATGGCCTGGGTTCAAATCCTCATCTTTTCACTTTCCAGTTTTTTTTTCATTAATAAATAATTTAACTTCTCTAACTAAGGTTTCCTGCACATAAAAGGAGGAGAATAATGTTATAAGCTCATATGTTTGTAGTAAAGTTAAAAGAGGATATTCTGAGGAATTCCCTGATGATTCAGTGGTTAGGACTCTGTGCTTCCACTGCAGGGGGCACAGGTTCAACCCCTGGTCAGGGAACTAAGATCCTGCATGTCGCGTGGCATGGCCAAAAAAAAAAAAGAAAGAGGATATTCCTCTAAAACTCTTGACGTTGTGCCTGAAACGTAGTAAATACTCAATAAATGCTCATAAAACCATGACCAGATCACAAAGCAAGTATTATGAATTAGCTTGAGGAAACAGAGGCAAAAGAAAGTAAAAATTTTCTTAAAAGAAAAAGGAAGCATATGGTTTTAGTACGCTGTGGCTGCAGTAACAAATTAGCACAAAATGGCTTAAAAAACAGAAATTTATTCTCTCACAGTTCTGAAGCTCAGAAGTCCAAAATTCAGATGCAACAGGGTCAAGCTCCCCAAGAGGGCTCTCAGGGAGAACCCTTCCCAGCCTCTTCCAGGAGGTGCCAGGTGTTCCTTGGCTTGTGGTCATATCACTCCAAGTTCTGCCTCTGTGTTCACATGACCTCCTCCCATCTGTGTCCTTTTCTGTCTCCTATAAAGAAACTTGCCTTTGGATTTAGGTTCCTCCCAGCTAATTCAGACGATCTCATCTCAAAATCCTCAAATTAATTACATTAATTGCAAAAATCCTTTTTCCCAGTAAGTTCACACTCACATGTTCTAAGGGTTAGAATGTGGACATATCCTTTGGGGGGGCCACCATTCAAACCACTACAGGTATTAATGAAGCAATGATTGTTCAAGTTAAATTAAATGTTAAAATTTAGTTAAGGTAATTTTAAAAAATCATTTTCCCAGTAGTATTAATTAAAGTTAGTCAATCAATCACAGTGGAAAAGTATTTATCTTCATTTCTTCAGAGGAGAACAATGATTTAATGTAGAACTGTGTGCTTTTTTCTCTTCTTCAGCTGTGTGTGTGTGTGAGAGAGAGAGAAAGAGAGAGGGAGAGAGAGAGAGAGAGACATAACAGGTGAATTTAAACATAATGCAGGATGCTGTTTAGTGGTGCCAAAGTAAAATTCACTTTCTCTGTAGAGTTCTTCTTGTAAATGTTATTCTACTGGATCGTCCTGGGACCATATTAGCTTTGGTGTAAGTAAAGGAAGGTGAGGCCATTGTGATGGAATGAAAGGTGTTGGACCTGGTTTGGAATCTGTCACCCACTGTCTAACCTCCAGCCAGATGTCTAACTATATGACCCCAGTTTCCTCATCTTTTACCTGGGAGAATCCTCTTCCTCTTCCTTACTTTCACCATGAATACCCAGTCCTTTAATTTCCTAATCTGTTCTCCAGAACTAGCCTGAGCAGAGGGGGCAGAGCACACAACCGAGGACAGCGGGACAGGAAAACATAAGGACAAAGTTTTCCTTCAAACTTCTCTCGTTCAAGGAACAGAGACCTTCTCGAGCTTCCTTATATAAAAGAGTTTACGCCAACCTTACAGGTAGCCTGAGACTGAAACTAGAATGGTAACAGAAGTCCAGCAATCACTAAGAATCAGTTATTAGTCCTTCTCTGGGGGGGTCACATCTCTCCCCACCCCACCTCCACCTCTGTCACGGCCATCAGTTTCTGCCTGTGTCTCAGCTCCTGACTTACGTCTCTGAGCATCTTCCTGTGCTTACAACTGGCTTTTCCTCCTGATAACTTGGAGCACCATGTGGCTTTGGCTGTTGAGTCCAAATCTATGCTGCATCATCTCCCAGTACAGCCTGTCGGCGTCTGCTCCTGTGCTAACTCCTTCAATCTCCACATTTCCCAACTCCACGTTTCCTAGGAAATAATCTACTCAGGCCCAGTGTTTCCACTCGGGCTAGTGCATAACGTATGGAGCATATGGACGGGTTGCCCTCGGGGCCAAGGCACAATCACCTGTAGATGGAAGATGTGACCACGTGGAAGAGAACACAGCTACATCCGTCCCTCAGAGTGGTGACACATGCATCAGCATCACCCAGAAGGTGGACGTGGCAGCTACGTGACTGTCCGCTCAGCAGGGTTCAGCCCTTCTTTGAGAACCATCTTCTTATCTCCCCAAGTCTTCCAGGTCACGTGACCTATTGTGTCCTTACCTGACTCCACCTTCTGACTACAGTTGATTTTCTCAGGGTGCAACACCTATAACAGCTGGACCAACGGGTCCCTCCTACTCATCTACTGAGGTTCAGTCTATGATCGAGTCCTATGACCTTCCCTCTTCTCACCAAAACCATACATCTGGAATGTTGTAGGTGGGCATGTTTTTTTGCCGTAAGTGGAAACCTGGTACCCAGTGTGAAAGAAAGTTGCCAACACACAGCAGGAAAACCTGAGCGCAGGATAAGGAGTATCCTGCCAGCATTTCAAGCACCAGCTCTGTTCCCTCCTGAGACCCAGCTGCCACCTTGGACTTCCCAGCCCTGCCTTGGTACTCCAACTCCATGGATTCCACAAGATACCCCAGGGTCCCTCCATCGTGGAGGCCACTTTGTTTAGGTAGCTCATGGTGGGTCTCTGTCGCTTTCTGCCACGGCGGTCTTGAGTCTTACAGAGGCACAGGCAGGCCAGGCCAGGAGACTTGTCCACAGCACCCCGTTACACTTTTGCCGCCAGCCTCGGCCCTGTAAGTGCTACTCAGAGTTGGCCAGGGTTCTGGTCAGTAGCACCAAGTCACATTCGAATCCAACAGGAGCCACTTACATAATCCCCAATAGAATTCATTATTTTACTAATATTTACTGAGTGCCTATTATGTGACTGGCACTCAGCTCTGTGCTGGGAACTTAAGGACGAAGAAAACAATCTACTGGCAAAGTCATGGTGCCTTACACTCATTTTCATCCTAGAAGTCTCAGGAAGAAGCGTTCACTCTGAGTGAACATTCCACCCCCGCCCACACACCACCACTGCAAGACAAGAGCATCTGCAAACGCAGGACCACCCGCCCATCACACACAGGCTTCGATTATACTGACGTACCGGAGCCAAACAGAAAACACCAGAGGCTGCCAGCTTCAGTGATTGCAAGGAAGGTCAGGGACCTCTCTTCTATCACTGCATTTCGGACTTTCCTTTCCTTTGGTTCCCACACACAATTATAGGAGATAAATGCAAGTCAAGTCCAGCGATTTCTAACGAGGCGCTTGGGAGGAAAACCGTGTTGCTGCCTGGTCTCCCCACGTCACTGCTAAGCTTCTTGAAGACACAGGAGTTACTTGGTTTCTCCAGCATTTAACAAACGTTTTCTGAGGGCCTTCTAAGTGTACTTCACTCTTCTAGGGGCTGGAGATTCAGTGGTAGCAAAACAGGAAACATCCCATTCCAGGGGAAAAACAAAGAGTAAGCAAACCGCAGGGAACAGAAGTCCAGGGATGACCAGGGGGATGAAGGGTAACTGTGTGGGTCACATGAAGAGAGGCTGGGCCAGCTGAGAGAACGTCTCTCTGAGTTGTAGCCTTTGAGCAGATGCCTGAACGGAGAACGAGAGATGGGCATGAATGTTTGGGGGATTCCAGTAAGTGCAAATGTTGAATCAGAAAAATATTCCAGGAACAGCAAGGACGCTGGAATGACTGTGATAAAATCAGCAGAGAAAATGAGGTTGGAATGGTAGCCAGAGACAGATCATTTAGGGCATTGTACTCTGTAAAACAGAAGCCTAATTGTACTTTTAGTGTGGTGGTTTCAAAGTGGCCATAAATGCTTTGCTCCCACTCCCATTGACAGGAGAGGTGTGTTTCTCCTCCCCAGGGATCTGGGCTGGCCTGTGACGCCCTTGCCCCATAGACAAGTGATGCTGGGCCAGCTCTGGACCTGGGCTTCGGAGAATTTCCATCTCCTATTCTGGTCTCTGGGAAGCCCTTAGCTACCATGTAGAGGTGCTGCTGGAGAGACAATGTGGAGAGGCCTTGGGCTACATGGTGAGGAAGGGGGGCCCAACTGGGTCCAGTGGAGCTCAGCCTTTCAATCCTCCTGCCAAGGTGCCAGGCATGAGAGTAAAGTCATCTTGGACTCTCTACACCAGACCAGCCACAAGCTGAATCCTACTGAGTGACCCCAGTTGATGCCGTGTAGAAGGGAAGCATCACCTAACTCAGGCCTGCCTGGATTCCTGACCCACAGAATCATGAGACATAATAAAAGTAGTTGCTGCTTGTCTTATCTGCTCAACTGGGTGGTTTATAAACAAGAGAAATGTATTCCTCACAGTTCTGGAGGCTGGAAGTCCAAGATCAGAGTGCCAGCGTGCTCTGGCTCTGGTGAGAGCCTCTTCTGGAGTGCAGGCTGACGACTTCCCCTGGGACCTTCCCACAGTGGAGGGCAGAGAGAGGAAGCAAGTTCTCTGATGACTCTTTCTTTTTTTTTTTAAATTTATTTATTTTTGGCTGCATTGAGTCTTCGTTGCTGTGCATGGGCTTTCTCTAGTTGCAGCCGGGGGGGCTACTCTTCATTGCAGTGTGTGGGCTTCTCACTGCGGTGGCTTCTCTTGCTATGGAGCGTGAGCTCTAGGCACACAGGCTTCAGTAGTTGTGGCTCACAGGCTCTAGAGTGCAGGCTCAGTAGTTGTGGCGCATGGGCTTAGTTGCTCCGTGGCATGTGGAATCTTCCCGGACCAGGGATTGATCCTGTGTCCCCTGCATTGGCAGGTGGATTCTTAACCACTGTGCCACCAGGGAAGGCCTCTGGTGACTCTTATATGGGCACTAATCCCATCATGAGGCTCCACCCTCACGACATCATCTAATCCTAATTACCTCCCAAAGGCCCCGCCTCCTAATGCATTACATTGGGGGGGTAGGGTTTCAGCATGTGAATTTTGGGAGACACATTCAGTCCATAACACTGCTTTAAGCCACTAGGTTTAAGGGCAGTTTGAAGCTTGAGGGCTTAGTGGGACAGAAGCCCTGGGAAGCTTGTTAGCTGGGGAATGGTCTGACCACTAGCTATGTGGAGACCAGAGCCCAGGGCAGTGAGTGGCAGCAGGAGGTTAGTCGGTGGTCATCCTGGCTGTGCAGGGAGAGGCGCTATGGGCTGGGAGTAGAGGCTGGAGCTGGAGGAATTGAAAAGTAACCACATCCAGGATGTGTTTCAAAGGTCCAGCCTGGAGAGTGTGTTGATAGTTTGGATGTGGGGTGTAAAAGAGGAGTCGAGGATGACGGCAAGAATTTCGGTCTGAATTCCTGGATAAAGAGGAGAGGAGGAGTTTTGGAGGAGGGGCGGGAACCAAGGATTCTGTTTTATACCTGTTGACTCTCAAATATCTATTCGATATCCAAGTGGAGACGGCTGGACACACCAGTCTGGAGGTAAACGAGGAGGGCAGGGCTGGAGATGGAAGGTGCCCGTGAACAGCTGTTGTTCAAAGCCATGAAGGAGACGAGATGGCTTAGGCAGTATATTTAGACTGGACAGAGGTGTGAAAACTGAGTCCTGCAGCTTTCCGGTTTACGAGACAGTAGAGATTAGGAGACACGAGGAATGGACACTGAGGGGTGACCGTGAGGAGGAGGAAAGCAAGGGCACAGTGTCTCTGAAACCACGTGACGAAGGCTTTCCAAGAAGGGGAGCAGGGGAACCGGAAGATGCGGACGAGAAGTGATGGAAAGTGATGCCCCCTGGACCAAGCAACCTCACCAGTGTGTGGACAGAACAGAATCTGCATTGGATTGAGATCCAGAAAAATGTGGAAGCGGAAAATGGAAATGAAGGACACGGACAAGCATCTCCAGGAGTGTCACTCGGAGGCGTGCGGGAGTGAGATGCTAAATGGACAGCCCTCTGCTGAGGGGTAAGAGGTGCGGAGAGAGGGTCCCGAGCGTCCAAGTGGAGGGCACGCAGCACACAGGTGGAGGCGTGGGCTGTAGACTGGAGGGCACAGCCTCTAACGGGCAAGAAGGCAGAGCGCGTGGGTACAGGCGCAGAAATCGTGATAGGCTCACGGTGCTGGGTTACCCCTGGTGGTCCCTCAGGGAAATAAAGGACAGAAAGTTTCTGAGAGCAGGAGAGCTTCAGAACTTTGAGGTGAGCAATGAAGGTGTGAAGCGCTCCGCCGGGGGGGAGTGAACTGACGAAGGCCACGTGGTCGTGCTGGCCGGTGGCGCTAAAGACCCATTGGCTGTTTCTGGTCTTCATTTAAAGGAACACCCGTAGCGGCCTGTGCAGGAGCCAGGGGGGTGTGTCCCTCCGGCTCCGTTTCAAGAGAGAACCTGCAGCGGCTGGAGAAGGGCAGCTACCCGACAGGCTCCCCAGTGCAGGGCCTTCAGGATCGGACAGGACATCTGAGCCAAAGCCACGCTCTGCCTGGCAGCGCCCAGCCCGTGGCTGAGGGGGGGGTTCCCCTCGTGGGACGGCTCCACTGGCTGCCTTTGCCCCACGGCTCCCCACTGCGTTGGCCGAGAGTTTCTCAGAATTGCAGCACGATCTCGGGCTCTCCGTACTCTGTCACAGGTGGCAGACCCCCTCACATTCTGCAAGTTTTCCTTGTCGACCCCTCCCTCCCCAGCTGCATCCTTCAGAGGGGTCAGCCCCGCCCACCCACCTCAAGCTCCAGCTCGGGATCTACTTCTCAGCGACTGACTCCAGCTAACACGACGCGGTGAGGGGTCTTCTCCTCCAGCCACCTGCCCCTGCTCCCATCACGGTCCGCACACAGGTAAGCCGAGGGCTGGACTTCTCCGCGTGAGCATAAAGGAGGGACAGCGGGGCCGAGGAATGGCGTTCCCAACACGTGCAGACCCACCTCTGAGCGTGCAATCACGCTGGTTAAGATGAGCAGTGAGACCCGGGAAACACGACGGTCCCTGAACGCTGGGACAGTCGGCCGTGCGCCCAGCTCAGCTTATCTTTGTTTTCATCTCACAACCGTCCAGCGGCTCACCCTCCCTTTCTTTAGAGAAAACAAGAGAGGCACCTGCCAGACTGCTCTTCAGGAGCTTCTCAGTTTGGGCCACAATCCTGAGTTGTCAAAAGAACAGACTTACATCCCACACCCTCCTTGTACCAGGCATTGCGCTGGGGACTTACTATATCCATTATTCAGTTATCTGGGCCTTAAACAATAGGTAGGTGAGGTTGAGATTATTTTACCTATTTTTATACATGAAGAAACTGAGACTCAAAGAGAAGCCACACGGCCAGTAAGTGGTAGATGAAGGATTTGGACCCGATTCTGAGCTCAGAACCTGAGCTCTTTCCGCCAGATCATGCTGTCGGTGCTTTTAGATACAAAGTACCTATCAGAGCTACTAATTAATTTAATCTTATGTACACAGAGTTCTTACATTATGCAAATGTGTATGTAAATGATTATTTTAATTTGTACAAACAAAGATGCAAATGTATCCTTTGGTTTACAGAAAACTGGTAAGATAACGTTACCTCAGTTGACCCACCCAAGGGATCCAGCAAATCAGAATCATTCTAAGATAAATAAAACCCCAGCTTTCCATATGAGAGCTCTTTCTTCAGAATTTAAAACATTGAGTCTCTGGCGCCCCCAATCCTGGTGATGTTCTTCAGGGCTAAGATAAATGTGAGAAGCAAAACCTCTCTGGAATCTTCTCAATCCAAATAAAAAAAAACAGAACCCATGCTTGAGTTCCATCCTTCAGGATTCAGGCCTGGACACAGCCCCGGCCTTTAACAGTCTGACTAAAGAAATCACACCTTTACCTGAATTCAGGGCACCCAGAAATCACTTTCTCCATCCTCCCCTCCCCTAAGCCGATGAGTTTTAGGAACAGGTAGTATAATTTGAGAGGTGCAGGGAAAATTGACTGCCTCTGCCCACAGCAACCCCCCCATACACATCCCACCCAGGCCTCAGGGGTCTGAAGGCGAAGTTGTCCAAAGTTTAGGAATCTCCATTGAAAAGTAAGTCCCTTGGGCTCATCAGCCATTGTCACCTAACACCTAACTCAGATAAAAATGCTGCTGGAGATGTAAGTTAGGATAAGGTGGAGAGGGAATAGGGTGGAGAAGGTAGAAGTGAGGTAGACAGATAAGGTGGAGAGAAGGGAGATGAGGTGGAGCGGAGGTGAGGCAGAAATGGGAAAAGGAGCCCTAGACAGGGGGAAATAGACTGCTGGGAGGCAAATGCAGCCTGGAAGAGTGACCTCCCCGAGGACATAAGGCTCCTCTGATGGCACTTTGCGGGGTAGGGCTGGTGGCTTCCCTGCCACCTCCCCTCACAGCCCCCTGTGCTCCAGCGCACCCCGTGCTTGCGGAAGTTCCTCAACCAGACGCTCTCTTCCTGGCTCTGAGCCTTTTCACACACGGTCCCTCTCCAGGAACCCTTGCTGCCCCGCATCTGCTTGGCTACTGGCTACCGGCTGCCCTCTGGCCAGTGCTGTGCCTCTCCTCCCGCCTCAGACAGGGTCTAGCACAGACCTAGGTGCTAGGTCTCCCTGCCCTGGACTCCCCCAGCACTCTCCGTGAAGTCCCAGACCACACAGATCCTGTTTTATTTCTCTTCACATTTCTAGCATCTAGCTCAGTGTCTTAAACAAATAGCTTTAATAAATATTCGAGTGACGCAGTGAAACTCTATGACCGAACTTACAACCTTGTCCAGTAGCCGTTAGGTCATCTGTCTGTTCCTGGACCCCTAGAAGCTTAGTACAGTGCCTGGTCCCTAGGGGATCCTCAGTAAACAGTTCTGGGGGTGATTAAGTAACTTAGGCAAAATGCTGGATGGTCTTCGTGGTGGGAATGGCTTCTCGTGCTCCCCGCACTGTGGTCCGCAGCTCCTCCTGGACGATTGTACGAAGACACACGCTAGTTGTCGACACCGACACACCCACAGGGAGCCACCCCTCGGCTGCCCCTGGATAGTGAGCCGCCAGCCCAGCTCTGTGCTTCACGTTCCAGAGGCAGGCTCGCGTCCCTCTAGCCCCTCTTCCCTCCTTTTCCTGCTGCTTCTGGAATTAAGGTGCCGCTGGTCTGGCCTCACTCTGACATTCATCACTCTGGTATTGATGGCCTTCCACCTCCCTGTTATTCTGTGAAGATTAGAAAGCAGAGGCCTTCCTTGGGCAAGGGAATAGGTTTCGTCAGTATTCCGGGTGTAACAGCACAAAGTATAATAAATCCTGGCAGTCAATCGAATATGACATGATAATGAATGTTAACATCACGTGCCCCCCTTCGCCGACAGAGGGGAAAGTCATGTTAGATTACAGCTGAACACGGGCGCCGCGTGATTCCCATCTGCCTCCTTTTCTCTCTCCTCGTTCTGCGGGTTTGACCTTGCTGCCTGCTCCAGCCCTACACCCCAGCTTCACTGGCGCTCGATGCTCAGAAACACTGCTTCAATTCCCAGAGCTCCACATCCCGCCCCCGAGAAACCGGACCTTGGACGAAACTCCCCTCCCCTGAACTTAACAGAATCCTCTGCCTGGGAGCCCCCTGCCGTCCTGGGGCAGCCGTCACCGCCCAACCCCACCCCGCCCAAGTCTGAGTCAGACCCAGTAAGATAACAAACCAGGAGGGCGCGCTGTGAGGGGAATTCCAAGTTCAGAGCCAGTTTCACGCAAGTCAAGAGGCGAGACTCCGCTCCACCCCACGTGAGGCTAAGACAAAACCAGAGTCAAACACCTGTTCCCTGCCTGAGTTTTCCCCCAAACTACTCAGTTTCCGATGATGCTTTGCCTGCTACTTTGAACTTTTAAAAAGCTCAGATTCTCCTAATATAATTCCCAGAATCAGCATTTGCTCCATTGAATCATGATGGATAAAGGTAATAATATCCATTAGTGTTTAAACAAAGAAAGAACTTAGTATCAAGGGTTTTTTTTAACGTTCTTCAGCAGCCTCAGGTCCCTCGACTGGCCAGTCGGAACCTGCTCCCCTTGCTCAGCCAAAATATGTGATAATTGTCCTTTCATCATGGAGCTAAGGGTAACCTTCAACTAAGAGTAATTATAAGAGTAAGCCAGGATGATATGCCAAGCGTTATGCTATTTGGTCCTTATGTACACACATGCCATATGGATTCCGGGTTATATGTTTTATCTGGCTCAGGAAGCTGTAGGCACTTACCCCAAGCATCACAGCCATGGAGTCATGAAGTGTCAGGCTGGGGCATCATTGCGTCCACTCTGTCCATCCAGCATCAATACGAGGACTCACTGTGGGCCAGGGGACCAGCCTCAAGCTTTCTCTCCCCGGGGCACATCCAATACTCCTCAGTAGAAATGGATTGACGACTTGCTTAAAATGCTTCAGATACTGGAAAGGTAGGAAGGATGGCTAATTTAATAATAAACATTATTATTATTAACATCTGATTAGTACTTTACAGTTTACAAAGCACTTTCGTCCACATTATTTCATCCGATCCTCAAGAAAAAAAAAAAACAACACAAAGTAGGCATTATTATCATACTCACTTTATGGATGAAAAAACAGATGAAACTAATCTACATTCACATGTGCCTGAATATTTAAATACAGACTGAAAACCGGGTCCCCAAACAACAAAATTCAATTTAATAGCAATAATGATCCTAGTGTTATTTAGATGTCACTTTTCAGTTTCAAAGTATTTTCACATACATTTAGTTTTAAAGTTAAGTTGAACAAATCTGCAGAAATGCTAAAACATGTATCTTTAACCCAGTCATCCCAGATCCTGACATCTTTCATAGGGAAATACACCAAGTCAAGGCATCTCTACCCAACAGTCTCTATTTTCTCGTATTGCCGTCTTGAAGCTGGTAAGGGAAACACGTGTCAGGGGAGGGAATTCTTGGGGCCTCCTCCGCAGGCTGCAGCCCCAGCTCAGGGAGAGGAAACCCCACCACCTTCTCTCAGCTCTCTTCCCAGCTTTCCCTCAGGGGAGGAGGAACTGCTCATTTGATCGCTGAGAGACTAAGTTCCTAAGGGAACTCATTTCTAAAGTGGGTGAAGCCATTGCTTTGAAAAGTAACGTGCATCTGTGAAAAACTCTCTTCCCAGTTCTCCACCTGCCCCTGCTGGACAAGGCTGGAGTGAACATCTCATCCAGGTGAGGGGCAGAGAAAATGCTGATGTCCTAACATGGAGTGGATCAAAATTATAGATACACACACACACACACACACACACACACACACAGCCGGACCTCATTGTGTGTGTTTTTAAAAACTTTTTTAAGGACTAGAAGGCTATTTACACTTATGTTAATGCTTACTAATACCTTTATAATGATTATGTGTTATTTGTATAATCAGAAAAAAATTAATCGATAGGACAGGTAAGACCGGATTGACAATGGATTGCAATAAAAAAAGACCCAAGGGTGCAGCAGACCCACCTCGACATGAGGCTTCTGATGTCGCCTCAGTGGTAAGTTGAGCACATCAAGCCTATCTGACCTAAAGAATCTGCCAGAAAAACCCTCGTACAGAATACGACCATCCTCCAGGGGAGATAGCTCAAAGGACATTAAGCTACTAACAGTCTGCCTGGCACACAATAAGTCTTTAAACTCCAGAATTTATAAGTATTGAATTGGCCAAAAAGTTCGTTTGGGTTTTTCCATACGAACTTTTTAGCCAACCCAATACTTCAGGAACACATGCTCCAAGATCATTTGGGTATTTGCCTCAAGGTGCAGAAAGAAGAATCCCAGTTTCCCCAGTTCCTGCCTGGCCTTACCCGCTCTGCTGCCAACACTGCACATCAATCATCCCAGTGGCGAACAACCAATGTCAGGGGCAGCAGGCCGGGTGTTAAGCTGGACGTAATTCGAACTGTGTGGCTTTAATCCTCAATACACAGAATGTGTGGTTAGTGCAGTGTTCTGTGATTTTAAAGAAGCCCTTCCTCCTTTTCCCCACTGTGTTCCCCAACCCCTTTAGAATTCCCTTTTCCTTAGGCTTCTACATCCCTGTTAGCACCATCCCCCTCCTCTGAGCCACTGTTGTTAGAGCTGGAAGGATACTGGAGAGCACCCAGCTCAGCCCCTCATGTAGAAACCCAGCAGGACCCTGTGGGACTCCTGGGCACAAAAGCCTTTCTGTGTCCCTTGTTTCTTATTTGTAGGAAATAGGCTTCACTCAGCCTCCTTGACCTTCCCTGAGTTCCAAAGGGCAGGTTCAAACAGTTACTGATTAGGAAGGGAGGGGCTGCAGAGACAGGGGAGGAGCAGTGGAGAAACCACAGTGCAGCCAGTGAGGCAGGGTCCTGGTGCCCCCTCAGGGGATGCACGTCACAATGTCTTTGAGCTGTTTTGCAGACACTGAAACTCCCTCCAGGGGGGAGAAGTTAACTGTCTGCCACCCACGAGCACGGAGACCCCAGACCAGTTGGAACCAGAAAGTTTATGATGCCGACTCCTGCTTACCTCCCCACCAACCAGTCAGAAGAATGTCCACGAGCTGACCACGCCCTCTTTGAACCATTACTATAAAACTCCTCACTACCCCCTCCAGGTCGGGACACACAGTTTTGAGGGCATTAGCTGTGGCCCCCTCTGCCTGGCAAGGCAATAAGGCTATTCTTTTCTACTTCACCCAAAACTGTCCCCAAGATTCAATTTGGTACCAGGGTACAGAGGCGGAATTTTGGCTACAATGTTACTGACAAGGAATTGGTGTCACAGGAAGTGAAGCAAACTTGTCCAATGCCAGCCAGGTCCTCAGTAGCGGGGCCCGGCCATGAGCACAGACAGGCACTGTGTTCACTGCATCTGGGGACCAAATAACTGACACTTAAATATAAAGATGGGGCTGGTGTAAGGGAATGCGTCATCGATCATCGGTTCTGGATTTGATGTCTCTCTGACCCTGGTCTTGGGCAAATCGCTCTGCATTCTGAGCCTAAGTTTCTGCTTCTATACAAAAACCATCCAGAAGGACTTTTGTAGGGGTGAATGAGATAATACATGTGATAAAAGCAGTTTGTAAACTGCAAAAAAAATTATACACATTGTAGACATTGTTATTTTCAACTGCTGGTTAGACACTTTTCCAGAAGAATGTGCATTTTAAAAGAGATTTTCACCTGGTAAGAATCCTGGAGGTAAGGCCCTCTCAAACACTGCTGGCGAGAACATGAACGGCTACAATGACCTGGCAAGATCTATTAAAATTCAAAATATACACCTACTTTGCCCCCTAAATCACACGTAAGAGCTCCTACCCCTAGAAACAAAAGTAGAGTGTCAAAGAATATGCGTACAGGATGGTTACTGCACCAGAGTCTGTAGTGACTACAAGTGGAAACTCACTCAATACAGGAAAAGGTTAAACACCCCAAGAACACTCACACCATAAAATATTCTTCAACTAATAAAAAGAATGTGGTCTTGTTCAATCTGTATTGATTGACCTGGGGGGATTTCTGTGATATATGGTTCAGAGAAAAACAAGTTGCAGAGAAATGTACTTAAGTGATTTCAGTTTTGTAAGACTAGGACTAAAATAATCCCCTACATTTGTGTTAAGAAAGAGCAAGGGAAGGAGGGAGAGAAGGAGTGTGGGACAGAGAAAGAGGAGAAAAGAAAGTGAATAATAAGAGTGAGGTCTCATGAACCCAGAGCAATGGGTGTCCAGTGGTAGAATTTCAGGATGTTTAGCCAATGGGAAAATAAATTCAAAACGAAGTCAGGGAAACATCAAATACGATGAACAGCAGGAGTCTCTGCTTGGGCATGCGGCCGCCTCTCCAGGCACTGACTTCTCCATTCGGAAGCCCCAGGGTTCACAGTCCTCACTCGCCAGCCCAGGTGTCTGCAGCCGCTTAGGTAAGTCATCCGGATGCCCATCTCTGCAGGGAACAGGAGTCTGCAGGGGGAAGTTCATCCAAGTTTTTGGATTTGCCAAGATCTCATTCTTGGGTTCTCCACTAATCTTTAGGATGGAGCCTAAGGTGCAAGCCAAGGTTATAAAAGCAGAGGCAAGCAATCAAGTGTTCTTGACAATAAAGTTGCACCCTGCAGAGCACAGAGTTGATGGCTCTCAGCACGTAATGACCAATATGGGTTGCTGTTGTAAGGAATCGCATGTTGTAATCATAATAAAACACTCCTCCGCAGACAGAGAGTGCCGGTCTCACGCACGCCTTGTTGCTTCACTACTGCCAAGCATCCGGACTCGGGCTCAGAAGGAAACACAGACAGAGAAGCACTCAGTGTGCAGCTGAAGGAGCAGATTCCAGTTTTCATCAGTCAGGAAGCCCACACGTCAAGAAGGTGGGCAGCTGGCTAACAAACGGGAGCAACGCTGCATCACGGGACCTTAGAGTTCCCGGCTACTTCAAGGCAACGGCGAGCCGAGCTATGTGCAGTCCAGCAAAGACAGTTGTTCTTTTTTTTTTAACACCTTTATTGGAGTCTAATTGCTTTACAATGGTGTGTTAGTTTCTGCTGTATAACAAAGTGAATCAGCTATACATATACATACATCCCCACATCTCCTCCCTCTTGCGTCTCCCTCCCACCCTCCCTAACCCACCTCTCTAGGTGGTCACAAACTCCTTAAATGCCAACTTGTCCAGGACACCTTTTCCTCACCAGCAAAGTGCACTGTTCTTCCTCTGTGCATACCTGGTACCTCGCTTTACCCCTTCTCGACACCTGCTAAATGGCACTGCTATTAGTTATCCGCACGTCTCACTTTGAGATCATTTCCATCTTTATGTCACCCCCGTCCTCACCACGGCTCAGCAGGCTGTGGACCTTGATGAAGGCTGATGAGTGTTGAATGAACCTGCTCCTTCCATACGAGGCTCTTCATAGGCACAGCAAAGGTTAAAGAGCCTGGGCTGAGAATCAGGACAAGGGAATCCCAGTTCTGGTTCTATCTCTAACCTCTCAATGAAGTCAGACAAATCCCTCGGCTCGCCTTGGATTAATTTACCCATGAGCACAGCACGAAATCTTGAGACTGGGAAAAACAGTAAGGAACTGACGGGGGAAATCATGACCAAGTAGCAGTAAGACGCATGCCCTCTCCCTCGGGTCCCCCCTACCTGTGCAACAGCAAACGCCTGCCTCGCTGGTGAGAGTGAGCTCAGGCATTGCCTCCTCATGGAAGCCTTCCATGCCTACCCAAGGAGACTTGGAACCCACTGTACACTCTACGGTTAACTACTTGGGACTCTTTATCTACACTCTACTGCAAGTTCTTTGCGAGAGGGTTCAGAGGGAAACGCAGTGAATCTGTATCTGTGTATCCCCAGGGCCTAATATAACACCTGGTCCACAGTTGGCACCCAATAAAAATAGGTGAACAAGTAAATGGGTGGATCAATGAGGGAGGGAGGGAAGGAAAGAGGGAAATCTTTGTATCTTGGGCTCTGGTTTGGTTAAAATGACTCTGAGCTGATCTAATGATAGAATTGGTGTCTCCAGTCTATTTGCTGATGAAATAACATGGAAGTTCTCTAAGATTTGGGGACTTGAAATCTAAATATGATTTCTCTCTTAATCTGTCCTTGTTTATAAATTAACTTCACCCACTGGCAATACCAGGATGAATCACACCATCTACAGAATATTTTCCCAAATACGAGTGGGAAGGAAAAGGATTGCTTGTTGGGCACATTATATATGATCTTCCATTTAATCCTCACAACAAGTGTGTACAGTCAGTGTTATGAAGTACATTATATGGGTAAAATAACTCAGATCTAAGAGGTGAAAAATTCATCTATGGTCATCCTGCAGGAAGCGGCAGGTCCAGGGTTCACCAGAAGCCAAACCCAGTGGCCTACAAAATACCTATAAGGAAATTATTTCCTGTCCATCTCTATAGAAAATCATGGAGACGCAATGTCCATTGAAAAAGGATGGGAAGGGAGAGAGGCGACTGGTTCACTCTGAATCTGATCAGCCAACACCGCTCGCTCGCCAGCCCATCTCTGGCCCACCCACAAGCCCTGACCGACTGTGCCCAGCCCGAGTGGGTAGCGATGGACATACTCCCACCCTGGAACGTACTTGCCCACCTCCCCAAGGGAGCCGCTCTGTGATGTGCAAACCCACCTCTGCTGGGCTGCCCGAGAGGCGTGAAGGGGCTGTGCGCGTAGAAATGGACTCTTTCACTTAGCAGGAGGCAGGTAATTTCTTTTGTCCCTGCTGATGCATTATTGATTGTGATGAATGTCAGAGTGGGAGCCCATTCCAGGAGCCATTAAACAATAATTTCATCTCCGGTGGGTAATTGATTGTCAGGGGCCCACAGTGGCTGGTGGTGAAGTGGTGGTAACGTGAATGTTTTTATTTAGGGCAGGATGTGAAGGGAAGATGGCATGATTTATTTATCAAAAATCAAGCCCGGTTTGCAGGAACGGGAAGCTGAGATGGGAAGTTGACCTTCTCCGAGATTCAGGCCGCCTGTCTGCAGAGGTCAGATTCCTGCTACTCAGATCAGGGACATATCAGGGACTCTCTCCTCTGCCTGCTCCCAACCGCCACCCTCCCTACCCAAACGGAAAATCCAAGGCATTGACTTTCAAAAATCAACATTCCTCCTCCATCCCCACTTCACAAGCCTTCCCAGCCTGTATACCCACCATCGAAATCCAGATGTGCATTCTCTTCATACAGGACAGTTCAGATCTACTGGGCCCCTGAGTTCACACCATGTAGGGCCCTCCCCGTGCCTCCCCACGAACCCAGGGCCCACTTATTCCCCGAGCTCCAGATGACAGCACCTGCTGAGGGAGCCCGATCCACCTCGATCCCCAGGTGAAAGTGTGAGTTGTTCTGCCCCCAAATTCTATGGCAATTCACTCATGTCTCTACATAGAGCTATGATACTGTGTTCTGAATATTTGTTGAGAAGTCTGTCTTGACCATCTGGTCAATGATTCACACTCTTTTCTGGATTATAAACTTACAGAATTTGATGAAAACTATGAAATGTCTCCCTAGGGAAGAATGTGAGCATCTTAGCAGATACACAAAATGTTGCACACAGTTTTAGGGTGTCTACTGATCCCCCAAAAACCATTCTTGGGACTCAGGTTAAGAATCTCTACTCTGGGGCTTCCCTGGTGGCGCAGTGGTTGAGAATCTGCCTGCCAATGCAGGGGACACGGGTTCGAGCCCTGGTCTGGGAAGATCCCACATGCCGCGGAGCAACTAGGCCCGTGAGCCACAACTGCTGAGCCCGCGCATCTGGAGTCTGTGCTCCGCAACAAGAGAGGCCGCGATAGTGAGAGGCCCGCACACCACGATGAAGAGTGGCCCCCGCTCACCGCAACTGGAGAAAGCCCTCGCACAGAAACGAAGACCCAACACACCCAAAAATTAATTAATTAATTAATTAATTAATTAAAAAAAAAGACTCTCTACTCTGACGGAGCCAAGGCCAGTATCTTATTCACCTTTGTGTCTCCAGGCACAATGCAACGTGTGGAACATAGTAGGAGCTTAACAAATGCTTGGTGAATGGGTGCAGACTGTCTGCACGGGGCTCATGAAAGTGGGTGTGTAGGCTTCACTGGGAGCTGCAGGCCTCAAGCATTACTGAGCGAAGAGATAGGAAGTGATACCTGGAACCGTGCAGGGGGAGCTGTTGCCGCCACCCTGAGCTGGGCCTCGGTCCATGTTTTAGCTTCATAACCGGGAAGACAGGATGAGGAAGGGCATGAATGCTGCACAGTGCCACAGAGCTTCGTAGAACTGAACTGGAAACTGCAGACAGCACCCGGGTGCGGGGACTAAGGCCAAGGAGACCCAAAGACTTACCCAAATCTCTGGGCCTCACCCTTCTCATTTCTGTTTTTAGAACTGGAAGACTTATCATGTCCAAAAGGCCTGGGCACAATAATTTCACCCATAACAATAAAAAACAACCCAGCAGCAAAGGCGCTCCCACCATCAGGCTCTCGGGACACGGGCTTTGCCCTCAGCCCCGTAAACGTGACCCTGTGTTCCCTGGAACACCCTCTCTTACAGCGAGGACGTTGCTCAGTCTGCAGCTTTAAAGGCTTCTGCTCCCAAACACAGGGCTGCTGCAGGAAAAGTTGTACCGCCTCACGTGCGGAACGAAGATGCTGGAATCAGTGCCTAAATCTGAACATTAGCTCTCACCTGGGCCAGTTACTAAAACACTCTGTGCTTCAGTTACTTGACTATAAAATAAAAGCAAAATAATTCCTACTCCTGAAGACTGTGAGAAGAACAAGTGAGCACTGAGGGCTCAGAACACATAAGCCCTCAGTAAACGTTAGCCATTACTATTACTATAGTGGGGAGGAGTGGGTCGATATTGTTATTGCAGTAAAGAGTTTTCAGAGTATATGTGTGTGGAAGGATAGGCTTATTTTATTTTATTTTATATTTTAGCTCAGACATCAGTTGAGCGGCAATTCTTCTATCAGGAGCATCCTGTCCTCCAAAGATAAGAAAGCCACCTCCCCAACAAGCTCCCCATCAAAGAGCCCCCATTCCCTCTACATACAAAACAAGCCAGTCCTCAAAGTAGGCCTCCAAAGCTCAGACCTGGAACCATCGTTGGCAGCTCCAGCCCACAAGGAAATGGTCCTTTCTTTTGATCTCTTGTTGCAGTTACAGTATGTAAATGCATATTCTCTTGATACACACTGTTTAACATTTATTGTGTATTTCATAAGTTAGATATCTCAAAGACTGGACAACACTTCAGAGCAGAAAGTGTAGCTCATCTTTTGGTTAGGGTCCTGCCAGTGACTGCTGGGTCCCCCTCGGGCTACCCCCATGTACTGAAAAGAGCACTGGACCTTAAATCAAAGACCTAGGTTTAGGTTCTTTCCCTTGCTGGTCTAGGACCCTGGGCAAGACACATGGGCATCACATGTGCATGACCCTGATAGTCACCCACCCCACAATATCTGTTCTCTACTTCATCACTAAATAATAAAACTCCTGCTTTTAGTTTATACGTGGCCACTTGGAATAAAGACAACATTGTCTAGTCCCCTTGAAGCTAAGTGTGGCCAGGTGACCAAGTTCTAGCTAATGAGACCAAAGGGGCAGGTGTGTGAGATTTTGTCCTTTCTTGGCCTATTTCTCCCTTCTGCTGCCTGGAATATATACACAATGGCTGGCGCTGTTTCTAGCTGCCATCATGGACCCATTTGGAAAAGGGCCACACCCAGGAACGGAGAAGCCTGGATCCCTAACAATACCACCCCTGGGCTGCCTACTTCCAAACTTCATTTTAAATGTTTTCTGTATAACGGCTATTATTTGAGGTTTGGTGTTACTTGCAGCCTGACTCCAATCCTCACTAAATGCTCTGAATCCTAGGTTCCTCATCACTACAATGCAGATCATAACTCACATTCACATGACACATAAAGGAAATATTAAAAATGTAAACTCTTTGCTACAGTAGAAGTTGAATTATCAGTACTTACAGAGAAAATGAAAAGAAGGAAAGTACAAGGGAGGGGATAAGAAAGACAGACTAGTGATTTGTGTGGACATCGGGATGGCATTTTGGGGTGAGTGCATCAGGCTTAAGGGCTGAGCAGGGCCCTGGAGAGACCGCCCCGCTTTGCTATCTTCAGATTCTAACCAGCACAAGCTGTTCTTCACCATAACACCCCACATCCCTGAACATGGATGCAAAAATGAGCTGGAGGAAGCCCCTGTGGGAAAAGTTAGGAAGTCCAGGGGTCAAGTCAAGGGTCAGTCAAGTCAGTCAAGTCAAGGGTCAAGGGGGCCAGGCGGGAAGAAAAATGGCAACCTGGTGTCACCTTCAATGAACCTGAAAAGGTGAAGGGGGGAAAAGTAATGTCTGACATCGAGGAAGAGAGTTTATCTGTCTCCACTGCCTGAGAAAGTGGATTGATGGTGGGTTTCTGTCTTCCTCTCTATTTATTTAGTCACAACTCCATCACCTTGTGAGCTGGAACCACCAGCTCCCCCAGAACCCTCCACCACTTCTCCATCTGCAGAAAGTCCCTGCAGAACTCGGCCCCATCCTCTAGATCCAGCCACCCTCCTGCCATGGCTGACAGGTGGACAGACGGTGAACGGTGAGGCCTGTACCAGGCGCTGGACTCCACGAACTCGGGCCTCTCCTTTCTGCCTCCTCACCTGAATCACTCACACATGCCTCTTCTGCACCTCCAAGTAAGTTCCCTCATCCACGCCAGCTCCTCCAAGATGTCTTCTGCCCGCCTTCCCCACACACCTGCACGACCTTCTCTGCGTGCCAGGTTTGCACATCTGTCCTTTGTCGTCCCCCAAGAGAGGACAGTCCCGAAGGCAGGAACTCGTCCCTCCCACAGTGACTTTCTCTACAACAGGTTGGTTTGCTGGGCTTCGAAATGATTTCAACTAAAATGTGCTGAGCCTGTGATAGACACGTTACCGATCCTATCAGCTAAGACCCACGTGGCCTTCCCAGTTTATAAACAGGGAAGTTTGAAGATGCCCCCGACCTCATGGCCATTAAGTAGTGTAACGAGGATCTGAGCCCAGCTTCTCGGCCTCGGAGCCTAGGGTTTCCATCTCCCTTCTCTGTCTAATCATCAGCCCAGGACACAGAGACTAAAGAGGCCGGTGGGCCCGTATCTGTGAGCTCCCTCATCCATCCCTGAGCAGCCGTCTGTGTGGACGGTGTCTCCCCTACTCACTTCCCCTTTGCTCCATCCACTGTCTGCAAGGAAACCCCGACTGCCCCCCTCCTCTAAGCCTGTGTGTCTTGTGCTTCTAGGTCTTTGCCCAGGGAGTCCGACATCCCCCCCTCAGCTCAGCTAGAGGCTGTTCTCTGCACATCGGCATAAGGGAGTGTTTTTTTTTTCAGAAGTCAATGCAGCAGCTGATTTCTCATTACAGCCTCCCTGCACCTGGGGGGCAAGGGCGCTTCCTTCCCCTCACGGTTCCCACAAGTGCTTGTGAGGGCAGGACAAACCAGGCCAAATCCTAAACAGGGACTTTTGGAGCCATTTGTGTTTATCCGTTTGAAGGAGCAGGATCCTTTTATTTTTTACAAGAGAAAACTGAGGAACAGAGAGTTTAAAGAAATTGTCTAAGGACACACAGGCAATAAGCAACGGAGTCAGATGTGCAGGTCTCACCTGTGACCCCTGAATACACAGAACCAAACAGCCATTCCAATCAGAGAGCAGCAGGAAACCCTGAACCCTTGCTAAGCTCCCCCTCCCCTCCTCCCACCTTCCCCTCCACCTGGCTCCTGCAGCCCCACAGAACCCTGGGATTCCATGAAAATTGCTGAAAAATTAGTACAGAATTTAAAAATGGCTAACTTGACTCCGTCAGCTATTTCCCTCTGATGCAGACATGAGATGATTTCTTTTCTGTCTGAACAAAGTTCCTACAGCAGGAATGCTTCTCTCTTGGAAAATCTTGAGGACCTGTGAGTCTTCCACTGTTCATTACCTTCTAGGGTGAAGGCAGGAAAATCCCGGGTCTGTGAGGCCTCCATCCACCCCTGTACAGGGCAAGAGTGCTAGGGACCAAGTTCCAGGCAGGGCAGGTCTTTGTCTCGTAGCCACTGCCATCCCAGGGCAAAGGACAGCACCCAACGCATAGTGAGTGCTCAGAAAACTTTGATAAATGGTCCAAAACACTGTATAAAAACCTCTCAGGGAACGAACCATCCTTATACCTCCCAGCCTTCTTTTCTCTGGGTTAAAAAAAAAAAATCAGACTACGTTTTCTTCCCAACCCTTCAAATATTTGGGTTTCCACTAACCATCTTTAAATTACCCAATGACCTATCCCCAGATTTTTCAATTCTTTTATAAAATATACAGCCCAGTCTAACTATGTTTATTCTTTGAGCGAATAGTTAATGAGCACCTACTGTGTACAGATGCTGTGAAGTGCTAGGAAACAGAAACGATGGAGACAGTTCCTGCCTGCCAGGACCTCAGGGAGTGAGCCCCACAATCATAGAAGCTGGAGACATAGCTGCCACAGGGCTCCTGGAGCCTGGGGGTTGGGCAGTCCCTTCCTGGTGGCTTCTATCTGGTGTCTAGATCTCTTGTGACTTTTAAATGACCCAGCCCCCTGAGATTGCAGAGAACCATTGAGAGTATGAAGTCACAGCCTTGCTGCAGGGTCTGGCTCCATCACTCAGGCCTGTGCGTGTTTAGACAAGTTCCTTAAATGCTCTGTTCCTCAGTTTTCTCCTCTGCAAAGTGTTGATGGTAAGAGGACTAAAGGAAATAAGCTCGCAAAGGGCTGAGAACAGTTTCTATACAGACTGAGTATCCAGAATGGGGAGCCTGTGTCCCCACTTGTCTCAGGCACCCCCAGGAGGGCTGGGGCTTCGTCATGGGGGAGTTGCACACGTTCCCTGGCCCTGTCCCACCACAGTGCATCAGACTGCTTGGTGCCCCTCAGTCCACTACACTCTTGGCTCCGTCCCTCTGTCATACCCACTCCAGAGAGGACACTGCCTACGACCCCAGCCTCCCCGGGTCTGGCCAAGGGACTTGATTTTTGAGTCAGTGTCTGTTTTAAGCAAAGCGGTTAGAAGCAGACTGGTCGTCAGGGCCCTACTTCTGGGTGGTTCTAAGATCCGTCATGGGATGGGGAGTGTAAACGTCCACATATGGCCCCTGGCAGTGAGGCTGCATAAGACACATCCTGACACTCTGCTCCTGAAGCCTCCCTCCTCAGATGATTCCTGAGCACATTTTCTCGCACGGGAGACACAAAATGCCTCTTGAAATTCAACATTAATAATAGTTTGTTAACATTGGAAAGCCTTTGGCTGAACAATGTTATTATGACATTGTGGATTCAAAACTTGGCTCCTTTGAAAGGGAACCCTCCTACACTGTTGGCGGGAATGTAAATTGGTACAGCCATTATGGAGAACAGTATGGAGTTTCCTCAAAAAATTAAAAATAGAGTTGCCGTATGATCCAGCAATTCCACTCCTGGGCATATATCCAGAGGAAACTATAATTTGAAAAGATACATGCACCCCAATGTTCATAGCGGCAGTATTCACAATAGTCAAGACATGGAAGCAACCTAAATGTCCATCAACAGAGGAATGGATAAAGAAGATGTGGTACATATATACAATGGAATATTACTCAGCCATAAAAGAATGAAATAATGCCATTTGCAGCAACATGGATGGACCTAGAGATGATCATACTAAGTGAAGTAAGTCAGAAAGAGAAAGACAAATACCATATGATATCACTTATATGTGGAATATAAAATATGACACAAATGAACTTATCTACAAAACAGAAATAGACTCACAGACATAGAGATCAGACTTGTGGTTGCCAAGGGGGAGGGGGACGGGGGAGTGTTTGATTGGGAGCTTGGGATTAGCAGATGCAAACTATTATATATACAATGGATAAACAACAAGGTCCTACTGTATAGCACAGGGAACAATATTCAATATCCTGTGATAAACCATAATGGAAAAGAATATGAAAAATAATGTATATGTATGTATAACTGAATCACTTTGGTGTACAGCAGAAATTAACACAAATTGTAAATCAACTATACTTCAATAAAATAAATTTTAAAAAAAAATGGCTTCTTTGGGTTGTAGTTTCCTCAGGTGTGATTTAAAGGGAACATTCTGTTCACACTGATACCAGAAACCACAGTTCTTCACTGTCCACTTAACCCAGGTGCAAAACCACTAAAATTGTGTAAGCCATTAAAATTCCATGGAACAAGAGACTGGGAGAGGATCTTAGAGTCTGGTTTGGGCCAATCTGTCTCAGTTTTTAGCTCATAAGGAAACCAAGGCCCAGAAAAGGCAAGTGACTCTACCAAGGCCACCAGCAGTGTCTGGTCCTTTAACCTTTTCATGATGTGATGGGTGATGGGAGCTGGGAGGGACCTGATGATCCACGATGGATCAAAAGCCGTGATGATCTTTCTTGTGGAAGGAAAAGAGCTTCCAAGTCTGCAAAATGATGATAACGAGAGAGCTGTCGTGAGGACTGAATGAGATAGTGTATTTGGACAACTTAGCCCAGTGCTGGGCACGTTAAAATGCAGAAAAAACAAGGTCACCTGTGCCAGGCCCAAGAGAAGATGCTTCCACAGACGTTATCTCACAGCCACACTCTGTACCATCCCCCTACCTTCTGAGCTTCCTTTCTCTGTTGCTGACCAACTCATTGAGATGCCCTAAAGGAGAGGTCCCAGGTTGTCGTGTGTGGCGGTCACCAGAACTGCCCCCAAGAGCTCTGCCTCTCCTCCATCAGGACACGTGACAGGACGCCACTTCCCCTCCCCGTTTCCCGGCCAACGACGTGAGAGCAGCAGGGACTGACTCCCCACCGTGTGTGATCCATTGCTCCTCTCTTTATCTCGGTCAAGGTGAGCCACCAAGTGTGAGTCGATGGCTCTTCCATCAGCCTGGTCCCCAATGGCAAACAATGCCTCTACAGAGGCTTTGTAAACAAGAAATAAAACTTGGCTATCTCAAGCCACTGCGGTTTTGAGTTTGTTACCATGGCTTTAATCTAACTTATCCTGGCTGATACACTCTGGAATTATGAGGATAAGAGATGTCTTGTTTTTTTTTTTTTATCCTTTGCACCCCTTTTCTACAGTTTCAAGCGGATCTTTCCTACACATCACACTAGCCCGGGACTGCTTTTTCTTCTAACGTTAAAGCATTTGCCAACCTGAAAGCTCTCCTCTCCTCCCCAACACTTGACCCCTTTAGACTAACAAATGACCCCTGAATGAAGGGCAAGAAAGCAGTTCAAAGACTCCTCCCCTTCCCTCCCCACACCCTGCCTCCCTGGCCTCTGCCTAAACTAGCAATAGATGAAGCAGTTGTGTTTTAATAAAGAAAATTGATTTACCTTTTCAGCATTTTAACAAATGGCAGTGCACACAGATCTCTAAAGATGTATGCCCACAATTTGCAAAATTATTTCTCTATCGATCAGCACGGGTTTGTTTTTCGTAGGTTCAGTCCATTAAGTAGTAACGTGCAGGTGGGTAATTGAGTCAAGGCTGTGAAGTCCTCAGTAAAGGCAGATACCTGTGGATTCCAGGACTGAGGGCTGTCAGGTGCGTAGCAGGATGCCTGGGACCTCCCAGGGCAGGAAAGAAGGCCCCAGAGAGTCTGGGAAAGGAGGTGATGCTCAAGCTCCGAAGCGCCAGACTGTTTGACATTAGAATGTCACGCTGCTGGTGGCTCTGACAGCTCGAGCCCGCAGGACCGATGGTCAGCCTGGGCTCTTCGGTCTGACAAGGGCAAGAAATGCCGAGGGTGGCATCAGAGACAGGCAGTCGGCAGCCTCTCCGACGCCATCTCACCACCTCAGTCCCTACCCAGCACGGGGCCCTTAACCCCACCTCCACCCCTTCCCTGGTTTTTGCACGTAACCCAGCAAGTGGGGCCTCTCAAAGGCCTGCGTTTTAGAAGAAGATTTCAGGAGGATACCCATGCAAATATTAACAGGTATTTTCTTGGGGTGGTAGCATAGAGCTGGTTTTTATAGGTAAGAAGGCTTACCTATATTTTCTAATTTTTTATAGTGATCTCGTGCTGCCTTGATAATAAAAGCAAAAGCTTTAAAAAAAAAAATCCAATGACCTAGTTGGCTCATGACTCAGTAGAAATCCGGCACACGCGGGATGTGCCCAAAGACTTGTCGAACTGCACGCGTGCTCTCTTAATGACTGTCACTCTGCTTCATTAAAAACAAAAGCAAGAAAACAGGGGAGAAGGAAGGGAGGAAAGATGAAAAGGAAAGAAGGAAAAGAATGCAAGATGCCACGAGCAGTGTGTGCAGACACCGTGCTGGATGCGGAGGGCGGAGATGAAGGTCAATGTTCCCGGGATCAAGGAAGCCGGGTCTGAAAGGGAAACAAGTGCAGATGGGGCCCAGGGCATCGGCCAAACCGTGAGCGAGGGAAGAGAGAAGCTCTCTCTCTCTTCAGGGAGAGAAGCTCTCTCTCTCTTCGGGGAGTCGGGGAGAGGAGTAAAAAAGGCATCTTCAAAAAGGTGGCGTTTGAACAGGAGACTTGGTACTAAGAGAGGAGACAGTATAAGGGGTTTACCCCCATCCTGTTGGAGAGAAGACTCCTAAAGAGTAAAGTTGTTTCCAAAGCTCAAGAAGAGGATGGACCTGTGATGTGGAATTCCAGGCCCTGAAACAGAAGGCAGAGAGGTACCCGGGCAGGGACCTTGCCTCAAACCAAGCCCCATGAGAAATGCCTACTCTGCGTCTCCAGAAAAACGGCCTCATTCAGAGGGGCGCTGTCCTCGCCTGTCCAGGCAGGAGAATCACTGCCTTCCCCCAAAGAATACGGGATTGCACGCTTTCTATCGCTTGCCCTGTATCCTTTTAGTTTTCTGCTCCTAGCACCAAGATCCACCCTCCGTTTGGAGGACAAAAAGCAAAGTAGCCTGACAGCTAATTGCTTTTTCAGTGGGAAGACATCCCTCTCTTCTGAGCAAATATGGACACAGGATGTTATTCTAGGAACTCTTCGTCTCTGTGTAGTTACTTGTGTGATTCAGTGATATTTGCTCTTTCAATCACCCAACAAGGATTTCATGTATTCATTCAACAAATATTTACCTGCAGATATGTTTAATGAATGCTTAGGTGCGATGTGATCTTTACTACTCAAACCCTACGAATGGCTTCCCATGTCACGCGGAATGAAAGCCAAAGTCCACATCGTGGTCCCTGAAGCCTCTGTGATCTGGGCCATACAACCTCCCTGAAAGCATCTCTGCTCTCTTCACTCCTTCCTTCCGGCTACACCAGCCACCTTGCTATTCTCCTATTCCTCAAGCACCCAGATATATTTCTATTGCGCTTAGTTTTTTGCTTCTAGCCTAAAGACCTTCCCCAACCCCCAATACACAAGGCCAAAGACAGCTATCTCCTTCAGACAGCCTTTTCATGCCCTTACAATGCCTTCAAGCCTTTGAAATGTCACCTTATCAGAGACGCCTTCCCTGGCTACCTGCGAGCCAGAGAACCAACTCCCCACCACTATGCATCCTCTTTATCATGCTGTGTTTTTTCCGTAGTACTTCTAACAATTGTCATATGTCCATCTGTTTAATCATTATTGCCTGGATTCTCCCAACCCAATGCAAGCCCGTGAGAGCAGAGACTTTGTCCACCATTGTGTGTCCAGTGCCTAGCACGGCCCAGCATACAGTAGCTGCTCAATAAACATTTGTTCAACGACTTAACGAATATGGGTATCAGGGCTGGGGCTGGGTGGGAGCTACAGTCATACAGTGGGTTTCTGTGCTGCCCACCATCTCCAAGACCAGCTCTGTTCCTTCATTTAAAGGAGAGCAAGCTGGTGCGCCTGCAGACTGACAATAAGAAGTGTCTGAGTGAAACTCTCGGGCCTGACTACTGTCAGAGACAAGACACAGAACTAAATGATCCATTGTTGGGTTCCGGTCTGGCAGTTCCCATCTAACCTGTGAGTGCCGGGTAATTGGATTGGTAATGGGATACGGAGACTTTCACCTTGAGGTCACTGCCTCGCTTCCAGCCCAAGGGACGGCTGTGGCTGAAAGTCATTGCTCTTGGGGAACAGTTCCAAGATCACCAGGAAACGTCAGAATCTGAGCTTCCATTGAAGACTGTGCCCAGTTTCAAGGAGAGAGCTTGCACGTCTGTTTCTACACTGTCTTGCACCCGTGATCCCCTAGAAGGTAACGTGAGGCCTTGGCGGAAGTCCTACCCAGGGCCACAGAGGAATATAGGAGGCCTGGCCAGGCCGAGGAGCCCCGACTCTTCCTCAGAAGCGCCCCAAAACACGGAGGTGTCATGGGCCAGCGGGCACTCGGGCTGCGACTTTACCTTTTCTGTTTGACTTTTCCCATGTAACAACCAATGGGTAGAAACTCTGGCCCAATGGCCGGATTGTTCCACCTGGTCATAAAGAGCAGGGGAAAGGCCAGGGCTCTGAAGACTGAAAACGTGGTTTTGCATCCTGGACTGCACTTCCCTGGTTACGTAATCCTGGACCGATTTGTTCACTTCTTTGCATTTCCCTTTTCTCATCCATAAACTGAGATAAAAACACATGCCTTGCAGCACTGTCGTGAAGGTTAGAACTGCTGCATCTAATTCATTCAGCAGACTGTCTCACGCACAGTAGGAGCTCAAGAAATTATAGCAACTGATCGATAGAGACCCTCGTCCCAAGAGGAGGAAAAAGATGTGTCCAAAAGGTCCATTTATGTATCATTTATCAACGGTTGATTGAGGACCAACTAAGCAAAGGGCACAGTGCTGGGTGCTAACTAAACAGCTGGTTCGCCTAGAGTAAACAATGGGGGCTCAGCCCCAAAGGGCCACTGTTTCAGGACACTCTTACAGAAGTCAGAAAATAATCACATCTCCACAAAAACCGCAGGCGAGGGACATTTAGGTTGCTTCCATGTCCTGGCTATTGTAAATAGAGCTGCAATGAAGGGTGGGAGGGAGACACAAGAGGGAGGGGATATGGGGATATATGTATATGTATAGCTGATTCACTTTGTTTTTCAGGAGAAACTAACACACCATTGTAAGGCAATTATATTCCAATAAAGATGTTTAAAAAAAAAAAAAAAACCCGCAGGCAAAGGGCACTCCACTTGCGAACAGGAAGGGTCCCTGAGGGCAGGGTGTTAGTCTTGTTCCCTCATCTCTGCCTGGCCCTCCCCGGGGCCTGTTACAGGGCTGCGGCGTGCAGTGGGTATTCAGCATACATTTGACCAATTTAAAGAAGAGCGAAAGGGATGCAGGCAGAAGGAAAGTCTGCGGCCTTACTAGCTCCTTCCTGCACCGCCAGCGCTAGTCCTCTGGGGATCCATGGCAAATCTCCCCACCCCGACCCTGTAGCCTGTCCTGCAGCCTCCTCAGCCAGGCTGGGCCTGACTCACTATGGCACGTGGCTGCGGAGCTGACAGCGGCGGCCTGACGGCGGACATGCGACTGCACTACAGCCTGCAGGAACGGGCGGCAGGCGGGGTGAGGCAGGCGGCTCCCTGTCGCATAAGCCGGGCCATCCGGGCACACGGCCGGGCCAGGAGAGGGCGGGACGGCGCCTGCGAGCAGCCCTAGCGCCCCAGCCTGTCCCGGCCTCACTGCACCTGCAGGCCTCAGGTGACAGCCCGGATGCGCGTCTGTCCTGTTCTGAGAGACCTGTAAACGAAGCATAGAGAGTTCTCACTCTCCTGTGCCAGGGGCGCGGCCAGCTCAGCACCGGAGCCCACGGGGGCGGACAGGGAAACCGGAAGGTGGGCAGGGACACTTGCCAGTGGAACCAAGGGAACTTCTCGCCCCACCAGCTGGACTCAAAAGAGGAAGAGCTGCCCCACTTCCCTTCTCCCCTCAGAAGAGACGGTCCTGATTTAAAAAAAAAAAAAAAGGGACTTCCCTTGCGGTCCAGTGGTTAAGACTCTGTGCTTCCAATGCAGGGGGCGCGGGTTCGATCCCTGGTCGGGTAACTAAGATCCCACATGCCAAAAAAAAAATTAAAAAAAACAGCGAGAAGGTCCTGGAAGATCCTGGTCTGTGGGGTGGAGCCTCGTCTCTGGGCCATGCCTTCTCCATCACAGGAGTACAGTAACCCTGGCCCTCCTCACCACCCCCCCACAGGAAACCCAGGGAGATAAAACAAGGGGGCAGCTGCGGGGGCCCTGGAAGCATAAGCACAGGCTGGTGTCTGTGCTGCTCCGACCCCAGCTCCTCTGGGGCCCTCGGAGGGGGTTCCCGTCCAGACCAGCAGCAGCCGGACCAGCACCGACGGCAGGAACTGGAGAGTCGAAGGAGGTCGGCACCGCCACACCCAGCACGAGCAGAGCTGCAGTGTGGGCAAAGGGTGTCTTTGCCCCGCCTTTGCCCCAAGGCCCACGACCCCTTCTATCCAAGGCTCCAGGGCTTCTCCCGGTGACGGTCGGGGCCACCCATCCAGGAGACACCTGCCTTTGCAAAGGCCACCTGGAAAGGACACGATACCTAGTTAACCCACAACACTAGTCTCTGTACCGGTGGAAGTTCAGCCGAGGGACTCCCAGATGGGGGTTCCTTTCGAGAGGGAAGGTTCTACCTGTCGACCTTGAACAATCAGGGTCCCTAGTGAAGTCGCCAGGCTCCAAGTCGACGCAAGCAACCATGCGATTTCCCTCTGTCTGCTTTCCTCTGTGCATCTGGGGTTTGCGTATCCTTCCCACTGACCACACATGTGCTGTTGCCTCCGGGTGCATTCAAAGCAGAGATTTCACAGAAGGCAAAAGTGAGCTCCAGGAAGGAGAGCAAGAAGGGCTGGAGCGGGGAGGGGAGAGGGGGAGGGCTGCTTTCTAGTGATGCATTTTGGGAACAGCAAGGACACACGTGAACCCTATTGGTTTTGTGCAAATTAAACCACTAATCCACGTCCTGTTTTGGCAACACAGGCTACATCACATCTGTATGCCTTACCTACAATCTGTAAAGCTAATTTGTTAAACAGCTTTCTTCTCCCATGGGAAGGAGGTCATTGGTCACAGAAGATTGATTAAGCTCTTGGAGAATCAACATTAATGAAAATCAACACTGCCTAATGAGTGTTTTTATGGCAGCCTCATAAAGAGAATTTTGAAAGAAGAAACAAATAAACAAAAACAGCAAGAAAGGCCAGAAGCATTCCCTCCTGTTGTCTCTCAATCCTTGTTGTAAACTCAGTATCAGGACAGTGGTAGAAACCCCCTGGGCTATGCCAGCCTTCGAACCCCTCTACCCAACTCTTGATTCATTGGCATCAGGTCTGAAAAGTCTGCGTATGTGCATACATTAGTTCCAAAGACATGTCCCTCTGTTCAGGCCAACTGTTGTGCAGAGAGAAGGGAAATTCCGGTAGGAAACATGCTGTTTGAATGCCAGCACCATTTACTGTGTGATCTTGGGCAGGGCATCTAACCTCTCTGACCCTATCTGCATATCTCTACAATGGGGATTCTAGCTTCCCCTGTATCTCCCCCAGGAAAGTTGTTGCAGTGAAAATCACATAAGCTAGTGTGTGTAGAAATTTTTTTAACCATCAAGGCCTCTGTAAATAGGATTCTTGTTTTAAGGCACTGCTGGGTAGTGGGTAATAGGCCATAGGTGGGAGTCACACAAACTGGGTTTGAATCCAGGCTTGCAGGTTGGCTCACTAGCTTACCAGCTGCATGACCTCAAGCAAGCTACTTAACCTTCCTTAAGCTGTGCTTTCTCCATCTCTGAAATGGAATCACCACAGCTTTGTACTTTCAGAGTTGGGGGAGGATTGAAGGGAGTAATGAATGCAGTGTGCTTAGGAGAGAACCTGGCCCATGATGAACAGTTCAGAGATAGGAGTTGCTGTGATTAGGGTTCTCAGTCTCCCTCCTCTACCAGCCAGCACCAGCCTACCCACGGACCAGAAGGGAGAGGTCCATGGATCACACGGAAGCCACACGGAAACAGACAGGTGGGCAACACCTGCTCCCCTTGGGGCCCCGGGCTTGAGAGCAGAAGAAGGGTGGGAGGAGGGGAAGGATGGGAAAAAACAGGGATGCCCAACTGTAACGGGGAGACACCTGAGACATCTCTAAGTAACTGTGACTTGGGAGGATGGTTTAAGGGAGACAATGGGTAACTCTTTTCCACTGCTACACCTATAACAAGAAAATAGGCTGAAACTGAAAAAGGAGTGTTTTAGATGAAGATGTGAAGACCCAAGAGGGAAAAAAAAGGAAGGAAGGAAGGGAGGGAGGGAGGGAGGGAGGAAGGAAGGGAAAGAAAGGAATATATCAGAAGGAACTTTCCACCCCCCCACCGAGGATGCTTTTTGTTAAATAAATATACAAAGAAAATGAATCAGTAAAAAAATCTGTTCTCTCCTACTTTTTCCATTTTGTTTTTCCAGTTCTTCACATCTCTAATTTTACCTAAATGATAATTTTATGAGCAAATCAAGTTATACATAATACATTTTATGTTTCTTCTTAGCAAAATGATTTTAGATATGTAAATTGTACTACAAAAATAAATATTGCATGTTATTCTAATTCTTCACCAAATTTACATTCCCCACCACCAAATTCTCTAACCCTCTATCTCTGATGGTTTTAAGGTTTCCAAGACCTTGACATTTATATGTTTTGCTTGGGTCTAAGGGAGAAGTGACTTCACATTAGGTTAGATGGTGCAGTGAGTTAATTGGCAAGGTTCTAAAACCTCTTTGGCAAATATCATTATTTCATCTCTGGACCAGTGATGGATATAATTGTATGGAATCCAGTAGAATGGAATCTGATGGGCCTCCTACATTTCTGTGGCAAGATTTTCAAAGCCTCTCCACTATGTATAACATCTTCTTCAGACTCAGGCATATTTGAAATCCTACCAAGACCCAGCCTCCTTCTCTGAGAAGCATGTCCAGGAAAATGGGCGTGTGAATTCCCCCCCGGGCCTCAGGGCAGAGAGCCATGGCAGCTGCCCCTATCTTGGCCATATTTCTAGACGCTCTCTGTGTTCATAATGGTATCGAATCCCTCGGGGAAATGTAGTGCGGGTGTATAGCCAAAAGCTTTGGCCTCTGATCCCCCAGACTGAATTCTGGTTCATCTTCTGGACACCCTGGGTATTAAAAACTGCTGGTTAGTTAATTTATAGAGAGCTCTGTCGTTCAATATGGTAGCTGCTAGCCTTCTGTGGCTACTTAAATTAATAAAACTAAGTAAAATTAACATTTCAGTTCCTCAGTTGCGCTGGCAACATTTCAAGGGCTACCCATGCAGCCCACAGCTTCCACGCCGGACAGCACAGGTGTAAAACATGTCCATCCTCACAGAACGCTCTACCGGACAGCACCGACTGGGAGGAGCATCGGAAGTGAGGACACTAGTCACAGTTAAGTGCCTGCCATATACACTGGGGTCTCTGCACCGCAGGAGTTCGTTAAATTATGAGATAATCTACAGCAAGCGATGTCATCCTCACTTTCCAGATGAAGAACTGGAGGCTCGAGAAGGTTAACCTGCCCAGAGTCCCCTAGTTAGTGGCAAAGCTGGTAAATCTAGGACTAGCCTTGAAACTCAGCTACAGTCTTATGATGGGACCAAAAGGATAAGACAGAGCAGGTGTGTATGGGTGCAGAGGTGGCAGATGGTGAAGGATTGGGCCAGAAATGCAAATAGCTAACTGTAGTAGAAGACGCGGCCCCCTCTCCTCACCAGCACCTCCGAGGGGAGGAGCAGAAGCTACCACCCCCACGGAAAGGTCAGCCTTGTTCCACACGGGAGGAAGGACTGAGCGGCCCTCAAGACTACATGGCCGAGGACTGTGGAAAGGTGCAAGATGGGGGTCAGATAACATCACTGGCTGAAAATTCATCATCACAGGGGTCCTCCAGGGGGTCCCTGGGCTCAGCCCTCTGTCACTGGGGCTGGAGAGGAACTCGGTGACATTAAGACAATGAGAGCAGGTCTGTCTAACTTCTGTTAGGTTGCTGGTAGAGACTCAGAAGTGTGGGTCTCATGCCCTGTGAGGTGCTGCTATGGAAACAGCTGCACAATAGGGTCCATGTGACCTGTTTACAGAGAGCTTCAGCAGCCAGAGTCACCTGGAGCAGCCCCTCACATCCTCTGAAGAGTGAAGGATGCTTGGTACCACTCTTCTGAGCAGCAGTGGTGAGGGCCAATCAGAAAAGTCCATGAGTAACTGCAACAGCTGTTCTGACGCTGCTGAGTGGCAATGCCTTATAGCAGCTGGTCGCTGCAGCACACATCATAGTGGCTTTGGTTGGGGGTCCAGGATGCTTGGGTTGGGGATGGAGCCCATGACCCAGGTAAAGGAGGCAAAATGGATGGAATGTTGGGGGCTCAGGGAAGGAGTAAGAAGATCCTGCTGGATGATGAGATGACATCCACGGTCGGCTTTACAAGGAGCACAGCCTATGGTTCCCGTCAAAGAACTATATGGGCATGGTGTGTATGGTTGATGGTTTGTCTCCCCTACTACATCCCAAGCCCCCTAGGAGAAGGATCCCTGTGTAGGTTACCCTTTCCAGCCTCACCTCCATTCACAGAACAGGGAAGACACTTGGTAAATGCCCTGTTTCTTAATGCTCACCCAAACCAGAATTCCTCAAAGTTCACTTCATGGAAAACTAGTTCTGAAAGATGCTAATGGGTATTTTTTTTTAAGTGAAGGAAATAAAGAAAAAGAAAACCTTCCATGGTCAACTTAGTTTGGAAAGCATTGGATTAAACAAGGTTCAACAGGGCAATTTACTGTAGAATTTCTCTGAGCCTTTTAAATGATAATGAGGGGAATATAGAAAGCAGCACCTCCTAAACCTAATTGGCCATGGAATCCTTTTTCCACAGAGCTTCTTGTGGGACTATTGTTCTGTAGAAGCACCGATCAAGACCTCAAACTTCAGCTCACTATTGCAGGTTTTATATAAAGTAAGTATGCCACTCTGGAATTGATTGGCCAATCAATAAATTGTACCACCACATAAAACATCACTGAGGCACACCATCCCTGGGTTTATTTATCCATGTAGGCAACTGAAGAGTGCCTCACCTGTATTAATGTTGGTCCCAAGAATATAAATTTCTTCTTTCTGTTTCCATCCCAATGATACAATGATTACCAGCCTTGTAATCAGCCAAATTCATCACCACATCAACAATGAATTAATTTATCTCTTAATATTTTGATCATCTGCTATGTGCAAAGTATTGTGTTATACAACCTGGGGAAAAACACATTTGTAAGAGATGAAAAGGTTCTCCCAGCTCTCCAAGAATCTGCAACCTAATTGGGGAAGTAAGAAACAGACATTCCCCCCTCCCCAGGGTATCTGTTCCCCGCTGCTGCTCACAACTGCACCTTCAGATGCCTTCTCTCTGTTCCCTTTACTCAATTATATTTCTCCAAACGCCTTCATTTTCACAATCTCCACTGGATATAGCTCTGTGTTTCGGGGGCTGTGTACAGTATGTATTATTCATATGCTTGCTGGTTTCTGAACAACTTATGAAAACCAACTAGAGATTAATTCATAAAAAATAAGCCTTTTTTCCTCTCTCCCTTTACAGGACCCAATCTGTTTCTCTGCACAGTTAGTTGTATTGGCTGATTGGGTTTCTGCTCTCCCCCTGCCCTCATTCTGCAGGAAAATCATGTCTCTTTAGTATTGCTGCCACACATCCTTTCATGGGCCTGAAATATATACCATTGTGTTCTGACTTTGGTTTTGTGCAGAATCCCTTTCATGCTCTATCTTCTGCAAGGTCCCTCTGTCTTGGCAGCCAAAGACACTTCTGTTTGCAGCCAGGAGATTTCTATTGTACTTTGCACGTTACAAGTTTTTTGTTCTGCGCCGCGGCCTTTTGTAGTTGAGTTTGCTAATGTTTCTAACTGAAAACAGGAACAGCCACACTTCATCAGCCTCATTCTTCTGTAAGACACGGTTGTCAAGTCCACTGAGGGAACCATGATCCTCCCTGCTCACGAGGGATAAGGTGAGCTCAGATCAGCAGCAAAAGGAATCCATGTGCTACTCATCCAAGGTGGAAGAAGCGGAGGTCTTTGATTGCTGGGAAGGTTAATCTTCTGAATGGCAGACACTTTAATCTTTTTTCTACCGGGGAACAGGCTCACGACTCTTCCTCCTCAGCTTCCCTTCCCTCCTCCTGCTCTCGGGCAGCCACTACCGTGTGGCTCCTCTGATTCCCAGCAGAGCTTGTGAACAGACTTCAGACACACTGCGGTCCCTTCCCTGCCCAACTCCCTAAATTCCACTCTCGATTATAGACACAAACACAACTTCAACTTCCCTGTGGTCACAAACCATAGTTGTCCCCTTCTCCAGCACCTCACACCCAACTTATAGTTGGGATTTGAGACTCAAAAAGTATCTACTGAATGAATAAATCCACTTATCTCTTGACACTTAGCAGCCCAGGCTTTGAAGGAAGCTGTCGGGCATGCCCGCTGCCTCCCATCCAGTTACCACGCCTCTGTCACTTCTCGCTGGCACCGTTCTCCAGGAAGCTGGAAGGGCAGTAGATGTGGAATAGACTGTGGTCTGTGAGGTGGAGAGGAAGTAATGAAAAGGCACTGACCCGTGGGGACACAAGGCAATCCCACATGCAATGCATCAGTTCAATCAGGAAAGGCACTCTTGGCAACTGTGACACAAAAATCACCTAAGTCATTTTGGCCTTGCATGATGGTTCAAACTCCTCTCCTGGAGGGTGTGTGTGTGTGTGTGTGTGTGTGTGTGTGTGTGTGTGTGTGTGTGTGATATCCTTCTGGTTTGCTATCTCAAATCAACTCTCTTTTAGAATTTTCTCTCATTTTTCAATTTTTTTTAAACATATACCCTTACATAAATGGTTGTCATTTTCTTCATCTCCCCTCCCATATTTTAATTCATTATCCTATGTTCTTCACCACTACATTCTAAAACACACTTTTATATCCACATCATTGTACACTGAAAGCTTACTTCCCTTTCTTAGATGTCTTCCTTCCTTCCTTCCTTCCTCTCTCTTTCTCTCTCTTTCTTTCTTTCTTTCTTGTTTTTGTTTTTTTGTACTCTTGACTCTACCCCCTCCTTTGACTAATTACAGTTTATTAGTTGTTATGGCAACTCCGATGGCTCTCAGTACTTCTCTCTTGTGATGTGGCTGCAAATGAAGGTGCCAGCAAAATAAAGACGGGTATTACTCTTCCCAGTCTCTTCCCCCAGCCCTTTCCCATCCTCATTACTATCTCTACCTGACAGTCCCCACCTGCCCCCTACATACAGGTAACAAAGAAGCAAAAAAACAGGTAAACAAAAGGCTATGTCTCCCTGCTTGTCCACAGTATTACTTCCTACTATAACAAACATGGAGCCATAGAAGGCTTGAGCTGGAAAAAAGAGTCATGATTTGTGGGGCCTTGGAATATGTGGGACCTTCAGAGGCAGCTTCTCAGTGTCAGAATAGCAATCACCACAGCAGGCCAAACGTGTTAGTGGAGACAAGTGGCACATTGAGTTCTAATTCTGTCTGGCTTCAGCTCCTGCCATTCATGCCCGACCTAAGACCCCTATGGGGTGACGCAAATCACTGCTCATTAGAACTACCTCATTCCCTTAACGCTAGCCAAGCTCCTGTCTGAATCAGGACTGAACTGCCTACTTACTAAATTCATAAAAAGATCTCCAAAATTTTCACTAAATGATTCCAGACCCCATGCTCCACCCCCCTTTAGGAATGCACTTCATTTCTATATGTCTTCCTAACAAGTTATTTTACTGTCACATTTTCTCCGATGTCTGTCACCTTGGTATCTAAGCACTCTGGCAAATTCATGAGGCTAAAAACAAACACTTACGTGGAAGGGGGAAGAAGGCTCTTCTCTTCTGCTCTCTCATCTCTATAGGGACAGAGCAGCACAAAGAGGCTATGATTCTCCAAGGTCATTCTGTGCACAGACAGCTAAATAGCCAAGAAAAGACTGCAGAATCCTACCTCCAGTCCCTGACCTCCATAATTCAATACTCTGCCTGGAGTCAGTGTCTCTATAGAAAGTACCAAATGAGATTTTGTAGCTGCTAGCCATAGGCAGGAAGGACTCTTCACAAAAATCAAGCATGCCTCCTTCCCTTCCAAGCTCTGGATCTTGCCTCTTTCTCACTCCTGAGTATTCAACCCCTCTTTCAACTTTAATATTTGGTGGCATTAACTGAAATCTTCAGAGGTTTCATTCATTTATCAAATCATTCAGCCATTATTAATTGTTCCACAGGCAAACAAATGTTTGAGATGGGTAAGACACTACATATCCTCAAGGATTTGTAGTCCAGAAAGAAGAGATGAGATATACATGCAAAAAAAAAATATTTACTGAGAACCTACTGTTAGCTATTCTAGACTCTGAGAAGAGAGCAACGGATAAAACCCACAAGGATTCTGTTCTAATGGACCTGACCATGCTAGTGTGGAAAACAGATGAAAAACAAACAAATAAGTAAGATCTATTACATTAAAACATAATACAAGATGAAATATGATAAAACGTAATAGAGAAATAGATGAAGTGCTCAATATTTTTTTCTCATGAGATTTTTTGTAGCTGAACCAAAAGTACGATCTAGTTCTGGAATTGGGTTTGTAATACCCCAGGCCTCTGAATGTAAAATTTTCTTCTCTAATAAGCAAATACTATTGCAATTGTTGCATTTGTCCATTGGTGACCTATGCAGAGCAAGAGACTCAGCACCTGTAATAGACTAATGACCAAAAACTTTAGAATAACCTGGAGGCCGTTGAAATATAAATGACCCAATTCTAGTAGAGAATGGGTAAAAAATATATATAAAGGATCTGTGAGAACTATTGTAGTTCACTGGCCACCTGACAGACTGCTATTCAAAAGAGAATGGAATTTTCTACCCTAATTATTTAATCAGATTCCCTTGTAGTTGCTGAAAATCAAAGTAACAACCCTAACTTCTTTGCCTTTAGAAGTGAGATTTTAAAGTTTTTTTTTAAATATTAAAATATTCAGGAACACACTAGATGGCGATTTCTCTTCCAACATTCATTATTTCATTAGTCCACTTTATCTGTCCCTTGTGATGCAGTCAGTGGGCAATATAGAAACTTCAGCTCTTCAAACAAATGGCTTCAAAGAAACTTGTTACACAGCTCCATTGCATACTCTCTGCTGACCAAGAAGCTGCCATTCAAAATAGTCACCAACCCCTCACTTATAGAGGGATCCAGGAAGATAATGAATGTTACCAACATTCAGAGGAGGTATTGTACTGAATGTATTTCAAGCAGTGGAAAGGTGGGCAAATTCTGAAAGTGGCTGGTATTATAGTCTTGATGGCAGAAAAGGAAGGAAAGAAGGGAGGGAGGGAGGGAGGCAAGGAAGGAAGGAAGGAGGGAGGAAGAAAGAGATGAAGGGAAGAAGGAAGAGTGGAGAAAAAGAAAGAGATGGGGAGAAAAAAAAGAGGAGAAAAAGAAAGAAAAACTATAAAGTATCCAAAATAACCTGAAGCAATTGTGAGACTTTCAGTTTTAGCTTCCCACTGTACACAACTATAAAACCGAGTAAATGTACAAGGAAACTCTTTACAGGCAGCAGGAAGCACAGAACCATAATCCTAGAGAGAAGGAAAACATACAAGGTGAACTTCCCATTTGCATATGCTTTCTGACCAGGAATACTTTTCAGAAAATGGCACAGGGAAGTGGAGCTCGAGCAGAGCTCTCTGGAAACAGAGATTAGTGTTCAGGACGAGCAATGCTCCTCAAATTTACAGGACAGGATAAAGGAGAGAAGGGAGCTACACAGAAGGGTGACCTCAAAAGGGGTGAATGTCCACAAGGCCTAGCAGAGAACGGGTGCTCTGGGAGATGGAGATGAGTGGAGATACCAGAAGTCACACAATTCTAGGAGACAGTAAAGATATCTCACTGAGAACCTTAGACATTCCTCTGAGACCTCAGAAAGGGCATTCCTTAAGAGTAAGGACCAGGTTCTAAAGTAAGAGCCGCACCCTAGGACTAAAGACAATCTGAATTGGGTCCACCTTAATACAGAAGAAAAATAATCCTAACAGGGCCAAAAGGACCCGCCAATAACTTAACTGCTTACTAGAATAAAATTCAACTTTCTTTTTAAAAGGACAACATAATCCAGTCTCCTTATGATGCATTACCCACAGAGTCCAGCATATAATAAGAAATTATTAGATATGCAAGAAAGCAGGAAAACGTGACCTATAATCAAGGGAAAAAATAGTCAATAGAAACAGACCCTAAGATGACCCAGATTTGGAATTTGTAGACAAGGACTTTAAAGTGGCTATTAATAAATATGTTCAAAAATAGTATAAATATAACCAAGTAAATATATAAAAGTTTAAGGAGAGATTAAAAGGACTAAATGGAAATTCTAACACTGAAATTACAATATCTGAAGTGAAATGTATTGAATGAGCTTAAGTACAGATCAGAGACTTCAGAAGAAAGGGTCAGTGAGCCTATTAGATAGATCCATATTTATTATCCAAACTGAAGAAGAGAGAGAAAAACTTTTTAAAATAAAATAATATAGAATCCTTGTCCTGTGAAACAGTCACAAGTGTTATACACATAGTTCATTTCCAAAAGAAGAAAAAAAAATGGAGAAGAAAAATGTTAAAGAAATAATAACCAAAACCTTCCCAAATAAACCAAGAATTCTGAAGTTCAAATCCAAGGCCAGTGAACTCATGAAGAATTTAAAAACAAAAGCAAAAATGTATGTACATTGTATTTAAATTACTGAAATCCAAATATAAATAGAAAATCTTTAAAAAGCCAGCGGAAAATACATTACAGACAGTAGAACAATGATACAAATGATGCCTGATTTCTCATCAGACACATTGAAAGCTAGAAGACAAAAGAGCAAATTCTGTAAAGTGCTTAATGGAAAAAGAAAACAAAACAAAATCCCAAAATTACCTAAAATTTTATATTTAGCAAAAATAATCTTTAAAACAAAAGTGAAGGTGAAATAAACATATATTTAGGTAACTGGAAACTGAAAGAATTCATGTTCAGCAGATCTTCACTACAGCTGTGCTAAAAGTTCTTCACACTGAAGAATGGAACTTCTGATATACAAGAAGGAATGAAGAGCCCAGGAATAGATAAATATCTAGACCAATATAAACAACATTATTTTTTCTTCTCTTAATCCCTTCAAAAAACAGCTGACTTTTTAAAGCAAAAATAAAACAATTATTTTCTGTTTTTAATACATTTAAAAGTAAAATACGTGAAAACAGTAGCACAAAAGATGAGGGTAAATGGAATTGTACTCCTAATGATATGTGATGAGATGCAATATTAACTTTAAGTAGACTGAGAAGTTAATTCCTAGAACAACTCTGAAAAAATACAAAGAGGTATGGCTAAAAAGCCAACAGAATAAATGAAATTGAATTCTAAAATATCTGGAATTCAAAAGAAGGCAGGAAAGGAGATACTAATAAACAAAATAGAAAGATGAAACAAGTGGAAAATAAATAGGAAGATAGTAGATTAAATCCAAAATCTTCATTAATTACACTAAAAAGCAAGTGGATTACAACTCCAATTAAGGGAAGAGATTTTCAGACTGGACAAAAAAGCAAGACTCAATCATATGCTGTCTACAAGAGATGTTACTATAAATATAAAATCCCTGATACACTGAAAGAAAAAGAATGGGACAAGATAAATCACATAAACAGTAAGCAAAAGAGCTTTGCATAGCTATACTGCTAACAGAAAAAACAGATACCTTGACAAGGAATTACCAGAGACAAAGAGAGAAATACCACAATGATAAAAGAGATCAGTTCTTCTGGAAGATAGAACAGTCCTGTCAGTGCCTGTAAAAACAGAGCATCAAAATACATGAAGCAGGAAATGACATAAATAAAGGGAGAAATAGGAAAATACATAGAGTTAGAGATTTAAAAATCTCTCTATCAGAAATTGTTAGAAAAACTAGAGAAAAAAATCAATAAGGAAATACAAAGATTTGTACAATACTAAAAACTGCCTTGATCTAATTAAGATTTTTAGAACAATATAACCCTAAAACTATGGAATACACATATTTCATGTGTACATGATATAACATACGTACACATATATGTCAATATAGACTACATATTGGACCATAAAATAAGTTTCAATACATTTCAGAAGGTTGAAATCTTGCACATATGTCTTCTGACAACAAAGGATCAAATAAGAAAATAATAAAAACATGTAGAAATACTTGAATATTTGGAAATTAAGCAGCATGCTTCTAAACAATCCATGAATCAAAGTATAACTCATAAGAGATATTAGAAAATACCTTGAATTGACTGATAATAAAAATACATGTCAAAATTTATGTGATGCCTCTAAAAAGGCGCTAGGAGAGAAATTTATTACTTTAAAGGCTTATATTAAAAGTAAAATAAATATTTAAAATAAGTGATCTAAGTTTCCATTATAAGAAGCTAGAAAAAAAAGAGAATGCTAAACCCAAAATAAATAGAAGAAACATAGAACACAAGATAATCTTCGAAAGATTGAGAAAATCTAATCAAGAACGATCAAGAAAAATAGAGAATAGTTTAATTATCACTATCAGAAATAGAAAGGGGACTATCACTACAGATCCCACAGACTCATAAACAGCATAACAAGGAACATTATAACAACTTTATGCCAATAAATTTAACAACTTAGATGAACTGAACAAATTCCTTGAAAACACAATTTTGTAAAACTGACACAAAAAACATAGAAAATAAAAGTAGCCCATATCTACCTTTTTTAATGTGAAATTCATAACCAAAAAGAAAATTTACAGTCCAGATGGTTTACCAGTAATTATATGACATACTTAAGAAATAATGAAGTCATTCACAACCTCCCTCAGAAAATGAAAAAAAGAAGGACCATGTTACATTTGGTTTATGAAGCCAGCAAAATCCTCCTTTCAAAACCTGAAGACATTTTAAGTCAGAAAAATTGTGATCAAATATCTCCCCTGAACAAAGACACAAAAATCCTTCACAAAATATTAGCAAATCAAACCCACCAATATATAAGAATTTCAAATTATGTCCACACAGAATCATATATACCAGGTCATATGTACCATTACACCTGGAAAGCAAGGTAGTTTTAACATTCAAAGACCAATCAATAGAGGAGACCTTCAAGATGGCGGAAGAGTAAGACGTGGAAATCACCTTACTCTTCACAAATACATCAGAGTACATCTACATGTAGAACAGCTCCTCCAGAACACCTACTGGACGCTGGCAGAGACCTCAGACCTCCCAAAAGGCAAGAAACTCTCCACGTACCTGGGTAGGGCAAAAGAAAAAAGGAAAAAACAGAGACAAAAGAATACGGATGGTACCTGCACCAGTGGGAGGGAGCTCTGAAGGAGGAAAAGTTTCCAAACACTAGGAGGTCCCTTCACTGGAGGAGACGGAGGGTGGTGGGGGGGAGCTTCGGAGCCACGGAGGAGGGCACAGCAACAGGGGTGCGGAGGGCAAAGCGGAGAGACTCCCGCACAGAGGATCGGTGCCGACCAGCACTCACCAGCCCGAGAGGCTTGTCTGCTCACCCGCCGGGGCGGGCGGGGCTGGGAGCTGAGGCTCGGGCTTCGGTCGGATCGCAGGGAGAGGACTGGGGTTGGCGGCGTGAACACAGCCTGAAGGGGCTACTGCACCACAGCTAGCTGGGAGGGAGTCCGGGAAAAAGTCTGCAGCTGCCGAAGAGGCAAGAGACTTTTTCTTGCCTCTTTGTTTCCTGGTGCGCGAGGAGAGGGCCGCTTAAAGGAGCCCCAGAGACGGGTGCGAGCCGCGGTTGTCAGCGCGGACCCCAGAGACAGGCAGGAGACGCTAAGGCTGCTGCTGCAGCCACCAAGAAGTCTGTGTGCGAGCACAGGTCACTCTCCACACCGCCCCTCCCGGGAGCCGGTGCAGCCCGCCACTGCCAGGGTCCCGTGATCCAGGGACAACGTCCCCAGGAGAACACATGGCATGCCTCAGGCTGGTGCAACGTTACGCTGGCCTCTGCTGCCGCAGGCTCTCCCCGCATCCACACCCCTCCCTCCCCCCGGCCTGAGTGAGCCAGAGCCCCCGAATCAGCTGCTCCTCTAACCCTGTCGTGTCTGGGCAAAGAACAGATGCCCTCAGGCGACCTACATGCAGAAGCGGGGCCAAATCCAAACCTGAACCCCAGGAGCTGTGCAAACAAAGAAGAGAAAGGGAAATCTCTCCCTGCAGCCTCAGGAGCAGTGGATTAAATCTCCACAATCAACTTGATGTACCCTGCATCTGTGGAATACCTGAATAGACAACGAATCATCCAAAAATTGAGGCAGTGGACGTTGGGAGCAACTGTAGACTTGGGATTGCTTTCTGCGTCTAATTTGTTTCTGGTTTTATGTTTATCTTAGTTTAGTGTTTACAGTTTATTATCACTGGTAGATTTGTTTGTTGATTTGGTTGCTAGCTTCCTTTATATATATATATATATATATTTGTCCTTTTTCTCTTTTTGTGAGTGTGTATGTGTATACTTTGTGTGATTTTGTCTGTATAGCTTTGCTTTTACCATTTGTCCTAGTGTTCTGTCTGTCCGGTTTTTGTTTGTTTGTTTGTTTTAGTATAGTTTTTAGTGCTTGTTATCATTGGTGAATTTGTTTTTTGGTTTTGTTGCTCTCTTCTTTCTTTCTTTCTTTTTTGTTTATTACAATTTGATTTTTTTATTTTTAATAATTTTTTTATTTTTTATTTTAATAACTTTATTTTATTTTATTCTTTCTTTCTTTCTTTTTTTCTCCCTTTTCTTCTAGCCATGTGGCTGACAGGGTCTTGGTGCTCCAGCCCAGTGTCAGGCCTGTGCCTCTGAGGTGGAGGAGCTGAGTTCAGGACATTGCTCCACCAGAGACCTCCCAACTCCACGTAATATCAAATGGCAAAAGCTCTCCCAGAGATCTCCATCTCAATGCGAAGACTCAGCTCCACTCAACAACCAGCAAGTTACAGTGCTGGACACCCTATGCCAAACAACTAGCAAGACAGGAACACAACCCCAGCCATTAGCAGAGAGGCTGTCTAAAATCATAATACGGTCACAGACATCCCAAAACACACCACTGGATGCGGTCCCGCCCACCAGAAAGGCAAGATCCAGCCTCATCCATGAGAACACAGGCACCAGTCCCCTCCACCAGGAAGCCTACACAACCCACTGAACCAGTCTTACCCACTGGGCGCAGACACAAAAAACAATGGGAACTATGAACCCGCATCCTGTGAAAAGGAGACCCCAAACACAGTAAGTTAACAAAATGAGAAGACAGAGAAACACATAGCAGGTGAAGGAGCAAGTTAAAAACCCACCAGACCAAACAAATGAAGAGGAAATAGGCAGTCTACCTGAAAAAGAATTCAGAGTAATGATAGTAAAGATGATCCAAAAACTTGGAAATAGAATGGAGAAAATATAAGAAACGTTTAACAAGGACCTAGAGGAACTAAAGAGCAAACAAACAATGATGAACAACACAATAAATGAAATTAAAAATTCTCTAGAAGGAATCAATAGCAGAATAACTGAGGCAGAAGAATGGATATGTGACCTGGAAGATAAAATAGTGGAAATAACTACCACAGAGCAGAATAAAGAAAAAAGAATGAAAAGAATTGATGACAGTTTTAGAGACCTCTGGGACAACATTAAACTCACCAACATTCGAATTATAGGGGTTCCAGAAGAAGAAGAGAAAAAGAAAGGGACTGAGAAAATATCTGAAGAGATTATAGTTGAAAACTTCCCTAATATGGAAAAGGAAATAGTCAATCAAGTCCAGGAAGCACAGAGAGTCCCATACAGGATACATCAGACTATACTACAAACCTACAGTAATCAAGACAGTATGGTACTGGCACAAAAACAGAAATACAGACCAATGGAACAATATAGAAAGCCCAGAGGTAAACCCACGTACATAAGGTCACCTTTTCTTTGACAAAGGAGGCAAGAATATACAATGGAGAAAAGACAGCCTTTTCAATAAGTGGTGCTGGGAAAACTGGACAGCTACATGGAAAAGAATAAAATTAGAACACTCCCTAACACCATACACAAAAATAAACTCAGAATGGATTAAAGACCTAAATGTAAGGCCAGACACTATAAAATTCTTAGAGGAAAACATAGGCAGAACACTCTATGACATAAATTACAGCAAGATTCTTTTTGACCCACCTCCTAGAGAAATGGAAATAAAAACAAAAAAGAACAAATGGACCTAATGAAACTTAAAAGCTTTTGCACAGCAAAGGAAACCATAAACAAGACGAAAAGACAACCCTCAGAATGGGAGAAAATATTTGTAAATGAAGCAACAAAGGATTAATCTCCAAAATTTACAAGCAACTCATGCAGCTCAATATCAAAAAAACAAACAACCCAATCCATAAATGGGCAGAAGACCTAAACAGACATTTCTCCAAAGAAGATATACAGATCGCCAACAAACACATGAAAGGATGCTCAACATCACTAATCATTAGAGATGCAAATCAAAACTATAATGAGGTATCTCCTCACACAAGTCAGAATGGCCATCATCGAAAAATCTACAAACAATAAATGCTAGAGAGGGTGTGGAGAAAAGGGAACCCTCTTGCACTGTTGGTGGGAATGAAATTGATACAGCTACTATGAAGATCAGTATGGAGTTTCCTTAAAAAACTAAAAATAGAACTACCATACGACCCAGCAATCCCACCACTGGGCATATACCCTGAGAAAACCATAATTCAAAAAGAGTCATGTAGCACAATGTTCATTGCAGCTCTGTTTACAATAGCCAGGACATGGAAACAATCTAAATGTCCATTGACAGATGAATGGATAAAGAAGATGTGGCACATATATACAATGGAATATTAGTCAGCTATAAAAAGAAACAAAATTGAGTTATTTGTAGAGAGGTGGATGGACCTAGAGTGTCATACAGAGTGAAGTAAGTCAGAAAGAGAAAAACAAATACTGTATGCTAACACATATATATAGAATCTAGAAAAAAAATGGTTCTGAAGAACTTAGGGGCAGGACAGGAATAAAGACGCAGACGTAGAGAATGGACTTGAGGACACGGGGAAGGGGAAAGGTAAGCTGGGACGAAGTGAGAGAGTGGCATGGACATATATACACTACCAAATGTAAAACAGATAGCTAGTGGGAAGCAGCTGCATATAGCACAGGGAGATCAGCTCGGTGCTTTGTGACCACCTAGAGGGGTGGGATAGGGAGGGTGGGAGGGAGACGCAAGAGGGAGGAGATATGGGGATATATGTATATGTATAGCTGATTCACTTTGTTATAAAGCAGAAAGTAACACACCATTGTAAAGCAATTATACTCCAATAAAGATGTTAAAAAAAACCCCATCAATATAATTCACCATATTAACAAAGCAAGGAAGAAAATTATATATTATATCAATAGATAACCATTTAAATTTAAAAATCATTTGACAAAGCTCAACTCCCATTCATGGTTAAAACTGAGCAAAGTAGGAATAGAATGGGACTTCTTAATCTGATGACATCTACAAAATAAGCCTATGATTAACAATACACTTAATGGTGAAATACTGAACTCTTTCCCCTTTATTTGAGGAAAAGAGTGAGAATGTTTCTTTTAACTTCCTATTCATTATTGTAATAGAGGTTCTAGCCAGAGACAAGGAGGCATGAAAAGTAAACAAAAAGCATAAAAATTGAAAGGAAAGAAATTCTGTTTATACAATAGGCATTTATGAGAGTTTATGTACAAAATCCTAAGGAAGCTACCAAAAAAAAAAATTCTATTAAAATTTAGAAGTGAATAAATTAAGGTCACAGGATACAAGGTTACAATAGCCAGTATGCAACATTTGGATAATGAAATTTTAAAATACCATTTACCATAACATCATGAGACATACAGCACTTAGGAGTAAAATTAACAAAAGATGTGCTGAAGATCCACATTGAAAACTACAAAATATTGCTGAGATTAAAGAAAATATAAATTAATAAAGAGATATATGCCATTCATGGATTTGAAGAGTCAATATTATTAGTGTCAACTCTCCCCAAATTTTCTATTGAGTCAATGCAATCCCAATAAAAATTCCAACCAGACATTTCATAGACATTAAGAAGTTTGCTCTAAAATGTATGTGAAAATAACCAAAGTGCTAGAATAGCCTTTACAATCTTAAAAAGAAGAACAAATTTGGAGAGCTCATGAGAACTGGTTTCCAAGCTTACAAAGTTTCATTGGGGTATTGGTTACATAGGTGTATATATATATATATATATATATATATATATATATATATATGTACATACATATATATATATTTCAAAACATGTTGAATCACCCATGAGACTTGTGTATACATTTTACCACAATAAAAATAATAAGTAATTATTATTTATACCAATTTCCCATCACAAGAAGGGACGGGGACTTGGAGGTGAGTACAGGTGAGAGGAGGCAAGTGCACATGCAATGAACCTCCTTTCCTTTGTCTCCTTCAGTAAATGACTGATGGATGATGCTGTGTCAACTTGGTGAAACGGAAACAACCTACCCCAGAATCTCTTCTCTGTATGTTTGCAAGTTGGAACCGGTCAAAACAAGCATTTGCACAAGATATGGAAGGCAGGAGTGAACCTGTAGCCAATCGGGTTGCCTATGAAGGTCGCCATAATCAGACGTGGGGATGGACACGTGCAGAATCGCCCAGCGGGTCTCATCACGCCCGTCCGCTCCTCATCCAGCCCTTCCTCTCATCTACCGACCCTGCCGAGCAGCCGCAGACCCGTGCTCAGCACCTGCTGGGGACCCACAAAGGGGACAGGTGCAGAGAGCAACATCTCCCCTGTGTTCCCAAGGCTGGACATAGTCTCAGATGGACCGGTTGGTTGCTGGCTCATTTTCTCTCCCTCCCACTCCCTTTCTGACCTTCGCTTTGCCAGTTCCTTCCCAGCTGTGTGAGATCTAACCGTCAAAATAACCCCCTAGTCACTGACACAGTGACCCTGGCTCCCTGTCTATGATCGAGCCACGCTTTCACCCCCGAGGTCAGGGTGGATTCACTTAATGAGAGCAAAGGGTGATGCGGGCTCAGTGCACTGCATGCTGGCGGCGAACGGGGCACAGTCCTGCAGGCAAACTGCCTACTGCAGGAGTAGGAGTCAAGCAGGAGACGAGACTTCAGGTGAGCTCTCCTGTGTCATCAGAGCACCCGAAAACCGTAAGATGCAGCCTTGTATTAAAATATGCTACCCCATGAAGCCATCTGATACAGATTCTGATTTCAAAAAACAAGGTCCCAGGGCACCCTGTCTTGAGTCTGTGAGGAGGCCAATCCACGTAGCTGAAAAGTCAGACAACGTGTCAGAAGAGGGTATAGGTTCGTGTGCACAGAAGCGTATGTTTGTATTTATTTCCAAAAAAAAAAAGGAAAACCCATGTGCATCTTTTTGGACAGAAAAAAGAATCATATATCAGAAACAATTAACCTGGCCTTTGTATTCAGAAAATTATAGAACCTTAGAAAAAGCATCTTACATTCTTATTTCTTATTTTATTTACCATAAAATTGGATATAAGACCAGTCCCAGCTTCTGCATAAAAGGGTAGACTGTAACTTGAGCTTCCACTACGTGCTAAGCAGATTTACTCTTGGCAACTGTCCAGTGAAGAAAGTGTTAGTAGCCTCATTTTACAGATGAAACTGACTCAGAGATAGCAAGTAAGTTAATTAAGGCCACACAGTTAAGTGGGAGAGCTATGATCTGACCTCACGTCTGTCTGGTGACCCTGAGGCTCACGGTCTTCCCACTAAGCCACCTCCTGCTGAGCTTGGACCTCATTTTAGGAAAGGGGAAGAGCTGCTGTGCAGATGTCATCCCTGGGAAACTGTTTTGAGATAATTACAGAGGAAATAATTTTAAAACACCTCCAGACTTTTATATGCATGTATGTGCTCCTGGTCAAATTAGTCACTTTGAGAGAGTATAGGTATATCCCAGCGGGTTCCAACAATAACGCTATTTTCCAAAATATTTTTGGAAGTCCTCTCTCAGAATTGCAGAATTGCAGCACAGTTGCTACAAACATGTATATATACATACATAAATATATACGTACATACATATATATGTGTGTGTGTGTGTGTGTGTGTATATTAGCATAAGCTAATTTCTTTTGCATTTACAAATCATTTGTACCCATAATGTATTAATATATTGCTATTAGGTTAATCGGTTAACCGAATGCTCCCTTCAGCATTGAGGTTTCACTGAACTCTAGACCTCAGAACTGGTGCAGCTTCTCTCTCCTTCCCCCGCCTAGACTTAACCCCTCACCAGAAACTGTCTTTATAAGTCTTTATACACATACAAAGCCAGGAAACATGGGGAATTGTCTTTCACAGCAAGTCTTCAAATAAAAACTTAGAGTTTTGTTCAGACTTAAAAAGTGCATATATATATATATATATATATATATATATATATATATGCATGTGTGTGTGTGCTTGTGTGTGTATACATATTTACACATATATACACATATACCCATATGTATCTATATATACAATATAGATCTATATACAAATTTTATATATTGACAGATGCATATGGCACCCGCCTTCTTCTGTACTCTCTAATGTACATGTATATCCAAGGTGACTTTTCTGAAAAACGACACTCCTTGCAGAATGTTCAAACACATAGCAGGCATGTTGTACACGGAACAGCTGCAGCGGAAAGAGAGTTGAACAGCATGGCCTTTAAGATCCTCTCCAGTGCTGAGATTCCCTGTAATATAATTTGTTATGTTTGCTTAAAAAATAAAAAAGCATTCTATTACATTATGGTCACGCCTCATAAAAGGCACTATGCAAATGAAAGGTGGATCTTTGTTATGAATAATAATGTTATGATTGTCCTTTTAACAGAAGCTCTAATTGCTGAATGAATTCCACCGACTCTCACGGTGAGGTGAGATAGGCCCCTGGTGGGTGCTCCTACAGCACCCAGATCCTCTCTTTCACTTTGCAGGAATCATACTTGCTTGTTCAGTGTCCAAAGTCTCAAAGTCTTAAGTTCCTTAACTGCTAAGGCATACCTGTTCATCACTGTCATTTGGACTGGAATCAGAGAAAAACCTAATAAATATTTTTCAATGGACAATAAGCGTTTGATGCATGACAAAATTGTGGCTTGAAGAATCAACCTGCAAATTTTCCCTGTCCTTTCATTCCTGTGGGAATAATCTATGTGGCATTTACTCAAGGCCCCCACCATGTGAAAGGCAGGCAGAGGGTCTTGTGAGGGATGGAGAGTCCTCGCAGGCAGGGAGCACACAGCCTAGCAGGAAAGCCAGGAAGCACCCTGCCCAACCTTAAGTAAGCGAGCTGAGGAGTGGCACACACTTCAGAGGGATTTGCTCCAGCTTGGGTGAACGGGGAGGGCAGGTAACCATGGGGGAAAGGAAGCATTTCTGGTCCAAACAAAGAGAAAATCATGAGTAAAGACACCAAAGCAGAAATATGCAAAACGTTTTGAACAGAGCTGATCAGTCCAGTTGCCTAAGGTGTATGGTGGGACTGGTGGGAAATCAGACGGTGACATTGGTCAGGTGAAAAGAGCCTTCATTGCCAGGTGCGATAGGCTGGATGATGGCCCCAAAGATACTGAAACTCTGATCCCTGGAACCTGTTACTTTATTGGCAAATGTGACTTTGCAGGTATGACGAGATTATCTTGGGTTATGCCAGTAGACCCTAAATGTCTTCAGAAGTGTCCTTATGAGAGAAAGGCAGAGGGAGGTTTCAGTGTAGAAGAGAAGGCAATGAGAAGATGGACCAGAGAGACAACCAGAGATGCTATGCTGCTGCCCTTGAAGATGGTGGAAGAGGCCGTGAGCCAAGGAATGCGAGGAACGCAAGCTTAAGAGCGGGAGAAGGCAGGGAAAAGTCTCCTCTGGAGCCTCGGAGGAAGCACGGCCTGCCAACACCTTGGTTTCAGCCCAGTGAAAGGCATTCCGGATTTCTGACCCCAGAACCGTAAGAGGAAAAACGTGTATTGTTATAAGCAACCGCGTTTGCAGTAATTTGTCTCAGCCACCATAGGAAATTAACACAACCAGAGTAAGACATCTGATTGTTATGTGTTAGGCAATGAAGGGTCATAAAAATCCAGGTGGAAATGGAGGGAGGGAAGGCAAATAGAAGGGGTGTGGTGAGAGGAAAAAGTAAGAAAGAGCAGCTTGATTTTAGAAATGGGTGAAATCTCCCGGGATATTTTGTTAGCAAAGCATTTTTGTATCCTCTGGGATGAAAGGTGCAGGAGAAAATGTAATAACACTACGAAATATTCTGTGATTTCCCTGGAACGTGTCCTCGGGTGAACTACAAGGCAGCTCTAAATGTTGGGATCAGAGACGTGAGAGGCTCAGCAGCGTGGGGTCTCGAGGGTGCCACAGAAACCATGACTGTGCTTGTCTCCGTTCCCTGGGGACTGGCGTCCTCACATGTCTTCCTCCCCAAACCATAATTCACAGGAGCTCGGGGGCCGGCAGAAAAGGGCAGAGTCGAGAGCCGTCGGAGGCCACAATAGCAGGACCAGAGCGTCATGAATTATTTAGCATTTACCCGAGGCAGCTTAAGGCCCATTCCAAATACTGAGCAAGCAAGCACTGGGTTAATCGGCATGGATTTGTCATGAGTGGCCGGCCTAGACCCCTAAAGTTTATGTTGGGGACACTTGTTCATGCTGGGGCCCAAGACCTGCTGATTCATCTCCCCCACAGGTCATAAACTGCCAGTTGGGGCTCCTACCCCACAAAAGCTGATTTTTAAACCAGAGATTTGAGGTTCCCAACACATCTGACTCTTCCTCATCTTCTGAGAGTCCTTAAAGACTCAACGGAGGCCTTGACCTTGAAGGTAAAAGAGCCCCGCATTCCAAAACAGAGGGTATTTATTCTCTCTTCAACCTGAAGGGAACCTTGGAGATCGTATCACACAAGTCTCTAATTCCACAACAGAGAAAGCCCACGGTCAGGGAAGTCACGTGACTCAGCAGAAAGGCCATCCAAAGGGATGTTGCTACTGGACCACAGCCTTGCAGTCAATTTCTCCTTGGGAGAAGGAGACTCATGCATCACCTGGGGCTGAAGTTTTGAAGGACTATGGACCCATATATCCTTGCCCTCTGGAGGAGGAAGGTCCTGCTCTACAGGGTCCTGGCTTTTCCTTCTGCATTAGGGTCTATTTTGGAGCTGAGACCACTTATAAGCAGACTTAATGGAAAAGGAGCCATGAGCATGGAGTCAAACGGACCTGCATTTAAATTCCAGCCCTGTCACTTATGTGCTGTGTGATCACAGGCAATTCATTTGATCTCTCTGATCCCCAGTTTCCTTAGATATAAATACCTCCGAGTTGCTGTGAAGATCCAATTTGGTGATACATCGAATGCAAAAGTGCTTAATAGAATGCTGAGAATAACCTAATGCTGGATGAGCACTTGCTGGATCTGAATTTGAATGAGTTTTTAGGAACACAAGGATGAATACAAAGGCTTCCAAAAATACCTTCACTCACAGCCTGTTGTAAAGATCTAAAATTCTGCCATTAGCAATATAGATTCTAGAAGAACTGTCAGTCCTTGGGAATTCACATTAAAACAAAAATTACCCCAGAACCTCAAACCAATTATTAACACCTCAGCAGGAATTAATTGCTAGGGGGAAACAATCAAGGTCCTGCAGAAATAAGAGAAAAGAGGTAAAAGAGAAGGGAACAGAGAAGTGAGCTATGCTGAATGGAACCAAACATCTGTCAGATTCTGTTTTCTTTGGACCAAAGGGACATGGGAGCTAGAAATCCAATGGGATTTCTAAATTCTAAAACAATCCTAGAAGCAATGCTTGTTTTATTTTCTTGTTTCCATGTTTTGCAACAGCTAAGATTGTTGACAGGGAGAAAGGGCAAGGCCCACCCACCTCCCCTAGGTCTGTCCGCTCGTTCGCACCTTGTATTCTGAAAGCCGGGAATCTGCCACTTCCACCTGGCCTTTGGCAATGTGACACACACTCACTGAACTCTTGGAGACAGAGTAATAAAGCAACATCCTTCACTTGAAGAGTTCACCTTCGAGCAGAAGATACAGATTTGAAGCAAGCAATGGTAACACAATGTGATCCTTGCTTTACAGAAGCACGAACGCTGGAGGAAAACAAGTAAGGAAAGGCTTTTTTCTGGCTTGGGAACAGCCTGGAAGGCTGCACAGAGAGGAGACATGGAGTGTTGATGCAGACCAATCTGTGGGTGGGAAGAAAATTGCAACAAGGTAGGATAGCATGAGCCCCAACTGAGATGCACAGGGGCCAAGCGTATCCGGTGACGAGCATCCCAGCCTCGGGCCAGTTATCGAGCTGCCGTCTCTCAGCATGGAAGCACCATCCTTACTCAGCTACATGGGGCCGGGGCTGGGGAGCTGCCCGTTACCCATCTCCTCTGTCAGCTGGCTCCCTCTAGGCCGCACCAACAGGGGACACGGGGGTGAGGCCGGAAGGCAGGGGCATGCATGGGGCTCCTCCCTTCCTGTGGGCTTGTACCAATGGCTCGTCACCCTGACAGCAGCGACCATTCCAATCTCTAGGACCCTTTGACTTCCGGACTTGTTATATCCCTCGGAGATACAAGCCCCCCTCATCAGAGAGGTAAACCCAGGAGCACGAGGGACTTTCTCCAAACTCCTGAGCTACCGCAGAAGCTGAGTAAGCCCTGCTCAGCCCCCAGGGGTGCGGGGACCACCTCTGAAGGACCCCCTCTGAGCTCCTGAGGTTCCAGCAGCTGTGGGGTAGCTCCCCCTCCTCCGAGATCCGAGCCGCATTTCCACAGAGCTCCTCGGAGCTTCCAGGTTCTAATAATCCCAATCTCTTCCCTTTGACCTTCCAGCTTTAGGATCGTAGCTGCTTCCTGTAGTTCTAGCCTCTGTAATACCCCAGGGTCTCCTCTTTGCTTTTTTCAGTCCTCCAAAACCCATCTAATCAAGTCCCTATTTTAAACTGTCTCTGTTCAAATACCTGGAGAGGTTTCTGTTTTCCTACCAGGATGCCGACTGATAAATCATCCTTGAGACACAAGATGAAGGCTGGAGATGCAGGATGGGAATTGGGTTGTGGAGGGCTCTGTATCCCATCAGGAGTGTTTGACCCCGTTTGATAGAGAAGGAATGGGGAGTCCCTGCAGGTTTCCAGGAAAGAGAGCGGCGGATGCAAGCTGTGTTGGCAGGGGTCACAGAGCTGGAGGAAGGGGTGGCTGAAGACAGGGGGACTTTCAATAATCCAGGCATGGCCTGTCAGGAAGCTGGCCAGGGCAGAGGAAATGATAAGAAAGGAGCATATCTGAAGACCACCCAGAGGCTTCGCTCTGTTGGTAGGTAACACAGATGCCTTTGGCGGGAGCAAGGCTAGGATTCTCCACTTCATCAGATACATATCCCACCCTTTCCCTTGAAGTTCAAGAGATGCAGCATCTAAAAGAGAAAGAGGTTCTGGAAGAGGCAGCGGGACACCAAGGTAAAGAGATGGGCACTAACTGGAACTCTGTTTTCACCACAATCTACAAGAAATATTGCATAAAATACTTAGCATGTCAGGACTCAGTTTCCTTACTTTCAAAATGGAGCAAATTATATCTACATTAAATAGGTTTTTTAAGTGCCATGTTTCCCAAACTGACTGATCATTAGAATTACCTACAGATCCTTTGGAAAATGCCCATTATCGGACTTTGCCCTAGACATACTGAATTAAAATTTCCCAAATACAGGTCCTGGAAACTGATTGTTTTTTTTCAGTCTTCCAGGTGACTCTAGCAGGAAGCTATGCTTGGGATACAATACGAATGCAAGTGGCTGTCTTCTATCTCTGGTTGCTGCGGCCACCCCTGCCGGTGCCCACGAGGCTTGCTCCTGGCCCTTCCACGCTAGTCCACGCGGGTGGCCGCTCACGCAGCACCTGTGCCTCTACGTGAGCGCGTCCTCTGGCTTCAGGAGCACGCTTGGCCCTCGGGGCTGACAACTCAGGGGCGTGTTGGGACAGTCCCTTTGGGACTGAGTCCGAGCTGCTCGCGGAAACAACCTCTGACTCTCACACACTGTGTGGGCATCTGTCCCCTCCCGTTCACGCAAGCACTCCTCCAAATGCATCCTGGCATCACCTCCCACGTATACTCACACTCAGGTCCTTTCTGAAGGTCAGCTTCTGGATGGGTCAAACCTAACACATGCATACTTGGTTACTGTCAGAGTCTCACCCCTTCCACCCCCTACAATCTTGGATCCACAGGGAGGAATGACTGCCCACCCCATGCTGATCAGGTCCCGTGGAGATCAGGTCCCTCTACAGACAGTGTTTATCTCCTGGGACCACTGCAGCAAACGTGGACATTATGAAGTACTAGTGTTCCGTTTCCACACGAGGAAACTGAGACCCCAACTGTGAAATGATGCACGTGAGGCTGCACAGAAAGGAGTAATACCTAGGCTTAAAATTTAGGGTTTTTTTTTTTTCATAATAGCAATGGTTCTGAGAACCTGATGAAATGTGTACATCCTCCCTTTACTCCTTCCCAGAAAAAAAAAATGCAGATGCTGATCTTCTCATAAATTTTCATACATTTCAGGCTATTCACGGACTTCAAATGTGTCCACCGACCCCTGTGGGAACAGGACGCAAAGGTTAACAGACACAGGGCAGGAAGCCGGGAGTTTCTGGCAGGCCCTCCGTTCACCTTTCCCCCAACATCTCAATCGAGGCCACAGAGCCCACCAGAAGCTCCTCTCTGTGGTTCTGAGTTAGAGCATCAGTGGAAGGCAGTGCTTATCAACACCTGGTCGGTGGGGCAAACACAGAGGAGGAGGGAGGAAGGCGCTGCTAGCTGAGAGTATCCGTCAACGGACAGCACTGACAACCAAAAATCAAACTACAAGAACAAAAATAAACAAATAAATCTATGGCTAGATTCATTTTCAGAACCCAGGCTGCAACGATCACAGACACTCAATAAACACAAGTCTTTCAATGCAGAGGGTGTTAAAGGAGTTTCCTTTCAGAAATAAATAATACTTCTTCTGTATCCATCGGAGGAGACTTTCTAAAAGGTACCAGCTCATGTGATATTTGAAACATGAACGTCTTAGCTGATGCTCTGACAGTGGCCGTTCGTCAAGAGGCAAGACAATAAACTTAGGAGCCGGAATGTCTGACCTAAATCTTGGTTCTTAGCTTGACTAGCATGGGGACCTTGGGCAAGTCACCGAAACCCTCTGTGTTTCACTTTCTTCTCCTGCACGATGGAGATGAAAATAGCGCCCACTTGGTCATGCTAACTTGGAGAAGAAAGCAGTTGATACCCACACAGCACTAACAACACTGTCTAACTCACCGAGAACTCAGTATGTGTGAGTTGTCTTGGCCTGGGTTCCCTGGGAAACGGATCGTGGGGCAAAGCTCACCTGAGAACCCTTAATAGGGGAGGCGACAGGCAAAATGCCAGGAAACAAGAATGAGAGGAAAAGGAAGAGAAACAGGGAAGGAGGAAAAGCAAACTGAAGGTCCGAGATCGTGTGTTAACAAGATAGCCACAGCTTCACAAGGAAACACTGCTGGCTTTTTATCCCAAGGGTCACCTCCAGGGAGGACACCCAGAAGCACCACGTTTAAGGACAAGACATTGGGAAGAAAAGGGCTGGACGAGCCATCTCTTGTCTCCTCTTTGCCACTTGTCTTTTACTGGTCATAATTCACCTCGCAGAGAATGACCTCTGTCCTGAGCCGTGTGGCCAGGCCCCTCAGGTCACTTCTGGAGAAGCCAGGGCCTCCGTGCGACTGGTCAGCTCAGGCCTGGGCCCAGCAAAAGCAGTGAAGGCTTGGAGACTTGGGGGGAGGGGCTGTGGTGGGGAGATGGCAGAAGTGGTCAAATGGCTCTAGGACCTCACAGTAACTGGGTCTGCTACACTTATTACTGTTGTCCTCTCAGAACTGGTATTTTCAAACATCTACATTTATCCTTTTCTGACAAGTTGTTACTTTTTAGCCACCTGGTCTTGAACAGAAGTTTGTCTCCCGTTTTCTGCTCCAATCACAGAAAGACTGGATGAAAGCTCCTCCAGTGAATCCAATCTCAATTCCATGAAAGGACCCCAGTGAAACTATGAGAAGAAACAGATTCGCGGCCAAGAATCGGATGTGTGGTCAAGATTACTGGGGGATTTTCTTTTTCAAACTTATACAGAGTGTTTTCCACTCAGGCTTTCTCCACACTAAGTTTCAGAACTGAGTGGGAGCCACAGGAGAGTCTACCACGAAGAATGCAGACCACGGAATCTCAGAGTTGAGAACAGACGCCGAGCGTGAGACCAAGAACGTCCTAGCCAGAGGCAGAAAGGCTCGTGCCAATGGGCGGTGCCACCGTTGGGGTCTCTGAGGCAGACTGCGAGGCCGAGTTTGGGGTGCAAGATGTCCACTAGGGATCAGAAAGAGAGGAAGAAAGGGGAGGGAGCAGGCTGGGCAGGGGGAGAGCAGGGAACAGGAGGCGGCCCAACAAGGCCTCGGTCAAGCTGGCGGGCACTTGGGAGCGAGGGGTGCCCATCAGGGTTACCTCGTGTTGGGCGCCCCCCTGTCTCGGCACAAGCACGTACTGCCTCAGTGAGACGAGACCTCGGGTGAGGCCACCGCTTCAGCCGAGGTCCACCCTGAGAGGCTGAGAGCAGGAAGGTGTCTCACGTCTGGGCAGTAAGTCCTTCCCTGAAGGGCAGCTGGGTAACATGTCTCCGTGTCGCCCACGGCCCTCCCCTTTGCCCCCTGGATCCGTTTCTCCACATTTGTTTAGGGAGTAGCTCCTCCGGAACTTGGGCAACCTGTGCTCCTGAGGAACAGGAGGGCTGTTGGGACAACCCTCGGCCAGTCCCTCTGAGGCATGTGGTTAACGATCGCCGTCTCCATCCCCCAGAGTCCAGTCTAGACTCTGTCACCCTTAGCCAGCAACCTCTGCTGCCCACAGGGCATATCTTGCTGCGTGACACTAATCCCAGAGGGTCCTGGGCCTCTGGCCACAATGCCATACTCAGGGCTGGGTTGCTGGACCTGTCCATTTACAATTAGACAAGTCAGTGCCTAGAAATGGCCACATCTATTGCCCCCTGGACCCACTGTGTCCTCCAGCTCCACCCGTTCCTGATTATTGGGATCGATTACTGATGCAAAGCTATGACTCCTCTTCTTGTCCATTAATCCACAGACACAAGATGCCCAAAGTGCCAGGCCACAGCCACAGCATATAATTCAACGTGACTCTTGCTGTGTGCCCCATAAAGCACACCCTTAGGGGGGCCAGGACCTCTAACCCTGAAGAGCCTAGATCTGCACAAGTTCCCCAGTGGGCACTAGTGGTGCCCTAGTGGGTTCAGCCCTGCTCCCCACCCCTTGATTCCTGGACTCATGTGTTTTTTTTTTCTACTGGGGACACAGTTGCATGTACATGTCTTTGCTTCAGTAGGTATACTGCATCCCAGAGAATGGTATCCTGTCCTCCCATAATGTCGCCTCCAAACTAATGTCATCTACAACTTGAGCAAACCATTCCAATGCTCTATCAACTCAAGAGAATCTGGGCAGTGTCTAATGTGAGGTGTCTAATGGATCTCATGGCCATGGACCGCTCCATATGTCCTTTGCTGCAAACTGGGTTCCCTGGCCCGGCACAATGAAATGTGGGATTCAGAGTTAGTGGATCAAAGCCCCCATACCCTCTCTGATGGTAGCACTTGCTGAGACCTGTGGACCAGAAAGGCAAACCAATGTCCTAAATACGTACCAATTCCTGTGAAAATGAAACCCAGGCCCTTTCAGAATGGAAATGTAGTTGCAATAAGAAATGTTTAAATGCCCCCCAAAATTCTTATGTTGAAATCCTGACACCCAATGTGATGGTATTAGGAGGTGGGGCCTTTGGGGAATGCTTAGATCCTGAGGGTGGAGCGCCCATGCATGGGATTAGTGCTCTTGTAAAAGAGACCCCCAGAGAGGTCCTTCCCCGCTTCTGTCAAGTGAGGACACAGGGAGGAGACAGCCATCTATGAAGCAGGAAGTGGGTTCTCACCAGACACCAAAACTGCCAGCACTTTAGTGTTGGGCCTCCCACCTCCAGACTGTGAGAGATAAACCTCTATTGTTTATAAGCCAGCCAGTCTGTGGTATTTTTGTTATAGTAGCCAGGATAGACTAAGACGGTAGCCAAGTTACCATTAAATGTCCAGTTGGTCTCCTTAAGGGATAGGGCCATTTCGGAACCTGAGCATTAATCTCTGCTGCCAGTAGGTTGAACAGCGGTGGCAGAAATCAGCCTTGGTGAGTGGGAGTCTATGTTGTCGGGCCCATGCATGCCCACCATCCTGGCCACCATGGCCCCTTCATTCATATGCCCATCGCTAATGTCCACTTGCCCGTCATTTTATCTCGGCAGTTGTTTAGTGCCTCTTCCCTGGAGATGACCTCAGGTGGCATTAACGTGTGGTACAAAGACCTTCACACATGGCTCTCACGTCCATATGCCCATCCCCCCACCCTCCAATCTTCCCATCTTTATCATTCCAGGCCCCCGACCAGTCAGCCGGAATCCCAAGTGTTACTAACCTGGGCCCTGCCCGTGGTATCAAAGACTTGCCTTTTACCTAGTAATTGAAGCTCAACTGTTTTCTTTTCTTTTCTTTTTTCTTTTCTTTTCAACAGCTTTATCGGGGGTATAACTGACATACGATGAACTGCACATGTTCAAAGCATACAATTCAGTTTTGACATATGTATACACCTATGAAGCCAACAGCACAGTCAAGATAATGAGCATAGCGGAAAGTTCCCAAGTGCCCTAGGTAATCCCTCCTTCCCCTCTGTCTCCAGGCAATCACCCATCTGCTTTCTGTCACTTTCGGTTAGTTTGCATTTTTCAGAATTTATATATTTTGAATCATACACTGACCTGGGTGGTTAACCTAGTAATTGAAGCTCAACTGTTCTGCCCGGGAGTGCTGGCCCTAGTCCTTAACTTCCTCAGCCCATCTGCTTGACCTCCTTTGTTCGCAACCAAAGACACCCTCCGGCTTTCACACCTGGCTTTCAGTTGCCTGTTACTCTCAGCTGTTTCTTTTCATTCTGCAGAGCATCAATAACCCCTAGCAATAGCCGTCCAATCCTGTTGTCCTTAGAGCTAATATCTTCTCCATACCTTTCAAACACCTGACATATTGTGCCCACTAGTGTATCCCCTCCTGCCAGTGCCCCATCAGTGAGGTTTAACCACTGGACCCTGACTTTGTGCTGGAGACTCTCTTTAGTCCACCTGCCTGCAGCGGAGGACTCCTCTTGCCGGCCAGACAGTGAGCCAGCCAGCTCCAAAATTCCCCCGCAGGCTAACTGCATCTTAGTACCAACCTGGCTCAGCTGCATCCTAGGTTGGATTCTCTAAAACTGACTCTGAGATGGAGTTCGGGGTGCAATATATTAGTCAGGGGTCAACATCTATGGAAACAAAGAAGAGAAAGGATTGGGAAGAGGGAAGTCCAACTGTGACGCAGACCTGACAAAACCTCAGCCAACAGCGGGGGCTCCGCAGTGACAGCTGCCATCACTGTGTCCCTGTCCAGGCCAGGATGGCGGGGCCTCTCTATTCCTGTACCTGGCGTGGTCACCAGATCAGGCTGCTCTGGGCAGGGCATGATGGGTGAGGCAGTAAGGAGACCCAGAAGGGGCTGGGGGTCGGAGGCTGGATGCCGAGGGCCTTCCCCGGGCGTAGCAGCGAGCTCCAGGGACCTGGGCAGCCCTTCGCAGCTTCCCTGTGTCCCCCACACTCAGGAAGCACCGCGTCCACATCCAGGCTTCACCTGGACCATCTCCAAGCTAAAGCAGGCCTGCAGTAGCATCGCTGTCTTCCCCCTGTCCCTCTCTGTGCCTCCTCGTCCCTGGTTAGATCTCGCAATGAGGGGGACCAGTCACCGTCTGTCCAGAATCCAGGGCCCTTGATGACTAGCGCCTGATTCTCAGCCCTTTGCTTATGCAGGGGTCCCTTTATCAGAGGTTCTGCTCACCTTCAGGGCATGCATTTGTTATGAGGACATCTGTATACTCTGAATACTGCACTTTGTAGGCAGCCTCCGGCAGGGGGCAAGCAAACTGCCATGTGCCCTGCGGGTCTTCATTTAGATAATAATTAACTAAAAGGGAGAAATTGAGGGCCTGCTGTGAGCCCCACAACTCCTCCTGTTTCTCTCTCTCTCTCTCTCTCTCACTCACACACACACACACACACACACACACCCCACACTGCAGTGCCGGTGCGAATCGTGGCTTCTGTCTGTCCACTCAGCACTTGCAGGGTGACCATTAGGTGTTAGGAGCTGGGGAGACCAGTGGGGTCCCTGCCTCATGGAGCTGGTCATCTCTGGGGGGGACGAACAAGGCGAGGAAGACTGACATTGCCTGCGATAAGGGCTCCAACAGAAAGGTGTAACACCTACACCTGTGGGGACAGGTGAGGCTAAGCCAAGGGATGAACATGGGTCTCTCCAGGCCAGGATGGAGACGGTGTCTCTGCAGCATGGCCTGAGGGAGCTGCAGGCCAGGCGAGGCTGGAGCATTCAGTGTCGGGGGGACCCCGGGAGATGAGGGGGGGACAGAGCGCACCTCGGGAAAGGCCTGATGAGACGTGCTGGGGTCTGCGAGGGCTTTCGAACAGGCGAGGGGCAAGAGCACGTGGTGTGTAGGCAGATCAGCCTGCAGCCATGCTGTGGATGGAGTGAGATGGGTGTGAGTCTCAAGACTGGACACAGGGAGACAAGGGGGAGGCCGTGGCTGTGCCCCAGGCCAGGATGGGAGGTTTGGGTTCCAACAGCAGCAGGGAGAGCGGGGAAGCCCAGACAGGTGGAGAGAGAGCAGGAAGTAAACTGATCAAACCTGAAGGCAGAAACTGGGAGTGAGGGAGAGTGAGGACTCAAGGACTCTAGGTCTCTACCCCAGACAAGAGGAGGTATAGAGAGAACGGGTTTGGGGCTAAGGCTGGGATCCAGCCGTGCACATGTTGAGTTGAAACTGCCTGTGTGCACTTAGGTGGGGATGCCCGGTGAGCAGCCGTGCACACGGGTGTGAAAGGCGGCTGTAATTTCTGTGTTAGAAGTACAGGTCTGGGGGGTGACACCTGATGTGGTAGTTGCTACCTTCCAGGTGGTACAGCCACCCCGTCCTCAGACCCTGTGCTGTAGGAGGGAGAGGTGGCAGGCAGCAGGCAGGTGCTGCGACTGGGTCCAAGACAAGGCCTGGACTTTGAAGGAAGAGTCCAGACCAGCAGAGGAAGGTAAACTTACCATTCACGACAGTTTGCAAATCAAATCCCTCCCTTGGCCCTTCAATAGAGAGGAAGCAGAGAGCAAAGAATGGCAGAGGGTTTTTAAATAAATCATAACTAGTAACACACACATGGGCTCAGTGTGGGCGAGCAATTAGACAGCTAATTACATGGAAGCTGTGTGTTCACAAAGCCAGAGTCTCACCCCAAAACGGGGAGCTTCAGGCTACAGAAGAGCCGCCTGGAGAGACTGCGGTTGCCAGCGGGACTGGTCCAGGCCTCAGGAAAATAGTTGGTAAAGGTAGTGGGTGGGAGCGTGCGTGCGCGCGCGTGCACACACGCGCGCACACATGCGCATGCACATAAGGATGCTTGAATGAATCCACACCCAGAATTCTTGCGCACCTGTGCTAGGAGCTGGGCTTCTGGACTAACTGGAAGAGAAATGGATTCTCTTAAACAAGTACCACTCGAAAAATGCTGCCCCCCAGCTAAGGGCTTCGCTCCTACCCCAGGGCCCTGGGGGCTGCGGACTTGTGCGTAGCAACGGCTCCATCTAGCGATGGGCGCTGGAATCGCTCACAGCGTCTACTGCCCCGCGGACCTCGGGGGACCCCTTCTGGGGGTCCACACCACAGAGTTCCGGGGTGGTGGGGTCCGCGTGGCATTAGGGGACTGGTTCCTGGTTAGCCACGTCCTGAGCCACTGCTAGAACAGACAGAATGTTCATCCACAGTGGAACTGTAGAAACAGGCCAAGCACAGAGAAAATTATGGGGCATTTTTGCCTGTTTCTCTTTCTCAATTTATTTTTCACAAACCTTTTTGTCTTCAACAGCCTCAGGCTCTATGTGGGGCTTGCAGCTTAATTGTGGTTTTCTCTCCTTTTTTATTTCTTTTCCCTCACAAACAGGAGGAAGAAAGGCTTCCTCAGAAACAAAGGGTTTTGCATTCCAACAGGCTGGGTGCCAGGGGCAAGTATCCACCTGGAAAATTCAGTGATGGAGAAACCCCTGAAGGGGCAGAGGGAGAAGGGGTAGGGGGCAACGTCCCCCCGTGCCTCAGTTTCTCCCTTCACCTCAGCCCTGTCCCCCACGACTCCTGTATCCACACACAGGCTGCTCCCTGCCAAGGACACACTGAAGGAAGAGGCCAGAAAAATGGCGAGAGGACCAGTGTGGTCAGTGCTGCAGTGGGAGCAGGAAAGTTGGGGGGTTGAAAACAGAATTCAACGGAGTGTATTTTAAAGGCCTTATGGTCTTGATTCACGAATCGGGTAGCAGCTCACACAGCACATAGGAAGGAGCTCTGAAGAGCTGTACAAAATGGAAGACTTTTCTAGGTAAAAGAGGGCAGGACAAGGACGTTTCCAGCAAAGACTGGATCGTTTCAGGCAAGGTCACCTTCCCCTGGGGCGGTGTCAGGGGTCTCCCAGGCAGGACCCCTCACCAGTGCTAACCAGGCCATGCCAGATGACCTGAAGACCCCACTCCCTGGAGAGGTTGAAACTGCAATTAGGTGAGGTATGAAGTCGCGCTTTGGTGACTGAGCACAAGTGACTCCATTTGGGGCCTGTTAGCTCTTTTTTAACAGGGGCAAACTTTTTTTTCTTGTTTCTGGAGAAAGGAATTTGGGACTGAGTGCTAAGGAGAGGGGACCACCTTAAGAAGAAGTACAGGGCAGAGGGCAATTGTGAGCAGAGAAACCAGCAATTGAGAATGCTGTGGGGTCTCGAGACGGGGGCTGCCGGCAGGTCTGGGAGCCGCAGCAATTCAGCAAAGCCATGAGCCTTTAAGAGATCTCACCTTGGGAGGCGTGATAGCAATTTCCTGTGCATTCTGGATCTAACACACTAATACACAGAGCAAGCTGGCTGTCAACCCAGCTGAAGGTGATTCAAGGATAAAGAAGCAAACCCTCCCCTGTACGTACCACCCACTATGAAACCAGAGGTAAACACGCAAAAAAGGAAGGGAGAGCTGAGATGAACCCCCTCCCCTGGCATGCACGTCGCATCCCTGGCATGTCTGCCGCTGACACAGACCACATCCCTCAAGAACAGAACTACCCTCCGAATTCAAATGCGCTATTTTGCACATAGATGCAGAAACAAGGCTGTTGCCAACACTTCTAATGGAAAAATGGCAGTCTGGCTACAAAGGGAAAGCAGACTCTTTCACTCTATGAAATCGCCTATATGAAATCAGAAATAAAACTGCAAGAGAAGCAAGAAAAGCTTGAGCAGGAACTCTCCCCTGGGCATAAAAATGAGTTGAACTGAGCAAAATCATAAATGCAAACCATCCACATCACCTTTGCCACAGGGGACGATGCCCCAGAATAGAATTTAATGCCAAATTAAATGTTCCATCCACCTCTTCCAGCAACAGAGCTGTAAAAGGGGAAAACAAATCAAGGCTGCTGCTACTCTTGCTGAAGGGTATTGGCTGATGGCACATAAATAAGCACACAGGGAGCAGCTAATCTGGGCATGGGATGCTTTGGGCCCAGAGGGGTCGGCGAATGGGGGGCAACCATCACAGGGGCCGTCACATTAATTCTCCTCTGGCACCTCAAACGGCATTTTCCCTTCCTTTGCAGAGGTTTTAGAATCTCCCAGACTTCTGCTTTGCAAATAAGTTCATCTATCATTTTTCTAGATTCCACATATAAGCGATATCATATTTGTTTTTCTCTTTCTGACTTACTTCACTCTGTATGACAGTCTCTAGAGAACAAACATATGGACACCAAGGGGGGAAGGGGGCAGTGGGATGAACTGGGAGATTGGGATTGACATATATACACTACGATATACAAAACAGGTAACTGATGAGAACCTACTGTACAGCACAGGGAACGCTACTCATTGCTCTGTGGTGACCTAAATGGGAAGGAACTCCAAAAAAAGAGGGGATATATGTATATGTATAGCTGATTCACTGTGCTGTACAGCAGAAACTAACACAACATTGTAAAGCAACTATGCTCCAATAAAAATTAATTTAAAAAAAAAAAAAAAGAATCTCCCAGACTTTACCCAATGCCCTGGAAGAGTATGGATTACAATCAGAACACCTGGGTCGGGGGGAATAGCAGGGCTGGGGGCGGGGGCATTTCCATAGCAGGCATCTAATGCCAAATACACAATGTGCCTCCTGCTTGCTTCAGCAACCATGGCACCACCATAGTAAGGAGATACGTGAAGAGCACAAGCCACCCTGGGCTTGCATTCAGATCTGAATTCAGTGTGGGGTGGCCTTGATCAGCTCCATGGTCCAGGGCAAGTCCCTCCTGGGAGTACTGGACCTCAATGTTCTTCCTGGTTGTGCAGGGTGGGACTTGCACAAGGTGTTCTCGACAACCCCTTTCCGGTGTGTTATTTGATGTGGGAACCCTTGCAGAAGGGTAGAGGGAGGCATGGCTCTGAACTCAGTGCCAAGGAAGACAAACAATGGTCATGTCCACTGACAGATCAAGCATCACTTTTACTCCTGGGAGGCTTATGTGTATTTCTCCTGGGAAGAACTATCGTCTTTATCCTTAGAAAACAAATAACAAACAAAAACAGCCACTTGCCTCTAGTGAAAATGCATACCATTGCTTCATTGTGTAACTGCATTCCTAGAAATCTCATACTAAAGTGGACTGTTATGAACCAAATACCATTTCCCTACAGGAAGATTGCTATAATTGGGACTTGTGTTCCACATCAAGAATTTGGCATCAAATAAATCACAGACATTGCTAGCAGTATGATATAAGGGGGGAACTATAAACTTCTATAATCACATAAAATGGGCATAAGTGTATTGTACATGTTGATTATGCAAGAGACCCCAATGTGCTATAAAGTACAGATAGAACACATAAAACTCGAAAATTAGTGTACTATAAATTCAACCTGAAACCAGCATTACTAGCTATAATAAATTTCATTAAACATTAAATGAACAATAATTTGGTTTTCTTTCTTAGAACTTGGAAGGGCTGATTTGGCAAACTTGAATCTCTTAAAAACAACCACAAAAGTTAGCTTATGTCCATGTGTTATTTTTCCTGTCGATGGTTTCCGGTAACAAGCAGAGGAGTTTGGGCTATTGCAGTAACTGTGGAGGGAGCCGTGTCAAAGGAAGAGAGTAGATGCCGATGCACATTTGGTCTTTGAAGGTGATGATGACGGCATTTTTTCCCAAAATAAACATCATTTAAGTAACAGCTTATCTAACATATTTCCCCTTCACCCCTTCTTGCCTCCTCCCTTTTGTTCAAAAGTTGTTCTCTGTATTGGATCAAATAAAGGCCAACCAATAAGAGAAGAGTGAGTGCCACTTAAATCACTCCACGACACTTTGTTGACAGCTATTAGAGACCTTCACACCTTATCGGGAAAAGGAAAACAATTATAAGTCATTCAAATGGCCTTTAAAAAGAATGTTAAAACATTTCTCTCTGACATAAGACAGTTATAGGAATGCACATTGACTGGCCACAGCATTTGTGGAAAACAAAATAAATCATCTCTCATATTTTCATATACTTTACAGTTTAATACTATTATGTAGTTCGATTATCATAGCTATCTGGTTAGGAAAATATGTCAGGCACTATGATTTCCTATTTTATGATCAAAGAAACAAAAGTTTAGATAGCTGAAGGGACTTATTTGGGGTTACAAAATGAGAAAAATGTATTAAGAGCTGAGACATTATTATAAAAGTATGGAGAGACGGTGTCTGTAAGTATTTCATAAACATGAGTCCACGAATCCTAAAAGAACAATAATGATGGGAGATAATTTAGAGGTACCACCCCATACAAGAGTCCCCGTTGTAATAGTTCATTTCAAATCACCCCATGGTCCACGGCAGTCCGCTCTGTTCTCCCGGGACGCTCCTAAGGAAGGTTAATTATCCCACAAGGCAGAATGCTCCATTTTTTGACAAACTGTTTCAATTGTTAGAAAAGTCTTCCTTCATTTATACTAATGCTGCTTTATAGCATCTCAAAGACTATGCCTAATCCTTCTTCCACATAATATTTTAAATATTTGAAGATAGCTATCGTGTTTCCCACTCATAAGGCATGACTTCTAGACTCTCTGTCCTCCTGGTGGCCATTCTTTGATTCATCCATGCCACTCTTAAAACCAGGTGCCCAGAAGTGACCATAAAACTCCTAGAGAATTCTGACCAGTATATAGTGGACTGAAATTTCTATTAATATAGCTTAACACAACAGTAACTTCGGGCTGATACATCGTGGTGTTGGCTATTATCAAGCTTGCATCCAACTAAAATCTGTTTTTTCCTCCATAATCTACTATCGAGCCAGTGCTCTCCCATCATAATCATATTAGGTTGTGACATTAGCAAATGGGGGAGGCTTATCTTCATGTATTCAGTGTTTCTCAATATGGAGTGCTAACGGAATTTTGGTCAGGATAATTCTTTGCTGTATGGGACTGGCCCATATATTGCAGGATGCAATTAAGTATTAGTGACAACATTTGATTGTCTTTGTGACAATCAAAAATGGCCTTTACACCCCCAAAACTCCCTTAAGAAAGAGATTCCACTGCAATTGAGACTCTTCATCAAACTATCCATTGACATGTTGCAGTATGAAGAAAGGAGCCCTTGGTCAGGCCAGTATAGGCTTCCTTTAAGGTTTGACACGTATTTTATGGTGAACATCCTATGTCTATGATTTTTATCCAGCTACACATCCACCTAAATGTACAACAGTAATCCTCATTTCTCTTTCTTATTAATGAAGACAGGATGAAAACGTTTGAAAATTACACTTCCGGAACAATAGCAGAGAAACTTAGCATCGGTAGAACATGACAATAGTTGGTTATAGTTGTGGGAGCTAATCTCCAAAGTTGGCTCCTCAGTGAGGCTTGCCACCTGGTGCTCGTGACCATCTGTTATCCTTTTCTTGGACACGAGCTGGCTCTTTGCACGCTTGAATCACTAAATGCAGTTTAAGCAATGCTCCCAACGTTAGGTCAGAAGTCCTGAAGCTTCTGCTTTGCTTTTTTGGAACACTCTCTTTGGGAGCCCTTAGCTGCCATACAAGAAGCCTGACTACCCCCAGCCCCAGTTCTCGTGAGGCCATACATAGACCCTCCCAACTGAGCCTGATTCCTTTTAGCCATGGCTTACAAGGTGCCAGTCACTGAAGTAAAGCCATCTTTAACTTTCCAGACAAGCTTATATGCAAGCCGTATACCACTGAGGTGACTTCACTCAATGCCATGTGAGGCAGAAGAATTGCCAAGAGTAAGTTTTCCTGTATTCCTGACCCACAAGATTATGAGATGTAATAAAATCTGATAGAAGGGCTTATATTCCTTCCTCCCTAAAATTCATATTCTGCAGCAAACTGTGCATTCATTTATTCACTCATTCATCATACATTTATTAAAACTCCTATTGTGTTCCAGCATTTTGAGTGACGTTGGGAATAAAGTAGGTGATAAAAAATCCACTGTCTCTGAGCTCAGAAACATCACAGTAGAATGTAGGGGATTCATAAACTAATAATTAGAAGAGAATTTAAAGAAGCATGATAGAGGTAAATGTGGGCTGCTGTGCAAGTACAGAGAAAGACCTAGAGTTGAGGGGAAAAGATGTCATGGAGGCTTTTGGCAGTAGGGAGTCATAAAAGGCAAGACAATTATGCAGGCAAAATAAAGAGGGTTAAAAGGATTTTTCAAGCAGAGGGAGCAGCACGTAATGGCCAACAGTTTTGAAAGACACAGTGCATTGGAAGCTAGAGGCCAGAGTGTGAGGAAGTAGTTAATGGTGATGAGGGAGACTGACAGAGTATAATAAGAAAAGAAGCAGGAAAAGTAAGCAAAAGCAAGATCTTTGAAAGTTGCTAAATGCCATATATGGTACTCAGCCTCCAAATGGACCCACCATGAACCCTACATTCCAGCATCCAGACATTTGTGTGGTCCCTTCCTGCATGGAGGTTGGTCTGTATGACCAGAGCATAAAGCAGAAGTGATGGTGTGTCACACCTGAAATTAGGCTATAAAGCACTGCGGCTTCCATCTTTCGTGCTCTCTCTCTCTGGAGAGACCCATGAGGTAAAAAAGTGAAGATTCCTGCCAACAGTCATGTGAATGAGCTTGAAGTAGATCCCAGAGCCAAGTCTCCAGAGACTGAAGCCCAGGCCAACAGCTCGACCGCAGCCTCACGAGAGACCCTAAGCCAGGACTCCAGCCAAGCCACGCTCACATTCCTATCGCTCGGAAGCTGTATGACAGAGCAAATGTTTGCTGCTTTAAGCCACAAGTTTGGGAATTATTTTTTATGCAGCAGTAATAATACACGATGCTGAGAGGTTTGAACACTATCCTGAAATTGATAGAAAGCCTTTATAGGATTTTAAAGGGCTAGACAACTATTTGAACATGGGAAAAGTCACTGGGTTAGAAGTGTGGAGGGTAAAGTGAAAGAGGAAAAGGGGATCCCTGAAAAGAGACCACCATAAAGTAGTTCTGAAAGGATAAAGAACTGTACCAAAACTATTGAAAAGGAAGGAAGAAAAAGATAGAGATTTAGGCTATATTAATAATCCCAGGTTTCCAGTTTAGACAACTGGGTAAGCAGAGGCACAGTCGCTGAGGCAGAAGACAGGAAAGGGGTAGGACTTGGAATCTGCAGCAAAGATGATGTACTTAGATTTCAACACGTTAAGATTAAGAAGCCCATGAGACATCCCAGAGGGGCTGAAAAGACACACTGGATGTATGGATTGTGGACTCAGTGCTGGCCCGGGCCGTGACAGTCACCAGCATGACACTGGAGACTGAAGCCATGGATGAGCATGTGCACTCTGAGGAGAGGGTGTGCAGCAGGAATAGCTGGAAACCGGCAGAACCAAAGCCTGTTTCCCAGTTGTACCCTGTCTCCTCTAAACCCTGGACTAGATGTATCAGGGATTTGGCCCCCTCTCTGTGGCCCGGGATTGTAACAACTGTATTGTCAGATGAGAAAATCACTCTATTCCGAGTTCACGGAAGAAAGCAAATATTTGAGTATTCTATAATCATTTTTATCTTGCTTATTCCTCTGCTTAAGTCAAAGGTGATTCCTGCAAGTTTGGATGCTCCCTGCAGAAATCCAAGGCTAAAGAGATAGATTAATTTCTCTGCCAAGTCCCCAGAGAAACAGAGAGCAATGCTGCTATGGGAAAACCTGATCATAGACAACTTCCACCAGGGGAAATGTGCCCTAAAAGTAGCAAATCAGATGAAAGAGAAAGGTGTAAAATATCTGTATTAATCAGGGTTCTCCAGAGAAACAGAGTCAACAGTGTGTGTGTGTGCACGTATGTGTGTGTGTGTGTAGAAAAAGATTTATGATAAGGAATTGGTTCATGTGATGGTGAAGGTTGGCAAGTCCAACATCTGCCGGGTGGGTTAGCAGGAGGGACACCCAGGGGAGATTCAATGTTGCAGTTCTAGTCGGGAAGTCATCTACTGGCAGGATTCCCTCTTTTTCTGGGAGCTCAGACTTCATTCCATTCAGGCCTTCAACTGATTGGACGAGGCCCACCCACTTTACAGAGGGCAATCTGCTTTACTCAAAGTCCACCAGTTTAAATGTTAATCTCATTCCAAAAAAAAACCTTCACCGGAAGATCCAGAACAATGTTTGATCGTGTGTCTGGTACCATGGCCTGGTCACACTGACACATAAAGTTAACCATCCCAAAATCTGTGGCAGGCAGGGGTAGGGAGGTAAAACTGATGTTTACTGTTGTTCACCACTGAGTTCCTCTTTGCAGCCAACACAGCGCCCTGTATAGTGCCGAGCACATAGTAGGCCCTCAGCTAAATGGTTCATGATGACATTCACAGTCCTGGACATGTCCAAATATAGCTGATTTGACAAAGACAACATCGAAGTCACAGAGGAACCTTATTCTCCAGTGTTTGTCGGGAAGGTCAACAAAAAGCCCACCCCGTCTACCATGTGCTCTTCTGACTGTACCCCTTTCCCTGTGGTCTTCACAGCAGCAGGCGGTGGGTGAGGACGGTGACTGTTGGGGTGCCCCTCCCCCATCCCTAATGAACCATCCTTGTGTGTTGCTGATCAAGTCCCCCACTGCTGTCTCAAGTGAAAAGAAAATGTCCTGAAAAGAAATGATTTGTTTGCATCTGGAAAGATACTGGTCATTTTGTGTGTGTTTGGTTTGCTTTTCCTTCAGGAGAGAGTGAGGGGAAACTAAATGAGCTTTTCTCACTTTGGAACATTGTGAAATTCAGAATGAAGCAGGCTGTGGGTGGCTGCTCAGGGCACCGTGAGCTAGTGAAGAGAGCAAAAAAACTCAAGTCAGGGCAGATCTGGAGCAGAGCATGGGGTAGGCGGAGGCAGCTGGGGCCAGAAAGACACACTCCCCCACCTTCACTGACTTTAATCCCCTGTGGAGATGCATCTGGAGGGATGGTCGAGATACCCGGGTCTCTGTAGCCCAATCAATCCCTTAAAAATGCTGGTTGATGGTTTTCTTGCTCATTAAGTTTCTTCCTAAGGAAGGACTACTTAATCTGGTCCACAGACCCCTCGGGAAGCCAAGGATAGAATTCAGGGAGTCCATGAACTTGGATGGCAAAATAACATATATATTTTTTCACTACTCTTTAGCTGAATTGAACGTTTCCCAGTAATCTGAATGTACGCAAGGAATCCCAGAATTATTAGCAGTATCTGTTGCAGTCATCTGAAAATATCTTTTATGTTCATCTCTTCTCCATCCTGCCGCAACTTGGTGGTCCCTGCCCACACTAGGGTTCTGCAGGTCCCAAAATTTAAGGTAACTGAATTTTCCTATGTTTTCCAATGTAGATGTACCAGTAAAAAAGCAAATGCTGTCTTTTGATCTCCATGTAGATCCTTGGATCCACTTTTAACTGAACTGGTTAGAAGTCAGAGAGCAAGAGGAGTGAGTAAGTTCTCTGGCCAAAAAACCTCCCAGGGCAGGTGGGGCTTATCATTCATTTGGATACCAAATTATAGAACCGAATTACGGGGTTGAGCCCCCTGATTCACTGTGAGGAATCCAGTCCCTTCCCCCGGTGGGAGTACTTGAACCTTGCACAAATCTATCTTCATGCTGTGCATCAGCTTTCTCTGCAAGTCACTGCCTCAGGTTTTTCTGCCCATTCCCTCCGATTTCTCACGGCTGCCTCTCAGCACCACGCCAGCCCTCCGCCACCTCCATCCCCCAAAGTGTAGACCTTGATCCCTCCATTACAGCTCTAAGCACAGCTCACCCAGAACTGCAGTAGTTTAAAAACGTGATTGAAGTTTAGGGGGGAAAGGAACTACAAAAATTAAAAGGGAGAATTAAAATTAAATGATGGTGTATAACTCTCCCAAATCCACCGACAAGTCTCTCCATAGGGGTCGTGGATGGTCATCTTTTTTCTCAACCTTTTGCCATGTGACTGGCGCCTACTGACCACCCAGGTCGGGAGTCCCTTCAATTTGTCCTCCTTCCCTCAAGGTCAGGTTGCCCTTCCCAACTCTCAGGCTCCAACTAGAGGAATCAAAGCCCATGAACTTCAGGATATTCTCTCCAAACGCGATAGGAAGACAGCCTTATTTAACTATTAAGTAGAATACCTAAGTCTGAAGTATGGGAATTGAGATCATTTCCCCCAGTTCCAGGCTTCCTAAGAACTCCAGGCAATATTGGCCTCAAAGCCGTGTGAATACAATGCTTGAAAAGGTGATCCTCCCGGTACAAAGGAAGCTTGGCAGGACACACCCAAAATGAACCATTTGGGGAATCCTATGCAGCTTCTACATTGTTCTACATTGTTCCAATGTAGAAGCTGCATATAATTCCCCAAATGCTAAGTTTCAACAATCTTAAGATCCATTTTCTACCTTGAGAATAGGAGCAACTATTGTTAGCATGGCTTGTTTATTCCAGTGCTCTTAGGGGAGATTACAGATGGCTGCATGGAGGAGGTGTCTCTTGAATTAAAATGAAGGGTGAGCGTACATATCTGTGGGCACCGAAGAACAGCCCACCAGTTCACTGTGTGGGTGATACAGAACGGTGAGGACGGGTACCCGAGGCTCTGTGGGCCCCCTCACCTCCACGACTTTTATTGAACCTTGAAATGGCTCTTAAAGTTAACAATCACCCCAGAGGACACAACAGTAGACACTTAAAAGACATGAAGGTTTTGTTAAATACCCCCCAGTTAATCCAACAACACACCTCAGTCCTTGGTGGCCGTGTATAAACTCTACCGAGGGTGTGTGTCTTAGGTTCCCTAGGAAACGTCTATAGCCAGACAAACAGATAACGCCTAATAGAGATAAAGAGAGTCTAAGGAAAGCTATGAAATCAGCTTTTCAGGCAAGGTATGTTCATTTCACGCATACAATTTTTTGTAAAATTCTCTCGTTATCGAGAAGGAAAGTGTCAGAGGACAAGTTAGAATGGGGGTGTGGTGTGGGTCTGCCTCAGCCTGTGTGAGCAGAGGCAGACCTGTCCGGTTTGCATCTGAATTTGTCTTTGCTCGGGGTACCCAGCTTATTGTCCCAAACTTCTCCAATCCAGCAAAGGAGCCTAGAAATATACCGTATCCTTTCAAAGCACAACTGAAAAAAAAACTAAGGAGGCAACTATGTGACTACTTTCCTGAAGGATACAGCATAGCATTCAGACTGCTTAACAAACCTCTGGAAGAGAACAACGTCTGAGGAGCTTTGAGTTTGAGTTCTGTATATTTTAGGAGAAAAAAAAAGTTTTCTTTAATTAAGTGATGGCTAATGAACTATTAAAGCAACACCCTTGTTAATTAAAGAAATAAATTGAACTTGCTGGACCTTTCAGCAGCTTGGAAACCCTCCGCTTCTAATGTTTTCTAGCTGAAAAGAAGGTTTCCATCCCAAAATGAGTCAACGAGTTAGAGAAAAGAGGTATCAAGGGCTGGTTGAGGTGGTTGGACAAAGCCTCCAGAAAGAGCAGCCAGGTGTGCCCGCAGAAGTGATCCAGGCACGCCGTGCAGAAGTGATCCAGGCACGCCGTGCAGAAGTGATCCAGGCACGCCGTGCAGAAGTGATCCAGGCACGCCGTGCAGAAGTGATCCAGGCACGCCGTGCAGAAGTGATCCAGGCACGCCGTGCAGAAGTGATCCAGGCACGCCGTGCAGAAGTGATCCAGGCACGCCGTGCAGAAGTGATCCAGGCACGCCGCGGGTGGTTTAGCTCAGGTAGATGCCTGTGTATCACTACTGTATCGCCAAGCATCTAGAATAGCTCTGGTGCTAGTAGATGCTAAAAAAAAAAAAAAAGAAAACAAAAAACAAACACACACACAGAAAAAGAAACGTGTGTGTGTGTGTGTGTGTGTGTGTGTTGAATGCATAAATGAATGACTGCTTACCTAGCAAAGAGCCCTTTTGTTTTCAATGTACCTTGGGGGTCTGACTTTTCCTAATCCAGAGTGTGAGTCAACCAGAGTCAACAGCAGGTGATACGTGAAGTGATCAATCTTAACTTGGCAAAAGAGGTTAAGAGACTTGTTCCGTGTCACAAACTAACATGCAGGCCAGGTCAACATATTACCTCTCTGAAGACCCTATTGAGAGAATGTCTAAAAACTGTGCCCTTGATTCTGCCCATTTTCCACCAAGGGAAGGTACTTGGTATCACTGAGGACGCTTTGCAAGCACTCAGCATCTCTGCTAGAAGTCATCAACAAAGCTGTTTGTTTCCTCCTGGAATTCCGGACTCAGTGCATTTGTCTCAGGCTCCTGGTGATCTGGGGCAACACATTATGTGGTGTCGTCCAGGGCCATGCCACTTAGCAAGTTTTGCTTATGTCAACATTATGCACTGTACACATTTTTTTTTCTTTTGCTGGGGGCAGCTGAAAGTCAGTGACACTAATTTCTATTCTGCAGTTATCCAAATATTGCACTCACAACACAATCCATACATGTAATGACTACTCATCAATAAAGCAGAGGAATGTCTGAGAAACCCTAATTGTCACCCCCCCAAAAAATTTAAAAATAAAAACAAACAACAAAAACGCTGCCAAATGGCAGGTCCCTTATCTTAATTACAGGCTTATTTGCACTAAAATGAAGGTTATTCTATAATTACTAACAAATGTTTCGTGTTGAGGTTGAAATACCGCTCTGCAGGCTGTCTGTCCGTTTCCTTTCCATTTTCCCTTGTCACTCGTCTCCTCTATAATCGTCTGACAGAGAGTGCTGGCTCTTAATTCCCTTTCCAAAAGCATCACCACCTGAGGGCACCTTGTGGATTCTGGGGCATCCCACTGCAGTCTTTCTGCAGGATGGCACAGAGAGAATTAAAGAAACCTTGGCACTTCCCTGGCAGGCGAGTGGTTAAGACTCCACGCTTCCAATGCAGGGGGCGCAGGTTCCATCCCTGGTCGGGGAACAAAGATCCCACATGCCACGTGGCGTGGCCAAAAAATAAAAAATATACATATTAAAAAAAAAAGAAAAGAAACCTCCCTCCACCCACAGTAAACAACCTCAAGACCTGCCGGCTTGACAGCAGAATTAGCGTGGCCTGACTCTGCACTGGCTCTGATGCCGAGAATCCCCACTACCTCCCCTGTGCCCCTACCGTACCCTGAACAAACCGCAACATTCATCAACAAACACAGTCTATTTTTTTTTTCTTGGCTGCGCCGCGAGGCTTGCGGGATCTTAGTTCCCCAACCAGGGGTCGAACCCAGGCCCTCTGCACTGAAAGCGCGGAATCCTAACCACTGGACGGCCAGGCAATTCACTGGATGAACTCGTTGGATGAATGTGTATGGCTTTGCAGGCTGCAGCGGCATCCACCCTCCTTGGAGAAGCGGCGGCTCTACAGGTTCGCCTCAGGCCCCCATCCTCCTCCAAAATGGTGAAGATGTTACTACCGTGGGGCACGCCTCCTAGAAGTGCCGGTTTCACTGCAGCAGCAGGGCTCTGCCTGGCTCCCTCCTTCCCACTAAAGCACTGCCGGAACCTGAGTTCAGCACCCTTTCTTCAAGTCCCCACGGAATGAGCAGCAGCCAGAACCTGAGTTCAGCACCCTTTCTTTTTTTTTTTTGAACATCTTTATTGAAGTATAATTGCCTCACAATGGTGTGTTAGCTTCTGCTTTATAACAAAGTGAATCAGTTATACATATACAATATGTTCCCATATCTCCTCCCTCTTGCATCTCCCTCCCTCCCACCCTCCCTATCCCACCCCTCTAGGTGGTCACAAAGCACCGAGCTGATCTCCCTGTGCTATGCGGCTGCTTCCCACTAGCTGTCTATTTTACATTTGGTAGTGTATATATGTCCATGACACTCTCTCACCCTGTCACATCTCACCCCACCCCCTCCCCATATCCTCAAGTCCATTCTCTAGTAAGTCTGTGTCTTTATTCCCGTCTTGCCACTAGGTTCTTCATGGCCTTTTTTTTTTTTTTTCCTTAGATTCCATATATATGTGTTAGCATACTGTACCACCCTTTCTTCAAGTCCCCACGGAATGAGCAGCGGCCGGAACCTGAGTTCAGCACCCTTTCTTCAAGTCCCCACGGAATGAGCAGCGGCTGACGGGCTAGGTCGCGAAGCAGGCTCCACAGAGGTCTTGCCTGCACCTGGGGCCCCCCGACCCCAGCCTCACCTCCTCTGTGACTGCTAGAGTGCAGGGCCTCGGCGGTGTGGAGAGGCTGCCGCCTCCCCTGCTCTCCCCAGCCCCCGTCCGCTGCCGGCCCACCCACCGGAGAGGAAGAAGGCTGTTCCCGTAGCTTCCCAGGGAGCAGGGCTTTGTGCCTTGTGCTGCCTCCTTTGCACGTGCTCCCCCTTATTACTTTCTTCCTGCACACAGTCCCTTCATCTCCTCCTCCTCTGAAAGCAGCCTCCGGCGAGTTCTCCCCTTGCCGCCCCGGATGGTGGGGGGACGACCCCGGCCCCCCGCCGGGGGACCTTGGCTTTGATGCTCCGACTTTACTGCGCGTCATTTGTATTCCGTGCTTCCCGTTCCCGCTCTTGCCCAGCGTGTTTTGATGAGCTTCTCTCTGCACTCATATTGTCTCAGTCGTTAACCACCCATTTGCAAGTCTGTAATTTACTTTTGATCATTCATTTTATGAGGCGCACAGGGTAAAAAGCCGCCGACGCTGTTCTTCCCTTCGTTTCCCCTCCGACTCGGGTCTAGTTTGCCGCTGAAGATTCTCTCCCAGTCCCGGACCCTGTTGCCGTATCATCTCATAAGGAGGCCTGTGCTGCCTTGACCTTTCCAGGAGAGATTTTCCTTCTGCTTCGCCTTCTGATGTGGTTCACTAGCTTGTTTCCCCTCCCCTTAGGGATCAGCTTCCCTGGGAGACGGAGGAGTTGGTGGAGGCAATTCTTTGGGGGTCTATTGACTGACAGAAGGGGGAATCGCTGGCAGAACGATGGGATTGCACCGAACCCCCAGGAGAAGGAGTTACCAGCGAAGGCTCAGCAACACGTCCCAAACTGACATTTCACAGCCGTTTTCTGTTTGGCAGGAAACAGCGTCAGCCCGGGGGGAGGAGGCGCTCTGAGCTTCTGGCTGCATCTCCCTCCTTCCCGTGGTCAGCAGGATTTCCAGGGAATAAAACCTGCTGCCTCTCTCTTACCAGAGGGGAGAAGAGCCCGTAGCAGGAGACGCCAGGCTCACGAAGCCCAGTTTGAAATGAGCTTCTCCGGTGTTCCTCCCATTTTTGTGTTCTTCCTTTTTCTCTTTGGAAGCAGACACTGTTCCTGAAGCAGAAATCAGCCCTCCCAGGATTCCTCACGGCAGAGCCTTCGTTAGCAACCTTTCTGGCTGGCGTGGTCACAAGAGATCTGTGGGCCCCTACAGACATTCCTGGGACACCCCCCCCCCAGGCTCTCCCTCTCTCCCACCCCACCCTCTTCCTCCCCTGGGATCGCTCTTAGAGCCTCCGAAGCAGGGTCACGGGGGGAGAATATCTTTCAGGGATTTCATGGTATTGTGCAAATTGGAAACATCTGAAAATTAAACCAGGCACTAGTCACAGGTGAACAAGGACACAAGGTCTGAACCAGAACAGTCCCTGGCTGTCCATCTTCCAAATCCCACTCCCAGGGCTGAGTCTCAGAGTAAGAGAAAATGTGAAGACTCCCTCCTTTCCCAAAACTGGGCTAGGGGAAAAAATTGGGTGCTTGAGGTCTTGACTTGAAATTCAAAATGGGTTTTCACATAAAAATAATGGCATCCATGGTGGTTAGACGGAATTGGCCATGATGAGTTACGAGATCACTTCTTCCCTTTAGGACTTGGGTTGAGGTAAAGATTCTCAACATGCTACCACCCTCTGCTGTGAGTCAGCAGTTTTGTTGTCTGTTTTTAGAGCCACCAGTTCTTCCCAATGGTCTCAGATAACGCACTGCAGACCATGCACACAGCTACAGTCATGAGTGTCAGTGAGTTGAAGGTAAAATCCCCGGCCAAAAAGATAATTTAAATGAAAGGCTTTCTTGTATTTCAGAAGACACTGGGTGCAGTGAACTTCAGAGATGCAGTTCTGAGCTGCTAGAAGCCTCAGGGTCAGAGTTTCAATCAGGAAACAGCTTTCTACAGATGCCTTCTGACTTGGGAAGCCAGCACAGAGACGTCTTTCCCAAGATGAGGGTGCAAAGGCCCCATGCACAGCTGGAATACGCCTTAGCAGGTAGCCTCCAAATTTTAAGCAGAGCAAACAGCTTACTCTCAATCCCTCTTTATTACGAGGCCAGACAATCTTTAAAGGAAATTAGTAACTCTAACATATCTTCCTTGCTAATTAGCATCCCTGGATCCAAAAAATCTTAAAAGGAGAACATTATCGAACCTAGAACATTGTCAGTGTAATCGCCCCAAAACACAACTGGGTGGAATTGCCGGTCTGTCCTAAAACTCCCACTAGGCACGTCAAGATGGTTTCCCCAGGCTTGCTGTTACCTGCCCTGTGTGACCTGGCCCTGCTGCTCCAAGCAGCCCTGCTTCCCCGCGGGCTCAGCACAAGCTCCCCACGAGGGTCCTGCCAGCCCGCCCCAAACATAGAGCTTTCTTAGTCCTCCAGCGTCTGGGTGTGTTACCCTCCAGAACACGACTCACCCACTTTCAGGACCCAAGGCAAATTCTGCTTCCTGGCCTCCCAACAACCCAAACACACATTACCTCCCTCAGGAATCCTGCGGTGGTCCTACCACCCTTCTCTCGTCTCTGCATGTCCACCGAGCAACCCAGCTACATAAAAAACTCCTCTGGTAGGGCCAAATATCGGCAATTCCAAATAAATAAAGCTAATTTACGTCTTTTGTCTTCTGCAGTCCCCCGTATCACTAGTGCTAGGCATGACACAGGGGCTCAATAGACCCGAGTTAATAAGTTAATAGATTCATCGTTTGAAAAACACCCTCCGACTAGTGCACGCACATGTATAACCTACTACTTAGTATGGACAGAATACTGCCCTGTGAAAACTTATGCTGAACGACAATATCTGTGTATCCTAATTGGCAGTGATTATTCAGCAGCCAGGCCCTGGGTGAGACGCAGGCTCCCAGGACTCCCAAGGAAAGGCTCCAGCTCTGAAGGCAAAGAAGAGTAGAAAAAAGACAGGAGAGTGAGCGGGTGGGGTGAGCTATGTAGAAAATGAAGACATGGTCAGACAAGTAGCCCAGAGACTCAGCCCTGAGATGCTGTCCTCGTTCCCTGGCTGAACCCCAAGCATCTGTGGATCACGTAGCACATGCTGCTTCTTTGCTACACGCTGCACGCATGTTTAGGGATAAGGCGAAGGCTGTGGCCCGGAGAGCTCCCAGCATGTCCGGGAGATGTGAAAACAGCAAAGCCTGAGCCTCAGTAAGCAGGGCTGTAACACAGATGCAAACAGAAAGCTATGGGGGAAAGGAGGTCGTTCATCCTTCCTGGAGGAACCAGGGAAAATGTCACAGGACATGAAACTCTGGAGCTGGGTCTTGAGGGGTGAGCAGGTGTTTACTGGAGAGGAAACCAGGGGAGAATATTTCGGGCCAAGGGAATGGCTTGTGCAATAGGAAGAGAGTAAGATGGAACCAGGAGCAAGATGGGAACCCCAGACTTGCACAGCCAGGGGCTGAGATGCTGAAGAAAAGCTTAGTTCAGATCTGGGATGACCCTGGGGAACAGGAGAGAAACAGAATCTCAAGGAGTCAGGGAGAAAAGGGGCAGGAATAAGGTGGTTACAGATGGCCCCAGAGTGATAGCTCAGTATGACATCTGCAAACCAGGCCTTTGGTCTCCTCTGGAGCTGACTGCCAAGCTGTATCCTGCCAAGCTCCATGTATCCTCAGGGGTGCCCTCACACCTGTATTCCTTCAGGAGTAGAAAATAGCTCCAGGTCACAACTATCCTTAAAAGCATTACTAAGTCCCCAATACAGACCAAACATGTGTTAGGCCTAGAAATGCAAAGTCAGAGAAGACGAGAGTATGAACAAGGCCTGCTACCAGCTTACGGTCTAGTCCAGGAGACAGAGAGGTGATAGGGCTTGTATGAGTGTGCGGGCTAGGGTAGGTAGAATGAACGACAAAGGTCCGGAGGTGACCGTATCAGGAAGGAGCCTCAAGAATCTGGGGCTGGATCCATGCGGGTTTTGGGGTATTTTGTTCTGTTTTTTTTTTTATAAACTTATTTATTTTTGGCCGCGTTGGGTCTTCATCGCTGCGCATGGGCCTTCTCCAGTTGTGGGCAGCGGGGGCCACTCTTCGTTGTGGTGCGCAGGCTTCTCATTGCCTCTTCAACCAAAACAAATATTATATCTATTGATATTTACCAGATTAGAATTTTAAATTGAGAAAATTTTTAAATATGTGTATGTAAATTTTTCTAAAAGAACAATAATAAACCCAGTACACATTAACATAATTAACATATTTTTAATGAAAAATACATGTTCCAAAACAGTTTGCTGAGACAAGTGGCATTGCTTTACACTTTTGTAAACCTCTTTCCGATATGGCTTAATAGAAAACAGCTGAATTTTCATTTTTGCTTCTACATTCAATCTGTTGTAATATTTGTTTTGGTTGAAGTATATGAAGAAAACTTGGTCTTTAATTACATAGGTATGTAATTTTAAAAAGAGAGGAGTATTTGCTTTTCAGGTAATTGTGGATATTTTTTGATATTTGAAAACTTGCAAGTGGTGGTTTCTTTAAGCTTAGCTGCAACGTGGAATCTTAAACCAAGTGAATTACCTTTTCATATTGTATTGCACTAAAATCCATTGATTTATCTCGCTATTTGAGTGGACCATTTACCCATGTATGATTTTATAACAGCATGCCTTGGTCATTTGGAAAATATTGGTTCACTAAATTATGCACATCTTCCAAATGTTCACTTATTTCACTTATGCAATATCAAAAAAGAACACATTTGTTAATATCACCACCAATTTCATCAGAAAAAGTCTTTAAGCATTGGGACAATGTCAAGCTGCCAGTAACAGATACAGGTTTTTCCGAAACTCTAATTTTCATTTGAAAGCTCATATTTTATCCTTGGCAACAAATACAGTTGGCCTCCTGTATCTATGGGTCCCACATCTGCAGATTCAACCAACAGATTGAAAATATTCAGAAGAAGTTTTTTCCAGAAAGTTCCAAAAAGTACAACTTGAATTTGCCGTGATCCAGCAAATATTTACATAGCATTTACATTGCTTTTACAATTATTTACATAGCATTTACATTGTATTAGGTATTATAAGTAATCTAGAAATGATTTAAAGTATGCAGGAGGATGTGTGTAGATTATATGCAAATATTATGTCATTTTATATAAGGGACTTGAGCATTCATGGATTTTGGGATCTGCGGGGGTCCTGGAACAAATGCTCCACAAATACTGAGGGATGACTATACTGTCAGTTGTTTTCTTTTTGAAGTGACTCACTTCATTCCTTTGAAATTTTCTGCCAAATATCTAAGTCTGAATAACCATAGTTTGTCTGTTGTTCTTTCAGCTGAAAGTGGTGCTTTATGAAAAAAGTGGATACTTTAGCTTACCACTCAAATAATCACCCAAGTGTTTTTGCCTCAAGATAACCTTTGTATTTCAGAATACAACAGAAGTGCTTTATGTGTACTTCCCATTTTGTCACACAGAATATTAAAAAAATAAATATTTAATAAAATCAGAAAAGAAAGATGATAAATAACAACAGATACCATAGAAAGACAAAGACTTATAAAAGAATATCATGACTATCTATACACCAACAAATTGGACAACCTAGAAGAAATGGACAAATTCTTAGAATCATACAAGCTTCTGAGACTGAATCAGGAAGAAATAGAAAATCTGAATAGACTGATCACTAGTACAGAGATTGAAACAGTAATCAAAAAGCTCCCCAAAAAACAAAAGTCAAGGACCAGATGGCTTCAGAGGTGAATTCTACCAAATATTCTAAGAAGATTTAATACCTATTCTTCTCACACTATTCCAAAAAATTAAAGAGAAGGGAATACTTTCTAATTTATTTTACAAAGACAACACACACGAAAAAGAAGATCACAGACTAGTTTCTCTGAAGAACATAGATACAAAAATCCTCAACAAAATATCAGCAAACCAAATTCAATAATACATCAAAAAGATCAAGTAGGATTTATTAGTGATGCAAGGATGGTTCAACATTAATCAACGTGATACACCACATTAACAAAATGAAGGATAAAAATGGCATGACCATCTCAATAAATACAGAAAAAGCATTTCACAAGATTTAACACACATTTATGATAAATCTCTCAATAAAGTGGATATAGAAGGGACACACCTCAACATAATCAAAGCCATATAAACCCACAGCTAACATCATACTCAATGGTGAGAAATTGAAAGCTATACCTCGAAGATCAGTAACAAGACAAGGATGCTCACTCTCACCACTATTATTCAACACAGTATTGGAAGTTCTAGCCAGAGCAATTGGGCAAGAAAAAGAAGTAAAAGTCATCCAAATTGGAAAGGAAAAAAAAAAACTGTCAGTATTTGCAGATAGCATGATTTTATACATAGAAAACCTAAAGATGCCACACACACAAAAAAAACTATTAGAAATAATAAACAAATACAATAAAGCTGCAAGATAAAAAATCAACATACAGAAATCTGTTGCATTTCTATATGTTAACAACGAACTGTCAGAAAGAGAAATTAAGAAACAATCCCATTTAAAATTGCAACAAGAAGAATAAAATACCTAGGAATAAATTTAACCAAGGAGGTGAAAGATCCCTACACTGAAAGCTGTAAGACACTGATGAAAGAAACTGAGGCAGACACAAATAAATGGAAAAATATTCTGTGCTCATGGGTTGGAAGAATTAACATTGTCAAAATGTCCTTATTGCCTAAAGCAATCTATAGATTCAATCCAATTCCGGTCAAAATCCCAAGGATATTTTTCACAGAAATGAACCAAAAATTCTAAAATTCACATGCAACCACAAAAGACTCTGCATAGTTAAAGCAATCCTGAGAAAAAAGAACAGAGCTGGAGGTATCACAGTCCCTGATTTCAAACTATACTACGGAGCCATAGTGATCAAAACAGCACGGCACTGGCAGAAAAAGAGATACGCAGATCAAAGGAGTAGAATTGAGAGCCCCAGAATAAACACACGCATATATGGACAATTAATTTATGACAAAGAAGCAAAGAACATACAATGGTGACAGGATAGTCTCTTCAATAAAAGTGGTGGAAAAACTGGACAACCACATGCAAAATAAATGAAATTAGACCACTATCTCACACCATACACAAACGTTAACTCAAACTGGATTAAAGACTTGAATGTAAGACCTGAAACCATAAAGCTCCTAGAAGAAAACATAGGCAGTACACTCTTTGACACTGGTCTTAGCAGTATCTTTCTAGATAATGTTTCCCCAGGCAAGGGGAAAAAAAGCAAAAACAAACAAATAGGATTACATCAAACTGAAAAACTTCTGCAAAACAAAGGAAACCATCAATAAAATGAAAAGACAGGGAATTCCCCTGGTGATCCAGTGGTTAGGGCTCCATGCTCTCACTGCTGAGGGCCCAGGTTTGATCCCTGGTCGGGGAACTAAGCCACACAGTGTGGCCAAAAAAATAAATAAAAATTTTTTTTAAATGAAAAGACAACCTACAGAATAGGAGAAGATATTTGCAAATGATATATCCAATAACTGGTTAATATCCAAAATATATTAAAAAACTCATATAAGTCAACAACAACAAGAAGACAAACAACCCAATTAAAAGATGGGCAGAGGGGCTAAATAGACATTTTTCCAAAGAAGACATACAGATGGCCAACAGGCACATGAAAAGACATCACTGATAGGGAAATGCAAATCAGAGTCACAGTGAAATATCACCTCACTCCTGTCAGAAAGGCTATTATCAAAAAGGCAAGAAATAACAAGTGTTGACAAGGATGTGGAGAAAAGGGAATCCTCTGACACTGTTGGTGAAATGTAAATTGGTGCAGTCACTTCCTCAAAAAATTAAAAATAGAATTATCATATGATCCAGCAATTACACCCCTGAGTAGTTATCCAAAGAATACAAAAACACTAATCCGAAAAGGTACCTGCACCCTCATGTTCATTGCAGCATTATTTACAATAGCCAACATATGGAAACAACCTAAGTGCCCATCGACATATGAATGAAGAAAATGTATATATATGTATACATATATACAATGGATTATTAGCCATAAAAAAAGATGAAATCTTGCCACTTGTGACAACATGGATGGACCTTGAGGTTTTCATGCTAAGTGAAATAAGTCAGATGGAGAAATACAAATACCGTATGATTTCACTGACATGTGGAATATTAAAAACTAATAAACCAAACAAAAACAAAATAAATACAGAGAACAGACTAAACCAAACAAAAACAAAATAAATACAGAGAACAGACTAGTGGTTACCAGAGGGGAGGGGGTTGGGGGAGAGCAAAATGGGGAAAGAGGATCAACTGTACCCTGGAAAATTAATTTTTAGTGGTAAGCATGTTGTAGGGTATACAGAAGTAGAAATATAATGCTGTACACATGAAACTTATGTTATAAATCCATGTTTTAATTAACAATTAAAACAAATTAAATTTTTAAAAAATATTTAAGGGCCAAGATTTAATAAAATTAGTCATTTTTACTGTTTCATCAAGGATATTTTAAAGTGAAACTGGCATCTTTCTAGACTATGAGCTTATGGCAGTGGAGAACACAGTGGCTATTTGTGCAGTTTGATACCTTTGCCTTGATTCATGATAAGGTACCATCTGTTTTACCCATCATTGCTTTTATACCAAATATCTACACAGTCAAAAAGACCAATAATGTCTTAATCTTATTACAAAAACTGTTTGATTCTGCTGACCCTCTGAAAGGATCTTGGAGGCCCCACACATCCATGGTCCACAGTTTGAGACCTGCTGGTCTAAGCCAGCAATCATGGTAACTTCATTCTGCCTTGCCAAGTTAGCAGTTTAGTCCTGGGCATATGAGGCAACCTTGGCCTATGACTGATGAGGATAAGTATGTGGAAAGACTTCTTGTAAGGTCTCGCTTATTCTTAAAAAGGAAACAAAGATATAGATATTTCCTTTTCTGACTCTGGACATTGACATCGTCTGTGATTCCTGGAACTGCAGCAGCCATTTTGAGACCAAGAGGGAAAAGTCAAGAAAATCAGAGAAGTGGACCCTGGAGCTCTGGATAACTTTGAAGCAGCACATTAATCAACATGGTCATACCATGTCTCTGAACTCTTTGTGAGATAATAGGTGTCTTCTTGGTCAAGCCACTTTTAGTTGGATTTCCTTTTACTTGAGATAATACAGTCTTGACCTTGAAGAGTCTGCAGTCTACGTGGGTTGAAATTAGCATACACACTTTTATGAAGATCATCTTCCCAGCTAGATAATAAGCTCCTTGAGGGAAAAGATACTTTAGAACTGCTTTACTAGTGATAAACAAAGGCAATAGAAAATCAGGACAAGAGTGTTGGTCAGCTTAGCTTCAGAGCATTTTCCTGTAATTTCATGACCTGGTTTTGCTCTGTGGTCTTGCTGCCAGAGCTTGATGAATTCTCTCCATTCTGTAAGACACATATTCTTCTCCTTATGAATCCCCATCATTGTTTTTCACAATTCTTCTCCAGAAACCTGTTTCATAAAATATTAGTCTGACCTATCCTCCACATCTCCAACCCTCAGGCTAACATATCAGGCAAGTATGCTTATAAAAAAGCGATAATAATAATATAACAAGCTCAGTTATGAAACACATCCATAATGAATATTAAGGGGGCAGGTTGAATTGATCACAAATACATCTTGGGTGACTTATATCTGGAAATCCATTCACCTCACTCACAATCATGGGCTCTTGGTTTTCTTTCCTGAATACATACATGAGATTGAGGTGTCTTTGTTTCTATATTTAGGCTCTGGAAAACTTCCACAATGTCCCTCGCTCCATGCATTGAATCTTGAATGGAACCAAGAACTTGCATTCATCTCCAATCCCAACCAATTGTCCTAAATCTCAAATCTGACATTTACTGATTATGTGACCTGCATAATTATCTTAGCCTCTCTGTACCTCAGTTTCCTCATTTGTACAATAAGGATGATAATAGGATCTACCCCATAAAATAGTTGTAAAAATCAAATGAATTAATAAACATAATGCACTTCAGAAAATGCCTGACACATCTTTAGAGTCCAACAAGAATGAGCTATTATTACTATTTTTATATATCATCATGATTACTTTGCCTAAATGTGATGATTCTGCATGCTTTTCTATAGGGCTCTAATATCCCCATTTCCCACCTTCTGGCAAGTATAACAGAGCTGCTAGCAATTACCTATTTATCCTTTTCTTCCTTTGAGGTACAAAAAAATGTTATAGAAAAATAGTTTATACAACGTTTCAGGAAGAAGAGGAGTTCCCTCTTGTTTTCTGGTAATTTCCACCATATCTACCTCCTTGGTCTATTTCTTTTTTTCCTTGACCACATCATCCTCTCTTGGATTCTCTCATTTCTTCTTCATCCTCAGTCTTCAAAGGCCCCTCTTACACATCTCGCCATATTTGAGTTCCATTCCATTTGTGTTCTAAGAGCATTTAAGGGAAGAACAAATTTATTCTTGTCATTCTTATTGACTTTGTGGTCAGAGCTGGGATCTCGAGCAATTGATTTCTGTTTGTGTATAGTTTTGATGTACTGCAGTTCAGTAATTTTCCAGATGGACAAAGGGCCTATTGCAGTTGGTGGGTTTCCCCTGTCTGATCAAACGCCAGCTCAACTCTCCTGTTCAAGAAATTGATGATTCCCACAAAAGCACTTTGGAGAACAAGAAGAATATGTCATCACTTCCTTTGACAAGGGGCCTGGTTGATCCTTTACCCAAATAGACCCCTCAAGAAAACCAAAGGGACAAGGGTCTAGGAAGAGAGATCAAAGTTTCCTGATTAATAAACACCCTTAATGTCCAAATGCTGAAGCAAATAATTACTCTCTTTCCTCCCAAGGAGAGTAGCCGTGAAAGTTTCCTACTTACTGTTACCTCTGAGAGTCTTTCCAAGTTTTACTTCCCTCGAGCCTCCTAGTTTTTGTCATCTCTTCTCTATCTCCAGTATTTTGCTTGATTATATATTCTTATTGTTCACGTGTTCTCTTAATAAACTCACTTTCCAAACCCTTCTTCATTTGGACACAAAAATCATTTCTCTAAACTTTTTGACTGTTGCTCATCTGGGGCTTAGGACAATTAAAGACACCAAGTAACCTGCAGGTAGGATGACCACGTAATTTGTCATCCAAATCAGAATACTTTTCAAAGTGAAAGGAGGTGCTCTTAATAATTCACCCAGGACTTTGGATGTAAATGGAGACTGTCTTGGGCAAACCAGACTAAAATCCTCTTATGTGGAGATGGATGCTACTATTTCCAGGGTGTACTGATAACATAATGCAAGTTCTCTGAAATTGAGCTTTCTTGGTCTCATGCTGATTTTGGACCAGCATCTTGGGCAGTTCAGTAAAGTGTGTATTCAAGCATTCCGTGGTGGTCCATGTAATTACGTTTACATCTGCCCCATCTGGAGGCCATTTATCTACAATAGACTCTCTACTGCGCTCGTGCGGTATGTGGTGGCTTCGAGCACACTCGTCTGGGCAGGAACACCTTCCCTACCCTCCCACTCCGCATTCTGGAGAAGGATCTACAAGGTGAAATTAATGACTTCTGTGGGGAAGAGGAGAGAGGAGAGAGGGAGGGGACAGCAATGATTTTGAGATTCCAAGGTCATTCCTCCTCTTTTATAGACCTAAGCATAATTTTACTCCTTTGCCCACCCCTCTCTTCTCACAAGAATCATGACTGCCCTGCTGTTGGTTCCATTCCCAACACAGGGATGGGACTGGGGGCTGGAGGCCTGTGTGGAACCACAGTGGACCACATGAGGTCAGCAAAGAGTTAATTTGGGGTTGCCTCTTTAAGGACACAGCGTGGTGTGAACTTCTCGGGGGAAGCCCTCCAAGAGGACAGGTGGCTGGAATTGGGGCGGGGTGTAGACCTAGACCCGGCCCAAGGCCAGGAGCCGCATGGGATGAGTAGGAAGATGGCTGGGCAAGAACCGAGCAGGAGCAGAGGCTCTGCTGGAATATTCTCTCGGGCAGCTAAGCAGGTTTGCAGAGGGTCAGGGCCTGAGAGAGAGGCGGCAAGGACTCCCGGCCAGGAAGGGACAGCCACAAATGAGTCTGACTGAGGAGCAGAAGTGAGTGTCACCACGTTCCACCGTCACAAAGGCCTCTGATGGAGGGCACCCTAGGTATGAAAGGGGTAGCAACAGGCTACCCTAAAAACACTTGAGGAGAAAACACCATAAAAATCATATCCAGGTCTCCCAGTCCACAAAACTCTGATCACTTAAAATCAAGGCTTCAGGGTGCCTATACAATTCAAAATATTCAGAAAACAAAGTGATCATTCCCTGTCTGTGTGTAAGTCATTATCCAGCATTAGCTGCTTAATGCAGCCAGGCTCCAAGAACAAGAGAAAAGAAAGTCAATGAGCCCTACCCTGGCTTCCTCTCTCCTCCAGAAGTCCCCCGTTTCCCCTCTACTTGATTTGGCCACTTTAAGTGCTTGAACCCAGACGTTGATGGCTGCCCTCTGAACCTTGGTGTTTAGGCCTCGTGGAAAATGACTTGCTTGTGAGTGGCTAATAATACACCTGCCAAATTGCAAATATGGCCGAGATCCTTCTGTTGGTTCCCCACATTCCAAGAGCCTTCTTCTCCTTCAAGAGCTATCTGAGATGTCTCTGTGGATTCGTGTTTACATGCAGGAAAGGCTGCCGTTACTTAATAATGTCAAGATCGCTGAGCCTCCCTAATGAAAGAGATACACAACATCAACTGTCATTTTAAACAAACATGCAATCAGGCTAGCGGTGCTGGAAATATGATCTGCCTAATTTCATGGAGATGATGCAGGGACCAGGCTGCCTTCACAGTGTTTCCTCCGGCAAGCTCCATTTCACAGGATTTCAGGGGGGAAACGGTGGATTTTCACAAGAACTGCCAAATTGTTAGTTCTGTGAAAAAGAAATTGCTTTAGCAGCTGGAATCCAGGAGGACAAATAGGTGCACTGATTATATCTTCATTGTTCACCAGAGCCGCAGCACTCAGCAAGTTGTAATTACGCTGTGAAGAGCTCAGTACTGTCGTCAAGTCTTTCCCCATGTGAATATAAACAGTATTGTTCAGTTTGTTATCAAAGGCTTGCAGCCAATCCTGCAGCGCACACACACGCACACGCTCACACACGCACACGCTCACACACCCCACCACATATGCAAACCTATAGAATTGACCTCTAGGCCATTTTGTCCAGACAGAGTGGAGCTGTGGACACATCAGCATTCTGTCCAATTGGGTTTCAGCACAGATGTGACCAGCTGCGCTCCCCCAGTTCATTGGCAAGGGTCATGCAGAAGGAATAAAAGAAGTAGGTTAGAAAATAAAAATAGACGTGAGTGAGTTATGGACTTGGATTATGCAAAATGATGGGAAAGAAAAGACAACACAGTTTGGAGATGCCACCGACTGAGGTTTGCATCTGAATAGGTCCTGACACACCATCCGGCACATGGCACACTCCTGCTGGCCTCATTTGTCATTGATGTGCCTCCACACACAGATCTCTGGCAGTTACCACGGTGTTTCAATGGCCATCAACCCTTGATTTCAGCTTTCCCTCTGATTCCGAGAATCTAACCTTCCAGGAATCAGCCAGGCAGCAGCTCTGGATACTTGTTCCTCTCTCCCCTTCTCCATTTCCTGGCAGACAGAGCCTCTTCATGGGTAGATACCCCCAGTCTTGACTGGGGCAGCTACTCATCTGACCTAGGGAATCTATCTTGGGATATTATCAGACCTTATGAAATGATAAAATGCATGGCTAGACCCCCAGAAGAGTCCCAGAGCTCAGCTTGGAGGGAGAGAACCGTGACAGAAATGTGTTTCTTTCCAAAGGACATTCCCTCCACGTACAGGTTGTGGTGATTTGTGCACCAAATGTCAGCCAATAAGTCAAGGGTAGTTTGCTGATCTCATATTTCTTCCATTTTTCTTCTCAAAGACCTAGCTCCTATTTGAAGGAAATGGAGAGGACAATATGGAGAAAGTTAGAGTCTGGACACTTGTAGACCTAATCTTAATTCATGTTAATAGATGTATCTAACGTATGGTGAATTGGAGCCTCATAGTTTTGAAATCCTACCATAAAAGAGGATGCCTTGAAGGTAAACTATGAGGACAAGAAGACAGACTATGCAGTAGAAATCATCATTGGTGCTCAGCATCCAAGGACAGAAGTTCACCACAGGGCAGAAGCCAGCAGAGGCTGAAGGGAATGGGAGGAGAGAGGGAGGGGTCTTTTATGTTCTTTTAAACATGCTGGGTCTTAAATATTTAGAAAGTGTTCAAGTTAGAATTTGTGTAATTTTAACAGTTGAGTATCAATAAAGATGAAATACTGAGAAGGGATAAATGAATTGGAACTGTTTAGTATTCATCACCACTACCACCCACCCACACCTGCAAAAAGAAGAGGGAAAGAGGAGATGAATCCAAGACGGATGATCTGGACACAGTCCTGGTGTGGAGTCATGTGCACAACTGAAGAAGAATGATCTTTAATATACCTTAGGACCAAGGGCAACCGTGGAAGAATAAACATGCTGAGGTCATAGCTAGGAAGATAATAAATAACTCCATAGAGAAAGGAGTTGCTTGGTGTGCAGGAAACAGCAGTGGATGTGCAATTAGAAGCCATGAGTCTTGGCTGTGGATTTGCTGGTGATTGTCGTGTTATCCTAAAAACTGCAATGCCTTGGTTTTCCTCTTGATGAAAGGAGGAGATTGGGTTAAATTAGTCTAAAGTCCCAGCTCTAAAAGTTCATAACTGGACTGTACCACACATTTAACTGTAATCATACAATATGAGCAGAAATCAAATAGATTTTGCCCAAACAGTGTTGAAAACAGGAGGAGAGCTATAGACTACAGACAGTGCTGTCAGTAGACTGAGGGGTTAGAAGGATGGAAGAGAAACGAAGGCAGCCTGTGCTGAAGAAGGACTTCTAAGTCCTTTCAAAGTTGAGTCCCCGCCTGCCTTGGCACCTTAGGCTGCAGGTGATCTGATGGTACAGGAAAGTTGAATCCCCTCAACCTCATTGCTTAAACCTCCAAATGCCTCTCAAAACAGTTACAATGTTCATAAAAGGAGCTGTCACAGGACATAAGGACATAGCTTCTTATGGAAGAAATCTTTTCCCCAAGGGCTTTATAGAAAAGAAAGGAACAAAGGATGGGATGGAGAAAACCAGGATCCGGGTGGCAGTGGGACTGGAATGCTTGGTCACCTCCCAGAAAGTCCATTCCACTCATCCCCACAAAAAGCCTCTTCCCTGGGTCATACCAATGAATTTCAACCAACCTCGTAAATGATCAGTATATCCTGAGCCACCACCCTGAGGGCACCACACTGTACTAGGACGATGGGCTGGGCTGGGGCAGAGGGCAGGAGGCACAAAATAAGGACAAGGATGAGAAATTGGCCCTCACTTAGCTTTACGATCCTATGAGGAGAAGATGCAGATAAAAGGGAACCACATTTGCTGTGTGACTTTGAGCAAAGTATTAACCATTTTTGCTATTAAGTTCTCTGATCTGTAAAGATAAGAGCCCTCCCTACCTCACAGATTAAAACTCCAGTGCATCCCAAACTCCCAATCTATCCCTGCCCGCCCCACAGCCCTTCCTCCCTGGTAACCATAAGTTCGCCTCTAAGTCTGTGAGTCTGTTTCTGTTTTGTAAATAAGTCCATTTGCGATTGACACGTACACGCTGCTATATTTAAAACAGATAACCAACAAGGGCCTCCTGTATAGCACAGGGAACTCTGCTCAATACTCTGTAATACCCTAAATGGGAAAATAATTTGAAAAAGAATAGATACATGTATACATATCACTGAATCACCTTGCTGTACACCTGAAACTAACACAACATTGTCAATCAACTCTACTCCAATATAAAATAAAAATTTTAAAAATTAAAATTAAAAATTAAAAAAAAATTTTTTTTTAAACCCACTCCAGTGTAACGAAGGGCAGATGGGATGGAAGGGGGACATCGTGTAAATTCTAGGTATCGGCTTGAGAGCGCTTTTGAGTAAGTGAGCAGGTAAGACGCACAGAGAGAAAAAGAGTTATTACAATAGGAATACACGTCTAACAATCACCACCAGAGACCCAGGACGCCTCGGGTTCGTGGGAACTGTGCTCAGGGCTGGCCTCACGGGACCAGTCTGTGCAGCCTCTCACAGCTCCCCACTCAGAAGGGCCCCGTGCTTGGTTTCATGTCCTGCTCTCACTGCCTTGAAATTCTTCACTTTTGAACAAGAGGCCCTGCATTTCCTTTGACACTGGGTCCTGCAAATTATGTCACCGATTCTGACTGGACTCAAGGGCACAAATTATAAAATCATTTTTAACAAGGGATCTGACATACTACCCCAAGGCCAAAATAGCCCTTTATCCTGGTCAGCGTTCTTTCCTGTTTGGTCTCTTTATTTATTTAGCGTCTCCAGCTAAGTGCTTTAAATGTCATTCTTACATTCTACATTTCCTCACATCTAAAATCTTCATGGCTTTCTTCGTAGAGATCTAATCTTCCTACCTATGATATAATATTATGTAATTTAGGGGACATCGTACAGACCCCTCAAAACCTGAAACTACTGTGAGGGCACTAGTGGGTCTCAAGTGGCCAGAGACTGTGACACATGCAGTTGGCAGTGTTGTCAACAACCAAAAGAAAGTCAAAGAGGGGATGAGCTCTCTGAAAGGTATTATCAAATGCCCCTTGAAGTTCTCTCCTGTCAAGAACATTACGGGCTATGAGTTGCTAAAGCAGTAGAAAGCTGAAGGAATAATTACATTATTGAACAGGAAATCACCTATAAATATACTTGTGAAAGATGCAGAATAAAGAAGTGGCTAAGAAATGGCACTTGTGGCAGTGCCCTGTGTTCCGATTTGAACTGGTTCAAATCCCAGCTCTGTCTTTTATTAAGGATCCGACCTTGGGCAAACTCCTTAGCCTGGATTAGTTTTCCACTGCAGCCAAAAAAACTACCATAAACCCAGCAGCTTAAATCATACCTATTTATCGTCTTACAGACTCTGTGTATTAGGAATCCCAGCCTGGCTTAACTGGGCCCTGCGCTCAGACTCTCATGAGGCCGCCAGCAAGGTGTGAGCCAGGCTGCATTCCCACCGAGACGCTCGACTGGGGAAGCTCCAACTCCACCTCATTCAGACGGTTGACAGGGCTCGCTTCCTTGCAGACTGAGGGTCTCTGCTTCTCACTGGCAGTTGGCTAGAGACGGCCTTCTGGCCCTAAAGCCCTCCAGCAGCTCCCTGCCATGTGGTCCTCTCCATGGGCGGGTCATGGCTATTTGCCTCTTCAAGGCCAGCATCGGAGTCTCTTTCACTCCAGGCTGCTAAGACGAGGCTCAGATAAGGCAATGAGGTCCTACAAGCGACACCCCATCACCTTTGCCCTATTCTACCGGTAGAAGCAAGTCCCAGGCCCTGTCCCCCAACACATAAGGGGAAGAGACTATGCAGGGTGTAACACCAGGATGATGGGCCCCTCTTAAGATTCTGCTTAACACAGCCCACCCTGCCATTACACTGTGGGAAGAAAGTAATACACCCAAGCACTTTTGGAGGAGGTGGAATAGAGGAATGTGTTGAAGAATGTAGACTCTTGGGTAAGGCTCCTCAATTCTACTGAGGGTGTGGCCTTGGGCAACTTGCCTTCCCTCTCTGTGTTTGTTGGTTCTCCTATAAGATGGGAATTAGAATAGTAATTACCTCCTGGGTTGATGGGAGGATTAAGAGTGATAATGCCTGTAAATCATTGAGGAGAGTGCCTGGCACTTAATAAATGCTCAGTCATGTTAACCTATAAGCGTGTTCCTCTTTGCAGCAGACTTCGAACAGTACAGTCTAGTTCTAGGTTGTTTAAACCAACACTGGCCAATTAGACGTAGAGCCACCACTAAAACCCAGGGCAGAGTTTAAGCTGTCAGCAGGGTAAGTCTGCTGTGCTTGCTGGACCCGATTCTGCCTCTGCAAGCTGGCCCTTCCCTGGCTGAAGGATCCTGCCCAGTGTGTGGGGAGGGACGCCACATTTCCTTTAGAGTGGGTGGGTATGACCCAGGGGGCAGAACGAGCAACTCGGTGTCGGAAAGGTGGCTTTCCTCCTGGGATGAGTGGACGGACAGACCTGGAGGCTGATTTGAGAGATGAGGTCCAGGGGCTCTGAGGCTCTGAGAGAAGGCGAGGGTGTGTGGGTGGAGCAGAAAGGACATTAGGAAGACAAGGGCGATAGTAGATGCGATGGGCTGATAGGACCTTGCTCTCTGCAGCAGGCTCAGAGCAGCAGACGAGGTGATGACTCGCAGTTTTGCTATTGGTGCTGCATGAGTCATTCGCCGTATGGCTGGTCCTGTCAATCTCCGCTTCCCCCATCAGTTTAAATGCATGTACTGCACATACAGACGCGCGTATGTATGTACCTGGATTGCTGCCAGGGTAATGGGTTAAGGCTTGTTCTGAGGACCTGAGACCCCTCTCCCAGGAATTAGGCATAAATTTGCACATCAGTGTGATACCTCGGCATTTTTATAAAATACTGTTTGTCAGTTCGAGGATCTTAGCAAGTTTTAAGGAAATAACTTAAAAGATCACCTTCTTTGGCGTAGAAATTAATCTCTTAGACTGATGGAGACCACGGGGAAAAGTTGACGGTAAGAAAAAAGGGATGCAGACAGAACTCAAGTAAGAAGAAAACGAAATTAGTTTTACATTTGCAAAACAACTCACCATGAACCAGAAAGCTCTTCCATACATTGACTCCTCAGCCCTCACCAAAACAAAGAAGGAAAACAAAGGAGATATTATCTGTATTTGCATGAAAAAGAGAGTCTCCAGGAGATGAAATAAGTAGCAGAGGAGGATTCTAGAATGCAGGTATTCAGATTTCTAATTCAGTATTCTTTCCTCTACAGAATCCAAAAAGAGACCCCAGAATGGCCTTCTTTAGCACCCAGATGTCTATGTAAAGGTTATTGTCTACATATTAATTGAGCAAGCTCTGTCCAGGCACTGCCAAAAGAGAGATACATAAAACTCTCAGAACCTGTTTTCTTATCTGTAAAACAGGGATACTAGTAATATGCACCTAATTGGTTTTTTGAGGATTAAATCAGTAAATAATTATAAAATGTGTAGGAAAGTATCTGCACAAAATGTTAAATTAAGCATTAGCTTATTGTTTGGGCCGCTTCTTCCTGCCTTTCCATTTAAAATAAAAATACTCCTTCAGGGAGGAATTAACACTAACTTGTTGAATGAATTAATGGATCAATGACAGGAACCGAATGGAGATGGAAGAGGACACAACAATAAGGCAAAACTCCCAGGGAAGGTAAAGGCTCACTTCGTGATTCTGGTGACAGATTTTCCCCAAACCACCTAATTGATGGCCCAAAACTCTGACTTCACAGGCATTTACAGCATAAACTCAAGTTTCCTAAACTCCCAGGGAATTTCTTTCTCTCTCCATTTCAGTGTCACCTTCTGATTTATGACTATAACACCCTACTTTTCATGCAGGATGCAAAACAGTTTTTTTGTGGGATCTTAGTTCCCCGACCAGGGATTGAACCCAGGCCCTCGGCAGTGAGAGCGCCGAGTCCTAACCACTGGACCACCAGGGAATTCCCACAAAACAGTTTTAAAGGACTCTTCTGACACCCCAGAAACTCAGTTCCCTTTACACACTCTGGTTGGTGTGCTGGTGAACTGGCTTGGGGCGTAGGGGAGGGTGGCCTTCCTCAGGTGGCGGTGAGGGAGCCCTAACCGCAGTGTTTGCTGATATCCGAGGTGAAATACTCCCATTACGACTGATTTCCAGCGACCTCAGATTTAACAACCAGCGGGCAAATTCCGGACTATGTAACAACTGCCCTTGCACACAGCTGTGCCACTCTCCTCCCCTCCTCGTTTCCATGAGAGGACTTGGTTTCAACCGCGAAGTCCACTAAGCCCCACGGGGTATGAGTTCTCACATCCGGCTCCCAGCACGGCACCACTACTCCTCACCATCTCTGCACCTTGGGACTGAAACGGAGCAGGACCCTAAGGTCCTTTCCCCCCCGCAACCCTAACCCTAACCCGGTGTCCTCAGCCTGCCTTTTGTCTGTGGAAGAACTCTAGCCAAAGTTAATCAGACAAGTGAGAGACTGCAGAGACAAAGGAAAACAGCCAAAGGAGACCAAATAATAATAGTTTAGTCATCAAGGACCTTTAGGTCCTCCTCAAGGGCTATAGATAATATTCTGAGCCGTATCCTGTGAGCTGTCTTATAGATACTGAAACCCCTACCAGGTGGAAGAAGTGAACTACATGATGCCCAGGCTGTAGCCACGACATAAGCTGCCACAATTCCGAGAACTGGCCTCAAAGAAATGGAAACAAACCAAACCTGGAACTGAAGATTAACTGTATCTAAAGCAATGAAGATGATGCTGGTTGGACCACCGATGACCAATTTCCAGATGACTGTCAGAGGTGACTGTGCTGTTTCTGCCTGTAGGCCCCTCCGTCTTCAAAAGCTCTTGCCCCCTGACTGTCCGCAGGGGGGGCTGGGGGGAGTCGGCCTCTGGACAGGCGTCTGCCCTCCCACCCCTCCCCCGGTTGCCAGCATCCAAAATAAAGCAAACTTTCCTTTCCACCAACCTGGCCTCTTTATTGGCTTTTGTGCAGCAAGCAGCTGAACCCCACTTTCGGTTACATGACCTCGCTGTACCGGGCAGAGAATGAGGACCTTGAGCATTCCAGAAAAAGGAAGGGTAGGGAGGAAAACATTTCCCTTCTTCCCGTCGAGGTTCTTCGGCTGGCCTGGTAATTAAATTGACGCAAGACAGATTCATGGGAGGAAAACAAATTTCACACGTACGGCAATCCAGAAGAATAGGAGACTCAAAGAAGTAACCAAAGCAGGCAGCTGGTATACCTTTTGGACAAAGAGGCGATACATTTGTGAAGAATTGACAAAACATGGGATTTGGGCTTGGGGTAGTAAATTCGTGGAGAAGTATCAAGGTCTGTTTGTACAGCCTTCTCAGCCTTGAATCTCTGGTGATGAGGATGTCTCTCTTCCTCCTGGTACAGGAAGGGCATCGTTCACATGGGAGATGCTTTTGGGGGACAAAGGAGGATCAGAGAGTCCTACTGGCACCGGCTGTTTCTTAAGTAACTTTAATTCAACATAAATGGCATGTTTTGGAGTGGCTGATTTTTCTACCCTTCAGAAACAAACGAGCACGAGAACCCGAGAGGTGGAGTTTCTAAGTTTTATTCCAAACCATGGCATTAATAAGCGGCTTGAACTGAAGAAAAGCCAAGTTCACCTGGTCCTGGTGGCTTATTTTCTCCATTCATCAGCTGGCAATGACAGCAGGAAGGAAGCTTCATTAGCTCATGGTTTTTAAAGGCTCAGATACAAAAGCCAGTGTACTAGGAGTGCAAAGCCTCATTATTAGGTAATAACTCTCATCGGGCGGATGCAAATAGCACCTCTCTTCCTATCTAAACTTTTTCCAGTTAACGTTGCTCCATCTCTTTCTTCTGTATATTTTTTAAAGTCATTTTGATGTGCCATAATTACTATTTCAATAAAAACCTCACAGAGATGATGAGTTTAAATAAAGAAAGCAGGGAAAAAACATGCTTCCCCACTCCAGGAAAAATTAGCATCTCATCCCCTGTTTTACAAGCAGTGAAATCAGTGCCTTATTGGGAGGGTGTCCATTCAAGGAGAGAAGCTTTTTTATGTGGAAATGATCACTGTACACTTCCCAGATAGTTAATTACATTAGGTTGTTCTGTCCACGATGGCAAATCAGCTTCATGCAGCAGGGGCTTGTGGTCAAGATAATAGCAAAAGATAACGCAGTAAAACAACCGTGAAAAGAAAATGGTGCAAAGCATAAATGCTGGCAATTGCTGTTTATTTACATATATATGTATTCTTAGGAGGGCGGCAACATGCCCTTCGCTGTTATCACAAGCATTAAAGTTTAATAGTCCGTCCGTGAGTTACTTACTGCTCAGAAACACCTGCTCAGTGAGATAAAGTAGCAGCTATCTTTCTAGTTTTAAAATTGACATTCAGCCAGTTATATTTCTGGTCTCTCTCATCACTTAGATGGTTGTTGACTTTTCTTAAATGTCAAAGGAGGTTTTCAACTTAATTTTATTTCCTCATGCTAGTTTCTTCCTTGGGCTCTCCAGATGCTCTGTGGCCTCTAAGTCAGTCCTAAGAAAGGGTTGCTATAAGGAAATCTCTAGTTTGAGAAAAGCAGGTGCATTTACAACCGTCTTTTGCACACATTATAAAGAAAAGGGAATTCGCCATATCTCATCCATAATTACTCCTGCTTCGTCTTTCTACTGCATTCACGAGAACACGTGACATGGTGGGCAAGTGTAGTATATACATGTATCTAGAGAATCACAGGCCATAACTATGTTCTGTGTCCCTTTCTTGGTCTGTCTCAGGCCCTGCCTGGCTTCTCATGACCTCTCTCTCCTTTGCTGTCTCCATTCTCCATCAGCTGGTCCATGCTGTGCATACCCTACCATCCAAATTCTGGGAGATCAAGGCTGATTAGCTTAGCACCCTTAGTTCCGAGGCTGAGTTCCCTACCTCAGACCATCTCACAGAACAACCACCAGACTATGGCAAGACGCCTGGTGGGTAAGGTGTTCACATCGAGTCAGGCAGTGGACACGTCCGTGTAAGGACCACCCAGCACCACTCCCTTGGGCAGGGCCCACAGTGGCAGCGTCAGCCTAAAGGAGATGTTGGGTGTTTCACACACACGGACCGACCAGTGCTGTATAACATGCTAGGTGCTAGGGCAGCAGGTGTAACCAAAGTGAGGAGCTCCAGGGAGCGTCAAGGTTCGAGAAGGAACTGAGCTAGGAATTCTGAACGACAGAGATAGAGCTTAGCTGCTAGACTTAGTTCAAGTCCTGGTTTTACCATCCGACCTCCACAGGACCTCGGGCAAGTGATTTAACCTCTCTGAGCCTAATACCCTTGTACGTAAAATGGGGTTTATAACATACCTATGTCATAAAGTGGTCATAAGGAGTCAATGAGATGGCACGTACAAGATGCTGAGCCCAGCATCTGCCCAGGGCACGTGCTCAGTGTCTGATGTGTTGTGTTCGGCTGTTTGTTTGATATCTGTATCTGAGTCTGTGTCTGTGTCCACTGCAGGTACACAGAATTGGAATTAATTGTGTCCTTGGCCCATGACACATGCCCATCATTTGTCTATGTAGCACTCTCTTTTATTTTATGCATTTATTTATAATGAACATCCAATAACCCATCAACCTATAAGCTCCTCCCAACTCACTTCCCTCTCCCAAAGAGACAACCACCAACCTGCATGCTGTGTGGATCATTTCCCAGCTTTTTTGTTTTATTTTTATGAACATGTATATGCCTAACAATGTATTGTTGAATTTTTAGACCTTATAAAAAAGAGTATCGTATGACATGTATGGGACCTACTTTTGGCCCTTAAAATTATGTTAGGGAGATTTGTTCATGTTATAGATGTTATTTCTTCATTTTCACTTCTGTGTAGTATTCTGTTGTGAGACAAATTATTTACGGGCTCAATAAATGTTACCTATTAGTTTCAGCTATTAGTCAATACTAAGTCACCTCTCCTTGTTCTTCACCAAGATATTGACCATCCTCTGCTAACTCCTAATTTCACCCTTTTATTCAAAGGACATCACCTTCGTCTAGAGCTGCTCTTCTGACCAGCAGTGGACCAATGTGGACACACCACCTGTTTTCTTCCTCCCTTTCTCGGGACTCTGCATCCCTAAATGATACCCCTGCTATTTGGTCAGCTAGATTGCCTACAGAGAGAAGAGACCCACACGTGTAACCAGGAGGAAGAGTGAATCGATTGTTGCCTTTTAATTTCTTCAGTGAAAATGGGAAGGGCTTTTATTGACAAGGCCGTTCTGCAAATGGGAATCCATCACGCTGCATCATTGGCATCCTCGTTATCTGGCACTACTGTAATCCTGCCCTGGTTCAGCTCCCTCCCACCACCCACCTTCTTTCATCCTTTCACTGACGGCTCTAGTAGAAAATCTGCAGACTCCAATACTACATGGAGTCGCGGATAGGGAAGAAACTGCTGGAAGATGCTCCCCCTGTGCTGTCTGAATACACAAACGGCAAATAACACAGGGGCTCTGAGTCCTGGCCGAGTTTCCTTTCTAGTGACTGCTGTGAGCCCAGGAGAAAACCCGTGAAGTGACCCCTGATTAGTCTGGCCAAGCTCCCTCCCCGGCAATTACTGTAGCAAAGCTCAGACATTGCATTCTGAGTGATTCTGGAAGATTAAGCAAGAAAACGAAGGCATGATAATACTGTAGCCAGAAAAGTAACCCGGCTTGAAATTTATGCAGTAATTCAGAAGAAAATGGCAGTCTGCCAACAATTCACGCCAGGTTTATCTAAGTTACATTACATTGTTAATGCTTATTTTGACCATTTTCCCTCCCTCAGAAATATACATCCATGCTTCTGATTGACGACTAAATGCAGGAGGTTTAGCTTCATACTTCTTCCTCTCTCCAAATTGATCACATTTTTCTCCCATGTTCTTTGAGTGCCAGAGGCAGGGCAAGAGGAGGGAAGACAGGGGAGTAGCATACCTGAACACGGATTGAAGAATTTCTCTGTAAACTGTAACACAGCCCGTTACTGGTGTAGGGACCACATTTGAAAATGTTCTTTCATTAATTCCACAAGCATTTTCGATGTTTGCAGGTCTGATTGTTTGTAAGCTCTGGCCTCAAGAGACACACATGTGGAGACAGGTTGGCATGTCCAGGGATGAGCGCTGTGATGCGGTGTGAACAGGCGGCTATGTTCACCACGGCGGGAGAAGTCGTCTTCTGTGGACGGTGAGAACCAAAGCCATCCACACCCACACAGCTCACATCGTATGATGCGGCTATCCTGCCATCTTCCCCAACAGGACTTGACTCTTCCAGGAAACCCTTGCCCAGGAAGACACCTTTTGCAAATAGCTGAACATCCTTGAAAATCCATTTAAAATGGATCAACTTTTCCATAGATAACATCAAATTCATTGTTTATGATTCAAGTCACTTCCCATCCTGTCCTCAAAACCCTCACCTTCCTGTATCCACCAATCGTAGACTCATATCTTGATCGTTCTGCAATCCTAAGCAAGCTTCTGCATTTAAAGACTCACCTTAAACAAGACTTCAAAACTTCATGAGTGTCCTGGCTTTGCCCTAGCCCACCCAAGACCCTCTGAGAAGTCTATCAACGCAGTGTTCTTTCTCACCACAGTAAGTGCCAAGCTCAGCTATGACTTATCAACAGGCTATTTGGTGCCATGTTTGACAATGAGGAAGGAAAAATGAAAAGAGAGGTGACAAGTGGGTCTTGAAAAACGACTGGGACTGAACCAGCTGCAGAAGACAGAGCATTCTGAGAGGCGAGAGCAGCGGAGCAAAGGCAGGAAGGCTCACGACGGGGCCGTCCCACGCATGCTGGGGCTTAAACTGCATTGTATCTGGGGGAACACTTTCACCTTCTCCCCGTACAGGACAGCGTCTTGGTAAGCGCCCCCTCCCACGACTGAGGAGTTTGGGGCTGCAGTGTATCAGGTCACGTTTAGAAATAATGAGTGATTCGCAGTCACCCAGAGCAAACTGCTTCAGGCCTCGGGTGGTCCTCCCACCTCCTGGACTCTGTCTGCACCATATTACTGGCCAGAGTTCACCACTTCCCACTTTACTCCTGACCCAGAGGTCATGCTGATTTCATGTGGACCAAATCCAAAGCTGCTGCTCGGGGACCTCATGTAGCCAGGTACCCTGTCTTTATCACCATCATCACGTCCTCAGAATCTATGCAGGCAAAGCTGGTCAGCAGAACACATTTGAGTGCTACACATTGTCTCCTAGACCCAATGATTTCTTCTTTGTACCAAAATGCACTCCTTCCTAGAGGTTTTAATGAAGCCACAAACAGCCTCTTCAAGGGAATATTTTCTTCCCAGAAGCCTCTGGGCCCTCTGCATGGTGAACACAGACTTTACAGATTGGGCCCAGGAGCCTGACAGCATGGGCTCTGATTAATACGGTTCTCAGACCACACTGGCCTGGGCTGTAACCTTCCCAAGAGAGAAGCAGTCTGGGGGCTGGTCCACTCTGCACCCTTGATACTGGAAAGAAGCTAAGATGTGGATGCACCCACTTCCCATAGGCCACTTCTCCCTCTAACAATTTCTGCACCTTCCCTGGGACGGCAGCTGAGCTACACATGTGGAAAGATTTGATCTCCTTAAGCCCAGAGGAGTCCGGTGTTGCTGGGGGCGCGGGGGGAAGAGCCAGGAATTTGTAGGCAGACACACCTGAGTCCAATCCTGGCTCTAACCCTGTGAGTTCAGATGAATTCCTTAAACTCTCCTAAGTTGACTACAGGGTAAAAGAGGAGAAAAAAGCCCCAATGCAACAAGGCTGTGAGGTTGCTAACAGAGGAAAAGTGCAGACACGACACAAGTGTCCAGTAAATGTACATATTCTCCTCTTAACCACCCCTCCCCAGCTCTTAGCCACAAGGCCTGATTCCTGTTCACCCCACTCTTAATAAGAGCCTTGACCTTTTAAAGCAAAAATCCATGAATTAATACCCCCAGCAGCCGTCTACGGTAAGAGACCACAGAATTCTTTCCACAACGCCCACTTCTGCACTCACGTGGGTAACTGAATACTATCACTTCAAGGGTAAAAGGTGTCTTCTAATCTCTCTGGAAGTGGAGGTGTCTGCAAAAGTAGGAAGTGGTGGCTAAGTAGTGCCTTCGAGCATACAAAGTGTAAAACCTCCGGCGTAAGCCAACCTGTCACTCTCTATGTTGCCTATGAAGTTGTCATGGCCTGGAGCATGTAAGCCACATCCCCTTGGCAGGAATCCCAAAGGCTTTAGCATTCGTGACTGCCCGGCATTTCCCAGGCTTCTTGCATGCGCTACAAAGATGTCCCTTAGCTTGCTGTCGAATGAAAATTACATTACTCCCCTGTCTTTCTGGGCTGTCATCTGCTCACATGCTCAGCTAATTTAATCCTGGAAGCACACTTCTCCAAGACAAGCCATACTTAAACAGGGCTTGCCTGCTCCCACATTTCTTTCCAACCTGCAGAAAATAGGTTTGATTTCAAAGCCAAGTGTTCAAAGAGAAGAAGCAGCTGTGTCTGGGAGAAGAGATGGAGCTGTTTGCCTTGAAAGCTTTCTTGTTAATTTTAGTTCCAGCCACTGTCCCCAGGTCTTTGGTGCCAACTAGAAAGAGCTCTTTCCTTCCTGAGAAAGTGAATACGGTATTTCCCAGTAAACCCTGAACCATTGCCCAAACCTCAGATCTCAAGGCTTTCCTAAGGTTATGGTCACCAAAGCTAAAAAGAGTAATGGCAAGAAGACAAAACCGCAATGATCAAAGGATGCTGGTGCCGGGGTTGACGGGGTACCCAGGAGGCTTCACACAGACCAACATCGCCCTCTGGTGGGGACAGTCCTGTCATAGCGCCAACGAGCTTGCCCACCACATTCTGTGTTCACACAACTAACACCCTCACCTCTCAAGCCTTCTTCCTCTCCCCTCCTGGGACCCAGACAGAATTCTTGTGCTTTTCGGCTACTTTCCTTTGACAGCCCCCCACCAAATTCCAAATGTTTACAAATAATGCATTTGGAAACTGTTATCTGGAAACGTCCATATAGTTTTGGTATTGAGGTGACCTTCATTCTGAAAACAATGTGCCTTAGAAACTCTTTGGATTGATGGAGGATGTGAGGAGTAAGAGGAAACTTTTCAACAAAAATATGATAATGGGTGATTACATCTCTGGTTTATTCAGGAGTATTGCTGCAGATCTGTCAGCTCCATTTTTTTTAATTTACTTATTTTATTTTATTTTTATTTTTGGCTGCATTGGGTCTTCGTTGCTGTGTGTGGGCTTTCTCTAGTTGCAGCAAGCAGGGGCTACTCTTTGTTGCAGTGCGTGGGCTTCTCATTGCGGTGGCTTCTCCTGTTGCAGAGCACGGGCTCTAGGCGCGCGGGCTTCAGTAGTTGTGGCTTGTGGGCTCTAGAGCGCAGGCTCAGTAGTTGTGGTGCACAGGCTTAGTTGCTTTGCAGCATGTGGGATCTTCCCAGACCAGGGATCGAACCGGTGTCCCCTGCCAATTGGCAGGCAGATTCTTAACCACAGTGCCACCAGGGAAGTCCCTGTCAGTTCCATTTTTTCCTGGGAAATTCCGCCTTAATATTTTCAGAACTAATCTTATAGGTGATGAGGGAAAGGTGATGTCAGGAAAACAAGGAAAAAATCTTCAAGGTTGTAGTGGAATTCACAATTAAAACCTAAAGTAGTGTGCCCATTGCAAAAGCTATTTCAGGGAAAGATAAATCTACCATCCATACCTATACACAGTTTGGCCAAAATGCTAGAAGTACTTGGAAGTAGAGAAGTCATTAGAAAATATGGAGTTGCCCCAATAAAAAAGACTAGATTTAGAGTCAGAAGACTTGAGATTTCTAGCTATCATTTAACATATCCGTAAGACTTGTTATTGTGTTCAAGGAATATCTGAACTCCTACTCTTTGTCAGACATCATAATAGGTCCTGGGTCACAACAGTGAACAAGACGAAGACAATCTGCCCTCTCAAAACTTGCAGTCTAGCGATGGCAACAATTTAACAAATACTCTAGCTCTCTGGGATCAGTGGTATAAAAGGATGAGCACAGGATGATCTGGAAGAGCATGGCAGGGGAGGATAACCCTAGAGGATCAAAGAAGATGGGTGCAAAAGCATTTAAAGAACTATACGAGTTATTTTTCCCCAACTTTTTGCTTTTTTATTGGGGAAAAACACACAAAATTTACCATTTTGACCATTTTTAAGTTTGCAATTCGGTGGTATTAGGTACATTCACAATGTTGAAAAAACATCACCACTATCTCTTTCCAGAATTTTTTCATAATCCCAAACAGAAGCTCTGTATTCATTAAAGAATAACTTCCATTCCTCTCTTCCCCCAACCTCTGATAACCACTGTTCTATTTTCTGTCTCTGAATTTGACTATTCTAGATACCTCACATAAGTGTAATCATACAATATTTGTCCTTTTGTGTCTGGTTTATTTCACATAGCATATGGTTTCCAAGGTTCTTCCATGTTATAGCGTCTGTCAGAATTTCATTTCTTTTTACAGTTGAGTAATATTCCATTATATAAATATAGATTCATTGTATGAATATATCACATTTTATTTATCCCGTCAGGTATTAATGAGCATTGGGATTGTTTCTACATTTTGACTGTTGTGAATAATGCTAGGAACAAGTATCTGAGTACTTGCTTTCAATGCTTTTGGGTCTATACCTAGAAGTGGAATTGCTGGATCACATGGTAGTTCTGTGTTTAATTTTTTAAAGAGCTGCCACACTGCTTCCCACAGTGGCTGCACCATTTTACATACCCACCAGTAATGCACAAGGGTTCCAATTTCTCCACATCTTTGCTAACACTTATTATTCCCCTTTGTTGTTTTTTTGTTGACTGTTATACTAGAGTTACCCACTTACTCAGGGGCCATATGCTGTCGTAAGTCATGAGAAGTCACCAGGACTGGAGAAGTCACTTACAGAAATCCTGTTGTCTCTTCACCGCCCGCCCCCATCTCCCAGCTGACACTTCTTTCCTTGGAGAAGAGCATCCCCTCCTTTCTCATTGCCTGATGAATGGGCAAATCATGTAGAGTGATACAATAATGCGCGAAAAGAGAGTTACTTTCACCAACGTTACATCCCTAGGTACCAACCTTCTTCATCACGTAAGCACTGTCTTCTTTGGAGGTGCTGTGCTTGGAGAATGGGGGGGGGGGCAGACAGAATTGAGTTCTTATGCAGGAAAGAGGCATCTAGAAATTGACTTAAGAAGGAATCCAGAAGAATGTAGTCAAGTCAAAGGGGGTAAATCGAAACAAAAATCAGTGACTCACACAGATACAACCAGCCTACACTGCACCAAATATTACCCCTACTGTCACCTGGGTTAATAGCATGGGGTTTTTCTTCACAAATAACTCTCCAACTATTTGTTGTCACTCAACAGGTTTTTTTTTTTTTTTTCATAGAGACCACTCTTGGTGTTCATTTTAACCTTATGTCCCCTTTAAAAAATGCTTAAGACCAAAGAAAAGAAGAACAAAATATAACAAAACATGAGGCAAGGTAAAAACCATGCTCAGAAGAAAATATATAACATTAAATGCTTTTATTATTAAAGAAAACTAAAACTGAAAGGAACTTAGTAGTCCTCTTCAATTAGGAAAATACAACAAAAACTATTTCAGATGAGGAGACGGAGATTTAATAAAGAAAAAGGCAAAAATCTATAAAACGTAAACATTTATTTTAGCAATATGATGTACAACGCATACAAAAACTTGAAAGTACTTGCTAATATATATAAATATTTTACATGCTTGGCTGAGCTGTCATAGAATAAAGATTTGAAAGACTTGAGAAACGCAGTGAACAAGCTTGAAGTGATGACCACACAGAGAACAACGTTAGGAGGACGATACCCCTGATATGTCCTTTCCTGAGGGGGTGGATTCCACTGGAGTGACACCTCTGACCTCTCTCCAGTCCTGGCACACTCTTCGCTAAGGGATTAATTTGGCTCTTCAGAGAAGAAGGAAAAATGTGACATACAGATGCTAGGCGCTTCCTCTTCTCTTTCCCCTGGAACCAAGCTTCCAACAGGGACCACACACTCTGCTTTGCTACTCGGCACCGTCATTGACCATAACAGCCACCACCAGTTATCCTAGAGGGCCACCTGAGCCCAGCACTCCCTGTGACCAGATGGAAAATGCTGCCTAAATCTGAGGTTTAGTGTTAAAACACTTACTTTCCCATGGACATAAGCCATGTTTGCTAACATCAGCTCGGTCAGTAATAGAAATGATAGTTTGGACTCCATCTGTCAACTTTCTGTTTTACTTTTTGATTGTTACCAGAACTGTTGTGGAAAAGTTAAGTATATATTGTTGGCAGCCCTCTAAAATCCAACAATAACTTGAAGAGGCACATTTTATACAAATTCACATGGGACACATGAAAATGTACAACACGTAGGCACTAAAGCAAGTCTCAAAAAACTTCCAGGAATTGGTAACATACAAAATATACTCTCCTTCAATTAAAAAGTCACTTAACAGAAATCAGTAACTGTAAGAAAACAATTTTTAAACTCATTTCTGAAATTATAAAATAAAGCATTTATAAACGATTGAAAGTTCAGAGGAGATATAATGAAAAATAAGAAAATGCTTAAGCCTGAAGGATTAAAAAAAAGTGCATATCAAAACTTGTGGGATACAGCTAACGTGGTACTTAGAATAAATTCCTGATCTTAAATCTTTATATTAGAAAAGAACAAGGGTTAAAAAGATGAAAAAAAAGATGAAATAACATTAATAAGTTTAAATAAGAACATCAGAATAAATATGGAGAAAGTTGAAGTAAGGGCATAATAATTTAAAAGCAGCCATTAATGAAATAAGAAGCAAAAGATAATAAAGAATTACTACAGCCATTATGAAAAACAGTATGACTTTCCTCAAAAATTAAAAACTGAACTACCGTATGATCTAGCAATCCCACTTCTGGGGATATATCTGAAAGAATTGAAACCATCATCTCGAAAGGATATCTACACACGCAGGTTTATTGCTGTTATTATTCACAACAGCCAAGATATGGAAACAACTTAAGTATTTGTCAGTGGATGAATGGATAAAGAAGATGTGAGATAGATACATACATACATATATACATATGTATGTGTATATATATGTATGTATATACACACACACACACATATATATATATATATATATATATATATATGAATGTTATTTAGCCATGAGAAAGAAGGAAATCCTGCCATTTTGTGACAACCTACATAGACCGTGAAGACACTAGGCTAAGTGACATAAGTCAGACAGAGAACAACAAACACTGTATGATATCACCTACATGTGTAATCTAAAAAAAATCTGAACTTGTGAAAACAGAGTAGAATGGTGGTTACCACTGGCTAGGAGGTGGGGGAGTTGGGGAGATGTTGTTTAAGGGTATAAATTTACAGTCAGTAGATAGATACGTTTTGAAGATCTAATAAAGAACAGTGATTATAATCAACCACACTGTATTATAAACTTCAAAGTTGCTAAGAGACTAAATCTTAACTGTTCTCAACACAAAAAAGAGATGATAAATATGTGACATGATAAAGGTACTAGCTAACACTACTGTAGTAATTACATTGTGATATATAAATGTATTAAACCAACACATTGTATACCTTAAACTCAGACAGTGTTATGTGTCAATTATATCTCAACTTTTTAAAAAATTTAATATAATGAAATCAGCAAAGCCAATAAAATAAAATCAGAAAATACCAATAAAATTCACAAATGTATAACAAGATAAAAAAGAGAAAGAGAGAACACCACAACCACCACTACCACCACCACCAACAAAATAAAATGTATAAAATATTAAGTATCTCTACCTTGGTATAACTGGTGATATGGCAGATAATAAAATAATTATAGGTGACTATCATCAAAAACTTCATGCCACTAAATTATAAGGCATAAAGAAATGATACCAGTTCTAAGAAAATTATAGATTACTATCATTTATTGAAGAAGAAATAGAAAAGATCAATGGTCCTATAACCATTTTTAATTGAACTTGTAGTTAATCTTTCCATAATAAAAATACCAAGTCCAGACACATTTACAGGCAGGTTCTGCCTAAAATTCAAGAAAAAGAAAAACAAACTAATGGTAGACAAATATTTCTAGATAACCTTTAAGGAAGAAAAACACATCAATTTATTTTAGGCAACTAGCATATCACTTATTCTAAAACTTCACAAGGTTGGTACAAGAAGGAAAAATTATAGACAAATTTTAATTATGACTCTCAATGTAAAACTCCAAAGGCAAATGTTAGCAAATCAAATCAAGTAATGTATAATAGTATTAATGTAATGGCCAAATTAAATTTATCTCAGGAATACAAGGTTAGTCCAATATTATTGGAAAAATGCAGATTTGTCATATGGCAGAGTAATTCGTATCAGGTTAACCATCATGCAGCTAACAATCATATATACTGGAAAAATGTATTAAAAATTTCTAAATAATTGAAAGATCAGAGGAGATTATAATAGAAAATATGAAAATACTTAAGACTGATTGAATGAGTCCCACTCGTATTATAGAAGATAATCTGCTTTACTTAAAGTCAACTGACTGATCTTAACCCCACCTACAAAATACCTACATCACAGTGTTCGATTGAGTGAGTACTATAACCCAGCCAAACTGACATACCAAAGTAACCAGCACATATGGCTTCTTATCTAAGGGCACTAAGGCCTTATGGTAAGTGGCCTCTAGGACCCAAGCAGAAAAACCTCAGTTTCTTTAACTTGAAAAGTCATGGGACAAAGTTCAAGTATTCCAGAGAAACTGGAAATTGAAAAGAAAAATCCAGGAATGGAGAAAACTGGAGAGGAACAAGCCCCAAAATCTGTGTATAAACTCCTTGGCTGACCCATGAATGGCACATGCATGAAGAAGGCTTCAGTGAGTCCAGCAGAAAGCAACAGATGAAGACAAAACTGAGGAGACAATTCACCTGTTGCCCCCCACAGTGAAAGCAGAATCTGAAGTTTGAATCACACTAAATTAGAAATACTTAGAAACACCTTGGGCTTCCACTGAAATCCCAGAAGTATCATATTTAGAAATAAAGGCTACATCCCAGAACTAAGAATGTCACCATAGGAATGAGAGCAAATACAAAACAGAACTGCTAACAAAGTGTAAAACCAGGCCTCCAAAATTTCAAGGTAATTAGCCAGTTATTTAACTGCCTATTAGAGCAAAATAATCACTCTTCAGAGGAACATTAAAGAATCCAGAGACCCTACCACATAACATTTACAATATCCAAAATATAATGAAAATTGTATCAGATATGGGGAAAGAAGAAACAAGAAATATGACCCACTGTTATGAGAAAAAGTAGTGAACAGAAATAGAACCCAAGATAACCCAGATAACAAGAACTTGAAAATAGATAACAAGAACTTTAATGCTATTATTGTTCAAGATTTCAAAGAAAAAGATGGATATAAGGAATGAACAGATGGGGGAATGTGCCAGAGAAATGGAAACCACACACAAAAAAATGAACTAAATGGAAACTCTAGAACAGAAAAGTACAATATCTGGAAAAACAACAACAAAGGACTGGACTGTCTTAACACTAGACTGAAAATTTCAGAAGAAAGTATCAATGAATTTGAGAACAGAAATATAAAAATGTTTTGAAAGTGAAGAACAGGGAAAACAAAAAGATTTTGAAATGAAATGACTCAGTTACCTATGGGAAAACATTTAATGGTTGAACATATGTGTAATCAGAGATGGGCCAAAAGAAGAGCCAATAAAGCAATAAAAACATATCTGAAGAAATAATGGTCTAAATATCCTATATGGTATTTTTTAAAAGCATTAACTTACAAATCCAAGATCATCAAAGAAGTTCAAGAAGGCTAAATACAAAGAAAACCAAAACTGGATGCCTTATTATAACACAACTATATAAATATGGAGAAAGCTGTGCATGCAAAGTACACCCCATGTTGTTATTCTCGGGAAGTATGAGCAGGGTGGGGGAAGGCAGAGCACAGAGGAGGAAAGGGCATTAATACATGTATCCAAAACACATACATTAACATAATCCCATTTATTTAAATTAATGTGTAGTATATATTGAAAAAATAATGCATGTAAGGATGGTCACCAAAATATTAATGGTGGGTATTTCAGTGTGACCTTTACTTTCTCTTAATACCTTATAAACTAATGGATTTATTATAATGATCATGTCGTATTAGTCTAATTAGGATTTTTTACATTTTTACACATTAAAAAAGAAAGCTTAAGTCAAAGGCCTGCATTTTCACCAACCCCAATGATAATCCTGCATAATGTTTTTCCCCATCTATTCATTATAAAGCAGCCAACACAGACACTTTGGTCTAGAATTCATGTGGACAACATAAAGAAATCCAGGAGTAGAGATCATATACTGTTTAGGACTTGGATCAGTGTCATAGTGAAATAAAGGCTACAAAAAGAGTAGATTTAGAGAGGAGAATTGGAAGTTTGCTTTGGATAATGTCATGTTTGAACTGCCTGATATATTTGCAAATTGAGATCTTGAGTAGCAGCTGGATAAGAGAATGAAGTTAAAATGATAAGCCCAGTTGGATATCAAACTATGGAGCCAATAATATATGGATATTATTTAAAGACTGGATGGGGTCATAAGAGAATAATGCAGATAGAATAGAAAAGAAAGGCAAGCACATGGCCCTGCAGCATACTGAGTTACAGGGATGAGGCAATAAAGAGGCACTAGCAAAGGAGGTAAATATCAGTCAATAACGTAGGAGAAAAGTCAAGATTGTGGTGACTTAGAAGGTAAAGAAATTTCTTTAAAGAAGAAAAAGTGATCAACTATGTCAAACGTTTCTGATAGGTCAGGTAAGATGATGACTGACCACTGAACATGGGATTTAGCAACATGGAGTTCCTTGGTGACCTTAAGAAGATCAGCTTTAGAGGAGTGCCAAGATCAGATGCCTTGGCTAAAATGAAATTAAGAGAGGTTTATAGGAGAGAAAAATGAGGAAAATAAAGATAACTCTCAAAACATTTGGCTGTAAAGGAGAAAAATGTTTGAAGGAAAGGAGGTTGAAAACTGAGAATTTAGGACAATGGTTCTTAATGGAGAGCAACTTTGCCCCCCAACCAGGGGACATTTGGCAATATCTGGAAACGTTTTTGGTGGTTACAACTGAGGCTGTGAATGGTAAGAGGCAGGTATATGTAGGAATCTTGCACCCCCTCTCCACCCTCCTGCCAACTGAAGGAGGCATGGGGCATTATTATTCCAAGAGTACAGAACTCCCTCTTGATTCTCCCAGAGAACAGAACTAGAGCCAGTGAGTGAGTTTACAGGAGGCAGATTTTAGAACTAGTCAAGGAAGAACTTTCAATCAACTAGTGCTTTTCAAAGAGAAAATGGGTTGTTTTTGGTTGTGAGGTCCCCGTCAATGGGAGCAATCAAACAAAAATGGGTGACATATTTTAAAGAATATTTTTGCACTTGATAGGATCTGGGCTAGATGAGCTCCAGAATTGCTTCCCAAGTTTAGAACCCAGATATGTTCAGACCTGAGACAAAGACACCAGTTAGACTTGGTAATCTTGATCTATCTACCATTCTGCTTCATCCTCTCATGGTTCCTGTAACATTCCATCATACAACCTGCTGGGTATCATCTCCTCTGGCTCAGTATGCTGCCAAGCTGCTAGTCCCCTACTGTTTAGAACTTTATTATTAAAGTTCCAAACATTCCCACATTTCCTTGTAAGAGCTCTACTATTGCCTTTGAGCATGTTTTCATTTCCAAAGCAATTCACAGAGATAGCCATTATATTTTTAATATACCTAGTACCTCACATTTACTTTTAAACAAATATGCCTTCTCCAAATTAAATATCAACCCTTGATGGTGTAAGAAATTGTTTAAATAGCCAGCTTCTAAGTAATTTAAAATCATAGCAGTACCTTCATTTCCTAAGTCATGGGGCATGTGCTACTAAAGGCACGGAGATATTAAATGTACTCATCAACTCTATGTGAACTCTGCATCTGTAGATGTAGAGTCTGTAGATGTAGATGCACTTATATGCCAGAAGTATTTATTTAGAGTATTTCAGCCTCATCTCTTCATTCTCTACATCAGCTCAGAGGTCACACCAAAAAAAGATGGATATATTTCAACACTCTCCTCATCCCAATCACTAGTAAAGAGATTGAATTAGTAATCAAAAACATCCCAACAAAGAAAAGTCCAGAACTAAATGGCTTTACAGGTGAATTCTACCAAACATTTAAAGAAGAACTAATACCAATTCTTCCCAAACTCTTCCAAAAAAATAGAAGAGGAAGAAACACTTTCAAATTCATTTAATGAGGCCAGCTTTACCCTGATAACAAAGCCAAACAAGGACACTATAATAAAACAGAATTAACAGGCCAACATCCCGGATGAACACTGATGTTAAAAACTTCAACAAAATATTAGCAAACAGAATTCAACAGTATGTTAAAAGGATCATACACCATGACAAAGTGGGATTTATTCCTGGGATGCAATGATGATTCAACATACACAGATTAATAAATGTAACACATTACATTAATAGAATAAAATATAAAATCATAATCATCTCAATAGATGCAGAAAAAGCACTTGAAAAAATTCAATATCCTCTTATGAGAAAAACTCTCAACAATTTGGTAGAGAAGGAACGTATCTCAACATAATAAAGGCCATATATGACAAGCCCACAGCTAACATCATACTCAACAGTGAAAAGCTGAGTGTCCTTAACATACAATAAAAGCATTTCCTCTAAGATCAGGGAAAAGACAAGAAGGTCCACTTTCACCACTTTTATTCAACATAATACTAGAAGTTTGTTCCTAGCCAGAGCAATTAGGCAAGAAAATGAAATAAAAGTCATCCAAATCAGAAAGGAAGAAGTAAAACTGTTTCTGTTTGCAGATGACATGATATTACATATAGAAAAGCCTAAAGACTACACCAAAAAAAAAAAAGAAAAAACTTATAGAACTAATAAACAAATTCAGTAAAGTTGCAGGATACAAAATCAACGTACAAAAATCACTTGCCTTTCTATACACTAACAACTAACTATCAGAAAGAGAAATTAAGAAAACAATCCCATATACAATAGCATCAAAACACAATAAAATACTTAGGAATAAATTTAACCAAGGATGTGAAAGATCTGTATACTGAAAACTATAAGACGTTGATGAAAGAAATTAAAGAAGACACAAATAAACAGAAAGACATTCTGTGCTCATGGATTGGAAGAATTAATATTGTTAAAATGTCCATACTACCCAGAGCCATGTACAAATTCAGTGCAATCCCTATCAAAATTCCAATAGCATTTTTCACAGAAATAGACAAAACAATCTTAAAATCTGTATGGAACCACAAAAGACCCCAAACAGCCAAAGAAATCTTGAGAAACAGAAACAAAGTTGGAGGCATCATACTTTCTGATTTTAGACTCTATTGCAAATCTTTAGTAACCAAAACAATATGGTATTGGTATTAAAACAGACATATAGATCAACGGGACAGAATAGAAAGCCCAGAAATAACTCATGAGTATATGGTCAATTAATACTTAACGAAGGAGCCAAGAACATGCAATGCAATGGGGAAAAGGTAGTCTATTTAATAAATAATGCTGAGAAAACTGGATATCCACATGCAAAAGAATGAAACTGGACCCCTATATTACACCACTCACAAAAATAACTCAAAATGGATTAAAGACTTGAATGTAAGACCTGAAACTATAAAACTCCTAGAAGAAAACATAGGGGAAAATCTCCATGACATTGGTCTTGGAAATAATTTTTTGGATTTGACACCAAAAGCAAGAATAAACAAGTGGGACTACATCAAATTAAAAAGATTCTCCACAGCAAAGGAAACCATTGACAAAATGAAAAGGCAACCTATGGAATTGGAGAAAACATTTGCAAACCACATATCTGATAAGGGGTTAATATCCAAGATATACAAGGAACTCATACAACTCAATACCAAAACACCAAAAAGCCCAATTAAAAATGGGAAACCCACCTGAACAGACATTTTCCCAAAGAAGATATACAAATGGTCAATAGGTACATGAAAAAGTTCTCATCACTAATCATCAGGGAAGTACAAAAAAAAAAGAGATATATCACCTCACATCTATTAGGATGTCTATTATTAAAAAGACAAGAGATTACAAATGCTGGCAAAGATGTGGAGAATAGTGAACGCTTGTACACTGTTGGTAGGAATATAAACTGGTACAGCCGCTATGGAAAACAGTATGGAGGTTCCACAAGGGATTAAAAAGAGAACTGCCACATGATCCAGCAACCCCACTTCCGGACATATATCTAAAGGAAGCAAAATCATTATCTCAAAGACATCTGTACTCCCGTGTTCATTGCAGCATTATTCACAACAGCCAAGGTAAGGAAACAACCTAAGTGTCCATCAAAGGATAAATGGATAAAGAAAATGTGATACATACACACATGCATGCACTCATGCACACACACACACACACACACACACACACACAGAGTGGAATATTATTGAGCCTTTAAAAAGAAGGAAATCCTGCCATTTGTGAAACATGGATAAACCTGGAGGGCATTATGCTAAATGAAATAAGGCAGACAGAGAAAGACAAATACTTCATAATAACACATATATGGACTCTAAAAACAAATTTTTTTTGAACTAATAGAAACAGAGTAGAATGGTGGTTGTCAGGGGTTGGGGGTGGAGGAAATAGGGAGAGGTTGGTAAAAGTGCACAAAATTTCAGTCATAAGGTGAATAAGTTCTGAGGATCTAATGTATAACACAGTTATTATGGTTGGTAATACTGCATTGTATAATTGAAATTTGCTAAGAGGATAGAATTTGTGTTCTCACCCCTCCAAAAGAGGTAAATATGTGACGTGTTAATTAACTTGATAGTAGAAATCCTTTCACAATGTATTTGTATATCAAATAATCACACTGTACACTTTAAATATATTGTAATTTTGTGCCATTTTACCTCAGTAAAGCTAGGGAAAAAGTAATGAGTATGTATTATAGTACTTATAAATAGAGGCAAATACGTGACAAAAAATAGCACATATGACTGGGTGGAAAGTAAAAGTATTTAGGAATCTTAATCTGTAAAGTGTTACAATATTATTTTAAAGGTATACTGTGAAAAGGTAAAGATGTATATTATAAACCATACAGCATACAAAATGTAAAATAGATAGCTAGTGGGAAGCAGCCGCATAGCACAGGGAGATCAGCTCCGTGCTTTGTGACCACCTAGAGGGGTGGGATGGGGAGGGTGGGAGGGAGGGAGATGCAAGAGGGAAGAGATATGGGAACATATGTATATGTATAACTGATTCACTTTGTTATAAAGCAGAAACTAACACACCATTTTAAAGCAATTATACTTCAATAAAGATGTTTAAAAAAAAAACAAAACCATACAGCAATCACTAATGAAAACACAAAGTTTTTTTTTACCTAATCAGTAAAAAAAAAAAAAAAAATGGGAGGTAATATGGAAACTTAAAAAGATTCTAATTCCATGTTGTAACAGCAGAGTTGTGCATTTTCAGCAGGCTATGTGCTTCAAGAGCCTAAAATATTTACCAACTGGCCCTTTACAGAAATGATTTGTTGACTCTTGGTCTATACGTTCCTATTTAAGTCAAAGATTCTCAAATGGGACTTCAGAAAAATAGCTAAATGTGATATCCAAGAAACCCACCTCAAATATCAAGACCTGGCTAAGTTAAAAGTGGAAGACAGGAACAGTTATGTCATATAAACATTAATTGTAAGCAAGCTGGGATGGCTAAGACAATGTGAGACGAGGCAGACTTCATAACAAGTATTACCGCCAGAGATAAAAAGTAAGGATAAAGTGATTAATTCATAAAAAAAATAGCAATTTTAAATGTGTTTGCATCTAATAACAGATTCAAAATATATGAAGCAAAAACAACTGAAACGAGAAACAGACAAATCCACAATTATGATAAGAGGTTTCAACACTCCTCAATCAGTAATTGATAGGCAAGACAGACAGAAAATTAGCAACATAAAGAGGACTTGAACAGCACTATCAACAAACTCGACATAATTGGTATTAATGAATATTACATCCCAAAACAGCAGAGTACACATTCACGTGTTGCCAGAACATACACCAATATTAGTTTCAGTCAGCAGTTATCAGTAGCAGATACTTGTAGTTCAAAAGGGTCCTTGGGGTTTACGGACCCCAACACTGTGATTTCCTTTTCACTTCCTGGAATTCTGCATCGTTTCTGTTGTACAACATGGGGGCAACTGGAAGCCTCATTGGTGGTCTGTCGTATCAACTATCATTTCTCTAAAAGTGACTCTTTCCATTGGGACAATCCCCCTTGAATTTTATGAGGGTTCATAGCACAAGCAGGTAAAACATCAATACTAATTATACATTTAGCAGTAGGAGCAATAAAAATGGTGCACAACGGCGGTCCAAACAGCCCCACCCAGGTGGTTATGGCGCCTTCTGTCATAAGCAGGAAACAAGACAGTCTCTCCCTCTCTCTTCCCTGTCTCCTCCACCAGAGAGTGAGAAGTAGCCATGCTATGGTCGCGTACCTACCTGGTTGCCTATGTGACCAGCTACAGAAACTGCTCAGTTTGGGGATAAATAAGCCTTGCGGTTTGGCACACTCAGCAGGAATGTTCAGGGATGCTCAGTGCCCACGGTAGACTGCCTGTCCTAACATAGAGTAATAAAGTAAGCAGCTATTGATATGAGAACTGATGGGCAAATAGGCCAATGGAACAAAAGAGCAAACTCAGAGAAGACCATGTATAGGTGAGAATTTAATATATGATAAATATAGAAATACAGCACCACGAATCAAAGGTGAAAGGGTGGGTCGTTTTGTATATAATATTGGGGAGAAACTAAAATTGTATCCCTAAATAGCATCACATATAAAAATAGAATCCAGATAGATTAATGAAAGATAAAATAGAAAATCAATAGAAGAAAGTGTCAGAATTTATATTTGTGATTTAGAGGTGGGGAAGAATTCTTTTTAAAATACTTGAAAAGCAGAAATCCTCAGGCATAAATGTGTTAAGTATAATTACATCAAAACTAATTATTTTTGTTTAATGGAGAAGAATATGGATAGCGTTAACAGAGAAATGACAGATTGTAAGAAAATATTTGCAATATCTAAAACGGACAATGTACAAATATACAAGAAATTCCTTTAAGTCCACAAGAGACAGATAACCCAAGAGAAAAAATGGGCAAAAATATGAATAGGTGATTAAAATAGAACGAACCACAAGAACTAATAAGCCAGTCAAGAGATGTTCACTCTCAGTGGTAATCACAGACACAAAGGAAAACAATCATGAAATATCATTGTACCTCTGTTAATGTGGTTAAAATGTAAAACTAGGCAATCCCAACTATTGGTAGAACATAGGGATATAAGAACCAACACGTACTCCTGCAGAGAGAAGAATGGTGAAGCATTCTCGAGAGCTACCTGTGGGCATTTAGTCAAGTCAAGTTTACACACACTTTGTGACCCAGCAATTACACTCCCAGGAATGCAGCAAATTCTTTCATAGACCCACAAGCAACATACATAAAAATGCCCATCATCACCTTGCTTATTGTGATAGGGATTCAGAGCAATCTGAGTGTCCATCACCAACCGAGTGGACAGATCAGATCTGGTGGATACACATGGAGTTTTAGGAAACTTTAGAAAGAATGGACTAGATGTTCACAGGGCCCCATGGTTGGCACTTCATTGCTAAGTTAAAGAAGTAAAATGAGGTCTATAATTTACGATGATTTCCTTAAATTAAAAAAAACAGGCACCCAAATCAAAACCTATTTTGTAAGACTACATATAATCAAATGACACATATGAAATATATTCATATGTTTGCCAATGGTGAATGAAAAAAATGAAAGTTGATAATGTGGACAAATAAGGGAAAAAAAGACAGAGAAAGAGAAGGAAGGAAGGAAGGAGGGAGGGAGGGAAGGAGGGAGGGAGGGAGGGAAGGAGAGGAGAGGAGAGGAGAGGGGAGAGGAAAAATGAAAAAGAAAGGGAGGGAGGAAGGAAGAAAAGTCAAAGAAAGAAAGTTCTTTTTCTTTTGAAATAGTTTGAGGGAAATTGACTCAAATAGAGGTAATAGCATAAGGAAAAGCACGCAGGCAGGAAAGCGTAAGTCTGCAAAAACAAAGGCGAAGAACCCAATTTGGATGGAACATCAGAGTGTTTCGAGAGGAGCAGCAGGAGATAAGCCTGGAAGGGTAAGTTGGTAAGCTGAATTTGGTCTATTTTTATTTGTTTTTATCTAAAAACTAAGATATATGCTTTACTCGTATATAATATATGGATTGACCCTGGAACTCAGGCTCACAATTGAAGATATTTGTGATCCACATGAAAGAAAATTTTTAAAAAGAGCCAAATTCTGTCATTTCTCCTAAAATCTACCCTAATTCTCTTCTGTCTCAGTGCAGCTAATATCTATGGCACTTCCCATGGCTCTGTGATGTCATTTCCTTTTGTAGCTATTAGTTCCCTGCAGTGTTTGTGCTTTACTCAACACAGGCTGTCTGATAACAGATGTGATTCCCAGCTGTGTCTATATACCAACCACAGAGCGTTCATTAATAACAATTATTAAGTACTTTATGATACAAATTGAGCCTGTAGCAATAGAGAAAACATCCAGCCATTTGTTTTATGGTCTCTTGTCAGGGTGAACTATAAATCCCCATTATCTCAACATTATCAGCACTGGAAAATGGATCTAAGCATGAGTCATAAATAAAACTACCAAACAGCTCAATCATTCTGGAAAGGACAGAGCATAAATTAACACTTGACGATGTAATGTTATATATGAACTTAAATAATAGCTCAAGCCTTCCTGTCGGCTAGTTACGCAAATTACTATTTTTAAGACTTACATTGGTAGTTGCATGGCTGGCATATTCATTTAGGCACACAATTAGAGTTCAATAAATATGCAGTCCAGACACTGCCCTCCCATAACGCAACAGCTCCCACTAATGATGTATGAAGAACAGTGAAAATTAAGAGAGAAAATTTCAACTGAGAGAATGTCTCTTAGGATTACAGGGAGTAGGGAAAAAAATCACATTTTCTCTGAATACTACATCTCATAGGAGAAATCATTAAATTTGGGAAGATGGATAGAAGAGGAACCACAAAAACTGTATGCATTACTGGTTCCTGGGTGGTAGTACAACGGATTTTCAGTCAATCGTAAAAATATTTATTTAGTTACCGCTCTGTTTTGGGTCCAAGCTGTCTTAAGTGATGAAGACAGAACGGAAAGATAAACGGAACACGTGAATGTAAGTTTTGAAAGAAAAATAGCCAATAAACTCTCTAGGAACCAAAGACATGCAAATGAAGACCATGAGATATTATTTTTCATGTTTTAAAAGTTAATTCCCAGTATTGGGGAGGAGACAGTGAAACAGGAAATCCAATCATTTGCTAAAAGGCATCCGAAGGGGTTCAAACCTAGACGGCCATTGGGCAATATCTACCAAGGGCTCTAAAAGTGACCATTACTTTTTAAAAATTAAGGTATAATTGACACACAACATTACATGAGTTTCAGCTACAACACATGGTGATTTGACATTTGTATAAACTGTAAAATGATCACCATCTAGTTAACATCCAAATATACAGAACGTTTCACGAATGTGTGTGTCATCCTTGCACAAGAGCCATGCTAATCTCTGTATTGTTCCAATTTTAGTAGATGTGCTGTCAAAGTGGGCACCAGTGTCCACTACCTCTGACCAGTAAAAGATTCTAATTCTGAAAAATTTATCAAGTACCAAATTAGCACCATTTATAATGGCTAAAAAAGAAATAGCAAATGATAAGATTCACTAGAGGAATGGCAGAATAGCTAAAATAAAGTCTGTAAGGAAAGGGTTAAATAACTCATGGTTCACCCATATGACGAACTACTGTGTTGCCCTCAACAATTATTTTGTGAAGATTATTTAATATGAAAGTGTCCACCGAGCACTTTAAATATGTTGTAAAATGTTATGTATATTATAATTTCAATTATTAAAATATTATGAAGTTTTTACACACGTTTATACATGCACCCATATAAAAGGCTAGAAGAAACACCCTAAAATAGTAAAAGTTTTTTTCCACATGATGGTACTATGAATATTTTTTATCATCTTAATAATTTTCTATATTTCTAAAAATTCTTTTCAGCAGGACAGAGCATTTACAGCACATCTGGCTAGTAAGGATTTCAATTCACATTTTTTCCCAGGCCTTCTATAACCTGTATCCAATGGACCTGTCCAACTTGTCTTTCACAAAGTTTAACATAAAACTGGTCAAACCCATTTTCTCACTGCCCCCAAATCATGCTCTGCTTTCCAAATCAGTCTTCATTCAAGTTCCGTTTCACATGTGTGCTCAAGGCAACAAAACGATATGAACAGCATGAAAGCTGGAATCTTAATGAACTCAGTCTCTACCTGGAATCACACAGAAGCAGAAATACCTCACCCACCGAAAGTCATTACAAACCCCCACCAAAAACACAAAACAAAACAATCTTTTCCTTACATCTCTTCAAGCACATCAAAAGGAGATCCAACCCTCACCTACACCCACACCACTCAGAGTGCACTGTGCCTCCCCATAGCTCCCGCAGGTCCCAGCTACGCCAGGTCTCTTCGCCATCCCCGCACAACTTTCCTCGCCGCCTTCTAATTTCCTCTTCTCTAAGATTCATCTGACCTCTCTGTGTATGTCCTCTCTCTTTCCCACATCACATCTTTTGTCTCTGACCAGTCTCCAGATTGGCAAAAGCAGAACTAAGAGGCAGTGAGCCTCTGTTTCCACGTCTGCAAAGAATGTAAAATAATAAACCCTGTCCTACCATATCTTAAGATGTAGGTTCAAATATTTTAAAACTGGAAAGCATTGTACATGTCGTGACTATCATACCTCCTTTTTCTCATTCATGCAATAAGCCTTACTAGTATGCAACCAGTACTCTGCCAGCACTCTGGAAGTTATACTTGATTATTCTCTCTGTATGCCTTCCTTAACTGAATCCATCGTTAATTCAATTTTTTCCTCCAAAATACATCTCAAATCACCCATGGTTCCTCGTGTCCATTAGCATCAATCTAACCTAAGCACCGTGCTCTCTCAGACTACTAAATTGACCCCTGACTTACCTTCCCATCCACTCTTAACCCTGTATCATGTTACCTACCCCTACAGGAGCCAAACATTTTCTTAAGCAAAAGTAATCATTTCCAAGAGTCAGAATGTCCATTGGTTTCTTTAATAGACACAATAGGTCCAGTTATTTGGGGAGCACATGCATAATGAAACTCATACATAATGGCATAAGAGTACAAAAGAGTAACTAGAACCCATGAAAGGGATACTTACTTGCCAGAGAACTCTGCAGCTCTGTGCAGTGGGAAGAGAGAAGTCTACGGAGAGCCCCCTCTGATGCACACAGGTGCGTTTCCTCCTTGGATGTGTGACATACAGGAGATGCCTATCAAAGCAATTCATTGAATACACTGAAATTGACAAATTGCTTATTCAACTTAACAGAAGACATTTGAACACATTTAAATTGTTTTTCCCATGGATGACTACACTAGTGACAGTTCGTAAACCAGGCGTGCACTCTGTTTGAACCAAGTACCTCAAGAGCTTCTTACTGTGCTTAGAATAAGATCTTCGCTCCTTACCATTGACCTCCAAGACTGTGCATGACATGGCCCCTTCCTTCTCTCCAGCCAATCTCTCCATGACTTATTATGCTTGCTGACTTGTTATTTCTTTACTGTTTCAGCTCTTTCCCGTATTTGTGTGGTGCCATTCCATCTGCCCTATTCTTCACCTGAATAATTTCCACAGGAATTCAACCATGTTGAAGCATGTATGTCAAACTGATGTTAGGATTTGACAGGAATGTATTTGCATACATAGCTGAGGAGGCTCCTGGGACAATGCTCCTATTAGGGTAGGAAGCATCCAGCTACTGAAATGAGCTCAACCCATCAGCACTATTCATTGAAATAAAAAAGTGATTCTGAGACTGGCATGAGCCTATTGCTAGTATTTGTTTCATTTCAATCCCACGGACTGAGAGACCTGTAATTTAAAGATTGTTGTGAAAAATCAGTAATGGCTTTTTCTCTTCTGAGAAACAGGTTCACTATATAAAGAAAAATAAGTTGAATCCCTACTGTGTTAGGTACTGTTAGTCGCTTGTTCAATGCTCACTTCCCCCTTCTTCTTTGCTGATTGAACTTTGATTTTATTTGGGGTGTCACTGTGTCAGGCTACATGCTTGCTTCTGCATCCTCCCTGAAAGCTCATAGTGTCTGGGTGGCTAATGACACACATGCAGGATGTTCCTGGGAGAGATTATGTTTTTTGGGGGGAATGGAATGGATGTACCTGACAAAGTCTTTCCCCCTTTCCCATGCTTTCCTCCCTTGAATGTGGACATGATGTCTGGATCCCCAGCAGCCATCTGCTAACCATGAAATGACAAACATGAAGCAAAGGTCAAGAGATTCACAGAGATGTTGGCCTGATGCCACCAAGCTCCTGAACAACTCTATTATGTATTTATTTCCAATTCTCCATGACCCTCCCCCATTTATTCTTGAGAGAATCAAACATGTTCATGAAGTCTAAATAGCTGCTCTATTTTTGTCTTCAAGGACCTACTGCTGCATATGTGACCTCATGCTCCAGCAAAGCTAGAAAGCCCTCAAAGTTCCAAAACCTCATGGTGATTTGTGGTGAGGCAAAAGGGAATATCTCTTTCCTTACATGTCTCATATTAAGTGTAAAATGGTAATTGAGACATTTTCCTGAAAGCTTCATTTCCAAATAAGCAGCGATTATAGGAAGCACAGTGTCCAGCTAAGAACAAGGTAATGAACTCTGGAAGCGGAGACACGGCCAGAGCCCAAAAGTGAGGGAAGTCTTAGTCCACACCCATCCTCAGTCCATGAATCATCAAGTGATGGAGTATAATCAGTAATGATATCAACATCCTAAATAACACAAATAACAGGGTATCTCTAATTGATATTTATTAAACTCTTTATTCTTAAAGGAGTGTCCATGGAACAGTCATATGGATTGGTTTCCGAGTCCTGCTTAGTAAGGGGACTTTCAATAAAAGTTGATTGTCCAATTTCACTAAAACTTAGAGCTGCTCTGTCCAATATGGTAGCCACTAGACACAGGCGGCTATTTAAATTTAAATGAGTTAAAATTAAATAAGACTTTAGAGTTCCTGAGTCATGCCTGCCACATGTAGCTACTGGACTGCGCAGATGTAGAACTTTTCCAGAAAGTTCCACCGAACAGTGATGCTCTAGAGCCTGATCAGGACAGGCTTGGACATTCCTCAGTAGGTAACACATATACCTGCTTTGATTTCCACCAGAAAGTAAGCTCCCTGAGGGGAGAGATTTTTGTCAGAATTATGCACTGCTCTATCTCTAACACCTAGACAATCATTTTTACATGTCTAGTGGTCAATAAATAATTGGTTCTCAATTCAGTTAGGTACAGCACGAAATATGTTTTACTCTCAAAATTGCTTGCACTTTTCTTGGCATTGAACACGCAATCTGCCTAGAGCACTCATCTCATTTTCTTTCCAATCTATTTCTATTTAAATTTTAGTCCAGTCTAATTATTTCCATAATCTTATTAAAATGGAAAAACTCAGTCTTTCCCTCCTGTTGTAGGGAAAAACCCAGTTCTTCCCTACTGTGTTTCCCTCCTGTGTGTCTCCTTTGTTATTCCCCCAGAACCCTTCACTCCTGACACTTCTGGTCAGTGAATGTATAGAGGTTTTTCCCCACCACAAGCAATTCTCTGGGACACTAGCTGGGTGTCCTATGATTTAACTCAGTTCTGACACTCTCTACCTGGAGATGGCATTAGGTTCCGCAGGTGAAGGGCTCAGTCCCACAAGACTCCCCACCACACACACACACACACACGTCAGATGCCAGTCACAAGCCCAGGCGGTCACCTGTGCTTCTGACCAACCTGCTATAGACTGAAGGTTCCAACAACCTCCTCCTTGGATGTGATTAGTTTGCTAGAGTGGTGCACAGAACTCATGGAGACACGTTTACCAGTTTATTAAAGGATATGATAAAGGATACAGATGAACAGCCAGATGAAGAGATACACAGGGTGAGGTCTAGGAGGGTCCTGACCCAGGAGGTCTGTCCCTGGGAAGTTGGGGTGCATCACTCTCCCACTGAGGACGTGTTCACCCACCGGGAAGCTCCTCGACCCCACACTTTGGGGATTTCATGGAGACTTCATCACTCCATTTCCAGCCCCTCTCCCCTCTCTGGAGGATGGGGGTTTGGGCTGAAAATTTCAAGGTTCTAATCACAGTTTGGTCTTTCTGGTGACCAGCCCCCAACCAGGAACCCAGCTAGAGTCGCCTCATTAGAACAAAAGATGCTTTTGATACTTCTGTTACTTAGGAAATTATAAGGGTTTCAGGAGTTCTGTGCTGGGAACCAGGGGCAGAGACTGATATAGGTATTTTCTGTTATCTCACACTCATCCATTTATTAAAATCTCAGTCTCATTCAGGAAAATATTCTGTCAAATTCAAATGTTGTTTTTATAGTCGCACGCATATTTTCTCTCCAGTGTCCAGGCAGGACTCTCACTCTTGCCTTCTTTCTCTCTCCTTCCTTCTCCTATTGCTGGTTCTCCTGTCCTCATCTGCCCATCTGGGTGCAAACTTCAGGAAGCCTTACTCTTACCTGTCTTGTTCAGGAAAGAAGGCAGCAGCAGTGGGGGAAGAGAGGAGATTTTGACTTAAAGTGGGCAGGGGTGTCTCCAATCGTGGGCTGCTTCTCCTACAATCTGTGGTCTTTTGTTGTCAAGGTGATCTTACTGCATGAGGTTACACCATTCTCTTGGGGCCTCACCTAAGTCCCCCTTCATCTTGGAGGAGATTCTTTAGCCTCGTCCACAACTGTGCCAGAGAAATAACCACTAATGCCACTCTGGCTTTTCTTAACGACTGCTTACTTATGCTTCCTATTTTCAATATCTTTATTTCTTTGAAAATACTTCTTATTTTAAATTGTTTGTTCCACTCCATTAATTATTCCTCTAGAATAGGTACCATATGGTGCATCTTTCTTTTTAATCCTTATGTAACTCAAATGATCCCTTACTTTTGTGAGCTCATATTCCTTTGACAGTGTCAGTTTCTTTGGATGCTCAGAACAAGATAGTGAGCTTGGATATATAATTTGGCATTGTTGACATATACGTGATATTTAAAACCATGGAAATGGATGAGATTACCCAGGGAGAAAGTACGTAGAGTGAGCCAAGAGGGTTGTGATAGAGCTTAAAGGAATGCTAATATTTAAAGGTTAGGGAAAAGCAGAGGAATCAGCAAAGAATCCTGAGAACCTGAGGGGTAAAAGGAGCACAGGGAGGCTGTGGTGTCAAGAGTGCTTCAGGGAGGAGGGTGGGAGCGCTTGTGCCAAATTCTTGTCAGATCCATTTTAAGTGAGGTGAGAAGTGAAAAGCCTGCCTTTGCAAACAGAAAGCAACAATTTCACTCAACACTTTGGCTTCCACGAGGTCTGTGGAGACATTCCTGTTACTGTTTTTCTGTGTCGCAGGCATGAAGGTGGGTGTGAAACAGTGAAAGGCTCTGCTTTCCACGCTTCCCCAGCAGAGTAACTCCACGTCCACAGCCACCTCCATCGCCCCACCTCAGGAGGGACTGCGGGGTGTACAGAAGCAGCAAGCAGCTGCCATGGCCTTCTACACACAAAGGAAAATGGGAGCTTTTGCCCAGAGGTTAGTAAAGGTTTGGTTGCCTTCTTGGCAGGCTAACCCTCAGAAGCAGGGAGACAACCTACCCCCAGGAGATGAGTTAGGTTTCCAACCACCATCTTACAATCAGGCAGGCAGAATGTGAGAACTGAAGGAAACAAACAGTCCCGGGGGTTCCAGACTGTGTCCTTCCAGGATTCGGGGAGGGGGGGTACTCTACATATTTGATCCAAATGATAGATAGAAAGATAGATAGGTAGGTACGTAGATAGCTAGCTAGCTAGCTAGATAGATGATAGATATATATAGATAGATGGTAGATGGATGGATAGATAGATAGATGATAGATATATATAGATAGATGATAGATAGATAGATATAGATAGATAGATAGATATAGATAGATGATAGATAGATGATAGGTAGATAGATAGATAGGTAGATAGATAGATGATAGAGAGAGAGGTAGCTGCATATATTTAAGAAAATGGTGTGTACATGCAAATATATTTTATGTCAGTTTTCAGTGCCCTGCACACAAACAGATGCATTAACTTGTGGGATGGCAGTCACTAGATTCTGCACAGACGTCAGTTGAGAGCATTCCCACCATCTTGAAACTGCAAGGTGAGCAGTTTAAAAACATATAGATCCACACCCTCTCCAGCATTTATTGTTTGTAGATTTTTGGATGATGGCCATTCTAACCACTGTGAGGTGATACCTCATTGTATTTTTGATTTGCATTTCTCTAATGATTAGTGATGTTGAGCATCCTTTCATATGTTTGTTGGCAATCTGTATATCTTCTTTGGAGAAATGTCTATTTAGGTCTTCTGCCCATTTTTGGATTGGGTTGTTTGTTTTTTTGATTTAAGCTGCATGAGCTGCTTGCATATTTTGGAGATTAATCCTTTGTCCATTGCTTCGTTTACAAATATTTTCTCCCATTCTGAGGGTTGTCTTTTCGTCTTCTTTATGGTTTCCTTTGCTGTGCAAAAGCTTTTAAGTTTCATTAGGTCCCACTTGTTTATTTTCGTTTTTATTTCCATTACTTTAGGAGGTGGGTCAAAAAGGATCTTGCTGTGATTTATGTCATAGAGTGTTCTGCCTATGTTTTCCTCTAAGAGTTTTATAGTGTCTGGCCTTACATTTAGGTGTTTAATCCATTCTGAGTTTATTTTTGTGTATGGTGTTAGGGAGTATTCTAATTTCATTCTTTTACATGTAGCTGTCCAGTTTTCCCAGCACCACTTATTGAAAAGGTTGTCTTTTCTCCATTGTATATTCTTGCCTCCTTTATCAAAGATAAGGTGACCATATGTGCATGGGTTGATCTCTGGGCTTTCTATCCTGTTCCATTGATCTGTATTTCTGTTTTTGTGCCAGTACCATACTGCCTTGATTAGTGTAGCTTTGTAGTATAGTCTTGCACTGTTGGTGGAAATGTAAATTGATACAGCCACTATGGAGAACAGTATGGAGGTTCCTTAAAAAACTAAAAATAGAACTACCATATGACCCAGCGATCCCACTACTGGGCATCTACCCTGAGAAAACCATAATTCAAAAAGAGACATGTACCAAAATGTTCATTGCAGCACTATTTACAATAGCCAGGACATGGAAGCAACCTAAGTGTCCATCGACAGATGAATGGATAAAGAAGATGTGGCACATATATACAATGGAATATTACTCAGCCATAAAAAGAAACAAAATTCAGTTATTTGTAGTGAGGTGGATGGACCTAGAGTCTGTCATACAGAGTGAAGTAAGTCAGAAAGAGAAAAACAAATACCGTATGCTAACACATATGTATAGGGAATCTAAAACAAAAACAAAAAAAAATGGTTCTGAAGAACACAGGGGCAGGACAGGAATGAAGACACAGACACAGAGAATGGACCTGAGGACACAGAGAAGGGGGAAGGTAAGCTGGGACGAAGTGAGAGAGTGGCATGGACATACACACTACCAAATGTAAAATAGATAGCTAGTGGGAAGCAGCTGCATAGCACAGGGAGATCAGCTCAGTGCTTTGTGACCACCTAGAGGGGTGGGATAGGGAGGGTGGGAGGGAGACGCAAGAGGGAGGGGATATGGGGATATATGTATACGTAGAGCTGATTCACTTTGTTATACAGCAGAAACTAACACACCATTGTAAAGCAATTATATTCCAATAAAAAAGTTAAAAAATATATATATAGATCATTTGAACTACGTACCTTCGTGTTTCAGAGACTTGTTGATAGAGGAGAAAATAGGTCAATGGGGCAAAAATGCAAATATCATGCTGATATGCAAATAAATGCTGATTTCTAGTCATTAAAATAGCCTTACTGTTATAGTTGAACTTTGTAAGTATTGTTCAATTTTAACATAAAAAATGACAAATACCAAATAACAAAATACCACTTTCATTTTTTTCTTTTCTATTCAGGTCCTTTCCTTACATTTTCTTTTTTATTTTTTTGGTAGCATTTTTTTTTTTTTTTACATTTTTACTGGAATGTAACAAACATACAGAAAAGACCACAAATCTTAAGCTTCATGAAATGTCATAAAGAGAACACATTCATGTAATATTAGCAGCACCCCAAAAGCCCCCTCATGCCTGCTCTTAATCACTGTCTGTTTCTCCTCCCCAAAGATAAGTACTATTCTGACACCATAACTTTATACAGCCTATTTTTAAACATTATATAAATGAAATCACACAGAATGGGTCCTTTCAGGATTGGATTCTTTTGATAACATTGTATTTATAAGAATTATATATTTTATTATGTACAATAGTAATTCATTTTCATAGACATGTAGAAGTTTATTATATGAACATACCAAATCTGTCTATTTTACTTTCAGTGGAACTTTGGTTTTCTCTGTCTTTTGTTACAAGGGCATTTATGATTATTCTTTACATATATTTTGTTAGGCAAGAACTTGGTGGTTATAAGATGTACATATTTAACATGAAGAGATAATGACAAATAATTTTTCAAAGTGATTATATGACTATTCAAAGCCATCTATAGATTTGATGCAATCCCTAACAAAATTCCAATGGCATTTTTCACAGAAATAGAAGAAACGATCTTAAAATTCACATGGAACCACAAAAGACCCTGAATAGCCAAAGTAATCTTTTTAAAAAAAGATCAAAGTTGGAGGCATTATACTTCCGTATTTCAAACTTTACTATAAAGTTGTAATAATAAAAACAGGATGTTACTTGCAAAAAGACACATTAACCAGTGGAACAGGATCAAAGCCCAGAAATAAACCCACACATATACAGTCAACTAATATTTGACAAAGAAGCCAAGGATACTCAATGGGGAAAGGAAAGGTTCTTCAGTAAATGATGCTGGGAAACCTGGATATTCATATGCAAAAGGATAAAATTGGACTTGTATCTTAGAACAACCACAAAAATTAACCCAAAAAGGTTTAAAGACTTAAATGTAAGACCTGAAACCATAGAACTCCTATAAGACATTGGTCTTCACAACAATGTTTTTGGCTATGATGCCAAAAGCACAAACAACAAAAGCAAAAATAAACAAGTGGACTACATCAAGCTACAAAGCTTCTACAGAGCAAAAGAAACAATCAACACAAGTAACAGGCAACCTACAGAATGGGAGGAAATATTTGCAAGCCATATCTCTGATAAAGGGTTAATATCCAAAATATATAAAGAACTCATACAATTCAATAGCAAAAATAATAATAATAATGATCTGATTTTAAAATGGGCTGAAAACCTGAGTAGATATTTTTCCAAATAAGACATACAAATGGCCGAGAGGTACATGAAAAGATGCTCAACATCACTAATCATCAGAGAAATGCAAATCAAAACCACAATAAGCTATCACCTCACACCTGTTAGAATGGCTGTCCTCAAAAAACAAGAGACAACAAATGCTGCTTAGGGTGTGGAGAAAAGGGAACCCTTGAGCACTGTTGGCAGGAATGTAAATTGGTGCGGTCACTGTGGAAAACAGTATGGAGGTTCCTCAAAATAATTAAATTATGATAATTTTTATTATATGATCCAGCAATTACATTTCTGGGTGTGTACCTGAAAGAAATGAAATCATGATATCAAAGAGCTATCTGCACCCCCATGTTCATCACAGCATTATTCACAATAGCCAAAATATGGAAACACCTAAGTTGTTCTATGGGTATCTATATTTCAAACAATCATTAAGTAAAAAATGATGACATTCTAAGGTATAATTTTCAGAGGCTGCCATTACGTGTGGAAGAATTAGGGAGGTGTGACAAGATGTTAAAAAGATCTTTCCTTGTGGCTGAATGCTCAAAGCTTAGGATAAAGGTAACAGACGCCCATACATTCTAGAGAGGCGCTACACACAAACAGCACGACTCACTGAAAAGTGGCCAAACTGGCCTTATGACCATCACCCTCAAAAGCCTATATAACATAAGGCTAGAGATTCATCGAAGGAAAAAATTCTTTGAAGAACATTCATAGGAGAAGAGAAAGTTACGTCATTTTTCCTTTTCTCCCTAGAGCTAAAAGGTATTGACCCAGCAATTAGTGAGCACTCATCACGTGTTAAAATTACACTAAGTTCTGTAAAAGATTTATCTCATTTAATTATCACAGTACTACTATGAGGTGAACACCTGCACCTGCCTGACCCTGAGAGCCAGCACCTCTGTAAATTTCATGCCCCCGGGTGCCTCTCTGCTTCACCCTGGTCCTGGCCTCACTAGAGAGAAATGAATACTAAAATGAAAACAAAATCCCACACTCCCCAGTCTCTCAGACTCTGCATCCAACTTAGGTTCTAGCCATTGGATCCACTGGAGTGATATTCGGAAGATGGAAGTGAACAGAGGCTGCTATCCTTTGCTGTTTATGCTGGCAGGTAACGTCCGGAACATATGAGAATCAAGATGCAGTGGCGGCAGCCAGACTTGGCATCCCAGTGCCTAGTCCCCAGCTCCACAAGTGTCAAGAGGCATTTGTGACAAAGACGGTGGCTTTCTGATCCCTGGATTGCAGCTCTAGTGTTGTGCCCTTGAGCTCAGCAATTTCAACCCTCAACTCCATTCTGCAGCAATTCCAATTATTTTGAAGCACCTAATTTTCCATATTAAGTCCCTTTCTGCCTAAGAGACCCAGAGTGGTTTCTGTTTCATGCACTGAACCCTGACAGCAACAATGGATAAAGAATAACACTGGTATTTCATTTTTTTTTTTTTTTTTTTTTTTTTCCTTATAGACACATCAAATGCATTACCTAGATAGAGTCAAGCCTTTCCCATCTGGAACTCACTCTGTTATCATAAGCCAAAATAGCTATGGAGGGAGGGGCAGGTGGTACTCAACATCTGGGCACCAAGAGCTGACATGTTCTTAGCTTTCCATTAAAGGCAGCTCTGGGGAAAGATGCCATCCTGCTGATCTAAGTCAGATCACCCTGAAAACTATTTGCTCCGCCCTCAACACCAGCGCCACACACACTTTCCCAAATTACTGATCTTCAGGTGTCCTTTGTAAAAAATTAATAAACAGAAATCTCAGTTAAATAGAACTGGGAGACCAGAAGGGGGAGCTCTCATGCCCTGTGACCACAGCAGAGCCCAACAGGAAGATGAAAGATACTCCTTTCCTGGTGAGGACTCAACCAATGAAAAGCCATGGACTCTTTGTTTACTCCAGCCCTCCCAGCCTCCTTTTCCCCCCTATAAAAGGGTTCTCCTTCCCTTGAAATGGGGGGACATGCACATGGCTCGCCATGGTTGCAGCCCCCTAATTGCCAATCTCTACTCATCTTGAATAACCCATCTTTGTTGAAAAACTATCTGGCAGTCGATCTGCTTCAGGTCAACACCTTCTTGGCCATATCTCTGATCCTCCCAGGGTCAGCTCTCAAGTCTCCCTGCTGAGCACCCTACCCTGTACTTGACCCTGGCTGTCCCCTAGAACTCTACCTCTTGGGCACCTATAAATCCTTGTTCACTCACTGCTTCTATTACACCCAACCCTGTGCATCCTAGCCTTTATCCTGCCAACCTGCATGTTGAGGCAGTAATACTCCCATTACTACTTTTGATTTAGGAAGGGAAATCACCAGAAATTTGTAATAAATAACAAAGCAGTGATGTTTTTGGCAGGACTCTGGCCTTCTCTCAGCAGGCTATTTTTTTTGCCCTGCAAGGCAGTTTAATCATAACCTTAATGATGTCTCCCCACTGCTTAATGTGGGGCTGCCCTTGTCTCCAGAGCCAGGTACAGCGTGGACACGTGGGCGCCCTGGGGCTTCTACATGTTTGAGTTGTCAAGCTCAGCTCTTGGAAAGCTGTTAATTTCCTCTGAGGTAATTTGACTGTGATTAAGTTAAGCTGCCACCAGGTGGACACTGGAGCCTTAGTTAAACCGTTTTAATCTCAGTAGCCAGACTCCCTATAGGCATAATAAAATGAAGAGAGAATGTAGTTTGATTTTCACTTAATTGTGTTTAAAAAAAATAAACAAAAAAGAAAAAAATGGTAGTTTAGCATACTACTTAAACAGAATTAAAATAGAGTAGTATAAAAATATCTCACTCATGTATTTAACCAATATTTATTGAGTAACTGCAATGTGAAAAAGATGGCTCTAGAATCAGGGATGGGGCAGACAACACAAAAAACCAAGTACCTGACTTCACAGAGTTTTTGTCATGGGGGTAAAACAAACAACACACAAACTAATAAAAATACATATTTCTCCTATATAACATTATAAATTATGATACACGACAGCATAGTATATAATGATATATTATGATATAATGATGATATACATAGTATATCCCCATGCACACCAGCCTATAAAGACAGATAAAATCACCATAATGATAACCTAGATTTTACTGACTCTCCCTGCCCCACAAATCTATCCATGAAAGATCTTATTACCCTATAGAATTCCCCTTGTCCCCAACCCTGAAGTTTTTCTGGAATTTTTTAGTACATATCTCAAATATGCTTGCTCATAGTCTGGTCAGTAATGTCAGTCAGCTGCCACGTGGTTTACACAAGCCACAGTTAATGTTTATGCTGAGTACCCATCACCCACCAGGTACCATTGCCCCTACCACACACAACTGCTTTCATCTTCTCCTATTTACTGGCCAAAAAAACATTTACTAAACACCTACTTTGATCCAGTAGCAGAAAGGGAACCCTCTTACACTGTTGCAGGAAATAAGACAGCTATGTTTCTGTCCTCATAGAGCTTATAACCTTGTGGTGAAGAAAGACAAGGAAAAGAAATATACTATGAGTGAGTGCAGCTAAAAGTACAGAATACCACGGAATCATCTAAAAGGGGAAGTTACGAAAGGACAGAGGCTCATAGAGCAGGCTTCTAAACAAAGTCACGTGTAGATTGAGACTTAGAAGACTAATAGGAGTTAACTAGGTGAGCAGTATGTGCAAGAGTGTTCTCTGCAGAGGGAACAGCACACATGCAATTCTGAGACACGACCCATTCCAGGCAGAGTCGTCTCCTGCCCAGCACTTTTGTTCATGTCCCAGAACACTCCAGACATGAACAACGAGCCAAGAAGAAGTTAACAGCAACTGGATATAACCTCCCACCTAAAACAGCTAAAGATCAAGACAGATAATGAAATAATGGTCCTAAAGACATTAGACATTAGGCATCAAGGGACAATGCTGAGTGATGAGAAGTAAACAAGCTTAGCCCTGTTATTGCCCAGTTTACTTCCTGGAGAGAGCTCGGGGAAGGAACCCCAGCAGAGCCCAGCACCCGCCTTGAATTAAGGAAATAGAGTTAAATAAGAGATAGGAGGGACAGCAAAAATACTGGAAGAAATAAGGACTATACATTATCCAAATTTTATGAAAACTACAATTCCACTGCTCTAAGGAATCTCAACAAATCTTAAGCTCAAGAAATGTGAAGAAAACTACACCATGACAAATTGCTTAAAACCGATAAGTAGAAAATCTAGCAGTTATATACAAAAGAACATATGTCATAAGGATGACAACAGATTATTCATTAATAACAATACAAGCCAGAAGTACTTCAAAGTACTGAAAGAAAAAAACTTTGATCCTACATTTCTTTACCCAGTGAAAATATCTTTCAAAAATGAGTATGAGGGTATTTAATATGTATGTTGAGCAAATAGTCAAAGAAGATAAGATTCATCTATTTTTACAAAGATGCAAGAAATAAATGATTACTACAAAAAAAAAAATGAGTATGAGGGGACTTCCCTGGTGGCGCAGTGGTTGAGAATCTGCCTGCCAATGCAGGGGACACGGGTTCGAGCCCTGGTTTGGGAAGATCCCACATGCCGCGGAACAGCTGGGCCCGTGAGCCACAATTGCTGAGCCTGCGCATCTGGAGCCTGTGCTCCGCAACAAGAGAGGCCGCGATAATGAGAGGCCCGCGCACCGCGATGAAGAGTGGCCCCCACTTGCCGCAACTACAGAAAGCCCTCGCACAGAAACGAAGACCCAACACAGCCATAAAATAAATAAATAAATAAAAAGTAAACTTTAAAAAAAAAAGAGTATGAAATAAAAACTATTTCAGACATTAAAAATCTGAAAGAATTCATTACTAGAAGACCTGCTCTACAAGAAAAGTTAAAGAAATTGTTTCAAGCAAAACAGTAAAAAAAAAAAAAAAAAAAAAAATCCAGATAATAGTCCCAATCCATATAAAAAGCACCAGAAATGGAAACTATATAGGTATATGTTAAGATAATTTTCTTATTATTTAAATACTTTTAAGAAATATGATACTGTTTAAAGCAAAAATAATAACGATATACTATGGGTTTTATAACATATATAGAAGTAAAAAGTTTGTTAAAAATAACACAAAGGCTGACAAAAAGCACATGAAAGGATGCTCAACATCACAAATTACCAGAGAAATGCAAATCAAAACTACAATGAGGTATCACCTCACACTGGTCAGAATGGCCATCATCAAAAAGTCTACAAACAGTAAATGCTGGAGAGGGTGTGGAGAAAAGAGAACCCTCTTACACTGTTGGTGGGACTGTAAATTGATACAGCCACTATGAAGAACAGTATGGAGGTTCCTTAAAAAACTAAAAATAGAGCTACCATGTGATCCAGCAATTTCACTCCTGGGCATATACCCTGAGAAAACCATAATTCAAAAAGAGTCATGTACCACAATGTTCATTGCAGCTCTATTTACAATAGCCAGGACATGGAAGCAACCTAAGTGTCCATCGACAGAAGAATGGATAAAGAAGATGTGGTAGATATATACAATGGAATATTATCCAGCCATAAAAAAGGAGGAAATAATGCCATTTGCAGCAACATGGATGGACCTAGAGATTATCATACTAAGTGAAGTTAAGTCAGACAGAGAAAGACAAATATGATATCACTCATACGTGGAATCTAATTTTTTTTTAATGATATATGTTAACTTATTTAACAAAACAAGCAGACTCACATATTTCGAAAACAAACTTATGGTTACCAAAGGAGAAACGTGGGTGGAGGGAGGGATAAATTAGGAGCTTGGGATTAACATACATACACTACTATATATGAAACAGATAACCAACAGGACCTACTGTAGAGCACAGGGAACTCTGCTCAATACTCTGTAATGATCTTTATGGGAAAAGAATCTGAAAAAGAATGAATACATGTATATGTATAACTGAATCCCTATGCTGTACACCTGAAACTAACGTAACACTGTAAATCAACTATAGTCCAATAAAATTTTAAAAAATAATAACACAAAGGCTGAGAAGAGAGAAATGGAAATATACTGTGGTAAAACTCTTATACTCTACATATAATAGGTTATCACTGGAAGGTAGACTGTGACAAGTTAAAGGTTCATATTATAATGCAGCTAAAATAACAAAGATATTTAGCTAATACATTACAAAGATATTAAATGGAATTATATTAAATACTCAATTCAAAAGAAGGCAGAAAAATATGAAAAGGGGGAACAAATAATTGATAGAACAAATAGAAAACATATAGTAAGACAGTAGATTTAAATCCAGCCATCAATAATTAAATTAAGTGTAAGTGGTCTAAACACCTGAATTAAAAGATAGGGATCCTCAGATTGAATAAAAATGAATAAAACAAGAAACAACATATTATTCAGTTATCAAAAAACCTTAAATATAAAACAAAAGTAGATGAAAATCAAAAGAATAGGAAAAGATATAACACTAATCAAAAGAAAGTTGGAGTGGCAATATTAACATAAGACAAAGTAGATTTCAGAGGAAACAATATTATCAGAAATAAAGAGCTCATTTAATAATATTAAATGGATTAATTTATCAAGAGGATATAAAAATCCTAAAAAAATTTTATGCACCTAAAAAATTTTCAAAGAATATAAAGAAAAAAGCAGAGAGAACAAAAGGATGTAGAGACAAATCCACAATTATACTTGGAGGCATCAATGCTGCTCTCTCAATAACAGACAGAACAACTAGACCAAAAATAAGTAAGGATATAGTAAGGATATAGCAATCAATTTGATCTAATTGACATTTATGGAACACCTCACCTAACAACAGCAGAATACATATTCTTTCCAAGTGCATACAGAACATACCAAGGCAGATCATATTCTGGGCCATAATATGATAGATTTTAAAGTATTCACGGCATACAAAACATGTTCTCTGACCACAATGAAAGTAAATTAGAAATGAATTGCAGAAAGATATATGGAAAATTCCCCAAATATTTGGAAGCTGGTAACACACTGTTAAGAGGTACACTGATCAGGGAAGGAATCAATAGTGAAACTAGAAAGTATTTGGAACTGAAAGTATTATATATAATGTATCACATATATAATACATATACATATATCATATTATGTCAAAATTTGTGAGATACAGCTAACACAGTAGTAAGAGGGAAATCTATAGCACTAACTATCCATCTCAGAAAAGAAAAAAAGTCTCAAATCAATGACTTCAGCTTCCACCTTAAGGAACCTGGGGCTCAAAGCGTTTGCTCTGTGCTCCTACAAATCCATGCAGCAGACAGTACATTGTACTCAGAATCACTCTCCTTTCAGACCCTGAGGCTCTCTTTCTAATTCAGGTCAAGCTTGAAGGCCAGGTTCCCTTTCCCTAGGGATGAGCACCCTTCTGGGAATCCCTAACATTTCACACTCCAAGCCACATCTCATAGTTTCTTTACTAGGTTGCCAAACACTGAATGACTTATCTGAACTCTGCGTAAGACTCCTACCTTACACATTTTTTTTTTCAGCATCTCTATTGAAATATAATTTCTTTACAATGGTGTGTTAGTTTCTGCTTTATAACAAAGTGAATCAGCTATACATATACACATATCCCCATATCTCCTCCCTCTTGCGTCTCCCTCCCACCCTCCCTATCCCACCCCTCTAGGTGGTCACAAAGCTGATCTCCCTGTGCTATGTGGCTGCTTCCCACTAGCTATTTATTTTACATTTGGTAGTGTATATATGTCCATGCCACTCTCTCACTTCGTCCCAGCTTACCCTTCCCCCTCCCCGTGGTGGCACATATATACAATGGAATATTTCTCAGCCATAAAAAGAAATGAAATTGAGTTATTTGTAGTGAGGTGGATAGACCTAGAGTCTGTCATACAGAGTGAAGTAAGTCAGAAAGAGAAAAACAAATACCATATGCTAACACATAAATATGGAATCTACCTTCCACATTTAAAGGGAAATGCAATTAAAGAAAAACTTTTAAAAAATAGAAATAATTACCTGCTAAATTTATCAATCATTGCTTAATCTATCCCTGGTTTTCCCTGCAGGCTTGCGTTGAATAATTTCTTCACTTCAGCTAAATCTGTAGACCTTGATTAAAAGGCCCTCTGTGCATAGAGGCACAATTCTGATTTTTTAGCATTTTCATCAGTTTTCTCTCTGCAGTCTTTCTTCTTTAGAGCCTTTAATTCTCCTGATAAGAGTATATAATTTTGGCTTTTGTTATGCATCCTTTCCTAAGAGTTCTGAGACCCAGGTTGTGGAAGGCTGGGATGGAATCCTGATAGACAATGAGGATAGCTCTTCAGGTGTGAAGGGGAGAAGGCAGGAGGACAGGCCATATTCACTCTCATGGGAAATCTCATCTTGCCTCAAGAATTCCAAGATATACGAGTAGCAAGTAGACAGCAGGGAGCCATTACTCTAGTTAACCACTTGCTAAGTCTCCATTTCCAACTGGGAAGAGAACACAGACTCTTAACCATGCACTATAATCCTTTCTTATAACTTCAAAGTCTGCCATTAGTCTGTTTATTACAAAATTCTGATTACCTTCAGATACTGATAGTATCAATCACATGCCAACAAATAACCTTAACCTCATATACAATTGAATGTGCTACTCATTACAGAAAACATCTGAAATCCACTGAAAAATTCTGTTTTAATCTGTCTCCATCTTTCATTCTTTTTCATAATTTTCTTTTACCCAGAGATCTCTTGGGCTTTAATCTGTAATATAAATTTTCTGTCCCATGTAATGGTCTGATGTGTAAAAAATACTCCCTCAGTTAATCCTAACATCCCCAGCAATTTGATTTCCCTGCTTTCCTTGTGTGTCTCTGTCTTCCCTGGGCAAACACACAGACTCACCACCCTACCCTAATTCCTCTTTTCTTCTCCCCTTCACCCTCATAACACTTCCAGCAGCCAGACCAATCTACCAGCAATGAATCACCTTCAGTTTACCATCACAACCAACACTGCAAATGGATAAAAGACAAACATATCATAATATAACACCACAACAATCCCTTCTTACGCATGTTTCTTTGGGCGGAGGGAAAGCCAGCCTCTTGTTCTGCCCAATAGTCTACCCTCTATGCCCCACAGTCCCCATCAGATATGGGAAATTTCAATACGTTGCTTAAGTTTACCTTTTAAACATTAAAAGTGCAGCTCCCTGGTAATGTTTATGGTTCAGCTTCTTTTGAAAAGTTATGTCCTTGTTCTGTTATAAATTCAAGGTTATATGAATTTTAAAACAGATTTAAGCTGAACATGAATATACTTTGAGACAAACACAAACCTCACGAAGTGAAAGAACCTCAGAATCTTTATATATGTAACCTCAAAATTAACCCACTGGTAATGGTTAATCAGAACATGAAACTGAAAGCTGACCATGCCTGGGTGTCTGGCACTGTGGACTGAGCAGCCTCAACTCTTTCTAGTACCATAAGGACTCTGGTCCCAAGATTCTGGCCTTAGAATCTTGGCATTCAAGAAAATTCCTTGACAATATGAATATTGAAAATCTAATAGAATTTTCCTGTTAGAATCCATTGCATTTCTATACACTAATGATGAACTAAGAGAAAGAGAAATTAAGGAAACAATCCCATTTACAATTGCATCAAAAAGAATAAAATACTTAGGAATAAATCTAATTAAGGAGGTAAAAGACCAGTACTCGTAAAACTTTAAGACACTGATGAAAGAAACTGAAGACAACACAAACAGATGGACAGATATGCCATGTTCATGGATTAGAAGAACTAATATTGTTAAGATGACCATACTACCCAAGGCAATCTACATATTCAATGCAATCCCTATCAAAATGCCAATGGTGTTTTTCACAGAACTAGAACAAACAATTTTAAAACTTGTATGGAAACACAAAAGACCCCGAAGAGCCAAAATAATCTTGAGAAAGAAGAACAGAGCAGGAAGAATCACATTCTCTGACTTCAGAGTATACTACAAAGTTACAGTAATCAAAACAATATGGTACTGGCACAAAAGCAGAAATGTAGATCAATGGAACAGAATAGAAAGCCCAGAAATAAACTTACACACTTATGGTCAATTAATCTATGACAAAGGAAGCAAGAACATAAAGTGGAGAAAAGACAGTCTGTTCTTTAAGTGGCGCTGGGAAAGCTGGACAGCCACATGTAAAAGGATTAAATTAGAACATTTTCTCACATATACAAAAATAAACTCAAAATGGTTTAAAGACCTAAATGTAAGACTGGAAACCATAAAACTAATAGAAGAAAACATAGGCAGAACACTCTTTTACATAAATCATGGCAATATTTTTTTGGATCTGTCTCCTGAAGCAAAGGAAACAAAAGCAAAAATAAACAAATGGGACCTAATTAAACTTAAAAGCTTTTGCATAGAAAAGGAAACCATCAAAAAAAGGCCAATCCTATTTACAGATGAGGGAACTGAGGCACAGAGAAGTTAAAGAGATTTCCCATGGTCATATAGATAGGAAGTGTAAGAGCTGGGATTGAAACCCAAACCATCTTGCTTCAAAGCCCACATGCTTTCACATTTAACCTCTATACTGAACAATATGATGACCAAATTTTTACTGGTACAGACAAGAATCAAAGAGAAAAGGAAGGAAAGGAAAGAAAGGATAGAGGAAAGAAAGAAGTCTAAGTAGGAGTTGAAAGCCTTCAAGGATTAGAAAGAATGTGTAAGGTGAGGAGTAGAAATCGGAAATCAGATATGAGGGACCAAGACCACCCAGGAATAAAGGAACAATGTGCAGAGACACAGAGATGAGAATAGATAAGACATGTCCCAGAAACAGAACTACCACATCAGTGATACACTCACTCGAAATGAATTTTGACCTTTTGGATCAGGCTGAAGAATTGGTGCTCCATCTTACCTTGTCCTCTCTCATCCCTCCACCATGCCCCAGAAACGTACACACCTAATTTCCCATGGAAGCTACGCAACCATGTTCACAGTTCACTGGGAAATAGAAGAACGCAAATTATTGATAAACACTGCCCTGTAAGTCAAGACCAGCAGAATCCAACAAAGAACAGATACTAACGCACAACTCTCTCCTTCTGCTTTAGTAGAAAAGCTGGATTACGTCTCCCATATTATTGGCAAACTGATAGAGCTTAAATCTCTATTCTCTCTTCTGAATGTCCTGGAGCCTAGATCTTTACTGACTTTTAGCCTGGAAATGACAGCCAACACCTCTGGCTGTCATGTCATCACTGGGCCTAGAGTAAGTATAACCAAGTTATAAGAGAGTGATCTGGTTCACTCACTGAATACAAGGGTTTAGAAGAATTAAACCAGATGAAGATTGAATAAAATGAAATACTAAAGTGCTTGGTATAATGACTGGCCCATAGTAAGGGCTCAAAAATGATAACTGCTATCATTAGCAACAGCAGCTAGATAACTTGGGAAACTCAACTCATGAAATCATCACCATACTATCAGCATTTTATTATCCAGCCCACAGAATACTGAAGTTCTTATAGAAAAATAACATTCAGACCACTCTTGGAAGAAGGCATAATTGCTTCTACCTTGGACACTCAATTCCTATCCTTCAAGATCCTTTCCGATGTGCATGCCTAGGATGGTACCCAGGACAGCAGGTTCTGTGACCCCTCAAGTTACGCTTTGGTGCTCTGCTTCATACCTCAGGACTACCTAGCACAGATGAATGGCTGCAAAAAACCTATTTGGTCCCAGGCTTGGAAGCTTCTTTCTTTAATCACAGGATTCAATTCCCGATTTTCTTCTAATAAGGGAGAGTAGAGAAGAAAGTGGGAGCTTTCAAGTCAAGCAGATGTGTATGAAGCAATTACACTGAGGAGCGTCAGGATGAGTGTGGCAGGAGAGGATTCCGCTTGGGCACAGGCACAGCTGCTGCTGCTTTAATTGTATCTGCAAAGCTACCAGAGATCACACGCTACAGTTAAAATTCTAGAGCTTCCAGAGAAACGAGCACTGGTTCTATTGAGGGACTGAGGTGAGCTCGTCTACAAAAGAGCTTTCCTTTAGTGAACTGGACACACCCATGCTCCTCTGATACAGTGCTTTTTGGATCCCTAAGACTGCAGAAGACTTCTCTCAAGCCCTGTGGAAGAGGGGGTCCCAGAAGTCCTGGACTGTGTTGTGCTTGAACGGTCAGGGTCAAGTTCCAGCTCCAGTACAGATTTTGGCTTGAAAGTTGCCAGAAATACCCACAAGGGTCTCACATAGGCTGCACTGATGACCACACTCTGCACTGGAGATTCCTACCAGGGAGCAGGAATCATTCCATGGGCACCGGATGCTAAGGAGACAAGAAGAAGAAATCTGTGCTTTCCATATGGATGAGGCCCTTTCATCAGGCCTTTATAAATTAATGATCGGCATTAAGTCAACAGAGTGAGTGGGGTGGCTGTTCTCCAGTGTGGAACCGGGTAAGCTACGATTCATGAAGTCTGTTAGATGTGCAGGCCTTTGACAAGTTTGAGAGGAAAAGGTGAGGAGATGCAGTGATCAAGGACTTTAAGGTGGGAAAGGGTAGTGTGGAGAGGATGAGCAGCTGTGTCCCACTTCCTCTGATGACACCATCAGAAGGCTGGGCTGAGCTGCAGCAGGAGTGCCCAGGTGAGTATCCCAGCAGCGCCAGCAAGCCTGCATCCCTGCCACCCCTCAACTCCGCCGTGTTCATGGCTTCGTTGAGTGCCACACTCATTGCCTCTCTCCTTGCAGTGATTCCTGCTGGCAGGGCAGTGAGAAGCCTCCAATGCTGAGAAAATGTCAAGGAGAAATCTACAATTATTGAGTTTCCAGGACTCTGGAAAGTCTGTCCTCCAGATCTCCAGATCTCCAGATCTCCAGATCTCCAGCTTTGATGGTTTCTCTTTGGAGATGCCCACCACCTGGTGGGCAGGTTCCAACTAGCAGGTGATCCAACTCAATCCATCCGGATGCTGAGTTCTCATGCTGCCTCCACGACCTTCCAGTTCTATTCCCGAGAACTCCATGCTCAGACGGTAATAACCAGCTGTCAGATCGGGTTTTATACTAGTTATAAATTAATTTTTTAATTGGTTTTATTTCCAGACGAATGTGGAGAATGGGGCAAGGGATGGATCCCAACAGGATTTCAGAAAAGCATTTTATTTCACTCTATCACAGCATCTTAGAAGAGTTACACTAAAATAAAATGTGGACACCCCATCTCCCCAGAACATGCCTGCATCTCAAAGTAATAAAGTTTCCATTTCAGTGGGGGAATGAAGCTATTTGTCAGTTCCAACGTCAAGAATGAATGCAATTCAAATTCTCCAGCCATTTATTTCAACAATTCTCTACTCTACAGCTGAAATAACTTAACATAAGAAATAGCTGTTCACTCAATGTAAAACTTGCAAACCTGGTTCCACAAGGCATATTTCTAAAAAAAAAAAACAATGAATCTGCAAGGGCTGCTGGGTAAGACACTCCATCCATCTTGGTGCAATGGTAATGCCCAAGACCACTGGAGCCACTCCACCACCATCCCGGGCTGGGAGAAACATCCCAGTGGGCCAGTCTCTTCACTTCCCTCTTCATTACCATCATGATCATTGCTGCCATTTCCTCATAAACATTCATGATTCATCATCTTTCCTCTTTAAACCTGATGCGTTGATGACACCCAAATGGCCCTGAATGTGAAAACTTCAATGACTGAGACATCAAGAAGAATTAGAACTAATGATAAAAATTTTTCATTTCACCCTTGACAAGTCCCTATTGCAGATGGCTACAGAAGACAAACCTGAGTGGCAGCAGGAGAATGGCTTTGTGTGGCTGGCGGGGTGAGGAGGAGGCTCCTGGGAAACCTGTTGATAGAAAGTACAAGCACCACACCTAGATGTTTAGAGCGATCTTCCAGCGTTCAGGAAGCCTCCTCTCCACTTCCCACTCACTACCTTAACAGGAAGCATTTGAAAATGAGGAGTGCCAAGAGCCTGAAAAATGTTGTCTACTGAAAAACCAAATTTTTCACTTCTCATTAAAACTAATAGCAAACATTCATATACTCTATTGCACATACTATGTACCAGATTCTAAAGCCTTTTACACATATAAATTGCTTAGCCCTCCTTACAATCCTAGGAGGTAAATGTTATCAATATTCCCATATGAGAAAACTGAGGTTTGGTGACCTGGCCAAAGGCCCAGAGTTTTCAAATTATGGCACTGAAATTGGATCTCGGGTACCTGTCCCAGAGCCTGTGCTCTTAACCAGCACAGTAAGTGCCTTCTCTCAAAACTGCATATTACTGAAATTCCCGGAGGACATTTTCTGAGAATTGGGTGTTCCTGGCAGTCGTTTCAGTGAGGTTCTCCTAAAGGTAGAAGAGTAATTCCCAGTCACCTACACATGTTTAAAGCTGTTTTCCAAATACAGTTAACCCTTGAACAATGCAGGGGTTAGGGGCGCCAACCCTGCGCACAGTGGAAAATCTGCGTATCACTTAAAGTCAGCCCTCTGTACATAGCCGGCTCCATGTCCACAGTTCCTCCGCATCCGCGGATTTGACCAACCTCAGATGGTATAGTACCGTACTATTTACTCTTGAAAAAAATGTGTGTAGTGGGGCGGGATGAATTGGGAGATCGGGACTGACATATATACACTACTATGCATACAATAGATAGCTAGTGAGAACCTACTGTATAGCACAGGGAACTCTACTCGATGCTCTGTACTGACCTAAATGGGAAGGAAATCTAAAAAAGAGTGGATATGTGTATACGAATGACTGATTCACTTTGCTATACAGCAAGAAACATTATAACATTGTAAAGCAACTATACTCCAATAAAAATTAATAAAAAATAAAAATAAAATAGATAACCAACAAGGACCTACTGTATAGCACAGGGAACTCTGCTCAATACTCTGTAATAACCTAAATGGGTAAGTAATTTGAAGAAGAATAGACACGTGTATATGTATAACTGAATCAATTTGCTGTACACCTGAAACTAACACAACATTGTTAATCAACTCTACTCCAATATAAAATAAAAAATTTTTTTAAAGAAATAAAGATATACAAAAATTTTTTTTTTAAATGTGTGTATAAGTGGACTGCAAAGTTCAAACCCGTGTTGTTCAAGAGTCAAGTGTACTACCAAAGAACAAAAGACCAGTTCGTCTCTTTCTAGTACGCGTGAGTTCTTTAATTCCCTTTGGGTAAGATTAGGGGAGGGATGAGAGCACCAGGGGAGAGGGTTAAAGGTTAAGAGAGAAGAAAGGAGCCCGAAAGGGAGGCATCGTGCGCGTCAGGAAAACACTGAGGAGGAGGCCTCTGCAGGGCAGGATTCACGCAGGGGAGTATAAGGAGGTGCAGCTAGGTGGAGAGATGAACTGGAACAAGACACACAGGGCCTTGAACATGACGAGACGAAAGACTTAGGCAAGGTTTGTCTGCGAGGCCAGCGGCGCGGGCAGGAGGAACAGGCAGGGACTACACCCGAGCTCCCGACACTCTGAAACTGTCCTCCCAAGGCCCTTTCACTTTGCTCTCAGGGACCTCAAAATTGCTTCTGCTTCCCAGTGAAGCCCAGAAGACGTGCAAGGCCCCCACTTGCAAGCCCAGGCTGCTTATGAAGGAAATTTCCCACAGCCATTTGCCTGGGCTCAGCCAGTGCCGGCAAACAGACCCAAGCAGAGTTAAGGGCCGCAGCCTCTTGCTTGTCTGTCATCAAAGACGCCTGTCCTTCATGAGGAATTGACTTCTGCGGGTCCATTCTCATCTCCCAAGGAGCTCCAAGAGTAAATGCTGAGCACATTCCCAAGTCTCTCTCTCTCTCTCTCTAACTTTCGGCTCCAAAGAAGTCTTTTATCCACTGAATGATTAGCTCACAGACAGCTAGTGAGGAATATACAACTTGTGCAACTGGTCTACCTCCTACTTCTGTACATTTAATCCCTTCTCATTGGTGATCAGCTGCCATAAAAGTCTAGAGTATGTGGGAGAGAGAAGAAAGGGGCCTCATTGTCACTCTTATTCATCCAGGTTTCTGGCCATCAATAGTTTGGCCAGGTAAGGGGAGATAGAGTGGGACCAGGCACAGAGATGGAATGAGTGTGAGGGCATGACAGTCTTTTTGTCTCACCCAACTTAAGGGATGGGGAAATGATGGGTATGTCATTGCCTGCCAAAGCCAGAGATAATAAAGCCTCAATCAACCTGGACATTAGCCTACATCCTCAATTAACTAGATTTTTTTTCTTTTCTCCACTTCTGGCATAAAAATGCAAATAATCAGATTTCAGTTTTATATCCAAGATATGAAAACAAATCTATGTCATGAGATTGAGAAGATAAGCCACAAACTGATAGAAAATTTTTCAAAAGATATATCTGACAAAGGACTGTCATTCAAAATACACAAAGAACTCCTAAAATTCGACAAAAAGAAAATGAACAGCCCAATTTAAAAATGAGTAAGAGACCTGAACAGACACCTCACCAAAGAAGATATACAGATGAAAAATAAGCAAATGAAAGGATGCTTAACATCATATGTCATTAGGGAATTGCAAATTACAATAACAATGAGATACTACTACACGCCTATTAGAATGGCCAAACTCCGGAACACTGACAACACCAAATGCTGACAAGGATGTGAAGCAACGGGAACTCTCATTCATTACTGATAAGAATGCAAAATGGTACAGATACTCTGGAAGACAGTTTGGCACTTTCTTACAAAAATAAACATACTCTTACCATACGATCCAGCAATCCCACTCCTTGGTATTTACCCAAAGGAGCTGAAAACTTATGTTCACACAAAAACCTGAACACAGAAGTTTATTGCAGCTTTACTCATAATTGGCCAAACTTGGAAGCAACCAAGATGTCCTTCAATAGGTGAATAGATAAATAAACTATAGTGCATTCAGAAAATAGAATATTATTCAATATTACAGAGAAACAAGCAGTCAAGCCATGAACAGACATAGAGGAAACTTAACTGTGTATTACCAAGTGAAAGAAGCCAATCTGAAAAGTCTACATATTATACGATTCCAACTATGTGACGTTCTGGAAAAGGCAAAACTATGAAGACAATAAAAAGATCAGTGGTTGCCAGTGGGGCTGAATGGGTGCAGTACAGAGGATTTTTAGGGCAGTGAGTATTCTAGATGATACTATAATCATGGATACTTGTCACATTTGTCAAAACTCATAGAAAGTACAACACAAAGAGTGAACCCTAATGGAAACTATGGCCTTTGGGTGATAATAATGTCAGTGTAGGTTCATCGATTATAACAAATGTACCTCTGAGGTGCGGGAGGTCAGGATGTCGACAGTGCGGAGGGCTGTGCATGTGGTGGGGGCGGGGGCAGAGAGCATATGGGTACACTCTGTACTCTCTGCTCAATTTTTCTGTGAACCTCAAACTGCTCTAAAATGTTAAATTTATTTTCTGCAGAGTGAATAGCGAGACCCTCGCTGCAGACTGATGCTTCTGAAGCCTTGATTCCTGGATGATTAAATTATGACCGACTGAAGCAGCAAAGTGTCATAGCACGTTGTAGAAAATCTTTCAAAAGTCATTTATCTGCTACTTCGCCAACCAGTTATTGAGGCACTGGACTAAGCTCTGAGGGTCTAAAAATAATACAACCCTGAGCCTGGCCTTGAGGAGCTCACAGTAAAGTGGGAGAGACAGACCTGCCAACAGTTGTACTGAGAAGTAGTACTACCTTAATGCAGTCAATGTAAATTGCTGTGGGAACCCAGAGGAAAGATAAAAATTGACCTGGAGGAAACCTCTGGTTAACATTCAGTGACCCATCATTCACCAGTACCTTCATAGGTGCATTTGGTGACAACTCTGCTGGGTATCATACAGGGGAACAGGGGAACAATAGGTGAGCCAGACGACACAGCCCCTGCTGGTCAGGGAGATTACAGTTTAAAAGGTCCTATGTTAATTACTGAAGAACATGATATTTAAGCTGAACCAGGAAAGCCTTTCCAAGAAGTCGATCTAATAAGAAAAAAATTCTGTATGTTCAAATCACAGACGATTAAGAGGAATATCAGAGGTGGTCTGTTACCATGGTTCTCAGACCTAGTCACACATGAGCACTGCAGGGCAATCTTTTAGTAAACACCACACCCAAGTTTCAACCCAGACCAATTAAATCAGAACATCAGGCAACTGGGAGTAGGTATTGGTGTTTTTTAAAATCTCCCTAAGTGATTCTGGTGCATAGTTAGGATTGAAAATGCCTACTAACTTAATCCTGCCTTTCTACTGATTATGAATCCATGTCCAAAGGTTGAGGTCAAGATTACAGAGCTAGTCAATACAACAAATCCGTGATCCACTATACAACTTAAGAACTATAACATCTACCTAATTCACTCCTCCTGGTCCTGGTCCCCCAAATAGTAACCACTAGGCTGAATTTTATAATTGCCTTTTTTGTTAGTTTATCCCACACACATGCACAATTTACCTAAGTAACACACTGCTTGGTATATCTTGGTTTTGTGCTCCATAATGAAGGTATTTACTATATGTAGTCTTAGGCCCTTGCTAATCAACAATGTGATCTGCAGACCAGCAGCAACAGCATCACCCAAAAGCTTGTTAGAAATGCAGAATCTGGGGCACTAGCCCAGATCCACTAAATGAGAATCTTCATTTTGACAGTATGCCTGCATAACAAAGTTTGAGAAGCACTGTTCTAAAGACTTGTTTTGTCACTGAGATTTATCCAAGCTGTTACATGTAGGTGTAGTTCTGAGAATTAGTACTTAAGATGTGTCCAATTTTTTTTATATTATAAAAACTACTGCTATGAACAATCTTATCTGTCTCTCAGTGTACATGTGAAGAGTTTTTATAGGATATACACCTCGGAGGGGGACTGATAGGAAATAAACTACATAAATGTTCCATTTCACTGGGCCAAATTGTTTTCCAACGTTCTTTAAGATTCACATACCCACCAGAGTGTATAAGAGCTCCTATTAATTTACATCTTCTCTAATACTGAATATTGTTAAATGCTTTGATTTTTGCCTATCTAATGGATGCATTTATTGTATCTTAATTTATGTTTTTCTGATTTACTAATAAGTTTTAAAATAATTTTAAGTGCTTTCTCACCATATTTTCTCTTCTATGGAATGCCTATTCATTTACTTTGCTAGGTTGTTTATTGGGTTATTTGGGTTTTCTTCTTGGTGGTTTATAGTTTTTTATGTCTATAGATACAAATGCATTTTCAAGAATGTGTTGCAAATAACTTCTGCTAGTATATTGCTTGTCTTTCCACTTTCTTCATCATGACTTTGATGAACAGAAATTCTAAGTTCTACTGTAATAAAATTCATCAATCCTTCTATCTTGGTTAGTGATTTTTGTCTTTTTAAAAGATATTCCTCTACCCTGAGATCTGAAATATATTTTCCCACATTTTCTTCTAACAGTTTTAAAGTTTTGCTTTCGTATTAAGTCCTTAATGCATCTGGAATTGATTTTTGTGCTCTTTTTTACAGTCGAGATTTTATACCATTCTTTTGGTGTGGAAAAATCAATTGTCCCAGAACGATTATTGAATAGTCCCTTCTTTCCTTTTTCCTCCAGTTAATCTAGAAGCTTCTTGGATCATATATATTTATCAATCTGTTTCAGGACTCTTTCTTGTTTCATTGGAAAATGTGTCAATCCTCACACCAATAGCACAGAATCTGAATCACCATAGTTTTATAATAAACTTGATATCTGGTAGGGCAAGTTCTTCTACCTTATTCCTCTCCTTTAGTATTCTGACAATTCTTGACCCTTTTAATTTCCATATAAATTATAGAATCAATCTGTCATGTTTCACTCAAAACATTGTTGGGATTTTTATTGGGATTGAATTATAAATTAATTGGAAGAGAATTAATATCTTTATAGTATTGAGAATTTCTTTCCATGGACACTGACCATTAATGTCTTTCAATCAAATTTTATAATCTTCCCCACAAAGTTCCTACACGGTTGGTTAGATTTATACCTAAGCATCTTTTTAAAATATTTTTGTTATTTGTTATTTGAACTGTAAGGCCATGTTGATGAAAATAAAGCATTTGGGGACATGAGAGATCAGAAAAACTAATTCCAACTGAGGAATCCCAGAAAGTGTCAGAAGTGGTAACATTATGTAGCCTAGAAAGCAATATAAGATTCAGCAGAAAAGTTACTGAGGAGGAAAATGCAAAGTAAAATAACATCACTAGAGAGAAACAGAAAGAAAGAAATGATATTTCATCACGAGATAGCTAATAAGACACCAGTGTGTCAAAGGAGTTATTGTGGAAGACTCAGTCTGGAAACATGGGTGGAATCAGACTGCTGAGGGCTTTACTATCATATTAAGGATGCAGAATTTATTTTGTGGACCCTGGGGGCTCGATGAAAAAATTTAACAGCGGGGATATGACATGATCTCTGTTTTGAAAGTATGGAAAGTAGCTAAGCAAGGAGGAGACAGGCAGTAGAGAGAGCCCTGCCTGTTGGGCCTTCCTGTTGCCACTGTGTGGCCCACACAGCTGGTAGGTGTTTCCAAAAAATGTACAAAAGTACAAAAAAAGGGTATAATGGCCTCCCATTCACCAGTTTCAACAATGACTAATTCATGGCTAATGTTGATTTACCTAAACCCACACCCATTTCCCCCACTCCTGTCCCCATGAATTATTTGGAAGCAAATCTGAAACATATCATTTCATCTATAGGCATTTCAGTATTTATCCTTGCAAGATATATCTTTAAAGAATAAAGATTCTTTTAAAAAAACAAGCCACAGTACCATTATCACACCTAAAAAAATAGCAATAATTCCTTAATATTTTTGGATATGTAATCAGTGTTCAAATTTCTATATTATTTCAAATTTTTATAGTTTGCTTTCAACAATTTCTTTGTTGGTTCTCCCACTCCTCTCTCTTTTCCTTTTGATATATTTGTGAGGAAACACTGTTATGTGTCCTGCAGAGTTTCCTATATTCCGGATCTGGCTGACTGTATCCCTTTAATGTCATTTAACATGTTCCTTTGTCTTCTTTATTTTTTGTAAATAACTAGTTAGCTACAAAAAGGCATGACTGGATTTTTTGCTTTTTTGCAAGACTCCTTTCTAGTTTCTCTTTTTGTGATGTTAGCAACCAATCAATGACTAGGTAAATTATTTCATTTGGAGTTTCAAAATGGTGAAAATCTGATCCTATCAATTCTGCATTTATTAGCCTTTATTCTTCTTTAAAAAGAAATTTCCACTCATGAGTTAACTGAATCCCTTGAGGTACAGTGATTTATAAAAACAGGATAAATGTTTAATTCTATCTCTTTATTTACCAGTTTCCATTAGTATTAGTAACAGGAGATATAAGTATTTATATATATCTATTATATTATATACCATGTTAAAATAGCAGAATAAAGCAAAAACCTAAAATATAATGATTACCAATTGAGGGAGGGAGGAACAGGATGAAGGAACTGGAATAGAAACTAAGATTTCTGAGTTTAATCTTATTTTATAGATTTTACTTGTAACTATACAATTATTTTAAATACTTATTAAAATAAATTATAAAATAATTCCTAAGAACTAAAAAAAGTTTCAATTCCTAAAAACAGAAGCAAAAACAAGTATTTCTGTGTATCAAGTTGTTGACATAGCCAACCAGAAAGAAATTATTTTAAACGACTTAAAAAACTCATAATTTGTATATGCATTTCCAGTAGTATATAGTCTAAGGACAAAAAAAACCTTCAATAAAAATCTTTAAATGTTCCAGTGATTATACTGTCAAAAAAAAAAAAAATTTTTGTTATTGTAAATTTTATTTTTTAATATTATTTTCTAACGTTTTATTGACTATATGTAGAAATGTAAATAATTTCTAGATACTGTTCTTTAGACACTTAGATAAACCCTCTCATTACTTCTAATAATTTGTCAATAAATTATTTGAGGTTTCTATACTGATAAGTCATTACATCTGAAAAGATAAGAGTTTTGTTTCTTATTTCCAATCTACATGTGTGGCCGAGACAGCTAACTATACCATATATATATATATGTATATTCTCTTTTTAGTAATAGAACACTATGAGTTTTATCTGGGATCATTGCTACTTGCAGCTAGGTGTGACCAAATGACCAACTTCAGGGCAATGGGCTATGGGGAGAAATAATATGTGAAACTTCCACATCATAACCTTAAAGACAGGCTGCAATCTGGTTGACTGAAACTAGGATTTGGGGTTTGGCTGTCTTAGAAAAATCAACTGACTCTGTATCCCCAAACAACAGGCAATGAGATTGCTACTCAGAGCCTTTCTCAAGAATCTCCCATTAACTGTTCTCACCAACTGGAGAACGGGAGATAATCTAGTGGCAACACTCAGACTAAGGATGATGCCTTTCCACACCAGACCATCTTTGCAAATGGCTTTAATATAGCTACCATTAAACTGACTGAGAGAGTTATGAGCTGAGCACAAAAGCTAGTAACTAAAAGAGATTTGAAGGATGTAAAAACTACAATCTGAAGCGATCATTGGATGTGTTTACTTTTACGTGGAGCTGATCAGAAACGCAAAGATTGAAAGCTATTTAGTTTGTGAGGCATTATATTAATGCAAAAACCAAACCCTTGCCTTTAGAAGTGTAAGAATGTTCAATCCTTAAAGCTACAGTTGGGCCCCAAAACTGTACTAGCAGGAACTGGGCTGTGTAGATAATGCAGTTCCAAAAAGGCACATTTTCCAATACCTTTTCTAGATACATCTATGGAGAGCAGTGGGAAAGGAAAAAACAAAAGCAAAAATAAAAACAGAGGACAAAGACAAGGAACAATGGAAACTGGACTTACTTCCAGAGAGCAGAACCAAGGGCAGCCAGCTGGGCTAGGCAAGCCCCAGCCCTACTGCCAGGGTGGGAGCTGTCACAATTCATGCCCAGCAAGATCTGATGACCTTTGGTGTTCCTCATTCTTTGCTTTCCAAATAGGAGTTTCATTCTAATTATCTTTTCTTATTTGTATTAGTAAAGATAAAGGCTAAGTTGTTATAGAAAAAAGACACCAAAGTAGAAGTTTATTTTTTTCTGAGCTAATACTCTAAAGAAAGTGGACTCTAAGAGGCAACCCAAGGTCTTAGGCTGGCAGAGTAGAGCTGTCATCCTTAATACATGATTGTGGCCTCCTTTTCTGATTCTACAAGGAATTTGTCAATTCCTTGCTAGTTAGAAGTCCAGAGTGAGTATCCTGTCTTTAAGGAGGTAACACATAAGGTACACACATCACTTTTACGTATATTGCATTGACTCCATGTTTGTCATAAGTCCACACCTCCCTGCAGGGGAGTTTAGAAAATGTGGTCTATAGCCAAGCAGCCATGTGCCCAACTAAAACTGTACTACTGAAAGGAGGAAAGGGAGAACAAATTCCTGGAGACAATTAGCAATCACATACCCATTATTTTATATTGAATGTGAAGTACTGGCACGAAGGTACTTTGCCTTTTATTTTCTCATCAGTAAACCACAAGAAACTAAAATAAGACCTGATGGAGAGGAATAAGCATCATCCAGATACCTGGATTTTGAACCAGGTGCACTACCTGAATGGGATTTGGGGTTATTAGAGAAGAGTTTTGCTCTATGTGTGGGGGGACTGTGGCAGTTTTCTCACTTAAGTCTAGGAAGGAAAATGTACAAGGATATTTGTCATTGCATTATTTGGTGATAGGATGTGGAAGGAAATCTCTCTTTATCTCTAGGAGAGTAAATACATGCATATGTTAGATGCATACAATGGTTTACTACATAGCAGAAAGCACTAATAGATTAGATATATGCATGGGAATATAAATGAACCTTAAAGACATAGTGCTAAGTTAAAAAAAAAAGTGATTTATGCCTTAATACCATTTGTATAAATGTAAAATACACAAAATATCCAACATACATATTTGCATGAACTCCAACAAAAATATACAAGTTAACTCGTTAAAATAATTATTCATGGTAGGGGAAATAATGAGAGTAGGAGTCAAAAGAAAAACGTGGAAAATTAAAATAGAAGATCCTTATGTATACCAATGTTACCTGCCATGAATTGCAAAGAATGATGAACCACCCTCTGCATCTGAGGTCTGAAAAGAAAAAAGAGTGACGTATGAAAGAGGAGTGGGAAGCAAGTGGTACTTCCACAACTGAAAAAGATGGAGTAAGACGGGTCATATCTACCCTCCCTCCGGAAATAATAAAACCAGAAAAAATGTATGAAACAATGTCTTCCAAGACACTGGACATTAGTCAACAAAACAAAGTGATCCCTGAGAAACAAGAACAAACAAGGTGACATCTACACTCGCTCTACCAATGAATGGCCTAAAGAGGGTTTCCAGGCCACACTGCAGACAAGAACAGGTGGTCTGAGTTGAGAGGATATAACTGGAAGTCTTAAGGCCAAGATGGCTAGAGCTTGCAGGACAGAGTACTGGAGAGGAGAAATCTGGACAGAGAACACTGAATATCTGCAGAGGATCCCTCTATAATCTTCAACTTAGTACTGATCAGCACATGCAAGGGAGGACACTCCCCAAAACCAGTGGGGGAAACACATTCAAAAGGAAAAGAAGAAATGGTATCCAGCACTGACACGGGATGAGAACGGTACTGTTTGCTACCAGCCAGACTAGAAAATCCAACAATTCAAAAAACATCAGGTATGGTACCCAGAAGGATTTAGCCTAAGTAGGGCAAAATTAGCCCCAAACCAAACGTTGCTCTGGTTCCACCCAACAATGCTGACACATTAAGACCCAAAAGGATCAATTGTTTCTAAGTACCTTAACTGTGTCTTAGAACAAAGCTCAAGAATATTTATAGGAATAGAAAATATCTGGCATACAACAAGATAAAATTTACAATCTATGACATCCAGTATAAAATGACCAGCCATGCAAAGAAGAAGAGAAATATGCTAAACATAATAAAGAAAAAAATGAATCTCAGTAAGAACCATCCAGAAATGATACAGGTGACAGGATTAGCAGACAAAGACACAACTGTATTCTATAAGTTCCAGAAACTAGAGGAAATATTTAACATGTTAGAGATGGGGAAAATTTTTTTTAATTCCCAAATTGGACTTCAAGAGATGATAACTACAATTTCTGAGATAGAAAATACAGTGAATAGATTAACAGTATATTAGATATTGCAAAAGAAAATATTAGTGAATTTGAAGACATAGCAATAGAAACTATCCAACACAAAACATGGAGAGGGGGACTTCCCTGGTGGCGCAGTGGTTAAGAATCCGCCTGCCGATGCAGGAGACACGGGTTCGAGCCCTGGTCCGGGAAGATCCCACATGCCGTGGAGGAACTAAGCCCGTGCACCACAACTACTGAGCCTGCGTCCTAGAGCCCGTGCACCACAACTACTGAGCCCACATGCCACAACTATTGAAGCCCGTGCACCTAGAGCCTGTGCTCCGCAACAAGAGAAGCCACCGCAATGAGAAGCCCGCGCACCGCAACAAAGAGTAGCTCCCGCTTGCCGCAACTAGAGAAAGCCCGTGAGCAGCAATGAAGACCCAATGCAGCCAAAAATAAATAAATGAATTTATTTTTTAAAAAAACATGGAAAGGAAAAAGACAAAAAAAAAAGAAAATGAGCAGAGGCTCAGTGAGCTGTTTGGCAAATTCAAAAGACCGAATATATGTATTTTTGGAGTCTGAAAAAAAAGAGGATAAGGGGCAGAAATACAGGTGAAAATGATAGCCAAAATATTCCCAAAACTGATGAAAACTATACATCCATAGACCCAAGAACCTCAATAAACCTCAAGTACAAGAAACATGAAGAAATATACAAGAAAGAACATCATAATCAAATTACTAAAAACCAGAGCTTAAGAGAAAAATTCAAAGCAGCCAGAGATAAAAGGTATGTTTCATCAGAGGAACAAAGATAAGAACGGTAACAGATTTCTCCTCAGAAACAGTGGAAGCCAGAAGAAAGTGAAGCAATATCCTTAAAGAACTGAGGGAAAAAAAGAAACTGTCAACAACCTTGAATTCCATTCACAGAGAATACACCTTTAAAAGGTGAAATAAAGACATTTTCAGGCATTAAAAAATGTGGAAATTTTTATTACCACAAAAAATGTTAAGGAATCCTTCAGGCAGAAAGAAAATGATTCCAGAAGGAAATATCTTCTCTACCAAAGAAATGAAGAGCACCAGAGATGGTAACTACATTGGTAAATATAAAATATATTTTTATTACTTAAGTTCCTTTAAAAGGCAGTTCACTCTTTAAAGCAAAAATAATAAAATGTATTTTGGGACTTACAAAATATGCTGAAGTTAAATGTATGACAACAATACCACCATGGTCAGAAACAGAAAAATGGAAGTAGACTGTTGTAATATTCTTAAATTATATGTAAAATGGTATACTATTACCTGAAAGTAGACTGTATTAAATTAACAATGTGTCTTATAAACCTTAAATGAAACACTTAAAAAATTATAGCAAATGAGGCAATAAAGAAGAAAATATAGAATCGTTAAAATGTTCATTTAATCCAAAAGAGGGAAGAAAAACAGAAGAAAAGAAACAAAGAATAGATGGGACAAATGAAAAACAAATAGCAAGATGGTAGATTGAAACTCAACCATACAAATTGGCACATTAAATACAGATGGTCTAAACATCCACATAGATAAAAAAGCAAGGAGTCTATGCCTACAAGAAACCCACTTTAAACATAACACAAATGGGTTAGAAATAAATGCACAAAAACCACATAATCATTCCAACACTAATAAAGCTAGAACACAGCTTGAAAGGGATCTTGTTAGCCAAATTTTTAGCAGAGCATGAAAAAGAATAATGGCAGAGAAATGGAAAATAAAGAACTTCTTCCCAATTCATTCTTTAAGGCCACTATTCCTCTGACACCCAAACCTAAGACATTACAAGAGAACTACAGCTATACATATCCCTCATAAATATAGATGCAAAAAGTCTTAACAAAATTTTAGCCAATCAAATCTAATAATACTTTTAAAAAGAATAATATATTGTGACCAAAAGGGGCTTGTCCCAGGAATCCAAGGTTGGGTTAGCATTAGAACATTAGTCAGAGAAACTTATATATTAACAAACCATATGATTATTTCAATGGATATAGAAAAATTATTAGATGATGTGAGTGTTAGTTTTGATGCCTCAACTTGGCTAGGCATAGCACCCAGTTATTTAATCTACACTAATCTAGCAGCTGTGAAAGTATTTTGTAGGTGTGGTTAACATCTACAATCAATCGACTTTAAGTAAAGGAGACTGTCCTTGATAATGTGGGTGGGCCTCATCGCAACAGCTGAAAGTCCTTCAGACCAAAATCTGAGATTTTCCAAATGAGAAATTCTGCCTCAACACTGCATCATCAATTTCTGCCTGTGATTTGCCCTACAGATTTTGGATATGCAAACCCCTACGACTGCATGAGGCAATTCCTTGAAACAAATCTCTAGACAGACAGATAATTTATACATGTATACATTTATTACTTAGTTAATATATTCATAAACATATATTATTTATAATACTATAATAAACATATATTTGTTATTTAAATCCTCTATATATGCAGGACATATATAAAGAGAGAGAGAAACAGAATCTTAAGTATAAGTTTTCTGAATTGGTTTGGGATCTCTGGAATTGGTTCTCTAATCAGACTATATTTAAAGGCATTAATGACACCACTTCCAGTGGTAAAAAGCACTGATAGTCTGTGGTGTGATGTGGCAAAAAATATACAAAATATCATCACTGGATACTCTAATCAAATGCTTATAAAAAGCAAGGTGCTGGGTGACCATGTATTTGATACCTAGTTTAGTTAAAATAACAAGGATAATGAGCTTGGCTGGTTGCCCCTAAGTGCAGTGGAGAAAGTAGGAAAAGAAAAGGAAGAGTTCAAGGCCTCAAGTTCCCAGCTCAAACGCAGCGTCAATTAACTGAAAGTGTCTATGCCATCCGTGAAAGAAAACTGCATCTCCTACAGCTGCAGAACTGAGATTTCTGAAAGCCTAACTCCGAGTCTCACCCTACAAGTAGCTGAATTACAGAGCAAACTGAGTTCTCAACTTCACAGGGTATATACTCTGTTAAACAGAGAGCACTGTCTGGGAAGGAACAGGATGCTGAAGATTGGAATGGGGACATATGGGCAGATCCTGATGCAGCTGGGGATGCTAAACCCTTAAATCCTGCTGGGTCTTCTTTGCCAGTAGAAGCAGCCCTTCTCTCCCCGACTGAAGAGGTTAGCCCAGCTTTGCCTGAGGAAACTGTAACGACCCGTCCTGAGTAGCTGCCTTGCAAGATGCTGCTGGCTCTCCTCAGGGCCCACCCCTCCAGGATGACCCATCTTTGTTTCTAGACCTGTAGCAGGATTCAAATCCCAGCAGGCCCCCACTGGCGAGACACAAAGTGTGACCTGTTAGGAGGTGTACTACACTCGAAAAGAACTGCATGATTTTTCCAATTTATACAGACAGAAATCTGGAGAATATGTGTAGTAAGAGACATTAAGGGTGTGGGAAAAATGGTAGAATTGGATCAGGTCAAATTTATTGATATGGGCCCACTAAGCAGAGATTCAGGATTCAATGTTATAGCTTCAGGGGTTAGAAAGTTCCCTGTTTGTTTGGTTAATTAGCTGAAACACAGACAAAAAGTTGGCCAACACCACGTGAAAATGAAATGCCAGAACTGCCTTGGTGTACTGTAGAGGAAAGTATCCAAAGGCTTATTAGGGAGATTAGAATGTTACAATGAATTTATCACATAAGACCTGCTCGCTCTGTGTGAGAGGGTGCAAGTGACATGCCTTTCGCCACAACCAGGGGAAATAAATGGTGAGGGGAGCCCTGGCATCCTTAACTGTGGTCACTCTTCTCTGTAGCCCAGAAATGACAGCAGGATCTACTGCCTCTGAATAAGATACTTAAATGCAATAGAGATAATTGGATCCCTTGGTAGCACGGGTCAAGTGGGGGCACTTAACCGTCAAAGACAAGGTGGGTGCGATTACCATAGGACAGCCGGGTCAAAGCAGTAATCAGAATAATCTGACTCACAGGGACCTATGGCATTGGCTAGTTGATCATCATCCCTAGAGGAGAAATAGATGGGCAATCTGCTAAATTAAGTGGAAGAGCTCTAGGTCAAGTGTATAGAAGTCTAACTTGAATCAACAAAACAGAAAGTGATGCCCCTTCAATCAATTCTCAGACTTGAACGTGTTTTACCAGGGTGACTGTTCATTAGGGAAAAGGAAAATAATCAGACTTTGGGGGATTACTGAACACAGGTTCTGAACTGTCATTAATTCCAGGAGACCCAAAATGTCACTGTGGCCCATCAGTCAGAGTACGGGCTTGTGGAGGTGAGATGATCAATGGGGTTTTAGTTCAGGTCCATCTCACAGTGGGTCCGGTGGGCCCATGAACCCATCCTGTGGTTATTTCCACAGTTCCAGAATGCGAAATTGGAGCAGACATACCGAGCAATTGGCAGGATCCCCACACTGCCTCCCTAGCCTGTAGAGTGAGAGCTGTTATCATAGAAAAGGCCAAGTGGAAGCCACTAAAACTGCCTCTTCCTAGGAAAAGAGTAAACCAAAAGCAACGCCATGTTCCTGGATGGATCAGAGATTGGTGCCACCATCAAGGACTTGAAGGATGCAGGGCCGGTGATTCCCACCACATCCGCATTCAACTCCCCTATTTGGTCAGTGCAGAAAACAGCTGGATCCTGGAGACTGGCAGTGGATTATCATAAACTTCATCAGGTGGGGCCTCCAATTACATCTGCTGTTCCAGACGTGATTTCACTGCTTGAACACACTAGCACATCCCTCCTACCTGTTATGCAGCTGTTCATCTGGGAAAGGCTTTTTTCTTGATGGCTATTAGTAAAGACCACCAGAAGCACTTAAGCTGGCAACATGCCTTCGCTGTCCTGAGAGGGGTACATCCATGCTCCAGCCTTAGGTCGTTAAGTTCGTCCACAGAGACTTGGCTGCCTTTACCTTCCACAGAACATCACGCTGTTTCATTCCACTGATAATATTATTGACATTGATGAGCTAGCAGGCTAGAACTGGCAACTATCCTAGACTTATTGGTAAGACATTTGCACATCAGAGGGTGGGAAATAAATACAAGAAAAATTCAGATGCCTTCCACCTCCGTGAAATTTCTAGAAATCCAGTGCTGTGGTGCATGTTGAGATATTCCTGTATATCCCAGGAACAATGCCTAGCGGCCCACTTTGGATTTTAGAGGCAACCTATTCCTCATTCGGGTCGTTACTCTGGCCCACTTCCAAGTGACATGAAAAGCTGCTAGTTTTGACTAGGGCCCAGAACAAGAGAAGGTTCTGCAACGGGTCCAGGCTGAAATGCATGCTGCTCTGCCACTTGGGCCACGTGACCCAGCAGATCAATGGTGCTTGAATGTCAGTGATCAATAGGGATGCTGTTTGGAGCCTTCGGCAGCCCCCATAGGCATTTTTCTAAGAGAAATGAAAGGATATCTCCATACAAAGACTTGCACACAAAAGTTCACACCAGCTTCATCTGTAATAGTCACAAACTTCAAACAATCCAACGTCCACCAATAGGTGAATGAATAAACACGTTATCATATATCCATACAGTGGGACACACTTCTCAGGTATAAAAAGGAATAAACAATTGATCCACCTCAAAATAACTATGCTGGGTAAGAGAAGCCAGACACACAGAAATCCATTGTGTATGATTTCTGCAAAATTCAAACTATTCTAAAGTGAGAGAAAGCCTGGGGGAGGGGGCAGGGCAATGCTGACAGGGCAGGAGGGAACTTGTGAAAATGACGGATACGTTATCATGACTGTGGTGGTGGTTTCATGGGTGTATACATATGTCAGAGCTTATCAACTTGTGTGCTTTTAGTATGTGCAATTTATTTTATGTCAACTAGACCTCAATAGACCTATTAACATATTTAAATATAATAAAATAATTGCATGGAAAAAATGCTTTTATGTTTCCCACTCAGAATGATATTTTAAGTCAAGGAAATACCTTCCTATCACGGTTTGTTATGAGGTTTCTTTGTTTTGCTTTTAGTTTAAAGTCATGAATGAATATTGAATATTATTACATGCTTTTTCTGCATCTGCTGAGATAATATGAATTTTCTCTTTTAACTGTTAATGTAGTAGCTAATGACTATGGAATTTAATGGAGTGGGCCAAGACAGTGTACCTTGAACTCATCACCTGCTTCTCATCCTCTTATGAGCCCAATTCATCAAAAAGTATTTTCTATTCAGGACCTAGTTGTTCTGCCATGGGAGAGACTATTAGAACACTTAGTATTTTGTACAGCCAGATGTAGAATTTAAGCCTAGGTCTCTTTAACTTGCAGGTCATTGTTATTTCCATTTTTATGTGCCTTGAAAACTACTAAAATTATCATTGTCTTTTTCGGTATCTTGATCATCAAAATATGACCATTCAGAGAACCCACAGATAGAAAGGAACTGTTATGGACTGAATTGTGTCCCCCTAAAATTCATATGTTGAAGTCCTAACCCCCCGGTACACCTCAGAAGTGACTGTATTTAGAAACAGGGCCTGGTGACAGTTAATTTTATGTTAACTTGACTGGCTACAGGGTGATCAAAGTAAACATGATTTCTGGGTGTGTCTGTGAGGTGTTGCTGGAAGAGATTAACATTTGAATCAGTGGACTCAGTAAAGTAAAGCATCCTCCCAAACGTGGGTGGGCCTCATCCAATCCATCGAGGGTCTGAACAGAACAAGAGGCAGAGGAAGCAGGAAGAATTTACCCCTTTTCTCCTGCCTCATGGACCAAACTGGGACATCTCATCTCACCTTCTCTGGCTCCTGGACTGGGATTTATACCACAGCTCCCTGGTTCTCAGGTTTTCAGGCTCAGATTAAACCACACCACCAGCTCTCCTGGGCATCCAGCTCACCGATGGCACATCCTGGGACTTCTCAGCCTCACTGGCAACTCCCCATAATAAATGTGCAGCTACGTCTACATATACGTATACGTGTATATGTTCTGTTTCCCTGGAGAACCCTGACTAATACAGGCCTTTAAAGGGTGACTAAGGTTAAATGAGGTTACATGGGTGGACCCTAATCCTACATGACTGGTGTCCTTAAAAGAGAGGGAGACACCAGGGAGGCACCACAAAGGAAAGGCACATGTGAAGACACAGCAAGACTGCCATCTGCAAGCCAAGGAGAGAGGCCTCCACAGAGGCTAGTCAGCACCTTAACCTTGGACTTCCATCCTCCAGAACTGTGAGACAATAAATTTCTGTTGCTGAAGGTCTGTGGTATATTGTTATAACAGTCCCAGCAAACTAGTTCGGGAGCTTACTCAGTATTCCTTATTCCTGAAATGACCAGTTCCTCTCATCTTCATGGGAAATTTACCCATCCTCCAAGGCCAACTCAAATGTCACCTCTTCCATGAAACATCCCCTAATTCTCTGCATTCCCATGTTCTGACACATTTTTTTATAGAACTTTACACATTGTGTCAGTGCCTATCACTAGATTGTGAATCCTTTAAGAAAAGCAACCATATAAAATCCATCTTTGAATTCTCAATATCTGGTTAATGTCTGTTGGATGAATGGATGGATGGATTTATGAATAGAGAGTGAATGAATAGATAAGATGAAATTTTTCCCTGCTGCCTTCTGGTGGCTATTTATTTTTCAACACTGCGTCTAAGGCAGGGTGTGAGATGTCACAGCAATGTCCCAGCCCTGCATAGCTTCTTTCAGATGACTCAATTTCTAATTTGTGCAAAATTTCCTCCTCCTTTTTTGGTATTTCCATACTTTACTCTTCTCATTATATCATCCATCAACCTCCTGGCCATCCTTCTCATTTATTGAGAACGTGTGTACCAAGACCATGGTCCCTCTCCCTAGCTTAGCATTAGTGACCGCCAATCCTGTGTGGATCAGCCTCTCAAAAACAGATTCAGAGTTTCTTCCTCAGCCCTAATACATTATCCATACCCTACTTGAGGAACTCATTACTTTGCCACACCCAGACTTCACCATCACAGAAACGTTTTCATCTCTAGATACGAAGGTTCTGTAGAAAGTCAAATAATGGACCCCCAAAGATGTCCTCACCTTAATCCCCAGAACCTGTGACTATGTTACCGTACATGGCAAAAGGGATTTTGCAGGTGTGATTCAGGTAAGAATCTTGACGTGGGAAGACTCTCCTGGGTTGTCTGGGAGGGCTCAATGCAATCACAGTGGTCTTTGTAAGAGGAAGTCAGGAAGGTCAGAGTGAAAGAGACGTGACAACAGACGCAGAGGATGATGTAACATGAGGCCGTGAGCGAGGGGATGCAGGCAGCTGGAAAGGGCAAGAAAGCAGACCCTCCCTTAGAGCCTCCAGAAGGAATGCCGCCCTGCCAACTCAGCCTAGACTTCTGACCTCTCGCACTGTAGGAGAATAAATGTACTGAGTTTGTAGTAATTTGGTAGGGCATCACCAGCACACAAACCTAGGCTCCAAGAGGCAAATCTATAACCACAGATTCCTGTTCTTCTGGCCCGCTCCCTCTCTCCCAGGACCCCTAACCCTGTTCTCACAACTCATTTCCCTCTCCTGTTGCATTTCCTTCCCTGGACACCCAGACACCATGAATTTAAACCTGAGCAGCTCTCTCCTCAGGATGCCAAGGTCCGAGCAACTCATGCCTTCACTTCCTCTACCCAGACACCTCAGATATCACAGCAAACCAGCCCCCTTCCTTCTTCTCTCCTATACTGAGAGTGCTGAACACCTCGGGAGAAAATAGCTCAATAACACATACTGGCACCACTACAAAGTCGTGATATTTAACCTCAGCTTGGTCCTTGGTCCTTGGTCCCCCTTCCTTTTTCTCCATGACCTTCATTACTTCCTTCTACTTCTTGTAGCAATAATTCCACACCATCAACTCTTCCCAAGTCACCTGTCCCGTCACTACCCCTCTTTTCCCTGCATTACCGTGACTCCTCTTTTTGAGAGAAAATCGAGGTGGGACATGAGCTGCCTCCGTCCTGTCCTCTTGCTACAGCACCCCTGCCTTGTCCCTGCTTGTTTCTCACGGCTGCCTCTGCCTAAAAGACACCCCCCCATTCCCCTTGCTCTCTGTACCCTCCATTCACCTAAAATAACTTACTTCTTTTTCTTTTTCCAACTGAAGAGTAAACTTTCTATGAAGACTTTAACGGCACCACCCAATTCCCCAGTTGACCACCCTCCTCTGAGTTCCCAGGTTATTGTACTTCTCCTGCAACTAGCATACCCCACGGGATAACATTTAGTTATATTTATCTACTTACATGTCTGTTTTGTTTTGGGGGCAAAATTAAGCTCAGAGACTGAGCTTGTCTTTGCCAATAGTTTATTGAACACAGGTTCACTGTGGGAATTGCACAAGCAAAGAGCATACAGGGTAATGTCTCTTAATAAGCCCATAAAGAAATAACAGACACCAAACAAATGATAAATTACACTCTCGTTCCAGGCGAGGGGAGATGAAAGAAATAAAGACCAAATGTAGTTCAAGCTGTACCTTTATACGAGCTGGTACCTGGGAAAGCCACTGAGAGCTGACTTCCAGCTGCCAGCTCACAACTAGAGTCCGTTGTTGCTAGCGTACATTGCTAGGGAACAAGGTGTTGGTGCTGGGGGCAGGCGAGGCTGCTCCAAGGGTTATCACTCCAGGGACCTTCTCAGTGCTGGTGCCACTGCCCAGAGGAGCACCCCTCTGGCAGGAACGCTGTCCCCTCTCTGCCTGAGACCGCTGCACAGTTTCCCACCACTGCCGGCCCAGAGCAGCCTGGCCACGGCAGGAGCAGGTGTCTCAGGATCTTCAGAGACCTAAATCAGCAAACGGTGGCTTTTGCCCACACAGAAACTCTCAGATATTCCTCACAAACTCTCGGTATTTAGAGTCTCAGTGTCTCCTCCCCGGGGTTGCTTCCCAACATGTTCTTATCGATAAGCCCCCAGGGGTCCCTCAGCAGCTGAGCTGCTAAGTGCTCATCAAGGTCAACTGATGAGATGATGTCACAACATACTTTACTCTTATATCAAAACAACTTTACTTCTAAAAACAACTTTTTTGGGTCTTTTGTCATAAAGAAGTGGATTAAGTCAACTTAAGTCACAAACAAGTGGATTTGAAACCATATCAAAACAATACACATGAAAATGACTATACTACCCAAAGCAATCTACAGATTCAATGCAATCCCTATCAAATTACCAATGGCATTTTTCACAGAACCAGAACAAAAAACTTTACAATTTGTATGGAAACACAGAAGACCCTGAATAGCCAAAGCAATGTGAGAAAGAAAAATGGAGCTGGAGGAATCAAACTCCTTGACTTCAGACTATACTACAAAGCTACAGTAATCAAGACGGTATGGTACTGGCACAAAAACAGAAATATAGATCAATGGAACAGGATAGAAAGCCCAGAGATAAACCAACGCACATATGGTCACCTTATCTTTGACAAAGGAGGCAAGAATATACAATGGAGAAAAGTCAGCCTCTTCAATAAGGGGTGCTGGGAAAACTGGACAGCTACATGTAAAAGAATGAAATTAGAACACTCCCTAACACCATACACAAAAATAAACTCAAAATGGATTAAAGACCTAAATGTAAGGCCAGACACTATCAAACTCTTAGAGGAAAACATAGGCAGAACACTCTATGACATAAATCACAGCAAGATCCTTTCTGACCCACCTCCTAAAGTAATGGAAATAAAAACGAAAATAAACAAATGGGACCTAATGAAACTTCAAAGCTTTTGCACAGCAAAGGAAACCATAAACAAGACCAAAAGACAACCCTCAGAATGGGAGAAAATATTTGCAAATGAAGCAACTGACAAAGGATAAATCTCCAAATTAATCTCCAAAATATACAAGCAGTTCATGCAGCTCAATATCAAAAAAACAAACAACCCAATCCAAAAATGGGCAGAAGACCTAAATAGACATTTCTCCAAAGAAGATATACAGACTGCCAACAGACACATGAAAAGATGCTCAACATCTCTAATCATTAGATCAAATCAAAACCACAATGAGGTATCACCTCACACTAGTCAGAATGGCCATCATCAAAAAATCTACAAACAATAAATGCTGGAGAGGGTGTGGAGAAAAGGGAACCCTCCTGCACTGTTGGTGGGAATGTAAATTGATACAGCCACTAGGGAGAACATGGAGGTTCCTTAAAAAACTAAAAATAGAACTACCATATGACCCAGCAATCCCACTACTGGGCATATACCCTGAGAAAACCATAATTCAAAAAGAGACATGTACCACAATGTTCACTGCAGCACTATTTACAATAGCCAGGACATGGAAGCAATCTAAATGTCCACCGACAGAAGAATGGATAAAGAAGATGTGGCACATATATACAATGGAATATTACTCAGCCATAAGAAGGAACGAAATTGAGTTATTTGTAGTGAGGTGGATGGACCTAGAGTTTGTCATACAGAGTGAAGTAAATCAGAAAGATAAAAACAAATATCGTATGCTAACGCATATATATGGAATCTAGAAAAACAGTACTGATGAACCTAGTGGCAGGGCAGGAATAAAGACGCAGACGTAGAGAATGGACTTAAGGACACTGGGGAGGTGGGGAAGGGGAGGCTGGGACAAAGTGAGAGAATGGCATTGACATATATACACTACCAAATGTAAAACAGCTAGTGGGAAGCTGCTGCATAGCACAGGGAGATCAGCTTGGTGCTTTGTGACAACTTGGAGGCGTGGGATAGGGAGGGTGGGAGGGAGGCTCAAGAGGGAGGGGATATGGGGATATATGTATACATATAGCTGATTCGCTTTGTTGTACAGCAGAAACTAACGCAACATTGTAAAGCAATTATACTCCAATAAAGGTGAAAAAAAACAAAAAAACAATACACAACAGGGACTTCCCTGGCGGTCCAGTGGTTAGGACTCTGTGCTTCCACCATAGGGGGCATGGTTCGATCCCTGGTCAGGGAACTAAGATCCCACATGCCACATGGCCAAAATGTAAAAAAAAAAAAAAACCACCACAATAGTGTCTCTGTCCTGTAACTAGACTGAGTTCCCTTAGGTGAATTACAGTGTCTTATGTGTCCTGTTATCCCCAGCACTCTGGCAAGACGCCTAGAATATTTTGAGAAATGATAAGAAGGAAAGAAAGAAGGATCTCAGAGATAGTGAATGATGTGGCCAAACAGCCAGCCTCCCCCGCCATGTACACACACCGTCACCACCACCAGACACCAGTCCTGCTCCCACCTCCTCCCAGTGATTAATCTGTTTGGAGACTGAGGCCCTTCGCCCCAGACCCCCGGGCAGCAGCTCACACCAGTCAAAATGACAAGTGCGCTGGCATGTTCATCTGCGGGTCCTGCCTCATCACATCCACTTCAGGATCAGGAAGGCACTCTCGGCTACCTCAGTGCTCCAGACCATCTGGTCAGGTGGCACAGTGCCCACTTACAAGGTCAGTTTCTTCCTGCCCTGAGCATTCCAGATTCTGCTGCAGAGTAAACTTCCTCTCTGAACCATCTTGGGGAAGTCTTCAGACTCATCCTCAGTCCCTCCATCATCCACTTCTTTTCTTTTTTTTTTTTTTTAATAAGTTTATTTATTTATTTATTTATTTTTGGCTGCATTGGGTCTTTGTTGCTGCGCGCGGGCTTTCTCTAGTTGCGGCGAGCGAGGTCTACTCGTTGCGGTGTGCAGGATTCTCATTGTAGTGGCTTCTCTTGTTGTGGAGCACAAGCTCTAGGCACACGGGCTTCAGTAGTTGTGGCACACAGGCTCAGTAGTTGTGGCTCGCGGACTCTAGAGCACAGGCTCAGCAGTTGTGGCGCATGGGCTTAGCTGCTCCATGGCATGTGGGATCTTCCCAGCGCAGGGCTCGAACCCGTGTCCCCTGCACTGGCAGGCGGATTCTTAACCACTGCGCCACCAGGGGAGTCCCCGTCATCCACTTCTTATTTTAGTTCTTGGCTCGGTGGCAGGGACATTTCTCTGTGATCTTCTAACTGCCCCTGAGGACAATGGAATGGTCTGGGAGGACAGAGACAGCAGCACTCACTTCTGAGGCTCCTTTTCTGTGAGAAGCAGAGCACCAGCAAAGTGGCCAGCGTTCTGGGAGCCCAGGAATGTGCCCAGTTTGCTTTGTGGGCACTTTGATGCTAAATCCAACTTTTGCTTTAGAAGTGATAGTCATGAACTATGCCCCACATCTAAACGATGGTTCCCTTTGCATTCAAAAGAGATCTTTACCCCAAAAGCAGAAAAGGAGATGAGAGGAGAAGCCACGATATGCTTCCTGTTGGCACAATTTTGGGTTGGAGTTTGCCTGAAGATTTCTCTAAATATGTGGGGACTAAGGCCATCATGATGAAAGGCTGCTAACAGCACGGAGAGTGCTGAAGACAACCATGAACAGCCCTGTACAAATGATACACGTCCCGTGCCAAAATAAAAAGGAAAGCCACATGCACACGGAGCTCCCGGGGACCAAAATGCTGAAGGAAGCCGGCTTCACATGAAACTGGCACCAACACTCTTACACCTGGTCAGTGCTACTGTCGGATACTTAATTTTCCTACAGGTAATTCCGTCTGTGTGGACAACTGAAGGCAAAAAACCCAAAACCAATCAAACAGAGCACATTCCCAAGCAAATCTATCAGAAGACTGTCTGAACATACATCTCTATCTCTGTTTTCTTTTCCTATATAATTGGGGAGGAAAAGGGAAGAAGAGATGGAGGGGAATAGAAAGGCAGCAGAAAGGCTCCCTTCTCTTTGAGGTCTCCCTTAACCACTACAACCCACGGTGACCTTTCCTCCCCCTCATACGTATAATAATTTGCATTTGACCATATCCCATACTGACGTGCATTATTAAATATTCACTCATGACCCAAGAACTCGTCTCCGCAATTACCTGCAAGGTTCTTGAGGACAAGGACCGCTTCTACTCCTCCACACTACCTATCACAGGGATTGAACCTAGCAGACGCTCAAAAGATTTGATTGCTCGGGCAATGCCACCAGCAAATAACCCCAAATCACAAAAGAAGATTTTATTAAACGGTATTATGAAATTTTAGGAATAAATCTATCTCTGCGTTAATGTTTTATGCCTTGTATTCAGCAATTCCTGAGCACAAGTTCTGTGAGCTGAGCATGGGTGTTGGGAGAGGGGCGCTGGGGAGTGGGGGGTGAACGTTAAAATGTATCACCAGGCCAACTAAAAAATGCCCACATGAGATTAAAGTAACTGAACTACTGAGTTTGCCTAAACGGTACCCGGTGTCTGCAAACTTCATTTAATCCCTGGAGCGGGAAGTGAGTCTCGGAGGGTCCTTACCTGCAAGCCTGCTCGCAGGTCCGCACCTCCGGGAAGTGGGCGCACGCTTGGCAGGCTCGCGCTGTGCGCTCACGGCGGCTCCTCACCACCAGGCGGCGCCGGGACGCGCCGGGACGCGGGGCGCGCGGCGCTCTCCCAACATGCCTCGCGCCCGCCGACCCGGAAGTGGTCGCCGGTCCCCGGCCGGCCGGCCGCTTAGACAAGAGCCGGGTTGCGGAGCGCAGGCGCCCGGCGGCTGCAGCCCGGCGAGGGCCCCTCTGAGGCTGCGGAGGAGGCGCCGCTGCGTTCACTGCAGGTGGGACTCAGCGGGGCGGGGCGCAGCGCGAGCCGTTCCCGGGCGCCTCGGTCCTCGGCGTCCGTGAGTGTTCGGTGGGCCCACGGCCCTGCCCACCCTCTGAGGCCGCGGGCCGCCGCCCGGGCACCATGAAGGCCGCAGGGTTTTCCTCGAGGGCCGCGCCCCGGCCGGAGGGGGCTGCGGCGAGGCCGAGCCGCCGAGCCGCTCCTGTCGCCGGGTCTTGCCTGTAGGACGTCGGGGCCCGCCGCCCGGCTCTCGTGTCCGCGCCGCAGTCGGCGCCCCATCGTCGGCTCTGACATGGAGGAGGGGGGAGCTGGTCTGGGAAGCCCCCTCCCGCTCGCCATGAAGGCAGAGACCGCGACCGCGGCGCAGGAGCCCCCGGCCGGGCCCAGCCTTAGTAGCCGGAAGCTGGTGGCCCTGGGGGCCGTGCTCGGCTGGCTCCTGGTCATCCATCTCCTGGTCAACGTGTGGCTCCTGTGCCTTCTGTCTGCGCTGCTGCTGGTGCTGGGAGGATGGCTGGGCTCCGACGCCATCGTGGGGCCTTCGGGTCGGCTGCACCTGGAGCGCTTCATCCCCATGGCCGTCTGCCCCCCAAACCCCGAGGCCGAGAGGCAGCTGGAGCAGGAGATCGACCGCACCATCCGGATGGTCATGCGGGACTTCGTGTCGTCCTGGTATCGCACGGTGAGCCAGGAGCCCGCCTTCGAGGAGGAAATGGAGGCAGCCATGCGAGGGTTGGTCCAGGAGCTCCGGAGGAGGATGGCCAGGGTGGACAGACATGCTCTTGCCCAGAGGGTTCTGACTCTCTGTGGTTGTCACCTGCAGAGCTATCTTCAGGCAAAGGAGGCCACGGCAGGGAAGCAGAGTGGCACAGGTGAGCCCTCCCAGCTCTGGGAAGCTTACTGCCAGGCCACCGCCCCACATCCCGCAGTACAGAGTCCCAGGGCTGAGGTCGCCTACACACGTGGCATCGTGAACGTGTTGCTTCGAGGCCTAGTGCCAAAGCCCCACTTGGAGACCCGGACCGGCCGCCATGTAGTGGTGGAACTCATTACTTGCAATGTCATCTTACCGCTGATCGGCAAGCTCTCAGACCCGGACTGGATCCACCTTGTGCTAGTGGGCATCTTTTCCAAGGCCAGAACTGGCCCAGCAGCAGTGGGTAAGCCACTCTGCCCAGCCAGCGCCCTGGAACAGCCCTCAGTGCCCACATCTCTGCCACTGATTGTGGAGGTCCAGAGTCTAGCAGATGCGAGAGCCCCTTCTCCAGCCCCAGTGCTCCTAGACTGTAGTGAGCCTTCACACCCCTCCCCAGAAGTTGAAGAAGGCCACGAAGCCCTGGAGGGAGATTTGGGGGGAGTGCTAGAAGAGAGAGAAGTAGGAAACAACTCTTCTCACTTCCTGCAGCCTCTGTTCTTGTCCGAAGACGCAGAGCTGGAGTCTCCGTTGTCTGAACTGGGCAAAGAAGCCATCGTGCTCATGAACCCAGGCAACTTCCTCTCTGCCAGGATTCAGGACTCCCTGTGTGCCCTAGGGGGTTCCCAGTCTCTGGAGTCTAAGGATGATGAGGGATCCGAAGGGATTGAAGGAGCAGAGGCTGAGGAGGGTCCAGGAACAGAAACAGAGACCGGCCTGCTTGTCTCCATGCTGAATTCCTGCCCAGAGATCCACATTGACACAGCAGACAAGGAAGTAGAGCAGGGAGATGTCACCTCTCTTACAACTTTGCTGGCCAGTCCAGAGAGGATGTGTCCCCCACGACCCTCGTGCTTAGAGAAAGATCTCACCAATGGTGTGAGCTCCCTAGATCCTGGTCTCCCACAGGTACTGCTCTCCTCCTCTCCACCTGGTCCCCTCAGCTCAACCACCTTCAGCTTTGAGCCCCTGAGCAGTCCAGATGGCCCCGTTGTCATCCAGAACCTTCGTATTACTGGCACCATTACTGCTCGAGAGCACAGCGGCACCGGATTCCACCCATACACGCTCTACACGGTGAAGGTAACGGGGTTAGAACTCTGGTCGTCCACTCTGGTCTGGGAATGAGTCGGAAAGCAGAGTCAGTGAAGCTAGTGTTTTGAGGGGGAGAGGCTACTCTTACTTAGTTTGCTATGGTTAATTCAGCCAGCGTCTATATGTGAATGGTCTGAAGCTCGTTTGTGAAGCCCAGTATGCCTCTCTCTGATACCCTCACAAACAATCCTAGAATCTTGCTATACTGAGAGTCGTATTTTTTAGTGGTTCCCAATGGATACAGTCTTGTCCAGAGATTCTTTCCAAACTTCTTCCCTGCTAATTTCTTTCTTTTTTTAAGTACTAGTATCTTTAATACTTTTTGTTTTAGGAAGGAAGGTTATTTACCTATATATACCTCAAAAGGTAGCAAGTTTTTCATTCCTAGAGATGTTTAAGAGCAGTAGTAGGAACTGCTTGGCAGAAACGATGTGAAGCGGGTTCAAGGATCAGGTGTCTGGTTCCATTAGAGCAGCAGCTCCCTAAAGCTGGTTTTGGGATAGGCTGCCTCCAGGTCAACTGGAGAGTTGTATTTTTTAAAAATACGAATCTTGGGGCCATTCTTGGGAAATTCGCATTCAGAATCCGTCAGCGCCTATCAGAATCCGTGTTCTGACAGCAGAGTCTGCAGCCCAAGTGATTTTTTTGTTGTTGTTGTTAAATTTTTATTTATTTATTTATTTATGGCTGCATTGGGTCTTCGTTTCTGTGCGAGGGCTTTCTCCAGTTGCGGCAAGCGGGGGCCACTCTTCATCGCGGTGCGCGGGCCTCTCACTATCGTGGCCTCTCTTGTTGTGGAGCACAGGCTCCAGAGGCGCAGGCTCAGTAATTGTGGCTCACGGGCCTAGTTGCTCTGCGGCATGTGTGATCTTCCCAGACCAGGGCTCGAACCCGTGTCCCCTGCATTGGCAGGCAGATTCTCAACCACTGCGCCACCAGGGAAGCCCAGCCCAAGTGATTTTGAGGTGCAGCCAAGCTTGGGACCGTATCAGTATCAAATAGTGTCCCTCCAGGAGCAGACTGTTCCACAGAGAGCATCATAACTCCCAGGTGCTCCAAGTCTGAGAGTTCTAACCTGAATTCCACATGCATGTCTTATCTAGACCCTTCCTTCTCAGTACTGGTCTCAGGGACTACTTTGCTCATTTCAGCTCATAAGGAATACCTCTCTCTGCCTCTAGAAAAATTTTAAACACCAGCCTCAAGTCCCACCAACAAGGAGATCGTTTCTTCCATCACTTGCCCACAGTATAATACCTTAACCAAACAATAACAGTAACCTACTCTTAATGAGAGCAAGCACATATATTGTTCTTCCACAGAATTTATTATATCTTAACTACTCTGTCAAAAAGTCTCCCCCTGTAGGTATGAAGTTGTAGCTTTCATGCTGTTCAGGGTGTTCGCTCTGGGGAACTTTCAGCACCGTTGTCTTTTCCCACATACCAGCTCTCCAAGCCTATGAAGATAGCAGACTCTGACCCCTTAAAACATCTCCAGTCTCCACATGACTTCTCATCATACAGATGATCTGTGCTCGGGAAGAAAAATTCAGCGTCACTCCCAAGAATGATAATTAATTTGCCCAAGGCAAAACAAAAACACATGTTCCTTTAATGCATTCCAGGCAAACAAATGATTTTTGTTCATCGGCTGTTTTGGATTATTTGTTCTTCCCCAACTAATACAGATAATCACTGCTTGCGTATAATGACAAGGTGGTTATCCCCTTATAACATCCAACCCCATAATTAGGGATGAAAGAGGCAGTGTCATTTTTATCAGTGTTGTACCTTCTTTTTTATACTGTGTCTTTGGGATTTGAAAATAGTTATAAGTAAAGAGAGTGTTTGCAGGGAGAGCTTTGAGATGGAAGAAGGAGTGGAGGGCAGTAAAACTCATTTTTCACTTCCTAGGCCACGTCTGTTGGGAAATGCATCTCGTTCCGTAATTCACTCAGTTTGAGTTATTCATTACAACTTAGAGCAACAGTCAGATCGAATAGGTTCAGGAACAGCATAGGAACATCTTGCTCCCTTTACCCCTACTCTGCTCTTACTGTGTGACCAGTAAGCTGATGCAGTAAACAAATTTGCTCACCCGACAGTATGAGACGGCCCTTGACGGCGAGAAGAGCAGTGGCCTGCAGCAGCTGGCCTACCACACCGTGAGCCGCCGTTACCGTGAGTTCCTGAATCTGCAGACCCGTCTGGAGGAGAAATCCGGTCTACGAAAGTTCATCAAAAGTCAGGAGTTACCCCAGCCCCAGAATGCCTGCTTGCTGTTCACATCGAGCCACCCTGATCTGAGAGGCCGGAGGCCTGTTGGTTTGCGGGGAGGGTGGAGGGGGAGCGTGCAGCCTCAGGGATCCTGTGCTCCCCCAGTTTGCTTTTGGGTGTTTTGGGTTTTAGTGCTGGACAGTGCTAATGACATCCTTTGCGAGGTGCTTCTTTGCCACAGAATGCTTTGTTCTGGGGCCCCATCTAGTTTAAGCTTAGGAAGGAAACTTGCACAGTCCACTTGTGCCTGTGAGGTGGTGTGAGGTGCTAAATTAACTTTTCCAAATTCATAGATGGATTGCTCTTAGATATTAAAATATTATCTAGGAATCCTTGCCAGCTTTCCTTGAACAACAGGCTTTTTGGTGTGCTGTTTGGTACTCGTGAGGCACAGGAACAATAAGAAAACATAAAATTTTACTCGAAAAATAAGCTAGTAAGCAGCTGCTTTGTTTTTTAAAAAAACGCCAGCGATCACTCAAACATTTTAATAAGTTTTGGCATAAATTGTGGATTTCAGTTGCACATTTTCTTTCTTAATAACGATAATTGATACTGAAAATATATGCCCAGTTCTCTACTAAGCACTTTATACTTACTAACTCATTTAGTTCTCATAACAGTCTATAAGATAGATACTATCATTATCCCCATTTTACAGAAAAGAAACAAAGAAAGATTAAGCAAGTTGCCTAAGGTCATTATTGTAGTAGGGCTTGGAGCCAAAATTTAAACTTCTGGGCCCTTATTCATAGCCACTATAGTGTTTGGCCTCTTATACCTTAATATTATCATTAATAATGAAAGTAGGTTGTCTGTATTATATTCCTGGGGTATATTTGGAACTCCTGAAGTAAAAAAAGTCCCAAGGAAGGGAGGACCCAGGGGAGGGACTCTGAAGGGATGAGCCCCAGGCCTTGGGACCCAGCTCCCTCGCCAGCCTCGGGCCGCCTCTCAGCTCCACCCCGCAGGTGAGGGAGCACAGATCCCCGGGAAATGCGTTCAGCAGTTCTATTTCCTTTACATACAGGATGCTTTTTATATGGAATGGCTCTTAGTGAATGTTAATGAATTAACTTTTTTTTTTTAAGATGTGAAGGGTCCTAAGAAGCTCTTCCCAGATCTTCCATTTGGAAACATGGATAGTGACAGAGTGGAAGCCCGCAAGAGCCTCTTGGAATCATTCCTGAAGGTCAGCACCCTCTGCTCTCGTTCTAGCCAACGGACAGACACCCAAGCCAAGGTGGAGAGAGCTGGGGACCAGAATTTCTCTTTGAAGTCCTTCTTGTGTCTCTTGCAGCAACTCTGTGCCATTCCTGAGATCGCTAACAGTGAGGAGATGCAGGAGTTCCTTGCTCTGAACACAGATGCTCGTATTGCCTTTGTCAAGAAACCGTTCATGGTCTCCAGAATAGACAAGGTACGAGCGGGGCCGCCGTGCTCAGCCTTAGTTTCTCATCAGTGTGGAGGCGGGGGTGGGAGACGCACACCCAGCAGTAAGTGGAACACGCACTGGGATTTTCAAGACCTGTTGCCAGTATTGGTTAAGTCGTCTGCTTGCCGAACGACAGTGACAAGCAGCTAATGAGGATACGATACCCCCGCAGTCGGTGTACACACGTCTCCCAGGGATGTCATGGCATTTTGATTCCAGGGGACGGACGTAAGGGTGCTTCTGCATCTCCACAGATAGGTGGGGCAGGAAGGTCTCTCCCGGAGACGAAGGTCATTCCCAGGGTCGGTCACTCAGGAAGGAGCCCTAAGACAGGACACCGAGCTGGACTTAGGTTTGTGTCGTGATTCTCTGCTGGAGAACAGAGTGTGAGAGAACTGTACCTTCTTCAAGATGGTAACTCAGAACCTTCGGAGACGGTAGGAGAAGGACATTTGAGCACCACACTGGAGCCTGTGAGCCGAGGTTGCCAACTGATTTTAACGCCTCCAGGGCAGAAGGCTGAGGTTTCTGCTTATCAAAACATGCCTATGTTTTAAGAGGTTAGAGAACACTGACTTTTGTGGCAGAAGAGGCCTCTCCCTCTTCTCGTCTAGACTTCAGGGGATAAAGTGATACAGTGGAACTTCATGTGGTGGTAGTTAGGAGACATTCAGTGCTGTGAGGAAAAAACTGCAAATCAGAAAAGGATAAACGAGGTAAAATCCCCAGAGTTCCCTGCAGGTGTGTTCATCCATGCTGATGTGTTCCTTCATTGATTTTTTCAACATCCGCCCCCTGCACGCCTACTTAAAGCCACGTACTGTACGCGTTGCTGATGATACAGGAGTGAACAAGACAGATATGGACCCTCGCCACAGACTACCATCCTGTGAGCCGAGAAGAGCGAGTTGTATTTTCTCAGCTACGTTATCCGCATTCACGCGGTTCTCTGTGTTCTTTCCCTGGGTTACTGTCCCCCGGTCTTTACTGTGGTCCTGCTTGACCATTTCAGCCTTGCCTCGGCTGTGCTGGCTGTGCTCGTGGAGGACTAACACGGAATAAGGTCAAGCAAGTGCCGCGCTGCTCTGAGCCAGCAGTGTTAATTAATGAGCCAGAGGCACCAAAGGAAAAGTAAATGTCTCCTTCTGTTTTGATATTTTAGGGTTTCATTTGTTTGTTCGTTTTTCTTTTTAGCAAATGTCTGTATGTCATTTTCCCATTCTGAGAAATAGAAATAATTCTTACTCTTCAGTGAGGATTGTTTCATTTCGTCCTTATGAGTAGAGAAGTTTATATCAATTCCAGATTCCTTAACTTTAACCTGAGTGATTTTTGTTATTCTTTCTCTAGTTAAAGAAGAGAAATTGTTCGAATTAACTGGAAAACCAGATTTTTTACTCTGTGTGAATTGCTCTGAGTATTTTTATATCACATATGTTTCTAGAGTGTATTTCTTATTTTGATAATCTTTTTCACTCTTTCTTTTCTCCGTATATTCCTATCTATATTCCTTCCACTTAGTCACATCTTGGTGAAAGTATTATTAGTTTGGAAACGAAAAATCATTCTTCTGTATGAGTACTTCCCTGGTGGATCAGTGGTTAAGAATCCACCTGCCAATGCAGGGGACCACGGGTTCGAGCCTGGGTCCGGGAAGATCCCACATGCCGCGGAGCAACTAATCCCGTGTGCCACAACTACTGAGCCTGCGCTCTAGAGCCCACAAGCCACAACTACCGAACCCTCGTGCTGCAACTGCTGAAGCCTGCACGCCTAGAGCCCGTGCTCCACGACAAGAGAAGCCACCACAATGAGAAGCCCGTGCACGGCAACAAAGAGTAGCCCCTGCTCACCACAACTAGAGAAAGCCCACACGCAGCAACAAAGACCCAACGCAGCCAAAAAAAAAAAAAAAATCATTCTTCTGTATGAAAAGAAAAATACTGAAAATGAAAAGTATTTCACCAGCCTGTAGAACTCCCAGATTATTATTTATCCCATTGTTTTGGCTTCTTTACCATGACATTGTTTGTCTTAACTCTGTGAGGAAAAAGATTTTTATGGCCAGAGAGAAAAGGGGAGAGAGTTTCCACTAAGTCATTAGCTAGTGTCTGTGTGGATAGATAAGGCTCTGCTAGATAGGCCAGCCGTCTACTTGTCCTGGGTGCAGAAAGCACCTTGGTGGTTTCTGTCTGACCCTGCATCTCTGACCTCTGCAGGTGGTGGTGAGCGCTATCGTGGACACCTTGAAGACAGCATTTCCTCGCTCTGAGCCCCAGAGCCCCACAGAGGAGCTGAGTGAGGCCGAGACAGAAAGCAAGCCCCAGCCAGAAGGCAAGAAGGCTACCAAGTGAGAAACCATTCCCAGTTCTCAGGTTGATCCCCAGTTTTCAACCAAAGCCCATTCCCACTCTTAGGCCCTAGAAGAGAGGAGATGGGTCATACCTACCAGTTTTTATACAAAGCCAGACCACAGACTGAGCCTGAGATCCTGCATAGGCACACTTGCTGAATGTTTGTCTTGCCATGAGAACCCAGGGCCCAAACTGACCAGGGAATTTTGATTAGAAGGAAAATTCTGGAATATGGATATTCTCCTTTTTTATTCCCCTGGAAAATTGAGATGTTTCTTTCCCTTTAAGAATTAAGGCTTATGACTGATCTCTGTTTGTCATCGTTTCTGGAAATCTTGGCTCAGAAGTTGAGTGTACTAGCGGTAAACAGAAATGGGCTAGAATGGACACCTACAGGGCCGATTTTAGTCACTGGCTATTGCTGCTACTCTCTCCTGCACTAGGGTCCCAGGTGCTCTCTGGCAGCACTCCGAGCCAGCATGTGGAGAGGGACGGCACCACACTTCCCTTCCTGGACACTTTGTATCTGTATCTGGGCCATTACGAATGGAGAGAGAGAATGGGGGATGGGGGGTTGTAGAATGTGCGTGTGTCTGTCTGTCTGTCTTTGTGTTCATGTTTCATGGGCCAGCAATAACTCACAATTCTTAGCCTTTTTTTTTTACTGGGCCCATATTTGAAGGGTAACCATGGTGCCTGTGCTTATAAGAACCCTATTCCTTGAAACATTGAGGTTAGCACTTGTGGTTCTTTCCCTGGTTTTATTTGGAACACAAGGGGAATAGTGGATGTGCAAAAAGGTGTGAACAACAAGGACAATCTTGGTCTGTGCCACTTGTCTGTTTAATCTTCAACAAATTTTTAACGAGTGCATAGTATGTGCTAGCCACTCTTCTAGCCTATGGGAATACAACCGTGACAGACTGGTCCTTATTTTACATTAGCAAAAGTCCTTTTGCAAACGCAGGGTAGGCATAGCTTAGTGCAAGTGTTGCACTGTATATTAAGAATTGCAAGAATATGTATTGTTTGGGGGTTTTCAGGGCTAGGTCTCTCTGACCCTGAACCATAGTAAGCTCCTAAGAATAAGTATGGGTGTTCTTGTTTTGTGGTATTAATACCTGTCAGCCCTTTTGTATGGGGATCAAGACCATGAATTACATACTGTTTCTGCTCTTCGTTTCTGTACCAGGTCCAGACTGAGGTTCTCATCCAGTAAAATTGCTCCAGCACTGAATATAACTGAGGCACACGAGAAGATTCTCTATTGTCTCCGGGAAGGCAGTGTGGTAAGAAGCCCCTGGAGAATTCTTGGACTTAATGCTGGGATGTTGAACCTGCAGTTATAGGCAGCTGAGACAGTCTCCAAAATCAGGAAGGACTTAGGTGCCTTCCTAAAGGACTTAACCATCTGGATCTCTGATTTTTATTCTAGGAGTATTTTCTCAGAGTGGTTTGGAATTCCTACTAGTTCTGGGTTGGCAGGTTGGCTTCTCAAGAGCTGTGGGCTTGGAATAATGGATGAGAGAATGAGAAAGCCAGTTCCTGGAAGAAAACCCAAGTTTTTGTGGCAAGTGAGACTACAGAGGCATTGTTTTCCTTGCAATTTAGGTTAAAAAAAAAAAACTTAGGTGGTCACAGAGTCAGTGGGTCCTCTACTCATGACACTTACAGGGAAGGAACAGCGGAACCACTAGTGCTGCCGTTGCCCTGATGCTTTCTACGTACTTCATGTGACGTGCCACTTGCTCTTTCTTCAGGAGTCAGAGATCCTCTCCATGTCTGGGATGGAATCCTTTATTGAAAAGCAGACAAAGTTACTAGAAACGCAGCCAGCAGAGGCCCCAGGAAAAGATTCTGAACACATCTCCGAGGGATGTGTGGATGACTGCGTGTCAGATGCAGCCATGCCGGCCCAAGACCTCAGCAACAGTGATCCCGGTAAGTGACAGAGAAGGGAGCCAGGGTGCAGTCCACCTGGGACCTGGGACTGTTGGGATTCGTCGCTGCAGTTTCTTGTCTGTTCAGCTGAGCAAGCCAGGTGTTAAACACTTAAGTTTGAGGTACTCTGCTGGGATTCAGAGAGGAATACGACACAGTCCCAGAGCTGAGTCGAGCAGAGGAGCGTGGCACGTAAACAGGGAGTTCCAGCAAGATAAGATCCACGGTTGTAATACCATCGTTATTTATTTTTGGCATGCTTTGGCATATCTTCGGACGACTCCCTTTATTTAGAAATTTTCTTCTGTTGATGTCTGTGGTGCCACTTCCCTGGTTCTCTTTCTGCCTCTCTTGTGGCCCCGCCTCAGTCCCCTTTGTTGGCTCCTCAGCCTTCCAGAGCTTTATTTTTGGCTCTCTGTTCTTACTCTGCGCATTCCTGGGTGATCTCATCTGTTGGTTGGTTTCAACCCTAACACATACGCTGGTGACGCCTCAATACTAGAGGTGTATTTCCAACTGCCTACTGGAAATCTACACTTAGTTGTACTATAGGGCAGCTGAAATACAGCATTCACAGAATGGAATTCATCTTTTCCCCTGGATCTGTTCCTTCTGGTTTACTTACTGCCGTGGCAAATGACACCACCAAGTTACCCAAGGTAGAGCAGAGAGGAAGAGGTGAGGACACCACTCTCGCCTCGTAAGCATTTGAGGCAGGGCAGGTTTACTTCCCAGCAGTGCACATGTTTTCTGCAGAGGAAAAATTGGGAGCCCTGGATATTAGTAGGTTTGCTGAGCCAAAACTTTTTCTAAGAAGAAAGTTTTTCAAATCCCCCAAAACAGAGGCTCCCACTGAAAATAAAAGGTCACAAAATCTTGGGTTCAGAAAAGGAAAAAGGGCTGATTTCACCACTGTTTCTCAGGTGCCCACAGTCACCTGACCTCTGCTCTACGGACCTCAGCTTAACTCTATGAAAAATCTCTGTTCACAGAGCTTACATCTCACTGGTTAAGTAAATGAAGTGTTACGACAGCAAAATCATCAGAGAACTCTTAAGAAATTATAAATAAAATGGGATGGGTAAAATAATTCTAGCCAAATTCAAGTCTTTAAATTTTGAACATTATATCTCTAAAGGGATAATTTATGCCTGAGCCCTTCTACCAGCCCTGAGAGACTCAACATGTTCACGTGGTAGATAATTTACCACTTTCATCAAGAGGACCTGGTGCCTTGTTTGTGTTCGCTTATTTTTTACTGCTATGACTAATTGTCACCACATGATGGCAGCTCTGGGTAAATGCTAAACCTGAGAAAATGATAGAATTGAAGAGGGTGAATAAGGAATGCTATTTTCCAAGGAACTGAACATCCCATTTTGAGCAAATGACTAGAAAGTAGACACATCAGCTCCCATGCCCCCTTGAAATACAGTGCAGAAAAAAGAAAATATATACTGAATGGGATTGAGAAGAAAGTAAGGTTCAGTTCTAGCAGATTTATCCAAATTTGAAATCATTCATGTTCTAAAGAACCCTTAAGCAAGAAGTGCTGGGGCCAGCTGGTGCAGAGAATACCCATTGGTCCTAGGCTAATAAAATGATTGTTGGTGATTAATTATAACATTAATCACAGCTGTAGCTGCGGTTACAGCTGAGATTTATTCAGGAACAGTATGTATTTCTGGGGCAGTTTCCTGGGAAGCAAATCAGAAGTGACATGGGACCCCATGAACAGGGTTAGAGAACAGTGCTTGCATCCATAAAATACATCTATTTAAGAGAGTTCAGCTCAGCCTGGGTATGAGCGTATTTGTGGTCCTTCCAGTCTTTGGAACAGGAAAGAAATGAGTAATTGTCATAGCATTTTACCAAAGGTGTAGTGTTTTTCCTACAGCCACATATTATCTCAAAATCAAACTGAAGTCTCCTGGATCCTAACCCATCAGCTCTGTGTAATGGAGATGCTTTCAAAGCAACTTTTTTATGGAAAAGTGAATCTCAGGTCTGCTGCTCACAACATTTCCTTGCTACTTTGTGGAGGCTAGTGGAATACAAGGATGGAAGGGAGTGGACCTTGCCAGTTCCCGTTAGTCACCAGTTGTGAGCACTTCCTTGGAACAAAATGTATTCAGCTTCCTGGGGGAAGTACAAAAGAAACAGAAGCTAGGGAGGCAAAATAATTGTATGCAAAATCTTTTTAAAGATAAGCAATACTTACTAAGTGACTAAGGAACATAAAAGAATTGTAAAGAAATACAGAGCCTATTGCTGAACTTTGTAGAAATGAAGTAAACATCTCCTGACTTGAATACAGATAGATTACAAAAATTTAAGATGATTGATATAAAGATGGAGAAGACCCAGTGCACTGAAATGTGTTCCTCAAGTATGGGTCTCTTCTGAGTTACTCTTGATGCCATTTCATTCCCCAGGAACAGAGACGGAGTTGGCTGACACAGCCCTGGATCTGCTTCTCTTGCTGCTGATGGAACAGTGGAGCTGGCTGTGTACGGAGAACGTGCAGAAAGTTATTCATCTCATCTTTGGGACCCTGATTCAGAGGTAGGACTGCTTCACATTAGAGTCTCAGGTTGGACAGGGGTTGGATGTGATGCCTAATTCTCCACTAGAAAGGGAAAGTATAGAGTCCAGGAAACCTGTGGCCATAAGAGAAGATAAAATCTCTGTTCTAGGGGTACAGGGATGAAGAGTGCCTGGAGAGTACCACCTTGTCGTCTAAAGCGTGAATGGGTCTGCTTCTGTAAGACTTCTGGCATCATCCACTGAATGACAGGCACCACCTGTGATCTCAGATACTTCAGCTGAACTCTTCCTCCTCTAGGATCAATTCTCCACCCAGTTTTACCCCCCGGCCCTATACCTTTCACCTTGTTACAGTGGATGTGTCTCTTAACTAACAGTGTATAGTCACTGTGACGATAAGCAACGAGAAAGACAAGGAGAAAACTGGTCAGTGCTCAAAATAAAGATTATTTTCTCCAGGAGGGGTGTACATATTCACTACTGAAGAAGCACTTACTGACACAGGATGGTAAGGAATAAAAGGATACTTAGATTTAAAACTTGAATTTTATAATTCAGGCTTTGTGATCCCAACACCACTTGAATCTCCTGAAAGATTTGTACATAGATGGAGTTTTTAGCTCCTGACTTCCTAACCATGAAACTGATGGCAAGCTTTGCTGAACTGAAGAAGGCCAGAGACACTGTCTCTGAACCAGACAGACACAGTAGTGCTTGAGCTTTGGCCACTCTTGCATGAGACATCCTGGCAGATCCCAGAGTAAGAAGAAGCCAAATCCTGAACTCTTCTGTTAGCATGCGGCTCATGCTAATAGGCCACTCCAAAAATAAAAATAAAAACTTAAAGAATTATGTATCTATTCTGCAACAAGTAGGAAATCCATTAACAACAAGCAATTAAATTGCCCCTTCCACACTTAAAGTTACATAGGATCAGGGAGTCTTAGTAAGGTTTCATCGTTAGGAAACTAAGTGAAAGAAAAGGATGCACGTTTATATTTGCTGAGTGTTTATCAATTCCAGCACCTGACCTCTGTTGATGTATATTTTCTTACAGCAACCAAGTGAGGTAGGTAGTCCCATTTCACAGAATAAGAAAGTAGAGCTTGGCAAGGTCGGCCAACATACCCAAGGCCATAGTTAATGACATAGTGGAATTTGAAACCGGATGTGCACAACTTCAAAGCCAATGTGCTTCTTCCTATGTATCGCAGCCTGAAGACCAGTCTCCGTGTGAAGCCCACGTGTAAAATGCTGACTGGTCTCTGTGCCTCGCTTTCACCCTTGTCCCTCCTCCATACTCAGCTCTGCCTCAAGGCTGCTTTTTCTGAAAAGCAAATATGAACATATATCCTGCACTTAATATCCATCAGGATGCTCTGTTGCCTACAAGAGTGATTTTCCCAACATGCTTTCCAGAGTTTTAGGGTTCCACAGAGGCACTTCAGAAGCCAACTTGGAAGCCAGGGGGAAAACCGAGTGGACCATTTTGATCAGTTTAATAGACTGGGGGTCTAGGTAAGGTTTTGTTTGAAAAAGGGCTCCACTGTGTTTACAATATATATTCATTTATTATGGTAAAATTCCACCGCCTTTCTTAGGTGATCTGGTCCCAGCCTTGTCTCCAGCTCTCCCTGTGCACGCCATCCACCGTGGCCTCAGCACTCTGTGGGTGCTTTTCCTTCAGGCCTCTCTTCGTCCTCTTGTCTCTGCCTCATTGTCTTCTTCACTCGTTCTTTTCCTGCTCTCTCCCTGTGTCCTGAACTTCCCCTCTTCTTGTCTGCTTGGCCTACTGCTAAATATTTTTCAAAAACCAACATTCAACGTCATTTATTCTGTGAAACTTTTTATGGCATCCTCTCCCATTTTTCCCTGGATCTAAGGAGTCTTCTTCTCTAATCTCAAAGTTTTGATAATAATACTTAACACAGTATATTAGAGAAATGGTCTACTTTCCCAAAACCAGTGATTCACCCAGCGTATCAGTTTTCCCCCAGGGTATTTGGTGACATCTGGAAGTACTTTTGGTTGTCACAACTGGGGAGGGAGGCAGGCTGTGGCTAGAGGCCACGGATGCTGCTGAACGCCCTGCACACAGAGCGCCCTCTCCGCCCCAAACAGCAACGAGTTATCCTGCCCCGAATAGGATGCATCTACGCCCTCAGTAGTGCAGAGGCTGAGAAACCCTGCCCTAGACCAGTGGTTCTTTAAGGGCCAGAACTGGCTTATGTCCCCAGCAGCTTCCACAGGGCCTGGGACATAGAAGATGCTCATTAAAGATTGGACAAAAGAATAAACATTTCCCTTCTCATTACCTTTATACTGGAAAGTAGAGTCTTCGTATGTTTTGTTCAGTCACGTGTGAATGTTGCTGATTGAGGCTTCATTTCTCTTCCTTTGTTAGGCTTACCTTTGCTCACCTTCCCCCGAAATGGGAACATCCTAAACGAGCTAGTGTGTCGTCGTTGACTCCCCACCTCCTGAAGTCATTTACATGATAAATTGGTTTCAGAACACAAGAAATTATTCAGTAGTAACAGAAAAGTACAGATGAATCTGGAGAAATTCAAAAAGGAGTGAGATTCATATATTAAAAAGGTAGGAAGGTTACCTGAAGTTTGAATAACTCAGAATATTAAAGAGCTTGGGCCAGAAAGAAGAGAGAAGTGTATTTGGGGAATAACAGGAAGGTCATTGAAGAGATGGTATTTTATGTAGCTAGGGAGCTTTAATACAGGAATTAAATCCAGGGGAATTGCAGGCTGTGAGAATTCCAAGCCGGGTTGCGTTACCTCAGTGGGCGATGATCATAAATTGTCTCGTGATAGGGAGGAGACAGTAAGGTGGAGGGTGGGTTGTGAAGTAAATAGATGGTGCTCTCTAGTGTAAGCTGTTTCTTGACCTGACTGTAGACATGTGTAAGCCTGAATTGTGGCAAACATCCCACTTTACCTTAAAATACTCCTCTCTCTCTCCAGCTGGGTGATTGTTTTGGTCTTATTCCTTTATTCACTGAAAAAATATTAAGAGCTGGTCAGTATAAGACATGGTGCCTACTTTTACATATTTTACGGTTTAGCGGGGGTGAGAATTGAGGGCCTTATCCATGATCACAAAGTGAATGCTTGGTGAGGGTAGAAATCAAACCCAGGTCTTCCAAAGCCCAAGTTCTTATCCACTTCAGTGTACTGCGACTCTGCTGTCTTTAATCTCTCTGAGCTTCGGAATAGTGATGATGTCTATCAGTAGGTATCTAGGTGCATAGAACATGTCCAGTAAATGTTAGGTCTTCATGTTTGCGCTTCAGGAAAAGGAAAGAAGGGTAAAAAGTGCATTCTGTTTCTGATTCCTCCAGCTAGTGGCCCCAGATTCTCCCCCCTGTTCAGGAGGCCCCACCCGGATCAGTCTCCTGCTGCAGCATGCATGCGCTGCTCCTACTGTGCCTGTCTCTGCGACTGCACACAACCCCTGTTCTTCTACACAGGGCCGCGTATGAGGCCTTTCGAGGTGACTTTATGCCAGTGGGCCCATTTGCGAAGGCGACAACCAGAACCTCCCCGCTTCTGACAGCAGGCGGCAGGCCACCTGGTCTCCCTGCAGCACAGACAAGCACAGGTTCTGTACAGGGTGCGGCACTGTTCTCCAGGTTTACTGGTGCTGCTGGAATCAAGTCGCACCTTTCCTCACGAGAAGAACTTGGGGTCAGGCTAAGTTCCTCCCCTTTCCGTCCCCATACCCTGACAGTTCCACTGGAACCACACCTGGTTAGCTGGGTAGATGGCTGTCTGGTGAATGTAGCTCCTGCCATAAACAAAATCAGGGAGAGGGCTTGTGGCTGAATTTCCCTTGACTTTCTTCTCTTTTCACTTTTTTTTTAATTGGGTGGCATCTTTTTTTGTTGTTAAAGGGAGAAAGTTCTGAATGTTTATAGTGAACTTGAATGAAGCCAAAATGAATACTGTGCAAGAAAGGAATTCTGTGGCTAGTTACTTTTGGAAAACTCTCTGTAACTGTGGTCTGTTAACCTCTGTTCATCCTAGGTACTTCCAAGTGATGACATTTTGTACTTGTTGAGTTGCCCCATATTTCTTCCTGTCAGAAAGTTCTTATATCTAATAAAACTTTATTCTTAAGCCCATTTTGTTTTGTATGAGCTGCAACAGAAATAGGAACACAGCTGTTGACACCCTCCTTGCCCTGAGCCTCTACAAACTAGAATTAAATGAAGTCTCACTCTTCCCTGTTCAAGGCCTTTCACCTTTCTCTATAAATCATTACTCCCAGCTTTTTTAATGATATACTTGGCCATCTTCTCAACTATCTTGTGTTGGGTTCACATTGTTCTTGAAGCTTCCTTAAGATAGCAGTCAAGAAGTCATGGACATCGGAGAAGGAATCCCAGTGCCCACCCCGCAGAGGCTCAGAGGATCTGATGCCTGTGGCCCATAGTCTATACCAGCAAGTTCCGTGTGCATGGTACACATGGAAAAGACAGGGCTTAGTTCAGGGTTCAGAGTGTAGACATTAATAGTCTTACCAGCTTCAGGATTTACCATCCAGCAAACTTTTGTTGAGAGTTTACTTTGTGCAGACACTGTGCTGAACACTACGAGCATATCATTGAATGCCCTTAAAAGCCGTGTGAAAGACCTATTATGATCCCCACCTCAAAGATGCAAAGGCTTATAAAGAATTGTGGTTATTCATTCAAGATCACAGAGCTAATAAGTATACTACAGGCACAATCTGAACCCAGGTTTGTCTGATGTTCAGCTACGGTGACTGTCTCTCAGGATCAGATGTTTGCCCTATGAGTTGAAAGGGTAAAAGCCAGCCCAAAAGTCTTTGATTCAAAGCAGTATACATTCCCCAGGAGGAGACTGCCAGTCAGTTTGTAAAACAAAAACTGCATTTCCACGTACGCGCACTCACATACAACACAGTACTCTGCAGCAGCCTGAAGTCGGCCCATGTTACTTGTCCCCTGGACAGCTCGCATTTTTATTTTTAAAAAGAGGTTCATGCAGTGCTACATTCTTGGGCTTTATTTGCTTTGGTAAGCAAATACGCTGGAATGTGATACCTCCCCACAGCCGCGGGCACCTCCTGCTCCGCCTGTCCTTACTACCCCAGAGAGGTGTGGCTGGTCCCAGCCAGGTCAGTGCTGACCTCTCCAAGACTGTCCCTGTGACTGCTGCTCAGGACGCAGCATGTCTGTTCTCTCCCTGAAGCCACTTGTGTCTGAGCCATATCCTTTTGCAGAATACTCGGATTCTCTTTCTTTAAGTTCTAAAGAGAAGGAGAGTTGGTGTTGATGCCACAGGTAGCTACCACCACTTCTCTGGTTATCCTGAACACACTGCCATCCCTGATGGCATCTAGACTTAGACGCATCTCCTTTTAAAAATGTCGTCATTTTCCAACCTCCAGCATTATCATCTCCAAGAAGATAAGTTAATTTCTTCTGCTTCCAGCTTTCCTTATTCTCCTTGCTCCCTTAAAAGACCTATATGCATAACTAACTGCCTGGGACGCCAGGGACTGCTGCCAGATCAGAAGCATGCACTCTCTCACTTTTTCCCTCTCCTGCACAGGCTCAATCTCTCTCTCTCTCCCTCTCTCCCCTCCCCTCCTCCCGCCTCCTTCTCTATCTCTGGCCTGCAAGGGAAAAAAAAGAGAGAGAGTAAATTCAACCTTCTGACCCCTCGTTCCACGCCAAGGTTGGAAGAGTTCTGATTTGAGACAGGCTCCATAAATCTCCCTTGATTGTTGGTGGTGTGGAGGGAGAGGGGGCAGGGAGCTGAAGAGAAGTTAGATGCCCAAAAAAGGCATCGTTAAGTCAAAGGGAAGTCTTGCACACATGCGCGCCTGACCTCGTGTGTCAGCTTCTGTGCTGGGAACATCCAATTATGTAAGAAGGAGCACTCCTTATTTGGAGTTAGAGTCTAAGGGAGGGGAGAGGAGTGGGGGTAGCAGTCCAAGCCAAGGAGTGAGTCCAGCTTGTGTAGACTGCTCATGTCCGAAAACAGCAGAAACTGACAGTATCCCTGCAGGCATGAGAATCAGGTTTAGGGAACCGGACACGGACTCAGACATTGACTGGGTTGGAGGGAAAGAGGAGAGATGTACTGTGCTCCATTGATGGTAGAAGGTTTGGGGCAGGAAGACCCAGCCAAGGTGAGGGGTGAGGTTATTATGGAGTCCTGAGGTAGAGTGAAGGAATGAGAAGAAGCTGGCCCGGTTCCCCGCCTGGATGCCCAGAGCAAAGCCACGATAAAAATACGAGCCAGGCTAGCAGCAGAGTACACGAGTGCCACGTCCTGTGGCGCTGCCCTCCCCGTGGCCCCGAAGATGGCATCAGGCTCTGTGTCAAAAGGACAGCAGACACATTCCTGGCATCTGTGTCAGGATTTCTTAAAGAGTGAGTGTGGGTGAGTGAGCATGTGTGTGTGTTGAGGGCACGTGGGATTGGAGTAGCATGGCAGAAGAGTTGGGGAAAAAAGAGAAAGTTCTGTGATCTGTGGGCATAGGAGAGTAGAAAAGTACATGAAGTCAGGAAGCAGATAGAGAGGAAGAAGAAAAAAAAGAATATGTCAGGTTAAGTTGTTCAGCCAGCAGTGGGTCCAGGAGAAAATTAAACGGCAAGCTCTGGACCTTGTGCCAGGCCGTGGAATCGCTGTCTTAGAAAGGAGGTCTCTACAAACCGTCTCCCAGGAAAGGTCAGGAGAAGGTTTATGGACTGTGTATGGGACCATCGGAGAGCGCTGTGTTCGCAGGTGGGAACATTCATTTTCCTTAAGGGCAATTATGAATGGATGACCGTGAGCTCTTCTGCCTCTGCCATTCTCTTCGGTCACTGCAGAATCTGAGGTGTTCTCTAAGTGGAGTCCGTTCAAGGGCCTCTTTCTCGGTGGGCATGTCTAAGTAGCAGATAGATATAATGGTCTTTCTGACGATGGTTACATCTTACGGGAAGCTCCGGGCCCACCACTAAAAGGTCATGAGCAATTACACCAGAAGAGGAATTGACATTTATTAAATACTAACTAGATCAGGTAAGCAGCTGTGTACTTTATATACTAAGGTGCAGTTCAATTCTCTGAGGTACACATGTATTTTATAAGTGAGGAAAATGATATTCAGATTAAATAAGCTTCCCAGAATCACAGAGCTAGTAAGGGCCACATCTAAGATTCCACTTAAGTCATCCTGGCCTGCAAGCCTGTGCCCTTCCTACCACTGCATACGGGCCTCCCCACTGAGCAAGCTTTCTCACAAAGCAGTGGCCACTAGAACTGGCCTCACCTGAAAGTCCCTGTGCACTACTTCCATCTAATCTCTCTTACTTTCCATCTAACTGGCCTCAGAGACACATGTATTTGATGGTAGCATATAAATTCATTTCCATCTGTATTCTTAAAGCACTTCCGGATCAGAAATTATATAGTCTCCCTTTGGTATCTCTATTCTACATCCTATTCCCAATCAGAAAAAGATTCTCAGAGTTACGATTCAGAGTTTCTCAGGAAACATGGATTATGGTTTCTTCCTTTGCTCCATAAATTTCTCTTTCAGTTCAGCTCTGGTGCCTTGTGGTGTCTTACACCTGATCTCTTTCTATGCATAGCTTTTGTAGAAAAATGCATACTTTTGCAAGAGTCCCAGATACAAAATTATCTCAAACTAAGTCTTCCAGTTTTCCTGTCCGATTATCTCCTGGCCCTCTAGTTCTAGCCCTGGGCTGGTTTTAAGGGGCTGAAATCTATGTTCTGCAGCAGTGCCTTTGTTCAGGTTGTATTGTGCTTCCTGCGGAAGAGGAACACTACTTGTCCCGTGCCTCTTCCAGTAGACCTTGAAAAAGGGAAGCTCTTGACTTCCGTAGACTGGGTCAGGATGGGCCCCAACAGTCTCCAATTGTATGAGTGACCTCACTGTCATATTTCTTAGGGGTCTCTTATTCTACTCCCATCTTAGGATAAAGGCATCATGGCTTTCTTATCGTGTACTGATAGTTTCTACTTGAATACATCTTTAAAGTTGTAACAGGTAGGTGTGCATTTGCACTTCTGTGTGTGGTGCATGCTCTACATTCTCATAGTCTCAAACAAAGGTACAGAAGTGGTAGCAGTTAAGAAAAAAACAGAATATCATCGATGTACTTAAGCTTTAAAACCTTTTTTCCAAGTCAGGTTATTGGTATCTCTTGCCTGTCTAACTACAGAGAGGAACCTAAGACACTTTTTGAGGACAGTTTCAGACTGTAAGCATCTTGTGGGCAGGGACTCTGTCTTACTCACCATTCTGTTGTAGGCACTTAGCCGCGCATATGGAAGGCACTTAGTATTTGTCAGATGAATGAACATCACATGCCCTTCCAGTTGAATCGGTCCCTCTCCTCGTCACTGGTGAGAGTCTCAGGGGTTCCTCAGCACTGCTGGGGATGAGAAACACAAATGTAAACGGAAACCCCCTTCCTTGCCTGCCCCACAGGTCTTTAGTTGGGCAGCTCCCATTTCCAGAGCCGTGGTTGGACCTCGGGCCATCTCCATTCCGGGGGCATTCTCCTTTCCAGAAGAACGCAGTGCCCTCTGCCATCGTGGGCCTCCCACTGTGAGGTCCCATCTAAGCTTGCCCCCTCTGGAAGCATCTGTTGCTGCTTTGCCTTCTCAGCCTCTTTGCTTCCACATGGGGAAGTAAGGATGTGGGCTTTGAAGTCTGAATTCAAATCATGCTTTGAGGCTTGCTCTCTATGTGACTTAGAACAAGTCACTCAACTTCCCTTTGCCTCAGTTACTCTCCAAGTGGGAGTAACAGTGCCTCACTCATGAAGTGACTGAAGCCTGTTGATGCATGCCTGCCATGTGGCACTCAATAAATGGGAGTCCTCGTCCATCTTTACAAGCTCCACCTTCCTTTTCCTTGGGACTCATTTGCTAGGGCAGTCACACGTCTGATGTAGGGCAGATAATGTGTTTACATTGCAGTGGTTTTTTGGCGAGGTCTTTATAGTGAGCCTGCTTTGTGATCTGTTGGTAGCAAAGACCCCGTGAGACAGATGGCCTTTTCTGCATCCTTCAGATCAGGGTCTCTTCCTTCATGTTAGCTGTCTCTGAACTCCATCGTGTCCTCCTCACATACTTACCTAACATCTCCCCAAGTCACACCCGGAGCAGAAACTCAGAGCTTCAGAACCAGGGAACTGCCCCTTAACCCAGGTACTCCCAGCCCTCTTCCTTTACTTTCTAGGAAACTCACTTTATTTGGTTCTTGTATGGTGATCTCTTTACAGATAATTTTTGAAAAGTCTGTGTAAGATTTGATGCCTGTGTCTACTTAAGTACTTGTTGGGAGCCAGCTCTTCAGACCTACTATGGCACCATTTCTGTGTTAAGGTCCTTTCAGCCTAAGAGAAGAGATAATCCATAAGAATCAGAAATACTGAACAGTGTGAGGTCAAATGACACAGTATAGACCATAAACACAGTAAAAAAAAAAATAATCATAAGGATTCTTGGGGGTAAATGTTAGGTAGGCTTTAGAGAGGAAAGTGTTTAAAGCTAGACCTTGCATTAGAGGAATCATTTAGACCAGTTTAGGGTAAAGAATGTTCCAGGCACTGAAACATTTTTAAAGAGGGAAAGGGACATTATTTTTACTCTTACAATTAAAAGTAACCTTTAAACATATTTTGAATATTTTCAGCCAGCCCCTTTCTGAGTGTCCGTGTGCAGAGAGAGGGATCCTTTTGTTTTGTTAAATACATTATGGAAAGCCCGCCGGGCCATTGCTGCTTGGGGAGTTAGGATGGGATTTCTCCCTGGGCACCAGGTGGCGCTGCAGGTTAAACGATACCTATTTACCTTCTTTGAGGGAGCTGTGTTTATTCTGCAATTTTAGGTCCTTGCCCTGGTGTTGATCGTAATGAAACCATTCGTTGTCCTGCTCCACGATTCAGAGGCAGCTTATCTGCCCTCTCCTTCGTGCCCTTGACTTTGAGACCAGCCCAGTGTCTTTTATCCTTCCCCCTCCTCCTGTTTTGATTGTCCTTCAGCACGCACTTCTCTGAGCAGTGTGTGCTGCCGGAAGGTGCCCCTTGGAGCAGCCCCTTGGGGGTTCAGTGCTAGAGCTGATTTGTTGAGAACAGTTTTGACTCAGGAACCCAGAGTGAACCAGGGTTTTTATAGCTGATAAAATCAGCTGGACATCTGAGGTTGAAAAATTTTGCCAGTACTCTCTGTAAGCTAGTTGGTCCTATGCTCAAGAAGGCCTTTCTAGGATACCCGAGTCCTAGATACACATGCCACTGAGGTAGAGATTGTCAGATTGCACTGACACTGGGGACCTTACCAGCCTGTTGCTTTCAGCCACGGGTGGGGATCGTCTGGCTTTTTCCTATCGACTTTGGTTTGGAGACGGAGCCAGTGTTAATGCCTTTACCTCTGTCTTGAGACAGAGGCTTCACCAAGTGCCCTGCAGCCTATCTGGTACTGGAGCAGGGAGGGAGTCGAGGTGAACTGGTGGGAAACATACTTTTATCTAACACTGATATAATTATAGGACCAAAGGTTTTCTTGGGGTGATTTAACCCCCATAAATATAGAATCTATGTAAACACAGTGTGCTTGCTGTGTAAATGCAGCTTCAAGGTACTCCCTCTGCCACCTCCTCCTCTCTCCCTCTTGTTTTCCAACCACAGGTCGGGCCCCCAAAATCTCTGCTGTGTGGAGATTCTGGAGTTGTCACTGCTGTGTCCTGTATTCTTAGTGTCGGGATGGATAGCCTTCTGTTTGGAAAGGTTTTTAAATTCTGCCTGTAGACAGTTAACTTAGAACAGTTACCTTCGGGCAGTTCTTCTCCCCCAAGGTGATTCTATTCATCATACTCACTTTCCTTCTTCCCCGTCTTCTGCCAATGTTTGTCCTGCTTTCTTAACTTCAACATCTGCTTCTCACGTTCATCCTTTGTTCTCTTCAAGGCTGGTCTTTTCCAGCTTACTCTCACCGTTTTCACAGCATAATTTGAAACTCTGCCATGTCTGCTTGTTTACATACATCCCTAATTCTTCTCTTCCACATCGTGGCTGAGCACACTCTAAGTCTGTGATCTCTAATATTTGTGGACGTTGGGAGCCGGCGCATCAAGTGGAGCACGTACTTCCTTATCACCTCTCCCTCCTCCAGAAGTCCCCCTCCTTTCTCCCCTCCTGTAGTGACCGTCTTTGCCCAGAGCAGAGCCTGGAGATCTCCCTGTGAGGTAGAGTCACTGGGAACCACAGGGGTCTGGTTGTCAAGACAACCACTAAATTCCCGCTGCTGCCCTCCTTTGTGTCTTGCCCTTCTTCCCAGTGCTCCAGCTCTGCTTCTCTCCCTCTCCCTGACCTTTACCCTCCACCAGACACAGTATTCTTCTGAATGCGTGGCCATTTTAATCAGCCTTTCCTTTCCCCACCCACCTCCCTACTGTAGGTGCTGAGAAAGGAAAGGGTCAGGATAACTACCTGGTGACTGAGAACGAGCCAGGCTTGCTGTTCACACGGGACCAAGGAAAGAAGGAAAGGGAGTCATTTTGGATCCTGCAGTCCCTGTGGTGATTGTTTCATAGTTTAGTGTAGATAGGTCTCGTTTTAGGAAGGATTCTGAAATAGTGTCCTCAAGTTACCCATCACCCCAGGGAGCCCCTCCTCAACCTTTGTAAACAGTATCAAGGTGGTTCGCCCTTCTAATATTTACATCCCTGAACCTGCCAGGAGAAGAGTAAGTCTTACAAAAGGAAAACTAAAGCATGAAATGCAAAGTTCCCTCAGCATCCTGCCATCATTTAGTCCCTTGGATCTGGTAGAATTTTTCAAGAGGATCCAAAGGAGTCTTTCTCTGACACATACACAAACACACAAGCACTTTCAAAAATGCTTTCATTTTTTTCCTTTCATCTCGTTAACTTTGTGAAGGAAGCAAGGCAAGAATCAGTCTTAAGAAGGAATCCAGAACTCAGAGAGTTGTTTCAACTTCTAAGTGGCCAAACCAGGCTTAATCCTGTGTGTGGCTTTTCAGTGCTGTTTTCACTCATTACAGCACGCTATGTGAAGCCTTTGTGGCTCTTCTGGCTGCCGAGCTTTTTCCCCTGAAGGGTATGGACCAGTTTTATGTGCAGTGTTGGGGTGAAAACTGTGGTGGCCTCTTCTGGACAGGAACCTCTCAGACTTGGAGGAGAGACATGGTGGTTCCAGAGACTCGGAGGGAGTTACTGATTGTGAGAAAGATGTCCTGCTGCTGCTTTTACTTGGGTCAGATGAAAAACGGGCAGATATCCAAAACGTGTGACTGATTTTGCCCAGCTTTGAGGTCTATCGGTCCCGATTTTTCAGAGCTGGTTTATGGTACATTTATGGCCACATAGTGTGGGGCTGAGAAAAGTTGTCCTGAAGGCCTTCAGAGGGGCATAGATTTGTGTACTCATCTTTAAAATTGGAATCCTACAAGTGTCACACTGCTCAAGTCTAGAACAGATTTCTAAACATTTCCACTTGCCATCAATCTCATTTATCCCATGAACACAGAACCCCCAACCGGCTCCCTCTCATTCTGCATTTGTTAGGAAGGTAGCCAGACCTTTGCTTTTGGCCGTTGGTACCCAGACATTCTGCTACCTTGTATTCTTCTTACTATAGCTTCAAGTAATGGGTTGGAACCGGCTCGATGCTGCTCCATCCGTCAGGAGCACTTCCCAAAATACAAGTGTGACTCACGGTCCGCATAACCCCTTTGCTTTTGTTTGACTTTCAGTCTCTTCTGTCCTCTGGGCCTATTTGCCAGGAAAACTGACAAAAACATAGACTGCTGGCAGCTGTCTCTCCTCTCTAGGATTTATGGAGTGTGCCAGACACGAAGCCCAGCTGACCCACTCCCTTGCCTTCCACCTCTCTTCCCTTCCGGGGGAGTACATAACCAGGTGTGAACTGCATGGATTATTCATGACGAATTCATAATTGTAGCTCAGCTGACTTATTACCCAGGATACTTCTTATAACATCCACCCTACAGCTGGTGTATTGGCACACAGTTCAATTTTTATATTAGCCTAAACAAAAATTCTTAGGAAAATAAATCTGCCAAATGCTTATATAAATACATCTCAAATGCCAAATACAAAGGATTTCTAGATTGTCTACTTTTTTTTAAAATTATTGTCCTCCTCCATAAGCACAAATAATTAAGAGCTCACTGTTCTTTCACTGCTTTAAGTATTGGGAGGTTTGCCGTCTGCACAGCTTAGTTTGAGCTGTGCGCCATGTTTAAGACCAATGTTTGTCCCATTTACATCATTAATTCACTTAGTAACTAATATTTATTGATTACCTACGATGTGCCAGACACTGTTAAGTGATTAAAATACAAAAAAAGACCCCAAATTCCTACCCTGCAATCTTATAAATAAGGAGTTATAGTATGAAGTCAGGACTTTAAAAAGAACTCTATACATGATTAAGAGAAGGGACTAAGTAAATTATGAGAAGCCCAGGGAAGGCTTATGGAGGAGATGACATCTGAGATAGAATTTAAAGGATGAAGGGAAATCGAGAGCTGACATTGTAGAATAGAGCATTGAAGGCAGAGTTGTGAAGCAGTGTGGCGTATTTGTGTGCACTTCTTCTTCTCGAAGAAGTCAGGTACGATTGGGAATATACGACGTGCAGCCAGAGTGGCCAGAGATTACACCGAAGAGTTCAGTAGGCACCGACCCATACAGAGCCCTGTGCGCTATTCAAAGAACGTAGGATTCGACCCCCATTTATTAGGAAACCATGTACAGAATTTAAATAGATGATGACATGATCAACTTTGTAACTTAGAAAAAGCACTTCAGTAGTGCTGTCGAGGATTAATGGAAGGAAGAAACGTTAGAGCCGGGGAGACAAATTAGGAAAGAGTTACACTGACAGAAATGAAAGGTGATGGGGACCGAAACTAAGGTGATTGCTACAGCGATAGTAAAGGGGTGATGAATTCATGAGAAACTGAGCACTGAGGAGGTCGCTCAACTAGGTTCAGTAATTGTTTCAATAATTATGTGGTGTTGCGTGGGGCACATGGATTAGGGGCGGAGGAGAGGAGAAGTCCAGGGCGACTCTGTCTCCTACCTTGTGGATTGAGAAGCATAACTAACAGAACGGCATAGTATCCTTCTCAGCAGGATGTCTGACTTGTGATGCTGGAAGTTTCTTGTTGCTTATTAAATCAATAAATCAATAGATTATTACCTACCTTTGTGTAAAAAGAAATAATGACACATGAGGAAGCATGGACTATATCTCTAACAATTTTGAGATTTTTAGTAGAAAACTTCAGGACTTGGAGGCCTAGATTTTCACCCTTTCTTTTATCTGTAAGCTCTGTCTTTGGAAGAAAAAGGAAAATGTGGAATGAATAGTTAATTGTGTAGCTGGTACCGAGGAAAGGTTTTTAAATTTTCTTCCTCTGGCAAACGATGCTCACCTGGTGGACTCCTGACTGCGGTTAGAACATGACTCAAGGGTGGTAGGAAGAGTATACTTGACGGGAGACCCGTCAACTCAGCAAAGAGGAGGAAGCTGCAAGAAAAACGCAGATACAGCTAGAAGTGGATGTAATGGAAAACAGCTGACAGAGAGAGGAAAGTAGAGGTAGGTGAGAGGTACTAGAGTTCACAGAAGAACATAACAGAGAATCCTGTCTTATATGCCATAATAACAAGTGAACTTAAAGTTTTAACACCGGAAGTTATCGCTGAGAGTTTTGGAATAAGGTTGATTCATTCAGTCTATATTTGATGCCTTATTATGTGAAGGGCGCTCTTACAGTAAATGCTGAGGAATATACCAAAATGAATTGAGATCCCTCCCCTCAAAATTTTACAATCTTATTCTTTTGGTACTTTTAAGAAGCTCAACCAGTATGTACTGAGTAAATGGAATAAACAAACACATGACTCCAGTAAGAAAGGAAAAGAATCAGCATCAAATGAAACCAGAGTAGTTAACTGAGATCAGACTATAGATGAACATATATAAAAAACAGAGAAAAGGGACACATACTGAGTAATGCAGACAACAGAAACTAGAACTGATAAGAATGGTGTCCAAAAAGCTTGACTCAGAAGGAGCTGACATTGTGGATAAATGTTAGTGGAAAAGATTTTTTAAAAAAACAAAAAAAAATGCACATGTTAAAAACAAGAAGAACAAAGAAAATACAGGTAAATTGTTTGGAACAGATGCTGTAGTATTAACTGGTTACATTGAGAAATCATTTATTCAACAACGAATTGGTATACTTTTTGCCTAGGGTATTTAATTTCTGTTTTTTTCTGTAAAGGAAAAGGGTCTAACAAGAAGAATTGAGCAAATGTGATTAAACTAGTATTGAAGACTAAAATAGGAATGAAAATAATAAGAGAGCATTCAGTCTGCTTTAAAACTCATGTACCTGACCCAGATGAATTCTGTTCCATGGAACTGAAAGAATTTGTATTTATCATTGAAGACCTAAGATCATTAAGAAAATTTCCGTATAGAGATGTGTTGGGTTGGAGATGGACAAATATCTGGCCTTTTAAAAAATGGATACAGGCTCCTGACCCTGACATTTATCTCTGGAAATTTCTGAAGTAGATTACGAAGTAGATGTTTTGTGAACACTCAGGAAGAGAAACAGCAAGCCCTGGAACCCAGTGTGCATTCAGTGGGAATGCACCCTGCCTGATTAGCAAGGTTTCTTTCTTGCTTAGCAGGACTATCAGACCATTAAATGAAAGGAATGCATTGGTTGTTATATTGTCTGTGAATTTCAACAAGCTTATGCCATATTTTCCTAATATCCATATGGACATACATGGTCTGGACTGTGGTACTTTTAAGTGGTCCATGGCTAACTGAGTGTCTTTAGCCCAAGTAGCTAATAGATTGATAGCCTGGAGGGCATTTTCTAGTGACAGAGCATTGAACTTACCCTGTTCATCAGAAATTTGCAAGTAACTCTAATCTTAGAGGTATAATTAATACTCTGGGTGACAGAAGTTAAGATTCAAAAGGATTAAAAGAGTTAGAATGATAGTCTAAAGCAAACAAGACGGAATTTAATAGAAATAAATATTATAAATCAGAATTTAGATTTTTTTAAAAATTACACAAGTACAAAAGGACAAGTCTAGGCTTAACAGGCGCATGTGATTTTTTGTTAAAGTACGTACGTGGACTTAGGGTTCTAATTGACTGCAAACTCAGTATGAGTCAGTGCTTTGATGTGTGTGCCCAAAAAGCCAACACAGTCTTTGACTATATTAATAGAAGTATGGTGTCTGGATCAAACAAGGCACTAATCTGCATTTTTTGCTGGTCAGGGCACATCTGGAAGTTGTGTTTGGTTCTGGGCACTCCATTTTAAGAGAGAATAACAAAGCAGCCCACACCCAGAGGAGGGAACCAGGATGAGGAGTGGTTCATTTCTCTCCTTCATTCCTCTGATGTTGAGTGTCTTCTGTGTGCTCAACCTTGACGTTGGCAGAATCAAAGATGTATACCTTGTGGAGGAGACTTAGCGTAATAGCTGAATTTAAAAATGCATAGTGTTGTCTTTTGAAAGAGATTTGACCAAGTAACTTTAATACCTCCTGTTAAACTTCTGAGGATATAAATAGGAGCAATGACTGGAAGTTACAAGGAGGCAGATTTTGGTGCCAGTATTTAAGAAGCATCCCAAATGAATTGAAATTACCCTTTTCAGGAATTACGCAACTTCCCCAAAGTCACATTCCTCATTGGTGGCAGAGCTAAGATAAAAGCCCAACTTTCTGGAGTCAGAGGCCAGAACCCTTGGCTCTGCCATGATATCACACAGGGGATTTCTACTTTAGGAGGAGGTTAGATAGGGTAACCTCTTTCCTTCCAGCTCTAAAGTTGTATGTTTCTGTAAGCCTCTTGCTATGAAATGCTTGTTTTTTTCTCAGTGTTTTCATTTGTGAATTCGTGAGATTGGAAAAGATAACCTCTAAGGTTCAACAGAGGATTTCTTTAACCTCCTTGGTTAAAAATACTTCAGTTCTTAAAGCATATTAATTTTGTATCTGCAACTTATATGTTACTAATCAAAAACAAAAACTGTTTGTGGCTAGATATAAAACTATAGAACTCAGATTCTTAAATCATGATGTTCAGTCAGTAGTCTTCCTTTGAAGCACATGTTTTAAAGATGTGGATCCATGATTTAAAACATGAAAGCAAAAATCAAAGAAGAAATTGTGTGAGACTCTACAAGCCACTTTAGATTTCACAATAGTCACTGGGAGGAAGAAACAGGAGTTTCTTGCCCTTGAAGTTCGTTTCCTCCTCATTCTTCTCCCCACACAGGGCGGGAAAGGATGGTGACCTAGATACACAGTCAGAGGGCCTGAACTCTCTCAGGCACAGCCGAGCAACCTGGGTCTGGCTGCTGTAGGACTGGGAAGCCTAGAGCTGAGCACAGACAGGGAGGAACTGTCTGTAAACACACGAAGGGGCCATAGCAGGAAGGCAGAGGCCTGGGAAAGGAATCAGAGGGAAGGGAACTGTTAATTTTATCAGGTGTGAAGTTGGCAAAAACAACTTGTGTAATGGGAAATACCTTGGACCCACACCGTCATCCTCAAGATCTCCTTTCTCTCCACCCAGTAGATTGGGCCTACTGATTTCATGAGCAAATGCTCAGAGCAGTGTGCTAGGACTGTGGGTACAGAACACAGTCTTCGGGTTTATGCCACTGTAAACATTTCACAGGGTGCTTGGGGGCGGGGGGAGGTGGGGACTGTCTCCAGGAGGCTAAAAAGGTGGCTTGAGCTTTTTCCTCCTTCTCTTGGAACTCTTAATTCCTTATACCATATCGATGTTTTTCAAACTTGTTTTAAACTTCATCTCACAGTAAAAAAATACGTTTTACATCATGACCCACTATGAACACACACACGCACACACACACACACACACACACAAATACAGATCTGCTATATCCATATACACATGCATAAGTAAAAGGGTCCCAAAACTTGAGGTGCGCTTTTATGTTTTCTGTTCTTACCTATTTACATTTAGGTGTTCTTTTAAACGTTGTCACAAACCACAGCGCAGACGCCATGACCTCTAATGCCGTTCAGCCACAGTTTGAGAAATATCCTGTGCCCAACAACCCATTTAAATGACTGTTAACCCTCCTCTAAGGGTGACGGGATGAGTGGACACTTGCAGTCTGTAGATCTGTTTAAAGTGACAGAAGCTTTAATGTCATCTTCTTTTTCTCTCTCTTTCTCTTTGACCTGTATTTGGTACTTCCGCTTGGTTGTAAGTGGCTGAGGCGCCATCGCCCTTGTGTTGGATACAGAGGTACAGCCCAGCGGGTGAAGAGGATTCAGGAAGGAGCCCGTTACTGCCTTTCATTTAGACTGCACCAGGCATTTTTGTTAGAATATTGTTATTGCTCTTAGGAATATTTTCTGTTATTATTTCACTGTCCTTCTCCCCCTCCCTCCCCATTAAGCCATACTTATTCAGGGCCTTCCTACTCAGCCATAGCAGCAATCTTAGAAAAGAAGTGAGGGGAATTTGGCTAATTAGATGTGGTCCCTTAAAGCTTTCTCCCCTTACTCTTGAGATTTGATTCTGCTGTTTTGATGGAAAATGACCTTCTGCTAACCTTGAAGTGCCATCTTAAGCCCTAGTGTCAAACTGTCTCCTTTTCAGCCACAGCTTCGTCCCTCTACGTGTAGCTGTTTCAGACCAGGTTCCTTTGAGCGTGGACTGGACGTGTGCGCCCAGGGGAAGGGATGCCCTGATCTCTGCATCCCACGTCTGGCATCATAGCGGCTCTTGCATGTCTCAGTGTGCATCTGTTGTTGTTGTTTTCTCATTTTATTGCCTATTCTGGGCCCCCTAGTAAGGCTTCTTTGTGCTCTGAATCATTCAGAGATGGCCAGACAGAACAGATGTGGTTTGGCTTTTTTTCTTCTTCTTTTCTTTGGGAAAAAGGTAGGATGGCAGAAGAAGATATCTAAATCAAATATCAGAACTAGAATAGTAGTAGAAAATAAAACCAGTGCTATTTGAGGCTATTCTCTACCGTATTTATTTTAGCGTATTTACCTCATGCATCTTGTATTACATAAACAATAACATTTGTATTTAGTAGATGATTTCTTGTAAATAATTTGTAAATAGTAAATAGTCCAAGGGATATGTGTGTGTATATCCCCCTTGAAACTTGAGCTGTCTGTTAGCTTAATAGTGATAGCAGCAGATTCCAGAAACTGATGCTGGAAAAGCTGTTATGACACACTGGATTGCAGACACATAAGTTCCATTCCTTTTGCTTCAAGACACAGATTTCTTTTTAACCTTCCCACTCCTAGGTTAAGAACAGCTTACTCTTACTTTTTCACACTTTGATTCTTCTTCCCAACACCCCCATTTAGAGTTTGATGAGGTACAGTCTAGTGTATTTGTATAAGTTTATATTTTGCCACGTGCACACATTTGTTTTGCATCAAGCATGTGTGCATGAGACACTCAGTCACTGTGGAAGAGAACAAAGAGGACCTCCTTGCCCAAATGCAGCTCGAGGTCCTGTTCCCATCGAGTGAATGACCATTGACTCAAAACCGTGAGACTCATACGTTGTAAAATGTGCCCTGAAGGTGACCGAGGTGCCCAGGTTTGCTGTCGTATGTTATGCTTAGCCGAGGAAGGGTTGAGTGGATGTTAAGATCTCTCTGAAGAGTTGAGTCACAGGTACTACTGGCTCCTGAGGACGAAGAGAAGGGCAAACAGAAGGGCAAGCCAGCCTATTGTATGCGTCTGTGAATGAGAAGCTGAGCTAGAACTAATGCTGGCTTGAAGCCTTCTTGTTTAGGATTCTCCTGGCTCCTTTGGAGGACTTAAATATTTTGACTCTCAGGTCCTTGCCCCTCTCCCTCAAATCACTTAGGTGAGACGCAGGTGCACGTCCTTCACCTTAGCTAAAGTCACACAAGTGTATGTGGCTTGAGGTGAAGACGAGTTGGGTCACTTGATTCCCTGCAGAGAACCTGATCAGGTCATCGCATCCACCTCCCTTTGGTGACCCTCTTCTATAAACAGGAACAGGAATTCTTGCTACTGGATCCCTTTCATCAGGCGTCTTAGACTCACTGAATGAAAAGCCCTATAAGAAGGAGATGCAGCCCTTATAATAACAATACGATTGTGATGGCTATTTTGGGCAAGAGCAGCTTTGTGCCGCTCTTGATCTCCATCGACGTCTGCCATTCTTGCCCTGCCATTACCTTTCAGACTTCCTATTCTTAGAATCATTTGTGAGCCCTGGGCTTGGGAGATTGCAGCCCCCAAAGCTGGAATGCCTAGCTTGAGTGGAATGCAGACTGTCTGGCAGAGTGGAGGTTAAATAAAGTTTGCGTTGGCAGCCCCCTCTGCTCTTGGATGGGCGACAAGTAGCTCGGGTTGAGAGTGATGGCATGAGCTGCATGTGGTGCGGTACCAAATAGAGTCTCCTGTGTGTGAGTAACGTGGCTGATGGTTCATTCATCACAGCCACAGCCATGCCAGTCTCAAAATGGGACCTCCTAAGGAGGCCTCTGCAGTCTTAAACCTCAGCTAGTGACCGTATCACTCTGAAAAAATGCAGAGACAAATAAAGAATTAACGTTGAAACGCCTTGCAGGAACTGCAGGTTTGGCATACCTGCCCCCTCAGCGTTACTGACTCGTTTTTGAAAGCAAGACAAAGGGGTAAATTTTCCTTGTAATAAGAACAATTGCCAGTCAATCAACAAATATTTCACCTTGGGAAATTTTTGTTATGGGGAACTCTTGTGGTGCTTACAATTTAGTTGGAAAAGTCAAGCTGTAGATAACATGAGAAAATAATTTATGTTCCAGAGTGAAATTCTGGTGCTAAATCTGTGTTCTAGAACTGAGTGCCAAAGGAGGCCTGAGGAGAGAGAGCATTTCTGGCTGGAATGCTCAGGAAGGATTTCGTGGAGGAGGTGGAGTTTGAACAGGTTTTGCCAGAGGGACAGATTTCTGTTACTGGAACGGAGAAGGCCTGTTCCGTAAGGAGCAAAGCGCAGGCGAAGGGAGTCCTCAGGACAGGTCCTGGGGGCTTGAAGAGCAACTGGATATGTACAGGGTGGCCGGGGAGAGGGTTTGTATAAAATCACCAAACCCTGCACTCTGAAGGCTGTGTGCACACGTTACTGAGAAGTCCCGGTGCTTTGCACTGGAGGACAGTTGGAAGGGTGCAGCCTTCCCCAGAGCCAGAGGCCCCTTTAATGCTCTGTTCTAAAGCCCCTTATAATACCACACGTGCCTCACAGCAGACACTCAGTGAATAATTACGGTAGCATTGTTACTCATCTTCAAATTCTGTGATCCCAAGTTGTTGATTGGCTTGCTTTCACCTGTGAGAGTCGGTGCTCACTTGGCTTTGCTCTGTTCTGATTGCTCACGTGACTCACGCCTCGCTGCGTCCTTCCCTGCAGGTTTACCTGACCCTTCTGTCTTCGACCACAGGTGGCTAGAGGTGCAGGTAGCTACTCTGACGTGTCCTCAGCGCTGGGTGCAGTACCTCCGGCTTCTCCAGGAATCCATCTGGCCTGGCGGGCTTTTGCCTGAGGGTCCTCGGCCCGCAAGGACCCAGGCGCAGAAGGCGGCTGCTGAGAAGCAGGCTTTGCAGAGCCTGATGGGAGTCCTGCCAGGTGACTGGACGCGGGGACTGACTGTGCCGGGGGCTCTTCCTTCCCAGCCGGCTTCGCCGCCGTGGCCCACCCCCCTCCCCGTTTTTTAAAAGGGCCTGGCCTGGGGCTGAACTCAGAAGTTTGTTGGCCCACCGTTTCTGAGGCTGACAGGACAATGGTCAGGACTTGCAGCAATGCTGAGGGAACGGGGAGGCTCACTTCAGGGCGGGCCTGTTCATTTTCCCGCCAGGTGAAGACTTCTGGCTCTCTGCCGACTCACGGCATTTTGGACCAGGGAAGAAAATGATACAGGTCCTGCAGAAGCTGAGCTTGCTAACTTGGGGCCAGTGAGTGAAGTGCATGGTCCTCAGCAGTAGATAAAAACAAATTCTGAAAAAGGTTTTTTCCCTTTGCTTTATGTGGTTTTTTTGGAGGGCGGGGAAGGCAGTTTGTTGCCAGTGGCTGTGCTGGGGGAAGCAGGGTGCAGTAGTGAACTCTTACCCTTGGACAGTGTTATTCACTCTTATTAACCTCTGTTCTCCAGCCTAAACTGTTGTATCAGAAGTACCTGCACTTTAGTGACGGGTTACCAGATTGTTTCTTGAGGCCCATTCTCATTTAGATACCTAAAGTTAAGAAACATTTTTCTTGGCTTTTCCCTGTTTTCTGACGATTTTAGTTCGGCTGTGTGGTTCAGAGGTGTGCCAGAAGTACCCAGTATGATTAAAGACAGCAGATATCTTGAGGAGACAAACCCCTTAGAAGCTAAAGCTTCAGCGGTGACACTGAAACCACATCTGTTTCTCCTCTTCAGATATCGTGGTAGGAATCCTTGGGGTGAACAAATGCCGGCTGAGCTGGAGTCTTGTCTTGGAGTCACTGCAGCAGCCCCTCATCAACAGGTGGGCACAGCTGAAGTCGCCTCTGGTCTGAGGCATCTCGGGTTTCTGGGTGAACAGCCTCACTGAGAGGAACGGTGCCGCAGTCTCTCCTTGCCCTGGGCCCTGGCCCCAGAGTGTGATGACCAGGTCCACGCACGCTGGGTAAAACCCACTCTGCTGGCTTCTGAGCAGGTGTCAGGTGGCCGGAAGCTGGTGGGACCAGCCACCGTTTGCATTTGGAAGAACTCGATGCAGGCCCCGACGTGAGCTACTGAAAAGGCCCTGTCAGCCCCCAGGCCTGTTCTTCCTGACACCTGCCTGCCCCTGTGAGCATCTCGAGAACAGCCCTTGGCCTGGGCAGTACTTTCAGCATGGGTCTTTGCCTGATGCGAGGTAGACAAGATGATGAGTCGGCCTCTGATAAGGGGACCAGAAATGCTGGTGCTCCCTCCTCGAATAGCACAGAGAGGTCAGTGTTCCCCTGGCTGGTGCCTTGGGATGGAATCTTCTGCACGTGTTGAGTGCTCGTCCACTCCCCCTCACCCCCCGCCCTGCAGCACCCCGTGTCTATTAACTCTCGCACCTCAAGGCTCCTGGCTTTACCTCATCACAGGTAACCTGAAAATTCTTAGTAAGTTGTTATCACAGGGATTTTTCCCTCCCTTAGAGTTCTCCAGAGCAGTGCCAATGTGCTCATGTAGCTAGCTATAAAGCAATGCAGAATTTCCTCACATCTAGTCTCAAGTACCATCTCCACCTTCACTGGGGCCACAGCCTTTGTGAGCTCAGCAGACTTTTATTTCATGGCAGAGGCTTTGTCCAGCTGTTGGTGTTTGGAGTCCACTAAGGCTATCGGTCGAGGGGAAAGGGGGAGGGAAGAGAAATGTCATAAACAGGATCTGGTGTCCCTAGACCGAGCCAGACCCTCCTCCAAGTTGTTTTGTTCATTTGTTTCAGGCACTTGATTTACTGCCTTTGGGACATCATCCTGGAATTCTTGGATCTCGGTGCCTCTGCTGAGGAGTCCGCCGTGACCAGCTCCGCCGCAGACTCCCCAGGCAGCCCCAAGAAGATGGGCATCTCCCCTTAGCCAGAGGTTATTCACCCATTTCTTCGAAGGTTAGGAAGGGAGCATTACTCTGCCACCCGGAGACCAGGCAGGAGGGCTGTGCCTCTGGAACTGGGTTGTGGCTCAGAAGGCCTGGGGTCTCAGTGGCTCAGTTCTCCCCCAGCTTATACTCCATTTGTAGCAGGCGATGAGGGGGTATATGTACCAATTGCATGCATACCCGTTTCCATGCCTCTTTGGTGGTGTTTGGACTGTTGCTGGTGGGTGGATCCTGCTTCCTTTGGAAAAGGAAGCTGTGAGGTAGAGGAATGAGCCCCTTTTGCCTCTCCTTTGCCCTCCTCGCTAAGGTGGTTTGCCGACAGCCTGGCCCTGTGCACACGTGTGCCTCACCCACCAGCGCACGCTCTCGGGAGACAAGGAGAAAAACCACGGCCAGATCTTCCTAGAGGAGAAGACAATCTTCTGAGTTCTCTGTTCCCACCAGGAAACTAAAAATTCATTCGGCGCCACTCTTGAAAGCCAGACCCCTGGTCCTACCTAGCTTCCCAACAGCCCCACAAGAGGGAGGGAAACCTTTCTCAAGGCACTCCTTCCAGCACACCGGCCCCGCAGAGGGTGTCACTGCAGGCTTTCTCCCTGGGTGGCTGCACTCTTCCTGTCCCAAAGACCTCAGCGCAGACCGACAACACTTCTGGTAGATCCGTCCCACCCTCCATACCCTCTCCTGAAAGACAGCTGCACCGCAGGTTTTCTTTACTAGCTTTCTAACCCCCTCCCCAAGAGCAAGTGAGTTTTGACCTTTGTGGCCTTCTCTGTCTTTCTTCAACCCAGTTGCATGGCAAGTTGCATATTCAGCCCAGAGCTGCCCAAGGGAAGGGAAGCACTTCCTCCTTGTCTGAGAATGCCCAGAGGAGTGAGGGTTCTCTCTCTGCAAGTCTCTGGCAGGGAACTTTAACTCTAAACCAAGAACATTAGCAACTTACCCAGAAACAGCTTTTTACTTCCTGTTCCTTCAGGATCTAATTAGTCTTGAAGAGCACCAGTGGTGAAAGCAAAGGCATGGCGTCCATTAGAAAGACGGACAATTCGTAGAAATTGGTGGAAGGAAAGGAGGGACAGACAGCCAGGAGGCAGGCGCTGCACGTAGGTCTCGCGCCGGGGTGGGGGGGGGGCGGGGGTCGCTCACCCTCGTCCCTTTAGCTTGCACTTGCTGGGGAGCGCCTGCTGCCACTGAACTGGGACCCTCCAACTTGGAGGAGGGTCTTGGGGTTGGACTGGCGAGAACAGGATGGGTCTAGGACAAGCTTCAAGGTTCTCTTAGATTAAAACGGCTCATGGGAGAAAGCTGTGAAATCTTTCTGCTTCCCCGCACCCCACCCCGGAAGGCTTTTAACTATCAAACATGTTCTGAGGTAACGGGGCTTTAGCGGTACTGTTGGTGCCTAAAGGCAAGGGGATGAACAAGGTCATGTCACTTGGTTCCTTCTGCCTTAAAAGTTGATTGCTACAGTCACTGTATGGCTCCAGAGTTCTCAGAGCCTCTCCCACCCTGGGCACTCACAGGAGAAGCCGCTCAGCATCTCTCCCTGTGGTAAGTGTCTGCGGGGTGGGGGATTGCGGGGGGTCCCACCTGACACTGCGCTGCTCCGCCACCTCCCACCACCAGGGCCAGGCTGCTCTCCCGGAGAGGTGGGGGGCAGCCCCGCGCTCTGCTACCCTTCTCTCCCCGTGCTTCGCTCTCAGGTGTACTTGCCACCTATATTGCTTTGAATCTCTGCTACTAGTTCTGGCTCAGATATGACACAAAACCAGTATACAGGCTGACACACCGTTAAACCCCTATAACTGTAAATTCTAAGCAATCTTTTGATACTTCCAGCCCAAAGAACACTTCCTTGTATTTCGTGTTCTATAAGAGACCCCACCTCCATACTCTCTGCCCCAAAAAGATCAGCTGTCTGCAGACCCTCCTTCTACCCAGAAGGGAAATAATGGATATCATCAAGGAAATAATCAAACCCCATCTGGCTCTGAAACGACCTCCCATGTTTAGGTAGTAGGTTCAGACGAGAGATAAGCATTTGGGAGAGAGCCACAGGTCTCAGGAAAAGATACTCCAGCTGAGAGAGTGAGTGATGAATGAAGAATTGGACCTACGCTAACCTGGAACATTCGTGATTCTCCTACCCAGCCCATTCATTTCCAACTTCCACTCGTCCTTTGCTCATGGCGGCCAAGAACAGTTGTGAGGTCCTGGGCGGAGTAAAACTGTGTGTCAACATGGTCCCTGGCTATATGAGTTAGGTTGCTTTAGGCTGAAATTAAATCACTAGAAACATTTATTGTCTTCCCTCAGATCAGTACCTGAGTGGGTGAGGCCCAGGGCTTGATGGATTCAGCAACTCTAACCTCATAGAGGGCCCAGATTCTTCCCATCTTTTTGCTTTGCCCTTGTAAACATGTTAGCTCGCCCTCAGACTGCCGACTCTCATGGTTGCTGCAGTTCAGGGCATCACATTCACATATAACAATATCCATGAGAGAACGGGGGCATCTCTCCCATGTTTTCTTCTAAAGAATGAGGAAACCGTTTTCCAGAAGCCCTCCAAGATCCCTCAGCTCGTGACTCGTTGGCCAGAACTGCCCGCCCCTAAGCCAGCCCACTGACATTGAGCATGCGTGACCACGACTGGCTCATAGCGGTGTTTGTCGCCCAGGGAGGTCACTCTCCAGGAAGGTTAGATACCTGAAAAAACAATTAGATGTTAGCAAGGAAGAAGCAGAGAATGGGTGTTGATAAACAGTGTCAGGTGCAGGGGCCATCCTGCCAACATCACCAAAGTCCCCGGTGCTCTAAAAATAACAAACCAGCTAAGGGTAACGTTTGCGGAAGGTGCCACGTGAAGCACTTCATGTATGTTACCTTACGTAACCCACACATCAGCCCTGTAACGTAGTTCGACTCTGTCCCCATTTTATAAGGGAACATGAGGCACAGCGAGACGGTGACCTGCCAGTCACTTGAGGGAAATGGCAGAGCTGAGATACAAATCTTGTCAGTCTGCCCTCAAGCCCACACACACTGCCATTGTGCTAATCTGCCTTTCTTCTTACAAAGCAAAATAAGACGGGTTCTCCCTTGGAAGGAGCCTGTGGTCCAGTAGACGTCTGCGGTAAAGGGTCAGGGAATACGTCTTTCAGGCCGTGTGGCCCCATGGTGGTCTCCGTTGCGGCTGCGCAGCCCTCCCACTGTGGTGTGAAAGCAGCCACAGGCAGGGCGTGTTCGGGTGACGGGCTGTGTTCCCCGCGCAGAGGGCAGCCGGCTGGGTTTAGCCCCGGAGCCGTTCGCAGCCCCCTCGTCTAGCGAGAACAGTGCGTGCTGAACTTGAGCGTGTGCGTGAGTCACCTGGCGCCCTGGTGAAGGCCTAGCGAAGCGCATTCGCACGAGCTCCCAGACGTAGCCAGGGAGCGTGCAGGCCTTAAACCGCACCTCAAGTGTCGGGGGTTAGAACGGGGACGCCGCCTCCAGCTGGGTGCAGTTAACGCACCACTAAATATACAGGAAGGGCACTTAATTGAGACTGGGGAGCCAGGGAGAGCCTGAGGTGATAACATCTGAGTTGACTCCTAGAGGATTAACGGGAATTAGCCGGCGCAGGAATGGGGCGGCGTCCAGGCGGAGGGAACGGTGCACCAGGTGGGTAGAGATACGGAGAGTAGTCCTCGGAATACGCATCCTGCCCGGCCTCGCTCATCTGAGGCGCCCCGAGCGGCCAGGCCCACAGGACAGATTGAATGGCGGTCCAGGGGCCCGGGGTGGCCGTGTAGCGGGTGCGGAGGTTCCGCTTCACGAGGGGAAGCCGTCCTGGAGACCAGTCTGCAGCAGTGTGAGTATCTGTAACCCTGCTGAGCCGCACGCTTAGAAGTGGTTGACACGGTAAATGTTGCGTGTATTTTACAGCAATCCAGAAATTTTAAAAAACGGTTTTAAAGACAGAGCTGCGTGCGGCCCAGCACAGGGCAGCCCGGTGTGTGGGAAGGGAGGGGCGAGCGCCGAGGCTGGAGCCCCGGGGAGTCAGGCGGAGGGGGCCTGTGCGCACGAGGGCCCGGCGGGTGAGGGACCTCGGTGGGTTCCCTCTGCACGGTGGGGGTCAAGGAAGAGTCCCCCTGAGAGCGTCTCTCATCTGCAGGCCTGCTAACGGCAACGGGGGGAACGGGGGGCTCGAGCACAGGCGCGCGAGCGGCCCGGCCTGGTCCTGCCGCTGGGACTCGGCTCCTGCCTCAGCCCCTTCTGACCCCTTCCTCCCTGCCAGCCTGTTGCCGCTGCTGCCTGCGTATGACGTGGTGGGGTCCTCGCCCTGCCACCTGGTCGGCTGTGAGGCTGCCATGTGGTGGGGGTAACTCACCTGCCCCGAGACTCAGGTCTCGTAGAAAAAGGGGCAAAAACGTCACAACCCTCTTGGGAGTCGATTGAGATCACGTGTAAGAGCAGGCTTGCAAAGCGCCGGTGCCCCGCGGGGACGCATCGGTGCCGTTACCGGCCCCGCCTCAGCTCCTGGGGGAGCCGTGGGGCAGCCTGGCTTCCGGAGGCCCCGCCGGCCGCGCTCAGGAACCTGCCTTCGCTCCTCGCCGTCCTGCGCGCTGGAGGGAGGGGCGTTTCTGAGGGGGAGGAGGGGAAGGTTAGCCAGCCCTGCGGGCTACAGGTGGGAGCGGGAACCGGGAAGGAGCCGTAACGGGAGGGAGGGAAGCCATGATGCTGTGCTCACTGAAGCCCCGCTGGGCGAGCTGCGCCACAGCTTGGCTCCTCTGTCTGCTTTCCACCGGGAGAGCCAGAAATCAGAACAAAGCGCTGAAGGCGGAAGGGTTTCCAGCCAGCCGACTGCGTCGCTCCTCTGCGGTGTACAGGGTGGGCAGGCTGCCACGCACAACACGCTGGGGCTCGGGGAGCCGGTGAGGGGCGGCCAGCCCACGCGGTACTCCCGCACCCCCTTCTTAGTGCACAGACACGGCAGGGAAACGCGAACCCGGAAGAATGTGCCAAGCCAGAAACAAGTGCAAATCATCCTAACGTTTCCCTGCTGTGAGCCGGCAGCAGCGGGGTTGAAGCAGAGGCAGCACGAAGCGGTGGAGGAAGTTCGGGCGCCGGCGGCCCCCGGGGCACGTGCGCGGCCCTCTTCTCAGGTTCGCTGCGCCCTCCCGCCGCGTCCCGCGCCCTCCCACCTGTCTCTGGTCTGAAAGTACCTGTGAACTCGGCTTTTCTGGAAGTGCACACAAGCAAGTGATAGGATACAGAGAACTACTCCTGGCTTTGATGTCTTCACCAGCAGGACAGAGTCTGGTTTCCCCACACATCTTGATACGGCAGACCTCACCCAAAGGCGCTTCTCTAGGGGCCGCTGGCACACTGTTTCTGGGTGTGGAGGGCTGGAGGGGAATGAAAGAAAAGTAATAGAATCAAGATCCAAACTTAGAAAACATTTCCTAAGTGACGTTATCTACTCATTTTAATCCCAGATGGGCCTCTTTCTCACCAATGTTCGTTTAGGAAGTGCAAGCTAATTTTAGTATTAAAGTGTCATAACGGTTAAGGAGGTAAATCTGTGGCTTATATATAAATAATCCAAACTTTGACTTTTTCTCAATTGAAGTGTAGTTGATTTACAATGTTGTGTTAGTTTCAGGTGTACAGCAAAGTGATTTGGTTATACGTATATATGTGTATATCCATTTTTTATGTTTCGATTATTTTCATTATAGTTTATTACAAGACATTTAATATAGTTCCCTGTGCTATACAGGAAATCCTTGTTGTTTATTTTACATGTGGTCACGTGCACACTTCGACTTTTTTTTCTTCCCCATATGTTCCCTGTTACCGTTGCACTATATTATTATGACCAATGGAGAGTGGGTCATACTTACTTCCAGACACTTGGATTAATCAATGGGGGATAAAGACCAAGACAGATAAACACAAAAGTCTGAGATTGCAGATAAAGGCACTATCGTGACCACAGAAGCTGTGACTTCTCTGTGCTGGGTATAGCATTGTGTGGTGATCTATAAGCTCGGGACATCAGCCCTTTTGCCTGTGCCCCTTGATAAAAGAATCATTCTGCCCCTGTAGCTGTCAGAAAGATTTACCATGATTTAGCAAAATGTCTGCATTTCATTTCATATCTTGCCATTAGGGAGGACAGACCTTATTGAGGAAAAAACCAGCCCTTTCTTTAGAGTTTATATCCTTTACAAATACATGGAGTCCAAATTCAACAAAGTGATGGCAAACCAGATTCTTTCAAGAACAGTGAGGGCAACGTTCATTAAGGCTTCATGTGTCTCTAGGAGAATCATGTGGGCTTGGTTGGCAGTAGGACTTTTACTTGGGGACAGAATGTATTATGGAGTTGGTTTAGCCAGGAAGTTGGATGAGATAGTTTCACAGAAGTCTAGGGGCTTGTGTTCTGCTCTCTCCTGCTTCTGTCCTTTGGCCCATGCTCTTTCTCCAGGTAGATTCCCTTCCTTCCTCCAGCTGCGCCTGGGTGGGCACCCTCTATCTGTCAGAGCCATTCAAGTTCAACCTTCTCCTTAAAGCTTTATCTGATTGTGCCACTCAGAGTTATCTATCAACATGCTGCCTCTCAGGTCCTTGTGCATACATGTGGGGTCTTCAGCAAGAGGTTATAATTCTTCAAGGGCAACGAACGTTGTATCTGTCCTACTCCCGTTATATCCCGCTGCCTTCTCAACGCTTTTATCTACCTAGTGCAAAATAAATACTGAAGCTCGTTTAAGGACTATTATGCTTATCAACTCTTAGGAGGTAAAGTATGTGAATAAGTTGAATGAAAGAAGAATTTGCTGGGGACAAAAGCTGGAGAAAGGGATGAGGCGGAGCCAAGTTTTCCTTTTTAGGACCTTATATCTTTATTCTAAAGCAAATATCAAATGAAAGAAGTTCATTTTTCTATTGCCAAAACCCACACAGTTTTATAAGAGTGCTGTTTGCCGTCTAAGTATGTAGGCCGTAAGGTTCTAAAACTATACACTTTTTAAAGAAAATTGGTCCTGATTTGAAAATGGTTTCTAAAATGATCCAGCCACAAAAACACCCAGCATACCCTGTTTACTTTCCAAGTCCCCCACCTTCACCTACTCTTTACCTCACTGGGATCAGAAGACAAAACAAAAATCTGCCTGCAAGAAATATTCTCAACTTCTTCCTGCCCCTGACACAAATTTGTAAGGAATGCAGTTTCCATGAGGAGAAAAACAGCTTTCTCTCCCACTTGCTTTCTGGAAATCCTTTGGTCCCAGATCTAAAATTCTCTATTTCACACCTTCTCTAATAGTTTAAGTCATGTCTAAGATACGGCAAGGAAAGCTCTTCAAAGACACAGTAATAACCATGAAGAAAAGGAAGCCTAGCATAAATGCCTCTTCACTCTCACAGGTGTTTGCTATCTTCCCCACCAAGTTTGCTGCTGCAACTATTTGCCCAAACACAGATCAAAACCGGGCAGCTGCCATCAGAATGAAAACTTAGGAATCTAAGACATCCAAATTAGCTGCAGGTCAACATGAAAGTCGCCTGCTGTTTCTGGGCCCCAGAAGGAGCCTCCAGGCCATGACTTGAAAGAGGGCAAGCGCAGGTAAAGGAGGAAGAAGTTCAGTCTGAATTAAGACAGTGATGCATTTCGTGAAAAGTAAGAAGCTCTAGACAATGTAGTGCTTGGGTCATGTATTATCTTAAAGTCGGCCCACGGAAGAAGGATCCCATCTGCTGTGGAACGAAGTCCATTCCTGTGCCAGTGCACATTTGCACAACACATGATGTGAAATAGTCTCTGGAGCCAAGATTGGTTGTGTATCCACCCCGGGGCAGGTTGGTCAGTCTCCAGTGTAAACCTCCTTGGGATTAAGCAAGCACTTATTCCACTGTAGAGCACAAGGTAATTAATACCAGATCTGTTCCAGACAGCTTTGTATATCCTGCATATGGGTGAGGACCCAGAAAGTTTCCTTTTCAACGATCTGTTTGGATGAGATAGAAGCTGTTGTTTTAATGTTTGAAACAGAATTTGCCCCCATATACAGGTGTGTGCCTTGCACAGATATGGGCTTGTGAGTGGCATACGGCATTTGCTTACAAGGCGAGAGCTTGTCTGGACAGATAAGAGGGGAGATAAGTATGCATGTGTGGAGACGGCAGTAATACTCATGGCCTCAATGCTTGAAGAGCAGGGCTGTGCACCTCCTTCTAGCAGTCTGGAGAGGATTGAGGTGAGTGAGAGCTTGTGTTTCAGCAGGCTCCGCGTACTGAGGTTTGGGATGTGGAAGAATGCCCACTGCTGGAGTGGAGTGACCTGAGGTCTATGTAAGATTAGGGTTTCTGTAGATGTTTCCCAAGTGATAGAAATTTTCCTCATCTAGTCTTGTTCATAGCAGGCAGCCTTGGACCAATAGTTTGCTTCACCCAATCCTTTCCTGTGTTTATTTCTGAAACCCTTTTCTTAAAAACCAAACTAAGTAAATAATAACAGGAAAAAAAATTTTTATAAAGACTTCATAGCTCTGTCATTTTTCCTTTCTTATGCAACTCAAAAATTGCTCTCTCTTTATTCCTTAAATTTTTCTCCTGTGTCAGCTTACCAGTCTTTGTGGGTTGACTTGGCTGTCCCACTCGTCTAATTGTCTCTATGATATATTAATATGGACATCAACTTAAGATTACAGGTAAACCTTAAATGTATGGTATTTCTTATACTTGACTCCATGTATGATATTCTATGAGGAAGATTGCCCTAGTATTCCCTTCTGTGAAATCAGAATAACCATCAACCCTAAGATTGAACATTTTCATAAATGCTTTACATGTTCCAAACTATTCACACAATGTTGTAGACAACATGCTTGTGTCCCTCCCACTGCAGAATTTTTATGTTGAAGCCCTAGCCCCCAGTGTGATGGTATCAGGAAGTGAGCCAGGGGGAGGTAGTTAGGTTTAGACGAGGTCATGAGGGTGGAAGCCCCCATGATGAAATTAGTGCCCTTGCATGAAGAGGAAGAGACACCAGAGCTTCCTCTCCTCACGCACATGAAGAGGTCACGTGGGCCCCCAGTGAGAAGGTGGCCACCTACAAACCAAGAGAAATGGCCTCAGGATGAAACCTACCTTGCCAGCATCTTGATCTTGGACTTCTCGGCCTCCAGAACCATGAGAAATAAGTTTCTGTTGAAGCCACCCAGCCTGTGGGATTTTGTTATGGCAGTCCAAGCTGACAGGACACACGACTAGAAAGGTTAGCCATGGGAATCTCTTCCCCTGACTTTAAGTCTGGGTTCTGAGACTCGGAGAGTTTAGTGACTTGTTGAATTTTCCATGGAAAACCTGTTGTAAAAATTTCAGACATTAGAAAATGCAAAACAGCCTCTGGAGATACTGCTGAAGCTTCCCTCTCCCTTAAATCATCTCTGTAAGTTCAACCTCCTAGAGAAACTTTCTGAAAACCAGGGAGAAAATGCCAAATAATTAATGCTCAAGTGGGAAAGATGCCATGTAAAAGCAGAAGTGGTTGCTGATTGTATCTGGTCATAGTTCTGTGTGCCTCTTACCTGCTGCCCTGAGAAGCAATGTGTAATGAAGAAGTTCCTTTTTAAGAAATGAAACATAATGAAACAGAAGTTTCCCTTGAATTGGCTGGGCTCAGCACACCTTGCTTGGACTGTATCCAGCTGTGCTCATGGAGCTGCACCTGGAGTAGGTCTGTCCTGACCTGCCCCTGAGGACGTGCCCGTCTGTCCTCTCCAGCGGCTGTAGAGCCCTTGGGGGCAGATTGTCTTGTGTACTGTGATTTCTCCAACTACTACACCGTGGCATCTCCCTAGTTTCCCCTTAAATGTTCTGTCGTCTCACAAATTCTCAGAGGCCATGGCTGGTTCCTTCATCCTCTCACACGGGCTCAGGACAGACTTTGCCTGCACACAAAAGCTTGATCTGTAAGTGGAGTTGGCAGCCTTCTTTTGTCAGTGAGTAATGTCTTTCTTTCTCTTCTGGTAGACTTGGAATCCTCAACGCCATCTGGCAATTTTCTCTCCATCTTCCTACCCACGATGGAGCCACACCCCTCAAACCCCCCTTAAAAGCCAGATGACAGCAGGAACCTTCCACTGAGCAGAGGTGAAGCCTTAGACGTCTGTCAGCACCCCCGCTGTAAAGATCTGCCAGCTTCTCAGATCAGTATGGGAGGAGGCTGTCTGAGTGGGTTTCATAGCTGCAGCAGGAACACCGGGCCCCGCCTCCCATGCCTCTCAGGCTGACCATCTCATCGGAGGTGCCGACATCCCCAGAAGCAGGCCCCAGACTGGCGGCCCTTAGCCAGGACCCATCTCAGAAGCACACACCCAGCTGGAGCCTCCTGGTTGCTGGGGTGAAAGGACCTCTCTATCACCACAGGAGGAATCTGATGAATTCTGGACTAAAAAGGGGTGTTGTTTTCCCCCAATGACAGACGTACTCTCTAGTCCCCAACCCAGCCCCTGGTGAAAGGTGTTTTTGTTTGTCTTTTTTACCTTTTTTATTACATTTTGTCTTGTTTATAATGCTTACCTGAAGTGGGAGGGAGCAGTAACACCCGAGGATGTGAATTATCTTGCAGTCAGTGGGGGAGATTCGGCCACCAGCACATGACAAGGGAAGGTAAGACGGGAGAGGAGCAGAGAGTCAGCTCCCCGGGGACTGGTTAGGTGTTCAGTGGCCGTAACTGACTGTTTCATCTCACAGGAACACACAACTCCATACATGGGTGCGGATCTCAGTCTTACAGGGAAGCACTCCTTGACACGGGAAAGCAGGTGATCAATAGCCCATGAGACCCCTATATAGATTGTTCCTATTTAACTCTTCAGGTGTATACAGGCAGAGAAAGAACCATTTCAAAGATGAGCTTTAAAAAAATCGCCTGACATTCTTTGGAATTGTTGTCACAGGGCAGTATATGGACTGTGAACAAATTCCCCCTCACCCCAAATCCACCCAGAAGGGAATGGCTGAAATGGGGAGGAACACACATTTGCCTGGGCACGGTGACCTTGAACAAACCTCTTCACATCCCTGGACTTTTCTTTCTTTCTTTCTTTCCATACAGAGGAGGGGCTGGATATTGGATGAAACCCTGTCCAGCTCTGTCACATCAGTTAAGAGAGCAAAGACGGTGACTTCCAGTCCCTGGCCAGTTTCTGGAACAGAGATGATGCTCTCTGAATGTTTGTCATCAAAACGAATGAATGATTATATTTCATCTTGACTCTTATCTCGGTAGAGATTTTCTTCCACTTCATTTGGGTCTCAGTTTGAGGAAAGAAGGAAGGAAGGAATGAAGCATGATGAAAGTGAGGGAGGAAAGAATGTAGCTTTGACTCTGAGAGGACTGTCTTGACTTTCTCTGGGCTCCTAGAAGAAAAGTCCCTATCCTCCATTTTCCCTCTTTAAGCCTGCCAAAATCACATGGATTAAGGCTACCATACAGCTTTGAGGAATAAGCCACACCCCCAGACTTCCACAGAGTCCAAGGACCTATTCATCCCCGATTAGCCTGTCTCGGGTTGATAATCAAAGTACACACTTTTGGTTTTCATTTTTCTAGAGTCTTTTCCATCAGCTCTCCTTCCATTTTATCTTTTCATCATTCCTCTGAGGAATGTAATACTTTACACATGTGTAGGACTTTCTAAATTATGAAGTATTTCATACCCAATATTTTATTTAGATCTTGACAATCACTTTTTAAGGTAATTTGGGGGAGTTATTAGTGTCTTCATTTTACTGAAAAAGAAACTTTTGCCCAAGGTCAGTCACCCACTTTTTCAAGAGGCAGCAGCACAGGGGTTAAGAAATAGTTCTGCCGACAGACAACCAGGTGTGAATCCCAGCTCTGCCACTGATTAGCTCTGTGTCCTTCAGTAGGTGGTTTAAAATCTCCGTGCCTTAGTTTTTTCATTCATTAAATGGGAATAACATGGCACTCTCGTCACAGAGAACAGGCGGGAGAAGGGGTTATATTTAGGATCCTTAGAACAAGCCCTAGCACACAGTGCGTTATAAATGTTTGTCGTTTTCATTGCCGAAGCCGAGACTAGAACCCGAGTCCCCCAACTTCCAGCTCAGGGATATTTCCACTGCCCCCACTGGTGTCATCCTCAGCGTGCAGACCAGAACCTAAGGCCATCCACGTTTCAGTGAAAAGCTCATCCAAGTCTCCGTTTATTGGGTCCAGAGCTAACATCTTCTGGAACTCCATTAAACAAAGCTGCTTCCCGTTGCTCTGGGCAGGGTGTCAACCCTCTAAAGTTTCAAAAGTTTATAAACCAAGCTCTCTCATCCAGTATTACTGACAGCCTGAAGGCAGACACTCCCGCTGTCCTGGGGAAAGGTCTTCTTCCTTCAGTCTTAAGAGACAAGGCTCAGGGTGACTTGTTGCTATGGTGATTCTCCTTCCTACCTCCCAGCATTCGCTCAGGCCAAGTGTCCACTGGAAAAGTCTCTCTTCTCTTCCTTCCTCTTGCCATTTTCATCGGTGCCAGACTACTTGATTCTGGACCATTGGTTTCTGACTCTCTGAGTACAAGTCTTGTCTTTTGCACTTTTATTATGTACTTCTTGCGAGTACGGACTATGTTGTTTGTGGCTTTGTACACTCCGTTGCACGTAGCAAATGCTCAGGACTCAGCAGGGACATAAACAGTGCTTAATTCATGAATGGACTGACTGTCTGAGGGATTGGTGGTGGGCTCTCCGAGTAGGTGACAATCATCCCTACCCCTTGGTTGCAAGTTCAGGTGGTCAGAGAACTTGCCCAGATGGCGTTCAACACCACAGTGCTTGAAAAGGGGAGACGTTTCAGGAGTTGTCTTGGGGGAGGGAAGAGAGTTCTCTGTATGCTCACACCAGGCCGGCTGCCACTGAGCCTCAGAACCTGGTCTGTGCCGCCGTCTGAGAGCAAGGCGTGTGCACGGAAAACGCAGGCGGAACCACAGCTCGGGGAGCGCACCAAGCCAGACGTGACCTTGTTCTTCAGTTAACAACAAGTGAAAGTCATCTGCCCCAGGGTCACTTGGCACCAAAGTCCCGCAACAGAAGGGGCTCCACTTAAAGGGCAGCGCAAATCCAGGGCATTAAAATAACCTGAATGGTGTTGTTTTCTGATCAAGTGCCTTTCCCTCTCGGGTTTGTGATTTTTGAGCCTAAGAATGTCTCCTCACAGCTCAGGTTTCTCTGCTGCCACCCTGGTCTCCGGCCTGGAATGTGCGCACTGGCCATTGAGGTCTGATGTAACTATGTCACAGTCCCAAAGTGGAGAGACATTATCTCATGGCCGGTGGCAGCGGGCGGGCACCGGCGTGCTGCTGGCAGCCCCGGCTCAAGGCGGCTGGTCCCGGGAGCGCTGCACGTCCCAGCTCTCAGTGGACAGACAGCCGGAGGCCCTCGGCTCCAATCTGTGCCCAGTAGGTTGGGGTCCTGCAACTCTTCCCGTCCAGAAGCAGCCACGGGGAAACACAGGCCAAGGTGCAGACAGGCTCACTTTTGGGCAATCACGTTGGTCCGCAGAAAGGCGGTCCCTGGTCGGGAGGCCCTTGAGCACCTGGAGGGCTCAGTCTGAATGCAGACAGCAGCTGGTCACACGACGAAAGACGTGGGCTCACGGCCACGCTGAGCTGCCACCCTTCCTTAGCTGGGCCCCTGCGGGCGATGGCTTCCCCCGCAGGGCAGGTGGGGCCTGGTGGCCTACGAGGAGCCATCCCTTTCAGCACTTGGAGGGGCCGAGGCCTCAGGGGGGACCATGCACCTCTTGTGCGCAAGAGAGGGCAGCAGGGCCTGGCCACTCGGTCGTGATGACCTTCTGGGTGAGGATCTGCCCCTTCCCGTGCAGCTCGGGGAGGAGGAGTGCGGGCGGGCCCTGGCCTCCTTGGCCAGCCTGCTCACTCTCTCACTCCGCCACCTCTGCCGTGAGAACTGCTGTGGCAGCCCAGCCATTGCCCAGGTGGGTCCCTCCCACTCCTGCCTCTGCCCCACCGACTCCTTCCAGACGGCTGCTCAAGCCTCTTCTCGGTGGTCCGGGGCATGCCTCCTGCTGGGCACAGCACGGAGCGCCCAGCCTCCAGGCCCCAGGCGGAGCTCCTCCAGGGCGGGAGCCTGCACCGCTGCTTCCATCCCGCACACAGCTCCTCCTGCCACCGCCCGTTACCGCCACATGTGGGCACCCGGGCGCCTTCGAGGCCCTTGCACGCGGAGACTGTAGTTTACCTGTCGGAGCCCCCAGTGCCAGGAGGCACGCTCACAACACTGACTCAAGAACACACCAGCTCCAATGGCATCCAGCACACTTGGCATCAAAACCCAAGATGGGATCCAGGGATGCAGCCTCCTTTCCCACGCGCAGCCTCCTCGCCTCCCTCCGCCAGGCCCAGCACGCTCGCATCGGGCCTCTGCGCGGCTCTCCTGCCCGCGCGTCTGCCCGGACATCCAGTGCTCACGCCCTCATCCATCTCTCCATCGCCATCCATCCGTCTCTCGCCAAATGCCACCTTCTCTTCTCAGAGAGGACTCTCCTGATCACGCTGTCTAGAAAACAGCTTTCCTCATGCCACAACCCCTGTCCGCTTTATTTGTCTTCCTAGCACTTATTACCAGCTGACTGTCATTACGTTATCTCACGCTGTAGGACAGTACACGACGCTACACATTTTTAGATTTTTTTTATCGTGCGTGACTGACCCCCGCAAGACTGCAAGCTCCAGGCGAGCCAGGACCTCGCTTTATTCCCAGCTTGTCCTTGGTGCCCACAGCAGTGCCGGAACGTTGCAGGCACTCACCGTTTGCTGAATGAATGGGTGGGGAAATGCATGAGCTGATGAACATTCCTTGGTAAAGTCAGGACCATTACGCGTGATAATGGGATGGGTAGTCAACCGCGGGATGATATGAGGCTTCATTTTAAAGAACCAAAGAGCACCAGAGCTGTAAAGGTCCTTGAAAGTCAGTCAACCCCCAACTGCACAGAGTAGGAACCTGAGGCCCAGGGAGGGAGAACGAATGCAGTGAACACTCGCAAGGTCAGTGTCTCTGACTTCTAACCAGCCGTCAGCTCTTCCTAAAACAGGGTCTGACGGGACGATTCATCCGAACATGTTCTGAGCTATCAATTTTCTACTGGTTTTGCATTCAAATGAGTTTTATGAGGATGAAAAACAAAACAAACACGAGAACAAGGCCAGCAGCGTCAAATTTCACCTCCTCACACCTTCAGGTGTCTTAAGAGGCATGACTGGAAAGCAAGCTTCTCTACCAATGTTGTCCAGACTCCCTTCAGTAGCCTATGACCTGCACAAACACTGGGACATCGCCTGTGCATTCTTCCCGACCTTTGTGTGCTAGGCGGGACCCTGCAGGACGGTCTGCATTTGGAATAGAGGAAATCTAAGCCTGTGCCCAAAGCTAAGCAGGGGCTCTGGGCCTCTGTTCGCCCTTCTCCCTGGACACCTGTGGAATCTGACTGCAGCCACTTTAGATGGACGGGACCCACTCAGTGCTGCCCATTGGACATCAGCCATTCTAGACATTCCTTTAAAAAAAAAATTCTCCAGGGGCTTCTAAGAAAGTCCCAGCCAGTCAGAAGCCTTCTCTCCCAGCTGGCCCTCCAGGGTGACTGCCCCCTTACTCTCCGTGTAAGATTGTGTTCGACAGCAATGGAAACCAACGGTTCAACACCGATCATTTCTTGGCAGGACAGATTGGCATGAGACTTGTCCCAAAACAAAATAAGCCCTTCAGGGAAGTATATTTCAAGCTGGGCTCACGTTCCCAAGCCTCTGAGATTCTTACATGGCTGACACAGGAGCCGAGGGCAGCTGAGCTCCAGCAGAGCCAACAATGATCGGCAGTAACAGGACGGCGGCGAGGGGACACTCAGGGCCGGGTGTGTTCCTGAAGGGCTCAGACAAGGGTAACTGGAAACGCCGCAGACCTCGTCCTGGGGAGAGCCTGTCTACACTGCAGCCTGCTCTTCTCAAATGGCCTCGTCGGTGACTTCAGTCCTGGAGGAGGGGTGTGGAGGTCAGAATAGCACCCCTTCCTTTCCCTCCACTTCTTTTTACTTCCCAATTCCTCCACAATTCTTTCTCACCACCACCGCCTTTCCCACGGCTGTATGTGCCACTTGGGGGAGCTGTGTGGACCTTCTGTCACCAGGGAGCATGCCATGTCATCTGTGCCTGGAAACTTGTTCCATCATACGACTCTGATCGTCTGCATCCTAGGTTGCTATAAAGCCTTGCTTTCTAGGCTTGGTTCCAGTGCGGGCCCACAGCATGGCTCAAACATCAAAGGTGGAAAAGGCCCCAGGGACATCATGGTTCTCGGCGCCCTGGGAGTAACCAGGCCACTTTTGAGCTGCATCTTCCGAATGCCCACCAGAGGGCGCCCGAGACCTCCGGAGTCAGGCCGCGGCCGGGGCCTCAAGGCCAGCAGGTGGCGCTGTTGCCTCAGCCACAAGCAGGGAGCGGTCTCCGCCGGGCGCGAGGGCAGCGTCCCCGTGGCGGGCAGGTGGCGCCCCTGCGGGCGGAGGGCGATCCCAAAGGAGATGTCGCCGCGGCCCCACCAAACGCGGCTTCCCCGCCTCAGAAGCACAGCCAGGCCCTAGCTAGCCTGACTCGATGGAAAGCTCCAGGTAGGAACCGAATTCTCGGTTTGGGGTTCTGGCTGCGCAGCTGCTTTGCCGGGAGGCCTGGAAGGAAGTCATTCATTCTCTCTCCCCGCAGCTTCTTCGACCTTCCATGTGTTCGCCCAACATAAATTAAAGCCATACTCTAGGACCAAGTGGGCTCAGGACTTAGGAATGAAAAGGACAAGCCCTGTGCTGGACAGCGTCTTGGTGGGCAGGATGGGGAGGGGCGTGGGGAGATTCTAGACGGTCTGCAAGCTGATGTGGGCAGAGGGGCAGCCAGAGCAGAGGCGGCCAAGGCAGCCTGCAGGCTGAGCGGGCGTGTGTGAGTGACAGGTGGCAGGAAAGGAGCCGGGTGAGGACGCGGGACCAGACGGGGGCTTCAGGCTGGGTCCAGATGTCCCTCCGCGGGTGTCAGGGTCCACATGCTCTGGGCCAGGGAGCATCGCTAAGAGCACGATTTATTTACAGGTGCATGAATCTGCACTCACTAGTTGATAAACAAGTAATCCCCAGGGTGAGGGAGAAGGGGGAGACACCCTTACAAGGTCCACCCTCTGCTGGGTTTACCTGGACCCAGAGCCCTCTCCAGGCACTGTTCTCTCTGCTTCCAACCTGACCAAGAAATACAATAGACTCAGTAGGTTGTGGACTTGTCAGGATCTAAAACTGAAGAGCCGCTGTATATTTATTTAGCAAGATAAATATGCACATGCATTATTTATGCAGAATAAGTAAAGAATTTATAAAGCCACATATTGTCATTTATTCATCAAGACAAAGGTGCAGACCCACATTTTATAGATAAGAAACGTGAGACTCAGGTCACAGAGTTCATAAATGGTGGCACTGGCACTCCCGTCCGGGCTTTCCGATCCCTCCTCACCAGGGTCCTTATGGAACTGACCACCAGCTGGGGAAGTGAAGTCTGGCGTCGCTGGTACCCAGAGATATCAGATCCCTGGTTTCAGTTTTCATTCTAAAACCCCTGTCCGTCCAGCATGAGCACCAGCTGGTCCCAGCGTCGAGGATCGCAGTGCACCGTGGGTTCTGGAGAGCCTGGAGGGATTTTCACGTGTCCCCCTGTCTGGGGCACCGTGGCCAGGGCAGTAGTCAGGTGGGCCGTGCAAAGCTCTGTTGGCATCCGGGACAATGTTGCAGGGAGGGCCATCCATGAGTGTCTGTGATTTTGTGGACCCAGACACTTGGTCTCCAAACAGAAAACAGCCTGAAATTTCATTTTTTAAAGTCTCTGCTACAGAGATCCCTTGCCAGTGTATTGAAATTAATAGAATGTTTTTAATCAACTAAGTGTACTGAGTGCTGTGTAAAGATCCCGGAAGGAATAAAGCCCACCAGTGAGGCAGAGAGAAGTGGAATTCTAGCAAAGACAAGTGAAGGACCCCACACTCAGCATCACTGGAAAGAAGCTAACTCCTGCAAGAGGACAGTGGTGGGGGCAGACCGTAAAAACAAAAAGAAAAAGCAGTTAACAAATGACATGACATGGTCCATAAAATAACAGGTAAATTAGCATCAGATTTCCAAGAATCTGTGAGTTGAGCACTTAAAGAGACCAGCTCTCTGAAGCTCACAATCTGGGATGACGGTACTGCACCCCATAGAGGGGAAACAACTTGCTCTCATAGAAATAGCTGCCGTCAGCTTGGGCTCACAGCAGGTCCAGCCCTGGTTTCGGTGCTCTATATGAATTAACTCATTTAATCCTCCCAAAGAGGGCATGGAGGACGAGGGTTTCCCCCATATTTTCAGATGGCGAAATGGAAGCTTGGGAAGGACAAGTAACTTGCCAGCTCATCTAGTCGTAAGTGGCAGAGCTGGGATTCACATCCACGTGGCCCAGCTCCTAGGCCATCCTCACAATCACGGTACTTTGTCACTGGGTCCAAGAACCAGCGCAAATCAGTAGCAGAACCAACGAAGCCCCGATACTCCACTCCTAGATCCTGTTCTTTCCACCGTGGCACTCTTCCCTGGTCCTGCAGCCCCTCTGTCAGGGATGCTCTTCACCCAGATCCCCAAGGCCTGCTCCCTCAATTCCTTCTCTGACCACCCCAGATAATGCAGCTACCCCCTCCCACCCCGTGCACCCCGGCACGTCCGACACCCTTGGCTCTGCAGTTACCACCACCTACTTGTGCTTCATGTGTCTTCTCCCCTAAAACGCATCGTCTGAAGGCAGTGTCTGTTGTCCTCAGAGCCACGGCCCCGGCACATATGAGCATTCAGTAAACAGTCGATGAATAAACAAATGAGCAAGTGGTAGATAAATTCCCAGGCCCGTAGCGGAGAACTCAGGTGCTCTGTGCCCCATGCTGAGGTCGCCCTGGGCTCCTTGTGTCTGAGATGCTACCCACACGCCCAAACCAGGCCAGATGCTGCCTCCTCTGGAAACCTGAAGCCTTCCACCATCTGAGCTACTGGTGAGATTCATTCCTCGAGGTTTAATGTCACATCTCCACGAATCTTCTCTTCAACTGTGGGTATTTCTGAAAGGGAGAACATAATACGTCAATGAATTATCGGCCATGGACACTCCTGAATATACTAAAATAGTACATAAACAACATTTTATATAAAACAGATCGAAACTAAAATATAGCTAGCCTGGATGCAGCCCTTAGAGCACACCCATCATAGTGCCAGCTACTTTACACGTTGCACTAGTTGCCAAATGTTTCTGGCTCTCAGCTTTCCTGGCACCTGTGGGGATTGTACTTCCCAGACCCTTTGTGGGTGGGTGGGTGGCACCGTGTGACTGGTCCTCGCCCATCCGATGTAAGTGGGCCTGTTACCCATTTAAAATGCTAACGAGAGACCCTTGGGAGCTCTCTTTCCCTTTTGGTTCAGCCACCCGGCAACCTCAGCCTGAGTCCCTGAGTGACCATGATGAGCAGGGGACCCCCATGTCCCCAGTCTCTGCACAGCACTCTTTGGAGGTGGTCTGTGCTGTCATCGTTTTGCAGATAAAGAACAGGCTCTGAGTTATTAAACGATTTTCCTGAGATGACACATCTAATAAGTGACAGAGCCAAGAATGGAACTCAGGTGTGTCTGATGCTCAAACACATAACTTTCACCTACTTTTACTCTCTCTTCCAAATCTTTATTAAATAAACAAGGAATGGGACAATGGGAATACCAGCTATTCCCTGGAAAACAGAAGCTTTGTCAGGGCACCACGGCTCTGGGGAGTCAGGAGGGCACTGGGGGCCTGGGAATCCCATGATATAGAAGGGATGTAAAGGGGACGTCTGCTGCCCACTTTGTCCCTGTTCATATTTTCGCGTGTTGAAGAGTTAGAATCCTTCGTCTTTAGTCTGATGCTTTCCCTCTGCAGACTCATTAATGAGAAGGTAAACGAATATGCAGGGAGGCCTCACGGTGTGCCAGGCACTGTGCTGAAGGCGCCCTGATGGGTCAGCTCTGCAGCCCCTACTTTCAAAGACCTACAGGCCGTCCAGTGGATCCCACTGCTTCCATTTTTCATACAGAAGCGGTCACCACTGCAGAGGATAAGTGGTCAGCCGTTTGCTCTGAGAGTTCTCGGGGGTCAAATCTCAGCACAACTTTTGAAACTTCTGTGCGGTTCCATGTGCCTCGTCTGCCCGAAGCTCCACTCGCTCTTGTGATGTGATTGGCGAAGAGATGGGGAAACCTCTGAAAATACAGTAGAGAGAGATGTTTTTGTAAATGCGAAATTGTATATTGGGACGAAAGAGACCCTCTACTTCAACCCTCATGGTTAGTTTTTATTTTATTTTATTTTTTAAATAAATTTATTTATTTTATTTATTTTTGGCTGCATTGGGTCTTCGGTGCTGCGCACGGGCTTCCTCTAGTTGCGGCGAGCGGGGGCTACTCTTCATTGCGGTGCGTGGGCTTCTCATTGCGGTGGCTTCTCTTGTTGTGGAACACGGGGTCTAGGCGTGCAGGCTTCGGTAGTTGTGGCACGCAGGCTAAGTAGTTGTGGCACACGGACTTAGTTGCTCCGCAGCATGTGGGATCTTCCTGGACCAGGGCTCGAACCTGTGTCCCCTGCATTGGCAGGACGATTCTCAATGACTGCGCCACCAGGGAAGCCCTTGTGTTTAGTTTTTAAAGAGTGAGGATACAAATGCATTCTCACCAATACTGAGGCTCTTTAAGAGGAAGGCGTGGGGAATCAGACACGGAAAAGGAGCCACTATAAATACTGTGACCAACGGAATTCCTGTGGCCTGATGGCTTTGACAACAAACCCCTGGCTAGCTGTAATCGCACCTCCTCACCACTCGAGATTAGCTAATATGGGTGAAGCACTTGGAGTGCTTCTGAAGGAAGCAAAATACTGTCATTGTTAGTATGATTCTGTTAGATACCTCCCTCTTGAGATTCTCAACAGATTTGCTCTGTGCCCGTTTGGCTGCTTCTTGCATCGCTGCTTCCAGAACCAGGAACAAGTTTCTCCGGATCAGATGGGCTTCCCTGCTACTTCTTTGGAAGACGTGTTAAAGTGAAGGTCCTGGGGCCCCAGGAGCAGGCAGAGACCAGGAGGAGGAGGAGTCAATAAACGGGGAGAAAGAGAAAAGAAAGCACAGCGACAGCATCTCAGTTCTCTCTTCTTCCGATTCAGGCCTTTGCCGAAGCATCGCATTTGTTTAAAGAGCAAATGAGGTGTAACTTGTTACTGAAAGCGGAGCTTGAAGCTCTCACTATAAATAGCATATAATAAGCAAAATCCTTGCTACCTCAGAGAAAAAAAGGGACCCTAAAAAGAAAAAGAACACTGATGCACAGAACAGACAGTTATTATAAAAACAGGAGGGGAAGACACCTTCAAAATGGAGGAAGAGTAAGACGCGGAGATCACCTTCCTCCCCACAGATACAGTAGAAATACATCTATACGTGGAACTGCTCCTATAGAACACCCACTGAACGCTGGCAGAAGACCTCAGACCTCCCAAAAGGCAAGAAAATCCCCACGTACTTGGGTAGGGCAAAAGAAAAAAGAAACAACAGAGACAAAAGAATAGGGAGGGGACCTGCACCAGTGGGAGGGAGCCGTGAAGGAGGAAAGGTTTCCACGCACTAGGAGCCCCTTCGCGGGCGGAGACTGCGGGTGGCGGAGGGGGGAAGCTTCGGAGCCACGGAGGAGAGCGCAGCCACAGGGGTGCGGAGGGCAAAGCGGAGAGATTCCCGCACGGAGGCTCGGCGCCGAGCAGCACTCACCAGCCCGAGAGGCTTGTCTGCTCAGCCGCCGGGGCGGGCGGGGCTGGGAGCTGAGGCTCGGGCTTCGGTCGATCGCAGGGAGAGGACTGGGGTTGGCGGCGTGAACACAGCCTGAAGGGGTTAGCGCACCACAGCTGGCCGGGAGGGAGTCCGGGAAAAGGTCTGCAGCTGCCGAAGAGGCACGAGGCTTTTTCTTACCTCTTTGTTTCCGGGTGCGCGAGGAGAGGGGATTCAGAGCGCCGCCTAAACGAGCTCCAGAGACGGGCGCGAGCCGCGGTTGTCAGCGCGGACCCCAGAGACGGGCAGGAGACGCTAAGGCTGCTGCTGCCGCCACCAAGAAGCCTGTGTGCGAGCACAGGTCACTCTCCACACCGCCCCTCCCAGGAGCCGGTGCAGCCCGCCACGGCCAGGCTCCCGTGATCCGGGGACAACTTCCCCGGGAGAACGCACGGCGCGCCTCAGGCTGGTGCAACGTCACGACGCCTCTGACGCCGCAGGCGCGCCCCGCCTCCTCCGTACCGCTCCCTCCCCCCGGCCTGAGTGAGCCAGAGCCCCCGAAGCAGCTGCTCCTTTAACCCCGTCCTGTCTGGGCGGGGAACGGATGCCCTCAGGCGACCTACACGCAGAGGCGGGTCCAAATCCAAAGCTGAACCCAGGGAGCTGTATGAACAAAGAAGAGAAAGGGAAATCTCTCCCAGCAGCCTCAGGAGCAGCGGATTAAAGCTCCACAATCAACTTGATGTACCTGCATCTGTGGAATACCTGAATAGGCAACGAATCATCCCAAATTGAGGAGGTGGACTTTGGGAGCAATGATATATATATGTTTTTTCCCCCTTTTTCTCTTTTTGTGAGTGTGTATGTGTATGCTTCTGTGTGAGATTTTGTCTGTATAGCTTCGCTTTCACCATTTGTCCTAGCGTTCTGTCCGTCCATTTTTGTTTTTTTTTCTTTTTTTATTACTTTTTAATTTTTAATAATTATTATTTTTCTTTTCTTTTCTTCTCTTTCTTTCTTTCTTTCTTTCTTTCCCTTTCTTTCTTTCTTCCTTCCTTCCTTCCTTCCTTCCTTCCTTCCTTCCTTTCTTTCTTCCTTTCTTTCTTTCTTTCTCCCTTTTCTTCTGAGCCATGTGGCTGACAGGGTCTTGGTGCTCCAGCCGGGTGTCAGGCCTGTGCCTCTGAGGTGGGACAGCCAACTTCAGGACACTGGTCCACCAGAGACCTCCTGGCTCCACATAATATCAAATGGCGAAAGCTCTCCCAGAGATCTCCATCTTAACACTAAGACCCAGCTCCACTCAACGACCAGCAAGCTACAGTGCTGGACACCCTATGCCAAACAACTAGCAAGACAGGAACACAACCCCACCCATTAGCAGAGAGGCTGCCTAAAATCATAATAAGGTCACAGACACCCCAAAACACACCACCGGATGCGGTCCTGCCCACCAGAAAGACAAGATCCAGCCTCATCCACCAGAACACAGGCACCAGTCCCCTCCACCAGGACGCCTACACAACCCACTGAACCAACCTTAGCCACTGGGGGCATACACCAAAAACAATGGAAACTATGAACCTGCAGCCTGAAACTACAAAGCCTCCAGTCTTCAATGGAGACCCCAAACACAGTAAGTTAAGCAAAATGAGAAGACAGAGAAACACACAGCAGATGAAGGAGCAAGGTAAAAACCCACCAGACCAAACAAATGAAGAGGAAATAGGCAGTCTACCTGAAAAAGAATTCAGAGTAATGATAGTAAAGATGGTCCAAAATCTTGGAAATAGATTGGAGAAAATACAAGAAACGTTTAACAAGGACCTAGAAGAACTGAAGAGCAAACAAACAATGAGGAATAACACAATAAATGAAATTAAAAATTCTCTAGAAGGAATCAATAGCAGAATAACTGAGGCAGAATAATGGATAAGTGACCTGGAAGATAAAATAGTGGAAATAACTACTGCAGAGCAGAATAAAGAAAAAAGAATGAAAAGAATTGAAGACAGCCTCAAAGACCTCTGGGACAACACTAAATGCACTAACATTTGAATTATAGGGGTCCCAGAAAAAGAAGAGAAAAAGAAAGGGACAGAGAATATATTTGAAGAGATTATAGTTGAAAACTTCCCTAATATGGGAAAGGAAATAGTCAAGTCCAGGAAGCACAGAGAGTCCCATACAGGATAAATCCAAGGAGAAACACACCAAGACACATATTAATCAAACTATCAAAAATTAAATACAAAGAAAAAATATTAAAAGCAGCAAGGGAAACACAACAAATAACCTACAAGGGAATCCCCATAAGGGTAACAGCTGATCTTTCAGCAGAAACTCTGCAAGGCAGAAGGGAGTGGCAGGACATATTTAACGTGATGAAAGGGAAAAACCTACAACCAGGATTACTCTACCCAGCAAGGATCTCATTCAGATTCGATGGAGAAATTAAAACCTTTACAGACAAGCAAAAATAAGAGAATTCAGCACCACCAAACCAGCTTTACAACAAATGCTAAAGGAACTTCTCTAGGCAGGAAACACAAGAGAAGGAAAAGACCTACAATAACAAACCCAAAACAATTAAGAAAATGGTAATAGGAACATACATATCGATAATTACCTTAAATGTAAATGTATTAAATGCTCCAACCAAAAGACATAGACTGGCTGAATGGATACAAAAACAAGACCCGTATATATGCTGTCTACAAGAGACCCACTTCAGACCTCGGGACACATACAGACTGAAAGTGAGGGGATGGAAAAAGATAATCCATGCAAATGGAAATCAAAAGAAAGCTGGAGTAGCAATTCTCATATCAGACAAAATAGACTCTAAAATAAAGACTGTTACAAGAGACAAAGAAGGACACTACATAATGATCAAGGGATCAATCCAAGAAGAAGATACAACAACTGTAAATATTTCTACATCCAACAGAGGATCACCTCAATACATAAGGCAAATGCTAACAGCCATAAAAGGGGAAATTGACAGTAACACAATCATAGTAGGGGACTTTAACACCCCACTTTCACCAATGGACAGATCATCCAAAATGAAAATAAATAAGGAAACACAAGCTTTAAATGATATATTAAACAAGATGGACTTAATTGATATTTATAGGACATTCCATCCAAAAGCAACAGAATACACTTTCTTCTCAAGTCCTCATGGAATATTCTCCAGGATAGATCATATCTTGGGTCACAAATCAAGCCTTGGTAAATTTAAGAAAATTGAAATCATATCAAGTATCTTTTCCAACCACAATGCTATGAGACTAGATATCAATTACAAGAAAAAAATCTGTAAAAAAAAGAACACGTGGAGGCTAAACAATACACTACTTAATAACCAAGACATCACTGAAGAAATCAAAGAGGAAATCAAAAAATACCTAGAAACAAATGACAATGAAAACACGATGACCCAAAACCTATGGGATGCAGCAAAAGCAGTTCTCACTGGGAAGTTTATAGCAATACCATCCTATCTCAAGAAACAAGAAACATCTGAAATAAACAACCTAACCTTACAACCTAAAGCAATTAGAGAAAGAAGAACAAAAAACCCCCAAAGTTAGCAGAAGGAAGGAAATCATAAAGATCAGATCAGAAATAAATGAAAAAGAAATGAAGGAAACAATAGCAAAGATCAATAAAACTAAAAGCTGGTTCTTTGAGAAGATAAACAAAATTGATAAACCATTAGCCAGACTCATCAAGAAAAAAAGGGAGAAGACTCAAATCAATAGAATTAGAAATAAAAAAGGAGAAGTAACAACTGACACTGCAGTTACAAATGATCATGAGAGATTACTACAAGCAACTATATGCCAATAAAATGGACAACCTAGAAGAAATGGACAAATTCTTAGAAAAGCACAACCTTCTGAGACTGAACCAGGAAGAAATAGAAAATATAAACAGACCAATCACAAGCACTGAAATTGAGACTGTGATTAAAAATCTTCCAACAAACAAAAGCCCAGGACCAGATATCTTCACAGGCGAATTCTATCAAACATTTAGAGAAGAGTTAACACTTATCCTTCTCAAACTCTTCCACAATATAGCAGAGGGAGGAACACTCCCAAACTCATTCTATGAGGCCACCATCACCCTGATACCAAAACCACACAAAGATGTCACAAAGAAAGAAAACTACAGGCCAATATCACTGATGAACATAGATGCAAAAATCCTCAACAAAATACTAGCAAACAGAATCCAACAGCACATTAAAAGGATCATACACCATGATCAAGTGGGGTTTATCCCAGGAATGCAAGGATTCTTCAATGTATGCAAATCAATCAATGTGGTACACTATATTAACAAACTGAAGGATAAAAACCATATGATCATCTCAATAGATGCAGAAAAAGCTTTCGACAAAATTCAACACCATTTATGATAAAAACCCTCCAGTAAGTAGGCATAGAGGTAACTTACCTCAACATAATAAAGGCCATATATGACAAACCCACAGCCAACATCATTCTCAGTGGTGAAAAACTGAAACCATTTCCACTAAGATCAGGAACATGACAAGGTTGCCCACTCTCACCACTATTATTCAACATAGCTTTGGAAGTTTTAGCTACAGCAGTTAGAGAAGAAAAAGAAACAAAAGGAATCCAAATAGGAAAAGAAGATGTAAAGCTGTCACTGTTTGCAGATGACATGATACTATATATAGAGAATCCTAAAGATGCTCCCAGAAAACGTCTAGAGCTAATCAATGAATTTGGTAAAGTAGCAGGATACAAAATTAATGCACAGGGCGTCCCTGGTGGCACAGTGGTTGAGAATCTGCCTGCCAATGCAGGGGACACGGGTTCGAGCCCTGGTCTGGGAAGATCCCACATGCCACGGAGCAACTGGGCCCGTGAGCCACAATTACTGAGCCTGCGCATCTGGAGCCTGTGCTCCGCAACAAGAGAGGCCGCGATGGTGAGAGGCCCGCGCACCGCGATGAAGAGTGGTCCCCACTTGCCGCAAGTAGAGAAAGCCCTCGCACAGAAACGAAGACTCAACACAGTCATAAATAAATAAATAAATAAATAAATAAATGTGAATTTCTTTAAAAAAAAAAATTAATGCACAAAAATCTCTTGCATTCCTATACACTAATGATGAAAAACCTGAAAGAGAAATTAAGGAAACACTCCCATTTACCATTGCAACAAAAGAACAAAATACCTGCAAATAAACCTACCTAGGCAGACAAAAGACCTGTATGCAGAAAACTATAAGACACTGATGAAAGAAATTAAAGATGATACAAACAGGTGGAAAGATATATGATGTCCTTGGATTGGAAGAATAAACACTGTGAAAATGACTATACTACCCAAAGCAATCTACAGATTGAGTGCAATCCCTATCAAACTACCAATGGCATTTTTCACAGAAGTAGAACAAAAAATTTCACAATTTGTATGGAAACACAAAAGGCCCCGAATAGCCAAAACAATCTTGAGAAAGAAAAACAGAGCTGGAGGAATCAGGCTCCTGGACTTCAGACTATACTACAAAACTACAGTCATCAAGACAGTATGGTACTGGCACAAAAACAGAAATATAGATCAATGGAACAGGATAGAAAGCCCAGAGATAAGCCCACACACATATGGTCACCTTATTTTTGATAAAGGAGGCAAGAATATACAATGGAGAAAAGACAGCCTCTTCAATAAGTGGTGCTGGGAAACTGGACAGCTACATGTAAAAGAATGAAATTAGAACACTCCCTAACACCATGCACAAAAATAAACTCAAAATGGATTAAAGACCTAAATGTAAGGCCAGACACTATCAAACTCTTAGAGGAAAACATAGGCAGAGCACTCTATGACATAAGTCATAGCAAGATCCTTTTTGACCCACCTCCTAGAGAAATGGAAATAAAAACAAAAATAAACAAATGGGACCTAATGAAACTTCAAAGCTTTTGCACAGCAAAGGAAACCATAAACAAGATGAAAAGACAACCCTCAGAATGGGAGAAAATATTTGCAAATGAAGCAACTGACAAAGGATTAATCTCCAAAATTTACAAGCAGCTCATGCAGCTCAATATCAAAAAAACAAACAACCCAATCCAAAAATGGGCAGAAGACCTAAATAGACATTTCTCCAAAGAAGATATACAGATTGCCAACAAACACAAGAAAGAATGCTCAACATCACTAATCATGGGAGAAATGTAAATCAAAACTACAATGAGGTATCACCTCACACCGGTCAGAATGGCCATCATCAAAAAATCTAGAAACAATAAATGCTGGAGAGGGTGTGGAGAAAAGGGAACCCTCTTTCACTGTTGGTGGGAATGTAAATTGATACAGCCACTATGGAGAACAGTATGGAGGTTCCTTAAGAAACTAAAAATAGAACTACCATATGACCCAGCAATCCCACTACTGGGCATATACCCTGAGAAAACCATAATTCAAAAAGAGTCATGTACCACAATGTTCATTGCAGCTCTATTTACAATAGCCAGGACATGGAAGCAACCTAAGTGTCCATCGACAGATGACTGGATAAAGAAGATGTGGCACATATATACAATGGAATATTACTCAGCCATAAAAAGAAACGAAATTGAGTTATTTGTAGTGAGGTGGATGGACTAGAGTCTGTCATACAGAGTGAAGTAAGTCAGAAAGAGAAAAACAAATACAGTATGCTAACACATATATATGGAATCTAAGGGGGAAAAAAAAGGTTCTGATGAACCTAGAGGCAGGACAGGAATAAAGATGCAGACGTAGGGAATGGACTTGAGGACACAGGGAGGGGGAAGGGTAAGTTAGGACGAAGCGAGAGAGCGGCATGGACATATACACACTACCAAATGTAAAATAGATAGCTAGTGGGAAGCAGCCGCATAGCACAGGGAGATCAGGTTGGTGCTTCATGACCACCTGGAGGGGTGGGATAGGGAGGGTGGGAGGGAGATGCAAGAGGGAAGAGATATGGGGATATATGTATATGTAAAGCTGATTCACTTTGTTATAAAGCAGAAACTAACACACCATTGTGAAGCAATTATACTCCAATAAAGATGTTAAAAAAAAAAAAAGGGAGGGGCCGTGGCATCCCCTGCTTGCATCCCTCCCCAGGGGGTGAGCACCAGGCCTGCTTGGGACCTGGGACTGTTCTGGCTGCAGAAGGTCCTGCACGGTAGGACCCCTCAGCCCCCTCTCCCAGGACGGCTGGTCACCCGCCCCTGTGTGAAATGCCTCTCCCATGCCTCACCTGTCACCTTACCTTTGGCAACAGTGTCAAACTACTTTCTAAAAATCTCCAGGAAGCTGCCTATGACCCTGGAGCAGACATGCTCTTTCCTCTGTGTCATCATGGCGAGTCTACATAACGCGGCAACCTTGGTTAATGAGCTGTATGGTGATCCTTTGTTTACTGCTAAAATCTGTTTCTCTCTGATAGAGTTTAAACTACTCAAAGGCAGAACTCTTTTTTTTTTTTTAATTAATTTACCTTTTTAAAAACTTTTATTTTATTTATTTATTTTTTTATACAGCAGGTTCTTATTAGTTATCTATTTTATACATATTTGTGTATACATGTCAATCCCAATCTCCCAATTCATCCCATCACCACCGCCGCCCCCCACTTTCCCCCTTGGTGCAGGACTCTTATCTAACTTACATTTGAATATCTGGTATCCAAGTAAACAAATGTTTGCCTTGAGAAAACTGTATTTTATTCACCATTTAAACATCAAAAATTCCTTGAAATATCCTCACTTGTACCAAACTACATGGAAGTGATAGAAAATTCTGAAGGTCTGCATCACAAAAGGACAAAACAGGAGCCTCCTGCACAGTTTTTCACTCTCTGCTAACAAGGTACCTGAAGTTTTCACCATTAAAAATCTATTCCCTTGGATTAAGACGGCGTTCTCCTCCTGCCTGGGACCTGCCCAGACTATCATGTAAAGTCTTATTTTGTCCTGCTTCCAAATGACTAGCCTGAGAACTCCTAGCCTCACCCCAGCACTGAGGTCCGGCTGAAATAACCCAGAGAGCCTGGCGACACAGGCATGGCTATGCTTCTCGATGATAAATATCTCAGTTATAAGGATTAAAATGTTCTCCAAGACATTCTCTTCTTAAGTGGATTGGTCCCAAAGGAACTCGAGTAGAGGGTTGATTGTTATTGTTTGTGTTTGGGGTTGCGGAAGGCCAGGGTCCCATCTTCTCACGTAGACTAAGCCCTAAGAATTGTTGCTGTCCTGGGCAGAATGCAAATTACCAGCAACGGTGTCTATCACGGGCTCTGGGAGATCAATGGATCCCCTAAGCTTGGATGTATGTGATTCTGCGGGAAGTGTGTTCCCTTCTGAGGCTCAGTGGAGTGGAGAGCTGAGAGCCACAGTGGGCACCTTTACAGAGAGAGACAGCTAAGGGCCTGCAGAAAGATAAGTAATGGAAAGTTCTGGAAAACGATGTAGCCTCAGAGGGGAGGTTTAAATGGCCAGAGGGAAAGATGGGTTCCTTTGTAGGTGGGGAGGGAAGGCATCAGAGTTCAAAGAGAGAGACCTTGAGAATAAATATCCAGAAGCTCACTTAAAAAACCAAGGACATGTTAGGATGATCCAGAGCAACACAAGAATGTATTTATAGACTTAACCCTGACATGAAATTGCATAATTTGAGACCTAATTCGTTTTGAAAGCTCTGCCTTTTGGGTCTCTTTAGTTTATAATCCAAGAACATCTTGTGAAAAACTTTGAACCTGGATTTAAGTTGAACATGAAACACAGCTGAGTGTGGAAAAGAAGAACTGTACACAAATCTGAAAGAGAAATCATTTTAAATCATTGCATAAACCCCTAACCGGAACAGCATGTGAAAGGGCAGAACAGACTTTGTGCCCCGTGGGCCCCGCTCGGTGCCAGGTAAACGAAGGCTCCGCAGGGAGCACGACCCCCGCTCTTTGGGTGTTATCAGTGAGGCTGGTCCACACCCAGCTCCTGAAGGGATGTCGGGTTGTGTGTGATGTTTTTCCATAAAGAAAGGATGAGCTCCGGGGTCACACAGACCTGGGCATGTTTACTCCCCTGGGACTGGGGGTCAACCGTGGAACCTCCCAGAACCAGAGTCACCTGCAAGTGACAGGGGGGTGACCTGCAGCTCACACACGCTTCCTGCAGGCGCAGAGTGAAGGATGGGACTCAGGTGTCCAGCAGGGAACGCGACTCATGGGAGGCACTACATCCATCCCTTCCCATCCTACAGGGACAGCAGTGGACTCAGAGACACTGGCCACCTGCTGACTTCTAGGCCCCCTCAGGCCGCGGCCTCTCACCTACGTGACCTCTCGGCCTCTCCGGGCTCCTCTGACTCTGCCCTCACCCCCGCTCATCAGCCAGCCCCTCGGCAGCCCCAGAGCTTTTACCAGATCGCAAACCTCGTTTCAAAGCCCTGCTGGGAACCCTTCAACGGCTTCCCAGGCCTACATCCTCCTCAGGATGGATGAACCTTTCACGAACTGGTCCCACTCCCCTCGACGTTCTCTCTCATAAAGGTGCTGCCTTCATTCACCCCCTGTCCCCAGACCACACATACCCACCCTTCCTGCCCTCCAGCACATGCAGGACATACTTGCCCCAAAGGACACGCCTGTGCACAGTTTGTCCCTTCTGCCTGGACGGCTCCCCAGATCTGACTCCCACGAGCCCCTACTTTATTTGGAAAACTCCTCCCCAGTCTTCAGGGTTCAGCTTAGATGTCACTTCCAGCTTGCTCTCACCCTCTTATATTCTCTCCATTGTATGGTGTCCATACACCTGTCCTAACTTACTGTCTCTACCAAAAATACCTGCTTACTTGTCCTTCTGCAGACTGAGCTCCGAGCCTCAGAGCTGCATCTGTCTTGTTCACCAAGATCTCCCCGGCCTAGAGAACAGCCCAGAACAGGTGCTCAGTGAATCTGTTTTTTAAGCTTCTTGTTTGAAATAATGATAGACTTAAAGAAAAGTTGCAAAAATAACGCAAAGTTCCTATACATCTTTCACACAGCCTCCCCTTATGTTAAAATCTTATAAAATAATAGTAAAATGATTGAAAGGAAGATATTATCATTGATCCAATACTCTTAACTAATGTACAGACCTTATTTGAACTTCACCCATTTTTCCACTATAATAATGTGATTTATAATATGAAATATATACTTGGTCTTGGTCCCCATTCCTAGCTCAGGGCTCCTAAAGCCCTTGGAATTTTCTGTTATGAAAGCAATCAAGGTGTCTTTTGTTATGTTAATGAGGTGACTTTGGAAAGCCCCAGGTCACCTGAGGTCGGGGCTTGTTGCCAGGGGGACCAACCTTGGTGATTAGATGTTGGTCACTTTCAGACCACCCCCACTCCTAACTCCAGGGAAGGGGAGAGGGGCTGGAGATTGAATTTTATCACCAATGGCCAGTGGTCTAATCCACCACGCCTCTGTACTGAAGCCCCCATAAAAGCCCAAAAGGACAGGGTTAGGAGAGATTTGGGGAGAGAGGACACTCAGGGCTGCTCGCTCTCTCCCCGCATCTTGCCCGACTCATCTCTTCCGTCTGGCTGCTCCTGAGTTATGTCCTTCTATGATAACCTAGTAAACAGAAGTAAATGTTTCTCTGAGTTCTATGAGCCACTTAGGCAAATTAATGGAACCGGAGGAGGGTTCCATCCGGCTTGTGATTGGGGGTTGGGGCCTTATAGGGCTGAGCCCTTACCCTGTGGGATCTGGTGCTGTCTCCAGGCAGACAGGGTCAGAACTGAATTAATTGCTTGGTGGTGTGAAAAAAACATACACATCGGATTCGGTGTCAGAATCAGACCCAGTAATGTCCTTTTTCTGGCCCAGCACCCCATCCAGCGTCCCACGTCACATTTAGCTGTAACGCCTCCTTAGTCTCCAAGAACCTGTGAGATGGCTCCTCAGTCTGTCTTTGACAACTTTGAAGAGTTCAGGTTAGTTATTTTATAGAATGTTCCTCAGTCTGGGTCTGCCCTGCCCGGTGTTTTCTCCAGGTAAGATGGAGGTTGTGCATTTTGAGCAAGAACACAACAGTGAGGCCATGTCCTTCTCGGTGCATCCTCTCAGGCCTGCGTGATGTTCACATGACTTATCACGGTGATGTGAACTGTGACCACTTGACAGGGGTGTCTGCCGGTTTCTCCACTGTTAAGGTACTGTTTTCCCCTTTTCATTAGTACATATTGTGTGAGGAGGTACTTTAAGATCAGGAAGAAGTTTTGAATAAATTGATGAATTTGGAACAAAGGATTGAATCTGAAGGAAAAACAATTAAAAGATTTGTAAATATAAGTTCTGCACCTGCATTATTCAGAAAACGCAGCATAGAAGATAAAAAAGGCTACACTCAAGGAAGCACAGAGTCCTGTCCTCATCAGCTGCCTTAGCAGAACACCACAGGCTGGGCAGCCTCAACAATAGACATTGATTTCTCACACTTCTAGAGGCTGGATGTCCAAGATTGCGGTGGCTGACTTGGTTCCTGGTGAGAGCTCTCTTCCTAGTCTGCAGATGGTCACCTTCTAGCTGTGTCCTCACATGGCAGAGATAGAGAAATCTCTCTGGTCTCTTCTTATAAGGACACTAATCCTGTTGGATCAGGTCCCCACCTTTATGACCTCATTTGACCCTAGTTACTTCTATAAAAAACCTACCTCCATGAGGCACATTGGGGCTTGGGGCTTCAACTTGTGAATTTGGGGGACACCCTCAGTCCATAGCAGCCCAGGGCTTCCCAGGGCATTACTTGTGCAACAGGATGTCAAAGTGGGACGTCTCTTATGGTCTCAGTTTCTGTTGAAGCCCCACACTTTGTCCAATGGGTGTCCACACCCCAAATTTAAAGCAAGGTGTGAGGCCAAGATTTTTTCCTGCTTGCGTTAGCCTGTCACCCACCTCCAGATGATGGGAAAGATTAAGAATCCATTAGGAGGGAGCAATAAAGGTGACGTTTCTCCAAAAAAAAAAAGCTTTGTGCCCACGTGCCCTCCTAACTCTCTGCTGCTCAGGCCAACTGAGATGAGCTTTAAAGAAGCTCCCAGTGGCTTTGACACACGTCCCTTGGATTAGGGGAGAGTGTGGAAGAAAGTCTGAAGGAAAAAAGCCATCTCTGGCTTGGGGGTTTGAGGGCCATGTTGGCAGAACGAAGAGAAAGCTGCATTGACCTGAGCAGCGATACCAGAGGCGGGACAAAAAGACCTGTTACCCAAGGTCCAAACACGAACCCCAGGGGAGAGACCAGCCATGAAGCAGCTTGAAAACCTCTCTATCCAAGGGGGCCACCGAAGTTGGGGTGCACGGTGGGTGACCTCAGCAGAAGAGGACTGAGGTGAGCCACCAGCCACAGGCTAGGAGGATGTCGTGAGCAGTCAGCAAAGGCAGGCGACACCCACGCCAGAAAACAGCAGTTGAACATGCGAAGTGGGAGGGGCTCAAAGAACCTAGAAAAGCCCCATGAGAGGAAGAGGCAGCCTTGGGTCCTCAGCACAGAGGGCGCTTCTGCCCCATCACACCTGTACCCGTCACGTAGGGAAGGCCCTTCTGCCACCACCTTGTGCCCCAGAAAAGCCAATGCAACAAGAATCGTGGGAAGGACAGGAAGACTAGTGAGGGGGACGGGTCTCTGCAGGCTTCCCAGCCCCCAGGCCTGGCAGGAGAGGCAAAGGCAGCGATCAGAGGAGAGTTTGGAGTTTGATAAAAGACGGCACTGGACTTTTTAATACCTGAAAATGACCTGAATATTCTACGGAATCTGCAGGAAGGAAGAAGGAATTGAGAAAGAATTTAACACAAAGTGGAGGAAAAATGTCCCCTTCTGTTTTCACTCTGCCACGTCCAGTCGTTCAGAATCAAAACAAGACAGTTACGTACAGGTGTGCTCACCTGTCCAGCCATGTGGGGCTCAATGCTCTGTGGGCACCACCTTGAAATTCTTAACAATTTTTAACAGGGGGGCCCGACTCTTCATTTTGCATTGAGCCCTGCAAATCATATAGGCAGTCTTGGTTATATATACAGGAGGGACTTAACCGTGTTCTACGTAACTCCTAGGGGTACAGCAGGTCTGATCGGTGGAAGGTAGAAAGAAACAGCTTTTAGCCCAATATTAGGAAAAGTTTTCAAAACTCATGGCTGCCCAAATTGGAATTGGCTATGTAAATAGGTAGAGCTTCCGAACACCAGAATTCTTACAGCAGAGGAGGGTCAGCTACTTGGCAGGACTATTAGAAACACAATTCAAGCTTTGGACGCTGTGGCCTCCCAAATCCCTTCCAACCCTGGGATTATCTAATTCTTTGATTATTGAACCTCCTTCGAGATGTCTACTTTACCAACTTCAGCAGGAAATGAACTCACTAGTGCTGAAACAGGTAAGGATATTTCCAAGTCCAGCCTATAACCCCTCCAAGGTTGGGAGTTTCACTGACTCCCTGGGTTTCTGTCCAAATCATGAGCCGTTGTTTTCCTCTATGGGGACATTATTGCCATTACTCACTGTATTTTTTATCATCGTAAGTTGGATGTTGTTATGGCTGGCACACTGTGACTTCTAGCTTCTAAGAAAAAGGCCTAAGAAGTCTCAGAAACTGTCTTGGGCTTAAAGCCACTTTCATTAATCATCATTTTGACAACAAGGCATAAACAGACCTAACAAATATTGATTAAATGTAACATTAGAAATCTATGCATGTGTTTTGGTTATTATTGTCAACCTCATGATTATTATTCTTGGGGAAATGGTTCTCAGAGAAGGAGAGAAAGTCCAGTGCTTTCTGAGATCTTCCGCGGATAACCTCTCAGACTCCACCTTCATGGTGCTGGTCTCTGGGGTCACAACTTGAAGGATTGAAGCTCCAGTGCAGAGACCCACCATCGAGGACAATCCTGGGGCCAGGAACCAACAGGAAACAGTGTACTTGGTCGTGCCCAGTCAACCCATATTGGAAAACCTTGAGCTTCTTTCATACCATATTTTAGCCTTGACCTTTCTAGCGTTTAGCCTCCCAACAATGGAGTCTCTGTCTCCACACCCTCCGTGCAGGCCCCCTAATTACAGCCATCCGTTAAGCTGTCAGGAAGAAATCCTCAGCTCAATCACGTCTTTATCAGACTCTGGCTACCAATGGGGTCAAGATAGGCGTCAAGTCTGACCTGCCCGGAGCCCCTGTCCTGTGCTGGTTCCTGTGCTCACTGGGGCCTTTGTGACTGGGCCTCCGGACAGCCACCTGGGTGCCCCAGCTCAGTCCCCTCCGATGCACTGCAGACAGGGTGGAGCCAAGAGAAACAACAGGACTGACTCAGTGAGGGCCTGCTCTTAGACTTTATCTTTGGGGAATTTTGCACACAGGAGTTATACGGGGTTGTCAGAGCCCTGAACTGGAAATGAAGACTCTACTGAATCTGGTGTCAGGGAAAAGCAATTCCTCAGTTTGGACCTGCTCTCAGAGACGGCACAGTCATAGATATCATCACTGCCAAGGAACCTAGTGACCATCCATCTCATCCTTTACTTTACAGATCAGTGCAAGTGTGGCCAAGGGACTCGGGTTTGACTTTCATTGCTAAGCCTGGTCTTCTTGAGTTTCTGGTGAGTAATATTTTAAAGTGAGCGCCATACAATGAGAGAAACAAATCCAGGGTTGTTCCTATGCGGCTCCATGTTATTTGCTGTTTATTTCATGCAAGTATGTTTTTTCCTCTCACACGAGATCATAGAGTTTCTCCAGGGCAGTTATTTCCTCTCTATTCCCCACAGAAAAGTGCTAGCAAAGAAAGTGCTCACAAGTATTTGCTGAGACTCAGTTCGTGATCGTTTCTCGTTTTTCTGTTTGAGTGTGTTTCTGTGCGTCTGTGTCTCCAAGATAGGTGATAAACGCCACGTGCAAGTTAAAATAGAAGCCCCGCATTTGATTGCTCGTCCTGCCACCCCATTTAAAAGATGAGAACACTGAGCTCCAGAGAAGGGAAGTTACTTGCACAGGATCACTCACTAGTAGATGATTTAAACGCAGGTTGATGCGGTTCATGCAGTGTTCTTCCCACAACTCCAAGTTAGCTGCTTGTAATCACATAGTAATAGATACAAGTTGAAGGGCACAAAGGAAACAAGGCATCAGAACACATCCTTAACTGATAACATTATCATTGTTATTACTAATAATCCCTGAAATGTGCAGAGCAGTTAGTTTACAAAGATAAACACTATTTACAGTTTCTTGTACATCCTTCAATAAACAAAAACAGAAAACAAGTCTATGCCCCATCTCTGCATTTTCACCTACACAAGAGGAATTCGCCACACATGTTGCTCTGCACTTTGCTTTTTTCACTTGATAACATTACTGAGGGATATTTCTACACCAACCATGAAGGTCTGCTTCATGCTTCTTAAAAGGCACTTATGGTTGGATCTACCACAGCTTACTTAACCAGCCCCCTACTGATGGACAGTTAAGTTGTTTCCAGATTTATGCTAAGAGGTGTCTTTTTTTAAACAATCTCCCCTGGAGAGTTTTAAGTAACTAGCTTGACATCAGAGCAGCATTTTGGGATCACCAGTAGTTTTATATACTTATTTTAACAGATGACAAAATTAAAGTCCAGAGATGTTTGGGAGCTTCAACTATTAGGGGCAAAACCCTAATAAGTAAGACCTGGTGTTCCTGCATCCTCTTCCACTAGTTATTCCAACGTGCTTGGGCCACTTAAGGGCACTGGGCATGCTTGCCTTGGCTACTTGTAGAGGCGGTCAATAGCCACCACCAACTCATCTCCAGGGAACATCCAAAATCTGGCCCAACAGAGTCTTTGTTAAAAGAACGGATTCATCAAAAGATTCTCATCATGGTTTAAATTTTACTAGTCCAAAGATCACTGAGTTAAACTTCCCATTTCAGTAGATGAACCCAATTGCTTTGAACAAAGATGTAATTCAATGAAAACTTAATACTCTCATAAAATCAAATATTCTCTGGTTCCCCAGTGAACTCCAAAACATATTGATTTCTTCTGCACATGATGTGATATGGGTTGTTTTCCCTAAACTAACCCCATTATGCCTTTTAAAATATATTATTATTTAAATGTTCAAATTTCTCTTATCCTGCAAATCTACAAAAGAGCAATCATAGTGTTCCTGGGAAAGAAAGAGCTGGTAGAGGGATTTTATCATATGGGGAATTTTAGGACATTCATTCAAGAATTAGAAACAAAAAGCAGATTGGGGTTGTATACGTGTAGCTCGTGAATGGTCCTGGGCAGTGGCTCCTTCTGCAAATTGCCAGATGAGGAGTTTATCACAGATTGAGGGAAAGGGGGTGTTTAAGATTAGGACTTTCTAAGGGTGAGAATCTTTTCAGACAGAGTGCTTTTTGCTTGTTCATTGTAAAGAAACAAACAGAATTTCTTTATGAAACAGCAAAAACCAAAGTTTCTAGTTGGGTTTCAACAATGAAAATAAAAATAGCTATCATGAATTAAGCCCCTGCTCTGCAGGCACTGTTCTCAGTGCTTTACATGATCACAATTACACATTTTAGAACAATCTAAGAGACGAAGAGAAATACTCGGGAACTTCTGGACACCAGTTTCTTAACAACTTCCCAACAATCACCATGTGCCCACGGAGTGTGTCCCAGTGCAGTCCTAGGATTATGTAGGGTAGTTTGAAAAGAGTTGAGCAAAACTTCAGGGCACCGATGGTCGTCCATCATTCCTTCTGGATGATCAACGGGAAACAAGAAGGTCATCTAACACAGCACCTTGGGCCGGAAGATGGGCGTTTGCATCAAAAGGGATCCTGGCTCCCAGGCTGAGGCTGGCCAGTTTCTTGATCTTAACCCTAACCCTGCCCTGTGGTCTCCCCTGGCCTGGGTCTCTTCTTTAGAGACACCCTGCTCCCTGGGAAAGCCCCTTCTGTTTCTCCCCCTCTTTCAGCTGATCCTCCTAGAGCAGTTTTTATCTAATCTTTCAGGTATTGTTTTTGGTCCTTGTTAAGTCTCTTTCCAATATGTTACTAAGTTTCCAACTTTAGTCACTCCTTCCTTCCAAGTGAGTTTTAAGATGATTTTCTCATCTATGAGTCTAAAAAGAGAATTTTAGAAGACCAGGAATTCCACCATATTCTGTATTTGACTGTCAGATTTAAAGAAAAAAAAAATTACTGGGAACAAATACCATATCTATTATTATGTGCAAATACTTCCATGCTATACATGCCCTATGGCTTTCTCCATATTACATCTAGGGACTCAGAAACAGGAATCTCTATCTTAATAAACTAACTTAAGACACGCTCAATGCCCATGGAAACAATTATCCTCTAAGTCAGTAGGATTTCTCTGCTTGCTTCTGTGCCTTTTCTTTTAAGCCAAAAGATTCTATCTCTGTTTTTCCTCTTAGTATTTCTTCATCTCTGCCCCTTAGTATGTTTTGGAAACCTATGAAGTAAACATAATATTCTGTTGCTTTATGGGCTCATTCATCTAGTTTCTTCCAATCAAAGTTATCCTGGTAAATTAAGATCAAGAACAGCATGAACACTTCCCCAGATTTTCATGCTTCTAGAGCAGGGGTCAGCAAATTTTTTCTGCAAAGAGTCAGATAGTAAATATTTTAGACTTTCCCAGCCATACAGTCTCTGTCACAATTACTCAACTCTGCCCTGTAGGGTGAAAGCTACCCTAGGAAATAGGTAAACAAATGGACATGGCTGGGTTCCAATAAAACTTTATTTACAAAAACTGGCCATAGGCCATAGTTTACCCATCCTTGTTCTAGGTGAGGAGGAAGAAAAGAGGAGGATATTGATGACCAACTACAAGGAACACTGAGTGTGCTCTCTGTGCAAAATACTGTGCTAAGTATTCTACAAGAAATTATCTCATTTAATCTCCATAATTCCATAGGGTACATACAGTTATTGTATCCATTTTATAATTGATGAAATTAAGCTTTAAAGAGGCTGAACAATTTTCTCACAGTCAAGAAACTAACAAATGGTGGAACCGAGGCAGGAAAAAAGTGGGCTTCAGACCGGACACTTACAATTAGCCTCCTGTTTGCATTTCCTGAGACAGGAGATAGGTGGGCTCCAGGTTAGGCATTTACGACCAGCCTCCTGTTTGCTCTCCGAGATGGAAGCAATGACAGAGACAGGGTAAACAGCCAGGATTTGTCTCCTGTAGATGCCTTAAGATAACAGTCATGGCAGGGACAGAGAGGGGCTAAACCCTTTTTGAGTAAAGGATCAAGAGGTCATATATTTCCCATCCTTGGGGTAAGGGAGACATTGCCCATGCGCAGAAAGACAGGTCAGGTGTGGAAAAAGAAACCAAAGGTAATTGACCAAAGGTAAACAAAGACCCGGAAGAACTGCCCTATAGAAATGACTTAACAGTCTCTTTACCCCGCTCCTCCTCATTAGGGGGGACGCCCACACCCTTTCTCTCCAGGTGTGCATCTCTGCCTTGCTTCTGTCTTAACTAAACAAACTGTTTCTCTGTGTGCTCTCCCACTTGTTGTTGTGCTATGTCTCTAATAATAAACTTTGTACCTGTTTTTATAGTTTCCGTCTCTGTGAGAAATGCATTTTTCACTGGGGGCAAGAGCCACGGGATCTGGTGGCTAGGATTCCTGGTTTTCATCCCGGCTACCCAGGTTGAATTCCTGGGCAGGGAACTAAGATCTCACTTCACGCCACCACTCATGGCTGCCTCTCCGAGATCAGAACCAGAAACTCAGATCTGACACCAAAGCTCATGCTTTCTATCACTACGCTGTGCCGTAAAACATACACATTCACCGTTTGAAGCTTTTTGATCAACTTCTCTTAAAAACTATCTCTGAACACAATGGGTGGGAAAGCTTAGTAAAGTCACAGAATTCAACTTCAGTCATTTTAATTTGCTTAATCCAAGTAGACTTTGGGCTATTGAGATATTTGAGATATTTAGTTGAACAAACAAACATTCATTACACCACTACTGTAAGCCTCAAATTACAATAGTGATTCGAGGAGGAAAGTAATAGAATATAGTTGTCTTACCCCAAACACACGTAGGGTCTTTGGTGGAGAAACCCTTACCTCTCCTTTCTCCTCAGAGTCCATCTTGGTTTGCGAAAGCAAACCCACAGCTGGCATTGCTTAAGGAAGGCAACCAAAATTTATTTGCAGTTGTCTACAGACACAGTGTGTTTGCCTTTTCAACCTCCTATGATTAATGTTTTCACGTAGATTATTTTTGTTCCTTTTATTATCGTGAAATAAGCAGTTTCTAGGGAATTTCAAATGAACTTACAAAAAAAAATCTTCTCCCAAGATTTAAAGCCCCACGTCTTGACAACCTTTCCCAGAACATCTTAGCCTAGATATTTACCACTAAATATCCAACTCCAGGAACCATCCCAGACTCTCTGACCCAGTGTCCCCAGTTGTCTCAAGAACAGAGCCTCTCCTAACCCTCTCCTTTCACACAGCCACACTTGTGCAACCACAGGGTGTTTTGGGTTCTAGTCGTGGATTACTTAGTACAGAATCACATAAGTAAAAGTGAAAGTTCCTACTCTCATAAAGCTAATGATTCCTAATGGTTTATACCTCTGGCAGGTCTAGAAAAGGTTCTCTCTGCTGTCATTCATAGAATTTCTTCTCTCTTTACCCACTCTCCTTACTCCAAATGAAATGCCTTTTTAATTTCCTTCCCCTCCAAATACACCTAATTGTTATTATGCCTCATTTGCACTAAATCCAAATGGAAAGCAGCCTGTGGTGGTGGGATTTGGTGTTGCTTCTCCCTGAGGGTCAAGCCTCACGCAGCTCTTCCTCATGAACCATCTCCAGCTCCCAGCAGCTGCCCAGCGTTTATGTTATGTTAGTGATGTTCTCTAGTTGCAGAGGCCAGAGAGCCCGCTGTTCAGCCAAAAGAAATCCTAAGGGAGAAGAGAATGAATGGCTGCAGATCACACGCAGGGCTGTCGGGCACCTCCTTTGTGCTGCATTTGCCATATACAAGCCAGTACAGACCAGTGCAGGGTCACTAGTCAGACCCATAGCTGTTGGGGAACCCCTGATCCCCTGTTTCCTCAACACCCAGAAAGTCACCTTGGAAAGTCCAAGAATACGCTAAGGACTTTCCTCTGGGATTGAGATGTATATCTCTGATTACCAGCCACTAGGAAACTACGAAAACAAAGGGAAAACTTGTATATCACCAGTGGCTTGGAAAAGCATAGGATTCACTTCTCTATATTATGGTACTGACACCTTTTTTAACGGGTGAAATTCGACAAGGATAAAGGAGAGAAGGGAAAGAGCAAGGAGCAAGAGAAGAAATGAGACGCTGCATTTACACTGCTGAGTTCTGCTTGACAGAACAACAAACATACATACTTATGAGGCTGTAGCGTGACTGCCATGTTGCAGACACCTTTGACCCTGCCCAACCCCCATCAGCATCCTCAGTTTTCACAGAGTACCACTTGAGCCAACTCACACACACCCTTGACCAATGGCAGAGTCCGCTGCTGCCTTACGTGCTGGGTAATACCTCAGAAATAGACGGGAGCCCAGGAAATTCAGGATACGTAGCTCAGAGGAAAGATTTAGTGTCCCCAAGAACAACTTTTTACAATTAATAAGTACTCTGGCTCCCCAGCCTTCCTGTGGGCAATTCCTGGGGATGAATGGCTCTGTCTACTTCTTGGGAAGTCCAACAAAATTGAGCCCCCAGTGGCCACAGAACTTTCTCATATTGGCTTTTTCTTCTTCTGTTTATCACCCTCTCCCATCCTCATTTCTGCAACTTGGAATCACCTCCCAAATAAACTATTTATGTGGATGCACCTGTGTCCAGCTTTGCTTTCAGGGAAACTGAGTCTTTTCAGAGCTGCTTGTCTAAAATGAGACACACATTGGATCAACCATGGAAAAATCACCACCTGGTCCAGTTATATCAGGATAGAGTTGTTTGATATTTGGGAATAGTGGTTGGGATGGGAAGAGCTAGCCTTCCCAAGGCCTCTGTTTCTCATAGCTTGTTGCTCCTAAGTAGCAGAGATACTACCCATGGGAGAAACTCATCTGGTATCACACGTGACCCTCATCTGCCTTCCTTTTGGTCTGTCAGGGATATGCGTCAGCCAGGGGGTGAAAAGGAGTCATAAAAATGATAATGGAGAGAAACACCAGCAAAATAAATGGCAGACTAGGAAACTCCCTTATTTCCTCACAGAGACATCAAAAAAACCCACCAAAAATTGGATAAAATAACCTTATATGAGTTATGGAAAAACAATCCAAGGTCTACAGTAACCAAGAGAAAAACAAATACCGTATGCTAACACATATATATGGAATCTAAAAAAAAACCAAAAAACAAAAATCGTTCTGAAGAACCTAGGGGCAGGATGACAGGAATAAAGATGCAGACGTAGAGAATGGACTTGAGGACATTGGGAGGGGGAAGGGTAAACTGGGACGAAGTGAGAGAGTGGCATGGACATATATACACTACCAAATATAAAATAGATAGCTAGTGGGAAGCAGCCGCATAGCACAGGGAGATAAGCTCGGTGTTTTGTGACCACCTAGAGGGGTGGGATGGGGAGGGTGGGAGGGAGGGAGACGCAAGAGGGAGGAGATATGGTGATATATGTATATGTATAGCTGATTCACTTTGTTATAAAGCAGAAACTAACGCACCATTGTAAAGCAATAATACTCCAATAAAGATGTTTAAAAAAAAAAGTGCCACACTCAAAGAAATTGCCACACCCAAAACAGTAGGAAATTCCGTGGTATTTTTGCTTGCCCTTTCCCCGCCCTCTCCCTGGTGTAGCGTGCTCTTGGTTTGGAGGACACAGCTGTTCCCAGTCCCCTCCCTTGAACAGGAGGGAGCAGAGCAGATTTGCAATGTTATAACCTATCTGGGGGCTGCTTGGAGGACTGGTCTCTGTTTCACCTGATTCAGATCTGAGGCAGAGTGAAGCACCTGGCACTGCTCAGGAAAGCTGCAGGGAAACTACAGACCTGCAGGTGTCTGGGACAAAGGATTATGGGTGGAGACACACAGTAAACCATCTAAGGCCCCAAGGAGAAACTGAGGTGAGACTCTGTGCAGTTAAGACATTTATAAGCAACTGTGTATATGGGGTAATTGAAAAGCCACACACAGGCCCATGCAAGACACATGCTCAGAAAAGCCCTGAGAAGGCCCTAAGCTTTCTCTGTGAGCTGATCCAGAGGCTCAGGACATGCCTGTCTAATTACTTAAGGATTTCCCCAGCCCAGAGCCAGTCTGCACTGGGAGGGGTAGTTGTTTTTTCAAATGCTCAGTTTTCAACAAAAGAAAATCACAAGCATACAATAAAACATGTAAGAAACGGTAAAACATGGCCCATTCAAAGGAAAAAACTTAAATGGCAGAAACCATCCCTGAAGAAATACAAACACTGGATACAAGACAAAGACTTCAAACAATTGTCTTTTTTTTTTTTTTTAACTAGGTTGACCACTGAGAAAATTACTGGTTCTAGGAGTTACTGATTAACTTCCAAAGAGACATGTAAATAAGCTATGTGTTTCTATGAGGAGTTTCTTTGATCCTTAAAGTACGGCAAGTAGAATTATTTTTGCACAATGCTCTATAGAGAAAATTAGTTATTGGCTTATTCATTTTTTCACCCATTTGCTCACTCCTGCCAGGTTCTGTAACAACTAGGTTACAGAAGAGAACGGAGCAGACAGGGTTTGTGCTCTTAAGCCCCTGGGAATACCTGTTCATTCTATTCCGTTTGGCAGAAAAGTTTGAAAAGCACTGTCACCTGACATGTGAATTCCTTCTAAAACAAGCCTGCTGGCTTCCAGTTATTCCTTAAAGGAAATAAATGGCTGTGGGAGAAAAATTCAGAGGCAATACCCCATCCTTATCTGGAATAATTAAAGTGGAAGAAAGTTCCTGCTGGTGAAAAGCCTGATTATTCTATAATTTTTGGAGAACTGTATTTTATTTCTTTCAAGATTAAAGAAACTAACTGGATTAATTGTTAAAAGAATATGGGTAGCAGATGTCCTGTGATATCTGCAATGAATATGTACTTTGTTAAGATATTTTTATAATTTTAAAAATAATATATGTACTGTATAGAAAGTATTGAAAGTGCAAAAAAGTATAAATAAACAAAGTATATGTCCCAGTACTCAGAGACAACTGCTTTTAACACATATCCACATCTTTTATCTGATTCTTGGAACCAACTGTGTTTTGGAATTCAGAATTTCTCAGATTTTAGTAAGGAAATTCAATGTGTGTACCAAAGATTTGATTTGATTTGATATTGAGACATGATTGACATATAACAGTATATTAGTTTCAGGTGTACAACATAATGATTTGATATATGTATATACTGCAAAATCACCACCACAGTAACTCTAGTTAACATCCATCACCAGACAGAGTTATATTATTTTTCTTGTGAGAACTTTTAAGATCTTAACTTTCAAATATACTATACATTATTATTAACTCTAGTCACCATGTTGTACATTACATCATCAGGACTTATTTTATAACTAGAAGTACATCTGACCACCTTTACCCATTTCTCCATTGCCCCTGGCAACCATCAATCTGTTCTTTGTATCTGTGAGAAAACAGTCATCTAAAATATTCTTAAAGAGCTAAAGGAAAGCATGGGCAAAGAACTGAAAGGAATCAGGAAACAATATACAAACAAAATGAGAATAGAGATAGAAATTACCTAAAGGAACCAAACAGAAATTCTGAAACTGAAAAGTACAATAAGGTTTTTCCCACTCTCTGAAAGTATAGCATTTCTGTGAAACTTTTTGTAAGCCAAAGTAGCATAAAGTAAAGAAGAAATTATCTTAGGATACATCTAGTTAATGGATGCACAAAATAAATCAGGATAAAGCATAGATGCTCACAGATGGAGTTCAAAACTATGGTGACTTGATGCTGAGATACTGAGTCTAGTTCCTGAGGAAGTACCGTCTCTAAAATGGCTCACTGCAAAACAAATGCTTAATGCTATTTTCACTTTTTTCTTCTGATCTATTTTGGTTAGTAAAAACAGTTACTAATATAGGTCTTTTGTAAAAGTGAAGTGGCATGAAGCAAACTTTCAAAAAGTGTGGGATATCTGTAACTAAACTGAAAAATTAACTAGAGGGGCTCAACAACAGACTTGAACAGGAAAAAGAAAAAAATCAATGAACCCAAAGACAGGACATTTGCAATTATTAAGTCTGAGGAGCAGAAAGAAAAAAGAATAAAGAAAAGTGAACAGAACCTACAAGACTTACAAAACCTCATCAAGCAGACCAATATATGCATTATGGAAGTCCCAGAAGGAGAAGAGAAAAAGGATCAGAGAGCTTATTTGATGAAATAATGGCTGAAAACTTCTCAAATTTAAGGAAAGACATGAATCTATGAATTCAAAAAACTCGATGAGTTCCAAGTAGGATAAAACCAAAAAGACCCACACTGAGACACATTATAATTAATCTGTTGAAAGACAAAGAGAAAAATCTTGAAGCAGCAAGAGGAAAGTTACTCACCGTGTACAAAGGATACTCTGTAAGATTATCAGCCAAATTTCTTATTGGAAAACTCAGAGGACAGAAGGCAATGGGATGATATATTTAAAGTGCTGAAAGAAAAAATTGTCAGGTGAGAGTTCTATATTCAGCAACACTGTCCTTCAAAAATGAGGAGAAGTTAAGATACTCCCAGATAAGCAAAAACAGGGAATTCATTACCACTGGTTGTGCCCTACAAGAAACGCTGCAGGGACTCCTTCAGGTTGAAATGCAAGGATGCTATAATGCTACTCACAGCCCTAGGAAGATACAGACCTCTGGTAAAGGTAAATACATGGACAAATATAAAAGTGAGTACTATTCTAATTTTGCTTTATAATTTCACTTTTTATTTTCAACAGAATTTAAAAGAGAAATGCATAAAAATAATTATAAATCTATGTTCACTGGTATACAAGATATAAAGATGTAATTTGTGGCATCAATAACATAAAGTTGGGGTCAAATGGAATTGTAAAGGAGTAGGGTTTTTGTATGTAATTGAAGTTAAGTTGGTATCAATTCAAAATAGATTGTTATAACTTTAGGATGGTTATATATAATCCCCATGATAACCACCAAGAAAACACACATAGAATATACACAAAAGGAAATAGGAAGGAAATCAAAACATGTCACTACAAAAAACAAACAAACAAAAACAAAAAACAAAAAAACCCACAACTAAACACAAAGGAAGGCAGTAATAGAGGATATGAGGGAAAAAAGGCTATAAGATGTACAGAAAACTAACAAAATGGCATAAGTCTTTCCTTATTACTAATTACTTTAAATGTAAATAGTTTAAAATTTGCAATCAAAAGACAAACACTGGCAGAATGGATAAAAAAGCATGATCTACCTTTATGCTGCCTATAAGAAACTTACTTTAGATCTAAGGACACATATAGATTGAAAGTGAAAGATGGAAAAAGACATTCCATGCAAATAGTAACAAAAGGAGAGCTGAGGTGGCTATACAAATACCAGACAAAATATACTTTAAGTCTAAAGCTATTACGAGAGATAAAGAAGGACATTATATATTGATAAAAGGGTCAATTCACCAAGAAGCTATAACAAGTATAAACATATATGCAACAGGAATCAGAGCTCCAAATATATGAAGCAAACACTGATAGAAACACTACTGTATAATAGTAGGAGACTGCAATATCCCCTTTCCGTAACTGACAAAACTACCAGACAGAAGATCCATAAGGAAATGGAAGACTTGAACAAACCCAGAAACCAGCTGGACTTAACAGACATATTCAGAACACTCCACCCAACAACAGCACAATACACATTTCTCTCAACTGCATATGGAACATTGTCCAGGATAGACCATATGTTAGGCCACAAAACAAGTCTTAACAGATTTTTAAAAATTGAAAGCATACAAAGTATCTTTTCCAACCACAATGGAATGAAACTAGAAATCAATAGCAGAAGGGAAACTGGAAAATCCACAAATATGTGGAAGTTAAACAACACACTCTTCAACAACCAATGAGTCAAAGAAAAAAGCACAAGGGAAACTGTAAAATACCTTGAGACAAGTGAAAATGAAAACACAACATGTCAGAACTTATGGGATGCAGTGAAAGAAGTGCTAAGAGGGAAATTTATAGCTGTAAATGCTATAGAAAGACCTCTAATGAATGACCTAACTTTATACTCTAAATATCTAGAAAAATAAAAAATGTTAGTGGCTGATAGTTTATGTTCCAAGGCCTCAAAGAGACCATGCTTCTCCTGTGGTATGACCTACCCTAACTTCAGAAGTCCCCTCAGTGTTTCAACATCTATAGATCCAAACTTTCCCCAGCCCACACTTCCACATTTTGCAAGATATTTTCACCTGAGTGTTGCGTTCCACACATCCCAAAATGAACTCTTCACCTTCTCCACGGAACTTGCTCTGCCTCTGTGGTTCAGATCCCAAGTCTCCTCTGGTCCCTTTCTCTCCCTTGCCACCCCCAGCCCACATCATGCTGAAGACCCTGTGGTCACTGTATCACTCCATCAGTCTCCTTCCTTATAAAGCCACGTACAGTTAACCAGATTCATCCTGAGTACAAAAAGAATGGGCAGCATTGTGTCCCCTTTTCTGTTTTTATCTCCTTAATTTCAAACTATTGTTGAGCACCTCCTATGGGTCAGACTCTGTCCTGGGCTTTGGAAAACCAAGATGAATACCACTTTCCTGCCCTCAAGGAGATGCCAGTTTCCAAATGGGGGTAGTCAGGTTATATAAACAAAAAAGCCAACAAGCAAGGAGACTGACAACAGAGAAGTGTGTAAGACGTGTGCAGGGACACGGAGGAGAAACTGACGATCAAGGCTGGTGAGCAGAGAAGGTCTTAGAACAGGAGATGTTTGCACTCAGTCCTGGAGGATTAATTGGAGTCTAAGTGGACCAGAGGGGTGGCATATGAAGGAAAGGATAGAGCAATGCATGGGCTTGGCACTGCATAAAGGAACTCTAGCTAATTCTGCATGACTCATGCTTTTGTAACAGCCTCAGCACATTATTACCACAACAGCCCCGTGAGGCAGGGAGTATTAGCATCCCCATTTTACAGACGAAGGATTAGAGGAGAGAAGACATGAAGCAATTTGCCTAGTGTTACACTGCTGCTCAGAGAAGCACTCACTGAGTTTCCAGCCTAGGAGGAGGGGTGCGGACAGCCATTGCCAGTCTCACGCTCTGAGCAAACAGAGGAATCTTTCGACCAACCAAAGAGCTCTGCAGAAACACTGCATTTCCCCTTGCGAACCAAAACTCAGACCTGAAGTTATATTTTTACCACCACTGCCCCTACCCCCATGCTTTAACAAGACATGGTATCTTGTTTCTAAGGGTAAAAGAAATGCTTATAAACAAGACTACAAAAGGCATCTTAAGACAACAAATCACTCATAAAAAAGGGAACATTCTGATGAGTTAAGTGTAAATGAATCAGAAACATATGGATTCAATCTACTTTAAAAGGCCCAGTGGAGTTCCAAGTGAAGGGTAAAACCCTTGGAGGAGATTGTATTTGGGGATGTTTCCAAACCCAGGGCCATTAGTTCTGGCCAGGCCCAGAGCTAGGCTGGTAGATGGATCTCCGAGGAAACCAACAGAAAGAGAACCTCAGAAAGGTAGGAGGGTCACTTTATCCCAAATCCTCAAGCCCAGACTTGGAAATTTTCAAAGCAACATGCCTCCTAGAAACACCTTTCCTGAACATCTCATTCTGGCCCAGGGCTGGGACTCCAAGTCCAGCCAACAGTTTCACTTTAGAAACTCAGCTTGTCCAACTCCAAAAGGGTGTAGAGGCTGGACCGAAACCCTTCATCTTTCCCAAAGATTCTCTCCCTTTGACGATGAACCGTGTCCAGGCCATGGCCTTGGGAGAGGAAATAAGGGCCATGGTTCTCTTTGGCAGCATCAGATGAGAAATGAATATGCACAGAAATATTGAACACATTCAACTAAACAGGAAACAACATAAGAAAAAGAAAGATCCAGACTCATCGGTCTGGTTGGGTTGCATCAGCCATGAAAATAAACAAAGGCCTAAAGAGATCAGGCCGGTTTAATGGAAACCAGGCAATGAGCAGGTATGTGTCCCTGGGCGTAATCATCACTGGGGCTCCCCGTGCTCTCGTGCCTTTTCTGGGGTCCCACGTGGGATGAAAGGTCAACCACCAGGGAGTGCGGTGAGCTCAGGGTCGCCCCGTGTTTGCTCGGCCTCTGTTTCTTTACCCCCCCAAGTGCCCTCTTCCCGATGAGAACCCAGCCTGCTTTGTGCTGCTGATTTTTCTCTTTCTCACAGTGGCACTGCTAGAAACAGGCCTTTCTCATCCACTGTTGACTGAATCAAGTTTTGGGGGGAGGACTAAGAAAAGTGAGCAAATGGAACAGTATTCTCCCCAAATGCCGCCTTAAATTGAAATCGTCTGTTCTGGAAGCCCAGGCTCCCTGTCCCCAGGCCACACCCAGGTAGCTGGAAAGGTGAGCCGGGGAGCCGCCCTCGCAGACCGCTGACCCCTGGACTCGCTGCAGTGAGGGGCTGTGTTGAGAAGAAAGGCACCCCTGGGCTGGGAGCCGGGGAGCTGGGTCTCATGGGGATTTTCTGTGCCCCTGAAGTCCCCATTGTCACCCCCTCCCCAAGACAGGCCTTCCTCTCTCCTGTTGATGCCTGAGATCAGTCATCTTAGAGATTTATTTCTTTAGCTTAAGACCTTGACACTTAAGACAAACGAGGTGAGACCGAATGTGAACATCTTAACGTCAGAGGATGGAGGAGGGGAGGGAAGCTGTGGGAATGGGGTGGCAGGGCGGTGGGGTGGCAGTGGGGTAAAGGCAGGCAGGGATGGCGGGGGGCGGGTGATGGCTGAGAACCTTGGAGACACACCGCACTCGCTTCCCTGGTCCCCCGCCCCAACCCCCAGGCCATTGTAAGACTGAAACAGAAAGGGCCCTGGAGCCCTGAGAGCCCCTGCTGCCCCTCTCCATGATGCCCGTCCCCAGCCGAGGCGGATTTGCCAAGAGGCCACCATGTGCCAGGCACAGCTCTAGACCCTGGGGTACAGCAGTGGGAAAACAGTGGCTGCAGGGAACCTGACACTTCCCAGAGGAATTCAGGAGTGGTGTGGAGCCTGGGAACTAAAAGCGACCACAGCTGTCCCAGTCACCTCCTCCCTGGCTGTCCCAGGGCCCCTCCAGTTCCAGACCCTTCTTCAGCTGGTCCTGCCTTCGCGGACCTTTGTGTCCTCTTTGTCAGAGGACTTTCTTCAGACGCAGTGCTGACCTCGCCAGAGCGCAGAGCCTGAGGGGGTCCTGGGGTGGATGCCGGGTTGCCCACAGCCTCCCTCAGCCCTGCCTCAGCTTCCACATCCGCCGCCAGAGCCAAGCGTCTGCTGCACAGAGCAGGGGGGCAGCTCAGGGAAGGCACGCCATCTCCTCGCACAGATGGTGGGGCCTTGGCTGAATCTGGCCCCGCCTCCCCGGGGAGAGAGGCTTCCAGAACCCAGTTAGCCCTTCCCCCAGTACCCAGACCCTCCGAATCCACAGGACTGAGCCGGTGCCTCTGGAACAGGAGCGCTGCTGGCCGGTGCTCTCAGCCGCCTGTGGATGGACAGAAAGGTGAGGAGGAGAGGAAGAGAGAACAGGGGCCGGGGGTGCCACAGAGGAGAGGGGATTTGGTGGTGGGCTTCTTGCCAAGCTTCACTGTCTTCACCCTCGCAATGGTTCCGAACAGCTGGGCCAGTGGTCAGCCTGCTCGTCTTCTCTGGGCAGCTCGGGGCCCAGGGGAGCCCAGGGGCCTGGCAGAAGCAGCGCCTGCCCGACAGCGAGCTCAGCGCAGGGGAAGGGGCGAGAGAGGCCGGCGCCCACCCTTGGGGACGATTTCTGTCGGTTGAGGCTTTCGGGAGGAGGGGTCGGGGAGGGCCCGAGCTGAGCATGGGCTCCTCTGCTAGGGCGTCCTCCCCCGCACAGGACTCCCGGGACGGTCCCTCGCAGGCCCTTCCCTGGACACCTGGCCTGTGACTTACCCTGTGATTTTCTGTCGTCTCCGGCCACTTTCTCAGGTGGCCAGAGCCTGGGGCCAGCAAGGTCAGAGGCTAAGTACAAACTCCCACGGAGACTTACCTGAGCGGCATTCTGGGCTGGGGCCCCGGGGTCTGCCCCACTCCTGACACACCTCTGGACACAAGGGGAGCCGGGCGGCGTAACCCAGAGCCCGGCACCGCTGAGCCGTACATTCGAGCCCGGGCGCGGGCCGTAGAAAGGCCGCGGCTGGTCCCTGCTCACGGCCTCGCCGCGGAGTCTCAGTCTCCGTGCTGGTTTCTTCTGGGCTGTCTTGGTCACGTGATTCGAGTAATTCCAAAAGTCCCCAACGTGTAAAACAGTTGACAGACACCAGGGTAAAAGATAAGTGCCCGAGACAAGGGGCCCACGTCTACGCCCCGGGGCAGCCGCCAGTCTGATGCCCCTGGATTCCGCTCTCCTCTCCCAGTGCCTGCCGGGCGCTGCACAGTGGGAGCAAGTCAGCCAAACACTGTTCTGAACGCAACGGCCTCAGAAGCAGGGGCTCTTGCTGCCTCCACTGGACAGACAAGTACACCGAGGCCCACAGAGGGCCGTTGACTAGGCCACACGTCCCAGGGCTGAAGGACAGAGCAGGGATCCGAACCCACACAGTCAGGCTCCAGGCTGCACCCCCTGCTCCGCTGAGCTAGTCTGTCCACTTGGGCAAAGCTCTGTGCTGGGTTACGTGAGGGAATTCAAATAAATATGCGGTGTAGTCACGGCCCCCGGGAGCTCGACCGTCGCCAAGGCTGAAGCAGCCTTCCCAGACTGGCCTAATGAAGCTGCTGCCCGGGCTGGATTCCTCACGCTCCGTGTATGGCTTTGGGTCTCTGCACTTCAGTGAGACCGTCAGCAGCCCCCTCTCCTTCCCCTGCACATCAAAGCCCCACAGGGGCTGAAATCCCACCTTAGGAGCCTCAACCTAGTCTTCCAGACAGGCCGGCCGGAGCACCTTCCCTCCCAGAGCATGATTCTGGGGTAACAGAAAGGAAGAACTCAGCAGTCCTTGCCAAGCTTCGTGACAAAGATGTTGTGTGGGACCCGAGGACACAGCTGAGTCGGGCCTGCCGTCTGGGCTCCGGCCTCAGCCGATGGCGAACCAGGCAGGTCAAGCCGCAGAGTAACGGGACGCCCTGCACCGGCCGAGCCTGCCGGGCCCCGCTCCACCAGCAGGGTCACCCTCGGCCGGCTGTCCACTTGCAAATTGGCCACTTGGCATTTCAGAGACGCCCTGGCTACACTCACCTGGGGGACTGGGGGATGGCGCCTGGTGTTTGGTCCAGAACCCAGTGCCTCTGGGACCCCAGGGGCTTTGAAGGGGTGTTATAAGTTAGCAGAAGTCAAAGAGAGGATTTCATCAAGAACTTGAGTGTTAAGGCTGCAATCAACGTTGAGTCAAACAGGGCCAGAAGGAGCCTGACGCCACGGTGACGGAGATGCACAAAGCGGGCCCACGGGGCACAGGGTACCTTCTGGAGCATTCGCCCACTCACGGGGCTGTTAGCAGCTGACACAGGATGCTGAGGCAAGAGCCGGATCTCCTTCCTGGGGCCGTGAGGAAACAGCTGCGCTTGGAGACGGGGGTGGGGAGAGGTTCTGTCAGCCTTGCTGTGTGCTTCCGGCTCTGGCGTCACCGCGTGTCTTTCCGAAGGGCCGGTGTCTCTCCTTTCCCGGGGGGCAGGCCATGTCACGGGGGTACCAGGGCATGGGTGCAGCTTGTCACAGCACCTGGGCTCTCGACCAAGGAGATGCTGCCTGGAAAAAAATGCAGTGGTTTTAGCAACGTGGGCATGATGTGCATGAGAAGGAAGAACATGATAAATCCAAGGTGACAGGAAGGACATCCTCTTTCCTTTCCTGCAACCCGGCTGGTTTTGAAAACCTCCAAGCGGGTTCAAGTCTCTTGCAGGCAGGGAGGCAGCCTTTACCAAGGCAACGCTGCCCTGGCATGACACCCCCCACCCCCGGCACCCAAAGCTGAAACGACCTCCAGCGCCGGACTCCAGAGTCAAGATCGCTCACACGGTTACTCCCCACCCCCTGCCCTTCCCTGCAGTGCCCACCCCGGCCTCACAAGGAAAGGCCCAGACCCTGGGGGGCTGCTCAGGCAAGTTCCGGGTGGCGGCAGCCACGTGTAGGATCCAGCCCAGCACTCAGGCCTGGGGACAAGCCACCCGGGAGAGTCAGACGCACGGCCACGGCGAACCCCAGGGAGACAGCACACCCACTGTGCACGGCAGGTGCCCTTCTGCAGGCACTGCCGTCCCAGGCGTGGCCCCAAATTCCCCAGGAATGTCAGCTTCCCTTCAGAGCGACGCTCCTTTCTCAGAGGGCAGCTTTCACGATCCTGGTGGCAACTCACCCACCGGCATTTAACTCCCGCCTCTTCAACCTGAGAAAAGGAAATAAGAATGAGTTAAGACCTCAGAGCACCATCTGAAAATGAACCATAAACCAGGACAAGGACAGTGTGTGTTTTCTAGGGTCGCAGAAGCGTGTGTAACCTCCCCGTGTTTATAAGGCACCGGGCCCTGTTTGCCCAGAGTTTGCCAGATGAAACACTCAAGAGAGAAGTTGCCTCCGATGGTTTTCCAGAGCGAGCAAAGACGGGCAAGGCCTTGGAAACTTTCTTCCCCACTCCACAGAAAGCTGTATGTGAAAGGAGCCCTCAAATTAGAAATAAGTGGTGGCGGTTTTTAAGATAAAGTTGCTCAATGTTTCACAGCATCTCAAAATCATAAAAATCAGCCGGGACGCTGGACATCGCGCAGACAGGCTGTGCACGCGGTGCGGCGTCTCTCCTGCGCCAGGACCAGCAGGAGGCACAGGGGCTGCCTGCCCTCTCCACGGGGGCGGCCTCCTCCCCTCAAGGGAGCAGCGCACGTGTTTCCAGACAGCTCCACGTTTTAGATAATTTTTCCTTACATTAAGCCAACATTAATTTTCCTGTAGCTTCCAGCCAGCATTGTAAGCTGTGTTCTCTGGGGTCGCTACAAATGCCCCCACCTTTTTCCTTCTGTGACATCCTTCAGATCTTGAAGATCCTGTAGCGTGCCCTGCCCACCCTGCCTTCTCTTCTCCAGGCTAGATCCGCTGCTTTGTCAGACAGCCTCACTTAATAAGCCATGAGCTGCCTGTGTGTTTTCCATTTAAGGGCTGTTTTTGGCAGGGCCGCTGCTGTGCCCTCTCCAGCAGCATCTGCCAGCTCCTGCTGTGCCCCATGGCACCTGTGTATGGACGAGAGCCCCTCCATCAGACCTCGGGGGTGGAGTTAGCTTCCGGCAGTAGAATGACTCGCCTCTGAGGGCCTTGCCCAGAGAGGCAAAGAGGATGGAAGCCCTGTGAGGAGAACAAATACGTTTGTCTTTACACGGCTGTGTCGCCAGGAGCTGGCACCTGCCAAACGCTGGTATTTTCTTTTTTTTTTTTTTTTTTTCTGTAAATAAGATTTAACAGATAATTTAAAAGTTTTACATTGTTAAATTTAATATATGTCTATAAAGCAGTCGTGATAGAATAATAGAATAGGACATCCTCTGCTCTTTTTAAAGATGGTTACAAAGACTAAATGAGAACTTTCCTCACCGTGGCTACTTTTTTTTTTTAAACATCTTTATTGGAGTATAATTGCTTTACAGTGGTGTGTTAGTTTCTGCTGTATAACAAAGTGAATCAGCTATATGTATACATATATCCCCATATCCCCTCCCTCTTGTGTCTCCCTCCCACCCTCCCTATCCCACCCCGCTAGGGGGTCACAAAGCACCGAGCTGATCTCCCTGTGCTATGCAAAACGCTGGTATTTTCTGATGCATGAATGCAGAAGGGAATGAAGGAAGCAAGCAGAGATGAGACGCAGAGACAAAGAAAGGCCTTCATGGGTTCAAAACCTTTACCTCAAATGTCCCGAGTCCCCTGCTCCAATCCCGGAGCCTGTCTAATCCAGTCCCCAGGCTCCAAGGCTGCATTCTGCCCACAGTGATACCCACCCCCCCAACAACTTCCACCCTTAATAACCCTGTTAAACCACCACCAGCTCCTCCTCACACCACTCGACCTCTCCCCATCCCCTCCTCCTCCTCTCCCCTTCTCTCCCCCAGCTCACAAACCACAAGCCTCACCTATAAACGTCCCAGTATGCTCCTATCAGACACAAATTCCAAAGACATCCAAATGAGAAGAAGAAAAATGGTGGAAGACAGTGTTTTGATTTGGGGGCACCAGCTGATATCCTTTGGTCCCAGACTGATTTGGGAAGGATCCCAAAAAAGCGCTCATGTGCCTGGCCACGTGGGGCAGAAAGGCTGCTGGGGCTGTGCCCATTGCACAGAGATCCCTGGTAACGAGGACAGCTCCAAGGCATCCCAGTGCCATCTGCTGTTGAACAGCATGAGATGCCTTGAGCTGTTAAGTGGGCAGATTCAGTTTTATTTTTCCTCTCTGGAGTAAAAAGAAAAAGGAACTCTGGCCACGGGTGACATACAAACATCAGGCCTGAGTCTATCTACACATGGAAATAACTCCCCAGGCCTCCCTTCTCCACCCCCATCTCTGGAGATAAACTGTAATAAAGTATTAACAACTGGCTCTGCTTTTCTGATAGACAAGGGATGACTCTCTTTTAAAGACCTTTGTGCTCTGTTGTTGGCAAAGTCATTTAAACTGTGATCATTAGCAGCTCTGCCTACAGCGCGGGCCGAGGCGGATTTCTCTGGAGAGGTTCCATCAATCACGTGTTCCTGGTGGGGAGCAGCTGTCTGAGGCCAGGGTGCAGGAGAGCGGGGGCGACACTTCACTCGCCCGGCCCAGCAGGGAACTTGGTGTTGGCTTTGGGCCTCGGGTGCACCTGGCTGGGAGGTGCCTGACAGCACAGCGGGGAGCGGGGAGGCAGACGGGGTGGATACCTCCCTTTCCCCAAGAAGCCCAAGGGGAAGTTGCTCTCCGGCTCTTATTGAGACAGGCTGGGACCTGGGACCCTTTGCTGCAGTGTTTGCACCTGGACACACCTCTCCTGGAGCAACAAAATACACAGAAACTCTATGGGACTAAAAATAACTGCGTGCAAGTGCAGTTGGGACGAATTCTGGCCCCAAAAGATATAAAGAGACCAAAAAACCCAACTGCCACTTTTGAAGAGCCTGGAGCAAAAACAGGGTGCTGGGAGCAAATGTGGGGAACTGCGCATGCCCACTGCACACAACACCACCAGAGGGGTTGGGCAACACACCTAAGCCACCCCTCCAGCCCGAGCCCTGGACACGCCCCTACCCTCACCCCATGTAAGGAACCAGCTCGCCAACCGCCCCCCTCCCCGCTCAGGGAGCGAGCAAGCAAGGGAACCTGTTGTCTGTTCTCGCTTCACGCTGCTGCAGCAGGGGCCCCAATAAAGCCTGGCCTGAATTTCTTGTCTGGCCTCTGATCAATTTCTATTGATTGGGGAACGCCAAGAACTCTGGTCAGTAACATTATGAGGGATGGCAGTGGTGCATCTACAGAAGGAGAGAGCTGCACTGGGCCTGAAATATTCTGAAGCCCTTGGGGAAAGGGCTGGGAAGGGAAGGAAAGTTCAGTGACAGCTGAGTCCTGTCTGTTCCCTTTCAAGTCTTACATGTTGCAGGAAGCACTTCAGATGGTGAAAACTGAAGGAACAGGAAGCTTATGGATGGGTGTGTGAAAGGGCAGGGAGGCAGAGTTAGGGGGTGGGGAGACAAGGGGGAGAAGCAAGAGTGGGGAGAGGACAAGGGGGAGAGAGAGAGAACCGAGGCACAGGAGAGTCAGAGGAGGCATGTTTTGAGGGGTGAGAGCTTAAAAACATGGATTCATGAAGATCAACTATACTACAATATAAAATAAAAAGTAAATTAAATTTTTAAAAAAGGATGAATGAAGAAGAGAGGGACTGCTTCCCTTCTTTCTTCTTCTTTTCTCTTTCTTTTCTTTTTTGGCCACACCACGCAGCACGTGGGATCTTAGTTCCCCAACCGGGGATCGAACCTGTGCCCCCTGCAGTGGAGGCGTGGCATCTTAACCACTGGACCACCAGGGAAGTACTGCTTCCCTTCTTTTTAAAGGCTGAGTAATATTCCCCTGTATGTACATTTCATGTTTTCTTTACCCACCCATCTGTTGATGGACATTGAGTGCCATTTGTGACAACATGGTTGAACCTAGAGGATAGTGTGCTCGGTGAAAAAAGCCAAACACAGAAGGGCATATACCGCATGATGCCCCTTATATGAGAATCTCAAATAGACGTAGAAGCAGAGGGTAGAACAGTGGTTACTGGGCGGGGGGGAGGGGCGAAGTGGGGAGTGGCTGCCCGGTATAAAGTTGTTTTAGTTACGCAAGATGAATTAGTTCTGGAGATCTGCTGTACCGTGTAGGGCTTACAGTCAAAAATACTGTGTTGTACACTTAAAAATTTCTTGGGGCTTCCCTGGTGGCGCAGTGGTTGAGAGTCTGCCAGCCAAAGGAGGGGACACGCGTTCGAGCCCTGGTCCGGGAAGATCCCACATGCCGCGGAGCAACTGGGCCCATGAGCCACAGCCACTGAGCCTGCGTGTCTGGAGCCTGTGCTCCGCAACAAGAGAGGCCGCGACAGTGAGAGGCCCGCGCACCGCGATGAAGAGTGGCCCCCGCTTGCCGCAACTAGAGAAAGCCCTCGCACAGAAACGAAGACCCAACACAGCCATAAATAAATTAATTAATTAATTGAAAAAAAATTTCTTAAGGGAGTAGGTCTCATGTTAAGTGTTGTCACTACATTACACAACCATCAAACAGAGGGACACAAGGACACCTGCGGAGGTGATGCTATGTCGATTACTCTGAAAACAGGGTGATGGTGTCGCAGGTGTTCACATGTGTCCAAACTCATCAAACTGTATTCATTAACACGTGCAGTTTATTGTGTATCAACTAAACCTCAATCAAGCCGTTAAAAAGAAGGAAGGGCCTGTGCTTAGGGAAGGCAGTCTGAGTCTTTGGAGAGAAAGTTCAAAAATTAGCAGCTCTTCCTGAAACTCTGAAACTCAGACACATTCCTGGATGAAATTTTTCCAAAGCCAAGAACTTTGCTCCCCTTTTTTCGGCCTTGGTTGCCAGAGAGTTTAAAAGTCAAACTTATTGCCTAAGTTTTGTGATCTGTTCAAATCAGGTGACTGAAACATCTCCATCTGCTTCTCGGAGACAGTCCTGGAAGTGTGATGCTCAAACGTTTCTCCCCACACGGCATCCCAGGCTCTCAGCCAGCGTAAGCCCTTCAGGAAGTCGGGGGAGCACAAATCTTGAATAACGGGCACAACATACACTCAAGGAACCAAGAAGATACATTCTCCCGACCCATCTCATCTCCGGAAGAGAATAAGACATGTCCCACGGCATTCAGATGCAGCTTGGCAGTGAGCGGGCTCAGGGGGAGAGGAGGCCCTGGGACAGGCAGGGTCCCGAAGCAGCAGCCGTCCAGACACAGTAACCAGGATGATCAGTTGGCCAATTAATGAGGATTTTTGCAGTTGTCTTATTGCTCTGATTTAGGTTTAATTACCTAATAGTTTAGTTGGTAACATGAGAACAGGGCATAAATTTCCAAAGGTCCCAAAGGCTATGCAGCGAGAAGTCAGTTGTTCTCCCAGACTTCCCTTCCAGCTACCGTCCCCCTGCCCCCAGCTAGGTAAATGCTGCCACCAGATCCTCTAAAAGGAGACTGTCGGGTTCTCCAACAGGCTTGACAAAGGACCCTGGCTCATCCCAGAGATGGGGTTCAAAAGGCTCCTCTGTAGAAACAACGCTTGAGCTGAGAGGTGAAGGACAAACAGGGGTGTGCTAGTGCAAGAAGGAACGGCATGTGCAAAGGCCCTGTGGTCAGAGTGGGCACAGCACTTTGGACAAGATGGCAAGGAGGTAGGGTGGCCCATTCCCGGAGAGTGAGGTGGGGGTGGGCAGGAGCAGTGGGCAGAGGTGGCAGGGCTCCCTAGGCCATCTCAGGATTGTGACCTTTATCCATAGACCTGATTTAAGCCCTGGGGGTTCAGAGGGTATATGTGACAGATCCATTTAACGTTTTGAAAACATAATCACTGTAGCTCCTGCGCAAAGAAGAGCGAGCACTGATAAGGGTAGAGATTGTACAGGAAGAGACCGTACAGTTAGGAGATTGTACAGGAAACCTTAGCTGCCCTGCCCCACACCTGTTCAGCATCCCCTTTGAATTCAGCCATGGCCACGGCCATGGCGGACTCTCCCAGGTGGGCTTCACCTCAAATGCCGCCTTCCCTGGGGCCTCTCCAGTGACACCGATGCCAGGGAAGCTGTTGGTGCACATGTAGGAATGATCTGAATGTGCACGAGAGTCTGTGCTTCCAGGAGCAACCCTCAGCCAGTGGAGAATGGGAGCCGGTGGATAAACACTCCTCATGGGCAATCAGGACCCACTCTTCAGGTCCCAGGTTGGGTTTAGGTCCCACGGCGGCGACCTCACTTACGCACTCTTATATAGACGTCCCTTCTTCTCCAGCTCTGCCTGCCCCTCCCTTCTGATTCCCGGGATTACTCCTAAATAAGCAATCCGCAAAGGAGTCCTTTTAGGCTCTGCTTTCTTGGGGTATCTCAACTAAGACGGAGGCATTTGCAGCTGTCTAGGTAAGACAGGATAGGAGCCTGGACTAGGGCGGCAGCTGTGGGAATGGACAGATTGAAAAGATATTTGGAAGGTGAAATCAAGAGTCCAGTGCAGCCACATTCTCCAGCACCACTCTCTCTTCTATCCCCTTTGACATTCGGTGTGGCCAGTCCAGGCTCACAGCTTGTTACCACTGCGGAGTAACAAGTGGCACTTGTTGGAGGAGGTGTCTCACAGCTGTGCAAATGGCCACCATATATGGAGGCAGAACTCAACAGCCCTTGCAAAACAGAAGCTACGGGACACGAAGAGGGTATTTCCAGGCAGTCCTTAACTGATTGAATTTAAAATGGGGCCTTTGGCAGATATCCCTGGCATTGAGCATCTCCTTCAGGCAAGACGGCACAGCCATTGTAGCAGAGAGAGAAGTAGCAGTAACAACAGGAGGCTGTGGAGGAGGAGTGACGGCTGCACATCCAATGAAGATGAAGAAATGGGGACTCAGAGAGATAGGTCGTCTTCCTAGGGTCCCCTGAGCAGTGCCTGATAAAGCAAGGATGCACATCGTGGTCCAAATGGCTCCAAAGACCATGCTTTTAACGGCGATCTCCTTTTCAATTTCCCTCTGCTCCAAAGCACGGGGGTGGGGGTGGGGGGCCCGGGCAGAGTCCAGCCATCTCTATTTACGCTGGCTCATTGGACCAGTTGACCGTCAGTTAGATTCTGTTACTCAGTAGACGAGGCTCAAGACTTTTTTTTTTTTTTTTTTTTTTTGCACATAAAGGGTTTATTTTAAATGTTTTAAGGATAGGATAGCGTTACATCATAATTACAAATATTATGTACAGAATTAACAGATTTATATTGTTTATACTTCTAAACGCAGAGAACAGGGAACTGTCTATACCTTGTATAAAATAAAATTAAAACTAAAAATGAATTCGAGCTTGAAAGATGAGGTCATTTACCTAATTTTAAGATGCGAACATGAAACATATCACACTGTGGTGATAATCATGTCTCAACATATAAGTACATCAAACCAACATGTTGTACACCTTAAACTTATATAACATTATATGTCAATTATATCTCAAGTTTTAAAAATCAATTAATTGATTGTTTAATTTTTAAAAAAAGAGGACCTTTGGCGGATGTGGCGAAGGGAGATGACACTGAGTGTGGCCTTGGCTGGATGGACTAGAGAGGCAGCAGTGGACGCCTCTCATTTATTTAGTTCACAAATAACAGCTGCCAATTCGCTTAATCCTTACAACAACCTCACAATGTAGATTCTGCTATTTTCCCCCTTTTACAGATGAAGAAACAGAGGCAAAATAAAATGACTTAATAACTTTCCCAGGGAGACTCCGTTAGTAAGTAGCAGAACTGGGGTTTTCACCCAGGAATTCTAAAATCTGTGTTCTCACTCATGGCTCCCTGCTGCCCCTCCTTTACCGATTCACCCTACAAACACTGCTGGTCGTTTGCTCCATGTCAGGGTTAGTTAGATGCTGTGGGAGCGGAGGCTGGGTGAAATACAAAAATGAATCAAGCATGAATTCAGCCCTCAAGTAATTTATTCTCTCACTGATGTTAAGTGTTTCCATAAAGGATGATGAGAAAATGTAGAAAGTGACAAATGTCCAATAAAAGATACTGACAAAATACTATGGGGCTTCAAAAAAGGGAAGCGATTCCAACGTGGAGGATGCAGAGGGATGGGACATCAGTTTGGTTTTGCTGCATAACGAACCGCTCCAAAATTCAGTGACTCAGAGGACACCTACCTGTTGCCTCTCATGATTCTGCAATGGGCCGGTCGGTTCTTCTGTTTGGGGCTGGCTCCGCAGTGCCAGGTGATCTAGGAGGGCCTTGCTTATCCATCTGGGATGGCTGGGATGGAGGGGACCTCTTGTCCTCCAGATGTGGTCCAGCCTCACTCTCCTGGTGGAAAAAAGGTCCCTATCAGCAAGAGAGAGGAAAAGCCCTGATGCACAAGCACTTTTCCAGCCCCTCCATATGTCATGTTTGCTGATATTCCATTGGCCAAAACAAACCCAAGATTCAAGGGGTAGAGAGATCGGCTCCCCTTCTGCTGGGGTGTGGTAACAGCACATTGCAATGAGACATGCTTAGTGGGATTAGAGGGGAGTGTAGTTTTTTGTTTTTTGGGTTTTTTTCAATCAGGCAGGATCAGAGAAAGCTTTACAGAAAGAATGAGCCTTGAAAAATGGCTGGGGCTGGGGATTGTGGCAGGTTTCCCATATGTGGAGAAAATCCACAGAGGCGAGAGAGCTGAGGGTCTGAGACAGGCTGGGACCTGGCACCCTTTGCTGTGGGGCTTGCACCTGGAAACGTCTGCTTGAGCAACAGGATACAAAGAAACTTATAAGGGATTAAAAATAACTGCATGCATGAGCAGCTGGGGCAAATTATGAACAATAAGATACAAAAAGACCAAAAACCCAGCTGCCACTTCTGAAGAGCCGGGAGCAAAAGCAGGGTACTGCGCATGCCCACCGCCCTCAACACCACCAAAGGGGTGGGCAGACCACCTCAGCCACCCCTCCAGCCCAACCCCTGGACCCGCCCCTACCCTCACCCCATAGAAGGAACCAGCTCGCCCCCACACTTAGGAAGCAAACACGGGAACCTGTTACTTGTTCTCGCTCCCGCCTGCTGCAGCAGGAGCCCCCAATAAAGCCTTGCCTGAATTTCTTGTCTGGCCTCTGATCAATTTCTATTGATTAAGGAGGCCAAGAACCCTGGTCCGTGATAGGTCCTCAAGGACCAGCATGTGCTTCATTTGGGCTAGAAGGAAGGTCAGAAAAGAAAGTTGGAGCTGAATCATGGAGGGATGGAGTGATGTCTTTCAGATCTGGGATGGCAGCCAATGGCTTATTAAGAGGTTGATCTCTACTTGCAGGGCACAGCCCCTCTCAGAGAACATGCTCTACCACACGCCTGGCAGCCGTGGCAGCACAATTCTCTTGTTCCTGGAGCCCAAGGAGCAAGCAAAGGACCTGGGGTAGCCAGTCTACAGGCTGCCAAAGCTCTACGGTGGCCGGAAAAGGTGAGTTGGGGGACTGAGGCATCAGTGGCAGAGGTCAAATGAAGGGCACATTGAGGTTAAGTCAAAGCTGGGGCATCCAAAGCTGGGTTCAAATTGCCACGTGGGAGCTAAGGGTGAGGAAGCCAGCTGGTAGAGACAGGAGACAGAGTTTTATGAAGATAAAAACTGACACAACGAGGGAAGACTGGTCCCTGGAGTAGCCTCGGGTCTTGATGACCTTCCCATCCACGTATAGGTTTACAAGTAATTCTCTTTCTCTGCGTCATGATTCTGTCCCTGCATCAGCTGATGATGGGTGGTCTGTCTTGCATCACATGATGGGTGGTCCTCTCCTTGCGTCCCTGTTTAGAACACTGGTTGGAATAAAATTTTGAAAAGAGGCAGGGCAACCGGGATAGAAGTATGTCTTGGTCAGGTTGCAAAGCAGGGTGGATATTCAGGACTGGAGTTGTTCTTAAAAGGAGCTACTGTTTCTCTACCTCTCCCAGCAACTAGACATACCATAAAGTGAAAACTGACGCCATGATATTTTCAGAAAAATTCTTTGCTTAGGTAAAGTCTTGAAAGCCTCAAGAATGTTAGTTTGTGGTCCTTCTTTCTCTAGTTTTTATTTCTTTCAAAAAATTTATCAGTTCTCACTCTGAAGAAGCTAGAAGCCATTCCACTCTGCCTTATTCCTTTTGGAATTTACTGAGTACATCTCAGCAGTGGCACGGAAAATATATTTGCTTGGAAACCAGAAGTCACACAATAGTCCTCACCCTTCAGAGCCCCATGGGGTGGAGAAATCCCCATGATAGTTGAAATCCGATTATTCTGCTTTTATGTCACCTCCTTTGCTATAAATGAGGGCCAGCGCAGCTGCCAGAGCACAGAATGACACAGATACAATGTGATGTGTCAACCACTCATGTTTCTCTTTTATGAGATCAACTTTTTATAACTCTGCAGTCAGTCCACTGACAGACTATAAAACTTGGCTTATTGGAAACAGATACAACAACCATGAGACGTCACTCGTCAGAGACCGATCCAGCCTCTTCTGGACACGAGTCGGTCCTTAGAGAGAAAGCCATTAGGAACGGGAGCCTGAGTTGCATCTCAAGCTGTGTAGGCACCTGTCTGGGTCACATAAATATTGCTCCTTGTGAAAACCTGCCATGCTGAGTCCTACCATAAAGTGCGTGACATTCATGGATTAGCCTCACGGCCTGACTGCTCATGAATCTTACTCCAGGAGATTTCAGAGTCCTTGAATCCAGCCAAATGTTACTGTCAAAAGCCTTTTCTAATCTATTTGTGGCAACAGAAATGTCTCCACTATGGAGAACCCAGAATGCTGGCAGCAAGGGCCAGCTCCCACTTCAAAGGGAGAGTTCAAAGCAGACGCCTCTTTGGACTTGAGCACCAGTGGGCGGAGTCAGTCTCACATGCCTGGTCTTCACGCACGTTCCACTCTACCCCGTCTCTGTCTTACCTTCACTGCAAGCTCAGAAACCACTGCTGTCCCCAGATCGGTCTCCTTATGCACAAATGGGAGTCTGAGGTCCGCAGATAGAAAGGGTTTGGAAAGTCTCCCTGGTGCCACGGCTTTCTTCCCCTTTGGGGTGTGTCTCAGTTTGGGGCATGACTTTCTTCCCTCAGCATCCAGGGGCTCAGCTGCAGATAAGAAGCAGCACAGCGAAGTGTCCTAATGCAGGCACCACTGGAAAACATGTCTCCATGGAAACCCCAGGGTTACCTCACCCAACAGCATTCAGATGTGACTGACCACAGAAGCATTTTTTTTTTCAATATAGAGGAAGTATCAGCTCTATCTACAAAGCCAAGAGGGTTTTGCTTTTTTTTTGTTTGTTTGTTTGTTTTTTGTTTTTGAAGTTATATCCTCCTCTCCAGAGTTTTTGGGATCACGTCATATGTTTGGGGAGCATTTTGTATGTAGACAGCATTTTCCCCCGTGCCTCTGCCTCAGCACACAAAGATATCATTCCTATGAAAATAAGAGGGATTCTTCCAGGGAGACATGTCATTATTCATCTCCGCTCTAGTCATTGCCTGTTGCCAAAGAGTTGTTTTAACGTTCTGAATCCAGAATGCCTGTTTTCTCACAGCCTCAGCAGGATCTGGCTCACTCAGCACTTGATGGGGTTTGTTCATGGGAAACCCAGGAGCTGGGGGTGGGAGTGGGCGTGACTGCTGTCACGGTGACCTTTCACACCTCCACCCCCAGACGGGAATCGTTAACTCAGGGCACACATGTGGTCCGCACTCCTCCCTCCGTCAGCCTGCTGGGGATCGGCATTATGCAGAATGATGCCTTCTGTCCCTCTGGGCTCCCCAAAGAGCTAACTTAATTGTTGGGAAACACTGGAGAAAAAAGATGTCATTCCTCTACCTCGTTGGTCCTCACCATGGGGGAGAGGAGGGATTTCGTCCCCTGGGAACAACGGGGCAAGGTCGGGAAACCTTTTTGGTTGCGTGACTGGGAGAGGGGTGCCAGAGGCATCTAGTGGGTAGGGGCAGGGACGCAGCTGAACATCCTACGATGCATAGGACACCCTTCCCCCAACAATAAACGATCCAGCCCGAAATGTCACTGTGCTGAGGCTGAGAAACCCTGGAGATCCAGCAAGGTGTGGCTTCAGGGCAGTTCAGGTCTCTGTTATTAGCAATGGGAGGACAAGCTATGGACTAGTTACTAACTGTATGAATAAATGCATCCAGTGCACTCACTAGGGCACTCCAGTACACAGAGGACTTTCTTGTGACTGGGGAGTTTGCAGTGTATGTGAGTCCTTCCTGGAAGGCCTTTTCTTCTCTGAATTATGCTCTCAGTCTATGTTGTCTCCCACTGCCTATTTGTTAAAATTCCTTTCTGCACAATTCATATGAACATAAATCCTTCCTTTATGGTCTAACCAATTAGAGAAAAGTAGATCCTTCACTTAAGAGCCATAATCTTACTTCCAATCACTCTCTCTCTCTCTGGAAATCTTAGGACAGGTGGAAACAGGGCAACGGATGAAGCCCATCTCATGGCCACGTCTAAGATCTATTGTTAAATGCTTAATAGGCATTTCTTTGTTATCACTAGTTTTCTAGTCATATGTCCTGGAATTATTACCTAAGATGTGATTTGTATGCTGAATCACATGGCCAACATTTTTGCGTGTTCCTCAAAAATGGGATTAGGAGGAAGCATGAGAGATCAGTTCCTGGGATCCACCGGCATCTAAGCCAGCAAGAGATACAGAACCGGACAAGTTCTCAGAGTATCGCTCCAGTCTCCACCCCCGGCTTTCTCACCAGGACCACTTCCGTTCCAAAGCACGAGTGGCTAAGTCATATCAAGGCCGGTTAGGTCAAGATTACCAATATCTAGGCCCTCTGAATGTCACACCCGCTTGCTCACCACCAGGGGAGGATAATATCAGGCCAAGGGAAGAAGCTGGCTCCGTGGGCTCTCAGGACAAAGCGGACTGGGCCGAGGTTCAGGGCTCCAGGCCACCGAGATGGCGGTCCTCTGGGAAGCACCACTGACTGGAGAGGATGATCTAGAGTGTTCCACCGTCCCTCTGCTCCAGCTACTCAGACTGGTCACATTTAAGAAAATGTTCAAACGTTTGTTCTCTACATCTGTGTCCATACGTTTGTGAGAACAAACGTGTGGACACCAAGGGGGGGAAAGTAGGGGGTTAGGTGGTGGTGGTGGGATGAACTGGGAGATTGGGATGGACATGTATACACTAATATGTATAAAATACAGAACTAATAAGAACCTGCTGTATAAAAAATAAATAAATAAAATTTAGGAAGTTAAAAAACAACAAAAAAAAGAAATTACCCAGTCCATTAAAAACTAACCACCCCGTACCCTGGGGCCTCTTGATTTCTGAGATGGCCCACACTCTGTCTGTAGAGTGTGTTTCTCTCTAAATAAATCCACTTCTTACCTAAAAAAAAAAAAAAAAAATGCTCAAGGTGTTAAAGCAGAGAAAGCATTTTAGAAGCCGATATAGATACGAGAGCGAGCTGGACACATACACGGAAGAACGTGGTCTCAAGAAGCCACAGCAGTTGAGCCTCACCTCGCAGTGGAAATCTTTTTTACAAGATCATATTAGTGGACTTCAACTGCATGCTCAGATCACCTCTGGGGCTGAGGTGTTGTGGATGTAGCCCAGCAAGGCCTCCCATCTGTACAGCTCTAGGACTCAGCACGGCCACACCTGAGATGGGGAGCAGTCTTCATGGAAAGCATTGCCCACTGAGGTTCAGGGCAGAGTCTGGGCCTGACAGGCGCCCCCTCACTGGGGTCACCACATGTTCTCACTTCCCAAGACAGAAATTGATTTGTTTATCGCATAACTTGAGCAGAATTTACTCCTTGTTCCAACGATGACCCAGGCAGCAGGCTTGGTCTCACTCGACACCCCCCTACCCCACTCCCCAGCCCGCCTTTCCCCCCCTGCCCAGCCTCCATAGCCACATCCTGTAGCAAGAACCTCCTGGGCCCTGTTGTCTGGGGGTGGGGAGGGGGGGAAGAGGGGGCAGGACCTGGGTGCTTAAACCAAGGTCTGGTTTAAGGTCTTCACCACTCAAGCCCCTCACTCCTCACCTGAACTGCCGTCACCCCCAGAGGATTCTCTGCAGCCTGGTCTGGAAGGAGAGAGCCCCTTGTAACCGAGGGAGAACTTCTTGTATTTTCCTTGCAGAGCCTGTCGTCAGCTTTGCTGCACACGGCCCTGGAGGAGCTGAGCTGGCCCTTGTTTAAGGAAAGCCAGCAAATCCACGCAGATGTTTTTCTGAGAGCTGCTCCGACCAGGGCTCAGGGATTTCGCCCTGCCTGGTATCACACAGCACGGGGGAGGATGGGACTTCTCATTGTGGAGCAGGAAGTATAATACATGAAATCAAAATGTAAGTGGGTTCTTTTTGGATTAGGCCATGTTGTTCTCTTCTGTTTTTCTTCACATAACCTTATCACTCAGCTCCTTTATTTTTCCCCTCTTCCCTCCTTGGCTCTCATGCCCACTCTGGTCTGCAGGACAAACTCAACCCACCAGGCGCTCCGGGTGGCACGGTTTCTAGCTCCACTCCAACCTCATCAGAGGCTCACTAAGGCTTTACTGACCTCATTTTCTTATCTGACACAGATATCCTGCTCCACCTAGTTTTTCAGCGCTCAGGAGACCCCTGACTTAAACCCAAGAGGCCAGAGAGCAGGAGGCTCGGTCCAGAGCGCAGCCTGATGCCTGCCCCCAGGACGGTCAGCGTCGCCTCCCTCTTGCTGCCTGCCCTTCTCCGTTGCCCACGTCCCCGACCAGAACCTGCCCTGCACACAAGCAGCTGATAGGCTTCAAGGGGTGACACGGACTCCCCGCACCTCACATCTCCTTAACAGCGCACAAGGCGTTTCATTTCATAATTTGAGATGAAACGCTCAATGCAAGTCCCCTGGGAGAGGGATGGGAACCGAATTCACGGTGAGGCACCAATGGTCTCGTCTCAGCTCAAAGCAAAGGTTTGTTTGTGTTTGTTTGCAAGCCTGCTTGGGTTTAGCTCTGGGCTTCTGTTTAAGAGGGTTGAGGGCAGTGGGACGACAGAACAGCAAAGAAGCACTGGTTCCTAAAAAGGAAAGGCCGATGGGAGACAAGTCCCGTCTCCTTCACAGCTTAGATTAGGTCTCCTCTGCTAACCTTCCCCTCCGCGGGCATCTCCTGGTCCACCTCTGCATCGGCCCGACCTGCGCTGACGCCAACACGGGCTCTTTCGCCCTGTCTGCCTCACAACCGGCCTCTATCCATGCGTTAGTTTCCCACAAAGTGCTTTCCCCAGAAATTGAGAAATGAGCCTGTGTCCCAGAAGACAACGGTTTTGCTTCTTCATAACCAAGAAATCTTGAAAGGATCAGAAATAGAAGGAAAACACGGCAAAGGAGGGAAGAGCCCTGGGGGGGAGGAAATGAAAGGCAGGGTGAGACCCTGTCGAAAACTCAAAGTAGCTGAACTGTGCTAAATGAGCTGAAACAATGAGGCGATGCATCTCTGGGCCGGTCCTGGGCCTGCTGGTCGACTACGCGTTGCTCCTCACACCCCACCTGCTCCGTCTCTCAGGGGCCGACCCTGCGGGCTGTGCTTCTCAAGCCGCCGTAGCAGCAGGGTTCCGCTGGGTTCAGCCATGGGGGCCGCCAGCCGGAGACACGGCGGCGGGGTTGGGGAGAGGAAGGTGGGGAATCGCCTCCCCCTTCTCTGCCTCGTACAATTTGTATGTCAGTATTTCTTATTGTTGGCCCCAAAACAAAACAAAACAAACAAATCCACTCTACAGGGAGCTCAGGCTTTTATGACCCACATCCTATAGGAGGGATGGAGAGACCTCCAGAGAGAGCCCGGTCTCTGTCCTTACATCTTCCCCAAACACTGGCTAGAGAGGAAGGTGCTGCCCAGCTGTTCTCACCTGCCTCCTTTCCTTGGGGGTTTTTGGCGGGCAGGTGACTGAAGGTCCTGAAGGTGGTGAAATCAACCTTCAATTCCACCTCGCATCAAGGCCACATTATGTGGGCGGCTTTGGTTCCAAATCAAACGCCGTGAGCGACCTCCTGCTTCCTGCTTTATAAAATCGAACATTTGGATGCCTCTGCTTCTTCCTGTGATGCCGCTAGACCTGCGTGTAGACATTCATACTATTATAAAATGTGTCCTGCTTGTACGAGTCTACCAGCTAGTCTGTACTCATTAATCCACTCATAACAAATAGGTCATTTTATCACTCCCTAAGGAAAAAAGTGATGCTTTCCAAATTTGCTGCCCTGTTAAACGCTATTCAGAAACAAAACAGTTGAGTGCCTCTCATTATGGTGATTAGCTCCTGGGGCCTGGACTCTAGTCTGGATGTTGTAATAAATTGGAGAGAGAAATCTCAAGTCCGAACTCCCCCACCCTAAACTCTCAACCCAACCTTTTATTTTATTTTACTTTCAAGCTCTGAAGTAGTTTTGTCCGCTGAACAGCTGACTCACTGTACCTGATGCCAAGGGTGATTTTTCAGAGCAGGGGTCCTGGGGAGGAGGAAGGAGGAAGTCTGAGAATGCAGAATTCCATCCCGTCCATCCCATCATCTCGGCATCTCTGGTCCCATCGCGGCTGGCAGTTGTTCAAGGAGCAGTTTGTAACCTAGGGAGTCAGATTTGGGAAAATGTACAATGTGACCCCAACCCTCCAACTGCCTCTCCCAGCCTTCGATCTTTTCTGAAAACAGTGGAGTGCACAGTGAGACAAGAAGGAAGCTAGGAGAGTGGGTGAGGTCAAGGGTCTTTCAGAAAGGAGAGTATTCCTAAAACAGCTTTCCCCTCTGGTGGCCTCTCTCTCCTTCCCATCACTACCAAGGTGCTAAACAATGCAACCGAGGAGCCCTCACAGCACCCACTCTCCCCCCAGCTCTGCACCCTGACCCCCACCACCTGCTGGAATTGCTCTGTCACAGGTCACCTCCCACTGTCCGGTAATTAAATTCAGGGGCATGTCTGCCTTCACCTCCCAGATGCAACTGCAGGATTGGACCATGCTGTGCCTCTCTCCATTCTCCACTCTCTTCCTCCATCCCAGGGCAAACACTATCAGAGTCTATTGCAAATGCCTCTCCTCCTTCCCTATTCCTGTTGGCATTGTCGGGAGCGAGGCATTAGGGAATTTGAGGCAACTGTCCGCACTAGCCTTTTACTCGCTCCCAGTTAGAGCTTTGCTTCGGTTTGCACCCACCTGGGACACACACCTGTGCCAGAGTAGAAGTCATACACTGTAACTGCCCTGCTCAAAAATCTCCCACTCTGCTTTGTGCACAGAGTACAGTAAACACGAGCGAATCTGGCCCCCAAGTCCTCCTCAGCCTACGTTGCAGCCCTGCCCCCTCACACATCTAGTTCCCGGCTTGCTCACCACACCCTAACGAGCTCCTCACTCCCCATCTCCACCCGCTCCCGCATGCTCTTTCCGTCATCTCTGCTTCAAGTCGTAGGGAGAACACTGCCTCCAGCGTGAAGCTTGTCCTGAATCCCTTTAACTGAATGCGATTGCTTCTTTTTTAAAATCCCAGAGAAAATTTCCCCCTTAAAATGAGCAATTATATGTTTAAGTTTGCAATGTAAAATAAACATTTTTTAAAAGGAAGGTATAGCTTAAGTCCCACTTGACAAGCCCACCCAATCTCAGACCCCTCCTGGCGCGTTTACACACACCCGTGGATGTAGAATGTGCAGTCGCCAGATGGGGGCTCAGGACCCACTCCTTGTGCCGGCTGCCACTTCTACTGCCGGTACCATCTTTACTTGGTTGTTTGGAGACCACTCCTCGGAATGTTGCGGGGACTGGCTTCTCGCTTAACTTTGCTTCTCTCTATCAAATGTCTTTTAGAAATTCCTAATAATTTCTAGCTAACCAAAGTCATCTCTTTAATTTGCAGTCCTGTTAGGAATTTTCATAGTTGGTGATAGTACACCTTTCCTGTCAGTTCTAGGACAGGAAAGAAATGGAGCCACAGGGGTGCAGTTTCCCATCTTGATGGTCTGCCCACCCCTCGTTTTAGTTCAACATCTTGCCTCAAAATATTTGCTGCTCACAGGCGTCTTCACTAGGGGTCTCTGGGGTTTCTATGATACCTAGCTAGCGTGGCTGGCGGGAGCTCCATAAGCACACACAGTTTCAATAAATGGTAGGAACATTTTTTTTTTCTCGCCCACATGACTCAATATCAACAGCACGATGCTAGGAAGCTCTGATCGCTGTCGGGGACTCATTTCAACATGGATGCATTCTTAGAGGGTCTTCCCTGCTTACCTTCATAACTGGAGGTTTGGGTCTATTTGATCACAGAACAGACAGCGTTTTATGGGCTGTGAATGGAGACAAAGTTACAGGAAGGAAAGGAGTAGCCAAGAAGCAGAAGAGGCCTTTTTTTTTTGCCTTTTGGCCTCACCGCATGGCTTGTGGGATCTTAGTTCCCTGACCAGGGATTGAACCAGGACCCACAGCGGTGAAAGCGCCGAGTCCTAACCATGGGACCACCAGGGAATTCCCAGAAGCAGAAGAGGCCTTAACAGCACAAACTCCACTCTGCCCGCTCCCCAGAAGTTCAGAGAGATGTTGGGGAGAACTTTGGAAATCCATAGGCAATGGGGCTGGAAAGTTCCTGCGCATTGTGTCCAATCTCAAAAGAGGCAGGGAGGCCTCAGCTGACATTCGAAAACCAAAAGCAGAATGCAAAATTATAAATACATACAATTTATCCATCTTTTTAAAAAAGCTGATGTATCACAGCTTTCCTATACATAGATACAGATATAGACCATAGACACACACACACACACACACACACACACATCTCAAAAGACAGGATGGAACGTTGTGAAGAATAAATGCCCATGGTTGGATAAGTCTGGCTGAACAAGTACACTTTTCAGCCTTCCTTCTCCAATCCCCCCAAAATGTATGTTTTTAAATCTAAAACAGTACTAGGGGAAAGAAGAAAGACAGAAGAAATAACTAACATACAGGAATAAAGGAATTTTTTAAATAGCAGCTAAATATAAACTAGAGTAGAAAGGATATAAAGCTGTGAAAATAGTCAAATTCAATTAACAGGGAGAAAGATGAACCACTTTTAAGGGAGTGAATTTAAGAGAATATATTAGTAATAAAGTATTCTAATTATATTTAGGAAAAATACATTTATATCATCAGTGTGTTTAATGGCTTTAAGGTAAGGAAAATTTGTAAGATTTATGTGTTATTATGCAAAGTTGTAATAGCATATGAATTGAGTGATCTACCTCTGCTTGTCAGTTACTGAGCCCCTGGTGGAAATTCCAGCAGGATGGACCCGGCCAGTCATCCCCAGGCTTTCACAATTAATATTCTCCCCTTAGCCAGCTCCTCTAAATTCTGATATAAAATGGGCTTGAATGATTCTGAGAAAGGCCAAAATAAATATCCATTGTAGGTGAGATTTCTAGAAATTTGGGGTAAAAGAGAGAAGGCTCCGTAGCTTCTGTTTTTTAAAACATCCCCCATCTTATAAGCCTTTACCACCTTCTCCCCAATTCTCCTTCCAGAAGGACCCTGATACGTGTTTCAAGCATGTGTCACACCCCTAAGCCAGCACTTCTCCAATCAGGCCTCAGGCTGATGTGAAAGCAGCTTGTAACCAACAGGAAGGCAGAAGGTTCAGGAGGAAACCAAAGCTTCCACGTGAGTCGTCCAGCAGCCTCAAGCAACTTTTGTGACACACACACCAGAAGTCTTCGAGAAATCTTATCTCCCTCAGCGCTTTCTGGAGTTTAAAGGGTTAAGCCAAAATGTGCTGATTTACACTGGCTGGGTGTTGGAAGCATGTAAAGTAGAAAGGACTGTAAATTGGGTGTCAGCCCAGGACCCGGTCAGCTCACAGCAGCTTTCTGACCATAGACAAGGAAGTTTCCCCAGGCCTCAGGTCCTCCGTCTATAAAATGACAGGCTGAATTAGATGAAATCAGAGTTGTATAAACAAGGCTCTGGCCAAATGCCTCATGGTCATTGTGACAGTTCATCTGCAGCACAATTCTATGTGGTGTGTATATTATCTCCATTTTACAGAGCATTTCTTTCGGGGTTTTAAATTTTTTTAATTTTTTTTATTTTTGAAAATTGTATTGAGGGACTTCCCTGGCAGTCCAGTGGCTAAGATTCCACGCTTCCAATGTAGGGGGCGCGGGTTCGATTCCTGGTCAGGGATCTAAGGTCCCACATGCTTCGCTGTGCGGCCAAAAAAAAAAAAAATTTATTGACGTATAGTTGAATGCAGAGCATCTCTAACATCCTTACTCATTCTAATATTTTTAGACTGTAGATAATTAAGTTTCATATCCATTTGGATTCTTATTTTTCTGCAAAGTTACTTGAATTTATTTTTTAAGGGGTTTATTATAGGCACTTCTAAAATGAAGAGAAGTAATTACCCAATGGACTCAGGAAATGAGATTGCTAATTTGGATGCTAAAATGGTTTCTGATTACACTGATGAACTCTCTACTCTTCCTAAATTCACCAGTAATTCATTTCTCTGCTTTTTTCCAGCTCGAGAGACTTGATTCGTCTGCGCCCTCCACAGACTAAGCTTCAGATGGATCATTATGCTGACTTCTGCTACAGCTCAGGATCGTTTTGGACAGAGGTATGGCGAGGTGACGAGTCCCAACCAAGAGGCTACAGGACTGGGCTTCCCCCCATCTCCGGAGTCCCACTCAGCACAGGGATTTATGTTGGCCTCTCCCAGAACCGTGGAAGGCTACCTAATGTCTGAGTCAAGTGCAGCTGGCTGGGGTCTTTAACTGGTGGTTGGTCATGGCTGGACTGCTGATCCTCTGGAATTTCCAGCAGGTGCAAAGTGGGAATAAGCCATGAAGTCTGAATTAACCGAGAAAAGCCCCAGAGGTGAGGCAAACATTGCTCAAGTTTTAAAAGACATTTATTTTCAAGTGCCTGCAATTTGGAATGATTTGAAGGACTTCAGTTTCAGGCTCCTCTGCAGCCCAAGTCCAGAAGGAATCTTGGGGACCGTGCGGCCACCTGGAAGGTGATAGAAATTCTAAAAAACTTATTCTTAGGAAAGTCGTAGCCCAAAAACCCTTCCAGACATCTCTAGCTGTGATTCCTCTTAAAATCCGGGGGAGGTCCATGACCATCTGGCTTCCAAGATGAAGAAATCGCAACTGTATCTAAAAGATACCAGGGCAGCGAGGAAAATGTGAAAGGTCTGGTCAGTGAACCCATTTGTTTTATCTTTGTGATGCCAACCAGTGTTTCATTTCCCCGGGGTAGCCCTGGTTTTGGGGAATCAACTTCCAGCCCAGTTCTGTCACTTGCTAACAGTGAGATTTGGGGAACGCCAACCCCCCCATATCTCTGGCTTCGGTTTCTAGACCTATAAAATCAGTGCTGGACAGGTTGAGGTTCTTTTAGCCAGAGCAAAACTGACTATAAAATACACCGTTTGTTCTGTTGTCATGGAGACAGACTGGAGCTCCATTAAGCCCACCAGCTCCGCCACAGGACTTACCTGAGGCCGATCCCGTCTTCAGAAGCTCAGGGCCGGGAATCTGTATGGGACAGGAGCCTGCAGCCTGTGGGCGTCAGGGCAACTTCACCTCGGGATGGTTTGTCCTCCAGGCGCACACTCTTCTAAAAGGAGAGAAGTGGATTTAGTAAACTTTGGGGAGAGGTGAGTGGCCGCGTTCTAAACACTAAATGAACAGAGGGCTCAGGGACCAAGTTGGCCGACAAGAGTTGTTTTTAAATCAGTATTCTGCAAAAGGGGTACAAGAACATTTTTCCAGGGGCTCTTCAGGCATTGACAGTCTTGAGGAAATTAATTTTCAGATGCTCGATTTAAATTTGTATTTTTTTCTGCCTAAGAATAGACCTGTACTTCACATTTCTCAACGATTTTTTACCCCAGCCATCCTTCTCCCACTTTATAAAAAAACTGCACGCCCCTCACCCATCCTGAAGCTCACAAGGGTGAAAGCCTCCAGGGCACCACACCTCTCCTTCCAGGGAGCCCCGGACACGGACAGAGGGAAATGTCCTTAGAAAATACTGGAGGTAGAGGCCCCTTACTTCACCCAGGCGACAAGGTCAGATGAAGGTCTTACGATTCTCTGTAAGAATCGGGATTCAGAAGCGAGACAGTTGTCACGGGGATGCGAGGAAACTTATTCGAGTTCAAAAATGAAGTCAGGGATTTTCTGCGAGGAATTGGCTGATTTGGCTAATTGGTCTGAGGAGGCTCTGCCTCTAGGCTCTGTGCTGGATATTGTCCACGAGGAACTAAATCTGCAGGTGAAAAATTTTCACAAGCATATATTAAAGCACATGAAAAAATAATAGCCTCCTTATTAAAAACTGTATTTGCAAAGGTGTGTTTAAATTAATAACAATGCCAAACACGAAGAAAAGCTGTGAAATATGCAGAGGGACTGTCAGGTGGCATAAGCCCCCGGCCTCTCCATCCCATCACCATTCCTTTCCTCACCTCTGCCAGCAGCCCAGGCCCGGTTCAGCTGTGTCCTCAGCTGGTCAGACCCCGAGGGCACTCCCTCCATGTGGAGTCCGTTGGTAAAGCCTGTGGCAGAGGGCTGAGCCTTTCAGAAGTGGTCCACACGTGTCCAAATGGGAGGGCACTGAAATCAGCCTGTGCCCCACCCAGGTGGGCGACTCTGACACGCTTTCAGGTTAAACCTCCCAACGGGTTTTAAGCCGATTTCTTCTAAGGCTATCCGGGCTTCAGGCGTAAGGAGAATCAGCAGGGATCTGAAAAGGAGGTTGAAAACTTGAACAATTGGGGAAAAAAAATCAATATCCTTAATTATTTGTTTTGCTTTCATTTTCATTCATTTTTTTATTTTATTAATTAATTTTCCTTCCAAACAGATAGCTCCTGGCTAAGATATCTTCACCCAAGTCACCTTATTAGTGATTTGGCTACACCTTAGAACCCAGGTCTTCTCCTGTGTGTTTACCAAGTGTCAGAGCCCCTGGGAATGGGATCATATCATAGAGACATATACTCTTAGGATCATTAAAATCTGAGAGGTGAAACATTGCTCCCTTGGCCTGCTGCAGGGCCTTTGCACATGCAGTTCGTCTGTCTGGAATGCTCTCCTCCACCCATATCTCTTTCTGGCTAATTCCTTTTTATCTTGGAGAATCCACAGGTCAGGTCAGGCCCCTGTAACTTGCTCTCCTAGCAGACTTGCTTCTTCTTAGCACCAATCAGAACTGTAATTAAATAATTAATTAGGTGTTTATTCCCAGGATCCCTCTTTGGAATGTAAATTCCAGGGAGACAGAGACTTTCAACTGTATAGGCTGAACACTGTATCGTAAGCGTGTGATACCATCCTGCACATAGTAGACGCTCAATAAGTATTTATGGCATAAATGCAACTTACTTCCTCTCACCTCACCTTTTACAATATTTTCAAACTTTTATTCCCCCTTTCAGGCCAAGGTTAAATGTTATCTCCTCAGTAAAGCCTTTTGACAACGATCCAACATGTAAATTAACCACTCATTCCTCTGTTCCCGTAGCCTGTTATACAGAAGACACAATAGCATCTGATTGAACCACATGAAATTGTCGGTTTTTAATAGACCAAAGTGGTTGAATGTCTGCAATTTCATGTGATTAAATCTAACAGTTCATAAAAAATCTACAAACAATAAATACTGGAGAGGGTGTGGAGAAAAGGGAACCCTCTTGCACTGTTGGTGGGAATGTAAATTGATACAGCCACTATGGAGAACAGTATGGAGGTTCCTTAAAAAACTAAAAATAGAGCTACTATATGACCCAGCAATCCCACTCCTGAGCATATACCCAGAGAAAACGTTAATTCAAAAAGACACATGCACCCCAATGTTCATTGCAACACTATTTACAATAGCCAGGACTTGGAAGCAACCTAGATGTCCATCAACAGAAGACTGGATAAAGAAGATGCGGTACATATATACAATGGAATATTACTCAGCCATAAAAAGGAATGAAATTGGGTCATCTGCAGAGACGTGGATGGACCTAGAGACTGTCATACAGAGTGAAGTAAGTCAGAAAGAGAAAAACAAATATATATTAACACATATGTGGAATCTAGAAAAATGGTATAGATGATCTTATTTGCAAAGCAGAAATAGAGACACAGACATAGAGAACAAACGTATGGGCACCAAGGAGGGGAAAGGCAGGGGTGGGATGAATTGGGAGATTGGGATTGACATATATACACTCTTGATACTATCTATAAAATAGATAACTAATGAGAACCTACTGTATAGCACAGGGAATTCTACTCAATGAAAGAGGGGATATATGTATACATATAGCTAATTCACTTTGCTGTACAGCAGAAACTAACACAACATTGTAAAGCAACTATGCTCCAATAAAAATTAATTTTAAAAAATCTAACAGTTCATGCTTTCATCTCTCTTACTAATACATGAGTTCCTTAAAAACAAGACCTGTATATGTTCACCTCTGATATCTGACATTTGTTGCATAGGGTCTAGTACACAACAGATGCTTAATAAATGTTGGTTATAAGAATGCCTGAGTGGCTGACGAATCACTCCTCTGGCTCCACACAGATTTCCAAAGTGACTTTTATCCACTGGCCTCTTCCAAATTCAGGGCACTCCCTGATGACAAAATGTCTTTATGGACTAAATATTTTTTTTACTGTTTCCAATTGGACACCTTCACTCAGAGTCAAGGAATTCATTCCCAGCTTACAGAAACCACAAGCCATGGAAAGCTAAGGTTATTGCTTGTTGAGAGAAATAACATCAAGATGGATGAGATCAGTCTAATGGCTCAGGTTATGCCTGTCAAGGGGACTGTGAAATTCCGTGAAACACTCCACCTTCCTCCACCCACCCAGAAGGCCAGATGGCTCCAGTGTCCATCTAGCCCTTCCCCGGACAGCCGTTCAAAGGGGAGCTGGAACAACCATACACACGAACAATTTTGCATGGCCTAGTTGGCCTTGCCCACTTACCTTTGATGACAGGTGAGGCCTCCACACCTGTTGCTGGCACGCCTCACCACAAACAGCTCTAAATCACAGCAGAGACAGCAGGTGTCACTGAACTAGCCCTAGTGCTTTAGCTCTTCAAGAACTTAGAACTAGTTGTCTGGCAGCTAAACTTGCCCTAAGGCACTTCACATATTAACCGTTCATGATTGCTCCAAAGCCACAGGAACCTATTTCCATCAGCTTCAACCTTAGGAAAAAAAAAATTTTTTTGGCCGCACTGCATGGCATGCGGGATCTTAGGTCCCCGACCGGGGATCAAACCCACACCCCCTGCAGTGGAAGTGCAGCATGGAGTCTTAACCACTGGACCACCAGGGAAGTCCCAGGAAAATCTGTTCTTAAAGGTAAGAAATCACATAAAACTTGCAGATAGATGAGAACCCTCCAGAAATAGAAAACTGAAATCGTCCTGTCTCTTTGTCACCCGTTAAGGCTGAGAAGAAATAGAGGTCATAACAACTCAACCAACAGTAAACAGAAGGGCAGTCTGACGGATTCCCTAGGAACCAGATGGGCTAAGGGCATGTGAATTCAGTCCCTCATTTTATAGCTGAGTCCATTAAAAGTCACAAACGTGAAGCTTCACCTAAAGTCACAGGTATGTTAGGGAGTCTCTTCCTGTCACTTTGTCTCCTATGCAGGTAGGTTGAGCTAAGATGTTTGAAGAGATTCCATTTGCTTTATTAATGAATGAATTGCAGTAATCTTGTGTCTTCATCTGCTGGGGCTGCCATTACAAAATACCACAACTGGGGGACTTAAACAACAGACACTTATTTTCTCACAGTTCTGGAGGCTGGAAGTCCCAGATCAAGGATCCAACTGATTCAGTTCCTGGTGAGAGCTCTCTTCCTGGCCTGCAGACAGCTGCATTTTCACTATGTCCTCACCTGGTGGAGAGAGAGAGGAATCTCTGGTGTCTCTCCTTATAAGGGCACTAACCCCATATGAGGGCCCCACCCTCATGACCTAATTACCTCCCCAAAGCCCCACCTCTCAATACTAGCACATTGGAAGTTAGAGCCTCAGCTCATGAATCCAGGGGGGACAAACTTTTAGTCCATAACAGACTGTCTTAAGTCCATGACTCAGAATGCGTCTCTTGGTGTCTTCAGAAAAATAAGCATATTTGTGTTTTTGAAAGAAAAGAATTATATTTTGGGGAGCCATACTATTACATTTCCAATAAGTTAAACACATTTATAACTGATAATAGTAATAAAATGCTATAATTGAGATATTCTCTCTGTATTGTCCCAATGTGAGTAATTTCCCTCTAGGTCATTGGAATTATCCATTGTGAGTAAGCATCTGTACTCTGAGTGGTAATTATGCTATGATCTCAACGTCCACAAAGTTTTCCTCCTAAGGTATCTTCAGCATTTCCAAGGAAATTCCAAGAAACATTGACTGAATCCCCCTCTGTCCTCCCACTTTATCCATCATCTTCCAGTGTTAGAGGTCATTCCTGATTCCTGTAAAACTAGAGTGAATTTCCCCAACTGCCCTTCAGACGTGGGTACCAAAGAAAATGAATTACTAGGTAGGAGTGTGAGCAGTTGAGCCTCACAACCACCCACCCCTCATCAGCCGCATCCATCAAGGCCTTGGGCCTCCAGATTGTGTATCTCAGCCCACTCTCCCCAGCCCTACAAGAAGTGTGCTTTTTTATGTTTAAATTATCACTTAAATTCCTTGAGGATATGAGCCGGCTTGCACCTTCCTTCCTCCCTCCCTTCTCTCCATCCCTTTCTTATCCCCATTCTTTTATCCTTCATTTCAATCCATTTTTGCTGATTCTCATCTTACCTGGCTGAAGGACAGCAACCCTTGACTTGACACATGGAATTGAAGGATAAAGGTTTGGCTCCTGAGTTTGGCACGCCAGGCTGTGTTTCTGTCCCAGGCTCATTTGTGCGCTTGTCGCCCCTCTTTGCTCTCCCCTATACTCAGCCCCACATGAGAACGGCTGTGGAGTCAGTGTCCATAGTCAGTGGCTCTGGACTCACATTTCTGGATAGAGAGGTGAAGTTAGAGAAGTTAGGCAAGTTATTTAACCTCTCTAAGCTCACTTTTCTCCTCTATTAAAAGGAAATAATAATGCTGAAAGAAATGACATATAGAGGCTCAGGGCACATACGAAGAGCTCTGCAAATATTAGCGATTATTATCCCACTAACAGTGAGTACCAGGAAGGTATGGTCTGCGTCTGCTTTGTTGTCGCTGTTGTTCGGGGGGCACTTATGGCTTTATTGGGGTGTAACTGACGTGCAATAAACTGCACATATTTAAAGTGTACGATTTGATGGTTTTTGACATGTGTGAAACCACTGCCACAATCACGATAATGAACACATCCATCACTTCCAAAAGTTTCCTCATGCTCCTTCAGAACTTCCATCCCCACTCCCATCTCCTGGCAACCACCGAACTGCTTTCGGACCCTATAGACAGGTTTGTATTCTCTAGAATTTTATGTAAAAGAAATCATGCAGCACAATTATTTGAGATTTATCAAGTTGTGGGTATCAGTATTCCTTCCTATTGCTAAGTATGACTCCATTATATGGATGTACCACAGTTTATCAATTCACCTATTAATGAATATTTTGAGAGATTTCTGTTTTGGAGGTATCAGAAATAAAGATGCTATAAGCATCCATATACAAGTCCTTGTATGAATGTGTGCTTATTTCTCTTAGGTAAATGGAATGACTAAGTCATGTGAAAGGTGAATGTTTAACTTTTTAAGAAATCACCAAACTGTTTTCCAAAGTGACTACATTAGTCAGACTTCTCCAGAAAAACAGAGCCAATAGGATGTGTATACACAGAGAGGTTTATTTTAAGGAGTTGGCACGTGTGATTATGGAGGCTGGCATATCCAATATCTTCAGGGTAGTCTGGAAGCTGGACCCCCACACAAGAGCCGATGCTGTCTTTCAAGTCCAAATGCTGTCTGCTGGCAGAATTCCTTCTTGCTCAGGGGAGGTCAGTTTTTTGTTCTAGTCAGGTGTCTGCTCAGCTGCTACAACAAAATACCATAGATGGGGTGGCTTAAAAAACAAGCTTTTATTTCTCACAGTTCTAGAGGCTAGGAAGTCTGAGATCAGGGTGCTAGCATGAGGGTGAGGGCCCTCTTCCTGGCTTACAGATGACTGTATACTTGCTGTGTCCTCATTTGCAGAAGAGAGAAAGCCCCGGTGTCTCTCTTACAAATCTCATCATGGGATTATCTAAACCTAATTACCTACCAAAGGCCCCACCTCTTAAGACCATCACATTGGAGGCTAGGGCCTCAACATATGTATTCTGGGGAGGACACAAATAGTCGAAAACATGAGGCCTTCACCTCATGGGATGAGGTCCACCCACATTATGAAGGACAATCTGTTTTACCCAAAGTCCACCAACTTAAATGTTACTCTCTCCAACACCACACTCCCAGAAACACCTAGTGTAGTGTTTGACCAGGTATTTGGGCATTGTGGCCCAGCCAAGTTAACACATAATATTAACCATCACAAGATGACCCCTTGTCAACCTGATGCTCACACACATCTCTTTAGGCCATAATTAAGCTCCAAATGAAGACAATAACAAGATCAACCTTCCATCTAATATGATACAGCTATCCTGCATACAACTGAAAATGCACTAACTCTTTCCCCAGAAGAGGATGTAAGGTCCTTGGGTGATGTCTACTCTTCTCCTTGATATCCTGCAACTTAAATACTATGATGTAATATTAATAATACATCAACACTATGATACATCTTCCATATCATGTAACACACACACACACACAAGTATTCATAATAGAATAAGGACAACTCAGTGGCTACAGTTTCTATTCTGAGGTCAGCCCTTCAGAGAGGAGCAATCACAGTGCTCTCCAAGGATGCCAGGACTCTGTTCACAAATTTATCCCTCATAGTAGTGGTGAAAGTATGTCTTCTGGACCCTCCTAGGGGGGGTGAGTGGGTCTTAAATGACAAATCTATCTAACATTTCTATCTCCCTAAGCCACTGCATCCATTCTTCCACATTAAACCACGGCAAGTCTGGCATTTCCAGCTTGCTCCCCATGGACCACGTTTTGGTCCATGTTTCATCCGACCAATCAAACTGTAAGATAAGAGCCCTGCCTAACTCCTTAAGCTGCAACATCAAACGCAGAACTTCAGCTTTGTGAGTCTGATCCAATGGGAAAAACTGGATCCGATGTCCACCATGACCCCATTTCCTTAATCTCCATTCCCACACATGTTCCATGGATTTCAATCTGGATGAATGAAGACACTCAAGTAGCTCTTTTGGAGTATAGCTCACCTCCTCGTGGGTCACACCTTGTGCCTCATCTTTAGCTGGGGCTTGAGTCTAGAAACGAGGAGGGGTGGTGGGGGTGGGCTCTGAGGAGAATCAGCAGTGTCTTGCATGAGAATCACCTCAGGGGAGGCCATCACAGTCTCCTCAGGCGAGACAGGGTGCATCCCCTCAAATGGAGGTATAGAGGTTACTCCCAGTGGGGGAGGGGAGGCCACGTCTAATGGTGGTGCGAAGCTGCTTACATTGAGATTGGGGTGACCTCTTCCACCAGGAAAGAAGACTCAACAGGATTCAGGGGCTCCACATCCTCAGCTTTATTGGGATCTTCCCACACACCTCCATTCCAACTTACAGGATCCCATTCTTTCCCAATCAATTCCTTCACTTTAATAGTAGTTCCCTTGATCCGTCTCCCAAGGCAATAGAAATAAAAGCAAAAATAAGCAAATCAAACTTATAAGCTTTTGCACAGCAAAGGAAACCATACACAAAACGAAAAGACAACCTACAGAATGGGAGAAAATATTTGCAAGTGATGCAACCAACAAGGGTTTAATGTCCAAAATATACAAACAGCTCATAGAACTCATAATATAAAAACAAACAACCCGATCAAAAATGGGCAGAAGACCTAAATAGACATTTCCCCAAAGAAGACATACAGATGGCCAACAGGCACATGAAAAGATGCTCAGCATTGCTAATTAGATAAATGCAAATCAAAACTACAGTGAGGTACCACCTCACACTGGTCAGAACGGCCATCATCAAAAAGTCTACAGATAATAAATGCTGAAGAGGGTGTGGAGAAAAAGGAACCCTCCTACACTGTTGGTGGGAGTGTAAATTGGTGCAGCCACTATGGAGAACAGTATGGAGGGTCCTTAAAAACTACAAATAGAGTTACCATATGATCCAACAGCTCTGATTCCAGCCAGAGAAATTTCTCTGTTTTTAAGGACTCAAGTGATTATATTGTGTCCATGTGGATAATCCTAGATAATCTCCTTATCTAAAGGTCTATAAACTTCATTACATCTACAAAGTCCCTTTAGCAATAGTACCTATATTACTTTGAATAATTAGAATACAGAATGTGGGGGAGACATCTTTAGAATTTTGTCTACCACAGATGACTATCCCAGCACCATTTGTTGAAAAGACTAATCTTTCACCATTGAATTACCCTGGCCCCTTTGTCAAATATCAATAGACAATATATGCATGGGATCATGTCTGAACCCTTATTTCTGTCCCACTAATCTAATTTTCTGTCTTCATGTCAACACTACACTATATTGATTTCTGTGGCTTTATAATGACTCTTGATTTTATGCAGTGTAAGTCATAAACTTTGATTTTTCTTTTTCAAAAGCTATTTTAGGTCTTTGACATTTCCATAAATTTTGGAATCAGCTTGTCAATTTCTAAACAAGGCTACTAAGATTGTCAATGGGATTACATTGAATCTATATATCAAAGAAGGAAGAATTGACACCTTTAAAAGCTTGAGTTTTTGATCCATGAACATGATATATCTCTTCATTTCTTAGTTCTTTAATTTCCCACAGCAATGTTTCTGTAGTTTCAGTGCACAGGGCTTGTACATCTTTTATTTTCTTGAAGTATTTCATATTTTTGATGCTATCATTAATGCTATTGTTCCTTTTATATCAATGTCTGATTGTTGCTAGAATATGGATATATAATTGATTTTTGCTTATTAGCCTTGTGTTCAATCTTGCTTAACTCACTTACTGTGAGTTAACTCACAAAGTTCTAGTAGCACTTTATAAATTCTTTAGGACCTTCTATGTACATGATCATGTCATCTATGATTAAACATAAGTTGCCTTCTTCCTTCCTTCCCAGTCTGAATTCCTTTTTTTTTTTCTTGTGTTGTTGCATTGGTTAGAACCTCTAGTATAATGTTGAATAGTAAGGTCAGACATTCTATCCTTATTGCTGATCTTACGGGGAAAGCACAGAGGTTTTCAGCAATAAGAATTATGTTGGTTGCAGGCTCTTTGTGGATACCCTTTTTCAGATTGAAGAAGTTCCCTTTTATTTCTAGTTTATTATTTCTGTTTCTGGGATTTCTTCTAAAATCAGGAACGAATGTTGAATTTTTCATATGATTTTCTGCTTATTGTTTAGAGATGATTTTAAAAGGTGCATTTTTCTGCTTGTTGATATGTTTAATTACATTGTTATTCTCAGAAATAAAAAGGAATAAACTATATTGATACAGGCAACAACTCAAATGAATCTCGAAGACATCGTGCTGAGCGAGAGAAGCCAGTCTCAAAAGGTTACTTACTGGGAATTCCCTGGCAGTCCAGTGGTTAGAACTCTACACTCTCACTGCCAAGGGTCCAGGTTCAATCCCTGGTCAGGGAACTAAGGTCCCACAAGCTGCTCAGTGTGACCATTAAAAAAAAAAAAAAAGGTTACATACTGTAGGATTCCATTTATATGACCTTCTAAATGCTTTTAACAGCCTCTGGTAGGACATTCCTCTCTGACATCACCAACAGTACATTTGGTGAAAGGATTTGCTCCCAGTTCTGGGTGTTGGGGTGAGGAGATTGGGTTTTTTGTTTGTTATTTTTTTTTCTTGTTGTTGTTCTGTTTGTTTGTTTTTATTTCCTGCTTTATGTTTTTTTCCCATCTCTGTATATTCTGAATATACCCACTGCAGGAGCTCCAAGGAGAGTGTGAAAATGCCGCTCCTCTAATGCCCTGGTTCTGCTGTGGTAATAGTGGTGCCCATTCCACAGGATACTAGCAGCTGTGAGGGGAATGTCAACTGGAGAAAACTTGGCCTCAGGAGATTTCAGTCTGGGCATTACCTCTTTGTGCCACCTAGAAAGCTTTATTCATAGGTAAGGAATGTGGCGGCCTGCCCTCTGAGGAAATGCACTGCCCAAACATTTTCATGTAGATCATTCAATATATTGCATGGGATTTGCTGAGTATGGCTAAGAAAAACATCTTTTTCCTGGAAGGCATTACAATTCTCACATTTGAAACATAATCATTTGAGAATCTCAAGGGTCTCTGATGATGTGTTAAAAGACAGGTTACAGCATCCAGGGCACAAGTAGTAGTAAAAAGCCTAACCTGGACTCTGAGAAAGGCTTTACATGAGGACTTTGGTGCTGCAGAAACAGCACAAAGAGAGCCGTGCTGGATTCAAAACAGACTTGGGCAGCAGTACCACTTCTTCAACGATAGACTTTGATGAATGTTCATTGCAGGCTGCACTAAGTATTGCTGAGAGTTCACAACAACGAAAGCTTGGTTTAATTCTTAAAACTGAAAGAAACAAAAAACTCCCGACGAGTCTTATCAGCAACCTGCCTCCATATTCATTTTCTCCTCTTTCTCCTGACATATGGGTGGGGTGGGTTGCTGGTCTGCTGGTCTGCTGAGGGGCTTTGAATGGTAAACACAGCCCCAGGGCTACCAGGGGCTGGAGGGACGCCTGGAGGGATTTTGGAAGAACTTATCCTTTGTCTCTGGATCCGAAGACTGGTGTCTCCCCCGTATGTGGAAAGCCCAAAGGTGGGAGGTGGGCTGGTGCCTCCTGTGATGCAAAGACACAGGCAAGGAATCGCAGGGGAGGCAGCTGCATGTCCACCAATGGTGACGCACCCTGACTGAGCTTTCCCTTTGGCTGAGGGGTCAGCACTGAGGCATCAGTTAAAGAGCGGCTGCCTTCCAGGGTGAGGTGACCCACAGGAAAGGGTGTGTGTGTGGGGGGGGCGGGGTGCAGTGGTGTCCCAGCCGAAAGTCAGCACTGGGGTGTCTGCCACACCGCAGGCACCAACCCCAGTATCAACGGCACCAGCCAAGGCCGCCCTCATCTCTTCTTTCCTTTCCACCCAAACTCATCGGAAGGAAGGTGGAGCAGGGGACAAAGACAGCCCAGCTGCCTGATGCAGGTTCTGAGCCTGCTGTGGGCAAGGGGAGAAGCGTCGAAATGGGTAAGAGATTATATTTTTATTTATTTTTTTATTTTATCTTTTTTTTTTTTTTGCCCGTGCCGCACAGCATGTGGGATCTTATTTCCCCAGCCAGGGATCGAACCCATGTGCCCTGTAGTGGAAGCACGGAGTCTTAACCACTGGGCCACCAGGGAAGTCCTATATTTTTTAATTAGATGGAAAATGAGACTATGCCTGAAAGTACCTGGGAGAGCAAAGGGATCTGCCAAGACTTTCTTCGGACTTGGAGCAGGGAGATTGGATGGAGAAGGCTTGATGGGCAGGGGTGTAAATACACAATTAAGGTACTCCCACTGGAAACCTCAAGCCAAGCTTCCCCACTCCTGGACCTGAGCAACATGCATTAGGATGAGCTGAGATAATAATTCCCTCAGCTCTCAGGGCAACTGTGTGAGGCCTGGAGAAGGCAGAGCCCCCAGGGGCTAAAGTATCTGGATCTCTTTGGTCATAATACAATTACTATTTTCTACAATATGCTGTGACCTGAACGGTATCGGGTCCTTGCTTATTGCTCTTTCAGCAAACTGGTTACAACTGGCAGCAAGTAATTGATTGGGTTACCTAAGGCAGTGACACTTCCCATCCATCACCTCAGCAACCATCCAAGGAGTAAATAAATCCTTGTTCAACCAAGTGACAAGGAATAAGCCCCATATTCTTTAGGTGGAAATGATGTCTTTTTCCATCTGCTATATGTGGAAGATACAGTATGTGCATAATGTGTTCAATTCTATCAACTTATGTCAGAATTTCAGAAGATTCTTAAAGCCTCCAGAGGAATGAGTCAACAAAGGAAATTTGAGGAAGGGGGTAGTGCCAAAAAAGCGAAGCAGAAAAGATTTGATCAGTCATTGAGAAAAGGAGCTGTCCATCATTTGTGTCCAGCAAATCAGGTCCCAGTATATTTGCTCACAACAAATTAGATCACAGGGAAAGAGAACCTAATGGGTGGTGGTAAAGGGAAGTCGAGGTTTGAAAGGAGGAGATGTAAGGCCGGCTGACCCTAGAGAAAGATGTGGCCGTCACAGAGACCAGAGCCTACTGCTATGTTCGATGATGGATGAAGACCGGAAGCCTTTGAGAAGGGGAGAACAAGTGTTCATTTCTGGCGGGTGGACGTGCTTCAGCCAAACAAAACTTGCACAGAAATAGAACAGGCAGAGGGGAAAGGATCAAAAGCAAAGGTGGAATCTGGAACCACGGAAAACTCCAGGAGAGAGGTTAGACGGAAGGCTGCCTCAAAGCCCAGAGACGGACACAAAGGGTCCCTCTCACTTAAGGGACCAGAACAGGCTGGGACCTAGAGGGAGGGTCCAGAGGAGATGGACACCAGCCCTCAGCTGGAAAAAGGGCTGTGGAGAAAGTTCCAGGAGGGATCGAATTCTTGCCCAACTTGGCAGCTGGGCCAACCCAAACCTGCCATGAGTTCGAAGTTGTTGACTGTCATTTATCCAGGTCATATCAAGGACAACGAGGTAAGGACGGGGTACTTTTTAAGCTCTGGCAACCAACAATTGGTGACTATACTCTAAGAAATCTAAACTACGTTTGCTCAGTTGTTTCTATATTTGTGTGTGTGTGTGTGTTTTCCTTTTGAAAATGTTAATGGAGGCCTTAGCTAAACTTATATTTAAGAAGGGTCAAGAGATGACACATCAACACTGATGAGAGGAGACATCTGGGTGCGCGTAGCGCTTTGGTAAGGGAGAGCCATAGTCTCAGCATACCTGCCCCACCCCTTTCCATGCACACAAGATTGAAATTGGAGTTGCAGGGAAAGCAACTGATTAAAAGTTTGTAAAATTGTCCCCAGCAGCTTGAAATCTGGAGATAAGCCAATGCTCTTAAAGATAAATGGACCAGGCTGTTGGCAGAAATCTAATATTCCCATTTTTTTCCTTACATTTTTTTTGAGTTCAATAGTCACTGAAATAATGATAGTTAGCAATTTTTCTGTGCCAAGCCCTCTTTTGAAACCTTTTAAATGGACTCTCTCATTACATCTTCATTTGCCCTTCATCACCCTTGAGGGAGCCAGTATTTTTTTTTTTTAATTAATTAACTAATTTATTTTTGGCTGTGCTGGGTCTTCGTTGCTGCACGCGGGCTTTCTCTAGTTGCAGCGAGTGGGGGCTACTCTTCGTTGCGGTGCGCGGGCTTCTCATTGCGGTGGCTTCTCTTGTTGTGGAGCACGGGCTCTAGGTGCGCAGGCTCAGTAGTTGTGGCATGCGGGCTCAGTAGTTGTGGCTCGCGGGCTCAGTAGTTGTGGCTCGTGGGCTCTAGAGCGCAGGCTCAGTAGTTGTGGTGCACAAGCTTAGTTGCTCCGCAGTATGTGGGATCTTCCCGGACCAGGGCTCGAACCCATGTCCCCTGCACTGGCAGGCAGATTCTTAATCACTGCACCACCAGGGCAGTCCCGGGAGCCACTATTTTGACCCTTGTTTCACAGATGAGGAAACTGAGGCCCAAAGAGGGTGTGTCATTTGCACAGCTGAGAGCCTTCTGACTCCCGAGGCTGCATTCCTCACCGTGTGTGTCGGAGACCCAGGTGTGATCTTCACGTGGTGCCAAAGTAGGTCAGTTCAGTCTCTGGAGAGCAGGGGGCACTCAAGGTGTGTGAGGGCAGTCATCCGTGGTCTAGAGCAAAGAACTAACTGTTGAGGTAACTTTGTACTCTTCAGCCTGTGGTTTTCTCATCATGTGGACAGCCCCTCTGTAGAAGACAGATGTACTGGGAAGGGAGCGTGCCCATAGGGGAAGAGAGTGGGTGGATTTGGAACTGGTGTTGCCGGTACACACACAGTTCACCTCCGTATAGAATTACAGGGGCTTAACTTCTTAAAATTTAAAAACATTGCAAGGATGACTTAAAGGAACTTGGATAATTTTGCTGTGGACCAATGAAGCTAACAATTTGTGGGCAGGTCGCCAAGACAGGGAAGATTTTTCATTTTCTTCCTAAAAGAACTCTAAAATAATATGAGTCTAGTTTTTGTATTTCCCAGTTGAAGGAGGGGACTAGGTAGAATGATACCGTGAACGGTGCGCTGACCCAGAAGCCAGGAGGACAGGGCCAGGCTCCTCCTGAACAAACAATTTTAAACTCTCAGCCTCAGTTTCCCTTCTGTAAAACAAGCCCACTGGATGATTTCTAAAAATCCATTCAGCCATAAAATTCCAAGATTCTCCAACATGTTTGTTGCAGTGACAAATAACATAAGTACTTTTAAAGTAGTAAAAGTACTACTACCTTACAGCTGTACTACTGTTATTTACAGTAGTACAGCTGTAAAGTAGTAGTACTTTTCCAGTTGCTCCTGCCTCTGCCCCCCGGCTCCACGTCTCACTAGCTGCTACTGCTGCCGCCGAAGCCCGAAGCACGAAGCACGAACTCAACCTCTTCATTAAAGACAAACGGAACAGCTCCCCTTGGATGCAGCCACAAGGTGTCGGTGAGAGATTGACTACCCAGGAGGAGTTCCCTCCCACCCTGAACAGAGAGCTCGGAAGAACACTGGGAAAGTGAGCACTTTGATAAGCAAGGGGCGTTGAAGAGGAGTATTTATTGGAAAGCAAGTCTCCCTCTGCTACACGAAGTCTGCACCACCCACAGTGTGTGTGGACCCCGTGTTCCTGCCAGTGAGAACGCAGCCTGAATCTTCCTGCCTTCCATGTCTGCTGCATCAACAGGCCAGTTACCAGCTCTGAAAGCCCCAAGGTGCGGCCCCGGTTCAGTCCTGCCTGTCATTTCTACCACCTATCTCTCTCTTTCCTGAGGCCAAGTTCCCGTGGATCCTGGCCGTACACGACGTCCTGGGGTTTACAAGGGAAGGGAGCGTGCCCAAGGGCACGGGAGCATTGCTTAGCTTCTTGGGCAAAACGAGGCCCTTTATTTTTCTCACGCGTCAGTCGCCTTGGGGGGCTCCCAGGATTGAATGTTTTGTATCTGCCTTTTCTCTGCAGCTTCACTATTCCCCGCTGTTATCTTTGGCTCCGTTGCTATGGGCGGGAATATTTTCTTGTCCTTGTTTAATAACTGCTTGGCTGCCAGACGGGCTCATTTCTCATTGTATCGGTGCAGGATTAGCCGAGATGTTTGGGAAATATTTCCTGTATTAAGCAGCAGGGGAGAGCTTGCTGGGCCCGTACCTTCTTTTGACATCACGTCATACTTTTTCTCCACTTTTTCCCTTGGAATGTGCTGAGGCCAGTTCTTTGCATCCAGAGCACCAGCCCCTCCCTGACACTTTGCAGAGCTCCGTCCCTTTCCAGGTGCCCTGTGTAAACACTCCTCGGGGAGGCTGCCGGGAATCGCAGGCAAGCATCTCAGTTGATTTTTGGTATTTGGGGTCCAACAGTGTCCTGCATCACCAATCTATTTTCCAGGTTTAAAATCGCCTTTCAACCTATTTCATACTTCAGATTCTTTGACAGTTAACTCATCGGGCTTCTATGGGAGCTGCCAAATGATCGACAGGGATCTTAAACCGGGTATTCTTCGATGTTGCCTAGAAGTGATAGCAAGTTTACAGCTCTGTCTGAAATTCTAACTGCTCATAGAATTTTGGTATTCTTGTGTTTGCTTGTGACAAGCCTCAAAGGATTGAGAAAAACTATCCCAAAAAGTTACCGAAAGAGGACAAAAATCCATGACTTTTTGGCTCTTGATTAGATTGAGATAAAGAAGAATACATGCTCAAAACCTGGCCGAAAGTCATAGCCATAAGTTTGGTTGCATCGCAGTGGAAACGACACAGGCTGGTCTCAGGGTGGGACTCACGGTTTTGAAGTCTGAGGTCACCTCCTCAAAGGCCTGGGGACTTGGGTGCGTCTCATCTGTAACATGGGAGGACCCTGGCTCACACGGTGGCTGTGGAGAATGAGTGTGAGAACACCTTGTAAACGACAAACATAATATCACTAGAATTACAGGAAAACGGGTATGAAAATACCTGTAAAATGAGAAGAACGGCACAAGAGCTAATGCTGTAGAGGCTACAGTGAAAACCTAATGGAAATGGAAATGCGCTTCAAAGGGTGGGAGAACCATTTCCTCTTCGCCGTGGAAGTTAACCTTTCTTTGTAAAGACGGATTCCCCTTCCTGCACTGGACGAGGCAGAGCCCACCACCCACCAGAGAAGTGCAGCTGCCCGAAGCTCACCGCCCCGGTCAGAGCAGGACATGGGGGCCTGGTGACCCAGGCTCAGCCAATCCCGCTCCTGCCCCAGACTTTGCTCTAGAAGCCAGTCGTCCGAAGAAGCTCCATTCTGGCTGCGCTGCAGAGGACGGAGGTTACCGCTGCATCTGGCTCCTGGACGCGGCAGTAGTGGGGGACCCAGAGGCGGCCTCCATTGGTCACCCTCCTGTGGATGGCTTGGGGTGTCACTCCTGGATGCCTTACCTCCCATCCTGGTTTAGTAGACAACTCAAGAGATTCCCTAAGCTCCCCAATATCCTTTCATATAAAACTTTGTTATGGAACATTTCAAGCATTCAGAAAAATCAAAGGGAATAGCATAATGGACCCCTGTGTACCTATCACCCAGTTCATCAATTATCAGTATTTGGCTGATTATTTCACCCATTTCTGCTCCTCCCCTCACCTCTTACTTTGTTTTTGGTTTTGGCTGAAGTATTTTAAAATAAATCCAAGATACCATATTGTTCCACCCATACATATCTCAATGTGCATTTCTAACTGATAAAAAGAGAGGGTGTGGAGAAAATGGAACCCTCCTACACTGTTGGTGGGAATGTAGGTTGGTACAGCCACTATGGAGAACAGTATGGAGGTTCCTTAAAAGACTAAAAACAGAACTACCATATGACCCAGCAATCCTATTCCTGGGCATATATCTGGAGAAAACTCTAATTCAAAAGTACATACACCCCAATGTTCATTGCAGCACTATTTACAATAGTGGAACATGGAACAGGACGTGGAAGCAACCTAAATGTCCATCAACACAGGACTGGATAAAGAAGATGTGGTACATATGTACAATGGAATATTACTCAGCCATAAAAAAGAGCAAAATAATGCCATTTGCAGCAATGTGGATGGACCTAGAGATTGTCATACTGAGTGAAGTAAGTCAGACACAGAAAGACAAATATCATATGATATCGCTTATATGTGGAATCTAAAAAAAGGGGTACAAATGAACTTATTTACAAAACAGAAGTAGAGTCACAGATGTAGAAAACAAACTGACTGTTACCAGGGGATAAGGGGGGGGGGTGGGGTGGAGGGATAAATTAGGAGATTGGGATTGACATATACACACTACTATATATAAAATAGATAAGTAATAAGAACCTGCTGTATTGCACAGGGAACTCTACTCAATCCTCTGTAATGGCCTATATGGGAAAAGAATTGAAAAAAAAAAAGAGTGGATATATGTATATGTATAACTGATTCACTTCGCTGTACACCTGAAACTAACACAACATTGTAAATCAACTATACTCTAATAAAAATTAAAAAAAAATAAAACACTATTTTTTCTAACATAACCATAATGTCATTTTCCCACCCAGCAGGATTCATAGTAATGCTCAGTACATCCCAGTTGTCATTTCTGCTCAGATCAGTAAGAAATGCTTTGTGTTAATGATAAGACCCTGCCTAACACCCTCTCTCCCTTGGTTCTGTCCTCTTGGCCCACAAACAGAAACTTCACCTTGGGAAGGTATTGAGGGAATACATTCCTCTCCTCCACGTCCCCTCTCTTGGTGGAGGAGCGACTTACCCAACAGCAGGTGGATTGGGAATGAGGAACTGAGTGAGAGGCTGGGCTCCTCCAGGCATCTCTCTGGGATGGGTCTGTCCCCAGAGCAGCTGCGTCCACCCAGCTCAGCATCCACAGCCCAAGCACATGCGGCCCCGGCCCAGGCCCAGCTTGGGGGGGGTGAGTCTGGAGAGTTGTCTCTGCCTTGAGGAGTGAGGAAGTGATTCTGGGTAACCAGATCTGCTCTAGAAAACCCAGCTGTCCCCAGCTGACTCACCCCAACAATGATCTTGGAGCAAAGCCCTAGGAAACCTGGTTTGACTGGCATCTATGCTGCAGCTTCTAACTTCAGCAGCAGTAAAGCTGGTATTTTGGTCTCGTCCTCTGTTTGATTTCAGCATCAGTCTCCAATGTTCTGAATTCAGTGGAAAAGAAAGAAAAGGTGATATTATTTGTAAGCCATCAACTTCTACATACTCAAATTAATTCAACCATCATTACTATAAACCAAACCCAGCACTAAGGACCCATGATGCAAAGATGAAGAACGTCCCTGCTCTAAGGAGCCCATCGACCACGGGGGTGGTTACAGTCAAGCAGAAGCGACTCCGAGGGATTCTGGAGTGCAGATGCGGGGGCATCAGATGAGTGAGATTTCCTCAGAGAGATCGGGGGACACAGGCATCCAGAGGGAAGAGAGACGCGCAGAGGCCGAGAGAAAGGGGGAAAGAGCGCACAGTGCAGGGACAGGAAGGGCCGGCCTTGAAGGAGGTGGGAGGCCGGCCGGGTCAGGCGCTGACACCTGGGTCATGCCCACCTGGGAAACGTGGCCCCATTTTAAAACCAAGGGGGTGACATGGAAGATTTATGAACAGAGGCAATTGTGAAAAGATGTTTTTAGCAGCAGTGTGGAGCATGAATGCACAGAAATGAGACACGAGTCTGGGGGAACAATCAGGAGCCTATTGACAACAATCCACGGGGACGCAGGAAGCCTTGAGCCAAGGGGGCAGATTCAGGAGATGTTCTGGAGCTCTGATTTCTATCCTACTTATTCCAAAACAGAATGGTTCCGTACGTACACATAGAACACAGGAAGATATTAAAAAACAGAAGCAGACAACACAGAGAAAAAGAGCATAGGGTAGGGACCAAAACTGGAGGCAGGCATGAGATGAGCACATTGTGTGTGTGTGCCTGTGTGTGTGTGTGTGTGTGTGTGCCTGTGTGTGTGTGCCTGTGTGTGTGTGTGTGTGTGTGCCTGTGTGTGTGTGTGTGCCTGTGTGTGTGTGCCTGTGTGTGTGTGTGTGCCTGTGTGTGTGTGTGCCTGTGTGTGTGTGTGTGTGTGCCTGTGTGTGTGTGTGTGCCTGTGTGTGTATGCCTGTGTGTGTGTGCCTGTGTGTGTGTGTCTGTGTGTGTGTGCCTGTGTCTGTGTGTGCCTGTGTGTGTGTGTCTGTGTGTGTGTGCCTGTGTCTGTGTGTGTGTGTGCCTGTGTGTGTGTGTGCCTGTGTGTGTCTGTGTGTGTGTGTGTGCCTGTGTGTGTGTGCCTGTGTGTGTGTGCCTGTGTGTGTCTGTGTGTGTGTGCCTGTGCCTGTGTGTGTGTGTGCCTGTGTGTGTCTGTGTCTGTGTGTGTGTGTCTGTGTGCCTGTGTGTGTCTGTGTGTGTGTGCCTGTGTCTGTGTGTGTCTGTGTGTGTGTGCCTGTGTGTGTCTGTGTCTGTGTGTGTTTAAAGAAGGAGAAGGGAGTGACAAGGGATGGATCACGAATCTGGCTCCCAGCTACCCAGCAATCAACACCAGCAGGGAAGTATCCTTTATACATGTCACAATGCTTATAAGATAAACGTCAGCCAGTTGTTCAGGAGAAGAACAACCTTCCTAAATCTAAGGCCAAAGCACTTTTCCTTTGAGTCCTCACAGAGAGGATTCGTACAGTGTAGGTGACAGTTTACTCATTGCAGACCAGGGGATTGCAAAGGGGTGTTTCCTCCAGTGACCTTTAGTCTCCAACCAAAGGCAATAAACTGGAAGTGTGCTCTTTTAATGACTGGCCCCTTCCACTGAACATGACGGTTTCGAGGTGGTCTGCACTGTAGCGTGTCAGCTCTTCAGGGCTCTCTGTTACCAGATAAGATTCCCTTGTAACTGAGAGTATTCGGGTCTCCTCTGGTTCCAGCAGTCTCACTGGGGTCACTCAGTCTCTCAGGTAAAGTTCTGTCCTCAGGCATCCGCTCCACGGCTTGGCCTCTCCCGAGACGGGGTCTGGGTGTCCTGGAAGGCTGGGACCCGCAGGTCTCCCTCCGGGCCCCAGGCTCTCTGGGCGCCTGGCAGCGTTCCCCTCCCCCCGAGCACTGGGAGCCCGCTGCCTCTGCCGCTCGCTGCCCCACCTGCATCTGTTCTGCTCACCGGACTCAGGCGGGCCTGGAGATGTCCCTGTCGGACCAGCCCCCCTTGCCTCTTGTGCCACATCTTCCATCTTTCCCCCTGACGGCCTGCACCCTGCACAGCACACAGGGGTTCCTGCATCCCCCCCTGTCACGGAGGAGGGGGTGCCCGGGAGCAATACCCCAGGCACGCTCACTGCCCACTGCGCCACGGGGCCGTCCTTACCCTGCCGTGGCTTCCCTGCCGGTGCAGGGCCACGCGGGGCTCTAAGTGAGGGGCGGGCACAGCCCTCGGTGCCTCACGCCTTTCCCTCCACTCCTCTACCGACCCCACCCTCTGGGGCTTCAGCTTGCTGGGGAGAAGTCAGGACACATGGGTCTGACTGACCTCTCAGGCCGTCTCCCCCTTCCCACTCCTCACTGGACACAAGGGTTGGGCTTTCTTTCCTCTCATAGAAGGAGGGAATTTTCCTTAGGATCCTGAGACTTCTCTAGCCTTGACTTATGGCAAGTTCAAGATTTAGCCCCCAAAAGCTGACTCTTGATATGTTATTGGTATTTTAAGGAATGTAGAAAAAAGGTGTTTCTCTCAACGAATCCTGCTTTGAAGGCTAATCTTATCAGAACTCAGAAATCCTAGGTTGGTAGTCAGATACTGAATACTGACCCCTTTTCTCCATTTTCTTGTTATAGTAGACTGTTCCTGCCCGCTACCACTTTAGAGATAGAAGATCATAGCTGGCTGAATTGGGAGAAATCCCACACATAGGGAAATGTGAAAAAGAAAAGGCAAAACATTTCGACTGGAAACTTCTCCAGGGTAGGAAAGGGGCCATAGCTGATAAATGGGATCCCAAGGCTCTTGTTTAGATGCATGAGGGTAAAAGTGACCCCCAGTTTCTGATTTAGGTGATCAGGTGAATACACTGAACCAAGACAGGAGATATGAGAAGAGGATCAGGGGAAATACTGGGTCTACAGCAGCAGAAGTTGGAGGTGAGGCACCTACTGGACATCTGGGACATCAGGCACTTACTGGACATCTGATGCTCAGATAGTTTCTGGAATCATAAGCTCCAGAGAGGATGGGCTGGAGATAAAAATTTAGGGCCCAGTACCACTCAGGTGTTCATTGATGTGAGGATTAGAGATTTCCCAAAGGGAGTGCTGCAGATTACAGTTTAGGCAAAGTCAAGGCTTTAGGGCTTGTTTGGGTTTACACGAATCCTCCCAAATTGCTTTGTTCTGGCATTAAGAAGGTGGCTTACACAGACATAGAAAACAAACTTAAGGTTACCATAGGGGAAAGGGGAACGGAGGGATAAATTAGGAGGGTGGGATTAACATTACACACTACTATATATAAAATAGATAAACAACAAAGATATACTGTATAGCACAGGGAACTGTACTCAATATTTTGTAATAACCTATATGGGAAAAGAACCTGAAAAAGAATATATATATATAACTGAATCACTTTGTTTTACACCTGAAACTAAACGCAATATTGTAAATCAACTATACTTCAATAAAATTTTAAAAAAAGAGAGAGAAGGATGAATTGGAACCAAAAATATAAAAATAAAAAATAAAAAAGATTTAGGCGTGAAAATAAAAATAAGGTGTGTTCGTAGTGTGGAAATAAATCCCATCTGACATTTTGTTAGCCTACCTTGTACCCCAAACACATGTAGACATGGGTTCCACATTTCCCCACTGCTTCTGAACTACACCAATCCCTAAATTCAAGGTCCTCCCCAATATGATTCGACCTCATTTTTGTAATCCTGTCCCCCAGTGCTTCCTGATACACACTCTATGCTCCAAGCAAACAGGAGGATTCCTCTCCAATCCCCGGAAACCCCGTCCATGCCTTTGGTTTTCATAGCTCTTCCTTCTGGGATACCTTCCACCCCAGGCCTTGTCTCCTAAAATCTTGTTCATTTAAAGAGGCCCTGCTCAGATGCCAGGTCTATGACTATTTCCGCCACCATTAAGCTTCTGCCAACATTTGTTAAGAACATAATACATCCTGGTGGCGCAGTGGTTAAAAATCCACCTGCCAATGCAGGGGACATGGGTTCGAGCCCTGGTCTGGGAAGATCCCACATGCCACAGAACAACTAAGCCCGTGTGCCACAACTACTGAAGCCCATGCACCTAGAGCCTGTGCTCTGCAACAAGAGAAGCCACCACAATGAGAAGCCCAAGCACCGTGACAAAGAGTAGCACCCGCTCGCCGCAGCTAGAGGAAGTCCAAGCATAGCAATGAAGACCCAACGCAGCCAAAAATAAATAAATAAAATAAATAAATTTATTAAAAAAAAAAGAACATAATAGGCGCAAAGCACTGTGCTGGGCACCGAGAGGGATGCCCACATGAGCGGGACGCAGCTCCCACCCTCTTAAAGATCAAATTCAGCCATGTATGTAACCCTCCAACTCTATTATGAAGTCCTCCGAATTTCTCAAAGGCAAGCCCACCCACCCCTACAGACAGTCAAAATTCGGCTTCCAAAGCCACTCCAGTGTGGCGCTCAGAAACATGAATTCAGGGGGTCACACATCCCTCAGTGGCCTTTATGCCATGGTAGAATATTTGCCTTCTTTTCTGACAGCGTAACTGTTGACATAAAGATAAGACACATGGGACTTCCCTGGCGGTCCAGTGGTTAAGACTTCACCTTCCAATGCAGGGGGTGCAGGTTTGATCCCTGGTCGGGGAGCTAAGATCCCACATGCCTCATGGCCGAAAATACAAAACATAAAACAGAAGCAATATTGTAACATATTCAATAAAGACTTTAAAAATGGTCCACATCAAAAAAATCTTTAAAAAAAAAGAAAAGACACATGTGTGGCGGTGCTCTGAAGGTGACACAGCATTATTTCAAGGGACTGTGGGAGGTATTATGGAACCAAAGTGCATTTTCATTTCTGTTCAGAAATCCTATACCTTCTGTCCTTGACCTTGGCCTCACCTCTGTCCCACCCTGGAGGTGGCACACATGGTTTTCCAGGGATTCATACTGTCTGTGGGACAGAGAGGCACATGCAAGTGGCAGGTATTACTCATATCTTTACTGTAAACTCCACCTGGAACCTGAAAGCCTGGTTTCACTCCAGTTCCTTACATCACCACCAACTTTGATTAGGAGCCATAAAAAATAGGAAGCATCTGGAGGTCAAAATCAGAGTTGGCCCCGGACGAGATGGTGAAGTTATTTAGCAAGCTTCATCTCATGTCTCCTGCCTCTCCTTTCTCTGCTTTGTCCTGGTCCTCGTCCCCATCGCAGGGGCCTTCTCCAGCCAAGACACCTTCCCTAGTGTCTGGGGAGGAGCTGATGGCCTAGTTCTTACTAAGATGTTAGTGACTTAACAGTTAACCTCAGGTTTTTAAAAAAAAGAATGGGCAGTGAGGCAGTGCTTAAACCAAAGAATGAATAACTGGTGGTGGAAATGGAGTCAACAAGGACAAGCAAGTGAGGAATATTTTCAGCTGGAGGAATATTCTATACCTGCCCACCACTGCAGCACCACAGGTGATCTCCCACCGCTGTAGGTCTTCCCAGGACCCACCCTGGTGGCTGGAGCATTGGTCATTCACTCTGGGCACCAGGGCATCACCTGATGGGCGGGCTCCTGAACTCATTAAAATCCAGAAAAGAGAAGGACCATGAGAGTGTTACTGCGAGCACATCTCAGGCTGTGGCTAATCTGGGCTTGGGAAACTTTCTGCGCTGGCCTGGCTCCAAGGCCACAGAGCACTGCAGTTAATCCTCCAGGACTCGGGCGGTGGCCAGAATCCTCTCCGGTATGAGCTGACGGCCTGTTCTAGGCACAGCCGGCCTCCACCCATATCCTGGTGGGACACAGTAGGCGAAAGGCCGTGTGAAAAATGGAGCTGGTTTAGTAAAGGAGAAAGAATTTTTAGCTGATACTCTGGGAAACCTGGGGTCCAGAGCCACTGCTGCTGCTATTAACCTTGGTCACCACCAGCAGACGATGTCCCCAGTGACAGGCTCCCCTTCCTCCCGGAAACAGGAGTTATTAAGGTTAGGTGCCTCAGAATGAAGATCCGTGCCATTTCTGAGATGTGATCATCCTTTGTACCAAAATGAACCACAGAACTTCACACATCCTCCGTCATGAAGGGACATCGGTCATTACGTGGCCAGGAAGCCAACATTTCCACAGCATCTTGTACCCCTGCTTCTCAAAGTGCAATGCCTAGAGCCAGCAGCATAGGCCCTCGGAGCTGGTGCAGAACCCCAGGCTCCAGCCACTGAATAATCTGCGTTTTAACAAGATGCCCACGTGGTTCCATGGCCCATTAGAGTTTGAGAAGGACCACTTCAACATGGGCAGTACCTGTCTGAGCGTGGTGGCACCTCAAAGCGTGTATTGGCTCCTTGTGACCCCCGAATAAGCCCAAACTCCTCGACAAGGTTGGAGACCGCCCTCTGGCCTCTGCCTCCTGATCGAGCTTTGGCTCCTAGGCTCCCCCCAGCTCCCTGTGCTGCTCTGTCCAGCGCGGCCGTGAGGACCTCTTTTGCTGGGCTGAGCACCCGGCCGTCAGATGCAAAGTTCTCTCGGCCTGGCATCTCCTCCACAGAACCATCCCCTTTTGTTAACTCCTCTGTTATCCCTTCAACAAATATTTAGGGGGCATTTCCTGTGTAAGGCACCCTCTGGGGACGGTCCTCATGGAGCTTACCTTGCAGGCCCCCCAAATTTCACCTCAAGTCATCTCCCCAAGGATGGCGACCCTGACCCCTAGAGAAGCTGAAATCCCTGAGCGTTGTACTCACAGCCACATGCACACCCCGTTCGGAACACGTGATATTTCACCCTAGTTCGTGGCTCGTGTCTTCCTTTCCTGTTTGTCTGCAGCGCCATGAGGGCAGGGCCTGTGTGTCTTGTTTGCAGCCTCTCCTTCAAGCCCTACCTCACACAGAGAGGGGCCCCTTGAACATTCACTCAATACAGGGAAGGTTTCCAAAGTCAGGGAGGGACATGGCTAAGAGGCGAAGAAAAAATTAGGGCAGTGACAATGGGATTCTGCTGGCTCTCATCACAGGCACAAGAGAACGGCTTTTATCTTTGACTCATTTCTTTGATCTAAACTTCCAAAGAGATGATCTGTGCCCGCAGTGTGTACCCTTTGAAGAGAGGAAGTCTAAGCTGGCATCCACGGTGGAATTCCCGTCTGCCCAGATCTGCCTGGAACCCAGGACTCACTCTCCCTTCCAAGGAGAGAACTGCAGACTGCGGGGGTGGAGTCGCGGTGTGTGTCCAGCCGGGGATCTGGACCGTGTGACGCTGTGTTCCCACCCCAGTGGGATGCTGTGTGGCTTCCCCAGGCAAAGGAGGTGGAGGTGGCCTCTAATGTGTGGGGGGACAGGCCATCCCCTGCAGGAAGGACAGAGGCCAAGACAGGAGCACATGAGCAAAGAGAGAGGTTCAGGCATTTTTCAAATCAAACTTTATTTAGAGATAGTGGAACATAAAGGCTTATTCTAAATCAGTGGATTGGGACAGTCAGTACACGAGAGAATATTCCTTTTCTCTCTCCCTTCGTAGGTGGCTACAGTGCAAGGGGCCATAGAAACCTAGGGAAATTCAGACTGGTCATCAGAGACCACAGGGGCCGACTTTCAGAGTCACTTGACTTTACTGCTCAGTATCAAAAGGTGATCACCAAGTAATAAGGTTGGTGCCTTCTTCAATGTGCTTCTCATCTTTCTTCATCCGTTTCCAAGGCAGGAAAGGCAGATGGTGTGGATCCCAGGTTGGTCCGGGCCCGGGCTGGGCTCCAAGAGCTTCGCTGACCTTCCCCAGGTCACGCGGACTCCTGATTCCAGCTTGCTGTGATTCCCATTATATGCTCATGCCATGGCATGAAAACGGCGATGAGGTCAGGCAGATGCTCTGTAACCTTGAGCTCTGAGCAAAATTGGTTACGACTGCAGCTGTCACATACAGCAAGATGCAGGCCAGCAGCACAGGCAAGAAAAAGCCACCCTGAGTCAGGACAGGGCTGCACTCAGGAAACCTTCGGATAAGTTCCCTGTTCAATAACAACTTCCCTTATGTAAACTAACCAAAAGAAAGCAAACCCAAGTCTCTGCATATTTGAATTGTTTTGTATTATTTTAGCTGGTCTTAGAGTGCTTATGAGTCAGAAGCAATTTCAGGAAATACTGCCCATATCACCAGCTGGAATCCAGGGTCTTGTTTTCCAAGAGCCCTCAGACACATGGACATGTGTTTCTGGGTGTGCACGCAGACACACACACTCACTAAGCTCTCACACACGCCTACACTCACTTTCACAAACTGACAAACTGGCATATTCACGTACACTCATATACACTCACACATAAAACTCATATACACGCACACCTTCCCACATGCTCTCTCACACACTCATATTACACACAGACTCACACCCAGACAGCCGCATATATACACATGCATGCTTACGCACACAGACATACACACACACGCACACACACTTGTTTCTGGCCAAGTCTCCCTGATGCTAAATATATGCACGGTGGACCCCTCACAAAAGGCACTTGCTGCATGAGAATTAAAACTGAAGAATGTCCACCGATCATTTAGATATTTCCAAATGTCCACGTGTTTTGCTTGGTGGACAGCAGACTGTTTGTCCAAGGCAAGTTTTTCTCTGCAGTTCCCTCTCTCTGGGGATGTGTGAATCAGTTATTCCTGGTTATCCCTCCCCACTGAGGCAGAGCAGTGGGAAAAGTGAGGGCAGTTAATTAACTCTGTCTACACTGTAAAAGACAGATGGTAGAAAGCCAATTCAGAGGACCTGAGAACGGAAGGGACTTTGCAGGCGACAACTCCAGCCCCTCGTGACTTCTCCACAAAGGTCCAGAAGCCCCTCACACCTTCTACCCTTTCCAAAATGGTGCACTGCAGGTCGTACCCAGCTTCCTCGGGGACTTTCAATACCTGCCAAGTCCAGGGAGGCTGGGACACGGAGGTGGTCCCTGTCTGTGGGAACAAGGCTCCCTTCTGTAAATGTGACAGGGCCCCTACACTCTTGGCTTTTGTGCAAAGCCAATATTTGTTCTTAACTATTTGTGTTTGTTCACTGTTTGTTATTTAGTTGTGTCTGTTTCCTCTTGGCGTCCAGCAGCCTCAGTTTCTCTCCCTCTCATTGTAAACACACAGAAGAGGGAGACTTTCTCTGAGCAATGGTGAGTAAAAGATTTCCAGAACCAGAGCCCTTTTCCCGGAGTCAGTGCCTTTTGAAGGTGGTGGGAACGATGGAAGGTTGTGACAATGAGCTCTTATGGTTTCTATACACGTCCAGGGGATTTTGTTTCAGGTGAGGGGGGTCACTGATGGGCTGCGTGCACTTTGTCTCGAGATGCTCATTCAGACCCGAGTACCAAGGTGATGTGTCAGTGTGGACGGCAGGAGAGCTTTTCCCTATGATATTTTATGCCGAATGTAACAGGAAGAAGGCTCACTGGCTGAGTGGGGAGGGCACTGAGACCCAGTCCTGTTCAAAGGCCTCTATCTTCCAAGTGGGTGCTGAGGACGAGAAACAGAGGAAGGGTTTTCTGATGCTTAATGACAGGACGTATCCCCACCGCAGGGTGAGACCACGGCAGTGAATTCCTGAAAGACGGTTTAATCTTATACTCACTCACCACTTAGTAGACCACCTGGCACATAGTGGGCTATCAATGTATGCGTGGAATGAATGAATGAATGAATGAATGAATCCATCTGGCTTCCTTGGCACTTGTGGGTCTACTTCTTAGACGTGTCCAGACGTCTCATCCGTACACGCAGCCATGACCGCCCAGTGATAAGTTCCATAAATAAGTGCGTCCCTCCCTCTGCCACCATCTCCCTGTGATGCTGTCTTGGAGCATGTGATGGGAGCCCCTTCTGAAAGGAAAGGATGTTCCCTTTCTTACCTGCAATACCGTCCCTCTGAATGCAGCTTTCTGTTATGGAGAGTTCCGGAGTTGTTTCTCCACTGTAGTAACTGGGCCCTTCACATGCACTCTGGAGTCTAGACTGTGAGCTCCTTAGGACAGAGCCAAAGTCTTATTTATCCCACCTCCAGCTTCAGCCCACTGAGCACATTCAACCAGCAATAATTAATTATGAATGTGTCATAGAGCAAATCTAGTAGCCTGGGAAAGGATTTACCTATGTTCAGTCAACCTAATGACGTTTATTACAAAACCTCGGGAGTTCCGAGGAACAAGCTCCATGTCCTGGAAGCTGGCAGGACAGAAAGCCCACCACCAGCCTGCAGGGATTCAGCGGGTAGTTGGTTGCCCAGCAGAGACAAGGCGGGGTGGGGATTAAGAGCAAGGGCTCTAACCTGCCTGAGCTTGCATCCTGGCTCTACCCCATCAGTCCTCTGGCCCTAGGGAGGCCATATGATCTCAGTGGGCCTCAATTTTCTTTTCTGTAAAGTGGGGGAATGATCATTGAGAAGGCTAAATAAGCTCATATCGGTAAAGGGCTTAAACCGTTGCCTGACACACACTTACTCTGCAAGATATTAGCTACAGTAATTTTCTGTGAATGAGGGACGTGGTCTTCGACTCCCACGGAAGGGAACTAAGTTAGGTCTGAAAAAGAGACTTTGGGTTCAACCTGCTGAACCCAGTCCCACAAGGGGCTCTGATCAACCCTCTAACAGCCCCCCTTATCCAAGTCTCACTCTCCACATCACTTGCTCCGGCATGTCTAGGACCAGCTTCCTCAGTGCAGATCTGGCCCCATCACCGTCCCCCCTCCAGGCCGCTAGCTCAGCACCCTGCCTGGTGTGGTCTCCGTCACGGCTCCACGTCCACCCCTTCCCTCATCCCAGGCTCCAGAACACGTGGCCTCCTGCGCTTCCACACACACAGGGCGCTGTCTGGACTGGCTCCTTCCCCACCCAGCTTCACCCTCATCTGCTTGTGTGGCCAGAGAGCCCCTGTTATTCCTTTAGAGCCCACTTAGGGTGTCGCCTTGTTTGTGACACTGCCTTAAATGCTGTCATGGGCTGAATTGTGTCCCGCCACATTTATATGTTGAAGTCCTAACCCCCAGCACCGCAGAATGTGACTGTATTTTGTAATAGGGCCTTTAAGAAAGGTGACTAGGGCTTCCCTGGTGGCGCAGTGGTTGAGAATCTGCCTGCTAATGCAGGGGACACGGGTTCGAGCCCTGGTCTGGGAAGATCCCACATGCCGCGGAGCAACTAGGCCCGTGAGCCACAATTACTGAGCCTGCGCGACTGGAGCCTGTGCTCCGCAACAAGAGAGGCCGCGATAGTGAGAGGCCCGCGCACCGCGATGAAGAGTGGCCCCCGCTCGCCACAACTAGAGAAAGCCCTCGCACAGAAACGAAGACCCGACACAGCCAAAAATAAATAAATAAATAAATTAATAAAAGAAAGGTGACTAAGTTAAAATGAGGCCGTTAAGGTGGGTCCTGATCCAATCGGACTGGTGTCCTTACAAGAAGAGGAAATTTGCACACACAGAGGGATGACCATGAGAGGACACACTGAGAAGGCGGCCCTCTGCACGCCAAGGAAGGAGACCTCATGAGAAAGCAAACCTGCCAACATCTGGACCTTAGACTTCCAGTACTGCAAGAATAAATTCCTGTTGTTTAAGCCACCTGGCCTGTGGGATCTAGGTATGGCTGCCCCAGGGAAACTAATTCAGATGCCCGAAGAACAGGCTTGGTTTGGATTTTCAACATACACATACCATCTGTCACACCGGCAGCTCCCATCAGGCCGGGCTCAGAGACTCTCTTGGTTGTTTACCCTGTGCCCATGCAGCTACTGTAAACGTGTCCATAAATATCATGGTCAGGAACTTCTCAGCCTCTTCCACCAAAGGACCTGCTGGAGGCACATGAGCACGTTGATTGTTGGTGTCTAGGGACGTATTCTCCTCCAGACTGCATTATTTGTAAATGTATGGAAGTGTTGCATTCTACTCTATAGAAAGTTTTGCTATAAACATGCTTTAAGCGGTACGTGACAGGTTAAAATTGCTTAGCTGGTTTGGGTCCTCACACTTGGAGTACAACTGGCTCTCTGAGGCTGTGCCATGGTGTCCTGTGACTTTTAACGCCTCCTGATAGAGGACATGCTCATGGGTATGAGCTTGTGGGCGAGCAGTCCCAGTGGACGGAAGGTGGAGGGAAGGATGTGCCAGTAACTGTATACGGAGAACATGGGCGGGGGGTCTGAGGACACCCGGATACAAGGCTATACCACATACGTTGCGGAGAAGGTGGGAAGACCCCTGCATTGGCAGACACTGTGCTTGGGAATGGCTGCCAGCAAACGGACCGCTCTTTACAGAAGAGATGGGGAAGGTGCCAGGATGCCCACAGTTTTGGGTGCCTACCAGCAACCCGTGACCAGGCAAAACCAGACGCTGACTGCCTGGAGAAAGTGGGTGACATTGCTAATCTGTAAAATGTGTAGAATAATACTTATCTCATAGGATTATTTTAGAGTTCATTGAAAATGCATGCAAAAGGGCTTAGCACATTAGCACTAAATACTAAATAAGTGGGAATCGTTATTATAATCATAATCATTATTACCCTATGAAGATTCATCATTTTTACCGCCACAAACACTCAGAAGGGAATTGCCCTTGTAGAAGCTGCTGTGTTCGGTGTAAAGAATGTGACTGTCCCGGGTAAAAAGAACTCACGAAACCGAGCCCTAAATAACGTGAAAGACAAATTTCCATCTTGACCAGAAATGATCTGGGGAAGAATGAAAGGGAAGAAAAATGGTTGAAATTGTCATTGTGAAATGGCTTGAAAATTTCCAACACCTATTTTCATAACTAATTATTTTTATTTAGTATTTGTCAGGCACTTTGTAAACATTCTCTTGTTCAACCACAAGACCCTACGAGATAGGCATTGCTCTCAGAGAACTGTGTAGACCCTGTCAGAATCACTGCCCTTATCAAACACGGTCATTCACTCAGGCTTCCCGTTAGTGCCTGGAGCTGGGGCCCAAACCCAATAATGGGGTGCCTGACGCCGTGGTTATTTCCACCCGAATTCAGAGCAAGGAAGCTCGTATGACCCCTCCTCATCCTGCCTTCTGTTACCATCCAGGAGGCAGTGCAGCAGAGAGCAGAAGTGACTGGGTTTTGGGTCAGACTTGGCCAGGGGTCAAGTGGCAGCACGAGCTTAGACAGGCTGCTCCCGGTCCCCAAGCCTCAGTCTCCTCACAGCTAAATGAGGAGGACAGTAAAATTACCTTCCACGTGAGCTAAATTTTTTATAGAATGACATCCAACTCTACGGCTGGCAAATAATAAGCATTAAAAAATTTAAAGGCCGCGATAGTGAGAGGCCCGCGCACCGCGATGAAGAGTGGTCCCCGCTCGCCGCAACTAGAGAAAGCCCTCGTACAGAAACGAAGACCCAACACAGCCAAAAATAAATAAATAAATAAATAAATAAATAAATAAATAAATAAATAAATAAATAAATAAATAAATAATAAAATAAAATAAAAAATAATCAGGTACTTATTATTAAAAATTTAAAGGGTCGTTGTTATTAAAATACTGTAGATAACCAGATATTTACGTCACCAGAACCTCTTCCTCAGCACCAGGCTCCGCAATGAGCTCTCAGATCTGATGAAGCTACATTGCAAAATATCTTCTTGACTGCCACCCATCAGTGAGTCAGAACTCATTTCCAGGTGGCTCCGGCTAACACCTATTTTAATTGCCTTCAGACTATATACCTCTCAGGTTTAAAAAGTTGCCTAAGGTCTTACGCAAAGTCCAGGGCCAGATTTATGAAGGCCAGGTGGTCGATTACACAATTATTTTAAAATCTGGCTCACACCCTCCTTGCCCATGGCAATGTCGAAGCTGGGGATAACAGGCAGGAGAACAGAAGATTTTAATGAGAAGGCAGGAGAACCTCATGGTGACATTCCCTGTTTGTTTCTTATTTAGGAATTTTTCTAGCCATGCATCCATCCTGGACTTTCAGAAATTGAGCAATCCTCCTGGACGTCCCTGGCACTGTGATACAGCTCAATCCCCCTTGCACCAGAATTTACCATGTTATTTCTGGGAGGGTTTCTGTGTATATTTCCCTGGCTATCATCGAGATAGTCAGCATACACGGGTGGCCTTCAGAGGAAAGCAGGGCAAAGAAAGGAAGAGAGGCTGGGTCCAGGGAAGAGAAGTGGCCCACGCAAAAAGAAAGCCAGGCAGAGACACATAGAGTTCATTGTGAAAGAAGCAAAACTCTTCTTCCACGATGTAAATACGGGTGAGTGCTGAGGGCACATCTGAGGCAACCGTTTTTCTATGCACCTTGCAAATTATTCTGTGGTTTCTGCAGTTATCCTGTTGCGTGACAGTTTTAAGGACCACCTAAGCCCATCCCAGCTCAGCTCCTGGGAAGTGATGAGCACACTGGATAAGCACCACTTTGTACAAGTTCCATCCATCCAAAGAACGAAAGCTGGGACGCTTCTCACGCCCAGACACATCCCTGCACGTTGGCTCTGCTGCCACGTGCGTCAGCTGGCAGCGTCTGCCGAAATAACCCGTCAAGTAAGTGACATTACGTAGACAAAAGAGCGGAGTTAATGTTTCTCTTTTAAACATCATGTAAACCCAGATTTAGTCCAAAGGCTTTTGTTGAGTCACTTCAATGCACATAACATGGTGCCCTTCTGCAGGACCTGCCCTCAAGGAAGGGGCTGGAAGGAAGGAGCCTCAAGTCGGGTCAAGCACGCATGCGCCACACAGACAGCAAGCGATCACACTGTAATTACAAGCGTGTGTCGGGGGTGACCTGTGGGACGACTGATGGGCACTTTCTGTCTCCTTCAGTGTATAAGAATCAATCAAAAGTAAGGAGAGAGGGGACACCGGCCAGCAAAGGCACCCGTGTCCGGCATCTTTCCTTTGAAGCCAGAACTCCTTTGACCTCGGGAGTCATTGATTTGCTGTCAAGCCCCAAAGGTGCCACAGAGGGGTCAGCAGAGATGGCTCCAGGGGGAATGTTTTCTTAGCCGGGAAATTTATCAAGACTGGGAAACCGAAGCAGCCCCAGAACTCAACGTGGTCTTCTGCGTCCCCCTTTCACCTGGTTCCCCTTTGAAGGTAAATCTATAGCAGACATGAAATCGGTTAGTGGGCTGGGAGAGGAAGAACATAGGTAAGCCTGTGTTTCACCCCTTGGAACAGGTTTTCAAGACTTCTTAGCTGAGATGAAGGGTAACTGTAAGGGAACAGAATGTTCCATCAGGGCTTTGAAGCTGGGTTAGAGGTCCAGGTGGGGCAATGGGTGAACATCACACAGCAAAATGCAGCCAGGAGAGAAACCACGGTGTCCACATGATGAATTATCAGAAGAGTAGCAGGTGAGGCAAGAATATGGAGCTGTGTGTCAGCAGGAACAAGGCTCCCAAGAAAATGTGTGAAGTGCTGAATAGGAAGCCTTTGTAAGTGAGGCCAGAACTGAAGTGCCTAGAGGAACTCTGTGGAAGGTTTGGGGCTCTGACTAAGCATTTCCAAACCTCAGGTCATAAATTCTTGTCCACCAAAAACCCAAGACGTGAAAATAAGTCAGGAATGACCCACACAAAGGACTACACACTCGCTTGGTTGCCAGACGCTACCTAAAGCTAAGCTCTATGGATTCCATTCAGTAAATCCAGAATGGAGGGCCTGGTACAGGCACGAGCCTGAGTTACAAGGGAAACCATGGAAGTAAAGGTCTCTGACTCTCAGACGTTTAAAACAATATCTCCATCCAGACTTCCTAAGTGGCCGTTCCAGAGCAACAGATCCCGATGGAAAACTGTTGAACAGGATTAACCTTTTAGTCTCAGAGCACAAATGCATTATTTCTGTAACCCTAAAGTTTTTATCATCAATGTGAGAAAGTTAATTTTTAAAGGCAATAGATTCCCCCGCTCCCTATCCTTCTGAAGGATGTCACATCAAATTTCTAGTCTGCAGGAGAGGGTTGCAAACTCAGCCCTGAGCCCGCACGGACCGCTCATCCATTCAAATGAACCGTAGGCCGTGAGCCCTGAGGAATATGAACTTCCTGGCTTGAAAAGGAGATACTGCCAGTTGCAGGCATCATGTAACAGCTTCCAGTAAAGCAGCTTTCCCCAAAATGTGTTCCACGGATATTTTGCAATATTAGCATTCTACCATCAAACAAATTTGGGAAGCATGGGGTTAAATTGAGTTAAAAGTTTTCTTAGGTGTCATTAATGTATACTGTGACTCTCCAAGCAGGGCAGGCAGCATCTTGCAATCTTACGTGACCAGGGAACCCTTTCCTAATAAAAATGACTCCCAAGGACAAGGGCTGCATGGAGCACATTTTGGGGAACACTGTGTTAGGTGTTCCCACAGCATGTTCTCCTGCAGACTCCACGCCTCCGTGAGGAGAGGGGGGCTTCACAGGGACCCCCGATGAGCCAGCCCCTGGCAACCCTGAGTGACTCTGAGAAGTTTTCCTTGTTACAAGCATGTCCACGGCGAATGTTCAGAATGTTTTCTCCAAATACTTTTTCTTGTGTTCACGAGACTTCTTTTCTACTCAGATCCCTCGTGTGGGTGATGAGGAAGCAGAGCTTGGTCTCTCGGGTCCGTCTGCAGTCCCGTGTCGCTTGTTACTTTATGTCACGTGTAGCTGAGCAGCCCGCTGGGAACAATTCATTCTTCGCCTCTGAGGGGACGATGTCATGTGGGATGCAGACTTGATCCTTCAAAGGGCCACTCTGTACATAGAAAAACATGGTCCTAAGTCCCACACTGCTGAACCCCCAATTCTAAAGAAGAGCCTGGGCTCCAGGGGTGACTGGGGCAGAGACCACTGGTGACTGAGCACCTCCTGTAACCAACCACCCCTGGAAAAACAGCTCCAGGCGCCTGTTCCAGATGGTGGGTCAGCATCTCCCCCACAGCACGTGACGCTTAGTCAGCCCCCGTCCCGAGTTCTCTGGCTGAAGGGACAGTGGCGCTTGGAGGGGACGGGGAGCCCCGGCCTGCTCCCCAGCTGGCAGCTCCAGCGCTGCCTCTTCCGTGAGGACTTTGCCAGTGTCAGAAATGCAGAATCAGGTCCCGGAGCGTCAGATGGGTTGACTCCTGGTTTCTATCATGATGCTGGAGATGTAAAGTCTGGAAACCACAGCCCATCTGTTTTTCAGTTTTCTTGTTTAAAACAATACCTTGTCCAAACATGAAATGAGAAGAAAAGACAGCAGCCTGAGTATTCTGTAAGCCAGAGACCTGAGAGGGGCCTGCCCTTGAGCACAGACCCCACCTGGAGGCCAGAAAGCGTGACCCCAGGTGAGACGGAGCATTGCCCCGGGGCTGGGGCAGCTGCACAAACACCCCAGTTCCTCCACAGAGCCTGGAGAGCCTGCCTGGGGAGATAAAGAGGTGAGGTCGTGCTGGCAAGCCTGTGTCACCTCGAGTCATTAGGACCCCTGCCCGGCCACCTCCCAGACCCCGCCTCGCACCCCGCAGGTGTGTCGTCCTTCTCCAGCTGGCATAACAAGGCCGTGCCAGCTCCGAGGCCGAGGCAGCCCAGGGCCATCCAAGACTAACACGGCCAGGCCGCAGATGCCAAGCCAGGAAGAGGAGGCAAGGCTCTTCTCTACGAGATGAAGATATATTGCAAAATGGCACCGTGTGTGTGGTTGCCCTGGACAAGGAGCATCTGGAGAGGAACAGACATAGAGAGCTGAGAGAGCGCCTCACAGAGGCTCGCCTCCGCCAAGCCAGGTGGTCCCAGGGCAGGGGCGAGTGTCAGTGGCTGCGGTGCTGGGATAAATGGGGCAAAGGACCAGCCGCACAGCTTGCCGGGGACCCAGCCCCTCCCGGGGACCTCCGGGTGCCGGGGACACACGCTGCAGCACTTTGTACGCAGCTTTCCCACGCACACCACCTCGTGTGTCACACCGGTGGGCTGCACTAAGCCCGTTTACGGACGAGGAGACTCAGGGCTCGGAACAGGGGGGCTCCACGTGTGCTCCATCCCTGCCTCGCCACCACATCGCTGCTGCTTTGTTGGCCCCTCAGTGGTTCAGGCCACAGAAGCCTTCGGTGGAACAAGCCGCCCTCTCCTGTCTGTGCGGGCAGTGGGCAAGCGGGGAGATCTGTCTCCTAACACCTGTTCAAAGGAGCGTCTCCACACTCACTCTGTTCTTAGCCCGATTCTTCACCAGCTTGGGCCAAGAGGACAGGCAATGTTCGAGGATGCAATGGGATGGGTGAGGGCAGATGGGGTTCCTTCTTCCCCACTTGCTTCTGCCCGCCCCTCCCCTTCACGCCCTGCCTCAGTGACTCTACAGGTCACATCGCCCCCAAATCCCAAGAAACGGTTTGGCGGTGCACCCCGATGAGGCCAACCAGAACCCAAGTACCTGCACTGCTACGATACGCACGGTCCAACCCCATACTCAGGTCACTCCGGGTGGCCAGATGGCTTGGTGCGAAGCATTTCAGGCTTGGAATATTTTTGGTGACCTTTTTTTGCAAGGGAAAAACTCTACTTGTCTTTGTGTCGCCTCTGAAGCCCTCGGTGGCTCTTCCTGAGATACTGCGGAGCCCACCGACACCGCAAACATACACACAGACAGTTGCCGTTTGGTGGGTGTTTTCTGTACATCTAGGCTGGGAGCGCACAGCACGGCGATGCCCATCTGTCCCCTGGGAACACAGCTCCCCTTCGCGCCCCCGCTCGTGAGTTACCGTCGGCTGGCTGCTCTCTTTGTCCCTTTAACCAGCTCTAGCTTTTATCCCCAGAACGCCTCTCCATTACCCCTGTTCTCTGGAAAACTCTTCTTCTTCTGTCTTGCCCTTTCCACTCCTCTTCACTCTGTCACCTACTTTCACTTAGACGCAAGTGCTGTTACATCATTACCATTCACAACTAATCACAATTATTTTCAGGCTCCTCAGAAAACGGACCAATCCTGCTGCACTAGCAGAAAGCGTCAGGGTCCTCAGGTGACAACCCAGCTCAGCAAAGGTGTGCTGAGCTCACATTGGTCACCGAGGGCCTGTGAGGGAAACAAGATCAAGACCGGATCCCATCTAATGGCAGAGAGGAACCCCAAGTCTCCCACTGTCGCTTCCTCATCCCAAGAAGGCTTACTCTTTGCATGGCATATACACAGTAGGCGCTCAATACATGCTTGAATGAAATAAATATGCTGCCCCAATGATTCTGATGAGAGAGCTGTTCTAAAGCCTGAAAGTTTCCTAAAAGATGGGATTATAAAAAGACGTGCTTGACTGAACATAGAGAACGAAACAAAGGCCTTTAAAGGATGAAGTAGTTATAAACTGTGGACAGTAATAGTGACCACTCACCTTCAGTCTTCAGACTTCCTCCAGCGTCTCAGGCTCAGTCTGTCTGCAGCCATACAGGGAGAGACCTGGTTCTGAGCCCAGGACACAAGTTCTCACTGGCCCCGCCACTGATGCCCCTCGGTTGTGCTTATCCCTCACCTGTGCCGTCCCTGACACTGGCGCCCATCCCTCCACACCCCCCCACGATGACCTGGCCTCATTCACATCAGTAACCCTGGTTTTTCACACCCTCTTTGATTAATATTCTTCACAATTCAATTGTGTTTCCTAAAGCCCACCTCCTTGGTGCTCTCTCTGCAAGTAATAACCTTTCTTCTCCCCTGGGTGACCTGGACAGACCAATGAGGACATTTAAGTGGGGACGGGCAGGGCCTTCTGTTTGCAGCCGGCCCCCTGCACTTAGGCAGAGGGAGCTGGTCCACTGCCCGGGCCTGTAAACTGGGCTTGATAAGTGAACATCTGAGAAGACAGCTTCCTCTTCTCTCCTCCCCCCACAGTCTGGGACCTCTGATAACCACACGTCTCCCCTTGTATTCTGGCTCAGCCCTAGAATCCCCTGAGAGACCTTTGGAGGTCAATGGTGTCAAAGAAAGATGACCAGGGAACGCAGAGAATGAAGCCCAAAGGTGAGGAAGAATAGACTCGGGTGCAGATAAGCCACATAAATGCAAACCAGTCAAGCCTTGGGCGTAGCCAGGACTGCCAGCTGAGCGGGAAGAAAGAACAATACGGAGCAGTCAAGGGAACCAAGATAGCAACCGTGGATGTGATACCCTGTCCCACTGCCCTCCCATGGGTGTCTATTTCAGGAACAGGCACCCTTTGAAAAGTGGGTATTTTACAAAGAAATTAAAAAGGAAAACCAGGGGCCTGGGCGACCAGAGAGAAGAGCTATTCAGAGGGCTTTGTTTCAGGTCATCCGGCCCAGGAGGCAGAGGAGTAGGGAGCCCCACTGAATCTCAACAAGGAATCTGGCCTTGGGTGCAGCCTCACCAGCACCTTGTCCTTGGGAATTTATAAGCCAGAGGAAGCCCCAAACGGAAAAACCCAGTATAGTCATAGTATTGTTTCGTCGTTAACCGTGACCAAAGGCTTTGTTGGGTCCTAGAATGAATTTTGTGTCTGTGGTGATTGTCTAGAAGACCCTTCCTTGATAAAGCATTTTATAATATGTTATATGTTATGTATGTATCAATATATATACAAAATGCAATGATATACATTTAAAGTCTTAAAAACCTTTGACAAAGAGAAACCAACACTGAACCAATGAAGTCTAGGATCTATTCATACAATAAGACTTTTTCTAGTTTATAACAATGGTCTTTCTCGACAGTGAATACATTTAATATTCATCTTTAAAGCCGTAACTTTCCCTTTAAGCACTTCTTTAGCTGTATCCCATAAAGTTTTATATATGCTGTCTTCATTCTATTCAAAATAGTTTCTAATTCCCCTTGTGATTTCTTCTTTGATCTGGGTTATTTAGAAATGTGTTGTTTAATTTTCGGATATTTGGGGAATTCTCAGATTTCTGTTGTTGCTTTCTAATTTAATTCTATTGCAGTTGGAAAACATGCTTTGAGTAACTTCAATCCTTTTACAGTCATGGAGACTTGTTTTAAGGCCTATCATATGGTCTCTCCTGGAGAATGTCCCACAAGCCCTTAAAAGAATGTATTTTGCTTCTGTTGGGTAAAGTGTTCTATAAATGTCAGTTAGATCATGTCAGTTAACTGTTTTTCAAATCTTCTATATCTTTATTAATTTTCCACCTACTTGTCCTATCAATATCAAGGGTCTTGAAATTTTGAACTATAAATATTGAATAGTCTATATCGCCTTTCAATTCTCTCAGTTTTTGCTCTTTGTATTTTAGAGTCTTGTTAGGTGCATATACATTTTAAATAATTATATCTTCATGATGTAGTGACCTTTTTATTATGAAATGTCACTGTTTTTCTCTACTAATATGTATTTTCTATGAGTCTATTTTGTTTAATATGAATTAATATAGCCACTCTACCTCTCTTTTGTTTACTGTTTGTATAATATGTCTTTTCCATTTTTTAACTTTCAATCTAGCTGTATTTTTTGAATTTGAAGTGTGTCTCTTGTACTCGGCACATAGTGTAATCTTTCTTTTGTTTCTAATCTGATAATATCACTATTTTCATTGAACTGTTTAGTTTATTTAATGGACTATTTAATGTGATTTTTGACATGACTGGATTTGCATCTGTCATTTTCCTTTTTGTTTTCAATATGGCTCTTGTCTTTTTTATTCCTCTGTTCTTCCTTTACTACTAGTTTTTGGGTTGAACAAACATTTTTGGTATATCATTTTAATTCCTCTATTGATTTGGGGGTTTTTTGTTTTGTTTTGTTTTTAGTTATTTTCTTATTGTTTGCTCCAGGGATTAAAATATACATCTTAATTTATCAATATAATTCATATTAATATTGACTTAATTTCAGTAGGATATAGCACCTTTATTCCTATATAGCTTCATTTCCTCCCCTCTCCTTTGTGCTATTATTGTCATATATATTAAATCTATATTAATGCTATTAACCCAATAATACAATGTTATAATTATTGCTTTATACAAGCAGATGGATTTTATATTTACCTACACAATTGCCATTTCCAGTGTTCTTCATTTCTTCCTATGGATTTGCCTTATTGGTTCATTTCCTTTCATTTTCTTTCCTTCTTTCTTGGGCCACACTACGTGGCTTGCAGGATCTTAGGTCCTTGACCAGGGGTCGAGGGATTGGATCAAATCCAGGTCCCTGGCAGTGGAAGCACGGAGTCCTAACCACTGGACTGCCAGGGAATTCCCATTTCCTTTCATTTTCTATAGAATTTCTTCTAAGGCTGTTCTGCTAACAATAAATTCTCTCAGTCTTTGTTTATCTGGGAATGTCTTTATTTCACCTTAATTTCTGAGATATAAAATTCATGGTTGACTACTTTCTTTCATCACTTTGTTTCATTCCACTGCTTTCTGGCCGCCGTTGTTTCAGATAAGAACTGGGCCATTAATTGCATTGTTGTTCCCCAGTTTAGGATGAGTTTTTCTCTTGCTGCTTTTAAGATTTTCTGTTTGTGTTTAGTTTTCAATAATTTAACTATGATGTCTGGGCTGGAGACTTTTATGTTTATTTCACTCAGGGTTTGTTGATCTACTCAGGATGTGTAGATTAATATTTTACAGTAAATTTGTGAAATTTTCAGCCATTATTTCCTCAAGTATTTTTTCTGCCATTTCTTTCTTCACCTTCTGGGACTTCCATTACACATTGGTGTGTTTAATGTTGTGTTATAGGTCTCTGAAGCTCTGTTCATTATTTTTTCAATCTATTTTCCTCTCTAGTCTACAGATGGGATAGTTTCTATTGATTTATCTTAAAGTTCACTGATTCTTTATTCTGCCATCTCAAATGCACCCATTTAATTAATTTTTTGTTTCAGTTTTTGTGCTTTAAAATTCTAGAATTTCCACTGGTTCCTTTTTATTGTTTCTGTTTCTCTACTGAGAATTCCTATTTGAGGATCATTGCCATCATACTTTTGTTTAATTTTTTAAATATATTCTAGGAACTGCTTTGAAGCCTTTGTGTGCTAAATATAACATCTGGGTCCACTCACTTTCTACAGACGTTTTTTCCTGAGAATGGATCACATTTTCCTGTTACTCTGAATATCTCGTGATGTTTTCTTGAAAACTGACACTTTAGACCATATATTGTTACATTTCTGGATTATATTTTTTCCATGAGGTGGTGGTTGTTAGCAACTTACTTGGACTTAATCCGCAGAATCTATCTCCCTGAGACATGCAGCCACTGATGCCTCTGCTCAGTTGTTCTTAAATTCTTGCTTTGTTTTTCTGCCTAGCTTCCTAGGGGTTGTCCTGTGTCTGCATAGCTTACTGGTAAGTGAACTGTTCATAAGAGGTTGTGCTCAAGAACCTTGAGCCTATAAGGCTTCCACCCTCTGCTGATAGATCTGTGTGCATGTTAAGGGAAGCATTCAAAGTTCAGGCAGTTTTCCAGTCTTCCTAGGCTTTACTTTCCTCTGCGCCTTCTTGGGTGCCCCGTAAAGATGAGCATTGTCCCCTATTCATCCAGGGAGGTATGGAGAGCTTATCTGTCCCTTCTATGGTCCTCTCATTTCCAGCATCTCCCTTTTAAATTTTTGACTGGTCTGTCACTTGCCACAACTGGGACTACAAACTCAGGTTAGCAAAGCTATGGGAATTCCCCATTCACTTCTATCAGGTATGATACTTCTACTGATAATGCTGCCAGGAATGGGTTTTGGCCTTCCACCCAAATCAAGTCAGCCCCCTCTAGCAGTGCAGCTGCTGGTTTTCATGAGCAGGCCTGCCCTTGTAAGACTACTTTGCTGACCAAGATTTTGGAGGGGGTTTGGGGGAGGAACAGTTCCATGCAAAAGGCTGTAGATTCTCTGTAGACTTCCACTTTTATCATCCAAAGTTCTAGCAGATTTTCATGAATAAACACTTCTCAATTTCTTGTTTGTCCCTGGTTGATTATCAGAGCCCTGAAATAGTTGTTTTTGATTGTTTTTCCAGTTCTACTTGTTTTTTGGGGGAAGAAGATTTGTTAAACTCCTCACTTTGCTTTAACAGAGTCCTGTCTCTAAATAAAACCTGTATATCAATTACTTCAACATGTTTATCATGGTGGGTTTTTTCCCATTTACCCTGTTTTGTGCTCTCAACAATTTTTATATATTTTCTGCCACAAAACTTTCTTATGCTTATTTTGCTTTTTCATGGCATCTTTATTCTAATGACAAAAAAGACTTCTTAAGATGATTATGAAAGCATCCTAACATTTCTTTTGTCTCTTTTTGAGATTTTTCTTATATTTCAATAGTCACACAAAATATACGTTGGTGCTGTGATGTCTAGAACTCAGGGTGTTGACCATCTGTTGTTTAAGTACTTCTTTTGTCTCAAAACATTCAGGAATATAACTGATTATGGTATGCCAAGTTTCAGTTGCACACTTTGGCATATGATTTCTTCAGTATTATAAAATATTTCATTAATTAAGCCCTATGTATACTGAAATAATTTTCACATATTTTGAAAAAAAACACAAAAAAGTTATATAAGTAGCAAACAGAGATAAGACAATTTTACACCACTAATTGCTTGGGAAATATAAATTAACACCACAATGAGGTACCACTGCACACCCACTAGAGTACAAATCTGTGGAGCAACTGGAACCCTCACAAATATCTGTTAGGGCTGTGAAATAATACGACTACTTTGGAAAACATTTTGACAGTTTCTTATAAAGTAAATGTATACTTATCATATAACCCATCTTTAGGTGTTTGCCTGAGAGAAATAAAAGCATACGTCCACAAAAAGACTTTTATGAGAATGTTTATAGCAGCTTTATTCATAATTGCCCCAAACTGGAAACAACCCCCAAATCCATCAATCACAGAGTAGATAAGCAGATTGCGGTATAGCTATACAATGGAGTACTAGTTAACGGTAAAACGCCACAAACTATTATACACACAATTATCTTGAGGAATCTGGAAAACATGCTGAGTGAAAGAAGCCAGACACAAAAGACTACATACGGTATGATTCTATTTCTATGAAATTCTAGAGCAGGCAAAAAAAAACTGTCTAGTGATAGAAAGGATTTCGGGGTGCCTGGGCACAGGGAAAGGGGATTATCTGCAAAGGAGCATAAAGGAAGTTTTTAGATGTGAAGGGATAGAAATGTTCTATATCTTGATTACAGCAGTGGCCACACAGGTCATACATTTGTCAAACTCATTGAGCTAAGTACCCCTTTAATATGGTTGCTTTGTAGTATACATAAATTACACCTCAGTAAACTTGATGCGCACAAAGTACACTTAGCACCATTGGTAGCACACGGTAAGCACTTCGCAAATGTGCTGACGACGTTTGTGATGAAATAACAGTAGGATGGGGAGACTCATTCTCTTCTTGGCCTGAAGAGCTGGAACTGCAAATTCTCCAGCTGCTTCCCTTTACATATCAAGGACTTAACTGTAGGGACACGGCAGGCAGGTAGAGGCTTAGCAAGGACAATTACTTTTAGAAATAGCCATGTAGGCTGTGGGGTACTTTTGTTGCTGCTGTTACATTGGTTTATTTGACTTTGTCCTTGTTTTTTGCTAAATTGGTGAGGTTTATTACCTATGCCTTTGAGAAAAAAAGATACTGCCGTCAGTGGAAGTTTGGAGGTTTGGGCCCTAGTCTGGCTCTGGAATCCTGCCCAAGTCAGTTGACTCTTTGAGCCTCACTTAAAAAAAAATGGATTGAGTTTTATGAGCCCTAAGATCCCTTCCAAATTAAAACGTCCAAGGTTCTGTGATCAGACATATTTATTGCAAATAAAATCTGTGAAAGTAATTTAACTTCCACATTTTTAATCCTGTTCTCTCTTTTAATGCATTGTGATCCTGGATTCTCTGTCATACTCCTTTCCTCTATAACCAAAATTTTATTTACTTATGTCCCATTTCCTTAGTGTTGCTAAGCAATAGGAAAGAATCCATTGATCTCCTGTTACTACTGAACACACCTCCTCCAAACTTAGTGACTTAGAGCAACAACATAACATTTACTTTGCTCGTGACTCTGCAATTTGGGCAGCAGGACAGCTCATCTCTGCTCCACGTGGCAGCAGCTGGGGCAGCTTGAGGGCAAGAATCCTCTGAAAGCTCCTTACTCACATGCCTGGTGCCTGGACTGGGAGATCTCAGACTCCGGAGGCTGGAGCAGCAGGGACCCCTGAGCACCTGTCTCTATGTCCACGCGTTCTCTCCACGTGGACTTTTCAGCCTGGTAGCTTCTGAGTAGCTGGATTTCTTACATGTTGGCTCAGGGCCCCAAATAATGTATATCGAGAGAGACAGAGAGATAGAGACAGAGAAAGAGAAGGCTCACCCTCTGGGAAGAAGCTGTGCTGCCTCCGCTACCCTAGTTTGAAAAGTCACACAATGTCAGTTCTACCTAATTATGTTCATTACAGCAGGTCACCAAGGCTGGTCTATGTTCAAGGGACAGGGGATTAGATTCCACCTTTTGATGGTAATAGTGTTTAAGAATTTAAGGACATGTTTTAACTTCATGGCCAGCTAGTCTGAATCAAGGTGTTTATGAATGATAGACGGCTTAAGAAGGGAGTTCCTGCTCATCTTTCATGGTATTGGCCTGTCAAGGTCACTACTGTCCTATATCAGAGGGCTGGTGCTCTAGGTGCTCTGATGGCCCATGTGCAAGGCAGAATACTTGGGACCCCTAAATGCAATGAAAAACTACTCCTTGTGTACCCTTCAGCAGTCAACTGGAAGGAATGGTTTGTGGTATCCTCAGTCCTGTCTGCAGCTAGAAGAGAAGGGAAGGCTGCTGACTGTATCTTGACTCAGTGGAGGGTCAGAGAAACAGACATTTCATTCAGACTCTATCAGCCAACGACATACTGAGGAACAGATGAACAGTTTTGAGGGTAGCACCTCACACGGGGTAAAAACTGCTCATTCTGTGACTAAAACTAAATAAACTAAATAGAGCAGATGTCTGGGCAAATACAGCACATTTATGGCCTCGATCCAATCACGGCTGCAGATCTTAAATAGAGAGCAGGACTTCCACTCCTTGCTCCGTGAGTCTGCAGAATTTCTCAAACTTTTCTGTCACAGTCCCAGAGGAGAGAAAGCCTTCATCCCCCAGCATCTGAGATCCTTGCCCTAAGGTTTCTCTCCAAGGTGAGTTTTTTAAATTATGACTTTTAATTTCAAATATTCATATGCTATTTGTATCCTATACCATTATCTATCTGTTTATTTTAATATAAAATAAATGTGATTTTACCCAAAATTGCATAGTTAAAATTGATGCCCTGAGAAGATAAGCTGTATTTAGTCTGTGACTATTTCCTAGACACTTTCAGGTACTTCTTGGGCTTGAGAAGAAAAGAAACTGTAATCTCCATCTGCAAATATAATTTTAATGTTTGAGAGAATTTCTTTTTTATACATTCTGATTTCTCATTAATGACATTAAAGGAAAAGGAACCAAGGCTCCTGGGTGGGAGCCTCAGCTGAGTTCCCAGCTGGCAGCACCAACTTGCCAGGCATATGGCTGAGCCATCTTGGAGGGACCATTCCAGCCCCAACTGATGCAGGTGGAGCAGAAATCAGGTGGTTAAATGAACCCTGCCCAAACTGAAGATTCGTAAACAAAATTCAACACTGCTGCTTAAGTCACTAAGTTATGGGAGTATTTGTATTACACTATGATAGGTAACAGAACAATGAGCAAAGAGCTTGGAACAGATACTACACAAGGGAAGATACACGAAGGGCCAATAAGCACAAGAAAATACTAACATCATCAGTCATCAGGGAAATAAACATTAAAACCACAAAAGATATCACTACACATCTATTAGGATGGCTAAAATTTAAAAAAAACAGAAGAAAACTGTCCCATACCATGTGCTGGTAAGGATACAGAGGAACTGAAATGCTCACACTTTGTTGAAGGTGAATGGTACAACCACTTCCAAAAATAGAGTTTTTTAAAGACTTAAACTTAAACCAGCAAGTTCACCCCTAAATATTTACCCAAGAGAAATGAAAACATATGTCCACCAAAAATGTATACAAGAATGTTCCCAGAAACTTTTATCATGACAGTCCAACTGGATACAGCCCACATATCTATCAGCTGGAGAATGGATACACAAATTGGGGAATTATCATAAAATGGTAAATACAACTGAATACAATAAAAAGGAATAAACTATTGATACAAGCAATAACATCAATGAACCTAAATAATATGGCAATGAGGGAGGGAGATGAGACACATAATGATGCTTACTTTCTAAGTCCATGTATATGATGTTCAAAGCTAGGTGAAACTAATTTAGTAAGGAGTTTAAAATCATGATTCTGTCTGAGACAGTCTACTTCCTAGAGCCTGTGATCTTAACCATGAAGCTATATCTGTAATCCATAGATAAAGATTTTGAAGGAGATAATGATTTAACTTGTTATATGAGTGGTGAGATTCTGGGGAAGAGGGAATAATTAAGAGATAATTGGGGAAAAGTGAAATAGAACTTTGTTTCTGCTCTCTATATATCTGGTTATTTCAAAATTTTAAAATGGCATGTATAACATTAAAAAATATTTTTTATTGAGTGTAATTTACTCAAAGTAAAATGCACAAGTCATAAGTATATATTTTGGTGAATTTTGTGACAAGTATCAATACACACCCATGTAACCAACACCCCATTGTCACCATTGCCCAGAGGCAACCACTGGTCTAATTGAACGCCAGAACAAAGTTGAACACAATTAAAAGAAATATGGCACAATCCAGCACTCGACAATGTAAAATTCACAACGTGTGGCATCAAGGAAAAAATTAACAGGTATGCAAAAACGTAGAAATATATGGCCCATAACCAGGAAACAGTCAGTAAATAGAAGCAGAATCAGAAATGACAGAAATTTAGAAACTGGAAAACAAAGACTTTAAAACAGCTATTATAAGTACACTTAATATGCTCAAGAAGGAGTGGGAAACACGAACATGATGAGGAGCCAAAAGAAATGTTTTTAAAAGAGACAGAGCCTGAAATGGAATTTCTAGAGGTGAAAATTAAATCATCTGAAACAAAAAATATACTGAATAGATTAAGAGCTGATTAGACACTATAGAAGAACAGATCAGTAAACTATCAGAAGACATAGCTATAGAAAATGTCCAAAATTAAGTACAGAAAAAAAAGATTAACAAAAATTTAAAATTATATATAGCACTTATGGAACAATATTAAAGAACTCTAACATGTATAATTAGAGTCCCAGAGAGGAAGAGGAGAGATATATGAAGAAATAATAGCTTAAAGTTTATCCAAATTTAGTGGAGACTATAAGCCCACATGTCCAAAAAAAGTCAGTGGAACCCAAGCAGAATAAATATAAAGAAAACCATGCCAAAGTAGATTATAATCAAATTGCTAAAAAAGAGAGACAAAAAGAAAATCTTAAAAGCAGCCAGAGATAAAAGGTATATTACATACAGGGTAATAAAGACAAGCATGACAACAGCCTTCTTATGATAAAATATGCAAACCAAAAGGAAATGGAGCAATACCTTAAAATGCTGAAAGAAACTCTTATAGAATTGTATTCCCAGGAAAATTATCTTTCAAAAATGAAGACAAAATAGAGAATGTTAGAGATAGAAAAAAATATTGCACACAAATAAAAACTGAAGGGATCCATCAACAGCACACCTGCACAAAAGATATAAAAAAAAAAATTTTTTTTCATACTCTAATCAAAAATCAGAGATTGTCAGATTGAATTTTAAAAGCAAGACACCTATAGTCTGCCTACAAGACATTTGTTGTGTATACAAAAATGTATACACTGTAGTGTATACAGATGTTGAACTATAAATGCTGTACACCTGACACTTTTATAATAATAATAATAATAAAAGAATTCTCCATCCAGCAACAGCAGAATACGAAATCTTTTCAAATGTACATATAACATTCACAAAGAAAAACTGTATTCTGGATCATAAAACAAGTCTCAGTAAATTTAAGGGAATTTAAATCATGCAAAGTATGTTCTCTGATCATAACAGAATTTAAAATAGAAATCAACACCAGAAAGATTTCTGGAAAATCCCCAAACCTTTAGAAAATAAATAACCTGTAAGTTGAAACTTAATCATAAGAGAAATTAGAAAACATTTTGAACCAAAACAAAAATGAAGATATAACATATCAAAATGTGTGGGATGCAGCCAAAGCAGTACTTAGAGGGAAATTTATAACTTTAATGCTTGTATTTGAAAAAGAAAGATCTCAAATTAATTATCTAAGTTTCCACTCTAAGAAACTACAAAAGAAAGAGTAGATTAAATACAAAGCCCATATGAAACTTACACCTCAATAACTCTGATAAAAATTCTTATTCTTTGTCCATTTTGCCCTGAGAGTTTACCTTAAATTGTTCTTTTCTGTTGCTTTTCTTTTCTTCATAGCTATAGATCTCTGTTATAGATAACAGCCTTGTTGAAGAAAGCACATAGCTATATACAAGGGCATACATAAAGAATTTCTGACTTTATGGTACAAATTGTGTCCATGAACGACCATATATTAAGCCCTTCCCATCTGCCAGCCCTTGCACATATGTTGTTCCACTTAATACCCAGGCTACAGTGGATCCCTAGGGGGTTCTGATGGCTTAATTTATGATCACCAGAAGCTGCCATTTAAACATACACCTCCTGCAGAATTGTTGGATTTGGTTTATTTTCTCTGTTAGGTGTGAATATTTGTTTTCATCACACAAGAAACCATCTTGAAAAAGCCCCTCATAACTCTTGAGTTGTACGAGATCAACTTGCTTTAATGAATTATGAGATCAAGGAGAATCAGTCTGAAAAGTAGCCAGCACGTTTAGAAAAGAGGCAAGATACAGAGCAGGGATGGAATTTATGTCAATCTGAGTAGTCCTCAGCCTCAGTCCCTACATATCACAACAGTGAGAACAGGGAAGATGAAGGTGTGAAATGCAGAGCTGAGAGATGACAGCCCCCTGTTGTCAGGAACCCACATTTCTTCCTATCAGTCCCAAGGTGCCTCCTCACCTTGTGCTCACTTACGTTCATCTGTGGTGAACTTTTTCACTGTGGGACTACAGCTTCCCTTTCTTTGGTTCTGTTTGGGACACCACTGCCTGGTTTCATTTGTAACCTCTCTAGAGACCAGGTAAGGTGCTCAACCCAATATTAACAAATGTCACAGATTTACACAGAGGAATTATTTGTTTACTGATGAACTGATCAGAAGATGTCATTACAGCCGGGGATCTTTTCCCGAATTAAAACTAGGGTTTGAGAATTATTTTTTCAAAGGTCCATTTTGAATTATGGGGCTGTAATTCCATCTTGAAGCCTATTTGTGGGTCACGCTTCACGTCTTATGGTTTATGACTTCAACCCAGGCCCTCGATGGAATTATAGCCCAACAGGCACAGAGACTGCTATTTATCATCTGTTTATTTTACAACCGAGCATTGAGTATATTTTGGTTTTATGCTCCTGGAGAAGACAAGCAGGGAGGAGGAGGTGGAGGAAGAGGAGGAGGAGATAAAAGAGTTGAACCCAAGCTACAGCCATGTCCACCCAACTCTAAAACCTTGAGATAAAAACCCAAAGGCAGACAACAGTCCAGACATGTTATATCCTCGTTAACAGACACCTGGAAGTCTCTTCTATGTGTTACTGTGGAAATAAAATGTCCAAATGGCTGTGTGGTATCTCTTCTTGGCTGAGCACGACTATAGCAGAACTCAGAGGGCGGACCCAAGCGAGGGGTGGCCATCGCGCCTCCTTCCCACCCCCGCCTTTGTCGTCTCTGTGCCAACAAGCTCACAGGCAGGAGGCTGCAAGCATGCAAGCAGCTGGGTCAGAGATCAGGCAGGGTCACTGCGTGCTCAGGCCTTGGGTTTGGCCTCTGGTCCCTGAGGTGTGCTGGGCAGGACGTCCCTTGATCTCTCCATGCTGTCACCAGCCTCCGCAGCACACTTGGCCCTGGGCCTTTGCAAACATTCTAATTTGTTGCATAATTAATGTAACAGTGATTCAAGGCAGAGAGGCTTCTGGGACTAATTAGTGACCTGAATCTCCATGGTCGCCTGCATTCCATTCTTATCAGTGCCGGGAAGAGCTGCACTCTTAGAAATAACGTCTCCCACTTACTACTGCAACACAGCCAAGAGGCAAAGATCATTTTTCCCTGCAGTGCACAAAAATTCCATCAGTGTGTAATCACTTCCCACAGGGACTGAACTTCCCCTGGAAGAGTCGCATTGAATTAGTCCCTTGTGAACTTTTAGGCTTCCACATGGGCCTGGGAAGCTCTCATCGCAGGTGAAGAAACAAAGACAGTCAGCGAGGGTTTGCTGACCATCCACAGAATGGACAGCATTGTTCTGGGGGTTGAAGCTGGTTTCAAGGCGAATAAAAGCGTCAGCTCTCTTTCCAAAGACCTTGCAGTGCAATAATGAAACACACAGTGATGAGAATGGATGGCCTGTGCACTCTTGTTCCTACTATGGTCCCCCCCTTTGTCTGAGCATGCGTGGCTCCCAATGTCCCAGCCATACACAGAGAATCTGTTCAAAGTCAGAGTGAGTTCACCCCAGGAAAGGAGGGGGCACCACAGCAGCGATGTTCCCTCTGCCCCCACTCCAGCTTCCTGGAGCTCTTCACCCCCATGAAAAACCAGTGCATTTTCAGCTCACTTGCTCAAGCCGGCCTGCTGTAGACCAGAGTCAGCAAACTGTGGACATGGCTAGTGGGCCAAATCTGGTCCGACCACTCCTTTAATTCACGTATGTGTGGTATGTGGCTGCTTTCATGTGACAATGGCAGAGTTTAATATTGCAACAAAGACAGTATGAACCACAAATCCTAAAATATTTACTATTCGGCCCTTCGCAGAAAAGTTTGCTGACCCTGGTTCTAGACCATCAAAAACCACCCAGCAGGTTGGTGACCTTGGCAGGCAGGTTCGTGACCTTGCCACTGTAGCACTCTTTTATTTGATCAAGTCCAGTGGTTTGAAAACTTTTTCTTTTTAATCAACAGAGATTTTAAAAGAAATCTGTATGCAGAATATATAATAGATAGAGGTAACTGGCCAAGGAAGTCTCTGAGTTTGACTCAGGGTCCTTGAAAAGCCCTGTGGTTCATCCACCCTCCTGAAGCCCAGACCAGACCTGCTCCCCTTCCTACACAAGCACCCTTCAAATGTGCCAAGTTAGTGTGGTCCTCGTACATCTCTCAACCAGGGAAAAATGAAGCTAGTTCCTAGGATCATTCCTCATAGGATGAGCTTTCACATCCTCCCATGCACCTCAGTTAAAATAAGTGCCCAGAACAGGACACCACGTCGCAGGATTGGGACCGTCCATACAGAGCTAGTGGGAAACATCCATTTCTCGGTCTGGAGTCTCTATGAAATGGCTTGTGGCAGATTGTATTCCCCAAAGTTGGATGCAACAATAATTCATTCCATTTGTTCTTCCACAACCTTGCCGTCCTCCCAGCAAATGGTGGCATCTAATTCTCCTTCCTTTGAATGTGGGTGAGCTTTTGCCTCATTTGTAACCAACAGAATGTCAAGGGCGTGACACTGCATGGCTTCAGAGGCTGAGTCACCTTGTGAGGTGGAACACCACGCTAGAGCACTGGGCCACCATGCAAGTGGCCTGATTGCCCTGAGTCCACCATGCTGTGAGGAAGCACAACGTAGCCCAGGCAGAAGAGCCACACGGAGAGGCCCTGAGACAGTGCAGAGAGAGAGAGAGTGCCCTGGCCAGACTCCGGCTGCTCCAGTCTCTCCTCCACCGTTCCAGTTTCAATGACCATCTGGTGACAACCACAGGAGAGACCCCAGGCCAGAATCAACCAGCCACACATTCCCAAATTCCTGACCCACTGAAACCATGACCGATAATAAAATGATTATTGTTTTCCGCCACTAAATTTGGGGATGATGTGTTACGTAGCAGTAGATAACCGTAACAGGGTCTTGATCCTTAGTCTGAAGGGAACAAAGTCTGAAGTCAACGTCTCAGAGAAGCTGGACGCTGTTTGTCTCTGTTTATTTGGAGAATTAGTGTCCCATCTCACTCAGGAAGTACCGAGAGACGGCACGAGGGGTCAAAGAAAGATGCTTGAGACCAAAGCTTCAGACTGAAAACAAAACCGATCTGATGGCTTATACTTTAAAAAATATTTTTTACTACTGTTAAAATATTATCCCCCAAATACATTTTTATTAAAGATACATTTGCTATAGATTGAACTGTGTTCCCCATAAATCCATACATACACTGAAGCCCTAACTCCCAATGTGACGATATCTGGAGATCGGGTCTCTAGGAGGTAATTAAGGTTAAATAAGACCATAGGTAAGTTCATAACCCAACAGGACTGTGGCCTTATAAGAAGAAGATCTCTCCCTCCCTTTCCCTCTCCCTCCCTCTCTCTCTCTCTCTCTCTCTCTCTCTCTCTCTGTCTCTCTGTCTCTGTCTCTGTCTCTGTCTCTGTCTCTGTCTCTCTGTCTCTCTGTCTCTGTCTCTGTCTCTGTCTCTCTCTCTCTGCCGTGTGAGGACACAGAGAGGAGGCAGCCATCTGAGAGTCAGGGAGAGAGCTCTCACCAGACCCGACCATGCTGATCATGCTGATACCCAGATCTTGGACTTCCAGCCTCCAGAACTGTGAGAAATAAATGTCTGTTAACTTAAACCACCCAGTCTAAGATATTTTGCTATGGCAGCCTGAGCTGACATATACATATGAAATATATATATATATATATATATGGTATATACAAACATACACATATATAACTAAATAATAAAGATAATTTGCATCTGGTGTGAATTAATTTGCAAGCACGCCCACTTTAGTCTACAAAATCCTGAGGAACAAAAGATTACACCAACATCGGTCATATGAACTAGCTATGCCATTTAGGCTCTTCCTGTATATTTTTAGCAGTGTTTTGAGGAAAATAATCGCTTTAGTGTAAAACCAATCATGGTAGAACTAGCTATGTTGCAATTAAAATCGATTAGAAATATAATCCTAGACGTTTAGACGGGACCTTCAAGTTCATTCAGGTAAACCTACCAATCAGAGCCTGTTTTATAACATTCCCCAAATTTGGAGAGTTAATATCCAGCCTGGATCCTCATGAACCGCCCACATTTTCAGTGTCCAATATATTACGGTCACTCAGTGTTGGTAAGAGTGCAGTGAAATGGGCTCTCTGATACATTTTATACAGGTTTGTAAATTGATACAAATTTTTTGGAAGAGGATTTTATTGTGTTGCTCAAGGGTGTTAAAAAGGATTAGGCCCCTCAGTCTATGTTTAAGTAATAACTCAACACACAGAGAAAGCTTTCTATATTATGATATTTATTGTGACAATATTTGTCACATGGAAAAATTAGAAACACCAAAATGTGCAATAGTAGGAAAACGGTTAAATGAACTCATGAACTATTATCCTCCAAAGCATAACTATGTACGTATGTAAAAAGAGACTAGAAAAACTGTATCTTTGTTGAGTTAACTGAATAACAACAACAATCTCCTGAATGTTCTATTATCTCCAGGTATCATATTTTTACTTGGCAAAAAAGTGACCCAAATTCAGTTTGGGAAATATGGCCACTGGAGAGTCATGTGGTCATGAAATCTGGAAGCTTCTACCAATAACTCATGTAATTGTTACCCAGCTCTAATGGTTAAAGACACCTGCCTTCTTATAACTTCCATCCATTCTTAGCAGGTCTGGCAAGTGAGGTAACCAGAACAAAACCTATATAAACCGTGACACATGTGTAAGATATTATGATCTTAACAGTTCTCAGTAATAAAAGGCGGCTGTCATATCCTGGTCACTGTCATTGCTAATATGTGAAGTTATTTTTGAAAATAATAATAATTCTTGGCACTTTAGGCAAGAGATTTCTGTTGCTCTTCTCCAAACCTGCCTTCCTCATCTGGAACATGGATTTGTGGTTTAGAACTTGAGACACTGTCCATATTTCGCACTACTTGAGTCTAACATATCCTTCCTCACAGCTGAAGGCAAATGACTGTTTTCTCCCTTTTCTTGCTGAGTGTTTTCCTGAATTGTGAATTCAATTCGCTATTGACTGGTATTTTTCCTTGAGATATGACAGGTGAAAGCCAAATGCACACATTGCCAAGTGAAGTGTGGTCAAGCTCAGCCGGCGGGGGAGGTAGGAAAGGCTTGTTCCTTGGGAGGACAATGATACCGTGGGACTATTACGAATTATTCACATACACTTAGTATGGGAGCTGGAGCTGAAGGGAATCTGAAGGGATGGGGTGTGAGGCTGCTTGTCCAACCTGGGGGTCTGGGGACTTGATCTGTGTTTGACTTCTGCAATGCTTTTTTGGCATGACTCACTGAGGGTGTACATTATTGGTACCGAAGCTCTCAGGCTCTTAAGAGGCACCTACTTTCAAAGTTATATGTTTGCAAATTTCTGATTATTCCTCCTGGTGAGTGTCAAATGGAACCAATACAAAGACATACATTTAGGATGAAATGATCAAGTATGATGAAGAATTCATGGGTGAGTGACAGTTCATGTCTAGAAAAGCTAAAAGCTTTAGTTGGCCAAACTTTGAGGGAAATTTCTGGGATAAATGTACTCTTTTATATCTTGATAGTGTCTGGATTACACAAGGGTAAGACTTTGTCAAAACTCAACCAATGTACAATTAAGACCGAGAGTTCCTTTTTCATCGGAAGAAATACTGTGAACAAATATTAAACCCTGGTTAATATGCATGCTGAAGTATTTAGAGGGAATTCTATCTGATATTCACAGACAATAAGATGGATTGATGGTGGAAACAGGGCCGGATACACATGTGAAAAAACAAGGGTACTAAAATGTTAGCGTTAGAATCTAGGTGATGGTTCTACACAGTGGTGTCCTTGCACTCGCTCACGAGAGCAGATTTTGCCCAAATCTTCCCCAAGTTACATTGGTAGCTTGAAATTGGCCATGGTGGGAATGTCTACACCATAGAAATCAGCAAACCATACAAATCAGAGCTTTTTAAATTTTTCATCCAGAGAGCCAGCTTACCAACAAACCACTAGGTACGTGGGTTGTTCACTGTAAACTTCTTTCAGCTTTGCTGTATGTTTGAAAATGTTCGTAATAAAATATTGGCAAAACAATGTGACTCACTGTGTTCTCACTGACAAAAAAAATAGATATAAAAAATAGTCAATTTTTAGACTTTTGCGTCCGAGTAGGATTCAGTAGGTAGAGGCAAGGCATTCCTCCCACTGTAACAGCTCGGGGAAATAAAGACACATCACAGAATCATGTTTTTAAAAACAGTGTGGAGAACCACAGCGGCAAAGAGGACTATAAGAATGACACTCCCAGACGGAAAGAGCACATGCAAAGTGAGTTGAGGTTGCTGACAGTTTTCTTCCCCAGGCGGGGTGGGGCATTTACCAAGGCCCAGTCTGAGGACCGGGCTTACCGTGTGCAGAGAAAAGAGAAATGGGGGGGCTTGTCCAAGCTCTGCAGCCTGGTGCGAGGGCATGGATCCAGAGGAGTCCCAGACGCATGGCTGGCTTCCCCACAGGACAGTTACTGCACTGGGGGTGGGCAGGAGACTGGGGGCTGAGCCAGCAATGAGAAGTGAAATCACCCCAAGCCTCAAAGCTCCTGGGGGATGGTCACACTAGTGGGAGGGGTTGCCTCCATACCCAGCAGGGCTCCCCATCAGAACTTTGGCAGATTTTGAACCTGCAGGATGTGGAGGCCAAATTTTTATGACAGAGGTGACAGAGACACAGCAAGATCTCAATCCAAAGCCCAGGGGAACTTCGCCCAGATAGGGGTTGGACCAAGAGTCGGACCTCCCTCAGCCTCACATTTCTTAGGAGACAAAGTCCCACTAGAGGAAGGGGCCTGGGACAAATACGCACCAGGTCTCACCCCGAGACATTTGAAGCCAGAGAGAACTGAGTCCAACTGCAACCCAGGCACGACCCAGTCTACGTTCTCATGGCGTCGAGGTGATGAGCCCCTTACACTGCCTGTCCCTCTGGGGAAAGGGCAAAGCCTTCCTGGGGGGAAGTAACCTTAACTTCACTCTCAATTTTTTTATACAAAACATCTGGCAAACAACCATAAATAATGAGCTATGACAGGAAGTAGGAAAATGTGACCGATATTCACGAGCAAAAAAATAGACAATAAAGCGGATCCACAAAATATCCAAAGGTTAGACTTAGCAGAGAAGGACCTTGAAGAGAACTACTATAAATATTTAAAAGAAAACAGAGAAAACGGTGTGCAAAGAAGATGGCTGAAAAGATGAAGAATTTCAACAGAGAACTGGAATCTATCAAAAAAAGAAGCAAGTGGACATTCTAGGATGGCAATACCTGAAAGTAAGAATTCATTGGATGTTTCTAACAGCAGAAGTCAAGCTGGTGAACCTAAAGACATGTGAATAGAAAAAAAAAAAATACTGAAGGGCAGACCGAAGTGTGAGATATGCAGAATATAAAGAACCTAACATACATGAAATTGGCATCCCAGAAGGCAAGGAGGTAAAGAATGAGGAAGAAAGAAGGAATAGTTTAAAGTCAAAGCCCTTATAGATACCAGTGGAAGATGTATCACACTTGGATGTTCATGCCCTGGTACTGACACTTGCTGATTACGTGCTACATCGGGCAAATCCCATACCTCCTCTGATCTTGCTTTCTCCTCATCTGTAAAATTGAATCAATAATACTAATTCCTCAGGACTTTCATAGTATCATCTATAAATGACAAAACTATATAAGGTAAGGTGAAAATTTCTTAAATTGTGATTGTCCTCATCATTATTGTTTCTTTGCTCAGCTATTCTAGTGGGCCAGTATGTAATCTCTAGCCCTAGCATACACCAGGAAAAAATTAGCAATTGGTTAATTGTATCTCCTCTCCATTCTAAAATAATTCCATCTTGGTCGCATGTATCCTCGCATTTTTCCCACTTATGTAACAAGCAGTATCTATTCCAGAGATCACTGAAATAGTCATGTTAAAGGCACTGCAAAGGATTTCCCTTCTTAGACTATTTTCTGGGACTTGAAGATCTTGGGTGGAGGGAGGATACAGGAGACAGAATTGGGAAATATGCCCCTCACTTAAGTTGGGGCATAAATTAAATTCTTTAATCATTTAGTCTCCAGTCACATTAGAACTGAGTGAAAGCCCAGAATCATATCAGGAAGGGTGGACCCACAAGACTCACCAAAGTGACATGTAATTGTGAGCAGATATATACATATTTATCGGCGTTTGCATACATATATATTAAAGCTCTAACGGCACACATGATTTCAGATGAAAGATTTGTTACCAGGGAAACCAAAACTTCCAGTCTGCTGATTCTGAGCTACCCAATAAAATTCGAAACCACAGTCTCTGAATTAGTTTATGCTCTTTTGTCAGGTTTGTTGTTGTTTTTATGAAGAAATAAAGAAAATAAAATAATGAAAGATAGAGATTGAGTAGGTGGGAATATAAGAGTCAGGAAAAGAAAAGGATGGAGAAAAAAAATGAAAGCAGCAGTGTACTAGTCAGCTAGGGCTGCCATAACAAAATATCACAGACTGGACCGCTTAAACAATAAACATCTATTTCTCACAGTTCTGGAGGCTGGAAGCCCAAGATCCAGGTGTTGGCAGGGTTGGTTTCTCCTGAGGCCTCTCTCCTTGGCTTGCAGATGGCCATCTTCTTGCTCTGTCCTCTCATCTGTTTGTCCTTCTCTCTGTTTGGGGGGCATCCCTGATGTCTCTTCCTCTTCTAATAAGGACACAGTCCTATGGGGATTAGGGCCACACCCTTATGATCTCATTTAACCTTAATTACCTTTTTAAAAGCCCCATCTCCAAATGCAGTCACATTGGAGGTTAGGGTTTAAACATATGGATTTTTAGGAGACACAATTCAGCTCATTACAAGCAGAGGGGAAAAAAAAGATCAAATGTTACTTAATGGCCTCATAATTAAAAGTGCTTTGCCATGTCCATACCAGGAACAATTGGCTGACCTGGTAGATCAAAAAGCTACAGCTCTTTGTTTCTTTACTGAGGGGCGGGGGACAGTCTCCACTTGTTTTGTTAGCTTAGGTATGTGGGCTTGGCGTCCTGAGTCGTTCCTATCACCATCCTTCTGACCATCTGATGATCTGCCCTCTGTTCTGTTCACTCCAGATATCCTATCTTTGAGAAAGAGGCTTCCAGCCATTGCAGGTATGTCTCCAAAATCAAGCTACCCAACTCTGGGTGACCCAATTGCATGGGAGGAGCCACAGAGCAGCTAACTTGGGACATCAGGTTCCTGGAGGGGTGGGATGCTATTGGTCTCTGGCCTGGTTCTCTACCCAAGACAAACCTCACCCTTTCCTGACAATGCACATGAAATAGGACATTGACCGAAGTCAACTCAGAAAATGCTTATTACATGGGAGGCCGTGGCTACTGGGACAACAACATCACCAACACCGGTCTCTGGGAGCTCACGGTCCAGTGGGGAAGACAAACAATTAACAAGGCAGAAGCAAACGCTTCTCAAGACTTCAGGGGCACAGTCAGCGAAAATTCAAAGGTGAGAGCCATTTATTCTGACTGAGAATCAGGGAACACTTCACGGAGGAGTAACATTCAGGCAGGACCTGGAATCACGAACAGGAACTTGACAGGTGGAAGAAGCATAGAGTGCGGGATGGTGTGAAGAAGGCAAATCCTTCCACTCGGTTGAAAAAGTACAAGCAAGGGCACGGAGGCCCAAAAAGGATGGTAATTCTCAGAGATAAATGACAAACCAGACACAGCTAGAGCAGAGGTCCTCAAACTCCAGCGAGCGTTAGGATCGCCCGGAGGACTGAGGAAAACACGGCGTGCTCCCCCGGCCCCCCTTCAGGAGTTTCTGATTCGGTGGGTCTGGGGTGGTGCCCAAGGATCTGCATTTCTCTCAGGCTCCCAGATGACGTGATGCTGAGGATCCAGGGACCACACTCTGAGAACACCCGGGCTGAAGACAGTGAAGGACGCGATGGTGGACCACACTCTGAGAACACCCGGGCTGAAGACAGTGAAGGACGCGACGGTGGATAAAGCCAGAGTGTGGGCTTTACTCTTTAGACAATGGAGGGTCAACACGGCACTTAGATGGCTGTTTCAACAAGAACTGTCAGGTTGGGGGAAAGTTTGACAGCTGCCTAGGGGTGGGAGCAGGTTCTGAGGCTGTTCCAATCGTCCAAATGAAAAATAACGAGGACTGGGACTTCCCTGGTGGTCCAGTGGTTGAGAATCCGCCTTCCAATGCAGGGGATGCAGGTTCGATCCCTGGTCGGGGAACTAAGATCCCACATGCCTCGGGGCAACTAAGCCCGCGTGCCACAACTACTGAGCCTGCACACTCTGGAGCTCGCAAGCCACAGCTAGAGAGAAGCCTGCGCACCGCAGTGAAAGATCCCGTGTGCCGCAACTAAGACCTGACGCAGCCAAAAGTAAATAAATAAATAAAATTTTTTTTTTTTAAAAAGAAAGAAAAATAGTGAGGGCTGACCCTGGAATTTTCTCATCAGAATAGATAGGGAATTCAAGATGCCAGTGACATTCCATGAGCAGAGTTAAGTTCTCTTGGTGCCAAGTTGAACATGGAAGAAGAGAAGGAGAAGGTGAAGACCACTTTACAGGTTCTTTTCAGGAGACTGGACAGAATTTAGAACATTCCAGAGAAAAAGCACAGGAAGAGGAGCAAGAGGGAAAAAGATCGCTCTAGTCCTCGAGATGGGTTCCCGGTGCCCAGAGAGCAGGTGTGTAGAAATGAGAATGGGACCCTTGGAAACTTTGGGTGGAGCTCTCCAGAGAGGGGAGCAGAAGATGAAATTTAGCCTGAAAAGAAAAGACAGGTAAAAACAGCCTGAGGAGTGTCTTTCAAGAAGCACGAAGAGGAAGGAGCCCCGTGGCTGTGGATGGAGGGGGAGCCCTTCAGAGGCGGGCAGAGCAGCAGCTTGGTAACTTAGGGTGACTTGGAGGCTCCTGTTTATTCTTTGGTTGAACGTCAAAAATATGCCTCGTGGGCTTCCCTGGTGGCGCAGTGGTTGAGAATCTGCCTGCCAATGCGGGGGACACGGGTTCGAGCCCTGGTCTGGGAGGATCCCACATGCCGCGGAGCAGCTGGGCCCGTGGGCCACAACTGCTGAGCCTGAGCGTCTGGAGCCTCTGCTCTGCAACAGGAGAGGCCGCGATGGTGAGAGGCCCGCGCACCGCGATGAAGAGTGGCCCCCACTTGCCGCAACTGGAGAAAGCCCTCGCACAGAAACGAAGACCCAACGCAGCCAAAAATAAAAATAATAAATAAATAATAAATTAAGAAAAAAAATGCCTCGTGCTGAATGCTGAGGGCACAGCGGTGAGCCAAACAAAAGAGTGCCTGCCACCGTGGGGCTCGCGGGTGCTGTCACAGCCGAGGTGCTTTACAAGTAAAAACGCACTGGAGCTGGTCATCACAACCGCAAAGAAAAAGGGCGCCACAGAGGGAATGACAGGTGAGGTCACGCCGTGGAAATGACACTGAAGCTCAGGCTGGACACACAAGCCCGGAAAAAAGAGTCCTAGATGACCATGTGGGCAAAGGTCTCGGGCAGGTGACACGTGTCGGCCCCAAGGAACCGAAAGGAAGCCAGGAGACGGGGACAGAGGGTGAGCAGGAGGCAGTTTCAGATGACGCTGGCGAGCAGGCCAGGACCCAACATACAGGCGTCTGCTCAAACCTCGTTAAAATTCCTCTCGCGTAGATGCGTCTTCAGAGCCCATCAGAAGAGCTGCTTTATCCCAACACCAGCTTGTTTGGAAACAAAACTGAAGATCTGACATTGGCCCTTCACCTCCTTCGCCAAATCTGGCTCAGAACAGGCTTTGGATTTCTAGAACATTTAAAGCTAGCCTCCAAGGACTCAGGCTTGCCATGATTGAGGATATATATAAAAATATATTTATGTGCCTGAGGCTCAGAAAGCAATTTCCAAAGAGAATTTCTAAAGCTGTTTTGAGCATTATATAGTCTCTTGAGAGGATGGATTTTTTCCAAACCCGTAACAGAACTCTATCCCTCCTAATGAAAGTTCACAGCAGTAATATCGCTTTTGTCCTCTCCGTGCACGCCTAGCACTTCTGGAGTCTGAGGGCACATAAAGCAGTGTAAGGCCTGAGCTTTTGCTCTCATTAAGCTCACGGTCGCACCGAAAATTCAATCCTGTCAGAGGGAAGAACTTGGCAGTTACTGCATCCCCTTATAAATCTTTTTTCACAACCCAGTTCGCAATCTAACCTGAAGGGGCGAGTATAACATAGTAATAAGGTGCTGGGGAGCCAAACAGACCAGGTTTCGAGTCCTATCTCTGTCCCTTGCCTGCTGTGTGACTGTAGGCAAATTGCTCAACCTCTCTGAGCTCAGTGATCTCTTCTGTGATAATAATATTTATTCCATAAGGCAGCTGTGAAGATTGAGTGACGTATGTGAAGCACTTCATACTTCACCTGGAACAAAGAATGAGCTGTCACCTGCCATCCTGACAGAGCACATGGAAGCGGAGGCAAAATGCACCAGATGGGACACAGATGAGAGTGACGGGGTTATGCCCTGCCTGCTCTCTTCCCCCTCCCCACCCCCATCTCCACCCACGGCTCCTGCACCCTCCACGCTGCGCTGCTTGTGGCTTTGCCAGATGTGGGAGGACTCCTGGCCCCCAGCCACCTGCCACTTCCACAGACACGGCTTCTCCACGCCGTTTTACAAGGCAATTATGCAGTCATAGGCTGCCCAAGGTCAGTCAGCGCTAACATGGAATTACTCTCTTGCTCCTTTCCTGACAAGCCGCAGACTGTTCCTGCTTCACCTCAACCTGCCCCTCAGCCCTTTGCACACCCTAGGAGCGTCAGGATTTAAGGCCAGCTCCTGGGGCTTCAAGAGCCACCTTTGTTTTCCCTCCACCCCACCTGGCAACTTTGCGAGGTCTGATGAGGAAAGCCCTGTGGAGGTAAAGTCCCGGTTCCCATGGGCACATGAAAAGGGGGGAGACAGCGCCAGGTAGGTGGGGTCACGGCAGCCCTGTCGGGGGTAGAATGGAGCCTCGCTTTGCTGTACAGGGTTTCCATTCAGAATGAGTCACTGGTTCCCGAGCTGGCAACCCCGGACCCTGGAACAACTTGGCAAATGGAAACCTAAACAGATTGTTCACCATGTGTGTTTGTATCCTCAGTGCCGTGTTTAAACACCACCTCCCTCCACACACGGTGAACAGACAGGCATGCTGTCGCACCCACCAGCTTGCCTAGGAGGGGGCAGGGAGAGGAGGGGGTACCGGGTGAGGGCAGGAGACAATACAGCTTCAGAAGAAGAGATGACACAAAGGCCATTTTCAAAGAGGTGACATGATGACTCTCGGGCAATATAAAATGAAGACGTGGCACAGAGTTTATACAATCCATTAAGCAATGAGGGGAGCAGTAAGACTTTCAAACTGCTGCAGATGACAATTTGAAAAGTTTGATTTTTTTATAGGCAGTCGAATAAAGAAAAGTTAGGATAAGATCACTAGGTTAAAACCTAAACTGGCTAATGTCTCACATGGTCACAAACCATAATAACCTTTGTGGTTATCTTTGCCTCCAACAGCAATTATTTGCATCTCTACCAAACAACAATCTATCAGCTAACCCCTGCCCCATCAGAGCTGAGAAACAGCCAAGGCGGTGGCGCACCAGTCAAGGGAGTGCGCTGAGCGCAGCCCTGGGCGGACGGCCAGCATCTCTTTTCCCCACCGCCTAGTTTCGAGTCATTTTTCTCCAGGATGCACCAACCTTCCCTTGGTTCAAGTCCTCTCTGGCCCCTTTCTCCAGCCCAGATCTCTGCTCTATCCAGACAGCTGGAGACCCACTTGAGCCCTTTGCTCTTCCTAGAAACCTTCAGTCCCAACTGGATTAATAGCTAACTCAGCAACTCCTAACTGTCTTCATTCATGGGATGCCCTCGGCCGGAGCGTGGAGATGCTGGGACACCAGCTGTGGTCACGATGCCCTCTTCATGATCAGTGACCGGAGGGGCTCCAACGGCTCCACGCCAGAAGACCCATCCACCAAGACTCGAGAGGTCACATTTTAGTCTGGTCATGGGCAGAGAAGAGAAGCAGCTTGAAACACGAGCCAGAACTTGGTAACATGGCCACAGAAAACCAGAGTGAAACTCATCAAGGAGAACACGGTAAGATACATGTACTTCATTTTATGCTAATTTTTCTGGGTTAATTTAATCTCACTTTTAAAAAGGAAACGTCCACATTGATCACCATTCCTCTCACTTCTTCATTCAGGAAGTGTTTGCCATGCATCTACTTGTGAGCCTGTCCTGTACACAGTGATGCACACAATAGACATGGCACCCGCCCTTCTGAAGCTCACAAAGTGACTCTAGAAAATTCTAATCTTCCCTTACATATTTCGTGCTTTTCAAAGGGTTCTCACGCAAGAAGCCCTCAAGCCCCAAATCCTTCCAGCTGTTCCCCCAAAACACATCCTGCCTGACGCCAGCTCTCCACCTCCACTCCTGCCTCTGTCATCTCCTGCCCGCACGACTGCAGTGCCTCCCAACAGACTTCCCGCCTTCCTCCTCACCTCACCACCTCCTTTCTCTTCAGTACAACTAGAGGACCGCTTAACAATGTGAATCAGATCACGTCCCTGTAGCTTAAACCCCAGCCTCCACCAGCAAGGCCCCCTGAGGTCCATGTGGTCCAGCCCCTGCCTCTCCCCTTCTCTCTGCTCCGGCCTCTGCATGTGCTGTTCTCTGTCCTACTTCTGCACAGGTTCCTTTTCTCATTCAAATCTCCGTTCAGACGCAACCCCTTTTGTCACCCCCTCCTCCCAGTCACTCCCTGTCCTATCACCCAAGCACTCACCACCATAATTACCCTGCTCTTTATCTATTGATCTCCCGTCTCTCTACACCTGACTGCAAGCTCCTTGCGAGAAGGAGAGAGGCACCGTGTCTGCCTTGTACACACTCGAATCCCCAGCACCTGAAACAGCACTTGGCCCACTGGGAGCACTGAAGGCCTGACACTGCAGTCCTGCCTGTGAAAATCCCCAGAATGAGAAAATGAGTGAATTATTCCTTCTCAAAAATCCAAGCATCAAAACGTTCTCTCAAGGCAGGCACTGGACAGTTAAAAATACAGAAACTGAACTAAGGAAGTTTAGAATTAGCGTGTAAGCTCGGTGAAAGTAGCTCCCATCTTTCCTGTTCATGGCATATCCCAGGGCCTAGAGTAGAGCTCAGCACGTAACTGGCACTTACTGTTTACGGAATAAACCGTACCGCATGCAAGTTAGGGGCTGGAGCGTGTCTGGGTGAAGAGTCTCCTCGGGCAGGCTGGAGCCCGGCGAGTCGTCCTCTCTGAGCCGACAGGAAAGCCTGGGAAGGACAGGTTTCCGAACCCCTGCCTGGCAGCCATCTCCCCTTTAAAAGGCTTCTCAGGAAACTAGAAGTCATCTCTCCCCAGGCAACGGCTGGATTTGGGGAGAATGATTTTGTTCCTAGTTGACTGCTCTCCTCCTAAGTCCCTTTCTCCATGAAACTCCTTGAATGGGGATTCAGGGATATATCATCATAGCATTTTCTGTCTGTTTCCAACCTATAATTTCTCATTTATAATAATGGGGGCTCTGGAAGAGATCTCTAAATTCCCTTCAGAGCCAACATTTGATGGTTTTAAGTGAAAATGCATTCCACCTGGAACCAGGGGACATTCAGGTCAAGCCTTTAAAGAAAGCAATTGGTGCCTAACGGGAAGGACATCTAGAGCTGGTTATAGACGCTCCCTCGCAGCAGGCGTCCCAGGTAACGAGGCCCTGGATGCCGGACCTGAGGCTGCACGGGATGCTTAGGGAGCCCACAGCCTGTCCCCTCTGGGGCTTGGCACTAGGTTCCTGGAACTTCTCCGCTCTAAGCAGAGACACTATGAAAGACTGTTTTAAGTGGAGGAATGAGAAACATTCTCCGTGTGAGTTTGTGAAGTCCACGTGTGAGTCTGGTGGTTCTGAAGCTCAGAGTCACTGGGGCGCTTGTTAGCAGTGCCATCCCGGCCCCTTCCAGGCTCTGACTCAGTGGATCTGCATTTGCAGAGCTCCAGATGCTGCTGCAGATCTGTGGTAGGAAAGGACGCAGCCTCGGGTGACCTGCTGTGAAGGAACCTGGCCTCTGTGGGGAACAGACTCAGGCAGGTGGGGCCGTGAGAGATGCAGGGAGGCCAAGCAGCCTCTTTCTGGGCCAGCCTCGGGCCACCGGGTTCAAATCCCATCAGCCCCCGGGAGGCCTGTCTGCACGAGCCCGGACAGCCGGACACTTGGAGAGGACAAGGCCGCTTGTGCCCAGACGTGCAGCGGATGTACCCCGGCCTCTGCTCCAGGCGAGCTGTCTTTACATCACTGAACATGAGCAGATTCTCTAAAGGCGCTCCATACTCTAGAAAATAAATGGGATTTTTCTGGCTCTCCTGGTAAGTTGGTTGAAGGGACTTGACTAGCAAGCTTGATTCTGCACAAACGAGTAGTTTCCTCGGCTCTTGTGAAAATGCTCTGTTGCTCTGTGCCCACTTTCTAGAGCTGACAGCAACAACGTCGAAGCTCGTTTACCGAGTCCCTAGTCCACCGCCACTCACAAACCTACGAACTAACATTCGTGGAGCATGTGTCCCCAGAGTTGGAGAATTTGGTAAACAGAGTCCTCAGTCACCTTTCCAAAGGGCAGCCGCACCTCCTTCTCACTGTTCACGGAGCCAATAGCTACGGCACTCCTGAAACCCCCTACCCCGAGGGCGGAAGCTGTGGGGAAGAGGCCAGAACTCAGGCAGGGTTATTCACCAAGGATCAGAGAAGCCCATCCACCCACAGAAACAGCCAAGCGGTCTCTCCCAGACCTCAGGCCCTGGGAGGTCCTCGCACCCGGGCCAGCGCCTCCCCAGGGCTCACGCACTTTGTGGGAGTTGCCTAGGCCTCAGCGCTCACGGAATTTCCATGAACTTGTGGGTCCACCTAAGAGCCCATGAAGAAAAGAATCAAAGGCTCAGGGCTTTTATCTTCATTCCGTGCCTCCTCTCTGCCATGTAGCTCCACCTCCGGCCCGTAAAACATTAAAAGCTGGGAGATTAAAGAGAAAGAGCAAACCAGAAGCCTCCTTCCCATCATGGCCCTTCCCACACGGGCACCAGGAGTACTTCCGGGCCACGGCCAGGAGCAGAGTCTAGCGCTGCCGTTAACTCCAGGAGCAAAGTTCACGGGCACTGGGTCCAGGCAGCTCTGGAGACGCTAAAAAAAAGCAAGAGTCCAACGAGAGCATAGGATGCTCATATATCACCCAGATGTCAGCACCAGGGCAAGAGACGCACGTACCCAAACTGCAAGGCCGAGGTCAGAGCACTTTAGACTCTGGGGAGAGACAAGGAAGACAGGCTACTGGGATGACCAGTGGTCAGTGATGGATGAGGGAGGCTTTCTAGAGCCAGACGATTCTGGCCCCGAGGTACTCCTGACAGCAATAAAGGCGGCCGCTCTGTTGGATGGCAAAGAAGAGGCCCCCAGAGTTCTTTCATTTAAGCAGTAGGTGTGTCATTGGCAAGGTACCCCTTAACTTGCTGAGTTCCAGAAGCCCCTATTACACATCAGTGAGCCAAAGTAACTAGAATTCTAGAGTCAGAAGGGACCCTACAGGGGTGGGGACCCAAGGGCACGTGCCCACAGGGAGGAGATAATGCAAACGAGAGGACGGGGCTGACGGCGGTGAGATGGAGGCGTTGACCCCATGGAAAGTTGCCAGCCCCCGCTCAGTCCCGCCACTAGGCGACTGTTCCCATGCAGGAAATTGGTGCCAGGTTTGTCAGAGCTAATGATTTTTCAACATAAGCCCCAAATTCCGATTGTTAGGTGAAATTTCCCAATTTTAAGATGTTGGCAACTAAGTCAATGTTATTTAAAATACTGCACGGGTCAAACAAAACCCATCTGGGTCTGGGGAAAGGGTAGATATAGCCTGTGGGCCTCCAGCTCGTAACTTCTGATGTGCATCAATAACTGAGTAACCAGTCATGGTAATCGCTAGTATAAATTGGGTGCTTCACACGCATTATTACATTTAGTTCTCACGGTTGAGGAAATTAAGTGTATAGAGAACAGGTAGCTTCTCCAAGTTTGCATAGCTATGGAAGTGACGGAGCCAGGATTCAAATCCTGGTCTGTCTGACGTCAAGGGCTGAACCCTTAGCCATGAAGTGATATTGCAGTTCCAACAGTTGCCCCTAAACTCATTCATTCCAAGGAGTGGCACACTGACACTGACAACTGGTGTTTGAATTGTGGGTTTTTGCTTAGTGTTTGTGGGAGGACAAGACCAGGAAAGATGGGCTCACAAAAGAAAAGCTACCACCCTGCCAGCGGACAATGGCAGGAAAGTCATACTGAGAATATCCTTCCATTCTCCACCGTGCAAAACTCCCTTCCTGTCCCCACGGGATGAGTATTGTAGCCTTTGCTACCCAAAGGGCAGCCAAAGGACCAGCAGCACGGGCATCACCTTGGAGCTTGTCAGAAAGGCCGAACCTCAGCACGCCCACAGTGACTGAATGGGTCCCTTAACAAGAGGACCAGCTGCTTCTTAGGCACCTTGAAGCTTGAGAAGCCTGTGCCTTGCCCCTCTCTGACTTGTCCTCCAGTCTGGTGTGGCCCTCCAGGTCCTCCCATACTCCCCATCAGACCACCATCTCCCTAAAGACAGACGCTTCCTCTTCCATTTCTCTTTTGCCTCTTCCTGGACATGGCATACAGTCATTTGAGCCCCATCAACCCAGCTGCAGATAAAGGGGAGGGGGTCTCCAAGCACACAACAGAAGAAGGGATCCCTCCCTAAAACCATAAGCATGCAAATTAGCTCAGCCTCCCAGACGGGTGGCAGGCCCTTGAGAATGTGAGAAAAATCAGCACAGCGCTGCAAGCCCCCCAATCTTACCCTGTGTTGTAGGGATATAAGTGGCACCTGCATCCAAAAGGCACATATATTCCATAGGCAGAAAAAAGACGGAGTAGGCTCATTGATTCTAAAACATGTCTGCCAGTCCATAAGGGAAAACTGAGATTCTGGGTGGGGTAGGGACCTCCGTGCTCCCGTGCAGCTGCTCTTGACAGAAGCCCTCACAAAATGCTGCGGGCACGGGCAGGAACCCAGAACTGGGGCACAGGTGTCCATCTGCCTGCGGCTGAAGAAGCACGCAGCCCGGACCGCTAACCTCCTGTCCTTAACGCTCACTGCAGACCCTCTTTGCGCCAAGGCACTGGGGTCCTTTCCAGGAAACGGGGCAAACTCCTGTCCTGACTCTCCTGCCATTGCTGATAAATTTTCAACCATCCGCAGGGGCTGGGATACCCCGGGAGGAGAAACATCCTGGGGGTGCAGAGGCCGGCAGGCCAGCTGCTCACACCCTGCTCACGCCAGCACGCCTTTCTCTGTTTGCTCCAGACGCAGGGTCTCCCCAGAGGTCATGCCTTGCAGGAAAATTCTCACTGTCCCCAAGGCAACCCAAATTCTTTAAGCACATATGTCACCTCCAGCCCTTCCACAGCCCTCACCTGCCTCAGAGACCATAATCACTCGAGGAAAAATAAAGTAAAAGTTCCCAACACCCCACTCCTCCCCGCGGACCTGCCTGGTGCACACGTGCAGCTGGAGAGCCGCTCCTGGCTCTAAAGCACGAGGCTTTCCATTCCAGTTGAACTGTGATGTTGCCATGGAAACACCCAGTGAGGTGTTCCTCTGGCCGGCCGGCCCAGGCTGGGGACCTGAGGCCCACGTTGCAGACGTCTCCTTGCTGGCCTCCAGGGCCTTGTGCCACCCACCAACCCAGAGCGGCCCCCATGCCTCCACATACACCCGTGGGTATATGGGCATCGGGGCACACGTTTGTTTTGTTTTCTCTTCAGCCCAGCCCCTCCAGCACACAAAAAGCACATTCTTGAAAAAAAAAAAAAAGAAAAGAAAAGAAAAAGAAAAATGTATTTTTTTTTTCTGCATTCCAGATGCCTGAGCTAAGCGGAGGAATGAATGGTTTGGGAAAAATCTCACACAGGAATAAATTTACAAGGGACAGCTGAGCGGATAAATTCAGTCCCCAAAGAGGGGCATTACGAGGCTTTCTGGCAGGAGACTTGCCCCTTGTGCAAAGCTGTCCAAAAAGAAAAACAGAGCAAGAGGGGGGAGCTTTCAAACCCACCCCAAAATAAACCCAAAAGAAATCTTTTTAACTCCCTCTAGCTGTCAGCCTATGAAGACGGGGAGGCCTGTTCACAAAGACCCATCAGTCCTTTCCAGGTGGACCTTGCGGGTGTCCCAGAGCCGGGCTGGGATGACGCCCTTGCAGATGCTTCAAGGTTACCCAAGCTTTCTGGCTTGACCCGCTGTCCACATACTGGACAAGAATGGAGTTTGCCCTAGTGGGGAGCTAATCATGGCTCCTGAGGGGTCCCCTCAGCTGAAGAGCGGACCAAACGCAATACAGGCTGATGGACCGGATGGCTGGGGGGTGGACCTGGACCCGAGCCTCCTGGGATGAGGGAGGCACCACACGGAGAGGATGGCAAGTGTGACTGGGGGAGAGCTGCCGACCAGGCTGGAAAATGCTGGTCCGAACATGCAATGCTCCTTTGAGTGCCCCTAGTTTTTCCTACAAAGATTGAGAGTAACTTAGGCCAGAATGATTTTTGGACACTTCCCCCCCCGAAAGGGTGTTCAACACTGGCCTCTCCCCTGCTTCCTGACCGCACACTTGACTCACCAGTTAGTGGCTGGTTACAAGAATTAGGAAAGTCCCCTTGGACGCACTGAGATCTGAAAACTCAGTTAGCCCATTTTCTCTCCCTGTTCTTTGGAAACCAAATCCTAGAACTTTTACAGCTGGCAATGACCTTATTGTTCCTTCTCGTGACTTTTCCCAGGCTCTTTCACCCCCAGGAGAGCCTGAGACTCTAACCCAGCAGTCTGGGCTCCTCTGGGAAAGGCGAGCGTCAACTGTCACCAAACATGTCCACATTGCATGCCTTGAGCTAGCACTGAACTCAAGTGACATTGTTCCTTCTCCGCTGATGGTCCTATTTCTGAAGCCACTGTCGGTCAGCGACTGTGAAGCATTTACGGGCTGGTCCTGCATTGTACACTTGGAGACGAAAAAATACATATATATGCAATGGTCCATCCCTGCCCCCGGTGAGCTCAAAACTCTGTTGCTTAGACAATAATTACCAGTAACTGAGTACTTGCTATGTTCCAGGCCCTCAGCTCTTTACTAAGTATTTCACTGTGGTAAGTACTTTATTTGCATTTAATATAGTAGTTACATGCTCATTGGAATCTAACTAGAGGCAAATCCTGGGTCTATCACTAATCAGCTGTGCATCCTCAGGCATTAACCTCAAAGCCTCATTTTCCTCATTTGTAAAACAGATCATAACGTTGACTTCACAAGGATGTTGTGAGAATTTAATGAGACAGCGTTTGTAAAGCTCTTACCCCAGTGATGCGCACCTAGTGCCCCAAACGGCATTGACCAAACAGTGATCACATGGCATCACTGAGTTTCCAGAAACACCGCCTCTACCCTCGGTGTTGGAAATCAGCTAACCTTCACGCGGGAACCCTGCACAGTTCTCCGCCAGAGCAGCAACATTCCATGTTCGTTGCTGAATCTTTGCCCGTTAAACATGAAGCAGAACACATCCTCCTGCAAGAGAAAAGGCACTGGAGAGCAGTGGATGGCCCGGCACCTCTTCCAAGGAAGACTGCTTGGCTGGAATGTGGCTCTTGCCTATGTCTCTGTATCATATATAAATTGGAACCGGGTAAGACCTAGATCCACGTTAAGTCTGATTTAACAATTAAACATTCTGTGTTATCTTAATGAGGAAAAAAATAAGAATATCTTCTTTTCAATAGATAAGTATCTGCGAAAAACACACTTATATACGTACACACACATATTTGCAAAAACAATTGGAAGAAGAGTCCAGACACGAGTGAAAGTGGTTCCCTGAAGAAAACTGACTGCAGAAGTTATGCATGAGAGTGAAATCTTCTGAGCATATGTTTTTCAATATTTTGTACTTCAAATAAGTAAATGTTGGATATATGTATATGCATAACTGAATCACTTAGCTGTACCCCTGAAACTAACACAACATTGTAAATCAACTATACTCCAATATAAAACAAAAATGAAATTTAAAAAATAAGTAAGTGCTTTAGATATAAAAACAATACCATTAAAGCAAACAGGAAAAGAAGACAAGCCATAAAACTGAACATCAAAAACACAAAATAGCCCAACTGCACAGCACATCTAAATGATAACGGAAATATTAAATGCTACTCAGTAGTTTTTATGTTACTAGTAATATTGATAATGCATTTTGAAACTGTTTTATAAAAATTATAGGAAAAAGCATATGTATTGATGTTTAAGAAGTATGAATCTCACCATAAGAGAAACAATTGGAGAATGAAAGAGGCCAAGGAAACTGTAACATGAAAGAGGGAAAAAAATGGCATTGTTAATAATAATCAGGTGTCCCGCCAGCTCCTCCTGATGTGACCACCTGCCAGTGGTGCTGAGCTTCAGCTGTCCTGTCTGAAGACAGCATCTCTCTCTCCAGCCTTCCTAGCCAGTAACCGTCAGAGACAGCTGCCCTCCTCACCCCAGCTCGAAAGGAGCCTGGGAGACAGCAAAAGAATGAGTGGCTCCTGGGCTGTTTAGAACATGCAGAATCTTTCTGCAGGGACTCTTCAGCTGTGGTTCTAAAATCTTTCCTTCCAGGTAGAGCTTGTATGGCCCCAGTCTGTCCTTTTCTTCTTTCTTCTACTTTGCTCCCTTAAGAGGTAAGAAAGTATCGTGGAATCAGGAAAATCATTTGAGCCCCAAGTTTGCCTCTTTTGAGAATTGCCTCCTTTGAGCTTGCATCCTTGTTAAGTCATCTCTACTCTCTGAGCCTCAGTTTACTAATCTGTAAAACTGGTATAAAATAATGCCCATCATGCTGGATGGTAAAATTTAGAGATAATGTATACGAAATACTTAGAATACATATTCAATAAATGGTTGGTATTTTCCTTGTTATTTATACTGATATAGGAAAATGTTCTATGACTTGCAAAACTCTGCATAAATGTCAAGTATCATTCAATTATCCTTCAATTTGATCAGAACTGACACCTGACACTGCCGGTCCTGTGCAAAGGAAACATACAGAGCCCAGCCCTGCCTCAGTCCAGCTGCAGGCACAGCACCTGGGCCAGATGCACAGCCCGCAAGAGAGAGCCATCCAGCAGATATCCAAGTTCACCATACGCCTTGTATTTTAGGGGCACGGGCTGGGGTATGCTCATCAAGGGGACAGAGGTGGAAGGAGTAGCCTTTGGCATGTTCTTTTCCTGCAATGAATAGCAATTAACAAAAATCTTTTTGGAGAAGTACAAACATTGACCACTAGGTTGTGGGGGGAGGAGAAGATGGAAATGGAGGCACACCACAAGCCACAGATATGTTTTAATAAGCAGTTATTAAATACTTGCTTTATTAAGCCTAAATTAAATGCATGTCTGAGGGAATGAAGCACTCTTAAAGAGGGAATTCACTGATGTTTTCTTCTCGTAAGCTATGACTTTTGAAACGTCAGGGCTCCATTCTGTCCAGGAGATCTTGGCTTCCAGAGGAACTCAAAACCCAAGCAAGAGATGGATCTATCTAAAGAGAAAATGATGGTCTTTCTGAAGGGTGTGGGTCATGGTCACAAGAAGGATGACAGCCAGCTACAAATCTCATTTCCAGTTGGGCCAAAGGAAAAGGACCTCCCTGGGGAGTATCCCCATCCAAAACACACAGGGTCATCATTAACATTTATCGTAAGCTCCAACTGCTTGCCAGGAAGGATACCGGGTAATTAACAAACATCACCGCGATTAATTCCGGTGATAATTCTCTGAAGTGGTTATTATTAGTGTGACTTACAGAAGAGACGACTGATGTTCAGTGAGATTCAGAAATGTGCCAGCGTTGCACGGCTAGCATCTGTAGAATGAAGATTCCAGGCAGGTCTGGCTGCCTGGCCCCAGAGCCGACGCCCGAGGCTGACCGTGACTATTCTTATGACATCACTCTACAGGGGCCGTTCTTGTCTTCAGGCCGTTCTCACCTTCTTCCTCAGTAATAGAACCCCACAAAAGTTAGGCCAGCATGTGGCCATTCAGAATAAAGCCACATCTCCCAGCCTTTCTGCAGCTGCACGAGGCCATGTGACTAAGTATTGGCCAGCGGGATATAAGTCGAAGCAACGTGTTCAATGTCTGGGAGGTGCCGTTAAACAGAAGGCACGTGCCCTCCCCCTCTCCTCTTCCCTCTTTCCTTTCCCAGCTGCCTAGAATGCATAGGTGCGAGCAGCCTGGACCACAGGTTGGAAAGTGCGTGCTGAAGGTGTCAGAAGAGGGACATAGAAGGAGTCTGGTCCTGAGCATTGTGGAGCCACAATACAGTACAATCTGCCTCCTAACATTCATACGTGGGACAAATAAACCTTCACCTTGCTTAAATCACTGTTAACTTGGGGTTTTCTGTCACTCCACCGGATAGAATCCTATCTGTTACACTGGGATACCTCCATTCTTCACCCCCCATCTCTTCCCACTTAAAGTCTGTCCTTTTCTGCATTCTTTTCTTTTCCTCCCACATATTTCATCCAAATGGATTCAGGGTCCACATGTATCAGATTAATGGCAGATCACCAAAGGGGCAGAAGGACAGCCGGGACCTCTGAAGAAGGCAAGTGTGAGTTGCAGCCAAGGTCCACGGTCTTAGAGATGATGCTCTCGGGCTTGGCCAGCAGCAAGGGAGTGGTTCAAACCCCATGCCTCCTGCTCCGTTAGCCTGTCTGCCCATGTATGAGGCAAAGCAGGAGTTCTGCCAACAAAATCTTCTTTCCAAGAAAATAAATTCAGGTCATCCTGCTTCTCTGGTTCCTCTCCTGCCATCATTCCCAGTAAGATGTTCATAATGTGGCTGCCATGACACATCTGTCTCTAGTCCCACCCACAAGTACCAGGTTCCAGGCAGGACCAAGCCAGAGTGGCCGGGACTTTCCCCTCCCCTGTGTGTCATTCCTGCATATCTTCCAGGACAATCCAACTAACTGAGCATGGCTGCAAAGAGAAATGATCCTTACCCCTCCCATGGAAGTGTTTCAAAGAGTTCCAGAATGCATGAGTCCTCAAAGCTCCCTGAATCACTGAATCTTAAAGCTGGAGAGACTACAGAGGTCATCTGGTCCAAGAAAAGATGATACTCTTACAGTTCGAGGAAACACCCCAGCCAAGGTCAAATCGTTATTATTAATCGTTATCTAATAATTGTTTGTTGTTAGAGAATTGGGACCACTGATAATAAAGCACAACAACAGCAACATTTAACCAGTTCTATGTGCCAAACCCTGAGCTGAGCACTTAGCGTGGATTATATCATTTAATTCTCACAACAACCCAATGACATAGGTACCCAACCTGGAGGCTTGGAGAAGTTAAATAACTTGTCTGATTTTACAAGATAATAGGCTGGTGAACTGGGATTCAGACCCAAGTTTATTTGTTGCTTGAGCCTGAACTCTGCTCTTTTCACAGCATCATGCTACCAATTCATTACTTGTCAAAGTGAAGCAATGACACAATCTCCCTCCTCACAATGGAACCAAGCTGGACACCCTGTAGGCTCACGGGGTTGCCACCAAGCTTATGCACACACAATGCTGTCCTCGGGGATGCCCAAAGACCTTAATACAGACAGTCCCCCCTGTGAAGTCTACAATCCACATCTGGAGGAAAGACAGGCTTCACTTCTATCCAGAGGCACCAACCCGAACAACCACTTTGAGGTTCAGGCAAAAGCCGGGTGCCAGGGTCTTCCCATCCCCTCATCCCCTCATTGGTTTATTCGGTGCTTCAAGAAGTATTTACTGAGTAAAAAAACTCTGCTCAGCATTAGGGATGAACAGTTGAACAAAAGAGACACGTGTCTGGCTTTAAGGGGCATTTCGGTGGGAGGAACAGACAACAAACAAATAATTTCACAGATATTTAGTGCCAATTGTGATAAGAGCCACGAAGGAAAAGTCCATGTCACCACACAAGCATATAAAAGGGGCACAACTGACGAGGGAGTGGATGTGAGAAGGCTCTGAGATGGACAGAAACATGGTAAATTCAAGAACCCGAAAGAAAGCCAGAGGGCCGAAGACATGACCAGGAGTGGGATCATTCAAGACCTAAGAGGTCATGTTAAGAATACTGGAATATTTGGGAATTCTCTGGCGGTGCAGCAGTTAGGACTCTGCGCTTTCACTGCCGAGGGCTCGGGTTTGATCCCTGGTTGGGGAACTAAGATCCCGCAAGCCATGCAGCACGGACAAAAATTTTTTTAAATTAAAAAATTTTTTAAAAGAATATTAATATTGGAATATTCTAGGAATAATGATGAGCCAGTGAAGAGTGTCCCACAGGCAAACGATAGAGTCTGGTTTGCATTTATAAATAATCACTTTAGCGGCTGAGTGCAAAGGACATGGGAGTGGAGGCGGAGAGTCCTCTCAGAGCTGTCACAGTCATCCAGCTGAGGACAGTGAGTGTGGACGCAGGATGGGGTGGAGGAGAGGGAGATGTGCATGGACTTGGGTAGCAGGTAGAATGGACCCGAGCTGCCTGTGTGAGCGCAGAGCTCAGCAGAGCGGTCTTACCTACAGACATAAGTTTGGGAGTAGTCTTCCTATGGATGGTATTTGAATCCGTGGATGTGGGTGAGATCTCCCAGAGGGAAGTAAATGAGAAGACAAGGTGCTCTCAGATCAAGACCTGAGAAATTCTAAGATTAAAGGCTGGGCAGAAGGAGAAGATCCATCAAAGGAGACAGAGACTAAATGGCCAGAGAAGCAGGAAGCCAACCAGAGCCTGTGGTGTCACAGAAGGCAACAGAGTGTCCCAGGAGGGAGCGGTCAGCGGTGTGAAAGCCCCGTGTGGACAAGGAAGGGGAAACGAGTGGTGTGGAGCCTCCAGGCTGGGGAATGTGGACATGCTGGGGGGGGGGGGGGTGGAAACTCCTCCCCACCTTGCCCTATGCATCTCTTGCATTTCATTCGGCTGTTCCCACGTTGTATCCTTTATAATAAACTGGTAAACCCGGCACTGTTCTAGATGCTTCTACTCAAAGTGGAAGCTCAGCATCATCGAGAGATATGTCTCTAGCAGACGCCTTTAAGACTAGAACACAGCTGCCTTCCTGGAATGTTACTCGGAGGTGACCGAGGAGGAGGACCAGATGTGGAAGAAGACATTTTTCCTACAAAGGTGGTCAAGCTCATCATCCAGGTAACTCTCGCCCCAGAACCAAATAGCTAAAGGGGTCAATTCTGAATCAGATGAGGACATTGATAATGATCCTTCTGAGAACATTAGTTCTTTTTAAGAAGAAGCAGAAGATAATATATTTAATGGCACTTAGGAATGTTCAAGATTCAGGAAAAAATCAAAACATTGCAAGCTAAGAGTTTACAATGAAAGAGTTTTAAGTATTGCTGTCAACTGAAGAATTTGAAAAGAGGCTTACTTAGAGAAATTTTGTATAAGAATTTATATTTTTGAGGATTATTTCCTGAATGCGACCCCATTACTTGAGAAATTTCCCAGCAAAAGGACATATATAATAGCATTGGTTCTGCTTATTTTTTAGTCTGGTTAACATTACCTGGGAATGTGAAAATTCAGAATGCTATCTTCCTAACATATATGAGTATATATCTCACAGAGAGCTTTGCATAAATATCATTCTTGAGTAAGGTTTAAAGCAAGTCTATACACTATACAGTTCTCCTTCAGGATCAAAGACAATGTCAGTATTTTAATGTGGGTACATTTAGCCAAAGTTGAGGGGAAACACTTATAAAAATCAACCTCTGGGGCTTCCCTGGTGGCGCAGTGGTTGAGAATCTGCCTGCCAATGCAGGGGACACGGGTTCGAGCCCTGGTCTGGGAAGATCCCACATGCCACGGAGCAACTGGGCCCGTGAGCCACAATTACTGAGCCTGCGCTCCGCAACAAGAGAGGCCGCGATGGTGAGAGGCCCGCGCACCGCGATGAAGAGTGGTCCCCACTTGCCACAACTAGAGAAAGCCCTCGCACAGAAACGAAGACCCAACACAGTCATAAATAAATAAATAAATAAATAAAGAACGTGAATTTCTAAAAAAAAAAAAAATCAACCTCTTTATAATGTTAATAATTTCTAGAGATTCTGGATTTCCTGAAGGTAAAATAGTCTATGTAAAACTGTGCCTAAGCTCACGTTTGTTACAAAGTATGCGTTCTCTTTCTAATGCTTGTGATAATCTCAGCCACTGGAACTTTGAATAATTAGACATACCTTATATTCTGAATAGATATAAGTTTGTATTAAAATATACAACAGTGCAAAAAACTTAACGATGCCCAGATGCCCATTAGATAGAGCACATATTCCTGACTTTAGCAAAAGCCATTTCAATATAGTGGTGAGGGTAAAGCCAAACTGGAGTGAAATTCAGAGTGAATTGGAAGTACGAATGGGGAGATGATCACTTCTACAGACCCCTTTTCATTTCAGATTCATCCTGGATTAGCTCTGGCTCACAATCCACTCAGGGTCACCTTAATTCCTACCTCAGGTCTGCAGGAGGAAAATGTTACAAGATCAGAACCAGAAACCCTGGCTCTAGCCCAGTCCCAAGACTCAAATTATGACTGAAGAAGTAAAAGCACTGAGTCTAAGCATATATGAATTGGGTTAATAATTTTTAAAACCTTGCCATTATTAAGTTATCTTATAAATGTTATATGTCGGCTTGGGGCTTGAGAATTTTCTAACAAGTTAGGAGTTGGTCACAGGGTCAGAACAATGACGGGTGGGTTGGGGGCAGGGATGGTGACGTAAAGGACCTGCCAAAAGACAGGAAGTGATCAAGTGAGAGTCAAAGAGTCAAGGCCAGAGACTGAGGGACAGGAGAGCTGATGATATTCTACCAGATAAAGGAAGCGAGGTGAGCGGCTGTGGATCTGGAAGTAGGAAAGCTCACACAAATGCTAGGTCTTCAGAGTGGGAAAAGTTACCAGGGCTCCGGGGTCTGGGCTTTGAACCACGCTCACACCCTCAATATCTCCCACACCCACCCTACGAGGCATCACGAGTCTCACTGTCCTTAGGAGGACTTGGGCCAAATAGCCAGTAAGGGGCAGACCCAGGACTCATTCCCCGCCAAACTGCCCCAGGACCCACTACACTAACCTGCAGTGTGAAAGCCCAGCCAACCTCACTCTCCTCCTGGTGGGACGAGTGATTACCTACAGGTGGAGACCTCATCTCTCCAGGCCTTGTTTTCTAGGCTTTTAACCATGCCACCTTCCACGGATGAGGGGTAGGGGGGCAAAGCAATCCTTACGGGGTCACTGCATCACTCACTCTGCCCTACTCCTGCCTCTGACCTCTAGCAATCTGGCAGAACATTCTTCAGCATAGCTATCCTGCTGATAAATCTCTCATTACCCTAAAATCATCCCTCTACAGGAACGGAGTCCCTGAAGCACCTCCACAAGCAAACCAGGACTACCCGTGGCTGCAGACATGAATTAGTTCCTGAGCACCCGCCGCCTCCCCACGTGGTATGGCTGACAGCAGGCTTCTGTCTTTCAGACAGAAGTGTGTGTGTGTTGGAGAAAGACAAGGAAGGGAAGCAGGCATCCATCACACAGGGTTGCATAACATCTCTGACCTGAGTGACTTGTGTCCTCATTCACTGATCCAAACACGCAGGATGCTTGATGGTCTCTGACATGCAACCAGCTCCCCTGACTCAGTGCTGACGGACGGAACAGGAAGTCAGCGCCAAGTGCGTGAGCGTGTGCATTTCTACATCGCTGTGTGTGTGTGTGTGTGTGTGTGTGAATCTCTGTGCGCAGGGTTTACAGATTTTCCAGGCCTGATTGCTCATCCCTCCTATCTGACCCTTGTAGGGACGTGTTGGAGCTTGAAAAGGTAGTTAAGCAGGATGCAAATATCATCATTCCCCTGAGACTCAGGCGCCTGAAGCGTGATGTCTGGGGACCAGTTTGGTTTGTTTGTATCTTTATTTCAACTGAAGCTCTTCCGTTCCCACGTGCCCCGGGGATGAGGTTCTGGAGCCCCCGTGGGGCCCACGGGAGCTATTTTCCCAGTTGCTAGGCAACGTCAATCCCACTTCACGCCCGGTGAGCTCATGCCTGTGGCTGATCCAGGATTAGCTTTACAGCCCCCAGAAAGAGCAGGGGAGAGAGGTGTGTGTGCAAAGAGCACACACGAGCAGTGACAAAGTGATGAAGGATGACTTGATGGGACACCTAGAACCATGAGAAGCAGTGAAAACAACAGGTGTCATTTTAAGCCTCTACTCTACACCAGGTATTAAGCCAGGCACTGGCACAGGTGAGCTCACTGAAACAGGGATGACACAAACCGAGGGCAGGAAGCCACGTGAGAGCAGGTGCCTGTCATCCTGGTCACTGTTGTGTGTGCCTTCCAGAGTGCCTGGCTATGGTGTGAATTGAGAAATTAATACTCAAGCCCTAGTTATCGTCTAACCCGACTCCCATCTACTAGACCATAATCTGGAGAAACTCCCCCAGATAAGCCCTCTCTCTATCCCTCAGACACATCTGACTCACATTTTCAAAGCTCTGACCCTCCGCTCTTCACTGCGGAGGGCCCAGACGACCACTGGCGACCAAGAGGAGAAGGTGGGGATCATGCCCGGCTGCAAAGGTTCACCAGGGCCTCTCATTCCCACGCCTACCAATCCCCTAGCCCGAACCCTGACGCCTTGGGCTTGGTGGCTTCAGCAGGGCCCTGGCCGTTCTCCCTGTCTCCTTCTTCCTGCTCTTTCTCTGCCACGCCACTCTGATAACACAGCGGCAATGCTTCCTCTTCCTGGCATGTGCCGGCCTGGTCTCTCCCAGCCACCACCAGGCAGCCCTCCTGCTGACTCACCGCCCGCCCCCCGCCCCACGTTTATCCAGCCTCACCTCCCAGCGAGCCACGACCTGCCTCCTGCTCCTGCCAGACCAGGCCTCTCTGTACCCTCCACACGTATCTTAACCAGATCCTACTGGGGTTCTTCCAGTTTTATTGAGATATCATTGACATACAGCACTGTATAAGTTTAGAATAATGATTTGACTCACAAATATCATGCAATGATGACCACAGTAAGTTTACTTGACATCCATCATCTCATACAGATACAAAAAAATTTCTTTTCCTGGGATGAGAACTCTTAGCATCTACCCTCTTAACAACTTTCCTGCACACCATACAGCGGTGTTAGCTATACTCATCATGTTGTACATTACATCCCTAGTGCTTAGTTCTCTGATAACTGGAAGTTGGTGCCTCTTGACCAGTTTCATTCAACTCCCCCTCCTCCCACTCCCCACTCCAGTCAACCACAAATGGGATCTCTTCTTTTACGAGTTTGGTTGTTTTTGTTGTTTTAGATTGCACATATAAGTGAGATCATAAGTATTTGTCTTTCTCTCTCTGACTTATTTCACTTAGCATAACGCTCTCAAGGTCCATCCATGTTGTCACAAATATATATATATATATATCTTACAACTTCTTTATGCACTGGTCTGTTGATGTCTTGGCTATTGTAAATAATGCTGCTATGAACATGGGGATGCAGATAGCTCTTTGACATAGTGTTTTAGTTTTCTTCAGATACATTCCCAGAAGTGGAATTGCTGGATCATACGGCAGCTCTTTTTTCAATTTTTTGAGGAACCTCCATACTGTTTTCTATAGTGGCTGCACCAATTTACATTCCCACCAACAGTGAAAGAGGGTCCCCTTTTCTCCGCATCAGCTTTTGTTAGCTTTGTCTTTTGGATGATAGCCATTCTGACAAGAATGAGACGATATCTCATTGTGGTTTTGACTTGAATTTCCCTAATTATTACTGGTGTTGAGCATCTTTTCATGTACAGTACCTGTTGGCCACTCATACATCTTCTCTGGAAAAGTAATCAGATCCTTTGCCCATTTTTTAATTGGGTTATTTGGGTTTTTTGCTCTTGAGTTGTATGACTTCCCTGTTTATTTTGGATATTAACTCCTATCAGACATATGGTTTGCAAACATTTTTTTCCCATAACCAGACCCAACTCTGAGCCTTTGACAAGTGCTCTTCAGTCTTCCCCTGTCAATCTGCAGTCACTACTTCTGTGAAGACCCTGCTCCTCCAAGAAGCCATCCTTCTCCATTCTCTCCCAGGCTGCTCTTTTTTTTCATCTGGATTCCCTGGGAATTTTTTTAAATTGTGGTAAAATATAATATAAAATCATTTTAACCATTTTAAGTGTACAGTTCAATGGGATTAAATACATTCACATTGTTGTGCAAACATCACCACCATCCATCTCCAGAACCCTTTCATCTTCCTGACACTGAAACTCCATACCCGTTAAACAATAACTTCCCGTCCTCCACCCATCTAGCCCCTGGCAACCACCATTTCTGTCTCTATCAATTTGACTACTCTGGGTACTTCATATAAGTGGAATCATACAATATTTGTCCTTTCGTGTCTGGCTTATTTCACTTAGCTTAATATCTTTAAGGTTCATTCATGCTGTATCATGTTTCATAATTATCATTCCTTTGAAAGGCTAAATAATATTCCATTGTATTTTGTTTGTTTACTAATCTGTCAAAGGACATTTGGGTTGTTTCCACCTTTTGCTATTGTGAATAATGCTGCTGTGAACATTGGTGTACATGTATCTGTTTGAATTCCTGATTTCAATTATTTTGGGTATATACCCAGGAGTGGAATTGCTGGTAATTCAATGTTTAATTTTTTGAGGAACTGCCATACTGTTTTCCACAGTGGCTGTACCCTTTTATATTCTCACCAGCAATGCACAAGGGTTCCAATTTCTCCACTACCTTACTAGGCTTGTTATTTTCTGTTTTCATTTTGTTTTTATAACAGTTGTTCTAATGGGTAAGAAGTGGCGTGTCATTGTGGTTTTAATTTGGATTTCCCTAATGGCTACTGATGTTGAGCATGTTTTGTGTTTATTGGCCATCTGTATATCTTCTTCGGAGAAATGTCTATTCAAGTCCTTTGACCATTTTTTAATTGCGTTGTTTTTGTTGTTGTTGTTGAGTTGTAGGAATTCTTTATATATTCTAGATGTTAATCCCGTATCAGATATATGATTTGCAAATATTTACCCCCATTCTGTGGCTTGCCTTTTCACTCTTTTGACCGTGTCCTTTGATGCACACAGTTTTAAATTTTGATGAAGTCCAATTTATCTATTTTTTTTCTTTTGTTACTTGTGCTTTTGGAGTCATAGCCACAAAAATCATTGCCAAATCCAGTATCATGAGCTTTCTCTCTGTGTTTTCTTCTAAGAGTTTTATAGTTTTAGCCCTTACATTTAGATTTTGTTACCCACTTTGAGTTAATCTGTGTGTATGGCATAAGGTAAGTGTCTAATTTTATTTTTTTGTGGTGAATATCCAGTTTTCCCAGCACCATTTGTTGAAAAACAAACAAACAAACAAACTGTCCTTTCCTCTTTGAATGGTCTTGGAACTTCTGTTTAAAATCATTTGACTATATATGCAGGGGTTTATTTCTGGGCTCTCTATTCTATTGGTCTATATGTCTGTCTTTATGCCCGTGCCATGTTATGTTGATTACTGCAGCTTTGTAGTAAGTTTTGAAATCAGGAAGGGTGAGACTTTTAACTTTGTTCTTTGTCAAGATTTTGTTGGCTATTTGTGGTCCCTTGAGATTTCATTTGAATGTGGGGATAAATTTTTCTATTTCTGCAAGGTACTGGGCTGGCCAAAAAGTTTGTTTGGGTTTTTCCATAAGATGTTACAGAAAACCTGAATGAACTTTTTGGCTAAGCCAATATTTTGATAAGAATTGCATTGAATCTATAGATTGCATTGGGTAGTACCTGGGAAGTTTTGAAAATCTTTTCCTGAGGTTCTTTATTTATTGTTTTCGGGTATGAATGTCTTCTTTAGCTAACTAAATGATAGATTTCTGATCACAGGAATCATGTCCTCTGTCTTCTCTGGATCTCATTGTGTCCAGAACAATACTGAAGCCACAGACAAAAAGGTGAATGATTATTTCTCTAACTTGAAAAAATTTAATGGGTAAAACTAGGAACAATCAACTATTACCCTCAAATGTCTTCTAGCTCTGGAGTTTTCTACTGAACGACTTAGAGCTGAGAAAGAAAACAAGAAGGACCACCAATCCCTGTCACATCTGGAAAGCACACACCTCCTTCCTGATCACCAATTAAAGCTGATACCCTGACTGCTGACCACACTAGAGAAGCCAACACCTCTTCCTTCCCTGATAATTGCCATCAGCGTTACCATTTGGATATGACTGTTCATAAGAAACCCAAAATACAAGGTGATTTCTTGACTTGGGAAGCCTCTGTTTTGGGAGTGATTGTAAGTATTGTTTTTATCCACCATTTATTCAGAGGTTGCAATATGTCAAGTGCCAAACAAGTGTGTTTTACATGTGTTATCTCATGTTGGGGGATAATCAGAGCCAAGGGTCACTACAGGCAGGAAATAGGTTTGGTATCCAATTCTCAAGTGAGTAGGGGACCTTAGGGAAAGAAACCCAGGTGCAGAGAACACAGTGCAGTTTTTTACATACCGTGAGTCTCATGCCAGTTATATATAAAATCTAAGTATTTACACATTAGAAGGGTCTGGTCAGCTTACACGTGCTTTGAGTTTGGGTTCTCTCTGTAATAGGAACATAGTACTGCAGAACTCTGCATAACTGAAAGTACACAGACAAGCAGCAAACTCTCCCAACAGAAGTGCCAGGCTTGGTTCCAAGAGCCAGGGCAAGAAAACCTTCCCACACCATGGCTCACACCCTGAACTAAGCCATCCAGAACCGGTGGAAATTTCTGGCCACCAGTGGAGGGTGATGACAAGTTAATTACTGAACCTACACAGCCCGTGGTGACTGCGGAATTGCCCACAAGAATTGCTTGGTGCCAGATGTTGCTGTTGCGCTGAGTGACGGGTCAGATGTGTCAGACACTAGGGCAGTGCTGGTTTGCTGCCATGGCAACTGACAACTGAGATTAAACAGTAGTTTCCCTTGAAATCAGCTGGCATCCTATAGACCAAACGATTGATGGACTGAGTACATTTTTCACTTTTCCATGAGGTTTTGGTTCTTGGATGACCTAGGTGTTGAGATTCTAATGGAGCGAGGATGAACAGCCTAGGCAGTGAGCCGCGGCAGCCTGTGACACCTGAGCTTCTTAAAACTGCTCTTTGTGTTTTCTGCCATCTCTCCATTCAGTGAGCCAACTGTCCCTTCCTTGGAGCTCCCCCTTCTTCACCAGCATTTCCCTATTAACACAGTCTGCCAGATCCCCATTGTGTATCCTCCCTTCAACCCTGAGAACACTACGTATTCTATTCATCTGGTCCGACTGCCATATAAACCAGGTCACTTGGCCCACAGACAAGCTCTCATCTGGTTACAGACCATAATCCTAAGTCCAACAGCCAAGGGGCCGCATATATGCAAACAGCTCCAGAGTGGACACCGGAGGAGTTCACACAATCCAATCCACTACTGCAAAGTAACTCTTAGTGAATGCACTACTAATAGGGGTCTCTAGTGTCATTTTCAATAACTGGGGCAAATATTTACATTTTTCAGGCCTTCTTAGGACTGCTGATTTGTCTCTGTGGTATGCGTCATAAGCTTTCAAGGGCTTCTTCCTGCCAAGAGTATGAAGTGCAAACTCCTTACTTCAGCAGTCAAGGGCCTCCAAAGTACTCCCTGGCCCATACTCTCCCATCCAGCTAATCACACCTCCACATTTCCGCCTTTACATCTTTGCTCACCACATTTTCCCCCAGTATCATGCCCCCCATGCCTCACCCCCACCAAGTCCCTGCCAACTGCCAAGTCCTGGGTCAAGTCCCACGTGATCTAAGAAGGTTTCACTGATCACCCTGGATACCAGTGATCTATCTCCATCTCCTCTGCCTTCTCTAGAATATTTTTTCCTTTACCACCGTTATGGGTTAGATTGCACACAGCCACTCCCACCACCAAATTCATATGCTGAAGTCCTACATAACTCAGAATGTGACCTCATTTGGAAAAAGGGTTGTTACAGATGTGATTAGTTCAGATGAGGCCATATTTGGAGTAGGGTGGGCCCCTAATCCAATACGATTGGTGTCCTTGTAAAAAGTACATGCAGACATGCAGACAGGAAGAACACCATGTGAACATGAGGGTAGAGATTTGGGTGATGTGTCTACCAGCCAAGGAACACCGAAGATGGCTAGAAAACCACAAGAGGCTGAGAGAAAAGCATGGAGCATGTCTTCCTCACAGCCCTCAGAAGGAACCAACACTGCCAACACCTTGACCTTGGACTTCTGGCCTCCAGAGCAGTGAGAGGATACATTTCTGTTGTTTAAGCCACCCAGTCTGTACACCTTGTTACAGCAGCCCTAGCAAACTAGTACAACCACTTATTACATTTAGATCCAACAACCATTAAGGTCTGAATACATGCCTAAGGCCAACCTAGGTGTTTTACATGTTTTTCCTCATTTAATACTTAGTAGTTGTATGAGGTGATGGCAGTATTCCCACTTTAAAAGTAAGGAAAATGTGGCTCAGGTGGTTAGCTAAAACCACAGGATGAATAAAAGATTTGAAACCAAGCATGACTATATTAGGATAAATATTTCATGTTGCCTCTCCCATATATTAGGATAAATATTTCGTGTTGCCTCTCCCATGTCATATAGGACTAGCTTTTTATGTGTACATCTTCTTTCTCCAGTTAGGCTCATGTTTCTAGGAGCCAGAGATAATATCTGAAAAATCTCTGAGCCTACAAAATGGTTGGAATCATATCTTTTCTACAGTAAATACTTGATAACTATTTCTGTGATTATTTTAAGGGGTATTACACTGCTTTCTTCATCATAAATGTCCACTTGTATATCTATCTTATCTTCACGTTCTCCTAGTAGAGCATCGATGTAGGTAACTAGACAGCCAACAAATCACTGGAGCCCACCTCCACCCTAGTGGCTTCCCCACATCCCCTTACCAGCTTGACGTTCTATGGCATACACTGCCTAAACTGTTGTGGCTTTTTCTAATATTTATTCCCTGGGCTTTGAGGAGTTTAGAAATCCATGAACACTGCTTACCGACAAAGACCAGCAGCACCCAGAGGACCTAGGCTTTCTGTTCTTGGAAATGCCTTGGAGCCACTTGAGCCCCTGAGACATCACAGCTGCTTCCATAGGCTGCTTCTTTCCCTGGCCATGTCTGCTGTTAAAAAGCACCATCTTGCAGAACCACCTGCCCTTGTCAGCACTCTTAGAGTTGGGCAATTTCTGGAGCTGATAACAATTGTGGTGCCCTGCACATGTAGTGTGGCCTTCTGCCCTTCCTCAGAAATGGGCTACTAAAGTCAGAGAGGGACTTTCCACCAGTGGTGGTCCCTTCACCTCAGTTCTGAGGCTGAGAAAATAGCTGGGAACAGATTTTGTCCTGGAAAGAGATCTCTGTAAGGGAAGAAAGACAAGATTCCTGGACAATTAGCTCCCACTGAGTAGAGTCTAATTTGGTAAAAGAGGCATGTCAGATCTCATTATCCTTCTACACACCCACCCCCCAAGGCCAAAAGCACAAGAGTTCCTTCAGGTCAACTCCCTCATCCGAACTGATCTTTCCAGTCTAACATGGTGGAAAGCACTTGGTATTTAGAAATGGAAGGTACACACTTGGGTCTGTTTCTCACAATTCTAGCTGAGCGACTTTAGAGAAGCACCATAAACCAGTGAGTATATGCGTGGGTCTCTGGACCCAGTCAGCCTGACTCCACCACTTACCAGCTGTGTGACCTTGGCCACATTACTTAGATTCTCTATGCCTGCTTCTCAGCTTGTTGTGTAGACCAAATCTACATGGATAAATCAGAGTTTCTGTCTATATCCACGTAATTTCCTGTTATTGCATCACACAAAATGGAGTAATTCAGTTGTCACCAAATGAAGAGGTAATGTTTGATAATACGCTTTCTGGTAGACAAGAAATTGATTTGGAAAGAAGAGAGGAGGGTCTTGGGGGAACTTCAAAGGAATAGGCAATTCCCCTCCCAAGTGGTTGAAATGGAGACCCCAAAAAGAGCAGAAAACAACAAAAGAGAGCATCCCAGGAGCTGTGAGATAATAGCAAATGGTCTAACATGTGTGCAATTGGAGTTCCAGAAGTTAAAGGGAGAGAACAGGACAGAAGAGATATTTGAAGAACTAATGGCTAAGAATTTTCCAAAATTAATGAAAGATAACAAACCACAGATCCAAGAAGCTCAAAGAATCACAAACAGGATTAAAACACATACATACACACACTCACAAACAGACATATCATAGTTAACCTGCTTTAAACCAAAGATAAAAAGAAAATTTTGAAGGCAGCCAGAGAAAAAGGATACATTACCTGTAAAGAAATAAAGATAAGAATTATCACAGACTTCTAGTCAGAAACCGTGCAGGCTACAAGACAATAGAAAGACACCTTTAAAGCACTAAAAGAAAAAACATCAGTCCAGATTTCTATACTCAGTGAAAACACCTTTCAAAAATGAATTTTAAAAAATATGTTTTCGGACACACAAAAAAAGCTGAGAGAGTTCATTGCCACCAGTCCTACACTAAAAGAAATGTGACAGGAATTTCTTCAGGTAGAAAGAATATGACACCAAATGGAAATTTGGATCTACACAAACAAATGAAGAGTGCTGGAAATAGTAAAAATGAGGGTAAATATAAGAATTCTTCCTTATCTTTAATCTTTTTAAGATGCTAAGAAGTTGGACTCTCTGAGTTTAAAACCTACCTCTAACATTACCACCTGTATTTGTGAGCAATTTATATAAATTTTCTGTGCTTCAGTTTTCTTATCTGTAAAATCAGGATAATAATACCTACATTCCTGTGTTGCTGAGAGAATTAACTAAAACAATACATGTAATACACTAAGGATACACTAACCTTTCTATTCTTTTTATACCACTCCCAAATCAGTAATCATACAAGGGTCATATTCTGGGCCAAAAGCAAACAGAATGAATTAACTCCAACTTCCTTCAAAATCTCCAGAGCACTCCTCATTGGTTTCAAATAAAATCCCTATTTCTCTTCTTCATCCACCATAAAAAGTTGCTCTTCCACACCTTCCCTCATCTGAAGATAAGAGCACATCTACAATTAAATTCCCTGCTGTGTCGGGAGTCCCTTTCTCTAGGGAATGGGTGATTTTAGAATCTCTGAATTGTTATTATCCAATTTATTCATTAAATCGCCCATCATGTGTCAGGCCCTGGGCAAGGAACAACAGGTATAGCAAGAAACAAGACACACCAGGTCCCTGCTCTCATGGAACTTAAGATCTAGCAGAGAAAGCAGGCATTGAACATCCAAGTGCACAAATAAATATATCACTAAACGGGGGTTGGGGAGCATGATTCACTGAAATTCTTCCTAGAGAAAGAACTTACTCTATTTTTAGGAATGTCTTCTTATTTGAGAAAAGGCAGGTTCTTTCGCCTGGAAGTCAGCTGGCACCAAAGCTTCAGGGAACGGGGAGAGTATCTCAGAGACAGTGGGAAAAAAATATTTTCCCCTAAATTAAGAAGATTCTTTGAGAATACATAGAGAAAACTTAATAAAAATGTAAGGACTTCATTGGAACGTGGACCCTTTTATGGGTGTTTGCCTTCATGCATGATTCCTTGCCAACAACTGCTCTTCCTTAGGTGAGTGCTCAGTCTCAGGGACTTAGTAATAAAGAACAAGAAGAATCTTCTTCTGGGGGAAACTGAGTCCCAGAGAGGAGAACTAATCCGCCCAAGGTTGCACAGCTATCTAGTGGGAGAATTAAAATTGGAAGAACTCAAGTCTCCTGACCACCATCCAGTGTCGTGCTTCAAGAGATCATACTGCCTCCTTTGGGGATTGAGAATTCTTACTCCCTTGGACTTATTTCAGACACCAAAACCTATTGGCAACTTTCCTTTACTCACAATTTTTTTTTTTTGGCTGCGTTGGGTCTTAGTTGCTGCACGTGGGCTTTCTCTAGTTGCAGTGAGCAGGGGCTATTGTTTGTTGCTGGGCATGGGCTTCTCATTGCAGTGGTTCCTCTTGTTGCAGAGCACAGGTTTTAGGCACACAGGCTTCAGTAATTGTGGCACATGGGCTCAGTAGTTGTGTCTCACGGGCTGTAGAGTGCAGTCTCGGTAGTTGTGGCACACGGGCTTAGTTGCTCTGCAGCATGTGGGATCTTCCCGGACCAGGGCTCGAACCCGTGTCCCCTGCATTGGCAGGTGGATTCTTAACCACTGCGCCACCAGGGAAGTTCCAACACAAGCTTTTTAGTACCAACATATTCAAACTGCATTCTCTACTATTATAAATAATTTTAAAAAGAGGGATTAAAGATCAGGAAAGGAAAAGGAAGGTAAAATAACTTCTACTTTGATATGGCAACGTGAGCACAATCACTAACCTATATTCTCTTCTAAAATGCTAATAAAATGAAGGTAAAATTATGAAATCATAAGGAGACACAGAGAATGAGAGAGAAGACAGCAGCGGACAGACATCAACAAAACGTTGGAAGATAGGAAGTGGATAGATGAACAGGAACTGACCTACCAGAGGGGCAAAAAAAAAAAAAAGTGAGTGACCGCAGAGGGAGAGATAGCAAGGAGCCCAGCTGGAACACAGAACCTCAGAAAGGCTCAGAAGTTGGTGGACGAGGTTATTTGGAGGTTGAGAAAAGAGAAAGTCTATATTAGGAGGAGTTAGACCCACCCCCGGCCCCTTTCCAACCCTGTAGATACCATATGACTCTCTCCCCAACACCAGAAGCAAGGATTGCAACAGGGAGGTTCTGGACTTGGGGACACCACACGTGGCAGAGGGCAGAGCCAGTGAGCTCTGTGGAAACAGAGGGATGATGTGAAGGTCTACAAACTGAACAGGGAGGCCCCTCACTCTTGTGCCCCCTGACACACCAGAACCCTGCAAGACAGGCCTGTGCCTTTCTAGTCAGGAGACTGGAAGAGTCCTCTCTGAATAAAAGAAAAAGCCTACAATACGGAAGACTGTGGGTCCCTCCTCCTTCCCAGCAAAAAATGTTACAGTGAAACTCCCCCCTCATCAAGCTGAGGCCCCACCCTAGAACTTCCAAAAGCTTTGTAGTGTCTCACTCTTAAATAAGCAAAGACAGCTGAGTTCACTAAACATTTTATGAAAGCCTCTACCATGAGGACAGGAATTAAGCAGAAAAGTTGTATTCACAGAGAGACAGACAGATAGACAATGGAGGGAGCAGGCAACACCTTTTTTTTTTTTGAATGGGAGAGGCTATATCCCAATGAAACATTTTTTTTAATTTAATTTAATTAATTTATTTTTTTATACAGCAGGTTCTTATTAGTTATCTATTTTATACATATCAGTGTATACATGTCAATCCCAATCTCCCAGTTCATCCCACCACCACCACCCCACCCCCACTTCTCCCCTTGGTGTCCATACGTTTGTTCTCTACATCTGTGCCTCTAATTCCAGGCAACACTTTTTTAACAAAACAAGCTATTAACATCCTCAGACAGATGAGAAGATACCACATTCAAGAACAGGATGCTACTGGAAGAAAGTCACATTCAGAGAAGCAGAAAGAGCTCTTGGGGATTCAAAGTGTTAGTGAAAATTAAAAATACAAAGAAGCAATTGGATGGAGAGGAAGTTAAAGTTCAGGAAATTTCCCAGAACCAAAAGTAAAGAATGGAAGCTAGGAGAGGAAAAGTGAGAAATTAGAGGACAAATCCAGAGAGTCCTATATTCAATTTCCAATTGAGGGGAACATATAAGATCTAAGGGAGGAAGTAATTAAAGAAATAATACAAGAAAATTTCCCAAAACCAAAGTGAGTTTCTAGACTGAAGGAGTCCACCAAGTATGAAAAAAAATCCACTTAAGACATATCATTGTGAAATTTCAGAAAGGGCCAGATAATGAGAAGATCCTAAAAACCTCTAGAAAGAGAAAAAAAAAGTAACACATATTCTGGAGAGAAAAAATTAGTATATAAAGGATCAGGAATCAGAATTGCATTGGACTTTCCAAGAGCAACAACAGAAGCTAAAATACAATGGAACAATGCCTTCCAAAGTATGTGCAGAAATCGTTCCCAACCCAGAATTCTAAAGCCAGTCAAACTCAGTCAAGTGTGAGAGTAGAATAAAGATGTTTTCAAAATTTTACCTCCTATGTACTCTTTATTGCCCATGTACCCTTCTCAAGAAGCCACTGCTTCACCAAAACAAGAGTGGAGGAAGGAGAAAATAAAGCAAGAAAGAAGACGCAATATTCAGGGAATAGGGGGTCTAAGTCAGAAGAGAGCAGGACGGTGGGGACGGAGGAAGGAGGACCCGGGGACTGCCAGGCAGCAGGCCTGGAGAGGAGTCAGTGCAGATCCCAGCAGGAGGAGGCGGGGCAGGCACAGGAAAGGGCCTGAGAGGGGCGGGGAGACCAATGATCTGCCTGGTGCTTCTGACCCTGTGGAGAGGGCTTTTACAATGCTCTAAGAGTTGGAGGCCTAAGTTTGATAGATCCATAGAAATTTTAATGAAGAAAAATGACTCCATCAAAAAAGTTTTATAAAAGAAAGTAATGTAATTATTACAGTTTGTGGCTCAATTATTAATATTTATATAACCATACTCCTGTAAAAGTGTAGTACTGGTTTAACCAAAATTGTGAATTATGGAATATAGGAAGGAAAAATATGTATGTGTTGCAGGGGCAGATTGTGATAAAACTAAAATTCTCATCTACTATGGTAAGAGGCCAACATGTGATGTCTTAAATGAAAAAACAACAACAATAAATAATAGCACATTACTTGGAAACATGACTATCAATACCTAATGAAAAAGCTGAGAGTTGCAAACGACACAACTTATATATAAATGAGAGAAGGTGGGGCTTGAAACACTTTATCATCCCTGTCACACTGTTTGACTCTATGCAGGCATCACTTTGGATACATTTTTTAAAATTAATTAATTAATTTTAATTTTTGGCTGCATCGGGTCTTCATTGCTGCGTGTAGGCTTTCTCTAGTAGCGGCAAGTGGAGGCTACTCTTCGTTGCCGTGCACGGGCTTCTCATTGCAGTGTCTTTTCTTGTTGCAGAGCACAGGTTCTAGGTGCACGGGCTTCAGTAGTTGTGGCACGCAGGCTCAGTAGTTGTGGTGCACGGGCTTAGTTGCCCCGCGGCATGTGGGATCTTCCCGGACCAGGGATCGAACCCGTGTCCCCTGCGTTGGTAGGCAGATTCTTAACCACTGAGCTACCAGGGAAGTCCCTGGATACATTTTTAAATAGTTCAAGAACAGAAGGGAAACGATGTGTAATGAGAGTAGATTTCATACACTGAAGCCCAGGGGATAAGGAAGTGGAGGGGACCTTAGAATTCCCTAGCCAGTGGAGCTTGGAGTGAAACTGGAGCAGAGGTGGGTGTGATGGGCAAGCAACAGGGTGGGCTTTGGCACCAAGCGAATAGTGAGCAGAGTGAAGACAAAAAAATGTCCCAGACACTTGGGAGGAAGTGTAAGAAAACCTGCCCCCAAATGATGTGCAGCTCAGTACAGGTGCCTCAAAGCTCTTTCCCCCAAAGCACCCCAGCCTCCCCGCACCCCTGGGACCTGGCTGGAGGAACCAGGTGCCGTCAGGATAATTTAAGTTGTGTGGAAGCTCTACCCTTATTTTAGAGAATGGGAAATTTTTTGTAAAGTGCTTTCATAGGTTTACCCTGACTTAGGTCTCCAACTGAATCTTCCCTTAAGATTTAAAGTTTCTCCACTGCAAACTCACTCACAAAGGGGTTTTCCAAAACATGTTGTTCCTCACACTTTCGTTCTGTGCTCGTGTTCCTACCGCTGGCATTCCTTCTTCTCCTCTGCCTCCACCTCCATCTGGCCAACTGGGCCTCACTGTTACGACTTCTCAGACATCATCTTCCTCCAGGAAGCCTTCCTGGACTTCTTCATGGTGTTCTGCTCCCCAACCAAGGTGGATAAGACGGTTTTCCTCTGCGTTCCCAGAGTGTGTTGTGTATAGTCCTACCTTTACACTTAGCCCATGGGAGTGGAATTATCCACTGGCCATCTGCCATCACTGTACCATCTCCCCAACAGAACTGTGCATTTCTGAGCTTAGGAGCCTTATTTGATTATCTCTGTATCCCTACCAGCACCAGCAGCAAATGGACTAGCCCAGAAGGCAGCAATCACAGGAGGTAGTTGGTTAAGACCTGAAGGATGAAACTTGCCCCCTAAATACAGAGTGAATCAGAAAAGGGGCTTCTTGAGGCAAAGGGCTTGGCAAGCAGAGGCCTGGCGAGGTTGACCAGCCACCTGGCGCCCCTGCACAGGTATGAGCTGCACAACTTTGCACAATGTCAGTGCTCGCCAGCTGTGTGACCTTGGGTACAGACTCTCAAGCTTCTCATCAGTGAAGTGAGAACAGTAAGCCCCACTTGGTTAGGTGGTTTGGAAGATATCGGGAGTCCTGCGCGAAAAACGCTTGGCTAGGTGCCTGGCACAGAGTAAGAGCCCACAACTGGTAGAAGTTATTGTGATTATTGTTTATAAGAAAATATCAGGGGGGCGCTGGAGGCTTTTAAGCTATATAATGACATTTTTTGCGATTGACAAAGGTTGCTGGGCAGCCAGCAGGGTGGATGAATTGAATGAGAAGAAAAGTAGAGGCAGAGAAAGGAATTGGGAGGCTTTCACCAATGGCTCGAAGACAAGTTAGAGGGCCCGAGTCAAAGCAGAGCAGAAACAAGGGCTACAGCCACACAAAAACATGTTTGCTGAACATCCTCTGGCCTCTCTCCTGCTCTGCAAACCTGCCTACCTGCAGAGCCTCACAAAGAAATCGTCAGGAACCTGTGCAGAAAGGTCCGTTCCGAGGACGGTGCGAAAGCAATTCAGCATGTAACAGTGCATTAAAATAGCAGAGCTGGTGGGAGGAGAGGAAAAACACTGTAACCTTCCCCAGGGGACCCAGAAGGCCCTAACACGCATCCATAATCCCCCGGAAACTTCTGCAATCCAAACGTCCAAACGAGAAGGTTTAAATGAGAATGAAACCCCATACGATGCACACGTGCTCACACACATGCGTATGTGTTTTTGAGGCGGGTGCCAGACTCGGAGAGCCCGGGCCAGCTGAGGAATGTCTTCCAGACCCAGAGAACCAGAGCTCCCATCCGATGGAGCGCAGGCGGGGAGCAGGGAGTGGAGCGGTAGAGGAGGGGCCCTGGGCCTGATGGCCTCTCTCTAGATATTAAGCTCAGGAGCTCATTCCAGATTGGAAACACATGCGCTGCGAGGCAAGGCAGGAACCAGAAATCAACAACACATAAAAATATTTCCTTCCAAGACACTTTCCCTCCACGATCTCGCCCCTCCTCCCAGGCTTTACTTCCCATCTTTATGGGCAATGGGGCTTGCTGGGGAGGTACAGGCTCTTGTGCCCCATAAATAATAATATGAGGAGAGGCTTTACATATGGTTTGTGTCTCTATTTCTGAGTCATTCAGAATGCACCTGAAGTTGTAACAGCCAAGGGAGAGATTTCCAATGGCACATAAAGCCTGCTTTGAGAAACGTGTCAAAAGGGCTTCTCTGTTTTACCTCAGTGTTTTGTTTTGCTTTTTCCTATTAGTGCCATATGGTGGTGGCACCATCGCCACACCTGTAGTTAGAACTTGGAGGGAAATTCACCTCCAAAAGCATGTCCCAGAGCAAAAGTGTCTTTTGATCAAGGACTTTCTACCCAGGGCCCACAGATGGTGCCAAGGGATTCCTGAGCATCCCCACTCTCCAAAATGTTGTGTTGTGACGGTTTGCCTCTGTGTGCACACATGGATTTTTCTAAGGAGAAAGCCCACAGACTGTTGTCAAATTCTCAACAGGATCCATTACCAAAAGTGCTTAGAAATTAGTGACTTAGCTGTTACCCAGCCCAGTGACCCCCATTCTCATCTGAAGTTTGAATCCTCTCCTTATAGTTTCATTCATGCAATAATCCAATTTATGCTTGAACACCTCCAGTGATGAACACCTGACCAAGCAGTCTAATAATTGAGAACAGAGGCTTTGGAGCTGGGGCTCCAAAGCAGGTGTTCAGAGCCTGGTGCTGTCCCTTTCTAACTTTGTGACTTTGGGTCAGTAGTTCAGCCTAGCTCATCTTCACTTTTATCATCTATATATGTATATGGATCGTAACACGTCTTGGGTATTTTTGAGATTAAATGAAACAATGTATGCAAAATTTGTAGCGCAGCACATGGGAATGTAGTACGTGGACAGAAAGTGTCATTGCTGTAGCTATCGTCCTCATCTCTTTTTTTTAATATGATTTTTTTATTTGCTGTTTTTTAAAATTATAGTTGATTTACAATGTTGTGTTAATTTCTGCTGTACAGCAAAGTGACTCAGTTATACATATATATATTCTTTTTCATTATGGTTTATCCCAGGATATTGAATATAGTTCGCTGTGTTATACATTAGGACCTTGTTGTTTATCCATTCTCTATATAACAGTTTGCATCTGCTAATCCCAAACTATCATCCTTATCTTTATCATCATTGCTATTAGTATAGAGACAACTCATTACCATTCTGAAAGAAATGGTAATCCTTTCTGGTTTTCTTCCTTAACAAAATTCTTCTTCCTTATGTTGAACCAAAATCTGCTTCCCTGCAGCTTCTGGTCATTGGCATTCCTTGACACTTGGCCACACAGAGCAAGAGATAGACCTCAAATGCAGGCTGTCCCGTCGTTCAAAGTAGAATCCCAGGAAAACTTGCCTTCTATAATAAGGCATTATAGTAGGACTCACTCAATAAAAAAAGGGAAATTAAAGTGAGAGAGCTTTAGACTCAAGATAACAAAGTGGTTTTTTTTCAATTTGTTTCATGAAGACATTTCGACAATAAAGCCTTAAGTGGATAGTTTTAAAACTTAAAACACCACTGAGCAAATCCAGTGTCTGGTTACACTTTCCTTTTACCCAAAAGATTTTGCCTGCTCTTCCTATGACTACTGAATGACCACCAGCACTGGCATTAACAGTGTTTCTTACAAATTCTTCTAACCCCTTATCTCCCTCTGTTACGATAAACGAAGGCACTCAAGCGAAGTCAGCATGTTACACACTACAGCTGATGGCCCCCCAGAGCAGAGCTAATTCCTGATCCTGACGCAATGATATTCCCGATTCTCTCATCTCCAGACAGATAATGGCTGTCCTGTTCTCCTTTGAGCTTTCAGCACTTACCACAGTGTCTGGCTCCTGTTAGGAACTTAAAAGATATTTGTAAAATGAACGAAGAATGAATGAATGAATGAATGAATGAATAAACTTATAAGCAGTAGTGGCTTGTGCAAAGTAAATCACGTTCCTTTATTAACCCATTATGTCATATCCAATTTGAGTTATAAAAATTTGTGTTTTTAGAGCTTTTATACTTAAAGTGCAATTGAGGACAGATTTTATATTTTCTCACTCCTGAAATCATTTCTTTTATTGGATAAACACACATATCTTCAAATCACTCCATATATTGTGTGCTTTTATATCCTTTCCGCCATCCTCATCCTTGCCTCGCAGACACTGAAGACTGATTACTCATAGGCCCTAGAGATGTCAGAATCTTAGCTTGGAACCTCGCCCAGCTATCCAGTGTTTGCCCACTGCCCTTCTCCTTGGCTTCATTATGACCTCTTGGGAGCTGGAGGTTTAAAGGAGAAGATAATATTGAAGAGACATGTTAGACCACTGAGCTCAGTTCTTCCTTATATTTAAGGGATCTTTAAGATTAGGTACATGGGGCTGTGTAGTAGCAGAAGTGAATCTTGTATGTGTCACCAAATCATGTGATTCAGAGAGAAGATCTTGTTCTCTAATCAGGGTGATTATCTAAGAGAGTAGATAAAGTCTACTGCCTTGTCTGCTGCCACCCTCACTCGGGCCAGGTAGCTGGCGAAGCCCCAGAAACCAGTCGCTTAAAAACAGCCTCCTATTAGTACCGACTATGTGTGAGGGAACAGATTGGGCCAAAAGTGCCTCTGCCTTCAACGAGCTAAAGAGAAAAAAAAATACTGAGACAATTTGAAAACAATACAGTGACACAAATAGACAATTGGCAGAAGAAATTTGCACACACAGAAATCTATTTAAAAGTTCAGCCTCGACGGCAAGCAAAGACATAAAGACGTTAAAAAAAATTAAAACTTCAGTGAGATGCCATTTTTTTTAATAATTAAAATCTGTCAAGATTGAAAAGAGAGAAGAGTGCCAGAGCTTGTGGACACACAGAGCCGGCATCCCCGCACGGCTGGTGGAAGGGAAGTAGATGAGGAGAGTCCTTCCAGAATGCAATTTGGCAGTCAATTGCAGAAACTTTAATAAGTACACCCTGGGACACAGCACTCCCACTTGTAGAAATAATATCCTTAGGAAATTATCAGAGACACACACAGAGATATATGTGCAAAAATATTCCTTGCAGCATAATTCATAATAAAAAGTAGGATACTTAAATACTGATGTTAGGAAATTTATTAAACTGCAATATATCCATATGATTGAATACTATGCCTAAAGTACTTCAGTGTCATAAATGAATTTTAACCACAAAAATGCTTGCAGTTTATTAAGTGCAAAAATGAAAGAAAAAGAAGCATTCACAGCAGACGGCTCGACAATACACAACCCTTCCGAGACGGTTAACTCCTAGCTTCTCTTAGATCTTAACTCATTCGTTTTCATCTCCTGAGTAGTCAGTGTCTCTATCTTATGCCCTCAAGGTTCCATGTGTCTCTCCTTCATCCTCTTCAACTATATAAACAGAACCAGACTTTGTGTTCATTTGTGTGACTCTTTGATTAATGTCTGACTCTCCAACTAGACTGCAGCTGAATGAGGGTAGGGCCTGTGCTCAGAGCATGTTTAAGTGCTCAATATATTTTGAAAGAAAGATGAATGATACCACTATTCTATAAAAATCCATACACCCCTACACACACAGAAAGGGGACTGGAGTAGTATCTGCACTATCACTATTTTTTTTTGGCAGAGACTTAGAATCTCTGCTTATTTTGTATATATTTTTTTATTTTTTGGCTGCACCCCACGGCTTGCAGGATCTTAGTTCCCCGACCAGGGATCAAACCTGCACCCTCGGCAGTGAAAGCACAGAGTCCTAACCACCGTCCACTACCACTATTTTTTTCAAATAAATTTATTTATTTATTTTTGGCTGCACTGGGTCTTCGTTGCTGCACGTGGGCTTTCTCTAGTTGCGGCGAGCGGGGGCTACTCTTCGTTGTGGTGCACGGGCTTCTCATTGTGGTGGCTTCTCTTGTTGCAGAGCATGGGCTCTAGGCACGCGGGCTTCAGTAGTTGTGGCACGTGGGTTCAGTAGTTGTGGCACACGGCCTTAGTTGCTCCGTGGCACGTGGGATCTTCCTGGACCAGGGCTCCAACCCGGGTCCCCTGCATTGGCAGGCAGATTCTTAACCTCTGCGCCACCCGGGAAGCCCCCAACTATCACTGTTTTGATAATGGAGTTTCTAGGACTAGAGGGACTTTGAATGATGTTTTCCTCTAAGCTTTCTGAATTGCGTACATCATGTTACTTTGGTCGTTTTTAAAATAATTATTGTTATAGAAACAAAGTTTGCAAATCAGTGTGGTGAGTGACATCTGTCTACAGACAAAATTTCTTGAGCCCTTGGGAATATCTGCTTCATTGGACACAGGAGGGGTGAGCAGGAGGGGCTGGGAATTGTATTGGGAGTAGCTAGTAGGAAAGAGATTGGGAGGAGAAAGGAGCAAACTTTTGATGGGAGCCGAGAAAGGCAGGGAAGACCAGGGTGGAGGGATCTGAGCTTCATGGGAAGGACACATGTACTGCTGTGCTCACTGCTGGGGGGAGAAGGAGTCAGGTCCGAAGTGGTGGGAGATGAGATGGGGAGGGAGATGATGGAGAGACTCTAGGTCAGGTTGGAGCCTGTGGTCCAAGAAGTCGCTGGGTTTGGTGATATGCCTGGTTTAGGTTTAAAGAGATCAATCTCATGGCTCTGTGGAGCGTGAACTGGCAAGGGAGAGGTCTGGAAACAGCAGGATCAGTGTTGAGGCTGTTTCTGCGATCTGGACAGAAGAGATGAGGGTCTGAAATAAAGCTATGGCTGTTGGGATGAACCAGAAAAAAATTGTTCAAGAACTACTGAGAAAAGAAAAACAGTGAGAATTGATAACTGAATCGGAGGGGGGAAGAGCCAAAGATAACATCAGATTTCTATCTTGAGTGACTTTATGGTTGTTGCCCCCAAGTGAGATAGAAAATTCCAGGTGTATTTCAGAGGAGGAAGAAGGGATCCACTTCGGACATGTTGAATTAGAAGCTTAGAAGAGAAGTCTGGGCTGGAAATTTAGACTTGAGAGTCATCCACACATAAGCGATGATGAAAAGCTTGTGGGTGGATAAGATCACCTGGGGAGAGCATTAGCCTAGGAAGAGGAGCTGATCAAGCGTGAGCACCCAGTTACAGGGTAGGCAGAAGGAAGGAAGATTTGTGAGGGAAAGAGGAGGTGTGTTCGGACACGTGGCGCAAAAAAGCCAAGGGAAGAGGGATCTTGAAGAGGAAAGAGTGATGCGATGAGCAGATGCTGCAGAGTTCCAGTAAATTAGGACTGAAAGAGCCCAGAAAAGAGTTGCAAGTGAGAAGGTGAGCAGTGACCAAGGAAGAGCAATTGCAGTCGAACGTACACAGAAGCCAGACTGCCAGAGGTTTGAGAAAACGAATGGATTATGCAGAATGAGCCTGTGAACATAGATCACTTTCCCCAAAAGTTAGTAAAAAGAGAGGGTCGCTGGGAGGACAGAGTGAAGAAGGGGGAGAGATTTGAAGTCAAAATGCGGGGGCGTTGAAAATAAAGGAGAAAGAAATGACAGAGGACAAAGTCCCAAAGGAGTCAGGAGGGAACAAGGCAAGGACACAGCGCATGGGTTAGCCTGCGCGGAAGAAGGGATGCCTCACCTCCGTGCCCTACACCGCTGTGATCAGTGTGGGAGATTTATTTGTATCGCAATTGCTTATCCGCACTGTAATCGCCAATATCTGCCCGGCATAATGCTGAGTGAGAAGGTTTGGAAGGGTGGCTGAGAGCTCCTTACAGCTTCCTGTAAATAAGAAGTGAGAGACGGAGCACAGTGACAGGCCGGTGCAAAAGAAGGGTGGCGTGTTTCCTGGAACATGCTAGAGCTTTTCAAGACCATGTACGAGAGCTCAGTAGGGGCAGTAAACATTCCAACAGCAACCTGGTGCTGAAGAAAGACAATGAAAAGCATGATAACTGGGGATTCCTTTGTACACACTGAAGCTTTGTTTGCCTCATGTAGTCACTTCCCTTAGTTGTTTGCTGGCATTATACTTTTTTTTTTTTTTGAGCCTCTTAATTTAAAGGTGTGCCAAGAACACAGAAAGGTTGAAAAAGCACTGCCTTGTCCTCCAAGGCTGAAGGAAAGGAAAGGAAGACAGGTATGGGTACAGGTGAGTTTATAGACTATTGAGGACTTTTTCTAAACTCTGATGGGGAGAGCTGAATAATTCAGCTCCTTGACAAACCTAACGTTTCCATGTAAATCCCCTAAATATAAAGGTTATTTCAATGATAACAAGGACAGGGACCTCTTAACCATTCATGCATGAACCCTCACCATTATGCCTCAACCCAAGTTCATAATGACTTGCCCAGATGAAACATAGTTTTTTACCTTCTTTTAATTCCTAGTATGCATATATTCTATGCAAAACAGCTCAGTTCTTAAAATATATTCTGTTTTCAACAGACATTTATCAAGTACTTCCTGTTTTCCAGCATTTGACTTTGGTTGGGGGTAGGTGTAAGAAACAGAGAAATGAAAGGCATTTCTGCATTTTTAAGGAAAACTTCTACGAGGTTATTGTGCCACTGCAATCATTTATACAATGATCCTTGCAACAAAAGTATTGATTCTAGAAAAAGTTTATTTCTTATTCATTAAATCGTCAGTTCTTTATTAAAAATGCTAAGATGTAGGCTCAACTCCAACACTGTAGTCTAAACCCTAGTATCTTCCAGCTCCATGACCACTCTCTTTCCCTACCACACGTTACCTGCCTCCTTTATTATTTAGGAATAATATCTAAACAAATGTATTTTTTTATTTCCATTAAATTATGGCGCTCTTAAGCTGTCCACTTATAGAATCAATCATATCTACTGGAACAAAGAAGCTGTTACTCAGCAATGAGTATAAAAGATGACTTTCTTGGGTTCTCACAGCTGGACAATAGACTTTGCTGAAAGAGAAAGGAAACTCTTCAATTCTGAAAGCTCCCTTTAAGTATCCAGAGCTACCTGTGGTCGGCTCAGATCGTAGAGGTTTACAGAGAGTCTTAGCGTGGAGAGTCAGAGACATCTAAACAGTCTACCCCTCGGGCTAATCCCCTTAGGAATCCAGTGCCTCCTGACATCTGGACCTCAGGGCGGGGCCATCAAATGGACACCGCAGGATGGGCCCCACTTCCCACTGTAATTCTAGGATGTGACTGCCTCACTGCGCGCCCCAAGACAACACGGGACGCTCACAACAGAGTTGAAATGCAGCATGACGTGTTTGTTTAGAAGAAGACGAGATGTTCTCTATCCCTTCCTTACCCCAGGATTCTCCATACCTATGCTTGCTGGTGCAGGAGAGCCTCAGAATTTCTAGTGAGCTCCCAGTGAAGAATGTGTACCGTAGCTGCTCTCAAAGGCTTCTCTTATCGAGGCTCTTCTCTGCCTCAAGTATCCTGAATTATTTCTCATTGGTCACGGTTTTCTCAACACTTAACCATCCCACTCCCTTTGACTGCAGTCCTCTGGTTGTCAGGGTCCCTCTTCGTGCAGAATTAATCTGATTTTTTAGGTGGACCTAAACCACGTGACCAGCACCACGGACAATGGTGTACCATCTCCCCTGCTCTGGATATGAATCCTGCTTTTAATGCCACCTAAGAATCCACCCTCTCTGATTCATTATTTCACAATGTGATCTTATCTTAAGAGCAGTCAACCAAGCTTTTTCAAACCAGTTCTGTACCACCTTGTATTTATATAATTTATTTTTAACCTTAAGTGAGGCCTGGACATTTTACCCAGTTGAATTTCATCTTACTGATTTTGGCCCATAATGTCAGTCTTTTGAGATTATTCTGAAATGCCGCCCAGTTCTGGTCATCTCTTATTCAACATTTTTATCAGCCAATTATATGAAGACATAAAAGATATACATATCAAGCTTGTGGGTAACACAGGAAGTCCTGTATCCCTGGAGACCTCCCTTTGGAATGGCTCTGAAGCATTAATCAGCACATAAAAGAACAAGACATCGCCTCCCTTACAAAAACATAACACAAAGCTTGCCAAGCTTTTTAGAGAAAAGCTCCAGAAATGTGTCTGGCTGAGGATGCAGGCTTCCCTAACTCTTTAGTTCAGAGCTCAGGGGATCAAGTCAGACAGGCCTGTATTGGGGTCCCAGCTGTGGGAGAGTTACTCTGTTTTTCTAAGGCTCAATTTTCTTACTTGAAAATGGAGGTCATGAAAGCAAGCACCTAATCATTTAGCTATGACTACCTAGTAACCACTGCCTCTCCAAGCCATTCTCATATCCCCACACTCAAAACACACTGTGACTCACTCCACCTGGAGAGACCCTTTCCCACACACAGGGAGGTATCTTCACCCACTACAGGTCTAAGTCCAACCGTGCTTCCACCATACAGAAATCAAAATACACCCTCAAGATTCAGCCTACTCACCGGTTACAGGAAGGTCCTTTCTCACGTACTCCTTGGCCAACAGTCAACCATATAATGGTGTTCAACCATTACAAATTCGCTTGCTAATAGTTCTAAATGTTCAGTAAATACTTATTTCCTTTTTCAAGGATTCCTCTCTCACCAGGAGCAAGAGCAGGCAGAGCTAGCGGTGGTGAGAGGGTTCAAATCATAGCTGCGTCAATTACTAGCGCTGTGACCTTGCAGGGATTACTTATTCTGTGCCTGAATTTCTTCATCTGTAAAGTGTGGTTAATAGTAAAATCCACCTCTTAGGCTTGTCATGAGGTTTATGGGTGAACATACATATATAAAGGTCTTAGAATGGAGACTGACATATTTATTTCTTGATACCTCTCTACTCGTCTGTTCTCTTAAAATGTAAACCTTCCTTCCTTCTTTATTTTGTGTTGCCACTTTCCAGCCAGCCCCAGAAGTTAGCACCAAGAAGTCTCCCTCACTTAAGTTCTTTCACTTAATTCCCTCTTGACTGATTACTTCCTTATGATTTTCACACACCATTTAAAGTTTAGGGTTACCACCATATTTCTCCTATTTACATACGCCATTGATTATAAAATAAATCATCAATTTTAAGTAGCTTTTCAGAGAGGAAAATTTAAAAATCACGACCACAATAAATATATGCGCTTTGTCTACATCTAATTTCCAAAACCTAAATAAACACATATGTTTTTAAATGACTGTAGTTAATAATAATGTATTGTACATTTCAAAGTTGCTAAGAGAGCAGATCTTAAAAGTTCTCACCACAAGAAAAAAATACTGTAACTGTATGTGGTGATGGCTGTTAACTAGATTTATGGTGGTGATCATTTCACAATATATTCATATATTGAATCAGTATGTTGTGCATCTGAAACTAATATCATGTTATAGGTCAATTACATCTCAATTTTTTAAGTGAATATTAATATGTTGGATTTGTATATATGACAAGTGAGGGGTGGAGGGGATAAGAGAATCCTCTCACATATGGACCACAAAGCTCAGCTGGCCATCTCGCAAAGACCTGGGATATCATTGGTTATAAAGAAGAACCAAGCAAAAGAATATGGATGATTTAGTATGAACAATTGTTTCTGGGAAAATACAAGTTAAAATATATCTACTCATCATATAACATTATTGCTGTCTTTTAAGTGGTGGCAAATGGTTTCTTTTGTGATTTTTGGTGGTAAAATAAACATAACATAAAATTTACCATTTTAATCATTTTTAATGTACAATTCAGGGGATTAAGAATATTCATGATGTCGTGCAACCATCACCACTATTCATTTCCAGAGCTTTTTCATCATCCCAAACAGAAACTACTACTACTCTACTTTCTGTCTCTATGAATTTGCCTATTCTAAATACTCATGTAAGTGGAATCATACAATACTTTTCCTCTGTGTCTAGCTTATTTCACTTAGCACATTTTCTAGGTTCAACCATGTTGTACCATGTATCAAAATTTCATTCCATTTTAAGGCTGAAAATTCCACTGTGCTTATGTATGACACATTCACTGGTAATAAACATTTGTGTTGTTGCTGCCTCTTGACTACTGTGATAAAGTTTTATTGAAAATTAGTGAACAAGTATCTGTTTGGGTCACTGCTTTCAATAACTTTGGGTACATAGAAGTGGAATTTCTGAATCATGTGGTAATTCTATGTTTAACTTTTTGAGAAACCACAGAAGAGTTTTCCACAGCAGCTGCAACATTTTACATTCCCATCAGCAATGCAAAAGGGTTTAAATTTTTCCACATCCTCGACAACACTTATTTTCCTTTTTTGCCTTTTTTACAATAGTCATCCTAAGCAATATGAAGTAGAATTTAATTGTTGGTTTTGGTTTGCATTTTCTTAATGGTTAGTGGTGTGGAGCATCTTTTCAGGTGCTCATTGACCTTTTGTATGTCTTCTTTGGAGAAATATCTATTCAAGCCCTTTGTCCATATTTGAATTGGGTGTTTTGCTGTCATTATTGAGTTGTAGGAGCTCTTTATATATTCTAGATATTATCTCTTATCAAATATACAATTTCCAAATATTTTCTTCCATTCTGTGGTCTGCTTTTGCACTCTCTTGACAGTGTCCCTTGATGCCCCAAAGTTAATTTTTATGAATTCGAATTTATCTCTTTTCCTTTTGTTATCTGTGCTTTTGCTGTCACACCCAAAAAATCATTGTCAAATTCAATGTCCTGAAGTTTTCCCCTGTATTTCATAGCTTCATAGTTTCAGTTCTTATGTTTAGGTCTTTATTCCATTTTGAGTTAATGTTTGTATGTGGTATTAGGGATGGATCCAACTTCATCTTTTGCCTGTAGATATCTAATTCTCTCAGTACCAGTTGTACTGAGAACTGTCCTTTCCCCATTAAATGTTCCTCCAAATTTGTTCTTTTTTTTCAAGATTGTTTTGGCTACCTGGGGTCTCTTGAGAGTCCATATGAATTTTGAGATGAATTTTTCTATCTCTGCAGAACATATTGTTGGGATTTTCATAGGGATTGCCATAAATTTGAAGGTCACTTTGGGTACTATTGTCATCTGAACAATATTACATCTTCCAATTCATGAATACAGGCTGCCTCTTTACCTATTTATATCTTCTTTCATTGTTTTCAGTAATGTTTTTTAATTTTCAAGTTTACAAGTCTTTTGCTTCCTCAATTAAATTTATTCCTATGTATTTTATGTACTTTAGATGCGATTGTAAATGGAATTGTTTTCCTGATTTCCTTTTCAAATTGCTCATTGCTAGTGTATAAAAAGGCAACTGATTTCTGTATCTTGATTTTGTATCCCACTGTTTGTTGAATGTGTTTATTAGCTCTAACAGTTTTGTGTGTGGGGGGAATCTTAGGGTTTTCTATATATAAAAATCATATCACCTGCAAACAGAAATACTTCTATGTCTTCCTTTCTAATTTAGATGCCTTTTGTTTCTTTTTCTTGCCTAATTGCTCTAACTTCCAATACTGTGTTGAGTAGAAGTGATGAAAGCAGGTATTCATGTCTTGTTCCTGATTTTTTTAAAAATTATCACTTTCGGGGCTTCCCTGGTGGTGCAGTGGTTGAGAATCTGCCTGCTAATGCAGGGGACACGGGTTCGAGCCCTGGTCTGGGAGGATCCCACATGCCGCGGAGCGGCTGGGCCCGTGAGCCACAACTGCTGAGCCTGCGCGTCTGGAGCCTGTGCCCCGCAGCGGGAGGGGCCGCGATAGTGAGAGGCCCGCGCACCGCGATGAAGAGCGGTCCCCGCACCGCGACGAAGAGTGGCCCCCACTTGCCGCAACTAGAGAAAGCCCTCGCACGAACCGAAGACCCAGCACAGCCAAAAATAAATAAATAAAATTTAAAAAAAAAAAAAAAAAATTATCACTTTCATCATTGAGTATATCAGCTGTTGGTTTTTCATAGGTGGCCTTAACACCTTGAGGAAGTTTCCTTCTATTCTTAGTTTATGGAGTATTTTTTTTACCATGAAAGGGTATTGAATATTGTCAAATGGTCTTCTGCATCAATTGAGGTGATTATGTGTTTTATTTCTTTATTCTATTACTGTGATATATTACATTGATTAATTACCTTATGTGGAAACAGCCTTGCATTCCAGAAATAAAACTCACTTGGTCATATTGTATAATCCTTTTAATATGCTGCTGAATCTGGTTTGCTAGTATTTTCTTGAGAATTTTTCCAGCAATATTCATGAGGGATATTGGTCTGTAGTTTTCTTTTACTGTATTGTCTCTGTCTGGCTCTGGTATCAAGTTAATACTGGCCTCATAGAAAGAGCTAAAACGTGTGCCCTCCTCTTCAGTTTTTTGGAAGAGTTTGAGGATTGGTGGTCATTCTTCTCTACATGTTTGGTAGAATTTACCAGTGAAGCCATTCTTCGGGCTTTTCTTTGTTCAGAGGTTTTTAATTACTAATTCAATCACCTTACTAGTCGTATTTTATATTTCTTCAAGAATCATTGTTAGTAGATTGTGTTTCTTGGAATTTGTCCATTTCATCTAGATTACCCAACTTGTTGGTTTACAAATGTTCATAGCATTCTCTTAAAATCTTTTTTATTTCTGTAAAGTTAGTAGTAGTAGCCCCACTTTCATTCCTGATTTTAGCTATTTGAGTATCCTCTCTTCTGTTCTTAGTCAGTCTAACTAAAGGTTTGTCAACTTTGTTGACCTTTTCAAAGAAACAACTCTTGGTTTCATTAAATTTCTCTATGGTTTTTCTTGGCTCTATTTTATTTATCTCTGTTCCAATTTTTATCAATTGCTTCCTTCTGTTCGCTTTAGGTTTAGATTGCTCTTTTTCTAGTTTTTTAAGTCATAAAGTTAAGTTATTGATTTGAGATCTTATTTTTTTAATGGATGCATTTATAGATATAATTTCCCTCTTAGCACTCTCTTTAAAGTATTCCAGAAGTTTTGTATGTTGTGTTTTCATTTCATTTGTTTCAAGGTGTTTTCTAATTTCCCTGTGATTTCTTCTTTGACCCATTGATGGTTTAAGGCTATGTTGTTTAATTTCTACATGTTTGTGAATTTTCCAATTTTCCTCCTGTTACTCATTTTTAGCTTCAGCCCATTGTGATCAGAAAAGATACTTTGTATGATTTAAGTTTTTCACTTTATTAAGACTTGTTTTGTGACCTAACATACGATCTATCATGGAGAATGTTCCATGTACACTTGAGAAAATATGTATTCTGCTATTATTGGGTGATGTGTTCTATATGTGTCTGCTAGGTCTAATTGGCTTACAGTGTTCTTCACATGCTCTATTTCCTTATTGATCTTCTATCTGGTTGTTTTATCCATTATTGAAAGTGGGGGTATTGAAGTCTCTATTATTGTAGAGCTGTCCATTTCTCTCTTCAGTTCTGTCAATGTTTGCTTAATATATTTGGGGGATCTGATGTTTGGTGCATGTATGCTTATAATTGTTAGATTTTCCTGATAAATTGATGCTTTTATTAACATACATTGTCTTTCTTTGTCTCTTGTAACAGTTTTTGATTTAAAGTATATTCTTTCTGATATTAATGTAGGCACTCCAGCTCTCTGCTGGTGATTCTTCACATGGAATATTTTTTTTTTCCATTCTTTCACTTTCAATCTATTTGTGTCTTTAGATGTAAAGTGAGTCTCTTATAGACAGCCTATAGTTAGATCATATGTTTTAATCCATTCTTTCAATCTGTGCCTTTTTGGTTGGGGAGTATAATCCATCTATATTTAAGGTAATTACTGATAAGGAATGACTTACTTCTGACATTTTGCCATTTGTTTTCTGTCCCTCATTTGCTTCATTATTGTTTTCTGTTCTGTTTAGTTGATTTTTTGTAGTGACACATTTTGATCCCTTTCTTGTTTCTTTTTGTGTATATTCTATAGATATTTTCATTGTGGTTACTATTGGGATTACTTATAATATCCTAAAATTGTAATAATCTCATTTGAATTGGTACCAGCTTAACTTCAATGGCATATTAAAACTCTAATCCTATACAGCTCTGCCCCCCACTTCATGTTAGTAACACCACAAATTACATCTGTATACATTGCCCAATAACATAAGTTTATAATTCTTTTTTATACGTTTGCTTTACAAATGTTGTAGAAAATTTAAAGTGGAGTTAAAAACCAAAATTGCAATAATACTGGCTTTTATGTTCATCCATGTATTTAACTTTACAGGAGATTGTTATTTCTTTCTATAGCTTCAAATTGTTGTCTAGTGTCCTTTCATTTCAACCTGAAGAACTCCCTTTAGCAGATCTAGTTATAATAAAACCCCTTAGCTTTTGCTTATCTAGAAACATCGTAATTTATATCTCATTTTTGGAGGACATTTTTGTCAGATACAGAATTCATAACTGCAATATGTTTTCTTTCAGCAATTGAAATATATCATCCCACTATATCCTGCCTCCAAAGTTTCTGATGAGAAATTGGGTAATAAACCTACAATATTAAGGATCCCTTTTACATGACAAGTTGTTTACCTCTTTCTGCTTTCAAGTTTCTCTCTTCTGAAATTTCAACAATTTTATTAGAATGTGTCTCAGAGTGGGTCGCTGAGTTTACCCTACTTGGAGTTAGTTGAGCTTCTTGCATTCGTAGATTTACGTCTTTCATCAAATTTGACACTTTTCAGCCATTATTTCTTCAAATAATCTTTCTGTTTCTTTCTCTTCTCCTACTGGGACCCCATAATGTTATGTTGATTTGCTTGATAGTTCCCAATCCTTTATGCTTTGTTCACTTTTCTTTGTTCCTATTTCTTTCTGATCCTCAGACTGGATCATTTTAATCATCCTATCTTCTGCATTGGTTCTTCTGCATGCTCAAACCTGCCGTTGAACCCCCTCATGAATTTTTCACTTTTTTTCCCTTTATTCTTTTAATTTATTAAAGTATAGTTGACTTACAATATTTATATTAGTTTCAGGTGTACAACATAGTGATTCAGTTTTTTTATAGGTTACACATCATACAAAGTTCATATAAGATATTGACTATATTCCCTGTGCTATACGTCACATCCCTGTGACTTATTTACTTTATAACTGGCAGTTTGTACCTCTTAATCCTCTTCACCTATTTTGCCGCTCCCCACACCTCTCTCCCCTGTGGTAACCACTAGTTTGTTCTTCGTATCTGTGAGTCTGTTTCTGTTTTACTATATTTGTTCATTTGTTTTGTTTTTCACATTCCACATATAAGTGAAATCATATAGTATTTGTCTTTCTCTGTCTGACTTATTTCACTTAACATAATACCCTCTAGGTCTACCCATGTTTTCACAAATAACAAGATTTCATTCTTTTTTATGGCTCATCTATCTTTCCTTTTTATAGCTGATCACACCTTCTTTATCCATTTACCTGTCAATGGGCACTTTGGTTTCTTCAATATCTTGGCTATTGTAAATACTGCTGCTATGAACATTCTGGTGCGTATATCTTTTTGAATTAGTGTTTTTGTTTTCTTCAGATAATTACCCAGGAATGGAATTGCTGGATCATGTAGTAGTTCTATTTTTAATTTTTTGAGGAACCTCCATACTGTTTTCCACAGTGGCTGCATCAATTTACATTCCCACCAACAGTGCAAGAGGGTTCCCTTTTCTCCACATCCTCAACAACACTTGTTATTTTTTGTCTTTTTAACAATAGCCATTCTGACAAGTGTGAAATGATATCTCATTTTGGTTTTGATTTGCATTTCCCTGGGAGTGAGCAAGTCTGTGTGTGAGCCTTTAAGAGTGAAGTCTTGATTCCTACAGCCCTCCAGTAAGCCCCACTGTTTTTCAAAACCAGCCAAGGGGGCTTGTCTTCCTAGTGCCAGATCCTGGGGCTGGGGTGCCCAATGTGGGGCTCAAACCCCTACTCCTTAGGGAGGATCCCCAAGCTTGTGATAGCCACCTCCTCTTCTGGTTGCCCACCAGGGGTGTGGGTCCCAACAAGATCACTTCTCTTCCCTTCCTACCAGTCACAGTGTGGGTTTTTCTTTATACCCTTGGTTGTAGAAAAGCTGTTCTGCTAGTCTTAAGGTTGTTCTCAGAGAGTTTTTCTATATGTGTTTGTAGTTTCGGTGTATTTGTAGGACGAGATGAGCTCGGGGTCTTCCTAGTCCACCATCTCCCATATGCTTTTTCTTTATCCCCCCCAGTGTATTTTTTACTTAAGCTATGATAGTTTTCAGCTGCAGAACTTCTGTTTAGTTCCCTTATATAATTTCTATCTCTGACTTCCCTGGCGGTGCAGTGGTTAAGAATCTGCCTGCCATGCAGGGGACCCGGGTTCGAGCCCTGGTGCAGGAAGATCCCACATGCTGCAGAGCAACTAAGCCCGTGTGCCACAACTACTGAGCCTGTGCTCTAGAGCCCACGAGCCACAACTACTGAAGCCCACGTGCCTAGAGCCCATGCTCCATAACAAGAGAAGTCACCACAATGAGAAGCCCGCACACAACAACGAAGAGTAGCCCCCACTCACCACAACTAGAGAAAGCCCACATGCAGCAACGAAGACCCAACGCAGTCAAAAATAAATAAATAAATAAATTTATTTTTAAAAATTTCTCTCTCTTTTTTTTTGTATTCTCATTTTGTTTTCCTGATTTCCTTTAGTTTTTGTTCATGTTTTAGCTCTTTAGCTCTTTGAGCATATTTGACAATTAATCTTTTTATCATGGGTGTGTATTTGTCTTCAGTTCAACTTTAAGCTCCTTAAAAAACAGTGACTATGTCATTTTTCCATACTTAATGGAATCCTGTGTCCTTAGATCATACAATGGAAAAAAAAGATGTGCCCTGTTGAATCCTGAGCTCAAATCTCATCTCCTGCTCTATGATTCTGTACAATTCCCTTAACCTCAACCTCTCTGCTTCCCAGCTTCCTCAATAAGTTGGTCAGGATAATGACTGAAAGAGTGGATATGGAAATGCCTGTACATAATGGGCACTCAGGAAATGACATTTATTGCATGCAATCTGTGGTAGTGAAGAAATTCTTGTCCAAATGGTACATATCTGTTCATCTTTCTAGTTAACTGTTTCCTGTATGTCAAGGTTTGAGATCACCAAACCCAGGCTAACCAAAACTCATATATCTGTTTTTGAGTCCAGCCCAGTATTGTTTTGGCATTACCACTTATATTTTCGAGTTGCCTCTGCTCTGAGCCTACTTCTGCATTCCATCCTGTCTACTTGAAAGTCAGATTGGGGAAACCTCAGCTCCATGGACAACAGATAATTTACTTTAGGACACTCAGACCTTCTCTACCTCCTAAGAGTCCAGCTCCCAAGCACAGTGGATTCAGCCTAGGGGAAGAAAGTAAAACCACCACATGCATCCTTCTTTGAAACACTTGTGATTCTTGAATCACAGCTCTTTATCCATGTATATTTGTGTATATGTACCTATGTATATTCTTAACCATACCTCAAGATTGATTTGGCCAACTCTAGTGATAGGAAAGGAAATGGTTAGCTCCCCCTTTCCCTGTGTATGTTTGGAACCAAATTAAAAGGCAAGATAACAATACCAATTTTCCTACCAAAGTAACTTTTGGGAAACATGGCTTAGATGTGCAGCAACAATGGGCTCCCCCACACTGAACTCTGAAATTCACCAGACTTAACCACCCAGCCACGGCAGCCCTAGACCAGGTATGCCTCACCTGCAGGAGCAGAACCCACCCTCTCAAGTCTCTGCTGTAGAAAGCGAGGATAAGGCGAGTGCACCGGCAGATGCAGGAAGCACGCGGAGAAAGGGGGCTGCATTATCCATGCCCAGCTCCTGACCCCCAGTTTGCCAATCAGAATAATCACTTCTCATTCAAGTACACCTTGATTTACAAATCTTCTGGGATTTTTTTAACGAGTTTTTTTTTTTTTAACAGAAACAGTCTGGACAAGGAGGGAGCCTTCCCAGGTGGAAGGATCAGAGGCTGCCACTACAGAGAGATGGAAGGCTATGACCCAGCTTTCCAAGGGAAGAAAGGATGGAGATGCCGTTCTTGCCCTGAAGCAACAGGAAGGAAAACCACAGCCTGGCATGTGTGCCCGCTCCTCCCCTTCCACGGCTGCCCCAGTAACAGCTTCTGACAACAGAATGTGGTTGGAATGCACACTTGTGTGAAATTACTGCTCCTGCCTGGGATAAGATAAAAAGCATTTCTCTTGTGTGAGTTACTGAGTAATAAATGGATCATAGGTGGTGGTGCAGGATGGCTCAGGAGCTAAATTGCCAGGGGTTGGACCTCAGCTGCATATCCTTGGACCAATTACTTAACCTCCTGATGCCTCAGTTTCTTCACCTATAATACAGTGACTTACAGTACTGCCTACCTCATAGGGTTGTTTTGAGGCTTAAGTAAGTTAATATATCTAAAGGACTTAGAATAGTATCTCTGAGTGCTCCATAATTGTTAGCTATTATCATTACCTTATTCTCAATTGTCTTCACTAAAGACAAGATGAAGAGACATGAACTGTTCAGAAACTGGCTTGCCATCCAGAAACACACTCTCCTAAATTTATATTGCTCTTTTTATAACCCTAACCTTCTCTAGTTTGGGTTGAACTGTTATAATAGACTCTGATATATCAGGGAGCATTCACAAGAACATCATGGAGATTTGACAGTGGAAGGGGAGACGTGATTTCAGCATCCCCCTGCTAAGTGTTGATGGGTCATTCTAATTCTCATTTTCTCTGCTTTCTGAACGGCTGTCTCTGTACCCACCAACCAAAGTCACAGCTCACCCTGCCCCACATGTGAGGGTTGGTGGATGTACAGTTTACAAGCTTCTAAAGCCAAGGGCGTTTCTCCCCACCCATAGGTCCCATTACTGCAGAATAGACTGTGGGCTTGGAGATGGGATGAGATGGAAGCCGGGAGTGTACTTGGTGCTCTAAGGGCTGGTGCTGGACTGTTGGCAGGAATCGCATTACCTGCACCTTACGAGAGGCCTGGGAGGACAACAGCGCCGGGCAGGAGAGAGCAAACCTGTCCCACGTGAGGGATCAGGGAGCCAGATGGCAGGTCAGGCCAGCACCAAAGCAGGGCCAGAGGAGTGCAAAGGAGCTGAGCGGGCCACAGGGGAAATGCCAGCTGCAGGGCACAGGCGGCTGGAGGAGGGTCACCAGCCCCTGCAGACTTCCAGGAGAGGTCCCCACTGAGAAACTGAGGGTGGCATCTGGATTAATCACTAGGCTGTTAGAGAAGTGAGGACGATACTTGAGAATCTGAAGGTAGGTGAAGGCAGTACTCTAGTCCCTGAACAGACTGTCAGAGGCCGCCTGGGGAGCCTAGACACTGATCCTGGACAGGAAACTGAGACAGGGCCCTGCCACCCCAGCAGTCCGCCCTCTTTTGGGAGACTGTGAATACATACATACGTATATTTGGAATATATAGTAACAATTACAGCTACCATTTATTAAATGTCTACTTGGCCAAGAACTGTGTTAAGAGACTCACATTTACCACCTCATTTATTTTTTTTATAAGTGAATTTTTATTTTTGTTTTTATTTATTTAATTAATTTTTACTGGAGCCTAGTTGCTTTACAGAGTTGTGTTAGTTTCTGCTGTACAGCAAAGTGAATCTGCTATACGTATACATACATGCCCTCTTTTCTGGATTTCCTTCCCATTTAGGTCACCACAGAGCATTGAGTAGAGTTCCCTGTGCTGTACAGTAGGTTCTCATTAGTTATCTATTTTATACATAGTAGTGTATATATGTCAATCCCAATCTCCCATTTCACCCCACCCTCCCTTCCTCATTTAATGCTGACAATAACCTTCTCAGAGAGGCCCTGTTCCACTCTTCACACCCTCTAGGGTACAAGGGCCATGTCTCGGGCCAAGGGACTTGGCCTGTCTCCCTCCCTGTGTACCCAGGACCAAAAGCAGCAAGTGCTGGTCCAGGAAAGGTGCTTAATCAATATTTGCTGAATATTTATCTCTGTTTTCCAATGAGGACACTGCAAACTAGAAAGGTTAAGTGACTTTTCAAAGTTACACAGGTTACAAGGAAAAAGTCAGAACCCAAACCCAGCTCCGGCTGACTCCGTGGTCTGTTTGCTTTTCCATTTTTCTCCTCCGTGTAGAGTGGAAAGCAGGCTGGCGTGGCCGTCAGGACACCAGCTTCTACTTCCAGTTCTGCCTCTACAGCTGTGAACTTGGGCAAGTGACTTCACTTCTTCCCTGGGCGCCGATGTTCTTCACCGTAAATTAAAGGGCCAGAGCAGCCAACATCCAAGATTCCTTCCAGCGCTCGGGGCTGCGGCTGCCGTGGATCGGGGGCCCCAGCGTCGTGGTCTGAGTCACAGTGGACGCTCCCCAGGAAACAGAGACCTGGAAAGGTCAGCTGATGGGTGGTCTGACCAAAATCTTGGAAAATGCGGGGCAAGAAGCTGCCCCGGGGAATGAAAGGCTGATGAGTGTCCAGCTCTCTTTCCCGTCAGGAATGTGTGTCCCATCCTCACCCTCGGGGGAGTGGCCACTGCTGCTCAGACCCAGGGCAGCGGGTGTCCTGCGGCTCCGGGGGTTCAGCATCCGCTGTTTTCAGAGCCTCGCGACCATTCCTGTCGGCGAGCGATGCTCTCCGGTGATGAGAGCTGGTTGATGTTTGGGGATTACAAGACTCTGAATTCTGAATATTAATTTCGGCCACTTTCACAAAATCCCCTTAATTACAGTTTCATTTTAAACACTCTTGCTCAGTGAGGTTCTTCCATTTAAAACACAGTGGTCCAGAAGAAACAAACACACAGCCGCTGTGAATTATGTGTTATGTTAAAGATGCCTAGTACCAGACTTTACAAGGTTTTACTGCCTCTGCTCTCATACTATTATTAAGAGCAATTTGTGTATGTTTGTACAGGCTTTCTCCCAACGGATCTTATTGTTTTCTTCCCAGGAAGTCCAAAGGGGCTCGCACGCACTGTTTGACGTCCCTTTCTTCTAGTCTGTGGCTGCCCTTGTTCAGTGAGGTGAAGAAGGCTGGGTTACGTGACAGTGGGGACCGGCACCCTTTTGGGGGTCAGGGGTCCCTTCCAGAACCTGGTGAAAGCCCCATTTCCATCCTCCCATTCCTAAGTTATATGTGCACATACTCACAACATGTCACAAGCAAGTTCAAGTGGTTCTAGGACCCCGTGAAGCCCAGCCACAGAGGCCCCTAATGCTAGATTAAAACCTGGGTCATTTTAACACATGGCACTCAGAACAATGGGGCATCCTTACGAAAAGAGAAAAAAATTAACCTTGACCCTCACCTTACACCTTATATAAATATTAACTCAAATGGACCAGAGGCTTAAAAGTAAGTGCTAAAACTAGAACTATACTAGAAGAAAATACAGGAGAAAGTCTTTGTGGTCACGGGTAAGACAGACTTCTTAGCTATGACACCAAAAGCGTGAAGCATAAAAGAAAAAAGTGACCACCAGGACTTCACCAAAACTGAAAGCTTTTTCTCTTTGGAAAACGTTGTTAAGAAAATAAAAGCTGCAAACTGGGAAAAGAAATATTTGCAGAACACTTAACTCTGTCCTCCTCTTAAGAAACTTGCCTGGAAGTCCTGCCCCAGAATGTTTGCTTCCCTTTTGTTTTAACCCTTAGCTGGGTAGTAGCCTGGGAAAGGTTGCCTTTCAGCTGGGCATAAGGCTACTGGAGTAACACCGGGTCTTGTGACCAAGGCAGAAGAAGGAAATGCAGATTGGGTAGGTAACCAAGAGCGCGCCATAGGGGCAATGCAAACTTCTGAAGAAGACGGAATCTCAGCATGTGGTAACAAAGCACTCCCCACAAGTCTGGCCCTGTCCATGGGGCTTGGTAAGCAGAACAGTCTCTAGCTTGGAGCTCCGTCTACCACACGACAGGCCTTACACACAGGAGGCCGTGTGGGAAGACGCGTGTGCGGACTATAGGGGCCAGGGCTGCAGGGGGCAGGAGAGAGCCCCCCCAGGATGCACCTGTCCTCACACTGGTGAAGGCAGTGGTCCTGAGCTCGGCCTTTACAGCAAGTGATTTCAGGAAGCAGGGGAAGGACTCAAGACACGGAAGCAGGCAGTAGGATGCTGCCTTCAAGAACTGAAAAGGCCACGTGCCTGGCGCAGCAGGAGGGGTGTGCTGAGAAGGTGGAGTTGAAGTTGGTCTGAGCCAGGTCGAGGCAAATCCTGAAAGCCAGACAGAGAGCCTGGGGCTTGATGACAAAGTAGGTGGACTCTCCTTCTGGAACCGAGGGCTGACTTGATGAAAATTGACCTATTCTGATCTGCCGTTCCTTCTCCAAAGAGATACCTGGTCATCGACTTTCTTCCTCCCCACCGTTAGGGAAGATACACTCATTCATTTCAGGGGAAGAAAGCCTCGCCTGCCATACCAACCACAGGCATCGGCCAGTGACCACCATCCATCACCCTCTGGTGCAGAAGCAGAGGGCAGCATGCCTCCCCAGCACAGCACCCAAAACGTATTAGCAAGTGATCAGAGTTGGCCCTCTGGACACACCCCGTGTGGTGGGGCTGACAGATAAGCCCTGCCCTTTGCTCCCCGCACCCGCCGACCCCTCTTCTGCCCCCAGTGCCCCCCACTGAGCCACCCCCGCCCATTTGCACCCCCATTTCGCTGCTGCTGTGTATTCTTCAGGCTGCAGCCGTTCTCCCTGTCATTGCTTTGTATTCACTTAAGCCTGATTTCACCTGGAAAAAAAGGTCAGACGTGAACCAGAACCCAGTGTGACATGGTCATAACCAGCTCCCTCAGGAATAGCCCTGGAAAGACTGTCCCACAGGATGGGACACAGGATGGCAGGGGGCCGGGGGGGAAAGCGGACAGAAGCAAGGGGAGCAATGACCCCGATGTGAGGAGGTGGGCATGGTGGGAATAGAGGTGGGAGGGTCAACGTCAGAGGCTCACAGAGGTGAGAGGTCTTGGTCGGAGAACAGGGAGCTTACAGTCCAGTGTGGAGGCCACAGCCCCATCCAACAGCGGGCAAACCACGTAAGGTGGGTCTAGGGGTCCGAGGTTCTGTTCATCCTGGAGTGACATCTCCCTGAGCTTGAGGTCACTTCCGCGAGCAAATCAAAATACAAGGGAAAGGATATTATGCTGACGAGTGAGGTAGCTGCTCTTGTGTGAAAATCAGGGGGCAACAGGGTGGCTCTGAGAGCTTTTAAAAGCTTTCTCCTCTCCTAACAATGCATCAGCGGAGAGATTTGTCTCACATGCGTGTATCTGTCCCGGAGTCGCCATGGTGACGCTGTGTATGTTTGCACGGCTGGAAGCATCAGAGATGGAAAATGAAGCCAGGGTGGACCAGAGCAGGGAGCCCTGCAGGAATTTCCCTCTGATCCTCTGCAGGCAGTCAGCTAACAGAAAGCTAGGGTGCCCGTCGGAGCTTCGTCATCAAACTCGGTATTTCCAACAGCTCAAGGAGGGAAAAAGTCACAAAGCACAACAGTTATTCCTGGGAGTGTTCAGGTAAACCTATCTTCCCCAAGCAGAGTTCAGCAGGTAGGGATTTCCTAGTGAGAGTTCCACGGGCCAGTCCTGCAGGCCCAGGTGCAGCACAAACACAGCAGGGCAGAAGGGAGGGTCTCAAGGACAGTGGGTGAGACCGCTGTCACCAGTGGGGCCGACAGCACAGAGGTCAGGAAGGCATCCGTGGTGTCCGTGCTGCCTGGACCCGTGCGTCTGTGAGGGACCCCTTTTCTAGATGAGACCTGTCACCTCGTTGCTGATGTCCCACAGGCGAGAACCTCAGCGTTCACGGCAATTCCTCACGCAAGACAGTCAGCCTTTTAACCATTTCTTTGTCTTCTTAATCACCTCCCAACATTCCCTTAAATCGAGGGAGGCATAACTAGACAACACGGAGGATTCTGACCAGCATTGAGTCCAATGATGGACTAGTGTCTCTATCACCTAAACTTATTTTTAGGTCAATCACATAACATATGTATGATGGTCAGCATTTAATCCAGTGTCTAGCTCAAAATATTAGGTGCTCAAAAATATTTGTCAAACAAATGACTAAAGTTCCCATAGATAGGTGGGACAGTGTCCAGGAAATATGATTCCCACCTAGAGGTCTAGTGAGCTGGTTTGCAAGGGGTACGGTACAGAGAGACTGTTGAACAGGATGGCGTGCTAAGCTAACCGTGCGTCTAACCCACCCCTCCCTTCTTACATAGAGTCATTCCTACACAAACTTCAGGAGCACGGAGATCAAAATGTACCTGGAAATGTACTGTAGATCTCAGTTGACCGGTAGAATGTCTTTCCCACTATGAAGGCCTAAGATTTGGGCAGATGGCAAAGCAGGCTAAAAATAACATAAAATATACAAAACATCATCGCATTTTCCTGCAGGCAGTAAAAACAACTTCCTAGGCCGGCAGCAAAGCTCCAAATAAAAAGTGCACTGAAATGTATTTTGCAGGATGGAGATACTGTCTGAAAGAGCACCTGAGTACTTTCCTGAATCTATAGGGTGCTTTGTTGCTGTTCGATTTTGTATCAGGCCAAGTAATAAAGTCATTCAGTCGTTCAAAAAACATTTATAATCTAGAGCAGTGGTTCTCTACCAGGGCAATTCTGTCCCCCAGGGCACATGGGTAACATCTGAAGACATCTTTGATTGTCACAGCTTGGGGGAGGGTGCTACTGGCATCTAGGGGAGGCAAAGGATGACACTAAACATCTTACAGTGCACGGAACAGACCCCAACACAAAAGAATAATCTGACCCCAAATGTTGAGGAACCTCAGAGAGGGAGATAGAAACCCATGGTAGCACATAGTGAGGTTTCTATCCAAGTTCTAGGGAGTCGGAGAAAGCTTATCAGATGAGCGATAAGTACACTGACACTTGAAGAAGAATTAGGAGTGAACTTAAATGGAAAACAGGATCCCAAGCAGAAGAAATGACTTAGGCAAAAGCCTGGAGATGAGCATTTAAAGAACTGCAAATAGAGTAGACCTTCTCTAAAGCAGCCTTCCCTTGTATCAACTCTTTTGTAAAACAAACTGACTGCTGCCCACAGCACACTGAGCATGCATGGTTGTAAGCCTGTGCACTTCTGCACCCCCAGATGAGTTAAATGCTTATCAAGGGTCAGTTGTGTTTGTTCCCAAAGCTGTTTACGTCAGTTTTAATGCTATTTAATTAAATACCATGTAAACTCATGAAATATGATTGTGAAAAGAAAGTTGCTGTTTTTATTCTAAGTAGAATGCTTTGAAAAGATTTCAGGAAGGTGAATCCTAAAAAGAAAATATTATCAAATTAGGTATGGGTAAAACAACTTCAATAGCTTGAGGAGGAAAAAAAGCCTTTAAAAGATAGAAGAATTACGCACTCACATTGCTTCTCAAGTGTCAAGTCTATGATACACTTTTTGGAAGACTGCAACTGGAAATCATAAATAACCCATTATTGGTGTGGTTCATGCAAGAAAGATGACTCTCAACACCCATCAACTTACAGACACTCCAAGAAAAGGTCTTGGCCCTATTTCAAAACATTGCTGAATAAATGTACATTTACATGTTTTGAAATAAAATACGCATCCCATGTATACATCATTTTTATGGTTCTCTGTTTTACCCAACAATTTTTATTAATTTTATCAGATAACACAGTTTCTACCATATCTGGGTACACCTGAGCACAGGGCAAGCAGAGGATGTGGCCACAGATGAGGAGCAAGAGGTGAAGTGGGGCCTGACGAGGAGTCTCTTGGGCTTGGACCTTCGTAAGAAATAGAAGCCATGAAAACTGTTTAACCAGGGAGTTACCTGACAACATCGTGTGCTTTGGAAAGGTATCACCTGGCTGCACTGCAGAGTGTGGATTGGAGGGAAGCAAGAGGACAGGCCAGCAGGCCAGTTAGGAGGGCTCTGCAAGGGTTAGGGTTTCCTGTGATCACTGAATAAAGAAGTAGCATTCAGGTTTCAGAGACAAAAATGGATTCAAGGGATATTTATGAATTAGTATCCTAACTGATGGACTGAACATAGCATATGAGGGAGGCTTGCATCAAAAACCACACTTAAGTTTGGGGTTTGGACACCTGAGTCGTTGGTGGTGATATTCCTGAGATAGAAAACAAAATTGAAGAATTCGGCCAGGGTGGGAAGATGATGAGCTCAATTTTGGACACGTTGAACCTCGGAATCCTACGGGACATCCAAGTAAAGATGTTGAGTACACGGTTGGGCTCATGGGTGTGGCGCTCAAAAGGAAGTCTCGGGCTGAATACTTAAACTTGTGAGTAATCAGCATATAGAAGAAAAATTGAAGTCAGAAACAAAATCGCCTGGCTAGGAAATGAAAAGTTGGCCGAAGACAAGATACATAAAATATTCATATGAATCAATAAGAAAAAGACCCAATAAAAGAATATGCAAAATATATAAGAAAAAGATACTTCTCAGAAGAGGAAAAACATGAAACAAATCAATACGTGAAATTCAACTGTCTTACCAGTCAAGGAAATGCAATTAGTGTCACATGAGATCATTTTCATACCACTATACTGACAACAATTAATAAGTCTAACAATGTCAAATATTGAAAAGGATAAGGATTTGAGGAAGGTCGTACTCTACTGGCAGGATTGTACCTTGGTACAACAGCTTTGGAAAACACTTCGGCATTATCTTACAAAGCCTACCCAATAATTCTATTCACACATATGACCCTAGACACAGTCTGGAATACATGCACCAGGAGACATCTGCCAAAAAGATTCAGCACAAATGTTCATAATAGCACAATACAAGAAGCTACCGATAGGGTCAACAACAGGGAATGGATAAAGCATGGTATATTCACAAAAAGCATGGTTACAAAGTAGTAAAAAAGCATGAACTGCACATACATGCAACAACATGAGGGAATCTTGGAAACGACGTTGAATGGAAAAGAAAGAATCCCAGAAGACTTCAATTGGTATATTATTTTAACAAAACTTAAAAGGAGCAAAACTAAACAAAATATCATTTCTGTATTTATGCATTGTGGATAAAACAAAATGAAAAATCCGAAGAATGGTAAAGAAAATTTCAGATAGTGATTCTCTCTGGCGGGAGAGAAGAAGCAGGACAAAGGGAGGAAGAGGGAGCACGTGGGTAGATACAAGTTAGGGAATGTATCCTTCAGGTTCATGGATACTTATTATATTACTGTAATATATAACTTACATATAGGTTATGAATATCCTTTTGTATAAATCAAATAGCATATTAAAACTAATAAAGAAAAATGAAAAAGTTGCTCTTAGATATACAAATTGTGTCCTGTTCTGGACTCAAACACTGCATGGTTTATTCCTTGGTTAAAATTTTCAGTGCATTGTGTTTTAGGACTTTAACCTCCTTCACCATACGTACAAACTTGTGACCCAACCCTAGGATACATACAGGACCACAGCGTGTGCATTTTTGGGTGATAAAATTATTTATGGCTTCACTTTATTAATATTTTCCCATCACCCTGACTCATTCGATTATTTATTTTCATTCCTTTAGATGCATTTGTGTAAGCCACCTCATATGCCTTGTGGAATGAAGCAGGGTGAAAATAATCAAACGTAAAATACTCTATCCCACGGGGGGAGAAAAGCAATTCAAATTCTGTCATATTTTTTCCCATTTATGGCAGAGAACGCAGAAATGTGGGCAGTTCCTTTCTTCTGAATGGCAAGCTGTTGCAAAAAGTCTACCAGAGCTCCTGGCAGCCAGGAAGAAGGTAGCCAGAAAAGCTACTCACCGGTTGTATCAGAGAATGGACACATCTGGGGCTCACTAAGCCCCAGAGCTCTGGATTCTCAGCCAGGGTCTCGGGTAAAAATCAGATACAGTTCTGAGAAGGCTGCCAGAGGCCCTGCACCATGAGGTGGCCCAAACCCCTGGACCACACTGCTCCATCAGTCGCCTGCTCACCACCTGCAGGGCCCCCAGCCCTCCAGGCCAGGGAGAAAAGGGACCCCGTATGAAGGCACCCTCACCCACTACCCACTGGTGCCTGGAGAAGCAAAGGCTTCTAGGCTGGGTATTGGTGCCTATTCCACAGCGAGGCAAGGCCACTCTTCGAAAGATGTTACATCCAACTGCCAGGAAACTGCTGGGTCCTGTCTGTGTTCTAAGAATTTTCTGCATCCCAGAGGGGGTCAGGATCATTGGTCTCTGACTCTATATTAACGTAATAAAACTTACAGAAGCCACAGACCAAGGCCTGGGTCAGCTGTCCTGACTCCCCACCCAGCCCCAGGGGGCTCCAGAAAATAAACTAGGCATCGGAATCCCAGTATGGGGGCAACGGTCTGCTTCAAGCTGTAAGGGAAGGGCTGGGAGCCCCCTGGGACTGGGTAGGGAGTCAGGACTGCTTCCACCTATGCTTTCCCTTGGTCCACAGATGGCTGTGACCTCACAACCCCATGGTAACCCTCGTCCACTGCTCCTCCCTGCAGAAGCCCCAGCGCTCTCTGTAATGAAGAAAGTGGGAGAGAAGTTGGCCTCCTCCAAGCTTATTCAGATCTCAGTATAGCCCTCCTTCTTTACCACCTCCTCTTCCTGTGGTCCCTTAGCTCTGGAACCAGTTCTGTGCAGGATGAATCTTTAGGAAGTCTCTGCTCAGAGGCACCTACAACTTTGTCTCTAGAAAGACGGCAAGTAGAGAACAGCTTTCTAAAGATGCCCAACTCATTCTGAACACAAAGAAAGCCATTTGGTCTGTGTGACACCTCAACTACCTTCCAGCCCCCATTCTGAAACCACCACATGATACCAGAGAAAAAATTCTGTTTTGAGAAGGACTCACCAGCAGCAGCATACCCTCTGGACCAAATCTGCCTGCTCAGAGGCCACGACGTAGAGTTCTTGGGCCCCGGCACAGCTGTCCGACAGCCTAGACATTACGGGATGGGGTGTTAGAGTCTGTAGTGAAAGAAACGTCAGATCCCTGCAATATCCAATCACTCCATAGCGCCTGGTCTCCCGAGAGGGTAGAAGCCAAAGAAATGGTCCTGAGACTGCTTCCCGCTTGAGAAATGAGACAATCAGGGCCTTAGGTCTGAGTCAACCCAGGAGCACACACAGTCTCTTAAATGGGTCCAAGGTGAGCAGGGGACGTGTTCATACGTGGCCACCTTTAATGGCTCTGTCCCTGCCTAGGCTCCTGGCTCTCATCCCTATAGAGATGGGACCCCTGCACTCACTGGCCAAGGGATTTCCTCCAGGCTCTTCCTCCCACCTTTGTTCTTACTGATGTAGAACAGTTGCAATTTTGAAGTCGAACAGTAGAAAGGTGATAGCATCTGTGAAAAATGTTATTGAAAAATGTAGCTTCCTCCCGCTGGTGCACACCCAGTTTCTTCCTCTCTGCCCGGAGCCTTCTCCTGGGCAGCCCACCATGCTTTCTCACTTGGCTTCTCCCCAAGACACCCCCTCTCACATCAGAGGGAGGGGTTCCCAGGCCTGACCCTGGCTTCTGGCACACCACAGCCCAGACCCCTGCTCTTGGGGCTGTTTAATAAAGTTAAGAAATAATATACAAAGGTATGCATTTTTACCATTATTATCCTGAGCAGAGAACCCTGCTTAACTGCTCCCTGACAGCCGACTGATTTCCAATCTCGGTTTTATATTACATTTGCAGAGCATAAGCTTTTCCCTAGGTCAGCATCACCAAGGTGTATTCCTCAAAAGAGAGGGATTTCATGGCTTGAATAGACCTATTCGTTTGCATAGTAGATGCTCCTACGAGAGTTTCACATGATTACTCATATTCTAACTTCTCATAAAGCCAGTTTTACTGGCTTTCACCTACTTCCCGTAACATCTATAAGCATCTCTGAGAACAAGAGTTCTGGAGAATACACTTTGGACAATGCTGTCCTAAGCTTATCTTTGAACTGAGATTGCAAGTTGGAAGATTCAAGTCCTCTCTATTTTAGAAAATGATTATGATGCATAAACATGCTGACGTGCATACATTTTCAAGATCTTTAAAAGCAGGTTTTACTCCTTAAGCTCCCTGTATACATTGCAAGTGTATCGTTAAACCCAACCTGGCAGGCAGCATTCTTTATTCTGTACCCCATAGAACATTCTTTCAATCTATCCCTGGAGGGCTTTGTGAGGTCCTTCCTCAACTTGGGTGAACAGAGTGACCCAAAGATTTCTTATTGAACACCTGTTACCCTTCTCTTTTTTTCCTTTCTGTAGTTAAATCTTGTTCACAGTCACACACTAATATAAGTTAAAGCCACAATGAGATATCACCAGATAACTATCAGAATGGCCAAAACAAAAAACAGTGACAATATCAAATCCTTGTGAAGAGGAAGAGAAACAGAATTACCTCTCCGTTCATTGCCGGTGGAAATGTAAAAAGCGGCAGCCATTCAGGAAAACAATTTGGCAGTTCCTTATAAACTAAACATGCAATACCATACAACCCAGCAATTGTCCCTTTGGGCATTTATCCCATAAAAATGAAGACGTATATATAACACGAAAACCTGCACATGAATGATCATGGCCACTTTACTTGTAATAATAGCCCACAACTGGAAACAGCCCAGAAGTCCTTCAGCGGGTGAAAGGTTAAACAAATGATGGTACATGCATACTGAGGAATACTACTCAGCAAGAAAAAGGAATGAGCTATGTTTATACAATAAAGTGTGGATGAATCTCAAGAGAATTACGTTGAGTAAAGAAAAGGCAATCCCCCTAAATTATGTATGGTATGATTCCATTTATACAACCTTCTTGAAATGACAAAATTACAGAGATGCAGAAGAGATTAGTGATTACTATAGGTTAGAGACAGTAGGGGCTGGGCAGTGGGAGGAAAGTGGTGTTTCCCTCTAAAGGGGGAAACAAAGAATCCTTGTGATGAGGAGCTATTTTATATCAGGACTGTGAGAGTGGACACAAGAACCGACATATGTGATAAAACTGCATAGAACTAAATACACACACACACACACACACACACACACACACACACATACACAAACGAGTACATGTAAAACTGGGGAAATCTAAATAAGATTGGTGGATTTTACCAACATCAATATACTGATCGTGATATTGTACTTTAGCCTTGCAAAATGTTACCATTGGGGAAACCGGGCAAAGAGTACCCGGGATCTCTCTGTATTGCTCTTTAAAACTGCATGTGAATCTACAGTTATCTCAACTTGAGGGCAGAGACTATATAAAAGTTTAAATGTACAAATGAATTTTTCATGCCTCCAATGTAGGCATGGTGATATGTCATAACCTACTGATATGCTAGTTCTGTCTCTTCTAGGAGAAAACAAGAAATAATGTTAATTATAATGAAGGGATTCTTGTTAGACAGGGGAATTTCTCCCAATCAGAATGCTAATGACCAGAGGCTCTGCAATCTCCCTCCAGGGATGGGACACAAATTTGCACAGCATTTGCTGTTTTCCTGGGAGGCCTTCCACAAACTACTAGCCACCCCTGCCCCTTCTCTCTGCTTCACAGCACCCATCTGTGCCATTCTGCATCACATACTGTTTATAAACTCCATCATCTTGTCTGTCTCCCATGCAAAGTGAGCTCTGTGGGAGAAGGATTTTGCTATACTGTTGAATACCATGTGGCCCGATACAAACATGATCAAAATTCAGTAATTTTAAAAACAAAATATCTTAAAAGTAGTACAGAATCCTGTCTTTGGAAAGCTTTCCCTTGTTACCTTCATGGGGACAGGGGGATGGATAAGATGACCTCACCAGTCCCTTTCACTAGAAGAGTCAGTGGTCCTCTTTGTTCACAGCTGTTTCCTGTATCAGGGACTTCACAATACTGTTCCCTAATCTGGGAAGAGTTTCCCACCAACACTTAGTTACTTTCGGTTTTTTTTGAAAGCTTTATTTGGGTAATCGACACATAATAAACTGCATGATTTAAAATGTAAAAATTTGATAATTTCTACATATATATACACCCATGAAACCAAACCATAATCAAGCTAATGATACATATATATACACACACATATATATGTGTGTGTATGTGTATAAATATATGTAATATATATTATATGGACATATGCTTATATAGTCTATGGATATATAAATGGATATATAATCACTCCAAAAGTTTCCTCAGCCCCACCCTGACATTCCATCCCCAGACAACCACTGATCTGCCTTCTGTCACTATAAATCAGTTTATATACTCTAGACTTTTATATAAATGGAAACCTACACTATATACTCTTTTATGTCTGGCTTCTTCCACTCAGGATAACTATTTTGGGATTCTGACATGTTGTTGCAGGTGTATCAATACTTCATGACCTCCTTATTGATGACTGTAGTCCATTGTACGAATATACCACAACTTATCCACTCACCTGCTAATGGACATTTGAGTTGTTCCCAGTTTTAGGCTACTACAAACAAAGTTGCTATGAACATTCAGTAAAAGCCTTTGTATAGACATATGCTTTTAATTCTCTTAAATGAATACTAGGATGATAACGGTTGAGTCCTATGGTACTTGTGTCACTTTTAAAGAAACTGTCAAACATTCCATAGAGAATGCATGTTTCACATTCCCACCAACAGTGTATGAAAGATACAGGCCCTCCATATCCTCGTCTGCACTTGGTATGGTCAAGCTCTTAAATTTTAGACATTCTAATAGGGCTGTAGCTGTATTTTATTGCAGGTTTAATTTGTGTTTTCATTTCGCTAATAACAAACAGCACTGAACATCTTTTCACATGCTTTTCTGCCAGCTATATATCTTCTTTGGTGAAGCACATGTTCAAATCTTTTGCCTATTTTTTAATTAGGTTGTTTATTTTCTTAATAAAGAGATTTTATATATTCTGAGTACCAGTCCTTTAATAGATAGGTGCTTTGCGAATACTTTTTCCTTGTGGCTTGCCTGTCTTAGTGGTGTCTTTAGATCAGAAATACTTAACTTTGGTGAAGTCTATTTTAACAATTTTTCTTTCATGGATCATGCTTTTGATGTTGTATCTAAGAAATCTTTGCCTGTCCCAAGTTTAAGAAGATTTTTCTCCTTAGTTTTTTCCTAGATGTTTCACAGTTTTAAGTTTTACCTGCAAGTTCTATGATACATTCTGAGTTAATTTTTGCATATAGTACAGAGAATGGACCAGAGTTCTTCTTTTAAATATGGATATCCCATTGTTCCATTACTATTTGTCAATATTGCCTTTGTACCTTTGTCAAAAATCGAGGGACAACTTCCGGTTTCCAGTCACACATGTTAGGGGCTTGGAAGTCAGCATCCCCATCCTCACAACAAGAAAAAATGCTAACAAACTAAAAACCAACCGCTCCTCTTAGATCTGTCAGAGAATTGAGGTCAAAGGGCAAATCGCAGTGACAGGTGGATACAGAGAAACAGAACTTACAGGAGCAAAAACCCTAGCTGGAGCCCAGTAGGAACACTTAAGGGATAATTAACTAATTTCTGCAGAGGGAGCTGTGGTCTAGCTTGAGGGATTAAAAGCTCCTGGGAGCCCAGTCTTAGGCAAGCCCCCCACACCTTCATCAGTTTACCCTCCAGGAGCCCCATGCAGTTCTCTGGGCAAAGATCAGAGAAAAATCTCCTCACACTTCCAACTGGAGAGCAATAATCATTTTGTAACATGTCCAGAGTTCTCTCTCTCTCCTTAACAAAAGTCTGCCTTCAAGGGAGACTATTCCACCAGAGCCTGACTGAGCTAGGAGAAGCAGTATGCCCAACACCAGCCCCTCTGGCTGTCAACGTGGTGACGGGAAAACCAAACTCCAGCCTCCTCTAGCTTTCCAGTCTTGCCTGAGAGGGCACAGGGAGAAGCTGAGAAGCAGTCATGAAGGTCACTGCCCAGAGGTACAGGCTCACGGTCACATGATTATGACTGAGACATAGTCAGGTGATCACAGAATGCTTCCCCTCCCCCCTTCACCCACGCATTACCACCATCTCATTAGGGCTCCTGCATAATAAAGGGACTGCAGCTAAAAGAACTGTGGACTTCATTAAAATTTAAAACTTCGCTCTGCAAAAGACTGTGAAGAAAATGAAAAGACAAGATGGACTGGGGGAAACGGCTTGCAAACCACATAACTGCTAATTGACTAGTATTCAAAACATACAAAAAACTCTTAAAACTCAACTTTCAAAGCTCAACAATAAGAGAATAAGCCAAATTAAAAATGAGCAAAAAACCTGAACAGACACCACCGCAAAGATGGTATACAGATGGCAAGTAAGCATATGAAAAGGTATTCCACATCCTATGCCATCAGAGAAAGGCAAATTAAAACAGCAACGAAATACCACCACAACCTATTACAACAGCAAAAATCCAAAACACTGACAACACCAAATGCTGGCAAGGGATTTGGAGCAACAGGAACTCTCATTCATTGCTGGTGGGGATGCCAATAATGGTAGAGTCACTTTGGAAGATGGTTTGGCAATTTCTTACAAAGCTAAACACACTCTGACCATGCAATCCAGCAGCCACACTCCTTGGTATTTGCCCAAAGGAGCTGGAAACAGATTGACACAAAAATCTGCACACAAATGTTTGTAGGAGCTTTATCCATAATTTCCAAAAACTGTAAGCAACCCAGGTGTCCTTCAGTAAGTGAATGGATCAACAAACCGTGGCACATCGTACAATGCAATGTTATGCAGCACTAAAAAGAAATGAGCTATCAAGCTGGGAAAAGACATGGAGGAACTTAAATGCAAATTTGTAATGAAAGAAGCCAATCTGACAAGGCTATATACTTGTGTGATTCAAATTATATGGCATTCTGGAAAAGGTAAAACTATGGAGACAATAAAAAGATCCGTGGGGAGGGATGAATAGGTGGAGCACGAGGGAGGTTTAGAGCAGTTAAACTTCTCTGTATGATACTGTAATTGTGGATATATGACGTTTTGCATTTTGCAAAACCCATAGAACGTGCAACACAAAGAGTAAACCCTAATGTAAACTATGGACTTTGGTTAATAATAATGTATCAGTATTATTTTAATCAATATTGTTATAATCAATTATAACATATTAACTACACTGATGCAAAATGTTAATAATAGGGGAAACTGGGGGTGGGAAGGTAGTATGAGGATATGTAAGAATTCTCTGTAGTTTCTGCTTGATTTTTCTGTGAACCTAAAACTTCTCTAAAAATAAAGTCTGTTAATAAATAAAATTTTAAATCTATTGACTGTATATGTCATACATGTATGGATCTATTTCTGGATTCTATTACATTCCATGATCTATTTGCATTCCTTGAGTTCAATGCCACATTGTTAACTTTATAATAAGTCTCAAAGTGTGTTCAAGGATTAATTCAAATTTGTTCTTTTTAAGATTTATTTTTACTATTCTAGGTCCTTTATATGTCCAAGTGAAATTTTTTTTTCAAATGGGACCTAATTAAACTTAAAAGCTTTTCCAAGTGAATTTGTAAATCAGTTTGAAACTTTCTACACAAAAAGCCTTCTGGGATTTTGATTGGGATTGTATTGAATCCGTAGATCAATTTGGGGAGAACTGACATTTTCACAATGCTTGGTCTTCCAATCCATAAACAAAATATAGCTTTCATTTAATTCCTCTTTAATTCTGTCTCAGCTTTGCTTTGTAATTTCAGTGTAAACATCTTGCACATCTTTTGTTCAATTTATCCCTAGGCATTTCTATTTTGTGATTCAATTGTAAATGGTATTTTCATTTTAATTTTGATTGTTGCTAGCATATAGAAATATAATTGATTTTTAAACACTGATCTTATACCCTGCAACCTTACAAAATTCCCTTATTAGTTCTAGTAGCTTTTTTGTAGATTGCATGGGATTGTCTACATAGACAAGCATGTCTTCTATAAATAAAGACAATTTACTTCTTCCTTTCCAATCTGGGTGACTTTCATTTTTTTCTTGCCCAATTGTACTGGCTAGAACCTATAATATAATGCTGAACAGAAGTTGTTGAAATGGACATCCTTATCTTGTTCCTGATTTTGAGGGAAAACACTGAGTCTTTCAACATTAAGAATAATGTTAATCGAAGAGACTTTTGTAGACTGCCTTTACCAGATTGAGAAAGTTCTCTTCTAATCCCACTTTGCTGAGAGTTTTAATCATGAATGTATATTAAATTTTGTCAAATGTTTTTCTGCATCTATGGAAAAACTCATATATTTTTCCTTTTTTTAATGGGTTAATAACATGGATTTTCTAATGTTAAATCAAACTTTCTCATTCCTAGGATAAAATCAACTTGGTCTTGGGGCATTATTCTTTTTACTTTATTGTTAGATTGAATTTGCTAACATTTTATTAAGCATTTTTGCCTCTAAGTTCATGATGCATGTTTGTCCATAATTTTTTCTTATAATGTTTTTACCTAGTTTTGATATCAGACTAATACTGACCTTATAATAATAGTTATGAAGTGCCCCCTCCTCTTCAGTTTTCTAAAGTAGTTTGTCTATAATTGGTATTTTTCTTTAAATGTTTGGTAGAAGTCACCCAAAAAGACTTCTGGACCTGTAGTGTACTTTGTGGAAGGTTTCAAGTTATTTTTCTTGAATGAGTTTTGGTAATTTATATTTTTCAAGGAATTTGTCCATTTCATATGAGTTGTCTAATTTGTTGACATAAAGCTGTTCATACGATTGCCCTATTCTTCTAGCATCTGTAGGACCCAGTGTGCTATCAGCTATCTCATTCCTGATATTGGTAATTTGCATATTCTTCGTTTTTTACTTACTAGTAAGTCTGGCTAGAGTTTCATCAATTTTATTGATCATTTCAAAGAAACAACTTTGGGGTTTTTTTTGTTCTATAGTTTTCTCTTTTTTATTTCATTCATTTCCACTCTGATCTTTATTATTCCTTTTCTTCTGGGTTTAATTTGCTCTTCTTTTTCTAATTTCTCAGGGTGAAAGCTGACATCAGTGATTCAAAACCTTTCTTCTTTTCCAATATAGGTGTTTATTGCTATAAACACCCCTCAATGTACTGCCTTAACTGCATCCCACAAGTTTTGATGTTTTGTGTTTTTATTTTTATTCAGTTTAAATTAATTTTTAATTTTCATTTTTATTTCCATTTTGACCCATTGCTTACTTAGATGTATGTTTTTTCCAAATATTTAGGAATTTTCCAGAAATTTTTCTGTTACTGATTTCCAATTTAATTCAATTATACTCAAAGAACTACTTTGCATGAATTGAATCCTTTAAAATATATCGAGACTGTTTCATGGCCCAGAATATGACACATCTTGGTCAATATTCTATGTGCATTTGAAGAGAAATGTATTCTGCTTTGTTAGATGGAGTGTTCTATAAATGTAAATTTTAAGGTCAAGTAGGTTGATAGTGTTTTCCAAGTCTTCTTTATAATTAGTCATTCTGCCTACTTGTTCTGTCAATTATTGATGGAAGGATGTTGAAATTTCTGACTATAATGTTAGAATTGTGTATTTCATCTAGCAGTCCTACCTATCAGTGTTTACTTCATGTATTTTGAAGCTCTGTTATTAGGTGCGTAAACATTTAGATTTATAATGTCCTCTTGAAGTGACCTTTTTATTATTATGAAATGACCCAATGTATCCCAGTAATATTCTTTACTCCAAAATCCTTGTTAATCTGATCATAATGTAGCAATCCAGCTGTCTTGTCATTAGTATTATCATGGTATATCTTTTTGCATCCCTCACTTGCAATATGTTTGTGTTCTTACACTTAAATTAGCTTTCTTCTAAGAAGCATAAAGTTGTGTCTTATGTTTCAAGCTGATATTCTCTGCCTTTTAATTAAAGTATTTAGACCACTGACATTTATATGATTGAATTTAAATTTATTTGTTTTCCATTTGTTCCACATTACATACAATGTGTCTTTTTCCCCTGGTTGCTTTAAAGTGTTCTTTTTATAACTGGTTTTAAGCAAACTGATTACGTGTTTTCATGTAGTTTTCTTCATATTATACTTTAACTTCTTGAATCTGTGGATTTATTATTTCCGTAAATTTGAACAAAATTTTGCCGTTATTTATTCAATTTTTTTACCATGTGCCCTCTTTTTGAGGGACTCCATTATGTAGCTATTTGGCCATTTGAGTCACCCCACAGCTCATTAATGGTCTATTTTTTTTTCTTCAGCATTTTTCTGTGTTTTATTTTATATAGTCTCTATTATTATGTCCTTAAGTTTCTAATCTTTTCTTCCGCAATATTTAATCTGTCATTGATCCCACCTAGTGTATTTCTAAATCTCAGACACTGCAACCTTCACTTCTAGAAGTTTTTGTGTCTTTTTAAACATTTTTTCTGTGTCTACTTAATGTGTTCTATCCTTTCTCCACCTTTTTTGAGTATGCAGAATACAGTCACAATTACTGTTCTGATGTCCTTTCCTATTAATTCTATCATCTGTGTCATTTCTGTGTCACTTTTGGTTGATTGATTTCTTTTCTCCTCATTATGGGTTTCATTTTCCTGTTTCTTTGCACATCTAGTAACTTTCTAATGGATGCCAGACATTGTGATTTTACCTTGTCATGTGCTAGATATTTTTGTATCCTTATAAATATTCCAAATTTGGATTTTAGAATATGGCTAAGTTTCTTGAAAACATTTGACCCTTTCAGAACTTGCTTCAAACTTTGCTAGGTGGAAACCAGAGCTGCATTTAGTGTAGGAGTAATCTTCCCCACTGTTGAGGAAGACTCTTCTTAAAACTCTACCTGATGCCCCTTAAATTATGAGATTTTCTACCGCGGATTTGGGAAACAGGCAATACTCTAACCCTATGTGATGTTATCGTTTTTCCCTAATCCTTTCAAGGTGATTCTTCCCCCAACTTTGGATAATTTTCTCATGTGCATGGCCTGATCAGTACTCAGCTGAACACTTGAAGGGGACACCCTCTCTGTGCAGCTCTCTCCTCTCTGGTGATCTTCCCTGATAATCCTAGCTGTCTTGGCTTTCCTGCACTCCCAGCTCCATCTTCTCAACTTAGGAAAGAAACTGCCCTGCCTGGGTTCCTCTCATCTGTATCATGACCTGAAAACATTTTCCAGATAGTAAGCTGGGGCAATTGTAGGACTCCCCTCATATGCTTCCTACTTCTTCATGATCGCTGTCTTTTGTTGCTTGATGTTCAAAGCTTATGTTTACCTTAGAGTAATATCTTTACCTAACATTACAGTTAAAGAGGGAACTGGCAGGTCAGCAAATTTCTCTGGTCAATATTGGATCCCCCTGCATCCTCATTCATGGGCTGGAGTCTGAGAAACAAAGAGTCAGTGAACCCCTGTGTTCATCTAGTGAATGCTATTTGAGATTGAAGATTCAAGGAAGAACCTACACCTATGGAGAAGAAAGATGGATAAGTCCAAAACTCCTAATTTCCTTGTGGGTTATGAAAGATTCCCGTTCCAAGAAAAAAGGAGGGTTCTACCAACACCTGGACCACCTTTATTTAATATTTTCCCCTAAATAAACCACAGGTTCTGATAGAGCAAAACTGTCATTCTTACTCACAATGATATCCTAGCTTCTAGATCAGTGCCTGGCATGTTAGAGGAACTTAGGAAATATTGGATAGATGGACAAATCTAAGCGTTAACCAGAAAATTCTCATATCCTCTAACCAATTTAGACAATGAACATAATAGGGACAGAAAATGAAACCCAGGTCCAGCCTCACAGTTCTAGCCCATTTACCCCCCTTATTAGCGGGGCTCTAGGGAGCAGAACTGGACGATGAAAGGATGACCTTTCATGCCACTTAGGGCCTCTCCCAGCACGTTACTGCAATTCTCTGCCAAACCCTAAAGCCTCAGGGCTCCTCTTAGCTCAGGAACATCTGTGCATTTCCTTAAATCCACTTCCAGATTTGATAAATATAAAAGGCAGAACAGAGCTGAGCAGCTCAAGGAAGTGAGTGAGGGGATAAAGGGTCCCTGTGCCCTGGAAATCTGGCACCATTGGGCTGTGCTAAATTAGGTGCAAAGAAGCCATCTGGCCAATTCAGTTTTAATCCCATCAAGTTTGTTGAAAAATATTCGCCAGTAGATTGAAAGTGAAGGGAGAATTTTAAAGTAGTATAATTAGATGTGATGCCAGAAAGTCTTGTCATAAGCCATCCAAGAGCAAGGAAGGAAAATAAAGAAGAAATTGCAAATATAATTAAATAAATACACCACAATAAATGATAATAAACCCAAGCAGGCCTTGGCCTCAGCCCCTGCATTCTTCCAAGCAGTTCACCGCGCTCTGTGTGCCGGGTTGCTTGGCAGGCTGGGCTTAGCTGGGCCGGGTTCAGCAGTGTTCAGGAATGTGATGGGGAGGAGGCTGCCAGGCACCACGGCCCTGGCAGGTTGTCACAGAGAGGTTAGAAGGGACTGACAGATACCAGGTAGTGCCTTGTCTCTGGGCACCCTGTACTGTCCCAGGTGTACCTGGCCTCCAGGATGCACAAACTCACCACTTCCTCCCCCCAGGAAAAAAAGACAGGCTGCAGAAAGCATTTCTAGGGCTAAGCTTATGTGCCTGAATCATTCTGTATTTAACGACCACTATTCAGCAAGTGCCTTGCATTCTCTAATCTCTGAGAACCTATGCAGCAAAAGTTGATGTGGATTCCAGATTCTTGCATGTCTTGGGGCAGTGCCAGGAAACACTGGAGATACTAAACTTCAAGTGCTGGGATCACTGTAAGATCTCACACCAGCCAGGCGCAGACTTCGGGATCAAATCGTCAAAGGCAGGAGCGAAGAAGGATCCCCTCCACTGCTCTACCCAGGAGCACATTCAGGACCAAAGCTCCCAATTAAACGGGAAGGTACCACCTTCTCCCTATTTCACTGGTTCTGCACCCTGCCAGACCGATGCGAGTGGAGCATTCTCTGCAGAACTGAGTCTACGGGGCAATCAGGCTTGATGTAGCTAAAAAGAGCACCAGTCTTAGGGTCCAAAGGCACAAGCTTGTGTCTGGATCTATCACTTACTGACTCTGCAATCATGAGCAAGTCACTTAAGTCAATGAGATCAGTCTGTTCACGTACAAGATAGGATACCGTGTCCTACCATAGTAAATCATAAAATGACATACAGATGTTAGCTGTTCTTACTGTTAAAGGCTCTTAGAAACTTGCTGGAAGTTTTCAAAGAAGGATACCTTGCAACTGGTGTACTCTTGGCTAAGAGTCGGGAGGATGGGTTCTGTTTCCTAATTCTGGGTGATCTTGCTTCACTTTTTTGAGCCCCTATTGCTTCACCTGTAAAATAAAAGGATGAGATTAGATACTACCGAAGGTCCAACACCAGCGTCGCAGTGCGTATAAGCAAAGTCCTCTTGGGAAGGTTGATGTATAACCCCAAGGACTGTGTGCCTACAGCTCAGAAAGCCCAAGTCCTAGAGCAGGGGTCGACAAACTATGACCTACCGGGCCAAATCTAGCCTGCACCAGCTTTTTAAAATAGAGCTTTACTGACACACAGCCATGCATATTCATTTACTGTTGCCTCAGAGTTGCCTCGGTGCTACAAGAGCAGAGTTGAGTAGCTCTGACCAAAACCACATGAAAGAAAAGCCTGAAATATTTACTACTTTACCCTTACAGAAAGTTTGCCATCTCCTGCTCTAGATGTCTGCTGGATGGTTTCAACCAAAATATCGAACCAAATCTTGCTGACATTCTTTTTTATAAAAGACATAGTATGAAAAACTGAGTGACAATCTGAGATATTTTTATTTTAAATTACAATGCACTCCATGAGTGCCTAAACATAATACAATAATGATGAGAAACTTAGTCCGGGGAGGGAAAGGACACTTATACCTCGTATAAATGGTATTGTTTTTCACTGGATGGAAAGTTTAAACAGACAGGATTTTTAGGTCATAAGAAATAAGGCCTACGTTATGTTCCAAAGAGAAGTACAAATTTCTCTTGTAATTTCTCAGGTAAACTAGATGAGAGGAAGGCAGAATTAGTACCTGGAAGGAAATTCATCCTCACACTCATATACAAACCAACCCTACCCTGGAGTGGACACTTCTCAACGTTTTCTCATCAACCCCACCCTCCATTCATAGAGGGGTCAGAGGACGCTTCCTCCCATTCCCATTCTCCCCCCAACACACACACACACACACACACACACACACACACACACACACACAGCAAAAGGAGACACTGAACTCTGAGCTCAACAGAAAGAAGGAAAGGAGGAAAAACTGTGCATTCTTGAAATATCTGCAGCTTTAGAATTTGCAAAGCAGAAGCATGAACCCGAGAACTAGTACTTCATTATCCTGTAGAAGGGAGAGAGTCCCAGGCATAGCGTTCCACCGCCACCGCCAACCCCATCCAACACAGAGTCTGAAATAAGAATATAATAGGAAGTAATAGGAAGAGAGAGAAAGACAGGAATGCAGGCCCAGCGGTCCAGGCGGGCTCTCTCTGCAGGTTTAGCAGGGAGCATCCTCCGCTTGGTGCAGTGCAAAATAATGCTAGTTTGGCATGGGATTATCTGCCGTGTGAACGTGGGTGTGGGTGTGAGGGTGTGTGGGTGTGCACTTGCTGCTCCTTTGCCTTCCGTATCAGTTATCTGCTGCTGTATGACAAACCATCTGAATTATTTATTAGCTCACAAATCTACGCATAATTAAGTAGGCTTCAGCTGAGCAGTCTCTCCTGGAATCATGCAACTACAGTCAGTGGGAGGGTCAGCTGGGAGCTGGGGGTCTAAGACGGCATCACAGCCCTCCTGGTGGTTCATCTCACGTCTCAGCACGAGGCAGAGCAGAAGGAGGTTTCCAGCAGGCGGGGAAGGCAAGTCTCGATGCACAAGCACTTTTCAAGCCTCATCTCGCGGCATATTTGCTAATGTCACATCAGCCAGAGCAAGCTGGCTGGCCAAGCCCAGATTCCAGGAGAGAAGAGCAAGCTTCCACTTCCTGATGGGAGAAGAGCAAGCTCACAGTGCCCGAGGTATCATACAGGGAGAGGCATGTTTGTGGCTGTTTTTTACAGTCTATCCCACATCCATCCTCATGTCACGTTCACAGGGGATGAACCCAAGATTGGAGTATATCACGTATGTGTGATTTGTTAAGCTGTGAGGCATCAGAGGAAGGAAACTGCACGACATCGGACATGCCAGTTAATCTCTAGGAACGCATTTCCTCATCTGTAAAATCTGCTGCACAGAGGGAGATGTCTACGCAGTACCTGCCATAGAGGCCGTTGAGAGGTTTGGTTTCTGTCTGCAGATACCCATGCCTGGGGGGGTGAGCACTTCTTGGCCAGCGGCTATGACTGGGTGAGAGTGCGTGGGGCTTTGGCTTTTCTGAGCACTGAAGTTTAGTGTCTGGCAGATAACAACACAATAATCCCCAACAGATAGCTTTTCCCATCAAGAACCACATGCCACATGGAAGTGCTTGGCCTGTGAGGACCTGAAGGCATGGGGGCCCTCCAGACCTTAGTCTCTTTGAGAGGCTGTGACTCAGTCCCCCCAAGGAGGGGAACAGGGTAACCAGGCAAGGGGGCATCAACATCCTCAAGCCCCAGCTTCTTCCATTATCCAATCTCACAGACTGGGGGGCCAAGGAACCATACCCCAAAGGAAAGGAGTTTAGCAGAGGGAGGCCCTTGATCCTGTGTAGATTCTGCTGGGGGGCTTGGGCACAGACATTCCATTTGGGAGCCAGTCACAAGAAGGGGCTGTGGCATGAAAGACTTAGCACAGGGGCACTTGGAGGGCGTGTGACAGTCACAGGGGATTTTGCCAGAAAACGGGAAGTCACAAAGCATCAGTATTTCATAAGGCAGGGTTCAGGTCCTGGCCTCATGGATACACAGCTGTGGCTTCCCCAAGCACCATGCCCACAGAACTGGACCTGGGCAGGGGCTGCTGTGGCTTGTGGCAACCAGTGCTGAGAATCTCAGGACTGTTCTACAGCCAGGGTACAAATGCACTCGCTGGCAGGAGGCACACTCATAATTAAACTGCTTCAGGGACATTAGGAGAACATGTTTATGTAAGGCTCTGACTGGTTCCTGGATGCAACTCCAGAGCCTTGAAATGACATGTTTGTGATAGGTGCTGTATACCTGTTGTATCAATAACCAAGATCTAGGGGGACGTTAAGTTTCTCAGTAAGTCCACCAGAGGTGCCCTCTGTAATGTTCTCCAGAAGTTTGGATACTTGAATAGAGAAAAATCAGCAGCCCAATTTGTGAAAGTCGGGTAGGTTGACCAATTTACTCCTAGGTTTCCCAGTTTTAGCCCTAAACAGTCCACATCCCAGGAAACCCCTCAGTCCCAGGCAAACCAAGATGGTTGGTCACCCTGAAGTGGGGACACAAACACAGTCATTCATCAGGATCAAATTTAATCCTGGACACTCAGTGCGTTGTTCTAAGGACCTTCTTGCAGGGGATACATTAACCAATGAAATAAAGGGCACCTTCTTCTCTGTCCAGATTAGTCCTCGCCTGGTGTATTAGTCAGGATTCTCTAGAGAAACAGAACCAATAGGATGTGTATATATGAACACTGTTGACCCTTGAGCAACACAGGGGTTAGGGTACCACTCCCCCGTGCAGTCAGAAATCCGCTTATACCTTTACAGTCAGTCTCCATATCTGTGGTTCCACATCCACGGATGCAACCAACTACAGAGCATGTAGTACTGCAGTATGTATTTATTGAAAAAAATATGCATATAAGTGAACCTGCACAGTTCAAATCCATGTTGTTCAAGGGTCAACTGGAGAGAGAGAGAGACAGAGTGAGAGAGAGAGAGAGAGAGAGAGAGAGATTTATTTTAAGGAATTGGCTCACGTGATTGCGGAGACCGGCAAGTCCAAAAACAGCAGTCTGGAAACCCACAGAAAAGTTATGTTACGATCTCGAGTCTAAAGGCCATTTAGAGGTAGAATTCCTTCTTCCTTGGGGGACCTCAGTCTCTTTCCTCTTAAGCCTTCAACTGATTGCATGAGGCCCACTTCCATTATGGAGGATAATCTGCTTTACTCAAAGTCAACTGATTTAAATGTTAATCTCATCTTTTAAAAAAATATCTTCACACCAACATCTGGACTGGTGTTTGACCAAAAACTTGGGTACTGTGGGCTAGCCAAGGTGACCCATAAAATTCCCCATCACACCTGGCCAGGTGCCAGTCAAGCCAAGATACAGTCCCTTACCTGGTAGCCACTTGAATTCTGGCAGAAGATCATAGGAAGGAGGTCCTCCAAGAACTAGAGGTTCCTCCTCAAGGGGGCCCTAACATCCATGTCCACACCACCTACTTTTGTTGAGAAGTTGGAGGATTCTGACAGGCCTTCTTCAAGACAGGGAGGATACCGAGGCCAGGACTGAAGTCTCTGCCAGGGCCATTCTCGGTTTGCTTTATGGTGTTTTGAAGCCACAGCAACACTGGAATGAAAGCACTGCTATCTCATCTCCTCCCCAGATTGTGGGAGGAATTGGAAAGCAGCGTCTCTGGCCTCTCTGAAAGGTCTGGGTGTGCTAGAGTTCCCTGGCTCTGGCTGCAGCAGCGACAAGAGGAGAGGAAAGCAATGCCTTTCCAACGACTCTGCAGAGCTTAGAACGTGGCTGGTCCTTGTAGCTAGGACATAAATGGATGGCCTTTAGCCATAATTAGACTAGACAATTACAGCACCCGTGATTGTAGACAATACACGGTTTTAAAATATTACAGCTGTAATATTCTACCAACCATAGAATCTCAGCACTGGGAGGACCTTAAAATTCATCTGGTCATTGTATCCAGCTGTAACATTTATTAAAAATGAACTGCAATGAGCCAGAGGCAGCATCATTACTTGATTGGCTCTGATTCTCCCATTGTGTATTCAGAGCAGCCCAAGTGAAAAGAATTTGAATTCTTCCAAGGAATTCTAATAGTTCCTGCCTATCGTGGCGTTTATATTCCTTCAGTCTTCTACTGCGGTCTTCCTTACCTGCCCAGTGATCTTCCCAGGTTCCCATTTGATAGCACAGATGCAGAGCTTGGGGGAGAAGAAAAGAAGGGCAGGGAAGACGAGCAGCCATGAATGAGGAAGGCAGCGTCTAAAGACAAGCAGAGGTGAGAAGCAATAGGGAAAATACGGGCAAAAATAAAGTCAGATGGGCGTGAACTAAGGTGGCACAGACGGCGAGAGCAGAAGACAGCCAGCATCAATAACAAAGAGAGATACGACAGGAAAACAAAGGAAAGAGGAGACCAGGCATAAGAGTACAGGGGACGGTAGGGGCAAAGGCCAGTTACGGGGCAGGGAAATGCCTCGGGAGGAGGTACAGCAGAGCTTAGGCTACATAGAGGAGCTGAGTTCTATTGGGTGGTGGCAGTGCACCCACTGGATGGCCTGGGAAAACAAGGAGGTTGGCATCTTGAGCGTGAGGCCAAAGCAGAGCTAGTTCCATTCTCCTGCCCATGCCCCCGATAGGCTGCCTCCGTTCCTACGAGCTGCCAGGCTAAAACCCCACGACACTGGAAGAAGCTGACTCTTCCCCTCCCAGACATACAGTCAACATTTGCCAGTTTTGACGAGCTTTCCATTTTCTCCTAACAAACATCCTCTGCCTACATCACCCAGGAGACACAATGTCTCCCCACGTTCAGTCTCCTCTGCTTAGGTTCCTCCCTCAGATAAATGAAAACATACACACATATCTTCCCAAAACATGTTCTGACATTTATTCATATCAGCCAACAGGCCACAGAAATTCTCCGAACATGCTAACCCAGCATTTCCCCCAGCAAACACCGAACTCACTCACTCTGACACACACACACACACACACACACACACACACACACACTTTCCTGAACATTGCACAACTAAGCAGCTGGTCAACCTACACGAAGACAATATTTCAGAGAAGCTCCTGACACCCCATGAGGGAGTCCCTGGCACAGCCTGTGATGGCGTTGACCAGGTTGTATATTGAACGCACAGTATGTCAAAAGGAAAAATCATTTCCAAGAACAATGATGGAAGTAGCCCAAATGTGTGCTTGGAGAAAACCAAGTGAATTTGGGTTTTGATCCAAGTAAAATATCAAAAGGATGAATCAGAAAAATATATATGTGGGGCTTTGAAAAGTTATTTTTCTTTGTACAGTTACAATGGCAGAGTTTCAATTTGAGTTTCAAGTGCACGAGAGATGTGTGTCAAACGATCCAGTTTGTAGCTTGTGACCAGCCTGGAGGGGAAATGATAAAAACATTGTTTTGATTATGGACCTAAGATTGTTTCAATAAACACAGCCTGGAGATCACGTTAATATCAGTTTTTTTTTAAGTGTCTTTCTCTTTTTACTGAGCTTTTAGAAAGAGTTTTTATTTTGTTTTTGATGGGGGCTTTGGAGGCTCCTGCCTTCACCCTCAGAACCTTCCACCTCCCCGCTGGTTTCTGACATACTTTAGTCCCTTCTTTGCACAAGTCCTTTGAGACGGGCTGGGGTCTAAAGCTTTTATAATAGTAGACAGTAAATCTCACTCTCAGGGTCAATCCAGGGCCATCAGACATTAGATGACAACCCGAAAAACTGACTCGATGTGCTTGTGACTTTGGGGGATGTAAGTGAAGGAAATGGCATTAGGAGTAAAAAGTCCTGATCTCAAGTCCGGTCTCTGCTCTTTCTGAGCTCTGCCTCCTTCCATGCTTTTCATACAGCAAATATTACTGACTGTCTAAGACGTGCTGCACACACACAAAGAGGAATGGGGACCGAGCAAAGGAGGCTATAGCTGTGGAGGTGACAACGTCAACAGTAAGATTTAGCGCAGTGTGGTGATGCAACATGGAAACACAGGCAAGGTACAAAGACTGCACAGGCGAGGAAGGAAATCCTCCCTCTGCCAGAGAAGAGGAGGGTAGGGTTTCACTAGGAGATGACTTGTGAATTAGATTTCAAAAGCTGGATAGGGGGCTTCCCTGGTGGCGCAGTGGTTGAGAATCTGCCTGCTAATGTGGGGGACATGGGTTCGAGCCCTGGTCTGGGAAGATCCCACATGCCACGGAGCAACTGGGCCCGTGAGCCACAACTACTGAGCCTGTGCGTCTGGAGCCTGTGCCCCGCAACAAGAGAGGCTGCGATAGTGAGAGGCCCGCGCACCGCGATGAAGAGTGGCCCCCGCCTGCCACACTGGAGAAAGCCCTCGCACAGAAGCGAAGACCCAACACAGCCAAAAATAAATAAATAAATAAATTTTAAAAAGAATCCTCAATGTTTTAAAAAAAAAAAAAAAGCTGGATAGGAGTTCAATCAGGTAAACAAGGGATGGGTGAAGGATATTCTTGGTTAAAGAAAGAGCAGACACAAAACCTCAGAGATGGGACAGAGTGAGTGTGCTTGGGAAGCTCTAGGGAGTCTGCTCTCGTTGAAGCATAAAGCGTATGGGATGGGCAGGAGGGCACGGCTGCAAGAGGGGATGAGGGTGAAGGGCAGGCAGAAGCCAGTGCAAGGTGCTTAGACTTGATGGTGTCCTAACAGTAGCTAATGTTTACAGAGCACTGCGTAGTGTCCAACACATGGGTCCAAACACTCTCTAACATCATCACGTGTCATTTTTACTGCTATCCTAGTAAGAAGGTACAATTATTCCCCTCCATTTACTAGATGAGGAAACTGGTCCTTGAAGAACATATGTAACTTGCACAAGGCAGAGACAGTGAAAGAGGAAGTTGGGACTCCAACCCTACTCTGTCCAGCTACAGAGTCCCTGTACCCCTCACATACTTGAGTTTATTGGATTTAGCAAATGGAGATCAGGATGATCTTTGCCAGGTCAATTTTGAGAGCATTTTGAGGGGCGGAAACTATAGCCCAGCGAGTTGAGAAGCAGACATTTTCAAGGAAGAAGATTAAGGAGTTAAGTCCAAGTCTTAGGATCTCCATTTCTGGTTTTCTCCAACATGAAGTAGGGAACGAAATGGACAGGAAGGTTGAAGAATTCCGAGGAAGGAGGCTCGGATTCTGGGGTGGACTAACTATACCCTAGGGGAGACAGTGTGCCCAACTGAAGAAAGCAGAGAGTGCTGAACATGGGCTATAAAATGGGAAGGGCACAACATGCTACCTTGTTCGGAGATGGGGAAATTACATCCAGGGGCACCCACGGGGAGAGACACCAGAAAAGAGATGACATGAGTGGAGCACTGGAGAATGAGTAGAAATAAGGGTAGAAGGAAAAGGTAATTCCAGAATGCCCAGCAGTTAAGCAAACCACAGAAACTGGGAAATACAATATATGTTTGAAGAAAGTGAAGCTAGAACATGTTTGCTGGAGCACAGAGCTGAATTATGAAATCAGTGTAAGGAAACACAGGCTGGGACCAGGTTATGGAAGGCTGAGCTAAGACATCCAACCTTTATTCAGGACACAGAGGACCACTGGAGATTTCTGTGCAGGAAGAAAGGTGATCACAGAACTACCCCAAGGCCACTCACCTGGCTGCCTGGGTCAGGGTGGAGTGGAACTCCATCAGCGGAAGGTGATGAAGTCTGACCTGGGGAGGTGGCAGCAGGAAAGGAAGGGACACCTCAAGAAGTACTGTGAAAGGAGAATCAACAGCACTCTGTGACCGATGAGACAGAGTCATCCAGGATGATCCAAAGGGTTTGAGGACTTCAAGAATGGCTATACCATTAACAGAGATGGTAGAGTCAGGACAAGGCTGTGTGTTGTTTTCTTTCCGTAAATTTTGATTATTGTATACATAAAAGTATTCAGTAAAGAAAAACCTGGAAACTCCATTAAGGGGAAAAAAACCCTGAAAATAGAAGTCCATAATCTGACTGTTAACATTCCCTTTTGATATACCCTCCAAAGTTTTTCTTTACCTACACATATATATTTCTAATATTTTCATTATTATTAGGATCATTCCATTTTATACCTTTTTCACCTAACAACATACAGTGAACATCTTTCCCCATCAATAACTGTAATTCAGCATTATTATACTGTTTACATAGGATCCTACCTTATGGATTTATCACAATTTACTCTATCTGCTCCCTTGATACAAAACATTCTGCACGACTCCAATTTTAGCTATAATTAACATTTTTAAAGCTGAATCTCTCTGTACATCTTTAATTATTTCTTTAGTATAAATTCCTAAAAGTACAGTTTGAAGTCAAAAAATGTATAGGATTTTTTAAAGCCTTTTGAACCATATTGCCAAACTGTCCTCCAGAAAGAATAAACCATTTGTACTCCCATCAGCTGAGTAGAAGAGTAGAGAAGGGTTTTTACTAGAGAGGAAATAGGAACAGCTTCAGATATGTAGATTTTAAAGCACCTACAGGATGCATCGGTGGCAATGGCAAATAAGTAGTTGGCAAGGAAGGAGCTAGATTTTAAAAGAAAAATCAGATCCCTCTTCCTGTTCCTCCTCCTCTTTATTTTCACCACCATTTCTCTTCCCTCCCCTTCCTGTCTCTCCCCTTCCCTATCCTTCCTAATAACTCAGTCCTAAAGCTACTGGTGAAGGTGAGCAAGGTAGGCATTTAAGCAGTGGGGAAGGGACAGCAACATGAGCCAGGTGTCAGCACAAGAGGGTGACCTGGGCCCTCGAGGGGTCTCAGAGGCCACGTTGGGCAAAGAGGCCATGTGTGCAAAAGGGCAGCCAGCACAGGTTGTCAGAGCCTCAGAGAGGTGAAGACAGTCCCCATATAGGGGGAGTTGGGTGCTGGAAGTAAGGGGAAATGGTTAACATATAGGATGACTGATCAAACAAGTAAACATATTGAGAATTATGGAAGCCAGGCTTTCCACTGGGCTACTGTATTAGTCTGGATTCACCAGAGAAAGAGAAACAGTAGGAGATGTAAATATAGATGTAGACAGAGAGACAAAGAGAGAACAAGATTTATCATAAAGAATTGGCTCACATAATTATGGAAGCTGACAAGTCCTGAGATCTGCAGTCAACAAGCTGGAGTCCCAGGAGAGCCGATGGTGTAATTCTCGTCCAAAGACCTGAGAACAAGGAGAGCTAACGGTGTAAGTTTCAGTCCAAGTCTGAGTCCAAAGGCAGAAGAAGACCAATGTCCTAGCCTGAAGATGGTCAGGCAGAGGGAGTGAATTCTCTCTTACTCAGCCTTTATGTTCTATTCGGGACTTCACTGGATTGGATCAGACCCACCCACACTGGGGAGGCAATCTGCTTTACTCAGCCTACCAATTCAAATGGTTATCTCAGCCAGAAACACCCTCATGGACACATCCAGAATCATGTTTAACCAAATATCTGAGGTCCCTGTGGCCCAATCAGGTTGACACATGAAATTCACCATCACAGTTAACAAAATGGAAAGGAAAAAAACTGGAATGAACCCTATGGGCTGGAATTAGAGATATAAATGTGAATTCATGGTCCTTAATACACAGAGGAACATAGATGAAAACACGTGTGTGTTCCCTGGCTCTTCCCTCTGAGAGGGGATTGGGAGCAGTAACACCCCAAGAGCAGTAAAGTCATCTAACACCCAGAATTTGGTTTCCAAATACCATTTTTCACTAAAAGAATCCAGGATTGCTTAGAAAAATGGCTGATTCTGAGACAGAATAGAAAAAGTAAAAGATGAGCCTGAAACAACTTTTTGTGCCAGAAAATGAGGCAGTTTTCAAAGAATGATGGAACATGTCACAAGAACACAAAAGCCAGCTTGACAATTTAGTACCAAAATAAATAATGATAATAAATAGCAACAGATCAAAAATACATTGAATAAAATAGGAATCCATGAGTTCATACTGACATAAATAAGTTGATGAATAAATTGAAAGTTTATGATTAACAGTATATTTACAGAGTCTCAGAGCAACTTCCCATAAAATATTCATTAATTATAAAGAGGAGAAAAGTAACTTTACAGTGAGGAGGTCTAAGAGATACCATCTTAATCTAGTGATTAAAATTAACATCCTCAGCAATGGGACACATTTAAATAATATGCCCTTTAGTAGCACAATGGGAGGAACGCAGCATCACTTCTGGAAAATTCCTAGCGAAGATGTATAACTTAAATTTAATCATGAGGAAACGGCAGTAAACCGAAACTGAGGGACATTCTACAAAATAATTGGGCTCATCTTCAAAACTGTCAAGAGCATGAAGTCAAGGAAAGATCGAGGCACTACTGTAGACTGAAGGAGCTGAGGAGGTGTGACTGGTTCTAGACCAGATCCTGTTGCTATAAGAGACTTTACCGGGACAGTAAGAAGAAATCAAATGGGGCCTGAGGGTTAAATGGTGGTGATGGATCACTCAGTTTCCTGGTTTTGGTGGCTGTGTTTTGCTTATGCATAAGAGTGCTCTTGTTTGCAGAAAATACACATGAAAGTGTTCAGAGCTGATGGTGTATCATGTCACCAACTTACTCTCCAAGAGTCATGGTGGGAAAGGTTCTTATCAGTGTTCTTACAATGTCTATGCAAGTTTGAGAAAGAGAGGTGAAGGGAGCAAGGAGAGAAAGAGACAGACAGACAGGTACGCAGGCAGATCAGGCCTATGTTCACTCATATGAAAGTGACAGCACTGAAGTTCACGGGATAAGCCACACTGCTGAGTCCAGAGACTGCCTTGGGTCATCCTGTCCAGTCTCTAGCCCAATCCTAACTAAGACTGGAATGTGTCTACTAAGAGCCTAATTCTACAATAATTTTACAGAAAAACTGTGAACTGAAAATAAAAATGTATGAAAGAGTGGTTGGGAGGTTTGGTCCACTGGATAGAATCAAGAGGACAGGTCAAAGATTTGACTTGGAAAGCAGAGACTGTCTGGGATCCAAAAAGGTGGCAGGGGTCAGGGGGAAGGAATAAGTAAAGATAGTGATTTTGAGGCAGGGAAGGGGTAAGATGACCAGCAGAGAGAGGCCAGCTGACCTCCAAGAACTCTGGGCCGGGGTTCCAGTGGGGTGATCAGCATGAATGCCGGGATTAGTTGTTCCACCAAACTGGGAGTGGCCCAAGGAAGGCCTTGTGCTTTGTTTACATTTACACCACCAGCGTGTGCATCACAGGCTCGGAGGGTAACAACCAGGAACAAGGTCACTGAGTAAGAAGAGGATCCACGCAGAGAAATACTGTGACCCAGCAGAAAATCCTGCCCATGTTCCCAGGAAACACAGCCAAGAATATTCACCACAGTATTACCTTTAATAGCATAATGGAGAACAACCCAATGCACAGGGACAGGGGGATGGCAAAAAAGTGTGACATAGTCATATATGCCTGTAAAAATGAATTAACTATGGCTACATGCATCAATTCAGATGAATCTGCAAAACCTAAGACACAAAAAATTATCCCATGTGATACTATTCATATAAAGTTCAAATGCACACGAATTTATAAAATAGATTCATCTTACTAAATAAGCTTTCGAACTGTAATGAAAAGCAAAAGAACAGTAAACATAAAATTCCCCTGAAGGGAGAATATAACCAATAGGGAGGGCTCGGGGGTGCTTCAGCATTTTGGCAACATTCTATTTCTCAAGTTGGGTGATGGGTCCAGGAGTATTTATTATCTTTTATATCTTATATACATTATATTTTATATTTGTATGTGTGGAAATATTTTATTAAAAATAAACAGAAGCAGGACTTCCCTGGTGGCGCAGTGGTTAAGAATCCACCTGCCAATGCAGGGGACATGGGTTCGATCCCTGGTCTGGGAAGATTCCACATGCCACAGAGCAACTAAGCCCGTGCGTCACAACTACTGAGCCTGCACTCTAGAGCCCGCGAGCCACAACTACTGAGCCCGCACGCCTAGAGCCTGTGCTCCGCAACAAGAGAAGCCACCGCAACAAGAAGCCCACGCACTGCAATGAAGACCCAACGCAGCCAAAAATAAATAAATAAATTAATTTTAAACATAAATAAATAAACGTAAGCATTTAAAGGGGGAAAGTTCCCAAGGGCTGTCATATGGGTCTCTCTCTGGATCTTGTGAGAGCCCTGAAGATCCCTTGGTGGACCAGGGATCTTAAAAATTCCGGTATCCAATTTTCCCAACACTTTGAGTGACCTTGCAAAATTATCTTTCTAACTGGCAGAATTTCTGTCAGAATTCAGAGTTCTCTTGCAGCAAACAGAAAGACAAACAAAAAAGTGAACATCATGAACTTTAAAACAGTCTCTGGAGAAAAGAATCAGTCCCTGTGGGCAGTGATCTCAAAGTGACAGCAGGAGGGAAGGACGGGCAGCCCCACCTCGCCGAATGTGAGCCTGCAAGAGGCTGCAAAGGAAGCCTCCATCAGGACCGTGCAGGCTCCAGTCAAGGTGAGGAAGACGGGGTCCTGGACAAATCTGGAAACACAGATTTGCTCACTCCAGAATCATGGAACGTTTGACCTTGAAGAGAAGGGGCATCAGCGGATGCTGCTTGGGTCTTATAAAAACCTGAAACCGTTCCAGGGGTAATACGGAGATGTGCTCAAATCCCGTATGCTTTTTTCCATCTGAACTCATAGGGGACTGAAACTTCTCCTCTTCCCCCCACCTCCCTCTCCACCTCCAATGTTGAACTCAATGCAAAAGATGAGCCAGCCAGGTGCAAAGGAAGGTAAGGCTTGGGTTCTAGAGATCCCAAGGAAACTGACCACCAAGAACCAGAATCGAATCAAGGCAGGTGGTGGAGAGGCAGCTGACCGCAAGCTCCAGAGAAGTCACACCAATGCCCCAGCCCACACTGAGCTGCCAGAGCATCAAGGCCCCATACTTTCCCTCCGCCCCCACCTCTTCTTTTCATCGCTAAGAACATCCACTCCAGCAGTGATGGGCCATCCGATAGTATCACACAACTGGAGGCCCCAGGATGGGGCTGAAGTTCACAGAAGACACAAGACTATAAATAAATGATGAAACATGAGAGAAAGGTCAGGCTCCAGGGAACCGCTCCTCGTAAATCCTCTTGATCCTGATTACTCCATCGAGAAGCAGATTAAGTGTAAAATACTGATCTTGAACGGGGTCCAGGCAAAATTTATACAGCTTGAGGGCTTTCTGGAAGGGTTGCGTTCTTTGAAAGGAAGGAAGTGGGTTAGGAAATGCAGCGCTGGTGGAGGATCCCAGAAGGAGGGGGGATGGGACAATCTCATCAACCAAGTGGGCTCTTCCAAGTCTATGTGCAAAAGGATGATTTTTATGGTGCAGATGGTATGGTTGTTGTAGGGTGTTGTGATACCATAGGTCTGCTGTAACAGGTGGAGCTTATTCTAAGTGTATTTTGTGACATGATAGGCAGAAAAACTTAGGGTTGCAAAGTACAAAGTGGCTTAAAGTTTTGGAGGCAGAGAGAACTAAGCATGACCTTGGCCATTTCACTAAACCTGCTTCTCTCAGTTTCTCCCAGTCTCAGTTTCTCTCATCTGTGAAATGAGGATGATTATGTCAAAGGTGTTATGAGGATTAAACTGGAAGATGCATGGAAAGTTCCTAGCCTGATTCCTGTAGCGTATTAACTGCTCCATAAATGTTATTTATGCATCATCACCGTGATGAGAATCACCATCACTATTCCCCTGAGTGAACAATACAGCCCATGGTGCTCTGCAGGTGGTTAAGGAAGGTCGCGTGGGCTATGAAAGGACTTGCCCATTCGATGAAACTCAGATTTACTGACAGGGTTACTTGGAAACTGATATGAAGAAGGAAGTCACTGAGGTCTGAATAATGAGTTACAAATGAAAGTTGATATGTGTCCTTGGAAAGTAGGACAAGATGGACGAAGAGACCAGCCCTTGAGTGCTGGGAGAATGCAAAGTCACCAAGAAATCAGTCATTCCTTCTTCCATTTGGCAAGTATTTATGAACACCTACTCTGCACCAAGCTCTGTTCTTGGCAGTGGGTGTGCAGCAGTGAGCGAGCCAGCAAAGCCCTGTCCCCGTGAGCTTAGAACAGAGAGGCAGGAGCTAAGGGGGGCAGACACAGGCCTAAAGACGAGCCTGAAAACAGAGGCAGAACATGGTTATCATGGGCACGTGGGCATCTGCTAAAGCTCTCTGCCGTTTTTACGGAAGCCTTTGGATGGGAAATCTAGGAGCGGCACAGAAGGAAAAGTACAGACTTTGGAGCCAGTCAGACTAGGGTTTGAGTCTTGGTTTAGCCTCACTCTGTGCCTAAGATCTCTAAGCAGAAGTAACCTTGACTTTAAAAAAGCACACTAGTAATTTCCATTCGCAGTATCGTAAGGATTAAGAATGACACGCCAAGCATTTAGTTTTCTGACTCATCTGTAATATGTGTTTAGTAAAGTAGAGCCTCTTTTCTACTAATGCAATTTGTACTTTGGGTCATTATTTCCTCATTGATTTCTGTTAGTTTTTAGCAGTGTTCCTTTGCAAATATCAGGCTGTCTCAAGTGAGGAACAGGAAGGCACAGATGTCTGCCCAAGCTTTGCGGTGCAGGGAGATGTGCAGGATAAGTGTCTGAGAGCTAGTGTGTGCTGACAGCTAGGTCCTAGGCAGAACCCCTGGAAGAAAATTTCAACCTGGGAGGAGCCTGCATTTTTGGTGAGGAAAGACCTCCTCTTAGGTCCCAGGGACGACGCTGGGCAAGATGAGTGGTCAGAGGCACAGATGGAGCCATAATAATCAAAGTGCACATCGGTACGGTCTGCACAGAGGGCCTGCACACACTCCGTCCCCCTTGGTCCTCAAGTTCAGCTGTTTGGTTCCCTATTCTGTTGCTTGAGGCTAAGAACTGGGGGCAAAGTATTGCCTTTGTTGTTGTTGTTAATGTTGTTTAATACTTTACTCTCTATGCTTTCAGCTTGTTCTTTTTAATTGTGGTAAGATACACGTAACTTCAAACTTACCATCTTAGTCATTTTCGAGTGTATATTTCAGTGACATCAAGTACATTCACATCACGGTGCAATTATTGCCTCTTTGGGCCTCCTGATCCCATGACTGGTAGAAGCTGGACCCTAATGTCAGCACTCCCGCCCCCCCCTGCATCCTAATCCCTGGCCCCCAGGACTGCTCTGCATTCCATCCTGCAACCTCGCCGTGCACTTCTCCACGTAACAGAAAGTGGGTTTGCGCACGAAGGTAAAGCTGAGGGCTCCTGTGCTCCTCACCTTTCATCTGGTGCACAGTCCACACGAAACTTAACATCTTTCACCTGCTGCTGACACACATTTCCCAGGATACGACTCAAATCGCGCCCCACTTGGCTCACATCTGCCTCTCCAACCCTGCCTCACTCGGCAGGGGAGCTAGTATCTGGCAGTGGGAACGTCGTCGGGTTGCTGGTCCTGGCGGAGGAAAGCAGGATTTCCTGCCTAACATAGCAAGGGGCGAGGTGGGGTCCCCAGTCCTTTCCCCAGGGCCTTTGCTAATGCTCTGCGGGGTTTTCAGGAAGTCACTTTGTGGTGAGCTGTCAGGAATAAGAATAACAAAATCGGTTTCTGTATAGCTCCGCGGTGGTGATTCATGCAATCCCACATACTCTCAGGTCTTCTAGATTCAAAACATTTGAGAATGTCAACTCGGTTTTAGGAGAACAATCTGATTTCTAACGATGACAATAGTTCATGTAGATGTAGCGCCCAGTAGGTGCCAGCCACTGTGCTAGGAATGCAGATCCTTGGGTGACCCCCCCCCCATCTTATGGCTAAGTGGAGAAGTATCTGTCTTTCCCTTAAAGCAGTTCCTAGAGCAGGAGGCAACATTTTCAAAATGGCAGCTCTAGAAAAACAAAGCTTCTTGGGATCGCTAACTGGGACGGAGTGGATGGAGAGGGAGACTGAAGTGGAATTACTAACAAGAGAGGGAAGAAGATACACTGGGGGGTGGGGGGAGGAAACCACAAGGCATGCAGATGGAATGCAGTTCCCAAGAGTTTGAGGGAGTTTTGATGGTCTGGGGGAGAACTTTATGAGGAAAACTTTCTCTAATAAAATGAAAAGACAAACCTCATGGAGGAATTTACTGCTCATAAACCAAAGTCTGGGAACCTTGCCATGGAGAGTGGAACCAACCTTGCTTCCCTCAGGCCTGCTCTCCCATGTCAGTGGGCACTTGTTGGCTAGTTTTGTCTCTGAATCACAGACGCAGTGATAAGTGGTCTCCCTGAAACATCCTTCAGCCCCATCTCTAAAAGGACTCCATTCTTCTCTTCCCTTCTCTGTTTATTTTCTCTATGCCCACAAACCAAATCAGAACCAAGGAGCAGACTACCATAGAAAACCAAGACTCTGAAGACTGCCCTGTGGCTTGCTATCAACTAAGAAGGACACAGAGGATGGGGTCTAGGTGCTGTGCCCAGGCTCCGCATGACCCATGCCAATGACTGAGCCAACACCATCTAAGTCATCCTACTTACCAAAAGGAATCCTCTTGCAAAACCATGATACAGTTCAAGAAATGGTTGTTCCTCCTTTGATGATAAACCACTAACACTACTATTAGCCTACATCTTACTCTATAGTTTTGGGAGGGATCTCACGAGATTCAGGATTTCACATCTTAGAATCCCAAGACAGGAGGCAGTGTTGTACAGTAGTTAAGAGAGTGCTGGGTCTGCAGTTACACTGCCTGTGTTTGAAATCTCTCTCTGTCATTCACTATCTGTTGACCTTGAGCAAGAAACTTTTCTGTGCTTCAGCTTCTTCATCTGTAAAAGGAAGAGAATAATCATACCTACCTCATAAGACTGTCATGAAAATTAAATGACATAAAACCAGCACACTGTTTAGCACAACACCTGCTACACAGGAAGTACTCAAAATAAGTTAGCTACTATCACATTATTTTAGAACTTGAGAAATAAAAGGCACGTAGATCAGCCCTGCATACAATGCTTAATGGCAGAGGGACTAACTCATGTGTTCCCCAAGCTGAGTTAAAGGCTTTTCTTGGGTCCCACTTTTTGACCCCAGGCATGCTTAGTTTACAGCAGAGTAAAATCTATTATTATTATTGGCTCCTGATTTTATAAGAGAACTCCATTTCATGTTGATTTTATTTGGTAATAATTATTTTAAAAAGGCTTTAGCTTTCATGTTCCTTGCCCTTATCACCTCTGGCATGTAAGCAGAAAAAGGCAGACTCAAGAGCTAGGAACGAAACATTGAATTTCTGCAGATGAGGACATGGGAGCGAGAGAGGTAAGGTCACATGTCCAAAGACCCACACTTAGTCACAGAGCAAGACGAAAAATTGGTCCTGTCCTTCTTACATTATTCTAATGAATTTGTTTCTTAATGGTATTCTTTAAGGTATGTAAGGAAGTATTCGTTAAATGAATACACGCTTCTCTCATACACATAAATGTGTGTTTTGTACAGTTCATACTTTCTTTAACAACACAGATGTACGAAGCCATCCGTATAACACGTGTACTGTCGACCGAGTACAGTCCTTAGCTAACTATGAACACGTCCGCAAAGCCCTCACAGTAACTGCTGGCCAATTCTCTCAGCTGCACAGCTTAGAGAAAGGACTGAACCCACCACGGCTTTCCCCACCACTAAGTCAGGTCAAGTCCTCCGATAACTGCAGGATCTGCTGTTCCGGAATATCCCTTCCCTCCGATGGCCTGGCTTAGCTCCAGGCCACGTCGCCTGGGAATGAGGAACGGGATTCCAAGCCTTGCACACAGCTGTGCAGAGGGCCGAGGGGCCAGGGCTTAGTTTTCTGTCCAGTAAGAGGATCCTACTGCAAAAGGTGAACCTGGCTTTCTCTCCAAAGAACTGCAACTTCTCTCAAGCCCCCAACTCTCCCCAAAATGACCAAGGAGGCTAGAACAAGCTCCTGAAGTTTCAATCATTTGTTTATTAAACAAGTCTTCCTTGAGATCCTATTACGTAACAGGCACTAGGGATACCCTGGGAGGGGAGGGGCAAAACCAAACCAGGTCAGAGAAGGGAGGCTATAGGAGCAGACAGAGACAGCCCCAGGCCCAGGTGAAATTATGAAAAGATGAAATGTCTTAGCTACTGTTCTCCATCCACACCCACCCACCCCTGCTTTGTATTGTAGTTCCCTCAAGTTGCTCTTTGCCTTTTGTCTCTTCTCTCATCAAAACCTGATTCCTAGGGGAAAAAACTTGATTTTTCATTCATTTATTCAACAAATATATGTTGAACACCTACTGTGTACCAGATACTGCAATAGATAAAAAATCAGTCATTTACAGCTTCTCTTAGGAGTGTTTGCATTTCAAGTCTTTTGAATTTTTTCTCACACTTTTTATTAAGATACAATTCACGTATCATAAACTTCACCCTTTTAGAGTGTACAGTTCAGTGGTTGTGTATTCACAAAACTGTACAACTGTAACAACAATCTAATTCCAGAATATTTTCATTACCCCAGAAAGAAACCCCTTACCCATAAACATTAGCAGTCATTCTTCAATCTCTCCTTCCCCCAACTCCTAACAACCACTGATTAACTTTCTGTCTCTATGGATTTGCCTTTTCCAGACATTTCATATAAATGGAATCATACAATAAGAGATCTTTTGTGTCTGGCTTCTGTCACTGAGCATAATGTTGTCGAAGTTATCCATGTTGTAGCACGGATCAGTAGTTTGTTCCTTTTTATGGCTGAATAATATTTCATTGTATGGATATACCAGAGTTTATTATCCATTCATCAATTTTTGAATATTTGAGTTGTTCCTATTTGGGGCTATTATGAATGAGGCTGATATGAACATTTGTGTACACAGTTTTGTGTGGATACATGTCTTCAATTCTCTTGGCTATATAACTAGGAGTGGAATTGTTGGATTATATGATAACTCTATGTTTAGCTTTTTGAGGAACTAACAAACTGTTTCCCAAAGTGGCTGCACCAGTTTACAATCTCACCAGAAAGATATGAGGGTTCCACTGTCTCTACATCCTCATCAACATTTGTAATTGTCCATTACTTTTCTAATAGCCACCCTGGTGGGTGTGAAATGATACCTCATTGTGGTTTTGATTTCCATTTCCCTAATAACTAATGATGTTGAACATTTTTTCCTGTGCTTATTGGCCAGTTATATATCTTCTTTAGGGAAATGTCTATTCAAATCCTTTGCTCATTTTTTAATTAGGCTGATTGTCTTTTTCACTGTTGAGTTGTAAGGTGTTTTTTTTTTTTATTATGGATACCAGATCCTTATTAAATATATGATTTGCAAATATATTCTACATTCTGTGGGTTGTCTTTTCACTTTCTTGATTGTGACTTTTGAAACACAAAAGTTGGTAATTTTGATGAAGTACAATTTATTTTTTTTTTCCCTTTGGTTGCTTGTGCTTTTGGTGTCATATATAAGGAACCACAGTCTGATCCAAAATGACTGTTTTCTCTAAGAGTTTTACAGTTTTAGGTCTTAACATTTAGGTCTATGATCCAGTTTTAGTTAATGATGTGAGTATATGATGTGAGGTAGGGGTCCAAATTCATTCTTTTGCATGTGGATAGTCAAATGCCTCAGCACTGTTTGTTGAAAAGACTATTCATTCCCCATTCAATTGTCTTGATCAATTGACCATAAATGTAACGGTTTATTTCTGGATTCTCAATTCTATTCCTTTGATCTATATATCTCTCCTTATGCCAGTACCATATAATCTTCATCACTGAAACATTGTCATAAGTTTTGAAATTGAGAAGTATGAATATTCCAACTTTTTTCTTCTTTTGCAAGATTGGGCTATTCTGGGTCTCCTGCATTTATATATGAATTTTAGGAACTTGTCAATCTCTGCAAACAAAAAAAGGCAGCTGAGATTTTTATAGGGACTGCATTAAATCTGAAGAGCAATTTGGGAACTATTGCCATCCTAGCAATATTAAGTCTTCCAATCCATAAATGCAAGGTATCTTTCCATTTACTTAGGTACTATTTAATTTCTTTCAATAAAGTTTCATAGTTTTCAATGTACAAGTCTTACTCTCCTTTTGTTAAGTTTATCCCTAAGTATTTTATTATTTTTTGATGCTTCTGTAAATGGAATTGTTTTCTTAACTTTATTTTTGGATCATTCATTGCTAGTGTATTAAAATATAATAGATATCTTTATTTTGATCTTGTATCCTGCAACTTTGCTGAATTCTTTTATGAGCTCTAATAGTTTTTTGTGCATATTTTAGGATTATCTATATACAAGATCATGTCATCTGCAAATCGAGATAGTTTTACTTTTCTCTTTCTAATATGAAGACCTTTTCAAGGCTTCTTCCTTATTGTGCAATGGAACATTTTATCCTCTATAAACTAATTTCAGGCATCAAGAAGGTATCCCCAATGAGGACAAGAATTTGTTTTGCTCCCTGCCATAGACCTGGCATCTAGATTCATTCCTAGTATTTAAGAAGATTTCAATAAATATTTGTTGAATAAACGAAATAAAAAGTAATGGGACAGTTTAGTCCAGAACTTTTCCCCACACCCTAAAATCACATCAGCAGAGTGTGGCTTATTCCATCCCTCATATATATTCACTTATAATGCCTACCAGTGCCTGACAATTAATGAGCACTCAATAAATACGTGTTTAATGGGTGAATGAATGAATAAATAATGTAAGGCCTGACATATGAGAGTGCATGATTAAGACCACATGGTCACATCTGGTATAGGAAACGCTATCTGTCGAATAGCTTAATATGCCATCGATTCCATCTCAGTGTATGATAAATAATGTCCCCTAAGATCACAGTGACAGCAAAACTCTTGTCACTGGAATCCCAACAGTTCTATGGTGGTTGTTAAACCTTGTTCCCACAAAATGATACTATTATGTAATTCCTTCTATTTATACCATTCCAACAGCAGCTCAAAGAGTTGGCTGGGGCAGGGCAAGGGATGACAAGCCACCTGGGCTGGCCGCACAGCCCAGTCTGCTGGCCCTGCCCCCTTGCTTCTTCCTCCTTGACTCACGCCCAGGAAATACTTTAGGTACCTCTGGAAATGCAGTGAAAACACTTGGCATGGACACCATGTGAAAAGTCAACAAGGCCCAGGCAGGTCTGGGGCACAGAGGGTAGGAGGTTGGGGGGCCTTGCCTACTTGTCTCATATTCCCATTCACTCTCTTCTTTTAAAGAGACCTTTGTTGTTCCTATTGTCCCAACCCCACAATCCCACGCTCATCGTGTGTTAAAGACTGAAATCTATACTCACCAAATATGCATTTAGTTCTATTTTACTCAGGCAATTATCATATAATAATTGCATTGTTATTGGAAACATACTTTAAGATTTTAATCACCATGAAGGAGATTTATAGCTATTACAGACTTGCTAATCCTCAACAAATATGTTTTTAATCAAGTTAGCATTTTATAAACAATAACTGTCCCATTAATTCTGGGGTGGATTTTGTAGCCTTGACGGAAAGCACTTCAATTGATTTGTTTTCCCTGGGACTCTTTAAGTTACACTTTAAATTTGGAGATTAATACAGGGGAATTTTTCAGACTTCAAAAAACAAGACCCGGGAATAAGACTGAGTACAGCAGTGACAAGAAAGAGTAGGCAGCTTAGAGTAGGCAGGAAAAGTCTGGACTAAGAATCAGATCAAGATCTAAGAGTGCCTCTACTCTTAATTAGCCCTGCGGCTCTGGCCAAGTACTTAACCTTTCTTAGCCACAGTTTCCTCATTTGTCAAATGGGGATAATCATACTTAGCCTGGCCACACATTTTTATGGAGGGAATCCGATATGTGAGTGTAGGAGAAAGTGCCATAAAAATCATGCAGTACTACAGTGTGGGGTCTAAGGAACCCAGCTCGGCCCTGCACTTCTTAGCAGAACCACCTCGGACACATCATCTGACCCTCAGTTTCTTCATTTGTACAATGTAAATAACAATAATAATTATGATAATAATAATAATAGTAATGTCTATTTCTCAACGATTTGTCACATTTAGTGAGATGATGTCTATGAGCACTCACAGAAGACCTAGCACATAAGAAGCATCAAAAACTATTCTTTTCCCACTGCCCATCCATCAGGAATGTACATACTTTCCTAAGATGAAATCCAAGGCATCTGGGAAACTTCAGAATCACGGAGTCATCTCGTTTTCTGCCAGGGAGAAACAGGCCTGCTACAGTGGAGACACCACCACACCACCACCTGCATTTTTCTGATTCCCAAGCCCGTTCCCCTGCTGTCGCACCGTGTCCTCCACTCCTTGATCGGGAGCCCTTTATAAAAGTTCCAATTAATATTAGCTTGATAGGTTGGCTGGGAGGGCTGTCTCTGGACTCGGGAATTCAGAGCATGCTGCATGTGAGAGCTGGTCACAGTTCTTGCAAAAGAAGGGCAGCAGGGAGTGGGAGACTTGGGTCAGCAGAAAACTCCCTAGTGGTCAGTGTCATTCTAAGGAAGAAAGAGACAGCCTGGGAGTGACTAAGCAAGTGGCTATTCACTGTCGGCTCTGGACACAGGGATGCCCACAGACAGCCAAACCCTGGGGTCGGGTCTGTCTATATCTTTGCAGAGTCTTCAGACCTCACAGCAAACCTTGAAACAAACAACTTCACCAAGCTCCCCAGACTGAACAAGAAGGCGGGAGGAGCGTATGCACAGAAACCCGGACCCAGTGGACGAGGACAGAAGAGCTGAGCACAGGCAGGCACCCCAGACTTTATGATGCTTTCAGGCCTCTTGACTGAATAGGGCCCCACGGCCATACCCCGCCTCCTGCATCAACCAACACACACACACACACACACACACACACACTCACACTCACGCTCCTCTAGGGACAAGCACGAGAGAGATTAGCTACATAAACCAGGCAGGCTTGTAAAACAGCTGAAGAATTAAATACTCAAGAATGTTTTGGCCAAGCTGCTGACCCGTTCCCCCCCCTGCAAAGCCAAGGGAAGGAGAGGGAGGGAGAAAGAAAAACAAAGAACCAGGGGAAACAAAACCAAACTATTAAGTCCTTTTCATTAAATAGATAAACTCCATCTGACGGGCCCTCCCCTGGAGTCCTGAGGTGCCATCAGTCCTGGGAAATGACTCGGGGGGTGGGGGGGGAAAGAAAAGACACACAACAGAGATTCCTTGGTCTTGACTGGAGTGAGAGAGGCCACTTAGTCAACTCCCTTCACTCCAGTCAGATTCAAACAAGAACTGGGACATGGATAGAGAAAGGGAGGATGAGCAGCCTGGTGACTGGATTAGACTTTGGAACCGGGAATCCATCAATTTCACGTTGGGTTACAGCCTTGACACATCTACCTGTGATGTGATAACACCCAGATCTAAATGCCAAGACCCAAATCTCCAGCCCCCACTGCCCCTCTCTTCCTGGAAGCATGTAACCAACTCAGTCACTGCATGTCCCCCTTCACTCCCCACCCATATCCACCCATCCTTCTGCATCCCTTCAGCTAATGACATGCTTCCATCATGAATGGCCGGCCCATCAAACTAAAAACTTCTGCCACCCTCCTCTCTCCCTTCTTTCTCATCCCCCAGATCCATTTGGTTACCAACTCCTGTCCTTTCCACTTAAGACACATCGTCCAAATCAGGTCCACCGTCTGCAAATCTGTTACCACCAAACAAAGTCAGGACCACATCAGGATTGACTTTAAGTATCAATCCTCTGATTCATTTCTCTACCATCAGTCTCTCACACTCCACGTCCTCTGCCACAATATCATAGATGGTATTGTACTAAAGAAAAACAAGTCAAATCAGACCAGTTCCTGATGAAAGACCTTCACCAGCTCAGTGCTACCTTAGCAAGGACCACACCCCCGCCAGCCGTTCACAATCTGACCCCTACCTTGCTCAGTGGCCATGTCTCCCACCCTCAAGCCACAGTGTACCCTTATCATGACCAGGGCAACCCATCCCCTTCCATGATTTTTGGCTGATTTTGTTCTTCCCCCCTGCCTGGGGTGTCCTTGCTTCATCTCTGCCCGGTGACCCCTTCCTCTTCTCTCGAGGTCCAGTTCTAAAGACATCCCTTCCGAAAACAGATGACTAATGAGGACCTGCTGTATAGCACAGGGGACTCTACTCAATACTCTGTGGTGACCTAATGGGAAGGAAATCCAAAAAAGAGGGCATATATGTATACATATAGCTGATTCACTTTGCTGTACAGCAGAAACTAACACAACATTGTAAAGCAACTATACCCCAATAAAAAAAAAATAAATGAATAACAAAAATAAAGACATCCCTTCCGTGATGTCTTCCCTGGTGTGCCAAGACAAAGCTAACCCCTTCCTCCCCCCTTTGCTCATTTCACTATTATAGCACTTATCACGGGCTTGTAATGATCTCTTCCTAGGTCTGTCCCACTAGAATGTGAGTTCCTCAAGTCTGTTCCTCATGGTTTATTCACATTTGCTTCAGCATGTGGCCTTTATAGGCACTTCTTCAATGTTTTACTAAATACATGAACAATAGGCACATAAATGATGACTAAGCAAGTTGGCAGCATGGACCCGGATAAACCACCACCCTCTGTGGGCCTTGGTGGCATCACCCATGCAACGAGGAGGTCTGAGCTCTAAAACCCCATCTAGCCCTCACATGACATGATTTTATGAGTTCTCTCTGAGAGATATCTGTGACTGGGCTTCTCTGTGTGAGAACTGAAGCTGAGAGTTGTAAATATGTAAAGCAGTCGAGAGCCTTCTGTAAACACGGAGGCACAGGGGCCCTCAAGAGCAGACAGGTTACGCAGAGGTAAGCCAGATGTCTGCATTAAGAGCACAGCGGTGCACAGTATCCAAACATGATATTAGAACTTGCAATCTGATATGCCTGCAGAAACCCAGCCCCAGTCCATCAGAGGAAAAAGGAGAGAAGGGGCCAGGAAGCAGCAGAAAGTGCCTACAAGCAGGTGGGAAGCTGGGCGACGGAGCATGGCTGGCTGAGCAGCCACGGCCCTTCCCAGCACGAAAGCCGTCCTCCCCCACCTGATCTGCCGCAGACAGAAACTCTCCACGTTAACCAGACCGTCCTCCCCACTCCCCCCAGGACCTGCGTTAACACCACCCAGCGCCTGTGCTCCTGTTAGCTCTGCTTCTCCCACCTGGAAAGCCTCTGTGGGCCCCCCTGCCCATGCACCCAATGCTCACGTTCTTAATGCCCACCCTGTCGTCCACCCCAACCCAAAGTGACCTCTTCCTTCTCCTGAAATCCTGTGACAGCTCAGCTGCCTGGCTTGACCAGCAGCTGTGCACCAGTATCCGGCGTAACACAGCACTGACAAACAGAAGGCCTTCAGTAAAGGCTCTTCGGGGTGAATGACCAGAGCTAAGTGGGCCTATAGAGAGGACTCCCTGCCCTTGAGGAGAACTCCCACGTAGGGAAGGAAGAGCTCAGTGGAGGAAGAGCTGCGAAGAGAAGTCTTCACAGGAATACACCAAACCGTAGGGTTGTTGGTTTTTTGGTTTTGGCTTGTTTGGGGGATTTGGCGGGAAGCTTTCCTACTGCCCAGGTCCTCTCCCCAAATACTCTGCAAGCTCCTTGTGGACAGAACCAAGTTTCTTCTTTCCTCCAAGACACCCACCAGTGTCCTGCACATATACACCAAGTACATATCTATTGATTGATTTTCTGCATAAAGCCAGGATTACCTAAAAGAGAAACACTACAGAAAAAGTCAATGGAGGAAAAAGTGTCCTCAGAGAGGCTTCACCTAAACGAAGACAACCCAGGAGCTCGGTTAAGACTGAAAATGTTAGGCTGCAAGGAAAAGCAGGGAAGAAAAACACCAAGAGGGAGGAGAGCAAGTGGACAAGGGAAGTTGGGGAAGGATAAATAATCATTTCAAAGAAACGCGGGGGTCTAGTTAAAGATGGACACATTTAGCGTGGACGGTGGCAGGTCACAGAGCGCTGGACACATAATGCATTTCATTTCAGACAGAGTCATTTTCCTGTGGGGAAGACTGACGGGAACCAAAGCAGGTTCTGTCAGAAAGTATTCGCTGGTCACTAGAAGAGGGAGAAGGCTCCGGAGAAACAAACCTAATCATTTCCTTCTCTGAATGACGGAAGAGCCGGGCTTTACACACACAGATATAGAAGCCCAGAATGCTTGAGCATGAACAGGAGACTTGCTGATGTAAGCAATTTCATTCCTATGGCTCGGCTCAGGAATGCTGTAAAGGAGGGAAGGAAGGAATGAGGGAAAGAGGGATGAGAGGGAGGAGGAGGGCAGGGAGGGAGGGAAGGTCCACCCCCCAGTCTGGCTGCACCGTCCATGTCTTCTGTTTCTCCTCACGTCCTTTCCAAAGCTCTGCAGAGATACTGCCCAACCTACCACAGCGAAATTTAAGAAAAACAGAAGTATGTGGGGTGTAAAACCTAAAGGAAGAATCTCAGAATCCTAAGAACCATTGAGTTAATGGCCTCCCTTTAATTTTCTTCACACTGTGGAAAACAATACGCCTTGTTTTAATAAGATTACTGTGTCATATTTCTTGGCAGGCCTGGCATCAGGGAAAGGACCATATCACCAGCACGGATTAACGTTCTCTTCCTGTGAAAGGCAGGAGCTGTTTTTTTAAGGTGGAAACAATACTATTCTATCTTCACTACTTGTCTGGAACATGAGCAGAAGTGTCCTTATAAGGATGAGGAGGGAGGCACATAAGATGGGCCAAGGTTTTCTTTCTGCCAAAACTTTTAAACCCAAAAGATTGATTAAGTGAACATCAAAGGCAAACCAGTGAAGGGGAAGGAAGTCAGAAAAACTTCAGACAGAGTTACGTATGGAAGAAGGAGTAACCCTAATCACTTTCCCTTAATAACAGCGGGAGCACTGTGCCGGGCTAAGAGGGGATGCTTACTGGGGAAGGAGGGATGGAAGGATGGAGGGACGGATAGGTAGGTGGATAAGTGGGTGGGTAGATGGGTGGATACAGGGAAGGGATAGGTTGACGGATGGGTGATCTGTGGGAATTAGACCCCTATGCCCTAAGAGGGTCACCTTCCTAAATCACTACCCAGTCATAGGGCTAAGTCCTAAGGGAATTATCTCAGCTAACTGCTTACTCTGTGATACAAGGAAGAGCAGTACTTCAATTACCTTTAGACGTTTTTTTTAATGGGTATATATACATCTAGTGCCATAAAAATGTTTTTTACCTTTGACTCAGTAACTTCACTTATAAGAGTTTATCCTAAATTTTTTTCTCAAAAGAAGTTATTTGCATAAAGGTGGTTTTAAAGCATAATCTAGAAAATTTAACAACCATAGCAACCTACAAATATTAAAGTAAATTATTTCAATTCTATAAACTATTAGCCATAAAATAACGAGAAAAATTATGAAAAAACATGGAAGAATGTCTATGGTAAGGGAAAATTCAACATTATATGTACATGTTTAAGGAGCATGTGTAAGTCTTGCAATCACAAAATATAAATAATAATTTCAGCTTTCTATGTAACTGTGATCACAACTATGTAGAGGTATACTTGTGTGTCAAGAGGCTGGAAAGAACCACCCAAAAAATAACACCAGTAAATAGGTTAAAATGGTAGAATTCTGGGTGAATTATAGTTTTTAACTTAAAATTTATTAAAATAGACTTGAGATATTTAATTCACTTGCACGTAAATAATATTTTCAGAGGAAAGAAAAATAAGGAAAACATTTTTTTAAATGATTATCAGCGTTGCCCCAACCAGGCCCTAGTTAGCTCAGCATCTTACATTAAGTCACTGGGGAAGAGCCTAACGGTGAGGAGGGAGGAGGGGACGTCTCAGAGCAGAGGACACTCTCAATGGAAGGGAAACAGGGAAAAGATAAAATAAGTCTATACAGGAATGTCTCTGAGAATCAGAGACTCCTGTCTTCCTCCTCGCCTAGTTCTCTCCCTCCATCCTCTCTTTACCTGCCCTCCTCCATGACCTTTCTACCCAGACACAGAGCTGGCAGCCCTTCCCAATGCTCTCAACATTTTATTCTCACGTCCTCTACGACTCCATGCCCACAGCCTCCAACACCTCAGCCTTAAGATACTGAGCGTATTAGTGTTCTATTGCTGGGTAGCAAATTACTACACACCTGGCCACACAAGATAACACCCTTTTATTACCCCACAGCCTTCGGGCGTCAGGGCTTCGGGCTCAGCTCAGGGTCTCAGGAGGAGGCGGTGGAGGCTGCATTCTCACTGGGAGGCTCGACTTGGGAAGAATCTAATGCCACTCATTTAGGTTGTGGGCAGAGGTGTCTTCCTTGCAGACGCATGACGGGGCCCCCGCTTCTCACTGGCTGTCATCCTGAGGCTGCCTTCAGGTCCTGGGGACCCCAGGAAGTCCCCGCCACGCGGCCCCCTCCACGGAAAGTTCCGTGTTTGCTCCTTGGACAGCAGCAGCAGAGTCTCCCATTCTGGCCCGCCTCCCACCCTGACTCTCCCTCATCACCACCACAGCTTCACGTAGACCTCTGCCCCTCAAGACGCTCATATCTGTCTTGGCTCCACTGACAAACTTCCAAAGGAAGCCACACCCTCCTGTTCAGGGAGCCCCAGGGATCTCCCCTTTGTCCCTCCCTCTCACCAAGCCCCTTTCTTCTCTGGGCCCTCTGCTCTGCCCCCTCCTCCCCTTCCCTCCACTCCCCCCCCCCCCCCCCCCCCCGCTTTTGCCTGACTAACTCCGCCTTGGTCTCAGTTTCCATGGCACTTCCTCAGAGAAGCCTTTCCTGATCCTCAGACTAAGAGGTCATAATACAATTAAATAACCTTTTAGTAATTCCAGGTTTAATGCTTATTTCCTCTACAGTAAGTCCCCTACATACAAACGACTTCCGTTCTGAGAGCGCGTTTTCAAGTCCAGTTTGTTTGTAAGTCCAACAAAGTTAGCCTAGGTACCCAACTAACACAATCGGCTATATAGTACTGTACTGTAAAAGGCTTATAATGCTTTTCACACAAATAATACATAAACAAACAAACAAACACGAAAACTAAAGAACACATTTTTAATCTTACAGGACAGTACCTTGAGAAGTACAGTAGTACCAGCTACATCACCGCTGCTTTTACGCTTGCTTCCAGACATCCTGGGCTTGAAATAAAGACACTGTACTCTGTACAGTACCATATAGTAAAGTACACAAAAGCACAACCACTTGTAGAGGATGCACGCACGTGACAATGTACACCAGACACGTGAACTAACTTATCTAATTGGACATGCGAACGCACGTTCGCATCTTTGAAAGTTCCCAACTTGCAGGTTCGTATGCAGGGGGCTTACTCTATTGAGTTGCAAGCTCTATGGAAGAAAGAAAATGTCTCCATCTTGCTTGTTCCCTGCGGTAGCCCTGGTGCTTACTTACTTCAGCGCCTGGAGCACACCAGGCACTCAGAGGATTTATGATGAATGCACTAATGAATGAATACTGTGTAGGCAACACCTCCGAACCTTCCACCCAAGCCTCCATGCTGTGACTTCCGAGGCTGCCACCCTCCTGAATCTTCTCTCCCCAGGTTGTCAGCAGTGTCTTCCTAATGGCAAAGTCTTCCCACCTCTCACCCCTACCTGTCTGCAGCCCCTAGCACAGGGACCCCTCCCTTTCTCAAAGGCTCTCCTCGCCTCGGCTTTGGAGCCCTAAACTCTCCTGATTCCCTTCCTCACCCTCTAATCACCCCACCTGTGTTGCCTTCGAAGATCATCTTCCTCTTTTAGAATTTCTGCTTCACCTCCATGCGGAGAAACCCAAAGCCAGTATCCTGACCGCACCTGTAGCTGGCAGTTGGATCTGCAGCATCTGTAGCTTCAGCGATTTACCAGCTGAACTCGAACTCAACCTCAGAAAGCCCCCTCCCCTTCCTTCCTTGGCTCCTCATCTCTGTTGTCTGTTAACGTCAACATCACCTGAGTTCAAGACGTCAGAGTGACCGTCAGCAGCTCCTGGCCTCCCCCCGAGTCGTCTCCTGCGCCCAATCCCTCCTCTCCATCCGCTCGGCACTCACTCCTCCTCGTGTGCATCCCAACAGCCTCCTAAGTGACGACCCCCACCTCCGGACCCAGAGGACCACTTACCAGGTGTCTTTCTAGAGCACAGTTCTGGTCATGTCCCTCCAACACATGATAGTCCATAGTGACCATCATTTGCCTAAAAAAAAATCCAGACTGCTTATATGACCTTACGTGGTCCTCACGACCTGGCTCCCAGGGGTCTTCCTCACCTTGCCTTCACCCTCACCTGCACTCTCATCTCATCTCCCCAGGGGGGTCACTGCTTCCACAGCTGCTCACCTCTGGGCCTTCACTCAACGGGCTGTTCCCTGCTTGTAAAAGGCAAAACTAAAACAACAAATAAAAGCACCTGCCTACCCCTCAAAGGCCAATTCAAATCTGACTTCCTCCAAGAAGACTGCAGGTCCAGAATCTGCTCTTTCCTTTGCATTCCAGCCTCAGCCTGTGCCACTGCCGGAGCATCGTGCAGGGTTTTGTAATAACCCTTCGGGCACGGCTAACCCCTACCACTAGACTGTGCTTCTCGGAGACCTGATCGTCTCCATCTGTGCTGTGTCTCCCATGCTGAGCCAAGCCCCGGCCCAGAACCACTGTGCTATAAAAGGTTCTTATGTTGAAGGACCAAGGTTGGCCCCGTGTGAGGCTCCCTTTGCCCAGGTCTTGAGAGCTGCTGCTGTTAGTTTGGAGCGATTCAGTCTCGCCTCTACCACGACTCTTTACCTCGGAAACTACACACAGGAAATCCAGGGGGAGGAAAAGCTGTGGCTGATAGAAAAGCAAGCTCTCAGCCCAAACCTCCGGCTGCCTTGTTAAAATTAACAAGCAGCAGAGTGAAACCTGTGGCTTAGGAGTTGGGTTTCTTATTGTTATTACACACACACACACACACACACACACACGGTATACCTTTCCCAGGAATAAGCTGGCTTTAACAAGCGGCTAAATGAACAAATGGAAGATGAGAGGCAGAAAGAGATCTGGGGGCCAGAGCACAGAACCAGTGGACATTTTTTAAAACCCCCAGGGGGAGAGTGGGGTGTTACAGTGGGCCTGACTGTGCCAGAGGGTGTCAGAGTCCCCCAGATAAAACGAAGCCTCAGAGCCAGGACCAATCAGAGACAGCACAGGTTACACAGGTCACACTGTATCTGCCTCTCTCTCCTCTACATGTGTTCAAATCCCAACCAAGTGTCCAGCACAGCCGGTAAAAACGGGGGCTGTGCTGGCATCGTGGGTCTGTCCCTTCCTAGGGAGGGGGGTCCCTGTGTCTCAGGGCCTCTTTGCTATGATGGGAATAGAATCACAGTGCTCAATTCTCAGGACTCTTAGGCTTACAATTTGGGTTGGCCAAAAGGTTCGTTCCGGTTTTTCCATAACATAACATCTTATGGCCTTTTGGCCAACCCAATAAGTGAGATAATACACATAAGCAAACAGTTCAGAGCATACTCAAACCCTCCATCCATCCATATGAGGGTTTTTTTTCTTTCTTTTTAGCGTGTCCACTGCATGTCAGACACTGCTGACTGAAACTGAAGTTTAGATTATTATGTGGGTCTTACCCGTTGGGGAGAGCTCCCAGCACTTAGCCGGGGAGGTGACGGCACCAAGCAGGACCCGCACGGAGGCCGGGGGCAGTCGTGTGGACCCGGGGGCTGGGCTGCTGCAGCACTGGCTGCTCCCACCTTTTTCTCCACCACCTTTGTTTCCTGGGAAAGTCCAGCTGCCTCGGGCCCAAGGCATCCCCCATGTGTCAAGGCAGGGTCGGCCCCAGAAAGAGTTATTGCCAAACTGCCATGCTATCACAGCGCTCAAACTGAAAAGACAACTGCTCTCAGTGGGCTGGGCCTGTGAGCTCTTTTCAAACTGCATCCCGCTAGGGAAACTCCGTTTTCCCACTGGTGTTTGCCCGGGAGTCTGACACACACCCCGGATCTCCTTCTACCCTCCTCGCCATCCTCTCTCCTGCTTCTTATGGACGTCCTTGGCCTTCAGCCGAAATCAGGGGTGCGCTGTGCATATGTAACAACCAGCTGTCGTGTGCCGCTTTCCGTGGTGTAAATGCTCTCACCACAGAGTGGGGAAGAGATGCCCTCCGTCAGGTCTTGTGACCCCGCGAGCCGGCTCCAGGACACGGAACCCTCGCCGTGCCCTCCCCCACTCCCCCATGGCCCTGCAGTCCTATCTCCAGAGGAGCTATTGCAAGTACCTTTATTCTTTCTACCTCCCTCATTTCTTTCAGGTCACTGAAAGTGACTCATCCTTTGGAAGGCAAGTCCTAGTGTCAAGGAATCTAGGTTGTTCGCAACGCTGGGAGCGTCCAGGGCGGCCACGTACAGCCACTCGGCCACGCAGGGCACAGCTCCACCGGCACCATCTATGGGGACTTTAATGTGAACGGTGACCCCAAGATTGGTGTGGAATGAGGGGCCTGGGAGTGTCTGCACTGCACTGAAAGGGCCTTCCTGAGTTAGGGGCAGAGCAGAAACCACAAGGCTCCCCGAGACCCCCATTCCTGGGCGAATTCTTGGTCTCAGCATTATCTCCAGCTGCCGGAGACTCTAAGCAAATTGGTGCTGGGGGGGTCTCGGCAGGTCACATTATCCTGTCCTCTCCAAAGAAGCACTTAGACATTCACCCTAGGAGTTGCCTCTCTCCCAACCTACTGAAGCAGTTCATTCTTTAATTTATTCAACAAACAGAGAGCATCTCCTAGGTTCCAAGGAAATGCACTGAACAGAATAAGAAGTTCACAGCCTAGTGGGTGACCCAGACAAGAAAGCCAGCTCTTGCTCATCACATTGGGAGATTTGTACACACCAGGAAAGGAGCCTCACCACAGGTAAATTTACGTCTGCTAATAGCGACCGTGTACTCAGTGCTTACTCTCGGCCAGGACTCTGCTAAGCATCTCCTCGATGTTATTTAATCATTACAGCAACCTTATAAGGCAGATATTACTATCCCCACTCATGCATGAGGCTTTAGTTATTGAAGAGACTGTGAAACCCAAAGAAAGTCTTTTATTTGCCATCCAGGGACCTTCTTTGAGTAACTGGGCTGGCCAGAAAACCTGGGCTAGCCCAGGCCCACTGGGACGAGGGTACCCAACAGACCGGTACCCAACAGACCGTTGCCCAGGCTCATCCTGGGCACATCCCCAGCTGGGACACCCGCCAGGGACCTTCTTTGAATAACTTGCCCGAGGTCACACAGCAAGGAAGCGTAGAGGTGGGTCTGGCTACACAGCACTTGCTCTTGACCTCTGGGCTACACCAGACCCCTAACTGTCTTGCAGTTAATGGTGGCTAATCTCTGGTCAGTTAAGGGCCAAATCTTTCTCTGTATCCTCTGGGGGCTGCTGAGCTGCAGACTAGCCAGAGGGACCCAGAGAAAGAGACAGTCCAACTACCCAAGGAACATGCGGTCCATGTGTGGAGTCGAATAGCCACCAGGCCACTGCCAAGTCACCCCACTCCTCGAGCCCACTTCAGATGCTTCCTTGGCAATTCTGACTTTGAGATCTTAAATGGCAGCTGGGCACTATTTCTGGAAGCACACATGACAACCAGCAGACGTTTGGTTTTCTTATGCTTAACAGGCCCTTGTTTCTAAAATGGAAAACCTGGAGAAATCAGTGGAGTAGAGACAAGGTTTTAAGTTGAAGGGAGAAGGGTAAAAAGGAAGAGGGAATTTCACTCCTGGAAAATCATTCTGCCAAGCCAGACCCTCTCAGATGAGGCAAAAGGTGGAATTTGGGGACACGATGCCCTCAGGAAAATCTCCAGGGACTCCAACTCGCCTGGTTCCAATGACACCTCACAACTCATCACCTTTGCCGGCTCTGGACCCAGCTGAGTTTTCTTATTCCTGGTTTGGCCTTTTGAAGCCCTGCAGAATCTAGCCCACTTGCTTCTCTTCCTGATATGTAGAGATCTTAGAAAAAGTAGCCAATCTGATTCCCCTCGGGTAACAAAGCATGATTCAAGATATAGGGAGAGAGGCTCTCTCAGCTGTCTCTAAGGTCAGAAAACAAGTCCATGGCAGGCTTTAGAAATAATAGCACTAATTTCCCTGGGCTTTGGTTTCCACAGCCAATCTAAAGAAATCCAGGCAAAGGATCCAGGGCCCGAAGTAAACACACAGTCCAAAAAAAAAAAAAATGATTAAGAAGAGAGTTTGTGCGTCATAGCAATTGGAAAAATCAGTACATGACAGTTTCTTCAACGTCTGTCTGACTGCACAAAGTAACACAAGTCTTAAGACTTCCTTCTCCATTCCTTCTCCTGACCTCTGAGCCTCAGGTATCCCGGAAATCCTGTCCCACTTCAAGTAGCTAACAGACCTAAGAGTTTCTTTTCTGAGCACAGAGAGAGTGGGAATAAACACTAGTGACTGAGAAACCGTGGGTAGGGCAAGGCAAAATTCAAGGTGGACTTGTGCAACGGAGAAATGCTCCAAACTCTTCTCACTGGTGATGCTTCTGATTGAACAGGGCCCACACCACAACATCCAACCATTTCTGTGGTCCGCAGGCCGCGGTTGCTTGGACGGGGCCATCAGGCCCTGAGCCAGCCAGATTGTGGAAGTGAGTCCCTCCTGGCAGTAGGATTCCCTGAGCCCTGCAGCCAAAAGCCACGTGGGGACAAGGCAAATCCAAATCTCGGCCCCTACCTGGAAGCCACAGCTCACATCTGAGACTCAAGGAAGACTGCCCTTGGGCCTCTGGCCAGCTCTGACCCCTGTGGCTGGAGCCCTCAAAGAAGGTCCCTGGATGGCAAATAAAAGACTTTCTTTGGGTTTCACAGTCTCTTCAAAGGATGTTCTCTCCGGTCAAATAATACAACACACATTTTTCAGAGAAAGGGAGAAAGCAGAGGCTGGGGCAGCACCCAAGGACACCCCCAGGCCTCCTGTTTCCCCCATCACCTTCCGGCAGAGGAGAGAAAACCTGGGCTGGCCCAGGCCCACTGGGACGAGGGTACCCAACAGACTGGTGCCCAGGCTCATTCCGGGCACATCCCCAGCTGGGACACCCGCCTGGCTGGGCTGCCCTCCTTCTAACCCTGTTTGTCTTATTTTTTCCAAAGAGCCCTGGACAAGGAAAAGACAGTTAGAAATCACTTCTTTTCAGAGCTTGAAAATGAGGCTCATGAAGGTTGTTGAGTCAGGGAGGAAGGGGAATATTTGCGTCTCTCCCCTTCACCCCAACGGGTTCCTAAATCTAGTTGCCAAAGAGGTTCCGAGGACTTGCCGGTTGTTCTCAGATGCCTCGTTCACCAGCCCTGAGCCTGAGCCCAACTCGATCAGCCCAACATCTGGAGAAAGCTCCAGTCCAGAACCTTCTCCTTTTCTTAGTGGAGGGAGTCTGGGGACATAGGAGTCCCTGTCCCTACAAGAGACTCATTGGAAGCCTGCAGATGACTTGCTCACGGGAAGAACATCTTTCTCCTTTTAGAACCCAGGGTCCCAGCTCCCAGATCTGCCCTCCCCACGTTTCTATATGCTATTCTCATTTAGTTTTAATTTCAATTTTCTTTTTTCTTCCCATCAACTACAATCTAAAATCCATTGCAAGGTCATGCCCCAGGAGACAGAGCTAGTAATCCAGCAGTGCTTATGGAAGGGCCTAAGGACCTGGGGTTCCAGTGCAAGTATTGTTTTGAATTTAAGTTGGTTCCCCTCCAGGATTTGGCATAGAGTGGTCTAGAGCAGGCTTCCCAGGATTTTCAAACTAGAACGCGGCAGGTGAGACTGACAAGGCAAGGTGGGGGAATCCAGAACTATCCCTGGAAACCCCAGGAGCTTTGATAGAAAAGCCTTCTTCAAAAACCACAAGACAAGGTGACCAGAGTGAGCAGATCTCACTGTGTCATTAACTGCTTATATGACTATCAGCAAGTCACCTGTTGGAACCTTAGTCTCTTCATCTAGAAAATAAGAAAGAGATAAGGGAATTTGGGGTTAGCAGATGCAAACTAGCATATATAGGATGGATAAACCACAAGGTCCTACCGTATAGCACAGGGAAATATATTCAATATCCTATGACAAAACATAATGGAAGAACATATAAAAAAGAATTATATATATGTATAACTGAATCACTTTGCTATACAGCAGAAATTAACACAGCATTGTAAATCACCTATCCTTCAATAAGGCTAAGAGCTACCGAGAGCCGGAACTCCATCTTTACGGCGCGCTATGTAAATGCGCCGTTCGCTCTATGCACATGTATGGCGATGCACGCTTCAGGATGGCTCATCCCTCCCGGCAATTATCTCACACCTACTCACAGGGCCCTGTGCCAGCCCAGCTGGGGACACAGCCGTGAGGAAACAGGAAATCTCTCTCTCAGGGAGCTCAACCCAGCTAGAGAGAGACAGGACCCTTCATGAGCAACAGACATAACTGTCCTCGGCGCTCTAACGGCGGGATAAAGAAGGTCCAGAGGACTCGCTCAGAGGGGCATACAAGGAGTCGGGAAAGAAATGGAGTATAACCAAGGTCTCAGTTTATGGTTGTGGTTTGGACATGAGGGAAGGACAGTGGCAGCAGAAGACATGGTGACAGCAAAGGCGTCCTGGAGTCCCGGGAACGTTCGTGGAATGATGAACGTGGGTGAGGGCTGGGGGCAGGACGAGGAGAAGGACACCAGGTTGGCAGGACAAGCAGGGAGAGAGCCGAGGGCCTCGAACGCCAAGCTGGGGAGAAGAAAATGTTCTCAAATGACAGTGAGGTTGGCTTTCGTGCTGCCTCCGCATCTGCCCTCCCTTCAGCCTCCCAAACCTGATCGGATCCCAGGCCGTCACGTCCCGGGATGAAACGAGCCCAGCTTGCCATCCCTGCGCTCACGTGACCTCAACACCAAAGAGCGGCCAGGTCCAATCAGAGCAACACCCACCGCACACTTGTCTTTTCACATGAAAGTCTAGACCACGGAGGGCCAAAGGCAGTGACACTCCAGAACTCTCCTCCATGGGGAGGGGTTCTGAGCCAATCGCCCCTCTCCAGGGTGGTCACTGGCTGGGAGTGTGGAGGTAAGAGAACAACAGGGAGCTGTGCCCAGGTGAGGGCTCCAGCCTAGCGCCAGGCTGTGCCTGGACACTGCATCCCGACGTGTTTGTTTTGGTACGTCACACATCACAGACACAGCACTGAGGCCATCAGGATGCTCCCCAGCCCCGCCGGCTTTCCTGCTGAGCCAGCTCCAGCCCAGCCCCGGAGGAAGGACGGCGACGGGGCTGCCAGTCAGCTTCTCCTGCGGAGGCGTCTCCCCCATGCACTGAGCAGTTATCTCTAAGAGTGATTAGGAAATAAAACAGCTCCCTTTCCCATTAGCCGCAAACTGGCCCATTTGGGCCCTGAGACAGCCCAGATGCAGGAAACCCGGGCTCAGCAGACAGCTCAATTAGCGCAGATGGTCTCCCCACCCTGTACCTTCTCCTTCTGCCTTTTATTGTTTGGGGCAGCAGAGTGGGGCGGGGTTGTGGGGGGGGGGTGCCCTGAGGTTGAACTTGTTGAAAGTGCAAGGGGAAGAAAATTGTTCTCGTCTGAATACACAGAGTCAGCTGTTGCCAGAGGGTGAAATCTACCCAGGGTGAGCTCCCCTTACAAGCCAACGCAGTATTGGGCCGCAAGGGGCTCTTGAACTTGGGCCGGCGCTATCTGGGTGACCCTGGAGACGGCTGCCAAGTAGACGGGATGCCCCGAATAGAAGCGAGACGGCAGGGGTGGGTAAGGGTGCGGGCGGGGGGGAGACCTTGGCCCACACTTGTGTTGCAGGCGTTCAACACACACCAGCCCTCCTTCCACGTCAGTGAGGGAGGGGGCGGGGGACGGGGGCACCTGCACCACAGAACCCAGTTCACAGGGCGTGTCTCCGACCCCTCAGCCGTGGGGCTTGCGGGTGGGATCTCCAGCTGCTGCATCCCCAGGATTTCTGGGAAGAAGCTGACGTAGTGAACGGACGCCCTGGACGCTCCCCGGTGATGTGACATCCTGAGAACACGCCCCAGCTGCTTTGGGGTCACCCAACCCTACCAAGCAGCCTGCCTGCCCCAGAAACTCAGAAAACTTTTCCATTCTGAGAGTTACAGCAAATGGGCTCCGGAGAAGAGAGCAAAAGGACAAAGGTGAAGGGAGGAATGGGGAGGAATGGGGAGGGATGGGGAGTGAGTGAAAGAAGAAGAAAGGAATCTATGTGGTACCCTAGAAAGAGCGCTAGAAGTGGTCCAGAGACTGAGTCCTGGTCCCTGAGCCTTTTAAACTAGCCCGATTGATGACTTCAGGCCAGACCCTCACTCTCAGGTCCAAGAGGGGAGCTGGGCTATGTTACCTGAGGTTCCGTCCAACGCTCAACTAACACGTGGTGAAACCAAAACACAGGAGCAGTGCCCTTACCTCTGTACACCCAACTCTGCCCAGGTCATGAAGGAGAGCATCAAACTGACCCCAGATGTCCCTGGCATCTGCCCCAGGGATTGAGAGAAAAGCGCTCTTCTTCTAAGACCTGGAGATGCTGTCGCACACGATAAGCCAGGTAAGCCAAATCACATGGAAAATGCGTTTTCTGCACCAGGGGGAAAGCGTGCAGAGAAATAAAGACTCAGACGGCAGCGTTTCTGCTTCAAAGGGGCCGGGAAAACCGAACACGGCAGGCCATTGACCGAGAGCAGCAGAAGCATCTTCGAGGAAGAAAGGGGCCACCTGCAGAGGGACGTTCGCCCTGTTTTTCCCAGTGGGGCCAGCTCTATGCCACAATCGCCACTCCTCATGTTTACGTGGTGCTTGACACGTTCCAAGGCTCAGCACACGTTCGACTTTGCTCCAACCTCACCGCCCCCAAGTAAAGGAGGTGGCAGCAGTGTCTCCACACAGATGAGAAAACCAAGGCTCGCAGGTTAAGGGACATCCAGCGCTTCCTCCACACCTGCGGCATCTCCCACGAGGCTCATCTTTGGGGGCCGGTAGAGGACAGGCAAAAGCAGAGGGGAAGGTAGTTACAGTGCCAAGGACCGGGGAAAGGAGCCTTGGGTTCCATTTCAGGGTGTGTTTTACATCTCCATTTCTCAGTATCTCCTCCCAATTCCCCCAACTCTTCAACATACATCAGAAATGTCAGTGCTTCCTGGCCAGGATGTAACAAACTGCAGACTAACGAAAAACATCATAGAACAATGAGAAGGGATCATCTAATCTACCCTGTCATTTTACAGATGGGGAAACTGAAGCCCAGAGAGGTAAAGTGACTGGCCTAAGGTCACACAGCTAGCTAGCAACAGAGCCCAGGTTAGAACCTGCTATTACTGACTCCTGACCATGCCGGGCAAGTTAGAACTCCCGGCCGATGGGAATGACCGGGGAAGGACCTGGGAAGTTCCAAACGCAAGCGGTCCCTCTGTGCCCTTCCCCCCTCCTGTCTTGAGGTCTCACCCCCAGGCCCATATGCTCCACATCAAAGTTGGAGGCTGAGCCAACAAGCCTTCCTCTCGTATGGAATGACTCCGATATTCACGTCCGAGGCTCTCATTCCAACTGAAAACCTGATGCCAATCCAAACAGAGCAGGCTAATCAGAAAGCTCTTGGTTTTTTCCCCTTGTTTGCAGAGCCACACTGGAGGCCTGAGCCCCTCTGACATAACTACACAGCTGGTGCTGGGTAAGAGCTTCCCCCAGAGTGGCGAGGGAGGCCTCTCTGAACTGTAAAGGGTCTCCCTGCCTCTCTAGAGCGTCATGCGTTCCTTCCTTCACTCCACAGTCACATACTGGGGTCCACTATTTGTCAGGCTTTGTGCTAGGAGCGAGATCCACAATTGCGGGTGAGACAGAAAACCACCTTCGAAGAGTCTTCCTTCTAGCTGGGAAGCAAGTTACATCTACATTTTCTGGGCAAATTCTCTGAGTCGAAGGGAATCAGCCTCAGGATTACAAAACCCAAAGCAATGGCATTCCAGCCCAGCAGGTCAAAGTGACCTGGCATCTCCAACTCAGTGACGTGAAGCTGTAAATGTATTAAGGACAGGGGATTTGTCCAGTTATCTGGGGGAGAATTTATGGAGCAGGCAGGTCTCAAACAAATCTTGAGAGAGAAAGAGGATTTAGGCAGATGAAGCCTAGAACCTATGGAGCAAGGGAGGGAAAAAGAAACTAGTAGGTGGGCACTCACCATGCTCTGCTGTGGTCAGTGGGCTGTACGGGTCGTCTCAACCCCTCCGCCCACACTTGTGTGAAGTTGCCATCACCGCTCCCATTTCATAGATGAGGAAACTGAGGCTCAGAGGGATTACTATCCATGATCACAGTTCTGTTCCGGGCCCGTGTGAGTCCAAAGCTCATGCTCTTTTCACTGCGCTGTGCCCAGGGAGGAGCTGAGAGGAGACTCCGGTGCTGATTATCAAGATCTACAAAAAAGCAAAAGACAGCTTAGTTACAGAACCTGCAAAAAGGTTTGCAGTTTAAAACAGTCATTTGTTCACAGTATTTTTTAGTGACTGTAAAGCCATGCTTGTCTTATCATCACCATCACATCACCATCATCCTCCCCACCATCCTCCCCATCCTCCCCATCACCACCATCACCATCATTACCATCATCACCATCGTCACCATCATCACCATCGTCACCATCATCACCATCTCCATCACCAATCACTCTGATGCGACTGTGTAATGAACGAAAACCACGTGCTAGATGCTGAGCTAAGTTATGGTTCAATTTCATTCTCTCAATAATGGGTTTACTTGCACGATTACTGTCCGCATATTACAGATGAGAAAACTGAGGCATGGGGAAAACTCACCCAAATTACACATCTATTAAGTAGCACAGCTGAGATGCCAGCCCAGGCAGCCTGACCCCAGATCCCACTGTGTCAAGCACACTGCTTATTCTTTGAGATTCTACCTGCACGAAGTTGGGGGTCACCTCACAGATGTCACAGAGACAGAACACATGGCAAAATGTACAAGGAGGAAAACCATTGATTTGGCTGGGCCACATAAGGTCCTGGAGTGGTCCTTGTAGAGGGAGAGGACACTCCATAGGGACATCAGTCTGAGATGATTTATGGAGAGAATGGAGTTTCAGGAGCTGCAGGAGGATGCGGGCAAGGGAACCCAGGTGCAGCGGGTCCCACAGGGACAGGACGCACACCTCAAGGCCACAGCTCTCGCAGACCCAGCCCTGGGCCCCATTCGGGTCCATCCCACACCTCCCAAGCACCCCAAAGGCAGCTGCATCCCTACGGAGTTCCTCTGTCCCTACCACGTGACGGGTGCCAGACGCCGTATCCTTCACGGGAGGAAATATATCTTGGAACCCGATCTCTCGTTACAGGACACGCCGCTGCTTCTATAGGCTGTGAGTGGAGCCCCACAGACCTTGTCTCCCCCCGCCCCACATCACCTCCTCCATTCCCAGCTCTCCGTTTCTCCATAAATCATCAGCCCAACGGAGCCAAGTTCAGCTTCCCACTTTTTAAGTCTGAGGGCATTTATTCCTGCTGATAAACTGGATTTAGACAGCTTCGCAAACCCCCGACTGTGGCCAAGATTATGAAGGTGAAATATTCCTGGAGCCCCGTCCTGTCAAGGAGAAGAATGTACAGCACAGGCGCAAACTGGCACTTTTCCCACCCGTTTCTGTTCAAGGGAGAATTACTTCTGTCAGGGCTGGAGCTGTGCTTGGGGGTTGGCTAGAGACATAAATCAGGATTATTACGTTGGTGCTTCCCACCAAACTCCCAGAGAAGGAAGGCGGCCCTGCAGGCCTCTATCACAGCCTGTGGCTCCACCAAAACAAATAAGGCCCTGTGACCAAACCCAACCGCCATCCCGGCCAGCACACAGCCGAATCGAGACTGTGAAAATGGCCCCGCTCCTCACCAGTTCTGCAGACTCCGGAGGATGGCTGGCATCCCTCGTGCCTTTGTACAAATCCAGGGGTCACGGTCCAGAACCCAGGCCACCCTGCAGCATCTACTGTTTCTCTCTTTCTTTCCGTCCTTCCTTCCTTCTTTCTTTTCTCTCTCTCCTTTTCTTTCTTTTCTTTCTTTTTTTTTCTTTCTCTCTCTCTCTCCCTCTTTCCTTCTTTCTCCCTTCCTCTTTTTCTTTTTCTTTCTTTCTTTCCTCCTTTTTTTTTAGGATTCTAGCCAAATCTTGCTCTGGAGTCTGTGTCAGACATCAGGAAATGGCGCTTATCAGTGGGATGTGCCAGACTGAAAGATAAAACTGGTGTGGGGCTTCCCTGGTGGCACAGTGGTTAAGAATCCGCCTGCCAATGCAGGGGACACGGGTTTGAGCCCTGGTCCCGGAAGATCCCACATGCCACAGAGCAACTAAGCTCATGTGCCACAACTACTGAGCCTGCGCTCTAGAGTCTGCGAGCCACAACTACTGAGCCTGCGTGCTGCAACTACTGAAGCCCGTGCACCCTAGAGCCCGTGCTCTGCAACAAGAGAAGCCACAGCAATGAGAAGGCCACGCACCGCAAAGAAGAGTAGCCCCCACTCGCCACAACTAGAGAAAGCCCGCGCACAGCAACGAAGACCCAACGCAGCCAAAAATAAGTAAATAAAATAAATAAATTTATTAAAAAAAAAAAAAACTGGTGTGATCCGCGGAGGCAGGAAGGGAGCACCGCCATCAGCGCCTTCCGTGCCTCAGAAGCTGCGCGCAGACACGCAGCAAAGCTGGGCACGCGCAACGCCGCTCAGAGGCCCACGAGGTTAGAGAGGAGCAAAGGGAGGCCCAGGGCTCTGACTCCCGAGCCCACACGCCCCCCGGGCCGCGCTCGGGGAAGCTTCCACTCACTCTCGACGCTGCTCCCCTGCCCTGCAGTTTCCTCACGCACGGGGAGGCCCCATGACGGACGGAGGGCAGGTGAAGGGACCAGAGGGCCCGGGGGCCTCCAGAGTCACGTGTATCCACCTTGGCATCCCTCCACACCCGTCTCGGAGGCGGGGCCCGCGTCACCAGCTCCCAGAGTAAGAGGCAGGCAAGGCCACCAGACCACTAGCGGGCGTCACACAAAGGGAGAGTGAAACGGGACGCAGAGAGGGCTGCGCAGGCTTCGTAACCAGGCAACGTGGAGTCCGATCCCCGCACCCTGCCAAGTACCAGCCGTGTGGCCTCGAGCAAGGTACCTGCTCCCCGTGGGACTCAGTCTCCTCGTCTGTAAAATGGGGACAGGACGCCCCCCGCAGGGTCAGCAGGTGCCGCCCTCGCTGCTCTTGGAGTCCAGCCGGGAAAACCAGCCCCTCCCCCCAACCTCAACTGGGCTACTCTGCTTGGCTGATGGACCTGCTGACCATCGGAGCGTCTGATTTTTTTTTAATTTTTATTTTATATTGGAGTAGAGTTGATGAACAATGTTGTGTTAGTTTCAGGTGTCCAGCAAAGTGATTCAGTTGTACACATACATGTATGTGTATGTGTTCTTTTTCAATTTCTTTTCCCATATAGGTCAGTACAGAGTGTTGAGTAGAGTTCCCTGTGCTCTGCAGTAGGTCCTGTTGGTTACCTATTTCATATACAGCAGTGTGTACATGTCAACTTGATTTTAGTTCCTCCTTGTAAGTCTTGGATGGTGTCACTCCCCAAAACCCCAGATAAGTCCTCGGAAGCTAACAAACTCCAGACCTGGCCTGGCAACCCCAGCTCAGCACCTGGCTCGGGGCTCCTGCCCCACCTCCTCCAGCCTCCGCAGACTGCCAGGCCTTCCCACCAAGCACCCAGCCCCTGCCAGTCCTGAGAAGCTGGGACGGAAAAGATACTTTTGTCTGCCTCACAGAGACTGTTTTAAACAGGAAGAGTAACATATTACTATATGCAAATGCTATTAAATTCTGAGTACAAGAATTTATTACACAAAATGCCTTCAGTCTGCCCTGTTTTGTAATGACTTTTCAGATAGCACATATGTTCAGTGTACCCTTCTAACTATACGATCCATTTCACAACCACTGAAAATGTTTTCACAGTTCATCTCCCACTCCAGACCCTCACCCTACTTCCCCAGAAGTAACCACTGTTAACAGCTTTTTGTGTGTCCTTCTGGAAATTTCCTGTTCCTCCATAAACACGTGCCCAACTGTTACACAAATGAGAATATATTGTACATTCCACTCTTTGCCTTGCTTTACGTCTTACTTAAAATTACATTTTAGAGATTGTTTTCATGACAACACGTACGGAGCTACCTTATTCTTTTTGATGGCGGCACAGGGTTCCACGACTTGGATGTCCTATAATTCACAATCTGATCTCTAGGGATGAACACTTGGGTTGCTTTCAGTCTTTGGCTACTACGAACATTGTGAGAGTGGGTCTCTTGTTCACGCCCATCTGCCCGTATGTGTCAGGGTGTCTGCAGCATAAATTCCTACGATTTTGAAATCTGATGGTGTCAGGTTGCTTCCCAGTACATTACACGCATTTATGCTCCATTTATGCTTTCAGCAGCAGGCTATTGCTTGTTCCTCCACTTCACCAACATTTGTTACCGTAACATTGTATATCAAAGTAATGCATGCAAAAGTCTTACAAACTGTGAAGCTCCATGTAGATCTGAAATGGCCCCCTGCTTGCCACCTTTCCCGAGAAGCTTTCCCTGATTTCTCACTCTCCGGAGGGACCGCCTCCCTCCTCTGATCTCACACAGCACCGTGTCTGCTCCTTCCTCTCTGTGCACGTGCACTCCTGTTACTGCGGGTCCAGGAGTGCTGGTCTTGGCCCATCGACTCGACTGTGAGACGGAACTAGTTTGCTCAGTTTCAACCTCCCGCAGCAAACTTTACACGCTTGCACAAAATAAAAACTTGCAGGGTTAAATTTGGATCCTACCAACCCAAGTTCCTTGGGTTCTGACTGAGGCTGGCCGTGTTGGGCAGGGGAGGGTCTGGGATTACTGGAAGACGTCAAGGTCCCCTCCACTGCACCCTGCAATGTGCTATTGGTATCCAGTTGTTTCTCCCCTACCCCAGGGTTTCTTGTGAGAGGCAGACCATCTCTGATTTTTTACTGGGCCCAGAGTGTACCTTCCTAGGTATGTGAGCCCTGGCAACAGTCACACGCTAGACATATGCTTAGCAGCTGGTGGCTTTACCCTGGGGGTGGGAAACAAAGAGAGTGAATGTTTTTTTCCCTTTACTCCATGCAGCTCCACAGGTAATGCAGGCAGACCTCTGTGAACTAAAATACTGCTGCCATATCAGTAAACAAAGGATGTTGCAGCCTTCAAGCCATCACATTACAGCCTCCCCAGGTGAGCCCTGAGGGAACTCGTACGGGACAGGATGCCCACCATCTAGCAGTCAACTGCTGCAGCCACCCCTGACAACAGTGCACCTGAAGTGACTCAGGATGTGAAAACGCAGGATACTGGCCCCAGACAGCCGAGATGCACATCAAAGGAATGATGTCAGTGAGCCCAGACTTTGCATCGTCCCATACATAGAAAAGTGCTAATTTCATTAACTTGAGATGTCTGGTTTTCTTTGATTAACAGTAATCTTCTGATGTTCCCACTACCTGGTCTTTTGTTGCAAAAACTCCTAATATATATCCTGACACACCCCTCGCCTCTTCGGAACAGTATCTCAGCATTATCTGAGACGCTGCCTCTCGGGCTTAAGGTCCTCGGACTGTCCGCCGAACGAAACATAACTCTTAACTTTGAGGTTGTGCACCTAAGGAGAGTGAAAGCCACGTCCTGCCCACTCCCCCAGCTAGCAAAGTCCAGAACTAACACCATCCCAGGCCTTCAGGAGAGCCACTGCTAATACACCAAGATGGACAGAGCCCTGGACGTGGAGTCTTCCTACATGACCCTGTGACCCACCCCTGCCCTTGTCTCCTCTTCTTTAAAGTGGGGACCACGTTCCCCAGGGCTTGTGGTGAGGACAGGGTAATAACAAATAGCTCTTCAGAGTTTAGAAAAGGTTTTTTGCAAACACGTTTCACTGATGAAAATGAAAACACAAAGCCCACACCAGGCCCAATTGCCAGCCACCCTGGTCCGTAACCCCTAGCCCACCCCAGTCTATTTTCCCAACCCCTAAGAAGAGGGGCGGCGAGCCTGGAATGTCTCTCCTCTCATCTCATAAGTGGATCCAGATGTGGCAAGCACTAGAGCCACCTGCACATGTGCACCTGTGCCCCTCCCCTCCCCTCCCAGGTCCCTGGTGGGACCGCCCGCTGCCTGGCTTCAGGGCTGTCCGGATGGCCGCTGAGGGGCTCCTGCTGGGGGGGCGGGGGCCCACCTTTTACTCCCGTCAGCCTCTCTGACAGCAGCAGGAGGCCAGGTGGTGACAGTGCTCAGCGGTTCTGCCCAGACCCCCCTTCCCCAGCCAGCGCCCATTTTCCTGGGGTGCTCAGGGACCAGGTCAGACAGAGCAGAAGCGTCCACAGCCCTCCAAACGCAGCCCCCGCCTCCCTCTGCCCTGCCCGCTGAGGTCCCCAGCCTGGAGACCTGGTCCTGGAGGAGTCAGGTCGCCCAGAAGAAGCCACGAGGGTGCATCACAGATGCTGCTGCCCTGGGCAGCCTTGCAGTCACTCAGTTTCTCTTCCTCTGTCCTCTACCCTCTAACTCTTCATGCTTTTCTCCCTGTCTGTCCACACTCACTGCCCCTCCCTTTGTTATGCTCTGTCTCTCAGGGTCACTTCCTGTCTTTGTGGATTTCTCCCTCTTTCCCTCTTTCTCTTTCTCCCACTGCCCCACTCTTTGTCTCCCTGCTACTCCATCATTTTCTGACTTTCTGAGCTTTGGGAATAACTGTGTTCCAGAGCCAAGGCAAGATCTTGTAAACCCTCATGTGGGGAAATTCAGCCTCTTGCTGGGGGGTTGCCATTTACTAAGAGGGCGGTTGGGATGCCTGCGTCTCGTGCATCAGTCCGGGACTGAGAGCACATCCAGCTGACTGCAGCCTGTGAGCACCTCCTCCCGGTACCTCTCCAGCCTCATCTGCCTCTTACTCTCTCTGCACAGGGAAATGCTGTAAATCCTCTCTTCCTTATTTCCCAGACCCTCAACACATCCTTTACCTCCAAACCCTGCTCACAATGCTTTAACTCCAATTCCAGAGCATAGTGGATCAGGAAGGGTGGTGAAGGTAAAACACCATCAACTGCCCAAGGAGAGAAAGCTCTGTCTCAGAACAGAGGGAGTTTAGCATGATTGGATGTTTCCAACCAGAGGGCAGAAGACAAGCTGAGCTGTCAAAGAGAACCAAGCATGAGCTGGAGAGAGAAGTGGGGAGCAGGAGAGGGTTGATCTAGGTAAACTTCTAAATCTTTGAGATGTTTCTGTACCTGAGTTTCCATGTCAGGAAGTTGTGAGGTCCTGGGCTTGCTATCATGAGCTGCTGTCAGCTCTCAGGGATTTTAAGCTCAGATTCCCATGGTCCCCAGTTAATCTGTCCCTACAGGAAGGGCCACTTCTAAGTTAGAAATTTCCCTTCCTGCCCCCTTCCCCCCAAACACCTGTACTTTTTCTGGCCAATCCAGCTCTCTCTATTTCTTTTAATTGCACACTGGACATGGGGCTTGAGGGGGGCGACGCTTTGGTTTCTACTTCATTCTTCTCCTTTTTCCTGTTACAGCACTTTCAGGTCCATTATCTCATTCTTCTCGAGAAACTGACTGTGTAATTTGAAGGTGAGGAGCTTCCAACCCTGAAATGAAGACAACTCCCTCGGAGATGGAGCTAGAAAGTTTACTGCCGAGACAAAGGCCGGCCAGAGATGCTGAGCTGGGCAGTGGGCAGCCGAGTGGGGCAGGGATTATGGAGGAAAGAGGAAGACAGCTTAGAGCAAATTGCCAGAACACGGTGGTCGTGGGGTTTCTGCTTGAGTTGCTCTGTATCGATGGCCTGAGACCCCAAACGAAACTTCCAAAAGGGAGTCCCTTGGCCTTTTGTTCACTGGACAATAAATCCTTCACCACCCCTCCTCCCTTGACCCCCGGCCCCCACCCTACAATGCAGAGCCTCCTGAAGCAGCATTTACTGTTAGGAAGAGAGGAAAAGGAGCATCTGGCAGGGAGGGGCTGACTTCCTCTGCACAGCCCCTGCGGCTTCCTCAACACAGACCAGGGCACAGGGCGGTACTTGGCAACCCACCTTCAGCAAGCTGTACTTTCTCATGGCGACACTCAATGCGAGGCTAACCTCCCAGCACCATTCACACCTCTGACAGTGGTCTATAGTTAAATTCTGCTGAGTCAGCAGTTTCTGTTGGTTTCATTGGGATCTTAAGAGCCTCTTGGGCAGTAGAGATGTCTCTGTTTTGATGGAAGAGGAGACAGGAGCAGGATTCAGATAAAAAGGTTAGTGTGGATTGAAAAGGTTAGAAGCACTGACTTTGGAGTCAGAGCAGAAACTTTCAAGTTCAAATCCCTTTTACTTTGCTATGAGATTTAAGGCATATCACTTACACATCCGGAAGAGAGTATAATAAGGGTAATAAGAATGCCAACCTCATGGCACTATGATGATCCTGTGAGATACCACATTTGAAGCATTTAACACAGCATTTGACACAGTCACTGGTCAATAAATGATAACTGGAAAAAAAAAAAAAGAAAGTCATCGTGTACCAGAAGGAAAGCTCTTGTCTATCTGTTCCTGGGGTCAGTGGCTGGGGAGAGTTCTAGAGTTTTTGAGGGCTTCCCCTGGAGTCCTAAGATACAAAGGGAACATGGGTGGAATTCCAACAAGGAACCCATTCTTCTCAGACCACCTCTTTACCTTCAATCTTAGACTATTCATAGAGACTTGAAAGTAGCCCCACAAGTGTTTACAAAAATTAGCCTTCTGGTTCCAGGAAAACTTTAACTTCTTTGACTTCAAAGATCTTTGAAAGCAGAATTGACCTCCAAACAATAAAATGGAAACGTGGTTTGCAACAAAGATAGAGTAAATACCTGTGGTCAAAGAGATCATTGTTCAGAAACATTCTCTCCTCTCTTCATCTCCAGGAGCAGAGGATGGCATCCTTGCCCCTGGGCTTTTGACCAATGGGAGGTGTGCAAGTGCCAAGTAACCAAGGACAAAAGAAGCACTTATACAATTGAACTTGTTCTGTGCTTCCGCCATCACCTTGGAAAGAACCTTCCAAGCTGGCCTGCTGGTCCCACAAGAAGGATGAGAGACCCATGGAGTAGAGCTGCCCCAACAGGGTCCAGCCTGTGTCTGCTAACTCAGAGAGGCATGAGCTCAATCAAGCCTCATTGCTGTATACGATGTTGTTGATTGTTTGTTATGGACTATTACTGAAACAATAATTTAATGACATAGAAATTGATATTTACTGGCATAGAAATGGGATTCTGCTAAAACAAAAAGCTAAAATATCTGGCATTGGGCTTTGAAACTGGACAGTAGGTGGAGGCTATGAAAATGGCAACTTGTGTTATACGGCGGTGAAATATTTGGTAAACTTACATCCAGCAGTAACTTGGAGATTGAAAATATATATAATGAACGTGTGAACTTGGGTAGCATGTTAAAAACATGCATTGACTTCTTTAGCGCTACATGATATCATAAAAAGAGAAAAACTTTGAAATAACTGATCAATCTGCACTCAGATTTTAGAAAGAATATAAATAAAACAACTTATCTCCAGTCTCTCTACCCAGTAAAATTTCTCAAATTAAAATATAGCCTATAACAGATTAAATCACAGCACAGACCAAATATAGGAAGCGGCCAATATAGCATGGGGAGCTCAGGATAAAGACCAAGGCAAGGGTATAACAGCCTCTGTCAGAACCTCTACAATAATGAAGGTGGTGCTAATTCAGCCTCTGATCTGGAGTCCAGGTATCATAAGGACATGGTCCCTGTGGGAACCATGGAAACGCCCCTCTCATGCCCCCAGTGGTAGGAGACTAACTGGCTGACAGCACCAGCTACCAGCCTCTGAACTCCATCCCTACTGTCACTCTGAGGCTACACGTCCCACTGGCTGTTCCCAGCAAATGGCAGGGATTCTCAGCAGGCCAGCAACTAGAAGACACAGGGCACCTCTGACAAGCCACCTCGGCTTGAACATTCCCCTGGGGTCTCTCTCAGAACTTTACTGCAGACTGAGATGCTTCCACCAACCTTCCCCTCTCTCCTCCACCTTCGCCCAGGGACAGACCGATACTACAGGCTGAATGCTCCCCCAGCCTCCCCCAGCCCCCTCCCCATTTTTTCTCATCCTTACTGGCATCTGCTTCTCTGAGGACACTGCTCACACAAGTAGCCCCAGGAGTGGTCCAAGAAGAAAAAGATAAGGATTGGGCACTGGACCCCACCACCACCATCCTTTTTGGCAGATGAGGCACAGATGGTGTCTAGCACAAGATGATGGCCCACATCGCTAAAGATTCCACCAGTGGTGCCCTAGGGAACGTCCCAGTAGAGAGGAGTGCTGCGGCATTTTTAAAATACGGGCGGGATAATGCCTACAAAGGCAGCAGAGTTGGCTAATTACTGCTACGTTACAACGTTGCCCTGCAAAGGGACGGACACCAGGGCCACTAACATGTAATGGCTATGTGTGTGAGCTAGGGGGCCATCAAGGGAGCCCCCAGTGAGGACCTTGTCCCCTGCAGTGGACAAACAGACACAGCTAAGTGACAGGCTCAGTGTCTGTTAGAGTCGCAGAGCTCCAGAAACACGGAGCTCCAGAAGCATTTCAATACTCAGCCAGTGGGTCTCTTCTGCAAAAGGGAGATCCCTGGTGGGCAAAACGTGGGACCCTGCAAAACCGGGGACGTCCTGATGGAAGATGTAGACCCTGCAGACTTCCCGTCCTTCCAGAGCCTCGGGCCTTGCAGCGGTGGCCCAGCCTTCCCTACAGACAGCTAGCATTTCAGCGATGGACGGTGCTCCAGGGCCCTCCTTCTCCCCACGAGGCAAGAGGTGCCCCCTTCGAAGCTGACCCCATCCCCTCTCCTGGGTGCTGGAACGGTAACTAGAGTTAAGTTCAGCTCTGTGACTCTGACAGACACGTCACACACGCTGTGTCCAAGAGGGAAGGAAAGAAACTACCCACCGGAGGAAGTGGAAGAATCAGCGTGCCCGTGCCAGCAGGCCCGGCGGGATCTCTCCTGGGCTTGAGCTTGAAGGCACTAGATCAAAGTAGCCAGGGTGCAGCTACAAAAATTTTAATCTCTATGTTGTGCACCTGAAACTAATACTGTATAATATTGTAAATCAACTATACCCCAATTTTTTTAAAAGGAAAAAAGAAAGAATATTGGATTATTGGTATGTTCCTATCAGTACATTGGGACAGACCAAAACAAAAACAAAGTGACCAGGATGTAAGACCAGGTAAGCAGACACTGACTGACTTCAGGGCACTCTCTCTGATTAATGGATTTTACACCCTCGAAAGGACCACAGGGAATGGGGCAAACAGCTGCTGGGATGGCTCCTAAGACCAGGGCAAAGCAATGGCCACTCAGCGAACGGAAATGCTCCAGCTGCTCTGGCAGACAGCACAGGGAGGCAAGAAGAGGCTGGGGGAGTGGGCGTGCTGGGGTGCACAACACAGACTGCGAGGCAGAAGCCCTGCTAAGGCATCACGTCCGTCCCTAGAGAACCCAAAGGCCATTCTTCCCCAGGCCACCGATCACTAAGAAGATTAGAGGGGCCGGGATTGCTGGATTTAGCAAATATAGGATTTCCAGTTAAATTTGACGTTGGGAAAGGCAGTCACAAAGCTGGACTTCTTCATATCCACAGGAATGACAAAGCTCCCAAGAAATAGAGGCAACAAGGGTGCTGCTGAATATCTATAATCCCAAAAAGTCACCACTGGAGGAGCAAGAGGCTGAAGGCAGACGGTCACCTCAAATAAGAAACACAATCCTTTGCAGGATCCCTCGCTCCACAGCTGCCTGGAACCACTGACTGGAGAGATGGCTAGATTCCCAGGAGGAAGGACCCTGCAACTCCACGGCAAATACATACCCTGTGGTTCCCCAAAGGGTCTTACTGCCAATTGCTCAGGTGATCGTATATAAGGGAAAGGAAAGAACCAGAATTCTCCAGGACTGTTGAACAGAGGGTCCTAGTTGACATCAACAGCCAGAGACCCAAAGCGTCATAATGGCTCCCCTGTTAGAATGAGGCCTCTGAAGCCAGGTCACAAATGCAGGCCTGGCTGAGGTACAGCTCGCAGAGGCCCTGTGTCCACAGACTTGCTGCGCACAGTCCCCGAGGATGTCACTGGAGCTGGGATACTGGGCCGATGGAGTAACCCTCACGCTGGATCCCTGGCTCACGGGATAGGAGCTATCAGAGTTGGAAAAGCTCATTGGGAACCTTTGAATCGCAGCCAAAGTATCATGTCCCTGGGGGGAAGGCAGGATGAGTGTCAGCATTAATGACCTACAAGATGCTGGGTCTTTGATCCCTATAATATTTCATTTAATTCATTAGTCTGGTCCCTGCAGAAACCAACAAGCTACGGAGAGTGTCTATAAACCACCACAGGCCTAAATGTGTAGGAACTGCCATTGCAGCTGCTGTGTCCAAAGTGACACTATTGCTGGAGCAGATTAACAGGACCTCAGGGTATGTGACCACTGCTTTTGCAAATGCATTCTTTCCCATTCCAATTTAAAAAAGAGAATCAGGGACTTCCCTGGTGCTGCAGTGGTTAGGAATCCGCCTGCCAATGCAGGGGACATGGGTTTGAGCCCCGGTCCGGGAAGATCCCACATGCCGTGGAGCAACTAAGCCCGTGCGCCACAGCTACTGAAGCCTGTGCTCTAGAGCCCACGAGCCACAACTACTGAAGCCCACACGCCACAACTACTGAAGCCCATGCACCTAGAGCGCATGCTCCACAACGAGAAGCCACCGCAATGAGAAGCCCGCGCACCGCAACCAAGAGTAGCCCCTGCTCGCCGCAACTAGAGAAAGCCCGTGCGCAGCAACAAAGACCCAATGCAGCCAAAAAATAGATAAATAAATAAATAAATTTATAAATAAATAAAAAAGAGAATCAGAAACAGTTTGCACTTGTGTGCGGCAGAAAACAATATTCCTTTACAGATTCTCCACAGGGCTGTGTGAACTCGCCCACCCTCTGTCACAATATAATCCAAAGAGATCTGACTGCCTAGACAGCCCACAGGGTATCACACTGACCCACTACATCAGCAACCTCATGCTTGCTGGGAAGACGAGGCAAGAGGCACAGGGAAGACACATGCGCTCCAGGGGTGGTTTATAAAACCTACGAGGATCCACGGATCAGTCACTTGAATTAAGTGTTTAGGGTACAAGAGTAAGAAGCATCCAGGATATCCTTCCACAGTAAAAGATGCACTGCTGCATCTTGCATCCCCACCACAAAGAAGGATGCTCAGTGCCTGGTAGCTTTCCTTGGGTTCTTTTTTTTTTTTTTTTTTTTAATAGATTTTATTTATTTATTTTTAATTTTTTTGGCTGTGTTGGATCTTTGTTGCTGCACACGGGCTTTCTCTAGTTGCGGTGAGCGGGGGCTACTCTTTGTTGAGGTGCACGGGCTTCTCATTGTGGTGGCTTCTCTTGTTGCAGAGCACGGGCTCTAGGCTCACGGGCTTCAGTAGTTGTGGCATATGGGCTCAGTAGTTGTGGCTCGCGGGCTCTAGAGCGCAGGCTCAGTAGTAGTGGCACACGGGCTTAGCTGCTCCGCGGCATGTGGGATCTTCCAGGACCAGGGCTCAAACCCGTGTCCCCTGCATGGGCAGGCGGATTCTTAACCACTGCGCCACCAGGGAAGTCCCTTCCTTGGGTTCTTAACACAACACATTCCACATCTAGAAATGTTGTCCTTCTCCTTATACTGGATGACATGGGAAGCTGGCAGCCTTGAGGGGGTTCCAGAGCAGGAAAGTTCTCTGCAGCAGGTCCAAGCCATGGTGCTAATAGCCTTGACACTTGGGCCATTTTATCTGGCAGACCTTGTGGTGTTGCTAGTGGCAGCGTTGGGAAAAGATTCATCATAATAGATATACAGTCAGCTTGGTGGGAAAATCACCACGCAGTCCTTCGGGATTCTGAAGTAAGTCTATGCTGTCTCCAGCAGGGATTTATAAATCATTCAAGCACAGTCATTAGCATATGACTGGGCCCTGGGAGAGACAGGATGCTTGACCACAGGACACCAAGTGACCACACACTCAGCGCTGCCCATTATAAGCTGTGCTCCGTCAGACCTACCAAGTCACAACACTGATGCTCCCAGCGACAATCCCCCTAAACCAGAAAGGGCATTTCAGGGACTGAGCTTGAGCAAGACCAGAGGGCATGAGTAAGCTGCGTGTGCAAGTAACCCAGATTCCACGCCGCCCACCACAGCTGCCCCAGTGCCCCAGTGCCCCAGCTCCACCCACAGCTCCCACCATGCCACTGTACGGCTTCCCCTAAACCCAGCTAAAAGAGAAAGAAAACCCTCAGTCACTGCAGTAGGCTGAAAATGCGCCCCCGGAGTTGTGCAGATCCAAGTCCATTGAACCTGTGAATGATACCTTTTTGTTCAGCTTTTTTGAGGTAGAACTGACAAATTAAGTTGTAATATATTTAAAGTGTACAATGCGATGATTTGATATACATATTCATTGTGCAATGATCAGCAAAATCAGATTCATTAACATATCCATCACCTCACATAATCACCCTTTGTTTCTTTGTTAGTGAGAATACTTAAGGTTTATTCTCTTAGAAAATTTCAAGTGTACAGCACAGTATTCGTGGCTATAGTCACCATGCTGTACATTAGATCCCCAGCACTTATTCATCTCGTAACTGAAAGTCTGTACCCTTTGACCAACCTCTCCCTGTTTCCCACCCCCCAGTCTCTGCCAACCACCATTCTGTGAATTCTACCTTATAAGGCAAACGAGATGTCGTGGATGTGATTAAGTCAAAGATCTTGAGATGAGAGGTCTCCCTGGATTACCTGGGTGAGCCCCGAATGCAGTCACTACTGTCTTTACATGAGGGAGGCAGAGGGAGGTTTGACCAAGATGAAGAAGGCAATGTGACACTGAAGCAAAGTGCTCTGCGGCCGGCTCTGAAGGTGAAGGAAGGGGTCGCAAGCCAAAGAATGCAAGAAATGCAGCTTGAGATGCCGGAAAAGACCAGGAAATGAATTCTCCCCTGGAGCCTCCAAAAGAAGCACCTCCCTGTCAACACCTTGACCTCAGACAGGTAAGAGTCATTCCAGACTTCTGACTGCCAGAACAATAGGAAAATTAATTTGTGTTGGTTTGAGCCACTAAGTCTGTGGTAACTTGTTACAGCAACAAGGGGAAACTAATACCATACCTTTCTTATTTGCCCTCGGATCCCCAACGCCATGTTGTGAGGAAGCCCAGGCCACACGAGGAAGCTACATGGAGGGGCCCCAGCTGACAGCCCCATTGAAGCATCAATGCCAGACACGGGAGTGATTCAGACCCAGGCCTCCAGGCTTCCAGATGAGGTTCCAGAAATCATGGAACAGAGACAAGCTGCCCCACTGTACCCTGTTCAAACTCTTAACCCACAGAAACCAGATTTAATTATAATTGTTGTTTTGAACTATTTAATATTTTGTTAGTTTTGGGGTGATTTGGTACATAGCAGTATATAACTAGCACATTATTAAAATCTGATGCTAAGGAAGTAATCTAAGATCAGACAAACCCTTGGAAATAACTTAAATGCCCAGTCAAAATGGCAGCCAAATGAATTTTTACACTCCATATTATGGAATATTACACAGCCAGAAATAACACGTTTTTGATAAATGGTTTGTGATGTGAAAATTACTATTTTTTAGCACATCCTTGAAAAAAAAGTTACTGTTTTTTTAAAAAGCCAGTAGTGGGCTTCCCTGGTGGCGCAGTGGTTGAGAATCTGCCTGCCAATGCAGGGAACACGGGTTCAAGCCCTGGTATGGGAAGATCCCACATGCCACGGAGCAACTAGGCCCGTGAGCCACAATTACTGAGCCTGCACGTCTGGAGCCTGTGCTCCACAACAGGAGAGGCCACGATAGTGAGAGGCCCGCGCACCGCGATGAAAAGTGGCCCCCGTTTGCCACAACTAGAGAAGGCCCTCGCACAGAAACAAAGACCCAACACAGCCAAAAATAAATAATAAATAATTAATAAATAAATTAAAAAAAAAAAAAAGCCAGTAGTGTAAAAGAGTGCTTATTTCCCTATATCCTCACTACCCAACCCTTTCTTTTTTGCCAGCTTAATTGATAAGATGGCACTTCATTTTTTTATTTCATATTTTTTATTACTGTGAGGTTAAATACTTATCCGAATGTATATAAGTTCTGTGTATTTCTTCTTCTGTGATTTGAATGTTCATGATTTCTTTCCCATTTCTATTGCAGTGTTCACTGCTTTTCTTATTGTCAAAAATTTCTCTCTGTTCAAGATATCATTCCTTCCTACGTATATTGCAAATTTTCCCCAGTTTTGTCATTTGTTTTTTCATTTGGTTTCTGATGTTCCTCTTCCTTTTTAATTAAGCCCAAATGTTGTGGGCACCTAGGATCTGATATATGTGCTATGCGAGTTGCAAAGGAAGCAGCACGTGTGGTCTTCGCCACTGAAGCTCTTAGGATGTGATTGAGGGAGCCAGTCATATGTACATGACTTCCTCACCAGGAGGAAACCTCTAAGCCAGCATGTAATATAGTTGCCTAAAACCAGAATTTTGTGACCAAACAGATTGAAGAATTACTAGGATAAACAAATTCCAAAATATTTCTTTACCATAGGACATCTCAGAACCTTTAGTATTGTGGCTCTTCAAGGGTGGAGGGTGCATAATGACAGTATTTGAGGCTGGGATGGGCTTCCTGAAGAAGGTGGAGATTGAACTTGCCTGTGAAGGCTGGGGAGGCCTAGGCTAGGAAGATGGTACAGGGAGGGGCCCTGGGGAAGGGGGAAGAGGCCACAACTGACACAGATAACACGGATCCCCAGAAAACCGATTAGAAGAGGACAGAGAGAGAAAGACAAGGCTCTCCCATCTACCTTGTTCTCACTTCCTGTCTTTTTTTTTTTTTAAATGGCTGTGTTTGGTCTTCGTTGCTGCGCGCGGCGTTTGTCTAGTTGCGGCGAGTGGGGGCTACTCTTCACTGCAGTGCGCGGTCTTCCCACTGTGGTGGCTTTTCTTGTTGTAGAGCATGGGCTCTAGGAGCATGGGCTTTCAGTAGTTGTGGCACGTGGGCTCAGTAGTTGTGGCTCACGGGTTCTAGAGTGCAGGCTCAGTAGTTGTGGCGCACGGGCTTATTTGCTCCGCGGCATGTGGGATCTTCTCAGACCAGGGCTCAAACCTGTGTCCCCTGCATTGGCAGGCGGATTCTTAACCACTGCGCCACCAGGGAAGCCCCACTTCCTGTCTTGCTTTATGCTTTCTGCCCAGTTTCTCTACAGGAAAAGTGATCTGGGCCTATTTCCCTGGCCCCTGTGGTCTGTATCCTGGAACCTGCAAGCCCTTAAACCCTGTGCCATGGGGAGATGCCCACACAGACCGGGTCCCTGAGGAGGAGGCCTGCCTCCTGACGGCTCTGGGAAAGATTTCCTTGACAGACTTAGCCCTACGCTCCCTCCCTTCCCTTGCATCCAGGTTCAGCCACTGAGTTCTCTGGCACCGATGCCTCTGAAATATTTGCAGAATGTTCTCCCACGCCCCTCAGTTGGTGCTGAGGTCAAGCCAGCAAGTTCTCTCATTAAGGTTTCCCTCATCAATCATTCTCTCCCTTCCCTTCAACGCTTCAGTGGCCCTTGTTGCCCAGGCCTCTGGAGCCTTCTCAAAGTTCACTAAGTCCTTCTAGTCTCCAGGGAAGGACCTTTTCCCACCACTGGCCTCTGAGAAAACCAGGGTGCAAAGCCCTTCCCTAGGAGCTCTGATAGCACTTCTCCACATCCAGACCAGAGCAGCAGAGTGAGCTCACCGGATGCCCTGAGGTCACTCTCTTGGCTCCTGACATGTCCAACCCCGGATACAGGGAGAGGGAAGGGGCCTTATCATTAGGCGGGGAAGGGGGTGGGGAGTCAGGACACCTGGATTGCATTCCCGGCTCAGCTTGCAGCTCGCACAAGTCACCGAGTGTTTCGTGCCGGGACGTGACTCCCCTAACCACTCACTGCCCGGCCCTCGGGCTTCCTATAATCACGTCTAAATGGGCATCTGTCCATGGTATCTAGGGAGCTGACCTTCAGGATGAACTCGGGCTTGGCAGCCCCCATCACAGGCACCTCTTTCCTGATGATCACATTTGAGATCCATCTTCTCTGATCCCAGCATCCCACATAGGAAATAACTCTGAGATACCAGTATGAATTGAACACCAGGGCCTAAACTCTGAGCTGGTCTCACCCAGATCTAATCCTAATCCACACCTCCTCTTAGCTAGAGACTTGCTAAACTGTCCTGCTAACACTATGCAAAGTAGGGATCCTACCGATGTTACAGAGGAAGACCAAAGTCCAGAGATACTCAGTGTAATTTACCAGATTCACACACTAGAAAGCAGCGGAGCAAAGGTTCCAGAGCATGTCTCTGTAAACCCAAACCACCCTGACCTCAGAGGGTACAAGAGGCAACCAGAGGACATTCACAGCAATCATGCATTTTGGAAGGTGAATGGGAAGCTATTTGACTTGGAGGTTTTGACCGTGTTTCCCCAACCTATTTTATGGACCTCCTTCCACCCTATTTTCACTTGGTATTATTAGGAGACAGAAATAAAAATAAGTTAAATAAGTTAAATCATTTCAAAGTCTGCCTAGAACTGTTATACTTGGCCCAGGTGCAGGAGAGAAGGCATCTCAATACTGCTACAACCAATCTGTTAGTTGGTCCATGTGTTTTGACCTATTTGTCATATTTGTTCAAGAGTCCAGTTGGTAAGACTAAACCTTCGGGATAAAAACAGCCACAACTGCCAAGGGGAGAAAGACAAAGCATAGTCATTAAAGGCATCCAAAGATCAGGTGGGGGTACGAATCACCGAGAGAGAGAGCGAACGGGGAGGAAAGCACAGACTCTGCCTTCAGCAGCAATCCGTCTTCTAAAGCTGTGGTCTTGGGGTCCCCCTTTGATGTAAGAAGCCCTCAGCACCTGCCCCCATTCTGATGGTAGACACAGACCCTTCCACTCTCCGGGGAGGCAGCAGCCCGTGCCTAGAGCCACCCCAGCCTGGCCCCAGGACCAAGTGTGTTCACCACTCCTATAGGCAGCTATTGAGTGCACAAGAGTCCCTTGGTTGACATCACACTGGCATTTTTTATTCTCCCTAAGACCAGGAGCTTCTGTGTGCACAGGGCCCGCCTCCCCGCTTCCCAGGACATTTTGATCCTCCTCGCGTTTGAAATCTTGCTGGCTTTTCAACACCCTCCCAGACAATCAGGTTCTTTTCTTTTCAATAACCAAGCTGTTCTCCTGACTCAGCCTCGGTTCTCTCCAAAAACTCTGACCAAGAAGAGTTCAAGGGGGCAGATCCCAAGAAAACAACAAAAGCATCACGTTCAGTGGGTTGCTGGCTGGGGTGAACATGGAATGCCTTCCACAGGCTCAAAAACATTGGTTGAAAGAAAGAATGAATAAGTGAGTGAAGAGCTAAGGGGAAAGTGTAAGGTGGTTTCTTCCACAGACAACTGGTCAACCCTGAACTTGCAGAGTGGCCTTTGACTCCATCCTCTCCTGTTCCCTGGCTCTCCCATAGCCAATGGCTTAATCTCTCTCACAGTCATCCTCTCCTCTTCATCTTCTCTCCTGCTACCACCTCAGTTCGTGTTATTTCATAGCTGGTCTAGGTCTGGGTATCTTTAATTGGTCACTCTCTCTGTGCCTCTCCTTTCAATCCCTCCCATCCATACTGCATGCCACCCCCAGCTCATCACTCTGACCACGGGTTAACTGCCCAGTTCAAAAACATTCAAAGATTTCAGTGCTTAATTCACAAATGCCTTGTGTCTCCTGCGAGGTCCTCTGTGGTCTTTCTGTCTCTCTGTTATCACTGCCCTAGGTCAGCAGGGTGTAGTGGGAAACGTACTGGATAAGAAGTCATGGGCCAGGGTTGTAACCCCCCATCTGCTCTTCATAGCCATGTAACCTTGGCCAAGCCACTTTAACTTTCTGGACCTAATACTCTCACCAGTAAAATGAGGGAATTGGGTCTCAGGATCTTTGGCACACCTTCCAATTATAACACCTGTGATCCCAGGAAAATGATCACTTCAGCCAAACTGTCTCTGACTCGTAAATATTCCTTTTACTGTCCTAACTTTTCTCCTCTGAACATGTCTTTGTCCTACTTAGAATGGCCTTCCTCTCCTCTCATCCAAATCACACACATTCTTTATGACCCTCCTGAAATCCTACCTTCTCTGAAAGCTTCCCTGGCCCATCAGAAATGAAAAAATCTCTCCTCTTCTGCCTCAACTCCCATCACACTGATGGTGCCTACCACACAAGCCTCAAATACTATTACTACTTCATGTGAACATACCTTGTTTATCTGACTACACGGTACTATGGTGTAACAGGAGGTGTCTTAGAACCTCCATACCCTCATACCCAGCAAGTAACCCACAAACAGGTGACAATGATTTCTGGAAGAAGAGGAACCAGGACCAGCAACCAGGAAATCTGGACTCTGGTCTCCAGTGATCTTAAGCACTCCACCCGTGTACACCTGAGTCTACATCTGTAAAATGAATGCTTTGGCTCATGATACTAGCCCATCTCTGAGATTCTTCCCAGAGCCAACACTCTGTGACTTTCTGATAAAGAACTGTTCAACCCTAATTGGAGTCTCACTTTTCCTTATCTTCAAATCCTTTTGGTCTGGCTCTTCAGCTGAGCAATGAAGGGAGAACTTTGAAATAAGGTGCCTCAGTCTCTCACTCAGCCTGAACAACTTCTGGAATAAGTTGGAATTCAACTGTGATGAATGGCCACAATGTGGATTTCCAGATTCTTAGCTGGTTGAACTATTCCTTAGGAGCGGACTCTATTTACCTAGAAAAGACCTGCTATTTGGCACTGAAAGGCTTCTTATTGTTTTCCTTATCCTTAAAGCTGCTTGCAGCCACCCATAACTTTAATGCTAGCATCCTAAGGACAAGAGTTTAATAAAGTCCCAGAATATCCCCCTTTACAGCTGGGCTCTTACACAGAAATCAGCATTCAGTTCCTGATGGTATTTCTGGAAACATCATTCTATAATTATTGTTTTCAATTAGAGATGGGAAGGTGCTGGGAGCTTTAAAAACCAAAGACTTAACATCTTTATCCAGAAACTAGAAGAAAACTGGACCATGGCAATGATACATTTCACCGGCTGATGGGACTGTCATAATAATCTAGTGACGAAAGAATTAGTAAACTCATCCTCATCCTCTGACTTGGGACCACATCTTCACACATTCACTACATCTCACCACACCCTGGCAGTGGCTCCTTCATTACATCATTTAAGGCAAGACATCGCACTGTGCCAAGATTTTACAGACATTAGTAGATTGTGCTGGGGGGGGGCGGGGATGGTGGTAGGGAAGGCAATGGACTATAAGAGGAATTTCTATGCTAAATGGCTAGTTCTGTGCTGAGTCATCGGCTCCTTCCCGTCCTAGGTAATAATAACAGCTATCATTTATTGACTGTTAGGGGGTGCCAGGCACTGGGCTAAGAGCGTCACTGCACACATAAGGTGGGCATTGTTGCCATCCACTTCTAGAGACGGGAACTGAGGTTTAGAGAGAGCTAAGAGCCCAATCTCACAAAGTAAGTAGCAGGGCCAGAAGTCAAAACCAGCTCTCTGTGGCTCCAAACCCATGGTTGTAACCACTTTGAAACACATCCATACTCACATCTTTTTGGCTTCACAGGGTGTCCCGATCCACTCTACTTGCTTGGAAAGCACAGACGACTAGGATCACCCCATGCTTGTCTTAAGTAGTTTCTCAGCTCTTCCAGGGAATTGAGCAAGAAACTTTAGCCAAGGTTCCTCAAGGCCACTTAGGGATATGAAGTTTGATTCTTTTCTTGATGTGGGGGAAAGGATCATTTCCCATCACTAACACCAACCTCCTCCCACTTCCCTGCTTAGTCCCATAGTGAAAAGGAAAGAGAACTGGTTATCTAGGAGGGAGGAGAAAACGGGTCCAAGCCCACAGGTTTAGATACCTTCTGTCTGTGCAGCATCCTGTGAAGTGATAAGGGAAGGCGAGGTTGGGAGGGGCAGTGAATCATCCCACCAAAGGTCCTCTTGTCTGCAAGAAGAATGTGGCTATTAACACTGAACAGCCTGCCTCTTCCAGAAAACAATGGAGCTCCACAGAACCACTGACTCCCTTTCAGGTGTCTTCTTCCGGCTGTGTGACCCAGCCTCATGACTGAGATTCAAGCTCTTGCGTCTGGCCCAACAGTTGGCACCCATGCCAGTCCAGAGTGTGGACCTGGTCCCAGAGCCCGTGGCTATATATGGTGCTCTGAGCTACCTTTCGATGAAGAAACCAGAAAACCAGAAGGATTTCAGGAAGAATCTCCTGGTGCAAAATGGACAGTTAAACCTTAGAGATGGCCCCAGTCTCCCCCATTAACCCCCACTTCCCAGGCTAGTCCCAAACTGGGACTTAAAGCCAAAGCAAAGGCCTTCATTAGGCTTCCCATGACCTGGGCTCTAAGGACCTTTGATCAGAGTTCTTAGTTTGATGAGAGTTATCAGGACTGACAGCCAAGTGACACTTGTTTTCCTGTTCAACCACTGCTCCCTGGGTATGTAGTGCCTTAGGACTCTTAGAAGGCTTGCTGGGAGTGTGATTAGTGAGGCAGAATTTGGGCATTCCTGGGTGCCTTCCTTGTCACCATACCATCAACCTTCAACTGAGGCAGGAGATAGATGGACCCCAGGATGAGCAGCTGGAGTTTGTCCCCTGTGGGCAGATACTCCAAGATGAAGATAGGAGAGGCTGAGCCCTGCCCAGATAAGAGACAGGGACCACATATTTCTCATTCTCGAGGTCAAGAAGACCTTCCTGAATGACTATACATGCACAGAAAAGCTCCTTGGAGGTCAAAAGGGGAGTGATGTCAACCTACCCATAAGGCTCTTCGATGGAATCCATCTTGGCTAAGAGATGGGCGTACACATGGGAGGACCCTGAGATAAACCAAATAGGACTCAGAACCAGGCAAAGCAAGATTGGCCAAAGGAAACACAGAAGAAATTCCCCATATAAGTGATTTAAACTGCCACGAGGGTGCGACTCTCTCTGAGTCCACCCATGTGTCTATCCACACGTACTATTTTTCCTCCTAATAAACACTTCAGTTGTTTCACTACTTTCCTACTTTGTGGGAATTCATTTCTGCAAAGCCGAAGGGCCAGGGCCTTGTCACTGGTCACTGGTCTAGTGGCTAGGATTCAGCACTCTCACTGCCGCGGCCCGACCTCAATCTCTGGCCGGGAACCGAAATCCTGCTTCAAGCCACTGCGGGCCAAGGCCACCCAAGATCACAACCATCAGCGAAGGTTCCCATCACATCCTTACCTCGCACTCAGGACAACTGTGTGGGAAAATGGGGTTTTTAATGCCTAAGCCAAAAAGCAACCCAGGAATATGAGGACATTTTAAGAACACTTTAATCTGTTTATTTCACTCATATTTTCCTTTTTTATGTATGTGCAAGAGTGATCCGTGATTTTTTTTAAAGCCTATGTCTAAAAAAGTCAGAAAGAACGTTTTTAAAGTAAAATAAAAATTCTAAACAATGGGCAGAGGCCACCTTAAATTATACTTCGGCCCAAAAATCACACAGCTCATCAATGACAAAGCCAAGACGGGAGTCAGGGACTCCTATTCCCAGTCCCAAGGTGGTTGTGTTTGTGGCTCCCGTCCACCACGGGCCACACTGGTCTCCACAGCAGGTGTCACTCAAATGCCACCTGCTGGGCCCCACCCTCAGCAAAGGGGACATGGAATGTCTATGAGTGCTTCCTGCACTCATAGACTGGAAAGAAGAGGCCCGGCTGGCCTATGGGCTGCAGAGGAAGCTGGCTCAGCCCCTAGAGCTGTGTCCACCCCCCAATTCCCACCCTCTTTCGCAGGAAGGTGTGAGTCCTAAGCTGCACTACGGCTTGTCAGAGAGAGCAGTACTCACCTGGGCAAACAGAGAAAAAGGCAAAGAAAAGCACTCATCTCTAGGACTCTTTGGATGCCTCCCAGAGAGGGAAGGAAGCCCAAGATGTCTAGGGTGGGGCTGAAGGACTGTCAGGACTTCAGCTAAGGTCAGGCTTGAACTTGGCTGTCCCCTCAGGACCCGGGACATGGACCCATGGCTGTGGCTGTAACTGGCATCTTAGGACTTGCCGTCCATGGGCTGCTGTCATGAAAATCTTTGGAAATCTTAAACCGTTTTTTGGGTGACTTAAGGACCGTGAGGGGAAGGAGAACAGATATTGCTTTGGAGCCCTGCAGTGGTCTGGAAAGACCAGACTGAACTAGAAAGTTTTGGTGGTCAGAGTGAAGAACTCTGGAGTTTGGGCCCATGGTTCAGAGAGCCTGGTAATAAAACCTTCACAGCCATGGGAACAGCATCGAGGATCATGAATTCTGCAAACAATCCTAAAAGCTAGTCTTAGCTTCACCATTTATTTGCCATATGGCCTTAGAAACTTAACCGCCTTCTTCATTTGAATATGGGGAGAAAAATAAACACTTGAAAGGTGTGTTGGAGGACAAAAACGAAATAATATACATAAAGTAACTTGGCTCCTAGCAGGTGCTCCCAAAATATTTGTTCTTTCTTCCAAATCTTGAAGATTCTACCAGTGTTATGTTTTAAAACATCTTTTGAAACAATAGAAACCATTGTAAAATTATCAGGCATTTGGCCCTAGAGGCTGTAAGACTTGCAGGATGTAATCGGATATCATTTTAATAACTGTGTGAGTTGTGTGGTCCTACTGCTCAGGAAGAATATGCAAAGAAGATAGAATTCCATCAACATCAGAGCTCATTGGAGCTAAATGGAAAAGAAATTAATATATCCTAGACAAGGGAAAATGAAATCAAGTCAAGTCGTGTAGCAGCCTGAGTTGGTTGCAGGTTTCCACGACTAGACAAAGCTTTAGTGGAGTAAAATGAATGTAAATTCTTAACACTCCGGACATTGCAGGTCCCAACAAACAGGGTAGGTGCCAGCGGTAAGTAGTCGTGTGGTCACACCAGTTTGTACGGTCCCATATACAAGACCAATAGCTCGTAGCATTATAAAGTTCCTGGTGTGGGCTACAGATGGGGCTGGTGAGAATCCAGGTTAAGATCCTAGCTAAAATCTCCAAATTCTCCCAAAATTGCTTGGAATGGCATTATTATTTCCTTAGTGGGTATGCATCTTTCAACTCTGGGGAGATTTAGAACTAAGAATAGAAATGTTTAAGAGAATCAAACTTAGAACATTAATATTTATGCATTAAGAAAAAAATCTGTGCCTATTTGGTAGTATAAGTACGTGTAACATTCAAGACAACTTCCTTGAACTATTATAAAATATACCTATACTGAAAGTTCCAATTTTCAATGCATGATTAATTGATTTAGACTTGTATAAGTTTAATTTTTCTTAGTTTATATACAGTTTTGGAACAGTTAGTGTACTTAAGGACCGCCATATATTTAAGTTTATTTTATTAAATTTATAAAAGTTACTTAGAATTTTAGAAGGTTTATTTTGTTAGGATACTGAAGTACATCAAAATGAGTTTAAAATATTCAATGTATACATGCAGCTTTAAAAGCTTAGAGGCATTTATGTCTACAAATGGGCCCAATTATTAATCAAACACCTCCTTAAAAGTAACTGACAACATTTGATAAACTTATAAACATAATAAAATTTATAAATTGAACTTTAAGGTAAAACTAGGTATATAACTTTATAAATTATATAGTAGGTATATAACTTTAATAAATTAGACATTAAGTTTTAAAAACCAAAGAAACCTCTGAATAATATTTTCTACTTATAAAATGTTTGTAAGGGCAAAATAAATAAATAAATAAAAACCTTCCACTTGGGGGAAAAAATACAATCATAAGAAAGAAATTGCGAGCAGAAGCAAGAAGAACTATGATCCTGCAGCCTGTGGAATGAAAACCACATTCACAGAAAGATAGACAAAATGAAGAGGCAGAGGACTAGGTACCAGATGAAGGAACAAGATAAAACCTTGGAAAAACAACTAAATGAAGTGGAGATAGATTCTTATTCCAGAAAAAGAATTCAGAATGATGATAAAGAAGATGAACCAGGACCTCGGAAAAAGAATGGAGGCAAAGACCGAGAAGATGTAAGAAATGATTAACAAAAACCTAGAAGAATTAAAGAAAAATCACCTAGAAGAATTAAAGAACAACAAACAGAGATGAACAATACAATAACTGAAATGAATAATACACTAGAAGGAATCAATAGCTGAATAACTGAGGCAGAAGAACGGAAAAGTGACCTGGAAGACAGAATGGTGGAATTCACTGCTGCAGAACAGAATAAAGAAAAAAGAATCAAAAGAAATGAAGACAGCCTAAAAGACCTCTGGGACAACATTAAATGCACCAACATTCGCATTATAGGGGTCCCAGAAGGAGAAGAGAGAGAGAAAGGACCCAAGAAGATATTTAAAGAGATTATAGTCGAAACTTCCCTAACATGGGAAAGGAAATAGCTACCCAAGTCCAGGGAGCGCAGAGAGTCCCAGGCAGGATAAATACAAGGAGAAACACACCAAGACACACATTAATCAAACTATCAAAAATTAAATACAAAGAAAAAATATTAAAAGCAACAAGGGAAAAATGACAAAAAACATACAAGGGATCTCCCATCAGGTTAACAGCTAATTTCTCAGCAGAAACTCTACAAGCCAGAAAGGAGTGGCACGATATATTTAAAGTTATGAAAGGGAAGAACCTACAACCAAGATTACTCTACCCATCAAGGATCTCATTCAGAGTTGATGCAGAAATCAAAAGCTTTACAGACAAGCAAAGCTAAGAGAATTCAGCACCACCAAACCAGCTCTACAACAAACGCTAAAGGAACTTCTCCAAGGGGGAAACACAAGAGAAGAAAACGACCTACAAAAACAAACCCAAAACAATTAAGAAAATGGTAATAAGAACATACATATTGATAATTACCTTAAATGTGAATGGATTAAATGCTCCAACCAAAAGACATAGACTGGCTGAATGGATACAAAAACAAGACCCGTATATATGCTGTCTACAAGAGACCCATTTCAGACCTAGGGACACATACAGACTGAAAGTGAGGGGACGGAAAAAAATATTCCATGCAAATGGAAATCAAAAGAAAGCTGGAGTAGCAATACTCATATCAGATAAAATAGACTTTAAAATAAAGAACGTTACAAGAGACAAAGAAGGACACTACATAATGATCAAGGGATCAATCCCAGAAGAAGACATAACAATTGTAAATATATATGCACCCAACATTGGAGCACCTCAATACATAAGGCAAATGCTAACAGCCATAAAAGGTGAAATCGACAGTAACACAATAATAGTAGGGGACGTTAACACCCCACTTTCACCAATGGACAGATCATCCAAAATGAAAATAAATAAGGAAACACAAGCTTTAAGTGATACATTAAACAAGATGGACTTAATTGATATTTACAGGACATTCCATCCAAAAAAACCACAATACACTTTCTTCTCAAGTACTCATGGAACATTCTCCAGGATAGATCATATCTTGGGTCACAAATCAAGCCTTGGTAAATTTAAGAAAATTGAAATCGTATCAAGTATCTTTTCTAACCACAACGCTTTGAGACTAGATATCAATTACAGGAAAAAAAAACTGTAAAAAATAAAAACACATGGAGGCTAAACAATACACTACTAAATAACCAAGAGATTACTGAAGAAATCAAAGAGGAAATCAAAAAATACCTAGAAACAAATAACAATGAAAACACGATGACCCAAAACCTATGGGATGCAGCAAAAGCAGTTCTCACAGGGAAGTTTATAGCAATACCATCCTACCTCAAGAAACAGGAAACATCTCAAATAAACAACCTAACTTTACACCTAAAGCAGTTAGAGAAAGAAGAACAAAAAAAGCCCCAAAGTTAGCAGAAGGAAAAAAATAATAAAAATCAGATCAGAAATAAATGAAAAAGAAATGAAGGAAACAATAGCAAAGATCAATAAAACTAAAAGCTGGTTCTTTGAGAAGATAAATAAAATTGATAAACCATTAGCCAGACTCATCAAGAAAAAAAGGGAGAAGACTCAAATCAATAGAATTAGAAATTAAAAAAGAGAAGGAACAACTGACACTGCAGAAATATAAAGGATCATGAGAGATTACTACAAGCAACTATATGCCTACAAAATGGACAACTTGGAAGAAATGGACAAATTTTTAGAAAAGCACAACCTTCCAAGACTGAACCAGGAAGAAACAGAAAATATGAACAGACCAATCACAAGCACTGAAATTGAAACTGTGATTAAAAATCTTTCAACAAACAAAAGCCCGGGACCAGATGGCTTCACAGGCGAATTCTATCAAACGTTTAGAGAACAGCTAACACCCATCCTTCTCAAACTCTTCCAAAAAATTGCAGAGGAAGGAACACTCCCAAACTCATTCTACGAGGCCACCATCACCCTGATACCAAAACTAGACAAAGATACTACAAAAAAAGAAAATTACAAACCAATATCACTGATAAATATAGATGCAAAAATCCTCAACAAAATATTAGCAAACAGAATCCAACAACACATTGAAAGGATCATACACCATGATCAAGTGGGATTTATCCCAGGATGCAAGGATTCTTCAATATACGCAAAGCAATCAATGTGATACACCATATTAACAAATTGAAGAATAAAAACCATATGATCATCTCAATAGATGCAGAAAAAGCTTTTGACAAAATTCAACACCATTTATGATAAAAACTCTCCAGAAAGTGGGCATAGAGGGAACCTACCTCAACATAATAAAGGTCATATATGACAAACCCACAGCAAACATTATTCTGAAGGGTGAAAAACTGAAAGCATTTTCCTCTAAGATTAGGAACAAGACAAGGATGTCCACTCTCGCCACTATTATTCAACATAGTTTTGGAAGTCCTAGCCACGGCAGTCAGAGAAGAAAAAGAAATAAAAGGAATACAAATTGGAAAAGAAGCAAAACTGTCACTGTAGATGACATGATACTATACATAGATAATCCTAAAGATGCCACCAGAAAACTACTAGAGCTAATCAATGAATCTGGTAAAGCTGCAGGATACAAAATTAATGCACAGAAATCTCTTGCATTCTTATATGCTAACAATGAAAGATCAGAAAGAGAAATTAAGGAAACAATCCCATTCACCACTGCAACAAAAAGAATAAAATACCTAGGAATAAACCTACCTAAGGAGGTAAAAGACCTGTACTCAGAAAACTATAAGACACTGATGAAAGAAATCAAAGATGACACAAACAGAGAGATATACCATGTTCTTGGATTGGAAGAATCAATATTGTGAAAATGACTATACTACCCAAAATAATCTACAGATTCAATGCAATCCCTATCAAATTACCAGTGGCATTTTTTACAGATCTAAAACAAAAAATCTTCAAATTCGTATGGAGACACAAAAGACCCCGAATAGCCAAAGCAATCTTGAGGGGAAAAACAGAGCTGGAGGAATCAGACTCCCTGACTTCAGACTATACTACAAAGCTATGGTAATCAAGACAATATGGTACTGGCACAAAAACAGAAATATAGATCAATGGAACAGGATAGAAAGGACAGAGATAAACCCACGCACATATGGTCACCTTATCTTTGATAAAGGACGCAAGAATATACAATGGAGAAAAGACAGCCTCTTCAATAAGTGGTGCTGGGAAAACTGGACAGCTACATGTAAAAGAATGAAACTAGAACACTCCCTAACACCATACACAAAAATAAACTCAAAATGGATTAAAGAGGGCTTCCCTGGTGGCACAGTGGTTGAGAATCTGCCTGCCAATGCAGGGGACACGGGTTCGAGCCCTGGGAAGATCCCACATGCCGCAGAGCAACTAGGCCCGTGAGCCACAATTGCTGAGCCTGCGCGTCTGGAGCCTGTGTTCTGCAACAAGAGACGCCGCGGTAGTGAGAGGCCCGCGCACTGTGATGAAGAGTGGCCCCCACTTGCCGCAACTAGAGAAAGCCCTTGCACAGAAACAAAGACCCAACACAGCCATAAATAAATAAATAAAATAAAAATTACCAAAAAAAACATTTAACATAAAAAAAAATGGATTAAAGACCTAAAGGTAAGACCAGACACTATAAAACTCTTAGAGGAAAACACAGGAAGAACACTCTTTGACATATATCACAGCAAGATCTTTTTTGACCTACCTCCTAGAGTAATGGAGATAAATACAAAAAAAAACAAATGGGACCTAATGAAACTTCAAAGCTTTTGCACAGCAAAGGAAACTATAAACAAGACAAAAAGACAACCCTCACAATGGGAGAAAGTATTTGCAAACTAATCAACAGACAAAGGACTAATCTCCAAAACATAAAAACAGCTCATGAAGCTCAATATTAAAAAAAATAATAACAAAAACAACCAAATCAAAAAATGGGCAGAAGACCTAAATAGACATTTCTCCAAAGAAGACATACAGATGGCCAAGAGGCACATGAAAAGCTGTTCAACATCACTAATTATTAGAGAATTGCAAATCAAAACTACAATGAGGTATCACCTCACACCGGTTAGAATGGGCATCATCAGAAAATCTAAAAACAATAATTGCTGGAGAGGGTGTGGAGAAAAGGGAACCCTCTTGCACTGTTGGTGGGAATGTAAATTGATACAGCCACTATGGAGAACAGTATGGAGATTCCTTAAAAAACTAAAAATAGAATTACCATATGACCCAGCAATCCCACTACTGGGCATATACCCAGAGAAAACCATCATTCAAAAAGACACATGCACCCCAATGTTCATTGCAGCACTGTTTACAATAGCCAGGTCATGGAAGCAACCTACATGCCCATCAACAGATGAATGGATAAGGGAGATGTGGTACATATATACAATGGAATATTACTCAGCCATAAGAAGGAAAGAAATTGGGTCATTTGTAGAGACGTGGATGGACCTCGAGACTGTCATACAGAGTGAAGTAAGTCAGAAAAAGAAAAACAAGTATCGTATATTAATACATATGTGTGGAATCTAGAAAACTGGTGCAGATGAACCAGTTTGCAAGGCAGAAGTAGAGACACAGACGTAGAGAACAAACATATGGACACCAAGAGGGAAAAGTGAGGGGTGGGGGGGAGGCGGGTGGTGGTGGGATGAATTGGGAGATTGGGATTGACATATATACACCAATATGTGTACGAAATAGATAACTAATAAGAACCTGCTGTATAAAAAAAAAGAAAGAAATCGCAATAAGTAAAGCAGACATTCTAATTGAAAAAGGGGGTAGCGACTGCAACCAGCTTACTGGTCTACCTCTTGGCTCCTCTTTTAACTCCAGACTGATGCAAATCCCACCACTCTACTGTCCCCATCCCCGTCCACATCCAGCTCACTCTCAACCCAGTGGGGACAGGAGCCAAATACCCCCCAGGGCAGGTCAAGGGGGAAGATACACCAAATAATAGATCACCAGCTTTGAATCCACACAGACCTGAGTTTGAGTAACAATCTATGAGAGCTTAGGAAACATATCTGAACTCTGAGGTTCAGTTCCCTCATTTCTGCAGTAGGAATTTTTTTTTAAAGGAATTCCTTTATTTTTATTATTTATTTATTTATCTATTTTATTTTTGTCTGTGTTGGGTCTTCATTTCTGTGCAAGGGCTTTCTCTAGTTGCAGCAAGCGGGGGCCACTCTTCATTGCGGTGCGCGGGGCCTCTCACTATCGCGGCCTCACTTGTTGCGGAGCACAAGCTCCAGACGCGCAGGCTCAGTAGTTGTGGCTCATGGGCCTAGTTGCTCCGCAGCATGTGGGATCTTCCCAGACCAGGGCTCAAACCCGTGTCCCCTGCATTGGCAAGCAGATTCTCAACCACTGCGCCACCAGGGAAGCCCTGCAGTAGGAATTTTTTAAATGCCTACTCTGAGGGCTATTAAGAAAAGTATACATAATCTGTATTTTTTCAGCTTTCACCTTAGCCACTAGGGGTGTGGTTGCAAACAAGACACAACTCTGCCCTGTAGAACAGCTAAGAGGATGGTTGCCCGTGTGAAGACGGCCCAACCAGTGCCTGCTACACCTGCTGCTCACATTCGTGTGAAGGAAGTCAACGGGGCCATGGAAGTCAGAAAGGTCTGGGTTAGAGCGTGGCAATGCCACTTACTAGCTGTCCAACTGTGGGCTCTGAGCCTCAGGGTCCTCTTCTGTAAAAGGGAAAAACTGACTACGGTTGAGAGTAGTTGAAGTGATCCAATGAAGATGAGTGTGTGACAACATCTGGCTCAGTGCCCAGCATACACAGGAGAATCTCACTGTATTGCACATTCTACATGCACGTGGCTGGCTCTTCCCACACCACTCCATTGCATATAAACCCCAAAGTGCAGGGCTAACACCAGGTCATCTCTTGTCAACCTCTGAGGATAGAGGGAATTTTGGAACTGCTGCCGGCCAGGAAGCTTGGCGTTCTCTCTTGTACCCATGGCCCTGACTGACCCTGAGGAACCAGCCATTAGTCTGGAACAGATAAACCACCATCTGGTTCTACTCAAAGTTTCTCTCCCTTTCACCGCCTTAGAAGTTTATATAAAATGCTGCATCCATATTTGCCCACTGCTCACCCCAGCTCCTTTTCTTTCAAAATCTGCTGGTGGAGATATTGGTCTGTGACCCTCCCGCCTGCACTTCATTTTTCTGGACACCTGTAAAATTTTTCATCCACCAAGTGCAAGGGGCTGCTCTTGGGCTAAGGGCGATGGGTCTTAAGGAGTGATGTGAGGGGAGGCCAGTCCAGAACTCCCAAACATCAGCAAGATACTCCTAGTACCAGCACAATACTCCTAGTATCAGCAAGATACTCCTAATACCAGCACAATACTCCTAGTATCAGCTAGAAACTCCTAGTATCAGCTAGATACTCCTAGTGTCAGCAAGATACTCCTAGTGTCAGCAAGATACTCCTAGTACCAGCACGATACTCCTAGTATCAGCTAGAAACTCCTAGTATCAGCTAGATACTCCTAGTGTCAGCAAGATACTCCCCTGCAAAGATACTTCTTCTTAGAGCTCCCATTCCCAGGCACAAACTTCTCACCCAAGCCACTAAACTTGGAAACCTGGGACTCAGGGAGCAAAATTCACAGCAGTCTTTTGTGCCAGAAACTTCTTGCCATGTTCCCCAGGGGGAGGCCAAGGCCCCAAATCATGGAGCTACATGGACAGCAGCTGGCCCTAAGCTCTCCATCTTTTCCTCCTCTCTTTACCCCCTTATACACAGAAGGAGTGCTCCAATCACATTCCCAGAAAGGGTCCCCCGATACCTGAACCCTCTGAGCCAGGAAACTATTCCTTCTGTCCAAAGAGAGGTCTTACAATGGATATTTGCTTTGCTGCCTGCTTCCAATCGCCCTTCTAGTAACTTTATCTGGAATTTCCCCTAAGGAATCACTCCCTCTCCACTTTCAGTCCAGGAACTTGGGTGAAACTGACTCCACCCCAGCTGCCAGGGTGAGCCTGGCCAAGGAGAGTGTCTTACTCAGCTCAGGGTTCTGTAACAAAATACCACAGACTGAGTGGTCAAAGTAATGGGAATTTATTTCTTACAGTTCTGGAGGCTGGAATGTCCAAGATCAAGGTGCAGGTCAATTTGGTTCCAGTAAGGGCTCTCTTCCTGGCTTGCAGATGGCCACCTTCTCACCCTGTCCTCACATGGTAGAGAGAAAGGGGAAGTTCTCTGGACTCTTCTTATAAGGGCACTAATATCATGAGGGCCCCACCCTCACCACCTCATCCAAACTTTACCTCCCAAAGTCCCCCATCCCCAAATACTATCACATTGGGGGTTCATGCTTTAACATATGAGTTTGGTGGGGTACAATTTAGTCCACAGCAGAGAGCCTCACACTTCTCTGGCTACAGTGCCTGGTTTAGGGACAAACATGGAACACAGAGCCAGTAGGACCAAACGCTTGCTTCTTCTCTGGCAGACTAAAATCTCGGAGGATGAGGCCTGAGCTGTAAGCAGGCATCTTGACACCACACAGAGGACAGAAAAGCTGAAAGAGAGAGGAGATCCTAATGACACCTAACCTGAAGCCAGACCCATCCTCCTCTTCTGTAAGCTTTCAAGTTTGTGAGTCAAAATATACCCTCTTGGTTTAAGCCAGTTTAAATTAAGCTTTTATTCACTGCAACCAAAAAAGCCCTAACTTATGCAAATCTACACCAATTCACCCAGTGGTATGCTGGAGGGAACACACAAGAGCCAGTTGTTAAAGTTTTAGGGATTGTGCGAACCAACCAAATCAATTATATTTTTAAAAAGGTAATAAATACTCAAAACCCATCCCTTCCTTGTAAGTTTACTTGTGCTGTAAGGTTATTTCTGTCTACTGTGTCTGCGTGGTGGGAATACTACACAGTGGTGCCACTCAGCATCTCTCCTCAGCTCTGCATTCAGTGGCACCACTTTGGTAGCTTGAAATTGGCCGGGGTGGGAGTATTTTGACCACAAAAATTGACAAAAACTGTAAATCAAGGCCTGATTTGTTGGCTTGCTGATTGTCTAGACTTAAGAAAGTGACGGGGAAACTGTTAATAATACAGATTAAAGTTTAAAGTGCTTCGTGTTTATGCAAACTAGTATATACAGGATGGATAAACATCAAGGTCCTACTGTATAGCACAGGGAATTATATTCAATATCCTGTGATAAACCATAATGGAAAAGAACATGAAAAAGAATCTATGGGGCTTCCCTGGTGGCGCAGTGGTTGAGAATCTGCCTGCCGATGCAGGGGACACGGGTTCGAGCCCTGGTCTGGGAAGATCCCACATGCCACGGAGCGACTAGGCCCGTGAGCCACAACTGCTGACCCTGCGCGTCCGGAGCCTGTGCTCCGCAACGGGAGAGGCCGCGACAGTGAGAGGCCCGCGCACCGCGATGAAGAGTGGTCCCCACTTGCCACAGCTAGAGGAAGCCCTCGCACAGAAACGAAGACCCAACACAGCCAAAAATAAATAAATAAATAAAATTAAAAAAAAAAAAAAAAAGAATCTATGTACGTATAACTGAGTCACTTGGCTGTACAGCAGAAATTAACACAACATTGTAAATCAACTACACTTCAATAAAATTTTTAAATAAATAAATAAAGTACATCATGTTTACCATTGTGAAACTGTGACTGGAACAAAAATTGGGGGGAACATTTTTCCAGTATTTGGAAATTATTATTTGACTAAGCAAAGAATATTTGCAGCCACTGCCGTCACCTGGCACCACTGTGGTTGTCCTGAGAACTCAAAATAAACAGGACACGGTCCTGTGCACAGAGTGATGTGCTCAAGGCCAAGCATCAGAGAAGATGCAGCAGTAAAAGACACTGCAGCTGTCAGCAGGAAGTGCATCATTTCATTGTAAAGCCAACCCCAGCACACAGAAAATACAGCAGAGTCTCTAAGTCGGGGATGACAAGTATCTGTCACACCGTGCATGCCATCACCTCCCCGTCCACACGTCTCTTCCCTGAGCCTCCATGTGGTTCCAGCATCCTGCCCAACAGAGCATGCAGGCAGCTGCTGCTGTGCCATGGTGACATCACACAGGAGTGCGGACATCTGTGGGACATCCCAGCTTAAAAGTTCAGGAGTGAGATCAGTACTTAAGGAAGGCTTTGCAGAAAAGAAACTTGAAAAGGGCCTTGAAGGATGAGTAAGAAACTTGTCAGAAAGGCAAGTTTCCCAGGGCCCACCCCAGATCTTCACAATTAGACACTCTTGCTCCAGCTGGCCTTCCTGAACAGGTGGTGCCGATGCGCGCTGACAGGTGAGAACCGCTGGGCTCCGCCCCGCCCCCTCTCCCACTGCTTTCCTTCACCTGTCACTCACAACCACACCATGCAGTGAACAGACCAGCTGAACGCTCACCCTTCTCACGTGGAAGAAGAGCAGTTCCAAGGTACTCCGGGGCTCACCCAGGGCCACCCTGCTGAGGTGCAGCGGAGCCCGGGCTACAGCCAGGTCTCCGGGGACCAGAGCAGTGCTATTTCCATCAGCCCAGGGTAAGAGAGCACAGTGGGAGCACGGGTCCCTCCAGCCCCCAGCCTCCCAATTTCCTCTCTCACCTTCCCAAGGAGTTGGCCAGCCTCCTGAAACAGGCTGTGAAGAAAAGGCCAGGGGGGATGATGACGGCTGCCTCACAGAAGGGAGGCGGGAGGGTCTGCTGCAGGCCCCCACCGCGCTCATACCAGCACGGAAGGAAAGTGGACCCGTCACAGCCAGCACCGCCCCGTCAGGCCCAAGGAGCCAAAAGCCTCGGCTCGTCAGATGCCACGGCCCAGAGCTGGCCAGCGGCAAGAATGTGGAAACTCAGCCTCCAGTGAACCCCAGGAACAGAGCCACGAGAGCTGGCCCGGGATCCAATTTCTTGCGCCAAACCCTCTCAGGCAGAAACGATCAGGGTTTAAAGAGAAACCATCCGCAATCCAAGGCCGAGGCGACGGGTCAGCTTGGGGTAGTGGAAAGGGCACGGCTTTCGAGCCCGACACAGGGTTTGAAATCAATCCCCCTGTTGACGAGCGTTGCAAACCAGATTCCTCACCTTCTCTGAGACCATCTCTTCCCGCGTGAAGTGGGGACGACACAGGTTGAGAGGATGAAGTGAAATAGCACAAGCAAAGGTCCTGGTGGAGGCCCGGCCCTTTCCTTCCTCCATCCCTCCCCGTGGGAGTCCTCTTTCTCCATCTCCATGGATCCCGGGAAGGGGATGCCAGAGGCGGTGATGAACCAGGCCTAAGGGCAATGACTCTGCGCAGGGCGGAAGACAACTGCTAGACGTCCCTTCTCACATTAGATCGTACGTCTGTCTTATGTTGAAACTGTGTTTGGGGGCTGTCAGGACTGGCTTTACCCAGCATTCAGCACTCGGCATGCACAATAATAAACTGCTCTATAACTTATAGAGCGTGGTCATGAAGAAATTAATCAGGAGTTCTCCAGAATTCCCCAGTTACCTGAAATTTAGCAGTAATTCTCAGTAATCAGTAAATCTCTGGCAAACTACACACACAGTCCAAATCCAGCCAAGCGCTTACTTTTGTAAATAAAGTTTTATTGGAACACAGCCAGGCTCATTCATCCACGTATTATCTGCGGCTGCTTTCATGCTACCAAGGCAGAGTTGGACTGCGAGGGCTAAAACATTTACTATGTGGCCCTTTACAGAAATGTTTACCAACCCCTGCTCCAAAAAAAAAGCATAGCTAAAGCTAACTGTTGTGGTTTGAGCTCTCCAAGACATGGACCCTGAGAGGAGTGCAGAGTTCAGGGTGATAGACGGGGAACACCCCTGGGACCCCAGCCTCTGGAAGGAGGCAGGAGTGGGCACAGGAAGGGGTCAGATTGTAATGAAGGTCCCACAGCCTCCCTCGGCCGGCTCTACAGGGAACACTGGAGCAAACGGCCCCTCGGAGTGGTCCTGAATTGGCCAAAATAGCTGCACTTTTACACTCCACCTTGATCAGTCATTGGAAGCAGGCCACCCCCAGAAGGGCGTGACCCTGGGCGAGGCAGCTCCCTAAGGGTCTGAGCCCTGGCGGCTGTCTGCTGACAACACTCCCAGCACCCGGGCAACAAGTCCTCCCTCCAAAGGACCCTGGCAGTGCATCTGCATGCCCACCACACTCACAGTCTTTTAGTTTTCCCTCACCTCCTTCCTGCAATGCACCCACATCAACACCACTGAGTCGTCCGAACCACCCATGGGTGGGGGGTGTCATCAGTGGGACACAAAGGTCAAAGTGGACACACCGCTTTCAGAATAACAACTAAGATATCATCTTCAGTGCACTCCCAATAATAGTCTTTAAAAAACTTTATGTCCATAAGCTTGATTGGAAATCACAGAGAAACAGACTATGAATATATGCACACCGTTCTCAGGAAAAGTGGACTTTCTATTTCTGTCAGAATAACACCAAGATTTTTTGATAGAATGATTGGTAAGATCTAAGATATGTATATATTTGAGATACAAAATGTTTTATATAAAAGGTATAAAATGAGAGATAAGGTGCAAAAGGTTGCTGCTCTCAGTGCAGTAGTAAGAGATTTTGAGTCTAAAGGCCTAGGTTCAGTTCCTGTCACTCACTGTGGACAATCCCTTCACCCTCCCAGTGTTTACTCCCCTGTAAAATGGGACCAGAGTACTCTACCCACCTCTACCCACACGGTTGTCATAGAATCAGATGAAAGGATGTATGTGAAACAGTGACAAAATCTGTAATGTGCCCAAAAGATATTTCATTGTCTATGTTGGTGTTCTGTTAACACCTCCTTAATCACTAAGTTCTTAAAGTTACATACTCAAATATGTAACAGTTTTAATTATTCTTCTTTTCTGGTCGTACCAAGAATATCACAAACATTGTGTCACATGCAAAAAAAAAAAAAAAGAGGTATATTTTTATTTGTTCTTTACGAACATGCATGCACATACACACATACACACACATACACACACTTATATACACAAACACCAGCCCCCTACACTATTTCCTTCTCGAAACAAATTATCTCAGTGAATAGACAGACCTGAATATCACAACTCTTGGCAAAGGGTGTTGGAGAAAATGTCAGAGAACATTCAAAGTCCCACCTCCTCAATGGTTGTACAACTCCATGAATATTCTAAAAATCAGTGAATTGTACAGTTTAGGTGAATTTCATGGCATGAAATTACATCTCAATAAAGCTTCTATAAATTTTTTTTAAAAGTCCCACCTCCTCCCAGTTCTGCTCCCAGTGACATCACATGAGGTCTCATGAACCCCTGGGAGCCCACTGAACGGGCTAGAACTCTGGGACTCCGTCCCACCATGGTTCCCTGAGCTATAAGTGAGCAGGTACAACACGACAATGAGATCGGGGTTTAACTTCCTTCTGTCTTGTGTCCCAGTTGGCACATCTGTTCTCTCCGTGGATCACTAACCTTTCTGTATTTCTTGTTTCTCTCTTTCAAACCACCTCTTCACTCCACACACACCATATATAGATGATATCCATACATATTCCTTGGGCTGCATATTAGCCAAGAGGAAAGAGCACCACAGGGACAGGATGACCAGCATGACTCAGGCTCTGCCCACTTCTATTCAATCTGTCAAAATCTCCAGTTTTTATTAACAACTGGTTATGGGAGTTCTCAGGAAGTGCTCCCCCATGCCCAGATCCCCAGCCCTCTCAGCTGCCGAGGGGCCCCTGCTGTCTTCTTTCTCTTCTGCTCCGAGTGTCAAGCTCTATGAAGTTGCCAAGCTCTATCATGGCTCTTGCTCGTGATAAAGTCCTCCTGGGCCCGACCGTCGGTAGAGGGGAGGTCAGTGATGCTGCAGTTGACCTGGGGAGAATCTATTCCCCACCTTGTCACCAAAGAGGGAATATTTGCTCCTCCCCAGTCTCTTAAGACGTTCAAGCAAACACTCTTTCCTGCTCCTTTCCTTCATTTTCTCTTTCACTCTCCTTGGCCCTCAGGGGCAGGTCCTGGAGTTGGAGGGACTCCATCCAGTTCTAAGAACCAACCTTCTCACGGTGACTGGGGCACCGTCCGTGGGCCGGGCTCGTTCACCTGGGCTCCTGCTTCCCTTGCAAGAACCCTGGGTCCCTGTTGCAATGTGTGCCATGCGCCCACCCAACCAACAAACCCTTGCTGAGCAACTACCCAGGTGGCCCAGGGTCAGACACTGAATGCCCGAATCCCTGGAGGGCGCAACTCAGACTCAGCATTTACTTCTGGGGCCTCTTCCTTCACCTGGACTTTCAATCACTCAACAAGTACATTCAGCACCTACGACGTACAAGACATTAAGCCCTATGTGGCAAGAGATGAGGAGCACACAGCTGTTGCCCTCAGAGGTCTCGGAGTCTAGCAGCAGATACAGGAAGTTCACAAATAGCCATAATACAAAACAAAATACATTAAGTGCTTAAAGAGAGGTACAAAGTGCTTCTGGTATTCCGGAAAAGAAAAGTGCATTTATTAAGTACTTTCTATAAACCAGGCGTTGAAACATATTGGAATATATGCATACATATATATCATAATATATATATACATACACAGAGAATACTGTGTGTGTGTATATATATATATATATATATATATATATATATACACACACACACACATACAATGTATATAATACATATCTATATTACATATACATCATAGTGTATTTTTTTTCACTTAAATATTTTAGGCCCCATTCAACAGGTGAGCAAGATACCTGTGATTGATTCAGTAACTTGCTCAGAGACTGATCTCTGCCAACGGGAAGATCTGGAAAATTTTAATAAAAATATCATCTCAGCTGGTTCTTGAAGGTTTGGTGGAATTTTAATTCCTATTTATGATTTTTAGTTACAAGAGTAACACGTGTTCATTGTGGAAATTTTTAAAATATAGAAAAGCACAAAGATGCAAGTTATTTTAAAAGCCCATAAATCCCACCTCAATAGAAAAACATTATTAACATTTTGGTGCAGATCCTTATAAACTTTTTTCTACTAATCACCTCATCTAAAAGAACAATTGGGACCAGACTTGAGTCACCTGCATTTTAATAAATGTTATTTCCCTGCAAACTAAGAAGTACTGTCAATCCCATTTTATAAGAATAACTTGAGGGACAGAAAGGTTAGCTTGTCCAAGTCACACAACAGAGCCAAAATGTACACCCAGAGTGTCTTTCTCCAGAGCCCATGCTCCCCTCCCTCCTGGCTGCCTCCCCGACTCGGGGCGGGGAGTGCCCTGGGCACGGCAGGGCAAGAGGAAAGGGGTCACTGAGAGACACTGCTGTCATGCTGGGTTCGGTCACTGCTTCTATCAAGGGCATAAAGGAAAGGGAGAAATTTCAGCACGACCCCAAATTTTCCAGCCTGGGCAGCTGATAGAAGGATGACCCCAGAAATGATACCAATTTCATAATGTGTTCAATAATTCCTGTAACTTCTACTGGGGAAAAAGTATTCCCTCGATGAGACTCTACCCTAACTCAGATGGCGCTCTGTGCACTGTGTGATCCAGGCAGTCTTGTCAAATCAGCCGTCCAGGTCACCGAGGGGACCTGGCCCTGGCTGACATCTGTGGGAGCCAGCGTGGGAGCTAGAGTACCTCCCGGGTGAGCCCAGGGCACCCCACGCCCTGCTTTTCCACGGGGTGTCTCTGCAACCAGTGGGGCCTCCAGAACAGGCGCCAGGCTACAGTGCTGTCAAGCAGACGGCCCTCTCCCCCTCCGTACCAAGCGGACTTGATTTCTGCCCTCGCAGGGATGGGAGCAACAAGTTTTTGCCAAAAAAAAAGAAGAAGAAGAAATCAAAACAGAAAACTTACTTCTTCCCTGGGCTGCATGTTCCTGGCTTGACTTATATCACTTATATAACAGTGATATTATGTTAGAACAGCACAGAGAGTTTCAGCAAAGGTCAGGAATGCCAGCCTGGGATCTGGTCCCCTAGAGCTCCGACACAGACAGAAAGACAGGGGGTTGGGGGGTGGGACTCAGGAAGGTCTTCTGATTCCAGCCTCCAACCCGGCCACACCCTGTCCCCACAGACAGGAAGCACAGCCCGACAGCCCTGCAAGAGGGGCTCTGACACAAAGAAGGAAGAGCAGGCTCGTGTCCTGGGACCCTTGGGATCCTCAACCTCTTTGCAGGTCTGTCTGACAAGTTCATTTTGACGAGGAAAACAGTGATTCACAGGACATAGAGTTCAGGTTCAACTCTTGGCTGAATACACGGCACCCAGTCCCGCGATCCACACCCCCCAAGCCCAAGACGACTGGTTTGGTTGCTTCTTCCTCTCAGGTTTTCTAAACCTTGCCACTTTCAAGAAACTCACCCTTGGGGAACTAATTTTTCCATAATTGTTAGTTTATTCTTGTTTTTTTCTTGACGAAAGCTGCTCTCCGTTTCTGCATGACATCTGATGACCTGCATCAGCAGAAAACATTAGCTCTGCCCTCTGACTCTGAAAACTTGGCCACAAAGCCAGATTCTCTGTAGGTCCCTCTATTGTGAGACTTCTTGTAATCCTCTCCCTAACACGTACCACAGCTCTACGCAGATGCTTCAGAGAGAACGCCGGGCCATTGCAAATATTTTACAGGGAGCCTTCTTGCAGGCCTCTTTCTTCCTCTAAATCTCTCCAGTTTCTCATCTCCCCTCGCCCCCCACCCCCGTTGCTCTTTTCCCTACATTTTATCACATCGTATCCAACCACTGTGTCCTCTATTATGTACCGGGACAGCTAAAGTCCAATAAATATTGATAAATGGGGTGACTGTGAGTGAATCCTTCCCATCTTTTCCCTTCTCGTTCTTTTTCTCTGCATTTCCTCATCACTGACTCCACGTTGTGCCGGTTCGCAGTTGAGATCTCTATCTGCTCCCTGAGACTTTGCAACTTGCCGCTACCCATACCCCCTTCTTTATCAAAAGGGTCTCATACAGGACGAATTTCCTTGCTCCTACACCAATAAAAGCTGCTGTTTCCTTTTTCATTCGGTAGTAAATATGTATTAACTACATATTTACATAGTATGTCCCAGGCAATGTGCTAACAAAACAGATAAACTCCCAATCCCATAAAGGTGATGTTCTAGTGCTGGGAAACCGAAAATAAGCAAAGAGATAAACCAATAAATAATAGGTTCAGAAGAAAATAGAGCAGAGTCTCAGAAAAGACTGATGGGGGTTGGTTGGCTAGGCCTTTTCCAAGCCTTAGTGAGAATAGTCACTTGTCTTCACGTATATCAAAGCCTCTCACTCCTCTGGCGACAGACAGGGGTGCACTGAGAGAGCAGATCCACAATGTCTGCTTCTGCCAACCAACCCTCCAAAGGGAAGCGTAATGGTGTCCACCTCATGAGCATTAAACCAGACAGGTAATCCTTGTAAAGAGCCTAATGCGGCGTCGGGGACACTAAGTGACTAAATAAATGGCAGCCGAGGAAAAATGGGAAGCAGGGGGAGCCGCCATTGGCAAAGGCCATCTCATTTGCTCTGATTTTAGTTTACTCTGCATATTATTTGTGCTTTCTTCAGGCAGCCCACAGCCTTAATGAGCAATTGACCCTCGAACCGGTGAGCAGCTCTTGGCTGAAAGCGACATGATAAATAAAAGGGACAGTTCAGAGAGGAATGCAGGCTGAACTTGACAGTAGCTGCTAGGTCTCACTTTCCTCCCCAGGGCACCTCCTCACTCACCGGTCATCTGACATACGGGCAAACCTGGAAGTGAGGGAAGTAATGACCCACGGGGCGACCTGGATCACTGGGCACTGGAGCCAGAGCCAGTGGAGAAACTACCCAATGTCTGTACTTAAGGCAGGAGAGGTGCAGTCCACAGTTTCTCAGACACTTCCCAGCAGGACAGAGCCTCAGTCACCCATGGCAGTGACCAGCACAGTGACATATGCGGGTCTCTCTCCCCCTGTTCAGTCTCCTGCCTCCAGCCCAACTCCTTCTCAGTGACATCACTTCCCCAAATAACTGTCTCCATAAGGCCCTCACTTCAGGTAGAACTGAGGCTAAGACACTATGCTCTGGTCTTTCCTTTTAGATTCTACCTCCTAATATTTATATAAATATTGGAGGGTTGCAATGAACTTCTGTATTTTAGAGCGAAGACTGCCTTTTAATTCTAGAAGCAACAGTTTTTTAATGTTTACTAATGTTTTATTTGTAAAAGTGAAAATTGAATACAACCTAAATGACAAAACATAAGACAATGGTTTCATAAACTGAACCAGTATATCTAATGAGTAGATCATGCAGTTAGCAAAATGGTAATTAAGTATACTGCATAATAGCAAGGAAATGCATATGGTATACGTTAAGTTTTTCGTTTTGTTTTCTTTATATATTTTTTTATAATTTCTAAAATATTTTATGAAGCAGATTATTGCCTTTTCCCCCCAGCTTTATGCAGATATAATTCACATATAATGTGTAAGTTTAAGGTGCACAAAGTGATGATTTGATACACGTGTATATTACAGAATATACTGGAAGCAACATTTAATGCTACCTTTTAGTAACACTCAGGCACTATATATATATATATATATATATATATATGCAAATACTTCCAACTGAGATGTTGAGAAGTTAAATATTCTATTTGGGCATATAAACTGAGCATAACTCTAAGAATTATTGACCTGTAGCATTAGATTGTTTTTTCTAAATCTAGATTTAAGCTGTCTTATAAAGAAACTTTTTGATTTGCCCTCGGGAAGAAGCAGAAAGACAACAGCCCGGAGAAGCAACAAGAGGACAAGGAGTGACCAGCAGAAGCAGAGCATCGTACCAGAGCCAGACACTATCAGATCGCCTGGCTAGAACGGGAGGATTTGGGGAATCGTTTCCGTAAGGGTTCCCAAAAATTACTTGAGGAGGAAAACCTAATAAAATACTGAATCCTTTATAGCAGTGGAATGGAGACTTAGACGACTGTTATTTGGGCATTGGTAACTTTTGAAGGCTGGAGAAGATGGGAACATCTTAAGTACCAATGGTTCCCAATACTCCTGCATGTCTCTCTCCAACCTCCTTCTTTTCCCTTCCTCGTGAGGATAAGAGAAATCAAAGATCTACTGATTTAGAGTGTGTACCACCATGTCTGATGCTCTATAGGCGTTTGGTAAATATTTATTGAGTGAATAGAAGAAATAGACCAACCTCCATCACCAAGTACAAAATTATCCGAATACTGAATAAGAAGGCATGAAAAGGAGAAGAAGGAATCTCATTCAAACTACTACTCAGTTTCCTTTCTAGCATTTCTTCTGTACTTCTGCATCCCAGCTTCAGTTTAGGCCTAGACCTCAAGCAGGCCCACCATAGTCTTCTCAGAGATCTTAATTCTTTTCCAAGAGTCCCTCAACTTTATAACCTATAAAACAGGTTGTTATCTACCCATTATGCATCAAAAAATATGCACTAAGTACTTCTTACATGCAAGGCACCGGGGGGACAGTTACATGACACAGATTCTGCCTGCGAAGTATATAGTTTGAAAATAACTGTCACTTAAAATGAATAAGCTTGGGAATGAAATAAACCTGATTTTGTGGTCTTGGGTAAGTTACTTAACATTTCTATCAGTACCACGGCTGTAAAACAGAGATAATTGGGACTTCCCTGGTGGTCCAGTGGTTAAGACACCTCGCTTAGAATGCAGGGGGTGCGGGTTCAATCCCTGGTTGGGGAACTAAGATCCCACGTGCCATGCAGTGCGGCCAAAAAAAAAAGAAAGAAAAAATGGAGATAATTATATCTACTCACCTTTGTCGTGTTGATCAAATATGATAAAGTGTGCAAAAATATCCAGCACAGAGAAGATTCTGGCACTAGAACCTTAACAGCATTAATAGTATGAGAACCCTTTAGAACCTACACAGCAGGTTTACACAAAAGCAGGCCTTGTCCTCAACAGCTTCACAGAAACCTCCAGAAGTTTCCCAATTGCGAACCAAAGAGGAGGTCACCGGAGCCAAGTCTGGCTGGTTGGTCTCTCCAGTGCTCCAGCCTGGCCCAGCCTTTGTGGTCTGGCCTGATTCTCACAGTTACTTTCGACAAATTTTTACAGTATTAGGAGGGGATTTTTTGTCATTATCTACTTTTGACAAATGAGTAAACTCAAGCTCTGAAAAAATACATGTCTTGGACAACATCACCCTGCTAATGCGTGGCAAAGCTGAGACAAGTATTTCACGAGGCCAGTGGCCTGTACATAACAAGACAAAAGGGGATGGTGAAGAGGCTGCTATCCAAACAAGGGGCAGGTAGGGCTGTTGCTAGGATGGAATGGAGAAGAAAGGACAGAGACAAAGAAAAAGTAAAGTGGCCATTTGTGGAAGTGGAAGGACCTGGGAATCCTACAGTATCTGTCAGTTTCCAGCCTTTCCCCACTTCCCCGCTCCATCACCCCCGGAAGAAAAGCACATCGTGTCTAACAAAAGTGCAGGGCTTCCCTGGTGGCTCAGTGGTTAAAAATCCGCCTGCCGATGCAGGGGACACAGCTTCGAGCCCTGGTCCAGGAAGATCCCACATGCCATGGAGCAACTAAGCCAGTGTGCCACAACTACCGAGCCTGCGCTCTAGAGCCCGCGAGCCACAACTACTGAGCCCGTGTGCCACAACTACTGAAGCCCACGTGCCTAGAGCCCGGGCTCTGCAACAAGAGAAGCCACTGCAATGAGAAACCCACACACCGTAATGGAGAGTAGCTCGCGTGCAGCAACAAAGACCCAACGCAGCCAAAAATAAATAAATAAAATAAATAAATTTATTAAAAAAAAAAAGTGCACATACATGCACACAGACATACAGCTTTGACTCAGTCTCCACTGCCAAATAGCAGCTTCTGTTATACTGATCTGTACACAGTCCCTGCCTTCAAAGAGTTAAACATCTGAAAGGGAGACAAGAGAGACCACAAAAAGGACATAACTCCAAAAGCTGTATCATACTCAGGTAACCTAGATTCCAAAGTTAGTTCTGCCATTAAGTAGTTACGTGACCTTCGGCAGTTCACAGAATTTCGTCGGGTCACATTTTCTTCACCCGTCACTCATTCATACACAAAGTCAATAAATATTTTTCAGTTGTTTACTAGGTGCCAAGCACTGTGGGACGCACTAGGAAGACAGCGTCCCTGAACCCACGTCAGTGAGAGGCAAAAATCCAGACGATTCCCATTCTACAGCGGACCCCTCTTCCTCTGCCCCAGGACTAGGTAACCATCAAGTCCTGTCTATTCCACCTCCAAAGCACAGCTTGACTCACTGGCCTCCCAGCCCCTGTCCACTACCATCCTGGTCAAAGCCACAGCTCAGACACGTGAGCCACTCGTGGGGTGAGCCCAGGTTTGACGGGCTCTATCACCCAAGCCTCGGCTTCTGGTGCGTCAGAGGAGGGCTCGGCTGTTGTTGGACATTCTTCCCTGGAGCCCTGCCTGCTGGAGGACGGAGACCAAGTATCCTGGGCAATAGGCATCTTGTATGCAAAGACGAGGAGGCCTAGAGCCTTAAGAAGGACACCCTGAGATGCTTGAACATGATCTCTGCATTCCAAAGAAACCACAGATGATTAAAAATCACATTATGCACAGAATTATTTCAAAGGGTAGGGAAGTTAGAAGCCAGAAAGTTTAAGTGTCACCATAACAAAGTTATGTTTCCTGCAGGAATTTTAATAATAGAAGTGTTTTTAATAGTTATAAGTGTTTAGCCATAAAACCAGTATATCATTAAGTAAATCCAGCCTTTGATGATTCTGGCTTTTCTGCTCAAGAGGAATAGCTCTTCTTTTTCTCTCCCTCCCAGCACTATCAGATCACAGCTTTTTGTCATTCTTTTGTATGGAAAACAAAACACAGAACTCTCAAACAAAGCAGCAGGGTTGCACATCCACTCCCCGCCATACAAATCCAGTTCTGCAGCAGATAAGGAAACTTGCCTCAATTTCCTGGTCTGTAAAACGAGGACAGTAATAGGACCCACTTCCAAGAGTTATAATAGGATTGCATCAGCTAATATTTGTAACGTGCTTGGAGCAGTGTCCAGCCCACAGCATGTGCTGCATAAGTGGTGTTAAATTACATTAATTACGAGATAAATAATGTGCGATCTAATTCCTGTTATGAAAACACTTGATGTGGGAGAAGTGTTAAAGCAAAGAGAGCGAAAGGGTAGGAGCTGAGTCTATCACAGCCCAGCACGTGAGCTACATAAAAAAACGAAGCCAGAGGAGTTTCTCCCCAGAGACAGTCTATGAGATCAAATATGCATACTTCTGATTAAATGTGTTATATGCATATATATCTGTATCTACATATATTTACACACATGACTGTGGAACTCCTACTGCCCCACTTAAAAACCAGGGCCTGAATCAGAGGCAAAAATGAGAAATTCATTCATTGTGCCCTACTTCTCTCTATAATAACACACAAGACGTTACAAACCTCAAATTGGGTCTGGTCCCAGAATTTGGTCAGTAAATTGAAAACAATAAGAACATAAAATGACTGAGATTCTCCATCTACAGAAATAAACCACTCGGGAGATGGCTGTAAAATGTGTTGTTGATGGGAGCAGGGCTTCTCCCCATTTTCCGTCAAGGAGAACAGGATGCCTTACAAATTCAATTAAGGGCACCAGAGTCTCCCACAAGTCCCATCAGAGTGGGCCCAGGAACACACGCTGGAATGTGGCTCGTGGTAACCTACTCAGCTGAGTTGCAATGAATCTGAGGTTATGTTGTGTTGTCATAACAGAGGGTGAGGGTCCGCAGGAGTCAGGAAACTGAGAGTGAGACTCTCGGGGCATCTCCGCCACCACCCAGGATTGTTGCTACATCATCAGACCTGTCGGACGGAAGCATCCCTTTGATCCTAGATCTCCAAGGAAAGTCTTACCTGTCCCTCGGTGTCCTCAGTGGAGGGCCTTCCAAAGATGAGTGCCCTCGCTCACCTCTAACCAGAACCTCACCCACTGTATCTTAGCAAATTCCATCAGTAAAAGAGCCAATTCTGCAGACAGGCTGCCTGGATTTCAATCCTGGATCTAGTCTTTACTGGCTGAAGACATTAAGCAAATCTGGCATCTTAGTCCTAGTTCCTCACTGACAAGGATGACAACAGTACCTCCCTCACGGGTTGTTGGGGGAGATTAAATTAGAATATTCCAGAAAAAAACGCTTTCTGTTTTGTGCCCAGTAAATGCTTGCAATTTTTATTGTCGGTTATCGTTGGTCATTGCATTGTCATTGTTGGTCTGGTTAAACCCTGACTCATTGAACACCTCTGGGTAAACCACTAAAATCAATTTTTTTTCATTTTTATTGAAATATAGTTGATTTACAATGCTGTATTAGTTTCAGGTGTACAGCAAAGTGATTCATATATACATATCTATGTATAGATATATATTCTTTAGATTCTTTTCCATTACAGGTTATTACAAGATACTGAGTGTAGTTCCCTGTGCTATATAGTACGTCCTTGTTGATTGTTTTATATATAGTGGTGTTTATCTATTAATCTCACACTCCTAATTTATCCCTCCCCCCACTTACCCCTTTGGTAACCATAATTTTTCTATGTCTGTGAGTCTATTTCTGTTTTGTAAATAAGTTCATTCGTATCATTTTTTTAGATTCCACATATAAGCAATATCATATGATATTTGCCTTTCTCTGTCTGACTGACTTCACTTAGTATGATACTCTCCAGGTCCATCCATGTTGCTGCAAATGGCATTATTTCACTCTTTTTCATGGCTGAGTAGTATTCCATTGTATGTGCATATCACATCTTCTTTATCCATTCCTCTGTCGATGGACATTTAGGTTGTTTCCATGTCTTGGCTATTGTAAGTAGTGCTGCTTTAAACATTGGGGTGCATGTACCTTTTCGAATTAGAGCTTTCATCTTTTCCAGATACGTGCTCAGGAGTGGGATTGCTGGATCATATGGTAACTCTACCTTTAATTTTCTGAGGAACCTCCATGCTGTTCTCCACAGTGGCTGCACCAACTTACATTCCCACCAGCGGTGTAGGATGGTTCCCTTTTCTCCACACCCTCTCCAGCATCTGTTATTTGTAGATTTTTTGATGACGGCCATTCCGATTGGTATGTGAAATCAAATTTTAGATCTGAAAGGTTAACCACTAATATTAAGAATGATCATGTATGGCCAGAAAGAAATGATAACGTTTTGAATAAATACATTTCTGTGCAAAATGGAATATTTGATGTTATACAACTACCCACAACTGCCTCTCAGGGGCCCCGCCTCAGTCCATGTCCTCCTATCATGAAACCACATAGCAGGGGATGTTAGAGCCGGTTGGGACGTGAGAGGTAAACCCGCTTTTCGACTCTCTGACTTTACAGCTGAGACAGAGGAAACGGCTTTCCCCTCTTTTTTTGATTCACGGTCAGATGCCCGTTGCCCTGTGCCCTCCAAGTTCACAAACCACTGACAGCACAGCAGAACTGCAGAAAGAACTGCTGAGCCGCGGCCTGGAGTTCAGAGGCTCAAGCTCGAACCTACGTCCGTGGAAATGACCGCAGGCCATCCGTTAACCCCTGCCTGGGCCTCCGTCCCCAAGCCTGTAAATGGGAAGCAGGGTCACCCAGCCATTTCTGCTGCCCAAGGCTGTGGAACAGATGGCACCAACTGAAGCATGGAGGTGCCCTGTGGGCTGTTCCTGCGGACGTCAGAGCAAACTTTCACAAGTTAGCTGTAATCATGCCTAGGAGAGAAGTCACCAAGGCGAATGACATCAGATTAGGGGCGGAAACGGGAAGAGTCCCAGCAGGACCTGGGAAAGGCTTCTGGAGGAACAGACATTTCGTCCCCTTCCCCTACCTTCTGTGCCCTCATCCATTCTTAACACACGCAAGAAAGGAGAGCTGAGAACAGGCCTAAAGCTTTGCTTGGAAAAGCAGGTGGTCAGTCAGAAGGCCATCGAATCTATGGCAGGGAATGGGAAACACATGGCAGGTCATTCTAATTAACTCTTTGATGTGTTGCACTGCGTTGGGGTGCTGTTTCCAATGTTTTACGTTTGACTTGTCCCAGGCCGCTCTCTCACCATAGCAACTCAAGTTTACCAGAAAGCAGAAAAGTCTGCGTTGGGGAGAGTTAAGGGAGTCTGATACAGTTCAGCTAACCACAATTAATTTTTAAAAAAGAAGAAGAAGCAGCCAAGTATTTCCCTCCCTGTGCATGCCTTTTGGGAGATATTCTCTGCCTCTCTCCTTCTTACACCCTTCCTTCTCCCTCTCTCTCCTCCACGCCCTCTCCCTCTCTCCACCTCCCTGAAAACTCCTTTTCTGTGTACAGTAAGTCCCCTGCAAACGAACGAGTTCTGTTCCAAGAGCGCCCAATTTGTTAGTAAGTCCAACAAAGTTAGCCTAGGTACCCAACTAACACAATTGGCTACACAGTACTGTACTGTAATAGGTTTAATACTAATTAACAGGTGTAATACTTTTCACACAAATAACACATAAAAAACATACACAGGGCTTCCCTGGTGGCGCAGTGGTTGAGAATCTGCCTGCCAATGCAGGGGGCACGGGTTCGAGCCCTGGTCTGGGAAGATCCCACATGCCGCGGAGCAACTGGGCCCGTGAGCCACAATTACTGAGCCTGCGCGTCTGGAGCCTGTGCTCCACAACAAGAGAGGCCGCGATAGTGAGAGGCCCACACACCGCAATGAAGAGTGGCCCCCGCTTGCCACAACTAGAGAAAGCCCTCGCACAGAAACGAAGACCCAACACAGCCATAAATAAATAAATAAATTTTTTTTTCTAAGAAAAAGTACACAAAAAATAAAAAAAACTTTTTTTTTGTTTTTTGTTTTTTAAATAAATTTATTTACTTATTTGTTTATTTTTTGCTGCGTTGGGTCTCCGTTGCTGCACGCGGGCTTTCTCTAGTTGCAGTAAGCGGGGTCCACTCTTCATTGCAGTGCGCGGGCCTCTCATTGCAGTGGCCTCTCCTGTTGCGGAGCACGGGCTCCAGGCACACGGGCCTCACCAGCTGTGGCGTGCGGGCTCAGTAGTTGTGGCTCACAGGCTCCAGAGCACAGGCTCAGCAGTTATGGAACACAGCCCGTGGCAATTGTGGCACACAGTTGCTCCACGACATGTGAGATCTTCCCGGACCAGGGCTCGAACCCGTGTCCCCTGCACTGGCAGGCAGATTCCCAACCACTGGGCCACCAGGGAAGCCCAAAGAAAACGTTTTTAATCTTACAGTACAGTACCTTGAATAGTACAGTAGTACAGTGCAACAGCTGGCATCCAGGGGCTGGCATCGAGTGAACAGGCAAGAAGAACTACTGCCTGGAGGAGGGAGAGGAGGTGGGAGATGGTAGAGCTGAAGGATCGTCAGCAATAGGAGACGGAGGGCAAGCTGCAATTTCACTCATGCCTGACGGTGATGGAACACACGTTCACATCTTTGAAAGTTCACAACTGGAAGGTTCATATATAGGAGACTTACTGTATCTGTTTTTCACCAACTGAAGAAAGTGAAAGAACAAGAGAACTAAGCCCACGTGTGTTCTCCACAAACACCTGTTTCTATGAGCACCATGAGGGTGGAGTCTTACCAGCTTTGTTCTTCGTTATACCCAACAGCAGCTCAGTAAAGTTTTTGAATGAATGAATGGATGAATGAATGAATTTGGCTCCTCCCTCCTTTTGCTGTAGACTGTGGATTTTAATATGATAGCCCTATTTCAGAGAGGCAGTAGAAGGCAGTACAGCAGGTCATAAACCTACTGGCCTGAGAATCTGAAGACCAGGAGTCCCATTCATCCTTGCCCCTACCATACTGTGTGGGCTTCAAGTTAATCACTCATATCTCCTCTCTGAGCTTTATTTTCTTCCCCTGAAAACAAGGGCATCAAGCAAGAAATTCTTTAAGGCCTCCTTAGCTCTAATCTCCTTTGAGTGTTTTACCAAAGGCCCTGCAGGGAAATAACCCTCCCTTTGTGGGTGAACAGGCCAGGCCCGTGCTATCTTTTCTGACCACAGAAATGGGCCGAGCTTGATGAAAGGCAGGGAGTGTCCACTTTCACTGCACGTCTTACTCGGGTTTACATCCACTGCACTGGGGAGGGGAAGCCGGAAACAGGCTCAAGAGTCTGAATAACCTCCCCCGTCTGGGCCAGCTGCCCCCAGGAATTCAATTCCTGTCACATTTTCATGAGTCTGCATCTTACTTAGCTCTTACGGGCAAAACTGTGACCTCTCTAAGACGAGAGATTAAAGAGGTCACCCAGTCCTTTTCCCACCTCTAAGAACGCCCTCGGCCAACTTACCCCAGAAAAGTGATTAGATTCTGCACTGAAGCATCATCCAAGAACATTTCACAACTTCTCTAGGCATTGCACCATCTTCAGAAACTGAAGTGTACCAGGGATTCTCTGAGATATACACATCAGGAAACCGTACACCCTCCATGCTCTGAAAATTCACTGATTTGCAGAGATCTTGGCCTTTGGACTCATCTGGACAGTGGCAGCTTCTCAAATGGGGCCCTGAGACAGGAACTTGAAGATGTGGTTGATTTCCAGCCCCTTCTTGGGCATCCCTTCCGCTGCCATTAGCACCCGAGCTACCTGACAGGTCAGGGTAGCCAGATCACAGGTGTGCCCAGTGGCTGGGTGTCTGCCAAGACTCCTGCTCCCAGGTGCTGGGCTGGGTGGAGAGGCATGTTCCCTTCCCTGGCCTGTGTCCATGAACTCCAAACTCTGAGGTGATTGCTTCAGACCAGCCAAGTTAACGTTTAAAGAGCTAATAAATATATAAATAGGTACTCTCTGGAGCCAAACTGCTGAAAACGGCTTAGAACCTTCCTGCCCTCTAAAAGCCCTTTCAAAGAGGGCATCGACTAGCAGGTCATTAAGAAAAGTGAGATGTGTTCATTCTGCAAAGCTCGCTTTTCCCTCAGTGCTCCTTTGTTCCTGTGGGTTTCAACACACTCCATTTGACATTCTCAATGCCTCTGATAAGAAGTTCTTGAAAGTCCACGGCCACTCAGATCTCCCCATTCCCGAAGCGGGCCTACAGGAATTCTGGTCATCAGTTGAGCAACCTTGAACAAATTGCTTCACTTCTCTGAGCCTCCGTTTTCTCGTTTGAAAATGGCTCATAATCCATAGGATCTCCTTAATAATCCATGATTCTGCCCGCGGTCACGTGGAAGGAGAGTAACTTTGGACTCACACAGGCCTGGGTGGGGTTCTGACTCCCTGACTCAGTGTGTGACTTGGGCCAGTCACTCCACTTCCCTAGCCTCTATTCCCACACTGCTACAGGAATAAATGAATGTGTGTGACCAACCTATACAGACTCAGGGTAAAAAGGCAAATATGGTGCTTTGGGCTTTTTAGCAAATTGTTCAAGCCCCATGACGTATTGGCAGAAAGCCTAGGGTCTCTCTCTCGCAGTTACTTTGTACGTGAGTTTTCCAGGAACCCCAGGCTTCACTGAATTCAAAGGTACCGCATCCTCGACCCAGTGGCTCATCGCTTTCGTGGATGTTGCCCTGACCACTCACCCTGTCACCGAGTCCACGCTTGCTCTGCTCACCGCACGACAGGCCAATAACTCGGGAGACGAGGTGTGGAGGCAAGGAGTACGACTTTATTCGGAAAGCCCGCAGACCCAGAAGATGGCAGACTAGTGTTTCAAAAAGACTATCTTACCGGGGTCTGGATGCCAGTTTCTTTTATAGAACAGAGAAGGGGAGGAGATGAGGAAGTAAAGTAAAAAGGCCATACGTTTTGCAAATATCACCTGGAATGGCCAGCCTCAGGGAGGGGACGTGTTAATTTCTTCTTTCTTGCAGCCATCCCCAGATGGACAGGGTCAGCATGTTTCCCTGAACAAAGGCACTTTGGTTTAACATTCAGGCAGAGGGGCAGGGTTCCCCGAGGCAGGCCATTACGTATAGACAGTACCCTTTTAGTGAACCAAAGCAACGGGTAGCAAAGGTTAAAGTAAAAGAAACAGATCCAACATGTAGCCAGATTTTGTTCTTCCCCGTAACAACCCCACTCAGATCAACAGTCCGCATTTGCCCCTAGAGCCAGGATGGACTTCTCAGCATTACCTGGGGAACACCACACAGACGCCAGCGTCACAGATCTTCCCTCACACGCCATCTGCAGCCAAACTCCCCCAACTTGCAATCCCTGGGCATGAGTGCTGGCTGCAAGGGGCACACAAAAACCAGCCCTTGCCACGAGCCTCAGCCTTCGTCTTGAGTTTGGGTGACTGGTCTAGCTTTTCAAGAAAGCCTGGGATCAGATCCTTTCCCAAACTTTCCCTTTCCACTTTCTTCATATCCCTTCTTCCCTCCCCCTCTCCTTCCCTCCCTCTTGGGCAAATTTGTATACCTGGAGGTAAGACAGCATTTGCAAAGCCATTTTTCAAAAACTGTAGTCCACCCTTATCTCATTACAATACATGCCTACTTAAGTGCCTTATGTTTGTCTAACCGATAATTTTTTCCCTCAACTTCCAAGGTCTGATCTGCTCTCTCCTCCCCCAGCTAAACAAAGGAAACATTGAAATAATTTTAAATAATCCCCTTAATGGGCAGCCCACTGGATCCCTGCCTTATCCATAACCTTAATGCCTTGGTGCAAATATGACGCACTTACCAGCACCTGAAAACAAAGGAGTTCAAAAAGTGGCAGTGCACCCCTCCGCAACAAGAACCACACCCAAAGCAAAGGTTCCCTACCTGGAAGGAAGGTGACCCATTGTGTTACCTCTTCACCAGCTGTAACATCAGGTTTATTTATCCCCTATTAAGCCAGGGGAGGCAAACTTTTTCTGTAAAGGGCCAGGTAGTAAATATTTTAGGCTCTGCAGGCCACTGACACTTTTGTCATATATTCTTTTTTGGGTTTTTTGCTTTTAGTTTGTGTGTGTGTTTTTTTTTAATACAATTCCTTAAAAATGTAAAAAACCATTCTTAACTCAAGGCTGTAAAAAAAGGGTCTCTGCAGGTTGGATTTGGCCCAGACGCTCTTGCCTACCCCTTGTCTAAGCTGATGACTTCACACACCCACAGGTTAATCAGCCTGACATGGGAATGGAGCGAGGGAGGGAGCTGGTTTTGGAAACAGATTCCTAGGTCTTAACCCAAACCCACTCAGTTGGAATCTTAGGTAAATTCTCGAGCTCCCTGGTGGCTGTGATGGAACCAGTCTACTGCCGACCCCAGGGGCCGTGCTCTGACACACTGGCTCCCCTCCAGCCTCTGCTCCTCCTCCAGCCCCCGCAGGTGATTCTCTCACCTGCTTGAATGTCATTGTTGAGCCACTCCCATCATGCACCATCCTCCATTTCTCCTTCGACTCCTTCTCTGCTTACAAATTAATCATGGGCACTGTACTTTTAAAATAATCTTTCCTAATAACACTTGACAATTTTATCACTAGCTCTTTTCCCACAAAGCTTGCTGGCAGGACAGCGTTCCCCCAAAGTGCTGCCTTCACCCCATCCTGGCTGACGCCATAACTCCTCCTCAACTCCATCCTTGCACTGGGCATGCCCCAGCTTCCGCCCCAGCCCTGGCCACCTTTGGGTTGAAGGATGCAGCAGTTACCAGATCTCTGAGCCAGCTCTGAACTTGCTTCAGGAGGATGGATATCCAGTTCTTTGGATATTTTCCATGACTTCCCTTCTGGGTTTCTGGTTCCTCAGGGTCATGGCGCCTAAGCTGGCCACTTACCCACAAGAGTCAAAGTTAAACCTCCAAAATCCTAAGGAAAGGTTTATGCACAGCACGCAGCAAAAGCAAAGCCAAAAATAAAGGCAACTGGGAAGGAAAGCCAAATTTTAGGGGTTTGTGAAGTCAGCACAGGATTTTGAAAGAAATTGGCAATCAGTCCTAGATGCAAACTGGGTCAAAATGACGCTGAGGTCACTTGGGCGTAACCCACAACCTTAGTGTAGGTGCAGATGCGCTGAAGATTTTCGTGGCACTGTTGCTCTTTGCATCATCACAATTTTTCACTGGAACATAATATACCAGTCAGCTCAACCGTCATCATTTCCAGAACTTTGTCAACAACAAAAAAAGCCTTGACTAAAAGAGTTTTAAAGTCGGTTCTGGCCCAGTTTATTCCTGACTCAGACGGGATGTGAGAGAATCCAGGGCAAGGTTGCCGGGGGAGGCGGGGTGCAGCTGTGGACGGCAGGCCCAGTAATATAAGAAAGCTGAGGCCGTAGGCAAGAAGGTATGTATCTCTGAATAAAACAGTGGAGAAAATCAGGACTGGCCTGTTGGCCTGGGGCTCCTAGGATCCTCCAACAGACTTAATTAGAAGCCAAACAATCTCCCTTTCCATCTGTGAGGCAGAAGAACGCGAGCTGTTGGGAGTTATGATAATCTGTGTTTTTCACTTGCATGAGATGGGGTACTAAAGAAGAGATGAGAAGGAAGGGAAGAGTGAGTGGACAGTTTCAGAAGCCATATACAGTCCTTAAAGTGCACTGAACAAACACTAAATAACACCGGTCTAAGACAAAATAGGAGAATGTCTAGATGACCTTGGGCTTGGCGATACATACAGCACCAAAGGCACAATCCATGAAAGAAAGACAATAAGCTGGACTTCATTACAGTGAAAAACGTCTGCTTGCGAAAAACACTGTCGAGCGAATGAGAAGACAAGCCACAGTCGGGGAGAACGTATTTGCAAAGGACGCCTCTGAGAAAGGACTGTCATCCAAAATACACCAGAAACCTCTTGAAACTCAACAATAAGAAAATGAACAATCTGATTAAAAAAATGGGCAAAAGACCTGAACAGACACCTGACCAAAGAAGATATACACGTGGAATATAAGAATGTGAAAAGATGCTTAACAACACGTTGTCAGGAAATTTCAAATTAAAACAACGATGAAATCCCACTGCACGCCTACTAGAGGGATGACTCCAAAACGCTGACACCACTGAAGGGTGCTGAGGATGTAGAGCAAAAGAAACTCTCACCCACTGCTGGTGGGAGCCCGAAGTGGTACAGACACTTCGGAAGACACTTTGGCAATTTCTGGTTTTTTCTTTCAGTTTTACTGAGATGTGATTGACATACAGTGCTGTGTAAGTTTAAGCAAATAAACTGAAAACTTCGGCCCACACAAAAACCTGCACACAGATATTTAAAGTAGCTTTACTCCTAACTGCTAGAACTTGGGAGCAATTAGAATGCCTTTCGGTAGGTTGAAAGGATTACATAAACTGTGGTCCATCCAAACAATGGAATATTACTCAGCACTGAAAAGAAATGAGCTCTCAGCCATAAAAAGACGTGGAGGGAACTGAAATACACATCACTAAGTGAAAGACGCCAATCTGAAAAGGCTACATGCTGTATGATTCCCACTCTATGACACTCTGGAAAAGCCAAAACTACGTAGACAATAAAAAGATCAGTGGTGGGCTAGGCGGCGGGCGGGGTTGGCAGCGGTGGGACGAGCAGGTGGAACTAAGATCATGCAGAGGATTTTTCGGGCAGTGAAGCTATTCTGTGCGATACTGTAATGACAGAACCATGTTATCATACATGCGTCAAAACTCATGGACTGCTTCACTCAAGAGCGAACTATATACTGTAAACTATGGACTTTGGGTGATGATGACGCCCACTGTAGGTTCACTGATTGTAACGTGTGCACCCCTCTGACGGAGGATGTTAACAGAAGGGGAGACTGTGTGTGTGTGGAGACAGATGGCATGTGGGAAATCTCTGTACTTTCTGCTCAATTTTGCCGTGAACCTAAAACTGCTCTAAAACTAAAACCTATTTATAGAGCACTGACCACCTTCAACCATACTGAAGTAGAATTGGATTGGATTTTTTTGAACTCAGAAGGAGTTCAGGTCCCAAAACAATAGTAGATGCCAGCTGGGTAAAAGAGGTGAAACGACCTGAACCATCGGCTAGAATGCAGCCATAATAGATGCTCTGTAAATACGTGTAGAATGAACAAACGACTTATCCTGAACCTCACTTATGCCCCTCTCACCTGGACCTGAGGCTGGGTGTGGCCACCACACCCTGTGCTGTTCATCAGCCCAGACCAGTCATGGGGAAACGGAGGCCCAGGCTCATCCCAGGCTTCCTTCATCCAAGGACTTGTCCAGAGTCACGAACCTCAAGTTACACACAAACCTTCAGGCAAGGCCCGAATCCTTGGGTGATCTTCACCTCTGGCACTTCCGTCATTCCCCTCCTCAAGCCCATCAGCCAACGCCATCGGCTCCGGCCACTGCCTTCATCTCAGCCACCCCCGCCCCGGTCCCAGCTGCCAGCGTTCTGCCCTCAACTTTGCAGCAGCCCCTGCGGGCTCCCAACCTCCACACAGCAGCTCCCCATCTCGCCCGAAGGAGAATCCGATAGGCTTACCTACCGTGGCTGTAAGGACCTGCGTGGTCCGGGCCCTGGTCCCTCTCTGACCTCATCTGCCCCTCAGGACCCTCTCCAGCCCACCAGCCTCCTTGCTGCCCTCCAGACACACTGGGCATGTTCTCCTCTGGGCTCCCTGTTCCCTACACCTGGACGCTCCTCCCCAGGAGATCTCTCCATGTCATTCAGGCCTCTACTCAAATGTCCCTAATTTAAAAAGGACATTCCCTGCACCCTGTACAAACTGGAACCCCTGCCCTCCTTCTACTGCTGCCTCTTTACCCTCTCTCCCCTCCCCCGCCCTCCATAGCACATGGTGTGTTAGGCACATGTTCATTTCCTTGTGTTGTCTTCCTCCCCTGCTGGAATGTAAGCTTCATCAGATCTTGTCTGCTTGTTCGCTGCTCATGCCCAGGGCCTAGAACAGTGCATGGCACGTGGTCAGTTTCTGACAAATACTGAATGGAAGGAAAGGAGAGATGGAGAGAAGAAGGTGAAAAGGGAGAGGGAGGAGGGGGGAGGGAGAGAGGGGGGAGGGAGGGAGAGAGGGAGGGAGGGAGGGAGGGAGGAAGACAGGCGAGCCGGTTTCTCCTATGAAGTCACCACTTGCCCCATCTACCTCAGCACCTACCACCTGCTCACCACCCCGCAAGGCTGTGAATACTACAAAAGAAAAATAAAGCATTCTCCTCGTCCCTAAGAATCTCAGTCTTTTGAGGAACGAGAAAATATACTAAAACCAACTGAGTAAATGACAGAAGCAATTCACTGTGCTGAAGAGACTCAGGAGCTAAATATATCTGAACACAGACAAGTGTTGTGAGAACCAGAAAAGAAAGAGAACTACACGGAAACTGGATACAGTTGTAAAGCCTCAGCTGCGTGTATTTCTCTGGTCCTACAGAGCACGTCCTCCATAAAGAGTCAGGACACACTATATCACGTTCTCCGAATTGGTTCTGCGGAAATTTGCCCAAATCCTTCTGAAGTGCACATTACCCACAGCTTCAGGGGTGTCCAATGACCTAAAAATCTGAGTTACTTATTCTCATTCTCACCATTTCTTCCACTGACCTATAAATTCAATCTCCTGGTCAACCCCTCCCCCAATCCTTCTCTCTATTTCAGGGGAGGAGGGCAGGGAGCAAGTCCTCCTATGCCTTCTTTGATTCCATTACTGATGTTTTACTCACCTTTTTGAACTTTCTCTCCCATTCAATCCCAATAATCCTTTACACTTATTTTTTTTAAAGACTGACTTTTTTTTTTACTTGGCCGCATGGCGAGGCATGCGGGATCTTAGTTCCCCGACCAGGGATCAAATCCGCGCCTCCTGCAGTGGGAGCGCAGAGTCCTAACCACTGGACCGCCAGGGGAGTCCCTCTCTTCACTTATTTTTAATCTTCTTTTTCCCTCAGGCCGTCTTCACTCCATCTTCTTTTCCTTACCTATTTCTTCTGGATTTTCCGACACGAAGGTTTGCATTATATAGCTCACCTCATTGCCCCATTTTTAAGCATTCGATTACAGACGGGAAAAAAGTGCATTCCCTCACCTGCCTGCATCACACGTGCAAGGTGAAGGAAGCAGCTAGTAAATCATTCCTCCGCATTCTCACGGGACCAAAACGGTGGAGATGGCCTGTGCAGCCCCTCCGCTACATTTCCTGCTGCCCCCCCACCGCCGCCCTCCTGCTCATCAGCCTGTAAACTCAGGCAAGGATTTTAATTCAGTGCTACTCTTCTGGAGAAAAGGTGACTGGAGATGCCCAGTGGAATGGCACATGTGAAGGAACGTTCTCCTGGCACCCAAAATAATGTGCCCTGTTTGGACCTGGCATCAGGGTTATATGCGGCCAGCAGAGAAGTTGGGCCTCAGCCCAGATGCAAACTGAAGGGGCCACCCTGCTCACGAGGCGTCTACCACTTCCACCCTCACGGCTGAGTGATGGAAAAGTCGGTCCCCCACTAACTAAAAGGGCCAACAGTGCCAGAAACACAGAAGGTGTCAGGAGAGAAGGTACCAACCAATCCACCACCAAGGGCTGAAGGACTGAAAGATAAAAGGTAAAACGCAAGAAGGTTAAACGAGGAAAAGTCAAAACACAAGACACCTCTATAGCTTTAGCTTCACTGCGAGGCTTTCTAATGGGAAAAGTAAGGCACTTGCTGGAGAAGCAGCTGGTTTTCATTACAGCCTAAAAGAGTTCAAAAATGAATACAGCCCCCCTTCTCCCTGCCCCAAATTCGGTGCACATTCAATTCTAACAGAATGGACACCCAGACTTAAAACTCAAATAATCTGAAACCCCTGCCATGGAGAATTGCTGCTCAAATGGTTTATTCCTTTGCAGGCCACTAACTAAAACAATGACAACTTTCATGTCAAATTCCAGGAAATAAAGGGTAGACAATAAAGACAGATTTTTTTTTTTTTTAACCAAATGCAAACAAATGAATTAGTGCTGAGGGGCTGAAGAGAAGCCAAACAAATTAGGCCTGAGGGCGCCCACCAGCCCGCCTACCCCACTGAACAGCTCCTGGGCGCCTTCTCCGTGAGAGTTCAGAAGTGGTCAGGGTTAGGGGACAAACATGTAACAAAAGACGCAGGCCCACCCAGAAGATGTGGGAGCCTGCTGGGAGGATTACAAACACTGGCGCAGGGCCAAGAACTGCCTCTCTTCCCCCAGCGGCGGAAAGGAAGCAAGATCTCCAACCCAGACATCGTGGGCAAGTCCCCCCACGGTCAAGAATGGTTTTCAAGCCAGAAGAATGCCTGTCATTGTGCCTGCAGACCCTGGGGTTGGTAACTACATTTTAAAATCATTACTTTTTCAAACGCGCTCTCCAATACCACAACAGAGCATCTCAGTCAGTTGGAGCATGGCCTGCTTTGTTGGAGACACAGTAAATATTTGTCATTAGAATTAATTAACTGTGCAAAGAGGCCGAGACCAGGATCACCGTAACACGGCCTTCCAGTTTCCCACAGAGAAAAAGCCTATTCTTAAACCACAGACTTTACCCCACACCCCCAAACCGGCGTCTGAAAAAGTCATATATGAGTTGTGAGATGGGCTATGCTGAAAAGCAGGTGACTCAGGACAAACAACCCACCCACCCAAATCACGGAGGATGGGTTGGAAATAGCATCTTGTGAAGGTGAACGCATTTCTGGCCGCCTGTTGTATAGATGTGACCATTGACAACAGGAGGGGCTCAAAAACTCCCCTAAAGCAAACAGCAACCATGAGATTAGCCATTAAACCTCCTTAGATGGTTTTCATTAAGAAAAATTTATAGTTGGATTTAAAAATTAAAAATCTCATTACTCACTAGTCCCTACCTAGAACCAAATGCTTTCTTTGACCTCTGCCTTATGTAATCCCACCACTTCCTGGTAAATCTCCTGCCCATGCCTCACCCAGGGCATTCAGGAAATCCCGAAGTCCACATACAAACAAAATGCCCGAGCAAGGACAGGAGGCCAGCTGACCTGATGGCCCCAGCAACTCAGGGAACTGAAGGGCGCCGACGCCTGCCCACAGGGTGTGCCCAGCGTGGGGGTCGCTGAAGGGGCCAGAGCAGGAGCAGAGCATCGGAAACAGTGTTAGAAAATGAACTTTCGATGGTACAGCGGTGATCTCAAGTGTTTCCATGCCACGTGGAAACCAAGACAACTTTCCTCGGGATTTGCTGGAGCTGCCATCAGTTAGTTTGGTACCTGGAGTTACGTTCGGCTGGGCGTCTCGTCTTTCATTTGGGGCACTCACCCCCTTTCACAATGAGCTTCATCCCAGACCATCCGGGCCAGCTGATGATCAGAAACAGCCTGGCTTACCTACCGCTTTTGCTTCTCGAGGGCTGCGGCTATGCTACTTCACTGGAAATGCAACTTTGCCATCTCTGTAAAATACTTCTTCCGTGGCGTCTGCTTATGGCTGTTCTGCCTCAGCTAAAGTGCATATGGGCAAATAAGATGCTATTTCATCTGCAAAGATTCCACTGACACATAGTCTTTTGGATACATACCTGTTGTCTACAGTACTGATTTCCATTCTGTGTTCCTGAAATAGTAAAGTTGCATAAAAGTATCTCAGAAGACCAAGGACACCAGGCTGGTAGGGCTTTGGGTCCTCCACTTACTCTTCAATCACATTCATTCTGGTATTAGCCATTTATTTATATAACATATACTTTATCATATGTAACATATGATAACATAATTTACATTTATGTATATTATATATGATAAAATATACACATATACATAAATCGTATATATGCATACACATATATATAATCAGAAGATTTTATGTAGAAAAAAATAATTCCATGGCTAAAAAAAAAGCTTGAAAACCATGATTTAACCAACGTAAGATCTATCTGTATCAGGGACTACAGTTTCTAAAGCTCTACCAGGCAATTGTGATATGAACAGTCAACCATATAGAGTTTCTCTGGTTGAAGCGGACCTGGGGAGCCTAAAAGCTCCCACTTAGGACCAACTCCTTACCCTTAAGTATCTCTCTCTCTCTCCCTCTCTCTCTCACTCCTTGGAGAATAGTTTGGAAATTATTGAACCACATGATCTATATGTTCCTCCAGATTCAATGACCTAAAGATTCCCATATTCCAATACTTTTACATGAAATGGATGAGAGCAATGATGATCTCACTGTCTGGGGATCTAAAATTGAAAAGATTCTGAATTATTGTTTCAAATAATCACTCACCGAAAAAAATATTCAGGCAAGGCAAGATATTAGGATATGTTGAAATCAGATTTCATTGCACAATTGCATAGATGAGCTTCATATTGATGAAATTCATATTTTCTGGCTTTTTGTTTTAATTGTGGCCACCCAGCCCCTTGCGGGCCAAGCAAGCTCTTTCAATTTAGGATTGCAGCAAGCAAAGCATTTCCAGCAGAGGACCAATGATGGTGGAAATAAACCACCAGGTGATCTTCAAGCTCTTCTTTCTCCAGTTTGTTATCCCAAACTCTGTTACTTTCAACATCCAGAGAAGAATCACTTGTCACCAACAAAAAAGAAGTTTAATCAGCAGCCTTGACATTGTTATCCAGCATCTGGACCTTATCTCCTATCACTATGTCACCACCACTTACATTCTTAAAATATAAAAGTCAAGACTGTCCCATGCCATGGTCATTTACGTTGAGAACAAACTTCTCCCGCCCTGCCCAAAAAAGCATTTTTAACAAAAACTTCACACGGTTTTACCCCTAGGATTATGTAAAGCATTTCCACATGTCTTAATTAATGGCAACTAAATATTAAAACATTTGGGCTTTGTTTTGCATGTGTGTGTATGTGTGTGTTATTTAAGTAGTGAACAGATTACAAGTAAGTAGAGCTCTTGGTTGAAGATATTTGTTTTCTTTTGATCATCTGGCTCATTTTTTTCATCATTAAATAGGGAAAGTGGGTGAAATTCACCCAAGGAGTTTCCAACTTGCCAAAGCTCAAGATATGTAGTCAGTAGGCATGGAGCTGTTCAGACTGAAGTCGAGCAGGTCATTTCCGAGGGGGATCCCCAGAGCACTACTGAAGACCCCTCTATGCCACTGTTCCATAAGGATTTTTCCAGCTGTAAAATTCTATGATCCAACTGTCTCCTCCGTATCTCCAATCGGGTAAGAACAGGAAATGAGTGTTCAAAGAACCAAATGAAGAACCGAAAAGCCACACCCATTACTAGTCCGGTAAAGCAAGCATGCGGTCTATTTTGTCTCTCCATAACTCAGTGTTCTGTCTGCAAAATGGAGAAAGTATGGGGCCAATGAGGATCCAAATGGCTAATGATGTTGGTAAAATGCGTTCCTTTCTCTTAATGGTTTTGTTATGACTCTCACCACCGCCACCCCAATACCAAAGAGTTATAGACACAGACAAGGAGGATAAAGGGTGATGTCAATAGAGGCAGGGTGAGTCGGGGTCAGAAGACAGGATGGGGCAGGAAGCAGAAATCCCAGAATTCAATAGGCAGGAGTAACGGGATGGCTCCAACTGGTCTACCCAAGCCTCATCTGTGCCAATTTGATTGGACACAGTTTAAAAGGAAGAAAGAAAGTGCCAATGAAAACCAAAACAAAAGATAAACAGCAGCCTTTCCCAATGGGTGGGCAGGGATCTGGCCTCCTGGCAGGGGAGGAAGCCAGCAGCCTGGGGAGCCTGTCCCCAAAACCAGCTGAGCCCACTCTGCCCCTGTGGCCACTCCTTCCCACGGAGTTCAGCAGTGCTTTCCGGACCCTGAACCCATTGGGGGGATTTTTTGGAGGGAGTCTGGCAAATTATTATACAAAAGGAACCAAAGAAGAGAAGGGAAAACATAAAATCATTTCTACAGCATAAAAAAATTTTTATTCTTTGACTTTAGCCAGACAAAGAATTTTCAGGCTCCATTCAGCCGTAAAATCAGTTCTCATGCCACCCACATTTCACACGCCTCCCCCACTCCTACCGCAGCCATTCCACTCCCCCAGCTCCAGCTCCCCCCATCCTCCGCCTCTCCCAGCACCTGCCATCCCCCTGGCCTCAAACCCAAACATCCATTTGAAGCAAACATGAGGACCCAACAAATATACACTCCCTCTTGCACATATTCACGTGTGTATACATACATACAGCTACCCACATCCCTCACTAAAACTCTCTAACGTCCGACGGAGGTTTTAGCCATGGTACCAGCTTGCCCCACACCCTCTCCCAGTGAAACTGACAAGGCACAGCTCCTGTTTAGGGGTAGCCATAGGTGATGACTATTCCACCTGGTAACCCCACTAGAGCCACAGCTCACCGGACCCAGAGTAGGTAATAAAAGGGCTATGACAATGACCCTGAGTGTGGCCAGGTAAAAGGGAAGTTGGACATATTCATTTATTTCTTATAAATTGTAGGTGAGGGGCTTAGGCAAGATTTATTTCATTCTCACTGTCATCCGTAGGGTGGGCTGTGAGTCTGCATAGAACACTCCATTTCACACACCCTTGGTCTGCCTCTTTTATCCTCTTGCCTAAGCCTTTTTCTTTGGAGGAGCAAGTGCCAGAAGATAAGCTTCTGAAACAAGTCAGGTTCTGGGGGCAGTGTTCCCACCAGCCCTGGAGAGCTTTCACACAGATCAGTATCCTGGAATGAGCCTGTCCAGTCTGCAGAAGGAAGTGTGATAATGCAGGAATGTGGCTCTGGGTCTTGGTCCCCCAGGGAAGGGGAGAGAGGAAGAGAAGGGAGGAAAAGCAGAGTTAAAGGTCATGAGTAATTGAGACTTGATAATGCCATGTGCCTGTGACAGTGAAGTCACACATGGTGGTGGAGCTTTGAACCCTGGGCTCTAACCCACCAAGCCTTGGGCTGAAAGTTAGATTCTAGTTCTGGTCTTCAACTGACCAGGAACTTCTTCGTAACGCTAACACCTTAGTGATTACGGAACCATTGCCTTCCCAAATTCTACTCCTCCAGTTGGATTCACCTTGGGAATGTGATCTGTTAAACGGGAAGGGGGATGTTACCCCTCCTCTTTTAACCCCTATGAGGCAAACTGATTCCATAAAGAGATTTAACTCTGACCTTTGGAGAAATTTGGGCAATCATGAAATTATGTCCTTTCTGTATTTGGAACAGCCATGGCTTCTACTGATAAAAACCTAAGGTCTGCAGGGTTTCCTAAAGACCTCACGTCATCATGCAGGCTTTTGGCAAGGTTCCTAGACCTAATGAAGAGATATAGTAGAGAGGAAGAAAATTTGAAGGGTGGCAGAAAGACATGGATAAACTATGCAGGGACTTCATTTTAACGTGCACATCTTGAGCCATCCACACGGAAACTTTTCCTGGAGAGAGAGCTCATGAGATGTAAAGGCAAGGAAACGAGTTTCACCTCCTCTTCCTTCTTTCATTCTCCAGTGGCAGGATTAGGAAATAACCAACTGGCTAAAGATCAGGGGGCAAGAAGGAAAAGGAAGCAAAGCAAAAGGTCTATATTATCCCTCCCTGGACATCCTAGTGCTCTGACAAATCAAGAGATGACCCTTTGAAAGATGAATGATCTCAGACCATTTTATGGACAGAGTCAGATTTTCTCATTATAAGTAAATCAGTACAAGTATTGTTGGCATTCCAAAGAGGCTCAAAACCCATATCTCCACGCAGGTTCCCCAACCATCTCCTCTGATTCTAGGAGGTAAATCCATGGTCAGGTGAGTTCTGAGGCAACCCAAATGAGATCCATTAAAAGATCAAGAGAGAAAGAAAGAAGGAAAGGAGGGAGAGAAGGGGAAGGGAGGGGAGGGGACAAAGGAAGGGGGGGGGAGGGAGAGAGGGAGGGAGGAAGGAAGGAAGGAAGGAAAGCAGGAAGGCTGGCTCTTAGGTTTTTTTTAACTTGGGCCTAACCAATGAGAGTGTGATTTATGCCATTTGTCAAAGCAGGGAAAAGCTGAAAAAGTCAGAGAGACTGACTAAGTGGCCCCCTCCCTCCTGCCCACCTGTGATGTACACAGTCTAGGGCAAGAAGAGTCTGTTGGCAGAAATCTCTCAGAGGAAGAAGGAATCCTCTTTATAGTTAAGCAATTGTATCTCTTTTCAATCAAAGAAAAGTAGTATCCAATTTTCAGGCAAAGAGTTAGAGGAGACCAGTCAAGAATTCAAGAGGTGATTGGAATCTTAAAAAAAAAAGAGAATTTAAGAGGTGGACACTCCCTGGGACATCCCTGGTGGCCCAGTGGGTAAGAATTCACACTCCCAATGCAGGGGGCCTGGGTTCGATCCCTGGTCAGGGAATTAGATCCCGCATATGCACGCTGCAACTAAGAGTCCTCATGCTGAAACTAAAAAAAAAAAAAAAAGATCCCGCATGTTGCAACAAAGATCCTGCATGCCGCAACTAAGACCCAGTGCAGCCAAAATAAATAAATAAATATTTTAAAAAGAACTAAATCAGTATTAAAAAAAAAAAAAAAAAAGAGGTGGACATTCCCAAGAGTGACGGAGAAAACCCCTTAGTTGTTCAGGCCTCAGAACTGCTACGGAAGCAGAGGTGGGCAGCTTTGGAGAACAAAGGTCTTTGAGAGCCAGACCTATAAGGTCAAAGAACATGGTAGATATTTGTCACTTGGGGCCACCCAGCATCCAAACACTCTCCTACTGGGGGAAGAAATCCCAAGTTAAGTGGAAGACAGGCCTCCTTGGTAGCCCAAGAGGCCACATAGCTCCTCCCCCTCTTCCCTCGCAGCTGGAGAAAGGGCATGTGACCGAGGTGTGGCCCATCCGAGGCTACCACACAGTTTAACTCCGACTTAAGAGCCAAGGACCAGTTAGAGATGATCTTGTGAAGGCGGGTTTCTAGGGGGAGTGGAGCCTGAAGGTGCGACAGCAGAAGCAGCACCCCAAGCCCACTGCTCCCACAGTAGGGTTTCGGCAGAGCCTTGCCTCCTTGGTGTGTGCCCAAGACTGGCTCACTCGTCTTCCCATAGATTTCAAGAGCTAGTGAATATGACCAATAAATCTAGTTTCTGCTTAAGTTAACCAGCTGGAGTCTTTTCTTCACAACCAAGAACACTGACTAATGCTGCATTATAACAAGAAATGTATCAGAAAAGAATCCCCTGCTGGTTGGAGGTGCCCATCTAACCCCTGAAGTGCCGTTTCTCAGGTGATGCTCACCTGTCCTCTCCGGGCAGTGAGCAGGTAACTGAGAGAACTGTTACGTCCGCACTGGCCGCGCACACCACGTGGGACCCTGCTCCTAACACACAACTCCACACTCTGCCCTCGGGGAGACGGCTCTCACACTGAACTCACATGCACTGCACACTCACAGATGCCACGCACTCATCTGCTGTCCTGCTTTCTTACTCCCTTTATGGTAATGCTTTTTTCAGCAAATATATGTTTGGGAGATGTATGTGTTCTATAACCCACAGGGAAGAACCTGAGAAAGCGAGCAGACCTCAAAGTCTTCCACCAGTTTCCATCCCGTCATCTGGCCAAGGCCTCTCCACTCCAATCCATTTGCAGGGCCCCATATACAATTTTGTTGCTTCTGCCTTCAAGGCTTTGTTCAGGAGAGAAAGTTCACTCTACCAATTAAGCGTTCTCTCTTCCTCAAAACTCCTGCTCGAGATTCCTCTTCTATAGAGTCTGGCTCCAAAAGTCAGGAGCCGCATGATTCCCCTGGATGCACTGTGTTCTTTCTCTCCTTCACTAGGAACGCCTGATCTGCCCACCAAGAATCTCCACTTAACCTGATGAGAGTCTGCTTCTTAAAAGCTCAGCTCAGGCACCACCAGCTCCAGGAAGTGTTTGCCGACCCTGTGATAGTGTAATAGAGGCTTCTCCTTGACTCTCTCCAAACCCCCATGCCTGCTTCCACTACTGCACCTTCCACATGCACTGTCCCCTGCTTATGTGTCTGCCTCTCCAGGGAGATGATGAGCTCATTGGCGGCTGGCACTGGGTCTCCTTATACCAATACCTGGTGCAGCACTTGGCACAGAGTAAGTGTTCGGTGAGTGGTAATGAATGAATGAATGAGTTAGCACCGGGACCTACCCCCACAGCTGAACTTACTCTGCCACTGAGACCTCATCTGTCAAAAGCGGAAACGGAGAAGAACATTCGCAAAGGTCTCTTCCAGGCCCAAGATTTTGTGAATCATTTCAGTTTTCCCTCATGAATCCCACTTAACAGTAATAGTCATAGCTAACATTTCCTGAACAGGTTAGCAAGCCAGCTGCTCTGCTAAGCACTGTATCCGCCCTCCGTATCCACGGGTTCTGCATCTGTGGATTCAACCGAGTCCGGGTTGAAATTATTCACAAACATGCACGCACAAAAATTCCAGAAAATTCCAAAAAGTAAGACTTGAATTTGTCATTCACTGGCAACTATTTACATGGCCTTTACATTGGATTAGACATTGTAAGTCATCTAGAGATGATTTAAAGTGTACAGGAGGATGTGCGAGGGTTATATACAAATACTACGCCATTTTACACAAAGCACTTGAGGATCTGCAGATTCTGGTATCCATGGGGGTCCTAGAGCCAATCCCCCACAGACACGGAGGGACAACTGTATGGGGTTATCTCATTCAAGCCTATCAAACCCTTATCAGCATGTTTGCAGGGAGCTGTACAGTAGCCAAGTGCTGAGTCTCATGGGGACTAAGTCGGGGCTGGATGAGCGTATGCAGCAGCCTGAAGAAGAGGCAGCCAAGGGAAGGGAGGAGGGGGCCAAGCAATTGGATGCGGTTTTCCTGCCAGAAGAGGCTTGAGGAACAAGCCAGGAGAGAAACGGGAAGGGAGGTCACAGTTGTTGAACACTCCCCTATGAGTCCTCGCAAAACCCCATGAGCAAGGCATGGTCGTCCCCACTTTACTGAGAGGGAAACCAAGACCCAGAGAAGTGAAGGAATTCATCCAAGGTCCTGCTGAATGGAGGCCGAGTCCAAAAACCCAGGTCTGTTTGTTTGCAGAGCTGGGCTCACCATCCGCCCCAGGATGGGAAGGTCTGACAACAGGGAACCGTCCCCAGAACAAAGCCTCGGAGCTCTAACCTATAGGTTTCCTCCAGCCTGTTCTCCTAAAGAAAGCAAGGGTCTGTTATCGATACAATCACAGGGTCAGTCAAAGCAACCTTGCAATTTCCCAGGGGCCCTCTAACGTTCTCTGGACAGACCTACCAAGGTTGAGAATCGCACAGGCAGCGAAAAGAGCCCACGATTTGGAGGCCAAGAACTTGAACGCAAGGCCCCCCGTCCACTCTTTGTTGGCTGGTGATCTCGGATCTTTGGAAACCGTAAAGCATTCAACAAATACTGTCATTTTATGAATGATCTGAGAATCCTGGCCTCAACACACGGTCAGATATGATCTGGCCCTGGATGTTGATCCCTTTGAGCACGTCAACAGCCTTCAAAAAGGACAGCACGTCTCAGCGAAGCCTGACACAGCCCCTCCAAGCTTCCTGGTCTGTTTATTTGTTTGAAGCATCTGTTTGGTTAGAGAAACACAGCAAGAACGTCCCTCTGCCTGCAAACCTCCCCTTCAGCTGGACAGATGGGCCAGAGAGCAGGGCTCCCAGGAGTAGGGACGCGCAACAAGATGCAGATGGCCAGCTGACCCAGGCCACCGGGCTCCACGTGCCGGAGGCTGAGCAACAGCTCAGGCAGCTCCCCTCTCCATGGTTACGCTGACCCCTCTGGCAAAGAGCTCAGGGCTGGGACGGGCACCACTGCTGGGAAACAGACAGCTCCAGCCCTCCCCCACCCTCCGCTCCCCTCCCACACTGGTGGATTCCGCTCTGTTGTCGCCAGGACGGCCTGCAGCCTGTACTGCACTCAGCTGATAGAACTGTGCACGCGTTGGGGGGGGGGGGGGGGGGGCTGGCCACTGCCCTCTAGGAGGTGGGAGGACGGGGCTTGGGCTGGACTGTCCAGGGTGTGTTCTGGTTCCCAGACCTGATCTGGGCTGACCTGACACGTATGCCTTTCTCTCCCCCATAACCATGCCCCAGGAAGTACTGATACTTTACTCGGACCACCTTCCACCCCACCCCCCACCCGCCTCTCCACCCCCAACACGGAGACAGCCATAATCTCGGGCAGACAACCTGTTCTCTGTGAAACCTCTCCAACTCCTGGGGGCAGAGTTATTCTTATTTCAGATCTCCTCTTGCACCCTGTATCCACCTGAGGGAAGACTGCGGGGTTCAAGTCCAGTTAATGCACTTACTAGCACAGAACTGTGGTAGGGATTATCTGAGTTAGCGGAGGTAAGGGCAACAGCAAAGTACTTATACGCGTATATATACCAATATACAGATCTATACATCCAAATACAGTATATCAATAGAGTATACATACTATATGATATACTATATAGCATGTATGTATACATATACATAATAGTGTATATATGTGTATGTGTATATATACACTCTACTAAGTTACTATCCACAGTTATATAATTGATGTATATTATATACTAATAGATTAGTATGTTAATAGTAGTATATTAATATTAGTACCCTATTATGTGCTAATAAATCTATTATATATCATATATTATTGATATTTTCCAGGATGAGTATCCTATCACGCCATCATCTATTTACTTGCCTGCCTTCTTCACTAGACCATGAGCTCTCTAAGAGCAGAGCCATGACTTCAGTTTCATCCACCTCTTAAGCCAGGGTCTGGAACCCAGCAGGTACTCAACAACCAACCGATGAAGGATAAACACCAAAACACTGTGCGCCCACCCCCGCCCATATGCTATCAACTGAGGCAGAAAAGTCCGACTGGCCAACCAGTCTTCCCCAATCTTTTAAACTTCCCAGCAGAATCTCAAGCGGAACGTTCCAGCAGAGGCCTGGCTTTAATTTTCAGAGATAAAGAGCCAAGCGCTGGAGAAATGCCTTATCCGGCTTTTCAAGCCCTTTCTCCGTATTCCCCCCACCCCACCCCACCCCCCGCCCCGAGAGACTCGAGACTCGCACTTCGGCCGCCCTCCCAGGCCCCTCCCAGGCTACACCCGCGCCGTCGGGGTCTCCACCCTGGGCGGCCCTGCTTTCCCACACAGCGTGCGACACGGCCGCGGCGGAAACCGGCCACCGCAGAGGCCGGGCGGGGGCTGGTGCCGTCCCCGCAGCCGTCACCCGTGGCCTCTCAGCACCCACCAGCTCTGCTGGAAGCAGCCCAAGCGCCTCCAACGCCCAGAGCGACATCCAAGCCCGAGCCTCCCGTGGCCCCGAGGCTGCAGGGACCACACGCGGAGGGCCTCACCCCCCACCCAGGCCTCACACAGACGCCCGCCTCCCACGCTGCGCTCCACGCAGAGCCCCGCTCGGGGGGATCCTGCCGCCTCCACCCTGGACGCGAGCAACGCTGTGAAGGCCACAGCGCACTTGACTCTGTCACTGCCTGAGTCTGCGGCACCTCCCGTCTGCCCCTCCTCAGGAGCAGAGGAGAAAGGAGTCCGGACGCTGAAGCAAAAACATCGCCCGACTTTAGGCTCCATAACCTCACAGAAAGGCGTAAAATGTAAATGGGCCCTAACAGCAGTTCCTCGCCGCGCTAGGCACTTTCTAAGAGTGAGAAAGACGCCAGTATTCCTCCTTCTTTGGCAAGAAAAATGAGATTCATGGTATCAGTTTTGATAATGTTCTTGGAGCTTCCTTGGACCCTCTCCCACCCTTGGGTTCCCCCAGAGCAGCTCCACCTTGGTGTGTTTTATTATATACGAATTTCTGAGTAAACTTTAGTTTGAAAGAATGCCATGGCTATAAACTAATGTTCATGCAGTTCCTATATCTGCGGCACATCCAAATATATGGGGTCAATCTGGATGAAGTTTCAGCCCCACCTTGTCCCCTCCCCTTCAGCCCTCTCCACATGCACGTGCACACATGCGTGTGAGCACACACACACGTCAGTCCTCCCAAGCCAAGCCCTGATGTTCTTGGCAAGGAAAGGGCTACTTTTAGATACTAGGCTTAAACGGCAAAGAAGGCCAAGGTGGCCACCAGTGTTTTCTCTGGGACCAGTACTTTGGGAAGGACGTTTCTACTTCCAGAAGCACGCTCCGAACGTAAATGAAATGCAGCCTCCTCAGACGGTGGGGTCCTTTCATCCTTAGGTTTCTGCTGCAACCCCAGAAGTCCATGTTGGGAAATGACGGGGGAGGGTAGGACAGATACAATCTTGAGGATATTGTTGGGAAACGGAGGAATTTGTGGAGTAAACACTCCACTGTTCTCAAGTTTGTCTTCCCATAAAAGCTCAGTACTAGAGAGAAGGCTGCATCTGACGTTCTGCAAGCTGTCATCAGACACCACTGCGTGCGTGAGCCAGCACTTGTACCAGGAGGGGATAAAAAAGAAAGATTTCCCGTCTGCAAGGACCCGACCACCTCCCTGGAGAGATAAGACCGCAGCTGTCCACAGACAGGCACATGGCAACCCAAAGCAGCGTGATCAGTGCCAAGGGAAGGAAGGAACTCAGAGGAGACACAGAGACCTCAGGAAGGCTTCGTGGAGAGATGGGACTCCATGACTCGGGCATGAAAAGGGTGGATGGGAAGCATTTCAGGGGACAAGAGGTGGCCTAGAGAGGAGTAGCGTGGGAACGAGCAGGAAGCACTTGGAGGATGCGAGTAGAACAGCAGAACTGCGTTTGGGGGACGGCTGAGAATAAACACCAGCGTCGCCAAGAGCGCTACTGAGTGATCACTTACTGTTGATTGATTTATATAAATAATGCCTCCCTATTTCTAATCATCCTGTGAGGCAGGTAGTGTCATCCCAGTTCTACAGAGAAGGAAGGTGAGCTTGGAGAGCTTAAGTCACCTGCCCAAGGCCCCATCCCCACCTCCGTCCCCCAAACAAAGCCTGAGCTTTCTCTTCCCAAATCCCTGTGTTAATTGGGCCCAACCATCATGGTTTCCACAACAGCCAGAGGAATATTCTCTCGTACCAGACCTGGGAAGGTCGTGAAGACAGATTTAATGGTAAGATTCATCCTAACTGCCTCCCCATAGCACGTATGTATTATCTTTACCTAAGCTACTGATTTCTCCATTCATTCCATTTACTCGTTCGTGTAGTAAACCCGAGACCTGAAGGAAAGAGATGTTAAATGTCTCGGATTTCAATTAACCATTGACTTAAACCACAGTTCTCTTGTGGAACCAAAACTGAATTAAGCAAATGGCCTTGAGCTACGAGAAGGAGATGAGGACGGAAGCGCAGCCCCAGACCTTGGGCAGCACCACCCTGAGCCCAGGGAAGAGCGAGGTTATGGCGGGCACTGAGCCGCACTGGCTGGGCTTCCCTTGCCCACCAAGCCCCAGACCAGGGCGCAGGGGATTGGGGAGGCGTTGGAAGAGCAGGAACACCTGGTGGGAACTCTCCTGGAATTCCTGGGAAGCAGAGGGGCACTGGGATGGGGGAGCTTAGTCCAGTTTTCTCCCTGTTTCAGCATCAGATCTTGATGTTGCAGCCCAATCACCTCCCCTCCCCCCATGGTAACCCTGGGTGACTGAGAAGCAGGGGGTAGAAGGTGGGGCCTCCAGGGAATCCCAGCAGCCCCACTTCAGTGCCCTCAGCTCCCCACCCTCTTCACCTGCCAGTACAACTCAATGCTGAGCTAAAGGCCAAGCGACCGTACGATCTGTCCTCCAAACCAGCATCCTCCTGAGAACGCAAGGGGGCATCGTTAATAATTATGCAGCACAACAGCTGTACACTGGAGCTGGGGAACTAGGGCATGTGATCCCCCTGGTTACAGGGCTCGGGGTTAAAGTCTATGCAGGGCTGGCCTTGAAGAATTTGCCTTTTAAGGAAAATCAGTGGATTTCAGTTATGGCAGAGAATTTCTCCCAGGGACTTTTTTAGAGCCCCTAAGGGTCTCTCTCTCTCCTCTCTGGTGTATGGTTTGTAGTCAGAGAAAGCAGGTAGGGGGGGAATTGAACTCACTGACTAATAACCAAGAACCCAAAAATATATCGTGGAAATGGTCCTGCTGACAACTGGGTTACACTGGAGCCATTTCCCAGAATCCCCTTCCCTGGATGGTTCTGGGTTAGACTTAGCCAAAAGTGGGACTTCAGTAGCTTTGGAGGCAGAAAACGGGGGCCTGGCCATCAGATACTTGGTTTCCGGTGGACTTCCTCACCCCCTCCTGCTTTGTGGGGTCATTTCAGCAAGTGGGCTTCTCCAACTGGCACACCCCCAGCTCTGCCCAGCACCTCCCAGGTGGTGTAGGATCCATTCCTATAAGAAATCTCTTCTCCCATAACTCCCACAATAGTGGATCTGCTTCCCTGATTAAACCCTGACCGACACAGAGAGGGCAGACTTTTTAAACATCTGGACAGGTGTAGGCAAGTTATATGCAAAGGCATACTTGTCTCCCGTTATTCCTGCAAATATCGGTGACTCTAAGGAGAGCCTCAGAGGAGAGCCCACATGAGGGGGCTGGGAGGTAGAGGAAACCAGGCTCGGGAGCCCCGGGTTCTGGAACCAAATCCCAGTTCTGCCAACTAATCACTACTGGGGGCAAGTGGGTAACTTTCCTGAGTCTCAGTATTCTCCTCTGTAGTTCCTCTTGTTCTGCAACACCCAGCTACACCAAAGGGCCAACACACGACTGGACGTCACCGTCCCCTTCTCTCAACCTGCCACCCCCAAGACTCTCCATGCTGGTCACCAAGCCCACATCCAAGGGGCAGCAGCCTGGGAAGAAGAATCACCAAAGCCAAACAGGCGAGGGCTGGGCGGGAGAGGAGGCATCAGAAAGAGCCGGAAAGGAGAAGGGCAGAGGGAGTGTCTGCAGGAGAGAGGTGTCCTCACACGGCCTTCCCAGGGCTGCCAGGACGCTTTCGAGGGATGGATTTCGGAGCAGAGAGTCACATTTCGAGATGTCCATCTCGTACGGGGCCAGCCGCCTGTGTACCACTGTGGTTTCGAGGAGCTGATCCACTGTCCCCACCTGCACCCTCACCCGCACCTGCTCCTTCGGCGCTGCCTGACCGGTGGCCTGTCTGCCCAGATGTCATCTCTCCTCCACAAGAGCACTGACCCTTCAGATCACTGCGGGATTCTTCCACCCCTGGCCTGCACCCTGCACTTGGCTAAACAGGAACCAAGACCACGTGGGCCTCCTGAGGGCTGGGGATTGGAACAGATATGCGTGCAGTGGAGACTCAGCTGCCTCCTCAAGCCCCGAGGCCGATGCAGGAACTTGCAGATCAGATTCTGAGCAGGTGCCATTCATTCTGGGGGGAGAGTGTAGGCAATGGGGACAAGGTGCCCAAAGGCAGAGTCCTCCAGGAGTCGAGTTGGAGAGTCCATGTTGGGGTCCCTCGGCCTCCCTAGAAGACAGTCCTTCCACCGGGTGGTTCAGGCTCTGCAGTGTGGACTCTTCCCAGGACGCTTGCTGGGCAGACCACACTCTTCAACAGACACCCAGACAGCAAAGCAGGGGCGGCCGACCCCGTGCCCACGAACCAAGCTCAGAGGGCTCTCTACCCAGATTCTGACACTGGGGTTCTGAGACTCATCGGGGGCTGATTAAATCAATACGTGTGATTTCCCTCAAGCCTGTGCAGACCCTTGGGAGATCTTCACTCCAGAACAACACGGTCTTTGGCAACCTGAGTCCCTACAATCTCTGCCGAGAGCTCAGCATCTCAAAGGTTGCCCAAATCTATATTTCATCAACATAGCATCCATCCTCCACTCAGCCCTGGGACCCTTCTAACCTGCCCAGAGAGGTGCCTCCTTTTAGGGTTGGTCAAGGCCAGTGGTTCTCAAAGTGGGGCTCCCAGATCATCAGCATCACAGCACCTGGGAACCTGTTAGAAAGGCAAGCTATTGGCCCCCACCCCAGACCTACTGAATCAGAAATTCTGGGGGTGGGCCCAGCACTCTGTGCTTTAAGAATCACTGGTCTAGACTTACAATCTCCTCTCTGCCATCAGAGCCAGAATAGGAGGGAAGGTACTGGAGGAAAGAGGACCGGGCAGAGGCCTGGGACCCTGCTGAGGTCTGGGGCCATGGATGAAGGTAAGGAGAAGGTCTGCTTGCTCTCTGACGAGCTAAGAGGAAGGCTGGCTTTCCCCGGGCAGCAGAAGTTCAGGCGTCTGTCGCTCTGTGAGCCTAATCTGTCCCCAGAAGAGTCTGACCATGTGTCACTGCAAACACAGCTTGCTCTACCGCAGAGCAGATGTTCCCAAGAGCTGAGCCATTTGAATAGAGTTAACGGGCAGCCGTAAATCATCAGCTGGAGACACGCGGAGGCTGCGGGGGAGATGAGGCCGCTTGGCCTGAGCTCCAGCATGAGAACTAGGTGTGTGCGCCACTGGGGCCAGCATGCAGGACATCGGCCAAACAGGGGAAGGCTGGGCAGGGCTGGTCCTCGTGCCTGCTTGGAGCGCAGACCGCAGCCGCTCACGCTACTGGGGGGATCCTGAGTGAGGAGCGGACAACCCAACTGGCCAAGGTCCTACCAGCTGCTTCAGGGGGCGGTCTGGAAGGGCACCATGCCCAGTCCTTGTGCCCCCCTTCCCTCCTCTCCCTGCATGGTCCTCACTGAGGTTCTTCCCCAGGAGGGCTTGAGTTAGTGAGAGAGGTGGGCGAGGAAGGGAGCACAGACAGGAAATGAGCCTGGAAAGCTCCAGGACGCTTGGGGAAGCCCCGGGCACCAGCAGCCTGGAGGGGAGCTTTCTCCATCACCACCCATTCTGTCCTCCCAACTGCAACCTCCCCACAGTTCTGAGCTGAGCCTGATGCCGGATACCTTGCTGACCTCTGTGCTGAGGCTCCCCGGGGGCAGAGGTGCCAGTGCTGAGGCACTGTCCGCTGATCACACTGCAGGATGCAAGCTACTCTGATCACCCAAGCTCAGCTTCTCCTGTCTTCATGTCCCTCTGCCTCCTCCCACCCGCACCCATGCCCATGGCGGATGTGCGCTTGAATCTGAGTGTCCACCTGTGAGGACCGCTACTGAACCTGGAGTTCAGCACTGAAGACCAGTGCCATCATTTGGGACCAGTTCTCCAAAATGGTGGGGAACAAGGTACACTTGGTCGGGGTAACCACGCAGAGCCCTTTGTCAGGAGGGCAGAAAGGGAAGAAATCAGCCTGGATTTGGCAGGAAAGGGAGTGTAACTAAAATTTAAAAGATGTAGATTCTGGGCCTATTAAATGTGTGAAAGGATGCTAAAATTAAAGTTTCAGCAGAAGAATTCATATCATAAAGATTGGTACCACCAGAAGTATGAGACCAATTCCTATGTGTGGACCTCACGCAGTAAATGTTCCAGGACAAACTGCACCACTCTGGGATGCTTGGGCAAATCAGTAATACAGGAAGGGAACCAAGAGTTGTGGGAAAAGGTGCAGGAAGAAAGTTCTGTGGGGAGAGCTGTGGCTAAGCTGCGAGTCCCACCCCTCCCCCACTTGGGGTGACCGTCTCACCCCAAGGCTAGTGAGAAGGGGCTGCTACGAGATTCCTCAGAAAACCTGCACTGTGTTTCTTGCCAACGGAAGAAGATAAAGCGACCTGGTGTGGGGTCACTCCTGAGAAAGTAAAGATGCACATGGCCCAGGTGGATGTGGCTGCATGACTTATCCTGGAACGACGTGTGCTTGAGAAGAATGTGTCTTCTGCTGCTATTGGATGGGATGTTCTATATGTCCTTTGGGTCCATCTGCTCTAACATATAGTTTATTTTTTTTAATAAATAAATTTATTTATTTATTTTTAATTTTGGCTGTGTCGGGTCTTCATTGCTGCGCGCAGGCTTTCTCTAGTTGTGGCGAGTGGGGCTACTCTTCGATGCAGTGCTCGGACTTCTCATTGCGGTGGCTTCTCTTGTTGCGGAGCATGGGCTCTAGGTGCACGGGCTTCAGTAGTTGTGGCCCGTGGGTTCAGTAGTTGTGGCACACGGGCTTAGTTGTTCCACGGCATGTGGGATCTTCCCAGACCAGGGATCTAACCCGTGTGCCCTGCATTAGCGGGTGGATTCTTAACCACTGTGCCACCAGGGAAGTCCCTCTAACATATAGTTTAAATCCAGTGTTTCCACACTGATTTTATGTCTGGGTGATCTATCCATCGTTGAAAGTGGATTATTGAAGTCCCCTCCTATTATTGTATTGCTTTATATTTCTCCCTTCAGATATGTTGGTGTTTGCTTTATATATTTAGGTGCTCCTATGATGGGTGCATAAATATTTACGATTGTTATATCCACTTGATGAACTGACCCCTTTATCATTATATAATGACCTTCTTTGACTCTTTTGACAGTTTTTTAGTTGAAGTCTACATTATCTGATATAAGTATAGCTATATACTATACTTTGGTTTCTATTTATATGGAATACCTTTTTCCACCTCTTCACTTTCAGTCTACGTGTGTCCCTAAAGATGAAGTGAGTCTCTTGTAGGCAGCATTTAATTGGGGCTTGTTTTTTTATTCCATTCACCCACTCTGTGTCTTTTTATTGTAGAATTTAGTCCCTTTACATTTAAAGTAATTATTGATAAGTATGGGCTTAATATTGCCATTTTCTTCATTGTTTTCTGGCTGTTTTGTAGTTCCTTTGTTCCTATCTTCCTCTCTTGCTCTCTTCCTTTGTGGTTTGATATTTTCTGTGGTGGTGTGCTTTGATTCCTTTCTCCTTGTCTTTATCTACCATAGGTTTTTGTTTTGTAGTTACCATGAGACTTACGTAAAACATCTTACATACCTTCAGTATGCTGTTCCTCATTTGTAATGCACTGTGCAAAATATTAGTGAGCATGGCTTTCTTAACACAGCATTTTCTATTTTCACCCATCACTTCAGAGTGATGTTTTGCCTCAAACTATTTTTGGTTTTGATTTTCACTGAATAAACTTGTAATTTTAGCACATCCCCAAAGAAATAATCAGAAAGGTTCAATTTTTTTTAAGTAAATAATATTGTTCAGGTTTCCTTTTATACAGTTCTGTAGATTTAAAATACAGCTTCTAGGTCGAGGGGTCTGCAGAAGGGAGTGTGCTGGGAGAACCCACCAAAGTGCCCACACAAGAGAGTGCTCTTCACACCCAAAGCACAAAGCCACTTTGGGAAATCTCCAGTCAAGAATGAACCTTTTCTATGTCCTCTGCCCCCTACCTTTTCTCACCACTCCTCATCCACCTTCCCATCCATGGAGGGAAAAGAAACCAATCAGGAGGTAAGAGAGGAAGATGAGAAGAAAGGGCTGAAAAATAGAGAACCAAGCACATCCCTCACTTCGCTCCTACTGCAGGCTCCAGAGGGACCCCACCTGAGGCTCACCTGAGCCAAGGGAGGGGAGGAAGTTTAACATTAAATCTAGTTCAGCATTTTTATTATTGTCTTCAACTGGACATTGCAGTTTCTGAATTGAGGCTGTTGGAGAATTAATGTGTTGGTAAGATGTACCTGCTGGAGTATCCCTTCTAGGGCAAGAGAAGATTGCACCTGCTGAGTAATTTTACAGGGATGATGAGACACACAAAATATTAAGTTGCATTTTGATCGTGTCATGTATTGTGAATGTTCACAGGGCACTTACTCTGTACAGGGCATTTTCCCTGCATTGTCTACTGTAATCCTCCCAACAGCAACACTGGGTCAGGTGTTGTCATCCTCACTTCACAGCTGAGGAAGCGGACACTCAGAGAGGTTAAGGACCCTTTCCAATGATACACAAGTGGAGAAGCCAAGGTGGAACTAATGTGTCTCTGATTCCAAAGCCTTTGTATCAAGTTAGACACATTCTTTCTGCCTACAGGTTCATCACAGTTTCTAAAATGTGAGGGTGAAAATCAAGGAACACCCACACGTTTGTTTGCATGTGGCTACATTTCCCAGGAACCTACAAATTCTATCGCTTTAATGCTCAACCTTCACCTTCCCCCAACTGCTTCCCCAATAGAAGCAGGTCCCATGCAGGAAAGAGTGTTAAAAGTGGGCTTTCAGCTCCAGCCAGAGACAGGGATATGACATGTGAAGGGTGTTCCTTTTTTTCTTCACCACATCCTTTGCAGTCACGACTGCACTTTAAAGAGAACATCAGGTTGGTGGAATTAGTTAAGCTCCAAGACAAATGTTATATGTTTGGTTTTAAACCAGGCCTCCTGAGTAAAAAACCCAGCAAGCATATGACAGGGAAAAATCTCCTTTTACAGGCATTCACAGGCACAGCCAGAGGCCTCCGTAGGCTGAGGAAGACTTTCTTTTCTAATTTAGAGACTCAGGGGTACAAATAAAGTTAGGTACAGGTTAAAGAACCTGGCCAAACTTTTAAACAAATCCAAGTTTCTATGAGGCAGTCAGATAGAATAGACCCTTTATAAGGAAAGGACTTGTTTTGGTTTGGAGACTGTAAAAAAGGGAGAATCGTCCCTGAGATCCTGAGCTCAACCTCTGACACTCTAAGAATTGTCCCCAGTACCCTCCTGGGTCAGTGAGAGTCCTGAAAGACACCAATGACCACAGCAAGTAAGATTCTGGCCAAATAATAGACATAACTCCTTCAGTCAACAACCATCAACAAGCCAGCAGCCTGCCAGGCCTCCCAGACAACACAGAGGTTAGCCTCTCAAGAGAATCTTTGAAATCAGGTACAGGTTCAGAGCCCAACTCTAAACTCACCATCTGAGCAACTCATGGTAAACTGCTTACCAGGCCCCAGTTTCCTGATCTGTAAACTGAGCATACCGGCAATGCCCATACAAAGGGTAATTGTGAGGGTTAAATGAGATGATATTTGTAAAGCAGCTTGCACAGTTCCTGGCTGTTAATATTAAGTGTTAAATATATTTTTAATATATGTTTTAAAACATTTAAAGTATAAAAAAATTAAATTTAAAAATTGTAAAAGCTGCCCTTCCCCAGGATCCCAGTCCCCAATTTAGACTATTGTGATAACTTTTGTGAGGGTTCAAAGAGAGAGCTGAACTTCCATTTCTGGGAAGATGGAGTAGACATATTTTTCCTATTCCTTCCACCATATACAACTAAAAGTCCTGGATAGAATATACAAATCAAATACAAGAAGACTCTGAAAAGTGGAAAGAAAAAGGCAGACTGGCGAGGGACCTCAGAATCTGATGACAACACAGCAGTCAGTTTTCTGAGCTTATTTTTTGCCTCGTATGTACCAGACTTGGCGCTGAAGAAGACAGCAAACAGACCAAAAAACAGACAAACTCCCAGAAAAACTCTTCTCTCTTTGGCCAAAGAACCTGGAAAAGGGAGCCTAGAAAGACAGAAAACTTGTAGTCGATCACCGCTCTACTCCAGCCAAATGCCACGGAAAAAGGCTGTGATCCAGGAAAGCTGGGTGGGGAGCTACCCCTCACCTGCTCCATCAGGGTGCAACAAGACACCCTCAACATCCCTGCATGGTACTGTCACTTAGAAGCTCAAGAAGGGCGCTGGGAGCTTCATCCCCACCGGGCAGTGATGTCACCTTCCCTTGGGGTCCAAGTGGAGACCAATGGAGTCCTGGACTTCAAGTCCACATGGAAATAATGAGGTAACCCCCAACCTGCAGAGTTTGTGTCAGAGGAGACAGGACTCACTGTCACCCAGCAGTAATGAAACCAACACACCCTCCCTCCCCTAGAGTCAGTGGAGGCCACGTGGGAAGCAGAACAAGGCACTCCTCCCCCTGCCAGCCAGGAAGTTTCAGTGGAGGCCTAGCAAGGAGGCAGAAATCCCCCCCATGCCCAGCAGTAATGAGGAGCCTCCTCAGGTGTCATTAGACAGATCCAGGGAGGAATTCAGAATTCTACTTTCACCTGGCAGTAGAAGGTGACCTTCCCCTGCAATCCTAAATGTGTATGTACCCAACAACAAAACTGCAAAATATGTGAGGCAAAAACTGATAGAACTGAGAGGAAAAAATAGACAAACCCACAATTATATTTGGGGACTTTAATACCACTATCCAAAAATTAATAGAAAAATTAGACAGAAAATCACCAAGAGTATGAAAGAACTCAACACCATCATCAACCAGCAGGATCTCATGGTCATTTACAGAACACTCCACCCAATAACAGCAGAATACATACTCTTTTCAAGTTCCCTCAAAACATATACCAAGATAAACCATATCCTGGACCACAAAACCAACCTCAACAAAGTTAAAGGAACTGAAATCACATAGTGTGTTCTCTGACGACAGTGGAACCAAACTAGAAATCAATAACAGAAAGAAAACAGGGAAATAAACAACACACTTCTAAATAATACATAGGTCAAAGGGGAATTCTCAAGGAAAATTGTTTTTAAAAAATTGAACTGAATGAAAACAATAATAACAGCATATCAAAATTTGTGGGACACAGATAAAGCAGTGCTTTGAGGGCAATTTATAGGCCTAAATGATACATTAGAAAACAGTGTAAGTCTCCAATCTAGGACCTAAGCTCCCACCACAATAACCTAGAAAAAGAACAAATAAACCCAAAAAAGTGGAAGGAAGAAAACAAAGAGAAAAGCAGAAATCAATGAAGTTGAAAACTAAAATACAATAGGGAAAAAATCAATGAAACAAAAAACTTCTTCTTCGAAAAGATCGATAAAATTCACAAAACTCTAAGAAGATTAAAAAAGAAAAAAAGACAAGATATAAATTAATAATATTAGGAATGAAATAGAGGCTAACATTGCATACTTCATAAACATCATAAAGATAAGAGAATACTATGAACAACTCTGCATACATAAATTTAACAACTTAAATGAAATACACTAATTTCCTGAAAAACACAAACTATCACAACTCATCCAAAATGAAATAGACAATTAGAATAGTCCTTAACTATTAGGAAAATTGAATTTGTAATTTTTTAAATGCCCCAAAAAGAAATCTCTGGGCCCAAACGGTTTCATAGAGAATTCTACCCAAAGAAGATTTAGCACCAATTCTATACAATCTCTTCCAGAAAATGGAAGAGAAGAAAACACTTCTCAATTTATTTAATGAAGTAAGCATTATCCTGATACTAAAGACAACACAGAAAAAGAAAACACACCAGTATCCCTCATAAATATAATACTAAAATCTTTAATAAAACATTAGCAAATAGAATTTAGCAATACAGAAAAGAATTTGACTTGACTAAGTGTATAATTTAATAGGGTGTCTTCCAGGTATGCAAGGGTGACTCAGTTCACAATCAGTGTCACCCCCATATAACAGGCTAAAGAAGAAACAGCTCATGATGATATCAGTCAATATGGAAAAAGCATTTAACAAAATTCAACACCTATATATGATAAAAACACTCAGATAACTAGCAATAGAAAGATCTTCCTCAAACTGATAAAAAGCATCTACAAAAACCTACAGCCAATGTACTTAATGGTGAAAAAATGAATGTTTTCGCCCCTCCAAGTCTGGGATCAAAACAAGAGCATCTGCCCTCACTACTCTCATTTACAAAGTGCTGAAAGTTCTAGCCAGTGTAATAGGGGAAGGAAAGGAAATAAAAGGCATACATATCCAAAATGAAGAAATAAAACTATCCCTATTTTCAGATGACATTATTATATATGTGGAAAATCTCAAGGAATCTATGTTTTTAAAGGTCCTGGAATTGAGTGAGTTCAGCAAGCTTCCAAGGTACAAGATAAACATTTTAAAGTTAACTGCATTTCTACATACTAGCAATGAACACATACGTACCAAAGGTACAAATACTATACCACTTACAATAACTGAAAAAAATTAAACACTTAAGTGTAAATCTAACAAAACATGTACAGAATTTTTATGTTAAAAACTACCAAATGCTAATGAAAGAAAGAATTGCTAAATAAATGGAGAGACATATCATGTTCATGGATTGTAAGACTCAACATAGTAAAGATGTCAATTCTCCCCAAATTTATATACAGATTTAACATAATTCTTATCAAAATGCCATCAAGGATTTTTTGTAGCTGTATACAAAGTTACTCTAAAATTTAGATGGAACAGCAAACAAACTAGAAGAGCTAAAAGAAATTTTGAGAAAGAAGAATAAGAGAAAATCATCTACCCAATTTCAAGACATTACATAGCTATAGTAATGAAGACTGTGTGTACTGGCAGAAGGAAAACTACACAGATCAATGCAACAGAATAGAGAGCCCAGACACAGACCCACACAAATATACCAAATTGTTTACTGATAAAGGTGCAAAAGCAATTCATGGAGGCAAATATAGCCTTTCAACAAATGGTGCTGGAAGAACTAGACACCCAGAGGCAACAAAATGAACTTCAATCCAAGTCTCACACCTCATTAAAAATTTCACTCAGAATGGATCATGGACTTAAATATAAAACATAAAACTGTAAAACTTTTTTTTTAAATAGGAGAAAATCTTTGGGATATAGGGCTGGGCAAAGAGTTCCTAGACATGGGACCAAAATCATAATCCACAAAAGGAAAAATGATAAACTGGACTTCATCAAAATTCAAAACATTTGCTCTGCAGAAGACCCTATCAAGAAGTCTACAAACTGGGAGAAAATATTTTCAAAACGCATATCTAACAAAGGACTAGTATCTAGAATATATGTAGAACACTCAAAACTCAGTAGAAAAATAAATAATCTAATTAGAAAATGAGCAAAAGACATGAAGAGCCATATTCAAAGAGGATCTAAAGATGGCAAATCAGCACATGAAAAGATGTTCAACTTTATTTGCCATTATGGAAATACAAATTAAAACCCCCTGAACTATCACTGCATACCTATCAGAATGGCTAAAATAAAAAATAGTGATGGGAGAAACAAGATCACTCACACATGACTGATGGGAATATAAAATGGTACAGCCACTCTGGAAAACAGTTTGGCAGTTTCTTAAAAAACTAAACATGCAACAATCGTATGACCCAGCAATTTGCACTCCTGGGAATTATCCCAGATAAATGAAGACATTTTCACACAAAAACCTATGCACAAATATTTATAGTAGCTTTTCTCATTATAGCCAAAAATTTGAAACAGCCCAAATGGTGTTTGGTGAATGCTGAAACCAATGTGGCACATTCATACCATGGGATATTACTAAGAAATGAAGAGTAACAAATTTTGATATTAGAGAGGTGAAAAAAACTGAGCAGCATGTGTAAGGTTCGCATTCCAGAGACACAGTCTCACTAAAAGACTGAGATCTAATCACAGGACTATAGAAAGCCTCCCTCCCCCCTCCAATATCTGGCACATTACTAAAGGTCTATTTACCAGTTTCTTTTACATCATATACAGCCATCAAGAAAAAAATTGTAAGACATGCCAAAAGGCAAAAAACACAGTATGAAGAGACAGAGCAAGCATCAGAACCAGACTTGAATATGGCAAGAATATTGGAATTATCAGACCAGGAATTTAAAACAGCTATGATTAATTTGCTAAAAGCGCTAATGGATAAAGTAGACAGCATGCAAGAACAAGTGAGCAATGTAAGTAGAGAGATGGAAATTCTAAGGAAGAAAGAAAAAGTAACGCTAGAGACCAAAAACACTGTAAAAGAAGTGAAGAATGCCTTTGAAGGGCTCAGCAGTAGACTGGACATGGCTAAGGAAAAAAATCTCTTTGCTTGAGGATATTTCAATAGAAACTTCCAAAACTGAAAAGCAAAAAGAAAAAGAACTGGGGGAAAAAAAAAAAAAAAGAACAGAATATCCAAGAACTTTGGGACAACTACAAAAAGTATAACATACATGTAATGAAAATACCAAAAGGAAAAGAAAAAGAGAAAGAAACAGAAGAAATACTTGAAGCAATAATGACTGAGATTTTTTTTGCCCCAAAATTAATGACACCAAACCACAAAACCAAAAAACTCAGAGAACACCAAGCAGGATAAATGCAAAAACAAGCAAACAAACAAAGACACCTAGGCATGTCACAGTCAAAGTGCAGAAAATCAAAGATTAAAAAAAAAAACCTCTCAAGAAGACAGAGGTAAGGTTTAAAAATACCTTACCTTTAGGGACTTCCCTGGCGGTCCAGAGGTTAAGAATCTGCACTTCCACTGCAGAGGGCACGGTTCGATCCCTGGTCGGGGAACTGAGATCCCACATGCAGTACAGTGCTGCCAGGGGGAAAAAAAAAAAAAAAAACCTTACCTTTAGAGGAGCAAAGATAAGAATTACATCTGAATTCTCCTCAGCAGAAACCATAAAGCAAGAAGAAAATGAAGTAAAATATTTAAAGTATTGAAAAGAAAAAATGACCAGCCTAAAATTCTGTACTCTGTGAAATTATCCTTCAAAAGTAAAGAGGAATAATGTCTTCCTCAGACAAACAGAAATTGAGGGAACTTGTTGCTAGACCTGCCTTGAAATAGATGTTAAAAGAAGTTCTTCAGAGAAAGTGATATAGGTCAGAAACTTGGGCCTACATAAAGAAAGGAAGCAAGCACATCAGAGAAAAAATTAGTAAAGGTAAAATAAAACTTTTATTTTTCTTATTCTTAATTGATCTAACAGATAACAGTTGGTTCAAACTAATAATAGCAACAATGTATTCAATTGTGTATGCCTGTGTGTGTGTATGTATTTATGCATATGTATAAGTGAAATGAATGGCAGCAAAGATACAAGGGATGAAAGGGAAGAACTAGGATAACTTTGTTATTATAAGGTATATGCAGTACCTGTGAATCAGTATAATGTTATTTGGATGTGGCCTTGGATTAGTTGTAAATGTATATTTCAAAATTTAAGGCAACCACTAAAAGAAGTTAAAAAAAAAGTATAACTGATATGCTAAGAAAGGAGAGAAAATGGAATCATAAAATACTCAATTAGAACCACGAAAGACAAGAAAGGAGTGGAAGACAAAACTAGGAACAAAGACAAGGGCAACAAATAGAAAACAGTAATAAATATGGCAGAGATTAATCCAACTATGTCAGTAATCATGCGAAATATCAACGGTTTAAATATATCAATTAAAAGACAGAGATTGTCACAGTGGATTAAAAAAAAAAAAAGGACCCAGCTATATATTGTCTATAAGAAACCCACTTTCAGTATAAAGACACATATAGGTTAAAAGTAAATGAATAAAGATACATCATGCTTGACATGATATTATACATAGAGAATCCTAAAGATGCTACCAGAAAACTACTAGAGCTAATCAATGAATTTGGTAAAGTAGCAGGATACAAAATTAATGCACAGAAATCTCTTGCATTCCTATACACTAATGATGAAAAATCTGAAAGAGAAATTAAGGAAACAATCCCATTTACCATTTCAACAAAAAGAATAAAATACCTAGGAATAAACCTACCTAAGAAGACAAAAGACCTGTATGCAGAAAACTCTTAAGACACCAATGAAAGAAATTTGAGACAATACAAACAGATGGAGAGATATACCATGTTCTTGGATTGGAAGAATCAACTCTGTGAAAATGACTATACTACCCAAAGCAATCTACAGATTCAATGCAATCCCTATCAAACTACCAATGGCATTTTTCACAGAACTAGAATAAAAAATTTCACAATTTGTATGGAAACACAAAAGACCCTGAATAGCCAAAGCAATCTTGAGAAAGAAAAACGGAGCTGGAGGAGTCAAGCTCCTGGACTTCAGACTATACTACAAAGCTACAGTAATCAAGACAGTATGGTACTGGCACAAAAACAGAAATATAGATAAATGGAACAGGATAGAAAGCCCAGAGATAAACCCATGCACATATGGTCACCTTATTTTTGATAAAGGAGGCAAGAATATACAATGGAGAAAAGACAGCTTCTTCAATAGTGGTGCTGGGAAAACTGGACAGCTACATGTAAAAGAATGAAATTAGAACACTCCCTAACACCATACACAAAAATAAACTCAAAATGGATTAAAGACCTAAATGTAAGACCAGACACTATAAAACTCTTAGAGGAAAACATAGGCAGAACGCTCTATGACATAAATCACAGCAAGATCCCTTTTGACCCACCTCCTAGAGAAATGGAAATAAAAACAAAAAAAAACAAATGGGACCTAATGAAACTTAAAAACTTTTGCACAGCAAAGGAAAACATAAACAAGATGAAAAGACAACCCTCAGAATGGGAGAAAATATTTTCAAACAAAGCAACTGACAAAGGATTAATCTCCAAAATTTACAAGCAGCCCATGCAGCTCAATATCAAAAAAACAAACAACCCAATACAAAAATGGGCAGAAGATCTAAATAGGCATTTCGCCAAAGAAGATATACAGATTGCCAACAAACACATGAAAGGATGCTCAACATCATTAATCATGAGAGAAATGCAAATCAAAACTACAATGAGGTATCACCTCACACTGGTCAGAATGGCCATCACCAAAAAATCTACAAACAATAAATGCTGGAGAGGGTGTGAAGAAAAGGGAACCCTCTTGCACTGTTGGTGGGAATGTAAACTGATACAGCCACTATGGAGACCAGTATGGAGGATCCTTAAAAACTAAAAATAGAACTACCATACGACCCAGCAATCCCACTACTGGGCATATACCCTGAGAAAACCATAATTCAAAAAGAGTCATGGACCACAGTGTTCATTGCAGCTGTATTTACAATAGCCAGGACATGGAAGCAACCTAAGTGTCCATCGACAGATGAATGGATAAAGAAGATGTGGCACATATATACAATGGAATATTATTCAGCCATAAAAAGAAACGAAATTGAGTTATTTATAGTGAGGTGGATGGACCTAGAGTCTGTCATACAGAGTGAAGTAAGTCAGAAAGAGAAAAACAAACACCGTATGCTAACACATATATATGGAATCTAAAATTTTTTTTTAAATGGTTCTGAAGAACCTAGGGGCAGGACAGGAATAAAGACATGGAGAATGGACTTGAGCACACGGGGAGGGAAAAGGGTAAGCTGGGATGAAGTGAGAGAGTGGCATGGACATATATACACTACCAAATGTAAAATAGACAGCTAGTGGGAAGCAGTCACATAGCACAGGGAGATCAGCTCGGTGCTTTGTGACCACCTAGAGTGGTGGGATAGGGAGGGTGGGAGGGAGATGCAAGAGGGAGGAGATATGGGGATATATGTATATGTATAGCTGATTCACTTTGTTATAAAGCAGAAACTAACACACCACTGTAAAGCAATTATACTCCAATAAAGACGTTAAAAAAAAAAAAGATACATCATGCTAATACTAATCAAAAGAAAGGGCAGAGCTATACTAATTTCAGACAGACCAGACTTCAGAGCAAAGAAAGTAATCAGGGATAAAGAGGAGCATTACATAGTGACATAGGGATCAATTTTCCTAGAAGACATAACAATCCTTAATGTGAATGAACCTAACAACAGAGCATCAAAAATGTGTGGCAAAAAGTGATAAAACTTCAAGGAGAAATAGATAAACCTACCATTATAGTTGGAGACTCAATACCCTTCTATCAGAAACAGATCCAGAAGACAGAAAATCGTAGGGACATAGTTGAACTCTATGTTGAACTCAAAAGCATCAATAAACCGGATATAATTGACATCTATAGACTATGTCACTCAGCAACAGAAGAACACAGATGCTTCTCAAGCTCATGTGGAACAAAATATTAGCAAATATAATCCAACAATGTATAAAAAGAATTATACGCCACGATTAAGTGGAATTTATCCCTGATATGCAAGGCTGGTTCAACATTTGAAAATCAATTAGTATAATTCATCATATCAACAGGTATATCTGATAAAAGACTAATACCCAACATATGCAAAGAACTCTTAAAACTCAACAATAAAAAACTGAACAACCTGATTTTAAATGGGCAAAAGACCTGAACAGACACCTCACCAAAGAAGATATACAGAAGGAAAATTAGCATATTAAAAGATGCTCAACATCACATGTCATTAAGAAATTGCAAATTAAAACAGTAACGTATTACTACATACCTATTTAGAATGACCAAAATCCAAAACACTGACAACAGCAAATTCTGGTGAGGATGTAGAGCAACAGAAACTCTAATTCACTGCTGGTAGGAATGCAAAATGGTACAGCCAGTCACTTTAGAAGACAATTTGGCAGTTTCTTACAAAACTAAATATACTTTACCATATGATCTAGCAATTACACTCCTTGGTATTTACCAAATAAGTTGAAAACTTGTGTACACACAAAAACCTGCATATGATTGTTTATAGCAGCTTTATTCATAATTGCTAAAACTTGGAAGCAACTAAGATATCGTTTAGTAGGTGAATGGCCACATAAACTGTGGTACAACCAGACACTGGAATATTATTCAGCACTGAAAATAAATGAGCTATCAAGCCATGAAAATGCATGGAGGGAACTTAAATGCATATTACTAAGTGAAAAAATTCAATCTGAAAAGTCTACATATTGTACGACTCCAACTACTGTATATGACATTCTCAGAAGGCAAAACTATGGAGGTAATGAAAAGATCAATGGTTGTCAGGGCCTGGCGGGGAGGGAAGGAAGGATGAATAGGTAGAGCACAGAGGATTTTTAGGGCACTGAAAATATTCTGTGATCCACTTTAATGGTGGATCCATATACATTTGTCAAAACTCATAGAATGTACAAAACCAAGAGTAAACTCTAATATAAACTGTGGACTTTGGGCAATAATGCTGTGTCAAGTAGGCTCATTGATAGTGGGGAGGTTGCGTGTGCGAGAGGGCCAGGAATATATGGGAAATCTCTGCACTGTCTGCTCAATTTTGCTGTGAACCTAATACTGCACTTTAAAATGTCTAATGCTTTAAGTATGTCTAATTTTTTTTTAAATGCCACTACCATAAATCTAGCAGTTGAACTTCTTAGCATTTATCCCAGAGAAATAAAGATATTTTACACAAAAACCTGTACACAAATGTTTATATAAGCAGGGTTTTTCATGTTAGCCAAAAACTTAAAACAGCCCAGATGCTGAAACCCACTGCAGTACAGCCATACCATGGAATACGGCTCACAACAAAGAGGAACAAACTATTGATTAGCAGTCGCCAGGGGCTAAGGAGGGGATGAGAGTGAGAGGAAAATCACTATAAAAGGGCAGCATGAAGACACCCAGTCATGCTGGAAATGCTCTGTATCACCATTAGTATCCTGGTTGTGATATTACAGTACAGTTTTGCAAGATGTTATCATTGGGGAAACTGGGTAAAGGGCACATGGGCTCTCTCTGATTTCTTATAACTGCCTGAAATCTGCAGCTATCTCAAAATAAAAATTTTTATTTAAAAAAATGACAAAAGGAGAGCTGAAGAGATCCAGAAATGGAACACGGCAGATCCTAAAGTCATGGCAGCAGGGGATGCAAAACACCAGCTGTCGGGGCCGCCTTGCCTTGCCCTGTCCTAAGAACCACATGAAGCCAGTTCTCCTTCAGGACTGTGAGGGGTATTGGAGGTCAGGCAGAAAGAAGGGGGTACATACAATTGCTTTCAAAGGAGCCAGACAAAGAATAAGTTCTATATCAGACCAGAGCAAGGGCAGACATCCGTGGGAAAAAGACATCCATGTCCCAAGTTCCTAATTCAAGCTCAGCCCTGAAGGTTGGGCACAGGCTGGGGAGAGCAGGAAGGTTGGGGGGAGGTAGGCTGACACTCTGATAGAACCACAGATACAAAGAGTGGCTCCTTGTGACATGTCCTGCCCGGTCCCAGCTGTCCCTGAGCCCCAGTTGGTTCTTCAACACTTCCTTAAATGATCTGAGATACTCTGGTGGCCTCCATGCATTCCCACTTTTTACCCTAAGTTAGCTCAAGATAATGTTTTGTCCCTTGCAAATAAAAAAACGCACTGCCCCAGAAACCAAGGCTTGGGCTCTGACAATTTAAATAGCATGAATTAAATAATTGTCACCTACGAACAAATTCAATCCAGCCTACAGTTGCCCTAAAGCCACAGGACCAGCTTCAACACGGAGAGGCAGATGGGGTGGTTACAACAGTAATATCTTCTAACTGGGTGATGTGGGAAAACTTCCTTCCTCTCTCTGCACCGATTTCATCCTCTGTAACATGGAGGTCATAGCAAGATAGGAGGGTCTACATCTATGCCTTCCCTCACCTTCAAAACTCAACTTAGGGACTTCTGGGGTGGTCCAGTGGTTAAGGCTTCACCTTCCAATGCAGGGGGTGTGGGTTCAATTCCTGGTCAGGGAACTAATAAGTAAGATCCCACTTGCCTCGGGCCAAAAAACCAAAACAAAACAGAAGCAATATTGTAACAAATTCCATAAAGACTTTAAAAATGGTCCACATCAAAAAAAAATCAACTTAAATGCCAACCATCTACACAAAGTCTGCCCTCGTTCATCTTCAAATAACTTCTCCCTCCTCTCAACCCCTAAAAACTTTATTTAAAACACTCCCACACTTCTTATCTTGTGTTATAATTAGATGAACATGTCTGATATTCCCTACTAAAGTGTAAATTCCCTGAGAACACGTGTTTGTTTTACGTTTATTTGTCCACCCATACTGCCTAGTAGGACACAGATAAAGTGGGCAGTGAGTTCTTTGTTGAAAGAATAAATCAAGGACAAACTGAGACAATTTGCTCCCGATGAGGAAGCCCTTTTAAAAGTATAAACCATAAATTACAAAGTGTAAAGGCACTGTATATACATTTATATGTGTGTATGTATGTGTGTGTGTGTGTGTATATATAAAGGCATTTTATATATATATATATATATATATATATATATATATATATATACGTATGTGTGCGTGTGTGTGTGTGTGTGTGTGTGTATGCACCACCTACTACGTGAACTGGGCCTAGTACTTTAACCTCTTTGGCTTCTCACAAACAAGGCTCTGTGGGCAAGGATCACAGGGAAGGTGAGGTTGCATTGTTTGCTTTTGTTTTTAATTTCTACCACTCCTAATTTCAACGGAATGAAATTGAAGGTTGGGTACAATAAAACCCCTAAGCCCCGGCACATAAGGCAAAACTGAGAAATCGGAAATGGAGAGAGGAATTGGGGGAGAAAAGTTAACTGCAACCAGAGGTGAAACAGTCACTGCAAGTGGGCTCTAAATTGAGTGCTAAGCTTCCTGGTAGGCAAGGCAAAAAGCAAAATGTGATAACGTTCTTAGCTCTCATTGTCAGAAAAAAAGATCATACCGACACTGGGAAAGATAAACCCTTTCTAGGAGCTGCCTTTTGCAGGAATTAGGGTGTCGGTCCTTTTAAAAGGCTGATGAATAACACTGAGAGCAGCATCCTCAGCTGCCCCCTCCCCAAACCAGCTGCCCCCTCCCCAAACCAGTTAGGACAGGCCTCTAACCCAGGGAGGCCCTGCTTCTGGGGGAGGATCAGAAAGGGCTCCAGTACAAGCCAGCCCCCAGCCGACCCACCAGCTCCAAGCAGCTGTGAAATCGGCCAGTCACATCATTATTTAATGCTGTCTGACTGGGTGTCGGAAAATGCTTGCCTCAAACAACTATTTTCCATTTGGCATGAGGTTGGGTTGCTCTTTCTGACAATAAATTGCCATTGGATTCAGCTCTCTATTAAAACAGATCATGTCTCCTGAGTAGAAAAAAAAAGCTTCAATAATAAACCATAATTACTGTGGCAGAAGGGCATGTGACAAATTCATCTTAAAAGTCATCAATTGTTTGCAAGTTAAAGAAGAGAGTGCTGCAAAGAGAGAGACGAGAACTGGGCATGGTGGTGCCAGCGCTGAGGAAACAGCAGCAGCAGAAAGTCAGGGCTTCCTGAATCTGGGTAACCAGGTACCTGGGCTTTCACTGTCCTATTCTCTCTGCTTTTGTGTGTTTGAAAATACCCATATTTAAAAAGAAAAAAAAAAGTTTAAACCTAGGCGCACTGCAATTTATACTGCAAGATTCTGGCCATGGAAAGCGATCTGAACCCTGTAAAACACTCCCCGGGTTACCCACTATTCACTGCTGCTGCTGTGATCCAGCTCCACGAAGGCCCAAGCGGCCTTCCAGAGTTCACACGCAGGCCTCGTCCGAGTCCTGGCCCAGGGCACCCGGTGACCCAGTGGACTCTGAGGGGTCCTAAAAGCACCTCAAACAATGAGCTGTTTGTTCCCAATCCAGTGGTGGGCCTTGGAGAGCTGGTCTCAGCCCCTTCAATGGCTGCCAATAAGAAACTTTGACCCTCAGTGGAGGTGGGGGGGAAACCGGGGGCTCTGACCCTCCCAGGAGCGGGGGAGGGAGAACATGGCCTTGGCTCCACCACTAGGGGGTCTGGGATGGGAGGAAGGAAGGAGAAGGAGCAGAAATCGGAGGACGGCAGGGATAACCTTCCTGTTCAGCCAAGGCCTCCCTGCCTGCAGACTCGTGAGTTAGAAGCTGGAGTCACGAGGGATGGTCCAGCAAGGAGAAGTCTGGGGTTGCAGAGCCTGGAGCGGAGGAGGGGCTACAGCTGAGCGGAGGGGAAGGGCTGCGACCGGGGAGCCCCGAGGTCCTCAGAGGTGGGTGAACTCCAGGCAGCCTCGCCTCCCAGAGCCAAATTCTGAGAGACTGCAGGATGCACAGCCGTAAGTCTGGGGCCTCTGATGCAATCTGACGCCACAACGCTTAGCTGCGCAAGGAAGGGGCACGGGGACGACCCGAGGGGGACCGAGAAGAGGGAAGCTGTGAGCTGACCCCTCGGCACCCAGCAGCCCTCCTCCCCAGGCAGCGGCCAGCGCGCTCCTGCTCCCTTCGAAGAACGCAGAAGAGGAACGTGCTTTGATTTCCTTAAAACAAACACTGCGCTGAGCAAAGCGATAAGCCGCGCCGGGGTTGGCTCAGGCTCCCCTGTGCAAGGGAAGTCTCACTTCATTATTTCCACCACGCAGGCCCCGGGGAGCCAGCCGTGGCCCCTTCTCCTCTCGGGAGACGCCTGTCCGGCGAGGGGGGTGGGGTCTGCTCTGATCCGGCGACAGCAGCAGCCGAGGCACTTTTCTCTGCCGGCCGGGCCCCCAGGATCCAACAAGGAAAGAGGGCCCTTGAGGCCTGAAGCTCAGGAGGTGCCCCTCCCGACCCTGGGGGCTTGGAAGAGTGACCCTGTGGGGAGGGGGACGTTTCCCCTAAGGATCTGCCTGAGTCACACCCGCTGTGAGACGCCGGAAGCGACGGCGGGGCTCGGGAGCCGCGGGGGTGACCCGTCGCCGCCTCCCCTCCCCGCCGGCCGCGCGCCCCCATCTGCGCCCTGCGTCACTCACGCTCCGCGCGCACCGGGCGACACGAAGAGCGCCAGGCGCTCGGTATTCCTTCTCACAGGTTATCTCACCTAGTCCACTCGGCGAACCTGCTACTGCCATCACCTCCAGGTACAGATAAGGAGCCAAGGTCACACGTGTTCACAGCAGACCCGCCTTGAACCTGCCGCTTGGCTCTGGAGCCTGAGCGGAAAGGCGGCTCCGCGGCCCGGCTTCCCCAAGGCCCCGCACCTGCTCCAGGTGCGGGTGTGAGCCCGACCGCCGGCCACTCACCTGAGCTTCCCCGTCGCTTGTGGCCTTGGAGACCAGGGTTCCACCTGCAGGCGCCGCCTTCCGTCCCTCTCCCTCCGCTGGCTCCCTGGGCCTCTTCCTGCGGCCCCTTGGCCGGACCCCTCCCAGCTTCCGGCGTCGGGCCCAAAGCCTACGCGTATGTACGCGTTCACGCATACGGGTACGTATACGTATATATACGTTCGCTTTCACTCACAGGCCAATTCCACAGGACTTCCTTCAAAGGAAAGGAGGAATGGACTGCTCCCCTTTTCTATCCCAAATAGTCTTTTTATTTTTCAGTCAAGTGGGTCTTGATAAGCCAGCCCCTTAGGGTTACACGGAGGAGTCCGAAGGCGCAGATGCGGAGGAGGAGGGGGCGCGCAGGGAGCAGAGGGGGCCGGAAGGGCACGCGCCCCACTCGGAGATGACGAGCCCCGGCCTGTTAATGAGCCCAAGAGGGAAAAGCCCCAGTGCCGGGACGTCGCCGTCACTTCTGAGCGGTGACCAGCACAGTGCACCTGACCAAGGACTGGCTAGCAGGCGACCACGAACAAAAGTGTGCTCCAAGGCACAGGGCGAGGAACGAGAATCTGCAGGAACGCGTCCATTCACGTGGAGGAAGTGCCAGGAAAAGACCAGTCTCTCAGGGTGGGACAGTGGTCGAAGTAGCTATAACTTGCAGCTATATACAAAGACGCTCTTGGTGACCAAAGAGGAATATTGGGAGTCTGGGACTGACATGTCCACACTTCTATATTTAAAAAGGATAACCAACAAGGGCCTGCTGTACAGCACAGGGAACTCCGCTCAGTGTTATGCGGCAGCCTGGATGGGAGGGGAGTCTAGGGGAGAATGGACACATGTATACAAACGGCTGAGTCGCTTTGCTGTGCACCTGAAACTATCACAACATTGTTAATTGGCTCTACTCCAATATAAAATTAAAAGTTAATAAAGAAAGAAAGAAAAAGAGAAAAAGGAAATCTGTCGGCACTCCCCACCCCACCGCCATCCCCCTCACCCAGCCATCACAGGTATTCCTATCTGCTTCTAGAGATGGCTGGAATAGACCAGAATGTGCATGGCTTGATTTCACTTCCCTTAAGTAATCTCCCTGAATCTGTCCTTCCTGAGCTGCCTTCTAAATTTAATTTCCCAAGTAGATTTTACTACAAAAGAGAGGACAATAATAACAGTAACGATGGTTGTCTTATACTGAATTCTTACTAAGTGCTTTATAGGTGTTTCTCCCTCAGACAGTCACAAGACTCCTGTGAGTTAGGGTTATTTTGTAGACGAAGCTGTGTCTGCCTGCTGTTCGCTATTCACAGGCAGGCATTGACCTGAGTTGCTCCTCTGCAGATTTTATCACAGCGCCTCGCATACATGGCAGACTTTCAATTATGTGTTCCATTGAACCAGATTCAATTAACAACACTCAGGGGTTAAGGACACACCTCTTTACCCCAAGTTGCAAGTGAGAGCTTTTTTTCTTTATTAACACGGTAATAAAAATAGCTAACATTCATTGGTCTTAGTACTTAGTGCCAAGTACTGTGCCTAATGTTTCACATTCATTATCTAATGTAACTGTCATAAAAATCTTATTAGTATTTTCCCCATTACGAAGAAAGCCCCAGAGGTTTAGAGAAGCAGTTACAAAGAGGCAAAGCTGGGATTTGAGTCTGTGCTCAAATCATGAGTCAAACAACCCCAGTCTAGGGATTTGTGCTCTTTATCACTAAGCTAATCCCCAAAATAAACATATTAAAAATGAAATTCATACAATAAATAAATGGGAAAAAGATCCCCATAATCCACTGTTACACAGCCATCTCCCCTTCACCACGATGCCCACCTCTTTCACACAGATTTCCACTGCTAAGTGTTTGACACACATCCTTCCAAATGTTTTTTGGTGTACATACATGCATATATTTTTCAATTGTTTTTGGCCGCACCTCGCGGCACGTGGGATCATAGTTCCCTAACCAGGGATGGAACCCGCGCCCCCTGCATTGGAAGCACGGAGTCTTAACCGCTGGACTCTCAGGGAAGTCCCCATACATTCATATTTGTTACATACATACTAGTTTTTTCACAATGGTATCATACTTATTATACTGATCTTCAATTTATTTATTTTTAACAATTCTAGACACCTTTCCATATGAGTATGTGTAGCTTGTTATGGGCTACATTGTGTTCCCCCAAAATTCGTATGGTGGGGTCCCAACCCCCAGTACGTCAAAATATGACTGTATTTGGAGATGGGGCATTTAAAGATGTAATTAAGGTAAAATGAGGTCATTAGGGTCCCTATTCAATATGACTGGTGCCCTTATAAGAAGAGTAAAGCACACAGACAGGTACAGAGGGAAGACCCTGTGAGGACACAAGGATAAGGTAGCTGAAAGCCAAGGAGAGAAGCCTGAGAAGAAAGCAACCCTGTTGACACCTTGATCTTGGACTTCCAGCCTCCGGAACTATGAGAAAATTGCTTAAGGCACCCAGTCTGTGGTACTTGCTATGGCAGCCCCAGAAAACTAATACACAGCTTTATCACAGTTCTTTTCATCTGCCACATGGAATTCTGTTTGATAAATGTACCACGATTGATTTAAATAGTTCTCTTTTTGTAGGAATCTAAGGTCTCCCTTCCTTCTTTTCTTCCTTTCTTCCTTCCTTCCTTCCCCTCTTTCTTCCTTCCCCTCTTTCTTTCGTTCTTTCTTTCTTTCTTTCTTTCTTCTTTCTTCCTTTTCAGTTACACACAGTGCTATAATGGATATCCCTAGGAATATTCTTGCACGTTTATGAGTGAGTGTTTCCATAGGTTACATTCATCAAAGAACAGTTCTCATGTCAACTAAGAAGCATGTTTTGTAAGTCAGCACCTATCGCCCGGGAGCTTTGAGTTTTGCATGCATGTAGTTTATTAAGTAATTCATTACTGTTCTTTTTCTGCACTCACTTGGCTTCCTGCTCCCCCTTTTATGTTGCCCTTTCATTTTTCGGATTGCACTGGACCTTTTTCATAGAGAAGGAGCTAAAAAGGAAAAGAGTCAGGCACAGGCATAACTCCAGGAGGACGACAGTAGCCCTCAGCCTCACCGAAGTCAAGGAGGCTGCTCTGTCTCCAGCTCCAGCTCTTCGTCTCTCGAGTTCCTACACAATTCCTTAAACTCACAGAGGCCACACGAAGACCTAGGAAGCCATGTGACACTAGAAGTCAATTCAGTTGTCATTGCCAAATCCCTCCAGAAGCAGCTGCCGGTGGAGAGAGGCCGCGGCACAGCCATGTTGGAGAATTCCCTGCAGTTGGCTTCAAAGAGTTCAACGCGTTAACGCAGAGACTCATTTCTGGCACAAAGCATATGTCCATAGTCTTCTCTCCTCTCCTCATTTCTCTTTCTTAAAAACAGTCAATACCATGTGATTTCAGAATGCTAGTCCCTGTTCGGAAACCAGACTCGCCATGTCTGTGGCTCAGCATCAAGCCCCAGCTTTCCGGGTGAGGGCTCAAGGCCCGGTTCTTATCTGCCCTCTCCCACCGCCCCTCTCCGGCACAGCACCTCTGCCTCTGCAGAGGCCTCACTACCCCTGCTGCTGCCCTTGCTCAGGCTAATCATACAGTCGCTCCCTTCGACTGTGAGCCCTCTGAGTGCAGAGTCTATATGTCTCATATTCCACATTCCTGGATTCTGGTGAGAAAATGATAAATACGGAAAAGGGGGAAAGAGGAGAAAAAGAATAAGGAAGGACGCAGTGCCTGCCTCGAGGAGATGACGACCTTCCACTCCATGCACACTCTGCCACCTCCCATCCCTCTCCAGCCTCCAGACTCAAGCTGGGCTGTCCTCACCCACCCCAACTCCTCCTCCTCTAGGAAACTTTCTGGACTACTCTGCACTACTTATTTATTTCCTAAGACTCTGCACAGCCCTCTGAACTGGACTATAGGCCCTTTGAGGGCAAGGACCATTTCTTGGGCTTCTTTCTTATAAAGCTCCAAGCACACACTACAATAGACGATTATCGGACTAAACTGAAGACACTGTCCAAGAATAAATCCCTTCTCTTCTGATGCCTGAGACAACAGCTGAGACAGAAACTCGGCTGTTGAGAACTTCTGTGAGATCAGAGACCCAGGAGGAACGATTCTCACTGTTTCTAGCCCTAAATCCTACCAACCTAGTTGTCACTTAACCAATGTGAGTTTTCTAAGCTGCAGAATGGGAATAATAGTTGAACTTTATTGTTCTATTATCTATCAAGCTGCTGTGAGGATAGACCGCATGTAACATATAAATAATTATAAGCTATAAACACACACAACATACACAACATATAAAGACTTAACAGTGCCTGGGTGGGATGTAGAAAACCCCCCATTATTAGCAGCAGCGGCCTTATTATTATCCCACTTTCCAGAAGGTGTCCAGGTTTCTCTCCCCAAGGCCCAGTATAAAGAGAATGCAATGATGAGAGCTACCCACTGGGCAGCAGTGCAGAGTTTAAAACAGATTTTGGTGTCTAGGTATGGGTTTGATAAGTAGAGGGAAGAAATGGAAATATTTAATACCACTTTCCTGGTCCATGACATCCAAAACTACTTTAGAAGTCAAGAAGGACTAAGGAAACCCCAGAGGCAGTAGCAAACCTATGTTGCAGTGAGATTTCTTAAATATTTATTCTCCTTCCAAGGGCTGCCTGCAGATGGAAGAGTAGGTAGGCATGCTTCGGATGGGACACTTCCCAAAAAAGTGGGGAAGCATGGAAATTTCCTAAGTATAAAGCCAAAAAATACATCTTCTTTTGTTTCAGAAAAAGTGACAGACAAAAGCTTTTGAAAATCCCCTTGGAGCTGAGATTTCCAATATATGGAATTGATGAGTCTTAAAGCTTGAAAGGGACCATGAAATTACTGATCAAGTTGAATGCCTCATCTAAAAAGGAACTGGACACCGAGAAAAGACAAGTCACCTGCAGAAAGTCACCTGGTGGTAGCATAGCCTAGAAAGAAGGTTGGGTCTCCTGACTCTCAGGCCATGACTGTCCAGGCTACCAGAGCCATGTGTAGATAGGTGACTTTTGAAGAAATAAGAGCAAAGTGACTCAGACATAGTGCCCTAGACTCATGGAGAGACTTTCCCATTAAGCAGTTAGGTATTTATCTAATTATCTCAAAGGCAATATGTATGCGTCAGACTTTCCCAGCATGGTGGGGAGAAAATAGCAGTGGCCTAACCATTGGAATCTTCATTTAGATAGAGATTGGGCAGCAAGGAGATTTACCCAGTTTGCTTTTAAGAAGGTTTTCTTGCCCAGAACAGTACATAAACCTTCTCATCCGGAAGATCCTCATTTTTCTCAGCCTGACTCCAATCCATTTGCCAATCCAAAGCAGAATGTGTTACACATAAAGCCACAGGATCCTTTATGGGTACCATATGGAGGCATAATATCTCGTAACCCAGTGGTATTGTCCCTAGAGTTAATATAACTCTGTTAACATATGTTCCTGCTATTCCCATCCTGAGAGATGTGTATTGAAATATATTATGCACAGTGTATGGTTAATGGAAAGATACAGGGGGTATATTAAAAAATAAATCTGTTTATATGACCTATGCTGAAATACATTTGAAATACCATACAGTTGCTTTCAACTGTATGTGGAGGAAAAGATAGTGAACTATCTCACTGTCTTTTCCTCTGATTGCTCTTTCCTTTTCCTTTCAACCTGCCATGTCTCCTTGTATGTTTTCTTGGTGCCAAGCTAACCACAGAATAGTAAGATTAGAGGGAGGGGGATGTGATTCCAGGAACTAAGGCAGTTAGTAAGAAGGTGTGGTTGGCAGTTAGGAGCAACAGGAGAAAAGAAAACTATCAGTCATCACATCCCTCTGAACCCTGGCAGTACTATATTTTCGAAACTTAATCCAGACAGGAGATCAAGAATTTCCACTTTCCTCTCCCCTTGTTCCATGGTCATATCCATGTGTCAAAGAATGTCCTCATTTTACACTTCCTTTGTAAAGCACGGAAGTCACTGACAGGGAAAACATTGATCTGCAGTTTCCTCTGACACTTCTTTCATTGTCATACTCTGTACACAGTTCGTTTTCAAGACCAGCTCACCCTTAACCGTATACATTTCTAGAATTTATGTCATCTTCTCCAATCCACTTACACTGCCCTGGTCTAGGTTTCGTGGTCTTGAATCTGGATTATTGCCAGAGCCTCTTACTTGGTGTTTCTGCCAACAGTCATTTCCTATCCTAATTCATGCTTGCTCAAGCTCACCGGAGTTGTGAGCTGATTAAAATCTGATCTGAGTTAAATATCTGATTTTAAATCTTTCCATGGCTCTCTATTGCCCACCAAACAAAGCACAAACTCCTTAAGGTGGCATGAAGGGCCTTCATGATGAGACCCCAGCCCAGCCTTCAAGCCTCATCTCCCACCACTCCACCCCAAGCACCCTGTAGTCCTACCATAGCAAGTGCTTCCATTCCTGACACTCCTGTGCCATTGTCCATGCTGGCCCCACTGTGAGGAACACCTTCCCTCCTTAGCTACTAGCAAATTCTATTCACTCTTTGAGACCCAGCTCCGGCATCATTTCCTCTGTGAGGTCTTCCCAGATCCTCTGAAAATTATCACTGCAACTTCTTCTTCTACAATCCCATAGACCTAACACATACCTCGAGACCTCGAGACCTAACACATACCTTCCCACGCCACATCACGGTCATCCACCTGTCCCCCCAGTGAAATGTGAGCCTCCTGAGAGCCAGGACAAGAGGTTTCATTCTATAACTCATTCAGTAAATATGGAGTATGGAGACCTGACTGCCACTTAGAAGTTGGGAGAACACATACTAGGTCCTTTACGTCTTAGGCCCTCAGCTTCTTCATATGCAAACGGGCACAGTAATTTAACATCATGCATAATGTTAATATGATGAATAAATACAATAATACAAGCAAAGCCCCTAACACAATCCTCGTATATGGTTAATGCTGAGGGATGGCTATTACTGTTATATTATGGCTGTGTGCCAAGCACAAGTGCAAGGTCAATCAGGGCCCACCCGCGAGGTCCTCAGAGTATAACTGAAGAGACAGACAAACCAGTAGTGCAGTGTCAGAAGGACACGGAGGTGCCGGGAGAGCGCAAAATGGGCCATCTACTATCGAGGCTGAAAGTCATTCCTGGAGGAAGGACTGAAAGGGGATGAATCTGAAACCACAGAGGACGGGGAACAGCCTCCTGACATTTCCCGGATGAGACGTGATGCTGGCCTGCGCTAAGGCAGCAGCCGTGGACAGGAGCGGAGGGGACAGCTTTCAAGACATCTGGGAGGTGGAATTAAGTCATGTGACTAGTGAGTGATGAGATGTGGGGTCCCTGCCAGGGAGCGTCTGGCGAGCACCGGCCCGGGGGAGGTTTAGAATGCAGACTCAGGAGCCATCCCTGTGCTGGTTTTCACGGAAGCAACCGGAGAGCGCGTGATGCGGGGGCAGGGAGGGGAGCGTGTGAAATGAGCTGCGCAGAGGGCTGCACAGAGCAGCACTGAAGGGCCAAAGGAGGAAGACGAGCTCATGAGGGCCACAACCAGACAGAGCGGAGGAACCCAGCACAGAAGCAGCAAGGAAGCAGAGAAAAGAATATTCTGGATAGTCTTAGTGCCCGGTGCCCGATACCTGGCAGGTATACAGATATTTGTGGAGTAAATGAGTGAATCACTGAATTTAAATGACCCACTTAAAACTGAAGACATATGAAAGGCCTTTCATAGGAGTAGGTGCACGCCTATTATTTTACCCTAACAGCGTCTTGGGGTATTGAAGATCAAGGAGATGGCACTTCCCTGGCGGTCCGGTGGTTAGGACTCCGTGCTTCCACTGCAGGGGGCACGGCTTCGATCCCTGGTCGGGGAACTAAGATCCCACGAGCCACTCGGTGGGGCCAAAAAAAAAAAAAATGCACATGTTAAAAGGAGAGAGGGACCTTGGACTTCAGGGAAGAGTAGGGGAACCAAAGGGGCGAGGGCTGGCTGAGCCCCACTCCACGGAGGACAGAGGGCGTGAATGGCCTCAAGACACCTAAAAAAGAGTCAAGGAGACCAAGTCACCCAGCAGCTTCACCAGCAGTGGAACACCAGGCACTACGAGCCCCCGGACGCCAGGGACAGCATGAGAGCCACGCGGGGAAGACAGGGGGAAATGGGACAAGTCAAAGGGCACCGTGAGGAAACAACCAGATAATGAAATTCCAGGTGAGAAGCTTGACTGAATCCTATAAATGACATTCTTGGAACAACTGGGGCAATGCGAATATGGACTGGATATCAGATGCTGACACGGAACTGTTCGTTTTCTTAGGTATGGTAACGGTATCATGTTTATAGTAGACTGTAGAAGACAATCTTTATTCTCAGGAAATGCAGCTGAAGTATTTAGGGGTGAAGTGTCAGGGTGCAACTCCCAAATGGTTTGACAAAAAAGGTCTCTAGATGAAAGAGATGAAGAAAATACAGTAAAATAATAATCACAGATTCTAAGCAGAGGGTAACTCTACTCTTTCCAGTTTTTGTATGTCTGATATGTTTCATTATAAAAATTGGGGGAGAGATTGAGAAACTCATTCTTCAGAACCTTGGAGAGTCATCCCCCAGAAATAGTTCTGCAATATCCAAGAAGCAGGAACCATGTTGACTCCTGAAGTCCTAGAGAAAAGGCAGTAGGTAGAGTCCCAGAAAAGTACAGAAAGTGGAGATGACACATTTCCTATTTTTTTAAATGTCGGGGACACAGCTATGAAAGGAATAACCTTAAGCCACTTATATTTCAACACAGATTGGGAAATAACAGCTATGAAAATTCTTTGAGAATTCTGGAGGCAGTGTAACTTACTCCAGGTTTAGAGTAATAACTAATGGCATTTACTGAGTGCTTGCTACAGCCCAGGCACTCTGCTGGACACATCGGTCCATTGATTCACACAGAAGATGCAGAGGTAAGTACTGTTATTCCCTCTTTTATAGTTAAAGCAATTGAAGCTGTGTCCCCCAATCAAAAGTCTCAGCACGTGTCTGGCTGCCCTGTCTACACAGAGCTCCCTAACTCTGGTCCTCACCACGTTTCTCCCCTCACCTTTCAGGGAGTGTGGAAACTAAGCCCAACAGTTACTACCTGGGGTGCTGCACGAGCCCTTGGGTTTTCCCTACCCCGGCCCACACCTTTGTAACCTGCTCCTTATTTAACTCTCTCCTCAAATTATCCTAAGTTGAGTGTGCCTATTTCCTGCTGGAATCCTGGGAGCCAGAGGGTGAGAAAAAGAGAAAGAAATTGGAGACAGGTGAATCATTACCCAACAGGTTAGTGGGTCAAGAAGCAACCCTGGTTGGTGGGTAAGGCAGCCCCTAAAAAATAGTAAGGCAAATTGGGAAAACTGGGCATGGTAAAATCACATTGGAGAACAATTTGGAAATAGCTCATAATGAAGTTGAAGATGCAAATACTCTATGGCCCAGAAATTCCACCCCTAAAATCTCTCACATAATACATGCTCTGGAAAACACGTACAGGAATCTTCACAGCAGAACTGTTTGTATTAGCAGGATTCTGGAAACTACCTAAATGTCCATCATTCCTATCTAAATAATGAAATAATATACCAGACTGAAAAGCAAGCAAACTAGAACTACATGTACCCACGTGAATGACGCCTACAGGCAGAACGTTAAGCAAAGAAGGTAAGAGGTTGAAGAACACAGGTCCCTGCAGGTAAATGCACATGCTACCCTGCATGGACGGTTGAAAAGCACGCCAAGCAAACTAGGCATTGTTTGGGGATACAGACACATGTAGTGAGAGAATGAAGGAATGGCTGGGGGTGATAAACACCAAATTCAAGGTAATGTTTGCTCCACCCCTACCCTGGGCAGAGGTGGGGAGGGGCACGAAAGGGCAGGCATCCCCAGGGGGCCTCGACTCTGCTGGTGATGTGTTATTTCTTACACTGGGTGATTAGCACCTAGGTTTTATTTTATTATTCTTTGTTCCTTATGTATGACTTAAATATTTAATAATTATTTTAAGGAAAAAAATGAAAAAAAAATTCTGGGTTTGTTTTTTTTTTCCCCTGCCAGGTTTTCAGGGAAAATAAAGAGTCATGGGGGTTGCTGGACTCCCTTGCCAGTTTTACTCACATCTCATCGTTCTTTTCTGCTCCTTTGACTCAAAGTAGTTCAAACCATCTGAGACTTCTGGGGCTTCTCTGAACTCTAGGTTCATTTGGTGGCAGAATGTTTCCAAGAGTCAAATGCCAGCCCTAAAAAACCTCAGAAAACACTCCCCTGGGAAACATACCAAGAAAGCAGTCAAGTGCATGGGTTTCCTGTTAGGAGAGGTTACAGGCAGACCTCTTTTCATTGCACCTCTCTTTATTATGCTTCGCGGATACTGCATTTTTGTAAATTGAAGGTTTGTGGTAACCCTGTGTCGAGCAAGTCTATCAGCACAATTTTTCTGACAGCATTTGCTCACTTCGTGTCTCTGTGTCACATTTCAGTAATTCTCACAGTATATCAAGTTTTTTCATTACTATTTTGATATTTGGTATGGTGATCTGTGACAGTAATCTTTGATGTTAGTATTGCAAAGTCTCTCTCTTTTTCTTTTGCTGTGCCGGGTCATAGTTGTGGCACGCGGGATCTTCATTGCAGCATGTGGGATCTTTTCAGTTGCAGCATGCAGACTCTTTGTTGCGGCATATGGACTCCTTAGTTGTGGCATGTGGGATCTAGTTCCCCGACCAGGGATCCAACCCAGGCCCCACTGCCCCCCACTGGGAGCGCAGAGTCTTACCCACTAGACCACCAGGGAAGTCCCAATGGTTTGCATTTTTTAGCAATAAAGTATTTTTTAATCTAAGTATGTACATTTTTTAGTCATAATACTATTGCACCCTTAATAGACTACAGAATAGTGTAAATATAACTTTTATATGCACCAGGACGCCAAAAATTTCGTGCAACTCGATTTATTGCGATATTTGCTTTATTGCGGTGATCCGGAACAGAACCTGCAGTATCTCTCAGGTCTGCCTGTACAGGAATCAGGGCATGTTTGGGTTGTGTTAAGAAGTCCTTTAGAAACCACAAAACATTGCCTCAAGAACATGCTCTCAGTCATCCCAAGAAATCTTTCAGGGCAGAAGAACGGAACACTGGTCACTGAAGAAAGGTCATTGTCTCCCTGCCGTACCAAGAGGCTGACAAGGCCTCCTAAAGCACAGCGGAGTAGGGAAGAGCCTAGTTCTGGAAGGAAGCAAACTTGGGCTTGAATCCTGCCTCCGCCACTCGCCAGGGTAACTGTACAAGTCACGTCATATTCTGAAAGACCAGTTTCAGCATCTAGAAGGCTGGATGGATCAACCCACAGAGGGTGGCTGTGAAGAGCAAGTGGGAGCGTGTTTGTAGGTTAAACGCTGCCTGCACGGAGCAGGGTCCTCATAGTTGCAGAGAGGACAAGCTCCATCATCCCTCCTGGTCTGACGCATGTTCCCAGGGAAGCCTCCATCTGGGAATCGCTCCCTGGTGTTTGACTGGCCCCGGGCCCTGCTCTCCGTGTGTGTGTACCTGCTGCCTGGGCCAGATCCCCACGCTCTGCAGACCCAGGCCCAGGAGGGTCCTTGACGGGGTCATGGCATCCCCCAGATACATGTCCTTAGGCCTCCCAAAGACTCTTTCCTCAAAATCCTCACCACCAGCAGCCCCACATCAGGAGTCTCTGCTTGATGACCTGTGGTGGTGACAGGTCCTCTCTGATGAGTCTAGAATCCCAGTCCCGTGGGGTCAGAAGTCCCAGGGAGCGGTGGCCTAAACCCCTGCATATACTGTCTGGGACTGTGGCCCGCGTGGGGACAGGGGAGAGGGGTGGGTAGAAGGGGACTGTTTGTGACAGCTCAGGGATGCGGCTGAAACCTCATCAACCTCCGAGCATTTGCCATCACAGTACTTTCACCATTTTCCCAAATCCCACTTTTCAGGAGGAGATTCCCTTCTCTCACCCTCTCCCTCTATCTTGCCCTTTCTGCCAAGATCGCTCTCCTTTGGAAACCAATAGCTCTGCTTCATCCTTGGAATGCCGCTGGAAGCCAGGGACTGTTATCTCCCTCAACAACATTCCGGCCAGTGCTTGGAATGTGATTTACATTACTGACCACAAGCGCAGAATAAAACAATGCGAGGCCCTCCCAGCTGCATGCACGGGCTGAGCGGTGCTGCCGGGTGCGAGGTGAGGGGGAGCTGAGCTTCCCACGCAGCTTGGGGTCTCCTCCCGCCGGAGCCCCCGTGATGCAGGCAGGGAGGAGCCTCCCCTTCCAGGGCCCCAGGACGGAGGCGGTAAGGGGTCTCCTCCCACTTGGGCCTCACAGTGGGTGCAGTGAGGGTGCCACCGCAATCCCCTCCGGGCCACGTGGGCTGTCAAGTGAGGGTGGCGTCTGGGGAGCTTGAAGGAGACGTTGGGCTCTTCTGGGACTTGCTGCTGGGACTGCCAGCTTCAGGCCTGACTCACCCGGTAGGGCTGGGCACAAGCCAAGGGCCATGGAAAGACTGTGGGGTTACACACGCGGCCGTGGGCTGTGCCAGCTCAGCCTGCTGGGGACCAGCCAGGGCTCGCTGGGCACAGGGAGCATGGCCCAGGGAATCAAGACCTTTATGCAATCATAGAGGCTTTTTCTCTACTGGGGCAAGAAGACATTCCTCTCCCGAGGAGGAATTACAAAGCAAATTGTTCCTGCCTCTCTTTAAAGGCCAGTGAGGTTAGGAAACTGCTCCTTCCTTCTCCAGAAAGCTTGAAAACACAGGCAGGTTTGTCTGCTTTCGACGTTTCAGTGTTAAGTCGCTGCCCCTATTACTTTGCCTGGGGCGCTCCTGAGCCCCCAGACTCGCTGCGGGGTGGGACCCAGCCTTCTTCCCTTCCTCTGTTATTTGCTGCAACACAATAAGAAATGTATATTGGTCTTTGTCCCCTGGTTCCTGACACACAACTCCTAAAGCACTTGTAACTTCCTTAGTGACAGAAGTGCTAGAAGTATCTTTTTGTTGTGATATTTGGTCTTTGATGCTGGTTCCTGGTACAGAGCTCCTTTTCAATCCCTTGCAGTTTCCAGTGCGAGGCAACCTCCATACAAATCCCTGCACTATGTGGTTGGGAAGCTTCTGGGTTGGTCAACACATCCACATGCTGAGGGTGACGCACCCCAAGTCCACAGGGACAGAAGCTCCTGCGTCGGGACCCTCCTGGACCTCGCCCTATGTACCTCCTCGTCTGACTCTTATCTGTGTCCTTGATCATGTCCCTTATGATAAACGAGTAAACACAAGCAAGTGTTTCCCTGAGTTCTGTGAGCCATTCCAGCAAATTATCAAGCCTGAGAGGGAACTGTGGGAACCCTCAACTTTGTAGCCAAGTAGGTCAGAAGTGTGCGGACCCTGGGGACCCATTACTTGCGATGTGTCTGAAGTGCAGGCAGTCTTGTGGGACTGAGCTCTTAACCTGCGGAGGCTGGTGCTAATTCCAGAAATGAATGAAACTATACGACACCCAGTTGGTGCCCGGAGAGCTGGAAAATTGGTTGGCGAGAGGAAAAAAAAAAAAAAAAAAAAAAACCACATGAATTTGGTATCAAAAGTGTTGTAGGCAGAGAAACAGTTTTTCCTTTACCCCCAAACCAACCCATGGGAACTTTTCCTCACAAAGCTTTTGCTGGCAATTGCCACAATGGAAAACAGAAGGGATACCAAAAATAACAACCCCAGAAATGTGACAAGGTTGTGGGTAATTTTACAGAGATCTTACAGTCGCTGACTGCCAGCTTAGACATCAACCCTAAGCCCCTCCAGATCCCGTCCAGGCCTCCAACTAGCTCGGAGAGTCATGTAGGCTCTTCTGGCTCCCCACTTCTTCCACGACGACTTTCTATCAAGTGCCAAAGCTTTGTCCCAGCCCCTCCTTTAGACCCCTCACTCATCTCTGAATCCCAAATTGAAACAAAATAATCATCCACCAAAGTGTAAAGCATAACTGTGCCTAGAAACCCAGACTGTGAATGTTGGAAACGCCCTAAGGGAACAGGAAATCTACCTTCCTCACTTTGCAGATTAGGAAATGGGATTCCAGAGACAATCTCAGATCTGAGACCAAGGCAAGCTTCTGGACTCTTAGTTGGATGTTCTTTAAAATGTGTCACGCCCCTGCCGTACGTCTGCTAACGTGGTCCGACCAAAACAAAACAAGGAAGAAAGGAATATTCTCCAAACAGAATGAAGCTTCCCTCTGAAAACTTGGGCTCTCTCCTGAGACAGGTGCCCAGGAGCGTGCTGGGCCCCCTGACCTCGGTCCAGCCCCAGCGGCCGCCCCTCAGGCCACCTGCACACCTGCTCCTCTGGATCCCCTCCGCCCCTCAGCAGGGTGTGCCCCTCCCCTGAGCCCTCCCCTGGTCCCTCTCCCCACACCCCCAGACCCAAGTGCTCCTTCTCAGCCCCAGTCCGACCCCTCTTCACACTCACCACACCTGTCACCATCTGCGTCTTTGCCAGCCCGGGTGCTGGGCGAGACAGGGACCCACAGGCTGGCGGATGGTGGGTGCTCAGTAGATCTGGGGAAGGTGTGTGTGGATGAGATGAAGTCACAGAGGCAGGACATGGGTCTTAAATACAACTTTATTGGGAGCAGGCCGTTGTCCCCGCAGCGGCCAGCTCCCACGTATACACAGTATACAGAGCCCAGCCAGTACCCAGGTCCTTCCATCCTTCTGCAGTACACACACGGAATGCAAAAGAACCAAACACAAGGGGGTCTCGGTAAACGACAGTGTCTAGTGCCTTCGGGAGCCAGTGCCCAGGCTGGGGGCACTCGGGTCCCTCCTCCCATCCTCGGCTCCCCTGCCCCTGCTCCAGCATGGCGAGGCCCACGAGGTTGAGATCCTCCAATCAGTGCACACAACGGGCAGAGGAGGCAGGGGCTCCTGAGCCCAGACCCTTACTGGTCCACACCCCTCGGAAGAGGTTGCTGCAGCCCCAGAATGTTCCTCTTCTTCCACAGACATGAGAGACCACCTTAACTTTTTCTCCATCACCAGAAACCTGTGCCTTGAGGCTTGTCTCTGCTCAGCCTTGGAGAGTATGGTTGGATTAGTGAAATGGTCACAGACAAGACACACCTCCCAAGTTGTCTTGCTTGTACTTCTTTTAAAAAGGAAAAAAAAAGGTAAAAGGAAAACATCACGACAGAAAAGAGCGCTGAGACCCAGCTTACGTCAGGAACAAGGTTAGCTGTCCCTCCTGGAAACGATCCGTCGAGCCGCTCTCCTGGGGGCCAGGCGCCCCCAGTGACGGCACCCCCCTTCCCACCCACCCGGTCCCCGCCCCTTCCGCACGCCCCCGCGCCACCCTCTCCCCAACGAGGAGGGCTGCACCCAGCATAGGGTGCGGTGCTGTCGTCAGCCAGCGGGGGTCCACCTGTGCCCTGCAGCCCCGCTGTTCGCTCGCGCAGGGAGGGGGGTTCCTCCTCGCTCCCTTCTTCAAGGGTGGCTGCAGCCCAGCCTCCGAGACCCTCCTGCCCTTCGCCCCCCGCGGGAACTTGTTCAGGGCTCAGCCAGGGTCAGACTGGGATTAGAACACCATCCCAGGCTCACCTGGCTGGTCGGCTGGTTTGTGGATTCTATCAGGGGAAACCAAGTAAAAGGGCTGACTGCCTTTCCCAGGGAAGGCAGTGCTGTGCTGTCACCTCACCGAGGTCCAGGACTCACTACCTGCTCTCAGAGGCAGACTCTCCCGTCTTCGTGCTGGGGCAGCTGCACCCTCAAGAAATACCCTGCGTGGCCAAAGAATCCCTAACTCCAAAACATCATCCCCCTTGGAGCTGTAGGAAACATCCGGTTTCCGCTCCGCTACCGTGTCTCCGAGACAGACAAGTCTCCGGCAGTTCCTACTGGTGGCTGCCAAGGGCCCCTGGGTCAGCTAAGTGATTCCTGGTGTCTCCTGAAACCTGTCCCCATGGCACCTGAAGAGAGAGACCCTGTCATCGCATTTGGAGGCCCGGGGGGTGGCCGGGCTGTGGGGAGCAGGAAGCATGCACCCAAGCTCATCTCTGTGTGTGGGCAGCTCAGTCTACAGGGGATGACAGCCGGGGTTGCTGGAAGCACCAGGGTCCCCACTGCCCCAGGGAGGGACAAGGGTGGGTTCCCAGAGAGCAGAGCCTGAGGTAGCAAACAGTGAACCCCGTTGTCCAACTGCAGGAACTACAGCCTGCGATGCAACGTGACAGACCCCGGGCAAGACCGCACGTAGCTGTCTGGATGATGGCCGCTTGTTTGTTCAGCACCTGGCCCTTCTGGGCATGTCCCACGTCCCCCTCGTGGGGTCAGGACTGTGGCAATGCTGGGTTAAGGTAACAGCCTTATTTATATCTGGCTCCCTGGAGGAAGAAGCCATCAGAACTGGGGCCCCCCCTCCCCATCCTCGGGCGACATTCCTGCAAAGCTCAGCCCCAGCCCCAGTGACAGCAGAACCCTCTAGGTCTCTCCTCAAACTCCCTGCTTCGGGCACAGAATCCATCACCCCAGCATCTTTTTTTCTGATGGTCGGATCCCTCTTGAAGAAGACAACAGTCTCCCTACTGACCGCCTACCTCCACCTGCAAAGCCTCAGAGGACACCTATGCGGAAGCCCTCCCACTAGTCTGAAGACCGGACGACACAGGGAGAGGAGGTGACCCTTTAAGGGACGGCCGAGGGTGGAAGGAAGATGAGGAACTTGGGACTGTCCCCCACACGCCTCATCCCAAATGGAGCGGCCCAGGCTCCAGTTATACCTGCCCCGTGCCCCTCAGCTCTGCCCACCCCCGGCCAGTTTTCACTGTTCAGTCCGCACCGGTCAGAAAAGAAAGTGGCTGAAAGCACCATAAAAACCTGCCTTGTTCAGAGACGGCTCAGAGCCCTGGGGCCCCCTGAAGTTGCCAAGCTGCCGGGCCTTGGCTCTTCCAGCAGCCTGCGGCCTCCCTGACGGGGGCCAAGGTCCCTGAAGTTCTGCGGGGAGGCGCCCATCCTCCAGGTCCCTGGGAGACGGGGCCCGGTGCCTCCTGCCCAGCTCCAAGCACCTCTCAGCCTCACCCCGAGGCTGGCCCCGGAGGAGCCGGGCGTGAGGTAGACTGTGCCTTAGTGACTTAGCTTCCCCGCCCAGGTCCTTGTCCCTGGATGTGGGTGACCTCGTGGCTTGGGCCCCGGCCACTGCCCTCTGCCCGTGGCCGCCCCGGAGGCAGCAGCGCGAGGGGCTGGAGAGTGAGGAGGCGCAGCGCTCCGCTCAGCACGGCCTCAGGACGCAGAAGTCCAGCTCCTGGGGCTTCCGGCGCAGGTTGCACCGGTCCCGGGCCAGCAGCCGCCCTCCGTGGCCCACGCACTTGAGCGGACGCCTCTTGAAGCCCCGGCCGCAGCTCTTGGAGCAGGGGGACCAGGCGCCCAGCTCCCAGGCCGGGCAGGGCTCCCCACAGGCGCGCGCGTCCGCCGGCCGGTGGGCGGCGTCGCAGGCGGATGCCCCGCGCTGCCCGGGGGGCCCGCGACAGTCCACGGGCCGCCGCTGCAGGCCGCCCCCGCAGCTGGCCGAGCACGGCCCCCAGCTGCCCGCCACCCAGCGCGCGGGGGGCCGGGCGTCCGGCTGCTCCACCTGATTGGAGAGGCTGAGGACGCTGTTGTGGAGCACGGAGGGGGCCCGGGGGCCCGGGGGCGGCGGGGCCCGGTCCTCCCGGGGCTCCTTGGGCAGGTAGAAGGAGTAGCGGACCCGGGGCGGCGTCATCTTCCCCACGGAGAGCACCTCCACGGTCAGGGGCTCCAGGATGGGCCGCGAGGCCTGCAGGCTCTCCACCGCGGTGCCCGTGCCGCTGTAGCGCAGCAGGCTGCCCTTCACCACCAGGTCCCGCTCCACGGCCGACACCACGAAGTGCCCGTTGAGCAGGTACTTGCCTTGGCTGTTCTTCAGGGCCAGGTAGTTGTCGTCTCCGATCAGCCCTTTGTAGCCGCGCTGGCGGATGTCGATGCTGGAGGCGCCCGCCGGGATGGCGACCACGAAATTGTAGCCGTGCCTGCGGCGGCAGAAGAGTGAGCGTTAGACCGATGCCTGCAGGAGGACCCCGCTGCCCTCCGACGCCGAGACGGGTTCCCCTTCCCACACCCCGGGCAGGTCACGCAGGTGGCAGAGTACAGGGCCTGGCCCAGTCCATGGGTCTCACAAACCGAGAGGTGGGGAGGCTGTCGGCACATCGGCCAGCACCCCCCACCCCGGATACGCTGGCTGCACCTGTCGCCTCCAGAGGGAGCGGAGAGGAAGGGCGAGGAGGACGGGAGGGGCCAGGGCTGGGGCTGATGCAGGGAGGTACACACCCTGGAGGCAGGGACCTACACCAAGCCTTGGCTCGGGCGCCAGCTCCCCGATGACTTCAAGCAAATCAGCCTCTCTGGGCTCCAGGGGCCTCATCTACGCAATGATCAGGTTAAAAGAGATGATGCCTCAGCTCCTTCCCACTCCACTAGTCTATGAAGGGGACACCTGCCATTTAGCCTGTGAAGAGAGTCCGGGGATCTACCTTTAATTCCCAGCCCGGTCTCCCCTGCGGGCCCCTGAGGGCCAGCCTGCAGCACCATCCGCCTGCAGCACCCGAGTGCCCAGAGAGGTCGCACCCCGGGCTCGGCAGAGGGCACTGTGGCCAGGGGGCGGGCGAGGCTCCTGGACAGCCATCGAGGCCTTACTGCCACCGGCACCTGGACCCCCAAGTCCTCAGAGCCAAGCACACCCCTCAACGGAGACAGCAGGGACTCTGCTTGCCCCTGCTTCTTCCAGAGCTTGGGTCGGGACTTTGCAAGGAGCACAGCCCCCTGAAAATAAAGGGAACGTGCTGGACCTCGGAAAGGCAGGAGCCCAGGCTCAGCAGAGACATTTCCTCAGCTGATCTGGGCACCCATCTCCCAGGAGCGGGCTCCCTCAGTCCCAGCCGTTCACTCCGCCGTCTCCCTGCAGTTTAGTGCCATTCTCGGCTTAATCCTGTCCCCAAGGCCAGGGCCTCAGGCTCAGAAAAGGGGGAGGCTGTCACATCTGTCCCCAGGTATGTTTTGTTATCATCATCATGAACATTTAGTGAGCATTTATTATGCAGCAGGTACTATGCTAAGCATGTTACTTGAATAAACTCCCTAATCCTCACAATAGCAGGACATGAAATATATTAGCATCGTACTCACTTTACAAGTGGGGAAATCTAGAATTCTAGAGATTGTGTCACTTGCCCAGCGTCATCCAGAAAATGGGGAACTGGGACTTGAACACAGGTCAGTCTCACTCTAGAATTCTAGACAGACCCTAACAACTCTGCCAAATGCCTGAATATCATCTCCAGCTAAGTGGCATCCTAGTCAAGCCTTCATCTTTGTTGGATGAATGAATGAATGAACATCATACTTGTAGCCGAGCATGAGTGGTCTCTGCAGCAAGGGTACTGGCCAGGATTTGACACTTACTCCATCTAACCCAAGCTTCCGACGCCTGGGGGCAATTGCACGGGAATTGCCCTCCTTCCCTCCCCCCATCCCCCAGGGCCCAGGACTCACATGGGCTTGGTGAAGAGTCCTGACACCTTCTTACAGCTCTTATTGTCTCCCCCGCACACCCCACATTTGTCGAACTTCTTCTTGGAGCCCAGGTTCCCGTCGCAGCCAGCCTTGATGCACTTGCCTTGGACGCAGACCGAGGTGGAGTCAGGGGTACACAGTGTGCCGTCCACCACCTGCAGTGGCCCAGGAAGGGGAGAAGAGGAGCGGGGGCAACTCTGCCTGATGCTCCCCCAGACCTTGCCCCTGCCCTGGTCCCCTGCCCAGGCTCACCCACCTTCGGTGCCAGCACGTAGAAGTAACCGGTGCCGTTGGCTCGGCAGATGAGCTTGCACTTGTCCCGTGGGGAGACGCCCGAGTACTTGGGCACCCAGGCCACGGCCAGGGTGAGCCGGTTGGTGCTGTGGTTGTAGCCGTTGAAGGCCTGGCACTGCTCCTCCCGGAAGCTCTTGCCAGAGGCTGGGGAGGGGGAAGCACATGCAGGAAGCTAAAGGGAGGGGCGAAGGAGAGACGCCCCTCAGGGGCGCTCAGCCTCCCCCGGCTCTAAACAGCTTCTCCTCACCCGCCGCCGAGTGGTCCTCATCACTGAAGCCACCCCACCTCAAAGGCCCAAGGCAGGCGGGGACCAAAGGATGCAGGATACAGATGGTAACTCATCCCGCAGGCAATGTGCCACCTCTCCCAGTGGTCTGCCCTTAAATTCCCTCTAACCGGAATCCTAAATAGAACCCCCCAGCAGTCTATTGAAACTGCTTTCAGAACGTTCTTAAATGCATAAAATACATAGATAGATTACAAAGAATACCAATTACATTTATATACAACTATCAATATATTTTGAAACGTATTTGTGATCTATGTGCTTCCTTGTTAACCTATTAAATAGCAAGATCCAACAATGAGTCTAAAACCCACTGTAATCGTGAGGTAGTGATGAGCACAAAGGCCATTTGAAGGAAAATCTGCAACAACTGAAAATATGCAACATATGAAAATGCCTGTGATTTCTAGTGGCAGAGCCACACGTACTGTGACTAGCATTGTAGTTTGTTGCCTAATTAAGAGAAATACTAAATTTTGGGTGGAAAGGTCAGTACAAACTACTAAATTTCTACCTGAAGGAAATACTAAATTTTAGATTAAAAGGTTAGTAAATATAGAGATGTCATTTTCCTCCCACCCAAGTTCATGAGGCTTGGATAAAGAATTCCTGCTTGGACTTCCCTGGTGGCTCAGTGGTTAAGAATCCACCTGCCAATGCAGGGGACACAGGTTCAAGCCCTGGTCCGGGAAGATCCCACATGCCGCGGAGCAGCTAAGCCCGTGCGCCACAACTACTGAGCCTGCACTCTAGAGCCCGCGAGCCACAACTACTGAGCCTGCGTGCCACAACTACTGAAGCCCGTGGGCCTAGAGTCTGCAGCAAGAGAAGCCACTGCAGTGAGAAGCCCGCACACTGGAACAAAGAGCAGCCCCCATTCGATGCAACTAGAGAAAGCCCGTGCACAGCAATGAAGACCCAACGCAGCCAGAAAGAAAAAAAGAGGGAGGGAGGGAGGGAGGGAGGGAGGAAAGAAAGAATTCCTGCTTGTATACAAGTAAGAATGGTGTCTGAGTTTGAAACTGGGCTGTACCTATTCCAATCTCATTAAAAATAGCAAGAAACTGAGAATGTGGAAAAGATGTAATTTACTTTTATCCCAGCAAATTACAGACAGCTGATCGTGGTCTATAGGAAAGTCAAACAAGGGATATGTAACAGTTCCTTTTTTTTCTAAACTATATTACTTCCATTCTGCTATTGTTATTGCAAAGGATTATTCTCAGAAAACAAATTAAAAGCTAACCTATTTAAAAAAAAAAAAAAAAAGAACTTCTGCTTATGAAGATGGGCTTGTCTGTGCTTAACTAAGAGGGTTTTAGTGTCCTGACCCCTTGGGTCATCTAGACTCCCAGCCTCAGCATCAGAGGAAAACAGCCCTGGCAAAGGTGGCGAGGCCAAGAAATGATCCCAAGGATTCTGCACATCTGCACGTCCGGACTGTGCCCTGGGAGTGAGAATCTCGACTGCAGGAGCTCTGTGGCCTCCGGCCCACCGCCCAGCCCGGCCGCGGCCGCCCCCGCTCACCTGAGCTGGGGCAGGACTCCAGGCTGCAGGAGCGGTATTTCACCCTCACTCCCTCGCAGTACTTGCCGCCGTTGGCGGGGGCGGGGCTACTGCACTGCCTCCGCGCCAGCTGCACGCCCCCGCCGCAGGTGCGCGAGCAGGGCCCGTAGGGCTCCCACTTGGCCCAGGAGCCGTCCACCTGTGAGGAAGGGTCTGTTAGGTCCCTGCGGGGTCGGGGCACCGCACCCACACGCTGAGCCTGCACGGGAGCCCCTCGGGGACAGCCTCCACCGTGCCATCCCACCCGAACGAAACCCACTTTGTGCCACGAGGGAGAGAATGAGCAGCAAATGATCCTGTGCCTGGGACGCACACGACACTTCAGCCCGTTGATTAGCGAGTGCCCACTGCTCCCAGTTACACACGAGGCCGCGCGCAGGACAGGGGCCTGGCTGCGGAGTCAGGCAGGCAAGTTCCACCCGGGCCTCTGCCCTCGCCACGTGGGTGGTCTTGAGCAAGCAGAGAAACTTCCTTAAGTTTCAGGTGCTTCGTGTGCAAAAATGGGGCCAGCACATCGACCTCGGGTGTGAGGTCAGATGGAAGATTTAAATGATGCAGCGTGTGTGAAATTTCCTAGCTCCGCGCTTACCACCGCGAGGGAGCTCAGGGTTTCTCTTTCTGTGCCGTTAGTGTCCTTACAAAAGTCTCTGAGTCTAAAGGGTGGCCAGTAAACCGTGTCGCCATAGATATCTGAATATTTTTATTTGTAAGATTTCCATAATTCAGACTTTTCACCAAGCCAGACTGGTCTTCACCTCAATCCGGGGTTAAATTTGAGAAAGTTTCACTACAAGCAGATGTAATGTTTGTGCTGAGAGGAGATAAAGATAGGAGACTATTGAGCAATCCTGAAACTCTGTTTGGCTTTGGGGTGAATTATGCAGTGTTGTTTTACTTTTCAAGAGGGTGGAGAAGGGAGAGAAAATTTATAGTCTTCATTATGTTTTTCTTAGCCAGTTCTCAGCCCTGAATACACACGAGTTGGGCAACAGGGCCCAGGTGTACGAGGCTGGTGGAGAGGCTGTCACAGGTCACCGAAAGCTGCAAACCTGCTCGGAGCCAGTCCGGAACCGGCTGCAGGTAAGACAGATACCTTAACTTAGGTAGATGCTCAGAGTTTCATCCTGAGGAAGGACACTTTCCCTGAACCCTGCTTTCTCCTCAAACCATAGCCCACCTCATTCATGCCTTCCCTTCCCCAGAGGCAGCCGCACCTGCTCTACCTGCTCCCTCCTCCGTGCCTTGCAGTACGGGCTCTGTCCCCATCGCACCACGGGAGCTGCTCTCTCAAAGGTCAGCAGTGTCCCCTCTCAAAGGTCAGCAGTGACCCCCCTAAAGAATGAAAGAGTCCGTGCCCAGGCCCGTGGTCCCCAATCTTCAATATTTAACTTTGCTCCTGTGGCTTCTGAGACGATGCTATGTTTTTTTTTTACCTGGCATCACTTCTTCCTACCCATTCCTACGGGAAACACTCCTGCCATGTGCCATTCAGTCACTCATTTGCCAAACATTTGTTGAATTCCTACCACAAGCCTGGCACCATGTGCAGCAAACCCCTGCCTTTGAAGCAACTGCATCCCAGCGGGGAAGACAGACCATAAAAATAAGCCTGTGCACATAGTGTCAGGTGGGGTTAAAGCAGGTGCTGGGAGCGGGAGATGGGGAGGGCCCTGGAGAGGTGGGCTGCCCTGTGTTACAGGGGGGCATGGAGGCCTCACCGCTGAGGCGACATTTGTACAGAGGCCTGAAGGAAGTATGGGAGTGAAGCACGTCGATATTAGGGAGAGAGCGATCCAGTGCAAAGGCCCCGAGGAGGGAGCGGGACGGGCAGGGGCTGAACACAGAGACGGGGCTCACTGGGTCTGAGCGAGGAGTGAAAGCCCTGAAGGGTCCGTGCAGAGACGTGGCAGGACCTGGCTTGCATTTCAAAGGATCCCTCTGGCTGCTCTGGAGGAAACCGTGTGTAAGGAGTAAGGTCAGAAGCAGGGGGACCGGTTAGGGAGCAGGGGTGATAATCCACGGGGCAGGGGGCGGTGGCGGGGAGGGGGTGACAGCAGAGGAGATGGTGAGAAATGGTTAGGCTCTGCATCGATTTCGAAGACAGTCCACAGGGATTGCTGGACATGAGTCTGGGGCAAAGGGGCGTTGGCCTGAGCACCTGGAAGACGCCAGAGCAGGTTCGGGGTGGTGACGAGGAGCTGCCTTTTACAGATGTCGTATTTAGGACAGTCATCAGTTATCCAGATGGGGAGATGGAGATCCAGGGAGACAGGCAGTGTCCAGGAGAGAGGTCTGGGCAGCAAACTTGGGAGTCTTCAACATGTAAATGTAAATGGTGTCTACAGCCAGCGATCTAGATGAACCACCTCAGAGGGTGGCGTGGATCTTGACGGGGGCGAGGACCGAGCTCTGCAGCACCCACCCCAACGCTGGGAAACAGGAGTGTGGGGAAGGGGCAGCCGGGGGGGAGGAGGGAAACCGAGGCGGGTGAGGCTGTGTCCTCAGGGCAGAGAGCCATGGCCGGGTCAAATGCTGCTCACAGGTCAGGCAAGAATCACCGACCAGCAACGTGCAGGTCGTTGGTGACCTTAAGAAGAGTTATTTCAGAGAAACAGGAGGACTGAAAGCCTGTTTGGAATGGGCTCCAGAGAAAAGTGGCAAGACAGGCATTGGTGAGAGCCGGTTCATACAACTCTTTCAAGGAACTTTGCTGTAAAAGGGAGTCAAGGAGAGAGACTGTGATACATGAGAACAGGAGGGATCGTGAGAAGTTTAGTTTGAGGTGGAAGAAACTACAGCGTGCATCCTGTTAGGAACGATCCGACTCAACAGGGGACAATCCGATGCTGCAGGAGAGAGAGCGGAGATTGACAGGGTGCTTTCCTTGAAGAGACGGGAGAGGAGAGCATCGGAGCGCAAAGCACAAAGCCTGGCCTCAGGTGAGCGTGTGGGCAGCTCGTCCGCTGTGCAGGAGGAAAGGCAGCGCCATGGGCGCAGAGGCAGGTCCGGCAGTGGATGCGGTGCTGGGAGCTGGTGGCAGTTCACGTCTGATAACTTAAATGCTTCGTTTTTCTTAGGGAAAGAGGAAGAAAGGTCACTGGCAAAAGTGAAAAATGAGGAGGAAAGAGCTGGTCATGGAAGAGAGAAGTGAAGGTGTGAAGTAACAGCTTAGGTGGTTGGGAGAGAACTCAGGAAAGAAAACGTGATGTGACCCCTGAGCAGCAGGACAGGCCCACCGCAGCGTCCAGGTCATTGATTTAAGCTGAGGCCGGCGAGCAGGGCTGCGTGTGCTTCTCCGGCCGTGTTCACCTACGCTGGCACCACTGAGAAGGTGAGGGAGTCGGATGCCACCAGCGTGGTGGCTTAGCCCAGTGAGTACGATGAATGGGGACGGGGGCAGAGGAGTGTACGTGAAGCAGTGCTTCCAACAATGGACCACCGTGTCTCAGCTCAATAAGAGGCTGGTGAGGGCCTGAGAAGCCTGAGGGACGATGGAAAGATGTCGGATCAAGGGACTGTAGGTCAGATGGGATTGAAGAATTGCTGGAGTCCCAAAACTGGAGGGAGTGAGCTGGGAAAATAGGGCTTCAGTGGACAGAGTGGGACCCCTGAAATGAGATCTCTGGGGTGATTAATAGGACAAGCTTTGTGCTTTGACCTTGGCTGATGAAGGCAGTGTCCTCCCTAAAGGGCCAGGGTGGAGGAGGGACAGTTCGCTCAGAAAGAAGGTTGAGGATAGAGTGGATTTGGCCCTGATGGATTGAGAGGTCCAGAGAGCTTCTCCCATCACATTTCCTGTATCCAGTATCCCCCTGACCTATCTCTTTATCCTCCGACTCATCTTCCCAAGAGGAGGAACTGGCAGTGACTGGCCTGTCCTCAGGACCTTCCAGCCTCAAGGCATCAGGCTGGTGGTCAAGGCAACTAGGGGCTAGTAGCAAACCACCCTCCCAAAGATGCCTCCAATGGAGTGCTCATCCACGCAAGCCTCCAGCTCAGCCCACCTCCCAGACTCTGCTCCAGCTCTGCCTGTTGAGACCCTACTCATCCCTCGAGGCTCTCTTCATATCCAACCTCCTCATCAAGGCTTTTTCAGGCCCTTCTAATCATCATTAATCTCTCATCCCTGTTCTCCACGACACGTTCTCGCACTCTGTCTCAACACACAGCACACACCCCTCTGCGTCTTGGATTACAGTTACATTTCTAGCTTCCCCACTAGACTGTGAGCCCTCTCTGACATGGCCCATGTTTCATTCGTTTTTCTGACCACCACAGTACTTTACCCAGATCCCTGAATAGAGTGGGTTGTTGCCTAATGAATGAATGAAGCTTTAATTAAACGTATATTCCCAGAACACAGAAGATTCTACATGATTCTGTACCATGCCCATCTCAGGGCAATGGATAAAGTGCTTGGTGAATGCTTTTTTATTATTGATCCATGGCCTCTGAGTACATAAAACCCCAAGGCAAGCCCTCCCGTGGCCAAGGCAGGGGCAGGAGAGGGCTTGACAATCCCCGCCAGGATCAAGGGAGAAGATGGGCCTCTTTCTCATTCCTTTTGGTGGAAAAGCGCAAATCCCTTTGCTATCTCAACCCAAGATCTGGAGAAAATAAAGTTTTTATTATATTCAGAGAATATGTGGATTCTGAATTTGTTCCGGTTTGGGTGCTATTCCTATTTATCGGGAAAAAATAACTTTTGTTCTTTTATGTTTCAACTTCAAAAACGACCAGTCACAACAGAAACTGAAGCTTGGTTCGGGATGTAACAAATAGGGTTCTGAGCCCGGCTCATCTTGAGCCCACGGCTCCCCGGCCATGAAACACCCGCTGAGAGCAGAAAGGAAGGAGCGGGCAGTGAGCCAATCCGAGCTCCAGGTGTTGGGCTCCAGGTGTTGGGCTCCAGAGCGCCTCCCAGGGTGCAGCTCAGGGCCGGGCCCGCTGCCCCTGGGAAAGCACCCCACCTGCCTACGGCCTCACCAGTTTCTCTGACCGGCCTCATCTTTTCTCTCCGGTTTTGCAGTCAAGAAGGGGCCAGGACCGCAGCCAGGGCAATCGAGGCACAGAGCAGCAGTGAGATACAGTTACGGCCACACAGCAGTGTGTGCCGGGGCTGGTCCCCAGGACAGGGCCCCAGAGTCCACCCCCCGCCCCCCAGCCCACTCACCCTGTGCTTGCTGAGGCTGCGTCTCTCCACACAGGCCCCCTTGAGGCAGAAGCTGCCGTCCCCGCAGCTGGTGCCGTCGGCCCAGGGGAAGTGGCGGGTCTGGCACAGCGTCTGGCCCTGGGCCTTGCCCGTGCACCACAGCTTGCTGCAGCGCTGCATGTAGGGGCAGGGCTTGGCGCCCAGGCCGAAGGCCAGCTCGCACTGCTGGCTCAGGGGGTAGCTGGCGCCCGGCAGGTCCTCGGGCAGGGACACGGGCTTGCTGGGCTCGTCCAGAAGGCAGTCACCTGCAGGGGGCCGAGGGCGCTCATCAGGGGTGAGCCAGAAAGGTGGCCGTGGCCAGCGCAGGGTCTCGACGGGAGCAGGGATGAAGCCAGGGGGACGGAATGGGCTCCGTCAGACGCTGTGGGCCACGGGGCACAGACGGGACGGGGCCGAGCCCGCCTCCCCGGGGCCCCGCTTACCGTGCCCGCTGTCCAGGAAGTCGGTGACGATGGCGGCGCTGCAGGCCGACCAGGGGTTGGCGCGGTCGATCTGGATGAGCGTCGGGGACATCATGTGGTTGCCCCGGAGCTTCCCGGACACCTCCTCGCACACCTTCACGTTGTCGTGGGGCATGTTGAACACGTGGCCTGCGGGGGAGGCGAGAGGCCTCAGAGGGCGGCACGCGGGCGAGTGTGGAGCAGCCCGAGGGGCGGGTGGGGGGCGGGAGCTAGAGGACCTGTGTCTACAGCTTTCAGGCGGGTCACTTCTGCCTAACGGTAGATTGCTTTGCAAGTGTCCTCAAGATCATGTTCCTGGGGACTTCCCTGGCGGCGCAGTGGATAAGACTCCACGCTCCCAATGCAGGGGGCGCAGGTTCAATCCCTGGTCAGGGAACTAAGATCCCACGTGCGTGCCGCACCTAAGGAGCCTGCGTGCTACAACTAAGGAGCCCACGAGCCACGACTAAGGAAGCCATCTGCCACAACGAAGGCCCGGCACAACCAAATAAATAAATATTTTTTTAAAAAAATCATGTTGGGGTTTTATTGCTGTTATATTAAAAAAACAGAGAGAGAGAGAGCATGATCTCACAGGTCCCGCCCTGCCCATCGGCTGTGGGCTCAGTGAAGACAGCAGGGTAGGGAACCTACTCTCCCCTTGGCCCCTAGTTGATGAGACACTCTGACCGCTGACCGACACAGGGGCACCGGCAACCTGGGCTGGGGCGATCGGGAAAGTGAGCCATCGTCAAGGCTGACTCTGACCCTAAGGAAGGAGCCCAAGGGAGCACAGATAGACGTCTACCCCTGCCCAGAACACCCCGTGCAAACCCAGAAGGGCACTCCCTCCTCCCTCCCCCACGAGCCCCCCGCCTCACCCAGCTCGTGGGCGGTGGTGAAGGCTGAGGGAAGCCCGTCGTCCTCGATCACAGAACAGCTTCTCTTGGGGTCGCACATGGTGCCCACGTCGGCCATGCCCAGCGTGTCACAGGTGGTGGCCCCGCACAGGTCCTGCCCAGGTGGGGGAGAAGCAGAAGCCGGCCAGAAGTTAGAGACGTGACAGAAGGACCAGATGGGAAGGAGGGGCACTCGCCCCGCTCCGGGCCCCAGCAGGCCCGGCACTTCCCAGCCAGGCCCTTTGCCCAGGGGGCTGCAGGGCTGTCATTCATGGAATGCACGCAGGGAAAAAGCCTCAGGAGGGAAGCTCGGCGGCTCGCTGAGAAGATGCGACCCAAATCCTACCCGGGGAGGCCCTGGGAGGAAATTAGGAGGTACAGGATTACACTGAAAGGACCGTTGCTTTCTATAGACACAGCTTTCCAGCCCCGAAAACGGCGACACCCCAGCCGGGTGAGGTTCCGGTCATGGCTCACTGGGCAGGAGGGGGTGGAAGGCCGGCACCACCCCAGCCAGGGTCGACTCTGGGAGCCTCGATCCTTGATGAGGGACTGCCTTTGGACCACCATGAATTAAGCTCAGATTCTCAGCCAAAGGGTCACTGGCCAAGGGCCCGCCCTGCCCAAGGCCCGGCTTCCACGGGCTGGGAGTAGGCACAGCGAGGCAGAGATGAGCCCGGATACAGACCCAGGTCCACTGGCCACAGAGGCTTGGGGGACCACAGGCTCCACGGCCGCTCCGAAGAAGACACATTACATGAGTCGTGACCTAAGCAGGAAGGTCCCTCTTTTTGCACTGAAACAGCCTGCAGCGGGGCCAGAGCCTCTGGCAGCCCGGACGGAATACACTTCACGGATGTGGAAGGGTCTCCTGGGGGCACATCTCGCAGGACTCAGGAGCATTATGGGCCAGCAACGCATCTAGGTGCCTTCGGAGCCCGGAGTTGGAAATAGGATGAGACACCTGTACACATTCTGCTCCTCCTGAGAAGACACTTTGAACGGGTGACACTGGTACTCTCTACATCACATCCCTGCCTTTAACGTGGAGGGCATTTGACAGTTTACACGAAGTTGACGTGCAGCATCTCGTGCAATCCCCACCACAGGCTGAGGAGGCGGAGGTAGTATTACACCCATTTGGCGACGGTGGAGACCGCGACTCATGATCACAGCTAATCACGGTGGTGACTGAGTAAATGCTGACACCGGGCCTGCACCTGACACACATAGTGCTAGTTAATCCTCCAGCATCCCCTAGAGTCATGACTGCCACCGTCACCCTCCACAGACACCTCTTCAGAGTCCCCTGAAGCTCAGAGAAGCTCAAGTCCCAGTCAGGGTCTGAGGGCTGGACACTCACTCTCTGTCCGCTTCATCGCAGCTGTTCACCCAGCGTCTCCTGAGTCCACGCACTGCGGGTGATTCCCCCGGGAGCCCAGGGGCTCACACAACAGGCACGGAGAGCTGTCCTCAGCTGTGTGTCTCCCTAGGGGTGTGTGTGTGCCTGTGTGTGTATGTGTGTGTGCACGTGTGCTGACATGGGGAAAAGGTGGGCAGCCAGGGCGCGTAAGGGGAGCCAGGGCACACAGGAGGAAACGTGGTCACAGCACAGAAAACCAGCAGAATGTAATCCCAAGCGCTCAGAGGTTTACCGCCTGAGCGGTCAGACTTGGCTTCTCACGGTCAGGTGATAGTCACACCTCCGCAGGAGTTCACGGGGATTCTGGCCAGAGAGCTTCCAGGGCGATCAGACTGAACCCAAGGGCACCCGAGTCTCTGGCGGGTAAAAGGCTGTCCCGCACTTGCTCACGGCTCCTCTGTCCCTTCTGGGAGGCCCCGGGGGGACCTCGAATTCTGGCCTCTTCCAAGTCCCCTTCCCTCTCCAAAGGCTCACTCCCCAGAAAGTTCTCCCTACGCCAGAGTTCTGAAACCCAGAAAACACCTGCTGTCAGGACGCATGGGGGCTGGCGCGGGGGAGGCTCACCTGGCCAGTGGTTGAGGGAGCGTGGCCGCAGAGGAGCTGGCTGGGTCGGTGGAGCGGCCCGGGAGCGGAGGACGGAAGGGAGGCAGGGAGGCTCGTGCAAGGGCAGAGGGAGGGGGGCACGAGAGCACAGGAGCCCACAAAGGTGGTCGCCCTGAAAGTTCTAGCCTGGCGGTCACAGCCGTAGGGAGAGCCTGCAGGACGAGCGTGTCACACTGTCCCCGGGCCACCATGTGCACCCAGCACTGGCCTTGTGTACGAGAGGGCACGGCAACAAGCACCAGGAAGCCCAGAGTCTGGTCCTGGCCCATCACGCTGCAGGTGTGTCCCTTCGGGCAAGTCACTCCTATCCCCTCGTTCTCCTCCTCTGCGGAAGGGCCAGTTCCCAACTAAAACCCAGACGGTCCCAGCACCTGAAGCCTCTGCTTCTTCCCGACCCCAGGGTGCTCAGCCCCCCACCCCTGGCCTCTGGGTTATAAAAGGAACACCCAGAACGGTCTGCTTGTAGAATGGGAAGAACCCTAAAGCTGATCTGGTCTGCTGACCCATGCTATGTAGTTGACAAAACTGAGTCACAGAAACGTGAAGTCACCCACATGGAGATTCAGAGGCCCATCCCCTGCCCTGCTCAGCGGAAAAGGCTAGAGCAGAGTGAGAGCTCAGGCCGGAGGCCCGCGGCCGCGGGGCAGCCTGCCTCTGTGGTCAGCAGGTCCTTAAAGCCAAAAGCCGCCTTCCTCTGGGGGAGTGTGGATTCTCTCTGAAGCAGACATGCAGCTGCAGGCCCTTCCTGGCCAGGAGCAACCTGTTCTTTCCATCAAGAAATCCCAGTTTCCCTGGATCAAACAAGAGGAACAAGGCAAGAGCCGGCAAACTTCCCGCGGGTCGGATGCAGCTGAGAGCAGCCGTCCCGCAGTACCCAGCCCATCGCTGTGGGAAGACCAGCTGCGTGGGGTCAGAGGTGCTGCCTGGCCCTCTGCCTGGCCCTTTGCCCCGAGTCAGGACTCAGATGGAGGAGCCTCGCTGGGCCTCCACGCTTTGAACTCCCACAGGTGGCTGTGCAGGGTCCCAGGGTGCCTCGTTCGTGGCCCTGTGTGTCTCCACCCTTCTGGAACGAACTCAGATGCACTCAAGCTGCCTTAACCTCTTCAGCTCAGGCACTTGTCTCCAGAAACTGAAACGGTTCTGGTTCCTTCCACCTGGAGGGCGTAGGCACCGCCCAGCCCAGCCCCTCACTATTTCTGGTGATTTGCCATTTCTTCTTGTAGCTGCAACTGCCTTTCCAAATGACCCAAGAATCATCCTGGCCAAGAACTTAATCCTCCTGGATTATTCTTTTCTAACTGTCTCTTTTTATAAAAATAATTTAGGACTAGAGCCGCATTTTGGAAACAAATCAATAAATAAGGATAACACCTCGCAGCGGCCTATCCCACGTTTACCAAGATTGTGTGCTACACACGCACCACACCTCCCCGGCAGCTGCCTTCCTTACGGCCTTCCTTCCACCTCCTCTCACTTCCCCCGCCATCTGCTGAGATGCTCGCGTGTTCAACGGTAGGAAGAGAGGGAGACCCACAAAACTCAAGCACATTCGTTTTTTTAATGTGGCAGAAGATACACGTTCTAATGGAGCCAGCTCCCTGCTCACACTGAACTCCTACGCGTGCGAGCCAGCACTCATGTTCACGGCCACGCCACAGCTTCCAAGAATTCTACTCACAGAACTTCAGAGCCGCCCTCTCATTCTGCAGACGAGGAAACTGAGGCTCCGTGAGCCAAGATCACTCCCCCAAGGCCATGCCGCTATGACGTAAAGAATGGGGTCGGCATCCGTGCCTTTTGACACCAGGCCAGCAGTGGCCTTTGGTCTGGATGGCACCACACGAGTTAGGGTATCCTAATCACTGGTGAAACCACCCTGCACTTGTATTAACACTGCCCCACAGCCTGTTACCCAGCTGAATCTCTCAGGCGTCACTGGATTTCTTCATCCAACTCAGAATCCACTTCTGTTTGTAATCTCCAAGGATGGGAGGGCGTGGCTTTGCTAGAAGAAAAAAATCTAGCAGTTCAGTGCCTGGGCAGTGTGACTCAGGACGCCTGGAAGAAGAGGCAGCTTCTATCAGCAGATTCTGTTCCACTGGGATATAAACACCTCAAGATATACAGAGTGGTATCCCAGCAAGAGATGGACGAAACCAAACAAGAATTACATCATTGAGGAAGCAGAGCAACCTCACTGCAGGAAGACCAAACAACTTTCTCCAGAAGCCGTCACTTCAAGGAAGGGTGTGTACCACGTCCAACAGTAGCTGGCCTTCATGCACAGACGCTATTCTGAGCGCTTCACCTGCTCGCTTACAGAATCCTCACAGCAGCTTTATGAAGGAGATGCCATTACCAGGCCCCGTTCTACAGATGAGACCCGGAGAAGATGTGTAACCAGCCCAGGGTCAAACAGCAAACCCAGGTTAGACTAGGAGGGAGGGGCCGAGGGAGGGCTGAACCCAGGCAGTGCATCAGCAGAGCTGGGCCCTCCCCACCCTTGCATGCTACTTCCAGGGCACGTGCTCCCAAAGAACGAAGGGGCTGGGGGGTCTCAAGAGGGCAAGGTCATCCATTCCGGACCCCCTGCCCCCAGAGCGCAGGCTGGTCACGGATGGGGAGAGGCCGGAGAGGCCCGGGGGGAGGGGAAGGCAGGATTAAAGGCCACGAGTGCTCTGGGTACGGGGTCTGCGCCAGACTCCCAGCCCCACACCTGCACAGACACACTGACCCCAGCCCTGCCGTGCACCGTCTGCCGGCTCCTCCTGGGCAAAGCCTGATGGTAAAGAGCCAAGATGAAATGCCAAAGAACCCGAGGCTCCCTCTCCCAACCCTGCAGCCTCAAAAGTTGGATGAACAGTCCCCAGGAAGGGAGGTGAAACTACCTGAGCACTCAGAGCTCTGTGGTCCTTTCACTGCATCAGCACCTCCCTCCTGCGAACACACTGAACAACGGCGACACACATGGGCCCATCGGAGGCGCTACGAAGATGTAGAGAGGTCCTGCCCGGAAGATCAGTGGGACTGGCAACTGTGGAGCCCAGAGTTTCCACACAAATAGGAAGTGGTGGGCATACCTGCAGGGGGATGGGGCAGAATGCTTTGAAGCAGGGCCGTCTCAAACCTAAGCTCTGGCCAGGGACCCATCGGTGATGACGGGACAACAGCAAACATACTGAGCGAGACTAAGGCAGCGATGGTATCAGCAGCACCAGTTCTGGAACACTCGGTAGCTCGTCCCCTCACGAGCCCTGCCATTCAGGTACCCTCGTCATCTTCATTATCCTTGTTTCACAGATGAGGGGAGAGTAGTTCAAACAGCTGATTCGCTCACTGTCGTTGCTAAAAGTGCAAGTGCCAGGATCCCAACTCAGCTCTGCCCGACTCCACGCCTGTGTTCTTTCCACTGCGCCCTGCGACCCGGGCAAGGTGTCACAGCAAGGTGAGCGTGAGGGCCCCATGTGATGCCAACAGCTACAGAGATGTTGAAAGGCAGGGGAAGGGCAGGACCTACCGAGGAACCAACCTCGCTGGCCCTCCTGACTAATCAGCGTTTAAAAAAAGAAAGAAAAGATTACAGGGCACATTCCTCCCTCCAAACTTCCTCCCCACCCTCCCCCATCACTCCCGGCTTGCTTATTTGCTGTAAGTAAGATACGAGGCAGAAGAACTATCACCCTACAGGCCAGGGAGAATCATCTCTCCTCCTCCTGCCTCCCAGAAGGAGTGGGGTTGAGTTTCCATTTAGTGATAAAGATTTACAAACTATTAAGTGCCAAATCTACAGCTGTCTCTCTCTCTCTGCTAACATCTTCCTCCAAGACCCGACTTCAAAAAAGCTTCTCACAAAAGACAAAAACTCTAATTCGAAAAGATACATGCGCCCCAATGTTATAGCAACACTATTTACAATAGCCAAGACCTGGAAGCAACCTAAATGTCTATCGACAGATGAATGGATAAAGAAGATGTGGTATATTTATACAATGGTATATTACTCAGCCATAAAAAAGAATGAAATCATACCATTGGCAGCAACATGAATGGATCTAGAGATTATCCTACTAAGTGAAGTAAGCCAGAGACAGAGAAAGACAAATATCATATGATATCACTTATATGTGGAATGTAACAGAATGATACAAATGAACTTATTTACGAAAACAGAAATAGACCTCACAGACATAGAAAACAAACTTACAGTTACCAAAGGGGGAAGGGGTTGGGGGAGGGATAAATTAGGAGTTTGGAATTAACATATATACACTTACATATGTTTTTTATATATATATAAACATATAACACATATGTACATATATAAAATAAACAACAAGGTCCTACTATATAGCATAGGGAACGATACTCAATATTTTGTAATAACCTATGAGGGAAAATTATCTGAACAAGAATATATATATATATATATACATACATGAATCACTTTGCTGTACACCTGAAACTAATACAACATGGTAAATCAAAAAAAATGAAAAGATCCTGGCGACTTCCCTGGTGGCGCAGTGGTTAAGATTCCATGCTCCCAATGCAGGGGGCCCGGGTTTGATCTCTGGTCAGGGAACTAGATCCCACATGTATGGTGCAACTAAGAGTTCACATGCCACAACTAAGGAGCCCACGAGCTGCAACTAAGGAGGTTGCCTGCCACAACTAAGACTCAATGCCACCAAATACATAAATATTTTTTTAAAAAATTAAAAGATCCTGACAAAATTATGATTCTTTTTATTGTGTTGGGAGATGTGTGTAAAATCCATATTATTATTTTATCATTAGCATTTCTTTTGTCAGAACACTAAATTTCACTGCCATGCTGCAACTAGTTGATTATGGAAAGAACTGGCCTCTGTTTCAAATGAGGGTCCAGAACGCTGACCCTTTCTGCACAGTGTAGGATACATATACATCCCCACAAAACCCAAGGCCAGAGCGGGAAGACAAGCGCCAGCCTTGGGACGTGAGAGGAGGAAAGGTGAGAGCATGAGTGAGGAGAGGAAGAGAAGAGAACGATGACAGAGAGCCTGCCTCGATGACCCCACAAGAGGAAGAAGACAGCGCGGAAGAAATCGGGGCGAGAAGGGGACGAGGCAGCAGCAAGCACGGTACTCAGCGCGACAGGAAGAACAAGTAAATGAAGGAATAAGCAGGCAAACAAAAACCCACAAACTATGAATCCTAAAAAACAGCCAGTCCCATGGAGGAAATGTCACAAATAGCCAACCAGAAGGTGGCCTGAAGGAAGGGCCTCCTGCAAGGTAGAAAACAAGCTTCCTGTCCCATCACCACCACCTCCTTCCTTCTTGCCTTTCCTTCGGTCCAGCATCTGTCTGTCCCTTGTCCTCAGCTTCCAGACTCCGGTGTTAAAGAGAATGACCCCCCTCTGGGCTTCCAGAAGACAGGGTCCGAGCCTTCGCCAGGGCACATACACCGCATTGTAATGGGTTGTTTCCTTGTCAGGGGTCCCTGACACACAGTGAATTCCTGGCGGCCAGAGGCCACATCTTAGGAGTATCTGTAGCTCCACAGCCCAGGATAGTACCAGAAATAATAGATGCTCAATAAGTGTTACGAGAATGTATGGATAAGTGAATGGAAGTCAGCGGACCACAAAGTTGCCCAAACAGCAGAGGCGCTAGACCTAAAGAGAGAGAAGACCCGGAGAAGTGCGGTCCCACTGGACCACTGCCCAGCACAACAGAAGCCATAGAAACTCCTCCTCTCAGAAATAAATGTCCACACAGAACGGCTGGCTCTCATTCTCCACAGATCCTGGTTCCAGCCCTATGTGACCTCACCCTGCTGTTATGAGCTGGAGGCTGATCGCTTTGCAGAATCCAGCGTGCACTCTTCCTATGGGAATGGACTTATTCCGAATCTTTAAGGAAACTCCTCCAGTTGTCAAAATCCTTGCTGTAGGATCCACTGTTTTCCCTTTGTGGACAGTGAAGGATCCTCCCTGGGTCTCATCTTCCCAGTGTTTTGATTTCAATACCTCACATCCCTCCATCCTCCTGCCAAGGGGACAGCAGGTTCCCCACAGCCTGGCCCGGGCTTGTTTCCACCGCTGCAGCTCTGAGGCGTCGGAGGGGAACTCCACGCCTGCCAGGCCTACCCTCCTCCTGCTCCCTGCCGGGCACCCCGGCACCGGGAGCTCCCTGGAGCTGCTCTCACCTCTTCCTCACAGGAGGAGGTACCATCTGGCCAAGCCCAACCCCTTCCTAACTGCTTCCTCCCCGTGAGAAACACAACCGGAGTGCAATCAGAAAGAGGCAATCGCCATTTTTCCAATTTCTCTGGGGCAACCAAGAGATAGGTGACTCTAAAGGGACTCCCCTGGAGGTCCAGTGGTTAAGACTCCACACTCCCAATGCAGGCGGCCCGGGTTCGATCCCTGGTCAGGGAACTAGATCCTGCATGCCACAACTAAGAGTCCACATGCCGCAAGTAAAGATCCCGGACACGGCCACGAAGATTCCATGTGCCGCAACTAAGACCCGGCGCAGCCAAATAAATACATAAATGTTAAAAACAACAACAACAACAACACAAAAAACGGTGTCCGTCAGCTCAAGGTCCTTTAGAGACAAAAGGTAATTTACAAAATAAGCACCTTTCTAAAAAAAGTCTTATCCAAACAAATTATATATATTCTTTTCAAATTTTAGTTTGAAAAAGCATTGATTACACCACTATTCCAATAAATAGGGTTTAAGCAGAGAAGCTCACACGTCTGATTTAAAGGATTCCTCCCCACCCTTACAGAGTAAGACAAAAGTCCCTCTTGCGTTGGAGCAGAGGAGGCTCCAGGTTCCTGGAGACCACGTCGGCCTCCGTCTAGAAAGAGCAGCTGCGCGCTGGTGTTCTCATCTCATACTGTACCTTCCCCGGGGAGCTCAGGAATGAGCCGTTCCTAAGGCTCTGAGAATGCAGCAGGCCCTGAGGTCTGTACTGGCAGGGAGGTGGAGGAGAGACGTTTGCTCTGAAGCATGAAGCACATACCGGCATAATGGGCCTGCCGACACAGCCTCCCCACTCTCTGGCTTTGCCCTCTCCACGCCTAAGGGAAAGACAGCTTCTAAGAGTCACACCGTGCACATCCCTGCTTCCGACCCAAGTGGCCACACATCTTGTACCCATTATGCATGGTCAACGTAGCCCCCTAGGGGAGGTCTGGCACACACTGCTGACAAACAGAAGCTGTCACGCTGTTTGATTGCTTCTTCTTCAAAAGGCGGATCCTTCTGACGGCATGGCCCATATCCCCAGCAGGAGTGCTCTTCCCAGGGCTGGTTCCAAAAGTCAGCCTCACCGCCAGGCAGTAGAGACAGAGGTCTGTTACTTTAGACCAGTGAATGGCCTCCACAGGGGCATCCCAGGTAGCAGATGGGGCAACAGCTGCTTTGCCCATTAAGAGATCCTGTTCTTGGCCTTTGCTTTTTCCCCAGCCATCTGACTGCCGAGTTGGGCTGTGTGCAGAGGCTGAAGCCTCCTCCTTTGCGGCTTCCCCGTGACTCAGGCAGTGCTTGTAGGGGCTGGGCAGTGACGGCTCCACAGACCTCAGTTGGAAGAATGAGCGCAAGGAAACGGCCTCGGGCCAAAGGCCTCCCTAGAGGAACCAGGTGGTGGGAGGAGAAGGCTGGGAAAGGAGGAAGCTTAGCTCCAGGAAGGGCCCAGCTGTGCCAAATGGGTTAGTGTGGACGTCTTCAGCTCCTGTTCCAGCCCCATGCGCGCCAGTCCCTCTGGATACGGTGGAGAGTCAGGGCCCCATAGGTACCCAAGGATTCCTTGCCACCCCCAGAAGCCCGTGGTTATGATGTCAACAGAACAAGAGCCTGGCACAGATTCAAACCACAGCCCCCCAGATCAGAGGAAGCAGCAGGTCACGTGGATGCTCGCCTTCCTCCCAGTCTCCCGTATCTGAGAAATTTCAAGAATCCAAAAACACAGCACCGAGTCACTGCAACATCTACGAATCTAAATGTTCAGTAGATCTATAGCAAAAGGCAGAGCTGCTTTTCTGATCTGCTTTTTTGATCTGTCTTTCTAATCCCAAGGCTCAGTATCTTTCCAACCCTGCAGCTGGGATCGCCAGATGCTCTGCCCTGAGCTCACTCCACTTCCGCACTGCCAGGGCCAGAAGCTGGAGCCCCGTAGTCGAGCACCGTCATAGGAAGTGTCAGTGAGTCTGGGTCATGAGCAGCCCTGCCCGCTCTGCCCAGAGCCTACATCAGGGCCCGGGGTCACACTCCACCAACAGGGACACGGGAAAAGTGAAAGAGATGTCCTCAACTCGGCTCTAAGTGAAGCTCCGCTTGAAACTCCAAGCCTCGAACCGTTTGCCTGCCCTGAATGGACCAGAAGCTCCTCAAAGAGGAGACAGGCCCAGCACAGACGGGTATAGGAGAAGCAGCAAGGAAGACGGAAATGTTGCCTGTACTTGAGTCTGTCCTTTCACTGCAACCCAGGAAAAATCCCAAACGAGCCCCTCTATCCCAATCCAGCTTTCCCAGGCCCAGGACAGATAGAGGGTAACGACATGCTACCCACGAGAAAAGCAGCAGGCGCTCAACTTCCAGTTCCACAAGCAGAAAAAAAGAAGCCTGGGAAGGATATGTCCGAAAGGACTTAGACGCCCCCTTACAGTAGGGGCGGACCTCGCCAACACCATCCTCAGAGCGCCTCCTGTCTGCCTTGGAGACAAACTGCGGCTCCGGGGCGGCAACTTCCTGGGTTCCGGCCCCTCGGCGCCGGATCCAGGAGGCGCTCATTGGCCGCGCCGGGCCTACACCTTCCGAAGGAGCAGGCGTTCCTCTGACCGCCCACGTGCATCCGGATGCACTAGAGCCGGAGCTCCACCGAGCCCAGGAGCCGGCTCTCCCCGGAAGATCCCGAGTGGCAGTCGGAAGAGATCAACGAGATTTCAACTCGGGGGTGGGGGATGGAGGTGATTGCGCACCACAGAGGGCATTTGGAGAGCTAAGGGCAGTGACCTCCCCCCCAAAAATGGGGGCTATCTGGGTCCAAAGAGGTGACAAATCAACTCACCTGCCGGGTGAAGAGGATGGCGGTGTCCCAGTACTCAGGGTGCTTGTCACTCACTTTGTTCAACTTCTTCTGCCACGCGCAGAAGTTGCGCAGCGTCAAGGCCGCGTTGCCCGTGACCTTGGGCCCCGTGTCGCGGTCTCCGAGAAGCAGCACCTTGACCACGACGATGTTGATGGGGTTGAGGATACTGGGATGGCGGTAGAGCCGCGCCGCCGTGGCCAGCAGCGTCAGCAGATAATGCTCCAAGTCCGCGCCGTGGAACTTGACCATCGACTCGTCCGCCACCACCAGCGTCTCCACGTACCGCGGGATAGACACGAAGCGCTTGGCGCGCCCGGACCTGCGCGGGCTGCGACCCTCCCCTAAGCCGATCCGCGGAGGCTTGTAAGGGTCCAGGGCCCGCAGGATGGAGGGGTTCCAGCTTGAGGCCACCCCGCAGCGAGACGTGGGACCTGCGGGAGGCCCGCCGGGGGTGCCCCGGCGCTGCAGGAGGTGTGCGCGCTGGCCGTTGCGCTGCGCCGCCGGCGCCCTGGCGTTGGGCAGCGGGCTAATGACGTACTCGGCGCCTCGGTAGCCAAAGGCTCCGCGTAGCCCCCCGCACAGGCTCAGGGCGGCGAACGAGTCCGGCTCGGCATTCACGTCCCCAGAGTAGAAGCAACGTCGCAAGTCCGGAGAGCTCCCGATGAGTCCCTGGAGGGGGACGCCCAGATGTTCAGTGGCGAAGGCGGGCGCCAGGAACTGAGCATCCGGCGTCAGGTGTAGGTAAAAGTCCTCCTGAAATGCTGAGATCTGAAAAATGAGTCCCTGGTCCCCGGAGTCCTGGGGACCCCGCCAGTAGTAGTGGCGGCCGTTGATGTCCGGGTCCAGTCGGATGGGGACCACCACCTCTCGCTCTGGCTCTGAGCCGCCAGCGGGTGCCGCGGCGAGAGCCAGCGTTAAGATGCCCAGCAGAAGCATGGCGCCGGGCGGCGCACAGCAGCGCTCTGGGAAGGGCTCGGCCGGCTCCCCGGCCGCCGGCACCGTCTCCTCGCAGCCCGTACACCGGAACCACCGACGCCTGGGACCGCCCGCAGCTCCCAGAAAGGAGAGCCCGGGGAGGGAGACTCCTCGCCAGCAGCGAGCGTGCACCGGGCAGTTCGCGCCTCCTACCTGGCCTTTCCAAGCAAAGCGCGCCCTGGGAGCTTAAGTACAATCGCTGTCAAGTGCAAGGACGAAGATTTGCAGCCGAGAACTAGAGGGAGGTGTCGGCCGCTCCGCCGAACCGCAGCCGCTCCGCTCGCAGCGCCGCAAACCAGGCGCTGGGCGAGCCTATTAAAGGCCCCCTCCTCTTTGGACTGCCCAGTCAGCGCCCTCCCTCCCTCCCCTCCCTCCCCTCCCTCCCAGCCTCCCAAAGCTTGCAGCCTCCTGGGGCCACCGAAGAACTCGGTCCCGCCTCCCGAGCGGAGAGCCACTTGGCGGGGAGGGAGTGGCGTTGAGCTGAGGCAGGAGGCGTGGGCTGGCCAGAGAAACCAGCGCCGGAGTCTGGATTCGTGTCCTGCCCTCGCGCTAAGTCCCAGTGCCCGACACGTCGGTCCGGACCCACCATCCGGCCGCTCTCTGGGTCTTAGCCTTTATCTCAAGGCAGTTGGGGTCAGGAGTCGGACATGAAGACCCGCCGCTGACCCCGTCACCCCTACCGCTGCAGCATCCCTGTTTCCTCATCCTAGTGTCCCCTGAAAGTCCCGAAACCAAGAATTGCCCCCTGTAAATGTGCACACTCCCGGGCACATGGAGGGACCTTCTGGAAGCCAGGGCCGCCCAGGTCCACAGTCTGCCATGGGGGCGGTGGTGTGCTGGCTGGGATGATACTGACGGTTAATTTTCAAGAACTTTGCCAGTCGGCTGTTACACAGTCATTCCTAACATTTTAATTATGTGAACTTATAAATTACGTTTAATAACAAGCCCCATCGCTTCCTAATTATTTGTGCAGGGTTATCTGGGCTCTTGAGCCTCCAGGACAGCCCCCAGCCCCCGGGGCAGGAGAGCAGAGGGGTGGGAGTACGATGGCAGGATTGAGTGGTGCGCCATTCCGCATGGCCCCAGACTGGGGTGTCACGACGGGGACGGGGGCTCGGACCAGGCCCTGTGGGATGTTCACACCACCCAAACGGGCAGACGCTGCCACTCAGGGCTTGAGGGAGGGAGGGGAGCCTCCGTGTTCAGCACTGACCAGCGCACCGGTGCAGGGGGGGAGGCAGAGTCAAAGGTGTTCTTCCCGCCCGGGAGGCGCTGAGGCACTGGTGGACGGTGGGAGAATCATCAAGAAAAAGTATTTCCGCCCTGACTTCCTCTCATTTGATCCTTGACCAAGTAGACGCAGGACCCCGGAGTGCGACGCTGAGGGTGTGTGGGTGGGATGGCCGCCAGGCCGCGAGCTCGCGCTTACTGTGCGGGGTGGCTAGGAGCCCGGTTTCAGGCTCTGGGCCCCAGGTCCTCCCTAGGCCGCCGGAAAATCCACGTCTTTTCTTCTGACCAGGAAGGAGGTCAAGTAGAGGAAGGAAGCCTTTCCTAGTCTCTCCTGACACCGAGAACATCTTCCCAGAGCCAGAGGGCTCTGGGTTGAGTTCGCAAGAGGAGGGGGCAGGACAGTATGTGTCGCCGTGAAGCATGAGAAGGGGTGTGTGTTCGGAAGAAGTTTGGAATTTTCTCAGGAAAGTGGCTGCTGGCGAGTAAACAGCCCTGTTGTTGAAGGGAAGAGAAAGCTGGGACGGGTCCATGGCGGAGAGGGCTTTCTGCCCATTATCTTCTCCCCGTAAAGGAGCCCGTCTGCAAGAGCCCCCTGGGGCCTTGGAACAGGAAGAGTGCTGGGATGCCCGCGAGTCTCCTGGGGCCCCTCTTCAACCGAGATGCACGGGGCTGAGATTCATTCTGCGAATGAGGAAGAGACGGCGTCTATGCTCTGTAAATGAGAGAGAGAGGGTGTGCATATGGAGGCCGGTGAGAGAGAGAGTTCACGTTTCCAAAGGCCTTCTGTGTTTGAGTGTTTAAAGAGGGCCTGTAATTAAAGAGAAACTCAGACAACCAAGGGCAATCGTAAGTCACTTATTTAGGGCAAGCAATTGTTTTCCTACACCCAGCAGTTTCAATGGTGAGTTACAAGGTTACTTTCACTGTGATCCATGGGGTTTGGTAGGGGGCCGTGGCATGTCACTCACGATGGCAGGCCCGAGAGAGGAAGCCTTTCCCCAGCTGTGGGCCTCGCTTCCCCTTCCCCAGTCTCACCCCAGCTGCTCTCACCCCCTGAGCACAGAAACAGGCCACGTGGACGTCCTCAAAGGCACGAGCATGCACTGAGCCCTTACTCGCAGCTAAGCACTGCACCAAGAGTTTTAGATGCGTTCTTATTTAATGCTGGCCTCTCCCTGCTTGGGAAGCTGCAATTCTGTCCAGGCACTTTTACCAGGGGCTCCTAAGCAGGAATTGAGGCTCTAGGGAGACGCCGAGGTAAAGCAGAGAGAACACTTGAGGAGAAGGTAGGAGAACTCCGCACGGACACTCCAGTGCTATCACTGATCTGATTCTCTGACCCTACACTTTCTCATGTGTCAGAGGAAGAGGGATTCTCCTCCATCAGAGGTCTTCGGTTGGAAGACTGCACTGGAAACCTCTGGTCTAGGTGATGTCTGTGATCACTTCCAGATCAAATACCACCTGACTGTTCCAGGCCTGTGGAAGGTGGCAGAGCGTAATGATTGGGAGCCCAGGCTCGGAGGACCCGGTGTGCATCCTGGCTCCACCCCATCTTAGCTGTGCCATCTTGGATGAGTTACTGTACCTCCTTAAGCCTCAGCTTCTTCATTATTAAAATTAGCGCAATAATACTACCCATGTCCTACACTTATTATGAGGATTAAATAAGTGAATGCTTAAAAAGTGCTCGGAAGTGCTGGTGCATAAAAAAGCTTTCTCAAAGTTATCTAGTAGTGCTGTGAATATACTTATTAGCTATTATTATGAATTATTATTACCACCAAGCTTTACTTGACCTTCCAAGATGATTGCATCATCACCTTCTGAAGTTTCTGGTATTTCTAGTGGGAAAGGAGGAAAGCTAGTGGGACCACCTTCTCCCAGCTCTGCTGGGCCTCCCAATGTCGCTTTGGTGGCCCTGCTTCCATACTAGGACACTGCAAGTGCCACCCTCTCACTTCTCCCTGTCCTCCAGGATGTTAAGATCTTTGGGAGATAAAAAACAGCGCTTCCCCCAAAGAAAGATCGGGGCCTGGTCCTGCTGTCAGATCTGAATACCTCAGCTTGGCCTTCATGCCCTTCACCTACTAGGCTGACCTCTTCCTGGCCTTCTGGCCTCAGCCCAAGTGCCACCCTGTCAGAGAGGCCTTCCTAGGCCACCCAACCTAACAAGCCCCAAATCGTGATTATGAGTCCGTATTTTATTTTTCTCCACAGCATTTACCTCTATCTACACCTGTTTTGTTCACTTGGATCTTTACTTCTTTATTGAACGCCCCCAACTATAGAATGAGAGTGGGACCTCCTGTGTCTCATTCACTGTTACCTCCCCAGGGCCTGGCCCAGCGTTTGGCCAATAGGGAGCTCTCCATAAATACTGAGTGAATGAATGAATTCACCCGATTCTAATCTCAGCTCGGCCACTCGCAGTGGATGCGGAACTTCAGCTCCCAAATGGGGGCGAGGCTATCTCCCAGGAGAATTGTGAGCGCCCCGCAACTGCTCCCATAATTATTAATTCCCTACACTTCTGTGACGGAACCTCAGCCCAGCGCTCTAGTCACCCAGCCCAGGACCCTCGTGTCATAGTTGAGGCCGCTGAGGTCCAGAGAGAGAAAGTTCCGTGCCAGCGAGCTGCTTTGCTCGTCTTATAAACTCATTGCTCTTTACCCTTTCCGTGAAAACCTGGCTTTAGCTAAATTAGTTACTTTGGCTTCTTCTGCTCCGAAGCTGGTACTTCAGCTCACCATCTCCCTGACATGGGATGCCCTCCCAACCTCACCTCTGCTTGTCTCTATAACTCTCACCTCCTATAGGAAACCACTTCATTTAACTCTCACAGCTTTGATTATGCCTTTTTCCTTAGTTCCTTCAGCATACGTGTGTTCCATTTCTAGCAAATGAACATTCAATTCGAACTTGCTTGCCTTTCGCTAATTAAATGTTAAACCCTTTTCCTGGGACTGGGCTGCAGCCACACTGGACCTGAAATCAGCAAAACCGGGGCTTCCTTTTCTTTCACGTGAGTCTCCATGACAGTCCCCAGAGCAGCTGTGGGTGGCTTGGCTGAGCCAGGTGGGTGCTGAAGTTTCCAGGTAGAAGATCAGCCCCGAAGGGCGATGTACTGAGGCCAGAGGATACAGCCACAGGATTCCGTTAGGAGACTTAGAACTCACTTCTTTCAGATTCTGCTTATTCACCAACATCAGGACCAAGGATGACTTATGCCCCCTGTAAAATCGAGCATCCTGGCGTATCTCCCCAAACAGGAGATAAGAATTAAGGAGAAAAGAGAGTGGGAGGGAAAGGAGGAAGAAGCCCTACAGTCGAGGCAAGATTTCAGTGGGGAGGGATGTCTCTCAACTCCTCAGATCAGGTGTTATTAAATCATTGGTTTACCATGTTAGCATTAATTAGATCAGAAAATAGATTTAAGAACGTACCATTTTTGCATGTGTGCTGTATGTCTCAACCATTCTCCGGCAAAGATCCCTGAAAGTCCCAGGTGTGTTTAACCTGCTTTTCATGGAAACTGTGCCATGGAGACGGGCAAAGCAGATAACATCCACAGAGGCATTAGGGAAGCTTTTTGGAAGGCTCAGGAAGTGTTAAAGGCATCATCCACGGGCTCCCAACCAGTGCTGGAGCTCTTGGCCAGTCTTCCCCCAGATGTGGAGACAGCTGGGGCAGCTGGAGATTCACCTCAGGCCCCATGAATTATAGCCCTGGGCCTGGGTCCATTCTTCTCTGCTCACAGGAAATATTTAACTCTATTTTTCCCCACTCTGTTTTTCCTCTGGGGCTCAGTATTTAATAGACATCCCTCTGGTACTTAAGTCCTGTATCTCTTCTCTTGGATGCTAGGCGGTTAGAACACAGGGTCCTGACTTGGCCTGCGGACGCTCACCAGATAATAGTTCCAGGCTTCCTCCTTGCAACCTGAGTGCCCCCTTCAACCGTCTTAAATAACAGCCACCACACTCATATCTCAGGATCCCCAATTTAGTAACTTATTTCATAGATTTACACACACACACACACACACACACACACACACACACACACACACGCCAATGTAAATCACTGTGGAGCTCTCGGCTGTTCGGGATATCGCTGGCCTTCGAACTGGTGCAGGAGCAACACCTAGAATGGAGATGAAATGAGGCTAAATCCTCAACTCCTGCCTGGGGATTTAGAAAGCAGCTCGTTCTTTCTGCCAAGCAAGCTTCTTGCTGCTCTGCTCCTCCAGTATATGCTTTCCCACCACCATCAGCATCCAGAATAGTAGCTTCAAGATTGGGCTTGGACCAGAGCCCCAGGCCCCCTGCGTGGTCAGTAGGAAACACCGCCTCTAAACATCAGGATGTCAGAAAAGGCCCCAAGATAATTTCATCATGCCTCCCAAGCGCCATGTTCTTCTCCATCAACCCATTCTCCTTCTTAATAAAAATACTTGACATGTACAGAATAGCATGTGATCTGTAAAGGAGTTCATATTGATATATATTATCTGACTTTATCCTCACAAAACACTGGGGGAGGGGGGGTGGTGGGACAGGAATGAGTAACATCTCCACTATGGGTAAGAAAAACAATTAACTTGATGGCCCTAAAGTGACTGAGCTACTGTGTTTGGAGTTTTTACAAAAAGTCACAGAGAACACCCTAACATAGCAGAGGAGTATTATTTAATCTGTATTCAAAGGGCATTTTTTCTGTTGTATTCATTTTCACTTCCTTCCTTCTAAGCTAGGGCACTAAGGGAACCCAGCTCAATGGAACTCAGCATAGATCACAGTTTGCTCCAATGTAGCGATCCTGAGCCTCTTAGGGACCACAGAGGATGTCGTAAACAGTGAGCAACCTGATCCCTGGAATCACCCAGGCGCAGACACACACTCAAAACTTTGCCGGTAACTTTGGGAGATTTGTAGACCCTCAGAAGCCCATCCCTCTGCTCCTGGAGGCTTAGCAAGTCCTGCCTGCGCCCAAAGAAGAGGAGAAATCTCCTCTCACGCCTGCTGTTAAAATACTTGAACATCAGATAGGCCACAGCAGGACCTGCACAGAAAAAAAGCAGCCCTGATGTGACTGAGGGTAGCTCACTGCCCCAAACTGCAGATCTGCAAGCCGGCGCCCAGCCCCAGCTCTGGCGGTGGGTTGTTTGGGGGTGTCAGCTAAATGGCCCCGTCTCCTGCAGCTTTCAGTTCCGTATCTGTCTACGAAAGAGGAGGACTATTCTTACTGTCATTAGTGAGGACCCATGGAGCCCACAGAATGAACAGCATCATTTGGGACTCTTGTCATTAGAAAGTACGATACCGTCCTCGCTTCAGGAGTTTGCCAAGAAAACCTGGGGCGAGCTGCAGGCTCTGGCTCTCTCCCTGTGGGTAAAATGAGGGGGAGGGGGCATGTGGCCCGTGGAAACCCCGGGGGCCAGCTCTTCCCGTCCGCACCCCACCCTGCCCCCTCCACCCTCTGCTTCCCCATCCACCCACCCCACCCACCCACCCCCACCCCCGCCAGGCTTTCTGTCCTCTCTCCAATTCCTGCATCCTCACTTGGCTTTCTCAAAATCTGCTGCTGCCACCGGCTTCATTTGCACTAAGGTGCAAGCAACTGATAACAGCTTTAAAATGTTTCCCATTCACGTATCTTTACACCTTAAAAGGATCAAAGCCTTTTCCAACACAAAGTTCTGACAGTAGGATCTCAGAGAGTGGCCACCAAGTGAGGTGCTTTAAGAGGGCAGGAGGGCGAGAGGGTGGCACAGAGACCTTCCCAGGCAGGGTCACAGCCCAGCTCTGGGGGCGCGGGTCTCAAAAACAACGAGAAATAAACCACCTGTGCCACATCTGATTCGCGTGCCCACCCTGCTCTCACCCATCACTCTGTTCCCTGGGCCCGACAGGCTGGAAGGGTTCTCACCGAACCTCCCAGGACTGGAGGGTGTCCACTGAGGAAGCTACTGTCCCTGCGTGTTTTCTCTGGCATCTCGTTTAGAAATGCTCCGTGAACTGCCTCCCCCTGGTCTGTCCCTAATGGGGTCAATGCACGTAGGCCTCTCTGCTTCACCCTGGAAGCAGAGAAGCGAGGGGGCAAAGGGAACAGGTGCCATGGACGGCCAAGGTCAGAGCAGGAGCCAGAGCAGCAGAGACAATTCCCACCTGAGCCTCCATGACCCAACATTCACGGACATGCTTACAGGACATCAGAAATTAAAGGGCAGACTGGGAATTCCGTGGTGGTCCAGTGGTTAGGACTCCGCACCTCCAATGCAGGGGCATGGGTTCGATCCCTGGTCGGGGAACTAAGATCCCACATGCTGCGTGGCGTGGCAAAAAAAAGAAGAAAGAGAGAAAGAAATTAAACGGCAGAAAACCCTGGTATTTAACTAAAGAACGGGACTTCCCTGGTGGCACAGTGGTTAAGAATCCGCCTGCCGATGCAGGGGACACGGGTTTGATCCCTGGTCCGGGAAGATCCCACATGCCGCGGAGCAACTAAGCCCATGTGCCACAATCACTGAGCCTGTGTGCCTAGAGCCCACGAGCCACAACTACTGAAGCCCGAGCGCCTAGAGCCCATGCTCCCACAACTAGAGAAGTTGCATAATGAGAAGCCCGTGCACCACAACGAACACCCAACGCAGCCAAAAAATAAATAAATAAATAAAATTATTTATTTAACAAAAACTAAAGTAGAACATAGAACGAGCCCCTGACCAGTCCATCGGGAAAAGGAAAGCTGCTCTGGCTCTCCTGGCCCGGGCCCCCTCCCACCTGAGCAGGGGTCCCAGAGCAGAGCCTGGGTGCCCGGCAGATCCCCGCTTGCTCCCAGCCGGGGCACCCCAAAGCTCTGTAGCGAGGCAGGATGTCGTCTCCTTGGTCAAGGCTCTCGCGCTCTGCCCGCCCTCGCCTCCTCCTCCCAGCGCCTCTGTGCGGTCTCCCTGGTCACTCTCGAGAGTCAAGAGGTGATGGGATCCAGTAATGTCACTCCTTAGCCAACCTGGCAGGATCAGCCCAGCAACCCGTCCAGTACTTCCCAGCTGTGGTTGGTGAGACGCCAGACATGAGTCACTCCAAGTAAAGACTTCTCCCTGCTCCCCTTCTCTCTCCGGCCAGCTAGGAATCTCCTCCTTCACCAGGGCAGCCCACCCTCACACCCGAGTCGGCCAACAGACCAACTGGAAGACACCTGCAGACCACAGAGCCCAGGTGGGTGAAAATCACCGCGTCTCATCAAGGAGAACCAAGGGTGCTGACTCTTCGGGAAAGACCCCAGAACGGGGATTAGACAGGCTGGCCTCACCTGCACCCTGAGAGGCGCGAAAAGAGAGGAAAGTGAAGGAATGGGGAGATGCTGGGAAGATGAGTAGAAACTTAGGAGGAAACAAAGAGGATCCTTAACTGCGCACACATTAGTAGAGCAGAGCACACTCACAGCTTCAACTACCCATCTTGGCAGCCAGCTCCACATCCGCACGCCCGTCCCCACCCCTGCATGAGCCTCGTGGCTGTGTATCCATCCCCACCAGCCGTCCCAGAGGGCGCTCAACAGGTCTGAAACCAAAGGTATCACTCCCACGCACATTCCCAAAGCATCCTGCACGTACACATACACCTCGTGCCGTTTTCCGCAACTGGGGCAACGGCACCTCTGTCCACCTCATCACGCCGTGCGTCAGCCCCACCTCCTCCCTCCCCTCGGCCCCCCGCAGCATCACCAGACGAACTCTAAGACTCCAGGGCGTTCCTGTGCGTCTCCACCGCCCCTTCCTTCCCTCAGGCGCACACCGCCGCTGGAAAGCGTGTCATAACAGGCCCCCGTTACTCCAATCTCTCCCTTAATGCAATGCTCGTTCTACATAATTGCTGGAGTCATCCTTCTAAAAGATGGATGCAGTCATGTCACTTCCTTGCTTCCAAGTCTTTAATGAGTTTGCATCGCCCTCTGGAAGAAAACTCAAGTGCGCAGGTAACAAATACACCCCTCGCACCTGCCCCAGCAACTGCTTCACTGCCCGCCACCCCCGCCGCTCCAGACCTGCAAGACGCACTGAACTCCGTTCCTTCCCAAGTGCAAAAGCTCCTTTAATGTCATTGTGTGTGTGTGTGTGTGTGCACGCGTGCGTGCACTGGGGTGTATAGGTATGAGCGGGTGCGCGGGGCGTGCACACACACACACACACACGACAAGACGTGGGAAAAAAGCCTTCGATATTTCGAAGCTTCGATGCTAATTAAAAAGCTTTTCCATGCAAGGGCACCAGGCCCTCCATCTGTATCCTCTTCCCCTTCCTCCCCAGACATGTGGCTGCGCAAATGCCACTCTCCTCCTAAGTCCTCAGGCCTCTCCTGTTTCCCCATCACCTTTTGCGGCATTCGGAAGATACCTCCACATTCTTAGATAGTATCACTCAGGGTGAAACACTCCTCTGTAAGTCATTAAATATGGCTAAAGTCTAAATACTTTGAATTCTTCCTTAATGGAAGGTTCTTTTACTGGAGAAAAAGCAAACATACCAAGGAAGAGTTCTGAGTGAAGGTAACATGCTGGATGACGAAGGATGCTGAAATACACCAGCACGCCTCGCTGTACCCACGGACTGGGGCTCCACCGCCAGGCCCGTCTCCAGGCAGCACTGGGACTTGGGTCGTGTCAGACGAACCCTCTGAGCTCAGGTCCCGCTCTGCAGGAGAAGGTGGCGTTAGATGGGACACAGAGAGAACGCCGGGCTGAGAACGCACATTCAGGCCCTGAATCTCCTGTCTGACGACCAGCTGTGTGACTCGGGAAGGAGGACGGTCTTGCAGGTCTCAACCTCCCCATCTGTAAAACGGGAGGATGGAGAAATGACCTCTGCCAGCCTCATCTAATGTCTACCGTCCTCTTTAAATTCTCAAATCCAGTGAGCTTGATGCAGACAGAGAGGACTGCAAGGAAGAATGTTCTGAAAAAAAGAAATGAGTCCTGGAACCTCAGGAAGTGGGATGGGTGGGCAGTTTGCACTAGGCCCAGGTGTCTAAGAGAAAAATATCTGGATTTTTTAATCCAGAATCAAGAGAATGCTCATTTCCTCCACTGCCCAAGAACACCTGGAAAATAGAATGCATGGGGCCCTCACGTTCTCATAACATCATCCCCCGCCCAGTTCAGAAATCCTCTTTTAATTTGAAAAGGAATAGACACATGTGTATGTATAATTAAATCACTTTGCTGTACACCTGAAACTAACACAACATTGTTCATCAACTATACTCCAATATAGAATAAAAAGTTTTTAAAAATCCTCTTTTAACACCCTTTCGGGTGCCCCCATCTATCACTTAGGAGCCCTGGTGTGTGTCCCTGGCCCCCAGATTTCTCGCTCAGGCTACAGCCATGGTGTCTGAAATTCCACCATTAGTTGTTTATTTCTTTTGGTTCCCCTTCCTCCGGTCTCTTAAAATTCAAACACTCCTAGGGGTACTTGCTATCAAACCAAAGGGTACATGACTTGGATTCCTTTCTGTCAATGAGAGCAGGTCAGGGAAGCACCCTGGACAACTCTGAAGAAGAGAGAAGCTGAGGGTGAGGAGAACAAGGCCAAGATAAACTCCAGAGACTTTACGACCTTTAGTCCACCAGGCCAGGGCCGGTAGATAACGATGAAGACAGTGATGACGATGTGATGGAAAACAGTGACCATTTACATACGCCTACCGTGGGCCAAGCACTCTTCTTAGCACTTCCCATCCTAACTCACTGGGAACATATTTATAAAAAGTGGATCGTTTTTATATCAAGTCCCTTGATGACCTTGAGTAAGCACTTCATCTGCCCTGAGAAGTCACCCTCCATCCTGAAATCCCAGCTCCTTTCCTTCATCCCTCTTTTCTTCCCTCTGTTACAAGGAGAAATGCATGCAGCGTTGCACGTTAGTACAATAAAATATATTTATATGTATGTGTGTGCCTGTGTGTGTATAATCAGAAGTGGTTAATTAGACCCATTGTTTAGAGAGACTTCAGACCCTCTTGCATCGGCTATTAAAGGTAAATGTGACAAGACTCCCATCTGGTGGTTAGAATCAATAATGAAGATGTAGAGGAAATAGATTGTTTTCATTCATGATTAAAGGACGCACGAAAGCCAAACCATCCTCACAATTAAGGTGGTCCCGGGCCCTGGAGACACCGCGGCTTGGTCAGCTCTCCAAGACTGCCAGGTAATTTGAGTTGAGACACACTGGTCTGATGAAGACCGGAAATCGAGGTGAAGGAAAGATGGTGGGAAGGGGAAGCACTGGTTATAACAAGCAGGACAACCACACAACACCTCCTTCAACCTTCTCCGGGGACTGGGTGTGAGAAACAGAATGAACACTTAGATTTATGTGCACAATTGTGAAGGACTGCCGCCTCAGACTTGCATGATGTGATAGAAATGTCTAACTTTGGAAAAAGTTACTCTGCAGCGGATAAATGTCACGTTGAACAGTGCCACCTGCTGGCCATTTGGTGGTAAAGCAATCATGACCCAAACCTCTTGTCATTCATCTTTGTGGCCGTCGTTACCGCATGTTAAGACTCAAAATGCGCAAGTGACTGGCCGGTTACGGTAGTGACCACAGATTGTCATCACGGATGCAGCCCACATGGATCTGGGGCGACCTTATATTTGGGGTGCCCCACAATGAGCCCAATACTTGGCAGTTAGTCGTTGAATATACAAAGTAGGAACAAAAAAAGTCTGTTTGCTTCTGCTCGTTATATTAAAATCAATCAACGTCTGGTCAGCAAGCAAGTCGACGTCAATATCGGACTAAAGTTTGTGCTAGATCTGGTTCTCGGTGATGTAAATAACAGGATTGGGAGCGTGCCCATTGAGACTGTCTGTAAACACCAGAACAGTCAGATGAAGGTAGGAAAAATAATCAGAGTAGCTAGCGCTGCACAGGAGTTAGGACATTGAACTTAAAGTGGCCTCAAGAATATGAATTACAGATTTTCCATATACTGGGTGAAGTTCCAAAGGTTCCAAAAGATAGAATACTTAGGACTAAGAAAGAATTAAGCAAATAAAAACACAGAGGAATGCTTGTGTACGTACAAGTGGCGCTCACAAAACCCTGCATACCAAAGGGAATACAAAGGCACATCAGCACAGAAGTGATGTCAAAAACCAAACCCGAACTGCTGGGGGTCTGAGCTCACTAGTGAGACAGAGAAGGACCAGGAAATCCTCCCTCTGTTATAGGCAATGTGTGGGTCACAGCAATTAACCAAAGTTATAGAAAATGAACATGAATTGACGCAAAAAAACGCATTATTTTGTTTAGAAAAAAAGAACTCTGTTTGTATTTAAATGCCATCACAGGCTTTTGAGAAAAGCTGTTTGTTCCCTTCTTTGAAATCAAAATCCTAGAGGCCCTTCCAGCTCTGTAATACCATGATTTAATCTTTGGTTCTAAACAAAGAAACGCTAATTCAGTGTAGGACATCATCACTAGAAAAATATTATGTTTAATTAGTAGTTTATGAATGCGACCTTAGTTAAGACCGCTGTTTCCACCACTTACTAACTGAGTGAACCTAAGCAAGTTATCTAACCTCTCTAAACCTATTTCTTTATCTGTAAGATGCCTTTTTCAGAGGATTGTCTTGATGGTAAAGTGAAATCATGTTTGTGAGCTGTTCAGCACAGTGCCTAGCCCACAGCAAGCAGTCAAAAGATGGACGCTATTATTACCGAGGATTTAATGGAAATTAAATTTAAATGAGTCTTTAGAACATTGCCTGGCTCAGAGTAAGCACTCACTTTTAACAGAAAGGTATGAATTGCAAATGAAATTTGAAAGTAATACATTTTTTTTATCTTCCTGCAGTGGGTACCATAGCATTTTAGGAAAAATTTTACCACTAATTATGTGTCTTTGGGTAAGTCACTTAACCTCTGAATTTGTTTCTTCTCTGCAAAATTGGAGTGCAAATGGATCAGATGGCCACTAATGAATGGATCTTCCAATTGGAAGGAGATTCTAGAGATAGCAGAGCTTAGGATACGTTATAAATTTATAATATATACTCTATAAATCTCTAGTGATAAGCTAAGAGATAACCAGTTACTAATAGTATGAGTTAATTAAAAACTTAAAATTCATAATAAACCTGTAGTATAAGGTACCATAAACATAAACATCCTTTAATTATTTAAAGACTAATTAAATAATAAATAATTGCTAGATACAGAATTAAAGACAGACAGAGATATTTTGATTTTCATTTTTTATATAATTTCCCCTTCATATTCAGAGCAAGAAATTATGTTACAATTCTTATTCCACATGAATCACAGACACTGAGTCTAAATAATCTCACATTCCAAATTTGAGGACGCCAAATTAATGTCGCTCTACTGTAATTCAGAGGTCAACAAACTGTTTCTGTAAAGGGCCAGATAGTACATATATTTTAGAGGCGCTTAACCCTGCCCTTATAGTACAAGAACAGCCAATGTGTAGATGAATGACTGCAGCTGCTTTCCAAAAAAACGTTATTTATGGACACTGAAGTGTGAATTTCATACCATTTTCAAGCATCGTGAAATCTTACTGTTCTTTTTCAATCATTTCAAAAATGGGGGTGGGAAGCATCCTTAGTTTGTGGACTATACAAAAGCAGGCAGCACGCAGGATTTAGCCCACGGGCCGTGGTTTGCCAGCCCCTGGTGTAATTATGCATTTTGGGAAAGAACGTGGTAACACAGGAAATCCGCAACCGGCAGATACCCCCCTGGGATTTTCACGGGCCCGTTGTTGCATTTTGTTTTGTTGTACTGTTTCTACCTGCCATTCTCCTGAGGGCTTTCACCACAAGCCAGGGACCCCCTCTCAGTCCCAGCGGCAAGGGCACTAGGTGGAAGCATAGCTAAGGTAAGCCTGACACCTTGAGGATGCAGCGCAAGTGGCAGGCACCACCCTGGAGTTACCAGCAAGGCACGTACAGCTCCGGGGAAGGGTGGATCCAGAAGGGCGGAGGGAGGCCAGCCACGCACGCTCAGCCCAAAGTCCACCACCCGACCTCTCTCCAAAGGAACTTCCAAAGAGCTGTCTTTGGAGGCATTTCATTCTATTTAAAAACAACAACTCCCAGAGCCCTCCCAGCTGAAACCAGGAGGCCCAAGGATGTCCAAGACTTTCCCTGGTCTGGTTAAATCTCCCAACTGTTGCCTCCCCAACGAAGGAGAAAGAAAAAAAACGTAAGGACCCAATTACTATTGATAATCAGGAGTTCTACTGGGGGGCTGGGGTGGGGGGGATGGTGAACAGGGGACTTTAGGCTCTAGGAAGCAAAGACCGATGATCACAGCGTTACAAAAGGCCTGCAGCAAATGGGATTACTCATTGCCTGCCCGGGTCAGACTCCCCCAGGGCTGTGATACCATTGTCCTGGGATGAAGTGTTTTGCTCATTCTTGGAAAAGGATTGAAGAGGCCATTCTTTCCATCCCCCTGCCTCCAGAAGTGTTTCCCCGGAACTCCAGTTATTCCTGTCTTGTAAATTATCCAGGAAAGAAGACTCGGGAGCATGATACGATAAAAAGCTCATCCTTCCTTTCATCTAACTCAAAGCCTTCTGTGTTTCTGAGAAAGCAGAGGGAGGGGACACTTGGAGGGAATTTGCCAGGACGTGCCCTGGGATTCTGTAGTCGCTAAGGAACTTTTGTGTCTGTGAGGGGCTCCTGTTTTCGGGGGTAAGAAGCCCTGAGAGTCTCACACTCATGCTGATCCTGCATAGACGGTGAGGGAGCGGGATGGGCTCAAATGAAGAAGGGGCGGCCCCAACTGTCTGTCGGCACCGCAACCCAGGCGGAGAACTGGGCAGCTGGGGTAGGTGAGCCGGCAAAGGTCCTGACCCCCAGGAGTCTCCCACACTGACAACTCAGAGCCCATCCTCAGAGGACAGGACCCTTGGCCCAGCCCAGACCTGTGCCATTAGGACTGGGGTGCCAGCCAGTGTTGTGTTTTGTGGTCTTGAGAGAGGACCGTACCATTCCCCTCTCCAGGTTCCGGCCCCTCTCATCCCAGGGAGGTGACGTTGTGGGACAGAATGAATCAACTCTCATACACACTGGTACCCACAGCCATGGGCAGTGCGATGGGGGGTGGGAGTGCCACCTTTCTTGAGGTCCCCAGGCAGCTGAGCGCTGTTCCAGTTGAGTTTTCAGGGCCAGACACGAAGCCCCTGGAGCTCAGGTGCCCTCCTCTCCAAGTGCTTACCTGCCCCGGGGTGATTCCACCCTGCTGCCACCTCCCCTGGTGTAATTTACCCCCGTGCTGGGTTCTGCCCCCAGCCCCCGACCAGGCAGTCACAAAGTCCTTGGTTGCCTTAACCAAGGTGGTATTGCTTGCCCCGATCCAGAGCTTGGGGTGAAAACGTGTCTTTTAGCAGACAGAGTGACTTTAATATGACCTTTCTCGCCTCCCTCTTTTGCTTTACAATGAAAAGCTCTGGAACCTTCTCTGGAGATCTCTCTTCTGCACAGTCGGATCCCCGGAGTGACGCTGTCGCTGGGACCGGTGTGAGGGTCTCCTGGGGTATGTGTCCCGGGCACTTGGCCTCAGAGGAGGGAGCGACTGGGGTCTCCCCAAGGACGCTGGTTGAGGGGCCCGTCCAGCACTGGAGGAGTTAATGTGGGACCGCGTAAGCGAAGGGGAAAAAGTTGGAGTTGACACTTAAAGGGGGGGCGGTGGGGGGCGGGGGGAGCGAGCCCCGCTGACTCCTGATTGGTTTTACATTTCATCCAATTTTTTTTTCTCTCCTCTCTCGCTCCCTCTTTTCAGTTTCTCTCTCTGATCCCAGGGGAGGGGAAACGGGAATAGTGAGAGATCAAAAATAAACCTCTTATGTCAAAGCCGGGAAGGAAGTATAAATACGAAGGGCTCGGCAGCCCACTCTGTGCTTCCCGGGGTGGGGAGAAGGCAGGGGCGGAGGACGCGCACGCGGCCGGGGCGCCAGTTGCTCGCGCTCGGCTGGGCGGGAGGGCGCGGGAGCAGCGGCCGCGCCAGCCGGAGGGGCCGCCCGGGGACCGCCGCCGCTAGGCGCCCACCGGCCACGCGGCCGGCCCGCCGCCCGAGCTCCCGCCCGCGGGGCCAGCGGCCGGGCCGCCAGCACCTGCCCGCGCCGGGCCCGCTTTCTGCATCGCCCCCGCCGCAGCCGCAGCCCCCATGCCCCGCGCCGCCCCCCGGTGGCCGCCGCTCCTGCTGCTGCTGCCGCTGCTACCGCTGCTGCCGCCGCCGCTGCCGCCGCTCGCCCGCGGCGCCCCGGCCAGGCCTGCAGGCGGGGGGCCGGCCTCGGCGCTGGTGGTGCCCACGCGGTTGCCGGGCGGCGCGGGCGAGCTCGCGCTCCACCTGTCCGCCTTCGGCCGCGACTTCGAGCTGCGCCTGGCGCCCGACGCCAGCTTCCTGGCGCCCGAGTTCAAGATCGAGCGCCTCGGGGGCTCCGGCGGGGCGGCCGGGCGCGAGCAGCAGCTGCGCGGCTGCTTCTTCTCGGGCACGGTGAACGGGGAGCCCGAGTCGCTGGCCGCCGTCAGCCTGTGCCGCGGGCTGAGCGGCTCCTTCCTGCTGGACGGCGAGGAGTTCACCATCCAGCCTCAGGGCGCGGGGGGCTCCTTGCACCGGCCGCACCGCCTGCAGCGCTGGGGGCCCGGGCGCGCCGCCGCCGCCGAAGCCCAGCCCTTGCCCGGAGCGCCCGAGGGGGAGGCGGAGAAGGGAGAGGGTCAGAGGCAGGAGGAGGCGGAGGAGGAGGAGGAGGAGGAGGAGGAGGACGAGCAGGGCAAAGAAGAGGAGGCAGAAGGCGCCAGCGAGCCGCCGCCGACCCTGGGGGCCACGAGCAGGACCAAGCGGTTTGTGTCTGAGGCTCGCTTCGTGGAAACGCTGCTGGTGGCCGACGCGTCCATGGCTGCTTTCTACGGAGCCGACCTGCAGGTAGGACTCGCTCTGCCCGGAGACCCCGGTCACCTCCCAGAGTCTCCAGATTCTTCCCTTTCCGTCCCTCTGAGGAAACCCTTCGCGTTCCTCACCCCAGACAAGGTTCTTTCCTGTCTGAGAAAGGCCAGTAACTCCTTCCCTGACCCCTGACACCTGGGCTACCTCCTGCTCCTCCCACGCGTCCCTGCCAACTTAGAGCGCAGGCCCTGGGCGTCCGCCTCCCCGCTCAGCCCCGTCCCTCGCATCCTGAACTGAAAGTGGGTTTTAAAGCACCCCCGCCCCAGACACCTGCCCCTCCCAACAGACACGATAAGTGAACATGTGGGAGAACATCCACCCCACCCCCATCTCTCCGCCCTCTACTGTCTCCAGACCTGGGAGGCTCCCAGGGAAAGGCAGCTGGGATGGAAAGATTCCCTTTGCCTACAGAACTGAGGCTGCCATAAGTAAAAGACATTGTTTGCAGGGAGTTGAACCTGGAAAGGGGCTGCCCAACTTCTGTGTGCCCAGCTGGTTCTGATCAGGGGCACGGACACCTTGCCAACCTGGCGCTCAGCCCTGGCAGAACTTGGCAGTGCCAGCATCAGCACAACAAGGGAGGGGAACAGAATTTCTGCCTGGGGGCTCAGCCCGGGAAACTGAAGCTTCAGTGGAAAAGGGAAGGAGAAGGGGGTGGGGATCTGAACTCCTCTGGTGAATGTTCCTGGTGGAGCCAGAACTAGCCTTGGTCCGCCCTAGCTGCTCTCCGCCCAGACACAGCTCTCTACTGAGCTGGGGCAGGAAAGCTGATTCCAGGGGACAGCTCCTGTCGCCAGGCCATTTCCAACTAGATTCCAAGATGGTGCAGCATCAGCAGGAGGTGTGTGTGTCACCCTACACCCCAGCACCTCGTGAAGTGGAAGGGTTCCAGGAGAGGCTGCGCTTTTCTCCTCCCTGGGGCAGCACAGAACCAGAGACGTGCGCGGTGGAGAAGAACTGACCTGCCCAGCGGTCATAGTTTCCTGAAAAAGGCACCTTGGCCGCTGCTGCAGCTCAGTTGCTGCCTCTTCGGTGATGGCACTCTTGGCTGGGACCCTATTCTCGGCTCGGCCTGTGCCCAGCTGTTGCGGGCACCGAGTGCTTCGGCGTCCCCTATGCAGGATAGCCTAGACGAGGCGCAGCCGGCCCTCCAGCTTCTCGCCCCATCCTTCTCACTCTGCGGTCACTGGGAAATGCACTCTAGACGGAAGGATGGGAAGAGCTGGCTGCTGCCGGGGCCGTTAAAGCCCCGCGGGCTCCGTGGGCGCTGTCCCGGTATTCGGTCCTCCCAGAGCACGGGAAGGCGGCTTGGAGCCGTCAGCGCGGTCTGCCCCCGGGACTGTGGGTCTGCACTGACTGAGTATCTGCTTCCCTGCCTTCCATGAGAGCAGGGGGAGGCACCAGCCGCCTTCCCTGACTCCTTTCCGCAAGCAAGTCCTCCAGAGGGCGGCAGGTCGGTGGGCTTCTCCCGTCTCAGGTGAGGATGGCTATTCCGGCTACCAGGGGCTCCATCAGAAAGCACATTCACCGCAAACCCAGAGCTGAGGGGCTCGGCCCCTCCCATGCACGACTCCTTTCTGACAGCTGCCTGAGAACCAGGAGGTGGGAAAGCCAACAAGAACCGGAGCAGCAGCAGAAAAAGAAACTTGCCCTTCGGTCTTCAGAGCCAGAATGTCCTCCCTGACGTTTTCCTACCATCTCACTCTCAGCTCAACGCCCAGACACTTCAGATGCTGTCTGTTTGCCTCCAGCACACACTCGGCAGCTCCGGATGTCAGAGCCATCTGAAAGCAGACGTGCTTGCTGCCGCCAGGGCTCCCAAGCCACTGAAGCCAGGGGCTGGGCTGGGTTCTGCCCAGGTCTGCTGCACCAGACGAGTTGACTTTCTCTTCGCAGAGCCACCCAGGAGCACTTCCAGCCTCGTATGACCCCTGGCTGGGTGACCCAGAGCACGCCTGTCCCATCTGTTCCCCCTGCACACACACAGGTTTCTGGACTATTCACAGACTGGCACCTCTGCAGCTGCCAGCTCCCTTGGGTCAGGAGAACGTGTCACAATAGGCATCAGGCACCTTGAAGACTGAGGTCCTCTCCCTGGGCGGGCGGGGGGGCTCCCTCTCTCCTTGGGGCCAGCCCTGCCACCTCCCCCTTGGTCTCATCACGTCACTGCCTGCATCCTGCTGTCACCGCGCTGGGGTGGGGCAGGGGCTGAGACACAGCTGTTTCTATGACTGGCCCCTGGCCCCTCTGCTCTGACCGCTCACCGGCTATGGAGGTGCCACAGAACAGACTTGAACTTCTCAGCTCCACTCCCTGGGCTTCCTGGCTCAGCCAAGACAGGAGTGGATGTCAAGGGCCGGTTCCCCGAGACCTTGCCTTCCCAGACCCACCTCCCAAAATAGAGCCTAGTTCTTTACAAGTAACTCTCCGAGGGGCCTCCTGGAGACTTCATTCATACAGATGGAAAAAGCTTCGGGGTGTCCCGGCAACGGGGGGGTGTGAGGAGGATGAAGAGGGCCTTCCCCCTCACCTGTGAAGCGAGGCGCCTGCACTAGGTAATCGATTCTAGCCTGAACATCGATGAGGCTGCTTCGTGGTGAGTCTTCTGGAAAGTTCAGCGCCACGTGGAGAAGCCACCCACTGAGCATGTTCAATCTGCAGAGTGGTTTCCACGCACCGCCTGGTGGAAATACCTGTGAAGGGGCGGAGGAAGAAAGGCCAGCTCTCGCAGCGCCCGAGGGCGGTGCTGGTTCACTGAGCCATGCCGCCTCCTGAGCACCAGGAGGGTCTGAGGCCCTGGCCCCCCGACATCATCCACGCTGTGGGAATGCGTCACCGAACCCAGCAGCCCAAAGACGTCCAGCCGCAGTGGGAGGCCAGGTCCTGAGAAGGAGCCGCCTTCGAGGCCAAGAGAAAGAATCAGCCGCGCGCAAGGCTGGTCCCACTGCTAAGCGACAGGGGAGTCTTCCAGACTCTGTACACTTGAGTTCAGTCAATCCCTCGACAGGAGGGGCCCTGTCTCCCACCTTCCTCTCTGGCTTCACAGTTAAGGAGCTCAGACAAAGGGGGCGTTCTGAAAGGAGGGACCACCTCGGAAGAGACGGTTAACTCTATCTGCATCCGGCCGCAGCTGATTGTTCCCTGGATGAAACCGGAGCAGGAGAGGGGCGAGTGGGGATTGTGCTGCGCCCCATGGTTGGTCTGGGAAGCTGTCCTGCCAGGGCAGCAGCTGCAGGCTGAGCTTCTGAACTCACTCACTGCTGAGCAGGGAGGGCCCCCAGAGAAGACCAGAGGAGTCCCAAGATTCAGGCTACTAGCAGGTGGTTTCAGGGAAGGGCCAAGTCACAGCCATTTCGTCTCCCCTTGCCCTTGCCCCCTGGGGAAACGCCTCCCCCGCCAGCCCTAATACCCGAAGTGGCCAAGTACCCCGGCTCGCCCAGCACAGCCTCCATCTAGGCCTGTTCATTCTGGCATAATTATTAATAGTCTCATCTTTCACTCTCAAAAGTGTCCTGTTTTGGATAATAACAGAAACAGACACGTGCCCAAGTCTCCACAGGCCACGTTATATGCATGTGAAGTATGTTCCCCCACTGGCAAAAGACCAAGTCTTCTCCATCCCTTTGGTCTGCTGCCATCAGAATGATGGATTATATGAAGTATTTCCCAAAGAGAAGGCCCTAGTATTCAACCGTCTTTGATTCACCACTTCCCCCTCCCCCCCGGGGGGAGGGGGAGTTGGGCAGAGACAATGTCAGGGGCACCCTGGCTGGCTTGCTTGCATGCTCTGTTCGGGCTGTGCTGCAGTTTTCCTTGCGGCAGCAAAGAGGGTGGCAGTCAGTGCCATGATGAAGAGCATAGACTTTGACAGGAAATAGACATGAGTGGCCTTGAGCGAGTTACCCATTTCTCTGTACCTCGATTTCCTCACCGGCCGGACAGGCACAGTTATACCAATGTCCTGGCAGTGTCTGGAGGAGATGGTAAAATACGGAAGGCACCTGACCCAGAGCCTGGCACATAGTAGGTGCTCGGCGAAGCGTGGCTGGTGCTAGAGTTGCCTTGGGTGATGCATTTGTCAGAGTAGGAGGGCAGGGCGGTCCCACGCCGTCAGAGCCAGCCAGCGCTGTGCCAGCTGTGCTGTCCCACGCAGCACAGGACCTGCCTTTCAGCCTGCTCTGCCTGGACTGTATCCACTGGACTCCTTGTGGTGCTGGTAACTGCGTGCTTTGGCGAGGTGGCCTTGCCCCTCGCTGCTTGGAGGACGAGGAGGGGTGAAGGACATCTGTGCAGGACCCTGTCTTTTCTCCGTCTCTTCTTTCCTCTCCCTTTGCTTCTCCCTCCTCCCCAGCAGTCTCAGGCCCCAGAGAGATGCCAGAAGGGAGAGTGATGGCCCCGTTGCTGAGGCCGCAGGGTTTCCATGTTACCACCCCTCCTCTCCCTGCCTCTCCCAGGCGTGCTGCGAGGAGAGCGCTGGGCCCACAGCGTCAGGGATGACGTTATGAGCGAAGGAGCTGCTGGAAGTGCGTTTGGCCCGGGCCCAGCCTTCCCCAGACTCCCGCCATAGCTGGCCTTGGCTGCACGGGAGGGAGCTCCGGGGGAGGAATCTCCTTGTTTGTGTCTCAGAGAATCAGAGGGCTACGTCCCAGCCTAGCTGGCGGAGTGTCTTTTCGCTCCACCAGGTCCTGGGGGCACCAGTGGAGAAGGAGGCTCCCTGAAAAGTGCCCACCTTTCCCTAGGGAGACCCAAGGGCAGGAGGTCCCCGGGCCGTTCCAGAGTCGGGTGTGTGGCCACCCCGGCCGGCTGGCCCTGGGCTCTGACCTACCCGACCCGGTTGTGGGGAGGTCGTCTGCAGCCCGCAGCCTGCGCCCAAGCGGTGCACAGGGAGGTATAAATGGACAGCGCGCGGTAGAGCAAGCGGGCTAACCTTCTCCTTGACTGGCTCCTGGGCCCACTCTCTGTGGGACTGGAAGTCAGGCCTGCCCTTTCGGACCAGGAGATGCACCGAGAAGCGGGGGCTCACAGACCCACGGCCGCCCACCCACCCAGGCCCAGTGGCCCTTCCCCCAGGGCGCTGTCAGACGCACAGGCACCCGGGCCACCGTTCCTCAGAGGAGCCGATGCAGGGGTGGTAGGGCATCCCGCCCCCAAAAGTTCAGTGAGGCAAGACAGAGGCGGAGGTGAGCCGGGCCGGGACTGGGGACTTGAGCAGAAACTCTGGACCACACTGTCCTGGCAGCCCTCTTGCCATGGGAATTATCTTCTGAGAAGGCAGCCAGAAGGACCTTCAAACGTCCTCCCGTCTAACCCACCTCCTGGAAGGAAAACGACTCTCAGGCCAGCTCAGCTCCCCAGTTGTTACTCGGTGTCTGGAGAAGATGCTGTGAGCTGCCTGAACTCAAGCACGGAGACTCCAAGGACCTCGGTGTCCGGACGCGCCCCCCCCAAGCCGGCCTTTGTGCAGCAGTTTGTACGTGTGCACCTCTGGTTGTCATCGGGGACGTGCCCATCGCATGGTCTCTGCTCGTCTGGCCAGGCAGCTTGGGAACCAGACCCTTCTGAGACCTTAGGTCTTCAGTTCCTTATCCTGAGCCTTCGGGGACTGCTTCGGAGCATCTGGCGTCTCTCATCTTCACACCTTCTTTGTAAGACATCAGCTCCCCAGTTTTGAGATTGTGAAGGTGGGACTGAAAGGAAGGCCTCCTGTGAGGAGAGTTTCAGGCTGTCTCGGAAGAAGTTCCCGGAGTTGGCCCCTGGTCCTTCCTGGGGTAGGAGACCCCGGACGCAGCAGAGGCCTGGAGGACGTAGCCCCAGCAAGCTGCCACTCCTCAGCCCTCGCCCCCAGTTGCATAATGATGTGATTGCTTGTTTCCCTCAGGAATCCGACTCCAGGGGCTGGTGCCAAGTTTCAGCTTTGCTGATAAGATGTTTACATCAGCCTAAACATAGCTGGAGCGCTTGACACACTAAGTAACCTGCCAACCCCTGTTTGTAGGGCTTACAAAATATCTGGCTGGTTGACTGCGAGGTGAACAGACAGATCCCATTCACAGACAATGGGATTCGTCTAGAACTCCCACCCGTGGCCTCAGCCCATGGAATGTCCGTCTCTAGCCTTTCACCCTCCTTTCCTTCCTTCTTCTCCCACCTTCCAGAGCACCGGAGGGAAGAAAGAGAGGCTACAGGAGGTGGTGCCCTAGGGAGCAGGGAGCAGGGCTGGCCACACTCCCGGCTGACGGCCTGAAGGCCTGTATGCCTCTGCCCCATTCGTCTCCTGTTCTGCGAAGTCATCCAAGAGGACTCCCTTCTGGAGGTCCTGGAGGCAGAAGAGTGAGCCCCATCTGGCCTCGCCCAAAGCCTTGGGAGCAGTTGGCAGCCCAGGGTTGGGGCAGAGGCCAAGCACCGATGTCACCGCCTTCAGCTGGCCTTGGTGGGACTGGAAGCGATGGGAGCCTGAACGCCTGGGTCTCACCGACCCACCCGATTCTCTCCCACCCCAGGCAGAGGGGAATGAACCCTCTGGGCTGTCCAGGCAGAAGCCAGGAGGCCAAGCCCTGGGAAACTTACTGAGAAGAGTGTAGACCTCAGAGACAGACACCCTTGGGCTGGCACTCCGGCTTTAAGAGCTGCGCGGCTGTAGACTAGTTATTTAACTTGCGAGAACTTCCACTTCCTCGTTCGTGAAATGGGGATGACAATCCTTACTTCCCAGAGTTATTGTGAGCATTTAATGAGGTGACACGTGCACCGTCTGTGACTGGTGCAGAGGAGCTACTGTTAGGAGTGATCATCAGAGCAAAGTTTTCCCATCCTGAAGAGTAGGGGTTACCCCAGAAGACATCAGGAAAATTCTCGACGGATATTAACCTTGAGCGCTCAGATAATTGCTTCTGGGCTGAGGGTGGAGAGGGGATGGGTGGCTGGCAGGGAGACGGTTGGTGTCGAGGTTAAGGTAGAATCACCAGTGCCATCGACGAGAAGAACTTTCTGTGATGATGGGAATGTTCTGTCTGCTCAGTCCGCTGCAGTAGCCACGAGCCACACACGGCTACTGGCGCTCTTGAAATGTGGCCGGTGTGGCAGAGGAGCTAGGATTTTAATTTTATTGAATTTTAATGGATTTCGATGTCCATGGCCACATGTGGCTGGTCAGGATGTTAAACGCTTAAGCTTTGGAGCCAGGCGTTCTGGGTTCACACGCTGGTTGACACACTAGCTCTGGGACCTTGGGCCACCTACTGAGCCGTGACTTTCTTATATGTACAATGAAGGGAAGTAATGCCAGGGCCTCGGGGGTTTTGTGAGCCTTCCCCGAGATGCTATGCACCAATGCCTGGCACACAGGGTGCACAACGTGACGTGGGGCGGCGGCCAGGCCTACCCCTCCCCCTCCACCCCTCCTTCCTGCAGGACCACGTCCTGACGCTGATGGCTGTGGCGGCCCACATCTACAAGCACCCCAGCATCAGGAACTCCATCAACCTGATGGTGGTGAAGGTGCTGATCGTGGAGGATGAGAGATGGGGCCCCGAGGTGTCCGACAACGGCGGGCTGACGCTGCGCAACTTCTGCAGCTGGCAACGGCGCTTCAACCAGCCCAGCGACCGGCACCCCGAGCACTTCGACACGGCCATCCTGCTCACCAGACAGGTCCGCGGGCCTCTGGGAACCGGGGGCGGGGGGGGAGGGTGCGCCGAGGGGCGCCTCGGCCGCCCAGACACGGGGACCGGCTCCCTGCTGGCCCCAGCTGGACACCAGGAGCCTCGTGTGCGGACCAGCAGGAGGAGGAGGTCACGAGGACATGTACGAGGCATGTGCGGGGGAAGGAGAGGAATTCGTGAGGGCTCTTCTCCAGAAGCTTGTGACCAGCTGTCTGCTGAGGTCATAACAAGAGGAAACGGGCTCAAACTGCCCAGAGAGCGATGTGGAGCTGGAACTAAGACAGGAGGTCCAGCTGCAATGGGGGTTAAAGCCGGTGGAGGTAACCAGGGTCCCCTCAAGACTTCCCCAATGGCAGTAGGCCTGCCCATCTCCCTGGTGTGGTTTAAACAGATGGCTTCCTGAAGGCCAGCAAGTGTGATCACGTGCGGAGACCCTGCTCACCCCCAGGCCGCACGCACAACCCCAAGGCGAGTGCTGCGTTTTTAGCCCCACTTTACAGCTGGGGAAACCGAGGCACAGAGCAGCCACCCTGTGGCAGCGCCCGCAGTCAGGCCCCGGCCGCCTCGCTGTGGGGTCCACACCCTTAATCACCCGCCAGGCTATCCCACCTCCCGGCACAAGCTTTCCGAGTCCCCGGCAGCCCGAGGACACGCCGACACAGAAGGAGAAATGGCCTTTGGGGAGAAATAGGGATTTGGCTTAAAACGTGTCCTGTGTCTCCGGAGGCGCAGGAGTGGGGAGGGTTTCCATCCTGTGTTCGTCCTCACGTCCCGCTCTCTCCGCGAGCAGAACTTCTGCGGGAAGGAGGGCTTGTGTGACACCCTGGGCGTGGCGGACATTGGCACCATCTGTGACCCCAGCAAGAGCTGCTCCGTGATCGAGGACGAGGGCCTGCAGGCGGCCTACACTCTGGCCCACGAGCTCGGTAAGGCTCGCCACACCGGAGGCCTGGGCTGCTGCACTGGGCGGGAGGACCCGCCCTCCCGAGTCCAGCCAGGGCGGCGCCCCCAGGACCCGGCCGCCTCTCGGGGCCGCCCCTCCTCGTTCCGGCAGGGTGACTCTGCCCTCGTGCTGTCTCCATCCCCACCCTGAGCACGGGGCCATCCTCAGAGGTCACCAGGGAAATGCCAGTGCTCAGGTAGAGCCGTGGGGCCGCCTCCCGGCTAAGCAGTCAGGATTCTGGAAGGTCAACTAGCGAATGACTGAGATGAGTGTGAATCAGCACAGGCCCCGGCAGAAAATAAAGGGACCCCGGTGTTCCTGGTGCTCTGAGAAAGCTTCCTGGGAGAGGAGAGCCAGGCAGAGTGGGCCGGGAACAGTCTTTAAGGAATAAGCGGAGCGGCGGGGTGGTCCCTCGAGGCGCTGGCGCTGCTTAGGCCTTCAGAGGCCCTCTGCCCCCTGGGCGGACGGCTGAGGGCAGTGGAGACGCTGGGCGGACCGCGGGTCTCGTCCTCCCCAGGGCACGTCCTCAGCATGCCCCACGACGACTCCAAGCCCTGTGCTCGGCTCTTCGGGCCCCTGGGCAAGCACCACATGATGGCGCCCCTCTTCGTCCACCTGAACAAGACGCTGCCCTGGTCCCCCTGCAGCGCCATGTACCTCACGGAGCTCCTGGACGGCGAGCACGGTAGGTCCCCCAGGCTTCTCCCTGGCCGGCGGCCGGCACCTGCAGCGCAGGCATCTCGGCCTGGGAGAGACTCAGGAGCTGTGTCCCCGCCACCCCGCCGGGCTCAGTGTTCCGACCACTCCACAAAGCATGCCCTTCCTTGGCCCAGCTTACAGCAGCCCCTTTAGGTTATCCCACAGAGCAGGTGGAAGTAGTCTGAGAAGGTCTCTCTGGAGGAGGTGGGTTCGAACAGAGCTCGAAGGAATGGAAGAATTTTTGTCGTGCAGAGGGGAGAAGGGAGCTTCTGGCTGGAGCGATAGATCACAGGGTAGCGTGCAAATGGCAGAGAGGCAGGAAGTGCCCCGTGAGGGCACGGAGTGGGGCGAGGTGCCTGGTGAAGACAGCCTGACTTGTTGAGTAAAGCAGTGAAAACACAACTGGTTCTTGATTCTTGATACAAAGATAATAGATTGGCCAACATCAATACTTTGGCTTTATTTCTCCTGGCCTGGTTTTTAAGAGTCCATTTACATCCCCAATTATACTGTGACGTAGATTTAGTGTTACGATTAGCTGGCCTTCCCTAGGTAAACGCTGAATGCATATAAGATGTTCTGGATACCAAAAGAAATGCAACCCTTAAAAAAAAATTGCTACTGATAGTCAAAACTTGGAGGAGCTTCTGTGGATGACTGAGTGTTGACAGTTTGTAGGTGGAGGTCAAGGAGGCCGCGAGTGTGATGGGGGGGGGGACCCCTTCTTCCTATTCCTCTGCTTCCTCCACAGGAGACTGTCTCCTGGACGCCCCTACCTCGGCCCTGCCTCTGCCCACAGGCCTCCCGGGCAGCAGGGCCCTCTACGAGCTGGACCAACAGTGCAAGCAGATCTTTGGGCTGGGCTTCCGCCACTGCCCCAACACCTCTGCTCAGGACATCTGTGCCCAGCTCTGGTGCCACATGGATGGCGCCGAGCCCCTTTGCCACACGAAGAACGGCAGCCTGCCCTGGGCGGACGGGACGCCCTGCGGGCCCGGGAGCCTCTGCTTGGGTGGCAGCTGCCTGCCTCAGGAGGAAGTAGAGAAGCCCAAGGTGAGGGACGGCCACTGGGAGTGGGGGACAGGGAGGGGGAGGGCTGTCTCCAAGGAGGAAACCACACCTGAGAGCCATGAACTAAGAGACTTTGGGCCAGGGGCAACTGTGAGGAAAATCACTCACCTTTGGACAAAGCAAAGCGTATTTATCCAGAGTCGAGGGGAGCCGCTCAAGACCGTGCTCAGAGCCGGTGGCTGATGTCGGCAGGGCTCCGGGCACTCAGGGGACTCTGCCGCGGAGCTGACTTGAAGGCCTGTGAGGCTTGGTGCTAGGTGTGGAACACTCCAGCGCAAGAGCAGTCGCGGGCCCTCAACAAACAGAAGCCGTTATGAATTCTATTATAAACAGGTAGCGTGACAGCAGAGGAGGGACATCCGATCAAGAACGAGGGGAAAGTATTCGTATCCTACCCGTGTCGGAGCTGAATGCATAGCTAGGGGTCAGGAGAGTGAGAGTAATTGTGGGAACTCCTTGCTCAAGGAGGAGGGAAGGAGGAATCAGAATCACCTCTGACCAGGCGGAGAAAACCTGGCAGAGTAAACGCGCAAGGAAAGGCAAGGCAATGCCAGTGAGAGTTTTTAAACGACTTGCTTCTTCGCCCTGCTCTTAATACATCCGAACTGTGAGGCTGATCACATTTCTCTGCGAGTCACTGAGCCATCTCTGAAACAGCATCCACCGGGTTCGCAGCCTGGGCCCGGCCCAGCTCGGAATCACCAGGGTGGCCTGTGCGCTCACCCTCCGGAGGGCTGTCCTCAGCGGTGCTTCCGTTGCACTGAGGCCCGCGGGCCCGCGTGGGCGGGTAAAGCACATGCTCCTTCTAAGCCTGAGCCAGGACGGGATCCGCGGATTCATTCTCAGCCCCCTCCCAGCCCACACCCCGACACTGAGCTTCTCCCAACCCTGTCCTGTGGCGTGTGCTTCACACGTTCCTGAGGGGAGAGGCAGGGAGGGAGCCCATCCAACCTTTCCCAGCACCCCAGCCAAGCCCAGCACAGGGAAAGGTGGCCAGAAAATGATCACCGGATGATGCTTATCACCTATGTTTAAGGGGAAAAGACAGATCATAAAATACTATATATACATATGTGTGTGTGTGTATATATATATATGTATACGTATATGACAGGATCATATCTGTGTAAAATAAAACCTGGCACCTTCATGATCCTATAGTCAGAGCAAAGGTACAAAAGGATATTGATGAAAATCACGTCAATCATTTCATCTGGGTAGTGGTATTTTGTAAGCGTTACTTTCTTTTTTACACCTTTCTGTATTTTTCATTTTTTATATGAGCACGTATGACTTCTGCAACTTTTTTAAAATTATTTTCATTTTGAAAACTTAATGAACCCACCCAAGGCAATGCCTTGTCCTCAGGGTCAGTTTTAAAGTTGGAAGCAACTCTAGTTTATTTCCCAGCACCATCCTACCCCTGGACCTGGCGGCTGGTAGACGAGTGGCCGCACCTCCTAGAGATTAGTCCTTCAGACCAGAACCTACCCGCCTCAGCACCGGGGGCATCTGGGCTGCGTGCGCCCCGGCCGTGGGAGGCTGTCGTGCTCGTCGCTGGATGTTTAGCAGCACCCTGTCCCCCACCCGCTCGAGGCCAGCAGCCTACGCCCTGCCCAGCTGTGACAACCACAGGGTCTCCGAACACTGCCACGTGTCCCGGCCGATGGAGAACCGCTGCGTTAGACCCAACCTTATTCCCATAAAAGTGTTTCACTCAGCAACTCCCGTTGAGCACCTTGCAAAGGGCGAGGCACTGTTGTAGACACCAGGCGGCCAGCCGCGAGCAAGGCCAGCACAGACTGTGATCGGGGAGCCGCGGCGGCACGGGCCATACAGCCCCTGCACAAATGAATCACGCAGTTTACCGAACTGCACGCACCGGGACGGGCGCAACTAGGTGAGGAGGCCTCCTGCCCTCTGCTCCCCACTCAGCGCAGCCTTGTGTGTTGCAGGCCGTGGTGGATGGAGGCTGGTCCCCGTGGGGACCCTGGGGAGAATGTTCACGGACCTGCGGAGGAGGAGTACAGTTTTCACACCGCGAGTGCGAGGACCCCGAGCCTCGGAACGGAGGGAGATACTGCCTGGGTCGGAGAGCCAAGTACCAGTCGTGCCACACGGAGGAGTGCCCCCCTGATGGTAATCGCCACACCGGCCAGAGCAGCTGCTGTGTTGCCTGCAGCAGATCCCCAGAGGAGTGCGGGGCTCTCCCGGGCGCAGAGCTTTCCTGGGTGCAGACATAAATGGTTTAGAGCAGCCCGTGGCGACCCAGGACAGCTCTCCCTGTCCGGGGAGAGCCCGGCAAAGGAGAGACACTGCCCTGGTCTTCCAAGATGTGGAGGTGGAGGGCGTCACTCCCAACCAAACTTATTCATTAGAGCTGGGGGAGGGCTTTGCAGAGGGGCGAGCGTCTAGGATAACGTCTGAACCCTCGTCTGTATGCAGAATGGAGGCGTTTTCCAAAGCCAGGGTCAGAGCCAAACCTCCAATATCTTTCCAGCCAACATCCAGCTCAGGGCGGAGGGAAGATTTCTGCATCTGACCCTAGCGCGCATTACCCCTGAGAAGAGTTGCCCATCTCCCCTTGGAGCGTGGTAGCTGCCTGGCGGCCCCTTCTTGGGAAGCAGCCCCTCATCTGCTTCTCCTGGGGACGTCCTCCCCAGTGCCTGCTAGAAAGCCCACACATTAACTCAGGGGCAGCAGGCAACGTGAGAGCAAATCATTGCAGGTCTTTTCCCCACCATCCCATCCAGCTCCCCTTGTGCAGCCCCAGGAAGTATTGGCAGGCTGCAAACGACAAGCAGAGAGACGCATCCAAGCGCAGAGGCGCACTGGCATTGGAATGGTGTCTAATGAGGGAATCTGGAGGCTTTGCAGTTTTGCAAGATGAGGAGGATCAGTAACGGCACGAAGCTCTGGAGCTGTGCGAGTCTGCCTGGCACACGCGTGAAGCGTTCCCGGGGGAATGAGAGAGAGAGAAGGGGGAGGGGAATGGATATAGGCATGCGGTAGACACGGACCGTAGGTGATACCATGATTTCAGGTGCACCGGGACCAGCCATCTCAGTCAGTGAGTGTTTTGGTGCCTCTTGTGTGGGTAGAACTGGAATAGGTGTTATAATGACATAAGAAGCATGTTCTCTGTACTCAGGGAACGTGCAGATCTTGTTAGAGATCCAAACCCCTTTTACAGAGCAATTAAAGGTCAATCTGTGAGGCACAGACCCCAGACTGACAAGGAATCCAGAGCGAGGAGAGGTCTGGCCTGGTTGGAAGCTTCTTGAGGAGTCAGGGCTGAGCAGGGCCTGGAGGGCTGAGACAGAGATGAGGTGCAGGAGGACGCGCTGCGATGGGGGCTATGATCCCCCCAGGGCACAGCTGAGCAGAGTGGGCCAGCGTTTCCAGGCCAGCCAAGGGTGCGTAAAAGCTAAAATAGCCTCAGGAGGCTCTCTGTGCTGGCTGTCCCATCAGGTCACCTGGGAAGCTTTTCCAAACACAGAGGCCCAGACGCCTCAGGTGTCCTGACTCAGAGTCTCAGGAGGAGTGCACGGCCACCCGGGATTTGAAGCTCCACAGACCATGCAGATGTGCAGCTGGCGTGGAGAACCCCAGTAGTAAGAGCGGGTTTAACTTCAGGATTGTGGAAGGGAAAAGCCCAGGTCTTACTTCAGACAGATTGTTCTGGAGGCAGCGTGCAGCAGGACGGGAGAGGAAGCAGGCTGTGTGTCGGAGGCTGGGCACCAAGTCTCGCAGGAAACCACAGGCCTTGGCTTGTGAGCAGTGGACCAAGATGCTGACAGTGGGAAGGAGACATTTAAAATCACAGATCGTCCTGAGTAGAGTACAGGACTTAATGACAGGTTGGGAATAGTGGATGTAGATGCGCAAATATTCAGAAGATACCAGGGTTCCGGTCTCAGGCTGGAATGCGGTAGCATCACCAAATGAAAATCCAGCCAGTTCTTCATATGGAGAAACCATATGGAGTTGGGCCTCGCTGAGCTGGAGGTAATGGCAGCATCTACAAATGGAGCTCCCCCAGAGAGACCCAGAATTATAGCAAGTGGGGTGTAGAGGCAAGGTCAGAACTAGAGATGTACATCTGGGAGCCTTTGGCCACATGTCCAAGGAGGTCAAGATAAATCACGATCAGCAGAGGCCCAAAAACGTAACTCCACGTGTCATTCCGTGCTTCCCCCGTCCCCACCTAAATTTGTTCATCTGTAAAGCAGAATTAATATTCTCCCCAAACGGCAAGACTGTTTTCCCCAGAAAGCCCAGCTGGGGCTGGGTGCTCCTTTCCTTGCCCCGTGAGTCAGGGCTTAGGTCGGTGTCTAGGAAAGCCGGGCCCAGGTGACACTGGACCTGTGTCCTCGGGTTGGGTCAAGTCCGGGAGGAAGAAGGGTGCCCGGAATCTCGGCATTTCTCCCGTGGGGTCCTGCCTGCTTCAGCTCAGCCTGTTAACTCCATGCCCTCTCGCCCTCATTTTAGGGAAGAGCTTCAGGGAGCAGCAGTGTGAGAAGTACAATGCCTACAATTACACGGACGTGGAGGGGAACCTGCTGCAGTGGGTCCCCAAGTACGCAGGGGTGTCCCCCCGGGACCGCTGCAAGCTCTTCTGCCGAGCCCGGGGGCGGAGTGAGTTCAAAGTGTTCGAAGCCAAGGTGAGGATCCTTCTGGAACTCAGGTGCACAGGTGGGGAGGAGGGCGCCCTGGCCTGAGCCCAAGAGTGGGCGGCGTCAGTGCTCACTGGGCCCTCTGACCGCCCCCCCCGTTCCCCGCTGCAGGTGATCGACGGCACCCCGTGCGGGCCCGAGACTCTGGCCATCTGTGTCCGTGGCCAGTGTGTCAAGGCTGGCTGTGACCACGTGGTAGACTCGCCTAGGAAGCTGGACAAATGCGGCGTGTGCGGCGGCAAAGGCAACTCGTGCAGGAAGGTGTCCGGTTCCCTCAACCCCTCCAGGTGGGTCTCCCCAGTTCTGTCCCTAGCTGCGTGAGCGGACCGGGCTTTGGAGTCACAGGGGCCTAAGTTTGAGTTGTGGCTGCGACTCCATCCCCGCGGAGCACTGAGCTTCAGTTCCTTCATAAAACTCGGCGTCCTCTCGATCTCAGAGTCGCTGTGAGGAGGCACGAGATGGTCAGAGCACTTGGCCCAGGGTCCGGCCCGCAGAGATGACGGCTCTCAGGGCAGCCAGAGGCCACACGGATAGGGATGTATCTTCTCTGAGTCAACTGGCAGTAGAGCTACACTGAGTAACCGGGACTTTTGCCAGAAAGCAGCTCTTCCAGGCCTGCTGTGGGAAGGACATTTCACCCTAATCTGGCGGGCCCTGCCCTTTCTGCAGGTGGATCTTCAGAAACGGGGGCCCACAGGGGGGTCTTGGCAGCCTCAGGGCCTCATGAATCTGAGAACTCCAGACGCTTTCTCCCACCTTAAAGCCACACGTTCATAAAGCTCCTATATCTGTTCAAGTGCTTTCACTTCTGTGGGCTCGACGGATTCCTCAAATAAGTCTATTGGGGCCAAGACCGTTACTCCCCTTTTACAGATGAGGAAGCATAGGCACAAAGAGACTACATGACTCTTCTAGGGTCACAGTGGTAGGTCATGGCGGCCAGAGGTGAGCCTAGGTTTACCCATTCCCGGGCGGGTTTTCCCTGTCCCACACGCACTTCCCGGGGAGGAAGGGCTAGCGCCTGCGGCCGCACTGCACCCCTAGCGGGCTCCCTCGCTCTCTCTCCTCTCATCAGCCTCAGAAAACAGAATCTGCCTACGGCAGACAACTCAGGAGTCTTTTCAAATTTAAACTCAAAGGATATAGAAAAAAGAAGCACGGGGTGTGGGACAGTCAGACGTTGGGTCCCTTCGCAGAGCTCTCTCAGGCATCAGACATGGGGCCCGGGGTCCTTTCCCAGCCGCCCAGTGGGCGCGAGGCAAGGACAGCCAGGAGCAGAGTGGCTGCCGTCCTCAGTCCTCTCCGCCTCCCTCCCAGCCTGCGAAGCCAAATACTTCTACCCCAAAAGACAAGAGTAAGAATTAAGGTTTCTCCATCCCACATAAAGCCCCAGACCCACAATAAAGTTGGAACATTTTCCCCAAACAGCATCCCAGCACCCCGGGCAGCCCCGCTCGTGGTGCTGGGCACGCCCAGAAGAAGGCCCCTCGGAGCAGGCTGTGTTGCCTGCTTCCTGCCCTAGAGCCACGATAACCAAATACCAGGAACTGATGGACCCTAGGAGGTGGCGTGACGTGTCCACCTGGTCAGCTTCTGGAATCGGTGTGTGGATCAGATCTTTCCACGTGGGTGTGAGCTCTGGGATGAAAGTGGCCAAGCAAAGTTTACACCAGTGCAAGGAGCTGCGTGTGCCTGAGATCTCTTTTCAGCCAAGAGCCCAGGTTTGGCAGCAACGGCACAGCATTCACCCCCTCTAGGCTGCCTTCCCCTCTGTGCTATTGTCGAGATCGAAACTCCAAACGTTTGAAATAGAGCTCCCAGGCCAAGCAAAAGTCCCGGTGTACCAAGTGTTCCTGTCGGCCTCAGCAGCTAACTTACTGGGCACTTTGGGGCGACTACTTCCTTCTTTGCTAGCAAACCTTTGTCTGCCCACCCCCAGTCCCCGCATGCTGACTTCCTGAGGACCGGGCTGGGGAGCCACGGGTCCTAAAGGTGTCTTCCTGTCATAGTTATGGCTACAGTGACATCGTCACCATCCCAGCTGGCGCCACTAACATTGACGTGAAACAGCGGAGCCACCCAGGGGTCCAGAACGACGGCAACTACCTGGCCTTGAAGACCGCCGACGGGCAGTACCTGCTCAATGGAAACCTGGCCATCTCCGCCGTGGAACAGGACATCCTGGTGAAGGGCACCATCCTCAAGTACAGCGGTTCCATCACCTCCCTGGAGCGGCTGCAGAGCTTCTGGCCCCTGCCTGAGCCCCTGACCGTGCAACTCCTGACAGTCCCTGGGGAGGTCTTTCCCCCCAAAGTCAAATACACCTTCTTTGTCCCTAATGACGTGAACTTCAGCATACAGAGCAGCAAAGAGAGAGCGACGACCAACGTCATCCAGCCCCTGCTCAACGCGCAGTGGGTCCTGGGAGACTGGTCTGAGTGCTCCAGCAGCTGCGGGGCCGGCTGGCAGCGGCGGGCGGTGGAGTGCCGCGACCCCAGAGGCCAGGCCTCCACCACCTGCGACGAGGCTCTGAAGCCGGAGGATGGCAAGCCGTGCGGAAGCCAGCCGTGCGCCCCGTGACCCAGCGGGCGGGCCAGGCTTATGCTCGTGGACTCGGGGTGCGGGGTGCAGACCAGGGTCACGCTACGGTGACCCCACGTCTGGGGGTGGCGTGGCCTGCCTACCCAGGCCCCCCGCTGCTGCAGCTGGGCATGAATCCATGGGGGGAGGAGAGGAGAGGAGACAGACCACAGATGCTAAAGTCTACTATCTAGTGGGTTGGACCTTGCTTGGGTTCAAGTAGAGGGCATAGGTTAAAAGGTAAAGAGTGCTCTTACAGACCCAAAAGGAAGACTTGGTCAGCCTGTTTGCAAAGGACTAACAAAGTTAAACGAAAAAAGTTTTTTCTACTTGGTACCCTCGTTAAATAATCTACCTCAGAGGGGAAAAAATTAGTCAAAGAGAGATGTGGAGTAGGGGTGGATGGTGAGTGTCAAAGCAAGCACTGTAGCTGCACCCCAAACTGTCTTCAGAAATGACCAGGCGTGTCTTCAGTATTAAACCCATCGCCTGGAGGGCTGCGAGTCGCAGGATTGTGGAGAGCCCCGTGTTCTCGGGCTCCCACCTGCAGGGGTGGATCCATTTCAAGTATTTATACAAATGTGTCTCTGAACTAAAGTGTGATCTTGCGCCAATGGAGTGGTCTGATCTGGTTCGGTATTTCTTTGGAAAGGGCAGGGGACCCAGGGCCCAAGGACAGAGGCTAAAGCTAGGTCGGCTCACCTTGAGCACAGCCAGGGAAGCGGGCACCTTGCCTGCACCTCTGAGGCCTCCCCCGAGTTCTCACGTCTGCTGAATCCAGGTCATTCGGGCAAGTCTTTATCTGCACAATCTAGACCAGCGGTTCTCAAACTTTAGTGGGCATTGGGGTCATCTAAAGGGCTGCTTGAAACACAGATGGCTGCGCCCCACCCCCGAGTTTCCGATTCAGCGGGTCAGGGGCCTGAGAATCCACATTTCTAACAAGTTGCCAGGTGACATGGAGGCTGCTAGTTTGGGGACCGCACTTTGAGAACCACTGCTCTAGTGGAAACTTCCAGCTCTGAGGTAACAAAACGTTATTCTCGAGAAAGCCCGTGCCACTCCACTCCGCATATGTCCTCATCCTCACATTTACATACTGACCAGGCAGAGATACAAGATTCTCCTAGCATCTGAGGAATGCCGCACCTGTTTCTAAGTAACATCATCCCAATGACCTCAGCTCCTTCTCTCCACACCAAATGTCATTCCCAGCTCACAACTCTTTTGACCCAGGCAAATTGCAACTGTCCCAATCAGCCCTTTTACATAGCCTGACCTTCCCCACTAGCCACCTGAAACCTGCCTGAGAGCCTCCCAAATCCCATCTTCCCTCCACGTCACCTCATCTCTTCCTGGTCAGACAAAGCCCCCAGCTCGACTTCCATATGGTCTGGTGTAGAGGGAGCTCAGTCCTTGGTCATAGTGGGCGAAAAGGAACAGACAACATCAAGAAATGACATTCTAGGGAAAAGGAGGAAAATATCTAAATTTGCATGGTCCCTTTTCCTGTCACCATTGACCCCACCCCCCTTGTCCTTCCCTTTAGCTTTCTCTCAAGACCCCTTCAAGTAAAAATTGGCCTGGGCAGGGCTTCCCTGGTGGTGCAGTGGTTGAGAATCTGCCTGCCAATGCAGGGGACACGGGTTCAAGCCCTGGTCTGGGAAGATCCCACATGCTGCACAGCAACTGGGCCCGTGAGCCACAACTACTGAGCCTGCGCGTCTGGAGCCTGTGCTCTGCAACAAGAGAGGCCGCGATAGTGAGAGGCCCGCGCACCGCGATGAAGAGTGGCCCCCGCTTGCCGCAACTGGAGAAAGCCCTCGCACAGAAACGAAGACCCAACGCAGCCAAAAATAAATAAAATTAATTACTAAAACCAAAAAAATATATATATATATATATGAAAAAAAAAAAAATTGGCCTGGGCAGAGAGGATGCTACATGGAGCCCCGGTGTAAATGAGGAAAAGGTGCCCGCTGGGAGGACTCAGGCCGTTGGGACAGAGGCAGGGCAAACAGGATTTCAGCCCCTACCGTGCCCTCAGCTGGTCGTCTTTGTGTGGCGCACACTCTGCATGGTGGCCGTGGACACGGTGGCCGCTGACCACTTTTCCCTGACTGCCGGCTTTTAGTGAGTGGGAGGCCAGGCTTACCTAAGCATAAACAGTCACACACACCGGCATGTTGATGACGACCAGGAAAGCCAGATCTGTCCTTGCTGTGAACCAGCTCTACTGAGATTGATTGTATGTTCCTGCAACCCTTCATCTCCTTCCATTTCTCACTCTTCCCCAAATAATCAAGGCCAGGTGTGTCCCCATTAACCACCCACACCAGTCCGGCTGTGCCATATCTAGAGCCTGCATCATTACCAGGCACAGAGTTTGCCCTGGAGTTCAGCTGGCAGCAGGGCTGCTGATGTGCAAAGCAGAATGGAATCCAGCTTGGCTCTTCCTTGCTGTGTGGGCTCAGCGAGGCTCACAGAATACGTACTTGTTTGTGTCTGGAAACTCAACAGCTGCAGCTCAGGGACTCAGAAAACAGATCTGCAGAGAGAGCCCATGCCATCATTTCCCCCAGCCTACCACGACCACCCTTCTAGCCCAGAGAAGGGAAGATTGCATTTCCTCTGCTGAGAGCTTGCATTTTCCAGCTAGAGTTCCTCGCAGAAATGGTAGTGGTGCCTCCTCGCGAAAGTCCACAAGGCCCTGACTCAGCAGATAACTTGGTCATTCCTCTGGATCCTCCGAGCTCCTGCCAGAAATATTTCAAAGGTGGTACATTAGCATCGAAGTCCATTTCCAACCTCTGTCCGCGAGACAAGTGAATCCTTGTCTGGGGTTTATTCTCTGTCCTTTATTCTCCTGTAGCTGACCAGAGGGCTTTGTGAATTTACAAAAGCATGTTCCCCGGCCCGCTTTAGTAAACCACCCTTCTCTCCCAGAGGTGATGGGAATGTCTTCCCACTAGCTCCACACCTTGCTCTCTGATGATGTCCACTAGGTTTTAGATCCTTCATGTTTGGGCATTTTAGCCAGTGGACCCTCTTACTGAGGATTTTTCCTCCTTCCAAGCATCCAAACATTAGTTCTTCTTGCTTTCCCCTGGAGCCCTCTTCATTTTTACCAAGCCTTCCTACCACCACCAAAACAAACAAATAAACAAAAAAGACAGGAAGAAGAGGAAAGTTCTTAAGAATATGTTGTCTTTTGCTTTGTTGTGATATCTCTGTGTGGTCCAGACAAACAGGGTGGCTTTGTCACAGCTTCACTCTCAGGCCTGTGAAGTGAGGTGGTACCTCTGCTGTGCGCCAGGCCTTCGCACGCGGCCTGAGTCCCCCAGAGTCCGAGTCTCCCCTGGTCGCGGGGAAGGAGGCTCCTGAGCCCACAGCGATCTCGGCTCTGTGTGCTATGCCTCAGATCTCCAAGCCCCTCCGGGAAGCAGCGGCGCACCCATGGCTGTTGGGGAATTAGGAATGGTTTGTCCATAAGAGTGACCAGAAACATGGAATTTACCAAAGAGAATCAGGGGTAGTGCTATCCTTGGATTTCCAGATTTCTCCTGCCATAGCCGCATCACTTCCTCTCGCCTCTAGGGTGAGTTGAAGCTAGATTACTAAGTACATGGCCAAAGTCAAACACGAGATGGGCTGAGCGCGACGAAGACTGTGAAGACAGCATTTTAGGCAAGCCTAAATCACTGTCTCGACACCTGGCCTCCTCCACCCAGGCTCTGCTCCGTGCGGAGTGGAGAGACGTGTATCCCCAGCAGCGCCCTCCTCCCCTAATTCCACCGTCGATTAGACACTCAGCCAGCCCAGGGTCCTGAGCAGGCACTGCCCGTGAGTCCTAGGAGGGGAGAGAGGCAGTAGCACCCACGGCCGGGAGGCACGCAAACCGGGGTTCACTGCCTGTGGTGGCCTCGGCTGCAGGACGGCGTGTCTTTCTGAGAAAGGTCTCTCCTAGTACGGCACCTTTCCCCGTGGTCCTCCGCTGAGCTTGTAGCTTCGAGAAAGCTGCCCGCGGAATGTGAGAGAGAAAGAAGGCACCAACCTAAGCTGATGCTTTAGCTGGTTCAATCTAGGTAATCACTAGACATACTGTGGTCAGATCGACCTTGCATACAAAACAGTTCTAAACAAAACGAAATAACTCGCAAAGGGAACTGGAAGTTGGAGCGCTGAGTGAGCAGGGCAGTTGGGTTGCGACCCCCTGCTGCCCCTGCCTCGCGGGCACCACGTCAGCCCCTCCCAGGCACCTGTCTGCTTTTCAGGTCAACACTTCTTCCCAACAACCCGGCCAGGCTGATCAGAACAGGTGCGCCCCGTTACAGCTCTGTCCCTGCTTCTTCACATGGGGCCCTTCTCTGATACTCCACTGGGGAGGTAGTGGGCCTTCCCGGCTTAAAACTGAGTGTCAGCCAACCCACACCCCCCAAAACAAGACCCTGCTCAAGTATTGGGAAGAGAAAGATGAGACCCAGTGCAAAAGTAGAGCCTAAGCTGAGATGCTAGTGCTGGAAGAGAGGAACACAGGAGCCTTCAAACGCACCTGTCTCTTTTAGGACATACTTTCCCTCAGGCCTGGGGCTCAGCGACGAGAGACAGGAAAGTTCTGGCTAGTCTTCCATCCCCACGAGCTGCCCAGCCTACCCCTGGCAGATGCACAACTGCCCCAGGAAAGGAGAGAAGAGTCTTCCCCAGCCCTCACCGTTCCTCATTCCAAACAACTTGTAAGTCCCAGGGGCTCTGGAAGAGTTTGTCCTCAGCCAAACACAACTTCCTGTTTCTAAGAAAGGGAAGAAAAAAATAGTTGAAAGGGTTTTTAGACACTGGAGATGTTGAGTTTCTGTAAACGCAAATGAATCAGACACATGTGGAATAAATTTCTCCGGAAGTAAGAAAAGATGCTGTGAGTCTCTCTTGCTGGACCAGAAAGTGGAAAAAGCGTAGCTGAGATGAGAGGTGCATCCGAGGCTAAAAGGAGAGAGAAAAGCCGTGTGAATGTCGGATCAAAGAGAGGGACCCGGTGATGACGAAGGTCAGTGTGGGCCTCCGAAGACCACGTCCTGAACTTGCTTATTTATTCCTCACAACTTCTCCACCTCTGAAGTCATAGATTTAAATATCCTGCCCCCCAACCACAATTTACGATCCTTCCCGACCTCTCACTGCTCCCCCTACACTTATTCTAGGGACCCCAGATCCTTGACGGCCCCCCATACACACGTCCCCATCTTTATTTCTCTGCCTCTGCCTCTGTTTCTTCTTTCTCTGTGTGCTTAAAGTCCGTGTTCCAGCACCTCAAGCTCGATCTTCCAACATTCCCACCTTCCTAGCCCCGCTGACTGTCTGGGGCTCCACAGCAGAGCCCACGAAGACCGTTCCACCCTCTGCCTGAGGCTCGCCATCATGACTCTGGCAACCAGGCTCCACACCACCGAGCATGTGGGACCACCGTGAAGCTGGCATCTCCAGTGGAAGCTCTGACCAGCCACCCAAACAGGCTTCCCTCGTCGGCTCTGTTGCTGCTTCTCTACAAGATTATCTTCCACTCTCTCCACTCTCCTCACAAGCTCAGGATCCTGCTGTGAGTGGAAGACCTCACCTCCACCTACTCAGCAGAACCCAACACTGCATCTCCCATGATACGAGGAGAGAGGGGACACGGTCTCACTGTTGACAGGTCAGGCTACAGACACGAGTCTAGAGGAACATCCTGATTCTGCCTTATTTTAGAATCAAGAGGCATATTCCAGTAACTATCAAGTCCGTCGGAGAGTGGAGATTCAGGACCTTATTAAATTAATCTCCCAGGTCCTCCAGGGCACAGCACGTCAGGTTCTAGGCATCCAGGACTCTCTACCCTGTCATCCTTGTCCACCCCTCTGTTCTCCACCACCCACCCAGAGTAACGCCTTTCCTTGTGCTTGTTCCCTGACATGATTTATCAGTTATTCCACTCTGTCTGGTTTCACTGCTCTATGGAGCTTGACCTTCAGATCTCAGGGTGGAGGAAGGGAAGGTGGAAAAGCCCTCATGGGGACAGAACCAAGAACAACAATGACAGCAGCCTTTCCCCCATGCTCGCCCATCTCTGGTGTGTTATGATGCTGAAAGAATGCCTCCCTCTTCTCCATCTTGTGTTATATTACCAAAGATCCCTTCTATTTTTCTAGCCCCCGAATGTGCTAGGTCTCAGAAAAGGGATGGGATGAAAACAACAAAACAAAACAAAACTCTGCCCCACAAGAGAATGAAAGTCATCCTACAAGAAAGCTCAGTGTCTTACCGCCAGTCCTAAGCCTTACCTGTAGCTCTATCTATTCTTTAAAAACCTATCCTCTTTTCCTTTTTCTGTTACATGTTGAGGTATTTCCGCCGGTCAGAATCAATCCCTTCTAGAAACCAGAGCCCTCCACCTTCTCAAGGTCCTCAGCCCATATATAGTCTGCCCTCTGCCTGAAATGACCTTTTTCCCTTTTTCTACTCCCCTGACTTCAACAAATTCCTACTTATTCATCAGTTCCCAGATTCAAGGTCACTTAGTCAAGGAAGCCCTTGGGTTAGGTGCAACACCCGCACGGCCTTGTGCACTTTGCTTTTCAAACACTCCGCTGGACCACAGACTCCACAAGGTCTGGACCACACCCTGTGCTCACTGCATCACTCACGTCTGGCCTAGAGCCTGTCATGCAGCAGGCACTTAATACATGAGAAAACACGTGATCAAGTTTTTTTTCTGTCTTACAAACAATATGTTTACACCTCCCCACGTCCCTCTCTGTTTCTTCCACCCTCCTCACCCCCTAACAAGCCAGCTTTCCCCACAACTGCCCACAGGACTGCTGGCCAAGGCCGGCAGTGACCTTGCTAAGTCTGCAGACATTCCTCTCTCCGGCTGCCTGCGTCCTCACCTCCTTCGTGGTTCCTGTCCCCCGCTCACTCCTAACTTGTGGAGATCCTCAGGGTCCTACTTACTCTTCCCGGGGCGGGGCGGTGGGGGGGGGTGGGAATTTCGTATGGTCACGTGGTTACGGTTTTTTCCTACATGCTGATCACTCCCAAATTTAAATCCTGAGACTGTCAGGGGTCCCCAAGACCACCCCATCATTCTGAGATTCGCTAGAACTCCCGAGACTCAGGGCAAGTTGTGCTCATGGCTGAGATTTATTAGAGACACAGTGAGGATACCGGCCGAATCATAAGGGACAGAGACACCGGCGGGTCCAGAGGAATCCATGTGAGGCTTCCGTGCTCTCCGCCTCCCACGGGGGCCGCATGGAGCTCGCTCTTCCCCAGCAATGAAAATGCAGCCACATGCGTGTGAGGTTTCAGCCCAGGGACGCCCAGGAGAGACTCAGAGCTCAGGGCTATATCCGGGGGCTGCTCACGTGGACACCCTCCGCCTCACACACACCAACATGCCAGACTCCCAGAAGGAAAGCCGGCGTCCGGCATAAACCACAGGGTCTGTGCAGACAGTCTAGGCGCGGAAAACCAGCCTTGTCAGTTCACTGGTGACGGGGACACCCTGAGAGCCGAGGTCCCAGATACCAGCCAAGGGCCAGCCAGCCGTGCCATCAGGTGTCTCTAAGGACGGCGGCCTCGGGCCCGCTGTGTTCCCTCCTTTCCGCGCAGGCTGGCTCTGTCTCCTGAACCACAGGCCCATATGCTTCCAGCTCCCCACCAGACTCAGCGGCCTCAAACTCACCCTCTCCCAGCTGTCGTGCCTGTTCCCCGCCCCGCCACCCGTCCTATGCACTGGCCTCCACGCGAACCACTTCCCTCTAGTCCACCAGCTGCTCAGGACCCCCAACCCGGGACAGAACAGACAGCACGTCCCACCCCTCCCATCTGATTCTCACGTTATTCAGAGTTCTCTTTTTTTTTTTTTTTTTTTTTTTTTTAATTTATTTATTTATTTTTGGCTGTGTTGGGTCTTCGTTTCTGTGCAAGGGCTTTCTCTCGTTGCGGCAAGCGGGGGCCACTCTTCATCGCGGTGCGCAGGCCTCTCACTATCGCGGCCTCTCTTGTTGCGGAGCACAAGCTCCAGATGCGCAGGCTCAGTAGTTGTGGCTCACAGGCCCAGTTGCTCCTTGGCATGTGGGATCTTCCCAGACCAGGGCTCGAACCCGTGTGCCCTGCATTAGCAGGCAGATTCTCAACCACTGCGCCACCAGGGAAGCCCCAGAGTTCTCTTTTAAACCTGAACAGTGGATCATTTCACTTCTCCACTTAAACCCTTTAATGGCTCCCCCCCGATGCACTGAGCACATAAACGTAACCCTCTCAGCAAGACCTGCCAGTCCCCGAGCGACCTGCCCCCCGGAGCTCCCAGTCTGATTTCACGTCCCTCCCTGCTCTGGTGACCCTGTGTCTTGTCAGTTTCTCTCCAAGTCCTTTCTCACCCAGGGGCCTCACAGGCACCCTCCCCGAGCCTGTGATGCCCTTTCCTCGGCTCACGCCAGGCTCCCTCCACTCATCCTTCACGTTGAAGGTTGGCGGTCGCGTCCTCAGAAGTCCTCCCCTGTCTTCCGTAGTCTAAATGAGGCCCTGTTACTCTCTTCCGTAACAGTAACTACATATGTCTGCGAGGAGCGTTCATTTCATGCCTCCCTCTCCCCCCCCACTAGACTGCAAGCTCCATGGGGGCGAGGATTCTGTGTTCGCCCTGGATTTCCAGAGCCAACAGGCACAGGGCTGTGTGCGTCTCCATCAGGTGGGCTGCCACAGCACCGGAGACTAGGGGCTTAAACAACAGGAATCTGATTCTCCCTGTTCTAGAGGCTGCAAGTCTGAGACCAGGGTGCAACCACAGTCAGTTCCTGGTGAGAACCCACCTCCTGGCTGGCCGGCAGCCCCCTTCCTCCGTGTCCACATACGACCTTCCCTCGGTGCATGCTCACGGGGAGAGAACCTCCTTCAAGTTCCTCTGTAATTCCCACCGCCTATAGGACAATTCCTGAGGCCCTCAGCACAGCTTCTGAGCCTGCGGTGACCCGGCCCTCCTCTCGGTCCGGTGCCTCTCTCGGCAGCGCCCCTGCATAACTCCCTCTTCTGCAGGAGCACGTTCAGTGCCCTGGCTGCCCTCACACCCCTGCCTCCTACGGGGTGGCTCTCTCCACCGTGGCAGCACACCTTGCCCGCAGCCCCTTCACAGCCCGGATCCCTGCAGCTGGGGTGGTGCAGCCGAGGATGCCCGGTGAGCGGATGCAGTAAAACTGCCCAAAACTGTGCTCCTAGGAGGTGAGGAGCTGCCGGAGAGGAGAGGAAACGAAACACATGCCGGGGGAGGAAAGAGCCGCGCACGTGAGCTGGGGGGAGGAGGCTGAGACCAGCTCGGTGCGCGCACTCAGCTCGGTGCGCGCTGCGCAGTCTCTCGGTCCCTGGCTGCCCGCCGGCGGAGCAGAGCCGGCCCACCGCGCCCCGCTTCCACATCCCGAGGGAACCAGCGGGGCCTGCCGCATCTGTGCGCGTGTCCTTCCCAAGTCCCGTGAGCGGTTAACGGGTGAGTGTGGCACACAGTGGACGCTCGGTGCACAGACGTCCTTCTCCCCTCTCGCTGCTGCCCGTTCCCAAGCGCGTCCCCTGACCTCCACGTCACACGTGTGCCTCCAGCCCTGGCACCTCTCCCACCGTATTTTCCTGCTCCCCGGACAGCTGCCGTTGCCCTCGCCATGTTGCACACTGTCCCAGCGGATCCATGCGGATGAAGTGGTGCGTAATTCCTTTTGTCTGAATAGCCTCAATCTATCTACTGATGGAAATGAAAACTGAGAATAAATTTGCTAGATCTTCAGCCTCCACTGTATTCCAAGTTGAAAGCTGACTTGGATGTCACATACGTGGCAAAAGGGTGAGCGTGTGTATTAGAAAAGCTGTAGACTGAGAGTTAGGTGATCTGGCTTTGAGCTTTGTGTCTGTCATTTATCAACTAAGTGAACGTGGGCAAGCCACGCAGTCCCTCTGAGCAACAGTTCCTTCGTGGAGAAAATGTCCTACCAACCTCAGATAATTTGTGTAAGATTTAGATGAAAGAACGCTACGTGAAAGTGCTCTGCACATTATCACGTGCTATGGAAGTGGAGGGGATTCAATACCCTAAGTCTTAGGAGAGTGGAGGCATCACCTGCTGGATCAGGGTTTTGGTTACAACCAAATCCCTGGGTTGGAGGAGGCTGTAGGCAGAGGAGGAGAAAGAAAAGCATAAACTTACCTAAATTTAGAGAACACCGGAATTGGTGGCGTAAGTTCTCTGCGTGATGGCAAGTTGGCGAGAATTGGAGGGAACAAAAGAGCCACCCTGGCCATGTCTGACTCAGGGGTCTGGGGCTTCAAAGCCAGCGCCAGGCTGGGCAGACGTGTAGAGGGTGGACCACCCTCCTCCCCCTCTGAGTGTGGAGACTTGGGAAATAAACACAAGATCTGAGGATCAGAATAGACACTTTATATTTTTACAATAGCAAGAGATTGGAAACTCCCAAATGCCCGTCCATATGGGACTAGTTAAATAAATTATGGAAATTCCTTCAATGATACACTATGCAGCCATTTTAAAAGGTGAAAAAAAAACAAGAGGATGTTGAACACTATATATAGCATGCTACCAACTGTGGGGCAATGTATGATTTATTTGCTAATGTACGTTTAAAACATGTCTGCAGGGACAGGAGACACTGTAAACCCTGGTGGGCTCTACAAAGGGGACTAAGAAGCTGGGGGACAGGAGTGCGGGAAGATATATATGGCCCTTTGTGCCTTTTGCATTTTGAACTGCGTGACTGTGAGACTGCCCTGTGTGTGCGTGTAAGTGTGTGCATGTGTGCATGCACGTACGTGTTTGTGCGTGTGCATACCAGTTTTACTGGACTGGATCAACGTCTTGAACCTGAAGCCAATGGACTCTCTCCTTCCTAATACTTAGGTCTCCACCCTAATTTCAGACCCCATGACCCGCACATGCAGAAATCAAATCCAGACAGCAACACGCAGGACAAGAGCAACAGAACACATGCTGTCAGTCCCTGGGAAACAGCCAAGGGCTGTGGACAGCAGTGCCTTTCTCCCAGTCTCAACAGTGGGAAGAAAGGGCTTGGACGCTTCTCCAACTGGATGGCCTTTCCCTGCCGTGTCGATATAAAGGGTGGGATGACAAGCATCCTCCCTAACGGCACAAGAAAAGTCAGCGTCAAGTGGAGGAAGGAAAGATGAGCCACACATGTGAAACAGTTGGGGCTGGGGAGGTGGGTGCGAAGAAGGAAGCTGATGGGAGTGTGCAAAGCTAAGTTAAAGGATTCTGAGAGAAATTAAGTGGTGTCAGCGTGTCGTGGGTCACAACTTCTGTGAGGGCCAGGGACCCAAATATTTTCTATCGCGTCCGTTAGTGAGACAGAAGAGTAAAGGGGATACAACTTCTGATCTGGCGTAATTAGCGAGGATGCTGACAAGATGGGAGCCTGATTCAGTCTGGTTCTAAGGAAGCCCCTCCCTCACTGCCCCTCACTGCATTCCTGCTCCCCACACATAGAAATCTCTCTTCATTCGGTGTTCCAACGTTCTGTTTTACATTTGGTTTTGTTCAACTGCTGCGTCTGCTTAGCCAATTTCTGCTTAGAAGCTAAAGCGCCAAGAAACTACACGAGAAGAGCAGGGCCTGGGCAGGATCAGAACTGCCGGAGATTTTGCCACCAAGCCTCATGCACCAAGACTGCCAGGAGAGCTTTGGAAATGGAATCAGTCTGAATGCAGCTGATGAGAAACATATGAATGAATGAAGCCAGTACAAACAGAAACCGTTGAGTTTCCCACCGCAGTAGCCTGGAGTGGCTTCCCCAAGGTTTCTACTCAGATGCGTCTGCCTTTCTGTCACAAAGAGGACTCATGCCCCATGGAAACGTCTCCAGATCCTGCTGATTAACCCTGACCTCCCAAAGCCCACGTCCCCTCGAGTCCACTCAGCGCTCAGGGTGCAGTTTGCCCGGGAGCTATCTGGTCCCTCTGTTTGGTACATTTTTATAGGGGACAGGTGGGAGGTAGAATTTGGTCACAGTATGGTGCCTCCTCTTCCCTGGAATTGGAAAAGGTTACAAAACCTCACCCACTGACTAGGTGTGTCCCCATCACCCCCAAATAAAAGTCCAAGATGTCTCCCAAATGTAGTTGGGGAATTTGGGGCATTCTCCTGTAGTTTCCTCAAAGAAGCATACCTGATATCAAACCATCAATGGCAACATTCATTGTAACACGTCTCAGATGAAGTTGTAATAAAGGAACATGATTATTTGCCTAGAGCTAAGAAAAAAAGAGTTAGGTAGTAATAAAACCTGAGCAGAGGTTGTCTAGGAACTTCCAAGGAAGAGGGCACCCTGATTCCTACTAATACTTGCACTGGAGCCCAGCCTGCTGTGTCTACAGAGTGGAAAATTACAACACTCCCAAGAGATATTAACTCCAGACAGATGTGGTCCTGGCAGTGTCCGGTTTCCTTTTCCTGATTCCATCTTCACCATGCGGCCTTTTCCATCTTAATTGAGAGCAGTTGGCCAGCTCCAACGGCCCTAACAGACCGCGGCCATTAGCTACCCGGACATTATGCTTTATCAATCAGGCACTGTGTGTTTAGCCGGCATAATTTTGGGCAAATGCCACATAGGGATTTGGCATCTGCAAAGCTTTGGTTCAGACCTGGGACCGATGGTGACTGATGGTGCTGTGATTCAATATTTAGGAATCATCGAGCCGCCAGTCCAGAAACAATTAAACCACTGGTCAGAGAGTTGTTCTGCTTCTTAGGTTTTCTGAAGGATAACTTAGCTACGTGTTACTCTGAGCATAAACATTACGCTGACCTCGATCCAGGAATTTAAACAGTGTCATTTAATGTAAACGCTAGCAAATACCTTCTTGCTGAAGTGGTCTGTTTTCGGGATGGGTTAGGGTTTCTTCTCTCCAAAAGTACTTTGGGGCATTGGATTTTAAACTCACAGTCAGATCTGCATTTCTTCTCTCATTTACATGGCGTGGCCTCCCAAGCACCAGTAGCAGCTTGTAAGGTTGAGGGAGCCCCCTGCTGATGGCCTGGGTGTAACTTCACAGCACATGGCAAGGAAAACTGGGTGAAGTCTCAAGATCTCCTGAACCTGAAAACTGTAACCTGTCTCTAGACCCAGAACAGACTTTTGCTGTGAAAATCCAGGCTCTAGAAAGGTCCTTTACTTCCTCAAAGTATCCACATTTTTTCCGATTTTACTCTTCCGGGAAGTAGAACAAAGAAGGGCGGTCTGTCTGTCTGTCTCTCTCTCTGCAACTGCAGTGCCCTGATCCACTCCAGGACAGTTCTGCTCTGTGTGTGTGTCCTGGAGTAAAGGAGTGGGAGCTGCCTGAGTATATATAGAATCCCAGAATCATGGGACTGAATTTAGGAACATTTACCCTTTGTGGCGTGTCCAGACGAAGAACTCTGATGAGGCCACAGCTTGAAAGAGGAATTCTTCCCGGCAGCTGTGGCCTTGATTCTGGAGGTTAACAGCTTAACACCAGGGTGTGGTGCCCAATTCCGAAGTCTGAAAATTAATGGTGATAAGGGCGGGCCGCCTGCCAAGGCCTGCAGTGTGAATCCCAAGAGAAGAGCTTTCTATTTTGGGACCTCTCTCAACCCAGCGCACGCTGTCCTGTGCTTTGATGCGTGTCCCACCTCTTCGTCTATACGCTTCTTCCTCCAACTCTTTTATTCCTAAACTTTCTTGAGTTTTCAGCCCACGGACAGTGACGACAACTTACTCCCTATCCCATCTAACTCTCCGAAAAGAATAGTCATGAGGTAATATGAGTCAAATACCTGACCCAGATGTCAGCAGGAAGAACCAAGGCTACAACTTCCCCTACCACAAGCATCAAAGAGAAGGGAGAGGAAATGGCAAACAGAGTATCAAACCTGGATGAAAGGGAACAAAAGAACAATAAGGTCCTTTTCCTTGAGCCGGCTCCCCTGGAAAGAAAAAAGAAAAGTGAAATCTCGTGCCCGCATAATGTAGCCAACACTGCCAATAACTGCATGCAAAAGGAGCCATCTCCGGAAAATCAAAAGATCAAAAGGTCTTCGGTGGTCCCCAGTTCCTCAGGGACTCCCCATTGCCCAATAAAGTCTAAAGTCTTTAAGAGGGTATTCAAGTTTCTTTACTTTTTCTGCCACAGTCCCTACCTGACCCAACACATGTATGCAGAGCTCACTCTCACTCTGGCAGTTAGACCACTTTCACCTCATGTTTTCCTGCTCCTGTTCCTTCCTTCTCCTTTTGTCAGGGGCCTGCGCATCCTTCAAGCGTTAGCTCAAATGTCCCATCCTCCGTGAAGGCTTCTCCAGCTCTCCCAGACAGAATAAACTCCTCTCTCCCTTAGGTTCCCGAAGGATTCTTGTTTATATCCTGCCTCCAACCCCACCGTCATAATACTTATGTACGGTCCTGAGAGTTCAGTCTCCTCTGCGGTTTATAAAGTAAGATCCAGCCACGCATTCATTCCTGCATTTTCCCTCGAATTCCCACCTCCACCAGGTCTCTCCATGCCCCACCATTCCCCATCCTCATTCCCCCTGTAAAGGGACTATCATAGCTTTTTCTGCATAGGAGATTCTCAATACACTGCTTGTTCCATTAAATTACGTTAATAACTAAGAAGATGAGGAGATTACAGTTCACTCCAAATACAGAAGAAGGGCAGTACCCTGACAACGGGCAAGTGAGATATTACTTCAGACCCTAAGTAATAAGAACCCTCATTTGTCAGTTCCAAGATGGCTCATCTAGAAGCTGCTCAAGATTTTTAATTTCTCCAGGTTACGGCCCCTGCCTTCTACATGTGACCATAGAGCACTGAGAACCATTTTTGAGCAACTGTGAATTAGGAACCACTCCCCACCCACCTTGCTCAAGACAGTTTACTGCCATCTGCTAGAAAGTTGTCATTAAAAACGACCCAAATATGCTATGAGCAGGGGGCAAGTGCTGACCCCGGAGTTGTGCAATGACCAGCCCTAAGTGGCCTTAAACATGAGAAGTTGAACATATCTGTGGACCTAAAAAATCATTCACAACCTAAAAGTTGAGAGTTATGTTTTATTCGGCGGGAATTTTTAGGACTTCAAGCCCGGGAAGCAACATCTCAAGTAACCCTGAGAAAACTGCTCCAAAGAGGTGAGGTGGGAGCCAGGTTATATATCAACAGAAGTTTTGCAACAAAGGGCAGGGAGCCAGAACATCAAAAGATTATTATTTTTTTTTAAATATTTATTTATTTATTTGGTTGTACCGGGTCTTAGTTGCGGCAGGCGGGCTCCTTAGCTGTGGCATGCGAACTCTTAGTTATGGCATGCATGTGGGATCTAGTGTCTGTGAGTGAATCCTTGGCCAGGGACCAAACCCGGGCCCCCTGCATTGGGAGCACAGAGTCTTAACCACTACGCCACCAGGGAAGTCCCCAAAAGATTATTTTTAATGAAAGAAAACCAGATACCCCAAGTTAAGGAATTTAGCGCTTTTCTATGGATGGGAAGATGCAAGAGTCTGGGCTCACTGAAATCATTCCTTTCATGTGCACCTCAGCTATCTGGGGCCAGTATCCTGTGCTTTCTCATCCTCAGTCTCCTCAGGGTGCACCGTGGGGAGTGGCTGCAGCCTGATGGCTGCTAGATGGCAGGTATTCTTTCCTTCCTGAGTTCCCTCAGGGCTCACCAGCTCATATCCATCGCAGTGGTGGCTGCAATCGGTGATGACTGTGACATACTTTCTTTACTGATATGGCAGGAAATACTCCACCTTTCATATGCAATCAGTGTTTGTCCTTCAAGATGGTCGTCACAGTGGTACATGGACTTTGGAGTTCAAATCCAGGTTAACTATTTTAACCTTCAGTTTCCATACCTCTGAAATGGAGCTAATAAAATCCCTCTTCATCAGGTTGCTTTTAGGATTAAATGAGATTTTGAATATCAAGTACTTAATGACTCACAACAAATGCTCAGTAAGTGAAAGTTATTCTTATTACAGTAATGCTTCCATAATTTAATACATTTCTGCAAGTTTTCTTTTGGAATCACCTTCAAAGCTCTTTTATAAGCCACATGTAAAGATCATGGGGTTTTTTTTTCTAATTATTTTAACTCCTTATTTTGTGCTAAAATATTACCATATTTGAGTCTCCATTTTATTAATCAGATTTATCTAAAAATTATATTTAGAGGTTCACAAAAGTCAAATCCACTGTTTAAAGAAAAAGTGTTGCAATCACTGACTATACACTTCAGGTACTTATGGAATTCCAAAGGCATGGTTCAAAACTCAAATGATGTATAAAAAGCACTTAAATCAAAAAATTAAAAAAAAAAAAAGCACTTACATCTTACTCAAACATCCCAGACCCATTCTCCACAATATCTAGAAAAAGGTTAGAACCACTGTTCCCAGCTTAATTCAAATCAAGTATTTACTGAATAAATATATGAAGGTTATTGAGGGATGACAATTGTAAAAATCAGGTCTTCTGAATCCATAGACTAGAATGCCAAGAAACCCAAAACTGTGGAAGCAACCCAGCCTGGAAGCTGAGTTAAGCTGACATTCTAGAGGCTCCAGGGCACTTCAGTGGAGGGATAGTCTCTCAGCTCCCTTCTGGACCTGAGAATAACTTTAATTATTACCTCATATTCCAATTTTTCACTGCTTAGCCAGAGAATGTCCTTGAAAGGTCCCTGGATTCACTCACAGACACTGACAAAGCTCTGATTTTTCAAGAGTGATTATTATTCATTCAATCAACAAGCACTTCCTGGCTCCTCTTGTAGATACAGCACTTAACACCGTAGGAGTTACAAGGAAGATAATGCATGAACCCTGACCTCGTGGGGATTCCACTCTAGAGGAGACTAGAATCTAGAATTCCAATGTGCAAAATGTCAGTTCTAATCAGTTTGTAAGACTACAAAGAATCTATCATAAGTAATGCAATGACTCATTGAGTAAAGAGTAGAAACAATGCACGCTATGGAGAGAAAGACATGAGTGGGAGTGGTCATGGAGGTCCCGGAATGAAACTCAGCCTTAGAGGATAGAAATGCTTTCAACAGGCAGCGAGAAGGCCGACTATTCCAGGGGAGGGGGCCACTACAACAATGGCATAGTGATATAAGTGGCCTCGGAAAACGGAAAGTGGACCAAGATTCAAACAGAGGCTAAAGTAAGGACATAGTCGTTATAGAATGGGAAAGGTAGTTTGGGACCATACTGTAAAGAATCTGAATGGCAGGAATTCATACTTAATCCTATAGAGTCTAGGACGGGACACTCCCCTGTTGTACGCTGGAGAAATTTAGGCAGGAGATATGGAAATGCTAAGCTTTCAATGGGCCCTTTTGACATGAGCTCCAGAGTCAAAGGGCTTCACAGGCAAGTGGGTCTAAATTTTCTGCCTGGAAAAAAAAAATGGGGGGATTAGCTGTACATTTTAGTCTTCCGTGTTCACCCTGGCCTCTCTGACTGAGGGTCACCAGTAATGGGCAGCTGAAGCAGGAAAAGCCAAAGAAACTGAGAGCTGCTGGTGGCTGGAAAGAAATTGTTCCTGGCAGTGAAATCTGCCCCTTCGATGCCTGGGATAAAGCAGTTGGGATTAGGTGGTTTGCTGGGCCCCATGGCATGGTCTGTGGCGCTGTCAGCAGTCTTTCATCAAAACATGACGGTGTAGCGCGCAGTGGTGGCTGGTTTATGTTCTGGATATGAAATGCAGGCTTACGTGTCCGTCTATTTATATGTGCACCCAGGCCTGCTGGATGACTGCCATTCCATTCAAGGGAGGTGAAATAAAACCCTCTGGTATAGCACGCTGGGACACACACCACACATTCCTGGAAGCAGCAGGCAAGAAAGGGTTTGACCTGCAACCACAAAAAAGAATCCAGTAGGGGAAACCACACAGTGGCCTAACAGACCACAAAGAGAAATCCATTCTCAGAGTGTGGAAAGCTGGTCTTGGCAAAAGCAGTAGGTGGGATTTTGAACAAACCACACGGATTCTGAAAGCAACATGAAGGGCCCTGGGGGCACCACCTGTCCCATCTGCATCAGCTTCATCGTCCAACTCCAGTCTTGTCGAAATCCTTGCATTGGGAGCCCACGTAGTTTGCGCTGACTTCATTCCACCATGCCTTAGGCATACCCTACAACAGAGACTAAGCCAATTTCAACCCAAAGGAGAGCAGATTGCAGAAGTCAGCATGGTTGGCTGTGTGGGAAATGGCTACACGGAGTCTGAAGGCTCCCAGAGTTACCACAGGTCGGCAGCGTACCCTGACGAAACCCGCTGCTTTCGTGGACTTTCAGTTCCAACCGCCAGCCTCCCACTCCTCTCGGATTCCCCACCCTTGAGCATTTATAGACAGACCCATATTTTATTTTATTGGCTACCCCCTGCCTAATGCTTTCCCAGGTTACCAGGACTGAATGCTGCCTTTTTTGAACTGGTGCTCATCTCATGGCACTTTTCACGTACCTCGTTTTGTCTGATTATTTACATACACAGCTTTTCCCCCACTAGTTTGTAAACTCCTGTGGGTGAGATATAATCGCCCTCTCCCCACATCACCTTAAACATCAGAGATATTCAATAAACTCTTACTGAAAATATATACAAATATATTTTGTATAGTTGGGAAGCTATAAATCATCTAAAAAAAAAAAAGGAAACTGTTGAAGATTTGTGAGTGGGAAACCAATTAGGAGACAACTGCCATAGTTCAAGGGGCAGTTAGTGAGCGTCTGAAGTCAAGGGGGCAGAGAAGGAGACGTGAGGCCTCAGTACCTGTTGCTGACTCCTTCACTGACTTTTAGAGCAAAGTGACACTTAAGCAAAGCACAAATGACCTCCAAGATGAAGATCACAGCCAAATAGTATCGCTGTTTGTCCAAACTCTGACTTGCTCTGAACGGATAATTGGGTATTAAAACCAGTACTATTCTAATAAAAAAGTAGAGGGGACTTCCCTGGTGGCGCAGTGGTTAAGAATCCGCCTGCCAGTGCAGGAGACACAGGTTTGAGCCCTGGTCCGGGAAGATCCCACATGCCGCGGAGCAACTAAGCCCGTGCACCACAACCACTGAGCCTGCGCTCTAGAGCCCACAAGCCACAACTACTGAGCCCACGTGCCGAGAGCCCGTGCTCCTCAACAAGAGAAGCCACTGCAATGAGAAGCCCGCACGTCGCAACGAACAGCAGCTCCCACTCGCCACAACTAGAGAAAGCCCACATGCAGCAACAAAGACCCAATGCAGCCAAAAATAATAAATAAAATTATAAAAAAAAAAAAAAAGTAGAGGGACAGTCAGGTTTGGGGAGGTGACCACCAACCTTGAGGAAAAGAAGCAGATGTGAGGATTCTTCCCTCCAGCCTCCCTCACCTCCATCCCTTCCTTTCCATCCCCGCAGTCATCCTTTCCCCAGCCAGTCTTCACATCCCCTTCTCTCCCCTGCCCCTTGAGCTAAATGCTCACTAACTGTCCCTTGAACTGCGGCAGCTGTCTTCTAATCGGTCTTCCACTCAAATATCTTCGACAGTTTCCAGTTTTTTTTCTAGGTAATTTATAGTTTCCCAAACATGTCCCACACATTTCCACCCCCAGATCTTTGCTCAAGCCTTTGCGGGGCCTCTGGCCTATTTCCCCCCATATCTGCCTATTCAAATTTTATTTATTCTTCAAGATTCAGTCTAACCACATCATCCTTGAGTCTTCCCTGAAATTTCCTCCTGGAAGCAATTTCTCTTTTTCTGAACTCCCGTAGCACTTGGCACCTTTCTTACTGTATTCAGCACACTCTGTATTCCAGTTTTCCATGTACATCTTTGCTCTCCAATTAAAATGGAAATTCCTGGGGACACAAACTTTTATCTTATCTCCCATAGTACCATGCATTGTTAATTTCATATAATATGTCCTCCATGAATACTTGCTGAGTGAAGGAATGTATGAATGAATGAGCATATAAAGCAATATAAATAACTGAATGAATGGGATGGACTGTCAGTATTTCCCAGACTTAGGGAAAAGGAAAGTCACTCCAGATACTTATCAGGTTGAACCTCTTACCTTTACCTAGGTTAATTATTATTAGCCTCATTTTACAGACAAAGTAACCGAGGCCAATGTAGACCAAATGCTTATGGAAATCATATTGCCCAACGCAAGGCTCTTTATTCTAGGCCATTCTGCTCAAATTAGCCTCTATTTTTTAATCTCTGGCATGTATGTCATGGGATTATCTTCAAGACCGGAAAAGATATCCTAATTCTTTTTATTCCCTTCTCATTAACCCCTTTTTTTAGTCCCATGCCTTCATAGAGGGTACAGATGAGCACTTATAATAGGAAGATGTCCTACTCTATATAAACAAGGCAGACAGGGTCTAAATACCTCCAAAAAGCAAAAGTCTTTCAAGATCAGAAGTAATTCCCAAAGAATTCCCTGGCAGTCCAATGGTTAGGACTCAGCACTTTTACTGCCGTGACCTGAGTTCAATCCCTGGTCGAGGAATGGAGATCCCGCAAGCCAAGCAGCTCAGCCAAAAAGAAAAAAAAAAAAAATAATAATAATTCCCAGATTACAGTCTGTGGATATGGTGAGGAGGGAATTTTATCAGAAGAAGCGGCCTAATTGTGCAGAATGTGAGAAATCAGCCAATCACAGACGCCTCCATCAGCAGGCAGGGCCAGGAAAACAGCTGTCTGCAAGTATTCTGTCTCTCCTGGCCACAACGCCACCAGGACCTCCTTGGTAGATGGTTCCCTGGACTTGGTTCAGAGCCCACGAATGGAAACTCTCAGGGCAAGCTTATTCTTCTTGCTGCTGGCAAACTGCCCCCAAAGCATTCCAAGCCCCTGGGCACCACCGGGAAGCAGGCATCAAATCACAAGAGCAGAGCACCAGCTACCGGGGACAGGGTGCACCTGGCTTGGTAGAGGCCCCAGGCTCCGAGAAGTGAGAAGATCACTGAACAGGCTAATTCTGCTACAGCAGGAAGAGTTAAGCCTGCTCCTGAGAAATCTCTGGCAAACGTTCTCACGGTATGACTTGTGAACAGCAGTTCCCGATAAAAGCTCAGAAAGAAGATAGTAGTTATTAACACCCTTTGGGCTGAGGCCTGCGCCTCTTTTGACAGTCTTTCTGCACGTTAGACAAAGGGGTGCGGAAAATCAGAAAGATTTACAGGCAGTTGCGGGTGAGTGCTGCAGCCTGGAATCAGAAGGCAGTTCTCACCTGGCCCTTCTAAGAGATAAAAAGCTAAATGGTTCCGTGCGTCTACGTCCCCAGCCGTAAGATGGGCTTTCCTGGACTGGGGCTGTTGTGCTTGTGTGGAAGACGCCAGATGCGCGCTCCGAGCGTCAGCCAAATGTCCTCAAGCCACGTGAGCCTCGAGTCCGGGCTGTGGGCCGTGCTGACCTTACAAACCCTGGTGTGGCATTCTAGTGCTCGGCTCCGGCACTCCCCTCCCCAGAGGGCCCAACTGCTCCTCTCCGGTTTCATTCCACTCTCTTCTTGGGCTCCCGCATCACACAGACCTTGAGGGAAGTACCTGACTGGTTTCTGCAGTTCACTAAGCTTCCTTGAAGGGCTGGGGTAAAAGACCATTCGAAAGGCGTCTCACCATGTTACGCTCTTTTTTTTTGGCCGAGTCCCCTGCATTGGAAGCGCGGACTTGACCACTGGATGGCCGGGGGCGTCCCAGTACACTCTTCTAAAGTGTCCTTATCTTAACGTTGAGGACATTTTAAAACATAATCCTTGTGCCTTCATCACACTTATCAAAAATAACAATAATTCCTTAAAGTCCTCTCCTACCAATCCCTATGCATATTTCCTTGATTTTCCCAGTCTTTTTTATTGTGGATTTGTTTCCATCAGGATCCAAACAAGGGCCTCACGATGCATTTGGTTATCTCTTCTGAGTCTGTTTTTGTCCGATAATAACTCACCCTCCCTTTTTCTCTAGTGCCATTTTTGTTGGAGCATAATGCATTATTAGTTGGAAAAACTGGGTCATTTTTCCTACAGAATGTCCCACCTTTTGGATTTAGCCAATTGTATCCTTGTCATTTAAGTAGTTCTTCCATCCCCCATATTTCCTATAAATTAACAGAAGTTCTAATGACTTGACTAAATCAGGATCAGTTTTTTAGGCAAGAAACATTCTAAGAGATACTTCCTGTTGCATCACCACATATAATGTTTGTGTTGTCCCACTTTTAGGGAGGCTAAGATTGATCACAGGGTGTAGGTGGTGTCAGCCTGACCCTTCCATCATAATGCTCCCCACTGACATTTCAGCTAATAGTTTTAGCCTCATTAATGGAAGTTGCCTAGATCAATTATCTCTTTAGAGGTGGAAAATGGTGCATTTTAAAAAATTCTATCATTCCTTCTGCATTTATTGGTTGGAATTCTATTATAGGACCTACTTGTATCAAAGATTTAGTTACCCCATAATATAAGGCATAGGAAAGATAAAATACTTTCTCATTATTTATTCATTTTCAGAATAAAAAAATATTACCCTAGCAACTTCCAATGGCAAGCCTATTAGGTTGTTTGTGATTTTTTTGGTTTCATTATGAACTCATGGTTTTTATGTATTTGACGGGTTTTAATCCATTGAAGTTATTATTCTTTTTGATGCAGAAATTGCCCTATTTTGGCCAATAAGGGCCCCTTTAAAGTGGTTCCTGTGTTGTTTTGACATGACCTCTAATAGTCTGGGAGAGTTTCCTTGCAAAACAAGTGGTCCACGGCTCATCATGTAGATTTCTTGTCCCAGACCTGGAATCAGCCATTTCACCATGGGAAATGGTATTTAGAGACCCATGTCAGGATTTTTTTTTAATTAAGCATTGCAAACATAATTGAGAGTTTCTGTGAGGACATCTCTTGGATCTCATTGCCCTTTTTTTTTCCACTGGAGGTAAATACTACCATGAATGTGTTATTTATCCTTCTTGTTCAAGTTTTTATTCTTTTACTACATATTTTGTATACATACATACTGAACGGCATTGTCTTGCAGGTATTTAAATCTTATAAGATGGTATTACACTGTGTGTATCTTATTTCAACCAGTGTTTTCCACACAATACTATATTTTTTATATTTACCCATATTGGTAGATATATTGCCGGTTCATATAGCTGCTGCGTGTTATTTCCTGGTATAAATATAACACAGTTTTTTTTCCTATTGATGAATTCTTTGGTTTTCAAATTTTGCTATTACAAACAATACTGCAATGAATATTCTCCATCACACCTCACTGTGCATAGCATGAGAATTTCTCTAGGGTATATTTCTAGATGTGAAACTGCTCAGTCTTCGGGTATGAGCACTTTCAGATTTACTAGATACTGCTAATTGCTCTCCGAAATGTTTGTGCAAATTGATACTTCCACCAGCAGTGTACAAAAGTTCCCACTTTCTTCCTACAATCTCACTCAAACTTGGTATTATCAGACTTTTTAATTTGTGAAGTGATTTCTCCTTGGCATCTTAATTTTCACTTCTGTGACTGCTAGTGAGGTGTGTTGGCTCCTCACGTGGTTGTCTCTATTGCGTGTGAGAGCATAGTGGTTAAGACCAAGGGAACTGAAGCCAGACTCCTAGGCTCAAGCTCAGCTCCATCACTTAACTATCAGTGATGTTAGGCACACTATTCAGCCCTTTCTGTGCTCGTTTCTTCATCTGTAAAGTGGGGGTGGTAAACACCTGTCTCATAGGGGCATAGTAAGGATTAAATGAGTTAATATATCTCGAGTGCTTAGGACAGTGTCCAGCCATCACCATCATCATCATCATCATCGTTATTGGCTTGCTGGGGTTCTTTCTATATTCTGGATACTATTTTCTTTGTCAGATTTTGCCTTTTAAATATCTTTTCCCAAATGTCTGCAATTCGTCTTTTTACTTTGTTTTTGGTATCTTTTGTTTTTGCAGAAAGTTTTTTGTTAATACGATGTAATAAAATTTTGTCCTTAGTTTTTCTTTTACAGTTCAAGGTTTTGGTGTAAAGCCTAAGAAATCTTTCTATACACAAGGTCATAAAGACCTGTATTTTCTTATAAAAGTTTAAAGTATTTTTTTTTTTTTTTACTTGTAGGGTTTTAACCCACCTGTGATGTAAGAGAGGGATCCAACTTTGTGTTTTTCCACACACATAATCAATTTTCCAAGCACCATTTATTGAACAGTCTTTGTTTTCCCATTTATTTATAATTCTACATCTATTACATATTGTGTCCACATATGTGTGAGTGTGTTTCTGGGCTTCCTATTCTGTTCCATTGATTCATTCTCCAATTCTTGCACCATCCCACTATGTCCAAATTTCTAAGACTTTTATTTTAAAATAAGCCTTCATATCTCATAGAACAAGTCCCACCTCTTCTTTTTTTTTTTTTTAACATCTTTATGGAGTATAATTGCTTTACAATGGTGTGTTAGTTTCTGCTGTATAACAAAGTGAATCAGCTATACGTATACATATATCCCCATATCTCCTCCCTCTTGTGTCTCCCTCCCACCCTCCCTATCCCACCTCTCTAGGTGGTTACAAAGCACCGAGCTGATCTCCCTGTGCTATGCGGCTGCTTCCCACTAGCTATCTATTTTACATTTGGTAGTGTGTATATGTCCACACCACTCTCTCACTTCCACCTCTTCTTTTTTGAAATGGAATCTCAGTTCTTGGCCCCTTGCTCCTCCACAGAGTCTCCCGGAGCCTGAAGGACAGTGTAGACTGTGTCTAACATCTGAGAAATCTGGCTGGTAGCTGCTCTGACGGCAGAGCAAAGGCAGGCATTAGGGGGATCCCACATCCCCAGAATTTATCTGAGTGAAGTGTGGAGGTATTTCCCCTGAGCCAGGTGTGGGCCATAGGAAAGACTTGTCTTTGTGGGATCATCTTAGACCCATGTAAGAGGGCCAGCTTCTATAAAGAACTAGAGCTGATGGTAAGCTAAGTAACCCGGTGGAAAAGATGCACTCTCCCATATGAATGAAATTGGAGATGAGAGATTCCCAGAAACAGAAGGTGTCCAAGAACGCCCACAGAAGACCTCCATGATAGAAGAAGTCAGCTTTAAACCTCTGCCCAGTCCAGGGTGGTCTGATAACCAGCTCGTAACAGGGCTGGGCCAGTAGGACCTTTCCTTTTGCTCCCCTCTCTTTCCCTGCTTCAATTCTAGAGGAGCCAGAGACCACCTAATGAGTGCAAGGGGAGGCGGAGAAAATCTAGTCGAGGAAGCAGACGGCACACATACCGTGCTGTCTATTCCCATTGCAAGCTTTCCACCTGTTGCAGACTCAGGCTGGGGATGAAGATAAGCTTCAACTTTGTGATGCTGGAAGTTTTGACTGTTACCTGGCACTATATATCTTAATTCATAAACTGATACCATTTCTCACGATCAAAGGACTTTTTAGTTGGAGTGGCCAAAAAAGTGAATGAGTTTTCGTTTATTCAGTGGCAAGAAAGAATTGGTCCACAATTCAGCTTACAAGGACAAGAGCAGGAGGCAAATAGTGATACTGCACAACTGTATTCCATGGATCCTACTCACTTGAAGTACTTATTATCTTTATTACGTTGCTGAATTAAATTTGCTAACATTTTACTTAGGAATTTTGCATCTACATTCTTAAGTGTGGTTAATAGATAATTATCTTGTCTTGTCCTTGTCAGCTTTGGTATCGAAGTTATACTAACTTCATAAGAAGATATGGGGAGCTGTCCCCCTTTTCTATCATCTGAAACAGGTATAATATAAGGACTGTATGTTTGTTGATGACTTTGTAAAACTTGTCTCCAAAACCATCTGGGCCTGACTTTGGGGTGACTTTGGGGTACAGGAGACTGGGTAATATAACCTATAATTCCACTTAGGTACCATAAGGTCTCAATCGCTGGGAAGCAAACAAAGGTGGGGCGCCATTCTCCCTCGGCATCGTGGAACCCTCACCCTCCTCTTAGGCCCCCTCAGGTAGCATGGATAGCCCAGGGCTCATGATGGAGGGAGAATGCCAGTGCCAATTTGGATATCAAGTTTTAGTAAAGCTGGATTTTTTTTTCTTTTTAGATAAAAATTAAATAGAAATTGAAGAGAAAGGAAAAATATTGCCTCCCATACACCAGTGGAACCTCTTATGCACCCCATCTTTGGAGACCACCGCACTAGAGAGTGGACTGAACATGACCAGCAGCTAAAGCAGTCCGCGCAGAGCCTCTGCGGGGAAAGGGAGAGGCAGGAAGAGGGGCTGGCGGTGGCAGCAGCCACGTGCAGGTTTTACCTGTGAGTCTGATCACAAGAGTCCCTGAGCGCACTTGCTAACAAAAGAGACTCCCAGACTTTAGCCCAGATTTACCAAATCAGAATCTCAGAGTGGGACGGGGGTGGGTGCCTGGAACCTGTATTTTCATTTTAATAACCACTCCAGAAGTCTTGTAAATGGGCAAGTTTGGGAAACACACAAAAGGAGAATAAGCATGGGCTTTGGAGTTAGGCCAGAGCTCCATAATCACTCACGCTTTAATAGTTGTGGGCTTACAGTGTGCCATTTAATCTCCCTGTGCCTCCGTGCCCTTATTAAGAAAAGGGGGTTAGTCGTACCTCCCTGGTAGGGTAGCCATAAGGATCAAATGAGAGGATTCATGTAGAACACTCTGTACAATGTCCAGCACTTGGTAAATGGTCATCTTTTTTATGGACAGGCTTCTGGTGGAAGATGTGAGGCTTAAATTTCCAACCTGCAAAACATTCCTTCGTGAGGCTGAGATGAAGGGACAGCGCCTCAGTTCTTGCCCGTTCAGCACTCAGTCCCACTTTCCTGGAGGCAGCAACTGTTTTTCTTAGAGAGTCACCACCACCTTCCAGTGCCGTTCAGGTTGATGCATCTGACCCTGCCCTTCACCTCCAGGGCTGAGTGTGATCAAGGCCTGGCCAATCAGCATACTCCTTTCCCCCTGGCCGCCATGACTGGTTCTGAATAAGGAGTATGACCCAAGTTGGCTCCAATGAAATTCCACCTTGGGACTTTTCACTAGAGCTGTGAGCCTGGAGCTGAGCTGCCAGCTTCCCTCTTGCCAGAGGAAGAGAGGGCCCACCTGAGAACGCAGCAACAGAGGAGAGAAAGGCTGAGATATGGGGAACATGGGACCAGAGCTCAAAGGAACTTTGAGCCCTGGAATCGAGACGTGCTGAAGCAATTCCATCCTGGGAATTTTCAGTTATGTGAGCCAACAACTTTTTTTTACTTAAGACAGTTTGAGTTAAATTTTCTGTTACTTGCATTCAAAAGGGTTCTGACAATGAGTTTTAAGGCACTTCTATTTTAGTCTTCAACTTACTGTATAATCATGTAAGCCCCTTTCTTGTCTGATACATTTCCTAACTTTATTAGGAAGAAGCAATCCCATGGCCTTAGCATTTAGACTTGATGGATAATGGAAATTGCTAAGGCATGATCACTCCCTGGGGATTAGACAACTCAAATCCTTTCCATCTAAATAGATTCTTTTCTCTCAGGGTGAGAAGGAGCTGATATTTAGATAGGTCTCTGTTTTTGTTCTCCAAACTCTGAGAAAGGTTGCCGTTAAAGGGCAACACAACAATTAAAAGCTGTTGGATACGAGAATGACACGCTTGGTTGGTATGCAATACTGTGCAGCTGAGATGATTATTCTCAATTAATGGGCAAACATTACACAATTGTCTCTTTCAAGTCCAGAGTGCTAATATATAATACACAATCAGAGGGCATTGTACATCGGAATATAACTCATTAGCCAGGGCCAATTCTTTACCCCTTAGAAATAAAATAGTCTGTTGTTTATGAAAGCCACAATTTGGAGTCTTTTAAATTTGCGGCTATAGACCAGGTGAAGGACTTCTATTTGGAAAGAATCCAAATGGAATTGGGAACCGAAATTCCTATTGGGAACTCATCATTAAGGCAAAATCAGTGTTAGTAGAATGGGGGTGGGAGGGAGACGGGCTTTGATCTCCTGTGCCTCCCACCAGGAACCCCACTCAAGGACTCTTGGCCAGTCTGGCTGAGGCAGCATCTGCCCTGCTGAGGGACATCCCAGAATGGACATGTCCCTGTGTGACTGCCCAGGGAACGCCAAACAGATTGGGTCATTTTATTCAAACCCGGGGGACTTGGCTGCCCAGGCACATGCTCTGTGGATGAACTCACTTTTGCTTTAGTCCACATGGCTGCCGAAGTCTGCAGCTCAGAGAGCAAGGGAAAGAGGTGAGGAGAAGGCAGGGCGGGAGATCAGAGAAATCTGTGGAAGAGGATCGAATTACTGTCGGATCACAGGGTGTGGGAGACTCTGGGACAGATTGATGGGAGAGCCTACCCGGCTGGCAGGGACCTGAGAACTGTCACAGATGGCTGCGCTGAGCCAGCTGCCTTGCTTGTGCAGGCGGAGCACAAGCTAAATGGGAGCAGGGCATCTTAACAGTTACCACAACACCCAGCGGTATATCAGCCCGCCTAACTGGAAAACAAAGCAGGCCTTTGGACTCCAAATCCCCCAGGCCAAAGCCATATCTACAATGTTACCCAGTGTCTTGCTTCACAGGGCATGTCTCTTATCAGTCTTTCAACAAACACCTATTAGAAACTTCTAAATATCAGGGCTGGCTGTGCTAGGTGCTGGGGATGTGAAGGAAATATGCACAGTACTCCCCTCTAAGGGTCTCACCACCTAGTAAACAATTATAAAAAAGGGAAAAAATGCAGTAGGAGCTGGGGTAAAGGAGAGCACAAGTACTACAGGCACCCAGGAAACAGGCACCAGCTTATGTTAAGTTGTTATGTAAAGCTAAAGAATTTGTATCTCCAAACATGCATGAACCACTCTTCAAATTCCACCCAACAGTTGTCTCTCATCCAATCCAGGCTCATACCTATGACCTCAGCATGGTAAAAATATCTCCCATGGCCCTTAAGGTCTAGTAATAATTTAATGTTTTGTTTTTCTCTGTATGTTCTCTGATGTGCTTTCATATCTCGGATGTCTTTCTTTTTGAGGGTGTTATTTACTCTGGTTGGTAGGATATGATATTAAAAGGTCAAGGTTTTAATTTTGTGGAACATTTAGCTTCATTTGGAAAGAGAATTAAGCCCCCACGATCAGAGGTTTACCCCTCAATCTAAGCCAGAGGCTTAGCAAATGTGAACTGTGTCCTTGCTTACTGGGGCCAGAGCAAGAGACAAAAAGAGGTTCGCTCCATCCAAACCCATCATCGTTACCAGATATTATGCCATTGACAGGACACGGCCATTAGGTGGTTTGGCAGCGTTACTGTGCTCATAAATAATGGTAAATATGAGCATGTGTGTGTGTGTGTGTGCGTGTGGGCATGTGCATGTGCACATGTAATGTTTTGCAATCTCCTTGAGGGCAGCGATAATGGTAATTATTATGAGCGGACAAGCGTAACCCCAGATACTGACAAGGCACACTCCCTCATATCTCTCGTGTCTGTGCTCAGCATCACCTCCTCAGAAAGCCCTTCCCTGATCACCACTAGAATGTACATTCACTGGGATTTTTGTCTATTTTGTTCACTGTCCACAAAATTAAAGACCTGGACTTTTAAAATGACATCTTCCACTGAGTACCTTAAACAACATAGTCAAGAAGAAAGATGTCCTATATATAGGATGAATAAACAACAAGGTCCTACTGTATAGCACAGGGAACTATATTCAATATCCTGGAACAAACCATAATGGAAAAGAACATGAAAAAGAATATATATAACTGCATCAATTTGCTGTACAGCAGAAACTACCACAGCATTGTAAATCAACTATACTTCAATAAAATAAGTTTAAAAAAAAAAGAAAAGAAAGATGACCAAGATGTGAAAACAGAGAATCTACACGGAGAAGAACACAAACATTAAATTGTTGCTAGACCTGAACGGCCTGGGGATAGTTTGACCCTGTTGAGGTCATGGATATGAGACTAAAGGGAGAAGAGAAAACCGTTGGACAGACACAATGGAAGACATGGCATCTGAAGAGTGGTTTATGTGGCTGAGGACAATAACGAACTCTTCAGCTTCACATCACAACTTACATGAAATGGTGCTACCTTCTGGGTGCAGCTCCTAGAACAGTGCCTGCCACATGATAGGCACTCAGTAACTTCTTATTGAATGTCAAGTGCTCTTCAATAAAGTTTTTATTTGTTTCCTGTCATTTAATTTTGTAAAAGGGTAGTATGTTGACATAGTTCAACATTCATTTTCGTGTAAAAAGGCAACACAAGGCCTTGTTCTTACCCTATTCTCTGCCTGACTGGTTCCCACCCAGCAACCACGTCCTGTAACCATTTTTATTACTTTCCTTCCAGACTTTGTTTATGCAAATCAAATACAACTATATTTTTATTTTATTATGCAAAAGATAACATACCATCTACTCTGATATTAACCTTACTTTTTTTCATTCAATAATATAAGTTGATGAATGGGTAATGTGGTATATTTATACAATAGAATATTATTCTACCATAAAAAAGAAGGAAATTCTGCCATTTGTGATAACATGGATGGACCTTGAGGGCATCATGCTAAGTGAAATGAGTCAGACAGGAAAGACAAATACTGCATGATCTCCTTTATATGGGAAATCTAAAAAAAAAAATCATACTCATAGAAGCAGAGAAGAGGTTGGTGGTTGCTAGAGGCTGGGGGCGGGGTGGAGAAACTGGGGTGAAGGCAGTCAAAAGGTACAAACTTCTAGTTCTAAGATAAGTAAGTTCTAGAGATAGAACATACAGCATGGTGACTATAGTTAACAATACTGTATTGTACATTGGAAAGTTGCTAAGAGAGTAGATCTTAAAAGTTCCCATCACAAGAAAAAATAATTGTAACTATGTGAGGTGATGGATGTTAACTAAACCTATTATGGTGATCATTTTGCAATACATACGTACATCAAATCATTATGTTGTACATCTTAAACTAATACAATGTTATGTCAGTTGTTTCTCAATAAAATGGAAGGGAAAGATATAATTTGGAGATTCTTCAAGTTCAATTTGGTGTCTTCAATTTTTTTTTTTTTTTTTTTTACAGTTCCAGTCAATTCTACTGTTTAAATGTTCCACAGTTTATTAAACCAGCCCATGTGGATAGACACTTGTGTTGTTTCCAATCTTCTGCTATTAAAAAACAAAAGCACTCTATACTATATAATAGTATAAATTCCCAGAGATAGGATTGCTAGGTCAAATAGTTTATGTCTTGGTAATTTTATATACATATTGCCAAATTGCCTTCCAAAGAGGTTATGTAAATTTAAGTCCTCACCAGCAATGTAAAAAAAAATGTCTGTCTTCCCACCACCTTGCCAACAGAGTTTTATCAAACTTAGAGTTTTGCTAATCTAGTAAGTAAAAAATAATACCTCAGTATGGTTTTTATTTGCATTTCTCTTGTGACACAGAGCACCTCTTTATTTCTATGAATGGATGGATACTTCATACCTTTCTTATGTTTCTGTTAGGTTAATCGTCTTTGTATACTTGGCTTATGAGAAGCACATTACATATACGGAGATTAGCCCTTTCTCTGTAATGTGAGTTTCAAAATTTTTTTCCAGTGGTGTGTTGGTCAGTGTTTAGTAATGGTCTCTGGGGAAAATAAATCCTGGTTTATAGCATTTGCCAAGTTCCATGATGTAAATATTCCCACCACAGCCAATTTCAAGCTACCAACATGACATCACTAAATGTGGAGTTGGGGAGAAACGTGCAACACCAGGCCATTATGTAATATCTCCATGATACAGACACAACAGATGTAAATCACTCCAAGAGCATGGATGATAGCAAAATGTAGTTAAACAATTAGAGTGATGAGTCTTTGAGCATATATTACCTTTGTATCATTCTTTATTTAATTATAAGTTTATATAACTTAATTTAAAATAATGGCTGTGGTTGACAACCAGCTTGCAAAATTTCTAAAATTTAATAATCAGCTCCTGTGAGCCAGTGCAGGCCATCTCCAACACCCCACTGCCTTTTATTCTATTTGTTTTCTGCCTTTTGACTTTTTTTTTCAAATGATGTTTTTCATCATGCAAAGGTTTCATTTTGATGTAGTTTTATTTATCAGTCATATTATTTATGAGTTCAGAATATTAAGTAACGGTTAGGAAGACCTTCCTCATTCCAAGATTATAAAAGAGTTTTACCACGTTTTCTTCTGACACTTTTATGGTTTCACTTTTACGTTTAAATCTTTAATCCATTTAGAGTATATGCTAGTGTACGGTGGGAGGTGAGGCTCCGACTTGCAGTTTTTCCATCCAGTTATCTCACAACAGCTGTTGAATAGTCCATCTTTTCCCACTGATTTGTAAAGCCATCGTTATATGATGCAGCTTTCTTGATTTTAATGAACATGGTATTTATCATTATTTGAATGACGTTTTAATTATGATTATAGTTTATAAACAGCTTCCCTGTGTCTGCTCATTTGATTCTTTAACCTACAGTGGTAGGTTTGGTAGATTATAATAGCCACCATATTTTCATGCCCAGCATACTTTCCCATCCTCTGTCTCTTGAATCCTTTAGGGAACTCCCCCTTCATGCAATGTGATCCTGGAGAGATAGTCAATTATGGTACACTGGCCAAATACTGTGTTATATATGCGATCTAGGCTGGCCAATCCAAAAATCCCAACACACGGTAATAGGCTAGGGTTTGGACATCTGACCTGAGCAAGGCAATATAATCTTCCCTGGGAATGATATTTGAAAAAGATTTTCTGTTGGAATTGTTAAGCTGGGAGATAAGTTCTTTAGATCTTCTTAACTGACACAAAAATTAAAACTATCTGAGAAAAAGCCAAACAAAAACAAGCAGAGCTAAGAAATGGAGAGCCAAAAAGTTTTAAAGGCATCATTTGGGTCTTTGGATCCAGCCTTGCCCAAAAGCCAATGCCCTTGGACAACCAGGAATAAAAGCCTACAAATTCCTTTTTTTATTTTTAACTTATGTTAATGTGTTCAATATGGCTTCTTATAATTTGCAGTCAAAAGCGTTCTAACCCTCTTCAATTGATATTACTGTTCCCACATTACAGAGGAAGAAACAGAGGCTGGTAGAGGTTAAATTCAATCAGTGTTAATGTGCTTCCCGCTCTTGGCTCTTACCTTCTGGGACCCGTCCTTCCAGCACTGGCAGCTCCTCACTTCGTATACTGTATCCCAAAGGTTTTCCGGTGATGACTGGGAAGAAAGGCCATATTAATGTATGGAGGCTGCTTACTATCTTCTAAAACAGGTAAGATTCTAAATTAGATCTGTTCTATTCCTCCTCATCAGCCTTTCTTTTCCTGTGGCAAGGTGAAAATCTCCCTGACCTGACTTCTCAATATGATCAAGGTTTTGGCTTTATCCTTGGTATCTTGGGCTGGAAAGGTGTAAAAGCTCATTATCCAATGATGTCACATTCAAATCAGCCTCGGAGCGTCTTTTCATATTGCGAGGAGAGATTTGATCCTCTAAAGTCCCTTTATAATTGGGAATTTCTTTATACTATCTAGAGTAGAATATACCTTAAAAACATTCTGAGTTAGAACCAGGTCCTCTAAAAATTCTCTTTCCTATGGAACAGCTAATACCTAGAGCTTCACAATTAGAAATGTTTTCTTTTAGCTTGAAATACAGACTTCTGTTAAAATGCAAACAGCCCCTGGACAGGTTTACACTAGAGACTTATTGGCTATGTGCACTTTAATGTGAATTCATTTAGCAGATTGGAACATATTTTCACTGAGGTAGTAGGAGGCAAAGGAGGATAAGTAGTCAGAGAAGAAAAAGGAGAGGAGAGGCAGGGGATACTAATGATAGGAGAAAGAGTGAAGAAATGGAGAGGTGAAGACAATTACTAAAGCTTTTCCTCCCAAGTCACTTCTGAGATACAGCTGTGAACCACAGTCAGGGTTAGGACAAGCTGATATGACAGTTACCATTAGGAATGAATTGAATTAGATTCTCTGAGCTCTGAGGGGAGGATCTAATTCAGCACCAGAACCAGCCATATCATTATCTTCACATTTTCTTCTACTTGGTCATTTTTGGCATTGCTCAAGACCCTTCAAGAGCTGGAATTAATATGCATCCAGAAATCAGACCCAACCATTTGTAGCACATAACTGCAGCTGTCCCACACTGTCAGCAAGCGCCAACTCCCTGAGCAATTTACTACCTGGACAGAAGTTCATTTCATAAGCTTATCTGTTCTCAACTGTCATCCAATAACCTAGTGGATTCCTCATCTATAAAATTTCAACTCTCCAAGCAAGTTCCTATTCCAAGCCTCCTTACAGTGGCTCAGAGTGTCTTTGCTCCACCATTTTTTAGTAACTACACACACCTTCACTTAGGTTACATGCCAAGTGCTCTGATGCTCTTTGGTGAAAGTCCAAGTGAAGGCAAAACTGGGTTAAAGAAAAGACTTCAGCAAAATGGCAGCCTAGGAAGCTCCAAGTTTTCATTCCCCAACAGAAATGTTTTTTAAAAAGGCAGAAACTGTCTGAACTAATCTTACTAGAGCTCTGGAAAACACTCAAAGTTTTATAGCCACCAAACAAATACCCAATCAAGAAAAAGCCATCTTGGGGCTTCCCTGGTGGCGCAGTGGTTAAGAATCCGCCTGCCAATGCGGGGGACATGGGTTCAAGCCCTGGTCTGGGAAGATCCCACATGCCGCGGAGCAACTAAGCCCGTGCGCCACAACTACTGATCCTGCACTCTAGAGCCTGCGAGCTACAACTACTGAAACCCACGGGCCTAGAGCCCGTGCTCTGCAACAAGAGAAGCCACCGCAGTGAGAAGCCCGCGCACCGCAACAAATAGTAGCCCCTGCTCACCGCAACTAGAGAAAGCCTACACACAGCAACAAAGACCCAACGCAGCCAAAAATAAAATAAATTTTAAAAAAGAAAAGAAAAAGCCATCTTCAAAATGGTAGGAAAGTTCTGTGGCATTTTTAGTTACCCTTACTCCACCCTTCCCCAGCATGGCAGTGGTTTTGGTCTTGAAGTGGTAGCAACCTGGTTTCCAGTATCATTCCTCAAACTAGAAGAAGCAGAGCAGAAATTATTTGCAAATTATTGTGTACATTTAAACTGTCTGGTGGATACCTGAAGGACTAACACAAGAGCCTGTCTCTGTTATGTCTAACTCAGAAATCAGGTGGTAAAAGTGGTGGACACTACTCATAAAACTTGCAAATGACTATAGACCCACAGACTCCTGGAGCAAGAAATTATAGGTGGAAACATACAATAGACCTTCTAAAGTGCAGAGGAAAATCTGGGGTAAGACTGGGAGTCTAGGACATTTGAAAGCAACCAAAAATATGGGGGGATTTAGGAAGCCATATGCACACCCAGGCAAGATGCATGCTCAGAAAATTGCTGAGAAGACCTTAAGATTTTACCTCAGACTGATTGCTAGCCTCAGAACTAGCCTAGCTAAGTATTGAAGGAATGCCCTAGTACAGAGCCAATCTGCAAACACTGGAAGAGTTCCTGGCACTCAAGAAAATTTCTATCAAAACATCTGATTTTGAGCTGAATATGAGCTAAAGGAACAGACTTCAGTGATCACATCTGACCAGCAATAGCCTCTGCAAAAATAGTTAGGAAATCACTCAAAACAAACAGACTATTATAGCCTTCAACAACAATAACAACAACAAAACCAGCAAACCCTGGGAAAGGGGAAGAATGTGATTTCCAGAGTCATCATATATTTGGCCATGCCCCTGGCATATGGGATATTAGTTCCCCATCCAGGGATTGAACCCGCACCCTTGCAGTGGAAGCATGGAGTCTTAACCACTGGACCACCAGGGAGGTCCCCAGAGTTAGCATATTATAATAGTTAAATATCCAATTTTCAGCAAAAGAAGATTGCAAGGCATAGACAGAAATGGGCAAACATTCAAAGGAACAAAATCAATTCACAGAAACCATTCCTGAGGAAGCCCAGACATCAGAATTACTAGATGAAACTTAAATATGCTCAAAGACCTAAAGGAAAACATGGATAAGGAACTAAAGGAAACCAGGGAAAATGATGTATAGATAAAATGAGAATATCAACAGAAATTATAAAAAGGAACCAAACAGAAATTGTGGAGCTGTAAATTAAAGTAATTGAAATGAAAATTTCACTGGAGGGATTCAACAGCAGATTTGAGCAAAGAGAAGAAAGAATCAGCAAGCTTGAAAATAAGACAATCAAAATCATAGAGTCTGAGGTGCAGAAACAAAAACAATGAAGAAAAGTGAACTAAGGGATCATGAAGTATACCAACATACACATTATGAGAGTCCCAGAAGAGACAAGAGGGGGGTGGAGATTATTTGAAGAAATAATGGCAAAACATCTCAACTTCGATGAAATAAATAAACCTACAACTGTAAGAAGCCTGATGGACTCCAAATAGGACAAACTCAAAAAGACCCAACCAAGACATATAAGCAAACTGTCCAAAGATAAAGAGAGAGTCTTAAAAGCAGCAAGAGAAAAGTGAATCATCATCATATACTAGGGATTCTCAATAACAATATCAGCCAATTTTTCACAACAAACCCTGGAGGCCAGAAAGACATGGGATAAAATCTTTAAAGTACTGAAAGATAAACCTGTCAACCAAGAATTCTATAGCTGGCAAAACTTTCCTTCAAAAATAAAGGAAAAATTAAGACATTCCTAGATAAACAAAAGCTGAGGAAACTGATGACCACTAGGCTTGCCCTACCAGAAATGCTAAAGGGAGTCTTTCAGGTTAAAATGAAAGGATGTTATTCAGTAAATTGAAGCTGTATCAAGAAATAAAGGTCTCTGATAAAGGGTTTAAAAGAAAAAATGCATAAAGAATAATTACAGAGCTATGTTACTGGGCACTGTTATGGGTGGTATTATGTCCCCCCCCCCACCACCACCAATTAATAGTTGAAGTCCTAATCCTCAGTACCTCAGAATGTGATCTTATTTGGACATAAGGTCATTGCAGATATAATTAGTTAAGATGAGGTCATACTGGAATGGGTGGACCCCTAATCCAATATGACTGGTGTCCCTATAAAAAGGGGAAATTTGAGAGAGGCATATGAGGAGAATGCTATATGAAGATGAAGGCAGAGATCAGGGTGATGTTTCTACAAGCCAAGGAGCAACAAAGATTGTCAGGAGACCACCTGAAGCTAAGTAAGAGGCATGGAACAGATTCTCTCTCACAGCCTCAAAAGATAGCAACTTGCTGACATGTTGATCTCGGACTTCTAGCCTCCATACCTGTGAGACAATAAATTTCTCTTATTTAAGTGACCCAATTTGTGATAATTTTTTAGAGTAGCATCAGGAAACTATTATAGGCACATAATAGATAAAGATGTAATTTGTGACATCAATAACATAAAGTGGCAGGGGAAGACAGACCTATATAGGAGTAGAGTTTTTGTATGCAGTTGAAATTAAGCTGGTGTCAATTCAAATTAGGTTGTTATAAATTTAGGATGTTAAATGTGATCATGATTATAGCCACAAAAATATAGCTAGAGAATATACACAAAAGGAAATGAGAAGGGAATCAAAATGTGTGACTACCAAAAAAAATGAACATAACACAGAAGAAAGCAATAATGGAGTAAATGAGGAACAAAAAAGCTAACAGACATACAAAAACCAAATAGCAAAATGATGGAAATAACTCCTTCATTATCAGTAACTGCTTTAGATGTAAATGGATTAAACTCTTCAATCAAAAGGCAAAGACTGGGGCTTCCCTGGTGGCGCAGTGGTTGAGAGTCTGCCTGCTAATGCAGGGGACACGGGTTCGAGCCCTGGTCTGGGAAGATCCCACATGCCACGGAGCAGCTGGGCCCGTGAGCCACAACTACTGAGCCTGCGCGTCTGGAGCCTGTGCCCCGCAACGGGAGGGGCCGCGATAGTGAAAGGCCCGCGCACCGCGATAAAGAGCGGTCCCCGCACCGCGATGAAGAGTGGCCCCCACTTGCCGCAACTAGAGAAAGCCCTCGCACAAACCGAAGACCCAGCACAGCCAAAAATAAATAAATAAATAAAATGGTTACTTTGTTAAAAAAAAAAACAAAAAAAACCCTCAGTTTAAAAAAAAAAAAAAAAAGGCAAAGACTGGCAGAATTGATTTAAAAACATGATCCAACTATATAATGTCTAAAACAGATTCACTTTATATCCAAAAACACAAGTGGGCTGAAAGTGAAACGGTGGAAGAAGATATCCCATGCAAACAATAATCCAAAGAGTGCTAGGGTGGCTATATTTGTTAGACAAAATAGACATTAAGTCAAAGACTGTTACAAGAGACAAATAAGGACTATATAAGATATTATATATCTATAAAAGGGTCAATTCATCAGGAAGATATAATAATTACAAGCACAGATGCACCAAACAGCAGGGCCAAAGACTATATGCAGAAAACCTTGACAGAATTGAAAGGAGAAATAGTCCTTCAAAAATAGTTGGACACTACAAACCCTACCTTCAGTAATGAATAGAACAACCAGACATAAGATTAATAAGGAATAGAGGGCTTAAACAACACCATAAACTAAATATATATATACATATATATGCAGAAAACTCTAGCAACAACAGAATACACACTTTTCTCAAGTGCACATGGAACATTCTCCAAGATAGACCATATGTTAGATGACAAAACAATTCTTAATAAATTTAAAAAGATTGAAGTCATGCAGAGTATCTTCCTATCAAAATAGAATGAAACTGGAAATCAAAATAGAAGGCAAATTAGAAAATTCAAAATTATGTGGAAATTAAACAACATACTCTTAAATATCCAAAGGGATAAAGAAGAGAAATTAGAAATTAGAAAATACCTTGATAAAAATGAAAATGAAAACACAACATATCAAAATTTGTGGGATGCAGAAAAAGTAGTATTAAAAGGGAAATTTGCAGCCGTAAAAATTTACATTAAAAAAAGGAGAAAGATCTCAAATCAATAACCTAACTTAGGGCTTCCCTGGTGGCGCAGTGGTTGAGAATCTGCCTGCCAATGCAGGGCACACAGGTTCGAGGCCTGGTCTGGGAAGATCCCACATGCCGTAGAGCAACTGGGCCCATGAGCTACAATTACTGAGCCTGCGCGTCTGGAGCCTGTGCTCCGCAACAAGAGAGGCCGCGACAGTGAGAGGCCCGCGCACCGCGATGAAGAGTGGCCCCCGCTCACCGCAACTAAAGAAAGCCCTCAGAAACGAAGACCCAACACAGCCAAAAATAAAAAAAAAAAATTAATTAATTAATAAAAAAAACAAACAAACCATGCAGCCAAAAATAAATAAATAAATTTATAAAAAAAAAAAAATAACCTAACTTATACCTTAAGAGAACTAGAAAAGACAAACAGGGAAGCTCAACACTAACAGACAGAAGGAAATAATAAAGATTAGAGTGGAGAAAAATAGAGAATAAAAAAAATAGAGAAAATCAACAAAACTAAAAGTTGATGCTTTGAAAAAAATCAGTAAAATTGACAACTCTTTAGCTAGATTGGATAAGAAAAAAAAGAGAAAACTCAAATTACTAAATAAGGTTGGGGGGAAAGGACATTACTATTGACTTTACAGAGATAAAAAGGATTATAAGAGAATACTATGAATAATTGTATGCCAACATACTGGATAATCTAGATAAAGTGGACAAATTCCTAGAAATATACAACCTACCAAAACTGACTCATGAAGAAAGAGAAAATCTGAATAGATCTATAATTAGTAAGAAGATTGAATCAGTAATCAAAATCTCTCAACAAAGAGGGCTTCCCTGGTGGCACAGTGGTTAAGAATCCACCTGCCAATTCAGGGGACACGGGTTCGAGCCCTGATCTGGGAAGATCCCACATGCCGCAGAGCAACTAATTCCATGCGCCACAACTACTGAGCCTGTGCTCTAAGGCCCATGAGCCACAACTACTGAGCCCATGTGCCACAACTACTGAAGCCCATGCACCTAGAGCCCGTGCTCCGCAACAAGAGAAGCCACTGCAATGAGAAGCCTGTGCACCACAACGAAGAGTAGTCCCCACTCACTGCAACTAGAGAAAGCCCGCACACAGCAACGAAGACCCAATGAAGACCCAATGCAGCCAAAAATAAAAATAAATAAATAAATAAATTTATTTAAAAAAAAAATCTCTCAACAAAGAAAAGCCCAAGATCAGATGGCTCACTGGTGAATTCTACCAAACACTTAAGAAAAATGAACACAAGTCCTTCTTAAATTCTTCACAAAAATTGAAGAGGAGGGAATACTTCCTAACTCATTCTATGAGGCTATCATTACCCTGATATCAAAGCCAAAAAATGATACTACAGAAAACTACAGACGCACATCCCTTAAGAATACTGATGCAAAAATCCTCAACAGGGCTTCCCTGGTGGCACAGTGGTTGAGAATCTGCCTGCCAACGCAGGGGACATGGGTTCGAGCCCTGGTCTGGGAAGATCCCACATGCCACGGAGCAATTGGGCCCGTGAGCCACAACTACTGAGCCTGCGCGTCTGGAGCCTGTGCTCCGCAACGAGAGGCTGCGATAGTGAGAGGCCCGCGCACCGCGATGAAGAGTGGCCCCCACTTGCCGCAACTAGAGAAAGCCCTCGCACAGAAACGAAGACCCAACACAGCCAAAAATAAATATAAAAAAAAAATTTAAAAAAAAAATTCGGGCTTCCCTGGTGGCGCAGTGGTTGAAAATCTGCCAGCCAATGCAGGGGACACGGGTTCGAGCCCTGGTCTGGGAAGATCCCACATGCCACGGAGCAACTGGGCCCGTGAGCCACAATTACTGAGCCTGCGCGTCTGGAGCCTGTGCTCCACAGCAAGAGAGGCCGCGATGGTGAGAGGCCCGCGCACCGCGATGAAGAGTGGTCCCCACTTGCCGCAACTAGAGAAAGCCCTCGCACAGAAACAAAGACTCAACACAGTCATAAATAAATAAATAAATAAATAAAAGAACGTGACTTTCTTTAAAAAAAAAAAAATCCTCAACAAATTAGCAAACCAAATTCAGCAGCATTTTAAAAGGGTTATATACCATGACCTAGTGAGTTTTATTCCCAGAATGCAAGAATAGTTCATCACATGAAAATCAACCAATGTAGAACACGATATCAATTGAATTAATAGAATGAAGGGGAAAAAACACAACTAATGCAAAAAAAAAAAAAGGCATTTGACAAAATTCAACACCCTTTCATGACAAATACAATCAATGAAGTAGGAATAGAAAGAAATTTACTCAACATGATAAAGCCTATATGTATATATATATATATATATATATATATATATATATATCCACAGCTAACATCTTACTCAATGCTGAAAGACTGAAAGCTTTTCCTCTAAGATCAGGAACAACACAAGGATGCTCACTTTTGCTACTTCTATTCAAAATAGTGTTGGAAGTTCTAGCCAGAGCAACTAGGTGAAGGGAGGGAGGGAGGGAGGGAGCAAGGAAGGAGGGAGGTAGGGAGGGAAAGAAGGAAGGAAGGAAGGAAGAAAGAGAGAGAGAGAGAGGAAGAAAGAGAGAGAGAGAGAAAGAAAGAAATAAAGGAGGGGAGGAAGGAAAAAAAGAAGAAGGGAAGGAATAAAAGACAAGGGAAGGAAGGAAGGAAGGAAGGAGGGAAGGAAGGAAGGGAGGAAAGAAGGGAGGGAAGAAAAAGGTATCCAAATTGGAAAAAGAAAAGTAAAGTTATCTGTGTTTGAAGACAACATGATATTATATGTAGAAAACCTACAGAGTCCACACATAACAAAAAAACTGTTAAAACTGGTTAAAAATTCAGAAAACTTGCAGGATACAAAATCAACACTCAAAAATACTGTATTTCTATATAATAGCAACATTTAATCTGAAAAGAAAATTTTTTTAATTTCATATACAATAGTATCAAAAAAATAAAATACTTAGGAATAAACTTAACCAAAGAGTCTAAAGAACTGTGCACTTACAACAATAAAATGTTGCCGAAAGAAATTAAAAACAGAAATAAATAGAAAGACATCCAATGTTCATGGATCAGAAAACTCAATATTGTTAAGACATCAACACTACCAAAAGCAATCTATAGATTCAATGATATTCCTATTAAAATTACAATGACTTTTTTTGCATAAATAGAAAATTCATTCTAAAATACATATAGAATCCCAATGGACCCCAAATAGTCAAAACAATCTTGAAAAGAAAAACAAAGTTGGAGGTTTCACACTCTTCTTGATTTCAAAACTTACTACAAAGACACAGTAATCAAAACAGTGTGGTACTAGCATAAAGACATGTAGACCAATGGAATAGAATAGACACCCCAGAAAAAAACCTTCACATGGTCAAATGATTTAGAACAGGGTGCCAAGACTATTCAATGGGGGAAGGACGATCTTTTCAACAAATGGTGCTGGGAAAAATGGATATCCACATGGAAAAGAATGAAGTTGGATCCTTATTTCACATCATATGTAAAAATTAACTCAAAATGGGTCAAAAACCTAAATATAAGAGCTGAAACTATAAAACTGTTAGAAGAAAACATACAAAAACTTCGTGAATTGTATTTGGCAATGATTTCTTAGCTATGACACCTGTTTTTGTTGGTCACAAAAGAAAAAGTAGATACACTGGACTTCATTAAAATTTAAAACTTTTGTGAATCAAAGGACACTACTGAGCGAGTGAAATGGTAGCTCACAAAAAGGGAGAAAATATTTGTCAATCATATATCATATACCCAGAATATATAAAGAATTCCTGCAATTGAATCACTCACACACAGAAAAAGAATTTAAAAATAGGTGAAATACTTGAAAAGACATCTATCTGAAGAAGATATACGATTGGCCAACAAGCACATGGAAAGATGTTTAACATCACTAGCCATTTGAGAAATGCAAATCAAAACCACAAGGAGATACAACAGTTGATCCTTGAACAGCATGGGTTTGAATTGCACAGGTCTTGAATTGTGTATATTTATCAGTAAATACATGCTACAGTACTGCACAATCAAGGTTGTTTGAATGCTTAGATGTTAAACAGCAGATTTGGAGGACCAAGCATAAAGTTATAAGCAGATTTTCACTGCGAATTTTCAAGGGTCAACTGTACTTAATATTCAAAAGAATGGATAATACCCAACAAGAAAAGAAAAAAAAAAAAAACAGAAAGAGGGCTTCCCTGGTGGCGCAGTGGTTGAGAATCTGCCTGCCAATGCAGGGGACACGGGTTCAAGCCCTGGTCTGGGAAGATCCCACATGCCGCGGAGCAACTAGGCCCGTGAGCCACAATTACTGAGCCTGCGCGTCTGGAGCCTGTGCTCCAGAGGCGCAGCTGTATGAGCTGTATGAACTATTTGTATATTTTGGAGATTATGGCTCTCTTCAACAAGAGAGGCCGCGACAGTGAGAGGCCCGCGCAACGCAATGAAGAGTGGCCCCCACTTGCCGCAACTGGAGAAAGCCCTCGCACAGAAACGAAGACCCAACACAGCCATAAATAAATAATTTAAAAAAAAAAAAAAACCAGAAAGAAAATTACAAGTGTTTGTGAGGATGTGGAAAAATTGGAACCCTTGTTTATTGCTGGTGGAAATGTAAAATGGTGCAGCCACTGTGGAAAACGGTATGATGGTTCCTCAAAAAGGTAAACAGAACTACCATATGATCCAGCAATTCCACTTCTAGGTACGTATCCAAAAGAATTGAAACCAAGGACTCAAACAGATACTTGTACACCAATGTTCATAGCAACATTATTCACAATAGCCGAAAGGTGGAGACAATCCAAGTGTCCATCAACAGATGAATGGATAACAAAATGTAGCAGATACATACAATGGAATATTTTTGAGCCTTGAAAATGAATGAAATTCTGGTACATGCTACAACATAGATGAACCTTGAAAACACAATGCTAAGTGAAATAATACAGATACAAAAGGACAGATACCATATAATTCCACTTACATGAGTTACCAAGAATAGGCAAATTCACAGAAACAGAAAGTAGATTAGAGGTGACCAAGGGCTGTGGGGAAGGTAGAATGAGGCATTATTGTTTAATGTGTACAGAGTTTCTGTTTGGGATAATGAAGGAGTTCTGGAAAGGGTTAGTGGTAATGGTTGCACAACAATTTAAATGTACTTAATATCACTGAATTTTATACTTAAAAATGGTTAAAATGGTAAATTTCATGTTATATATATTTTACAATAAATTTTTTTAAACTATATTGAAGATAAAATGTGTTTTCATAGCCCTCTCGAACCACCCATTAAGTGTCATTTGATCTTTTCCCCTTATTCAACCAAATGTATTGATTGCTAACCAGATGTCAGCTCTCCGATAGGTTCTCAGCTTTCAAAGATACACAGAATAGTCTCCGTTATAAAGGGCTTTATAATCTGCTTGGAAAGGCATGAAAGTAAATCTAACAGACATATATTCTTTTTCAGATTCTTTTCCCTTATAGATTATTACAAAATATTGAATATAGTTCCCTGTGCTATACAGTAGGTCCTTGTTGTTTATCTATTTTATATATATATATATATATTACTGTGTATATGGTAATGGCAAACTCCTAATTTATACCCCCCTTCCCCTTCGGTAACCATAAGTTTATTTTCTATGCCTGTGGGTCTATTTCTGTTTTGTATATAAGTTTATTTGTATCATTTTTATTTTAGATTCCACATATAAGCAATATCATGTGATATTTGTCTTTCCATGTCTGACTTACTTCACTTAGTATGATAATCACGAGGCCCATCCATGTTGCTGCAAATGGCATTATTTCATTCTTTTTATGGCTGAGTAATATTCCAGTGTATATATATATACTGCATCTTCTTTATCTATTTATCTGTCAATGGACATTTAGGCTGCTTCCATGTCTTGGCTATTGTAAATAGTGCTGCAGTGAACATTGGGGTGCATGTCTTTTCGGTTATGGTTTTCTCTGGATATATGCCCAGGAGTGGGATTGCTCTACTTTTTAGTTTTTTAAGGAACCTCCACACTGTTCTCCATAGTGGCTGTACCAGTTTACATTCTCACAAACAGTGTAGGAGGGTTCCTTTTTCTCCACACCCTCTCCAGCATTTATTTGTAGACTTTTTGATGATGGCCATTCTGACCAGTGTGAGGTGATAACTCATCGTAGTTTTGATTTGCATTTCTCTAATAACTAGCAAGGTTCAGCATCTTTTCATGTGCCTTTGGCCATCTGTATGTCTTATTTGGAGATGTCTATTTAGATCTTCTGTCTATTTTTTGACTGGGTTATTTGGTTTTTTGATATTGAGCTGTATGAACTATTTGTATATTTTGGAGATTAATCTCTTCTTGGTCGCATCATTTGCAAATATTTTTTCCCATTCTGTAGGTTGTCTTTTTTTTTTTGGCAAAAGATTTTCAGTTTATTATCGCTAGGTAAATATCACACTAAAAAACAAGCTCCTCTTCCTCCCCCCACCCCCCCGTAGGTTGTCTTTTTGTTTTGTTTATGGTTTCCTTTGCTGTGCAAAAGCTTTTAAGTTTAATTAGGTCCCACTGATTTATTTTTGTTTTTATTTCCACTACTCTAGGAGATGGATCCAAAAAGATATTGCTGTGATTTATGTCAAAGAGTGTTCTGCCTATGTTTCCCTCTAGGAGTTTTATGGTATCCAGTCTTACATTTAGGTCTTTAATCCATTTTGAGTTTGTTTCTGTGTATGGTGTTAGAAAATGTTCTAATTTCATTCTTTTACACGTATTTGTCCACTTCTCCCAGTACCACTTATTGAAGAGCCTGTCTTTTCTCCATTGTATATTCTTGCCTCCTTTGTCATAAATTAACTGACCATAGAGATTTCAAACTATCTAGATATATCAGGCAGGAGCCCAGCAGGAAATAGAATTCAATGAGATGGGTTTTGTGAAAGAACCATCTTTAGAAGTACTGTCAGGTTTAAGGGAACAAACAAGAAATGCCAAGTACCTGTCAAGAACTGTTAGGGATTTGAGATTTTACCCTATTTGAAAGCTAATGAGATAGCCTGTTACAGCTTCATGGGCAGTGATTGAAGACATGACACTCCTGGGTCAAAGATGAAGGATGGTTGACTACACATAGCAATAACAGTAGCCAGAGCATCAGTATTTTTGTTTTGGTTATCTAAGCCCCAACTCCCCCAGAGTGACACGAAGGGGGCCAGATAACAACTGCACATGCGATGGGTTCAATTACAGGCCAGGAAACCCTGAGTTTAGGAAACGCAATCTTTTATAATGGGCAGTAGGCATGTCTGCCCTTTGCTTCAGAGGGAGACGTTACCTTCATTACACTGGACAGTGAGTATGACTGCCTTTTGCTCCAGAGAGAGACACTATCTTCACTTTCCAAGGCTATTCGGTATACAAACATCCTTGAAAAGATCATCAGCAACAAAGGGCATTTAGTATCTTACTCACAAGATGTACAAAAACATGAGAGACCCGTGGAGAATTATCTCCTGATATTACCTAGAAATCAATGGTGGTAAAAATCTGTTATTCATAGGGCCAAAATGCAAGAAGAAGAAAGAGAGTTATCTGAGCCCAGTGAGAGCTGGATCCATGGAAAACGGGCCATTAGTGGGAACTCTAGTCATGGAGAGACACATATGCTACTAGAGAAGCAATGCTGAAGCAGGGAGAGAATGGGAAGGAACTCTGTTCTCTCTTTCACTCACACTGATTTTTGGCCAGTGACTCCAATTTGTCAAACTCCACATAAAGCCAGCTAGCAAGGACACCTGCATGACACAGTTCATAGGGGTCAGTCTTGCATATCCAAAGCAGCACTGAGAGAAGACTGGAGAATCTATTTGGGATGCAGTGGAGGAAAATAATCAGTATAATACATGGTCCCTCCCATATCTTAGTTTCAAAACTTCTTGACTTTCTGGGATCAAATGATCTTCAGGCTGCTCACTCTAGTCAACCACCCTTGAGGCTACATGAAACTTATCAGCACACAGGACTCCTCCATCTATGAAATATTAAGCCTAAATATACAGATCCATGACCATACTTGCTAAACCTCCAGCTTTTTAACTCTCTTTTTCCCCAGTAAACCTGCTTTGCTTACTTGAGCACCACTGCTTCTTGCATTCCATTTATTTCTTACGATTCCAATTTCCTTCTTATTGAGTTACTACATTTAATGATGCTTTCAGAAAGAGTCACTGAGAGACACGTTCTCAGTCTTCTGACTAGCTGAACATGTTTTTATCCTATCCTCAATATTCTGTGTTAGTTTAGCTGGGAATAGAATTCTGGTGTACCAGTTATTTCCTCTCAGAACTTTAAAGATATTATTCCAGTGTTTTCTAGCTTCTAGTCTCAATGACAAGATACCAGTTTAATACTTTTTTTCTCCATAGGTGACCTTTGTCTTTGTCTCTAGTGTCCTGTGTTTACATAAGGATTGCTATTGATTTATTTTGCTCATGAGTCAGCTTTCTTCAATTTGAACAATCAAGTCTTCTAATTCTTGGAAAATTCTCAGCCCATGTCTTTTTGATATTGCCTTTCCCCCATTCTTTTTTTTTTCTTTTCTAAATTTTTTAATTTAATTTTTTTATATAGCAGGTTCTTATTAGTCATCAATTTTATACACATCAGTGTATACATGTCAATCCCAATCGCCCAATTCATCACACCCCACCCCCAACCGCCTGCCGCTTTCCCCCTTTGGTGTCCATATGTTTGTTCTCTACATTTGTGTCTCAATTTCTGCCTTGCAAACTGGTTCATCTGTACCATTTTTCTAGGTTCCGCATATATGCGTTAATATACGATATTTGTTTTTCTCTTTCTGACTTACTTCACTCTGTATGACAGTCTCTAGATCCATCCACGTCTCAACAAATGACCCAAATTCGTTCCTTTTTATGGCTGAGTAATATTCCATTGTATATATGTATCACATCTTCTTTATCCATTCGTCTGTTGATGTACATTTAGGTTGCTTCCATGACCTGGCTATTGTAAATAGTGCTGCAAGGAACATTGAGGTGCATGTGTCCTTTTGAATTATGGTTTTCTCTGGGTATATGCCCAGTAGTGGGATTGCTGGATCATATGGTAATTTTATTTTTAGTTTTTTAAGGAACCTCCATACTGTTCTCCATAGTGGCTGTATCAATTTACATTCCCACCAACAGTGCAAGAGGGTTCCCTTTTCTCCACACCCTCTCCAGCATTTGTTGTTTGTAGATCTTCTGATGATGCCATTCTAACTGGTGTGAGGTGGTACCTCATTGTAGTTTTGATTTGCATTTCCCTAATAATTAGTGATGCTGAGCAGCTTTTCATATGCTTCTTGGCCATCTGTATGTCTTCTTTGGAGAAATGTTTATTTAGGTCTTTGGCCCATTTTTGGATTGGGTTGTTTGTTTTTTGAATATTGAGCTGCATGAGCTGTTTATATATTTTGGAGATTAATCCTTTGTCCGTTGATTCATTTGCAAATATTTTCTCCCATTCTAAGGGTTGTCTTTTCATCTTGTTTATGGTTTCCTTTGCTGTGCAAAAGCTTTGAAGTTTCATTAGGTCCCATTTGTTTATTTTTGTTTTTATTTCCATTACTCTAGGAGGTGGATCAAAAAATACCTTGCTGTGATTTATGTCAAAGAGTGTTCTTCCTATGTTTTCCTCTAAGAGTTTTATAGTGTCCGGTCTTACATTTAGGTCTCTAATCCATTTTGAGTTTATTTTTGTGTATGGTGTTAGGGAGTGTTCTAATTTCATTCTTTTACATGTAGCTGTCCAGTCTTCCCAGCACCACTTATTGAAGAGACTGTCTTTTCTCCATTGTATGTCCTTGCCTCCTTTGTCATAGATTAGCTGACCATAGGTGCGTGGGTTTATCTCTGGGCTTTCTATCTTGTTCCATTGATCTATGTTTCTGTTTTTGTGCCAGTACCATATTGTCTTGATTACTGTAGCTTTGTAGTATAGTCTGAAGTCAGGGAGTCTGATTCCTCCAGCTCCGCTTTTTTCCCTCAAGACTGCTCTGGCTATCCTGGGTCTTTTGTGTCTCCCTACAAATCTTAAGAGTTTTTGTTCTAGTTCTGTAAAAAACGCCATTGGTAACTTGATAGGGATTGCATTGAATCTGTAGATTGCTTTGGGTAGTACAGTCATTTTCATAATATTGATTCTTCCAATCCAAGAACATGGTATATCTCTCCATCTGTTGGTATCATCTTTAACTTCTTTCATCAGTGTCTTATAGTTTTCTGCATATAGGTCTTTTGTCTCCCTAGGCAAGTTTATTCCTAGGTATTTTATTCTTTTTGTTGCAATGGTAAATGGGAGTATTTCCTTAATTTCTCTTTCAGATTTTGCATCATTAGTGTACAGGAATGCAAGAGATTTCTGTGCATTAATTTTGTATCCTGCAACTTTACCAAATTCATGATTAGCTCTAGTAGTTTTCTGGTGGCATCTTTAGGATTCTCTATGTATAGTATCATGTCATCTGCAAACAGTGACAGTTTTACTTCTTCTTTTCCAATTTGTATTCCTTTTATTTCTTTTTCTTCTCTGACTGCCGTGGCTAGGACTTCCAAAACTATGTTGAATAATAGTGGTGAGAGTGGACATCCCTGTCTTGTTCCTGATCTTAGAGGAAATGCTTTCAGTTTTTCACCATTGAGAATGATGTTTGCTGTGGGTTTGTTGTATATTGCCTTTATTATGTTGAGGTAGGTTCCCTCTACCTACTGGGAAAAGGTTCCCACTTTCTGGGGAAAAGGTTCCCACTTTCTGGAGAGTTTTTATCATAAATGGGTATTGAATTTTGTCAAAAGCTTTTTCTGCATCTATTAAGATGATCACATGGTTTTTACTCTTCAATTTGTTAATATGGTGAATCACATTGATTGATTTGTGTATATTGAAGAATCCTTGCATCCCTGGGATAAATCCCACTTCATCATGTTGTATGATCCTTTTAATGTGTTGTTGAATTCTGCTTGCTAGTATTTTCTTGAGGATTTTTGCATCTATATTCATCAGTGATATTGGTCTGTAATTTTCTGTTTTTGTAGTATCTTTGTCTGGTTTTGGTATCAGGGCGATGGTGGCCTCATAGAATGAGTTTGGGAGTGTTCCTTCCTCTGCAATTTTTTGGAAGAGTTTGAGAAGGATAGGTGTTAGCTCTTCTCTATATGTTTGATAGAATTCAACTGTGAAGCCATCTGGTCCTGGACTTTTGTTTGTTGGAAGATTTTTAATCACAGTTTCAATTTCATTACTTGTGATTGGTCTGTTCATATTTTCTATTTCTTCCTGGTTCAGTCTCGGAAGGTTATACCTCTCTAAGAATTTGTCCATTTCTTCCAGATTGTCCATTTTATTGGCATAGAGTTGCTTGTAGTAGTCTCTTAGGATGCTTTGTATTTCTGCGGTGTCTGTTGTAACTTCTCCTTTTTCATTTCTAATTTTATTGATTTGAGTACTCTCCCTCTTTTTCTTGATGAGTCTGGCTAATGGTTTATCAATTTTGTTTATCTTCTCAAAGAACAAGCTTTTAGTTTTATTGATCTTTGCTATTGTTTTCTTTGTTTCTATTTCATTTACTTCTGCTCTGATCTTTATGATTTCTTTCCTTCTACTAACTTTGGGTTTTGTTTGTTCTTATTTCTCTAGTTCCTTTAGGTGCAAGGTTAGATTGTTTATTTGAGATTTTTCTTGTTTCTTGAGGTAGGCTTGTATAGCTATAAACCTCCCTCTTAGAACTGCTTTTGCTGCATCCTATAGGTTTTGGATCGTCGTGTTTTCATTGTCATTTGTCTCTAAGTATTTTTTTTCTAAGTATTTTTTGATTTCCTCTTTGATTTCTTCAGTGATCTCTTGGTTATTTAGTAATGTATTGTTTAGCCTCCATGTGTTTGTGTTTTTTACGGTTTTTTCCCTGTACTTCATTACTAATCTCATAGCGTTGTGGTCAGAAAAGATGCTTGATGTGATTTCAATTTTCTTAAATTTACTGAGGCTTGATTTGTGACCCAAGATGTGATCTATCCTGGAGAATGTTCCGTGCGCACTTGAGAAGTGCAATCTGCTGTTTTTGGATGGAATGTCCTATAAATATCAATGAAATCTATCTGGTCTATTGTGTCATTTAAAGCTTCTGTTTCCTTATTTATTTTCATTTTGGATGATCTGTCCATTGGTGTAAGTGAGGTGTTAAAGTCCCCCACTATTATTGAGTTACTGTTGATTTCCTCTTTTAGAGCTGTTAGCAGTTGCCTTATGTATTGAGGTGTTCCTATGTTGGGTGCATATATATTTATAATTGTTATATCTTCTTCTTGGATTGATCCCTTGATCATTATGTAGTGTCCTTCCTTGTCTCTTGTAACATTCTTTATTTTAAAGTCTATTTTATCTGATATGAGTATTGTTACTCCAGCTTTCTTTTGATTTCCATTTGCATGGACTATCTTTTTCCATCCCCTCACTTTCAGTCTGTATGTGTCCCTAGGTCTGAAGTGGGTCTCGTGTAGACAGCATATATATGGGTCTTTTTTTTGTATCCATTCAGCAAGCTTGTGTTTTTTGGTTGGAGCATTTAATCCATTCACGTTTAAGGTGATTAACGATATGTATGTTCCTATGACCATTTTCTTAGTTGTTTTGGGTTTGTTTTTGTAGCTCCTTTTCTTCTCTTGTGTTTCCCACTTAGAGAAGTTCCTTTAGCATTTGTTGTAGAGCTGGTTTGGTGGTGCTGAATTCTCTTAGCTTTTGCTTGTCTGTAAAGCTTTTGATTTCTCCATTGAATCTGAATGAGATCCTTGCCGGGTAGAGTAATCTTGGTTGTAGGTTCTTCCCTTTCATCACTTTAAGAATATCATGCCACTCCCTTCTGGCTTGTAGAGTTTCTGCTGAGAAATCAGCTGTTAACCTTATGGGAGTTCCCTTGTATGTTATTTGTCGTTTTTCCCTTGTTGCTTTCAATAATTTTTCTTTGTCTTTAATTTTTGCCCATTTGATTACTATGTGTCTCGGCCTGTTTCTCCTTGGGTTTATCCTGTATGCGACTCGCTGCGCTTCCTGGACTTGGGTGGCTATTTCCTTTCCCATGTTAGGGAAGTTTTCGACTATAATCTCTTCAAATATTTTCTCAGGTCCTTTCTCTCCCTCTTCTCCTTCTGGGACCCCTATAATGCGAATGTTGTTGCTTTTAATGTTGTCCCAGAGGTCTCTTAGGCTGTCTTCATTTCTTTTCATTCTTTTTTCTTTATTCTGTTCCATGGCAGTGAATTCCACCATTCTGTCTTCCAGGTCACTTATCCGTTCTTCTGCCTCAGTTATTCTGCTATTGATTCCTTCTAATGTAGCTTTCATTTCAGATATTGTATTGTTCATCTCTGTTTGTTTGTTCTTTAATTCTTCTAGGTCTTTGTTAAACATTTCTTGCATCTTCTCGATCTTTGCCTCCATTCTTTTTCCGAGGTCCTGGATCATCTTCACTATCATTATTCTGAATTCTTTTTCTGGAATGTTGCCTATCTCCACTTCATTTAGTCGTTTTTCTGGGGTTTTATCTTGTTCCTTCATCTGGTACATAGCCATCTGCCTTTTCATCTTGTCTATCTTTCTGTGAATGTGGTTTTTGTTCCACAGGCTACAGGATTGTAGTTCTTCTTGGTTCTGCTGTCTGCCCTCTGGCGGATGCGGCTAAGAGGCTTGTGCAAGTTTCCTGATGGGAGGGGCTGGTGGTGGGTAGAGCTGACTGTTGCTCTGGTGGGCAGAGTTCAGTAAAACTTTAATCCGGTTGACTGCTTATGGGTGGGGCTGGGTTCCCTCCCTCTTGGTTGTTTGGCCCGAGGCAACCCAACACTGGAGGCAACCCGACCTGGGCTCTTTGGTGGGGCTAATGGCAGACTCTGGGAGGGCTCAGGCCAAGGAGTACTTCCCGGAACTTCTGCTGCCAGTGTCCTTGTCCCCAGGGTGAGCCTCAGCCACCCCCCCGCCTCTGCAGGAGACCCTCAACACTAGCAGGCAGGTCTGGTTCAGTCTCCCCTGGGGTCACTGCTCCTTCCTCTGGGTACCAATGCACACACTACTTTGTGTGTGCCCTCCAAGAGTGGAGTCTCTGTTCCCCCAGTCCTGTCGAAGTCATGCAATCAAATCCCACTAGCCTTCAAAGACTGATTCTCTAGGAATTCCTCCTCCCGTTGCCGGACCCCCAGGTTGGGAAGCCTGCATGGGGCTCAGAACCTTCACTCCAGTGGGTGGACTTCTCTGGTATAAGTATTCTCCAGTCTGTGAGTCACCCACCCAGCAGTTATGGGATTTGATTTTACCGTGATTGCGCCCATCCTACCGTCTCACTGTGGCTTCTCCTTTGTCTTTGGATGTGGGGTATCTTTTTTGGTGAGTTCCAGTATCCTCCTGTCGATGATTGTCCAGCAGCTAGTTGTGATTCTGGTGTTCTCGCAAGAGGGAGTGAGAATGTGTCCTTCAACTCCGCCATCTTGGTTCAGCTCTCTCCCCCATTCTTTCTACTTTCTTTTCCTGGAAGCTACTATATCCTCTATATCTCCACTTTTCTTTCATAGTCTCCATCCTGTTTGTGCAATCATTTGGATAGTTACCTTTTGGCTATGTTTCACTTCACAAATCATTCATTAATGTGTTAGTCTATAGTTTAGCCCACTTATTCAGTTTTCATTTCAAAAAAAATGTTTTTCATTTTGAGAAACTATTTGGCCCTTCTTCAAATCTACCCAGTCTATTTTCACAGAGTCCTGTTCTCTCATTATGATTTCTATATCTTCTTTCATCTCTTTAGTTAGTTTCAAACTACTTATTTTATAATCTTTTCAAGACTGTTTTATAAAAACAAGGTTTCAGAGTTCTAACTCCATTGATAGAATTAGATTTGGATAAATCTCTGCATAACGGATCATTTCCCATGTGGTTTGGAATTTTGAGTATAAGCTCATCTTCAATAGAGATTAGTTTTCCCACGTGAGTCTCCTGGTTGATGGAGGTATACTACATAGTGACTTTATATTTGCATCTTCCAGGCACACAAAGGATTTCACTGTCCAGGATAACAAACTGTCCAGGACCAGCCTTTATACTAATATCTCCTCTTCAGGAATCCCATTAATGAAAAGGAAAATTAAGGAAAATTAAGAATCAAAATCTGAACATGGGGCAGAAATACATTTCTTTATTACTTTCCTGGGAAGTTTGTAGTTTTCACTGAGATAGCGGGGGTAATTTTATCAGAGTCCTGGCTTGATTTAGGGATCTCAGTTCCAGCTTCTTGCCTTGTTCTCTCTTAAGGCTCTATCTCCTATCCTTATACAGGTGTTGTGAGCCCAGTACCTAGCCTCTAAAGTATATACACTGCTTTGTTATCTCTCTGGCTGATGAATCAAGTTTACAGATCCAGATTTTAGTTCCTCTTTCACTTTTGGCACCAGGAACACCATTTCTATGCCTGTGCAGTGGAAAGGGGTAACAGAGATCCTCATTGGCTCATTCTGCCATGATGCTAAGACTGGCGTCCCCTTACATTGTTACTTCATTAATAACTCTAATTCCTTCATTTCTCCATTTGTCCAGGAACCTTACTCCATTCATGGCTATGGTGCCATCCTTAACCAGACTGGAATCCACAGTACACCATTCAACCATTCTACTTCCTACAACCCACCTGTAGACTTCTTTTATTCTGCCTCACCCGTGTGGCAAACACTCAAGATTGGATCTATCTGAAAATCCCTTTTCTTATAGCAAGCCTATGATGAACACAGTGCAAGCATGGACTTTGGAGTAAAACAGCTAAATTTGAATCCCAGCTCTGCCATTCACTAGCCAAGTAACCCTGGGCAAGTTATTTAACTTCTCTAAGCCTTCATTTTTCTCCAGTAAAATGTAAATAATAATATGCATCTCAGAGTTATTGTAAGAACAAAATAAAATAGTAAAGGCAAAGCACTCAGCACAACTCCTGACACTTTCAATAAATGTAGTTATTATTAGATTCTGGACAAAATCTCCAGATTTTCACCCTCAGCAAGGCCCTCTGTGGGGTTTGGGGACCTTGTTTGTGAGGCCTTTCCTATTTCCCACAAGTGCTCTTGCAAATCTGCAACATTATCTTCAAGCCATGCACCACAACTCTGACACAGCAGGTAACTTTGCTTCCTATCTAGATGAAAACATTGAGAGTATCAGATGCCTTCACCATCAACTTACTGCCCTCATGAGAGCCCTGTATCAAATGTGGTTTTTCATTTCTTTTTTGAGTACATGTTGTGTGCCAGGCAGTGTTTTAGGTCCTGTGTATACATCAATGAACAAAAGAAACAAAAATCCCTCCCCTATATAGTTTACATTCTACTGGCAGAAAAGAAAATAATAAAATAAAGTAAGTAAATTACATTGTATCTTAGAAAGTTTTCAGTGTAATGAAGAAAAGTAAAATGCTGGCAGGATTACAATTTTAGATAGGGTTATCAGGAAAGTTCTCACTGAAAAGGTGGCATCTTAATAAAGGCAGTGAAGGAATGAGGAAATAGAAAGTACGGGTAGAGACATGCCTGGTGTGTTTGAGAAAAGCAATGACGCCAGGTCGGCTAAAGAGAGGTGAGTGAATAGAGCACTGTGGGAAGTAAGGTCACAGAACTAAGGAGGGGTGAGATTGTGTAGGGTCTTGTAAGCCATTACCAGGACATTGAATTTCACTTTGAGTTAGATGGAAAGCCTTTGGAGGATTCTGAGTAGAGGGATGACTTGAGATGTTAATATTTTTTAAAATTAATTAATTAATTTATTTATTTATTTTTGGCTGTGTTGGGTCTTCATTTCTATGCGAGGGCTTTCTCTAGTTGCGGCGAGCAGGGGCCACTCTTCATCGCGGTGCGCGGGCCTCTGACTGTCGTGGCCTCTCTTGTTGCGGAGCACAGGCTCCAGACGCACAGGCTCAGTAGTTGTGGCTCACGGGCCTAGTTGCTCCACGGCATGTGGGATCTTCCCAGACCAGGGCTCGAACCCGTGTCCCCTGCATTAGCAGGCAGGTTCTCAACCACTGCGCCACCAGGGAAACCCGAGATGTTAATATTTTAATGGCACCTCTCCGCTGCTATGTTGACAATTGGCTGAAGAGATGTAAGAGCAGACTCAGGGAAACTAGTTAGGAGGTTACAGAAATAATACAGGCAAGAGATGCTGGTAACTCCGATCAAGGTAGTAGCAGTGAAAGTAGTGAGAAATGGTCAAATTCTGCATATATTGTGAAGAAAGTACCAGTTGTATTTGTTAATGCACTGAATGTGGAGTGGGAGCAAAAGAGAGGAATCAAGGATGATTCCAAGATTTTTTGCCTAAGTAACTAGAAGGATAAAGATCCAACAAATTAATTAAGAAGTGCTGAGGGGGGCTTCCCTGGTGGTGCAGTGGTTGAGACTCTGCCTGCCAATGCAGGGGACACAGGTTCGAGCCCTGGTCTGGGAAGATCCCACATGCCGCAGAGCAACTAGGCCCGTGAGCCACAACTACTGAGCCTGCGCATCTGGAGGCTGTGCTCCGCAACAAGAGAGGCCGCGACAGTGAGAGGCCTGCGCACCGCGATGAAGAGTGGCCCCCGCTCACCGCGACTAGAGAAAGCCCTCGCACAGAAACGAAGACCCAACACAGCTAAAAATTAATTAATTAATTAATTAATTTAAAAAACAAAAACAAACAAAAAAGTGCTGAGGGGATTGGGTTTTGGTGGGGAGGATAAGGATGAGGAGGAATTTAGTGTAGGGCACGTTAAATCGAAGATGCCCACTTGATATTCAAACAGAGATGTCAGGTAGATTACTGGAGTTTGACATTCGAGGGAGAAGCCCAGGCTGGAGATATACATTTGGAAGTTGTCAGCATACTAAAAGCCATAAGACAGGGTGATATCACCCACCAAGGGAGTGAGTGCAAACCTACTCTACAAACAGAGTAGGTCCAAGGACTGAGGAGGAGACAGTGAGGACGATTAGCAAAGGAGACTAAGACAGGGTGCCTAGAGAGGTGGGAGGAGAGCTGGGAGCGTGTGGTGGTGTCCCAGATGTCAAGTGAAGAGCATCCCAAAGAGGCAATGATCAACTCAGTCAAATGGCACTAAGCGAGGTGAGGATGGAGCATTGACCGTTGGCTACAGCAATCCAGAGGTGATCCGTTACCTGGACAAAAGCTGTTTGGGCAGAGCAGTGAGAGCAAAAGCCTAACTGGAGTGGATTTAAGAGAACTAGCTCAAATAGATACTTGTACGTCAATGTTCATAATAGCATTATTCACGCTAGCCAAAAGGCGTTAACAACCCAGATGTCCACCAGTAGATGAATGGATAAACACAATGTGGTATATACATACATACAATGGAATAGGAAGGAAATTCTGATACGTACTACAAGATGGATGAACCTTGAAAACTTACACTAAGTGAAATAAACTAGACAAAAAAGGACAAATATTGCAGGATTCCACTTATACGAGGCATTTAGAATGCTCAAATTCATAGAAACAAAAAGTAAATGGTGGTTACCAGAGGCTGGGGTGAGGTACTGAGAGTTATCGTTTAATGTGTATGTACAGAGTTTCTGTTTGGGACGATTTAAAAGTTCTGGAAAGTTCTCGACGTGGTCATGATTGCACAACAGTGTGAATGTTCTTAGTGCCACTGATCTGTATGCTTAAAAGCGGATAAAATGGCAAATTTTATATTATGTACATTTAACCATGCAACAACAAAAAATTTTTTAAAGGGAAAGAATTGGAAACAACGCAGATAAATCTTTCAGGAAGTTTTGTTGTAAAAGGGAGCAAAGAAATGGGGCAGTAGAAGGAGAAGGAAGAGGTCAAGAAAGAATTTAAGAAGGGAGAAATTACAAGTTGTTTTGATGCCAGTTGTAATGAAGCTGGAGAAGGGGGGAAATGATAATGAAGAGAGCAGGGAGATAGCTCCAGGGGTGTTACTGAGTGAGCAAGAGGACATGGCCTGGTGCCAGGTGGCAGTGAGGCCTTGCTGGCAGCAGAGGAAGGGGCAGTCTCTGAAGGAAGGGCTGGGACTTCCCTGGCGGTCCAGTGGTTAAGACTCTGCACTTCCACTGCAGGGAGTACGGGTTCGATCCCTGGTTGGGGAACTAAGAGCCCACATGCCGCGAGGTGCGGGCAAAAAAAAAACAAAAACAGGAAACAAAATGAAGGAAATGCTGGGAGCAAGAGAGTTTCAACCACCCCACAGGAAGGAAGGCAGAGTCCCTGGATCCACACAGTGGGGATGGGTGGGTAGATGTGGTGATAAAGAGTCTGTCAAAATTCTCTTCTGACTGCTTTTCTTTCCTTTCTGATATAGGAAGGATGGTCATTGTGGTAGGCAGAGTAATGGCCCCCCAAAGTTGTCACATCCTAATCCCTGGAACCTGTGAATATTAACTTACATGGTCAAAGGGAATTTGCAGATGTGATTAACGGTAAGGACCTTGAGATGGGAAGATTATGCTGGATTATCTGGGTAGGCCCAATCTAATTACATGAGTCCTTAAAAGTGGAAGAGGGGAATGAAATACTGCCACATGTTACAACACGGAGGAACCTTAAAAACACGCTAAGTGAGAGAAGACAGGCACAAACGAGCATGTACTGTATAATTCCACTTAGATGAAATGTCCAGAATAGGCAAATCCATAGAGACAGAGAGTAAATTAGTGGTTGCCAGGGTTTGGGGCTGGGGAGAATACAGGGTGACTGCTAAAGGGTACAGGGTTTCTCTGGGGGATGATGAAAACTGTTCCGTAATTGGTAGTGGTGAAAGGTGCACAATTCTGTGGATATACTAAAGATGACTGAATTGTACACTTTAAATGGGTGAATTGTATAGTATGTGAATTAGATCTTCAATAAAGCTGTTACTAAAATCAAACAAACAAAACTGGAAGAGGGAAACAGAAGATTGCATCAGAGCAACATGTGACAATGGATATAGGGTCAGAGAGTTGCTGACTTTACAGACAGGAGACCGTGAGCCAAGGAATGCAGGTGGCCTCTAGAGCCCGAAAAAGCAAGGAAATGGGTTCTCCCCTTGAGCTTCCAGAAAGGGACACAGCCTTGCCTACACCTTGATTTTAGCCCAGTGAGTCCTGTGTCGACGTTTTGACCTATAGAACTATAAGACAATATATTTGTGTTGATCTCAGGCACTACATTTGTGGTCATTCATGTTATGGGTCATCAACTGTGAGTGAGAGTAACGAAGAGGTATTAGAGGTTTGACAGGAGAGGAGACGTTAGGAAATAGTCCTGTAGGAAAGCAAAAGAGTGAATTGACTAGGAAAATAGAGCACGATTACCGGCCAGTGTTAAAAACACGCCTAAGGGAGTTGGGAACTTCTTTTCCCCCGTGTAGATGGCTACTGTGGGAAGTCTGGTTTTTTATTACCCACAACTGGGCAGTATTTCATTGACTGTTTCATCCAGCGAGTGGATGCTCAGAGTAAGCAGGAGGTGGGAGACGGGAACCTGTCGTTTGCTTGGTTGGACTCGGTTTCTGGTCTCAGTTTCGGGGACACCCAGCAGTCGGAGTGCGAGTCGCTAAACAGAAGCCCACAGCCTTCTCTGGTACTCAACAGAGGAGTGAGCAATCTGTCCCCACACTGGAGGGAAGACCCACTGGGTCAGACATCGTGAGAGGTGGCATGTCAGCCTCCACAGTGGCTCATAAGTACAACATATTGTGCTCTATGGGTGATTTAAGAGATCTTCCAAGGTAATTTCAACTACACCTGATTTGTAAGATTTGTAACGTGTTTGTTGTATAATTTAGTTATTTTCCATGTTTACTATAGAAAATAAGACAAAAAAAGAAGGCGGCTAGATGAAACCGAGTATAGAAGCCAATGGCATGCGAGGAATGTTGGAGAGATATAAAAATAAGTAGAGCGCACATGTTCTGAACTAGATAGACAGGGAAGGAAGGACCAAGACATACCAAATATTCCTGATTCACTAAATATACGTGAGATACACCAAGCATCCAACGTTTATGAGCCACCCATAGATGATGCCCTTCTGACCCCACTTGTCCTCTGCCCGAGAAATGTAGGTGAAACCACAGCTACTGGACTTCCCTGGTGGCGCAGTGGTTAAGAATCTGCCTGCCAATGCAGGGGACACAGGTTCGATTCCTGGTCTGGGAAGATCCCACATGCAGCAGAGGAACTAAGCCTGTGCACCACAACTACTGAGCCTGCGTGCTGCAACTACTGAAGCTTTTGTGCCCAGAGCCTGTGCTCCACAACAAGAGAAGCCACCGCAATGAGAAGCCTGCGCACCGCAACGAAGAGTAGCCCCCGCTCGCTGCAACTAGAGAGAAAGCCCGCTCGCAGCAACGAAAATCCAACGCAGCCAAAAAGTAAATAAATAAATTAATTAAATAAAATTACCTGGGCTTCCCTGGTGGCACAGTGGTTAAGAATCTGCCTGCCAATGCGGGGGACACAGGTTCGGGCCCTGGTCTGGGAAGATCCCACATGCCGCAGAGCAACTAGGCCCGTGAGCCACAACTACTGAGCCTGCGTGTCTGGAGCCTGTGCTCCGCAACAAGAGAGGCCGCGACACTGAGAGGCCCGCGCACCGCGATGAAGAGTGGCCCCCGCACGCCACAAGTCGAAAAAGCCCTTGCACAGAAACGAAGACCCAATGCAGCCAAAAATAAAATAATTAATAAAAAAATAAAAATAAAAAAAATAAAATAAAATTACTTAAAAAAAAAAAACACAGCTACTCATCAGGGTAACTGATACAGGTATTTGCCAGGTATATTTGCCCCTGCATCATTCCAATAAACAAGTGTGTATGATGGCCCTATGTACCTTCCGTCTATGGGATCCCCTTGCTCAGACGCAACTGATTCCCATAAAGCCCCACCACCAGAGAGGAAAGCTAACACAACAGGGAAAAAACAGGAATATGAACATTGTATAATCCAGACTCAGGTAGTATGGTTCTTCCACCGTGCTCATAGCTTATCCAATGTGTGTTCACATACCCCACCTTTCCCCTTACTTCTCACTATGTGTTTTAAACTTTATTGATAAACTGTGGGATTTGAGCTTCTTAGTTTGGTCTATGCACTTTTCTCCTCTGTGGCCTCTGGGATAACTTTGCCTAATATGGGTCTTGGAGGTTATCACTGGCCCAAGGTAAATTCAGCATCAGGAGCTGACTTTAGAATCTTTGCAAACAATTGTGACTCTACTGTTTTGAGAGTATTTAATTTGTCATTTAGCCGATAGGTTGCAAAACTGTGTGCAATCATATCCAGACATGGTCAAACAGAGATTCTGGGAATCAGAGATGGATGTGGTAGCTAGTTATGTCTTTGAATAGTTTCTCATTGAGGAGGCAAAGTATCTGTTGTTCTATGTGGGAAAAGTGCATTATGTTGGACAAGGGAATTTATGATACTGGATGTATGGGAAGAAATATGTGTGTACCCTCTATGAGACTGTCTGCCTGGCATTCCCCCTTCTTCCGGAAATTGCCCCTTTGCATCCACATATCTGGCATAGAAGCTGCATGTTCTTAATGATGCCCATCGTGTTGATTTTGGTTGGTTGGTTTAGGGATGAGTACCTGACCTGACCTAAGCTAATAAGCCCCTTCTCTAATCCAGATCATTCAGGACCTTGCAAGATGAATAGGGCACTAAAGGTTCAAGATCTTGGAGGTTAGGTTAAGGATTTTGGATCAGGATGGTGGCAGTTGAAAATGAGAGTAGACAGGGTTAAGAGATAGTGAAAGGGAAAGAATCAAGCATTTATCCTGCTTTCTTACATGAACTATACCAACGGGTAATCAAATAATTGAAGAGGGGTGATTTCCCTTGTAGAAATATTGCAGCTTCTAAATGAAGAATGATTGAATTATATCATCATTTTAAAACTCCTAATGAATGAATTGATGCAGGCATTATTCATCAACAGCTGTTAACACTACAAAAAGAGAGACAAGCACACACTGTGTGTCTCCTAATGGAAAAATACACCACCACCTAGGAAGGTATCCTGCCAAAAAATTAAACTCGAATCTGATAATACATCTAGATCTTACTACCAATTTATAGAAAATAACAGAGGACAAGGTAACACGTTAAAGTATGCCGTGGGGATGCAACTGACAAAATCTGTATTGTGGTAAAAACTAAAGGACAAACAACTAACTTCCTTAAATTAAAAAAAAAAAAAAATACTAGGCGTTCCCTGGCGGCCTAGTGGTTAGGATTCTGGGCTTTCACTACCATGGCCCGGGTTCAATCCCTGGTCAGGGAACTGAGAACCCGCACACCTAGCGGCGTGGCAAAAAAACCAAAAACAAAAAACAAAAAAAGGGAAAAGAAAGAAAGAAAAAATAAATACAGAGGACTTTCAAAAATGTACCAACCCAAAAAGAATCTACAAAAGAGTGGATAGATGTACATGTATAACTGATTCACTTTGCTGTATACCTGAAACTAACACAACATTATAAATCAACTACACTCCAAAAAAAATTTATTTTTTAATTAAAAAAAAAAAATGTACCAACCAAACACAGTATAGCTCCTCACTGAAACATTTGGTTAAAAAAAAATGTAACATTTATGAGTCTATTGGAAATGTGTATACTAACAGGATATTTTATGACATTAAGAAATCATTGTTATTTTAAAATTGTGATTATGGCATTGGGAGTTTTTTTTGAACTCTTTTAGAAATACAGACTATTTACATAGAAAATCATATGATATCTGGACTTTTCTTCAAAATAATATGGGAAGGGGAAAAAATTGATGGGGGTATGGACGAGGCAATGTTGGCCATTGACTGGATTTGGGGGCTTGGGTGTTAGGTACATGTTTATATATTTTTAACTGTTCTTTCTATATTTTATATGTTTGAAATTCTCCACAATAAAGAAGATGTTTATATTAAAAGAAATTTGGAAAGCAAAATTGACATAATTTAATAATAAATCGAGAGAGGGAGGTGTCAGAGATGACCCTGGGTTCTGATTTTTGTGCCTGGTTCTAAAATGGTACCCTTCGGTGATTAGAAAACAGTGAGCAAGAACACTGTCTATAGAAGGCCATTCGTCTATCTTGGACATGTTGAGTCTGAGGTATTTCTGAGACAACCAAGCAATGTGGAACTAGTAGGCAGTTAGACAGGCACATCTGGAGCTGGGTAGAGAGATACGGACTAGCAGCGTGCATTTAAGAATCAGTGGCTTGGGTGGTCCAGTGGTAAAGAATCTGCCTTCCAATGCAGGAGATGTGGGTTCGATCCCTGCTTGGGGATATAAGATTCCACATACTGCAGGGCAACTAAGCCCGCGTGCCACAACTAGAGAGAGAAAACCCACACGCCACAACTAGAGAGAAGCCCATGTGCCATAACTAACACCCGATGCAGCCAAAAATAAAAATAAATTTTTTTAAAAGTGCATTAAAAAAAAAAAAGAATGGCTCAAAGAGTTTATGTGAGTAGACAGGTTTGCCTGGGCACCAGTTCTTAAACTTGAGCAAGGGTCTGAATTACCTGGAGAGTTCATTTAAACACAGATCGCTGGGCCACTACCCCAGAGTTTCTGAATCAGTAGGTCTAGATATGACTTAAGAATTCACATTTCTAACAATTTGACAGGTGACGCTAATGCTGCAGGCTGGAGACCACATTTTTGAGACTCACTGGTCCCGGAAGATAGTATAAACACTAGTTCTCAACCCTGCATGCACATTGAGAATGTCAGCAAAGACAAGGGAGAGAGTGTTTCAAGTTTGATCGAGTACTCAACAAATCCAAATGCTGCTCAAAAGTCCAGTAAGATGGGGAATTCCCTTGCGGTCCAGTGGTTAGGACTTGGCGCTTTCACTGCCGTGGGCCCGGGGTTCAATCCCTGATCAGGGAACTAAGATTCCACAAGCGGTGTGGCACACCCCCCCCAAAAAAAATCCACTAAGATGAGAGTGCAAATAAATATCCTCTGGCAATATCCTCTGGCATCCTTATCGGCAACATAGAAATAATTGGTGACAGTAAGAAGGTAGAGTGAAGGGAAGATCAAATTAGAGGGGATGAGAAGTAAAGAAGGAGAAGCAAGAACAAAGAACAGTGAGTGCGGATAACATCTAGGTTTGAGAAGTCTGGCTGTGAATCCTGTGAAGACGAAGAAAAATAGTGTTGTGGTGGGAGGCGAGGTGGGCTGAGAGCAAACAAAAGCATTAAGATCAAATCACTGAGACCAAAGCACTGCCTTCTTCCTTGAATTAAAAGAAAAAAATTAAACCACCAATTCCCCATCTGAAGATGAGTTGTATTTCAACAGTTGCATCTTAAAGATCTAACGAGTCTTCAAAAATCAAAAGGATGTTGTGACCAGATCTGACAATTATGAATAAAGCTGCTACAAACATTCAAAAAAAAAAATCAAAAGGATGGACTTTAATTGTGGATATTCTGGCATCTTGGAGAACAATGGGTAAGTCTACTGAAGCACAAGCTTCTTCCCTGACATCACAGGTCTTGGGAAGTTGCCATTCTACTAACTGATAAAATTGGCCCCCATATTCATTTATTTCATTAATCATGATTCATTCCTTAAACATTTATCAAATACCTATTACGGGCTAGACACTGTGCTAGGCTCTGGGATTAAAGTGGTGAATGATAAGAGGGAACTACAGTGGTAATTAGAAGAGTGTTGGAGAAATGCAGGGAGCTCTAAGAATCTATACAATGGGATCTAACACAGTCAGGGGAAACAGGGGAGGAGGCCTTGAATGAGTGGTTGTCGAAAAGAGAGCTGAATTCCATTTATATGAAACGTCCAGAATGGGCAAATCTGTAGAAGCAGAAAGTATACAGATTAGTGGTTGCCTAGGGCTGAGGAGTTGGGGAGGAAGGGAGAGTGACTGCTAATGGTAAGAGTTTCTTCTTGGGGTTACGAGAATGTTCAAAAATTGACTGTGGGGCTTCCCTGGTGGCGCAGTGGTTGAGAATCCGCCTGCCAATGCAGGGGACACGGGTTCGAGCCCTGGTCTGGGAAGATCCCACATGCCGCGGAGCAACTTGGCCCGTGAGCCACAACTACTGAGCCTGCGCGTCTGGAGCCTGTGCTCCGCAACGAGAGGCCGCGATAGTGAGAGGCCCGCGCACCGCGATGAAGAGTGGCCCCCGCTCGCCACAACTGGAGAAAGCCCTCGCACAGAAACGAAGACCCAACGCAGCCAAAAATAAATATAAATAAATTAATTAATTTTTTAAAAAAATTGACTGTGGTGATGACTGCACAACTCTGCATATACTAGAAAACACTGAACTGTAACACTTTAAATGGGTGCATTGTATGGTATGTGAATTATATCTCATAATGTTCATGTATATTGTTAAAAAAACAAAACTCAACTCAGTAAATTTGAGGATCTAATTCAGCTTATTCGATTCCTGAATCAGGTAGCATCCTATCTAGCAATGAGGAGTGTGCTCTGAGGGGCTGTACAAAATGGAAGGTTTTATAGGAAGAAGCGGGGGCGGGGGGGCAAGGGATGTTTAATGAAAGAATAGAAAGGATTATTTTTAGGCCAGGACACCTTCTTCTGTGGGGGGAAGTGACAGCAAGGGTTTCATCATGCAGACTGCATCTTCTTCCTGGGGCGGGATGGGGTGGGGAATGGAGAGGGTCCATGTGACAGATTATTATTGCTGACCAGAAACTTCCAAACTGGCTGATTAAGATTACATTCCCGGTAAAGGTCGAAACTGCAATTAGGTCAGGTATTAAATCTAGGTTTGGTACCATGGGCTTTAGGAAAAGTGACGCCATTTGGGCTTGGGGTTTTTCTCTTTATTTTATTATTATTATTATTATGTTAATTATTTATTTTTGGCTGTGTTGGGTCTTCCTTGCTGCGCGCGGGCTTTCTCTAGTTGCAGGGAGCGGGGGCTACTCTTCCTTGCGGTGCGTGGGTTTCTTCACTGCAGTGGCTTCTCTTGTTGCAGAGCACGGGCTCCAGGCTCATGGGCTTCAGTAGTTGTGGCACACGGGCTCAGTTGTGGCTCGTGGGCTCTAGAGTGCAGGCTCAGTAGTTGTGGCGCACGGGCTTAGTTGTTCTGTAGCATATGGGATCTTCCCAAACAAGGGCTCGAACCCGTGTCCCCTGCATTGGCAGGCGGATTCTTAACCACTGAACCACCGGGAAGCCCTGGTTTTTCTCTTTAAATACATATATTATGCAGAAGAGATGTGTCGATTGAGAGGAATTAGCTAAGGAACAATGTATACATATACAGAGGGAGTAATGTGTGCACTGGAGGAAAGAGTGTGGCATTTTAGATGTGAAAAAAAAATCTGCATGTGGCATGTTCCTTGAAAGAGTATAATGAGAGTTGAAGCTGAAGCTATGTATTGAACAGGCCCACATTTGTAGCTGTGAAACCCATGGTAAAAGTTTGAGATTTTATCCTAAAAACAATAGGAAGCCATTGTTGTGTGATAAGATCACTATGCATTATAACTCCAGCTACCATGCAGAGAGTGAAGAGAAGGGCGGGGCGGGGGGTGGGGGTATATTCGGGAAACCAGGTAAGTGGTGTTACAGTTCTCCGGGTACAAGGTATTGGTTGGTGTCTTAGATTGTTAACGCAAGTTCGTGTGCCCAATGCACAGTGAGGCCAAACAAACTGAAACATCGGGGCCATGCAAGGAGATGAGGAGGCTCACGCCCTAAAAAGCCCTGAGCTCCCCGAAGGTCGGCAAGGCACTTTTAAAAGCCAGGGTGGCAGGGGGAGCCTCAGGGTATGTGACCAGCTTATCAGCTTATCAATTCTCTGATTGTCTGATGGTGAGGCAGCAGGGTGGTGTCACAGGGGTTAACTTTATCAGTCCTTAGGCTCCAGGAGGCCTGGGGCTATGTGCTCAAGGTTAACATCTTCCATTTGTTGGAGAGGGGGGTTTTTTACATCTGCAAAACAACTCAGGAAATGTGCATCAAATCCACTACTATCTAGGTACTTCGGAGAGGAGCTAAAGCAGAGGACCTGGGGGAAGGCCTGTCCTGGGAAGGCGCCACGGGGTCCTGCTTGGTTACAAGATTACGATGGTGGTCGTAGGAATGGACGAATTCAGCAGGACCTGCTGATGGGTTGGAAGTGAGATGTGGCAGAGGAGTGAAGTAGCCAAGCTGACGTGCTAACCGTATGGAGGATGAAATGGGAATACGAGAAGAGGTGCAAGTTTCAGGGTCGGGGGGCAAGACGAATTTGTTAATATAGTTGGAATGATCTAACAGGGGAGCAAGGGTGCTTTGTGCAGCACTGAGTTCTCCTCTATTGGAATTATCCGAGTTGGACTAGAGATCTTTCAGTTAAGTGTCCAGTGTTCTTGCTCTGAAATAAGTTGTGGACTAAGTAACTAAGTTCCCATTCAGCCCTCATGGTCTACCACACGCAAGTGCCATTTCTGCCAGAATCTGGTCCCCCAAACAGCTCAGGGCTGAAATAAAACCCTCTTCGCCTGAAATTTGAATTCCTCAGAATCACCTACACCAGGTTAATAATTAAAGGTTCCTCATACTGTCTCCGTTTGTTTGTTTCACCTGTGTGCAGGATTCTGGTTTCATAAAATCCTCCCAGCAGTATTATTTAATCTAGTGTGGAATAAAGGTGTATATATTCCACCAACCCAAGGGCAAGTCTCTACTAGCCCAGGAGAAGGTGGGAGGCTGCAGATGCCACAGAAAGTGACCCTGCCCAAAGCCAAAACAGAGGAGAGGACTCCTACAAAGTTAATCTTTGTATATTTTCTCACACCCTCTCCAACCATCTAGCCCTGGGCCCTCAGGGTCCCACAGCCATTGGGTGGTTAATTGACCCTCCGGTCCCAGGGAGGGGGTGGGGTGAGAGAATGATGACTTTTAAATATAAAATGAAAAACAGAAAAGTACAAAAAGGGAGGAAACGGAGAAGAGACAAGAGAGTAATACAAGAAGAGCTGTATTTTGTGCCAGGGCTGCCACCTCAGTCCCCTGGGAAGCAATAAGGACTTGCCTAGAGGTCCCTTATCGACTCTCCGATTAAATGCCCTAGGAGAGGTCCGCGGGATTTGTTTGACTGCTTTATTCCCACCCTGATCCTTCTCCAGGTATTACCTTGTGCACCTGCTCTCACACACACCAGGCCCTTCCTGAGACTTGCTCTGTCGCTGCCGTTCCCCTCCCAGGGTAAGCATTCCGCCTTCTTTTTCTTCTTCTTCAAATCTCAGCACAAAACTTTCTGGGCCTCATTCGCATCTTCCTGACTTTCCTCATCTCTGAAATGGGAATAATAAAAATGATGGTGGGAATAACAGCAAAACCTACGTATGACGATTGCTGTGAGGATTAAACATTATATATATTTGAAAATCTGTTGGAAACCGCAGAAGACTATACAATTTGACGTTGCTTTTTAATGGCCTTTATTTCTCACGTAGATTTCGGTGGCTAGAAAGAGGAGGTGCTAGGGTGCTGGGGTGCTTGTCTCTCAGTGAGATCAATGCAAGACGTTGCCAAGTGTTTCAGAAGAAAACGCCACTCTACTTCAGACGGGGTGCCGGCCCACCTTGCACAAAGCCCTTTGGAGAAGTTTTTCGGTGCAAAAGCTGAAGGCGTGGGAAAACGCAGCATGCAGCTGCGGAGCCCCCGGGGCGCTGCAGGCCGCACCCCCTCGGCCCCCGCGCGGCCGGCCGGCTAGCCTGGGGCGCGCTCCTGCCAGCCGCCCAGGGCGCCCCTCCGGGCCGCCGGGCCCCGTCCGAGCGCTCGCCCGCCGGGCCGGGGACGCTAAGGCTTGGGGTCCCGGGAGTTTTAACACTTGACGCGATTTTGCAGTTGACCGAGAACTCTCAAGCCCCCCGCATACTCCCTCGCCGGAAAGCCAGGTTACTGGCGGTGGAACCAAATGAGACTCCAGGTGTGGAAGGAACAGGCATATTTGGGGAGCGGCTCTAGGTGCCCCCCGTGTTGGGGGAATGAGATGGATTTCTCCAGTCATTTCAGAACCGCACCTCCCGCCGGGTGGCCCAGGGAAATTCTAGAACAATCCTCGGGCGCCGAGAGGACGCCCCGGGCTGCAGAGGCCGCAGGGAGCCGGGCACCGGCCGGGCTTGGCTGCCTGCGGGGAGGCGGGCGCGGGAGCCGGCGGCGCACGGCATCCTCACCTGTCCGGGGCCGCCTCTCCGCAGGCCTCAGTTTCCGCGTGTGAGAAATGGGCTGACTACCAGCTCACCCTCTCACCGAGAGAAAGCGTCTGGGGTGTTCCGGTTCAGCGCCGCTACAGAAACCACTCGAGAAAACAGGAGTTTGTTTCGCTTTTAGCTCAAAGAAGGAAAAAAAAAAATGCAAGAAGCGTGGACCGTGCGCAGAAATGCTTGTCAAGGTTAGCGGGAAGCCGGCTGAGCGGACGGGTAGAGGAAGGGCGAATTGGTCAGGGCCTAGGCGGCCTGTGAAGGTAACTCTACACGTGTTCACGAAGGCACGAAGATGCACGACCCCTGTCAAAACCCCCGGGTGCGTCGGGAGACCGAGCTCAAGCGACGGGGACCGGGAACGGCCTCCTCTGCGCCTGCGCAGTACCCGCGTTTTCACCCCCGCCCGGAGCTCGCGCCCCGCCCCCGAGCTCGCTCCGCCCCGCCCACTTGCCCTCCCCATCCCCAGCCCGGCCGCCCGCGCAGAGCATTCTGGGACACAAACAAAGTGCCCCCAAACAGGCTGGAGTGAGCGGAGCGGCAACCGCGGCGGCGCCGGCCCGCACGCGCGCGGCGGCGGCTCCCTCCCAACCTCCCCCTCCCCTCCCCTCACTCCCCTTCCCCTTCCCCACCCCGCCCCGCCGGGAAAACGCGAGCCGTCGCCGCGCTCCCCAAACCGCCGCCTGCCCTCGGCCAACCGCCCCCAACGGCCGCCCGCGCGCGGCTCGCCGGGCCCCCTCGCTCCTCCCCTCAGGCCCCCGGAGCTCTCCCCTCCCGCCGCCTCGCACTTTCCCACCTCGCAGGCACGCCGCTGCTCGGGGCCGCCATGCCCCTGCCGCAGGCTGTCCACGGGCCTAGGCGCGGCGGCCCGAGATAGGGTCTCCTCCGCCTCCCGGGGGAGGAGAGAGGGAGCGGGCCGCGCGCTCCGCCCCCTCCCCCCGGGCTGCCGCCGCCACCGCCGCCACCACCCCTTCGCCGCCTCAGCCTGGCGGGGAGGAGGAGGAGGAGGAGCAGCAGCAGGCCTCCGGGCCCTGGCACCGCCGCCCGCAGGTAACGGGGAGGGGAGGGCAGGGCCGGCCCCTCTTCGCCGCCCGCGCCCTCCGAAGGGCTGACGCCGCGCGTCCCCCATCTGGGCGCTGGACGGAAGGGAACGCCTGGTCTCGTCACCCCCTCCGCGCCGGGAGACACCCCGCAGGGTCCCCTCAATGGCATCTAAGCCTTCGGGAAGGAGACTGGCCTTGGGTCCCGCCGTCCAGGAGAAATTGCCCCGATCTCCCAGGACGCCCCGCATCCGCACGCGCGTGTGCCCAGCACCCTAACCCCGAGGAGGCGGGGTGTTAGCGTCTCACCTGGTCGAGCCTGCAGCGCGAGACCCACTGTTCCCTACTCTTCCCTGCTGCTTTTTTTCTCTGGTACTGGGAAGAAAAGGTTGGCACTTACTTAAAAAACAAAAAATGAAAAAAACCCTTTTCTTCTTCGCTATCTGGGGATCAGTCTGCGTCTAGTCATTTTCTGCTGGCCTAACCAGAAAAGGGTTACCTGCGAGTGAAATGACGAGTACATTAGAACTGATGAAAGGAAGCATGCTTGTGAGTTGTATGAAGGTTAACCAGAATTTAGAGTAAAGCCCAGTAAGTCTGCTTTATTGGGACTGACTTATAGAAATGAAGGCCAGAACTTAACATTTTTTTCGACGTATAAGTAGATTTTCTGTTGGTTGGGAAGACATTCTCTTTAACTTCCACTTATTTTCTTACTGTTTTATTCGGATAAGCGGCTAATACCAAAAGCAGACTTCACAATTTGATAGATACCAATAGTTTGGATAGGTAGATTTTTTTTGCCTAGAGGGTTTCGGTCGGAATTACTGCATTTAAAAAAATATTATGTAAATCTTCATTTATACAGTTACTTACCCCCATTACTTCACTTTCACTGCCAATGGGTATTTAATTTTACCTAATGTAGCTTCCTAATCATGGAATGTGGCAATAATGAAAGGAATGTTTTCCTATAGTCTTGTATTTTAGGATGATTGCATTAATTATGAAAATCAGATTTACTTATTGTGTGCAGCACTGCTAAGCATTTTACATATCTGATGTGATTTTATTCTCAGAACAACCTAATGACTTAAGATGTTATTACTTGAGTTTTACAGATGAGACAAACTCAAGTGATATCAAGTAACTTGCTTTAGGCCACACAACTAGTTAGTGATAGAGGTGAGATTTGTATCCAGATATAATTCCAGCGTAGGTGTGTTTTCTACCATTCCTCTCAGTACGGGTACGCTTTTTTTAAACTTAATTATGAAAAATGTCAGTCTCTTTGAAATTGAGGGGAAAATGCAGTGAACACCCCAGTACCTAGATTCAGTGATTGACATTTTTGCCATTTCCCCCCTCTCCTCCCTTTCTGTGTGTCTCAGTATGTAATCATTTGAAAGTAAATTGCAAACCCCACAACACTCCAGTATTTCAGCATGGTTTCCTAAAACTAAGGACATTCTAACCCCAGTATCATTATCAACACCTTTCTAAATTAACAATCCATATGCAAATTTCCTTAGCATGCCAAGGTCTCTTTTGGGAAATCTACCCCTGCCCCCAGCATTGCATTTGTTGATTACGCCTCTAGTCCTTTTTTTAAAAGATGGGTACCCATCTTTTTTTATTCTGACAATTAACCAAACCACTTGCTTTATAGAATGCTCCCACTTCTGGGTTTGTCTGTTTCCTAATGGTGTCATTTAATTTATTCCTCTGTCCCCCTGAATTTCCTGTTACTGGAAGTTAGGTCTAAAGAAAAGCTTGAGTAGCTTAAGGAAAACTTTATTTGGCAAGAATATTTAATAGATGATGCTGTGTACTTCATGTTACGCCATTTAGGAGGTATTTAACGTCAGATTGCCACACTGTTAAGGATACTAAATGTGACCACTTGATCAAAGTGGTGACTACCAGATCTGTTATAAAGATGTGGTTTCCCTGTTTGTCATTTGTACGTGATCTTGGAGTAATACCTTGACACCAAGCAAATACCTGTTTCTGCCTACCCTTTGCTCAGTGATTTTAGCACCCATTGATGACTCTTGCTTAAATCAGTTATTTTATTGGAGATTTTCTGTCAGGAAGATTTCCTTCATTAACTGAGTGAACTAAACTTCCTCCTAAAAATGCTAATGTCCTCTCTCCAGTTATCAGTATTCAGAGTAAAGAGCTGGGGCGATAGTCACCCCCAATGGTGGCAAATAAGGGTGTTTTTTTTTCTTTTTTATGGGGATAACTGTAACTGAGCAGGACCCCATGGGGCCTTCCCAGGACAGGCCTTCCCCCAGATCCTCTGCTTTGCTCCTCTCTGAAGTATCTAGATAATAGTGTTTGATGCACATTTCCTGAGTTGTTTTGCAGATGTAAACCAACCCCCCTCCAACAAATGGAAGACGTTAACTACTTGGCGACCTTGAGCACAGAGCCCCAGGCCTCCTGTTGCCTAAGGACTGATAACGTTAACCCCTGTGGCACCACCCTGCTGCCTCACCATCAGACAGTCGGAGAATTGTGCACAAGCTGATCACATACCTCGAGACCCCCCTCCCTCACCTGGCTTTTAAAAGTACTCAGCCTAAACCCTTCGGGGAGCTCGGGCTTATTAGGGCCTGAGCCACCTCATCTCCTCGCGTGGCCCTGCAGTAAACCTTTCTCTGCTCCAAACTCCGACGTTTCAGTTTGTTTGGCCTCACTGTGTGTCAGGCGCATGAACTTGCATTAACAGTTTCACTATGGACTCATGGGTTTTAATTTATTCTTTTTTTTTTTTTAATAACCATTACAGTCGTTTTTCTTCTTGATGGTCTAACTGTCCCAAATTTGGACAGTAGGAACCTTTTCAAGCTGTCTCCTGTGTCTTTTTAATGCTGGGAGTGCTTTCTGGCACAGGATATCCCAGGCTTGCCTTGTTACTTTCCTTGTTCCAGATCTGGAATGGGCTGTTAATCTAAGGAGTCTTGGTTCTTTTTAGTGAGAAATGGTGTATAGAAACCAAGATCTGGATGTTTGGCATATTCATTGCTGCTGGAGTGTCACTATTTCTAGGCCCTTTCAGAGGGGAGAGCTAAAAATGGTTTTTTGCTTGTGAATCAAGTTCATAGTGATATATCCAATTCAGATTTAACATAGCAAATTTTTCTTTAACTTCTTTGATTCTATATTGGTCTCTTTTGTCTTAAACAAAAATCTTGGTTCCTAATAAAATTAACATACTTGCCTTATCCCGCTATGTATACTTAAAATCATTTCAAAATTATCATACCAATATCATTACTAACAATAAACTGAATAAAGTTTAAGATTTCTTTGCATTTATTTTTGTCCTTAGAATATATTACATGAAGGCTGTATAATCAGAGTACTTACTGTGTTCAGAAGTCACTTGAAGTACTTTTCTCTGGTTACACTGCCAATTTGATATGATTCATTGGTTTCATTTTTTACCTTAAGGTTTTCTTTTTTAAACTTTTTTTTTTTCCGAAAGAAACAACTTTTTATTGAAGTGTAGTTGATTTACAATGTTGTGTTAGTTGTAGGTGTACAGCAAAGTGATTCAGATATACATACATTCTTTTTCAAATTCTTTTCCTTTATAAGTTATTACAAGATACTGAATATAGTTCCCTGTGCCATACAATAGGTCCTTGTTTATTTTATATTTAGTAATGTGTATCTGTTAATCCCAAACCCCTAATTTTTCACCCCTCCCTTCCCCCTTTGGTAACCTTTGGTTAACCTTTGGTAAGTTTGTTTTCTTTGTGTCTGTTTCTATTTTGTAAATAAGTTCATTTGTATCACTTTTTTAGATTCCACATATAAGCGATATCATGTGATATTTGTCTTTGTCTGACTTACTTCACTTAGTATGATAATCTCTAGGTCCATATATGTTGCTGCAAATGGCATTACTGTTTTTTATGGCTGAGTGATATTCCAGTGTGTGGAGGGGTGTGTGTGTGTGTGTTTGTATACACACATACTACATCTCTTTATCCATTCATCTGTCAGTGGACATGTAGGTTGCTTCCATGTCCTGGCTGTTGTAAACAGTGCCGCAGTGAACATTGTGGTACATGACTCTTTTTGAATTATGGTTTAATCGGGGTATATGCCCAGGAGTGGGATTGCAGGATCATATGGTAGCTCTATTTTTAGTTTTTTAAGGAACCTGCATACTGTTCTCCACAGTGGCTGCACTAGTTTATGTTCCCACCAACAGTGTAAAAGGGCTCCCTTTTTAAATTTTATGTTTGAGTATATTAAATATATACAAGGTTCAAAAGTCAAAATAATATTTTAAAAGTATGCTTAAAGAAGACTCACCCAAATTAGTTTTTAAGATGAAGTGTTCTTTAACTTCCTCAACCCTTTTAATATCTAATCTCATAAATCTTGACTGCAGTAGGCAAAGTATGTTACTTATGTGGAGCAATCTAGGAGTACTTTTAAATTTTGCAATTCGATTCCGATTCCTCTGGCAAAGAGAAAACACTAATCTTTAGAGGTGAGCAGAGAAGTAGATTTCAAGCTTGTTTTTGCAAGCTTTACTTTGAAAATCATATCTTTATTGTTCGGTCAATTTTTTTTTTTTTTTTTTCCTTTCGGCTGCAGGTTTGTGGGATCTTAGTTCCCTGACCCTGGGCCCTGGCATTGAAAGCCCGGAAACCTAATCACTAGGCCACCGGGGAATTCCGAAAACCATGTCTTTAAAGGGGCATGTAGTTGGTAGAGTTTTATGAATCCATCTACTTATATGTCACACAGCAAAACTGACATACATATGCTATCTGCAAATATTAAAGGTATTTGGATATATGATCAGTGAGGATAGCACTTTTTTTTCCACTGGGCAAAATTTGATAGAAATTATAATTATGCCTTCAAATGAGAATATAAAAGGGAGCAATCAGTGGTTGTCTAAAATAAGCAGAATACAATTACGCAGTTTATAAGCTGCCTATCACCCAGGAAAAGTTGTGCCCACGGTGTGTTTCTCTCTTTGTATACCATCACTGCTTTTGGTAATAGAGCAAACATCTCTTTCCTTCAGGAAATGGAGTGGGAAAATGAGGAATACATATGCTTTGGTCCCATTTGCTTTCATTCTGTCTTTAATCTTGGTAAAATATACTATCCAAGATTAGAACACATAGGGTGATGAAAAAATGCCACAAAGTGTAGCATAGGTATATACACTTACGTAGCAGCTAGAGCTTATTGTGGTAGACTGAGTGGGCTAATACAGTGATGATAATTGCCAACATTTGTTGAGCCCTTTTAAAAAGGTAGCACTGTGCTAGACATTTCATGCATCATCTCATTCACATCTCAGATTAACCCTTTGTTATTGCTGCTGGTATCTGCAAATAAGGAAACTGATATCCAGGTTTCAAACTCAAGTCTGTCTTCAGTGTTTCACTTAACTACTTTGCTGCACCTTACAACTAAATATATGTCATAAAATTGGATATATTTTCACTCAGCATGAATCAAATTAAAGGAAGTACATGGCTGACATTAGTCCTATAGCAGCACTGAAGATTGCATCTAAAATTTTCCTAATAAAATGTTGGAGGTTTTCTTTTTTTTTTAATTTTTATTTATTTACTTATTTATTTGGTTGTGTTGGGTCTTCGTTGCTGCACATGGGCTTTCTCTAGTTGCGTCGAGCGGGGGCTACTCTCCGTTGCGGTGCGCGGGCTTCTCATTGAAGTGGTTTCTCTTGTTGCGGAGCTCGGGCTTTAGGCGCGCAGGCTTCAGTAGTTGTGGCACATGGGCTCAGCAGTTGTGGCTCCTGGGGTCTAGAGTGCAGGCTCAGTAGTTGTGGTGCATGGGCTTAGTTGCTCCGCGGCATATGGGATCTTCCTGGACCAGGGATCGAACCCGTGTCCCCTGCATTGGCAGACGGATTCTTAACCACTGCACCACCAGGGAAGTCCCCAGTGTTGGAGGTTTTAAACTTTAAGTCTTCCTAGCCTTGTAAAGGATAAAACTCTCTTGTTATTGAAAATGGTCAAGAATCAAAGACTGTTGTAAAGGGGTTTCCTTCGTTAGTTGGGGGAGCCTAATTAATTTGGCTTCTTCCAACTGTAATTTTTTAATATCTTTATTATGTATATTGAATGTGTGTGTGTATATATATATATATTTTTTTTTTTCCCCCTCCGTGGTTTCCTGGTATTCTGTAGACTATTGAGCATGTCTTTATATAAGGTATAATGGGATGTTTTTACTTTAAATGCAACCGCATTCATGACTGAGACAGTTTACCCTGTACCTCAGACTGATTGCTTGAAATTTATCTCCTGTTAAGCTGAAAGCCACATTAGTTTTCCTTTGTTCTTTATATCAGAAATACTTCACCCAATTTTAGACAGTGAGCTGGAAATCTCTGGATTCTTAGTCACAGGATCTAAAATAAAATAGTGATTGCATATGTGTCTTTAAAAATATAAAGATACATTAAATTTATATTACACTCTTGCTTGAAGGGCACATTGAATATTACATTAATTTCTTCACTAACATTATTAGGGGCAAAGGTGACCTTAGCCAGCACATTTTTACATAACTGATCATGGAGTACATCACTGGCTTATATCATTGTGGTATTTCACATTGATAAGTCTGTCTTATAAGAGTGAAAGTTGATGGATGAAACTTACTAATGTCTCACTTTTCTAGGAGAACATCTTCTTTGTCTCCATATTGAATGTTCTTCCATTTTAATAATTGTATAGCTTTACAAAAACTTAAAAATTACAAATGTTTGATACTCCAAGAATTTGTAATTTCAGTATTCTGTATTGTTATTCTTCTATAGGTATTCAATGGTATATATATGTATTTTTTTTTAATGTTGACAAAATTTGCTATTTACTTGGTTTTGATAATTTTTGATGCATTCAGCACAACTATTGTACAAACATCTTCGGGTACCATATAACCAAGACTTTGAATCTTTGGAATCAGGATATTGTGGAACTGCTACCCTCGGGCTTCTGAAATGACTTTATTTATTTTATTTTATTTTTTAATATTTATATATTTATTTATTTGGCTGCGCCGGGTCTTAGTTGCGGCATGTGGGATCTAGTTCCCTCACCAGGGATCGAACCCAGGCCCCCTGCGTTGGAGCGCCGAGTCTTAACCACTGGACCATCAGGGAAGTCCCCTGAAATGACTTTAGATAATTCCTTTTAAAAATGATTTTCTCTTAATTCAGATCTTAACCTAAGTATCTGATCTTCACCTACTGTTAGCAAGCAAGCCTATTCAGAACTACCCTCTATTAAATGTTAATTTTATTCACTTTGATAAAATTAGTAAATTCTTTGGTCCAAACAAAGAAAATAAAATGTAAGAGTTTTCAGGGACTCGAGGCATACTTACTTTGCTTCCATTTCGTTTTTCTCTTTTACTGGTGTGTTTACTAGCATGTGTGTGTGTGCTTTCTCCCATTTTTACCTTTTTCTCCTTTTTTACATTTTGACTATCTGGGTTTTACTTTTTCCTTTGCTTTTGCTTTTCTTTCCTTTTGCTTTGGATCACCCAACATTGTTCATTTCCTTTTTGTGGCTTTCCATTACTCCATGAGGACAGTTTCTTTTATCTGTGGTGCCTTTTACGTGCCATATGAAACTATACCCTACTTCTGTGAGAATTGTTTCTATTTACAGGAATCACTGCCTCTGTTTTTGGCCCATCTGGTATGTTTCTTCCTCTTTTCTTCCTACTTCCTTCAACTAGGTTCACTTAGCTTTACTTTGAGAAGCAGTTCAGTGTAACGCATCACTGAGCATACCGCCTAGGTTCAGATCTTGACTCTAGTGTTTACTAATTGTATGGCCATGGGCTGGTTCTTTAACTTCTCTGTGCTTCATTTTCCTTGGTTAAGTGGAGATACCAAGTGATAACCTATCTCAAAAGGTTGTGTGAAAATTAAATTATTTAATATGTAAAAAATACCTAGAATAATGCTTGGTACATATTGAGTACTATGTAAGTATTAACTAATGATTATTACTGCTTTTTAAAAAAAAATGGTTCAAAGCCATTGATTATTCTTTAACAGTTCCTTGAGATATACATAACTCAAAAGCCATAGATTATTGACACTAGAAATTTGTGGTCTCCAATTTCAGTGGGGCCTTCAGTGCCACCTAGCCATCCTTTTTTTCTCTTCCACACATTTTTTGCATATTTCATTTTCCTCAAAATTCTACTTTATGTCCTCTCTTGTCAGCAGTCTAACCTCTACCTATAACTTCAGAGAGAAGTAAAAGCCAAAGCTATCAAAAAAGAACTCCCACTACTTCTTCTCACCACCCACCTATAAGCCTAACTGTAACTACACCCCTTCCTTTCCTTTTTTCTTACACTGGGTCTCATTCTGTTTAAGGCTAATTCTTACACTCAAGCACTGAATCCAGTTTCTTTCTCTTTATCCAGGGATCTTACACTATCTGTTATCACCTGTTTTCTATATCTTTTCCTTCTCTGATTCTTTTCCACCAATACTCAAAACATTCTCTGTATATTTTACCACAATTTAGAAAAGCTTATCTGGGGGAAAAAACATTCTGTAGTTTCTCCCATTCTATAAAAATACCGGTATCCTCCCTCAAGCCCTTATTTCCCTCCAGCTAACCCCCTTGCCCTATCTTTAGAGCCAAACTTCTTTAGATTGAATTGTCTACTCAAAATTTTCACTTCCTCATTTCTATATAGTCTTTATCTTTATTGCAATCTAGCATCTAACTCTACTGCCTCTCCATTATGTGCTGTTTTAAGGTCACCAGTGACTCCTTGCAGATAAAGTGAATAGACTTTATATCTTATTTGACCTATCAGCATCATTTGACACTGTCAACCACTCCTCCTTGAAGTGCTCTATGCCCTTCATTTCTGGAGCATTCTACCATCCTGGTTGTAACAGGGAAGAACAAACTCTGACACCATGTTGGATCTGTTTCTTTTACTTTGACCTTTGCTTTCCATTGTTTTTGTTCTGTCTGTAGCTATAGGCATACATAATGGCCTGCCCCTCTGCCTGAATGTTAAACTGAAGTGCCTTTGTTTAGCTCACGGGGAAACAATGACCTGCCCACCTGTGTGTGAATGGCTGCAGAAAAGAAGAAATTAACACATCCCCTCCCTGGGACTGGCCAGAACCAGGAGATATTTTGCAAGACTTACGGGCTTTTTACTTTACTTCCTCACCTCCTCCACCTCTCTGTTCTGTAAAAGAAACTAGCATCTCCATCCCGATAAGATGGTACTCTAGGCCGCTAATGCGCCATCTTTTTGGACTCCCAGCTTTCCAAATAAAGTCACTCTTCCTTGCCTCAACACCTCGTCTCCTGACTTATTCGCCTGTCATGTGGCAAGCAGAGTGAGCTTGGGCTCGGTAACATGGTCATTCTATATATCACTTGCCCAGGTTTTCCTTCTGCTGCCCCGTCACCCTTTTTTTCCCACCTCTTTTTCCCTTGGTCAGTCTAGCTAAAGACTTATCAATTTTGCTTGTCTCTTCAGAGAACCAAGTTTTGGCTTTAATTTTTTCTGTGATTTTTCTATTTTCTGTTTAATTTATGTCTGAGCTTTATTTCCTTCTATTTTTTTAGGGTTTGTCTTGCTCATTTTCTAGCTTCTTAAGGTAGAAACCTAGGCCATTGGTTTTTTTTTTTTAATTTTAGTGAAATACAGATCAAAAATTTACCAACTTAACCATTTTTAAGTGTGCTGTTCAGTGGCATAAAGTACATTCACATTATTATGCAACTATCACCACCATCTATCTTCAGAACTGCTTTCATCTGCAGAACTGTAATATAATTCTGTACTCAGTAAACAGTAACTCCCTATTCCCCTCTCCCCCCAGCCCCTGGCAACCACCCTTCTACTTTCTATCTATGAATTTGACTGCTCTAGGGACCTCATATAATTGAAATCCAACAACGTTTGTCATTTTGTGACTGGCTTGTTTCACTTAGCATTATGTCCTCAAGGTTCATCCATATCATAGCACATATCAGAATTTCCTTCCTTTTTAAGGCTAAATAATATTCCATTGTACATATATACCACATTTTGTTTATTCATTTATCTATCGATAGACATTTAGCTATTGTGAATAATGCTCCTGTGAACATTCATGTACAGGTATATGCTCATGTCTCTGCTTTCAGTTCTTTTGGGTATATACCCAGAAGTAGAGTTGCTGGATCATATGGTAATTCTATGTTTAATTTTTTGAGTAACTGCCATACTGTTTTCCATAGTGTCTACGCTTACATTCCCACCAACAGTGCACAAGGGCTCCATTTCTCCTCATCCTTGTCAACACTTGTTATTTTCTGATATTTTGTTTGTTTTTTTTTTGTTTTGTTTTTTTTTTTTTTTTAATTTATTTTATTTTTGGCTGTGTTGGGTCTTCGTTTCTGTGCGAGGGCTTTCTCCAGTTGTGGCAAGCGGGGGCCACTCTTCATCGCGGTGCGCGGGCCTCTCGTTATCGCGGCCTCTCCTGTTGCGGAGCACAGGCTCCAGACGCGCAGGCTCAGCAATTGTGGCTCACGGGCCCAGCCGCTCCGCGGCATGTGGGATCTTCCCAGACCAGGGCTCGAACCCGTGTCCCCTGCATTGGCAGGCGGATTCTCAACCACTGCGCCACCAGGGAAGCCCTGATATTTTGTTTTTTATAGTAGTCATCGTAATGAATGTGAGATGGTAGAGTGTGAGGTGGTAGGCCACTGGTTTTTAGACCTTCTCTAATATATACATTTAAAGCTATAAATTTTACTTTAAGCACTACTTTAGCTGCATTGTACAAATGTTGATAATGTATTTTCAGTATTTTACTCAGTTAAAAATACTTTGCAGTTTCTCTTGTTGATTCCTTCATCACTATGGGTTATTTAGAAGTGTGTTATATTTAAAATACATGAAATTTTCTTGATAACTCATTGAGTTCTAATTTTTTAATTGTGATTAGAGAACATACTCCGTGTGCATTCATTCCTTTAAAAATTATTAAGAAGATTTGTCTTATGGCCCAGCATATGGTCTGTCTAGGTGAACATACCTTGTTGCACTTGAAAAGACTGTGTACCAGTGACCTTTATGATATTAAAGATAGCCGACTCTAGCCTTCCTTTACTTGCTGTTTGCATGGTGTATCTTCTAAAATACCTCTGTCTTTTTATTTAAAGTAGGTTCCCTGTAACAAACATGTAGTTGGGCTTGCTTTTTTAATCCTACTTTCTCTGCCTTTTAAATTGAAATGTTTATTAGTCCATTAAAATTTAATGTAGTTACATTTTACATTATTTTGAAAAGCAGGCGTGTATTAGTTTGCTAGGGCTGCTGTAACCACAAACTGGATGGCATGAAGAGAAACTTTTGTCTCAGTTCTGGAGGGTAGAAGTCTGAAATCATGGTGTTGGCAGGGTTGGTTCCTTCTAAGGGAAGGAACTTATGAGGGAAGGCTCTCTTCTTGGCCTCTCTCCTTGCTTTTACTAGTGCCTTGCCTTGTGGCAGCATAATTTCAATCTTAACATGGCATTCTCCCTTTGTGCATCTGTCTTTGAATTTCACTTTATATAAGAACATCCTGATTACCTCAGTTTAATTTGATTGCTTTTTAAAGAGCATGTTTCCAAGTAAGGTAACATTCTCAGGTACTGGGGATTAGGATTTCAGCCTATCTTTTGGGGGACACACTTCAATCCATAAGACGCATATAAGGTTGGCAACGGTGCAAAGGCGTATTAGGTAAAGCCACTATACTTGTGTACATACTTTAAAGCATACATAGTAGGACCCATGAGCACATGGTAGGAACACTGAAAACACTCTTTAGAGAAACACAGAGCTCTTTAAATGCTAACTGACTAAAACGGACTTGAATTTGGTTTGCTTATGTAAGGATCCAAGAGACTGAATAAGATATACCCTTTCTTCAAGCTTTCTTTCTGGTAAAAACGATTTGAGGTTAATAGCTGATATCCCTTAAGTACTGTGATTGAATTCTTGTAAATGGCAACTGATGGGATGGGGAGAGAGAGGGGACTGTGAATTTGAGTTTTCAGTCAGACAGACCTTTCTTCAAATCCTGGTTTTATTACTTATAGGAATATGGACAAGTTAATTTAACCTTCTGTTTCCTCCTTTATAACTGGATCTTAAACATTCTTTTCCCAGAATTGTGTGACCAGAGTGTGATAAAGACACTTGGTAGGAGTTACTCAATGTATATTAACTTATTTTCCCTGGATATAGAAACTAATAATCAGCATGACTCTGTGGTTACCAGCAATGAGAAGAAATTCTAATAGTTTAATGTCACTGGTTTAACTGATTTATTGTTTAACTCCAGGTAAATCTCATTCTCTCTTCTTCTCAAAGCTCTGAACTTGAAAGAACTTCTTCGTGTAGTAAAATGATTAAAACCTTTACTTGATTAAAAAGTGGCTAGTTATAAAAGTTAAATGACTTTTTTTTTTTAATAACTCAGATACAGTAATTCATTTGGAATTATTCCTGAAAACTCAGTAAAGTCTTAAGGAAGACCCTTGGGGATTAAACGGTTGTCAGATAAATAGCACATGCACTTTTATTAGTGTTCATGTTCTCAAATATGAGTACTCATATGAATCCATTCTGAAAAGTGTGATTCCTTTCATGGAAAAATGTAGATATTTGTTTTTGCTTAGATTGACAACATAGTGACAGGTTTTCTTAGAACAAAATTTAAAATATGAGATGCTGTCATATTTGTCCAAAAAACTTGATTCTAAAGGAAATAATAGTGGAAAACATCTTATTTTAACAATAACTTCCTGGAGAAGGAAGTAAGTGAGTTGTAATTTTCACTACTTCACTCAGATTTCTTTGTAATTTTAGCATGAAGTTTTTTCTTCCATTCTTAAACCATCTATACTGACAAATTTTCTATAAAACGTTTGCATGTTGTATATGTTAAACTCCTTAAAAAATATTTATTTCAGGTATTTTGCCTCAAGTTTTATTTTGTTGTCCATCATTTATAATTATACTTTTATTAATAATGTGAATGAACATAAAAGAATATGCTTATTCCAAAAGTAAGCACCATAAGTCACAAACATTTATTCAACTTTTTAAAAATGCCCTGTGTTAGGCAGTTAAAGAATATACACAGGCTCAACCTTTTCCCTCAAATAGCATATAAATCTATAGGAAAGCAAAATCTGTAGGCAGCTAATTGATCACCTATTATACATAAAATACTGATTAAAAGAGCAGTGATCCTTTTGTGACCATAAAGGGATGCCTAGTTGAGAACCACTGCACTATAATAAGGAATGTTACTGATAAGAGTATAGCACATGTAAATGGTGTGGAGACAGAAATGATTTAGAAACTCTGCTGGTGTGTCTACACGAAGACTTGTGCACAAATGTTCATAGCAGCTTTATTTGTAATAGCCCCAAACTGGAAACAACTCAAGAGTTTGTCCTCTGTTAAATGATAACCAGACTGTGGTACATCCACACAATGGAATAGTACTCAGCAATAAAAAGGAACAAAAATTCTTGAGCCTAACAACATGGATGAATCTCAAAATAATTATATCCAGTGAAAGAAGCCAGATGAATAAGAAAATATATACTGCCTGATTCCATTTATGTTAAAATTCTAGAAAATGCAACTAGTCTAAAATGAAAAGCAAATTCATGGTTGGGGGGGTAGGGGGGCTGGAGGGAGAGATTGTGAAGAGGCACAAAGAAAATTATAGGAGTCATGGAAATGTTCCTTATCTTGATATCTGTGTGAAAACTGACCTAATTGTATGCTGTAAATATGTTTGGTTTATTTTACATCAGTTATACTTCAAGCATTTATAAAATGATTTTTAAAGAACATGGGTATAATTGATTCTAAAAATATACTGGAATTATCCTTGGAGAGACAGGGCATATACCTGGTAAACCTAAATTGGTATTATATCAAATACCTAAACTGGTATTATATCAAATTCCAGATCAGTGGTCAAGACAGAAAATGCTACAGGAGTTCAGTGGAGGGAAAGGCAGCATAGTTTAATAATAAAATGAGGAGAGGATTAAAGTCAGAGTACTTGATTTTGAGGCCCTATTAGGCCACTTACTTTTTCTGATCTTTATTTTCTGTGATCTTTGAAGAATTTCCTAATCTACTTCATAAGATTTTTAAGATCCAAAGAAAATATATTTAAAAATACACTGTAATCTGAAAAGTGGCATGCAAACGGAAGGTATTGCTGATATCCAGAGTAGAAGGAAGAACAAAATAGAGTAGTATTTGACCTGTTGAGAGCAATAAGGGAATTCCAAAATGAGACCAGAGGTGGGGAAGTGGAAATATGTATAGTATGTTCAGAGAATGAGTCAAAGATCAGTTTGACTGGAGCAAAGAGTTCGTGTTGGAGAGCAAGGAAGAAAAGATAACTAAAGCATCTAAAAGCACAATAGAGCAGAGAGAATATGAGATATATAGTGAGAAAGACTAGCATCAGGATGTAAATTGCTGTTTAATTGCCTTATGGCTTTGGATAAGTCATTTATCCTCTGAGCTTCAGTTTCTTCATCACTATAATGGGAGGATAATAGTCTGCCTTATCTTGAGTATTTTATGTATTGAAATCAACTGATGTCCAATGATACATATATGAACATGCTGAAAAGAACTTAGTGCTGTTCAGAGTTGTGCAATGTGATAGCTAAGGCATGAGGTAATAATTGCTGTACTAAAATGATGGGATTTTAGACAATGTGAACAATGGTGGAGGATTAACTCAAGATTGGTGAGACTAAAGGCAAGGAGACCAATCAGGATGTTAAGTAGCCCAAGGTAGTGCGGCTAATGGAGAAAAGAAAGGGTGGATTTGAGATACGTCTTAGTGACCAAGTCTGTGTTAGGAGGAAAAGTGAAAGATAGAAGTTGTATTAGTTTCCTGTGGCTCTTGTAATAAATTATCATGAACTGGATGGCTTAAAACAACAAATTTATTCTCTCACAGTTCTGGAGGCCAGAAGTTCAAAATCAGTATCACTGGGTTGAAATCACAATGTTGGCAGGTACCCCCTTCCTCCAAAGGCTCTGGTGGGGTGGGGAATCCATTCCTTACCTCTGCTGGTTTCTGGTGGCTATGTAGGCATTCTGTGCCTTGCAGCCGCATCACTCCAATTTCTGCCTGTCTTCCTATCACCTTCTCTGATATTGGTGTCCAGTCTTCTAACCTCTCTCTTAGAACAATGCTAAAGATTGTATGTAGGAGCCACCTGGATATCCAGAGAAGTCTTCCTATTTTGGCATACTTAATCACACCTGCAAAGTCTGCCCTAAAAGTACCATTTGCAAATTCCAGGGAGTAGTTCATGGACATATTTTGAGGAGTGACCTTTTTTAGTCTACCACAGAAGTCAAAGATGACTCCTAGGTTTTTCACTTTTTGGAATGTGGTATCATTGGCCAGAGAACTTCAAGAGGAAGAGTACATTTGTGAGAAGTGATGATTGAATTCATTTGGACCTGTTGAAGTACCTATGGGACATCTGTATATGGATATTCATTTTGTGTGTATCAGAAAACTTTGAATCGAGTGACTTAAACACTAAGAACATTCACTATTTCAAACAAAAACAAAACAAATGCTAGAGTAAGACAGCTTCAGAGTTAGTTACTCAGCAATTCAGTGATATCATCAAGGGCCTCAATTCTCAACTTTTTGCTTTGCCATCTTAAGGTAGCTCTCCTTATGGTTCCAAGGTGACCCGTTACAGTTCTAAGCCTTAAGTCCAGAGATGAAAACACCTAACCGGCTTGTTTTGTGTGCCTTTTTTTTTTTTTTTAATCAGCAAGGAGACCTAACCCTAACCCCTGAATCTCCCCAGCAAGCTCTATTCCTCTTAGCCAGATAAACATTTTAACGTTTTCTTGACTTTTACCTAAATAGATCTATTATGTCTATGTTGCAGTTGGTCCTTTATGATTATCTTGACTGACAAGTGGATTTTACTACTTTTTGATGTGCAAATTTGAATATACAAAACCATCTTTCTCTGGCTTGGCTCAGATATTTGAACAGCAGTCTATTCACCTTGCTGAGCCTTTTCGAAGTTCTTGCCTACAAATATCTAACCATCTCCTGATTTAACATTAAATGTTAAGGCAGTGGTTACTGTGGTGTGGGAACTCTCCTGAGATCCCCAGAAGCTTTTAGAGGGTACACGAGGTCAAAACAATTTCATAATAGTGTTAAAATATTGTTTGTCATTTTCATTCTTATTCTCATGGTGTACAGTGGAGTTTTCAAGAGGCTACTTGAAGTGGGATATCACAGCAGACTGAATGCAGATGCAGATAGGAGGATTCCACTGATAAAATAATAAACCAGACTTGAAGAGATTTGCAAAAATCCATGCCACTCTTGCTTCTCTTTTGTTCTGAGAAAGTGTAGGTTTTTGAAAAATATGTTGTGCTAACAGGTAATGGGCTTATTATTTTTAACGAATGAAGTTTTTGCATTTCTAAGTTTCAATGTATAATATGGTAATATTAGTAAATATAGTTCACATAAATAGAAGTTCTTTGGAATTCTCAGTAAATTTTAAGAGTGTGAAGGCGTGCTGAGACTAAAGAGTTTGAAATCTTGCCATATAGTGTTGATGCTACTCTAAACACATACTCAAAAGTTTTTCCATTTTACTAGTTTTCCTTGTCTCCCTAGCTGATGATTATCAATTATCTCATAGATATGGCATCTTTATGTATTGCAGGATTTGTTGTGCGTACTTCAGAATCATTCATACTGCTCAGTGATTTATTCCATTCATGGAGGGGGGAGGCAGCATCCTTTCTCACTGTTTATTAAAATGTTTAACTCTGAGTTTTGTTTCCACCATAATCACATACTTCTCTTTATTAAGTTTAACGGTTTTTGTGTTTATTGACCATGATGGATTTAATAGTATTCATAACTACCTCAAAACTAAGCACAGAGAGATAAACTAATGAAGACTAGAGCAAAGATTTAAATGACCATGCAAAACCATTATTATTGTCTCTTGGTAGTGGGTATAGTTAACACTCTTGCTCTGGAGAGTGACTTTGAATTATCAATAAACATTTATAAGTTGGGGAGTATCTGTAATTTTTCTGAATTTGCCTATGAAGGGAGAGTAGCTAAGGGAAGATTTCCAGGTTTTGACAGGAGATGGTGAATCAAAAATGAGTACTAGATTTTAAGCTCTGGGTAACTGGATAATTGAAAGCATCTATCATTAATAGTTAGAAGTCCTGTTGTGGAGTATCAGTTGAGGAGAAAGAGTTTGAGTTCAGTTTCAGACAGTGAATTTGAAGGATGGCAAACACATTCAGATGGAATTGTCTAGCACTCTAGCTCATCATAAGAAGTCCAGAATTGGTGTTCAGGAAGGATGCTGGGGTTAGAGATTTGAGATTAATTCAGCCAAAGGTGAGAGAGTCAGACCTATCAATAAGGATACTTCATCTATTACTCAGTGCTGTATCACATTCTTGTGTGTATACTATGTGCTAGGCACGGGGTGCTTCCCATGTACTCATTTAACCTCATTTAACCCCTGCCACATTTAACTTGTTTAAGGGCATCCAGTCAGTTCAGTGATATAGTCATGATTAAGATCCAGGTTTGTAGAGAAAGATAAATACTGTATGATATCGCTTATATGTGGAATCTTAAAAAAAAAAAAATACAACAAACTAATGAATATAACACAAAAGAAGCAGACTCACAGATACAGAGAACAAATTAGTGGTTACCAGTTGCGGGGGCAATATAGGGGTGGGGGAGTGAGAGGTACAAACTATTGGGTGTAAGATAGGCTCAAGGATGTATTATACACCAAGGGAAATATAGCCAATATTTTGTGGTAACTGTAAATGGAAAGTGACCTTTACAACTGTATAAAAAAATTTTTTTAATTAAAAAAAAAACAAAACAGGAGTTCCCTGGCTGTCCCTGGTTAGGACTTGGAACTTCCACTGCAGGGGGCATATGTTCCATCCCTGGTGGTCAGGGAACTAAGATCCTGCAAGCTGCATGGCGCAGCCAAAACAAAAAACAAAAAAACAGAAACAGACTCACAGACATAGAAAACAAACTTCTGGTTACCAAAGGGGAGAGGTGGAAGGACAAATTAGAAGTATGAGATTAACAGATACAAACTACTATACATAAAACAGATAAGCAACAAGGATTTACTGTGTAGCACAGGGAATTATACCCAATATCTTGTAAGAACCTACAATGGAATGTAGTCTGCAGAAAAACCTTAATCACTGTGCTGTATCCTTGAGACTAACAAAATATTGTAAATTAACTATGCTTGAATAATAAACAGGTTATAAAACAACAACAGCAACAAAGATCCAGGTTTGTCTGAACTAAAAAGCAATTGCTCTTCCTACTATATAAGCTGTCTCTAGGCACCATTAATATATTAATTGATAATTGAGTATAGTGAAATAAATAATGCTTAGTTATACATGAGGTGGAGAAATCTGTTGTTGGATTTGGGCAATATGAAAAGACTTTAATTCTTTTAATTAATGCATTGTACTGTGTCAAAAGACTCAATGTATTTATCCTTATAGCAATTTTCTATAGTTCAAAGGGGTGTGGATACTAAGAGTATCTATCTATGGCATATCTAGAATTTAAAACTAATAGGAATTAAGGAGTTATGATGTAAGATATATATTGCTCATTGGGGAGATTTGAGGTAGTAAGTTTCTAAGAAAATTCAAATTAATAGGTTTTTTTAAGACTTTATTGTAGATTTCTATATAGATTGAAGAGTTGTAACTATAAGCATGTATTTTTCTGGGACATTCAGATAATGGCAATAGGCTAATGTTTGGTATTTTCACAGTCACCTTTTCCTCTTTAGATTGTTTTGCAGCAAAGACTACAACTAAAACTCAGCTTTTAAAATTCTGGCCCAACAGCAATTTTTTTCTTTATTTCAAACATCATTTTGTTATAGAATTTGCCTAACTAAATCATTTGTTTGAAAATTTAGAAAGGTATTTACTTGAATGTGTCATAACCTTTTCCCATCGCAAGCTGTCTCCAATTGTTTCCTATATGGAAACAATTATTCTTATACTATTATCAAATCAGTGGAAAGAGTACTTGTAATTTAGGAATACTGGCTCCAGGTCCTGTTTTTAACTGTGATTTTTGTACAAAGCAGTAGACTCCAAGAATCAAGTAATCTGAGCTCCACTCCCATCTTCCATTAAGTTATGACTGGTTAATGTTTCTGGGCTTTTTAGCATAGTATCTAGCAATTGATAATGTTTGGTGAACTAAACTTTTAAACACATAATCTACTAATATACCTTTCAGCTTTAAAATTCAAGTTCCTTCATTCTATTTTCTGAGGGTTTTTTCCCAGTTGAGGGGGGGAAAAAATTGCATCTTTTCAATCTATTCCTCCATCCTTTATCTCTTTAAGCTCTAAGATAATGTTCAAGCCATGAAACATTCTCTTACAGTAAAAGAGAATGAAAACTATCAGTTCCAGAGACATACCTCACAGTCTGACATATGGTTCCTCTGGAGACACTTAACATAGTATTGACTATATCAAAGTGCTATGTTTTTCCATAGTTGTCTGTATCTTCAAAGATTGGTGATTTCCAGAGTTGCTGTAGGAAGTCCTGTTCTTGACCAATTTGAGTCAGGGTCCTCAACGGACCAGATATTACCAGAGGTTTTGTGGTTGCTGTCTCTTTATCAGTTGTGAGTTAAAGCTAGAGCTATTGTAAAGAACCATTACTAATGTACAGTACCATTAATAGTTGTGGCAATTATGAATTATTTAAGTGTGATTATTACAATTACTTTTATTTTATCCATGAATAAATTTTTAATGAAAAGGATGAGTAAGCAAAGTGTGAGTTGCACTTCCATATTGCCTATAAGCAAGAATGATTCAATGAAAAAATTTGCAGTAACAACATACAATGTAATTCTATAAATTTTACCTACCTGTGTGCTGCCTTTTTAATATTATCTGTGGAGTAGAGAATCAGAAAAAAAAAATCAAGATTCCTTCTCATTGTCAAATAAACTCAATTTTTAAAAGTGAAGTTGAACATATTAATTTATTTTCTTTATATAAAAATGAAGTTTTTTGATTTATTTAAATGATGAACTTATTTCTTACACACTTTGTAAAATCCTTTTGGGAATACCATGCCAAAGTAAAGTTTGACGCTATTTGCTTTTGTTCTCTGCAGTTCTTTTGAGGGTTGTCAAAATCTGGCCTTGTCAATGAAAAAGTTTTAGAAGTAGGTGATGGTGCTGTCTGCACAACAGTGTGAATGTACTTAATGCCACTGAACTGTACACTTAAAAATGGTTAGAATGGCAAATTTTATGTTATATATATTTAACAGTTTTTTTTAACATCTTTATTGGAGTATAATTACTTTAAATGGTGTGTTAGTTTCTGCTGAATAACGAAGTGAATCAGCTATACATATACATATATCCCCACATCTCCTCCCTCTTGTGTCTCCCTCCCCCCTCCCTATCCCACCCCTCTAGGTGGTCACAAAGCACCGAGCTCATCTCCCTGTGCTATGCGGCTGCTTCCCACTAGCTATCTATTTTACATTTGGTAGTGTATATATGTCCATGCCATTCTCTCACTTCGTCCCAGCTTACCCTTCCCACTTCCCGTGTCCTCAAGTCCATTCTCTACGTCTGCGTCTTTATTCCTGTCCTGCCCCTAGGTTCTTCAGATTTTTTTTTTTTAGATTCCATATATATGCGTTAGCATACGGTATTTGTCTTTCTCTTTCTGACTTACTTCACTCTGTATGACAGTCTCTAGGTCCATCCACCTCACTACAAATAACTCAATTTCGTTTCTTTTTATGGCTGAGTAATATTCCATTGTATATACGTGCCACATCTTCTTTATCCATTCATCTGTCTATGGACACTTAGGTTGCTTCCATGTCCTGGCTCTTCTAAACAGAGCTGCAATGAACATTGTGGTCCATGACTCTTTTTGAATTATGGTTTTCTCAGGGTATATGCCCAGTAGTGGGATTGCTGGGTTGTATGGTAGTTCTATTTTTAGTTTTTTAAGGAACCTCCATACTGTTCTCCGTAGTGGCTGTATCAGTTTACATTCCCACCAACAGTGCAAGAGAGTTCCCTTTTCGCCACACCCTCTCCAACATTTATTGTTTGTAGATTTTTTGATGATGGCCATTCTGACCGGTGTGAGGTGATACCTCATTGTAGTTTTGATTTGCATTTCTCTAATGATTAGTGATGTTGAGCATCCTTTCATGTGTTTGTTGGCAATCTGTATATCTTCTTTGGAGAAACTATTTAACACAATTTTTTTTTAAACCTGAATTTTTGCCCATGGAGGTGTATCATATATGTGAACATCCTCTTTCATATGTGATATGGCTAAATAAATAAAATTAAAATACTGGTGGTAATTACCAACTTGGAAAAGAGAAATGTGAACAGTTTAAAGTGGTAGCCACTCTTACTTAAGATGATACAGAACTTTATGATTGTGGTAACTTCCATCAAATGATTTTTAAGTATTAGAAGACTGTGGAACTAGATGACCTCCAAGATTGATCTCTACCTGGAGATTCTTTGAATTTGTGAATAAATCTTGCTTTCATTAGTTAAGTAGAGGATTAAAAAATGGTGGAAACAATCCAAATTTTCATCAACAGATGAATATATAAACAAAATATACCTACAGTGGGATATCATACAGTCTTTAAAAAGGAAGGAAATTCTGATACATGCTACAGAATGGATGAGACATTATGCTGAATGAAATAAGCCAATTACAAAAGGACAAATATTGGATGATTCCATTTATATGATGTACCTAGAGTAGTCACATTCATAGAGGTAGAAATAGAAGGTTGGTTACCAGGGTCTGGTAGAGGGTGAAGAATGAGGAGTTATTGTTTGATGAGCACTGAGTTTTGTTATGGGATGATGAAAAAGATCTGGACACAGTGACGATGGTTGTACAGCAGTGTGAATGTCCTTAAAGAAACTGGACTGTACACTGAAGAATGGTTAAAATGGTAAATTTTGTGTTATTTATTTTGCCACAATAAAAAAAAACCTTTATTAACTGCTGTTAATTAAATAACTTATTAGATAATGTAGGTGTTTTCATTTATAATAGAGTTTTGGAGAACTTTTTTTTAATAAAGTGATATGGGCACATTACCAATACAGTAAAACTGCTTTTTGATACATTACTTGAAGTATGGCTAGTAAGACTGAGGAGCTGAATTTTCAATTTAATTTATTTTAATTGATTTAAATTAAAATAACCACATGTCGCTAGTAGCTCCTTCATTGAACAGTGTAATTCTATATTTTCTTCATCCTTTTACTTTCAGCCTACCTATGTCATTATATTTGAAGTGAGTTTCTTACAGATAGCATGTAGTTGGCTCATGGTTTGAAAATATGCATTCTACCAGTCTGTGTCTTTTAGTTAGTTTTATTTGGATTATGTACATTCAAGGAAATTATTGATATGTTGAGGCTTAAGTCTGCCATTTTTTTGTTTTTATTTGTTCCCTCTGTTCTTTGTTTCTGTTATTTTCCTGCCTTCCTGTGGGTTACTTGTACCTTTCTGAGAATCTATTTTGATTTACCCTTAGTGTTTTGAATGCATGTCTTTGTATATATTATTTTAAATTTGCTCTAAGTATTACATATACATAAATAACTTATCACAGCCTACGGTTGTCAGTATTTTACCAGTCTGAGTGAAGTATAGAAGGCTTACCTCTTTTTGAAGTTACAGTCCCCTGTTTATAATTGCCTTAAATATTTCCTGTACATGCTTTGAGAATCACATCATTGTTATAGTTTTTGCTTCAATTATGTGAAACAATTTAGAAAAGTCAGAGGAGGAGGAAAGACTATATAGCCTATACAGTTGACCTTTGAACACGGCAGGGATTGGGGCTCCGAGCTGACCCTCTGCACAGTGGATAATCTGTGTATAACTTATAGTCAACCCTTCGAGTCTGAGGGTTCCTCCGTATTCAAGGTTCTGCATCCTTGGATTCAGTGAACCTTGATTCAGCTAACCGGAGATCATGTACTGTAGTATTCACTATTGAAAAAAAATCCACATTATGAGTGGACCTGCACAGTTCAAAGGCACTATAATTCGATATATTTCATTGTTCTTGCTTTCATTTCAGGAGCTGTCTGAACTTACTCTTTTTGGGTGAATCTGCTGGCATCTGATTCTCTAGTTTTCAATCATGTAAGGATGTCTTGATTTCCTCTTTATTCCTGAAGGATGATTTTTGTTGCCTATAGCATTCTTGGTTGGCAGTTCTTTTCTTTGAGTACTTAAAAAGTGTTGTGCCACTTCCTTCTGGCCTCATGGTTTCTGATGAGAAAGACTCCATTATTTGAATTGTTTTCCCCTTATAAGTAGGGAGTCATTCCCCTCTTGTTGCTTTTAAGATTTTTTCCTTTGTCTTTCTGTTTCCAACAGTTTGCTTATGATGTGTCTGAGCATGGACTTCTTTGAATTTATCCTGTGCAGGTGTGTTGAGCTTCTTAAATCTCTAGGTATAGAGTTCTTGCCAAATTTGGGAAGTTTTCAGCCATTATTTTTTTCAGCCCCTGCCTGTCTTTCCTCTCCTGTCAGAACTCTGAAGATATCCATATTAGATCTTTTTTATAGTTCCATAGGTCCCTTAGGCGCAATTCATTATTTTTTCAGGCGCAATTCATTATCTTTTCTCTCTGTTGTTCAAACTGAGTAATTTCTAATGTTCTATCATCAAGTTTACTGATTCTTTCCCCTGTCCTCTTCATTCTTTTGTTGAACTATCTCTTGAGTTTTTTGTAACAGCTTTAAAATTAGTATACCATACCCTACATATTCACCCATTTAAAGCATACAGTTCAGTGGCTTTTAGTATATTCATTGATTTGTGCATCAATCACCGCAATCAATTTTAGACCATTTTCCACTACCTAAAAAATCCCTGAACCCCTTAGCTGTTACCCCCAAATTTCCCCACTCCCCAACCCTAGGCAACCACTAATTTACTTTCTGTCTCTCTAGATTTGCCTGTTCAGAACATTTCATATAAAAGGAATCATACAATATGTGATCCTTTGTAACTGGCTTTTTCACTTAGCATAATGTTTTCAAATTTTATCCATGTTGTAGCATGTATCAGTACTTCATTTCTTTTTTGTTACCAAATAATACTCCATTGTGTAAATATACCACATTTTATTTGTCCATTCATCAATGATGGATATTTGGGTTGTTTTTACTTTTTGAGTACCGTGAATATTTTGCTATGCTGTAAAGGTTTCTGTGTGGACATCTCTTCAATTCTTTTGGGTGGGTAGAGTTGTTAGAACATATGATGACTCTGTATAACCTTTTAAGGAACTTCCAAGACTGTTTCCCAAGTGGCTGTGCCATTTTGTACTCCTAGCAGCAGTGTGTGAAGTTTTCTGTTTCTCTGTGTTCTCAGCAACATTTGTCATTGTCTTTTTGGCAGATAACAACATTCTAGTGGGTGTGAAGTGGTATCTCATTGCCGTTATTGTATTTTATCTTTTATTCTTTTACTGACATTTTCTATTTTTTCATTTGTTACAGGCATGTTCATAATGATTCCTTAAAGCATTTTTATGATGGCTACTTTAAAATCCTTGTCAAGCAGTTAGAACATTTGTGTCATTTCAGTGTTGGCATCCATAGACTTTTCTTATTCAAATTGACGTTTTTCTTGGTTCCTTGTATGATGAATGATTTTCTGTTGTATCCTGGACATTTTTGGATTTATGTTATGAGGCTCTGGATCTTACTTAAATCTTCAGTTTTAGCAGGCCTCCTCAGACACAACTCCAGCAAGGGAAGGGGGGCTCTGCCTCATTACTACTTGGTAGAGGTGAAAAAATACATGGTGGAGAAAATAGTGCCTAGTTACTGCTGGTCAGAGTTGGAAGTTTGAGTTCCCCACTAGGCCTGTGTTGAACTACCCTGGTGAAAGAGGAGGAACACCTTGTTTACTCTCCCCTTGTGGCCTCCACTGACTGATGGGGTGTCCTCTTTATCACTGGGCAGGGATGGAAGTCCGTACCCGCCTTGGCCTTCTCTGACACATACCAACAGGTGGCAGAGGCACCTCGTTACGCTTGTGGAAAGGGAGACATCTCAGCTCCTCGCTTGGCCTGTGTTGATGTGGTTGAAGTAAGAGTTTTTTCTGTGGCGTTTGACTGAGTAGAGCAATTATTGTCTTAAACATTTTCTTTCTTACTAGGCTTCCTCTTGCCTTGTTCTTTGGCTATAAAGAGCTGGCTTTTCTTGGAACTTTTTTTTTGTCTGCACCTTCTGGCATTTGTTGGCCTTCTGGCTCCTTTCACCCAGTCCAGGAAATAATAGGTAAATATAAAACTCAGAGGACTCACCGGTGTCATTCCTTGCAGGTCTACTATTTCTCCGTCTTTCAAAGTTGTCTTATGTTTATTTTATACATAATGTGCATAGTGCTTAACTGTACTAAGTGGAAGGAATAGAAAGAAGTGTTATATTCATCTTGGCCCAGAATCAAAACTCTCTCTTGCCCATTTTTTCATGGGGTTGTTTTCTTACCATTTAGTTGTAAGAGCTCTTTACGTATTTTGGATAAAAGTTCTTTGACAGATGTGTGATTTGCAAATAATTTCTTCCAAGCTGGAGCTTGTCTTTTCATTCTCTTTTAATAATAGTGTTTTCACAAAAGTTTTTAATTTTGAAGTCCAGTTTATCGTCTTTTTGCTTTTCATTGTGCTTTTGGTTTAATATCTAAGAACTCTTTGCCTAACCTCTGGTCACGAAGGTTTTCTCCTATCTTTTTTTAAAGATGTTGTATAGTTTTAGCTTTACATTTAGATCTGTGACCCATTTTGAGTTAACTTTTGGGTGAAGGATGAGGTTTCAGTCAAGGTTTTCTTTTCATATATGGAATTTCAGTTGTTGCAATAACATTTACTGAAATGACTTTCTTTACTCCATTGAATTGCTTTTGCCCCTTTGTCAAAAATCAGCCATGTTTGTGTGGATATATTTTTGGATTCTCTTCTGTTCCATTGGTCTCTGTGTCTGTCCTTTTGCTAATACTACTCTGTCTGGATTATGGTAGCTTTATAGTAAGTGTTTAACTTAGTTTGATAACTTTAACTTCATTTTTCTCTTTCAAAATTGTTTTGTCCATTCTAGTTCTTTTTGCTTTGTATATAAATTTTAGAATCAACATGTCTGTACCTACAAAAAAAAAATCCTGCTGTAATTGTAATCGTGTTAAATTTGTACAACAATTTGAGAAGGAATGACATTTTTATTATATTGTTTTCCAATTCATGAAAATAATGTTTCTCCATTTACCTAGGTCCTCCTTAGTTTCTTTTATCCATGTTTTATACTTTTCAGCATATAGGTTCTGTACATGTTTTGTTAGTTTTATATTTAAGGTTTTTTTTCTGGGATTACTGTAATGATATTGAGGGTTTAAATTTTTTTTTAATTAAATTTAGATTTCCTATTGTTCGTTGCTATTGTGTAAAAATACACTTGACTTCTTCATGTTTACCTCGTGTCCTGTGACTTAATAGTTGTAGAAGCTTTTTAAAAAATTTTTTATTGAGGTATAGTTGATGTACAGTATTGTATTGTTTCAGGTATACACAATAGTGATTCACAATTTTTAAAGGTTTTACTCCATTTATAGTTATAAAATATTGGCTACATATACCAGAAAAAAAGCAGGCAACACAAAAACTGCCTGTGAGAGAGAGACCAGTTATCAGATTTAACAGAAAAAGACTTCAAAGTAACCATTGTAAATATATTCACTAAAGGAAATTAAAGGAACTAAAGGAAAGCGTGATTAAAGAAGTAAAGGATGGTGTAATGACAATTTCACATAAAACAGGGACTATTGATAGTAAATAGGAGTTGTTGGAAAGAACAATAGAAATTCTGGAATTGAAAAACACAATGACAGAAATAAAAAATTCACTAAAGGGACTCATTAGTAGGTTTGACCTGGCTAAAGAAAGATTTAGCAGACTTGAACGTAGCACAGTAGAGATTATTCAAACCAAAGAACAGAGAGGAAAAAAGATGAAGAAAAATGAACAGTCTCAGAAGAATGTGGGACACCATCCAGCACACCAGCATATGTGTAATTGGATTACCAGAAGGAGAGGAGAGAGAAAAGAGAAGAAAAAATATTTGAAGAAATTATGACAGGAAACGTCTCAAATTTTTTGAAGAAAAGTAACCTACATATCCAGAAGCTCTATGAATTCCCAAGTAAGAAAAATGCAAAGAAATCTCCAAACAGACCTATCATAGTAAAAATGCTGAAAATCAAAGACAAGTAGAAAATTTTGAAAGCAGCAAGAGAAAAATAACTCGTTACTTACAATGGAACCCTCCCAAGTAAGATTAATAGCTGACTGCCTATCAGAAATAAGGGAGGCCAGAAAGCAGTGTGATAACATATTCAAAGTGCTCAAAGAAAAAAACTGTCAACCAAGAATCCTGTACTGTCTTTCTAAAGTGAAAGCAAAATATTTTAAACAAAAACTGATTTTCTTGCTAGCAGACCACCTTATAAGAAAAACTGAAAGAAGTTCTTAAGGCTGAAAACGAATGACCCTAGATAGTAATTCAAATGCACACACAAACAAAAGAGCATTGGTATAGGTAAATACGTAATTATTAAAAATAGTAGAAATGGATATTTTTCTTTCTTCTCATAACTGATTTAAAACACAAGTTATAAAATAGGTATATAATGTAATATTGGGCCTATAACATATAGAAGTGTAATGAATGTAATGTATTTGTCAATAATAGCTCAAAAATGGGGAGAACAAAACTGTATTAGCCTAAACAAGTGACTACAGATGGTAAAGTAATGATCATAACAATGTTGTGTTTGTAACATTAATATATATATAATAATAGTACTAGGAAAAGGGAGGAAGGAGTAATGTTTCTGTGTGTCACTGATATTAAGCTAGTAGAAATCAACAGCTGATTCTGGTAAGTTGAGATTTATATGGTAAACTCTTGAGCAGTCACTGAGAATGTAACTCAAAAAAATAGAAAAGTCATTAAGGAAATTACAGTGCTACATTAGAAAATACTCATTTAATCCAAAAGAATTCACTACAGGAAGAATAGAGGAACAAAAAAGACATGAGACATATAGAAACAAATTAGAATGAAAGGCATAAATCCAGCTGTATCAATAATAACATTAAATGTGACTGGATTAAACAGTCAAAAGGCAGAGATTCTTAAATTGGGCTACCAAAAAAAAAATGATCTAGCTACATGCTGTCTACAGGAGACACTTTTTTTTTTAAATTAATTAATTTGTTTTTGGCTGCGTTGGGTCTTCGTTGCTACGCGTGGGCTTTCTCTAGTTGCGGCGAGTGGGGGCTACTCTTCGTTGCGGTGTGCGGGCTTCTCATAGCGGTGGCTTCTCTTGTTGCAGAGCATGGGCTCTAGGTGCACGGGCTTCAGTAGTTGTGGCATTTGGGCTCAGTAGTTGTGGCTCACGGGCTCTAGACCGCAGGCTCAGTAGTTGTGGCACACGGGCTTAGTTGCTCTGCAGCGTGTGGGGTGTCCCCGGACCAGGGCTCAAACCCATGTCCCCTGCATTGGCAGGCATTTTCTTAACCACTGTGCCACCAGGGAAGTCTGAGACACATTTTAGATCCAAAGATAGGCACAGATTGAAAGAGAATAGAAAAAATATTTACCATGCAAACAGCAACTACAAGAAAACCAGAGTGGTTGTACTAATAGCAGACAAAATAGACTTTAACAAAAAATGTTACTAGGGACATTTTATAATGATTATAGGGTCACTTCATCAGGAAGATACAACAATTATAAAAATTAATGCACTTATCAACAGAGTACCAAAATACATGAAACAAAAATGGACAGAAATGGAGAGATAGACAATTCAACATTAATAGATGGAGACTTCAATACACCACTTTTAGTAATGTATAGAATAGCTTGGGAATTCCCTGGTGGTCCAGTGGTTAGGACTCCACACTTCCACTGCAGGGGGCACGGGTTGGATCCCTAGTCGGGGAACTAAGATCCCCACATGCCACATGGCATGGCCAAAAAATAAAATAAATAAATAAAGAGAATAGAATAGCTGACAGAAGATCAACAGGAAGTAGACGCTGTAAACCAACTAGACCTAGCAGACAACTATAGAACACTGCACCCATTAACAATAGAATATACATTCTCAAGTGCATTCTCCAGTGTAGCTCATACGGTAGGCTGTAAAACAAACCTCAGTAGACCTTCAGAGGTTGAAATAATGCAAAGTATGTTCTGAGACCTTGTTGGAATGAAATTAGAAATCAGTAGCAGGACAAATTTTGGAAATCTCATAGATATGTGAAAATAAAACGATGCATTCCTAAAGAACCAGCGGGTCAAAGAAGGAGTCGAACAGGAAATCAGAAAACATTTTGAGGTGAATTAAAATGAAGATACAACGTACCAAAACTTATGGTATGCAGCTTTAGCAATGCTTAGATGGAAATTTATAGTTGTATATACCTATATTAAGGAAGAAGAAAGCTCTCAAATTAATAACCATCCTTCCCCTTAAGACACTGGGAAGAGAAGAGAAAACTAAAGCTAAGGCAACCAGAAGGAAGGAAATAATAAAGATTATAAAGGAATACGATGAACAATGAACCATCAGAAATGAAATTAATGCAGTTCCATTCACAGTAGCATCAAAAAGGATAAAATACTTAGGAAATAATTTAACAAAGGAAGTGCAAAACTTATGCTTTGAATACTACCAAACGTTGTTGAAAGAAATTAAAGATGGTCTAAGTAAATGGAAAAACACCCCATGTTCATGGATTGGAAGCCTCAGTGTTGTGAAGATGGCAGTACACCCCAAACTAATCTATAACTTGAGCACAATCACTGTCAAAATCTCAGATGAGGGACTTCCCTGGTGGCGCAGTGGATAAGACTCTGCACTCTCGAAGCAGGGGGCCCGGTTTCGATCCCTGGTCAGGGAGCTAGATCCCACATGCATGCTGCAACTTAGAGAGTTCACATGCCACAACTAAGGAGCCTGCATGCTGCAACTAAGGAGCTGACAAGCCGCAACTAAGACCCAATGCAACCAAAATTAATTAATTAATGAATTAAAAAAAAAATCTCCGCTGATTTTTTTTGTAGAGGTTGACACCCTGATTCTAAAAGTTACAAGGGGGGCTTCCCTGGTGATGCAGTGGTTAAGAATCCGCCTGCCAATGCAGGGGACACAGGTTCGAGCCCTGGTCCAGGAAGATCCCGCATGCCGTGGAGCAACTAAGCCCGTGCACCACAACTACTGAAGCCCATGTGCCTAGAGCCCATGCTCCACAGCAAGAGAAGCCCGTGCACCACCACGAAGAGTAGCCCCCACTCGCCGCAACTAGAGAAAGCCTGAATGCAGCGACGAAGACCCAATGCAGCCATAAATAAATAAATAAAGTTACAAGGAACCCAGAATAGCCAAAACAATATTGAAAAAGGGACAAATTTGTAGGACTCAGACTTCCTGATTTCAAACTTACTATGTAGTAGCAGTAATCAATAAGAATAAGGATAGACATATAGAACAATGGAATAGAATTGAGACTCCAGATGTAAACCCATACATCTATGCTTAACTGATTTTCAACCAGGCTGTCAAGACCATTGAATGGGGAAGAATAGTCTTTTTAACAAATAGTACTGGGACAACTGTGTAGCCACATACAGAAGAATGAAGTTGGACCTTTACCTCACATCATATATAAAAAATAACTCAAAATGAGCTAAAACTATAAAACTGCTAGAATAAGACAGGTAATTCCTCATGACATGGGAGTTGGCAAGGTATTCGTGGATATGACACCAAAAACACAAGCAACAAAAGAAAAAAATAGATGTTAAACTTCATCAAGATTAAAACCTTCTGCTTCAGAGGACACCAAGAAAGTGAAATAACAACCCACAGAATGGGAGAAAATTTTTGTAAACTGTATATCTGATAAGCAACTTGTGTCTTGAATAAAGAACTTTTACAATTCAATAATAAAAAGACAACCCAGTTAAAAAATGGACAAAGCAGCTGAATAGACATTTCTCCAAGGATGATTTGCAGATAGCCAATAAGCACATGAAAAAATGTTCAGCATCACTAGTTATCAGGGAAATGCAAATCAAAACCACAGTGAGATACCACTTCACACCCATTAGGATGGCTAGAATCAGGAAGTCAAATAATAAGAAGTATTGGTGAGATTTGGAGAAATCAGAACATAAAGGTACAGCCACTTTGGAAAACAGCCTGGCAGTTTCTGAAACAATTAAGCAAAGAGTTATCCTAGGACTCAATTCTACTCCTAAAGTGGTACTCAGGAAAATAGTAAACGTGTGTCCAGACAGAAACTTGTACACAAATGGTTACAGTTATTCGTAATAGCTAAGAGGTGGAAACAACCCAAATGTCCATCAGCTGGTGAATAGATAAAATGTGCTACATCCATACAGTGGAATATTATTTGGGCATAAAAATTAGTGAAACACTGATACTTGCTACAACTTGGATGTACCTTGAAAACACTATGGTAAGTGAATGAAGCCAGCCACAGTTCACAAATTATATGATTCCATTCATGTGGAAGTGCTGAATAAAGAAACTTATGGAAACAAAGTAGATTAGTGGTTGCTTAGGGTTGGCAGAGAGGTGGAAGGTGAGGTGGAGGGGAGAGGATGGTGGTGTTAGCTAACATACAGGGTTTCTTTTTGAGGTATGAGAAAGTCCTAAAATGGGTACTTTTTGTACATACATGAATATACTCAAAAATCTTTGCATTCTACACTTTAAAGGGATGAATTGTATAGGATGTGAATTGTATCTCAGTAAAGCTGTTTTATAAAATGTATAACGATGTTATTGCATTTAAAAATTAACAATAATTTCTTGACATTTTCAAGTAGTCAATAAAAACAAATTTCCAATTATCTCATAAGTTTATTCTTTAAGATATGCACAAAGTTCCCCATTCTAGTTCCCCCTTTATCTCTTTCTTCCTTGCTGTTTTTTTCCTTCCAAGTCTTCTGTCCTGTAGAGTTTCTCACAGTCTAAATTTGCTGTTTGCACTGCAGTGGTATAGCTTAACATATTCCTGTTCCTCTGTATTTACTGTGAATTGGTAGTTGGATCTAGAAACTTGGTCAGATTTTTGTTCAGTCTTTTTTGCAGTGTCTTACTGCTCTTTCTGTGAAGTTATAAACCATGATGATTAATGCCTCTTTATTTGGGGGGGGGGCGTGCAAAATGGTGTTCTTCTAATTCTGACATTCTTTCTTCATTTATTAACTGGAATATTTCTATAAAGAGAAACCTTTCATATTCTATTTGATTACTTAAAAACACTGTTTATATTGGAAAGGCAGGATAAATGCTTTATTCTCCCCCCCCTTTTAATAATTAATTAATTAATTTGTTTATTTAGGCTGCACCAGGTCTTAGTTGAGGCATGTAGGATCTTCGTTGTGGCATGTTAGATCTTTTATTATTATTATTATTTTAAATTTAGTTGCACTGGGTCTTAGTTGCAGCTTGTGGGCTCCTTAGTTGCGGCATGCGGGCTCCTTAGTTGTGATATGCAAACTCTTAGTTGGAGCATGCATGTGGCATCTAGTTCCCTGACCAGGGATCGAACCTGGGCCCCCTGCATTGGGAGCACGGAGTCTTAGCCACTGGACCACCAGGGAAGTCCCTCTTTCCCTCTTTTTAAAACCAGTTTTCAAAATAATTTTTTGGTTCATTAGCATCTTTAAAGGTGATGGATTAGGTTTGTTTTTGTTTCTAGTGTCATGTGAACTCATGAATGTATTTCATTGATTCAGTTTACTGTTCCATTTTTTGCCATTGGGAACCTCCTCAAAGTGACTTGCATTTTGGCATACCCCTAGTGATCTTTGATAGCTTCCTTGCATAGCTGATAAGATGTTCCAGGTGGACATTTACTGCCCCCAAAGTGCAATCTGCCGTTTCTCAGGAGCCATGATTTCTTTTAGTGGGAAATGGAATTTGGAAGCCAGTCTGGGTGCTAGGGATATTCATGGCTGAAGATTAACTACGTTATGAGTTCATACTGATGCTTTTAATTCAAATTCAAGGCTGTAAATTCAAATTGCAACTTTATCTTCACCTTTTAACCACTGATAATGAATAGATATAGGCACTTTATATAGCCAAACCAGATAGAAATTTCAGGACATATATCTATCCATTCACGTATTTCACTGCCTCTGTATTATGCTAAATACTGGACAGGTTCAAAATATAAATTAGACACCATAAAATGTTTTCACCAAATCCTTTTGCTCTCTGCTTGCTCCAAGCTTCTCACAACTTGCTTTCCTGCCTCTGCTCCCTACACATTCTTTGGATATCTTAGGCTCTAACAAATTCAACAGGATGAAATTTACCAGTGACTTACCTAAAACCCAGTATTTAGGTCCAGCTCCAACCTCTTCCCCGAACTCCAGACCAGAATGGGCAACTTCATATATACATATACTCTTGGATATTCCTCTCAGAAGTATTTCAGGTTGTATGCTTAAAACCAATATATTTCTTTTCATTCAAATATAACCCCTACCAAAACCAGCTCTTCCTCTTTCACTGCCTTGTTTGGTGGAAATACCATCCACTCCACCATCCATGTCAAAACCTAGGGTTACATTCTTGTTTCCTACTACTCCCCCATCCCATCCCCAACACAAAATCATGCCTAGGTGGTTTTACCTCCTAAATATTTCTCAATTTATGTTCTCTATCCTCACTGCCACTGACTTAGTTTGATTTTATCTTATCTTACACTTGTACTGCTATAACAGCCACCCTCTATATCGCTACCAGGATAATCTTAAAATGTAGCTGTAAATAACACTGCTCTCCAACGGTTCTCCAGTGGTTACCTATTGCATAAGGTCCTAGGTCCTTAGCATTGGTATAAACATAAAAATAAGTGGCCTCAAACAAGCAGTGTTTCAAGTCTCAATTCCTCTGTAAAATCAGAGTATTATCATCTTACCTCATGTGAGATAACATATCTGAAGGTCCTAGTGCTGCATTTGCTACTGTACACAGTCAACTAGTACAGATACTTCGTATATAAATTCCACCTGGATATTCCTACTAGAGGCATCTTAAATTCAGTATGTCTCTCTCCCTAACCTTTTCTGTCCTTGATTGGTTTTAATTAGAGTATAGGGTGGGAACGAAGTTATCTCAGTTCAGTTTTAGCATAATTAAAATCTTGTTAGAATAATTTGGAAAGTTAGTGTCCAGTTTTGAGATGTGGCTGGATATTTAAACATGCAAATTCTTATTAAATATCAAGTTTCACATCCTCGCAAATTAGTTTCAAGGTTAGCAGTCTCTCATTACTTTCTCTTTAATCATCTGAGGCAACCACCTCACTTTATATGCTGAAGAGCTACTCCATTTTTTTAAAATATTATTTATTTATTTATTGGCTGCATTGGATCTTCGTTGCTGCACACGGGCTTTCTCTAGTTGCGGTGAGTGGGGGCTACTCTTCGTTGCGGTGCACGGACTTCTCATTGCGGTGGCTTCTCTTGTGGAGCACGGGCTCTAGGCATGCGGGCTTCAGTAGTTGTGGCGTGCAGGCTCAGTAGTTGTGGCATGCGGGCTCTAGAGCGCAGGCTCAGTAGTTGTGGCTCGCGGGCTCTAGAGTGCAGGCTCAGTAGTTGTGGCACGTGGGCTCTAGAGCACAGGCTCAGTAGTTGTGGCTCATGGGCTCTAGAGCGCAGGCTCAGTAGTTGTGGCTCGCGGGCTCTGGAGTGCAGGCTCGGTAGTTGTGGCACTCGGGCTTAGTTGCTCTGCGGCATGTGGGATCTTCCTGGACCAGGGCTCCAACCCATGTGCCCTGCATTGGCAGGCGGATTCTTAACCACTGTGCCACCAGGGAAGTCCGAGCTACTCCATTTTAATCTCAAATCCTCTGATAATTTTTATCAGTTAATCTTTATATCAAAATATACATATTCAAGATGTGCTCTGTGTCATATAAGAAACAGAGTAGATATTTTGAAATTTTATCTCCATTTCGTTTTATTCACACTTTTTCTAGGGTAATAATAGAAGCTAACATTTATTGAATGTTTACTTTGTGCCAGGAATTGTGCTAATTCAGTCCTCTTGACTATCTTGAAAGTGTAATTTCCATTCCTGTTTTACAAATGAGAAAACTGAAGCATAGAGAGATGAAGTAACTAGACTTAAGATTAATGCCTGAATGGTAAATGGAAGAGTCAGAGTTCAAAACTTAGTATTTGTCTAACTTAAACTATTCTAGCAACTGGGCTATATACCTTATTTGGTAAATGTTTTTCAACCCAACTGCAAAACAGAATCATAGGATTTTTTTCTGTCCTTAAAATATATGTTGTTTAGCAACGGCTGCTTTCATAAACACGTATATACTATTTCATAAGTAATTTGGAATAAAAGGGATGGGAAGGGAACTTTCTGAATTACTCACTAGTTCAAATTGCAAACTATTACAAAATACATTTTTATTTTGAGTGCTACATAAATTCTGCATTAGTAATTGGATTTAAAAAATATTTATTTGAGAATTTTAAATGAGTTCCAAATTAAATATATAACTACAAACATACATATTCATCTATACGCATATGGAGAGATATGAGGTTTTTTTAAATAGAATTATCTAATTTATAAAAATTTCAGGACATACTTTCTGGCTTCTGTACTATCCATATTATGTATGACTTTTTCAAATAACATAATCTCATTCCAAGTTTTGCCACAATGTATGTTACTGCAGTATTTCTAAATTATATTTGTGTAATTTATTATAGAGTATGCCATGAGACTAAGTTTTCACAGACCTGTGTTGGGAAATTAATGTAATAAGTACATGGCATACAGGGCATTTCCCAGTCTAATCTTCATCTTCCTTCCATTCCATACCTCCATCTGTATTATACTTTGTACCATATGTGTGTAACCATTACATTGAACAAACACAATTTACGGAAGGTACTCAGAATCCATTTTATTTTTGTCTTCCACCATCCATATAAATTTATTCTGTGGGGTTAATACTCCCTCCAACCTCTTGAAGGTCAAGTCTTAATAACTTTTCTGGTTACTTTCAGGGAATAGAAACATTATTTTTGAGAACTAATAAATTTAATTCAGAGTTAAAGATTTTCTTCTTTGCCCACCTCAGGCCTACTATAGGTCTGCAGTGGAAAGTGAGGTTTGTTTGGCTTCCTTTTCTTTCTGTTTTTCCTCTCTGCCCTTTTATTCCTCCTCATTTGCTGACTGTGGTTTCTGGCCCCTCCAGGATTGAGAGAAGCCAGGATTGAATCAGAAGAAAAGGTCTTTAATAACAGTAGCAGCAGTGGCTGATGTTTCTGTAGCATTTATTTCGTGCTAAGTACGGTTAAAAGCACTTTATGTGTATCAGGCCAGTTAATGCTCAGAGCTCTCTGAAGTAGGTTCTGTTATCCCTGTTTCACTGCTGAAGAAATTACGGTGAAGTTTGGTGACTTGCCTAAGGTCCCACTGCTACACATGGTGGTACCAGGATGTGCACCCAGTATTTGGGCACCAGAGTCTCTTCAGCCACCCCGGGCGTTGCTTTTATATGCTGTTGGGAGATGGTAAGCATACTTCCTAGTCTTGGCCAGAGTTTAAATCAGACTTGTATCCATTAGATTTTTTTCAAGTGTGACACATTTTCCGTAAACTAAGGGCAAACTTGCCTTAACCCCTTTCCATTATGGGGGAGTAGAAGGGAGTGGGAGAGGGTTTTAAACTCACAACACACTGATCACTTGGCAAAAATCCTTTTGTAACGTTTAATTCTTTGAACGTGGAAGGTGGGTGTAACTCAAGGTTGAAACTAAGTTTTCCCCTGCCTCCATGCACAGGTGGCCTTGCACCTCACTTTGGACGCAGTATCTGTTGTTTGGGGCCTCCACCCAAACCAAGATTGAAATGTTTTCAACACCCTGTTGCACGTGTTCTCCAAATATACTATTTCATTTCTTGCTTTCACACCTTTGTTCATGCAGATGGTCCCTGGATTATGAGTGTCACTTGCTTGAAGGCCTGCTCCTCCCTGAACCACGTGATCCTGATCAAACTAAGTGCTCTGGATGGCTTGGCTTTTCAAGAAGCCAGTTTACTGGGGTACAGCAAATGAACAAAAACTTCAAGTAAAGCTTTCCCATTTTTTTCCCTCTTCATCTCGTTACTGTGAGAGAGAAATCAGCAGATACGTTAAATGGTAGTTTGGTCAGATCAGTCCTAGCTGCCTGGTGTCTCGTTGTGATTGCTTGTCTTTGGGAAAGCACACGGGCAGGTTTATATTTGAGATGTCGCCTCTGATTGGTCAGGGTAGTTACTTCAGCGGCCTTACCTGGCTGGCTCGGCACAGAGCTTCATGCCATTTATTGTGTTATCAGATGAAGAAGAACCTCAGATTGATCATTTTGTCTTCTCATGTTGGAATATTCAGTGAATTTTTTATATTTATTCAGCTGGAAATCTTTAGGGTGTCTTTTTTTAAATCTTTTCCCCTTCACATGTACATTTACTTACAAAGAACTTTCGAAAGTGATGTTTATGTAGTGGATTGATGTTTGAACTGACGACCTCTGCATGCCCACATTTAGAGTAACTTATAGTGCCATTAACAACAATTTGCCAGTACAGTGCACACACTGTACGCAAGGCAGTCAGGATGGTGAGCACTCACTGAGGTCGTGTGAGGTCCCAGGAGAGCCCGGCACTCCCATCTGCTTTATCACCCGGCAGAGTTCTACTCTCATTACGCCCTGTCCTCCATGGTGCCTCTTCTGCCCTGCACATTCAGAATTAAATTTTTCTTTATTTGCTTTCACATAGCACTAGCTGTGTAGTTTTAATTAGGTACGTGTGTCGTCTGCATAAAGACTGTAAGTTTTTTGGTTTTTTTTTTTGGCTGCATTGGGTCTTCGTTGCTGCGCGTGGGCTTTCTCTAGTTGTGGTGAGCGGGGGCTTCTCACTGCGGTGGCTTCTCTTGTTGCGGAGCATGGGCTTTGGGCACGCGGGCTTCAGTAGTTGTGGCACGCGGGCTCAGTAGTTGTGGCGCACGGGCTTAGTAGCTCTGTGGCGCGTGGGATCTTCCCAGACCAGGGCTCGAACCCATGTCCCCTGCATTGGCAGGCAGATTCTTAACCACTGCGCCACCAGGGAAGCCCAAGACTGTAAACTTAATGAGGTCAAGGACAATGTTTTATTTTTAATTGTGTTCCTCTCTTTACATAATAAAGTTCCTCACATCTAATCAGTCGATTATTGAATTAAGTTTTCAATAGTATAAACAAAATCAGTCAGTAGTATGATTTGACTGTCAGAATACCGGGTTTAGTCTTACTAATATTTGTACGCAGACAAGGGAGGTAAAAATAGTAAAGTTATGCTCAAGTTATAATCCTGCCATACCTGTCATATTGTGTACAACTATGGGAACCAGTTTTAAAGGAATATGGGAAATGGAGATTGTTGAGAGCATAGCAAGGATGTTCATCAAATTTTAAGGAGAACTTAAAGGGACAAGGGATGTTTAGCTTAAAGAACAGAACCTTAGGAAAGAATGGAATGTGATTGCCATCTTCAGTTTTTGAAAGCTTTTTCAAGGGGAAAGAAGAAGTAGACCTACTCTGCATGGCTTTGGGGTTCGAACCAAGAGGAACTGAAACCCTAGGGTTTTGCAGCAGTATGGTGCTTTTTAAAAGAAAAAAATTGTTTAATGTGCAAAAAGAAGAGAATAAACACCCATAGTCTACCAGTGATTCCCTTGAATATGATGAAAGCTACCATCAATACACGCATTTTTCTGTGCGCAATTTCAGAAGGATCATGGCACCCTTAGTGAATCCATGAATCTCTAGTTAAGACCTCATGTTCTCTTGTTCTGTGTGTGTGTGTGTGCATGTGTGTACAGATATATACATATGTGTATATATTTCACAAAGATGATTATCGTCTATATACTCTCATCACATTTTTCTCTAAATACATAGTAATGACCACTATTGAGTGTTCACTGTATTCAGTAATTGTGCATTCGTTTAATACTCAGAACCACACACATTTTTCCAGGTCAATTAAATATTCATCATCTTCAACATCATTTTTAACTGGTGGCTATATTTTTGAGGCATTTGAAATCTTCTTTATCTAGAGATTATTTACAAAAAGTGTTTCCCCAAATTCGTTTTGCATTTATTTTAGTACTTTTTTAAAAAAAAAAAAGAAAAGTTATTTGTCTTAGATAAAATAATTGATGTACATAGCTATGTGTTCTTGTATTGGAAAAGCAATCTAACAGTCAAAAGACCCAGATCTTAGCTTTGGTTGTCATTTGTTAGCCATTTAACTTCTCTGAGCATTAGTGTTTTCTTATCTTCATCAAGGGGCTAATACAAGCCTCCGTGACTTCACATAGAGGATGTAAAAAGAGTTTAGGGGGAAAGTACTGTAAAAACTATTATTTAAAAGTATTATTAGATTTGCAAAGTTAAAAGTATTTAAGAATGTCAGTTTTTTATATTTTTAGTGAATAAATGTAAAATGTGATACCGGCAAACCAACTTTTTTTAAAGGGAAAATCCAATCAGTTGATTACTAAACATTATTTGTTTTATAAATTTTCTTTCAGAAAGGTGCTTTTATCGTGTTAGTAATCTAAACAGCAGTAGCTGCTTTCACTTGAGTGCTCTGAAGTGCCAAATACTGTGCTCAGCATGTGCAGCGTGTATTGTCTCATTTAGTCCTTATAACAGCCTTGGAGGAATTGTTGAAGAAAGAATGTAGACCTATCACGTCATAAAACTTAGACTCTTGGTCACTTGTATTTACTCGCTTTATATCCTAAAAGAGGCAGGATAAAGCATTGAGGTTAAGAGTGTAGGTTCTGGAGCCAGCCTGACTGGATTTGAACCCTGGGTCTGCCACTTAATAACCTTCTGACTTCAGCAAGGTAGTTAACCTTTTTCTGTTAAATGGGGATAAAATGTACCTACTGGTAGAGACATAATGACAATCAAAATTATCGAATGTGAAGCATTTAGAACTATATCTGGAAAATAGTACTCTATAATTGTCATTATTTGCAAACTATTATTATTTAAAACTATGCAGCTCATTAAGTGTGACATTAGCTCACAGACTCCACTGATAGGACACTTTAGGGGACAGGTATAGAGAATGTATTTTAGTATATTTCTTACCTTGAACTAACTTTCTCACTACCATCTTTCAGCTTGTTGATTTAGCATGGTGGCCTCATGAAAACGATCTAAATCACCTTTTATTTCAGCTGCTAAATCATCAATTAATGCTTATTTTATGTATCTTTTAGGACATTTCTGAGTCATTTGCATCCTTGAAGAGCATCGGTAGAAGAGGAAGGAAAAGATGGGTGTGAAAACATTTACTCATAGCTCCTCTTCCCACAGCCAGGAAATGCTTGGAAAGCTAAATATGCTTCGAAATGATGGACATTTTTGTGATATCACTATTCGTGTCCAGGACAAAATCTTCCGGGCACATAAGGTGGTACTAGCAGCTTGCAGTGATTTCTTTCGCACCAAACTTGTAGGCCAAGCAGAGGATGAGAACAAGAATGTGTTGGACTTGCATCATGTTACAGTGACTGGCTTTATACCCCTTTTAGAATATGCTTACACAGCCACTCTGTCAATTAACACAGAAAATATCATTGATGTTCTAGCTGCAGCCAGCTATATGCAAATGTTCAGTGTTGCTAGCACCTGCTCAGAGTTCATGAAATCAAGCATTTTATGGAATACACCCAACAGCCAACCAGAAAAGGGTCTAGATGCTGGACAAGAAAATAACTCTAACTGCAATTTTACGTCTCGAGATGGAAGCATTTCTCCAGTGTCTTCAGAGTGCAGTGTGGTAGAAAGAACCATTCCTGTTTGCCGAGAGTCGAGGAGAAAGCGCAAAAGCTACATTGTTATGTCTCCTGAAAGTCCTGTAAAGTGTAGCACACAAACAAGTTCTCCACAGGTATTGAATTCTTCAGCTTCCTACTCAGAAAATAGAAATCAACCAGTTGACTCTTCTCTAGCTTTTCCCTGGACTTTTCCTTTTGGAATTGATCGAAGGATTCAGCCTGATAAGCTTAAGCAAGCAGAAAATACCCGGACTTTAGAATTACCTGGCCCATCTGAGACAGGTAGAAGAATGGCTGATTATGTGACTTGTGAGAGCACAAAAACTACCTTACCTCTGGGTACCGAGGAAGATGTCCGGGTCAAAGTAGAAAGGTTAAGTGATGAGGAGGTCCATGAGGAAGTATCCCAGCCTGTCAGTGCATCTCAGAGTTCACTGAGTGATCAGCAGACAGTGCCAGGAAGTGAACAAGTCCAAGAGGACCTTCTGATTAGTCCACAGTCTTCCTCTATAGGTATAACGTCTTCTGTGTTTTCCATGATGCTATGAAGTCAAGTCTAGCTTTTCTTTTTTTAAAAGATTTAATTTAATTTTCTTTTTTTTGCCTGCGTTGGGTCTTTTTTTTTAATAAATTTATTTTTGGCTGCATTGGATCTTCGTTGCTGCGTGCTGGCTTTCTCTACTTGTGGCGAGAGGGGGCTACTCTTCGTTGTGGTGCACGGACTTCTCATTGCAGTGGCTTCTCTTGTTGTGGAGCATGGGATCTAGGCGCTCGGGCTTCAGTAGTTGTGGCCCATGGGCTCAGTAGTTGTGGCTCAACGGGCTCTAGAGCGCAGGCTCTGTAGTTGTGGCGCACAGGCTTAGTTGTTCCGTGGCATGTTGGATCTTCCCGGACCAGGGCTTGAACCCGTGTCCCCTGCATTAGTAGGCGGATTCTTAACCACTGCGCCACCAGGGAAGTCCCTGTGTTGGGTCTTTGTTGCTGCGCGCGGGCTTTCTCTAGTTGCGGCGAGCGGGGGCTACTCTTCGTTGCGGTGCATGGGCTTCTCATTGCAGTGGCTTCTCTTGTTGCAGAGCATGGGCTCTAGGCACGCGGGCCTCAGTAGCTGTGGCTCGCGGGCTCTAGAGCAGAGGCTCAGTAGTTGTGGCTCCCGGGCTTAGTTGCTCCGCGGCATGTGGGATCTTCCCGGACCAGGGATCGAACCCGTGTCCCCTGCATTGGCAGGCGGATTCTTATACACTGCGCCACCAGGGAAGTCCCTAAGTGAAGCATTTTTAAGTGCTTATTAGATAAAAGTTTTGTGCTGTATCCTATAGGAAATATTAAGAAGAATAAAACATGGTAACTGGGTTTTTTAGATGGTATTAGTACTACAATATTTTTTTAATAAGTTACCCACGGGGAACAAAGAAAATAGTTGAACAGTATCTGATGGGACACATATATGATGGCACAGTTCATATATCTGTGATTTGTGAATTACTTTCAATGCAAAAAATACCAGTTTAAAAAATCCAATTAGTGTTTTATTCTTTATTAAAATATTTATTGAAAACTTACCATGTGCCAAACTTGGGGATATATGATGAAAAAGACATATAGTGCCTGCGTCTGAGGAGTTAATAGTCTAATTGGGGAAGCAGATGAGTAAATCAACAATCAGCACTAGACTAGAGGTAGGAACAATGTGTCACAGGTTCACTAAGGAAAGAGCAAGTTAACACTGTGTATTTGAGCTGGATCTTATGTAGTAAGTAGGAGTTTGCCCAGGTGAGGGAATGACATTTCTTTGAAAATGTATAAAAGCACAGAGGTGTAGAAGAACATTGCATATTTGATAAAGCAGTGAATTCAATGCACAATGATGTGAATAAAGCATGGAAACCTACAAGTATAGAAAATAATGGGAAATAAAAATGAGCAGTTGAGAGCATGTTGTGAAAAGCCTTGAACACTAGTTTCAGCTAGGAGTGCATTCAGCTGCATATAACAGAATCCCTTCAAAATGGCTTAAACCAAACGGGATTTTATTATTATTGCATAAAATATTCAGAAATAGGAAGTCCAGGACTAGTAGAGTGGCTCTACAGTGACCTAGGCCCCTTATATATATATTTTTTTAATTAATTTATTATTTATTTATTATTTTATTTTTGGCTGTGTTGGGTCTTTGTTTCTGTGCAAGGGCTTTCTCCAGTTGCGGCAAGCGGGGGCCACTCTTCATCGCGATGTGCGGGCCTCTCTTGTTGCGGAGCACAGGCTCCAGACACGCAGGCCCAGTAGTTGTGGCTCATGGGCCTAGTCGCTCCACGGCATGTGGGATCTTCCCAGACCAGGGCTCGAACCCGTGTCCCCTGCATTGGCAGGCAGATTCTCAACCACTGCGCCACCGGGAAGCCCCCCTTATATTTTTATAGTCCACCATCCTTAGTTTGTCATCCATATACTTATTGCTTCATGGTTATAAGATTTTTGCTTCATCTTTAGCCTCATATTCTAGAAAGGGGTAACTCTTGTGTGGAAAATGTTCCTAGAAGTCCCAAAAAAACTTCTGCCAGTTTATGTCACGTCATCTTTCCTAGCTGCAAGGGAATCTGGGAATACATGTATATTAGTTGGGTATGTAACTGCCTCACAAAATTACAGGAGAATGGATATTGTATGCAACTAGCAGTGTCTACCACAGCTTGGCCAAGTCAGCTTGTGTTTTATCCTAGTGGTAATAAGGAGTCTACCTTAAATGAATGAAAAATAAAACATTTACAGATATTTTAGGAAAATGAATTTGATATTGGTCAAATTCATAGGGGGTTGGCTGGGGAGAGACAGTCCAAAAACCAGTTACAGTACAGTTGTCTTTGTATGAATGAAGATGCTTAGCATAATACTATAAAGAAAATGGGTATTAAGAGACTTTGTAAAGGAAGAATCATTACTACCTGATGATACTGAATATGTGGTTTGAGGGAATAAGAGGGTCAGGGTACCAGGATGACTAGGAAAATACTGATAACATTTTATTGTATTCATTGATTATAAGTCACAGTTTTTCATATTTTATTATGTCTAAATTCAGATATGTTTTACAATTAATAATCTTTACAGTTACTTTTTCTTTCTTAATGGTACAAAGAAAATGGTAATTGTACACTCGATAGGAATCTATTAGATGCCATAACTACTTTGAAAATCATTGGGAGGAGGTGGGAGCCCAGTTTTAAGAGTAAGTCAGCAAAGTTTGTCCCGTGTGAACCATGCTTGGGTGATGACCAGGCAACGTGCCACAGAGCCGTTGAAAGGCAGGGTGGGTGAGATCAAGACTGGAGATGACCAGTTTAGGACTTTTAGCAGTGACAGATTGTCTCTCAACAGGAAAATGTGTATGTAAGAGCCAAAGCCAAAGAACTGATCCTTGAGAAGTATCTATATTCAGGGAGAGAAGAAAAGCCAACAAAGATCAATAAAGAGGATTTCTCCAAAAGATTGGAGAACCAGGAGGGCCTCTTACCTTTGTAAATTTCTTGGATTTTGATCCACTATATGAGTTTCCCAGGGCTGTAACAGCAGCCGTCACACACTGGGTGATTTAAAACAACAGAAATTTATTTCCTCACAGTTCAGAAGGCTAAAGGTCTGAAATTATGGTGTTGGTAGGGAAGGTTGTAGGGAAGGATCCTTTGCTTCTTCCTAGCTTCTGACAGTTACTAACATTCCTTGACAGTCCTCAACGTGTAGCTGCATCTCTCCAATTTCTGCTTCCGTCTTTATGGGGCCTTCGCTCTGTCTCTGGCTTCAGCACCAAATCTCCCTCCTAAGGACACCAGTCATTGGATTATGGCCCACCCTACTCCAGTATGACCTCATCTAACTTGATACATCTGCAGAGACCCTATTTCTAAATAGGGCTATATTTATAGGTACTAGGGGTTAGGACTTGAGTATGTCTTGGGCGGGGGGGACACAATTCTATTCATAATACCTACTAAAGATAATATTCCGAAATTTGGGTCAAGATACTTGTGCTTTTCAAGTGACCACACACTCAGTAATATATTTGATGGCAGGAGATCCTAGCTATTTGACAATGTGACCAAGTTTTTGTTAAATTACTAACATGTTTAATCTTGAAAACACCTTGTTACCTTCTGAATAATGAACTAATAAGTAATTACTGTTTTAATTATTTATCTGAGAACTTAGAAACCAAATATTAATCTGAGTATCTTGCTAACTAGATATGTGAAATAGCCTTATTAGATATGTGAAATAGCCTTATTTTACCACTCTCAATTATATCTAACCAGTTCACATTTTGCCTTTATTATATTATTAACATGATTAAATAGAGAAGTTAGGAGCATAAGTAGAATAAGCCTTTCAGTTTTATAAGAATACTTCCTTTCCAATATATACTATTACAAACGTAGGTTCTGTTACAAAGCAGACGTGCAAAGAACTCTGATCTGAGTATCGTATAATCAGATAATCCAAATTAGGTTTTTTTCCCTTGTCTTCATAGCAAATGTACTAATCACTCTCAACTAACCTATCTTAACTCCAAATCTGTACACTAAAATAAAGCCTTACAGAAAAAAGTTAAATTCCTAAAGTATATTAGGCAGTGAAAAAATGTAGGAGGGAGAAGAGGAAGATGTGTGTGGTACTTTTTTTCCATATTCCATAAGAATACTTCATAAGAGTACTTAATTTTACTAACTTATTAAAGATGATATATAGCAGGTAGTTTGTCATTCTAGAGACTGAGAGTATAATACTGAATATACTCATTATGAAATTCTAAAATAATAATTTAATTACTCATGAAATTAATTCAAATAAGATTTTACCTGTTCTTTTTATTGCCAGTTGCCCAGCAAAAAGTTGTAAAATCTGACACTCCCAATAAATACAGTAAGTACAGCAAATTTAAGAGAGAAATAATTGCTAAGTTTAGATTGGGTCTTGTTTCTCAAAAAGCTGGCCATCTATATCCGGTATGGTTTAAGGAAAATTTGTTTAAGTGAGAAGGACTTCATGATACGGCTTCATTATTTGTCTTGAAGTATTCGATTATCTGTATACACCGAAGATAAATAAAATAGTTTTAGATAATCCACAGTTTACTATGCTAACAAAGAAATTCAGGGTTTTTTTCTAGACTCTAAAATCTGCCATTAAAAGAGAAGTGACTGTTATGAGGGTCGGTTAAGATGTTGAGAAATTTGGCAGTTTGTGTGTAAATAGTGAATAAACTTGCTGAGGTGAGCAGTTAGAATGATGGAAGAATTTGCGACACTGAGCATATATGCAGTATAGCGTAATGATTAAAAGTTAAGGACTTGGAGTCAGGCAGGTTTGGAGTCTGCTATCAGTTTCTGCCACTTACTAGATGTGTGACTTTGAACAACTCACTGAACCTCACCAGGTTTCCATAACCATAAAGTAATGGTAGTATTACCTATCTATTAAGTATGTCAGTGCTCTCCAGCAAGACCACCAGGAACACACTTGAACAAGTTGAACAAGTTGGGGTGGTGGTTTTAATACCTGAAAATCCCAAACAGTTACTTAAATATACAGAATAAGTTAGTGTGCAGCGGGCATGTGTAAACCCTATGTCCAACATAGAAGTAGTATCCTAGTAGTGGGCGTATTGGAAATGTAAGTATCATTCATTACAGCAAGAGTGAGCCAGTTTTGGTCCCTTAAAATGGACAGATTCCTTAAGTGGAGTTAAATAGTTCCTGCAAGCCAGACTCAAGTGTCTCTGAAGAGAACAAACTGGCTATCATAATCAGGATGGTCCCAGGATTAGTGTCTTTCTGACTGAATAGGTCTTGCTGTTAGGATTGTAATGACTTCAGCAGAAACATGTTAATTTGAGGTCAGGGTCCATTTTTCTATGGCCAAAGCCTGGGATATGATATAATATCCCCTATAAAAGGGAATCTACCTTCTGTAGTGCTTAAAAGAACAGTTATTAAGTTTTTGTCAGCAGGGTCAGATGGAGGATAGTAGATCCAGCAATCTGTTAAATTCAGATTAGTAACTATGGTCTGGGGTGGGGGGGAAAGTAACAAGAGTTTTGTTTTTCCTTAAGTGGCAGAAGGAGATCTTAGGAGTTCAAAAACAATAGGATGAAGAAGAAAGATTGTATTGGTTTTAATAGGCAAGATTAATAGTAAAGAGTACTGAAGAATCAGAAAATTAATCTGATTTTGTCATCTTGCGTAGGAGCTGTCCACTTTTGAAGTCAGTATCTTCTGGAGAATCCCTTAGAAGGAATGGATGCACAGGAGTCGGAAGGATGTGATACGTGTCTTTTAAGTTGGGAAACATGAATCCAATGAATGCCACCTCAAACTGTTACCACTGAATCAGTTGTTAACAATATCTGATCAGTTCCTTTCTATTGATAATCAATGGAGAGTTTTCTCTGGCAGCATCTTTTCCAGAAAACCAAAACTCCAGATTTTAAATCATTCATAAGCTCTTCTCTGTTTGTGATAAACCTGGGTTATCATTGCAGTATCAGTTGGTAATCGTGTAGAACCTAAGATTTAAACCAAAATTCCCACTTGAAAAAGGCAGCCTACTATTAACTCATAAGGAGTCGACTTGTGGGTTGTAGAGATGATTTGTCTTATTGCTGTCAAGGCTCTTGGCAGTACTTAAGACTGTGGAAGTTAGAGGGTTTTTAACTGCTTTGATAAGTATAGTTTTAGGATCTCATGTGTTCTCTTTATTTCTCTCTTGAAGTTTGTGGATGATGGGGACAGCGGAGAGTCTGAGTAAAAGATCAGCTTACAGAGTTCTTTCAGAGCAACATCAGTGTGATGTGTGGTCCTGTTACTTGAGAGTAGTTGGGATTTCCCCAATCAGCAATACGGAATCTATTAGTTTTTCTTTTGCTGTTACAGCATAGCTCTTTAGCATGAGGACGCCATGCTAAATCTACCCTAAAAATAAACAATAATCAAACAAACTCATAGCTCATTTGGAGGTGTTTAAAGATGTACGTCAATGCTTGGTTCCTATCTTTGTCTTACCAAGGTTGTGTCATTGCCAGGAAGGCCATACACTGGAAATATCCATGGGGGTAGCTCTTGAAATCCCCACCCCAGTGTTGGTACAATATTGATGTATCTCAGATGGACAGTCTTGTTCATGTCGGAAGCTCCCTGCGAAATGGCTACTTCCAACTCCAAATTGTCCTTGGTGAAATTGAGTCAATTGAGAGATAAGTGTAACGTGTTAGTATTACAGAGAAAACATGAAGGAAACAGATGTTTGGCCTGGAAGAGATGCAGTTTCAGATTGAGATGACTCATGAGAACTGCAGCGGTCCATAAGAATAATGCTTGTGTAACTTTTTATTTCCAGTTGCAGAGGCCAGGGACCAGACGAAACCTCCTGGTTCTGGGCATTTGAAACTAAGCAAAGCAGTTCACACAAAGACAAAATTGAAGTCAAGTCCTAATAAGGTTTTTTTAAACATCTTTATTGAAAGACAACTTACATATCGTAAAATCCACCCATTTAAAGTGTATACTATAGTGGTTTTTAGTATATTCACAGAGTTGTGTAATTATCCCCCCAAAAGGAAACCGTGTACCCCTTAACAATGCCTCTCTTCTAGTCCTACCCCTATCCCTAGGCAACTACTAATACACTGTCTGTATAGATTTGCCTGTTCTGGATATTTCATATAAATCAGAGTATGCAATATGCAGTCTTTTCTGACTGACTTCTGTCACTTTCCATTATATTTTCAAGGCTCATATATGTCATACCTTGTAAAGTTTTGAAATGTTTTTGCCAGTCGGAGATCTTCTGAACTCAGCCTCCAGGGCCAGTTCAGATGGACTAATCGGGTCTCTGTCCATCCTCTCATTACAGTGTATCTCTCTTGTAGACAAGAGTCAACACTAGATAGATAGATCATAGGAGCAGGTGTTAGAAGGCCAGAAAACAGTTTCGTCAGGGAACAATGACAAGTCCAACTGGATAAACAAAATATTCCCCAAAGACCTTTTTCTAGGAAAGCAAAATAAGCCCAACACTGAAAGGCTTCAGTGAAATAGTTGAGCTCAGTTCAGCATGAACTTACCTCCCAGCCAAAGGCAGGTTGCACCTCAGAAGGACTTTTAGATATGCACTCTTGTCGAGGTTCCCAGTGCAAGGCAGTAAGACCTTCAGCCAAATCTCGATGAGCCCTTCATTTCTGCCAATGCCCTGTTGCCAGAGACCACCAGGAGCATACCTAGAATTAAACAAGTTGAGTTCAGTACCCATTTGAAGTGTGGGAGATCACACACCATGGGGTCTTTAGGGCTTCTCAGTAAGAGGGTGTTAGGACTTATTAGAGGATTTGGGCTTGTGTTACGTGATTTCAGGACAGCTGCAAGAACAAAGGATTGTTTGTTCAATCCAATTCAAGTAAGTGGGGTTTGCTTGGGGACTGGTGATGTCGGAAAGCATAAACAACTCTGTGACTGAGAATCTTAACAAATATCTAGGAATGCAGACCAAAGTAAACCTAAAGCAGCAGGAACTTCCATTAGCTAGAAAGGGGGGGGGGGAGGTTTGGTATTTTTGTGATTGCACAGTGACCTTGTTTTTGTCTGTGCTTAAAAAAAATTATGTGTTTGAGACCAGTGTGATCGGGTCTGACGTTGGTGTTCTGCAAGATTGTTTTATGTCCAACAGAAAACACCAGGCCTAGCTGTGAATACCAGGCCCACTCCTAAGTGTCAGTGTCAGGCCAGTTCCTCTTTCTCAAGTATGAAATGAGGTATTTAAAACATGTAGAACTGTGGCTGGAACATGGTAAAAGCAGTAGTTGCTGGACCACTGTAATTATTTTTCACCACCAGAAGGGTTTTTGTAAGTGTCTTAAGTACTTAAACAATGGTTAGCGAAAACAGAAATCAGTTTGATGGAACAGAAGCTATCATACAGCACTTCTTAATGATGGAAGAGAGTAGATTCTCTCTTGATAAAATAGCCCTTAACATATAAAGCTGATTGTCTCTATAAATCAGCTTTACTGTTTTATAAGAGAGAGGGTTCTATTCAGAATTCTTAGTCCTCATTACCACTGAGAGCAGAATCTCTATAGTTTATTTATTTATTTAATTTTTATTTATTTATTTATTTGGCTGGCTGGATCTTAGTTGCAGCACGCAGGATCTTTAGTTGCAGCATGCGGGCTCTTTTAGTTGAGGCATGCAGGATCCAGTTCCCTGACCAGGGATCGAACCCGGGCCCCCTGCATTGGGAGTGCGGAGTCTTAGCCACTGGACCACCAGGGAAGTCCCAGAATCCCTAATAGTTTAGAAAGGAAACTTCATTTTAATAATTTAAGAAACATCACTATCACCTCAGCGAAGTAAAATTGCTGGTATAGCCTGCTATTAAATCAGTTCAATTAAAATTCCAATTAATATGGTTACTTGTGCTGTCATGGGCAGAAACCACCATCTCAGGAAAATGTTTACAAGATTTATTTGTGCTGATGGTTACATAAGTGATATAACACTATGTGTTATAATGTCCACAGTATGGATAGGTTTCTAAAAGTCTGTTTTAACTCTTAATTTAGCTTGGTGTTTTTATTTTTAGCTTTTGGCACATTTAATGTGCCATGGACTAGAAGAGAGTACCCTTTGTTTTACTTTCCATGCTTACTATCCATCAAATTAGAGGTCTAGAGGCCAAGGTTTAGATATTTTAGAATGGAAATAGATTTAAGAGGGACCATCTGCTAGATATGTCTTGTACTCCATTTTAGTTATTTTTGACCAGCCTTTTAAGCAGACTCCTGGTAACACCAGAATCAATCCAAAGCATAGTGGGTTTCATTTCCACCTCACCATGACCCTACTCCCTCCTAAAAAGTATTACAGTTTACTTGATGGTCAAATTTCAGTTAGATCAATCTTCCTGGATTGCCCTAATTGCACCTCCAGGCCTTTTTTGCAAGTCTTTACCTATAAGCTTTAATGTTGCCTGCGTTCTGAAGAACTGCAGAATACTATAAAGTAGATTTTTGTGTGTGTCCATGGTGACCAGATCCAAATACCGGGATTTTTCCGGTTTTTAATCCTAGGACAGATTGAAATGTTAGTGTTTAGTTCCCTCTTTAAGGAAAAAAGTGACAGTGGGAAGATATTGACAAGTGAACAGCTCTTTCTTAAACAAAATGCAACATTATCTGGTCCTCCAACCCACATCTGGTTTAAAACAAATGAGAAGGATCAGGAATAAGTTGGATAAATAGGCATAGGGGAAAAGCATAAATGTTTTTTGATAGTAAGGGAATGAGAAAAAGAAAAGGCATGCACAGAAATGCCAAACACACACCAGTAAGGGCGAGATGGGGGTGAGGGGACAGGAGGAATAGAGGTGCAGCTGGGGATGAATGTAAACGCATAGGGTCTTGTCTCCTTTCAAAAACCTCTATCAGTGTATTAGAACACAGGATAACAATTGGTGTTCTTGATGATTACCGTGAGTCATCAAGAAACAAGAAAAGAATTATATTTAGTATTATTTATTTAAGAAGTCAAGGCAAAATACAACTCTGTCACAAATTTTCTAGTGCAAATTATTTAATAAAGTAAGCTTGGATGCCTTAAAAGGGATTCGGTTAGTTTTTTGGAAAATTTTACTTAAGTGGAAAATGTATTCGGTTCCTAATGTCAGCAAATTCAAGTGTTCCAAGGGGGAAAACTGAAGTATCGGATTCAAAATTTTCATTGGGAGGAAGTTTCATCCTATGTATCTGTTAACAGATGATATTTATTAAATGTTCACATGTATATGGTGTTGTACAACTGTTACAGTTAGTACCTTTTAGCTTTCATTAAAATAACTGCAACCAGAAGGGTGCTGGCCGTAAGGACTGCACAGCCGCAAAGGCTCGTTTGTTTACTTGGGGCAGCACAGCTTATTCGCACGCCCTAAAGACATAGGCCAGGTTTAGTACCTGATGAGAACAGGCGAGGCTGGTTAGATCTACCCTCCCACTGAAAACAACGTGATCTTTTTATTTTAAGTCACGTTTTAAAGTATTTGAAAAGATGGTTAGGGAACTGCCAGGTTAATTTTAGGGGGGCGGTCTGACGCAGAGAGGTAAGTACATACCAGAGCACTAAAACCAGTTTTTCCGTAAGACATTTGCCAAAACACAAGAGGGCTTTGGTTCATCAAGTCGAAGAGTGAGGGAAACAGAGGTCGACCCAGAGCATATGAAAGCTGTGAAGTCTTAAAGAAGTTGCTCCACGCATTAAGCACTAGGACTCAACCTGCTCCCCTTCCTCCAGACTCCAGGGGACTCTAGAAACAGCTGCCTTGGCAGTGGGCCGACTAAGAGATGAAAAGGGAAAAGGAAAAACACATCCCTGAGAAGTGGTGGGCACAGACCAGCCTCTTGCAGATTTACATCCTGCTTACTCCTTGCATGGGTAGGCCAACGAATCTCAAACAGTGAATTGGGTTAGATAGGGCCTGCCCTCTAGGAACCTAGCAGGGGCAAACAGAAAGCTTTTCTGGAAGAGGGTATATTCATCCTCCCCTCAGCAAGTCAGTCCCCTGTAAATAATTTTCACGGGCAGTAACCACTGTCAGAACAACCAGAGCACGCAGGAAACATGGATATCAAACATTCTGGCAGCAGATTGGATTTCAGCAGAAGAGAGAATTGGTGAATCAGAAGATAAATTAGAAGACATCACCTGAGTGCTGCACAGAGAGAGAAACTATTAGGGTTCTCCAGAGAAACAGAACCAGTAGGATATATATAGATATGCAGAAGGAGGTTTATTAGGAGGGATTCACTCACATGATTACGGAGGATTAGAAATTCCATAATCTGCTGTCTGCCAAGTGGAGGCCAGGAAAGTCGGTTGTGTAGTTCCAGCCCAAATCTGAAGGCCTGGGAACTGCCGGCCTGTTAGTGTCCAAAATCCCAGTCCAAGTCCAAAGGCCCAGGAACCAGAAGTGCTGATGTTGAAGAGCAGGAGAAGATGGATGTCCCAGCTCAAGCAGAGCGCAAATTTGCCCTTCTTTCACCTTTTCGTTCTGTTCAGGCCATCGCCAGACTGGATGATACCCACCTGCAATTGGTGAAGATGATCTTCCTTACACAGTCTACCAATTTAAATGCTAATCTCTCTGGAAACACCCTCACAGACACACCCAGAAATAATATTTTACCAGTCCTCTGGTCACCCCTTAGCCCAGTACATTGACACATAAATTAACCATCACAGAGACAGTGGTAGAGACTACAGGTGTAAAAGAGGGTAAGAGTTATGGATGGTACAAACATAGGTATGATGGAAGTCCTAAAAGGAGAGGAGAGAATGGCCGAGAATTTTCCGGAATCTAAGAAAGACAACAGTCCATAGATTAGAGGCCAGCAAATCCCAAACTGGGAAAAGATGAAAAGAAACATGAACCTAGACACATTATAGAGAAAATTCCAGGAAAAAAATTAATGACAGATTACCTTCAGAAGAATATCTGACTTTTAAATGACGTTAGAAACCAGTGAAATGATATCCTCCATATGCTGAAGGAAATAACTACCAATCCAGATGTCTACACACAGTGAAAATATCTTTCAAGAATGAAGATAAGACATTCTCAAAGAAAAACAGAATTCAGCAGTATATCATCACTAAAGAAATGTTTAAGGATAGACTACAGGTAGAAGTGAAGTGAACACAGATGGAAGGTTTAATATACACAAGAGAATGAAGAGCAGAGAAAGGTAAACATGTGAACAGATGTGGACAAACATTGCTTATATTAAAGAGTAGGGGCTTTATCAAAACAAAGAAGTAAAACATCAGGCAATAATTTGTAAATTGAAGAATGGGTGTGTATGGGAAATGAAGTTAAAATGTTCTAAGATCCTTCAGTTGTCCATGAGGAAGGAAAAGTTTTTAGACTTGATTAAGTATGTGTCTAATTTCCAAAGCAACCAGTAAAGTGAATAGGAAAAGACTGTAATTTCCAAACTAATTGTAAGGGGGAAATGGAATGATTATTATCGTTTATATTCAACAAGTTGATTCTAAAATGTAAAAAAGGCAAAGGGCCAGGAATAGCCAAGATGTTCAGGGAGCAAATGAACAAGGTGAGAGGATTTGATCCACCTCAAATCAAGATTTATTGCAGAGCTACAGTAACTAAAGTGTGGCCTTCATGCAAGTGCAGACCAGCAGAGGGAACTAGCAGAGAACCCAGAAACAGACCCATGCTTTCAGAGCACTGCAGATCAGAGAAGAAAAGACAGGCTTTCCAGTAACTGTGTTCCGTCACAAAATCAACTCCAGGTGTGTTAAAGAAAAGACCCAAGTGCCAAGGGCAAAACCTAGATCTTTCATAAGGTAATTTGAGATAGGGAAGGATTATTCAAAACAAGCTCTGAAAGCCATAACCATAAAGGAGAAGACTGATCAATTCAATTAAAATATAAATTTTTCGGTCATCAAAAGAAAATGTAAAAAGACAAGCCATGTAAGAGGGGAAAATATTTGTAACAACTTTTATCTACAAACATGAAAAGAACTCTTACGATAAAAAGGACAACTCAATAGCAAGACTTGAACAGGCCTGTCACAGAAGAGGGGTTCAATAAATACATGAAGTTAAAAAAATACATATTCTGTGACCGAGCAAGTCCATTCCTGATATAGATACCCTAGAAAAAAAAAGCATGTGTATGTGCATTGTTACTTGAATATATTCACAGCAGGGAATTCCCTAGCGGTCCAGTGGTTAGGGCTCTGCGCTTCCACTGCAGGGGGCGTGCGTTCTCAATCCCTGGTCGGGAACGAAAAATATATATATATATATTCCCAGCAGTGTTGCTCATAGTAGCCTGAAACTGTCCATCAAGAGTGAATTGGATAGATGATGAATAATACCTAACTTCATTTACATGTAACAACATGGATAAGTCCACAATATTGAAGGAAAGAAGCAAGACATAAGAATACATACAGTGTAACTCATTTTATGTAAGGTTTAAACCAGACACCATTAAATGGTATGTACTCTTGTGTACTCTTCGTGGTGAGGGCGTGATAGTAAATATTTTAGACTTGACCTCTGTCCCAAGCTCACTTGCTCCACTCTGCCACTGGAGTGAAAGCAACCCTCGATGGTGCTCAGCTGTGTTGTAGCATAAAACAACCCCTAGTTTATGGAAACATGCATTTGAGGTAAAATTACTTTTTAAAAGGAAGGGGGAGGGGATTTCCTGGCGGTCCAGTGGTTAGGACTCTGCGCTTTCACTGCCGAGGGCGCGGGTTCGATCCCTGGTTGGGGGAAGATCCAGCAAGCGGAGTAGCACAGCCAAAAACAAATGAAAATAAAAAATAAATAAAAGGAAGCAGGATAAGAAGAAAAGGAAAGAAATGATTATTGTGAAAGAGGATGCTGATGGTTGCCTCCTGGAAGGAGGGGTTTGTGATCAGAGAAGGGTAATGGGAACTTTCAGGATGCTGCCAGTGTTTTAGGGGGTTTGTGAGGAGGTTTCACAGATGTTCACCTTACAGCTGTCTTTCTAATTCTGTGTAGAAGTTGTGTGTACAACAAGTAAGTTGTATGTCACAATAAAATAAGTTTTAAAAAACAAAACTTGTCAATGCTTCCTTAAATGATTGTTACAACATTACTTAATTTTATGTGAATTTTTGTCTAGTTTACATTTCAATTGCTCTACTTCTTTCTAAAATTTATATCAAAGAAATACTCTTGAAAGAATTTCAGTAGTGATATAAGGCTGTTGTTTTGCATGTGATTTTTTTAAATCACATAAACATTTAATTAAAATAAAAGTAGGGACTTACCTGGTGGTCCAGTGGTTAAGAATCCCCCTTCCAATGCAGGGGATGTGGGTTCAATCCAGATCCCACTTGCCGCGGGGCAGCTAAGCCCGCGTGCCACAACTACTGAGCCCATGCACCGCAACAAAAGATCCCGCACGTCGCAACGAAGACCCCGTGTGCTGCAACTAAGAACCGATGCAGCCAAATAATAAAATAAAATGTAAAAATTAAACAAAAGTAAAAAAGTTATAGAACACTACTACTTCTGACCAGTAATTCAGGGTATATACATTAGATAATCTGTTCAGAGGCTTGGAGACACAGCTTACAATTTATATCTTGGCTTTATTTATTACACCAGAGTATTGACAGCTGTCTTTTTTATTCACAGGTTCAGTAGATGAAGGCGTCACTGAAGGGCTACCTACACTTCAGAGCACTTCTAGCACCAGTGCTCACGCAGACGATGACGATCGGTTAGTACTAACATAGTACATAGTTTTCTTGTAAGGGCTGTGCTTGTAACTCTAAATCCAAGCATTCTATCTGGGAATTACATAAAAGTTTATTGCGACCTCCCTTTAGTATATTTTTTAGTCATCAGGTAGCCACATAAATTAGACAACTTATAGTACAAGGGTTTTTTTTTTTGGCATTTCCAAGACTTCCCAGCCCAGCTGCTTTAAATAGTATCTGTATTAGGGGTTGGCAAGCTGTGGACCACAGGCCAATCCCAGCCACCACCTTTACTTGTCAATCAAGTTTTATTGGAACACAGACATGCTCATTTGTTTACGTATTGTCTGTGGATGGCAGAGTTGAGGGGTTGAAACAGATCATGTGGTGTGCAAAGCCAAAGCTAATTACATCTGACCTGCTCCCAAAAAAGTTTACCAAACCCTTATCTATGTTCTCATGGTTCCCAAGTCATTATCTTCACATTGACCCTTCCTGCTTGATAATTTTCACATAGATGTAGCAGGGCCAAGACTTCATATATGGCCAAGACAGAACTCTAGCCTTTCCCTCCCCTCAGACCCGCTCCTCCAGTCCTCCTATCTCGGTAAACAGCACCATCATCCCCCCAGTTTCCCAAGCATTGTCTCTGGGAATTATACTTGATCCTTCTTTCCCTCACCTCCCACTACCATATTTAATCTTTAAGCAAGTCCTGTCAGCTCTGCATCCAAAATATACTTCTTCTCCTTCTCAGTCCACTTCTCCTCCAGCTCTGCTACTACCACCCCAGCCTAGGTCACCACCATCTTTTGCCTTTACTACAGTAACCTTCGACTGGCCCCTGATTTCATTCTCCCCTACTCCAGTCATTCTCCATGTAGCAGCCAGAATGATTTTGTTTTTTAAATTAAGTCAGATTATGTTGCTGTTCTAAGTAGCAGATTCTTAAAATGCTCCGGTAGATTGACACTTAAAATCTAAACTCCTCACTATGCCTTTAAAGGCCTACCTGATAGGACTTCCTTCAGACCATGCTCCTCCTTGCATACCATATCCAGCCACGCTGACCTTCTTTCAGTTCCTAGAATATTTCTAGTCCATATTTGTTCTGGCTTTGGGGCCTGTCTGCCATTTTAGGGCCTTTACTCTGCCTGAAATGCTTTCTCCCCTAATTTCCACATTGCTCACTCTTTCCTGAATCTTCAGATCACTGTCTAAGTGTCAGTTCTCAAGGAAGATTTTCCTGACCACCAGTCTAAAGTAAAACAGCACCGATCACTATTGGATCACTCTGTTTTGATTCTCTGTTCTGATCATTTTCTCGAGTGTTTATTGTCTGTCTCTGACCACTGAATATAGACTTCACTGAATTAACTCCTCCTCTTAGAGTCCGGGACAGACTTAAGTATATTTGTTGAAAACTTGAAGGATTCAAAGAACTCAAACAAGGTTTATTGTTCTTGAATAGCTAAACCTGATAGAGCAGGTTATGAACCAGAGTCATTTGAAGAAGTTAATGAAGGTGTAAACAAATGGAAATATGCCTAGATTCCTTAATTTCAAACATTAGTGAGGTTGTCTGTTCTATACTAGATACTGTGCTGAGTGGTGGGCATATTGAGATGAAACGTAATAACCCTTTACCCTCAAAGAGATCAAGCCAACTTTGGGGGAGAGGGAAGAGGTTAAAGACAGACAAGTAAGCAGATAATCATGAGTCATCTGCAGAGGGGTCTGTCGCTCTGCATAGGAGGGTACCTACCTAAACCACTGATGAGTCAAAGAAGGCTTTCGGGAGGAGGAGGTAACTTCTTGGGTACATTTCATAAAACGTCTGGGCGTGTTATCTAGGCAGAAACGGTAGGCACGTAAAGGAAGTTGAATATATGAAAGCACAGCACTGAGAGAGAACTGTTAAGGAGGAACTGCTTGGTATGGGTGTGTTTGGGGAGTATGACAAGAAATGAGGCTGGAAGAGTACACAGACCCAGACCATGCGGAGTCTTGTCTGCCTTCACTCTGAAGGTAACAGTGAACTGTCGCGGGATTTTTATCCGGGGACTGATTTAATCAGAGAGATCACTGTGAAACAGTGAGGATGGATTAAAGGGGTGTGGGGCTAAAGAGAAGGAGTTATTAATTCAGCCGTATATTGATGAGGGCCTTAATTAAAGCAGTAGTAGGAAGGGAAGTATTAGAGAGATGAAGGATACCTAAAGTAAAATCATTTATGATATGTGCTTGGTCATACGTCCTTGCTTAACTTAATATACTTGACATTCTGGACAATAACATTGTTTCTCCTATTGTTATAAATGAACCTTGTAATCTTTTAAACTGCTTCAAAAAGTCTTAAAGTGTTTTGTTGTTGTTGTTGTTCATTTAAAGTTGTGCAGAAATGTTTATTGAACTTAAAAATCAGAGCCTGGTTGCCTTCTTTGGTCTGTTTTTTAGATTGGAAAATGTTCAGTATCCCTACCAACTCTACATTGCTCCTTCCACCAGCAGCACAGAACGGCCAAGTCCAAATGGTCCCGATAGACCTTTTCAGTGTCCAACATGCGGGGTGCGATTCACCCGTATTCAGAACCTGAAACAGCACATGCTCATCCACTCAGGTAATGTCGTCATCCCTATTGTGGCATAAATGAGCACTCCAAAACATTTTATTTTGAAATTCCAGTTAAAAACAGTAAACAGATGCTTTTGAGTTAGAAAAAAGTTTATCTCTGGGAAGTCTAGTGAGAACAGATGAACATAGGTCCATTGCTGAATTGGTGCAGTGTCAGAAATGTATTTGCTTACAGGCATCAGTATTCTCATTAAGACTTGGGTCGGGTGTAATATGTAAATGAAAAAGGTATCAGATGCATGTGTGTGTATATGTGAGGGAGAAAAGCACAAATACATACGGTAAAGCAAATGGGGTTAACAGGGTGTATATTGGTGTTCTTTGTACTATTCTTCTTGTAACTTCTCTAAGTTTGTAATTATTTCCAAATAAAAAGTGTTTTTAAAAATTAATAACAATAATTTAATTTTAATTCTACAATCCTAAATTTCTCTGTGCCCTGATTAGTCAGCCTTGTAGTATTTTTTTAGTGTAAAAGAGGTTTTGGATAAATGATGTGTAAAACATATTTGAAATTTAAGTTAAGTTTTCACATAAAGGCAGTAAAATTCTTGCGGGTAGAACACTGACCTCTGATAAAGTAAGAAATCTTTACTGCTATTCTCAGCTGTATAACTATCTCACTTAGATAGGTCTAACAATCCCTGTGCGAACACTAATTCCCTATGACTTTGTTGAATCAACAGATGATGTTTTGAAGGTTTTTGAAATTTTATTTGCTAAAACTGGGATAATGAATTGGAAGGGACCATTAATATACTTTATATTTCATATATTAATTTCTACATATTTTTTCCATCACTGTTACATTAAATACCCCAAAACTCAATCAAGTAGTAGTTCTGTTACAATCACTAATTATGTTCAGCGATGTTAGAATTTACCTTTTTTCTTCTCATTTTTCTCTTGAGATAGGAAATGAAGAGTAGGTACTGATCATTTTCACATCTTCTCAATATAAACCTCACTACTTTAATGAAATGAAGTAATGTTATGTGAAGATTTAGGCTCTGCTTAAATACTCTGGTTAAATTGTGTTTTGAAGTCTATAAAATACAAGATTGGGAAGCGTTCAAAAATCTGTTGGAGTATATATTACCTCGATTACCCCCACCCCATGGTGCCTTTCTTTCTCGCTTTCTTTTTTCAAGCACTAGTGACTTCTTAGATGTTCTGTACCTTTTCTGAGATACTGAGTTTGGAACTCATTTTTGCTGATGATTTTTGTCTTTTCAGATTATCTCTTGCTACAGAATTACAGTTCAGAAATCTGTGAGGTTTATGACATTTCCACTTATATTGTTTTTAGATAATATTTTGTTTTGCTTTATTTTATAGGAATTAAACCATTTCAGTGTGACCGATGTGGGAAAAAGTTCACCAGGGCTTACTCGCTAAAGATGCATCGCCTAAAGCATGAAGGTAAACGCTGTTTCCGGTGCCAGATATGTAGTGCCACTTTCACTTCCTTCGGGGAATATAAACACCACATGAGGGTTTCCCGGCACATTATCCGCAAGCCTCGGATTTACGAGTGCAAAACATGTGGCGCCATGTTCACCAACTCTGGAAATTTAATCGTGCACCTGAGGAGTCTGAACCATGAAGCGTCAGAGCTAGCAAACTACTTCCAGAGCAGGTGAGGTGCACAACGAAAACCGAACCAGGAAAACTGCTTTCTAAACTCTCTTTTCCTGCTTTTAGGGCAGCCTGCTGTGTTTTTTTATCAGGTTGCCAGCTAATCAGTCACATTCCTTTTAAATTCCCACTATCCAATAATGCTCTGATCTCCTGATCTGATCAAATTTTGCTGATCCTTCTAAGTATAAACAATTTTAAATACATTTACAGTTGGCATTAGAAATCTTTTCCTACAGAAGTAGAGTACTTACCAGCTTGTTTTGGTTTTTTTGTGGGTTTTTGTTGTTGTTTTTTTAAATACAAGATTAAAGTAATTCTGTAGTACATTTTAAAATAGACCTTATTGGAGAATTTACTGTGTCAGATGATATTTAGTGATAGTGGATTACTTCAGACTCTTTGGATGTTAATTAAATTCTTGACCACTTCTCTCTTTTTTCTTTAAATAGTAAGAGAGAAACTTCTACACCAACTATAATGGATATGATAATTTACATCAAATGAAGTTTTCCTTTTTTTCTTTCAGTTTAGAGCGCCATGCTTTTAATATAAAAAACTTATAATAGAGCTACCTTTCTGATTTATTGGGTATCCAAGGATCAGGTTCTAGTTCTAGCTCTGCCACTAACTAGTGTTATGATTTAACACGTCACTTTACAGATGAAGAAGCTTGAAGCGTAGAGAAAGATAAAATGTAAGCTTTAAAGATGATTTCTAAGGTCTCCTCTAGATATAAAACTCTGTTGTCTATTTTTAATACTTTATCAGAATTGTACATCTGTAGGAATCCTTAGTTTCTTATAAAATCAAATCTTAAATTTTTAACTGCCTTCATTTTTTAAATCTTATTTTTCAGTAAATTATTCCTGCATAGATGTTGTTTTTCTCTTCAAGCCAGACATTTTGTTTAATGTAATCATTTCTAACTCTGGGTGTCTGGTTATCATATCACTAAACCTAGATTATACATGACATAACAAACTTTGTTCCGGACTAAAATAGTGTCTCAGTTAACCATGCCTGTTTTCTATGTCTTCCCTGTACTGAGCCCTCTATCCTCTACTCTTGTTTAACACCTGAAGGCTTTTTAGAAAATATAACATAGGACATCTTAAATTGCTTTGCAGATGAGCAGACTTCAATTTTTTTTATTAATAGTGGACAAATTGTAAAATAATCTTAAGTATATTAGTTATTGAGATAAAGTGTAATGAATTTTTTTTTTTGTTTAACAGTAAAGATTTAAATCAAGCATCTAAGTAGTTTTTTACATTTCTCTATGTAGTAGATTATGTAAAAGGTCATTTATGCCTGAGGATTTAGTTTCTTAACTAATTTATATCCAGGAAGTAATAAAAAGCTAGGTTTATATACCTTATAATTAGTGTATAATCCAAGAAAGGTTACGCATAAGTTATTCAAATGATCTTTGTTTAAATGAACATGCTATTTCCATCTGTTTTGTATACAAAAACTCTTCTACATAGAACAAGTAAGGATGTTTAGGTGTCCAGAGTGACACTGAAGGTGATAATCTTATCTCTCTTGGTAGTAGGGAGAGTTGATATACTTTGGTTCTAATGGATGGTTTTGGTTCATATATTTAGGAAAGTTTAGAAGTTGAAAATTCCTGAGTTCTAATCTTCATTCAAAAATTAGAGAAATGAAAAATCCCAATCTTGTTTTACAAATCAGGTCTTTTTATTGTGTCTTATTTATTACTGGCTTGAAAATTAACTCCCTGTTTCATCCTTTGCCTCTTACCTAGTGATTTCCTAGTACCGGACTACTTAAACCAGGAGCAAGAAGAGACCCTTGTTCAATATGATCTTGGAGAACACAGTTTTGAAAACAACTCCTCTGTTCAGATGCCTGTAATTTCACAGGTCTCCTCGACCCAGAATTGTGAAAGCACTTTTCCCTTGGGGTCTCTTGGTGGGCTGACAGAAAAAGAGGAGGAAATGCCAGGGCAGCCAAAGACCAGTGCTTGTGCCGAGGCAACCAGAGAGGACCCCCCAAAATCAGAGCTGTCTTCTGTAACTATTGAGTAATTTCATGGTTTGGCTTCATTTTTGATTTTTGGAAAGTGCCTGTGCTTGGTCTTGTACATTTGAATTTAATTTAACTTTTTAAGCAAAAAAGGGTTTGGGAAAGAATTTCCCTTTTTACTTTGTAAGTTCTGCAACTGATGTTTTATTTTTCATGACTGAGAGATTGCTTCTGTAAGTGCACAATAACATGGTGTTGAAATATAATAGAAACCTTGAGACATAAGGAGAACCAGTTGACTTAAAACTTGTATCAGTTTCCTCTTGCATTATCAGGAGTAGGCTAACAACAGATCATTAGGTCAAGAAGAAATCAGATGATTATTGACCTTCCTGAAATGAAAGCGTACACCAGAAACATATTACTGAACGAATCTGGCAAATGGCCTGAATAGATGTTTACTCCTATACACAGGATATTGTACAGTCTTTTGTAAAGCCTGTTGCTTTTGGAAGTATTTATGGTGAGCTTTCTTAAAAATTATTAGGGTATATACTTCTGAAATCCCACATGTTTTGTTTTGTTTTGTTTTTTAAGCTTTGTCACTATAATTTTTCATGGTGAAAATTTGGTATTGGGATAGGTATTCCCTGTACCTTTATAGTACCTCTCCTCCAAATAATCTTTCTTCTGTGAAAGAAGGCGAAGAACCACGGTTAAGGATAGTCAACTTGTGCATGAAATGACCAGGAACAGAGAATATAGTATGTGAATCTCGGCTTCATAGGAACTCTTTCATACTGCTTTTCTGGATAAAATTATTGTTTACCTGGTCTTTGAATGTTAATGCCTGGCTAATTGGGTCATTGCCTAAATCAGTTTTCTCTTGCCTATACTTGGCATGATCCCATGAAAAGGAGATATACTGGAGATGTTCTATATTTTATACATAGGTTTGTGTATTGTTGAGGATGTTTTTATTCTGCTGTTTTGGACAAAATAAAGAATTCTCTGTTAAGGCTATATTCTTAACCCAACTGCGATTGTTTACAAAATACCCATATGACAGTGATAAATTGTCCTTATTCCAAAATAGTTTAAGACATTGCCAAATGTCATATTAAAAGCAGTTAGGATAGTTTTTACGCAATGTAAGCAATAATGTAGAAGTAGAGGAGAGTCTATAAAATGATGATCTATGACTCAAATCTATTTGGGGAAAAAAAAAAGAATTGTTAAGACTAAAGAAAAACTAAAAACCTTAAATTAATGACTATTACCTCTTGCTGCTAAAAAAAGAAAAGAAAAGAAAGAAACTTCATGGTTTATAGTTGAAATATATATGATACTCTAGACTGGAATATACGTTTTTACCTGGTGCCATTAAAGCATCACTGACCTTGATCCTAAATATTCATGAGTCCATGAACAATGATCTTTTGAGTAACTCTTTTTTTCTATGTATATACCCAAAGTTTAATAATTATGAAAACACCTGATTAGGTTAGAAAAAGAAAAGACAGTTTCTTATTCAAAACACAAGATCTCAGTTTTGTCTGGGTGCTAGTTGTTAATAATAAAATTTTTCTAAGTTATAGTGATTTGTTTCATTTTTTTTTAATTGGCTAATTCTATAACTTCTTTTATCCCCTACAAATGTAAAGGAAGGGAAAGTGAACTCATTGAAGACTTTTTTTAGGCTAATGTTCTTTCTGTCTGTTTGAATATTCTGCTGTTTTTAACTTGTTTCCAACTCCTTTTCTCACTCATGAACCTGTTGTTTCCTCTTTGCTCCCAAACATAGGTATAGTACCTTCAGGAAAATCAACATATACAGATTATGATGGCCTTCCATTATTTATGCTTCTTTACTAATAGGTTGAATTACTTTCTTCAACAGACTGTGATACTAATAGCGGTACTGCTGTGTCTCAACTGGAAAGGTCAGGAATTTGTATTTTTAATGTAATATAGATTCTTTGGAAACTGTTATGCCTACCAGTAGATAAATCTCAAAAGTTAATTTTAAAATCTTAATGGAGAAGACAAAGAATCGGTAAAATTATGACCAGGAGTCATTGTTGCCCTCAGTTCTAAGAGTTATTTTTTTAAAAAAGAAGAAGAAGAAGGAAGGAAGAAAAGGAGGAAAGAAGTAGGGTTAATGAGAAGAAATATATCAGAACCATTTGGAGATTTGTTGGTTGAAAGTGTTTTAGCACACCCCTTGTCCTGAGAATTTTGTATTAAGAGAGTCCTACACAGTTTTGGCAGCTCTGAGGTGTTCTGTGTTCTCAGAATGTAGGATTACCACCATCACTGGCTATGTTTTCCCAGATGGAAACTTTAGATTTTCATTGGTAATTACAAATTATACAGATTTCCCAGTTTTATGAAACATTTGAATCTACAGTGAAAATGCCGATTGTTGGTTGTCTGCTCCCCAAATCGTATCAATACAGGTAACTAACTAGTACTTAACGTGTGATATAAACAGAGTCCTTTTTTTTCTATTTCAGTGAGGCTCTACATTTTTCTTGATACACAGTTTAAGGATACTTAGCTTATGGATCTGTTTTAGGAAACTAAGCTATGAGGGATAATTGTATATAGTGCTATTTAGATTTATTTAAAATTCCTCTAAGAGAAGGATGCCTGGATGTATAATTTTTACCAGAATATATGGAAAACATTGCAAAGAGATGAAAGCCAGTTATATTATCTCATCCATTAGAAATTACCAGCATAACTAAACATAAAAAAAATTCCAGTTTAGAATACTTTAGCATAGCTATCTTTCTGAAAGGCCCAAGGGGGTAACTTTGTTAAAGGGCTTAAATTTTAGGATGCAAGATAAATTGCCTTTTTAAACCAAGTATTTTATATAAGAAAAGCATTTATTTTTCATTTTAAAGCTACCAAATAGGTATGATATACATACTTTAGAAATGAGCAAAGATGTTTGCTGTGATACTGGATATTACAGCTCCTGCAGTCATTCTTTCCATTTTTAAGGGTATATTCTAACAGCGGGAGCATCTAGCATGTCAGTGATTGTACTAATTCAGAAACAAAAGCATTAATACTTGTTTTCATTTTTTTGAATTTTAAGTTCGAGAAAGGGATGCAGATGGAGGTTATCACCCACAAATGTATTTAAATGGATATTTCTTACTTTGAATTTAAAGTAACTTTCTTAATTTTCATTTTAAATAATTAGTTATATATTTAGTTACATTGCCAGTTTTTAAAGTTCTCACTTTCAGTGAGGCAAAAGTGTACTAAAATGTTTAAATAGCTTCATTCATTCTTACATTTTAACATTTCAGCAACCATTCTGGCTTACAGAACTTACATTCTGGTTCCATGTTATGACACATGCCCTTTGGTTTTAAAAACAAAAGAACTTCCATTTTGTTAAAATATGTTCCCAAGTGGAATGAACCAGCCCGCACATCTAATATACTTATCATTGGTAACTCTGTTCCCTTCTGACTACTGAGCCAGTCTCTCCGGATGTGTAAATGGTTCCCTGGGAGCCTTTGGAAGTTGTATGAAGTCTTTTTGGTCTTTTATTTTATCTCTTATTATTTTTTATTCTCATACTTAATCTAAATAGAGGCGAGTTATCTAGCTTAGTGGCTTTTATTTTGAAGATTCTCAGATCATGGTTTAGTTTCTTTTAGCTTTGTAGCCCCTGAGAAATACATTACTTTATAAGGTATTGGCAGTTTGTACTAGTATACCACATGGAGAGAATTATTCTTATTACTTGATGAATGAACAATCCTAAAATTATAATATTGTACCTGAAAGGGCTTTGAGATTTAAGGAATTGATGAAGAGAATTAGAAACTCTGAAGCTCTGGAGTATACATCTAAGTGAGGGAGAATAGTTTTCTAGTTACTAATATTAATGGGGAGGGGAAAAACTAGTAAAGTTCACATCTGGAAGCGACCCAAAGTTGCTAAAAGGTAGTAAATGTGGTTTTCAGTGTAAGTTATTGACATAAAATGATTTATTTATAATATATTTAGATTTGGAAAGTTACTGAGAGAAGCATGTATACAAACAAGATTTTCTTTTCTCAGTCAGTGGTACAGAATGGGGGGTGCTCAGTTACAGTAACCATGTCTATGAGGGATATTTAGAGCTAAGCATACTCCTCCAGGCTTCAGGCTCAGATCGTCAAAATTCAAGTTATTCCATATTTTGCCTATACCCATTTTTATCTTTCAGTGTCATTTTTGTTTGACAACATGTTGGTGACCATAGGGTATTTTTATTTGGAAGGTCCTCAGCAAGACTAATTTGCCAAAAGCAATAATGGTTCACATTAACAATGAAGTGGATTTGAACCAATTTCCAGGTTCAACTAAGGAGCAGACAGTCTATGGGTGTTTCATTTTTAGATTATAAATATGTTGAGATTTATTAATGGGAAGTTAAGCCTATGTCAGATCATGGGATGAAGACTCTTAGTGACATCATAGTTGTACTTTTTTTTTAACTTCATACTTGACACAGTTAGATATTTCTACTACATCATAGTGATTATATTTTTATGATAAAAAAAAAAGTAATAGTTCCATATCTTTACAAATAGTCTCTGCAGAGATGTCAGGCGATGATGTTACTGGCATCTCAATTTGGCAGTATCCAAAAATTGAGACTGCCTTCAAGTGTATATGCTACTTCGGTTATATAGCTCCCTCTGCATAGGGGCCAGGCCAGTTCCAACTAATACCAAGGTTTTTATGTACATAATAGTTTTCGAAGAATTTAAGGGTTCAGCCCATTGGTTGAAAACAAAAAACTTTCTAAAAAAATTTTTTAAAGACTTAAAATTTTTAAATTTCAGTTTGAAGTGCCTGGTTTATAAAATCTGATTCTTTGATGATTGCCTTTCTCTTTTAAACTGACTGGTTTTGCTGAGTAAACTTAAAGCCCTAGGCTCAGTTGTAATGATTTATTGATAAAATTGCTGCTTGATGGTTTGAGGGCCTACAGTGTCATGACTTTTATTAAATTGTCCCTTGTCCCTGTTTTCCCAAATACCAGTCTAGCCATATCCAGATTTCATTATTCAGTTAAACAGGTTTAAAAATCATCCTGTAAATGAATGTTCAGGTTACCAAAGTACATCATCTGCTGAGGAAGGATCAGTCTTCCCTACATTAAGAGGAACCGTCATCTCTTCTAAACACATGCTGTTTCCTTGGTATTAGTGGAGGCTGTGTTCATTTAAAGATGGGAAGCCTTTCATGCAGCTCCTAGAAACACCTGCTTTTTCTAGAAAGAACCTTTTCTATGATTAGGTTATAATTGTGTTTTCTCTGAGAGCTTTCTTTTATTTCAGTTATCAGTTTTCAAGTTGACAAATGCTATGTAAAGTCTCTCATACTGAGAGCGGTCCATTAAATTACTGAAAGTTACACTGCTGTTCCTCTTTCAGGTACCTGAAATGAATGCCATCAGGTGATCAGGAGTAAGATCATAAACTATTCATTTTCTTCCTTATACAAAGTGATGGCTTCTAATGCTTATATTTCAAGATATTTTTTAAAAAGACAACAGTCTCTCGTAGAGTAAAATTTGATTTCAGTCCAGGTCCCAATAATATATTTGATTTTTCTGTTGTTGCTGGTGCCTCCTGTTGCATCAGATAGAGATTGCCTGCCTCTTTGTAGGGCACCCTTGCGGCACCTTATGTCCAATTGGAAGATAGCATATGGCTTCTTTGTGCCTCTGCTATCTTTTCAAAAGCCATTTTATAAAAATCCTAGGTAGCCTATTTTAATATTTAAATATATATATTTGTGAGAGATACTTTTAGAACAGACTTTTTTTTTACTTTAAATTTCCTGTATTCCCATTTTTAAGAGTAAATGTAAACTTTCCAGGATTTGAACTTGTCTTTTTCCACAGCAGCATAATGAACAAGTCGATTTGAGACAATAGACCATAATTCAGTGATAGAAGAAATTGATGTCTGATTAAAGGAAACAGATGTGAAGGGAAAAAAATTGTTTTGATGTAACAGAAATGAATTTTTAAATAAAATTGTTTTAGTTTCTGTAATTTTGTATTTGCTGCTACAGTAGCTCAATATTTTACAGAGCTAACATATAAATCCGGCTCCATTCAAAAACTGGAGTACTTTCTAGTACCACCAGCCTAGGAGGAAGGTGTGTACGTACCACAGTCTTCCAGATGGGTGACTGGCGGTCCTGTTTAGCTAATGAATGCATGCTTTGAAATTCGCCTATAGCCCAACATTGAGGAAGTTTGGGAGAAACTTTTATCTTGCTAGTTATAGCATTATGATTCTTTTTGGGCACTGGCATTTTGTGAAACCCTCAGGGGAGGGAAGGCGATGCTGGGGAAGAAATGTGAATTAAATTATGTGGAAGGGTGTTGTCACGTCTTCTACCCTCTCCTAGAACCAGTACAACTTTCTTACCTGGGACAGGCCCAAGTTCACCAGCTTTGTATCCAGTTGTCATCTCCTTCAAGTTTGGCTTTACTTGGTTACAGTGGCCATAGCTAAGTTATTTGGCATGTTTGACTTTCAACAGTAACAGAAATGGTTTGGGATTTTGTTTTATTTCCTAAAAATGTATACAGTGTCGGAACTTCACATTTTATATACTAGTATCTGGCTATTAGTACTTTACAGGAACCATAGTTCTTGGTGACTACATACATATATATATTTTTGTGACTTTTTTGTATACTAAGTGCCGTTTCAATGTTACAATCATTTTTAGAGTTATTGTAATCACTGTGAATATCATGTTTTTTCAAATATGTTCTGAGCCTATAGTGTTTGCTTTGTGAATATATGTGTATCGTATATATTCTGTATAGTTACATTGTACTGAAATATTAGCTTGTTTGATATAAGGAAAGTATGTATTGAGTACTTTTTGCTAGCCTGGTTGTTTAATCTTTTTTTAAAAGGTTTAAACTTTTTAAAAAACAAAAGCAAAAACTTTAAACCAGCCTTTATTACGTGGTCAGAAATAACATTGCAGTTAGAAGGGATGGGCAGGGAAAAAAATAGTTTTGAGTGTCTTTGAATAGAAACATAAGACTAAGGTTTGTTTGGTTTCCCCCCCACCGCCCCCCCCCCCCGACCCTTCATTAAAATATCTTATTAATGCTTTCTGGAGTAAAACTTCCTGCTGTTGTTATTTACTGTTGGCTGGAAGGAAGAATTGGTGGTGCCGATCGAGGTCAAGTGGATAAAAAAAGTCATGAGACCAAGGTGCGCCTTAAGTAAGCATCCATTGAGTTTGTACAGACTAGAGAGTGTTCTGCGAGGCAGCACACACATCAGCTTCCTGGGCAGGTAAGAAAAGGGCTGAAAGGGCAAGGAGTCCATGAACACCATCCCTAAAACGGAAAAGAATATAAAGGAGGCTAGTTGGAGAAAGTCATCAAATCCTAGAGCTGTTGAGCCAGGTACCTTGTGCAGAGCTGCTTTCCTGAGTGGTGGGTTACATCTTGAGAAGTTGCCTTGAATCTTTCTGAAGCTATACTTTATTGATTAGAGACCTGTTGGGATATTTCAGTAATACCTTACAGCCAAGGAGTAGAGAATGGTACTTACTGGGGGGAGGCAGCTCATTGCCTAGGTGCTGAGCCTGCGAGAGCCTGAAGGAAGGGCATTCTAAGTACAGATGCACCTTGCTGTGAATTTTGACAATAAGTGGTCTGTAGCGTGAGAGCAACAGGCAAAGGAGATTGTGCGCTGACCCCAAGCTACCAACATCACTTAAGTTCAGGGAGGAAAAGGGTAAATTTTTAAGAAGCATTTTCTATCATTCAGTGAGTGTGTTGAGTGTTTTTAACAACGGTTTACCAAACCATTCAAGGCCGGCAAACTGTGTTGGGGTCCTCAGTAGCTACCTCAGCCACAGGTGATCCATATAAATGCAGAACGTAGAACTTTAAGTACTCGTGCCTTACAGTTTGATTTGCATATGAATAACAGGCCAGAGAAATTCCTTTCAGAGAATGATACTAAAGGTAGTAAAGGAAGATTGTGTGTCTGTCTCCTCGATGCATGGCACTGGGATACATAGTTGGGGCGTTGTTTTCTGAACAGAATGTTTGTTCTAAGTACTGAACTGAGAGATCTGCAAATGTACTGAGAGTTTAAATGGGGGGAACTTGCTCATAAACATCAAATCCCAAAATGTAATGTAATTCATTTTTCACATGGGTAAACTTTTATACAGATGGGAAAACTAAGATGGGGCATAGTCAATCCAGAAAGAACTTCCTCATCAGCAAAATGATGAGAACTAGGGTTTGAACAGCCGTGGGGACAAAGGGAAAGCTGTTTTACTGTTGTTAAACTCTTGATTTGTTTACTTGAATTCTTGTACCAAAAATACTTGAAATTTTTATACCCACCCATTTTATAGATAAGCAAACAAGTCACTGCAGAGGCTATGGGCAGAGTTGTCTTTAGAGTCATTTTGCGGGGCGCCTCCACAACCTTCTTTCTATTGTTGCCTACTTTTTTCCACAGCTAACATTTCTGGGGGCCTTTGGCTGGAGTCTGAAAGACTGAATAAGTGAGTGAGTGCGTCTCATTGACCAGAGAACCTGAAAAGTTAGACAGGCTTAGCAACATACACATACACACACTCAGTAAAGGGCCAGCTGCAAATGAATTACCTCTGATGATTCTTGCCATCTAGAGACCCTCTGTTGGGAAAGTTGCTTTAGAACATAAGAAGAAAAGATCACAAGCAAATAAAATTCCACTAGTTCACCTTAATTTAGGGGCTGAGGCAGATGTGCTCTCTTTGGCAGTTCAGGCAGCAGTGGTACATGTGGTAGGACCTGTGTACATGATAACTTTTGTCCAGAAACAGAATTCTCTGTTGAACGCAAATGAGTCTACCTACAAGATGAGTAAAAATTCCTTTTCAGTGTGTTTTACAGTTTATAAAATGCTAGCACTGTGAGTGATTTGGTTTTCAAAAACCCAGTGACATAATAATAAATGTATGACCCACACAGATAGTTGGGGCCCTTCCTACCCATTATAAAAAGGCATTAGATCCACCCTGAAATCCCTAGGCACCAACAGGGCTGCAACCCGAGAAGTCTTGAGTTGATACAGCTCTCAGCTCTCCCAGACCCAGTGATAAGAAGAAAAACCTGGAGCTTTGACCCTGCCAGTACTGGCATTGCGATTCTTTGGGGCACTAGCATTTTGGGAGACCCTTGAGGGAGGGTAATGCTGGCAGAAAATGTGAGTTCGTTTATGCAGATGGGTGTCTTTGTCTTTTGTGCCAGGGCCTAGTTCTAAAGGAGAGTCAAGTTAACTTATTCTTCTGATGTAAAACAATTACAGGTGACCTTGTTGTAAATATGTGAACTGGTCATGTGCTTTTCTTTGTGTGCTTTTACCTAAATATCACCTCTGGATTATCTTTCCCACCCCTGTTGGTAATATTTTCTGTCATTTTCTCCGTCCCTGCTGCTGCTACTTAATTCAAGCCTTTCTTGTTTCTGGCCTAGAAACAAAAACAGCCCTCTCTCCAGTCCGGCCCCCTCTGGTCCATCCTTCCCGTTTCTGCTGGGTCATGTTTTAACCGGGCCACTGCCCTGCTTAAAGTCCGCCTCCCTCTCCCTGGGAAATCCATCCCGGCCTGCTGTGCTTGGCTACTTGTAGTTGGACTTTCAGTACAAAGGTCAGGCTTCACCTCCTCTCGGAACCCGCCACTCAGTCCCCACTCCCGTCTGCCTCCAGTTTTGGGGTGAAGGCCCCTCATGTCTATTTCCCTAGCAGATTTTGTTTAGCTACACCAAACCACGTCTCAATCACACTGTCTTGTAAAGCTACCTCCTGGGGCAGTTATGAGAGTGGAATTATATGTAAAAGGCTTAGAACAGCAAGCACCTAGTATAGAGTAGCCACTTAATAAGTCTTGTCTGTTGTAACTAGTGTGTCTCCCTCACCTGATTTATTTCTTGACATCGGACTGTGTCTTCTATTTGTATATCCGCTGTAGTGCCAGGCACATAGTAGAGCTCAAAAAAATGTTGAATGAATAATTGAATGTTGCCAGGAAATGATCATAAGCTCACTTTACCAGAATGCTCAGAGGTACTCACCAGGGAACTTTAGGACAGAACACTGAGAAACATGGCACCTGATAGTTTGCCTCAACTCCCACTTCAGGTCTAATCCTCAGAACAACTGCCATCAGCCTGGCCAAAATTTCTCCAAATTGTTCTCTGAAACACTGGTGCTGCCATTGTCCTCCCTTTAGTCCGGTTTACTCATCCATCAAGTCCATACCTAAGTTTCACTTCTTAAAGAAGCATTCCCAGAGCCTCCCACGCTGGGCTGGGACTTCCTGTTAGGTTCACGTAGCATCCTGTGCTTTTATTACAATGGTAATTGATTATTTAAAAGCAGTTGGACTAAACTCCATTCGATTAAGTTCCATTAGGACAGGGCCATACCTGTCTCTTGTACCAAGGTGTCCCCAGGCCTGGGGTTGATTGAATGAAGTCTCTGACCTTAGGAGCTTATGGTTTCTGAAGTAAAGACTTACAGAAATAAAACGAATATAGAAGTAACTGAGTGCCATGAGGGAAACAGCAAAGCATGCATGTCCTCTGCAGATTTGGAGGGAGAGACCTGGCTGGAGGGATCAGGGAGGCTACGTGGAGGAGGAACATTTGAGCTGGAATTTCCTTGTAAAGAGGTCTAGAAATTTGTACTGGCAGAAATGGGGGTGGGACGGCACTTAGGAAACAACACTGAGCACAAGAGGTGGCATGTCCAGGGAGTGAAAGTGGTTTGATTTGCTGAGAGTTACAGCATCCCTGAAAAGAGAAAATGGGAGAAAATGTTAGAAAGCAGACTGGAACCAGATCAGAGGAGGCCTTTAAGAACTTGAACTGAATTTGGTAGGAACCAGAAAAGCATCACACATTTTGAGGCAGAGGGACAACTTAATCAGAGCTTGCTCTAGAAAGATAAGAACAAGCATGAAGTAGATTAGAGGGAAGGCGTACAGACTGAACCACGATCACTGAGGAATTACTTAAGTAGTTCAGGGAAGAGCCCAGAGGAAGGTGCCATGAGTGGCACTGGAGCCGGGGTCTGGGGAAGGGTTTGGTGAGAGGTGGGGCTGGGATCTTAAGCATGTCTAGTCTCTGAACAGTGGACAATATCAGCTCTATTTCAAGCCCTCGAAGTGCCATTTACTTGACATTGTCAAATTCTTAGGGGAACTCCCTTTGTTTTTGAGGGAGAACTCTGTGTCCTAGACAAAAATAGAGAAAGAGTTAGGCAGAGTTCTGAGTCAGGTTCCAGAGCTGAGCTCAGAGTTAGGGTGAGGAGAGGTTTAGGAATAGTCGTGCAAGGAAGTTACTTAGCTGGGTGGCCCTTTCCTAGCAGAGCCTGGCTTCTACTAAACCAGGTTGGTGGGGTTGAAAGTTCCAAAGACATTTCTCCTGTCCTGCTTTGCTCTGCTTCTTACATTCCTTCTACTTTCCTTCAACAGACACTGAGTGTCTGCCACACGAGACACTTGCAGGCGCTGCAAGCACAGCATGGAAGGGAACAACAGAAACCTTTGCCCTCGTGGGGCTCATCATCTGGGTGGAGGGGAAGGGCTGTAGCCAACAATGCAGATAAAGTGTGGGGGTGGGCAGGGGAGCGGTGTGGCCATTCTCTCACGATGGCCAAGGTGAGAGAATGGCCAGTAAGCCAGCTCCAAGCAGGTGAGGGTCCACAAGGTCAAGGGCGCTACCAGGCGTGTTCAGGAGGGAGGCCGGGCTCCCCACCCACTTCTCTCTGGGAAGGAGCCAGAGCAGAACAGGACGTGCCCGGAGATTAAAAAGGGACTGAGCACGGAGGATGGAGGAAGTTTGTTTCCACGTGTAACGTCTTTTCCTGGACAAACTCAGAGGAAGTCTGTTTCCCCAACACAGGCCAAGGAGCAGCTTGCTCTGAGTGAGAAACTGAGCTTAAAGGCCGGACACCGGCAGCAGCTGTAGATTTAACTTTTTAACGTAGCTCGTTGTATGTATCCAGATTTTTGGCTTCTAAGTTCAAGGTGCCGTCTAAGAGACTTCCGCGCGTATCAAATACCCAGATGCATCCTTTCCTACCGGGGACTGACTCTCCCAGGCTCCTGCGTACACGGAGCCCAGAGATGAGGTGTAGGCTGCCAGCGTGTCATCTCCATTGACGTAGGAAACATGAGTGGCTTTTGGAAGACGGTTGCTCTTCCCCCAGGAACCTCCTGACATGTGAGGAGATACGCATAACTGCCCTGGAAGGTTTTATCAAGTGCCTTTTGAAGCGGTACAGCAAGGAAGCCCTAGGGAAAGCATGAGATTTAAACAGGGAAACGTGCACATGCACGGAAAAACCAAGCACCGATGCATCCAGTCCTGCCCAACACGTGCCAGGTACACCCGTGCATGATTTCTACCCAGAACGGGGGTTCCACAGCTCCCGCGGCCTCCCAGGTACGACCGTGTGACACCTGTGAGAATTCAGATCCACTGTCCAACGTGGCAGGGCCTTCCACGTGGTCCCAGGAGAGAGGGACTGGTACAGATTACCTTTGGGGAAGGTCTAGCTTTGCCTTGCATGTTATAAGTGCCACAAAACACGAATGTATACACGCACACATACAAACACACACACGAGAAGTAGGAGCAAGGGAAGAAGGGAGGCCTCTGTTTCAGTCCAGGTCCATCTGCAGTTCTGGTCTCCCCGTGTCGGGAGTCCTGCCCGCCCAGCACTTCCTCCCCGGGGCTGCTACCAGGCCCACCCTCTAGGGGCCCTGAGCCTGCACCCCTGAAACAATGGGACCAGAAGCTCTTTCGTGCCCCACCCCTCACTGTCCGCAACAGCCGCCATTCCAGAGCCAAACAATTGGAGCCCCTAATTTGCCTCTGTTGACAGGCACCAGGTGTAAAAGGTTTTTCCCCAGTTTGCTGAATCCCTTCCCACCAGGACTGTCTCTCAGTCACTGGGGGTTTTTTGTTTGGTTTTAATTTTTTGGCCCCGCCGAGTGGCATGCAGGATCTTAGTTCCCCGGCCAGGGTTCGAACCTGCCCCACCATAATGGAAGCGCGGAGTCTTAAGCCCTGGACCGCCAGGGAAGTCCCTCAGTCACTGGTTTACCCCAGCTCTCGTGTGCGTCAGTGGATTTTCTGGCTCATCTCCCGTCATAAAGTGTAGGTTGGAGGGGTGAGCAGAGCCAAGAACAAAGGAAAAACCCAGCAGTTCATTCTGCCCAGCAACCCCCAGGCTCCAGTGGGAACCAGATGCCTCCTCGAGGCCCGGCCCACAGCACGGCCCTCAGCGCCCGGGGTCCTGCACCTCGGACGGGGGGAGGGGGGAGGGGGGCGCCTCTCCCTGCTTCCCCACACGTCACTCCAAGTACGTTACATAAGAAGCATAATCTGTTTTCAGTGTAGACGTGGAAGTTTGGTCCTTGCTTCCCAGAAGTTACCCATAACGAAGTCCCATGAGTAATAAGTAGAAAATAGAAGGGGTTCCCTAATCCCAAGGAGGATGAGAAGCATGTGGGGAGGTCAGGGCTGAATGTAATTCAGACTCAGTCCAAAGTAATGTTAATCTAGGGTGACAGGAACATGTGGTAACAAATATGCTTAAGACCTTTCCAGGGCGAAAACCTCACCTTTTAGTAGCTGCGCGTTGGTGAGCTTTTCATGAAACCCTCGGCTCTGCCGCCTGCCTTTTGAAGGTTCTTTCCCTCCTGTGACCGACGCACAGGACAGGAGCGTGTGTGGGCTCGTGAGCCACTTACCTTCCCAGCCTCGCTTTCCTCCTGCCCAACCCCATGCCCGAGCCTGGCACGGGCCTGGCACACGGTGAGAGGTCAGTCAGTGAGGAGGGACGAGTACACATCCTGGAAATGGGTCCATAATAATGGCAGTCTGTCCTGTCACAGATGAAAAACGGGTGTAACACAACCTCAACACACTTCCCACCTCTCACTTCCACTCTCAGTGATGGAGAAACGCCTGATTATAAGCTGCTCGCGGGGGAGTGAAGCTCTTCATCAGCTTCCCTAGTCCGTGATGTGAACACGACTGAGAAGCTAGAAAACAGCATCAGTGAGGAAAGCCGGACGGGGATCAGTGTTAACCTTGGAGACGTGGAACGTTTCCAGATACATTAAGTGGGATGAAATCCACACTCTGGAAAAGGCGACCCGCGAGGCTTCTGGGAGCCCTCTATCCCTCCCCCCCCCCCTCCACCCCAAGAAGAGAGGGAAGAGGACGCTCAGTCCCCATGGCAGTGACCATGACGCCCGAGTCCCTGGGCCTCCCGTAAACCTGCTCCAGCCTAGGAGTCTGCCAAGGACTCCCGCGTGATGCCAGCCATGAACACGCTCCAGCGTCACGTAAGCGAGCCCTGCTGCACTTACGGAGCTGGCCGTCCAGCGCCTGCCAGCCTCTCCAGGACGGTCAGTTTCCCATGGTGGCCACTGCCCATGAAGTTCGCACTCTGGGGTGAGGGGTCGGGAAGAGGAAAGGCAGCACAGCCGCTGGAGAGCCGCCTTCACGGTGGGCCCAGACGTGCTGTTTCCACACTTGGGAACACAGGGTTCCACATCTGGGCTTTGCCAAGACTCACCATGAATTGGGTGGGAGGAGGTCGTGGAGACAGGCGGGACACCCACAGCTTCCTTCCAGACCGGCTGCTTCAGCGACTGTGCCTGTGACGTGCAGGGCATGAGCGCCCCCTACTGCCCTCACCTAGAATGATCCCCAGGGCAGGGACTCAAAAGAATCTTTCTTTGCCTTTAAGCCAAACTTACAAAATATTTATTAAACCTAATTAAAAGGCTTTTGTTTAAAATAAATACCCAGCGAAACAGTTCAAACTGTTAACCACGCATTTATTTTTCAAAAGCCTTTGAACTAGAACAAAATGGATTGTCTTTTCAGCTCCGGTTGCGACATTCCCCCGGGTCTCAGTGAACGTCCTTGTCATTGGTGACCCAGAAACATTTCTATCACCCCACCCAGGCTCATTCTGTGGCTCTTTCTTTGGGACTGGAAAAAATCTGAGAAAGGGCATTTCCCTGGACGCAGCAGGACCCTGCAGACCTTCTGTCAGTCCTCCTTTTCGTCACTTCTCCAAGCCCGGGTGCCCCCATCACTTTTGGCCTCTGTTCCTTTTGCTTCAGCTTCCCCCAAGGCCAGCCAGCATTCAGCAGACGTGAATGGCTCAAGGCAGGAAGATGACGGCAGAAGAAGTGACCCTTCTGAATCACACGTTGTCCAGCTGCCCACGGCCAAGACCTCGAGGAAACGTTCTCTCCCTCCGGTTCCCACTGCCCCTAGGCGGAGGAATAAGAGAAAGCAGATGGTTTGGGCCCTGAGAAAGGGAAATGCCCAGGGGCTGCTGGGGGTAGTAGCCAAGGAAATAGGAATGGGAAAGACTTTGAGACGCTGAAGGGGCCCTTTCAGAGCCCAGCTAGTTCATTTTGGCCTTTTCCACGTGTGCCTAAGCCACGAAGCTGATCGCCTGGCAAGAGGCCCTGGATCCTCCAGGCTTCAGGTTGGGGGTGCCCTGCCTCTGGAGGGCAGTCCAGGACTTAACTGCACGGGCTTTGGAGTCCAGCGGCTGGGTTTGCATCCTTCCTCTTCTGTTTCTGAGGAACCTTGAGCGAGATGCCGTGGGCAGGATGTAGTGATGTGATGCACACGAGGCACTCGGCACGCACTGCCCCGTTACTGACACTTTGTAGATGTCACCGGAGCGGCTGAGCTGCCAGACCCTCCCCAGCGAGGACAGCGGCGGGACAGACACGTCGGCAGGGTAGGTGTGCAGAGCAGGTTTCTACCTACCTGACCTCCAAAGCTTCTTTCCAGCTGTGAGGTTGAATGGAGGTGTCCTTCCAGTTCTAGAAGGGCAGCCCTCAGGCAGCTGTTATCCCACTGAGCAACTGGAGGGTCACAGAGGCCCGGGAGGCAAGTGGCCAGGCCCTGTGACCTCACACCTCCTGGGAATGTGAACTCCCTCCCACCCACCAAGGACCCCGGACGGGCTCCAGGACCTGCTTCCCAGCGTCTGCAAGGCCAGGCCCGAGGAGCCTGAAGCAGACCCCGTCCTACAAGGGCCCTGTTCCCCAGTCACAAAGGGCGCACGGCGACCCTCGGCAAAAGCCTGTCGAATCTGTGACTTCTTTCCTCATCCTTTCCTCTGGCTGCTATAAATAAGCCATTTTTTAACCATTTTTTTGCAAGGGTCACGTGTTCCAAACATAGGTTTCAATTTTTTCTAGTCTGTTTCTACACATTTTTCTTGTCCTTTTAGATATTTGGACAGTACCTAGGTTATGAAATTCAAAGAGGTATCTGATGCCCTGTTTCCTTCAGGAGCTGTTGCCTGACAGAGAGGGGAGGGAGAGGGAGAGGGAAGGAGAGAGCTCCCCTACCCTTCTCTCCGGACATGGTCCTTCTCCCCTCCCCCAGCCCTCCCACACACACACCGTGTACTCGCAGCTCTTTGGAAAAAGAACACAGGCTAAGGGTGGAAGAGTTTTCTTTTCGAGATAAACAAGTCCGTACGAAGTTCCAGAAGAGAGGTCTGGCAGGGAGACTGAGTTATTCCTGACCACAGGGGCGTGGGCAGGGAAAATCGTGATAACCTCAGGGTGAAGAAAGCATGTGGTGGAGGAAAGCACAGAGCCAAGGGGAAGGGCAAGCTAGGTTTGCACCCCAGGAAAATACACAGCCCTCCCGCTGGAAGATTCTGAGGCAGTGGAACAACCGGACAATGGAGTTGATTCCACCTCGCCTGGAAACAGCTCTGGACCCTGACTTTTTAGGAAACAACTGGAGATGAGGGGAAAAGGCAGAAAAACACACAGCCTCGTAGCTGCAGGTGCAGGGCGATGGCATGGGAGCGCGCAGCCCTCTGGAGAAGAAAAGGGGGAAACAGATAAATGAAATGAACTGAAATCCGAAGAGCTGGGGTTTCTTCACCAAAATACAGTCATCATGGTAGGCATATCAGACCAGGAGCAATTAGCGCGTCGTGCAAGCGCTGATCTGAGAGTCAAGGGCTGCTCTTTCCTCAGCATGTCTCTTGCGGGGAGCAGGGGGGTGGGGGGCGAGGACAGCCTGAACATAAAGGGAATCTGGACCCAGGCCGCCCTCGCGCTCGGCCGGCACCCAAGTCCCCCTCGCTCCCCCTTTTCCTGACGTGCCAGAGGCGGCCCCTCTCCTCAGGGAGGAGCCTGACCACGCCCAGGCCCAGAGGAAGCGCCACTTGCTCAAAGCCCCTCTGACGTCTTCACTCCCCGTTGTCAATGCCGTGTTTGTCATCTTGTGGAAGAACAGTTGGAACGATCTTCTAGGTCAACCCGAGACGTAAAAGCAGGTGATAAATATTCGTATTCCTGCTTTGGGGCCTGCTCTCATCATCTGAGTGGTATTTGGTGGCTTTCCAACCTCTGTTCCTGATTGTCACCCTGAGGAACCCCAGCCTGGTGACCTGAAAGCAGTTGTCCGGACCCCCTTCCAACGGACACTTCCCCCTTCCCTCCCTCGGCCCATCACCCTTACAGGACGAGCTGAAATGGCACAAGGGCTGATGCAAACCCCCCTCCTTTGGGCCAAGTGGACCCCAAGGACCCAATAAGCAGCGGCGTCCCACCCAGGCTGGCAAAGCAGATGGAGAACGAGTGCACTGCCCACCTGGAGCAAACCCCTCACCTGGAAAATAGCTCTCACGGCAGGGAGGCCTCGTGACCAGGTCTGCTGGAGTTCCCCAAAGCAAGGGGGGACTCGAGCCTAGGGGCTGGCCCACAGGGTCTCTGAGAGCGTGGCCCCTTCATTCTACCCGCGAGAAGTTCCTTCCCTCATGAAACGATGGTGTGTGAGTAACAGAGTCTATGGGGGACAGAGCCTAGGTGCCCGGGTCCTAGGAGACCAGACGTGGGACCTTGGGCGGTTACTTACACTCTTGGCGCCGTGGTTTTCTGTTGTAAACTGGGAACGACCATAGGGCTGTTGCGAGGTTTACATCAGACAAGTAAAGCACTCAGAACGCTCAGGAGGCACTTTCATTAGATGGTAGATATGTTGGAGCTTCAGCGTTCCAAGAAACTCAAGTCTGACAAACACCGGCTTAAAGGTCCAATCTCCCTTACGTGTGGCTGCAGGTGTGCAAAACACACACACCCTCGTGATTCCAAGCCTGGGAAAGTGGGAGGCCTCATTCCATCCCAGAGAGCTGAGGGAGGCCCCCTGAATTAGAGTCTGCGGGCACCCCAGGCGCCCGAGAGGGAGGGTGTCCTGTGGTAACAGCCAGGCCATGTTTCCAGGACCGGGAGCTCAGGCGCTAACACGCAGCCCTGCCCCTCCCCCAAGGACGCGCGCGCACCTGCGTGCGTGCGTGCGTGCGTGCGTGTGTAAGAACGTACCTGCCCGCGGGCTGCAGCATCTGCCGGCTGTGATAACAGGTACCGTTCCACGCTTGCTCCTCCAGAGATAACACCCACCTCCTGCCACAGGTCACCTCTGTCCTCAAACCCTAAAGCTCTTAAGCTCTTTTGACCCCGCCCTGGGCATGTTCGTCCTCCGGGTCCCAGAGTCTGAGGGCCGGCAGGTCCCGGCCGCAGGGAGGGGTGGGTGGGTGCGGGGCCTCCGGCTGCCCACCTGACACGGGGCACAAAGGGAGTGGAAGCAGCAGGAGACAGCCTTCCGGGAACAGCGGGGCCTGGGGTCCGTCCCAACCCACCTCCCCACCCTGCGCAGCGAGGGCCCCTCTCCTGTGACAGCACCTTGGCCACCGGGAGGCTGGCGGCCTGGGAAGCCCTGCGGTGCCCCTGGTGGCTGAACAGCTTCCCTACGCCCTTCTGGTTCCCCCCCGCCCCCCGCCCTGGGTCCCTGCAGACTGTTCCTCCTGCAGGATCCAGGATTAAACATTGACTCAACTTCCATTTTAATGCTTGTGATTGGTGGCTGAAACAAGTGAGACGCAAGGTAGTTTGGGGGACCAGAGAGATGGCTCGTTTCAAGATCCTAGCAACTAAAACAGGCTAGTCCATCAGGAAAAGGCCTCACAGAAGTTCGTTGAGCTTTTGTGGGGACTCAACCGAAGGCAACAGAGAGAGCATGAAGCCGAGGCAGCGCCCTGTGCACCGGGCCCGTGCGCCTGCCTGGGGCAGCGCTGCCTGGTTGCCTGGGTGCGGTCACACGAACGGCACTGCACCGTCGTGGGCCTGGCTGCGGCCACAGCAGGCCGCATGGGCGGAACTGAACTTGGTCACACGCTTGGAGCTGGAGTTCTTGAACTGGACGTGCAAACGTGTGCAAAACAGTTTTGGTCACTAGTCTCTCCCTGGGCCTTCACCTGGGTGCGGGAAGGCTGAGGCGGTGGCTCAGGGCTGATGCCGGTGCCGCTGCCCTCGGCAGAGAGGAGCGGACCCGGGCCGGCTGTCACACCCGTCGTCAACCCTGACTGTGCTGGGGCCTCTGTCTTCATTACAGCTCGAAGACGAGGCCGACTTCCCACTAGCTAAGGAGTCTTAGCTGATTCTTATCTGTGGTCAGAAGTAACGCTGGATTTGGCTCCACAGTCTTTTGAAAGGCACTGGTGCTCTGTCGGTTTCCAGGCGTCAAGTATTTGTGGCTTCCGGGACCCTGCCAGGACCGCAGGACACGCCTGCAAAGCGCAGTGCCGGGCGCCTGGTGGGCACTCGGTGATGCTGATGCTCTTCGCCCTGCGGTTCGTCAGGATCCCCCGGAAGCCTTGTTACAGCAGAGGGCTGCGCCCTGCCTCCCGGAGTCTCCGACGCGGGAGGGCTGGGGGAAGCGTGGGAATTGAGTCTCTGCGACGCCCCAGGTGGTGCGGATGCCCCCGGCCCCGGGGCCACGCTGTGGGAACGCTGTCCTGGATGACCTGCCCAGTCCCACCCCGGACACGCCAGTGAGACCCCTGAGACAGCGGGGTGACCCCAAAGGGCCCCAGGAGGACAACAATGAGGCTGAGAAACCACCATGAACTGGGACAGAGGGCAGTGGAGAGGGAGCCGCTGTGCCTTTAGGGGACAGTGAAGTCGTCTCGTGACCCCGCCTGCGTTTCTGACCTGGGGAGGGGGACTTCTGGACCATGTCAGGTGCCGATAGGAGAGAGGTGCTGTGGGTAGGCACAGGCCAGGCCTGGCTGCCTGAGGGGCTCTCACACTTGGGAACCAGACCACAAGTGAAGCCTCTCCCTACACACCAGCTATTTACACTCGGCGCCATCTGCACAGGGTCTTCTGACAGCACCTTCATTCTCCTACTCCCCACACCTCGGTAAAAATGATACCCTTTCCCTTCCCTGGAAGGAAAACCCAATGTGGATGCTTGCACAGCTGTCAAGACAAAACTTCTCCCTCCTTCCAGAGGGTAAGGTACTCAGGCTAAAATGAAAGAGGCAGCTCACCTCCTCCAGGAAGTCTGCCCGGATTGTTCCCTGTGGTTTCCAAAACACACAGAGAGCAAAGACCATTCAGTCAACAAATATGTGTTAGCATCTTCTAGGAGCCAGGCCTGAGCTGGCGATACAGCAATGAGCAAAGACCACCCACCCTCCCTCACACGGCCATCTGATTTCTCTTCCTGGGTCTGCTGCTATCCCCCAGCCCCAGCTCGTACAGAGCCTTGGCATACGGAAGGCCCTCAAACGTCTTCTCAAGAACTCCCTGAGCCCTCCCCACATCCTCGTCTCTGTCCCTCTGAGTCATCCCAAGCAAGAAGATAGAGAACATTGTAATTTACTAAGTAGAAATCAAAGGAGGAAGGACAGCACGAGACACGGGAGAAGCCTCAAGCGAGGCGGCAGCATCAGGACCCACCCACTCAGCCCACGCTAGACAGCCGTGAGTTCACGCACACTCTCGTGTCCGAGTGTGCAAGCGCAGGCGCACAGGTACACACACACACACAGCATTCGTGTGACCATCTCCCCACCTGACAGAAACACCCAGGACAACGCTCCTCCCCCATCCCGGGGAGCCGCACCCCGTCCCACCCCTCCTGTCCCGGCACCAGGCCCTGTCTGGGGAGCTTCAGGTCAGGGAGGAAACACAGCCCCTCGCTGGCCTGGGGACCGTCACAGGGCACCGTGGTCCCCACTCTCAGCCTGACTCCAGGCTCTGTGCTGAGGGGGATTTAAACCCAGTTTCTTGCTGCTGGGGCTAGGGGAGCCCATCAACTCCGTAAGAAAGAAAAATTACCTAAAAAGAAATAAAGCGTTTTACTCATACACACAAATATACACACTGAACCCCACCCTGGGAGCCGGTAAAACATTCGAACCTTGGACCCGGCTGACTTCCAGGTCCCTCAGGCCTGGATTTCCTGAAGCGTGTGACCCTGGGAGCCCGTGGTGCCCCACCAGCCCCGCCCAAGGGGCCCCAAAGTCCAAACGAGAGCTGGGCCTGTATCCGAGGCAGATGAAGCCGGCCTTCCCTGTATCCGAGAAAAAGAGCCTCTGGCCCAGCGTGGCGCCAGGGCCGAGAGTCTGTGTCTTCAAGCCTCCGGCCCCGGCACTGCCAAGCGTCCTGTCCTCCCCTCCTCTCCCCTCCCCGAACCCGCTTGGGAAGCTGGGGGTGTGGGGTGGGTGAGAGGCCTGCGGGCGAGTCTCCATCTCCAGAGGCTCGGGGATCAGGTCCCAGTCTGGGTTCCGGGGGCCGAGCCGGGGGTCCGGGCAGCAATCCCGTCCTCAGCCCGCGTGTGTGCACCTGGGGTGGCACCTCGCCTCTACACCCCGGTCTGCTGTTTAATCCAGTCCCGAAACATGGAGAGCCTCGTGTACACGCCTGGCTTGTCCCTCTGTGCGCAGCCGTCGCCCCAGCTCACCACGCCGGCCTGGAACATCCGCCCATTGGCCTCCGGGCTGGACAGCGGGCCCCCGGAATCGCCCTGCGGGGAGACCAGGCCTTGGCACCGAGCCCCCGCGCCGCCGCCCCCAGCCCCGCCGGCCGCCCCGCCGGCCCACCTGGCAGGCGTCCACGCCGCCGCTGAGGTAGCCCACGCACAGCATGCGCGCGGTGATCTGCTGTGGCAGCAGGCGCTCGCACGTGGTCTGGTTGATGACGCGGATCTCGCCCTTTTGCAGGATCAGCGCCCCCATACCTGGGAGGCAGGGGAAGGGGGGGAGAGGGCGGGAGGGGCGGCCGGCGGTCAGCGGGGGGACCCGACCAGCGGAGCCCCCGAAAGAGCGCGGATGCCCGCGGCCCACACGTGGCCAAAACCTGAGGGCACGTCTCCAGGATGGGACGCTGTGCAGCCGGGCAGAGCGGTCAGGCCGCGCTGACCATCTGTCGGGTGAGGAATCCGACACCCACCCTGGGAAGGCGTGTGAGAAAGCGGGGGACGGAAGGACGGCCACGAGGCACCCCCTCCCACAGCGGCTGGGCTGCGGGCAGAGCTGTCGGCCCCTCACCCCAGCTTTACCCCCACCCCCGCTCACCTCCCTCCTGCGTGTGGCCCCAGCCGGTGACCCAGATGGCCTTGCCGGTGGGGAAGGCGTGCGCGGCGTCCGGCAGGCAGATGGGCCGCACGGTAGCGCTGTACTCGGCTGGCTGCTCCAGCTGCAGCAGCGCGATGTCGTAGTCAAAGGTGAAGTCGTTGAAGAAGGGGTGGGAGATGACGCGCTGCAGCCGGCGCTCCTGCACCCCGGGGGCGCTGCGCTTGCTCTGGTCGTGCAGGCCCAGGAAGGCGGTCCACATGCTGTGGTCAGAGTACCTGCCGGGGGCCGGAGGACGGGCGGAGAGGGAGGCCTGAGCCTGCGCCCTCAGCCCGGTGCCCTGCGCCCCTCGAGCCGAGCCCGCGCCCACCCCAGGACGATGCTCAGTTGCCCTCGCTTATCTCATTACCAAAAAGATTTCCCTTCTCATTAATCTACCCTTCCGTGGAAGGAGCACATCAATCCAAGTACTTCTCTAACACAGCGGTACATACTTTAAGTACCAGGGGAGCTGAGCAGTAGATGGAACGTCACCAGGTTTGTCATCGGTAGCGGGATGGTGCAGCAGTTCTGACTACTGTGTATTGGACGACTGAACCAGTAAAAAGACAAGACCCTGGTGTTGCTGGGGCCCAGTCTCCCACGTGGGAAAAGGGAGACACCAACAGGCAGAGGCGGAGGAGAGGAGAACCCCATGCTGCTGACGTGCCATCAGAGCAGGAAAAGCTCACGGCTGTTCAGAAAGATGGCCTCAGCGCAACGGCATCCCCAGCAGCAGCCAGAACTTGGCTTCTAACTATCCTTCCCCGTGGAAAGGAACCAAGGCTCCTTGGAGAGATGGTTGATTTCAGGTCTGGAGCAAGTAGCACATAGAGTGAACCAGGAATATTTTGTTTTACCAGAAGTGAGTGAGAGCTTGCACAAGGACGGTGCCAGCAGGACAAGGCTTTCACTAGGCAAGATCTGGGTCATCTGGACACCAAAATAAACTGTGGGGTTAAATCACTATACATGATGAAGAATGTAAGGAGCGGAGGAGAATCTATCCTGAATCTAAAAAATAATCTCAAAATAATTTATAAGAAGAGAAGGAAAGCTATGCTTTACAGAAAAACACCAGCTAATAAATACAGAAGAAATGACACAGTAAGTCATATTTCACACCTACCACAGCAATAACCGATACACGCAAGAATCATCAACAGATGCTAAAAACCACTGGGTAACAAGATATCCACACTGGGACTTCCCTCCTGGTCCAGTGGTTAAGACTCTGCGCTCCCAATGCAGGGGGCCCGGGTTCGATCCCTGGTCAGGGAACTAGATCCCGCGTGCGGCAACTAAAAAAAAAAGATCCCACGTGCCGCAACTAAAGATCCTGCACACGGCAAGGAAGATCCCGCATGCCGCAACTAAGACCTGGTGCAGCCAAATAAATACATAAATAAATATTTTTAAAAAAAAGAAGATATACACACTGATTCAAAGCATCACCCAAGATTCATAACCAACGGGGGAAGTACCTTTATAAGTACTGGTAGACACCACCCTAACCAAGTAATCAGACTTTTCTCCAAATCATCCCCACTGATGGGGTATTATGTACTTCCTGAGGACACATCACCTATGCAGTGCTTTCTGACCAGAAGAAAAAAATTTAACCTAACTCTAATCATGAAGCAACAAGCAGGAACATCCAGATCGAGAGATATTCTGCAAAATAACATCCTTGACTTTTCAAAAACGTACTGCCATAAAAGAACAAAAATTAAAAGGCCGGGAGAGACTTCTATATTTTAAAGAGAGACTAGTCAAAACTAATGACTACAACAAAGCATATCCCTTGACTGGATCCTACATTTTTCAAAAACCTGTAAATACTGGGAGAACTGGAGGAATCTGAAATGCGGACCATGTGCCAGCTAACAGTGCTACATCAGTGCGATCGTTTCCGGATGTGATAACCGTATGGCGGTGACATGGGAGGGTTCCCCTGTTCTTGGGAGACGCCGCCTGCCGTCCTTGGGGAAGACGTGCCATGATGGCTGCGCCTAACTTGGAACTGGCTCAGAAAGGGGAACGTGAACGTCTAGGGAAGCACAGCTTAGGAGTGATCCGTGTGCTAGAGCCCGCCAATGAGTACCGTGTCCAACAGCAGAAAGAATCTGAGGAGAAGACTTCAGTGTCAGTCACCAGAGAGGGCCTGGAACTTCCAGAAGACAAACAAGAGAAAAAGAAACAGGAAAAGAAAGGACAAAGTGTGGAAACTCCACAGGGTCATTAAGGACCTCTTGGAGAAAAAAAGCCCCAAAGCTGGTCGTGTCGAGCCGACGGGTGACATCCCTGTGCTGCGTCGTCACAAGCACATCAGCTGCACAGCAAACACAGAAAGAATGGTGAAGGCTCAAGCGTTAAGAGGCAACACAGCAGCGATGGGTTAGACGGCAGCAAAGAAACACTTGCAGATAAACCCCGGCCATTCCGTCAAGACCTAAGGCAAACGGCAAAGGTCGACACAGCCGACCACGCCAAGCACTCTCTGGGGGCCGACGTGTTACGTCATCTTATCCCCCAAACAGCCAGTCAGGGTGGTCTTGGGCCACCGTCTGAACCCAGCAGCCCATGCTCTTGACCACGAGATGCCACCTCTCGGTAACACCCTGGGATCGCTTGCTGACTCAGAAATGTGTCCAAAGTACCTGCACTCCAGGTCCTGGCACACTTCACCCCTGCCTGTCCCTGTTCACAACCCTCCCTTTGCCTGGAAGGTCTGAGTCACCTGGTCTAGTGACAAACACCCTCACGTTTCAACAGCAGACCAGACACCCTGCCCATAAAGGCATTCCCAGCAGCCACCCTCCCCAGCCCTCAGGGGCGCTCTAACCCACACACTGGGCCCTCGGCAGCCTCCCCCCAGCTCTGGCACAGCCCTTACTACGTGCACGTGTGTATCGCAACTTGTCCCCCTACCCTGGGACGTCTGGAAGTGCAGGGACCAAGTCTAATTCAGCTTCCTCTCCCGGTGCCAATGGTAACAATGGCTGTTGAGGGCATTAATGGGCAGAAGTAAGACTGCTGAGCAGGGGAAGATGAAGGAAAAGGAAATGAGAAATGAAAAGATGAAGCAAGGGAAAGAGGAAGAAGCAGGGCAGGGCCCAGGGGCAGGTGCTTCAGGAAGCGCACGCACATCCCAGCTCACCCTGGAGACGGGGCTAGGAACGGGGACTGTGGCGACCGCGTGGGTGCAGAGCACCCAGATCTTGGTTTCTTCTCAGGGAATGCCTAGCTCTGGGGCCGGACCAGGAAGATACAGGATGAGCCTAGAGCACCAGGTGGCGTCCGAAAGCAAGGAGGTGGCTCAGAAAAACAAAAGAACGGGGGCATGTCCTAGGGAGCCGGGCGCCAGCCTGGAGAGCCCTCAGTGGTCAGCTCTGGAACAATCTAGCGACAGTAAACAACACGGTATTGGATCACAACCCGAAATATAAATATATGCACGAGTCCCTACAAACATAAATAGATGATTAAATAAATACATGGGAGAGAAGGGACAAAGCTTCCTTACAAAGCAATTCCACACTGACTCATTTTCAAAGAATAGAGTACAGAAGGGGGAAACACTTCCGAGGGGAGAGAGCTGGCATCACCGTCTTAACCAGATGACTGAGATGAGCGTCACCAGAGATAAGCCACGTTGACATCATTTACCTGCTGATACAACGTGACTTTCTTCCAAACGAACACTCATGACCCCAGTCTAATCACGAGAACAACCTCAGATGCATCCAGATGGGGGCGCTCTACAGGGCCCCTGGCCTCCAGGCTGTCCAGGTCACGAAAAACACACAAAGACTGAGAAATCGTCCCGGACCAGAGGAGATTGGGGAGACAGGACAACAGACACAAAGGGGGCACCTGGACAAACTCCTGCAGCAGAAAGGATGCTGGTGTGAAACTGGTGCCAGGGAGCCTGGGGAGGAAGCCCAGTGGGAGCCCCGAGGCAGCCCGGAGGCAAGTTCCTAGTAAGGGACCGTGAGTTTCTCGGTGCTGACAAAAGCAGCAGGATAACATCAAGGGAAATCAGGCGAGGGTACAGGGAAATCGGGCGAGGGTACGGGGAAATTGCGTCCTATCTTTGCAACTTGTCCACATTCCAAAATGATAAGTTCATTCTAAAAATTCTTAAGTAAGCTCCCATCACCCCAAGAAGAAAGCAGATCGCTTCTGCCCAGAGTGGAGTGGAGTGTGACAGAGTGAGAAGAGGGGGGCAGGCTGGACCAGGCTGCACCTCACCAGCCCAGCAGTGCCCGGGGTCCACCACTGACCCCACTCCCCCCAGGCCTCTGCTGTCACATCACCCCCAGCACGTGCACCTGTCTGACTGGCCCCAGTGTCTGGCCTTAGGCCTATGTCATGCTATGGGTCCTGTCTGTCCCAAAAGTCCACGGTGGTCCCGCTCTCTCTTGGCCAAGGGGCGACTGTGGCACCCTGGGTCCCCTTCCCACGCAGCTGCCTGCGGCAGGAGGGCAGGCACCCGGCAGGAAGACCCTGGGTGAGGGGGACCCCTGTGCCCGAGTCTCCAGGAGCAAGCTGTCCCCTCAGTCCCCCTCCCACAGCCGATGGCCAGAGGGCCTGGGCGGGCTGGACCTAAGTCACAAAGAGCCCCAGCGCTGGGACACCTGCTCCTGCTAAGCCTGGCCCTGCCCACCCGCCCTGAGAGGCCGGCATGGCCCAGTGGCATGCTTGGTGCCCCTCCCTGCACCGGGCTCGGGTCTGCCGTGGACCTGAGGCTACGACGGGCTGAGCACCTACTGTGCGCCAGGCATGGGCTCAGCGCTTCAGGTGCGTTCCCGTGCTCCCTTCTCACAACTCTCAGCGTAAAAATCACAGCGTCACCATCAGCACCCAGGAGCCTGAGGCCTAGGAAGGTGAATAACTCGCTCACAGTGGCCTGGCAAGCCACGGCCGGGCGGTGAATGAGAGGGTCCCGAGGGGTCTCCACCGTGCAGAGGCTGACCGCACCGGCTCTGGAATCCACACACGTGGGCCCCAGTCTGGCTCTGCCACTTAAAAGCTGTACCACCTCAGGCAAATGTCCTCACCTCTCTGATCCTCCGTTTCTGTAAAACGGGGACGTGTTCAGACCCGTCTGCCTGGGCTGTTAGGAGAGGCACTGAGAGGCCCGCTGGACAAGAGGGGCACCCAATAAATGCTCATTTTTATTACCGCTGTTATTAAGCCCCATCCTGGGGGGGGGGTGTCTGCCACCCCTCCAGTCCCGGCCCTGCCTCACCTGGGCACGACTCACAGACACAGGGCCTTTCCACCCCAGGAAACACGGAGGGGCGCCCCACTTAGGGCCGGCGCAAGGCCTCCCCGCTCCGGCCCGTGGCGTACCTGAATCCTCTGTGGTCGATGAAGCAGTGGGCGGCGGACACCATCCAGCTGGGGGAGATGAGGGAAGCCCCACACACGTGGCCCTGGCCCAGGGCGTGGAGGCTCACCTGCCAGGGCCACTCACCTTCGTCCGCGTTCTCACCCCCGACAACCCGAGACTGCCTGGTGAACGACCGCAGCCCACAGTCTGGGAGGGGCAGAGACGGGAGTCACAGTGGGGCACCAGCCCCGCAGCCGGGGAAGCCACCTGGGCCCTCTCCCTGCCCCCAAATTCAAAACCCTCACTCCCCACCTCCCCGCTCCTGCACAGGGGCCTTCAGACATCTGCTGGTTTGCTTAGATTTAATCTGGGTGTCATCTGCCCAGATTCTCTTGTTGCATGCTGAAGGACACAGCTCCCAGAGGGGAGAGCAATGGGTGACGTGAAGTCACCGAACAGCTGCAGCTCTGCTCACATCTAACCTATGGCTAGCGCTTCTGATATACACAAGAGGCTGCAAATTAAAGTATGGGCGGGGTGGGGACAAAACCCTGCCGAGGGCTCCAGGAGCTGTGCTCTCTCCCCTCCAGGCAGCACAGGCAAGCCAGGACTTGCCCCCGTGGCCAGGTCTACAGAGCAGGGGTCAGCCCAGCACCGCGGCCAGGACACCAGCCCTGCCACAGGGGCCCTGACGTACTAGCTGCCCTGGGCTTTGCCTCCAGGACCAGAACTGCCTGTGAGGCAGTGCCTGGGTGCCAATTAGCAAAGTGATCCTTTCCTCCAGGCAGACACACCCTCTCACCAAGGCAGAGCTGGGTGAGTGAAGCGCTGGCATAACGCCCACCTCCGCGTGCGCCTTGCACAGTCAACAACCTGCACAACTGTACGCGGCAGCCCTGCTCACCACAGTCCTTCTCATCCGAGCCATCGATACAGTCCTTCTTCCCGTCACACTCGGGGTTGCCCTTGCTCACACAGAGCCCGTCGAGGCAGCGGTAGGTGTGTCTGGTGCAGGTGACAGTGCTCACTGCTCACGGAGGAGGACGCAGGGGGAGGGAATCAATCTCTCTCCCGCACCCAAGCTGATGGTCCATCCCCCTCGCGCCCCTCTCGGGCCCGCGGCCTCATCCACACCCGTGCCCCGCCGACACCCTTTCTCTCACACTCAGTGTGCAGGGCGGTCTGTGTGTGTTGAACTCTGGACCCGCTGCACGTGAGTGTGGCAGGCAAGCGCCCAAGGGAAGGCGGCGGGGCCTGGCCTCACCGTGGTCGCACGCGGCCTCGTCGGACCCGTCCCCGCAGTTGTCCTTCCCGTCACACCGCTGGCTCTGCGGGAGGCACTTCCCGTTGCTACACCTGAAGGTCCCGGGCGGGCAGCCTGGAGAAGCGCGAGGGCTCAGCAGGGGCTGGCGGGTCAGCAGAGGGCCGGGCGGAGCCCAGCCGCCACCCCGCGCCCCACTCACTGCAGCCCTGCTCGTCACTGCCGTCCTCGCAGTCCTTCACGGAGTCACAGACCCAGAAGAGGGGCTTGCAGAGCTTGTCCGCGCACGTGAACTGGTAGGTGGCGTTGCACTCTGGAGGGGCGAGGCGCCGCGGTTAGACGCGAAGCTCACTGAGCACCCGCGCTTCCCGGGAGCTGGGGCACCGCGCTCCTGGGGGCCACGCACCGCCTGCTCCAAAGGGGGCCCGAGGAGAGGCGGTCTGTCGTCCGCCCCGGGCCGGGAACAACCGCCCCCCGCCTCGGGCCGTCCCGCCGCGGGGTCGGTGGCAGAAGCCGGGCACAGCAAGGGCAGAGGGTGCCGGGTCTGGCAGCCCCGACTCACGGCAGTGCAGCTCGTCGCTGTGGTCGGTGCAGTCAGCCCAGCCGTCACAGCGCAGCTCCTTCTGGATACACCGCCCCGTGTTACACATGAACCTGCCCGGGCACGCTGCGGGGAGAGGGCGCAGGCCTGCAGTCCGCGACCCGCAGCCCCGCCTCGCCCCGCCCCGCCCCGCCCGCGGAGCCAACCTCACGGCCGCGCTGAGCGCCAGGGAAGCCCTCCCAGCCCGGCCCCCAGCACAGAGGAGCGAGGCTGCAGCTGGGGGTCTCCAGGCCCGCTGAGCTGTGACAAGGGGGCTCCTACAGCTAGCGGGGGAGGGCCAGTCGAGGTCCCTCCCGCCCCCCATGGCCAAACCCCGGGAAGCCCCGGGCAGAGTGGAGAGAGGCTGGCGGGTGCCGGTGCGCCTGCAGTTCTTCGGCCCGTGTCCTCGGTCAGCCACGCCCCCGAGCGCCAGGCTCCGGGTCAGCAACTCGGAGCGGCAGCAGCTCTGCGGATGGCTGACGTACGTGTCCTACCCTAGTGTCACGCGCCATCACCGGCTTTCCTTAATTCTAAGATATTCTCCACATTTTGGTGTTTCTGAAATTGGAATGTGTCTGACAACTGATGTCATCAGGCAGATGACAAAATGGAGAGGAGGCCGTTGTCACTTTCTCTGCACAGGTAGCTTAGTCACTTGTCAAAGCGGTTTGTTCATCTAACTACACTTCTGGCGGTGAGTCGTGTAGTTGAATTGGAACTTAAATTTGGACGTTTGTGTGCAGTAAAAGTGACTTCCAAAAGGTTATTCTATGAGGCAGGGTTTTAACAAAAAAATCACCATGGACGTGGAAGAACCGGTATTCACAGCAGACAGTGAAATTAAAGGTCATGGAAACTGCCAGACCTCCTCCGTAGAGATCACAGAATTTTCGAAGCTAGGAGTAGTTAGTGTGATGATTCATGCCCCAGTATGTTCTAATGTGTCTCAGAATGGTGTTAATCCTACAGGTGCTAAAAGGCCACAGAGACAAGCACAGATTCTCAAAGTGATGCAGAACCAAAGGGACAATAGACCAAAGGAACTCGGGGTCCTCGGCCTGAGATGCCGCACCCAGGGACCAAAGGACATGGTGTGTGCCGGCATTCACTGTCAGCCTTTTTTCATAAGGGTATCTAAGGTAGCCTTTTCTTTCCTCAGAAAGCTACTAGAGCAACTGATAATGCATCCTACCGGCTCCGGCGGCCTAGAGTCAGGAGAGCACAGTACTAATAAGATGCAGAGGGCTTCCCTGGTGGCACAGTGGTTGAGAATCTGCCTGCCAATGCAGGGCACACGAGTTCGAGCCCTGGTCTGGGAAGATCCCACATGCCGCGGAGCAACTGGGCCCGTGAGCCGCAAGTACTGAGCCTGCGCGTCTGGAGCCTGTGCTCCGCAACAAGAGAGGCCGCGATAGTGAGAGGCCCACACACCGCGATGAAGAGTGGCCCCCGGCTCGCCGCGACTAGAGAAAGCCCTCGCACAGAAACGAAGACCCAACACAGCCAAAAACAAATAAATAAATAAATTAATTAATTAAAAAAAAAAAAAAGATGCAGACTAGGGAGCGCATCGCGGATCCACCCTCCAGCCAGGCTCCGCCTCCGGAGCGCGTCACTCACGGTCACTGGCGTCGTAGGACAGGTACTCGGCCAGGAACCCGGTGTCCGTGTACGACTGGTCCGAGTGGAAGTGGACAGTCATCTTGCCACTCCTGCTGCTCACGACAAACTGGGGCCTCTCGCCACAGTACCTGGGGGCGGCAGGGAGCTCAGCGGGAGGAAAAGGACCCGCCCCGGGGCTGGGGCGCCCCCCTCCCCCTCCCCCTCCCCCGACACTCACCTCTCCCCGTTGATCTCCACGTAGTCCTTGGAGCAGGAGCCCAGGGGGACGTTGGGCTCCAGCAAGAAGAAGGCTTTGAAGTGCACCTTCACGTGCTGGTTGTCGGGCACCTGGGGAGAGAGACGCTGCTGATCGTCTGTGCGGCTTCGCTCCTTCCTAGGTCCGGCGTGGCCCGTGGCGGCCACGGGGCCAGGACCACGGCAGGAGCACGGCTGCCGGGTTCTTCCCTCCGGCCCACGGGGGCAGTAAGGACGTGGCAGGAGGGATCCGGGCTCCATGCTTGGAAGACCTTCCAGACTTGCAAACGGCGAGACACACTATTACGTTACTAAAGAAGGCTGGAAAGTCCTCCCCCACCATCGACTGGACGGCGTGAGGGGCCCCACTGGCAAGACGCATGTCTCCTGCCGTCCAGCAAGCGCGTCCTCTGAGTATCACTCAGCCTTTGGCCTTGTCCCAACAGCTCCTCTAAGAGGCCGGCGCCCCTGCTCTCACGTTGCCCAGAGCGAGCCACGGCCCGAGAGGGAAGTCCCGGGCCCAGGTCCCTCCATCACGTCAGGCGCCGGCCAGGAGGCGGGTGTGAGCCCAGGTCTGCTGGATGCTGCCCGAACCTGCCCCGCCCGCGGCCTCCATACTTGCACGTTAGGGGAGGCCGGAGGCACTCATCGTGCTCTCTCCTGCCGCCCTGGAGCAATCCCCCCCTCCCTCCCCCTCCCTGTCCCTTGTCCCCCCACTTCTCTAGCCGCTTCCGCCCCCCCCCCCATCACAGCTCCTACCTCGATGTTCCAGGTGCAGTTGATGTTGGGCGGGTAGTGGCCTGGATAGTAGGGGCTGCTAAATGTCCCCTGGGCTGCATGCAAGTAGCCTCCACAGCCTGAAAGGAAGGGGAGGGGGGAGGGCGTGAGGACCAAGGACCCAGGCAGGCCGAGTGCCCTGAGGAGCTGGCCAGCCTCCCTCAAGCTCCTGCCTGGGCACCAGACACTCCACAACCAGGAGAGCCTGAGCATCAGACGTGGTCCTGAGGCTTGTCCCCTCCTTGGCTGCCCCTTACTGCTCATCCGAGGCAGCTGGAAGACCATGGCCTCGAAGCCGGGGTGTCGGCGCTCGGTGTTGGTCACCAGCGTGACGAGCAGGACGTTCTGGGAGGAGAGGAAGGTCAGGTTGTAGGAGGGAGGGTATCTGCCACACAGCCTGCGGGGCAGAAGGGCGGGCGTTACGAGAGCACAGAAGCCGGCAGAGGGCCGAGGGTGGGGTCCAAAAGCCCTCCCCACACAGGCAACCAGCCACCTGAGTAAGGATCTCCTCAAAAGACTGTCTCTGTTTATAACAGCAAGAACTCAGAAACACTGAATGCCTAACAATAGAGGACTCATTAAACACACTATGGGCCAAATAATAGCAACAATAGCAGTAGTAACAGCACCAACTACCAACACTTATTAGGAACACGCCAGGCACTGTCCTTAGTGCTTCTGCATCCATTAACTCAGGTATTCGTCACAACAACCATTAAATACTATTGTCCCCATTTTACAGATAAGGAAACAGAGGCAAAATAGGTGAAGTAACTTACCCAAGATTGCACAGTTAATAAGTGGCAGGACTAAACGAAAAGACAACCCATAGAATGGGAGAAAATATTTGCAAACGATGCGACCAACAAGAGACTAATCTCCAAAATATATAAATACAAACAGCTCATGCCGCTCAATATCAAAAACACCAAACAACCCAATCAAAAAATGGGCAGAAGATCTAAATAGACATTTCTCCAAAGAAGACACACAGATGGCCAAAAAGCATATGAAAGGATGCTCAACATCGATAATTATTAGAGAAATGCAAATCAAAACTACAATGAGCTATCACCTCACACCAGTCAGAATGGCCATCATCAAAAAGTCTACAAACAAGAATGGTGAAGAGGGTGTGGAGAAAAGGGAACCCTCCTACACTGTTGGTGGGAATGTAAACTGGTGCAGCCACTATGGAGAACAGTATGGAGGTTCCTCAAAAAACTAAAAATAGAGCTGCCATATGATCCAGCAACCCCACTCCTGGGCATATATCCGGAGAAAACCATAATTCAAAAAGATATATACACCCCAATGTTCATAGTAGCACTATTACAATAGCCAGGACATGGAAGCAACCTAAATGTCCATCGACAGATAAATGGATAAAGAAGATGTGGTACATATAAACAATGGGATATTACTCAGCCATAAAAAGGAATGAAATAATGCCATTTGCAGAAACATGGATCGACCCAGAGATTATCATAGTAAGTGAAGAAAGACAGAGAAAGACAAATATCATACGATATCACCTATATGTGGAATCTAAAAAAAAATGATACAAATGAACTTATTTACAAAACAGAAACAGACTCACATACATAGAAAACAAACTTACGGCTACCAAAGGGGGAAGGGGGGGAGGGATATATTAAGAGGTTGGAATTGACATATACACACTACTCTATATAAAATAGATGATCAACAAGGACCTACTGTATAGCACAGGGAACTCTACTCAATACTCTGAAATAACCTATATGGGAAAAGAATCTGTAAAAGAATAGATATAAGTATAAGTATAACTGAATCACTTTGCTGTACACCTGAAACTAACACAACATTGTAAATCAACTATACTCCAATATAAAATTTAAAAATAAAATTAAAACAAATTTTTAAATTTTTAAAAATTTAAATGAGTCAATAAAGAAAGAAATGGAGAAAAGAAATCTCCCCCCCCCTCAAAAAAAAAAGTGGTGGTCCACTTCACTGGACCACCAGGGAAATGTCAGGGGACTTCCCTGGTGGTCCAGTGGTTAAGACTCCGTGCTTCCAGTGCAGTGGGCATAGGTTCAATCCCTGGTTGGGGAAATAAGATCCCACATGCTGTATGGTACAGCAAAAAAAAAAAAAAAAGAAAAAGAAAAAATGTGGCAGGACTGAAATTCAGACTCAGCACTCAGGCTCCAGAGGCCTCACGGCCAAAGGGCGTGTCATGTGCGCTAACCAACGCCACGGCCTGCAGCCATTACCAGTGACAGTCAGAGACACACTACTCACCTGGGAAGATCATCATAACATACGTCATCTTTACAAGGCACATAACAAAACCAAGTGTACCATATAATCCTATTTTTAAATAAATACACAAACATACACATAGCAAAAAATTCTGTAAGAATGTGCAACACACATTTAACAGCGATTATTTCCAGATAGTAAGATTATGAGTGGCGTCTGTCCTCTTCGTACTTGTCTGTTCTCCGCTCTGCCAACCAGGACCAGGTATTCATTTGTTTTTTGTTTTTTGTTTTTTGTTTTTTAATTTTTATTTATTTATTTATTTATTTATTTATGGCTGTGTTGGGTCTTCGTTTCTGTGCGAGGGCTTTCTCTAGTTGCGGCAAGTGGGGGCCACTCTTCATCGCGGTGCGCGGGCCTCTCACCATCGCGGCCTCTCTTGTTGCGGACCACGGGCTCCAGACGCGCAGGCTCAGTAATTGTGGCTCACGGGCCTAGTTGCTCCGCGGCACGTGGGATCTTCCCAGACCAGGGCTCGAACCCGTGTCCCCTGCATTGGCAGGCAGATTCTCAACCACTGCGCCACCAGGGAAGCCCTATTCATTTGTTGTACAGTCAATCAGTTAGAGAAACAGAAAGAAACCCTGCATGAAAAGGGTGTTTAGACCGAAGTCCTGGCTGTGAAGCTGTGGCGGCAGATGGCTCCCTCCTGGTTTGGGCCTGAAGTTTAGCCCCTTATTAGTTGTGAAACGTCTTCCACAGACAGCAGTGGAAGGCTCTGGTCCACTGAGTTGGGAGCGGCAGGGGGAAATGAGTGAAGGCAGGTCACCCCCACCGGCAGCCTCCGATTCACCTCGGCACCCTCAGCAGGTGCAGCATGCCTTTTCTTAATTGAAGTACAGTTGATTTACAATGTTTCAGGTGTACAGCAAAGTGATTCAGTTATACGTAGATACATTCCTTCAGATTTTTTCCACTATAGGTCATTACGAGATATTGAATATAGTTCTCTGTGCTCTACAGGAGATCCTTGTTTATCTATTTTATATATAGTAGTGTGTACCTGCTATCTATGCCTTTTTATTTACTAGAACCCTGATGCTTTGATACCTGGGGCTTGCTCACCCTGGAAAGGCAGCCCCACCCCCCAGGCTAGCCAATCCCTGGAGACAGTAAAGACTAGGGTGAGACTTGCACATGCAGACTAACCAATCCAGAGCCCATACCCCAACACCTTCTCTGTGGAGTTCTCCTGCTCTGGGCCACTCTCCACCTGCCCTAATCACCCAGGTACCAGACGACTGGAGACAGCCCTAGGCCCCAGAGCCCGCTGGAGTTATTCAAACCAGCCGGTCCGAAGGTGCTCCCCTGCCCTGCCTTGCCTTGCCTTTCCTGGAGAATCTACAACAAAGGCTCTTGCCCACGTTTTCCTCCAGCCCCCTCTGCCTCCTGATGACCCTGGTGCTTCCCCATATGGCCCTGTGTGGTCCCTCCTCTCGGGAACTGTGAGTAGCAAACTATCTTTTCAACTGTTGACCTCACTATCGCTGAGTAACAACGAGACCTTCATTTACAACAGCAGGTGGAGGAATTCCCTGGTGGTCCACGGGTTAGGACTCGGCACATCCACTGCCATGGCCTGGGTTCAATCCCTGGTCGGGGAACTAAGATCCCACAAGTCTCGTGGAAAGAAAGAGGGAGAGAAAGAGAGAAAAAGAGAAAGGAAGGAAGGAAGGAAGGAAAGAAGGAAGGAAAGAAGGAAAGAAAGAGAGAGAGAGAGAGAAAGAAAGGAAGGAAGGAAGGAAGGAAGGAAGGAAGAAAAATACAACAGCAGGTGGCACCTCCACTCTGGCAGGTAAAAGACAGGTGAAGGAGTGCCCAGCATCTAGGGACCCGTGGGCCTCCGGCATCCTTGCCAAGGCTGACAGTCACCTCTGCGGTGCTCCCCTGCGGCTCGGGCCGAGGACCACGCCACACCTGCTCCCTGCTGCCTGCAAGTGGGCAGTGGCCTGAGCCTCCAGCCTCCACTGCAGTCATTCTGGAGGCCCAGCCTACCATGGGCAGCCGCCAGGCTCCTACTGCCCACCTCCACTCGCCCGGGACACTCACTGCACCACGGCCCGGGGTTCCACGGGGCTCAGGCTGTCATACACAGTGACCAGGTCACTGTCACGTTTGTCACAGGTCGCGACGTCGAAGCTGCGGAAGGTGAGGCTCAGTGTGGAGTCAGCGTCCCCCCGCAGGGTCCACTGGCAGCGGGCGTGAGACGGGTAGGGGCTGTTGGGGAAGCCGGGCGTGGTGAAGCGGGTCGGCTCGCTGCCACGGGTGTGCAGGGCAAAGCTGCAGCTGTCTGTGTGGGGCAAGAGGATGTGGGGCAGAGCTGGGCAGGGCCACGCGGGGAACAACCAGGACCCCCGCCTGAGGCGGCGAGGCACCCAGGCCTGGCCCCTCTGAGGTGTCCCAGGCTGCCCTGGACCCGGGAGAGACTGGGAAGCGGGCTTCTCATGGCCCGGGAAAGGCAGACGGATGTGCTGGCCAACAGCACCGTGTGACTCTGGGGGACCCCCTCGACTGCAGGGGCATCTGGCCACATCCCCCCGCTTCTCCTTCGGGAGGAGGGCGCATACTTACTGTCCTGGGTGCTCTGTACTGTTCTGGGGTCAGTGGCTGAAGAACAAGAGGGAGAAGAAAGCATTTACTGACATGTCTATTTCCTTATTCCTGCTTCCTTACTGCCCTAAAGGGAGGTGCCCGGCCAGCAGGCAGCCTCCTCTCCTGGGCACCGGCTCTGGGAGAGCTGGCTCCCCCTGCCACGGTCCAGGGCCTGCCCCAGGCCAGACAAATGCCCGCCCCCGCGCCGCTGCACTCACGGAAGGCCACCACCGAGGTCAGCACGAAGGAGCTGACAGCGCGGGCCCGGGGTGGAAGCGTGACCACGTGCTCCTGCGCCAGGGCCTGCTCGGCCTCCCCCACCAGGTGCTTGGGGACGCTGAACTCCGACCAGTAGTAGGCGATGACGCTGCCCTCGCTGGGGAGAGAGGGCGAGCCTGAGGCGCCGGGGCCCACCCCTCCCAGGCGCCCGCTGAAGACGGGGCAGGACTAAGAGCCTCCCGAGGGGCCTCACCAAGAGACCTTCTCCAGGCCGGGCCGGCCCCCAGGCTCTGGTACGCCCACCCACCTGCTGGCCCCTTGAGCCAGAGGCCTGGGCCCTTTCCTCTCACAGCCTCACGCCCAACCAGACGTGCTGTGTTGCGGGGGGCAGTGCAGCTCAGGCTCAGGAGCGGGAAAAAGCCTGGAATGGAGTCTGGGTTCTACCTCTAGCTTGGGCACATGGAGGCACAGCTCCTTGCGCCTGTTTCCTGAACTTGAAAGGGGCTGACAATGCCACCTGCCACGCAGCACCCATAAAGATTCAATTAGACCAGCAAAAGCAAAAGTACTTTGGAGGTAAAGTCAGGACAAGGACTGGGGCCTTGGCTCTCTAGGCAGGACCGCGCGGCCTCATGACTCCGCAGGCCCCAGACACTGCAGCACAGCAGCGCCTTCCCGCCGGCCTTCCAGCACCCACCTGAAGGCGGTCACAGCTGACTTCCTGTAGTAGGGGCCCAGGACAGGGATCCCGCTGTATAAGAGCTTCAGCTGAGGGAAGGAGAGGAGGCTGATGGGGGTCCAGAGAGCACCCACGACCCCGGCCCCCCACCCAGGCTGCTCCCTCCCTCCTGGGACCCGGGCCCCCTTCCCAGGTGCCCGGGAGCCCACATCACACACCAGCCCGGGCATCTGGGAGCAGAGGGGAGCCTCCTTCCTGCTGGGCGAGGGTGTGCGTGCCAGAGCCGGCAGCAGGGCCTGGGCTCTGCCCAGGGATGGGACTCACCGCCTCCTTCACCTTCTTGGCCAGGTTTGCAAACTCAGTGGAGCTGGAGTTCTCATAGGCATCCAGAAAGTTCTCGTTCGTGATCCTCAGGTAGCCATTGAAGACCTTCTGGACCCGCACGTTCCGGTCTGTGAGAGACCAGCGAAGGACAGTGGTCAGAGGAAGGGACACACGCCCTCCTGTCCCCCCACTGTCACAGCTGCCCTCAGCCGCCCCGGGGGAGCAGGCCCTGAGCCCCATCACCTCCCCGTGGGAGGAGCCCTCCTTTCCCTCCCCCCCAACCGCACCCTCCCTCCCTCCCGCTCACAGCAGGCGGCCCTGGGTGGGCCCCTGGAGAAGGGTCCACTCACGCTGGAAGTGCCACGCCAGGAGCCCCGCCATGAGGGACAGCACCAGAAGGCCGGCCAGCACGGCTACCGGCACCACCCACCGCCGCGGGCCGCCCTTCTCCACCTTCCTGGTGTTGTTGGCCGGCAGGAACTCCACGCCCTCCTCAAAGCCATTCATGTTCTGAACAGAGAGATCAGTGCACTGCCGCTCAGAACCCCCGGCCTCAGCAGCCTCCCAGCCCGGCTCGGGCAGAACCTTTCCACGCTGTCAGCTCCACCCAGGAAGGAAAAGCCAGGCCAGAAGGAAGCAGCAGTGACCTCCCCTCCACGCACCCCCAGGCACGTGCTGCTTAAGGGTTGTGAGTTTCAATAAAAGGGAAGCGAACAGCCCACCTGAACCCAGTCATTGAGGCTGTCAGCTACGTGAATCATCTTTGACGCAGGAGGATGCCCAGATGTGGGGACAGAGGGCCCAGCCCAGGGCCAGGATTGCCTCGGGCAAGCTGCGCTGTACGCCCTAACCCCAACCCTTGCTCCACCGATGTTTAACCGGCCAAAAGTAAAAAGGCAGTGAACTGGGCAGCTCTGCCGTGCCACTGCAGGACAAGTCACTCCGCTCTGAGCCTGAAGTCTCCCAGTCCAGGACCCCAAGGTGAGCTGAGAAGGCCAGGTCTCTACTGGAATCCACACCCAGGCTCAGACCCAAGAGCATGAAAAACAAACAAAACTTCCAACAAACAGGATGGCAGGGGGTCTCCAGGAAGAGGGGGGCATGAGTACGGGCGGGCAGGTGAGGTGTCTGCAGCACGCGATGACAGGTTGGCAACTTTTCCGCCCTCCGACACACACTCTATCTGCTGCCCTAAACCCAGGGAGGGGCTGTGCCCTTTTATTCATTTATGATTATTGTTTTTTAAAATTTTATTGATTTTGTTTTTTGCTGTGTTGGGTCTCTGTTGCTGCGCGCGGGCTTGGGGCTACTCTTCTTTGTGGTGCGCGGGCTTCTCACTGCAGTGGCTTCTCTTGTTGCGGAGCACGGGCTCTAGGCACACGGGCTTCAGTAGTTGTGGCACATGGGCTCAGTAGTCGTGGCTCACGGGCTCTAGAGCGCAGGCTCAGTAGTTGTGGCGCACAGGCTTAGTTGTTCTGTAGCATATGGGATCTTTCCAAACAAGGGCTCGAACCCGCGTCCCCTGCATTGGCAGGCGGATTCTTAACCACTGCGCCACCAGGCAAGTCCCGGGCTGGGCCCTTTTAGAGTTAACTGCCTCATACCTACTCCAACAGGGTGTGTAATAAAAGCAATAGCCCCACCCCAAATTCCACAGATGTGGCCATTTTTAAGTTTACAGATTTGGTGTTTTGGTATTAACCTCATAACTGTAAATGATGTGCTTGAACTGCCATTTCATGATTTGTCACATTCAAACATTACCTATTTACTCACTGTTGTGAAAGATTCTCCCCACTCCTGCCACATCTGGATACTCGTTTCTCTAACTTTAGTTTCCTAATTGGTTATATTTGTGACTTTATCTAATATCAAACACAGCTAACCCTACCACAGTAATCATATTACAATATATAAATGTATCAAATCAACACGGTGTACATCTTATTATGTCAATTACATCTCAAAAAGAAATAAATTTTTAAAAAGAAAATAAAAAACACAGCCCAGAGGCACTTAAAATGTTTCCAAGCTGCTTGTTCTGGAATTTGTCTCCATATTTCTAAATAATATGCCAATGCCAGTAACTCTTTTTTTTTTTTTTTTTAAAGAAATTCACATTCTTTTATTTATTTATTTATGACTGTGTTGAGTCTTCGTTTCTGTGTGAGGGCTTTCTCTAGTTGCGGCAAGTGGGGACCACTCTTCATCGCGGTGCGTGGGCCTCTCACCATCGCGGCCTCTCTTGTTGCGGAGCACAGGCTCCAGACGCGCAGGCTCAGTAATTGTGGCTCACGGGCCCAGTTGCTCCGTGGCATGTGGGATCTTCCCAGACCAGGGCTCGAACCCGTGTTCCCTGCATTGGCAGGCAGATTCTCAACCACTGCGCCACCAGGGAAGCCCCAATGCCAGTAACTCTTGATTCATCTATATAAAATATAATCAGCTGACTTCCTATTATGATAGGGTGGATTTCGATGTCCTTCCTTCTCTGTCTCTCTCACCCATCCTCCCAATAGTTATGGGGCTAAAGTTTAAAAAAAATTATATCCATACTGTATGTTTTCATTATTAGCCTTTGAAAATATTGTTCACTATTGTTTCCTTCTCACTACAACTGAGTTGTTTTTCCTGCTGTGAATATTCATTTACTTGGGTTTCTTTTTAACATACACCCAAGTCATTCCATACAATCTAAGAGCACTGCAATGTTCTTCGAATCTTCCACATATAAAGTCTGTCAAAGAACCTCTCCTTTCATTTTCCTCCTGGGGGCACTCTGTCCTTTCCCACAGCTGCTGTCTGGAACTTCCCTCACCATCATCCTGGGAAGTTCCTTCAACTCCCTCTTGTGTGTATGGTTTGACGTTGTTTTGTTTTGTTTTTGTTTTTGTCTTTTTGGACGCACTGCACAGCTTGCAGGGTCTTAGTTCCCTGACCAGGGATTGAACTCGGGGCCATGGCAGTGAAAGCACCGAGTCCTAACCACTGGACCACCGGGGAACTCCCAACTCCCTCTTGTGTTAAAACCCCTATTTCCTGGATTCCATGTCTTCATCTCTCTTGGCTTACTTCATTTGGGTGGAACACATACTTCAGTAGTTTCCAGAGAGGGACGTTTCTTGTGACTTTACATGTTTAGAAGGACCTTAATTCTGCACTCATGTTTGTTGATGGTTTGGCTGGGTATAGGACTATAAGTTTCAAATAATTTTCACTTAGAATTTTGAAGGCTCCAAAGTTTTCCAGCTTCTAATTGTGCTTTGGAGAAATATGATAATAGTACAAATCCATTATTTTCTTTTTTTTTTTTTTTGAGTTTCTTTAGGAGTTTTTGTTTAAATTCCTCTACTTTTTTTTTTAAATTTATTTATTTATTATTTATGGGTGTGTTGGGTCTTCGTTTCTGTGCGAGGGCTTTCTCTAGTTGCAGCAAGTGGGGGCCACTCTTCATCGCGGTGCACGGGCCTCTCATTATCACAGCCTCTCTTGTTGCTGAGCACAGGCTCCAGACGCGCAGGCTCAGTAATTGTGGCTCACGGGCCTAGTTGCTCCGCGGCATATGGGATCTTCCCAGACCGGGGCTCGAACCCGTGTCCCCTGCATTGGCAGGCAGATTCTCAACCACTGTGCCACCAGGGAAGCCCCCATTATTTTCTATTCATGATTTGTTGTCTTTCTCTGAAAGTCTTGAGTAAATGCTTTGAATTGGGTCTTTAAATTTCACTACACTGAGCTCTCCACCTGCCCTTTGAATCTGGAAACTCATATCTTTCAGTCTGGGGAACTTTCTTGTATTATTTTGTAGATTATGTCCTCTCCTGCATTTTCTCTCTTCTCTTTCTGTAAGTTCTATTATACTGATCCTCTGCTTTACTTATCCATCTTGTTTTGTAATCTTTCTATTGAGTTTTTCATTTCTGCTATCAAAACTTTCATTTCCAAGAGTTCTTTCTTATTTTATGAATTTTGGAGGCAAAATCTTCTCATCCTGATATTTCTATTGAGTAACTTTTCTCTGTTGTTGACCTTCTCTTTCGTGTTGAAGACTTTCCTCAAATGCTTGAGGATGTGTGGCTGTTTACTCATATTTAGGAATGAAGTCCTAAAGGTTGTTCAGAAGCTCTGTGGGCATGGCTTGTCCACAGGTGGCTTCACCTTGAGCCACAATTCAGTGGCTAGCCAGATATTTCACTGGGCACTCCCAACTGCTAGGCTGTGTAGACCTTTTCTATGGGATGGTTTAGTTACTGCAGAGAATAGTTTTCTAATCTTCTGGGTGGGGTGATTTAAACCCAGCCACTACCATTCAGAACATGGGAGAGAAAAGACCTGTGACTGTTTTCCCCTTCACTTCAGCCTTCTGGCACCTGCTGTCCTCAAGTCTGGAGAAATCAATTTCCCATCCCTTATGGGGGACTCATGGGTAGGAGTAGTTTTGTTTGGGATGGAGGTGGGGCTCTGGGGATTTCTAACAATGCCCTTCCCTGTCTCACCTCTATCTTCCATAAATACCTGAGCCCAATTCCCGAGTCTGGCAGAGGATGTTATCAGAGAAATGTTAGAAGAATATTTCCAAGCACCAAAGAGAGGTATGTCTCTTCAGATTGAAAGGGCTCACTGAATGGTGAGAAAGATAAATGAAAAAGCACACATAACAAAAGATATCATGTTGAAATTTCAGAACACCAAAGCTTAAAAGTACATCCTCTATTGCAAATGACATGACTGACAAGGGCTTAATTTCCAAAATATACAAAGAAGACATACAGATGGACAATAGGCACACAAAAAGATGCTCAACATCAATAATTCTTAGAGAAATGCAAATCAAAACTACAATGAGGTACACCTCACACCAGGCAGAATGGCCATCATCAAAATGTCTACAAATAATAAATCCTGGAGAGGGTGTGGAGAAAAGGGAACCCTCCTACACTGTTGGTGGGAATGTAAATTGGTGCAGCCACTATGGAGAAGAGTATGGAGGTTCCTTAAAAAACTAAAAATAGAGTTGCCATATGATCCTGCAATCCCATTCCTGGACATATATCTGGAGAAAACCATAATTTGAAAAGACACATGCACCCCAATGTTCATAGCAGCACTATTCACAATAGCCAAGACATGGAAACAACCTAAATGTCCATTCACAGATGAACGGATAAAGAAGATATGGTATATTTATACAATGGAATACTACTCAGCCATAAAAAAATGAATTAATGTCATTTGCAGCAACATGGATGGACCTAGAGATTATCATACTAAGCGAAGTTAGTCAGAAAGAGAAAGACAAATACCATATGATATCACTTATATGTGGAATCTAAAATACGACACATGGGAATTCCTTGGTGGTCCAGTGGTTAGGACTCCACGCTTTCACTGCTGAGGACGCAGGTTCAGTCCCCAGTCGGGGAACTAAGATCCCGCAAGCCACAAGGCGCGGCCAAAATAAAAAAAAAAATTAAAATACGACACTAATGAACTTATCTACAAAACAGAAACAGACTCACAGACATAGAGATCAGACTTGTGGTTGCCAAGATGGGGGGGGGCGGGGGAGGGTTGGACTGAGAGTTCGGGATTAGCAGATGCAAGTTATTATATACAGGATGGATAAACAACAAGGTCCTACTGTATAGCACAGGGAACTATATTCAATATTCTGTGATAAACCAGGAAAAGAATATGAAAAAGAATATATATATGTAACTGAGTCACTTTGTTGTACAGCATAAATTAACACAACATTGTAAATCAACTCTAGTCCAATAAAATAAATGTTTTTAAAGGAGTACATCCTCTACACGCCTATCTGGCTATTTTTCCCCCTCTCTCATATTTTACATTTCTTTGTCATTTAGTTCTATTTTGGGATTTTTAAAAAAACTTACTCTCATAAACCTTCTATGGAATTTTTAAAATAGTTTCACTGAGGTACAACTGACATAAAATAAACTGTACATGTTTGAAGTGTACAATTTTTGGCATATGTATACACCCATGAAACTATCACCATGATCAAGGTAATGAACCTATCCATCACCTTCCAAAGTTTCCTCCTGGCTCTTCCCTCCTTTCCTTCCCGATTCCCTTTCCCGTCCCCAAACTACCACTGATCCGCTTCCCATCAGTAAAGATTAGTTTGCTTCTTCTAGAACTTCATATAAACGGAATTAAACAGTATGTACTCTTTACTGTCTACTTTCACTCAACATATGAGATGCACCTGTGTTATTATGTTTATTATATTAACAGTGCATTCCTTTCCAGCGTTGAGTAGTAGCCTACTGAATGGATATAACACAATATGTCTACTTAGTCACCTGTTAATGGATATTTGTGTTGTTTCCAGGTAGGGGTGATTACAAATAAAGCTGCTATAAACGTTCCTGTATGAGTCCTTGTACTGATATATGCTTTCATTTCTCTTGGGCAAATACCTTGAGTGGAATAGCAAGTTTGTATGACAGCTGTATGTTTAACTCTTTAAGAAACTGCCAAACTGTTTTCCAAAGTGACTGTACCATTTTACATTCCCATCAGCAGTGTGTGAGAAATCCAGTTGTCCACATCCTATCCAACACTCGATGTGGTCAGTCTTTTACATTTTATCTGTTCTAATAGAAGTATCTCACTGTGGTTTTAAGTTCCTTTTCCCTACTGACTAATGATGTTGAGCATCTTTTCAGATACTTGGTTGCCACCTGTTTATCTTCTTTGGTGACTTATCTCTTCAAATCTTTTGCCTAGTTTTTAAAATTGGTTTGCTTAGTTTCCTATTACTGTATTCTGGTTACAAGTCTTTTATGAGATATATATACTTTGAAAGATTTTCTCCTAGTCTGTGGCTTGGATTTTCATTCTCTTGACTGTGTCTTTTGAAGAAGAGAAGTTTTTCATTTTGATGAAGTCTAATTTATCAGGTTTTTCTTTATGGATTCTGATTTTGTGGCTGTATTTAAGAAATCTTTACATAACCCAAGGCAACAAGGATTTTCTCCTATGTTTTCTTCCAGTAGTTTTAATGTTTTAGGTTTTTCATTTGGGTGTAGAATCCATTTTGAGTTAACAATTTTTTTTAATGGTGTAAGGTATGGATCAAAGTTCTTTTTTTTTCTTTTTTCTTTTTTTTCCCTTTACATATGGATATCCACTATCATCTGTTGTGCAGACTATCCCTTTTCTACTGAATTGCCTTTGCACCTTTGTCAAAAATCAGTTGTCCATTTATACACGGGTCTACTTCCAGACTCTATTATATCCCATTGATCTCTTTTTCTATCTGTATGCTAATACCACCCTGTCTCCATTACTGCAGCTTTGTAAGTCAAAAAAGCTATTGAAATAATAAGTGAGTTTAGCAAGGTTGCAGGATATAAGATCAGTATCTAAAAATCTATTGTACTTCTATACATTAACAATGACCAATTGGAAATTAAAACTAAAAAAAACCCCAAAAACCCTTACAATAACATCAACAATATGAAATACTTTTGGGAAAATCTGACAAAAGATGCAAAACACCTGTACGCTGAAAAATACAAAACGTTGGTAAGAGGAAATTTAAAAGACAGAAATAAATCAAGCAATATCCTGTGTCATGGATTGGAAGACTCAAGAGAGTTAAGATGTCTGTTCTCCTCAAATGTGCCTACAGAGTCAATACAATCTTGATCAAAACCTCAGCAGGCTGTTTGTAGAAACTTATGAGCTGCTTCTGAAATTCACATAGAAATGCAACAAGCCCTGAAAAAGAATAAAACTGGAGGACTTACATCACCGGATCTCGAGATTTACTAAAAAGGCAACAAATGTTTTTATTTATTTATTTATTTACTAATTTATTTATTTATTTTTGTCTGCATGGGTCTTCGTTGCTGCACACGGGCTTTCTTTAGTTGCGGTGAGAGGGGGCTACTCTTCATTGTGGTGTGCGGGCTTCTCACTGTGGTGGCTTCTCTTGTTGCGGAGCACGGGCTCTAGGCACACGGGCTTCAGTAGTTGTGGCTCGCGGCCCTAGAGCGCAGGCTCAGTAGTTGTGGCGCACGGGCTTAGTTGCTCCGCGGCATGTGGGATCTTCCCAGACCAGGGATCGAACACGTGTTCCCTGCAATGGCAGGTGGATTCTTAACCACTGCACCACCAGGGAAGTCCCCAAATGTTTGTTTAATTTTAAAAAATTATATATTTCATTTCCAAGAGTGACTTTTATCCTTAGATGGTTCTTTTTTGAGCAGTCTTTTCTATTTTATGAATGCACTACCTCCTTGTTCTTTCTTAGGATACAAACTTGCTTGTTTTTATATTATCTTCAGAATCTTGTCTTTGCCCTTCTAGGCTATAGGTTTGCTTTAAATGTCCAATGGTCCTTGGTTGTCTAATCATACTTGAAAATGAAAAAACAGTAAGGCTTTAGCTAGACTCTCTGAGCAGACTGTGTAAGGTTTTTTTTGTTCTTTGTTTTTTTTTTTAATCTAGGCACACGGGCTTCAGTAGTTGTGGCATGCGGGCTCAGCAGTTGTGGCTCACAGGCTCCAGAGCACAGGCTCAGCAGTTGTGGTGCAAGGGCTCAGCTGCTCCACGGCATATGGGATCTTCCCGGACCAGGGCTTGAACCCGTGTCCCCTGCATTGGCAGGCAGACTCTCAGGTCCCTGTGTGTCTATGTTTATATGTGTTGGAAGAAATGTAACATAATAGTTTAATATGTTTATTTTCAATGTACAGGGTAATTTCACAACTGTTTTCTTACCCAAGCCTCACAACAATCCTGGAATCATGCATGACTGGTGCCCTCACTGCCGTTCTACGGAAAGGCAGGGAGAAATGGTGACCTTGCAAGATCACACAGTCACTGGGCGGCAGCTCCAGATTTGATCCTGATTTTCTACCTCCCTGTGGTCAGCTTCCAGGACCCAGGGAGCAAGTATTCTGGGATATGGGAAAGCAAACTCCTTGGGAAGGGGAAGGTGGCCAACAGCATGGACAGCGGAGGCCAAGGGCCACCCCAGCCTGGCCGTGGAGCAAGTTGTCAGCCGTGGCGCCGGCTCATAGGCAGGGCCCTGGTCGTCCCTGCACTGTGAATACCAGGCTCCACTCAGCCCAGAGATGCTGTTTAATCAGTAACTAGACGACTTCCTTTTATTACCCTACTCTTGGCTCCATTTTCACGCATATTAGAGATCATCTTGCCTAACCCAGTCCTTTCACTGATAAGGAGACTGAGGCTGAGAGACAGGGAGTGACCTGTCCAAAGTCACAAAGGGAGTGGATCCAGTAAAGCAGCAAAGCGGGACAAGCCACGCCAACCCTCGTCGGGGTTTCACGGATGCACGGGATTGGGTGGCCCCCGGGAGCAGGTGGCAGGGAGCTCCCATCCGTTCGGGCTTAACTGAAAACGTAACCTTCTCCCTACACATAACCGTCTCTCTACAGGCTGCAGAGCCAACAGAAGAGGGAGGATGCTGGTGCCTGCCTCCGCCTGTCCTCTCTTTCGTAAAAGTAACACATTTACAGGTGCACATACAAAACACAGTGTTGTAAAGCAGGTGCTGGCCTACCACAAACAGAGAGAGGCCATGCAACTCTCATGGCCTCTTCTCCCCGGCCAGCTCGAGTTAGATCTTGGCTCAAGGCCAGCTCAGACAAGAGAGCAAGGGATGACTTCCTGGAGGACAGACAGGCATCAGGGGTGCACACAGAGGGAAGCCCCAAAGGGACAAAGGGGGAGAACCCAAGGGGTGGGGTGCAGGGGCAACTCAGATCACCACCATCCCCACCCAACTTCCTGGAGGGATAGAGGGAGTACCGTCCAAAAATCCAGGAGGGGAGACGTATAAGCCCTGGAAAATATCGTATTTTCTGCTGGTTTAAGCACACTAGTGCAAATGACGCATATCCTCCCCAAGGTCAGTGGTTGTCCAAAAAAACTAATTTATAGAAGGTAAAAAGGAAAAGGCATATTTTATTTGATGCTATAGGAAAAACCTTTGTGGTCACCCTACTCCTGTTAAGTACGAAACTCACCAGGGCTGAAAGCTAAATGCTTAGCAAGCAAAACTGTGTTCAAGTCAACCACAGAATCCTCATGCTGGCGAGGACCCTTTACCTGGTTCCCCAAGCGCACACTGATGGCCTGGCACCAGCCACTCGCTCACCAGGGCCCGCTCTCCCACCGGCTCCAGGGACCAGCAGATCCAAAGCCGGAAGGTGGCATTGGCAGCTGAGTGCAGTCCTCATGGGAGAAAAGATACTGGTAAGTGTTCACGTTAATAAATAGCAAAAACAATACTAACGATCTAAAAGTCTGCACAAGATTTCAGTCAAAGCAGACGGAGAAGAAATAAATCTTCATGCCAGGCTCTCTTTTTAAAGACTGTTCCTCATTTGGCCAAGGTTGGGTGTGATTTGCCGGGAAGGCAGGGGATGAAGCTGAAGACTGAAGAGGTGGCCGAGAGTCCTGGGAGGGGCCACGAAAGGCCCTCACGTGACGTCTGGTGATGTGCTTCTGCAGCAGAGGATCAAGGTCAAGGGACAGAGGTGATGTCACTGGCTGGAGACACCGACCTGAGACGAAGACAAGGGTGGCTGGCTTCATGTGCCACGTCCAACTCTGCCGTGGACTGGTGGCAGGCGCTCTCCGCTCACCGGTTCCGTGACTCGGTGTACCCACCACCAGCTGGGGAGGATTTCAATTCCATGATGTCATCCCGCCACCGTGGTCATGAGGACCATAAAATATCCCTGAGATGGTTCAAGCAAGAAAGCACAGTCTCAGCACCTGCAATGGTTTTCCAAGGTGAGGGCCAATTCCACGGCACTTCGAAGATGCTTTTCTTTTCAAGAGGAAAGACAAAGCCAGCATGACTCTCGTGGCCACTCCCCGATGCCAGTTCGAACCAGATCCTGGCCAGAGTCCCCAGAAACTCAGCATGGGCTCAAGGCCACCGGAGACGACAGAGCAAGGAGTGGATTCCAAAACTTTACACTGTATGTGTCATCCCGGGAGATGCTGAGAACAGTACGCGTAGCACTGAGATACCAGGGGTGAAACTGGAGAAAGGCCCCTTCTTCAAGCTGCTGGTGATGAAGGGACCCTGTACTTAGATGGACTCTCTCCAGTTAAGTCAGCACCCACAAAAAAATTCAAGAGGCTGTGGGCAGCGTGCAGCCAATATGCAGGCTCCCAAGGGTGGCGACTTCACCTATCCTGTGGCCACAGCAGTCCTGGCCCAGCGAAATTATGAGCACAGAAAGGACACTTGATTTGCTCATCACAGGACGATCGAAGCAACAAAGGAGAAGGGAAAAGAAACCCATGTCGGAATCCACCCACTCACAAGCCCGGGGCATCTGATCCCAAAAGAAGCCAGATTCTCAAGAAACAGGAAACTCCCATTGATGGTACCACTCCAGCATACTCCAGACTTGCCTAGCCATGAAAAATAACGATAAAAAATAAATAAGAGATGGGACTTCCCTGGTGGTGCAGTGGTTAAGAATCCGCCTGCCAACGCAGGGGACACGGGTTCGATCCCTGGTCCGGGAAGATCCCCCATGCCGCGGAGCAACTAAGCCCGTGTGCCACAACTACTGAGCCTGCGCTCTAGAGCCCGCGAGCCACAACTACTGAGCCCATGTGCCACAACTACTGAAGCCCGCATGCCTAGAGCCCGTGCTCCGCAGCAAGAGAAGCCACCGCAATGAGAAGCCTGCGCACCCCAACGAAGAGTAGCCCCCACTCGCCGCAACTAGAGAAAGCCCACGCACAGCAACGAAGACCCAACACAGTCAAAAAATTAAAAATAAATTATAAATTAAATAAATAAATAAATAAATAAAAGAAGCACAGCGCTTGCTCAGCATCCAGATTCCCCAGCCCCTCCCCCAGGAGATTCCAATGCAGCACGGCAGGAGCAGAGCCCTGGGGTCCGCAAGTCTAACCTGTGTCCCAGGTCATTCTTGAGAACTAGATTGTGAGAATACGCTGCCGCCTACCATTCCCAGGGGGCTGCTGGCCTGGCTCACCCACCCCCCGCCGCAGTGACAGGAGCCAGCTGGGTCGTGTCAGTTTCAGTCAGCCCATTTTAAGCAACCACCTGGGATGCAAGGTATCTGCGCAAGGGGCTGGACTTGGCTTCCGCGCCCAGGACCTCCCCACGATAGGTTATAAGCACCATCCAGAAGTCCCGGAGGCTGCCAGCAGGTTTCTGCAGATACACGCTGCCAGCCAAGGCCGGTCAGCTGGTGATGGACTCCCAAAGCCCTCTGCCTTCTTGTTGCTTGACCTCTCACCCTTGCCCTTCAACCTCGTTACTGTCCTCAGCTGCCGCACCTGAAGAAGGACCTGCCGGAAAATGGGTGAGTCAGCGGGGCCCTAAGGAGGATCCAGAATTACCTGTAGATCTGTGAGTCCGAGGAGAACAGAAAGCTGACCCAGAGCCAATAGCTCCGACTGAAGGAAATAAAATAACCCAAAACTCTGCACACCTGGTCAGAGCGGGACGGAAAGCCCCAGGGGCCTGACTCAGCCAACTGCGGGCACTGTCGGCCCGGGACCCGGTGGTTCTCTGCCAGCCGGCGTCGAGCTCCTGCAGGTTTCATGTCTGTGTCCCCTCCTGATTCCTGGCACTGCTCAAGCCCCCCCCACCCCCGGCCCATACCACTGTGGCACTGGCACCACACCACCTGCAACCAGACTCTGTGGATACAAGCCTCGTCTTTCTTTTATGAGGGGTTGGAGTTGGTGGATTTCCACCCCTTCAACACTGGTCTGGGGGTGCTAACCTTGACCCCAGCCAGGAGGCCCCCAAAGCTGTAAGGAAGCAGGAGGCTGGCGCCATCCTGCCACTGAAAGGCTCTGCTCCTGTCACCACCTCCCAAGCCCAGCCTGTCCCTGAGGACACAGCCCAGGGCCAAGCACCTCCAGGAAGCGTTCAAGGACCACCTTGGTCCACAGTCTTTCTCCCTGGGACCTCACCTCCCTCAGACCCTTGGCATCAATGATACCCCCCAGCCACAGAGGGCAGACAGGCAGTCCTAGGAGGTCAGGCTGCCCCACTTTCCTCTTTGTACTGCTTCCCTACTCCGTACCCTCTTCCCTTGACCTTGCCCAGGGTTAGAACCTGACTGACTGATGGGCTGAAGGACTTCTCTCTTCCTAGCCAGAATCAGGTAGCCTACCCAAGGCAGGTGCCAGGACCCAGGCAACTTTCCAGACCTGTGTCCACGCCTAGAAGGGGAGAGAATGCTCAGTCCACACCCCAGGGATCTGCTGATAGCCCCCCAGGCTCTCTGGTGTCACCCAGCCCGGCCATCTGCTATACCCGATACCGAGGCATCTAAGTTTAGGCCCTCCCGGTCTCACCCTCTCCCAGTCCTCAGTTAAATGCTCCCCCAGGGCACAACCTCTTTTGTAATTCCAACCAGAGAATTCCATCTCAGATGGGATCCAAGATTGTGTAACAGAGCAGCACCCCCAAACCCAGCCAGTCTCTTTGATCCCACAAACTTTGCACCTGCCCTGTCTTTTCTGGCCAGAGACCATCTTCCTGGGGCAGCCACGCCCCTTTCTCCTGCCCCCGTCACCTGACCGGGAGCAAAAGTATCTGCCCGCAGGGGCACAACCACGCAGGTTCCCCCAGAAGCTAAACCGGAAAGAGACTAAACAAGGAACCAAGAAACAAGACTAAGAAACTAAGAAACGAGAAACTAAACAAGAAAGAAACTAAACAAGACAGAGGTGAAGGCAGTACCGTGTAACTTCTTTTCATCCTTCTTCTTGACTTTTCACCAAGCCCACATTCCGATTTCATGCGCTAGTGCTTTTTCTAGCTATTGACATTTTTGTTGAGATCACTGTAAATTCAAATGCAGTTGTAAGAAATAATACCAAGATCCCTTGTACACTTTGCCCAGTTTCCCTCAGTGGTAACATCTCATAAGACTACATTATAACACCACAATATTGATATAACCCACAGATCTGATTCAGAGTTCCCATTTTACTTGTACTCTTTTGTGTGTAACTATTAAGTTCCATAAGATTTAATCACTGGTGTATGTTCCTGTAACTACCAAGAGTCAAGATTCTGAACAGTTCCAACGCAAGGATCCCTCCCACTTCCCTTCTGCCCCCCCAGCCACTAGCCTAAAACTGTCCTTTCAAAAATGTTAGATAATCCCTCGTCCGGGAAGATCCCACATGCCACAGAGCAACTAAGCCCGCACACCACAACTACTGAGCCTGAGCTCTAGAGCCCGTGCTCCGCCACAAGAGAAGCCACCACAATGAGAAGCCCGCGCACGGCAACGAAGAGTAGCCCCCGCTCACTGCAACCAGAGAAAGCTGGCATGCAGCCGCGAAGACCCAACGCAGCCAAAAATAAATAAATAAATAAATAAATAAAATTTTTAAAAAATGTTATATAAATGGATCACCCAGTATAGAATTTTTGGGGATTGCTGCCTTTTTTCACTCAGCAAAATTCCCTGGAGCATCGTGCATCAATGCTTTGCTCCTTTTTATTGCTGAGTAGTATTCCACGGTACCTTTTAGCCTTTTTTAACAGCTGCCTTGCTGGACCCAGGGATCTGAAGAAGTTAGTGGAAACACCCAAAGCACACCAGCCTCCAGGAATTGACTATGTTCAGAAACGCCTCTTCCACCTTTTCAGTAGCTCCCAGGAATGTTCACTCAGCTACAAATCTAGCTGTTTGGGAGAAAGCACTGAATACGCAAACAAGAAAGCCCCGTCGCCAGGGGAGGGCGCCTGGAGGCCCCAATCCACAATTACAACCTGTGCACAGAAGTCAAAGGACGGGAGAGAGGAGAGAACTGTGTCCTTGGGATCGGATTCTTAGAGCCGAAACAGTTTAGATGTCATTGCATCTCCGTCCTCCCAGGGCCACCCTTTCTGGGGCAAAGAGTATTTTCAGTTAGGGCAAGCGTTACAAAGTTCTCCCTTCCCCCCAGGGTGATCGGCATCACAATAGCCCCGCACATTAGCATTGAGACAGAACCAGCCTAATTCCTCCAGCTCAGGGAGGCTCCTGAAATACTCTTCTGGGTCTGCTATTTCTCTGGCTAAAATGCTCAACTCAACGGTTCAAAGTGTTTTCTGAACCTCTGGCCATCTGCACAGCAGCAACATTCCCGTTCAGACATGGAACCCAGAATTCAACAGCATAATCCAAACAGGGCCTGCCCAGCAAGGTCCCCATGAGGGCTGTTCGTCAATTTCCTCCCTTATTCCGCCATCACTCTGTTTCCATCAATTGTCCAATAACACAGTCAATTAGCACACACAAATAATACAAATAAAATAATAATAATACAGAATGACAGATCCACCTGATGAAAGTTTACACAGCAAGAGCGGTGTTTCAAAGAGTAGGAAATAACATGGAAAAACTCTCTAAGATACACTATTAAATGAAAAAAAAAAAAAAAGTCAAATTGTTGGGCACTTCCCACCCTTCCAGACTCAGCTTAGGTGTCTCCTCTGAGATGCTCCCAAGGAAAGCCCCTGCCCCACCATTTTAGTGGGGTGACATCCTCCAGTTTCCCTGTCACCCCAAACATACCCGCATCCCAGTCTCTCAGTCTCTCAAAGTCAATCATCTGCTCCTTAAGGATGGGGGAGCGGAGAGGGGGCTGCGTCTTGCCCCACAATCTTAGCATGGGTTAAGATTTGTAATGAACGTGTGATGAATTAATTCATTACAACCATGTCTTTAGCTGCACAATAGGAATGACATCATGATTCCATTTGGGGAAGAATACGTGTACACATATATATTAATATCCACATAAGTATTAGTTCATGCATAGAAGACTGTGGGATAATAGAAACTAAACTATTTGTAGGGGTTATAAAACCTGGGGAAGAGAATTTCAGAGGAATTTCACTGTGTGTATTTCTGTATTGCTCAACTTTAAAAAGTCCTTTCCTGGCTTCCCTGGTGGCGCAGTGGTTGAGAGTCTGCCTGCCAATGCAGGGGACACGGGTTCGAGCCCTGGTCTGGGAAGATCCCATATGCCACGGAGCTACTAGGCCCGTGAGCCACAACTACTGAGCCTGCGCGTCTGGAGCCTGTGCTCCGCAACAAGACAGGCCGCGATAGCGAGAGGCCCGCGCACCGCGATGAAGAGTGGCCCCCCCCCTTGCCGCAACTACAGAAAGCCCTCGCGCAGAAACGAAGACCCAACACCCAAAAATAAATAAATAAATAAAATTTTAAAATAATAATAATAAAATAAAAAGTCCTTTCTAACTTTAATAATCAGAAAAAAGAAAGCAACTTTTTTTTAGAAAATATGCATAGGCAATACCAAGTTATTAAAATGTCTCTCTAGGGAATCCCCTGGCGGTCCAGTGGTTAGGACTCCGCATTTTCACTGCTGAGGGCCCGGGTTCAATCCCCGGTCCGGGAACTAAGATCCCGCATGCCTCGTGGGTGCAGCCAAAAACAAACAGTATAAACAAATAAAAATATCAGGGAGGGGGAAAAGTTTTTACTTTACATTTTGGGGAGCCCCATTACATGCCTGGCTTCGTCAGCTCAAAATTCTGGATCTGCTGTGGTGCCCTGTTCGCCCCTCAGACTCCTCACGTCCCTGCTGTGGGAGGATGGAGGCTTTGCGTCTGCTGTCAGGGTGGTGCTCTTACCCCTAAGGCAGCCGGACACAGTGCTATTCTCAGCAGTCTCTCCTGCAGGCAGCCCAGGTCCTTCTGACTCATGATTAAGTCATCCGAGGTATTGGCCTTTCCCTCCCACTAGGGTGTCATCGACAGAGCTGAGAAGCAAACCTCCAAGACTTCATCAGAGTTGTTACTAGATAAGAAATGACACAGGGCTTCGATAGTGGCACAGTGGTTAAGAATCCGCCTGCCAATGCAGGGGACACGGGTTCAAGCCCTGGTCCGGGAAGATCCCACATGCCGCGGAGCAACTAAGCCCATGTGCCGCAACTACTGACATTGCGCTCTAGAGCCCACGAGCCACAACTACTGAGCCTATGTGCCACAACTACTGAAGCCCACGTGCCTAGAGCCCGTGCTGTGCAACAAGAGAAGCCACCGCAATAAGAAGCCCGGGCACCGCAACGAAGAGCATCCTCTGCTCCCCGCAACTAGAGAAAGCCCGCACGCAGCAACGAAGACCCAACGCAGCCAAAAATAAATAAATAAAATAAATCAATTTATAAAAAAAGAAAAAAAAGAAATGACACAGGAGGGAATCAGGGGCAGCCCCGAGGCCACCGCCCCAAAGGACTTGGATGCACGAGGGGACCCTCGTAGGCCCAGCTGCTCAGCCAGACACCACCCTCCAGACCAGACTCTCCTCCAGTCCCTGGCCCTCCAGCGTGACCATCAGATAGGAGGCTGATATGCCTTCCAGAATATAAACAGTACATGTACAGGAACACACTAGATAAAACCCATGCATGTGGCAAAGACTGGAAAGAGTCATGCAAAACGTAAACAACCTGATGAGTCCCATTATGATTTTTAGTTGTGTGTGTAGTAAAAACAAAGCTACATTTTTCAAAGCCTGTTGAAATCCCATCTCCAGCCAGTCTCCTGGTCTATCAGGTGAGTAACCTCATCAAGAGGAGAAACCAGACGAGTTTGGTGTGAGAGGTCTTTAGTGGATTCATGTTGGCACCTGGTTCTCAGTACTCTGTTGAACGATGTGTCCTAGGATTTTGCTGGGGATGTGCATCAATCACCCTGTCTCCGGAATACAACTGTACAATGGCTTTGTGGTTAAGGCTATAAGCTTTGAAGTTGCACAGATCTAGGTTTGAACTCTTGCTGTGCCTCTGCCTTTGGGCCATTATGCAAGCCCTCTGAATCTCAGTGCTGTCATCCGTAAACTAGGCGTTTTTCGCGTATAGTTGCTGTGAGGATAAAGAAAGAGAATAAATTGAAGTCCTCATATTTAGTGATGGGTAGCAATGATTGTCATCATATTCTTCTCCATCTTTTCACCATCATCACCACCAACTCAGAGAGACAAAGGATCCAAGATTCTGACTGGTTAGCCAACTATCACAAGGGTTCTAAAGGTTCTGTTGCTAAGCCTGGACAGAATAAGCACATTCTGAAAATATGAGATTCCAAGACAGAATTTTCATAGGAATCTGCTTCTAGAAAAGTTCTTAGTGGGACTTCCCTGGTGGCTCAGTGGTTAAGACTCCACGCTCCCAATGCAGGGGGCCCGGGTTCAATCCCTGGTCAGGGAAATAGATCCCACATGCTGCAACTAAAGATCCCGCGTGCCACAACTAAGACCCGGTGCAACCAAATAAATAAATAAATTTTTTTTTTAAAAAAAGAAAAAAAATTTCTTAGCAAAGAAAAAAGGGCAATTACTGCCCATGAGCTCTGAGCAAACCCCAAATACCCTTCTCACCTCTGCCAGCCAGGGTGAGAATTCCATGAGAATCTTGGAAGTTCCCATTTCCCATTTCTGTACTACCAAATGGTTATTATAAATGTGCTAAGCCCCAGGCATTTCAGAAAATCCCAAGTAGAGAAAATCCATTTTCTTACGAAATCAAACCAACTCTTACCCTTAGTAATTCTTCCCTTCCTGAGCCCACTGCGCTGCCAGCCCTGCCTTGCACTGCAGCAGTCCAAGTAGAATATAGTGAAGCCAGACGGCCTGAGTTCAAATCCTGATCTCAACACTGTTTCGCTCTGACCTTAGGCAAGTTACTTAGCCTCTCTGTGCTACACTTTCCTCACCTATAAAAGGATAATAATAGTCTTACTCTAAGAGGTACAACACCAATACACGGTACATGCTCAATAAACCCAGCAATGATTATCAGTATTCTAAACGCTCCAGTAGTAGCCAGTGAGCAAGGTCAGAAGCCACATCTTTGGGACCTGGGCTCCTTGGGGGCTCGTCACACCCTCACTCCTCTTCCAAGAACAGACTTTCTCTCTTAGGAGAGACAGGAGCCAACAGCCTGGGCAGAACCACAGGCCAGAGAACGAGCTGGCAGCAGGGGACTCCAGAACCACGGCGGCCACGGGCCGCAGCTAGCAGTGAGAGACCCGGGTTGGGAAGCCTGTGGTGAGATGCGCCCTCACCAAGGAGCCGGCTCTGGACAGACCCACGCCCGAGTGATTCCCAGGGGTAGCAGGTGACGTGGGCTTCCTCCTTGGGCAGCTGTCAAGCTAGTGTTGTCTTCTCTTACCCTCAGTTTTCCCGTGTCCTAAACGAGGGCCACAGATTTCCAAGTCCTCCCAGGACCAAGGTGGAGGGAAGGGTGTTATAAGGCCCGCAGGCTTCCTGTCCATTCACAGCACCCAGGTCTCTGTCTTAGTTCCCACTGCTTACCAGCGCCCCTGCTCTCTCCTCACCCCTGCACACAGCTCCCAGCACAGGGCCTTCCCCTTCCGGAGAGGCCAGCACAGGCTCAAAGAACCGAGAAAGGAAGAAGTGCTTAAGTTCTGTTTTGTGTGGTAGGAGGGAGAAAGGGATGTGTAGCCGGTCTTAGCACCCATTTCCCTTTCACAGGAGGACCTTCCTCACAGAGGCCAAGTAAAGGGAGAGAAATGGAAACTGAAGAGGGTTTGCATGGCTGGGATGCTGTTCCCCAGCACCCCTCGAAGACACTCCCTGTGCTCAGCAGGTAGGCCGCACACCTGCGCAATTAGCATCCTGACAACCTGGGTTCTCAGCCTCTTCCCATGCATCCTGCTGATTCGACATCACCTTACAGTTTGTCTTGAGGCTTTTCCAACTCAGAAATTCAAACTGTGTGATTTGTACACCAGGCTGCAACTCACGAAGGGCTTTCATGTAAGGTATCCCCTTTAATCTTTGCAAAAAACCTGTAACATATATATCATCTCCATTTTATAGCCACAGAAACTGAGGCATAGAGAGATTAGGTAACATCTCTGAGATCACCTGGCGGGAAAGCGGCAGCACCAGGTCTTGGCTCCACGTTGGATACTCCTGTCACCACATCACAGATGGCTCTGGCCACAATTCACCCACCCTGGCCCTTCGAGCCTGGGTTAGACATCCCTCCTAAGTGGCCCGCGGGCTTCTCCAGAACCCAGTCCTTATCACGCAGAACTCAACTCCCTGAAGGCAGGGACTGTGTGACTGGGCTCTTTCTCAGGGCTATTGCCCAGCACCTGTCACATGCTCCATCGGTGGGCACCTAATAAATAGCTATTATGTGGATGAGTGAATGTTTGACCAATTAACAAAGAGATGAGACTCTGAATAGCCAGAGCTGCACAGCCTGGCCCCTACGACCTCTGATTTTGATCCCACCACATCTGACTTCTCAATCCTGGTCTCTGCTTGCCGAGGAGATACTGAGTCTTACCCAGGGCAATGCTGACTTGAGGAGGAACCAAGAGCTCCTTCGAAGCAGCTTCCTAGCCACCATCAAAGGTTCAGCAGGGGCCAGGACACCCGGTGAGGCAGGCTTCCCACTTCTCATTAACAGCCACAAGAACTGGCATCTGTGCCCCTGCTCTCATGCAGGCAGGGCTCACACAGTCCCCAGACACAACACATACATCAGGGCTCCGGAGACGATGGGGAACACAGAGGTGGCCACTTCCCACTAAACAGGAACAGGTAGAAGTGGGGCAGGGGCCAGAGTCATCAGCCTTGGGAAGGGGGCAGCCAGGTACAAGCACCATCAAACAGAATCCTTCTCCAGCCACGCAGGGATGGAAGAGGCCAGGAGCAAGGAACTCAAAAGCAGCAGTGCCCCCGTGAGGCCCAGCAGGACCCAGCCAGGCCCTGCTAATGCCAAGGACAAACCCAGGGACAGCAGCTGCCCCTCCCAGTCAGAAGACGAGTCAAGGGAGAGCCTGCAGACCCTGACTGCAAACACCGCAGGGTGACCCAGAGGCTGAGAGCTCTGGGAAAGCACCGAGTGGAGGGGCACATTTGAAGACTTCCTGGAGAGACAGACAGGAGCTCTGGGCACAGCAGGCTACTTCCTCCAGGACAGTGAGTCACGTTTAATGTTCGCACACAACTCTCAGCGTGGCTCTCAAGAGGGGAAGCTCCTTAAGGGAAACAACCACATCTTTTTTTTTTTCTCTCTCTCTTAATATCTTTTTTTTTTTTTAAACATCTTTATTGAAGTATAATTGCTTCACAATGGTGTGTTAGTTTCTGCTTTATAACAAAGTGAATCAGCTACACATATACACACGTTCCCATATCTCCTCCCTCCCGCATCTCCCTCCCTCCCACCCTCCCCATCATCAAAAAATCTACAAACAATAAATGCTGGAGAGGGTGTGGAGAAAAGGGAACACTCTTGCACTGTTGGTGGGAATGTAAATTGATACAGCCACTATGGAGAACAGTATGGAGGTTCCTTAAAAAACTAAAAATAGAACTACCATACGACCCAGCAATCCCGCTACTGGGCATATACCCTGAGAAAACCATAATTCAAAAAGAGTCATGTACCAAAATGTTCATTGCAGCTCTATTTACAATAGCCAGGACATGGAAGAAACAACCATATCTTATTTGTCTTTGAGAGCCCAGCTCAGGACGTGGTACAGACTGGGTTCAATGGAGCTTGGCAGGAGAAAAGACAGAGTGACCCATGTGGGGGAAAACGGCAGAAACGGAGTGGAAGGAAGAGCCCAGAGGAGAATGGATGAGCTTCACGGCAGGTGAGAAATGAGCAGGGACCAAGGGGGAAGGAAGCGAGGGCTGACGGGTGGCAGCTCCGTGGGAGCTCAGAGGACGGTGTGCAGCGCGGGCGGTGAGAGGCGAATCCAGGAAGACCCAGCTCTCCCAGTGTCAGCAGGAGACAGTCCCAGGAAGGGGAGTGAGGAAGAACAAGTGACGTGGAGGGAGGGAAGAAAAACAGTCCTGAAATAACAAACACCAAACAGCAGGCCCTCTGCTGAGGAGGCAGGAGTCGAGAGCCCCAATAGGCAATTATCAGGGATTCACAAACATGGCAATTACGGAAAGGAAACAGAAGCCACAGAAGACAGCCACCCAGCTGCATCCACCTCCCGCAGGGCAGACACTCAGTGGGAACACAGACCTCAGCCTCCAGACTGCTGCTGAGTCCACACTTCCTTCCGCAAAGGGGGTGGAAAAGTGGAGAAGACAAGAGTGCCCAGCCTCAGTTGCTATTTGTGGTTCAGGGAACCACGGCAGCCCCAGAATCTGGCCTTCTGCAAGCTCCCTCAGTCAGGATGCCACTTGGAGAAAGGGACTGATTAGAGAGACCTCCAAAATCTGGCCTGGCATGGGAGCAACGGCTGTAGTGCGGGGTAGCAGAGGAGCTTACTGACCCCAGGATCCCGGGGGGAAGGCAGAGGCGGACCATCCGTCGCTCCCTCCTGAAACAGCCCCCGCCTCTCAGCGCCCACTCAGCGTGCGGGCCTTCCAGGACACCGGGGTCCCCGCTGGCAGAGAGGTGGAGCCCTGGCTGCTAGTTTTGCCTGGGCACTGCCACCTAGGTGCAGCCATCAATAAAGCAGCTAACAACCCATTCCCGCCTCTCTACGGTAAGACAATGTTCGTTTTTAAGATCTTTTAAGATGTCCTTGTTCTTTCTGCCAAACGAGAGCTTCCTGCTTCAGTGTCTCCAAAAAGCTCAAGACGCAGGTTCTCATATCTTGTCCCACAGAGTTACCTTCCCAAAGGGCTCCATCCCCCCCTCGGAGAAGCCCAAGCAAGCCCCACCTTGGAGTCCTAAGCTCCAGGCTCCATGGCAACCGAAGCTCTGGTCTCCCAGTTGCCCTCTGCACAGGTCCTCTACTGCCTTCTGACCAGCAAGACAAAAACAAATTCCTGCAGAAGCGGAGGACGCTAGGACTCCAAAGCCCCCTGGAAACATCCCTTCCCCGGCCCGAATCACCCACTCAGAGCCTGCGCCGCTGCTTCCTTTCCCGATGTGCACGGACAGCGCGGAGTTCTTCAGGGACCGAGATGAGCCCCCTTCCAGGCCAGCGAAAGGCCCGAGGGGCAGGAGGGCCGGGACAGGGGACCGCCGGAACCGGGGCGGGCGCCGCGAGGCTGGAACCGAAGGTCCGGCCGGGAGCCCGCCGAGCAGGAAATTCCACCTGTCGGGTCGGCGCCGCGGCCACAAACCGGCAGCGTAGCGGCTCCCTTGGCCGAGAGGAGCGCGGTGCTGCCCGCCCCCCGGCACCCCCGGCCCCCAGCCCCCGGGCCCGCCGGCCCCCGGCCCCCCCAGGCCCCCGGCCGCGGACCCCCGCGCGTCCCGCCCCGAAGGCGCCCGCGCCGCTCGCGCCGCCCGCGCTCGCCCACCTCCGGCCGCGAGGTGTACTTGAGTCCCGCGCCGAGGCCCCCGGAGCCGCCTGTGCCCCTGCGCGCCCGCTCGCTCTTCATGGTCCCGGACGCCGTGCGGCTCAGGCCATCGCCGCGGGGCCGGGGCGCGGGGTGGGCCTGGTTCCGGTCTCAGGCCCAGCGCTCCGGCCGCAGAGGCTCTGCCGGGCCCTTCCTGTCGCGCACAGGTAGTTTCAGGGTGTGGCTCCCGGGCCGCCCCGCCCGCCGCGCCGCCGCACCCTCCCGGGCCCGGGCCCTCCCTCTCCCCCCTCCCCCCTCCCTCTCCCCCCTCCCCCCTCCCTCTCCCCCTCCCCCCTCCCTCTCCCCCTCCCCCCTCCCCCCCGCTCCCCTTCCCCTCCCCCCTCCCCCACCCCCATCCCGCCGGGCTCGGGACCGCCTCCTCCCCTCGGGAAGCGGGAAAGCGAGGCCACCGCCTGAAAGTGGTGGAAGGGCTGGTGGCCACCTGACTGGGGGTGGCCCTCGGTCCGCGCTGTGCCTCCGCACGGAACAGGCGGGCGGGAAGGACCGAACAACAACTGCGAAACTTAATCCCTCCCCCCCGCCCTCCTCCTCGAGTAGAAGTGGCCCTTCCCGCTGGAAGACGACCTCCCCGCCGCCTCCTAGAGGCCCACCTTGGTTTCTTTCCCTCCCTCCCCCCTGCATCTTCAATCTCTCCCCACCTTGCTTCACATCCAGGTCTCAGTTATAACCCCTCCAAACCCAAACAACACCCAGAACCGCCCCTGGCCCAGCCTCCGGCTCTGGCCGCCGCCCTCCTCTCGCTCCAGGCCAGCAGCTGCCTCTTCTGCCGCTAGGAGTCCAGCTCCCCCTGAGTTCCTCAACCCAGTGCCCTCTTACCTGTCCCCAGCCTCCCTCACCCATTTGCAGCATCCGATACCGATTGATCCCGTCCTCAAATGCCCGCCTTCCCTGGATTCCGGTCCTACCTTCTGGCCCCTAAATGTCAAGGTTCCCAAAGCTCTCTCTCTTCAGCCTCCTCCTTTTTTTCTCTACACTTTCTTGGCAACTCATCTTGTGGCTTCAAGTAAGTAAATCTGCCTTCCTAGCATTGGCATCATGAAGGAGTGCCACTTCGGCGTTCACAATTGCTTGGGAACTTCTCCATTTGTGTTCTACTGGTGTTACAGAGTCAACAAATATCATTGGGCACATATTATATGCTGAGTACTGTTCTGGGTGCTGGGAAACAAGAGCAAACAAAATAAAAACCCCTGCTGTGCATCAGCAAGCCCTGAACTTCCTTCCCAGCCTTGCCATCTTGCACTGTTTTCTCCATTTATAATATTACTGTTCTCCTAGGCTCAAAACCGTGGAATCGCCTTTGACTCTGCATCCCCCTTGCATCTCATACCTAATTCGTTCCAGACCTGAGCAAGTCTTTCTCTTCAGTAGCTGATGTGTACCACCTCTCTTTCCTCCCCATTCAGAAGACCCCACTTCAAGCTCTTATCACCCTTTGCCTGGATTAGTATAAGAAGCAAATGGAGAATGTGCCCACCTTGTCCATGGAGAGAGGCTGAGGTGGCCAAGCTCTGGCCCGAGGCCCCGGGGCGCCAGGGCAGCGAAGATGTCGGCTTTGTTAGTCGGGGCCACTGTGCAGGCTGTGAGCCAGAGGAAGCTGCAGCCCACCCGGGCCACCCTCACCCTGATCCCATCAGCAGTAAACAAGATAGAACGACTTCTGAAAGATAAGCCTGAACACGTAGGTGTGAAAGTTGGTGTCCAAACCAAGGGTCGTAATGGCCTTTGCTACCTGCTAGAATATACGAAGACAGGGAAACTCTGACTAGGAGGTCGTTCAAGATGGTGTCAGCATGTTCATCGAGAAGAAAGCACAGTGTATACGTCTAGAAACAGAAATGGACTGTGTTGAAGACAAATGATCCAGTGAGCTTGTGTTCAACAACCCACACATCAGGGCTTCCCTGGTGGCGCAGTGGTTAAGAATCCGCCTGCCAATGCAGGGGACGCGGGTTCGATCTCTGGTCCGGGAAGATCCCACACGCCGCGGAGCAACTAAGTCCGTGCGCCACAGCTACTGAGCCCACACGCCACAACTACTGAAGCCCGCGCGCCTAGAGCCCCTGCTCCGCAACAAGAGAAGCCACCGCAATGAGAAGCCTGCGCACAGCAAGGAAGACCCAGAGCAGCCAAAAACAAATAAATAAAAATAAATAAATTTATTTAAAAAAAAAAAACAAACCTCAAAGGAACATGTGCCTGTGGAGAAAGCATTAACGTTAGACTTCTCAGGACTACTCGGGCTGTAGGCCCCAGGAGAGTTGTGGAAGCTCTAGGGCTTATTGAAGAAATCATGTGACTGTCACGTGCTTAAGGTTTGTAATGCCTGGCTGCCTTACAAGGAAAGTAAAGTGGTGCGTTTAGAAAAAATAATAATAATAAGCAACTGGCTCTCCTGCCTCCAGTTTGCCACCCTCTGACCTCTCCGGCACACGGCAATCAGGTTACTCATCCTAAACCACAGCTCCTGTAAAACCTGCAGTGTCTCCTGGATCAAATCCAACTTCCTTGCCTGGCTCTCACAGCATGACCTGTCTTCCTTTGCAAACTTGCCTCCCGGCACTCCTACTAGGACCCCTTTTCTGCAGCCAGACTTCCCCACATTTGCACCTTTCCTAAAGCTTCTCACCCGCTGGGAAGCCCTTCCCCTTCACAAGCATCTCTGCACATTGGGACAAAGTCGCTTGCACAACACTAGTCATTCATGTTCTTCATCGAGTATTTCCAGCTCTCTGCCTTCTGGGCACAGGCTAGGATGTGAAGTTAGGTGTGGCCCTGTGGCTAACTGTGGGCAGGGAAGTGGCAAATGGCAAATGATACACACCTCCTCCAGGTAGGAGCATGAAGAGGCAATGCACGATCCCCATGCCTTCTCTCCCTGGCTAGGCGATCCTGGAAGCACACGCTGAGATAAGACAAGACCCCTATTACCCTGCAGCCCTAGGTGGCTGCAGTGAGCAGAGACTTTTGCTGATGTGCATTTGATATGTAGCATCAATGAGAAGTAAGCTTTTGGGATGTTAAGCTACTGAGAGTCGAGGTTTGTTTGTTATTGCAGCAAGTCTAGCCCATCCAGATTGATACACTACTTTCTCCATGAGGTTTTCCTTCCCTCTAAACCAGAACTAGGTCTGTTTATACCTATACTACGGAATTTATCACCTTTTCTTTGCATTTCTGTCAACGTCTTATGCACCTTTGAGTCCTCAGAGCCTAGCACACTGACTGGCACTATCCCTTGATTAAATAGAAAATGAGTCTGCCTCTTCCATCATATGAAGCATTCCAAAGCTAAATAGGAGATACCAGACAATAATTTTCTGCGTATTGTGACAAAATCACCTACGGAATTTTGTAGGTACTACCTTGGTACCACAGTCACCAATGACACAATACCCTTCAATTAGTGTAGATGATGGAATGTAAGCTGGATCCAAAGTAACATAAAGGAGAGGCATTCATGGCACTAAAACCTGCTGCCCTGCTACAAAAGGAGTGTCTCATATCATCTCCCAGGTTCCTGGAGCATCCTCTTTTATCTCATGGAGCTGTAAATGCCTTGCATGTAGAAGGCACTCAGTGCTGTCATTTGAATGCAAAACACATGCCGTGCATTTACTGCGATTGCAGACTAGGAGGAGGTGATGCAGGCCAAGACCCTCCCCCGACATTGTGTCACGTCAGCTTACTGAGTGCACACCAAGCGTGTGACAGAGGAAGAAGTATAACCACATGTCCTGACATTAAACCCATGACATGTGAGGTCAGTGATTTTATTCCTAAATTGTAAGTGAAGAAACCCAAGAGCAGAAGCCCGAGCTTCTTTTTTTGTTTGTTTGTTTGTTTTTAATATTTATTTATTTTGGCTGCGCCGGGTCTTAGTTGCGGGCATGCGAACTCTTAGTTGTGGCATGCGTGCGGGATCTAGTTCCCCGACCAGGGATCGAACCCGGCCCCCCTGCATTGGGAGCGCGGAGTCTTAGCCACTGGACCGCCAGGGAAGTCCCGTGAGCTTCGTAATATGCTGACATGCTTGTCAGCTTCATGGCCTCATTCTTCCCTGCAACCACATTTAGAGAGCTCTTATGTGGACCAGGAAAATCAAAACGCCCTGGAGTGCAAGCTCTAATTGAGGAGAGTACCAGATTCTGGAAGAACTGAGGAAGGAGAAATTAACTATGCCTGTGAAAGCTCCACAGAAGTGGCATTTCAGCTGAATTTGGATTTCACCGAGAGGAGGAGAAAAGGGGTGGGGGTGGGGGGTGATGTGGGAAAGATGCCAGGCAGATGCAGTATTGCTGTCAAGGCCAGGGGCGTGGGTGGGCGTCATGCAGGGGGGAAGGCAGAATTTCCTCGTGACCACTAAACAACTGGTATTTAGAAAGTGCATGTTTACCTTCCACTGGGGAGTAGGTGTCAGGTATACAAATCTTGTTCTAGAAGATTAAGATACATTCACGGATGACGGCTCCCTCACTGGTTCACCCTGCTCTCCGCTCATTCCAAACCTCTCCCACACCGCTTGTCTGCGGACGGGTCCTCGCGGGAGCGGGATTTGCCTGCAGGCCTGGAGTGATCTGCTCCGCCTGGGTTTGCTCCCCTTCTCACCAACTTGGGCAGCAGCAGAGCTTGGTGACTTTAAACTTGGGCTGGGTCTGCCTGACGCGGCCACAATCGCCCCCATGTCATCGCCAGTCGAAGCCAGTGTCTTTCAGCCTGTGGTCAGTCCACTAAGTGGCTCTGGCCCCAAGGACATTGGGGCAGTCGGAGTGGCCTTCTGAGGGGCCCCCAGCGGACAGAGTCCTGGGGTCAAGAAGAGAAGGACTTCCCCGGGGGATGGTAGCTTGGGAGTGGGAGTGTTTGTGGGGGAAGAGAAAGATGATGATGGAGGCCCTGTGAGTTGGTCATCACAGCAAACTACATGGACCTCAGGCTGACATCCGAGTTTGAGTCTGGATTTACCCCCTAGGAGTGTGAGAACCTGGCCATATCCTTTAGGCTGTCTGCTGTTGGGTTTCTTCACTTACAATTTAGGAATAAAAGCACTAAGCTCACATGTCATGGGTATAATGTCAGGACATGTGGTTACACTTCTTCCTCTGTCACACGCTTGGTGTGCACTCAGTAAGCTGACGTGACACAATGTCAGGGGGAGGGTCTTGGACTGCATCACCTCCTCCTAGTCTGCAATCGCAGTAAATGCACGGCATGTGCTTTGCATTCAAATGACAGCACTGAGTGCCTTCTACGTGCAAGGCATTCACAGCTCCATGAGATAAAAGAGGATGCTCCAGGAACCTGGGAGATGATATGAAACACTCCTTTTGTAGCAGGGCAGCAGGTTTTAGTGCCATGAGTGCCTCTTCTTTATGTTACTTCGAATCTGGCCATCTTAGTAATAATAGCTTCAACGTCCATTTAGTGAAACAATTCTAAAGGCATCACTGACTTTCTTTATCCCACCCACCCACAAACAACAAATCTGTCAGTTCTACCCCCAAAATATATTTGGAATCTGTCTACTCCTTTTTTTCCTACTGCATCTCACTATTCCCAGCCACCATGTAGTCCTCCCCGGACTACACATCACCTCCTGAAGCCCTGCCTTCTTCCACTCAGCTCCACTCCAATCTGCTGTGATTACAGATACATGGCACTGCATCACCCGTCTTTCAAAACACAAAGTTCCTGAAGGCAAGGATCAGTATCTGCTGCTTCCCCAGCTCACACGCCAGAAATGCTTGTTAAATTATTTTAAAACTAAATGAATAAGTGAAAATGTTTTCTGGTTTTCCATTATCACTTAAAACTTTTTATTGTTAAATGCAACGCAAAGATAGAAAACAGCATAAAGAAAATTCACAGCTTACTGGGTTATTCTAAAGCAACACCTTATCATCACCACTGGAACTTTGTCAACACAGCCCAACCCTGACCCCTCCATGTGCCCGTCCCCAGACAACCCCAATTCCCCCGAGTAGCAGGGCTGTGGACCTCTATGGGGATTACTTGCTCATTTTTCTTACATGGTTTTTATCATCCAGGCCTGAATCTCTGCACATCATTGTTTAGCTTTGGCCTGCTTTTTGTTTGTCTGTTTTGTTCCCAACATGTCTTTTAGGTGTCTTTTAATCTAGAGGTTCCCTTTTTTCTTCCTTTACACTTGTTCTTCCTTTACAATTTATTTACTGAAGAAATCAGACTATTTGTCCTGCAGACTTCCCACAGTGAGGATTTTGTGGACTGTATCTTCAAACTGTTGTCTCTTTAGTGAGTTCCCTTGTGCTCTGTATTTCCTACAAATTGTTGTATTTAGAGGTTTAATCAGATGAATGTTTGATTGTTTTTTGGAGGGAAGATTCTTCATAGGTGGTGGTATGTTTTTCAACGTGAGGCCTACGTCTGGCTGTCTTGTTTTGTTTTGCTAGTTCCGTGCTTAGATTCTAAATTCAGGAAATGTGAACGGTAACATTTCAATTTATCATCCCTTGTTTATTTACATGCTGGAATACTTCCATATAGAGAAATTTCTCATCTATGTGGTTAGCCGGTAGTGATGTTTGTACACGAAGGAAAGAGTAAAGGCCTGAATCTCTCCCTCTGTTGAGTAGTTTTCAAAATAGTCAGCTTTCTAGCATCTTCCAAAGGGAACAGTTGGTGTTTGTTTGCTTGTTTTTGTATTATTATGAATTCTTGGATTTAAATGTATTGATATGTTTTGGTTCATTGCCATTTGTATGCTATTGATGTTCAAACTCTGCCCTCTGTGACCAGCAGGGATGTCTTCAAGTTGGTTCTGACTCTTTTTTTTTTTTTTAATATTTATTTATTTATTTATTTTGGCTGCACCAGGTCTTAGTTGCAGCATGCAGGATCTTTTTAGTTGCGGCACGTGGACTTCTTAGTTGTGGCATGCGGGATCTTGTTCCCCGACAGGGCATTGAACCCGGGCCCCCTGCATTGGGAGCGCAGAGTCTCTTACCCACTGGACCAGCAGGGAAGTCCTGGTTCTGACTCTTTTTTGACCCAGTCCTACTCATCTTTGATCATTCTTTGCTTTCTGGTCAGATGTTTCACGTTCACCTTGTACATTCCCTGCCCACACATGCATCAGCCATTTCTTCAAGAAGCCCCATTGTCGTTTACTGAGAAACAGCATTTCAAGACAATCAACTGCTCACAAGAAGTGTTTATTACCACTGAGTTGGTCGTTTTTTCTGGGGCTTTTTTTTTTCTTTTTTGGCTATGCCATGCAGCTTGTGGGATCTCAGTTCCCCGACCAGGGCCATGGCAGTGAAAGCCTGGAATCCTAACCACTAGGCCACAAGGGAACTCCCGTTTCTGGGGCTTTTGAAGGACAAAGCTAGGAATTTTTTTAAAAGAGATAAAATATCCAACAAATTCACATTGATTTTTCTGATTCAAATGTAGGACCCCAGGGTAGTACTGACTGTAACATCTTGTATCTGTATTTTCCTTTTCCCACACTGAGGGTCCTTCTCATGTCACTGGGTTTTTTTTTAGTCTTATCTCCTTTATTAAGTGAAGGCAACAGGTACAATTTTCTCATGAGAGTTCAGTGAATCTGCCCTTAATGGAGTTTTTGTCAACTTGCCGGCTCACAAACAACAGAATGCTCTAGCTGATTTGAGCAAAAAAAGAGGAAATTATTAAAAGATTCTTAGGAAGTTCATAGAATCTCTGGGAGGGCCAGAGAGGCAAGAAGGGAAGAAACAGAGCCAGGAACAAGGCCAGCCATACCACAGGGCTGCCTGGGAAGCCTCACTGCCCCTGTCCCAGGGAGACACCACTACAGCTTATCCCAGTGAGACTGACCCTGGACGCCAGTCACGCTACCCTGCTGCCCGGAAGCTGCACGTTCTGTTGTCGCTATAACCAGAGAGTGGCCTGTGGGGTCTCTTTGTTCCCTCTTGAGTGAGTCTCTTGTGAGTACATCTCATTGGTGACTCTAAGTGACACCTGTGCCCTCCCCACAAGCCAGCTGAAAAGTCCAGTTCTGTTCCTGCCTTGGGTAGACAGGACACATAATATGGAAATCCTGCCAACATAACAGGGCGGCCCCCAAAACACCCTGGTGTCCATGGACGGTGCAAATGCAGACGCTCTGAGCTGGTAGTCTCGGAGCCTGTCTGGATATGTATTTTATTACCTGGGCCTACTTACCTGCTTCTCTGCTGCGCATCATTGAGAATTTCTGCCCTGTCCACATCATCAGCATATCCAAGTTCATCCTTTCTTTCATCTGATATTTGTAGCTACCCCCTGACCCATGGTGCTGCATGGGGCCTATTTATTATTTGTTTTATTTATTTAAATTAATTAATTAATGATTTTTTACATTAATTTTTATTGGAGTATAGTTGCTTTACAATGTTGTGTTGGCTTCTACTGCACAGCAAAATGAATCAGCCATACATATACATATATCCCCTTCCTTTTGGACCTCCCTCCCATGTATAGGCCACCACAGTGCATTAAGTAGGGTTCCCTTGCTATACAGTATGTTCCCATCAGTTTTATACATAGTATCAATAGTGTATGTATCATATTTTATTTTATACAGAGTATCAGTAGTGTGTATGTGTCAATCCCAATCTCCCACTTCCTCCCACCCACCCCTTTCCCCCTTGGTATCCATACATTTGTTCTCTACATCTGTGTCTCTATTTCCGCTTTGCAACATGGGCTTTTTAAAAACCAAAGTACCTGATACATTTGTTTACATTCTGAGTCCAGTGTTCATTCACCAGGTGAAAGGAAGTTTTAATCAAATAATGTAAATAAATGTGTGTTTTACAAGATTCTTGCAGCTACACTCTTCACTCCACAGAACAAGAAAATGACAAGATTGATGTTTTTACTCCTAGTACAAACTCTTCAATGGCCACATTATTGGGTAAAAAATATTATCTTCTGATAAGAAGTTGGTAAAAAAGTTTTATTTTTATCTGGCCATGTGGCTTGCAGGATCCTAGTTCCCCGACCAGGGATTGAACCCAGGCCCTCGGCAGTGAAAATGAGGAGTCCCAACCACTGGACCACTAGGGAACTCCCAAAAACTATTAAATTATCAAGACCATGGACTTACATCACACATTAATAATGTCCATTTACAACGTACATTAATAATGACGTTACTCACTCTAACTGTATGTTGGGTCTGGCGGCACTGACAAATATTATGAGGCCAACATGATTAATGACACTTAAAAACTAAATGTCCAGCACATGAAGACAAGCCACTACAATTTTTTCAGTACCTAAAGTCAGGCAATACTCAATTTTGTAATTTACAAAATTTCATTTAGGAATGATAAATATACGGCTTGAGGTTCTTAATTAAATGCCAAAGACAAAAAGCCATAAACCATCGTAGAATCACCTTGTCCTGCCACAGTAAAAAGGGCTGAAATAATACACAAAAGCAACATGGAAGCAGTATAATCCATGCTTCTGTCAGCAAGTGCTGTCAGAAGGTGACAGCTTTGAAGAAACAAGCAAAAAGCCACATCAGGCTATGGAAGGTGTGGATGAAAGTACAGCTCAGTTTATGGTATAATATTTACCAATTGCTTTAATCACAAAGTACACAAATACTGTTGTTTTATTGAGCCCTATGTACTGGGAGAAGATGTTTTCAACAAATAATACTACCTCACATTCATTGAGCACTTGTCTACACTGGGCACTGGTGTAGCTTTAGCATCTTTCCCTGTGGCCACTCACTCCTAACCCAACAACCTAAGTGCTATCAATCACCACCCCCATTTCTTCAGATGGAGAAACTAAGGCACAGAGCAGTTAGACAACCTCCTCAAGGTCACCCAGCCAGTAGGTGGCCAAATTAGGAAAAGAATCAGGTAGTTTGGCTTCAGAATTCCCACTTGTAACATGATAGCTGCCTTTTAAATTTTATTTGTATTTTATGGGAAAGAATGTAGTATGAAAAATCTCGGAAAATGTAATGCTGATGGATTGGCTGCTTTGGTTGGAGTAACAAAATATTTCCAGATAAAGTTTGATGCTGGAAATCATAAGTGCACAAAATGCTACCAAATGTCTCCAACCAATGTAGTTATTCTGATTAGAATCAGAATATGAATCTTCACAGTATTTTTAAATAAGATTGGAAGTGACCAAGAAAACAGTTTGTACCTCACAGAGAGATTCATCTTGTGACAAAGTAATTAGAGTTGTTGAACTTAATGACGTTATGCTGTTCCCTGTTTGTTTTTTAAGCTAAAAACACCTTTTCAACTTGCTTTTTCTAAAGAAACCTATGCTATGGAGAAATTTGAAAACCAATGTCTGGAAAGGTTTCCATTAGTAGTTAATTCTGCTGTCAAAAGTGATGCCTCATCTGAAAGACCTATCTGTATACTTAAGCTGGGAAATAGAATTGGTAGATAGGATTGGAAATTTAGTATTGTGCTGTTAACAGGCACAGTCAAGGATGACTTATCCCATTCCAGCCTGTTTTTGCAATTTCCCTCTTCCGGCTTAAAAAAAAACCCAAACTTTATTGAGGTATAATTGATATACAGTAAACTGCACATATTAGAAAGGTACAATCTGATAAGTTTGACACACGTCAGACTTACACACCCCTGAAACCATCACCACAGTCAAGAACTCTTTCAGCTTTGATAGCCATGAAATACAATGAAACAAGCAGACCTTAGAACCTGACTTTCTAATTGCTGTGTTTCAAAGTGTTAGAACACAATTTAAAAATAAGAAGGTGTGTGGGAACGTAACTCTCCACTCCTTAAGCACATAGCAATGTCCTGCCAGAGAGGGGAGAGGAGAGAAACTTCACGGGGGAGAAACTGACAAACACACCACAGGCAGGTTATCAAGGACGACATGGATAGTGACAATCCTGGCGACAGCTTGTCCCCTTGATATGCTGTGATGAACACGGCACTTGGCTGTGGTCTTCATCCCCAGTAACACACAATCCCAGGGTCTTATCATGAGAAGAACACCCAACCAATCCTGGTAGAGGCGCATCCTACACTATGCCTGAGCGGTACGCCTCAAAACCTTCAAAGTCATCAAAAACAGGGAAAGTCTGAGGAACCTCCACAGTCGAGAGGAGTTTAAAGAGACACACCTAAATATGTGATATCCTGGGACAGAAAAAGGACACTGGGTAAAAACTAAGGAAATCTGAAAGGACTATGGACTTTAGTTAGAGAGAGAATGAAAGCAATAATCACTTTGCTTGCACTAAAACTTGTAATGTTTCACTGGACCCAAAAGGCTTTGTACCTTTAGTAAATAAAATTTGGAAAAAAAGTTTCATCTTTCTTATGCTTCCCAAATTTCCATTTATGATAGTACATGCATACAGCTTTTCAATGACTCTCTATAGAGGGCGCAAATTTAAAAGGTTTTACTCTTGGAGGTTGCTGCTCTAATCAGAAAGAGCCACCGACTCCAGCATTTTAAGTTCGATCAGACCTGGGTTAAGTTGGCCTGAGAACTCCTCAAGATTCCTCAAGAAGTCATGCCCCATCCATTTCAAGGATTCTAGAAAAACGTTTTTTATTTGGTTAGGTCCTGTCCCCTTCCCTGGATACCTGGGCAATTCCCTGAGGAAAAGCACAGCAGCCTGTGATCGTGAAGGCCTGCTAGACCCAGTGCCCACAGAAGGCAGGAGAGACACCATTTCCCCTTATTCATTCCAGGTAACAAGGCAAGGCACCGACTCTCCCTGTTTTACAAGGACCACTTCACCCTTTGTCCCAGAAAAGTACTGCACGTCCCAGACTCTGGCTCTGTGCTGAGGAGCATGTGAGCTGGTGGCCCTTTCAGCTGTGAAATGGGGGGCGGGGGGCGGGTGCCACAGGGCCTTCTGGTGCCTTCCATCGATCTTGCCCATGTCCACTTCTAACAAGTCATGTCAGACCGTGCGCTCCTTTGGAGGGGACCCTGGGGCCTGTCCAAATTAACCTAGAGACTCATCACGTCCCAGTGTGTCTCCGAAATCAGAGAATCAGCGTCATGGCAACTGAAACCAGAGATTACTGGGACACCTGGGCTGGCTCAGACCTCGATCGCCAGGTTCCGATTTGTAACTGAGAGCAGACGAGGAGGTCGGATGACCTCACGCCAAAGTCCGCAGGGAGCTGCCAGCACCGGAGGCTGCCAGCAAGGTGGGCAGGGCCACGTTCCCCAGAGGGCAAGGCTGAGTCACCGGCAGAAACTAGGGGATGAGCAAGCTTCTCTCGGGACCCCGTGCGGGGAAGGTGCCGCCAGGGGGCAGAGTGGAGCTGGTCGAGGTGAGGCCTGCCCTGCAAGTCCCTGCCTTACATCTGCATATAGCATCTATAGATCTACAGATACAGAGATAGAGCTCTCCATCAATCCAGGGTGAGGGCGACAGGTGAGCCTCGCCAGGATGTCCGGATCTACCCTCAGCTCCCTTTGTACTGACCCCATGGGGTAAAGGAACCCACTGCTATTTCACCAGCCCCAGGCGTTTCCAAGGCCCACCACTGACAGCGGCGTGGGTAATGGACACCAGTCCTAAGAGTTGGCCAGTGGGATAAGTCCTGGTTGACAGACGCCACTTACGAGGTGACTCCTGGGCCCACTGTCTCCCGGGGCCGACATACACGGAGCAAGGGGATGGACAGTGGCAGCTGGGCTTGGGTCTCTGCTTCGTCCCTCACCAGGCGGAGGACCTCAGCTTTCTGTAAGGTAACAGCCATGCTCTGAAGTTCAGACAATTAAATGAGGCGCCGTATACAAAGCAGCTAGCAGATGGCGGGCACTAACATACAAAAAGCTGGTCTGTTAGGTTTGGAACTGAATCATAATGAATGTAGACCCACATTTTCCAGCTGGCATTGCAGAGGGTCAAGTGAAAACACTCTTCAGAACACTGGCAGAAACTGGCTTCAAAAAAATGAAATTTCGTCTTTTTCGCGACCTTTCTGGCAGCAAGTTGTGAGGCCAGTGCAGGAGGGAGGGGCAGACGGGGACATGCTGATCGCTACAGAGGACCAGCCTGTTCAGCTGGTTTGTCCCAAGGTGCTTCCTCGCCAGAGGCTCATAAAATGCACACTCCCTATATGTACATATATGTACACTTATGCACAGGTATGCATTTACATGCAATGGACTCTTAACTGCACCATATACTGTAAATCAGCATCACAGTAAACTAGAGTGAGGACTCTTGAGATGAGCCCCTGAGTTTACTCATACAAGTAGCCAGATGTTAGATCACCAGTGAAAACCACCCCCAGGCACAAAGTGCTGAAAGCAGGCGTGGGGTAAACAAGCCTCCTTCAATGAGAAGAACAGTGCCTACCAGTGGCAGGTTATTTAAGAAACTCAGAAAGGGAGGCTGCAAACCTTTCTCTAAAAATTCAGCCACAAGCTCCACTCACTGTTTCCAGGATCAGGAAGAAAAGTCTCATATTAATAAACATTAATTGTATTTTGCTGCACCGAATTCTTAACTTTCTGACTGATTTTATTTATTTATTTATTTATTTATTTATTTTAAATTTTTATTTATTTATTTATTTATTTTTAATTTATGGCTATGTTGGGTCTTCGTTTCTGTGCGAGGGCTTTCTCTAGTTGTGGCAAGTGGGAGCCACTCTTCATCGCTGTGCGCGGGCCTCTCACTATCGCGGCCTCTCTTGTTGCGGAGCACAGGCTCCAGACACGCAGGCTCAGTAATTGTGGCTCACGGGCCCAGCTGCTCCGCGGCATGTGGGATCTTCCCAGACCAGGGCTCGAACTCGTGTCCCCTGCATTAGCAGGCAGATTCTCAACCACTGCGCCACCAGGGAAGCCCTGATTTTATTTTTTACCTAATCATGTAATTCATTCTCAAATTTGATCAAATGAATGATCACTACATGTTTATAGGAATTTATAGCACGTCGATAGCTCAAAAGGAAAGTTAATTTAGAGAAGGAAGAAAACTTTAAAAATTCCTGATGTACAAACTCAGATGGATTTGTCATCATAAAAAGAAGAAATGTTATATGAAATATTAAGATAAAGCAAGCAGGGACTTCCCCAGTGGTCCAGTGGTTAGGACTCCACACTTCCACTGCAGGGGGGAACAGGTTCGATCCCTGGTCAGGGAACTAAGATCCCACATGCCATTCGGTGGAGACAAAAAAAAAAAAAAAAAGAAGAGAAAGATAAAGCAAGCAGCTCTTATGGAATTTAAAAATATAATTACAGGGCTTTCCTGGTGGCGCAGTGGCTGAGAATCTGCCTGCCAATTCAGGGGACACGGGTTCGAGCCCTGGTCTGGGAAGATCCCACATGCCGCAGAGCAACTGGGCCCGTGAGCCACAACTACTGAGCCTGCGCGTCTGGAGCCTGTGCTCCGCAACAAGAGAGGCCGCGATAGTGAGAGGCCCGCGCACCACGATGAAGAGTGGCCCCCGCTTGCCACAACTAGAGAAAGCCCTCACACAGAATCGAAGACCCAACACAGCCATAAATAAATAAATAAATAAATAAAAACATCTGATTGTCTTAAAAAAAAAAAAATCCTTAACCTCATTTCATTTTATCCAGAATACATCACTGTGCATTTCTAACTGAAAAAGGCTTTTATTACTACAGGCACTATGTCATTATCACACCTAACAACAAAAAAAGAATAATTCCAAAAAAAAAAAAAAAATATATATATATATATATAATTACAAAATTCACTAGAAAGGCTGAAGGTAAGCAGAGCAATCACCCCGATTATAGAGTAAAACTAAAGAAAAAGGAGCAATCAGGGAGGTCTGAGGTTTAGCCAATTACAATTTTAGAAAGCAGAAAAGACAGTGGAGGAAATCATTAAAGAAATAATGAAAGACCAGTTCTCTGAGATCAATAAAAGGCACCAGTTTTGAGGCTGAAGCACTTTCCCTCTTATTTTTTAAATGAAAAACAGAATTCAAGCCCAAGAGTCCAGCTTCCTGTACCAATTCCTGCCTCTGCCGTGCACTGAGAGACCCTCCAGGGAAGGAAGCCACCACTGTCCAGGGCAGGAGGGTTAAAGCCGTCACCCGCGAGTAATGCCAGGCCAATAAAACAAGGAGTCCTGGTGGAAGTTAAAGTATTTATTGATGTGTTTAAACTCTGTACATTCTCCACAGATCAGATTAAGGAGTTTGTAGGTGAAGTTTACCTGTGCATAGTGGAAAGAGACATGGATGGGGTAAAGGGGAGGAAGAAGAAAAAAAACAGTCACAGGGAAATAGAAAAAAAAATACACCACAGGTTACCAGAACCTTCAGAATTAAAAAAAAAAAAAAAAAAAAAAAAAAGGAAAAGAAGGAGCTGTGAGTGTCAACATCAACTATACAAGCATCACAAAGACTCACGTGAAGGAAACAAAATCTTCAAAGCTTTCCATGGGCTCTACAGAGCATCCTGTGTACAGCCTGGAGCATCCACCGTCCAGAGAAAAGCAAACCTCCCGCATCCTCCCCCAGGATGCCGGCCGCCTCCTCCTGCTGTCTTCTCTCAGTGAACGGCGGGGACGGTGGAGACCAGTGCCTTCGGAGGGGGTGGGAAATGCCCAAAGAGGAAAACAGCACATCTGGACATTACTCGGGAGAGAAGTGAGCGGTCAAAAGCTACGGTGACTCAACGGCGGACAGTGGAAGAACGTCATGTACAAACTACAGGCTAATTTCTGTGGAAGAACTGGATTCAGAAGGAACGCAGTAGCGGCCCTAATCTGTACACGCGCGGCTCGCTGAAAGATGCTGGAACTCAAATGCTTGCTCTGAGCGCCTCCTTGGTGACAGGACTCGTCTGGAGACACCCAGGTACCCAGTGGTGGGCGCACCAGACTTCCAAGAAACTGGTCCTTCAAAGGAATCTTGAGAGGGGTACCGTGATGTATTTTAAGGATCAATTACGGCTCCTATTTCAGTTAGTTTCTCAGCAACTTTCTGAAAGCTGATTTAAAGCTATAAATGAGGAATACTGCCTCTTTTTTAAAAATAAAAACCAGGACAGTGAGCCGTGAAGAGCTGATTTACACAACGCGGCTGGAACAAACGGCCGGCGTGTAGCATGTACAGTCTATCACTGAAAATCAACATTTTCCATTTCTACAGAGAGCATGTGTGAGACAATACGATAGAAGTGGGACTCCTGATTAAGTTAAAAAAGAAAACTACATCAGTCAAATATCTGTAATAGATAATTTTTTCACTTCATTTAAGGTCTATATATCATATATTGTTATATTAACATTTTTTTCACCCATTTAAAAAGAATGGAAATTGTGATTCTACAGTAGTACTTTATAGTCTTAAGATCCAGGAGGTCTGAGTGTAAGATGAAATCCTCTGGAAGTAACTGTCGGTCAGTCGTAGATCCAAACCTCTGGACATCTGCTGCCTGCCTCACCAACCCCCCGACTCCAGCCGGGTGTCGTGCTTCGCCTGCTTAAATCTGCATCTGCTCCAGGTATTTGTAGGTTGGGTTTTCGTAACCATGATTCTGCATCTTGTTCAGGTGACGCTCTTCTGGGGTGAGCATTGGGTCGACCTGCAGGAACAAAGATGGGGGTTATTGCGTGAACCCAAGAGAACTTCCCAGGGCATCAGCAGACCTGAGCTGTGTGATCCCCGGGAACCACGAGGTGGACCAAACAAGAGCAGGCGGTGAGGACCCAGGAGGAGGAAAGAGAAAAGAAGAGAGTCAGAGAGGCTAGGCTACTGAAAGCTGGAGTCCACGTTGGAGAAAACAGTGAGCTGAATCTCCCAGCACCACAGTGACAAGCCTCAGCTCTGCCGCTTCTCTGCGGGGCAGCCTCGGCGAGGGCCAAGGGGCAGGACCAGATGACCTCAGGTCCCCTCCAGCCCTGGAACCCTACAACTAGGCCAGTGTCCAGCAGGAGGTGAAGCCGGATAACTAAGACACACGCATTTGCATTCATTTCCCCCAGCATATTCTATTCTTTATTGTATTCATTTTCTAGAATCAAGACACTGTGGACATTCCCACCACTCACCAAAAACAAGTGTAAGTAAGCAGTTCTAATCACAGATGAGCAAGAGATGGAAGAGAAGCAGCCTGGTCTGGCTCTTTCCGAATTTACTGTTGCTTTTTTCCCCATTGAAAAAGAAGAGTGTTATTCCTATTTCATATTTTTAAGACTCAATTCACTCACATTGCCATTGTTGCCTGAACTGTCATATACCTGGTTTTCTCCTTATAAAACACGTCAAAAAAAAGCAAACTATGGGGCTTCCCTGGTGGCGCAGTGGTTGAGAATCTGCCTGCCAATGCAGGGGACACGGGTTCGAGCCCTGGTCTGGGAGGATCCCGCATGCCGTGGAGCAGCTGGGCCCGTGAGCCACAATTACTGAGCCTGCACATCCGGAGCCTGTGCTCCGCAACAAGAGAGGCCACGATAGTGAGAGGCCCGCGCACCGCGATGAAGAGTGGCCCCCGCTTGCCACAACTAGAGAAAGCCCTCGCACAGAAACGAAGACCCAACACAGCCATAAATCAAAAAAAAAAAAAAAAAAAAAAAGCAAACTAATAAGAAAGAAAGAAACAGTATTAGCAGTCCTTCATTCTCAAACATCTATAACGCACCTGAAAAAAAAGGAAACGCTAAGGAAACAATCTGAGAAAACAGTTTTCACCCTGGGCAGCATAGAATGCTCCTATGCTTTCCTCGCATTCACGGTCGAAGCCCAAATTAATGTTAAGAGTTGGCAACAGCTCCTGTGACAGGATCAACTTGACTCAGCCGAGGCTGACTTCCGAGACGTGACCTAATAATCCAGAGAGCCATCTGACTGACGCGCAGCCCCTGACGAGACGCCCGAATTCTGCAAGGCCCCCGGCGGCTCACCTCCACGATCCCGTGGCTGATGGTGCCGTACTGCCTCTTCCTCAGCATCACCAGGCTGATGACGATGACCGTGGCGACGGCCACCGCAATGACCAGCAGACCGATGAGGGCACTGCTGCTCAGACTGAAGTCCTCCCGCAGGGGCCCCACGGATTCCTACCGTAACGAAGCAGACGGGCGACAGGGTGTGAGAGACGGCAGGCAGCGGGGGAGCCCGTGAGCCTTCGGTCGCGCCTCCAGAAACCCAAGGGGGCGCCCGGACCCTGCCATCCAGGTCGCCGGACAGGTGGGGGGAGCCCCCACCTCTTGCAATCTCCATGGAGATTCGAGCTTGAGCTTTCTTATCCGAAAGCACAGGGGAAATGGGGACGAGGGACCTTTGATAGCGTAAGATAGCGCGAGGTGCTCCCAGGAGGGAGGGAAAACGGCCGAGGCTGGCGTGGGACCAGACATCAGGTTTTGGAGCGGGACACATACCGGCCCCTCCTCGAGGCCTCCGACCCTCTCGGCGTTGAGAATCATTTCCTTCACGTCCAGGGTCTCGTCAATAACCTGAAACGGGGAGGGGGGGGAGCATGTCGCCAACTGGGAGGGAGGGCAAATTTAGTGTGTCAGTGTTAACTGCTTCTCGTCCCCTCCATTTACCATTTGGTGGAGGGAAGCAGACGCCTGATGGACACCCACTAACCCATCAGCTCTGCGCCATTCACCTAAGTCCGCGCACCAGACCCCTGAACAAAGGAGCAGGTGTGGGTGCAAAACTACTGTACAGCAGTTGGTCTTTTAAGGGCTGTCCCCTGCGTTTTCCTTTAGGTAACCCTTGTGGAGATATTTCAGCGCAGATTACCAAGCAGCCGCGTTTAAATATCAAATTCAGTTAAAGATAATCCAGAAATGTAAGTGATAAAAATGCTAGATGAATAATTAATAGGTGGTATAAACCTCAGGCAGCGTAAGAACCAAATTCAACTCTATTCCAAGTTATTAAATCTCTACTCATTTGAAATGGCCTCTCATATTTTATTCATGCCTTTAGTTGCAAATATATTTTCCACCGTATAGCAAGAGCCGAGCTACTGCTGAAAAATAATTCTTTATTCACACCCAGACTCTACACAATACAGCGCATCTGTGGGAGCAGTCAGAGCCTGCCCGTCTGCTAGCCTGTGGAAACGGACACGTGGAGGTCCATCTGGAAAGCATCTAAAACAGTGCGACTCACTCGAATTATTCCCAAAGTTAACACGGGCACAGAGCAGGGGGAAGCGGCTCACCATATTTTCATCCACTTTCTTCTTACTGTTAATCACTTTCTCCTCGGCCCCGATGAGTCCTCCTTCCTGCTCTCCCAGCGCAGATCCTGTGTGGGGAGAGCACACCTCAGTCTCCTGGGACAGCCTGACCTCACGCCAACCTCACAGAAGCAGCAGACTCCCTCCTGAGGGCCAGGGAGCCCTCACCAAATGCCCCCTCCCCTTTCTCGATATGCTGCTTGTTCCTATTTTGGAGGATGCACCGTGCTCCACAGGGGTGAGTGACGCAGGACCGATGGGTGTCATGGAGGAGGAGAGAGTGCTGTGCTCACTGTGCAAGCCTTCAGGAGACGATACTTTTTGTACTATAAACAGAAGCTGGATCCAAAGGCATTCCAGCATCAAAACACCCGCGACCCACCCTGTGACACTACCAAGCACCCACTACCCCTCAACTCACTCCTTTGACACTTCCTCCGAGTGGAAGACCTGCCACACCAGCAGCGAACCTGCACGCCTGCCTCAGGCACCGTCTTCTACGCCACAGGCAATTCTTTCTGCCTGAAATACCCTCCCTGACCTTATACCCTTCCTATCAGCTCTTTTTGGGAGACATTCCCAGGTTATTATACTTAGAGTCACTGTTTGTAATTATTGATTTTCTTCTGCGTCCCTCACTAGGATGTAACCCTCCCGGGGCTTATCAGACGGTCACATCCTCAGTGGTTATGACAGAATGAACAGGAAGGAAGCCTTCCCTACATGGGGAGAATTCTAACGCCGGGGTGAATGGTACCTTTCCATAAACAGAGCAAGAATGGCAACAGTCTCTTGTCAAGGTCAGACACTGCCTGGGCCGGCATCACCTGTGCGTGGCACTCCTGACGACAGTGTCCAAAGGCGCAGCACAAACCCAGGGAGAGGAAAAGTGAGGCGCAATCTTCTCTATTTTTAGCCCCAAAGCATGTGACTCCTAGCTCTCCTACGAGTGCCTCCTTAATAATATTATATACAGTGCTACACAGACGCCTGTGATTTGAACCTTTTATAAACAGATCAACCTGGCGGCATACTCGGCATTCTAAGGTGACCACCCGTAAGTGAGCAAGATGCCGACACAAGTATTTGCAAAGCGCTGCCGTCCCAGGCTGCCAGAGGCCCAGCCACAGCAAAGCTCTCCAGCTCGCGGCCAGACTCGCTCTGGACCCAGAGCCGCTAGTAACCGCGCTGCAGCTGCTTGAGCCCCCGGGCCAGCTAACCCTTAACTCGTTAGAATGCAGCCAGAAACGAGGCAGCCTTTTTTCCACAGCTTTCATTTTAAAGAAGAGTTTCACAACTTGATTCTAGGGTGAGTTAAACCAGGGCTGGCTTTTGTAGTCTCAAAATGTCAATGAAACAGCAACAGTGCATTTCAGCTATGTAAGAAAGAGGACCCTCTCTCGGCAGGATGCTCATGACCCAGCCTAACAAATTCTAACTCTGCGCCCTTTCCATCTCTCTCTCTCCTCCTCCTCAGAATTTCAAAGGTCATAGGGCAGGATCCTATTTCAAAAATAACGTGGCACTGAACCAACAGATTTAAAGTCCTACTACCAGCGCGCAGACTCTCCTAACACTTTTATTGGTGGTACAACCCTCATGTTTCTTTAACACGGACCCAAGGCACTTTGGTTTTATAGAATGAATAAACAAGGGAATTTAACAGACCAAAAGTTAATGTTTAAACTATCCCAACGAATAACAGTTGAAGCATAAGGACAAGTTAAACTTTTAGAAAATTCATCTTCATCTAAACGTATCCAAGATGTGCTGCTCAGAGGAACGCCCACACAGTGATGAAGAGGCAGATCCCAGTAGAATAAAACAAAGCACGTGCACACGAGTGACTTCTGTAGAGCCAGCTCACACCCTTGTGTTCTGAGAAGCAACACACACACCACTGCCAAACCCTCAGCCAGGGCACAGCACGAGGCAGCCTGGTCAGTCTGTGAACGTGTGCCCTTGTTCACGATGACCCTGGAGGCTGGACTGCCCCCCAACTCCCCCCAGGAAATGTGGCAGCTATACCGCGGTCTATGAAACAGGAACACCACGGGCTCTGAAGACGGAGGAAGCTGAGTTCAGATTCTGGTTCCTCCACTTCTTAAACTCATGACTGAACTCTGAGGCTGCTTCAACTGCCTTATCTAGCAAAGAGAGCTAATAACCCTACCTCCAGTGTGTTCAGTGGGTTAAACGAGATCAAGTGTGCAAGCATTCAGCCTGTGCTCACACGCAGTGAACTTCATCTGAAAAGTGGAGACTCGTTACAGCAAGTGTTCACTTGTCTCAACCTGTTTCATCCATCAGCTTCTACTATGTTCTGAGGGGACACTACATCTCGGGGGACATGAGACAGCTGGAAACAGACACTCGGACATGGACAAAAGGCAAAGGACAGCTAAGAAGAAAGGGAAAAGATGTATGTGGGAGCAGCAGAGAAAAAGAGGTAAAATAAAATGACTCTCCACCCGACCATAAGCATGTTTTTATTTATCCTAGGAATTTGCAACCAACCTGTTTAAGCTGGATATACTTTTAAGGTCTACCCAGCTTAAAAGGATTTATGAAGGCTCTACTTTGGTTACTCTGTATTCCTCTGTACTCTCTGGACATCCAGAAGGGCAGCTCAGGATGGCCACCGGGTAAGCAAACCCACGGACACTGGGTTCTGGGTGCCGGAGGTCAGGCTCCTCTGGTCCTCCCACAGCCATGTCTGAAGGCATGAGGCGGAAAACATCAGGTGATGGAATGGAACGGAACGTGAAACTTCCGGGCAAGTGAAAGGAATGAAGGTCTTAGGGGGTACATCTTTGACAAAACCAACCTGTTTTCATTGGGTGATACACTTCCGGCTGAGTGTCTAGCAGAAAGGAAAGCAACAAAAACAAAACAGCACAAGAGGAGATTAAGAAAAAAATCCCTTCTTTCAAAATTCCTACCTTTGACTTGACTTTCTCTATAACGTGAACAAAAGCATATTCTTCCTTACAAACTGGGCCTGAGCTGCCCCACAAGCAAACGGCGGTAAGAGCTACAGCAGAGGACTGGAAGGAAGGGAGAGAAGGCAGGCGGTCTTGGGTCTTTTGGGGGAACTTCTGTGAGACTCCCAAATTATTGAGCTTAGCCCCAAGTTATTTTTCTTAGAAAATAACAAAAACACAAGTTGGCACTGGTTGTGGTTTTCTGAGAAGGAGACAAGGTCCTAGTTCACAAATGTCCAAGCAAGACGCGCCCCCATCCCAACAAGCTGAGGAAGTAGGGCCACCCTACGGCCCCGTGGGTGGGGTCTGAGAGAGCAGGCTTAGGGAGTGCGCTGGCACCACGTTATTTATCTGGCTCCTTCCTCGGATTCTCTTTTACTATCAGAGGGTCAACTGTACTGAGTCGGTACCTCTGAGAGAGCTGGTTTAGAAGGAAGGCACTTGTGTTAGGGTCTGGAGGCCGAGCTGGACGCCCCCTTCCTCGGGCCTCCGTAGCAGCACCACTGGATCTGCCTAGGAGTCAGGACCGCATCAGCTCAGGCTCACATCCTTATTACTCTCTACCTACAGAACACGTGACCCTGGGCAGACACTTAACCTCTTTAAACCTTGGATCCCCAAACGGGGAGCACTCCCAGTCCCTACCTCAGAGGGTTATTCTGGGAAAACAATATAAACAAGAGCGTCCATGCACAGTGCTTAGCCGAGGCTGGCGTACGAGGAGGACTCTACAGCGGTGGCCACTACTTTTAACATCACCACCATCAGCCACAACAGCAGCAGGCCAATAAATAGAAACTGATTCCACACCCTGATCTCAGGGCCTGGGCTCGGCAGCTTATTTATTTCTGGTGCAGACCCACAGCTTTTTTTTTTTTTTTTTTAATTTATTTATTTTTGGCTGCGTTGGGTCTTTGTTGCTGCGCGCGGACTTTCTCTAGTTGCAGCGAGCAGGGGCTACTCTTCTTTGCAGCGCGCAGGCTTCTCATTGCGGTGGCTTCTCTTGTTGCAGAGCACGGGCTCTAGGTGCGCGGGCTTCAGTAGTTGCAGTGCATGGGCTCAGCAGTTGTGGCTCGCGGGCTCTAGAGTGCAGGCTCAGTAGTTGTGGCACATAGGCTCAGTAGTTGTGGCTCGCGGGCTCTAGTGCGCAGGCTCAGTAGTTGTGGCACGTAGGCTCAGTAGTTGTGGCACGTGGGCTCAGTAGTTGTGGCTCGCGGGCTTATTTGCTCCACGGCATGTGGGATCTTCCCGGACCAGGGCTCAAACCTGTGTCCCCTGCATTGGCAGGTGGATTCTTAACCACTGCGCCACCAGGGAAGTCCCCAAACCCACAGCTCTGAGAGATCCCTACAGACGTCGAGAACTGGCAGGGAATGGAAGAAAGCATGCCTGTGCAGGAGGAGGCAGAGGGACAGCTTCTCAGCCCACCTCGCACTTGAGTGGGTCAGGTCACCTCTGCAGCCCCCTGTCACCTACCTCCCAAGACTCTTAGGAAAAGATGATGACAGCCTAGAACACGAAAGTGCTATTTAAGCTGCCAAGGGGCTTCCACGTGGAAGGCCTCACACACTGGAGGCAGCTGATGGGACCAGGACAAACAGTGGGCTTTAGGCAAACTGTCCATGAAATGCGAGAAACATCACAAACCTCCCGACGTTACTGAAGGCTCCCCACTCGGTGCCTGCAGGCGGCAGGTGCTCGGTGAACCCCGGCGCCTCCCCTGCTCGACCTGCACCGGGAACACAGCCTCCCCAGCACAAGCCCGCCCCAGATCTGACTTCAGTTTTCTAACCGCATTCTTCCCCGCCCCCCCGGCCCCCGGCGCCAAGCTGGGCTGTTAGCGCACACGCACCTTCGTTCTCAGGCAGGGGCGGGAAGGGATGGAGGGGGCGGAACGGCAGGACCTCGTCGCTCTCCTCCGAGCTCACCCGCACGTCCACGGGGGTCTCTGAGATGGAGGCGGTGAACTGGTCCATGTCCGCTCGCTGTTCCTGAAGCAGCTCATCTGACAAAGACAGATACGCAGGAGCCAGCTTTGCAGAGGGATCTGGTTCCTAGGCACAGGACCGCCTGCATGGGGCTAATTCGCGTCATTATGGGTGGGATGCGAGCTCTGCCTAAAGGGGCGTCTCACCAGCTCACAACACGGGCCACGCACGACCCCCTCTCCTCTCTCCTGAGGGTGTGCCCCCTGACTCCGCTGACTGCAGAACCCCGGCGCTGGGAAGCCCACGGCTGCATCCTGGGCCCCCCTCTCTCCTCGATCAACTCCCTCTGGGTAAGTGGTTTCCTCCTACGGCACAGTTTTAAATACCATCCACGGATCATGACTCCCAAACCTGTTCTTGCACCTGCACCCCCGACCTCTGGCTCACCCACCTGGTAGCCTACTTCACACCTCCACTTAATGTCTGAGGGCAATTTCTATTTTAACAGGTAAAGAGAATGCAGCACCCAGGCAGCTGCTCACAGGAAACCGGGGCAGAGCCAATGCTTTTCTTTCCCTCAACCCCCTGCCCCACCCAGCCCATCAGCACATCCTGTTCACCCTTCCTCTGACACACATCCTCAGGACCACTCACATCTCCATCGCCTCCATTCCCATCTCTGTGCACTCAGCCATCCCCTTCCTCCTGGATTTTGACAACTGCTTCCTGGGTGGTTTCCAATTTTCATCAGCTCTCAACAGAGCAGTCTAGTAATTTTTTTTTAAGTTCACACTTTTTAAAAACATAACCCAGATCTAGTCACCTGCTGGTTTAAAACCCTCGAAGGGCTTTCAATTATCCTAGAATAAAATCCAAACTCCTTGATTTTGCTAAAATCTCTCTATTTAAACATCAGGCTCTGCAGTCGTCGCTTCCTGTGCTCAGTGTTTCCCCCCGGGGGTCGCCGTGTGGAGGGCTCCTCCTTATCATTCGGATCTCAGGTTTCCCCCAAGGAAGCCTGACCACCAGGCACCCTCCCCGTCCCATCCCAGTTTCACCTCTGGCACAGCACCCATCCCCACGGACACTCGTTTTCCTGACCGTTCCCTCCTCCTAAAATGTGAGCTCCAGGAGGTCTGTCTACTGGTACACATTTTACTCTGTGCCACACAGTAGACACAACAAACGTTTGTTGGATAAATGAAGAAGAGAGAGACCAGAAGAGGGAGAAGAAGTGAGAATGTGAATAAACAGATGCCTTAAAAGACACCAGCAATTAAGGGGGGAAAGGGTAACGGGAGACTCGCTCAGTCCCTTGCAAATTCACACCCTAGATTTTTCTTCCGGTAACAGAGTGAAGGTCAATGAAACTCAAGGCTCTGTGGCTCCCAGCCAGGACCTGACCCTGCCACGTGAGCCCAGACTTCTGAGCCCGTGGCACGCTAATGCCCGGCTTCATGGCCTCGCGTGTCCTGCTTCTCTCATCTGGCACCGCCATCACTCCTGAGCACAAGCCCCGCCTGACTGTGATGCAAACCGTCGGCACCCACCAATTTCCTCTTGGATTTCCTGGGCCACGTAAGGTACTTTGTAGAGCAGAGAAAGGCTCTGGTTCCGTCTTTCTTCAATCACGTGGAGATGTGTCATCACCTGCAAGCACAGGATGAGCGAGAGGCCTTGTCACCAGAACAGCCGGGCCAGCCTGACACCCACACTCTTCTGCAAAGACCGATGTTCTCTACAGAGTCCAGCAAAGCAGCTGGTCAGGGGGGCAGTATGAATCCTCCCCGTGTTTACTGGCCACCGTAGTGCAAGAATGTGTGTATTACCTCTCGGTGATCTAAGGATTTATCCAGAGAGTGCTCCAAAGTTAAGGGAGAATTTTAAAAATTTCCTTAGCCAAGTATTGATTTGGTTTTCACAGGAGGCACTTGCTAACTGTACTATAAAAAAAGAACCCAAATGTGAACAACGCCAGACACTCAGTAAGGTCCTTCTGAGTGAAAGAGGAGACGAGTTGGTCAATTTTTACCACTGGTCAGACAAGATGAGGTAACAAGGGAATGAAATCACTGGTTAAAAAGCAGATGTGAGGGGTGGGCCCATTCATGGATTTTTGCTTCGTGAAGCAGCTGCTTGAAATGATTATCACAGTGAGCATCAGAGCTAGTTTATTCCTATTTAACTAAATTAGCTATTCCTTCAAAACTGCACACTGAAGTATAAATAAACCTGATTTTTATGGGGTGATAAGGAAGGCATATCTACCATCTGCCTTACATAGCTCACTGCCTTTTCTGAATGCAGAAGTTCCAAGGTTGTTCATCCAAAAAAAAAAAGAAAAAAAAGTCATTAAAGTGGTCACTGAATTTTATTAAAAAAAGTTTTTTTTGTCACTGAATTTGAGAGGTTTTCAGGGTGGAAATGAAAGGAGATTTGGACTACATCCACCCCAATGACACTGTGAAGCACGTGGCTGTACGTCACACAAGCTCCTCAGGAAGGCTAATCCCACCGGGCTACACCTGCAGCCACCGAGCTCTTCCTAAAGAGGGCGCTCGGAGCCAATGGATTAATTATGTGGGCTTGAAGCCATTAACATGAAGGGTCAAAATGAAAAAAAGTTAAATGGAAAGATGCTTTTATTGTAGATTGATGTCTCTCTGACCTATAAAAGCAAAGATGAAAGCCATTTAATTTTATACTTGCCATTCTTTCAATCAAGTAAATTGATGGGAAAGCACCAGAGTGAGTGCTTTAGAGAATAAATCCAAGTGGAAACGGAACCGTGAGCTCCCCAGTTTCAGCAGTGGTGACACTGCCACATGTCGGAGCCTGGCAGAGGACGGTTCCTACACCTACGAGGACAAGACCACAGGGTGGGATGCTGGGCGCCAGGGTCTTTGGAGGGCCCCCTGGAGCTGCAGTGTGTGGGGGGAGACAGCAGCACATCACTCACACCTCAAATCGAGTGCACACGTTCTAAGAGGCTCAACATATTCGGTGTTTTCTAGAGTTTACATAACAGGACAGGGAACAGGCCAAAGGCCAGTGTAATCCCGCGGCCGAGCTGCCCCAGGATTAAGGGCTCCGAGCAGACAGTAAACATCACGCAGCAAAGATGCTCCGCCTCCCAGGGCACTCAGGTGGTTCCCCGATCCTGGCTCGCAGGTTGATTGAACACACTGATCAAGGTCTCACCTTTCCTTCTATTCTCACCATACAAAACAGGCTGTTTTTCTATAAAATACTACATAATAGTCTAGATTTTCTACAAAAAAAAAAAATTAAAAAAAGATTACATTTTTTAAATTTTAACTTTATTTATTTATTTTTGGCCGTGCCATGCGGCATGTGGGATCTCAGTTCCTCAACCAGGATTGAACCTGTGCCTCCTGCATTGGAAGCGTGGAGTCTTAATCACTAGACCGCCAGGGAAGACCTACGTTTAAAAAAAAAAAAAAAAAAAAAAAATCGGGTAGACCTGAAAAATTCTCACCCCTGTCAGGATGTAAGCTTTTCCCACCTGAGCTTCCCGGAAGCTACCCGAGGTCTGCTGGCCTTTCCTCCTTCTCTTCTACTCCATCCAGCTTCAGACAGAGCCTTAGCTCCAGGCCCCCAGCAGAGGCCCCGGGGGTCCCCAGACCCATGCCCTTCCCACTCTTTAGGACACTGAGTTCTTTCATTAGCTGAACACCCAGCTGCTAATGTGGGCTCCGTATGTTTAAGGACAATTCTTCTCCATCTTTACAGTTAGCATAATTAATTCCACGCAACTGTGAGCTGCTCAAGGGCAGACAGGATTCAACTATGTGTGGTCAGATGCTGGAGCAGAACTTGGCAGCAGATGGGGCCGTAGGGGAGCCCCCCAGGGCTTCTGGGAAGTTCCCCTACAATCACACCACAGGAGCAACAGGAGGCAGGAGGGGACAGGTACCCAGCCTGTGCACACTGGGTCCCCACAAGCAGCACAGGGCTGGGTTTAAAATACGGGAGGAAATAGAGTAAGATCAGTTATGGCATCACAAGGCCCTCTAGGAAAACTAATAGGCAGACTGTTGTAAAGGAAGCTAGCAGTCTTGTAGGCAAGTTCATTTCTATGAATACAAGACAGTAAAACTCAAGTTAATACATGGTCAAAACGAAAATCAGCCAAGTAGGTCCAGAAACAAACCTCTATAGATGACTGCAAAGACCAGTAGGACGCAGCAGGGGACAAAACCCAGGGATGTAAAGTGTCTAAACACAAAAACTATACTGTACAAAAGAGACCAATTTTTAAGATGTGCTTGATATATTTGCCTAGAAAGAGATTTCAAATGTTAATTCTGGTGGGACCCTCAGCCAGAAATACACTGATATAAAAATGATCTCTTCAATATAATCTTGCATTCCTAAACCTTCAAGAACAGTTTAAGTAGGACATACTTAATATTAAAAAGTATGGAAAAGATATTTTCTAAATAGTACCTTTGCAAAAACCAACTCTTGTACCTACTGTCTTTGGAAATCCAAAATCATTTCCTGAGGACTAACAACAACAAGCACGACCATCTGTGCTGCCCGACCACCGGTCAGAGCGGTCTCTCCTCTGGCTGGTGTACCTGGGACTTCATCTGGGCCGCCTTTTCGGGGTCGACAGCCAGCACGTGCTGGTAATGACGGATGGTGTGGAGGCGATCTTTGTTCTCAGCGCGGACGTAGCGCCGCAAGGCTTGGAGAATGCGATGGGGCTACAAGAGAGAACAGTGGTTTTCACGTCCAGAGACTAGGGAACTGAAAACGGGCAGGAAAACGAAGCTTTAAAAACTCACTAAGAAAGCCAGCCTCAGCGAGACCCAGGAATGAAAGCTGTACCTTTAAAGAGCTTTCAGTTACCAAGTAACAAGAAGCTACCCTTCTAAGTACCAAAAGCTAAGTTCCACAGTTATAGTGGTTCCTCAACAGGCAGCATTTTCCAGAATCTCTAGCCCACCGTCCTCCTCCAATCTGTCTGTTCCCTTTCCTGAGCTCGGCGCCTGCCACCATAAGCACAAGCACAGGGTGACCTGTGTCACCCAGAAGACTTTACTTGCTTAAGGAGGCTACAAATACCTCCTTTTCGATCCTCTCCATCCCCCAGAGCAAGGCAAGTTAGAGCTAAGGGATAAAGTTTGACACCACTGGCAGATAAGAACGGCGATATGAATTAACTTATCATCTTATTTAGAATAGAACTGGTTCAAAAGCCTTTGTCCATGGAAGACGTGTTTTTATTCTTTGAAAGTAAGGCTACTATAAAAATGCAATAATTGGGGAACTACCAGCCAACACCCCGAGGTTCTGCTTTTCCGGCGGAAGCCGCGTCCACACCACAGGCGGCCCGCGGGCCCTCGAGCGCGATGTGAGCTCACACCGGTTCCACACACGCTACTTCAGCGATTCTCACCCGCGGAGGGTCGGACTGCAGGGCGGCCAGGTAGTTCTCCAGCGCCACCCGGCGGCGGTCGTTGAGCATGGCCTCCACCCGCGCCAGGTGCGTCTCCACCAGCTGCTGCTTCTCACTGGCCGCTTCCCTCTCCAGGGCCTCCACCATGGCTTGGAAGTGCTAAACCACAAAGCGGGAGCCACATCGAGTTCACGCACCTGCGGGCATCTACGCACACGGCGTCAGACCCCGCCCCCGCTCTGTGCCCCTCCGCGCCCAGCGCCCCCGCAAGCGGCACGGAGTCGTGTGGAGCAGGGCTGAGGTCGCAGGACGCCTCCTCTGACTTCCGTCTGGACACTTACAGGTGACCCTTGAACATCGCAGGGGTTAAGGGCACCGAGCCTCCCTGCGGTCTAAGATCCCAGTGTAACTTACAGTCGGGCCTCTGTACACGCGGTTCCGCATCCACGGATTCAGCCAACCGCCCATGTGCGGTGCTGTGGCCTTTACCATTGAGAACAATCTGCGTGTAGGGGGACCCACGCAATTCAAACCCCTGCGGTTCAAGGGCCGGCTGCACTTCCCCATCTAACGAGAGCACGTACGTCTGGGCTCCTCAGCACCTCCCTAACTGAAATCCCTAGCACGCAAGCCCAGGCCCGGCCTCTCCGTGTGCACCGCGAGGAAAGGAGGGCCGTTCTTCCCACGCTGCAGCAAGGCGCCCCCAAACCACAGTCCTGTCCTGTGGCAGGTGAGGCCGAGCCATTCACACCAAGTCCTGAAGGGCGAGCTCCCCGCGGGGCGCCTGGCCAGGTCTGCAGGCAGGTTTAAAGCTGCCGAGCTAAAGCTCCCTGCGTAGGGTGCACTGGCTCTGTGGAAATTAACATTCGCGGATTTTCTAGGTTACTGATAAAAAAGCAAAGGTGAGCCAATAAAATATCAACATCATGAGAGGAGAGATTTCAGCTAAACATAAACGCAAGCTGACTTAAGATGTAACTAGTTTTATGAGTCCCAAATCAGTCCTGTAAATTCCTGTCAACAACCTCCTCTAGCCAAAGGGAGGCAGCTGCTGTGAGTCTGATTACATCCTTACATCCAAAGTTAAAGATAAACTGATAGATTTATTTTCTGCCTTTTGACTTTTCAGTAAGTCTGCAAAAAAAAAAAAAAGCATTCGGTACTGCAGTACTGCCGGAAAACAGGGCACAGCCTAGAAGGAAGATGCCCGAGGACTTCTGCCAGGAAAGCAGAATAAACACAGCCGAGCTAAGGTCCCTTCCAGGCCTGAGTGAGGCATGCTCTGCTCTGAGCTTTGGCTTCCCTCCACCGTAGGTGAGCAATTCTAGAGAACGCCAGTTGGGAGATGAAAAACAAAGCAGGCCAGTGAAAATTTCCTCGTAACGTAAGCTCTCAACCAAAAGGGGGTGTCAAACTCTAACTTGTGGGGACTCTGGCTCCGACCATACTCCAAAGGGTCAGCCTGGGAGCCCCTCTCTGGAGGACACGTCTCACCTGAATGAGAGTCTGCCTCTCTGCTTTGGGGAGGTTCTTGGCTTGAAGTTCAGCCTCTTCCCATTCCTTCTTCACCTGGAACAAAGGTCAAAGCCACTATAGCCAGAATCATCTCTGAAACAATCCCCCCATTTTCTAAAAATACTGCCAAGCCCTGAATGTAATGTGGACAAGTGCACGAGGAAATCACATCCCACAAACTCATGAGCTCAGGGTTTGTCCCAGAACTGCTGCCTCCGAAGATGCAGGGCGTCAGCTCTCCCAGGGGAGCCCCATGCCACGACTGCCTTGTTCATAACCTTGGGCAGGTTATCTACCAGTCTCCGGGCCTTAGTCTCCTGGGGGTGGGGGGAGGGGGAGTACCTACTTCTCAGAACTGATGTGGATAAAACAGAGCAACAAGCATTTCCCAGCATACAAGCCCACCACAGGGGATGTGTGGGATTTTAGGTGGTACCCAGACCTAGCAAAAAATTCCCTTTTCAATTTTTTTTTCAACCTTTCCAAGTAAGTCTAGGAGAAAGTTGCACTCTGGTGCTCTGTTGCTCTGGCACTTATAACTCCTTGAAGGAAAAGAAAGCATCCCTGAAACTCCACAGGCCAACAGTATCTAGCTGGAATGCTTTAACACTGTTTGCTTTCATCCAATATATTTTTCTAGTTACCTTGTTCTAATGGTAAATGATACTAGCTTTCTACTTACAATATTGATGTAAAGTTTCCTTCTTCAAAATAAAAAAATGTAAAAAGCTAGTTCATGGCAAAGAAAAAGAGGCAGAACATAATGTTTACAGGAAGTGCTCCTCGAAGAGTCTGAAACAGATAAGCACTCAGAGGATAATTCCATGATCGTGGAGATAGGGAGGGGGACTAGCTCCGCCCAGAAGGCAGGCCTGCCTGCTTACACTCTCACACCTCATCTGTCCTAACTCAGTTAGCACAACAACCTGGGGAGGTGGCGTCCCTCTGCTTCAACCACGAACCCCAAGTTAGCTGATGCCTGACAGCACGAAGATACAGGAGCCCGAGGTTTACCCTGTCCATCCGGTTTCGGTGCCGGATTTCCAGCTGCTCCTTGGCCTTCTGGAAGCGCGCATGCTCATTGTCATCTGCAGAGGTCTCGAAATACACGTCGACATCATTGGTTGGCAGTGGAGTTGGGGGAACTGAAACAAAGTGACCAGAGGGTTCTCTCCAGGGGTCGGCCCCACGCGGAAGTCGCACGATGCTCAGGGAACGAAGCCTGGCTGGGCCTGCAGACGGGACCGGCGTGTCCGGCACCGCGCTCAAGGGCAGGCTGCGCCCGTCTGCTGGGACGCCACTCCATCTTCCTCACCCAATATCCAGCCACCGGGCCCGTTCGCACCCCGCCTGTACCTTCGGGACCAGTGAGGCATCTACTTAGGACTTCAGGGGCAGAAAAGGAAACCACTTCCATACCTTCCCTCAGTTCTTGAAACCTTAAAACCTAAACAAGAACTACCCTATTGAGAGCATCTGACCAGAGACAGGGCTGAAGTCAGACGTGCAAAGGCACTGCGGGGCTCGGGTCTCCTCTTTTTCTCTGGCTATTTTTAGGTCACAACTCACTTTGGGCAACTGATTCAACTGAATGTTCTTTGCACACAGACTGGGCAGATAAAGTCCAAATGCTCCAGCTCCAGCTGCTTAGTTTTCAGTTCCACTGGAGGTCCCTCAGCCCCAGCCCCACAGCAGGGGCAATGTATTGGACAAGGGCTTACCACAAGTGTGAAGATGCTTTGGGCTTTTCTATCCATGGCACTCACTGGCCTCACCAGGCCACCACCCAGGGACCAAACCCGTTAGAACAAACGCTCCGCACTAGTCTAAGTTCCTGAGTTCCTACCAGCCCCAGGCAGACGTGTATCTGCACAAAGGACCTTATCCTCATCCAGGAAGGGTTGAGATGACAGGTTTACTTAGTCCACCTCTTAAGAAATACCTGTGGAAACTCTCATTACCCCAACTCACTGGGGATTTCCCAGGCCAAGGAGGAACGTCAGGCAACCTGCTCACACAACTTGCTCCATCGGGACACACTTGAGAGCCACTTGGAGAGCAAAAGCCAAGATCAACGAATTTTAATTCAAAAACAAATCCTCCCGGTTTCCAGAACTGCGTAACTTTAACACAACATGAGACCAGCTGGGTAACTGATGAGTGTGACCACAAGTAAGTCAGCCACTCTGCAGTCCTTCCATCGGGGTGTCTTCATTCACCCTCTTTTACTGAGTTTTAACCCTAGAAGCTACGGCTTAAGTCTTGTCAAGAACATCTATCTGGCTCCTACATTAATTTAAATAGGATCTCAACAGCCAATTTTCAGACTATAACTAAATCAGAATATGTACAGCTAGCTTCAGAAACCACATTCCCCACAATACTCAAAAGCTCAGCCAGGGGAATTTCGAAGCACTTAAGTCCACTGGTGCCAACAAACATGGCGCCATTGGCAGCGCACGTCCGCAGCTTAAAGGCTTACGTGTTGGAGACAGAGCCTTTGGTTCATATCGCCGGGCCGGATGAAGGTAATACAAGCGCAAGCTGCCTCCGCCCCACCCACCCCCCTGCCCCCCGTCGGAACGAGAGGGCAAAGGGGCAGCAGGTCCGGAAGCTTGGTTCTGAAGACACGATGGGCTCGAACCTAGAACCACATCCGTCTGTCTGTGTGCAAGCGACCAGCTCAGGAAGCCGGAAATGCGCAGGCCTCAGTCCCCTTCAAGGAGGGAAGCAAACTTGCCCACAGGAGCAGTGATGCTTCTAGGCTCCGAAGCCCTGCAGCCGGGCCCCATGGCCTGCCGGGAAGCACGACCTTGCGGGCTTCGCAACCGTTCCCGCTCCAGCAATCTGCCAGCCCCCGGTGTCTTACGACACCGTCCGCCTGATCCTCTGGGTAAAGACCGCACCTCCATATTCAGCAAGGTCTTTAACGACCCAGGTTGCTCAGGCTTTGACCCCAAACAGCGTTTTGCTGCCCCTTAGTTTAAGAAGTTTTACAAAGCAGGAAGGATCACGATAATTTCTCTCTATCTCCATCTTTCCTAAATAAAAAAGTTTCTGCCACCAACGTTCCCTAAGGGCTCATTTGTTTTCTCATCTTTTCAATCATTTCAAATAAAAAGTTCACAAAGCAGCAGCTGGAGTGGAAGCCCTAAAAGTAAACCATATCATATTAAGATTTAAAAAATCTTTTGGTTGGGGAAGGAAAGAGGGAACAAGATGGCATATGAACGAAAAAACCATCAGAAGCTACAGCCAAAAATCTTTAGAGCAAATACCAGGAATGGCAGCAGCTCATTATTCCAATGAATTCCAGAACCAGAATGAAGAAGGGTCTGCCTAGCTGGAGGGTTTTCCTACACACAGGTCAGAAGTGCTCCAGATGAGAAAGAGGGTCTTAAACAGGAAAAGGGGGAACTATGAAGAAAGGCAACCTACTGACATCTAAGTAAACCTGACTCAGCTGAACACTGAATTTCTTTGTGACCAAAGAACACATAAACTAAAACTCCTAAAGCTCTGCCTGATCCAGCGCTGCCAGAATACTGGGGAAACAGAGTCACCACCACTTGGCTGCAGAGCACGTTCCCTGGAGTGCATATGGCAAGATGTTCCAATGTTCTCGGCTCCCTGAAGTGTCCGTATTGTCACCTCTTTGGAGAGTAGGTGACCCCCTTAGCTAGTGTGCATCATGGGGGGTTGGCACAGGGCCGCTCAAGACAAGAGTGAGAGATAAAAGCCTGGACACAAGATGTGCAGAACTCACGACCTGTCCGCTTGTCCTTCGTGAGTTTCAGCCTTGAACAGAGGAGGGCAGGGCTGCCTTCCCAACCCAACCAACACGGAGGCTCCGGATGAGAAAGGGCAGGCCCCGGGCTCTCCCCTGTGGCAGGGAGGGAGCGCCACCTCCTCCGCCATCACTGCTACCATTATCACCGCTGTCACCACCTCCATCACCACCATCACCTCCACCACCACCATCATCACCTCCACCACCATCACCTCCACCATCACCATCACCTCCACCACCACCACCATCACCTCCTCCTCCACCACCACCACCACCTCCACCACCTCCATCACCTCCACCATCACCTCCACCACCACCATCACCTCCACCGTCACCATCACCTCCTCCACCACCTCTACCATCACCATCTCCACCACCATCACCTCCACCACCTCCATCACCTCCACCACCACCTCCACCTCCACGGGCCCATGGTGAGCACAGGACACAGAAAACTGAGCTGATAGCTGCCGAAAGGAAAGCAAAGCTAGATCTAGAAAGCACAGAGAGAAGAGCAGACGACCAACAGCAAACACCGAGTGGGCAGGGAGCACCACAGAGACGCAGTCACGAGTACGCCGGGGGACAGAACGCTGGACGGGATGGAGCTACACAGCCAGGGCGGCGGGACTTACTCATCACTTTACACACAGCCATACAATACTCCTCAGACTCAAAATTGTTCCTGTTGCCGCCGCAGCCGCCATATATAAAGCGCACGCACTTCCCCTTGGAGAGGTCGAAGTACCACCGGGGCATCACGGCCCGGCAGGGCCCCGTCAGCGCCTCCTGGGAGCAGACAGCTGTGTGGAAACGGTCAGAATGTCAGCAGGGGCCGGGCAGCAGCTCCAGGGGTTCACAGAGCTACAGACCAGCAAGGGGAGAAGGACCAGGCGACACTTAACATCAGCGAAGGCCAAGATGGGGCAGCACCTGGCGCCCTGGCCAACGCAGTTGCCAATTCCTGCCAGTCAACCCTGAGGAAGTGGTCGTTTTCCTTCCTGATGCAAGAGAGAGCCCTAGGCCCTGAGAATACGGACTGGTGCTTTCTGCACTGTCTCGAGTCTAGATCGGGGCAGGGCTGACATGGAGGGGCCTCACGCTTCTCATCTGTGAAGTGGACACAGCTGCCTGGTTTGGCCGTCCCGGGGGTGTCAAGGGCAGAAGGAGACAGGCAGGTGCAGAGGCTGTTTCAGTGGCGGTAACCATCATAAACACTACTTAGGCCCCTGGAAAGGACGCGTGTAAGTTCTATGTTCTCCATGGTGAATCACAAACTTCTAGACTCATTAAGTCATCTGCTCCTGGTTGAATCCTGAGTAATTCTTCAGATCTTAATTGGTTTCGAATATCCTATCAGCAGGAGGCTGCACATAAAATGGTGTAGAACTGTCACAACTTTTTTTTTTTTACATGGTGAAATGAAAACACTGCTGGCCCTGATCCCTTACCAGTAGGTCATCAAATTCCACCCTCCCAGCTGCAAACCTCTTTCTGATGGACAAACAGGGCAGCCTACAGATGGGAACACACTCAGGAAGGGAACCAAGGAAGTGACTTCCACTCCGAAAGGTTGGGGCTTTAGCAGTTACTGAGGAAGGGGATCCCCCTCAGGAGAGACCATTTCCGGCTGAATGTGGAAGAATCCTGCCCGAGGGCAGACCACATGGTCTCTCTAATTCTCTAGTTAAGTCCTTACAATGCAAAGCTTAGTTTCCTGATTAAAATCTGTCACTGCCTGCAGCGCCCAGAGCTGACCTCACCTTCGGGGCATGAAGCCACCCTCCTGTGACTTACCTGTGAGGAAAGCAGTCTCTAGGCAAATTAAAGAATATTAACAAATTCTAAGTAAATAACTGCCAGGTGGATTTTACAGCCGCGGGGGCTCTCCGTGGGGTTACCTTGGACGCCGTGAGAGATCTCCTTCTCTGCAGCGGTCCCGTCGCTGCTGGGCTCGGTCGGGCTCTCCTCGTTGTGGTCGTCTCCCTTGAAGGTGTCGTAGTAGTAATCGCGATCTTCCACCACTTCCTCCTCATCTTCCTCATCCTCGTCCACAGCTGCTTCTGTGAAGTCTTCCAAATCTGCTTCGGTAGGAAATTCACTGAAGGTCACAGTAAAAAAGGAAGGTTAATACCAATTGCTATGCACAGAGCACAACAATGAGTCCCTTCCCTGTTCTGAAACACAAAGACAGAGGCAGGAAATAAGCTCAGCCCATGGTGAGCTGTGCCGCTAAAGCGCTCAGCCCGGCCACCTCAGCAGAAGGGGACCGCCAGGCAGCAGGGGCCGGGCTACCCTGCAGGAAGGCACGTGGCCGGGACGACGCGCTGCTGAAGGCCACTGGCGTGCCTGGGCTCAGCCACGGCCCAAGTGAGATGTGCCGGCCCAGCTCTGGCAGGAACGGGCAGTGCCCGCTTCACCAGGAAGCCAGGGGCCAGCAGCCACGGCCATCCGCAGGCTCAGGACAGGAGGTTACCTTTTATAAATATCATAGTCTTCCTCTTCATCTTCCTCCTCCTCCTCCTCCTCCTCCTCCTCTTCTTTTGACACAGCAGATTCAACAATCTTTGTCTGAGGGCAGCACACATACTCGGTGCCGTGGAACTGGTCCACCCCACAGGGGAGCAGCATGCCATAGCTGTACAAGGTCATTCCCTGAGTCAGGCAGGCCTGCGGGAAACCCACAGACCGACATCAGAGCACAGCAAGTGCGGTCAAAGACCCCCCGATCCCTAGCTTTATCCAAAAGAATCCCTTACCAAATCACAATGTCAGCCTTTCTCACGGACACGTAAATTTTTGGCCAAAAAGTTGCGACCCTACTATTTTAAGATTTACAAATTTTGCTTAATTTGCAATGGGGAAACATCATCTGGGCTAAAACCAATGAAAGCCCAAAGTTGGAATAAAATTAAGGAAAGGAGGTTTCTTTTAGTAATTATCCACGCTGGTTAATGGTGGTCAGTGGTAACATACATTCCTAATTGGTGAGGAATTCAGAATTACTTCAGAACTAGACAAAAGAAAGGCAACTGGCTGGAAAACCAACTTAACGCAGAGGACAAGCTAAGAAAGGGTCATTCTCCCCACGGGAAGAATGAAATGATATCTAAACCTGTCAGCATGCATGTCTAGACACAGATTTTCTATAACTGGCTATTTCCACACACGCCTTAGGGTTTGGGTGGCCTTGCAGGGGGCCCTGCCGACAGAATCCTTACTTAACGATCTTTTTCATGTCCTTGACTTCAGGGGCTGAACTGTTAATACTGTACTTCCTTACAAAAATATCTGTTCTTCTCCCAACTAGTTTTAATTTAAAAGATACAAGTAATTGTAAACTTTGATGAGATAAAGGGAAAGAAAATTAATTTAAAATTATGGTAAGGTGTTGAGAAAAAATACTACTTTCCTAAAAAACAGCCCTCGACTTTTTCCGTCTACTCCTTTACCTCCTTGACCACGGTGTGCCAATGCTGGTGATTCTCGCACACTTCCATCCGCTCCTTGTGGAAAAACTGGCACTTTTCTGGAACTAGCAGAACATCACTTACAAACTCGCCCACTGGAAAAGAGAAGCTTTGTCAGAAGCAAATCTGATCATGATTCCAGGTGAAAACAACCCTGACTGCAGGTTACCGTGATGGTCACACAGTCACGTGCGGACAGGAGCGGTCTCTAATGCGTATAAGCTGATGTGCACCTCATCTTCCAAAGCCAACTGGACGTTTCAGCTCCAGGCCAGCAGCCACAAGAGCTCAACACTCTGTTACAACCACAAAGCCTGGGACTTCCTCACTCCTTCCTGACCTCAATCCCTTAACTTCTGGTGCAGGGCTACAGCATCCTATGGGCGAAACGGGAAGAGAACTCCCGTGTGTGACCTCAAACACACACAGGTACTCCCCACCACCTCTGGCTTCACGTGGACAGCATTCCTAGCCTCTTACTTCAATTTCTGCCCACATCAGTTCTAATAACAAAACGCCCAGGAAACTAAGACTGGGTGTTCTCCCAAAGAACAGGTGAATCTTACTTTAGCCCTCTGTGGACCTACAGACACCTAGCTCTAAGACAAACCACCACTGCGATAACTGATCCAGGTACAAATCATCAGTGGAGGGTTAATTATGAAGGGGAAGAGGCGTCTTTGCAGTGGGAAGGTCTGGCAGACACTACTTAACTGGGTGAGCAATAACGGACAAGCTGACTTAAGTGATGTTCTGAAAACAGATCACCTACACAGTCTTTCTGCCAAAATATGTCATTTGACTCTAACCATACAAAACAATATGACAGGGACTTCCCTGGTGGCGCAGTGGTTAAGAATCCGCCTGCCAATGCAGGAGACACGGGTTCGAGCCCTGGTCTGGGAAGATCCCACATGCCGCGGAGCAACTAAGCCCATGTGCCACAACTATTGAGCCTGCATTCTAGAGCCCACGAGCCACAACTACTGAGCCCGCGTGCCACAACTACCGAAGCCCGCGCGCCTAGAGCCTGTGCTCCGCAACAAAGAGAAGCCACCGCAATAAGAAGCCCACACACCGCAATGAAGAGTAGCCCCCACTAGCTGCTCTCTGCAACTAGAGAAAGCCGGCGCACAGCAACAAAGACCCAACGCAGCCAAAAATAAAAAATAAATTAAAAAATAAATTAAAACAAAACAAAACAATATGACAAATTCAAATTCAGAGATAGTGTTAAACAAATGACCTAGACTCTTAAAAGATACTATTGTCATAAAATATTCAGGGACTTCCCTGTGGTCCAGTGGTTAAGACTCTGCACTTCCAGTGCAGGGACCACGGGTTCAATCCCTGGTCAGGGAACTAAGATCCCGCATGCCGCCAAAACAATAAAGTAATATACAATAAAATAAATAAAATATTCAAAAGAAAAAAGCTGAGGAACTGCCTAGATTAAATATAATGTATGATCCTTTTTAAAAGGAAGCTGTAAAGGACATTATTTGAACATTTAGGACAATTGTCCCATGTGTGATCGCTGTATCACGGTCATACGGGAGAATGCCTTTGCTCTTAAGAAAAACAAGCTGAAAACTACTTGGAGGTGAACTATCTTAATGTCCCAACTCACTTTCAAATGGCCTAACAATGAAAAGTAAGTAAGACACACACAGTGAGATGGATAAGGCAAAACTGGGAAACCTAGGTAACAGGTATAGAGTATTCACTACTGCGTTTTTTATAGGTCTGAAACCTTTCAAAAATAAAAAGCTTGGGGAAAAATACACATAGCTGCTTAGAAAATAGAGTCCTTATCTCTTAGAAATACATGCTGAAGTATTTACAGGAAAAAAAACGGTATCTGTGATTTGTTTCCAAATAACGAGGGGTAGGTCAGATTGGCCACAGACAGGGTGAGTGGTTCATGAACGTTACACAGCACACGAGGGTTAATGCGATTATCTTCTCCGTGTTCGGATATGTTTGTCACTTCCATAACAAAAAGCTAAAAACGTAATCACTGGCTCATCACCCAGAGAACCTGGTTCAGTAGGTCTAATTTGGGACTCAGTGATCTGCACGGAACAAGCATCCCAGGCGCTTCTGATGCATCACCAACATGCTCTACTGAGGGCCCGAGTGCAAGAGAACCAAGGTGGTACTTAGCTCAGGAGAGACGCAATAGGTAGGGGAGGGAAAAGGAAGCAGGCAGGCTAACCTCTGAGGTTTAAAAAAAAAAAAAAAAAAAAAAGGAAAGTCTAATAAGAAAGTAATCTGGCCTAAGAAAGGTCTTAAGGGGAGTTCCCTGGCAGTCCAGTGGTTAGTACTCGGCGCTTTCACTGCCGGGGCCTGGGTTCAATCGCTGGTCGGGGAACTAAGATCCCCCAAGCCAAGTGGCACGGCCAAAAAAAAAAAGGTCTTAAGACTTGAACTAGCGGGAAGTCTACATGCAGACCCGCGCCCCAGCCTCATCGCAGCTCAGGCCTCCGTCTCTGGGCCTGAGAAGTCTGTCCGTCTGCTGCCCACGCGGAGGCAAAGGGCAGCCCCTGGTCTGCTGTGAGGGGGGGACGTGCTCCCGCCGTCACAGGCAGCCACCGCACATCCAAACAGCCTTCCGCAGGGCAGCGAGGTTTCACTCTGCCATTAGCACAGGGACTTCGGGGACCAGATAGCTCAGTTTGACACTAATGCAGGAGCACAACGGTTAGTTAGACACGGTGCTGCCCTCGAGGGCCCCAAAGGCTCTGGGGAGATAGAAACAAGCTGCACCCCCGAACCAGGCTTAAAATCGAAGCTTAAAAAGCAAAGCGCAGGGGGGTAAACTAGGATTCGCCTCCATCAGGAGAAGCACCCCGATACTCAGTCTAAGGAGAAATCACTGAAATTCTGACATCCAACCACCAGCGCACACTGTGGATGGCGGCTGTATGGACTAAGCAATCTTTATTTATACACAGTTTTTGTTTTTGTTTTGTCCGCACCTCCTGGCTTAAGGGATCTCAGTTCCCCAACCAGGGATTGAACCCGGGCCTCGGCAGTGAGAGCCCAGAATCCTAACCACTAGGCCACCAGGGAACTCCCCATGTTTGTTAATTTATGACAAAAAAGCAACAAAAGAGTACACGTAAGAGGCAGTGTGTACAGGGCTAAATGCCAGGGTTTAATCTCAGCACCGCTGCTACTAGCAGAGAGGTCTTGGGCGAGTTACTCAAACTTTCTGTGCCTCAGTTTCTTTATCTTGCTGCCGTGAGGCCGGATGTAATATGTACAACACGGGAAAAGCTTAGAGCAGAATCTGGTACATAGTAAGCACTAAGCATTATTTAAGTATTAGCTCTAATTACTGACGTTAATGCTGTTAGTTTCAAGTCCCCGAGGAACTAGTTTTATACAAAGCAAACTATACAACCACAGTTATCAAGAAATCTATAGTTAGGCAACAGTTCATATCCTTTAATTTGTAAAACCTCAATTTTATATGTACAACTGCAACATCAGAGAAAAAGTTTAGACAGCAATTTCACTACTATATATATTCTATAGAAACAATAACCAAACTGGGTTTTAAAAATATAGTGGAGTACGACATATCATTTCATTTTAGTTAAAAATGCATTAACTAAATCTGCTTATATTACACCTTAGATAAACCCCAAAATGATATAAAGTAAAAAAGCAAGTTATAAAAGGTCAAGTGCAGTATGACACCATTAATGGCAGTTTTATAACACAAAAACAATTTGTTTACAGACACATTCGTATGTAGCAAAAGTATAAAAACAGGCATGGGAATGATACACCCTGACAGTGGGGTAGCAGTGACCTCCAAGGGTAGGGAGGGAGGGAGGGAAGGGATGTAAGGATGGGACTCTGGGACATTTAATCCCTTAATTAAAAAATAAGATGGAGATTAAGCAAATATGGCAAGCCCGCACGCAGCAGCAACAAAGACCCAACGCAGCCAAAAAAGAAGAGCAAATATGGCAAAACGGGGAATAAATCAGGACAGTGAGTACATGAGTGGCCATCATATTATGTTTTATCTTTTCAGTACGCTTGAAATATCTCAAAATGAAATTAAGTTTAAAATTTTAAAAATTTTAATGCAAGAAATTTAATAATTAACTCCATGCTAAACTGTAAGATTAAACGCCATCAATCTTCTGCTATGGAATCATGATTAAATTGATCTGTCTGACCTCTGAAAACCAAAAAAGAAGTAACGCCACTGATTTAAAACAGAATAGCACTCCTTGATTCAACAATTCCAATTCTAAAACCGTACTCTTAGGAAGTAATTAAGAAAGTGAACAAAGATATTCATTACAGAATTGTTAATATCAAAAAACCGGAACCAGGGCTTCCCTGGAGGCACAGTGGTTAAGAATCCGTCTGCCAATGCAGGGTACACGGATTCGAGCCCTGGCCCAGGAAGATCCCACATGCCACGGAGCAACTAAGCCCGTGCACTACAACTACTGAGCCTGCGCTCTAGAGCCCGTGAACCACAACTATGGAAGCCTGTGCATCTAGAGCCCATGCTCCGCAACAAGAGAAGCCACCGCAATGAGAAGCCCACTCGCCACAACTAGAGAAAGCCTGCTTGCAGCAACGAAGACTCAACACAGCCAAAAATAAAATAAATAAATCTATTTAAAAAAAAAAACAAAAACGGAACCAACCTAAATGTTCCTCAATAGGGAATTAGTTAAATAATGGTACTTAATGGAATACCATGGGGTTATAAGAAACATGGTTAAATATCTGTATATAACATGGAAACATTTCCATTTCCATGACGGTTTAATAATTTTAACAATCATTAAACAAATAAGCAAAGGAATAAACACACCCGATATCCCTAACCTCTCCTTAAGCCTGGTTAACTCCTTAAGGCTAAATCTGTTTAAAATGACAGACTCAAAAGATGTATGCATCCCTAAGAGTGGCACGTAATAGATGTTCAATAAACGTCAACTTTTAAAAAAAGCACTCAACAGGAAAGCATATTTAGCATGATCCAATTTAGGAAAAAAAAAAAAAAAAAAGCACACATTTCCATGTGTATCCAAAGAAAAAAAGTCTTGTCGATACACCAAAATGTTAATATGGTTAATGGAGTGCAGAAACTGGAAAGGATTGTTTTTGCTTTCCTTTCTCCCAATTTCTTCTATTTAAAACAAAAACAAAAACTTTTTAAACATGTAAATTAAAAGAGGAACACATTTCAATCCCAGCATCAGTTCTGTCATTTCACTGCTACTTTTTGCCTTTGATACAAATAATTATCAGAAACTTCTAGGAAAAAGACTGACCTAAGCAAGTCATTATTACTCTGTTTTACAGAAAAACACTGAAGATGGTTTGGTCTCACTTTAAAAGTTTATCTAAGGTTGTAACAATTCTCAATTTAACCCGTTGGAGTACAATAGACAGTGCCCCCAATTCCCTAAGTCACTGGAAACCTATATTGTTTTTGCTATTCAAGGCAATAAGCTGGTCAATGAACACGGCAATTTAGCAAAATCTAAACTATAGGCTTTCATTTAAGCCGCATTTATGATTTATCTTCAGTCTCCAATCATTCCCTGTGATACTGTTTTTCTTTTATACCACCTCCCACCAGCAGGGCCATGGCAGCCATCAGGTCTTAAGAGCTTTTTCAGAGTTGATAAAATTCCTTTCAAAGTAACAAAGGCTGCTCACCCACTTGGGGAAGACCCTCGATACCAACACTCATATGTATAAATAAACCTACTGCAAAAGTACTCTGCGGTTGGGACTTCCCTGGCGGTCCAGTGGTTAGGACTCTGTGCTCTCACTGCCGAGGGCCCAGGTTCCATCCCTGGTCGGGGAACTAAAATCCCACAAGCCGCACAGCGCAGCCAAAAAAAACAGTACTCTCTGGTTGCAAACAGGAAGACCATGTCATTTACGGGGCCCTTGGAAGCTGTAAGCAGCGGGGAGAAAGCCTGCTGTAATGACAGAAAACCACGAAAATTAACCTGACCACCCAACGCGAGTTTTTGAGAGGTCTGGCAGCCACCCTTAGCAGACGTCTTGGAGGTAAATAGGGCTCTGAGAAGTTAAAGAGCCTGAACGATCGTCATGAACAGAAACATACACCTTGCACAAGGGTCCACAGCGGGAACAGGGGGAACTGCTGACGGGCTGTCAGGAACTCAAAGGCGGAAGATGACTTGCGGACAGACACCTGCAGCGGACAAGTAAGCTCCAAGCTCACTCCGGGCCCCACCTCAAAGCTTCTGAGAACAAGACCCTTCCTGGCAGTCTTCACCACAGTAATACTCCCCATCCAAATCTCCTTCCAGAAATTACCAACAACAGAAACAGTCATGGGCTCACAAAGCTCTCTTCTTTTGATGCAGGAGCCAGTCTATATATAAATGTCAGAGATGACTAACTCCTTCCCCCCAAATACTAGCAGCTTTGCTTCTTCACAGTTCACCAACTCTGTCCCACTCAGATCATCCTATTTATTTAGATAAAATCTCATGGATAAACAGGCAATTCGTAATAACGTAAGATATAAGACTCATTTTGAGAGGCAAAGTTGAAGTATAACTTCTCACCAAATATACTGAATATCAGTGAAAAGAGTCACACTGGTGGGTGGTCAAGCATGCTCTCAAAATAGGGCAGAACTGGGCTTCCCTGGTGGCGCAGTGGTTAAGAATCTGCCTGCCAATGCAGGGGACACGGGTTCGAGCCCTGGTCTGGGAAGATCCCACATGCCACGGAGCAACTGGGCCCATGAGCCACAATTACTGAGCCTGCGCGTCTAGAGCCTGTGCTCCGCAACAAGAGAGGCCGCGATGGTGAGAGGCCTGTGCACCGCAATGAAGAGTGGTCCCCACTTGCCGCAACTGGAGAAAGCCCTCGCACAGAAACGAAGACTCAACACAGTCATAAATAAATAAATAAATAAATAAAAGAACGTGAATTTCAAAAAAAAAAAAAAAAATAGGGCAGAACTGAGTGACAGGTGCACAGGTGTCTACAGACAGCGAGACACCAGGCCTGATGCCAACACTACCCGTTACCTAAATTCATTCTCAAACAGCCTTCAAGAGTGCTAATCAAGACACGTCCTTCCCCTAAAGCTAGCAAAACAATGGCAAACAAAAACAGTGTCTGAGGACATCCATAACGCCCCTGGATCAACCAAACCAATTAGTATGGGTACCCGACCAATTAGACATAGCCTGTTTTCCCATCTCCTTGCCCTTTGGCCTGCCTGTGCTTTGGGTTTGCTGGGCAGTAATATCTTAAAGGGGGTTTCAGGGCTGAAGCTAAGCACACTATGACCATCTCTTTACTGCAACACGTGGTATTCACCTTAACACGTATAAAAGGACTCACTGTGGTTATTTCTGGTGAATGAAATATATAGGATGCTTGCTTTTTACTAGATTTTTAGTAGTTTGTATGTTAAAAGAATTGTGTATGGTTGTGTAACACAGTGAATATACTATAAACCATTCAACAGTACACTTTAAAATGGATGAATTATATAGTATGTGAAATATATCTCAACAAATCTGTTTCTAAGAAGCAGAGAGACTGATTATTTACAGGGAATATTGAGCAAATAAGTAAATATACTGAGGATAATGGAATTGGAGGTATCAATGTGAGCTCACTGCTTTTAATATCCACACGTATAGAAATATAGATTTATATGGGCATGAATATGTGTATATAAATATATTTCCTAGGTCTGTCTGCTGAGCGGGCCTAGAAGCAATAACAGCATAATAGCAGTAAGCACACCTAATACCCAGATTTTGGTTTCTAAATACCATTCCCCACTAAATAAAACCATTTCTTCTTGGAGAAATGGCTGACTCCAGGGGTGGGGTAGGGAACACAGGATGAGCCTGGAGCATCTTTTTGTACCAGAAAGTAAGGAAGCTTTCAAAGAATAATAGGGACAGAGCAAAAAGACACAGGAGTCAGCATGAAGGGGGGGGGGGGTCCCACTGGACAAATCTGGACACTGAGTCCATAATGAAATGAATAAATGAATGCAGACACCATCTTAGCCAGGTGATAAAAGTTATCACCGGTCATGAAACAAAGTGACATCATGCAATTCCTAAGATGATTCAGAGAGAAGAACACTTCTGTGACAGTGCCCTCAAAAAAGCACAAATCAAAAGGACCCTAAGACAGACCCAAATTGCATTCTACAAAGCCACTGGCCTGTACTCTAAAATCCAAAGTTAAGAAAGACAAGGAAAGGCTACAGAGAGAACTAAATGCAACGTTGAAACAATGAATTAGATCCTGGTGTTGTTGGAACAACAGGTGAAACTTGAACAGGATCTGTAGATTAGATATTATATCAATGATAATTTCCTGATTTTGACGGCTGTACTATAGTTATATGGCAGAATGTCTTCGTTTATAAAAAATGTACAAGGAAGTATTAAGGGATAAAAGAATACCATGTCTGCAACTTAAATGATTTAAAAAAAAAACAAAACCTGGGGGGAGATACAAGTGGTAAGATTAATTTTACCGTATTAATCAAATGTTAACAGTTGGAAAATCTGAAATCTGAGGAAAGGATTTAATGGAAGCTCTTTGTACTATTTTTGCAACCATTCTGTAAACTTGAAATTATTTTAAAACTGTTATTATTTTTAATTTTTTTTTTCCTATTTTTGGCCATGCCGCATGGCACGCGGGATCTTAGTTTCCTGACCAGGGATCGAACCCACGCCCCCTGCAATGGAAGCGCGGCATCTTAGCCACCAGACCGCCAGGGAAGTCCCGTATTATTTTTAAGTTAAAAAGGCAAAAGTAACCCTGAAAGACTAGAACCAAAAGGCTTTCTAAGGAGCCTATGGTAAAAAGAAAGTGGTGCTGATAATTACCCAGTGCCTGGGGGCTCTAAAGGGGTGGGGACGGGGACAGAGAGACATTACAATCTTCTGCTTCTCAAATGATGACAAGGAATTGGCAGTACTTTTTTCCTAACCTCCCTTGAACTCCAGTCACCTGGTCCCCTACTAGCTTAGGCTCAGGTAACTGTTTTATTTATTTAAAAATACCAACAGGTAGCTCTCCTTCCTGGTTAAGAAGTTGTCCAAATGGATGCTTGCTGTAAACACAATAACTGTCTGAATTTACTAACACTGAAGACTGTATTACGCATTATTCAGTGACCACAATGCAAAGAAGGTATTGAATGGTTTATGGTCAAATTGTTTTATGCATCTAGTTAGTGACAATATCATGCATCGTCTGGTTCTCTGGCACTGAAAAACTCAAACTGTAACATTTAGAAAAGAACATTTTCGCTGTGCACCAGCTATGGTAGTGGTCTTGTAATCAACAGACAGCATCCTAGTTCCAGGTACCGTCTTGACTGCGGGAACAGAGAAGACTAAAGCCGTGTCCCTCCTCCCAAGGTGCTCAGAGTGTAGCTGGAGAAACACACATCAACAGACCGGCATCGTGCAGGGTGATGGGGCACCGGTGGCAACAAAGAGGAGCTGAGAAACCTGGACGTCAAGACAGAAATTAGAGCAGCAGGAAAGGCTTCCTTTAAAGGAGGTGTCCCTGAAATGTGTGAAAAGGAGAACTTGCCAAGCAAAGTGAGTATATAGTCACTCCAGTGAGAGCTGGACTGCACGTGGCAGGAGCCACGAGATGGACGTGCTGTGGTGGGAGCACGGAGCGGGAGCGGGGAGCACGGAGCGGGGAGCACAGAGCAGGGGCGGGGAGGACGGAGCAGGGGCGGGACGGACGGAGCAGGGGCGGGACGGAGCAGGGGCGGGGAGGATGGTGAAGGGGCGGGGAGGATGGTGAAGGGGCGGGGAGGATGGTGAAGGGGCGGGGAGGACGGAGCAGGGGCGGGGAGGACAGAGCAGGGGCGGGGAGGACGGAGCAGAGCTAAGCAAGGGCCACACCATGCAGTTTCCAAACTGTGCTAAGGCGCTTACACCTGGTCTTTTAGGTGAAGAGGAGCTACTGAAGGGTTTTATGTGCAGGAGAGACAGTCCAGTCTTCATTTTGGATCAGCGAGGGCGATGGACTGAACAGCACTGAGACACGCGCAGAAGCGGTTCACACAGTCCAGGCAGGAAATGATAAAAGGCTGAGCTAGAGCAGGGGACTCGGACGGACCAGCCGGAGGCTCCCAAAGTTTCCCCAGTCACGGTACTCTGGGTATCCCAGGAATTTTTTCACAGCACCCCCCCAGGCCAAAAGGGTGCCAAAAAGTTAAGTAGTCAGGGCGACAACGTAGTAAAAAGCGCCTGTGCCTGACACCTTGTGCCTGCTGAGCACTGCGCAACTCCTCCTGCACGGCAGTAAACTCAGCACCATCACCAAGAATGAATGAAACCTCATACTCAAGAGATTTCTTACAGCCAAAGGGAATGAAAGAACATCTTTAAACCACACCACACAAAATCATTCACAAGCCTCACACTACTGCATGGGGCTCAGTTTTAAGTAAATGGTGTTAAGCACACACCGTGTCCTCTTTTCCCCATACTCAATACTTTTAAAACAAAGTAATTGCTATGGTAAATACTGTTATTCAGGTGCTGCCTCTTCCTGTTACTTTGCTACATGTGAGAATGAGAAAAGCAATGAGTTCCATGTTAGGAAAGGTTTTTTTTGTTGTTGTTTTTAAATAAATTTAGTTATTTATTTATTTTTGGCTGCATTGGGTCTTCGTTGCTGCACGCGGGCTTTCTCTAGTTGCGGCGAGCGGGGGCTACTCTTCGTTGTGGTGCGCGGGCTTCTCATTGCAGTGGCTTCACTTGTTGCGGAGCATGGGCTCTAGGCACGTGGGCTTCAGTAGTTGTGGCATGCAGGCTCAGTAGTTGTGGCTCACGGGCTCTAGAGCGCAGGCTCAGCAGTTGTGGTGCACGGGCTTACTTGCTCCGCGGCATGTGGGATCTTCCCAGACCAGGGCTTGAACCCATGTCCCCTGCATTGGCAGGCGGATTCTCAACCACTGCACCACCAGGGAAGTCCCAGAAAGGTTTTAATGAAGGAGGGAGGGGAACAGGTTAAGTTAATGGTTAAAATTAAATACATCCGCAGAACTACCCAGGCTATGTTAGTGCTCTATGTCAGTCCTATCACGGATCATCTAAAATTGATCGTTTCGCACTTTTAAGTTTCTACGACCAAATCTGTTCCTGAATCAGCCAGGCAACAGACGCGCGAACGTAACTCAGATGTGTCAATGATCAGTGGTCAGGATGAGCACATTCACTAAAAGAGCATTTGGAGCAGCGACTCTACTTCTGGGTAATAAAATGTTACGGCTGCACTTGAGTTAGGTCTGACTGCTAACAGAAACACACAGAGTCATAAACACCCTTATCAGCTGACCCTTCAGTAAGGCAGGTGGCACAGGGCCTGGCCGACGCATCCCTGACTGTCTACAGGCAGCTACGACTCACTTCCTCGGCCTCTGAAAACTGCCACAGGTTTGGTCTGGCTAACAATACAGGATTTCGGTGCTTGCAAAATGTGTGTAGGGCAAAGTAAGGGGAACAAAAGACCACCCCTCGGCTGCTTCGGTACTATCGATACCAGGACTATAAACAGTAATTTCAAACTCTCAGTGTGAACGAAGCTGGACCACTCTGAGGGCAGCACGCTTACTCAGGGGTGTGGAAAAGGCTCATCCTGAAAAAACACAGGACGCCCATGATGGGAGAGGTGGAGTTAGTGACCATCAAAGACAAGTCACCTATCGACACCAGAAAGCCGTTGAGTACTCAAAAGAGACAGTCCCCCAATAAACTCCTGCAGCCCTTGGCTTCTTAACAGACAACAACATCTCACTGTGAGCCAGGAGAAGATGAAATGTAAAACTGGGGATCCCGCCTTCCTGAGAAGTAACCCAGAGGTGCTCCAGGACGCTCACCGAGACACTTGAAGGGGATCACGATGTGAGTCTTGCACTGCTTCTTGTCTCTCCGGCACCAGTTGTCCACGCTGACTGGCTGGTTTGCCTCCATCACGTTTGTGATCTGTAGTTCTGGATACATCTGCAAGGGAAGAGGAAACACACACCGTAGGCTGACTTTGTCCATAAAAGACGAACGCTCGCTGGTGAGCCAGGACGAGTGTCTGTGTGCTCAGCTTCCCCATAGCCCCACGTAAATCTGAAGTCCCCCTGCTGCCTGGTCCCAACGGAACTAATCAAGTCAAGAGATACCGTAACTGTTAGCTTTCTTTTGACAGATAGATTCTGGACCACTTCTAACACATTCTCTTTGAAAAAAGACCTACACAAGCAGCAAGCGTGCAGCCCCAAACAAGTCTATTAGGTATCAAGTCCACTTGTAGGGTGTGTGTAAATAGCTGAGTTCAAGAACTAAAACATTTAAGAGGCAAGTCTATGGACGTGTGTGTTAATGAAATTACAGAATAATATTCCAACCCTGACCCCAAAGGCTAGTTTTGGTAAGAAATTAAAACATCTCATACCCTTTTCTACGTCAAGCGTTGACCCAAAAAGTCTGTTGAATCAGACATGAGATAATCCCTTATGATACTGGTGGCTTCTACCAGCAAGTGCAAAACACAAGCACACACGTGACACTGGGCTTGTTTCACAACTTCCCATAACACGTGGGAAGCCAAGGGAACCAGGCTGCACTTCTAAGGCCCTGCCAAGCTTCTGCAGGATTCCATCCAGAAAGGACAAAGAGCTCACAGCACACCCAGGCCAAGGGCACACTCAGAACAAAAGCCTGCTGCCCCCATCGTTACCAGCTTGGTCTTAGGTCAAAACAGCAGAATGACAGAGCACCTATTTCTAAAGTAAACAGGTTCAAACGTGACCCAGAAACGTTTAAGTTTCTGGCAGCACGCTTACCTCCTGACAGTACTGGAGAACTTCTTCTTTTGTTCCGAAGCAGCTCTGAGTGCCTGTTGGGTCAGGTTCCCATTTCCCAGTCTGAATGTTCACGTGCATATTTAGCTTTCCACAAAACATTGCAATCTGAGGCTCAGCAACAGCAAACCCTGTTCCGGCGTTGGCTGCGAGGGCCTATCGAAGGGAAAATAAATTCCAGGTTAACTCCCAAGAGGCTGGCACGGAGGGAGAGTCACTTAGCGGTTTGTGACAGTAGAACTGACCTTTTAAAAAATCTTCATTAAAAAAAAACAACAAAAAAACAAAACTTCATTACTTACTATTTTTTCTTCATAAACAAATCCTCTTCCCAGGAACTAAGCCAGAATAAAAAATGACCTTTGGACATATATAATCAGAGAGAAGTGTGTGTGGGAACTGCAACCACGGCTCCCCATCTAGATACTTCTGACTTGGGAACACATAATCCACCTGCAGTCCCCTCTAATACAAGCAAACCCACTTTCCATTCCTTAAGACACCAAAACACAGAAGTATAGAACGGCGAGAGTTCCAGCAATTTTACTCAATTCACTTACACGACAAAATTTTATTGAGCAACTACTATTTTTGCACAGCAACGTGCTAAATGCTCAGGACACAAGGATAAGCAAAAGGTTATGGCCCCTGCCCTCTTGGGGCTTTTTTTTTTTTTTTAATGTTTACCTACTTTTTTTTTAAAATTTATTAATTTATTAATTTATTTTTGGCTGTGCTGGGTCCCCGCCTCCGTGCGAGGGATCTCCCCAGCCGCGGCAAGCGGGGGCCACTTCCCACCGCGGCGCGCGGGTCCCCCACTATCGCGGCCCCTCCCCCGCCGCGGAACACAAGCTCCAGACGCTCAGGCCCAGCAGCTGCGCTCAGGCCCAGCAGCTGCAGCGCACGGGCCCAGCCGCTCCGCGGCACATGGGATCCTCCCAGACCAGGGCCCGAACCCGCGTCCCCTGCATTGGCAGGCAGACCCTCAACCACTGCGCCACCAGGGAAGCCCCTCTTGGGGCTTATGGTCTAGTTCAAGAGTCAATTCTCACACAAAAAGATTCCCAGATGTCTTACGAAGGAAAAGAACACAGAGCTGAAGGAGCATACAAAACAAAAAGGGAATGTGACTTAGGCTCGGGTAGGAGGTGATGGGGAAGCTTCCTGAACTGTGACACTGGAGTAGCTCTGGCCATCCCCGTTGGGGGAGAATGTAGACTGTGAGTCTGTGGAGGGTCTAAGGGAAGGGTGGGCGCCACACATGGTCAAGACTGGATGGTCTGTAGACCAAGAAAGGATGGAGTGCTGAGGGTTCTAAGTACAGAGTTAATATTTTTCAAATGCAGCTCTGATGTTCTCTGTAGGCAGGGGGATGGCTCAGGGAGCGGGAGAGACGACAGTAACTTGGGTAAGGCAGCACCGGGAGACAGCAAGGCAGGCAAGACTGGGTGACGATGGCTGGGGGGTGACCAAGAGGCAGCATGGCTTGCGTAACTCAACACGCAATGGTGCTGTGTGTGGAAAGAGAACACTAAAAGGGATTTCATGAACAATTTTATCTCGTGTTAGGGAAAAAATCAACTATTCGTAGCCATCAATAGCTCACAAATTACAGGTGAGAAAACATTTAGGTTTGATGACAGTAAGGCTCTTCGTGCACCAGAAAAAACACAGGCATCCCTGCATCTAAAGATACACCAATACTGATGGCTACATTCACAGTAAAGTTCTGTGGTCTCTCCTAATGCGTAAGTTCTTTCAAAACCAAAATTGAACATCTTTTTAAAATGTTAAAACTTGAGGGGTCGGGTTAGACTCTCTGGCCTATTATGATCTTTTCAAAAAGAGCAAAGAGCATTAGTATTAAATGGTTTTCCTATATTAACAAGAAAAAGTAGATTTGACTTTTTTTTTTTTTTTTTTGCCGTACCCTGCAGCTTGTGGGACCTTAGTTCCCCGACCAGGGATCAAACCCACGCCTTTGGCAGTGAAAGCACAGAGTCCTAAACCACTGGACCGCCAGGGAATTCCCTGACTTTTAAAATATATGGAAAACTGTGTGCTTTCCAGGCAAGTCTCCTGTATTTGTGCTGATGGACTGGTTACACAGACATGAATGGTCCTTCCAATTAGGAGCCTACGTTTGATTCTGAAATACATCCCGATCTTCTTCTAGGACAAATTTACCACCTACACGTTTTGCTTAGGAGCTTATTCAAATTAGCCTGCTTTCCAGTAGCGTGAGAGAAGGAAGCACGAACACTTGCTGGATAGCTGGGAGAAAGCTAATCTGGATCTAAAATGTCGCCAAGATCAATCAGGGTTGAAAAACACCTCAATTAAATCCAACGAGGAGAACAGTCAGCAACTTTATTAAGTAGAATAGACTGTCACCCCACTGTGATGAATAATCATCTGTTAAAGTAGAAGACAGATCCTGTGCGTTCACAATAACTGCATATGAAGCTACAGACTGGTGTGAAGTCCTGTCTCCCCCAAAGAAAGAAAAAACATTTAAAGGTATCTGTGGAAAGAAGGTATAGGTAGTACCTTAATGGCGTTTAATTCAAACAGATTAAAAGGTATAAAGAGGTACACGACAAAGGCACTTAATTCTCACACTGAGCTGGAGATGTGCACAAAAATGCCTCTCTACTGGCCATTCTTCTTCTGGGAGCCATATCTAAGGCTTAAGGCTAGAAACTTGGGTTATGATACGGAGGGAAATGGGCACACAGTACACAGGTGGTACATACAGAGACAAAGGCAAGCAAACCCCAGGGATGCTCTGTGCACCAAAACCAGTGTTCCAGCAAATTCCTTCCTTCCTACTCTTCAAAAGCTCAGACAGAAACGAACAAAGAAAATCCAGGAAGACATGATAAATATGTAAGCAAGAAAGCCAAATCTACAGGTTAGAAGGAAAGTATTTCCTAAACCGGCTATAAATGAACTACCACAGTTAAACGTGAAAGATGCTGAGCGATCCTTTCCAAATTCTCTCTACGGACTGGTATATTTTAACATTAAACAGGATGTCAGGGTGGTATCTAATCTTTCGGAAGTACAGGGGCGGGGGAGGGAGGCATTTGCCTCTTTAATTCCAGAAATGAATACAGGTAAGAAACAGCATCAGTCAATTACATGAGCTCACCCAGGCCACAGCCGGGGCACGGTCAGAGCTGTGCAAGCAGTCGCTCGTCACGCTGAAGATGACAGTCCACGTGTGGCTCGCTATGGCTGTTGGCTGAAAGGCCACAGGAGTTCCAAGTGTACGAATGCTCAGTTTATGGGTCAGCCACTGAGGTCAATACATCGGTGGTAAGTGCACTTGATCTCTGTGCAGAGATGGTCAACAGTGCCTTCCCTACGGAGGATCTAAAATACCAGAGGTTAGAGCAGCAGGAAGGGACAGCCTGGCAGCCAGAACGCCTCACATCGGTTACCACCAAGGAGAAGGAGGGCAACTGGAGCCAGTCCAGACAGCTCACAGGCTGCCGTGATTCATTTCTGAGTTCAGGAAGATTAACCCCTGTGGTCATCAGAGACTCTCAAGAAGGTATCATCTGGAATATAAAAAGCCTCTGCGGACCACGTCTAGGGATCAACTAATCAAACATACCCCAACCTTACCTAGGGTGTAACAGGACCGCTTTTTCCTGTAATGTTTGTGCTTCTTTCCTTTGAAAATGCTCGTATTTAATGTGCTCTCCATTTTCTGAGGCACACACTGTGCCTTGACCCATTACATCAACGTATAAATCAATCTGTTTCCTAACCTAACATGTTACAAATGGGATTTCGTTGCCAAGTCAGCACTTCTGATATCCTGTGAACCTGAGATCCTCTACGAAAGAAAATTAACGCCCCACGCGTGGGCACTGCGGCCAGCCCTTGATCTATGCACACTGCAGCATTTTTAAGGCTTTGAGAACAAATTGCATCAACTGCTTTCCTAGCCCAGCACTTCCATTTTACTTAGTAATTCATTCTTAATAAGAAATTCCACTTTATTAATTTGACTCAGCTACCCAAGGATGGAAATTCAACTTGGTAAAAAGTGCTTCTAGTAACTTGGTTGAAAACCTGAAATGGCTTTAAAGCAATAAATAAATAGAAACAAACATAAATCTGAACCTAACTTCAAACAGGGCCTTTCTTTAATCATCACCTCAAGAGAAGCAACTCCTGGGCCCACCTCAGCCCCACCTCCCTTCACAAAGCCTCCCAATCCAAAGCAAACAGTTAATCCATTACTTCCTTCCTCACTAAAGCTACTGCCCCAGATTCCAATTTGGCTCCAGGCTCTGTGAAAGTGCCTGCCATGGAGGGAGTATCCTCCAAAGAGGAGGGCTTTATTCTAATCCTGAGGGTGTCTGTTTCCTGCGACAGGAAGTGCTCCTGTGGTCCATGTACCGCCGAGGAGCAGGGCAGCACAGCTCCAGCTCCCGTTAGAGCACTGAACGTGTAGCACCTACTCACCACCGGCACAGGAGTGACATCAAGACACAGACTCTTGCTCAAAGACCCTCCTTTTTAAATGAAGAAGTCAGTAAAATGACAATCTATTCATGGATGTGAAGATCCTGTATTCATTTCTGTTTGTTTAAGTTCTGAATGGTACTTCATGATTCCTAAATTAAAATGACTTAGGTCTGTGTCCACAAACCTGCACCTAAGATTTACTTAATCAAACAAAGTTTAAAAAATCCATAGTTTCAAGGTTATCGCCCCAATATATTAACTACAAAAGGGAAGACAAATTACTTCACAGTGGAGACGCTGCCGTCAACCTCACCAGCCATAAATTCGTGTAAGAGGACAGATGAGGAAAGACACACCGAGGGACTGTCTCAGACTGGAGGTTATGGAGAAAAAACAGATGCAACGTGGGAGCGCAGACAGGATCCTGGAACAGGAAAAGGACACTGGTGGGAAAACTGGAGCAGTATCTGAATAAGGCCTGTGCATCAGTTAACACTGCTGTACCAATGTCAAGCTCCCAGTTTTGATAACTGCACGAGGGTTATGTCAGATGTTAATATTGAGAGAGGCGCAGTCTAAGGGTACAGGGGAACTCCCTCTAGTATTTTTGCAACTTTTTAAAAACTCTAAAATTAGTTCAAAATAAAACAGTTTTGATCTTTTTAAATCCTGTTCATCGCTTGCCTGAATTTCGACTGTAACTGGACGGTTTCAATCTGCAAAGAGAAGACACGCTCTTTGGCAGGGCGACGAGCAAGTATAATCAGAGCAGGCCCAGTACCTACCTGAAAATCTTAACTATTTATTCTGAACATACCCTAATGTAGTAAAACCCCATGCGTATATATATTACATTTGATTTATCTCCAATGGGAGGACTATTACAATTCTGCCCAGAACCTAACGTATGAGAAACTCCACTTCTGTTACTGTCCAAAGGGTGACTGTAGTTTGAAGTCCCTAGTGCATCTTCCTCAGCAGTACAGCGTGAAGCTTTCAATTTAAAAAAGCTCCAAGGACTTCCCTGGTGGCACAGTGGTTAAGAATCCACCTGCCGATGCAGGGGATACGGGTTTGAGCCCTGGTCCGGGAAGATCCCACATGCCGCGAAGCAACTAAGCCCATGCACCACAACTACTGAGCCTGAGCTCTAGAGCCCATGAGCCACAACTATTGAGTCCATGCACCACAACTACTGAAGCTCGCGTGCTCTAGGGCCCGCATGCTGCATCTACTGAAGGCCGCACGCCTAGAGCCCGTGCTCTGCAACAAGAGAAGCCACCGCGATGAGAAGCCCGCACAGTGCGACGAAGAGTAGCCCCCGCTCGCCGCAACTAGAGAAAGCCCACGCACAGCAACGAAGACCCACTGCAGCCAAAAAAAAAAAAAAAAAGCTCCAAACTTCAAACATTTCAACACACTATTTAATAAAATATCACGATTCTTGTTAAGCATTTTCCAGCTTGAACAGCAAACTGAGAAACCTGTTCTTAAAAGTGACAGTTTACGTTACGCCAACTGAAAATCCTTGGCTTTTTGTTGTTGTTGTTGTTAACATTTGAACTTAATTCTAATTAGAAGCTTGTGAATTAGGGTTAGGCGGAAAAACTCTGAATGTAAAAGGCCATTATTCTTCCAGCCATTATTCTTCCACTGACGTATGCCAGCTGTTAGGTATCATTTTCATAGGCAGTAATTTATACAAATAATCCCTGCTTTTATTAGAGCTGTAAATATTAAAGTATAAATGATGTATCATTTCCAAGACTGAAAATGGTTTAGACTGTCTCCAAGGCTTTTTATAGGAACGTGGTAATTTGTCCATCTGGATTACACTGGGAAGGATCCAAGCACCAAGATTTAAGAGAGGTCTGTCTTTCTGTATGTGTCTCTAAGATGAGAGCTAAGAGTCTTTTATAAAGGAAGTTACTGAAATACATAAAACACTTTCAAGTAAAAAAAAAAAAAAAAGGCAGAACAGTGTTTATGGATCTAAAATTCTCAAGTGAACAAGTTCTTTACAGGCTCCTGTGTTTCTTTCCAATTGCCTGTAATAGGAATTCCACGAAACTGACCTCCTCGGGTACAGAGGTCCCAGGGACGTGGCCCGGCCAGCTGTCACCTTCCGCTCCTTCCACTCCTGACCCTGGAGGAAGTACGCGACGTGACGGAGAAGAGCACAGGCTGTACGAGGTGGACACACCGTGACTGTGTTCCATCCCCACCACTGACAGGCTGTGCCACGTTTGGCAGGTTCCCTAACCTCTCTGGACCTCAGTCTCCTGTCTATAAAATAAGGACAATAGTAACTACACACCACAGTGCTGTTTTGAGGTTTAAATGAGTTTAACACATGTAAAGTGCTTGAAACAGTGCTTGTTACATAGGCGTTCTTCAAGTGTTGGTGGCTATTAGTATCAGGCTTTAAATGTCTTTATCTGTAAAACAGGGCTACTGACATACTATCCCTCTCGGGCCTGTTGTGGGATTAAATTAAGAGAATGCACGTAAGCACTAAGCACAACACCCGACTCAAACGTTAGCATCGCTATCGTCGGCTGGCTCCTGAAGATGTTATTTTCTCTGGCCACGAGAACCAGGGCTTAAGTCATGGGCACACCACGTGACCGGTCATCTTCCCCAGACCCACGAAATGGGGTGAAGGCTGCACATTCCTTCTCTACCTTTGAAATCTGGACACGCCTGAAGAGGCCTGCATTCACACTCCACACTTTATTTTCAGGGAATTCAGTCACCAAATGTTTATATGACAATTTAATACTGCCTTACCATTTAAAAGAAAATCACTGGGGGGGTTGCTGGCTTCCTAGTTCTGGTCCAGCTTCCGGCCAAATGGAAGTGAGGTCAAAATGAACCTGTGCTTTCTACAGAGACACTGCTGTGATCACGAGGGCACTACGTTATTTCTCTAAATCTGTTTTCTTGAGGGATAGTCCCTTGACTTACAGGCTAAGTAGCCTCACGGAGGTTATTTAGTTTCTCTCCTGACCCCAGTTTTCACTTTTGGGCAACATAAATATGGCGTTACCCAAATGTTAGGTATTACAATAAATGACACCCACAATATTAGCTCTGGCTCACACTACGGCAGACCGAAGTCTACTTTCCTACAGCTCCTGATGCATAAGAAACATGGCTTGCAAACAAAGACAGCTTCTTCACTGAATACAAATCTGCACGATTCCAAACAAAAGCAGTAATATCTCACGCTTTGAAGGCTGCTACCTGCAGAGGTCAGAAAGCCAGGAGGATGGAGTATGAATATTAACATCAGAGGATCTCCATGGTGTGAACCTGGTCTTCCCCTTGGCACTCATTGGCCAGTATTACTCAGGCAGCAACCAAGAGCCTGCTAAATAAACAGCCTAGACAGGGTTGGCGGGAGGTGTGTAGGCATGTTTCCTAAACCTTAAAAGGCTGAAATGATTTCAAGTAACAAACACCCAGAAGTACAGATGATTAAATATTAGTCATTAAATATGTTCATTCTAAGTCATTCTTATTGATTCACAGATGACAGAAATACTACAAATGACGGAGAGTTTTCTGTTGAATATCCAAGCACAAACCTGGCAATATTCTCAGAAGTTATAAGCTTACTTCTGGCTGACTTGATGCTCTATAATATTTTGTTTATTTTAAAGGCATTAAGTCAGTCATTAAAAATTAGGTAATTTGGGGGCATATTTCAAATATTTCATGCACTTGAAACAATAAATCACACCTCTTTTTAAAAAATTCTATTCTTCAGATAGAAATATTTCACTAAAATAAACACTCAACTTAGTGATTTTTACCAAGGTTAAGTTGGGAAACTATCTAACATGTCAGCTTTGGCTGAAATGCTCTGACTTCAAGGTGTTACAAGCACAAACATCAACAGCCAATGTCAGACATCTGAACTGATTTCACTGGATCTTTTTTCCTTTAATACACTATCTGGGAAAAGATAAGAAGAAGTGACTGTCCTGAATTCTAAGGTTCTCTTCTTTTTTACCTTTGCTTTAAAATGTTTTTCATAGGATGGCAGCAGTAATAAATGGGTAGTCTGTTTTTTTAAAATGCTCCTTCCATAATATTAAGAGCTGACAAATTTATCTATCTAAAATGTTTTTCTTAGCTTTTACTATTCCATGAAAACCAAAGAGTTAGCACTTTATTTCTAAGGTTCTGTGACGCTGAATGGCAAGAAAGAGCAGAAATTCCTCCGTGAATAACCCATATCTTTCTTTCTTTATAAATAGAAAATAAGACAATTTGGCAGGATGACATTCACAGGGCAGGGAGAGGAAATGCACATTTAAAAATACAAAATCGGCAATTTCCATATGCTATTCTGCTAAACATTTCACTGTTTACTAGGTCAAGCAATATTCACACACCAATCTTGATGTAACAAATCACTTTGACTTCTAATGTCCATCAAAACAGCTATGAAAATAACACAAATATGAAAGAGCTCCACCCTCTCCAAGTTCAAATCAAGTCAGAAAGGCATCTTTGCCATGATTTATGCAGCATTTAAATGTAAAAGTAAATACTGTGTTATCAGCTCACACCAGATCTGCCTGCAGACAATAATTCTTCCTGTCTGGGACCCATGCCCATGCACATTATTGTAATTATCAGCAATTTAAAAAAATAAAGCAATAAAGCGAGTATGAGCTGCTCGTCCGCATGCTTACTGCTTGCTGTCTCTGCCATTAATTAGCCTTCCTGGGCACCAGCCACCTAACTACTAAATAAATGCATAAAGGAGAGCAGGAAAAGCTACGCCCAAGTAAAAAGAATAAATAAAAAGGATGTAAACATGTGTGTGAACGCCCCCCAGAGGGGAAAGCCCAGGAGCACTTCTGTCCCACTGGTCAGGTGGGCTCCTGGGGAGCTATGTCCACCCTGCCTTCCGAGACCCACTCCGACCACAGCATTCTGAATCATCTCAAGGCAGAACATATCACTCACTCTCGTGTTCCAAGAGATTCCAACTCTTGACGACCCCTGCTTCCTCCCCGCTCTCTCCATCAACCCATCTGGCGATGGGCACCACCCTCCTGGGCACAAGCCAGGGTCTCTCCTGCCTCAAGGCTCTCCACCTCGATCTCTGCCCCTGCTCTTCCCTGAGCCGTCACGTCTCCCCTTTCAGGACCCAGTTCGAATGTGCATCTCTGGGGGCCCTTCCCAAGGACAGGCCCCACCCTGCCGGTGTTTTGTTTTCCCCTCCAGCAACAGGAAACCACCTGCTCATTCACCTGCACTGCCCATATCCCTCCAACAGGATGCAGGTTAGCAGGGGGTGGGGCTGTGTTTGGCGGGGGGGGGGGGGCATCCGGGTTTTCTAACCTCGGCACCTGGAAACAGCACCAACTACCTAGTAGGTAATCATTCACACCCAAGGAGGTGACTGTCTGACTCTGAAGGCTGTGCTCTTGTTTTCCCTCCAACACATTTAGTTAAACTAGTAAGAATTAAGCAGATACCACTCAGCAGCAATTTCTAAATGATTAACACTGTGCTAGCCTTCACGTAAGTACATCTGTAATGAATGACAAGTAAAATGAAAACAACTCAGGCAGCATGGCAAGTTTCCATTTTTTATCTTTTGCCACTTGAGTCCACGTGCCCAGCCTGAAAAGCCACCCACCACCAGGTTCCTAGCGGAGTCCTCCACCCCAAGGCGGCCCTTCCAGCCTTTTCTCCCACTATTTATGCCTCAACATTTCTAAATGACAAGCTTTACTTCCATATCTTTTCAGTCCGGACATCATCGATCGACTTCCTATTCAAAAGGATTGAACTCTTAAACCACCAGACCCTATGTTCACCCACCTTCTTCCCCTTGCTCTGCTGGTCGAATCAATACTCCTATTTACATGATTATGACATAAAAAGGTACTACGGGGGTTCTCTGGTGGCGCAGTGGTTGAGAATCTGCCTGCCAATGCAGGGGACACGGGTTCGAGCCCTGGTCTGGGAAGATCCCATATGCCGCGGAGCAACTGGGCCGGTGAGCCACAACTACTGAGCCTGCGCGTCTGGAGCCTGTGCTCCGCAACAAGAGAGGCCGCGATAGTGAGAGGCCCCCGCTTGCCGCAACTGCAGAAAGCCCTCATACAGAAACGAAGACCCAACACAGTAATCAATCAATCAATCAATAAAAATTTTTTTAAAAAGGTACTACGGTTCCAGCTCCTTCCTTAGGCATCTGTTTTCCCCCCTCGGCCTCTGCAAGGCCCTCTCTTCCTTTACCTGCCTGTACTGACCGCTGGCACTCAGCCTGCCAGGAAGATCTGCAGAGAAGACTGGATGGCTCTGATCCCTTTGCTTGAAGACAAGGCACCGTCCTCCTGCTTCAACTGCGCTGACGACTCTCCAGGCCTGAGCACAGCTGCCACTCCTGGGACTGATCACAACCGTCCTGAAAACCCCTTCCCCCTTTTCTCCTGTTCCCAACTCAGTACTCTGCTCCTTCTTGACTTACCGCCTGCGTCAGTGGCTCACCGCTTCCCACAGCCTCCCGAAAACTTTCACACGTGAAACTTTTTATCTTACGCACACACTTTACTGGCAATTTGGACAAGCACTAAATTGTAACCTGGACACAATTTTCCCTCAGAGTTTAAGATACGGAGCTAGGGCCTTCTAGCTTCCGGCACTGCTGCTGGTACATCTAAAGCCAATTTGATCCCTCGTTCTTTATGCAGGTCTGGTTTTTTCCTACATGGAAGTAAAATCTTACCAATCTTCGGTATCCTGAGATTCAATTCTAATAGGCCTGGGTCTGAGTTTTTGTCATTCACTTGCCTGAGCACTCAGTGGGCCACATCAATGTGGAAACACTCAGTCCTGGGTTTCCTCTCTCCTCTTTCTGAAATTCTTACCAGCCGCATCTTACCTCCTATAATGATCTTCTTCCTTTCTTACCTCTTCCAGATTCTTTCTGTTCCCTTTCAGAACGATTTCTAACCAGATTTTTAAATGTCTGGTATCACATTTCTAACCACCAAGAACTCTTCCTTGTTCTCAGAAAGCCTTTTTTTTTATCGCAAACTATTGTTTCACAGAGGAAACCCCCTCTCCTCTCTGAGGTAAATATCAAGAGCCTACTGAAGTTACCTGCCTGTTCCCTGCACGGTCTTTAAGCTGCTGTTCCCGCATCTGTTTTGTTCTTGTTCAAGGTGTTCCTGAAGTGGCTGGAGACCCTAAGTCATCTAACTCAGTGTTGAGGAAAGGGACCCTGCTGGTCATGGACAGACGTTGCCCAGAGAAGAATCCTTCAGCTCCCTGACTGGGGCCCCCGAGCCTGGCTGCTGCGGGTCTGGGGGGCCTAGGAAGGGAGCCTTTCCCCTCTCAGTGCCTCCTGTTCTGCTGCGCCTGGCGCCCCGAGGAACCTGAAGTCTTCTCCTGAGGTGCGGCGAGGTGGGGTGAGGTGCGGTATTCAGGGCCCGATTACTCATGTTTAGCTTCAACCCCTCCCTGCCGTTAGCCTCACCCTGATGCTTCCCATCCCTCATTCAAGGTCTGCTCTGCAGATCAGCTTGCTTTTACCTGGTGTCCCTGCATTTAGGTTCCAGCTTTTCTGGTCTGCTGGCTCGGTCACTAGGTCCATCGTCAAGTCTGCATGGACATCTTTTCTTCTCTCCTGTTCTCTGTCCTTGTTGGTCTGTTCACTCTCTCACCAGGACAGAGTTAGAGCTAGAACCCTCCACCTGCACCCTCCACCCTCCATCTCTCTCTTTTTTTAAAAAATATTTATTTGGCTGCGCCGGGTCTTAGTTGCAGCATGCAAACTCTTCGTTGCAGCATGTGGGATCTAGTTCCCCGACCAGGGATCGAACCTGGGCCCCCTGCGTTGGGAGCGCGGAGTCCTGGCCACTGAACCGTCATGGAAGTCCCTCCGCCTGCATCTCTTTTTTTTTTTTTTTTTTTTTTTAACAGTCTGTTTGCGGTCTTTTGCTTCTTTTTTTTTTTTTAAAGATTTATTTATTGATTGATTGCTATGTTGGGTCTTCGTTTCTGTGCTAGGGCTTTCTCTAGTTGCGGCAAGCGGGGGCCACTCTTCATCACGGTGCGCAGGCCTCTCACTATCGTGGCCTCTCTTGTTGTGGAGCACAGGCTCCAGACGCGCAGGCTCAGTAATTGTGGCTCACGGGCCTAGTTGCTCCGCGGCATGTGTGATCTTTCCAGACCAGGGCTCGAACCCGTGTCCCCTGAATTGGCAGGCAGATTCTCAGCCACTGCGCCACCAGGGAAGCCCCGCCTGCATCTCTTGAGGTGCAACAATTCAAAAGCCACTAACTATGAATATATTTGAAAACTAGAGATGAGAAGTATTAATAAAATTGAGAGCTTCTATCTTGATTATTTAAACATAATGCCTTTAAGAAAATAAAACTCTGATCCTTTCCTCAGATTATTTCATTTGATCATTTTACAGTTATGTTACAGTCAATATGCTAGTCACTGGGTGTTATGAGCTGAACTGTGCCCCCCTTAAATTCATACGTTGAAGTCCTAACCCCATCACCTCCAAATGCGACCTTATTTAGAAATAAGTTTGTTGCAGATATCAGTAATTAAGATCAGGTCACACTGGAGTGGGGTGGCCCCTAATCCCACCTGAATGGCACCCCTATAAAAGGAGGAAAAATGTGAAGAGACAACACACACACACAGGGAGAATGCCACGTGAAGATGGGAGTTATGCTGCCCAAAGCCAAGAACTATCAGAAGCCGAGAGAAGCTTGGGACAGATTCCCCCCTCAGACCTTCAGAGGGAGCGTGACCCAGCAGCACGTTGATCTTAAACTTCCAGCCTCCAGGAACAGCGAGACAATAAATTTCAACTGCTTAAGCCACGCAGTCTGTGGTACTTTGCCACGGCCAGCCTAGCAAATGAATACGCTGGCTAAGCGAGTAAGACTCAGTCTAAGTATTTGGGGAGCTCACCGTCTTGGAGACAGGATCCAGACCCAGGGAAGCCCAGGCCTATAGTGTAACACTTACATTATGCACAAGAGGTAAGGAAGTGGAGACGGCGCCGTCATCTGAGAAGCGCTGCGGCAGGGGTAGGCGCGGGGCTGCAGGGAGTGGACGGCTAAGTCTCCAGAACCCCTTCCCCAAGGAAACTGGGCCGGGGCTCTCCTCCAGCGCCAGCACCACAACGACCCTGCTGGGCATATTTTAGAAGGTGGGAGGGTGTGATGTGGCAAGATCAGGTGGAGACAAGGGGGCCACTTAGGAAGCCTCTGCATTCATCCAGGAGATTATACATGTTGAAATGATAGTATCTCAGATATACAGAGTTAAATAGACTATATTGTTAAAGCTCATTTCACCTATTTTTGCTTTTTAAAAAAAATGTCAACTAGAAAAAGTTACATTTCATATGTGGCTCGCCTTTATTTCTACTGGACAGTGCTGTGTTAAGTGTTCAGCTAACACTGTGCTAGGGGAAGACACGACCGGAACGACTTTTTTTCATTTACCTGTAGATTCTGTTTAACTGCAGTTTCCTTTCTTCCGTTATGAAGGCTAGCAAGAGTTTCTGGCATTTACAAGAATGGGGTCCTTGGATGGCTAAATGGGTAAGAGCCACAAAGCTTCTCTAAAGAGGCCAGGCTTGTGCAAAAGAGACAAGTGGTTACAAGTAAAATAACGAACGGGAATTAGACAGGAAAAAGGACCCTGAGACACTTCTTCTTAAAAAGGATTTGGTATGGGTTATGTAAGTGGGTAAAGCAGTGCCAAGAGCCCAAATTCTTATTTTATCCAACTGCTGGAGGGTGGGGGAGGATGGCAACCCGCCTCCATCCCCCAACTCTTTAGATCCTACAGATAGTAAAAGAGGCCTGATTGAGACATTAACAAACAGACAAAACAGAGAAACAAAAACAAAAAGACACTCTCTCAGGCTTCTGACAACCACAGAACAAAACCCAAAGGTCTTCCAAAGACCAAAAAAAAAAAAGGCCAGAACAGATACAGTATATATGATATGGTACTCACATCACACAGGAATTTGAGTCAATACACATTTGCAAGGGCCTTATTAGAGCAGGCTCCAGAGACAACAAATTGAAGAGTCACAAGTTCTCACCCACATGGAGGCTCGGGCTGGTAAGGGAGACATCACGTAAACAGAATAATCCTAATATAAAAGGAAAGATTCCCAAACTCTATAGTAGTAGTAGTAGTCTTACAAAGTCATCAGAACTAGTTCACCTTGAAGCCTTCAAAAACTGGCAGGCCAAGCAGCTATTTAAGTATAATACTATCCAGTAACTTAGCACCCAAGCCAAATTTGGGCAATCCGTGGTGGCCTATTAGAATGATTCTCCTTCACCTTCCTTGGGAACAGCTATTAAGTAGCTCAATGGAAGAATTTTTGCAACTCACTTCTAACGCCTGATGCCAGGATGAAAACAAGTGTTCATATTAGGTTAAAGTGAATTCTTTGGCCCTATGGAAAAAACGGGTTTCAAGTATTTCCAAACGTACATAAGACTAATAGTAACCCTCACGTAACATCACAAAAGCCACACCTTAGTCTCAGTAATATTTAACATGATAATATTTTACTTGGCCAACAATGAACCCTACCTATGCTGGTATAAAATGATGTAATCGAGGTCCTATATTCGTACAGGACACATTACCTCTCTGATCACTTGTCTCTGTTTTCTTCCAAACATTTTCTCCCATAAAACTCCAAAATGTTCCAAATACTGATGTGATATCCAAAAGAAATTTATCTTCACAAATTACCAAGTAAAAAGGATGCTAGAAGTGGTACAGCTATAACATTACCTTCTTAATGTTTACTGAAACAAACATCATTACCTCAAATCGACTCGGAGTCTATGTTCTATTTTATTTTCTATAGCTTTTCAGAGATAGGCATAGATGTTGCTCGCCTAATATCAGATCACCATGGGGATATTTTAGTGAGGATTCAATCGTCCAGTAGGGACTGGTGCTGGATTTATAATCTGCCTTAACTCCCACCATCCTGTGACAAATTTGCTTCTTCACTCATCACACACCCACACACACATAATGGCTCAGCTTGGCTGGGAGCTTATCAGCTTTGAGTCTGTGCTTTGTATTTAATCTTTCAAAATCAATACTTAAAACATTTTAATCTGATTTTAATCTGTCCTACTATTTCCATTGTTTAAAAACAACACTAACCAACACTCAGTCTCAATGACTTGTATCAATTCACAAGATTAATCTTTCAAAACAACAGCCCAGCAGGATATTTTATTAATGTAGATCCTGAGGCAGCTAATCAAGCCTCAAGTAATCATTTTTCTTAAAGAGTTGCTATGAGAAAGAGACAGAGAGAGAGAGAGACACACGGAGGGGGAGGGAGAGAGAGGGGGACAGAGAGGGAAGAAAAAAAGAGTTGCTGTAAGGAAAAACATTCATACAGCATTAAGAAGAAATCCTCTTCAAAAGGGGGGCGGGGGAGGGCAGAGTCCAACCAGCCAATCAGCGAAGATTCTGCTATGAAATGTGGTTTGCAATTCACTTGAAAATGAGTAATAAATCGTTATTGCAAGAGGTGATTTCAAGCCAACTTTATCCTCTTTTCAACAAGCGTTGAAAACTCTGTGCCTCTAGATGACAGAGAACAGACAGGGGTATAAGACAAAATGACAACCCACACTCAGCCTCCCTTGGGGAGACTAGAGTCTCTGACAAATAAAGGGGGCCTGCTGCTGCCACATCCAAAAAAATAAAAATAAAGGAAACAAGTGTTGGCCAAGATGTGCGGAAATTGGAACCCTTGCCACTGATGGTGGGAATGTAAAATGCTGCAGCCCCTGTGGAAAAGAGGTTGGCAGTTCTCAAAAAGTTAAACGCAGAATTACCATATGATCCAGCAATTACACTTTCCAGTACATACCCAAAAGAACTGAAAGCAGGAACTTAATGGCTGACAATGTAAAAATACCTGGAAGTAAACCCTATGAGTAGGTTCTTTAAAAAAGATAAGCTAGATTAAAATAATATATTTTTAAAAGACTGGAGAAGTGTTGACTATCATTTTTCCAAACACCTAAAATGCTTTTGTTTATCATCTTAGGATGATAAACAAAAGAAGCCAAAAAGTTGGCTTGGCCAAAAAGTTCCTTGGGTGTTTAAGTAAAAAGAAGACATTTTTCATTTCACCAAGAACTTTACTGAAAAACATATTCACCGTTTTTTTAAAATTTATTTATTTTTGTCTGCATTGGGTCTTCGTTGCTGCACGGGCTTTTCTCTAGTTGCGGTGAGCGGGGGCTACTCTTCGTTGCAGTGCGTGGGCTTCTCATTGTGGTGGCTTCTCTTGTTGCAGAGCATGGGCTCTAGGCACGTGGGCTTCAGTTGTTGTGGCACATGGGCTTCAGTGTTTGCAGCACGTGGGCTCAGTAGTTGTGGCACACGGGCTTAGTTGCTCCACGGCATATATTCACCGTTTTATTCCACTACCTTCTGCCATTTTTCAGGCAACTTCCTAATTTCATCTTCCCAAAACTTTTAATCTTTTTTTGGTGAATTTTATTTTATTTTTTTATACAGCAGGTTATTAGTTATCTATTTTATACATTAGTGTATATATGTCCATCCCAATCTCCCAATTCATCACACCACCACCACCGGCCCCCCCCAACCCCAACTTTCCCCCCTTGGTGTCCATACGCCAAAACGTTTTATCTTTTTGAGCAAAGAACTGTCCCAGGTGCCTTTTAGTCTTCCAGGGAATTGAAATTTTTTCCATTAAGAGAATTTTGTAAAGACTGAAATAAATGGAAATCCAAAGGTGCAATGTCCAGTGAATACAGCAGATGAATCAGAACTTCCCAGCCAAGCTGTAATAGTTTTTGCCTGGTCATCAAAGAAACACGCAGTCTTGCGTTATCCTGACGAAAGATTATGCGTTTTCTGTTGACTAATTCCAGATGCTTTTGGTCGAGTGCTACTTTCAGTTGGTCTAACTGGGAGCAGTACTTGTTGGAATGAATCGTTTGGTTTTCCGGAAGGAGCTCATAATAGAGGACTCCCTTCCAATCCCACCATATACACAACATCACTTTCTTTGGATGAAGACCGGCCTTTGGTGTGGTTGGTGGTGGTTCATTTCACTTGCCCCACGATCTCTTCTGTTCCACGTTATTGTACAGTATCCACTTTTCATCGCCCGTCACAATTTGTTTTAAAAACGGAACATTTTCATTATGTTTAAGTAGAGAATCGTATGCGGAAATACTGTCAAGAGGTTTTTTTCTCTTAACTTACGTGGAACCCAAACATCAAAGCGATGAACATAACCAAGCTGGTGCAAATGATTTTCAACACTTGATTTGGATATTTTGAGTATGTCCGCTATCTCCCAAGTGGCATAACACTGATTGTTCTCAATTAATGTCTCTATTTGATCACTATCAACTTCAACTGGTCTACCCGACCGTGGAGCATGGTCCAGCAAGAAATCTCCAGCACAAAACTTCGCAAACCACTTTTGACACGTTCGATCAGTCAAAGCACCTTCTCCATACACTGCACAAATCTTTTTGTGCATTTCAGTTGTTTTTACTTTTCTTGAAATAATAAAGCATAATATGCTGAAAATGTTGCTTTTTTTCCTTCCATCTTCAATATTAAAATGGCTACACAAAACTTCACCAATTTTGATAGTTTTTAAAAAATGCATACTGATATGACAGCTATCACAATACACTCTAACAAAACTGTTTCAAATGAAGTTAAAGACAACTAAGCGCTACTAGAGACATCTTACGGAAAAAACCAAATGAACTTTTTGGCCAACCCAATATATGTTGCCCTCAGCTGTGTGCTATGTGTTCTGTGCAGTGCCCTGCATACAGCAATTTAATAAATGTCTGCTAATAATCATGACCATGAAGAACTCCAAATGAACCAGTTACCAGGAAAAGTCTTCAACTCTGGAACAAGTTATATCCAAAGGTTCTTTTAAATGTCAATCTGAGATACAGCTAGAAGGATAAAAAAGAGATATCTACTGCATACTGTTTGCATTAAAGAAAAATTAGAAATGTAAATTATAAAGAAACAAATAAATGACAGAATTAGAAGACTCTTGTTTTTACATAAAATCCTGAAAAGACGGGCAACTTCAAAGATATGCATGTTATTTTGGGGGCGGGGGGGGGCAGTTCTGTCACTAGAAAGCTAATAATTTATACAAATCTCAACTATTTCCAGTGTTTTAGGAAAAAATTATCCTTAAAAACTTAATTCTAGGCGCACCGCGGGCGGGCCAGTGAAGCCAGCGGCCCTGGCACGTGATCCAGGACCGGCTTGGTCACTTGGTGGCTCCATCTGTCTGTCCGTCCGCGGGTGCCATCATGGCGGACGCGGCCAGTCAGGTGCTCCCGGGCTCCGGTCTCACCATCCTGTCCCAGCCGCTCACGTACGTGAAGGTGCTCATCCAGGGGGGATATGAGCCTCTTCCTCCAACAACAGGACGAAATATTTTTGGGCAGCAATTTTGTCAGCTTCCTGGCCTCTCTTGTTATGCTCAGCACGTTGCGAGCATCAATGGGAAGTATGGATTGTTCACAGGCTTAACTCCAAGACTGTGTTCAGGGGTCCTTGGATCTGTGGTCCATGGTAAAGTTTTACCACATTACCAGGAGTGTGACAAGGCTGAGGAGTCAGGATCTGGAAATGTACAGAAAGAAGTTTCATCTTCCTTTGACCGAGTTAGTTACCAAGGAGACAACTCGAGAGGCGATGGCTCATTCTGCTGCTACTCTCATCATACATCCCTTCCACGTGATCACTCTGAGATATATGGTACAATTCATTGGCAGAGAATCCAAGTACTGTGGACTTTGTGACTTCCTAGCAACTATCCATCGGGAAGAAGTCATCCTAGGATTTTTTGCGGGTCTTATTCCTCGCCTCCTAGGTGACAGTATTTCTTTGTGGCTCTGTAACTCACTGGCCTACCTCGTCAATACTTATGCACTGGACAGTGGGGTTTCCACCATGAATGAAATGAAGAGTTCTTCCCAAGCTGTCACAGGATTTTTTGCCAGTATGTTGACGTATCTCTTTGTGCTTGTCTCTAATCTTACGGCTGTCAACAACCGTGGGCTTGCTGGTGGATGCCCTCCCTACTCCCCAGTATATTCTTCTTGGATAGATTGCTGGTGCCTGCTACAAAAAGGGGGAAATATGAGCCGAGGAAATAGCTTGTTTTCCCAGAAGGTCCCCTTTGGGAAGACTTATTGTTGTGACCTAAGAATGTTAATTTGAAGATGTGGGGCGGGGAAAGTGACATTTCTATAGTCCCAGATGCACAGAATTATGGGAGAGAATGTTGATTTCTATACAGTGTGGCGTGCTTTTTAAATAATCATTTAATCTTGGGAAAATGGAAAAAAAAAACACTTAATTCTATCATTTTATAAATATTCCTTAGTTCTTTCTACATAACTGAGCCCACTGTGCGTTCACCTAAGTTCAAAGACTCTAGATCTAGAAAGCACCAAATAAGCACCAACTTCATCAAACATTGTGCTACTCAACAATAAAATAAGGGCAAAACACAATAAAATATTCAAATTATGGTTCCAATACTGCTGCAAACATTCAACCACTGGCTGGCAGGCAGCATTCTCATGCAATAACTCAAAATATTTGTGCATCGGCTTAAGTACTCCAAATTCAGAGTATGGAAGGCAACTAAAAGTGGTGGCTATTGCATATTTAAAAATGCAGGGAATTCAAATGCCCCAAACCATGAAGGGTGATTCAATTAAAAGTGATGCTGTTGGGCTTCCCTGGTGGCGCAGTGGTTAAGAATCCACTTGCCAATGCAGGGGACACGGGTCCCGGAAGATCCCACATGCCGCGGAGCAGCTGGGCCCGTGAGCCACAATTACTGAGCCTGCGCGTCTGGAGCCTGTGCTCCGCAACAAGAGAGGCCGCGATAGTGAGAGGCCCGCGCACCGTGATGAAGAGTGGCCCCCATCTGCCACAACTGGAGAAAGCCCTCGCACAGAAACAAAGACCCAACACAGCCAAAAATAAATAAATAAATAAAATTTAAAAAAAAAAAAGTGATGCTGTAAAATATTTTAACGGCTTGGAAAGTTATTCAATATGTCAAAAGGCAGGAAAACAGCTTATAAACATATAAGGGAGAATCCATTCTTTCAAAAAACAAAGATGTCCAGAACACAGACTGGGAAAATTTTAAAGTTACTTACCTGGATGGTAAATTACTGTTAATTTCTTTCTGTTTTTTTGTTTTGCTTTTTGTTTGTTTTTAGCTTTACCTGTGTTTTCTAGATTTTTCACAATGACCATATATTTTTTCTTTAACACAGGATACACACTAAGAGTCACCATAATAATCATCTGTAAAAAAATCAATTTAGAATCTCAGTCTTTTTTAATGAAAGACTGTAAGAAGTAGCAAATAGGTTCCTGAGATGATACACACTCAAGTCATAACGTACAATGACTGTAAATCTAAATTGCATGACCTGATAGTGGTTTGGTAGTGGAGAAAGATAGAGAAATAACCTCAGAAGAGTTTTCTCTTTACTTTCTGATTACTAAGAATCACCTACTGCAAACTTCTGCCTAAATGTTGACTGTTTGGTAACTTCTCCATAAACCTTTGGTGGCCCCATGCTGACCTGAGATATCCCTTCTCCAGGCCTCTGACCAGGCCACCTGTTCTACCAGTTAGCACAAACTTGAAAGCCAGTTCATCATTTACTGATTGTGACCTTGGTCAAGTTACTTTATCTGTCCATGCCTCGGTTCCTATATCTGTAAAACAAGGATAACCATAGTATGTGTCTCAGAAGGTAGTTCAAAGGTTTCAGTGAGTACATGTAAAACACTATACATAGTAATTGCACCATAAATATAACTATCACTGTTATTATCACTCCAACCACCAACAGAATCTGCCACTCTATTCCTGCTTGTCTATTCTTCTTCCCTAATTACCTAAAGTAACACAGGTTCTCTCTATAAACTCCCAGTAGATATCTAATTTCAAGGGAATTAATTTCCAGTTATGGTCAACTAGGTAATTCAGACCAACCCTCCTGATGAAGACAGCTAGAAAAGCAACATAAAATATTTTTTAAAAGCACTTAGTTAGAGACTTCCCTAGTGGTCCAGTGGTTAAGACTCTGCACTCCCAATGCAGGGGGCCTGGGTTTGATCCCTGGTCAGGGAACTAGAGCCTACATGCCGCAACTAAAGATCCCGCATGTCACAGTGAAGATCCCACACTTGGCAACAAATATCCTGCGTGCGGCAACTAATACTCAGCACAGCCACATAAGTAAATATTTTTTAAAAAGCACTTCGTTAAAGGCAGTAGGGACCTAAAAAGACAGTGAAGATTTCCTAGGTCAGTAACCAGAGGAGGATGAAAGTCTAAGGAGATGAATATAGCTCACAGGGCTTTTTTCCTCTGGGGATGCTGAAAGATCCTAAAGGGAGTAGCTGAGCAGTGCTTTTAACAGCCTGTAAGGACCAATGGGAAAGGGACTGGAGTCCAGGGCAGGAGGGAGAGGAGAAAGGAAACATATTTGGAAATACACTAGTGGTTTGGAGTTGATACCCCAATGCAGGCTGAACCTAGATGGGTAATCCAGAATTGACAGGACTTCACAGAGACTGCAGCTCATCTTCCAATCCTCTCAATCCGTGAAATGAGAGATCCTGGATCTCTAGTTCATCAAACTCCAGGTAGAAGCAAATCAAACATTCTCTGGAGCATAACATTAGCCTAGGCCTTAAATTAATCTATAAGCATTTGTGTAAATAAAACGTATGGCTCATAATCAAAAATAACTTGACAAACAAGGAAACAAAATAACATGAATAACCAGCAGAAACCAACAACAGGAAAAGATCCACAGGGACCCCAAACACAGGAATTACCAGACAGAGACTCTAAGTATACTTTTCATGTTCAAAGACACAAAAGACAAAAATTGAGAATTTCAGCTCTGATCTAGGAACAATTAAAAAAAACAATTTTAAATTATAAAACTGAAAACCACAACAACTAAAATTAAGAACTCAATGGATGGGACTTCACGGTAGACTAGATATAGCTGGAGAAATCATTAGTAAGCCGAAAGATGGGTCAAAAGAAAAGCTATCAAATGAGGCATGGAAAAACACACAGGACAGAGTAACAGTGTCTACAATGTTTGTTTTTGGAGTCCCAGAGAAAAGAGAAATAGGCAGAAGCAATATTTAAATACTTAAATACTTAGATAATGGCTGATAATTGTCTAAAACTGATGAAAGACAACAAACCACAGATTCAAGGAGCTCTACAAGCCGAAGACAGTCAGTCTTCCATATCCTCAGACTGTGTATCCATGGATTGAAACTACTCAGGGGAAAATAAATTTCAGAAAATTCATAATAGCAAAACTCGAATTTGCCACGGGCCAACAATTATTTACATAGCATTTACATTATATTTACAACTATTTACATAGCATTTACATTATATTTATAACTATTTACATAGCATTTACATTGCATTAGGTATTTTAAGTAATCTAGAGATGACTGCAAGTATACAGGAGGATATTTGACGGTTACATGCAAATACTAGAACCATTTTACATAACAGACTTGAGCATCACAGATTTTGGTATTGGGGGTAGGGGTGTCCTGGAACCAATCCGTCAAGGATGCCAAGGGACTATACATTAAAAAAAAATCCAAACCTAGGTACATAGTAAAATTGCTGAAAATCAGATTCAAAGAGAAAATCTACTAAGTAGTCAGAGATAAGGGACACATTATCTTCAAAGGAACAACAATCTGACAGTTAATTCCAATAAGCTATTGATAATACTGAACATCAGGGTATTTACCAGGAATAGAATAAAGAATAAGATCTTTAAAATGATGAAAGAAATTCTATTCCCGATAAACCTATCTTGCAAGAAAGACACTAAAACAGGTATTTGGTGAAAGAATATATGTCACCAGCCAACCTTAAGAAAATTCTGAAGTGTGTTTTGGAAGACAAAAAATTATCCCAAAACGAAGGTCAGAGATACAAAAGGCATGAAGAGTAACAAAGAGAATATGTAAATCTAAATCAGAGGCTTTCAAACTCACTGCATCTTTGAATCACCGGAGTTTTTAAGAAACACTAATGCTTGACACCCTCCCTCAAGAGACCCTGATGTAATCTGTCTGAATTGGAGTGCAGACAATCTGTGTTTTATAAATGTTCCCCCAGATGATACCAGTGTGCCTCCAAAGCTCATAATCACTGATCTAAATTCATTTGATTGTATAAAACATGGCTTGTATGAGGTCTTCTGGGGTTTAAATGAAATTAACATACATAACAACAATGGCAAAAATGTTGAGAGGGGTTAAATAGAGTTAAAGTGTTCTAATAACCTTCTACTGAGCAGGAAGAGGGCAAAAATACCAATTAATATAAGACACTGATTAAGTGAAAGATATTGAAATGTCTAAAGTAACCACTAAAGGGAAAACAAAAGATTATACAAGTATGTTCCAAAGTAATAAGAGAGAGAAGTAAAATAATAACCACCTCCAAAGGAGTTAAATAAGGGAATAAACATAGCAACCTAAATGTCCATTGACAGGTGAATGAATAAAAAAATATGGTGTACACACACACACACACACACACACACACACACACACACACACAGGAATATTATTTAGCCATGAAAAAGGACATCCTACCATTTGCAACAACATAATCCCCTTGAGGGGATTATGCTAAGTGAAATAAGTCAGATGGAGGAAGATACTGTACAATCTCACTTATATGTGGACTCTAAAAACAGTGAACTCGTAGATATAGAGAAAAGATCACTCATTGTCAGAGGTGGGAAGTGGAAGTTGAGGGGTGGAGGGTGGGCAAAATATGTGAAGGTGGTCAAAAGGTACAAACTTCTAGTTATAATATAAATAAGTCCTGGGGATGTAATGTACAGCATGGTGACTATGATTAATAACACTGTATTGTATATTTTAAAGTTGCTAAGAGAGTTAATCTTAAAAGTTCTCATCACACACACATGAAAATATGTAACTATCTGTGGTGATGGATGTTCACTAGTCTTACTGTGGTGATCATTTCACAACACATACAAATATCAAATCATTATGTTGTGCACCTGCAACTAATATAATGTTGTGTGCCAATTATACTTCAATTAGAAAAAAAGAAAAAAAAGAAACATAAGAACCAGCAGAGCAAACAAAAAACACTAAATAAGAAGGCAGATGAAAACTCAAATACTTTAGCAATCACATTAAATGAAAATGGACTAAATATTCCAGTAAAAGACGAACTCTGCCTCGTAAGTTAACAAAAGAAAAAGCAACCATAAACACATCTAAAACACAAAGATGGAAACAGTAGACCAAGTGTTGATAAAGGCAAAAACCTTACTGGAGATAACAAGGGAAACTATAACTCTGAGAAGTCCAATTCTTCAGGAATAGATAGCAATTTTAAATCTGTAGGCACCTAATGACAGCCTCAAAATAAGCAAAGCAAAAATTGTCAGAATGACAAGGAGAAAAAAAACTTTCCCAAAATCACAGTGGGAGATTTTTAACATACCTTTCTCAATAAAAGAAAAAAAGATTTAAAAAATCATAAGAATAAAGATCTGAACAACATGAAAACAGCATGATCAGAATACATGTAAAACACTGGAAGTAACAACTACAGCATAAACATTTTCTCTATGCACACAACAAAAATTCTATCATAAACTAGGTCATAAAGCAAGTCTCAATAAATTTGAAAAAACTGAAATCATACAGACTAATTCTCTGACCACAATGCAGTTAACTTAGAAATAAACAGCAAAAAGACAACCAGATAATCTCCACATCTTAGGAAATTAAGAAGTGTACTTCTAAATTACCTGTGGGTAAAAAAGTTAAATCACAATGGAAAAATCTATTTTTTTACTTGAATGATAATGAAAATATTATATATCAAAACTTGCATGTTGTTTAATGGTACAAATTTGTAAACAGCAGATAAACTCTGGAAATCTAACATTCAGCACAGTGATTATAGTCAACAATACTGTTTTATAAACTTCAAAGTCGCTAAAAGACTAGATCTTAATAGCTCTCACCACCAAAAAGAAATTATAATTACGTTTGATAGAGGTATTAGCAGCAATGGTACAATGGTAAACATACTGCAATATATAAATGTATCAAATCAGAACACTGTACACTGTAAACTTACACGATGTTATATTCAATTATATCTCGTTTTTTAAAAATGAAAGGAAAGAAATTAAACTCTCACAATTCACAGAATATACTCAGAAATTTTAAAAATTACAGATAAATTATTAGAATTAGTACACAAGCTTAGCAAGACCGCTGAATACATGATCAATTTGAAAATATCAACTTCATTTCAACAACCACAACTAAATGACAATTTTAAGATGCCATTTACAATAGCATTTAAAAAATCAAATATCTATAAATAAATCTAACATAAGATGTACAAGATCTCTATGCAAAAAGCTATAAAACACTGAGGGTAATTAGAGAGGACCTAAATAAAGGTATATGCCATGTTTCTGGATTGGAAGACTCAGTATTGGAAAAATGTCTATTTTTCCCAGTTCAACTACAGACTCAATGCAATCGAATCTAAATTCCAACCAGTGTTTTTGGCTAAATGCGGCAAATGTAAATGGAAAGAAAAGGGTTAAGGAATAGTCAAGACATTACTGAAGACAACCAAGGCAGAAGGGCTTGCTCTAGTAGTTATAAAACCTTATTATAGGTACTTCCCTGATGGCACAGTGTTTAAGAATCCACCTGCCAATTCCAGGACACGGGTTCAAGCCCTGGTCCGGGAAGATCCCACATGCCGTGGAGCAACTAAGCCCGTGCACCACAACTACTGAGCCTGCACTCTAGAGCCCGAGAGCCACAACTACTGAGCCCGCGCACCATAACTACTGAAGCCCATGCGCCTAGAGCCTGCGCTCCACAACAAGAGAAGCCACCGCAATGAGAAGCCCGCGCACCACAATGAAGAGTAGCCCTCGCTCGCCACAACTAGAGAAAGCCCACGCACAGCAACGAAGACCCAATGCAGACAAAAAATATAAATAAATAAAATTATTAAGAAAACAAAAAAACCTTATTATAAGGTACAGTCATTAAGACAGTGTACTCTTGGTACAGGGATAGAGAAGAGATCAATGGATTAGGAGAGCCCAGAAATAGACTCACCCATACAGAGATATTAATTAACAACAAAGGTGGCATGGGAGAACAGAAGGGAAAGGAGACCTTGACAATAAATGGTGCAAGTTGGATAGCCATACGGAAAAAAAAAAATAATAAAAAGACCAATACTTCATATCTACACAACAATCAGTTCCAGGTAAACTGTAGCTCCAAATGTGACAGGCAAAACAAAAGGCCCCTAGTAGGCAACAGGAGAATAACTATGTCCTCAGGGTGGGGAAAACTTCTCACATGGGACACAAAAAGCACCTACCATAATTTAAAAAAATAAAACTGATAAATTAGACATTAAACCTGAGAACTTCTTCTAAAGACATCATTAAGAATAGCGTAAAAAGGCAAGCAGCAGAGAGGACAGTATTATCTCAATAACCTCAAACCAGAAACATTCCAAATGTCCATCAACAGTAGAACAAATTGTGGTTTCTTCATACACTGGAATACTATACAGCTGTGGAAACAAGTGAACCACAGCTATGCTCGTCAATCCAAATGACCCTCAAAAACATGTTCAGTGAAAGAAGCAAGATACTCAATATATACTGAGAGATTCCATTTATATAAAGCGAGAAAACAGGAAAAACTAAACTACAGTGTTTAGGGATGAATGCTTGGGTGGTAAAACTATACAAAAGAAAAGCAAGACATCATCACCATAGAAGTCGGGATAATAGTTGGGGGAGAGGGAGGGGGAGGGGGAAGTGGGGGAGGGGAATGTTCTATTTCTTGACCTTGGCAGTGGTCACGCAAGTATGTTTTACGAAAATACATTGAGCTATATAACTTTTTTTCCTTTGTGTATTTAAATTTTTAAAAGCTCAAAAATATTCCAGGCTTGAGACGTGGGTGGAGACGGCTGCAATGTTGCCTTGAGTGCTTGGCACCTTCATGAGCACAGGGTTACCCTTACTTTCAGTTCAAATATCTTAGAATCGTTGCCTTCTACAATCATCCTAATATGCTCGAACAATTAGCACTCTGCACTGATAAATATTTATTACAACTCTAAGAGCCTGGGTAAGTTTCTTCGGAATCCAGAGAGATGAAGGGGGTCTCTCTCAACACGAAAACATAAGTGGGAATGCTGAATTCCCAACTCAAGGTAAGAGTTACTTCTGGAAAGGAAGGTTAATGGGATGGGGGAAAGTTCAAAGGAGGCCTAACAATGTTTTATTTCTCTACTGATGATGTTTTAGTTCTTTAAAAAAAAAAACAAACAGGCTAAAGCAAATACAGAAAGTGCTAAAATTTAAAAAAACTGGGTGGTGGATATGAGTATCTTTTATATATTTACTATACTTTGTTGGTCATATTCATAATTAAAGGCTCCTATACTCTTCACACTCTTACTGGCTCATTTCTCCAGGTAAAAATTCTGCTTCAGCCTAGGTAAGTCATCTATTTAGCCTTCCAGAGCCAATATATAAAAATTTGACAATGCTTACATTCTTCACCAACACTAAATCCCACGTTTTCTTCTTCTCTAGGCTAATTACCTCCCTTACAAATTTTTACATACTTCTCCATTCCTGCCCTTCTGTTCTGGATGGCAATATCCCTCAAAAGGATGTGCCGAGATCCTGACAAATCACCTGAGAGGTTCCTTTGAGGTCTCAATTTCACCGGCAAACTTTTAACTCACAGATCATTTAGGTAAGAATAAATTCATTCTTTTTCTTTCCAGCCAGCCTAGCTATATAACCTCCCAAACAGATAATGCCCTGGTAGCAGATGTTGGGTTGCTATCTACCCAACATCCACGGCCCTCTTTTCCCACAGAACCCAGTGTGCAGTCTAAGCCTATCACAGCACCACCATCCCCTCCCCACCCATGACTGGTGTGGCTGGAAGCACCTGATATAATTCTGTACAGTTAAGACTTGAGGGGTCTTGTGCTGATGCGCTCTGAGAAAGCCCCACAATCCCCTGGATGTTATCAAATTGAAGCACGTGTTCTGAAACTGCAACAGCCATTCTGCAGCCACAGGAGGCGTGAGGCTGAGGAAGGCAGAGTAGAAAGGTTGTGCTGAGCTATTCGATTAACCCACACCACAGGTGCCCCACTCCAAATGCTGATTGACTTTTTTCTGGACCACAGTCTTATTCCAGTCATGTTGGTTACTGTGTCAGCCTCTTCCTAATAGTTTGTCTATCAACTTGGCCAATGATCATAGATCTGGTGCCAGTAACCTTTTCTCTTCCAAAGAATCCCATACACTGATTTTGGTAAGATTCCCCGCAAGTGGTCACCGTTTCTTTCCTTAAAATTTATCAGAATACAAAGATAGAACAAGCTTACCCCTCTTAAAAAAAAAGAGAACTTGCATATTATATTAAAAGGCATTAGACGTTTTTTTTTAAACCTATGGAAAATGTAAAAAGGCAAAGTCCCCTGTAATTACATCCTTCAAAGATAACCACTGTTAGCAGTTCGGCATATATTGATTCATGATAACATTACAACATCTATGAAATTAGCTTCTTTTAAAGAAAATATTCACATCAGGTTTTTTGATAGTGGAGAAAACAGGTAGACAGGAGTAAAAAGAAATCTGCAACCAAAACACCCTGATATAGAAGAAAGAGTGAGCGACAGACTCCGAATAAGACAGACCAATTTTCACCCTGGCCCTGCTGCACTGCCTTGAACCCTCTGCCTCACCTGACTCCCGTTTTAGGTATGGATACGAATACCTACTTCACCAGACTTTTGAGGACTTACATAAGATAATGTCCCCAGATGAGTTCTGTTGGCTTTTTGTTTGCTGGAGTTTGTTTTTCTCTACCTGCAAATAAAAATCCCCTGGGGAGCCTGTGACAATGAGAATCCCAGATATCCTCAATGAGAATCTCTGGGGGTAGGGCCTGGAAATCACATCATGCAAGTGCACTGCAGAGGAAAAGGCCCTATGCATAGTTGCTTTTATTACTGCACTGTTTAGCATCTAACACAGAACCTGGTAGCAGTGTTCAACAAACACCAGTGGGATGAATAACAAATGAAAAGTTGTATTTTAAAAATAGATTATAGTTATGTTTCAAAAAGTTTCATTAAAAAAAAGCCTTCATGATGTTTATTTAAGAAAATTTCTCTCAGCAATAAGGTAGTTAGTTATTAGTTATACTTGATACAAAGGACTGGAACTTGTTTCTATTTGAATGAGCCTACATGGCTCACTTTCCATCCTAGGACATAAACCAAGGTACACTATACGAAACTTAATTAAGAGTCAAGGTAATCTAGTTTATCTCACTAAAAAAAACAACTCATGAAAATTGGATTATGGGCGATTTCGAATTCTCAAATGGCCTCCCTCCACAGACTTTACAGTTACTGTACAAAAATTTATCCCTACTTTTTATCACACAGAAAACTATTTTCTTTCAGTAGTTCATTTTAGAACAATTCAAAATACTAATTGTTAGGTACCAGCTTCAATACGCAATTTATGTGTCACTTTGATATAATGTATGTACCTGAGAGCTCTAGGAGGATACACACCACACCAAAACGTTTACAGTGAGATTTCCCCGGACGATACAATCTCAGATTATTTTTCATTTCTTATTGTTCAAATGCATTTTAAATTTTTACAATGAATATGCACTCCCTATATAATTTTTGTTATTTTAAAAAGAAAATGCAAAACCCCAAGAATTCAGTAAGAGTAATATAATTAAGGAATCTTGAAAGGTTTTTAAGTTTTGATTTTCCAGAGTTGAAACAATATCAGATAAGTTAAAAATATGATTTTTATATTTGGAAAAAAATTAACCCTTCACATATTATTGCCAAGAATTCTAAAGCTCTTTAACAACAACGACAAAAAAAGCATGTTTTCAAATGCTATGAAGGACATTATTGGTTCAACTGGCAAAATGGAATACAGACAGCAGACTTGATCAAAGTATTGTACCAAAGTTAAATTTCTTTAAGCTGATAACTGTACTAAGCTTATGTAGGACAACTTCCTTGGTTCTTAGGAAATACTCACTGAAGTTTTCAGGGGTAGAGGGACATGATGTATGCAACCTGCTCTCAAAACGGTTCAGCAAAAAATACGTAATAACAAAATGAATGAAAAAGCAAATGCTGAATAGGAGAAATGTTAAATTGATGAATCTGGGTAAAGGGTATAAGAGCTGTTCGTACAATTTTTATAATTTTTTGTAAGCTTGAAATTATTTCTAAATAAAAATTCTAATTGAAAAAAGTAACAGAAAAATATTCAAAATTGTTCTTAAGATCATACTGGACCAACTTTAAGCAAGACTTTATTGGGGGAAAAAATAGCAACATATTTAAAAATTGTGCTCATAAAAACACTCACGGCAGCACCAACCTTAAGCAAGAAATTAAATTAGCATTGTCCAGTAGATATGAGTTACATATGTTGTATTTTCTAGAAGACACATTAAAATTAGAAGAAACAGGTGAAACTAATTTTAATATATTTTACTTAGCCAATGTGTAAAATATTATCATTTCAATACACTCAATATGAAAATTATAAATGAGTTAATTTACAAGTTTTTTCATACTAAGTCTTCAAAATTTGGTGTGCATTTTACACCTACAGTACACCTCAATTCAGATGCTAAATTTTCACAAGAAATACTGGATCTGCATTTAGATTTCATAAAATGTATCAAATAGTTTAAAAAGCAGACTCATATACCAAGTTGTTTCAAACACAGTTAAATGTTTTCCAATCACCAGAGTGTTTTTGAATATAAATTAGCTAAAATTAAATAAAATGGAAAGTTCATTCCTCAATCACAGTAGCCACACTGCAAGTGGCTACACTGTGGGACAGCCCAGCTTTAGAGGATGAAACAAACGCCCGCGAAAGGAGGGTCTGATATGCCAAAACTTAGCTCATCACATTTATCAAACGATTTTAACATGGTTATGAGGTTAACAGGCTGATGTTCCTATCGGAGGCATTGGTATCTGTCCAGGTCATAATGTGACATCCCCTCCACCACCAATCAGAAATATCAGCGCAAAGCTTCTTGATCCTCTGCCTCAGACATCATACGTTGAATTTCCTGAAAATTGACTATCAAAGGGCCCACTCGTAAAATGTGGTGGAATGAACTGGCTCTCAGAAGCCTCAATGTCCACTGTACAGAGTGCAGAATTTCAGCACAAATACCGTCTGAGAATCCCACATGGGAGCAGGCCCACGACTGAACTTGTCTCAGATTTAACAGAGGAAGTGACCCTGAGTACAGAGACTTTTTTTCTTTTAAACAGGTTTAAGAGATTAATTCAGTCAACACCAAGCAACACTCAAGATTTGCCAATCAATAATTCTGTGCCAAGCAATTTGATCAGGGATTTGGCTAGAATCCTTTTGGCTAATCTCAATAAGGACCATCCCAAAGCGAATCCTGATTTAGGCCATCCTCATCTAAATCAAGGCTTAGGCAGTCCTTTGCCTGAAAGCAAATAAACTAAATCAAATTATATACATACGAAGGAAATTCTGCCTCTTGGACAAAAGGAAAAACCATTTGAAAGATAATTTAGCAAGTATGGGCAAAAATACAGTTCCAAAGAAGTTTCATAACACAGCATTCAAAACCCATTTTAGGGAAATGTCTAATTCCTACTTTCTGTCTAGCCAGACTTTCCGATTGAACAATGATGTGGGTAACAATCAAATTTAATCCACAACAGCTAATTCTGATATTGTTCATTTCTCTTTCTCTGCAGGCATCAAGTATTAATATTCCATTTAAACCTGAAAGATGTACTTTAAAATTGATGGACCCTTTTTTGTGAATTCACTAGTGCCTGAAGTTACTCATACCTCTGGGAAGTGAGGTAAAACAGTGTGAACAATGGTTTTTGACATCCTGACCTAAGAGTTAAATTCTATGTTCCATACAAAATCTTCTTCCTTCCCCTCCCATCCCAATGATCTAGCTTGCTTCCCTGCGACACCCTACTGGGGACCACAGATATAAATCTAACTAACCACTGTGTGGAAACGAAAATAATCCTAATCTAAAAGCATGCGTATATAAACATTAACTATTTCTACTTAAAACTTCTCCCCCCGCCCCCGGCCCCCCAAGAATCAAAGCTTTACGCAGGATGAATACAAACGTTTTAAGCCGTTCCATCGGAGGTTTGTTCTTGATTAGATTTATTCTAATCGTGGAAATATTTACACATTCTGCAGAAGAACACGTTCTAACTGTGGGTTTTTATTAGAAACTTCTCAGTCAATGCCTAGGTAATCAAATCCAGTCTCACTTCTCTCTGAAATTAGCCAACCACGCAGAAATCCACTGTAATTTTTAAAATAGCGAAGGGAGGAAATAAACTACACACCCGAAACATTCCAGTCCGACAGTTCAAGCACTATTTCGAGAAGGCAAGTAAAAATAAAGTCCCACGTCTCCCTCAGGAACAGAAAGGTTTCTGTGAAGCGGCCACGTCCAGGGTACCCTGCAGGACCCACGGACCTCAGCAACGCCGCCTGTCCCCGCGGCCCGACCCCAGCGAATCACCCAGGAGCCCAGGCGCTGGAACATCCTCCCGGCACAGAGATGCCACGGGGTTATCAGGCGCAGAAAAACTACTTACAGCAAAGAAGTACGATTAGACAAGAGTCTTCACAACGTATTCACGGCCACCGCGTCCCTGCTCGCTGAAACCCACCACAAAAGGGAGCAACACAGCACAGCAGCAGAGAGGGGTTTCCCCTTGTTTATTAGACTCAGGCAAACGGCTATATTTAACAATCCCTCCCGAAGGCCCGATGCCAGCGCGCAGGATCTGGAACGCGAGGCACACAGGAAGGAGAGGGCACACCCGCTGCGGGCTGCGGAGCTTCTCCGGTGCAGCCCGAGAGGCGCTCGCCCCGCATCGCGGCACTCCCCCGGCGCCGAGCCGGGACGCCCGCATCCCCGCGGATCGGCCCACCTCGCCAACAAAGGCCGCATCCGCCGCTCCCCGGTGGGAAGCCCCGGCGCCGCGCGGGGAGCGCGCTGCCCGCCCCAGCCCGGGGCCAGGGTCTGCACAGCCGCCCCCGGAGCGAGCCCAGCCGCACCGGGTCTCGGGCTGCGGGCCACCCCGGGGCGCACGGCAGAGGCTCGCGTGGTCCCGGCGGAGGGCGGGGTGGGCGTCTGGGCCGCGCGGGGTCCCCAGAGGATGTGGCGCCGCCGCGGGCGGGATGGGGGCTGGGGCGGCCGAGGCGGCCCGCCGCCCCCCGCAACCCCGATGCCTTTCATTTGGCCTCTGCGGCGTCGGAGGCAGCCCGACCTCCAGCGCTAAGCGCTGCGCCAAGCAGGGGCGGGCGGGGGAGGCGCGCCAGACCCGCTGCAGCGCCGGACCACCCCCACCGCCCCGCGCGACGCGCCCCCCCGCCCGGCCCGGACCCCGCGGCCCGCCCGCCCGCCCGCAGGCCGCGCTCCCTCGCGGGCGCAGGAGAAAGGGCTCGGGCGCTCGCCCGGTGCCCACCTCAATGTAGCCGGCCAGAGCCGCGGCGGGCGCCGTGAGCCCGAGCAGCAGCAGGACCAGGAGTTTGCCCGTGGCCGCGGCGGCCGCGGTCCCGGTGGCCGCCATCCCTCGCCGGGTCGCTCTAGCGCTCGGCGCTCAAGCTCACACACACGGACTCAGAAGCTCACCCCACCGCGACCCAGAAGCATCTGAAGCCTTTTCGCCGCCGCCCCGGGGGTTTTACACCGACCGGAACTGACTTCACAAAACCACGCCCTCCATATCCAGCGCCCAATGCCGGCCCGCAGAACTGCCGCAAGACACCGCCCCTTGTTCAGCCCAGATCCAATCAGGGGACGGAAGGGTCCGCACCTCCCGCCGCCCCAGCCGCGCACCCCCGCCCGGCCCCGCCCCCAGCCGCTGACGCCCCGCCCCCGCCGGGACCCCGAGGCCCCGAGACGCGGGGGTGTACGCGGGGGTGTGCGCAGGCTGGGTGGGGGCCTGCAGCTCGGCCCGGGCGGGGGCGCGCTTCGGCCTCTGGAACCGTGCACGGTTGTCTGCCCGCAATGCGCCCGTCTGTTCGCCTGCAGCGGCCTGATACGGACACGCCCCACTCCCCGCCCCTGCGGGGTATTTTCCAGATTCCTCTGGGTACCGCCCTCTTTGGGGTTCTGAAAATGATTTTATTAAAAACAGGATAAAAAAAAAAAACCAGGATGAATTGTTCCGAGTCCGGGCGGGTTTGCAGAAGGCCCTCCCCCCGGGCAGAGGAAGGGCTGCCATGAGGCAGCTTTCCTCTGTTTCGACCCCGCGCAGGGCGCGCCTCTTCCTAGCTCGCTGCCAGCCCGGAGCCGGCTTCGCCCTTTCCTCGCCGCTCCGCTCGGCCGTGTTTCCACGCTTTTGACCTCTGTTTATTAGGCCTCATCCTTCCTGTTCCTTCCCAGTGGCCACTAGAGCCCGGGATAGCTTCCTCCCACTGGAGACCAGTAGTGCAAGGACAACGTTGACCTCAAAGCCCAGGTCCCCTTCCTCGTGTATTTTAGGAAAAGATCATTTTTCTTTTTTTCTCCAGTTTAAGATCACTAGCAAGAGACCTGCTTCTCTCTGCCTTCTTGCTCCGCTGCGTTTCCACTTTCAGTCGGGAAACATTCTGCTGCCCGGGTTCACAGCTGGCACGGCCTCGCCGCGGCTGGGGCGCCTCCGGCTTTGTTTCCTTTCAATAGCCGCGAGATTTATGGACCACCCTCTGCATAGTCCTTGGCTAGTTTCCAGATGAATAAAGAACAGGGTCTCTACCCCAGGAAACAGACAGTAAAAAGGGAGACACAGCGTCCACGGAGTACACGCAGAGTGCAGCAACGAGGAGAACGCTGGATTTTCCAGCCCCGCTGCGTGACGTGCCCATTCCTGTGGTTGAACAGGCTCTACCCCATTCCCCAGAGACAGCCGGCCCCTTTCCACTGCAGAGCTCTCCCCATGCCTGTACTGTCCTCGCTCCAATATTTACCTGTTGAAAACCTTTTCATCTTCCTCTGCTCGCTTGGAGGTAAAATCATCTGCTTCTGAATACCCAGAGCGCTATTCCCCACTCTGGCACTTGCTCCCCTAGTTATTTCCGAAGCTCTCCTGCCACTGACAAGGCATGGGTATGTAATACTGCAGGGCCCCTCACCCCGGACACCTCAACACATGTTTGTGCAGCGTCACTGAAACCAGTTCTGCTGGGTTCTGGTCCTAGTTCAACGGTTGCTGTGGACTGAAGTGTATCCTCTCCAACATTCACATATGTTGAAGCCCTGACCCCCAATATGATGGTATTTGGAGATGGGGCCTTCGGGAGGTAATTAGGATTAGATGAGGTCATGAGGGTGGGGGCCCTCAAGAGGGGATTAGTGCCCTTATAAGAAGAGACCAGAGAGCTTGTTTCCACCATCCACCCACCCCCATCCACACGAGGACACAGAGAGAAGGCCAGGAAGAGAGCCCTCATCATCGGGAAACCAAGCCAGCCAGCACCGTGCTCTTGGACTTCACAGCCTACAGAATTGTCAGAAAGAAAGTCCTGTTGTTTAAACCACCCAGTCTGTGGTATTTCGCTATGGCAGCCGGAGCTGACCGGCGTAGCTGTATAACTATGGGCAAGCCCTTCATCATGTGGACTATCTTTCCTCCCCTGACAAGTGTAAATATTAAACACCTGTCTTACTTTCCCAATTTGTGTGATTCAATGAAAACTGAATGTACAGTAGAGAAAAGCATGAAGTGCAATTTTCTGTGAAAATATGCATGAAACAGTACCAAGTGACTGTGAAAGTCCTAATTCTGTTGTGGACCCTTGGATGTGTCCTACAGACCCTCTGGGACCTGTTTCCTTGCCCACAAAATCAGGGACTCAACTCAAGGACGTCTAAATTTCTATGAATCTAAATGCTAAGAGAAAAGCAAGTGAAATTCCCTAGGTTCGGAGCAGTGGCCCCAATACTCATGCTTTTGGGACTGTGTATGCAAGGCTGAACTCTAATATCATGGAATAGGGCAAGGAAATGTAGAAAAATGACCTGGGGGTTATCTGTCTAAAATTAGTTATGTCCTGAGGACTTCCCTGGTGGCTCAGTGGTTAAGACTCCATGCTTTCAAGGCAGGGAGCATGGGTTTGATCCCTGGTCAGGAAACTAAGATCCCACATGAAATAAATAAATTAATTTAATTAAATAAAAACCTTAATATGTTTTAATTAATTAATTAATTAATTAATTAAAATAGGTCCTGAAAGATGTTTATTTGCATTTTCAGGTCACTGAAGGATCATTAATAAAACTTTGTTGCCCTATTTATCAATGTTCTTTTAAAATGTTACTCTCTTTTTATTAAGTGACACTCACAGGAGCATACTTAGTCTTGCAGTTCTCAAACAATGATTTTTCATCCTAAATATGTTCACGTCAGCGACCAAGTCATTTGAAGAGTACTATGTTTTCACTTCATTACCCTTTGTTCACAAAAGGAAAAGGCCTAAAATAACCTCCTGTTTCTCCTCTCTTCTTAAGAATCAGACTTTCTTGTAAAAGAGTTATCTTTCACGTACACTTAAGATGTGTGCATTTCATTGTTGGGGGAAAAAAGTAGTTTATGTCCCTAAACGTATCCTTATATGAGCAGCACCCACTCATCCATTTGACACTTATTCAGGTGAGTTAAATCCAGGTAGAGCAGCTGCTCCCAAATCAGGATGCTTTTCAAAATCAACTAAGAAGTTTTATAAAAAGGCAAATTCCTAAGCTCCTACCTCGGAAATTTTGAATCACTAAGACTAAGGTGACATAAGGGATTCAATATACATTTTTTTTAAAGCTGTCCAGGGAATTCTAATCCACTAATACTTCTGAGAGCTTGATTCTTGAACATCATGGGTCAGTAAAACAAAATTTTTAAAATTGGAGTAGCATTTAAAGTTACCAGTGTTTCCAGACATAGACAACAGACTTGTGGTTGCCAAGGGGGAGGGAGGATGGGGGAAGGATGGATTAGGAGTTTGGGATTAGCAGATGCAAACTATTATATGTAGAATGGATAAACAACAAGGTCCTACTGTAGAGCACAGGGAACTATATTCAATAGCCTATGATAAACCATAAAAAAGAATGTATACATATGTATAACTGAATCACTTTGCTGTACAGCAGAAACTAACACAACATTGTAAATCAACTATATGTCAATAAAAAAATTTAAAAATAAAAAAATTACCAGTGTTTTAGTTTTCTAAATAAAACGTTGACACAACTGTGTGTTATCACCACTGTTTCATTAAAGAAAGAACATTTAACAACAACAAAAAGTAAGAATGGTCATCATTTTACAATTTAAAAGACAGATACAATGTAAATTTTTGACAACTCACTACATTGCCTTTTTCTCATCACAAATCAGAATGGTGAATACTTTACAATGGAATGGTCCTGCTCTAACGCAGGTGTTGGAACAATGTAGTATGGGACATGAATATGAACTGGTTATAAGCTTGGCCTTGGCTTATAACTGGTAGCCTTTAAATATACCATACCCAGAATGTATCCTCTCACCCCCAAACCCACCACACCATCCATGACTGACTCAGTATTTAAGACTTGGTTCCAGTATCACCTGCTTATGGAAGTTTTCTGCTCTCCCCTTCTCCTCCAAGGCTGAGCTGATACACCTCCTTTGTGTTCTCCAGAATATTCTATATATACCTCTGACACACTGTTTGTAAACTAAACATTAGTGATTTATTTTCTTTATTGTCTCCTTAATTACATCATGAGTCCCTTGAGGGGAGGAGTCATGTTTGGTTCACTTCTGTATCTCTACAGAGTGGTTGCACTTAATAGACATTCAAAAAAATATTTGCTGAAGGAACACATAACTAAATGAGCTTTACACTCTGGCAGAGAAGATAAAACTTGTGCATGCATAAGTATACTACTAAGTGGAAAGTCATAAACGGCCCAAGAGAACTGTCTGTGCTTTTTAAGGAATAAATTGGGGGAAGAAGTTGGTTACATCTGGCTGAGGACAGCAGGCAAGTATCATAGAAGAGATTATATCTGAGAGTTCCTGTGAATATACAAAGGATGTCCAGGAGAGGACAAAAAGCATGGAAGGAACAATGCGAGCAGAGGCATGGCATTGGAAAAACACAAGGCATGTAAGAGAACATGCGAGTATTTCATTTCTTTGGAGGACAGGGTTTGTAACAAATAGCAAAGGTAAGATGGTTGGTCAGTTTACCTAAAAGATACTGGGGAGCCATAGAAATCTTTGGAAAAAAGATATAATTAGAGTTGGCTTTAGGCAAATTGAGTGTGACAGCCATATGAGGTATGAACCAGAGTCTAGAGGCAAGGAGGCCAACTAGGAGCCTATTGTGATATCAGGGAAAGAGTGATTGTGGGCAGAATGAAGAGACATGCAGTGGGACTGGAAAGGAGGAGAAGAGGAGGAGGAACAAAAGGAACTTCATGTGTCCAAACATGGTGCCTGGGAGAATATGGTAAGGACAATGCCATTGGCAGAAATGGGGAAAAGATAATGGGGATAGGGGAGTGGAGTTGACGAAATGCCAACAACATCTCCAGCATGAGATACACTGTCATCACTTGGGAAAGAGTTCAGAGAGAGTTTGGAACTAGAATTAGAATTTGGGGATTTACCTAACCCAAAGTTGTTGAAACCATAAGACAGCCAATGGGGACAGCAACAAAAGAGGTAGAAAGAAACCCAGAATGATATATTATTTTTCTGTTTAACCTATGTTTATCATCACAGCATAGAGTCAAAAGCTAGAAAAGGCCAAGTAGGATGAGGACTAAGAAAGCATCACTGAACTTGGAGATCATAGAACCTGGTCACTGGTCATTTCTTTGTAAGTTGTAAAGCTACATGTAGGAAGTAAAGGTTTAAGTGGCTGGTGAGGCAGAGCTAACAAGCACAGTCATATCCTCCAAGATGTTTCCTGCTGAAAGAGCAAGCTAGTGGAGCAGCTCTTGTGGGGTATGGGTAGAGAGTTTTGTTGTTGTTTTTGTTGCTGTTTGCCATTAATAAGAAGCCACTGTGCTGGGGAAGAGGAGTTGCCTGGTGGTCTAGTAGTTAAAAGATTCCGCACTTTCACTGCCGTGGCCCGGGTTCAATCCCTGGATGGGGAACTGGGATCTCACAAGCCAGGCAGTGCAGTCAAAATAAAAAACAAACAAACAAAAAAACCCAAGAAACCACTGGGGAAGGGGAGAAATTGACAGTGCAAGAGAGACCATTCAGATTTGTAAGATGCTATCATCCTCATTTTGCAGATGAGGAAACCAAGGCTCAGAGAGGTTAAATAACTTGCCCACAACCGGTAACCAGCAGAGAAGGAAATTGAATCTTGGTTTGTGTGACTCAGAAACTTAAGGTCGTCTGCTCACATCATGCTAACCAGCTCCCTAGCAGGTATCAGAAAACATTCGTCTAATAAGTCCCTCCATGGATACATGGAAAATGTATCAATGGCTGGCCATTCTTTCTGCTTGCATTTTTTTTTTTAAGAGGGAAGGATTATTTATTTATTTATTTTTGGCTGTGTTGGGTCTTCGTTTCTGTGCGAGGGCTTTCTCTAGTTGTGGCAAGCGGGGACCACTCTTCATCGCGGTGCGCGGGCCTCTTCACTATCGCGGCCTCACTTGTTGTGGGGCACAGGCTCCAGATGCGCAGGCTCAGTAGTTGTGGCTCACGGGCCTAGTTGCTCCACGGCATGTGGGATCCTCCCAGACCAGGGCTCGAACCCGTGTCCCCTGCATTGGCAGGCAGATTCTCAACCACTGCACCACCAGGTAAGCCCCTCTGCTTGCATTTTAAGGTAGCTTTGTGATATTCTGTAAAATCACACTTCTATTCATAAACAGAGAAGCCGCTCTACAAAATGTAACTCAAGAGGAATTAGAAAGTTCCCGAGCTGTCTCCTATTTGTCTCCTGCTTAGAAGGCTTCCATGTTCCCTCTGCCACTGATGTGGAACAGGTGGCATCACTTCTCAGAGGGACGCTCTATAAGAAGCAGAACAGGTTTAACCTTGCATGATTTTCACCTTCACCACATGAGTAGGTAATTGAAATTTAAATATTTTAACTTATAAAGACTTTCTTATACCTCCTACTGGTCTAAATTAAAACAGGATCTGGTTTTCAAACAAGTCAAATAGACAAAAATATCAAGTACTTAAAATCAGTACAGGGCACCCAAATTCGATAATGCCAGGGCAGGGTCTAGACAGAAGAAAGACTCTGGCCCTGGAGTCTTCATGTAAATATCTTTTGTTTTCAAAGATAATACCGGTTTAACTGATTACAATCTGGGTATGTAGGTGTGGCTGAAATACAGTGCTTGAAAAATAACTTTAAACACACTACACATATGCTACGCTTTGTTTTGCTGGTCAACTGGTTGACAGGCTTGAAGCAAACAAGTTCTGTAAGGTCTAAAACTTATACAGTTTTGGGTGTCCTCATAAAGACAAACATTAAGTTTTCAGAGTCCCTGCGGAGGTCTCAGGGGAGCCCAGGGCAAAAGGGTGATCGCAGAGCTTAATTAACTCTGCAGAAAAGCTGCCTCTGGCTGCAAATCACTTTTGGAGGAGTTGTTATTGCATGTGGCCCTGCCTATTTAACTTCCTTTATTTCCTGCTGTTCCTGAGTCTTCATTTGAAAGGAGCCATCCCATTCCTTGTATTTGGGCTGTTCTGCCTCTATGCTATGGCTATTTTCTCAGCTGCCCATAACGATGCCACATTTTTTTACTGTTCTTGTTTGGTGCTTCTTCGAATGATTTCCTCTGCCTTCAGTGTGGAAAATATAAAATGATGATAAAAACCTCAGCGCTGGAAACTGCTTGCACTAAAAGTTCTTATTGTTGGTGACTTCTACATGGTACTTGCTTTTCAGACAAGCCGATGTGAAATTACTCAGCTTGAGAAGCCCCAAATCAAAGAGTTTGAATATATTTGGGGCATTTTTTTACCCTGTACAGAAGTCCTTTCATAATGGCTGTAACGGAAGGATGGAGAAACTCACAGTTCTATGATTAGAAATTTTGTCTGGTGGATGGACCTAGAGACTGTCATACAGAGTGAAGTAAGTCAGAAAGAGAAAAACAAATATATAATATCGCTTATATGCGGAATCTAGAAAAATGGTACAGATGAACTTAGTTGCAAAGCAGAAATAGAGACACATGTAGAGAACAAACGTATGGATACCAAGGGGGGAAGGGAGGGTGGGATAAATTGGTAGATTGGGATTGACATATATACACCACTATGTATAAAATAGATAACTAGTGAGAACCTTCTGTATAGCACAGGGAACTCTACTCAGTGCTCTGTGATGATCTAAATGGGAAGGAAATCCAAAAAAGGGGGGATATATGTATACGTATAGCTGATTCACTTTGCCGTACAGCAGAAACTAACACATCATTGTAAAGCAACTATACTCCAATAAAAATTAATTAAAAAAAAAAAAAAAGGAAGAAAAAAAAAGAAATTTTGTCTTTATTCGGCTAATCTTCATCATGTATGTGAAGATGGCTCTCATCTCCCATTCTGCTCCCCACTCCAAAGTCTTTTCTTTAATGTAAACAGACTCATTTCTGTAACCATTTTACATGCAACATTGTTACCAGACCTTCTTACCTTCTTTACACCTCTCTATAAATTCCAATTTACTAGTCAACCTCTAAAAATGTAGACTCCAAAACTGAGCACCATATTTCACATCCTATATAGAGCATAATGTTGTTTTTCTGGACAGTGTGCATTTCATTAATACACCCTAACATTTCCTGATGAGATATCAATACCAAAGTCACATAAAAATTCATTTGGTGGATATTTATTCAGCACCTACAGCATACCATGTGTCAATCAATACTTTACTTGGGATATAAAGTGAAACAAGATAGGCTTCTTGTTCTCAAGTTGCTTAATAAATAAAGGCTGTCTGTTCAATGTCAAAGAGTGTGATGGTAACAGGGAAAACTTCCCAAAGAAGATGCTTTAACTGAGTTTGAAAAGATAGGAGTCACCTGGACAAAGAAGGCAGCTATGGCTAGCCAAGGCATTGGTCTGGGTATGGACGGGGAAGCATAAAGAGGCATGACACCACAGGGGAGCAACAGGAGAAGAGGGGTCACAAGAAATAAGGATACTCACTAAAGATTTTGAACTTTCTCTTGGCAGATCTGGGGAACCACTAACTGATGGTCAGATTTGCATTTTAGGAAGATCACTTTGTCAGATTCATCAGATCAGGAGACTATTGAAATCATCCAGGGAAGACACAATGAGAGCCCAGACTAGGGCAGAAGAAGTAGAAATGCAGAGGAGAGTGACACAGGGACCAGAAAGTGCCCCACTCAATGACGTGTGGGATACAGAAGAAATGCACACTGGGGAAAAGGGCCTAATAGCAAATAGCAAGTGGTTAAGGCAGGGACTTTAGACAGATGACTTTTAGGGTTGAAATCCCTGCTCTACAATTTCTGGTTGTGTGACCTTAAATTATTTAATTCCATCAAAGCTCGGAATTCTCTTTGCAAAATAGGATACTATCACCTTTTTAGCAGGGATCTTACAAAGACTAAATGGAATAATGGATAAAGTGCTTACCTGTTTAGCTCAATGCACAGCACATGATAAGTTCTTGATACAAGACAGCAGGTAATTGTGGCTGGCTGTTTATGGTGGTGGTGATCGTGCTACTGCAATTCAGCAAGATAGAGAATTCAGGAGGAGGAGCAAGTTTAGGGGAAGAGCTAATGATATTACAATAGTAGCTCATATTTGTATAGTGCTTTTCCATTTTCGAATGTCTCTTGTATCCATTATCTCATTTCATGTTCAAAAGAACCCTGCAAGTCTCACTTTCATTTCTAGGACAATTCATTTCTAGGACTTCATCCTAGGAAAATAATCCAAAATGAGAATAAATGATGGAAAAATGCTTATGAGATATGGTAAATTTTTTAAAGAAGAGAATGCAAAGTTGTATATGTAGAATAAGTTCAATTACATATTTAAAATAGACTGGAAGAAAATGAACCAAAATATTACTTTTTTCTAGAGAGTGGGATTATAAATGATTTTTAAATTCTTCTTAATATATTTCTGTGTTTTTCAAATGTTCTATAATGGATATGTATTACTTTTACAATGGAGGGAGGAATGATGCCCTTTTCTTTTGTTTTCCATTGTCTTATTAACAATGTTTTGTTAAGTAGATAGGTCAGTCACTATTATTTTCTTTGTTTTATAATACTAAGACTTCTGTCAATAATAGTAACTATAACTAACACTTACATAGCACTTACTACATGCCAGGCATTGTTCTAAGCATCTTAATAAATATTAAGTTTAGGCATGAGTTTAGAATTTATTAGAATTATCCCATTTTTATGTTTTTGGCTGTAAATAATAGAAATGTCTACTTAATACAGCTTAAACAAAAATAGTATTTATTGGCTTATGTAACTGGAAAAATCTAGAGGTGAAAACGTAGAGATGGGGCATGGTTCCAATCAGGACTGCAGCTCACGTCTCTGTGATTCTCCTGGTCCTCCTCTTCTGTCAGCTTCATCCACAGGCTAACAGTGAGGCATCTGTGATAGTTTTTGATCCTGTCCTACATCTGCTCAGGAAATTGTCCAGGAGAAAAACAGCTTCTGCCTCAGGCTTCCAAACGAGAGTCCTGAGATTCTCTGGTTGGACAACTTATGTCACATACCCACTCCTGACTCAATAACTGGGGTATGGGGTGGGAAGAGGGGCAAAAATAAAATGTGTTGAGTGTCTTAAGTCAACCAGGACGGCCAAGGAAGTGGAAGTGGGGGGAGATGGGGGAGGGGTGTTAACAGAATGAAAATCACATAGGAAGGGAAAATAGGGGGAAGGATACTGAGTAGGAAATAGACAATATCGATTACTTTATTTCTCAACATTCAGTTTAGGTTGGATCTTACTGCCAAGTTAGCTACAAATTTCATCTTTCCTCCTTCCCAGCTGTCCTTCCTGGGATCCTTGTTTTGGTTCTCTATTTGTTATTCTGTGCATCATTGAACAGATGTTGATAAAGTAGTCTATGAAACCCCTCAGCTTTAAATCACCTGAAAACCCTCTGAATTGAAGGTAAGATGTAGAACAAGCTATACGCCATGATTTTTTCTTTGTCTTATATTGACAATATTTGCTTGTTGTTTCAATTAAGAAATGTCAGAGAGTGAGCGCAGTCAGCTTCTTCGGCGGAGCCTCACAGGGTAAGAGGGGCTTGGTGGGACCCCAAGGTCTATTTCTGGTTTTTTGTTTGTTGTTGTTTTGTTCTGTTTTTTATATAAAAGCTTTGAGTTGTAGTTCACATACCATTCAATGTGCCCATTTAAAGTGTACAATTCAATAGTTTTTAGAAAATTCACAGAATTGTGCACTTATCACCATAATCAATTTTAGAGCATTTTCATTATACCCAAAAGGATCACTGTACCTATTAGTAGTCACTCCCTGTTTCCTGCCCCCGCTTCCTCCTCCCAGCCGTAGGCAACCACTGGTTTACTTTCTGTATCTATAGATTTGCCTTTTCTAGACATTTCGTGTAAATGGAATCATAAAATATGTGGCCTTTTACAAATACCATGTGATATCACTTATATATGGAATCTAAAATACGACACAAATGAACATATCTACGAAACAGAAACAGACTCACAGACATAGAGATCAGACTTGTGGTTGCCAAATGGGAGGGGGGAGGGGAGGGTTGGACTGGGAGTTCGGCATTAGCAGATGCAAACTATTATTTATAGGATGGATAAACAACAAGGTCCTACCGTATAGCACAGGGAACTATATTCAATATCCTGTGATAAACTATAACAGAAAAGAATATGGAAAAGAATGTGTGTGTGTGTATATATATATATATATGTATATATCTGAATCACTTTGCTGTACAGCAGAAATTAACACAACATTGTAAATCAACTGTATTTCAATAAAATTTTTAAAAAATAAAATAAAATATGTGGTCTTTTGTGACTGGCTTCTTTCTCTAAGCATCATGTTTTCAAGCTTAAGCTAACCATGTTGCAGCATGTATCAGTGCTTCATTTCTTCCTAGTGCCAGATAATATTCCATTATATGGATAGACCACATTTCAATTATTCATTCATCAGTTGATAGATAGTTAAGTTGTTTCCACTTTTAGACTATTATGAATATACTTTTATGGATATTTGTGCACAAGTTTTTGTGTGGACCTATGTTTTTATTTCTCTTGGGTATATACTTAAAAGTAGAATTTCTGGGCTTCCCTGGTGGCGTAGTGGTTAAGAATCCGCCTGCCAATGCAGGGGAAACAGGTTCATGCCCTGGTCCAGGAAGATCCCACATGCCACGGAGCAACTAAGCCCGTGCGTTTCAACTACTGAGCCTATGTTCTAGAGCCTGTGAGCCACAACTACTGAGCCCACGTGCCACAACTACTGAAACCTGTGCACCTAGAGCCCATGCTCCACAACAAGAAAAGCCACCGCAATGAGAAGCCCGCGCACCGCTACAAAGAGTAGCCCCCGCTTGCCGCAACTACAGAAAGCCCCCGCGTGCAGCAACGAAGACCCAACGCAGCAAAAATAAATAAATAAATTTATTAAAAACAAAAAAAACCCACCTTGTTTATTTAAAAAAAAAAAAAAAAAGTAGAATTCCTGGCCCATATGGTAGTCCACTGTTTTGCAGGTCAGAAATTTTATCAGAACCCTTCAAGTACTATCTTTAGGTAACCAAACTCAAAAGAGATTGCCAGGGACTTCCCTGGTGGTCCAGGGGTTAAGACTCCACACCTTCATTGTGGGGGGCACGGATTGGATCCTTGGGTGGGAGGGAACTAGGATCCCACATGCCGTGCGGTGTGGCCAAAATTTAAAAAAAGAGAGAGAGAGAGACTGCCATGTAGAACTAGAAGATAATACATCAATTGACAATGGCATTACTATTTTCAGGGGACCAGATCACTCATGCTAACTGCTTGGAGAACCTCCTTTCCAATATCAAGGTATATGAGAAACTGAAAATTACTGCATTTAATTTTTAGTTTAGTACTCACAACAACTCTCTGAGGCTTAGAGAGACTAGATAATTTGTTCCGGGTTACATAGAAAATAGATGGAAACAACAGGATTGCAACTCATGTCTGCCTCTTTCCAGAACTGTCTGTCTTAAATACTAGACTAGACTCATGCCGCTCAAATGCCACCAAATATTTAACTGTCCACTTGTTGGAAATGAGTTGTTTCCAATGTTTTCACCCACAGCACTAGTCCTTCTGCAAATGGCTACTTGAAATAAGTATGTGTGCTCAGTAGTTTTATTCTCAAAAGGTGACCTGGTATCCAAATTCTGGACATGTCTTTATGTGGCTCTGTCTCTACTGACTTTTTATGAGAAGTTGTTCCTGATCACATTTGCTGGCACACCTCCTTAAAAGCACAGTCAGCTGCATTCAAAACAGCTCCTGGATGCCTGCCCTACAGGGACTTTTGATGATCTCTGTACTATTTTGAGATAAAAAGGGTTCAGCGTCCAGCAGTCCAAAAACATAGTCTAAATCAGCTTTTAAATCCCTCGTTACATATTATAAGATGGAGGCCACTGAAGACTTGAGTTGTTTCCAGATATACTCCAGTAGGGCTCTCTAGGTCTCGCTCCTTTTTTGGGAATGGGTTGCAGACCAGACGAGGCGCCGTGTGGTGACTAACCCGCCATCATGGCCTCAGCTGTAGCTCATCTTGGAACAACCAGCTTTACAGATCTTTTGAGAAAACCAGGGTTGTATCACCTGTACTTGGCTGGTATTCATACACTAAATTACACAGCCATGGTAAAATATTATGAAATCAAGACTCACTTTGAGAAGTTTTATTAAATTTGTTAGATGTGCCAGTGGTATTGTGGTTAGGTGAGAAAAAAAGATTTTCCTTTGAGATGCATACGAAAAAAATATATCTAAGGGTGAAACTGAAGAATAAGAGGTTGCCCGTAAATGAAGAGCCTGTGAGAGGCAGAAGGAATTGAATACTTGATATAAATAATTTAAAATGCATAACTGTTACTCAAATCATTGAGATTTGACTATGGATGCAACCTTTCAGATCTGATAGAAATTATTTACACTGAAGTGCTCAGAGAACAGTCAAGATAAATGATAAGGCAAACGTATCAACTGCCATATTTGGTGAGGATAAGTGATACTTGAACATCACAAGATTGAGTTAACATCATCAAAGAGAAAGTGTGTAACAGTTTCAAGTTGTAAAGACTGATGTAAGGGGGAATAACCTATCCTTGCAAGAGAAGTTATTCTTGTAATGGTTGTTTATTTTCTCTTTTACTCTTGGTTTCTGCCCTAGATAGATTAACGTTGAAGCTTTCAGGATCTATGAGGTTGAATTTACAGTGACAAAGGGTGCAAATCAGCCTCAGGATTCTCACCTTTGAGAAAAGGTAAAGAATGGCTTTCTCATTCTTCATCATGCCATTTTGCTTAGTTCTTTAAAAAGAAATTTGGGCTGTTCAATCCTGCCTTCGGCTGTTTTCTATCACTCAGCTATAAGTCAATTCTAATTTGAGTTCAGAGGTGATTGACGAAAATCAAAGTCAACTCTCAACCATCATCTACTTTTTGTGTTATCTGTGACCTCTTAGTTCCTCAACCTGCTAACCCCCTTTTGTGCCATTCCTTTGAGGAAATGCAAGGACATTTTTTTGAAGTCAATTTTACCGCTCTTGAGAAATCCTGGCAAAAGGAGATTAGGGAGTGAGGAAAGAAAAGAAAAAAAAGTGAGACAGAAAATCGTGGTGAGGCAATTAATTAAAGTGAACTTTGGGGATTGTTTGTGGCTTTCCATTATTTAAGTTCCACTTCTTATCAAAAATGAGTACAGTGCCATTTGGCTTCTGTATGCTTAGTAAATACCTCAAAACTTCCTTAGAGTTAGTGGCTATTCTGCCTGCTACTAAGCCACTTTGAACCATTGAGCACTGAGCAACAATAAAGAAAACTGGAAATTCTTAAGCCTTTGCTGACACCTGAAACATTAACAGGCTATGGTTACCAAATTCCTGGTCCAAAGATGTTCTATATTTGTGTGGGGATTATATATTCTAAAGCTAAGGCATATGATCAGATGAGATGAAATATTTTAAATCAGAGCAGTTAACCACAATACATACTTGACAGTTAAAATATTATTTTCCCATTCTACACCTTGTTCTTAATTGCTTTCATTGTTGTGTCTTGAGCAGCCTTGACCTTAACAAACCCTTCCATTAAGATAGAAACCAAAACAAAGAACATGTGTTAAATAGGAAGAAAACATGTAAAGACAAATAGTCAAATAACTGGAAATCACGGTGCTTAGATATTTAATATTCTTCAGCAATGTTAGTCATTATTATTATTTTTTTTTTAGTCATTATTTTTAATAAACAATTTTTTCGAACAGTTGTTAGGCCATTTTTAAAAACTGGCTTACAACTGTGGCAGATCTGATTTGCAAGAACAAAAGAGAGAAAAGCAATCTTGCTATATTCAGCACTAGGAAGATTATTCTTAGAGTATTGTGTTCAATTTTGGTTTTCCTAATTGAAGAAGGTTGTGCACAACTTGGGAAGAGTCCCAGAAAGTCAACCAAAACATTCAGAGGCTAGAAAAGAAGGCATATGGAAGTCAGCTTCCAGAAGTACTCACGCAAATGGAAAATAATGAATGTTCAAATGTATTCACTATAGCATTATTTATGACAAAAGATTGGAATCTACCTAAAAGTTCATCATTATGAGACAGGGTAGATGAATTATAGCTCAGCTATGCAATGAAATTTACTGTAGATGTAAAAAAGATTGAGGAAACTATTTTGTGTTAGGGAAAGATCTCCAAGATGTATTGTTAAGTGAAGCAAGCAAAGCACAGAACAGTGTGTGGAGTATGCTGTCATCATGTTGAAAAGTAAAAGGAGAGATGATCTATACTTATATCTATTTGTGTATGCATAAAAATAATCTCTGGAAGTGTATACAAGAAATCAGTGACAGGGAGTTTGGGATTAGCAGATGCAAACTATTATATACAGGATGGATAAACAACAAGGTCCTCTGTACAGCACAGGGAACTGTATTCAATATGCTGTGATAAACCATAATGGAAAAGAATATGAAAAAGAATACATATATATGTATAACTGAGTTACATTGCTGTACAGCAGAAATTAACACAACATTATAAATCAACTATACTTCAATAAAATTAAAAAGAAAAAAAAACCAATGACAGTAATTGCTTTCCAAGGGTAAGCAAAAATTAGATGGATGTGAGATGTACGTGTAAAGAGACTTATACCTTTTGAATTTTGATTCTTACATATGTATTACCTACTTTAAAACTAAATAGATAACTTTAAATGAACGGCAAAGAAGAAAAGATACAAAATGAAGACTGGTGAGACAGATGAGGATTTAAATTTTGTCTACATTTACGAAGAGCCCTAAGTAACGCACCTTATCTGAGTAGCTCCATAATCAGTGTAAATTACCACATGTTAACTTAATTGCAAAGACAAACAATGAATGAATTGATTGTGCCATAATACAGTTCACTCATGATGCAAAGACATGGCCCTAATTCACGGAAGAGAAGATTGAATTAGTGCCTGATTTTTTTTCCAAAATGACGAACAATTAGTCAATGAAAGAATAATACAGTTCTCTATTCCCTGGACCTCATAATGTTTGTAAAGCACTTTGTAGTTTGCAAACTGCTTTCACATATGTTATCCCATTGGATCCATCGCTACAAAAACATTATGTGGTGTACAAGACAGAAATTTCTATTTCTCATTTTACAAATGAGAAATGGAAATAAAGAGAAGTGACCACTTGCTGGTGGTCTCAACCAACATGACAGGATATCTGAAACTGGAACTGGCTTGAAAAATGAGGGAAAGACGATGGCCAAGGGCTTGCCAAGTCCCTGGACTCCTTGGAAGTACTTACAGCTTTAAATTCTTCTGCTTTTTGCCCAGAGTTATTTCTCAATTATTAATTTTTTTTTGTTCTAGTTCAGAGATTTAGCTGAATTTCTGACTCATCTTGTTCCTTTATAGAAAAAGGCATAGAAACACTTCTTATCTTCCATCCATTCAATCTTTCCTTTTAGTGAAAGAATCATGGAAGAGAGCTAATTAGAATGCGCATTCCTGACACCTCTCCCAAGATTCTGAGTAGTTGGGTCTTAGGTGGAGCCTGGGAATATGTGTTTTCCGTAAGCATGTGACTATACTTAGACAGGGGGTCTGAGCATCGCCCTGAAAAATATGCACAACATGAAGTGAGATTGTTTGTAATGAGTTACTCTGTGTGGTTGATTAAAATCAAGGAGGCCGGGTAGGATAGGGAGGGTGGGAGGGAGGGAGATGCAAGAGGGAAGAGATATGGGGATATATACATGTATAGCTGATTCACTTTGTTATAAAGCAGAAACTAACACACCATTGTAAAGCAATTATACTCCAATAAAGATGTTAAAAAAATAAAAAATGAAATATATAAATAAAATCAAGGAGGCCTCTCAGAGTCTCTTTCCAAGCTCATTATTGCTACAGAAGAGGCAAAGGCAGGGAGCTGGGAGTGATGACTAGCCTCTAGTGAGCTGAAGAGATGACAGTGGCAACAGCACACAGGGCTAATATTTGCCTAGCAATTCAGGAAAAGATTCACAGACTTAAATTAGAACTCATCAGATGTATGCCTTTCCCTCTGAAAGTCTCCAAGTATGAGACTGAACTCACCTTGGAGAGTCTGAACAAGTTGCTTATTTGCTTCTAAGGAGAATTGTAAGTGTTGACCACATCTGTAAAGACCTAAGTGGTTTGAGATTTGGTTTCCTAGTGACTGCCTCTTTCCCTCTGCAGTGCTGGAGCAATTTGTGATCTGGTGGGGTACGCCTACTCACAGGTCCCAAATTCCATCTAGAGAGGAGGGACCTGGAAACCACAGAGGCCTCATGGTGGAGGACACTTGTTTACCTAAGTTCTTCCCCACTCCAGCCCTGGTGAAGCCCCTAGTTTGGCTTCTTTCAGAGTTTCTGTACTAACATTTATCTTTTTTCAGCTGGCTTCTCCATAAGAGAGTATTTTGTGAAAGCTGCTTTGTAATTATTTTAAATGGCATAATGCCTAAAGAGTACATTTGTCATTGGCTGAAGGCTTTTTTAGTTCTGCGTAATTTTCTGAGTGTTTTCCACTTGGTACTCATGCCCCAAGATAATTATCAAAAAGGACATACATTTATTAATTGAAATAATAAATACTCTGTAGGTGTTCTAATAAAATGTGGTGATTTAAGGGTTAAGTGGTATATAGACTCATTCTAGAATAGCAGTAGAGCACACTTCTGTAAAAGCTAAATGCAAAAGTACAGAGGGAGAAAAAAACCAAAGAAAAGCTAAATCACGGTGCACTAGGTACACAGAAACAATGGAGAGAATTTGAAGAAAAAATCGCCTCATAAGTTTAGGAAAGGTGTAGTCACGAGAAATTTCATTTGCTAACTATTTTTCCTCGGTTCAAAGATTTACAGGTGCTACTTTATCTTGTCACCTTATTTGTCCATAGAGCACGTCCTCTACAAAAATAAGAGCCGTTCTGAGCTGTGACCGCTTATTGACCTTATGGAGTCACTGGATGCAAATTAGCCAATTTCCTGCTCTCCACCCTTTATTAGTTGACTATTAGTTTACTTTCCAAGAAGGAAGCAGTGACTAGAAGTTTGTCTAAGGACAAAACTGGATTACCGATTACATTTGCCTCAAATCCTCAAACTTTCTTTCATAAATAAACATAATAAGGAGCCTTGGGTGCATGGATCTACCTCTGTCTCTTGGTAAGATCTTATTTATTTATTTATTTATTTATTTATTATTTATTTATTTATTTATGGCTGTGTTGGGTCTTCGTTTCTGTGCAAGGGCTTTCTCTAGTTGCGGCAAGTGGGGGCCACTCTTCATCGCGGTGCGCGGGCCTCTCATTATCGCGGCCTCTCTTGTTGTGGAGCCCAGGCTCCAGGCGCGCAGGCTCAGTAGTTGTGGCTCACGGGCCCAGCTGCTCCGCGGCATGTGGGATCTTCCCAGACCAGGGCTTGAACCCGTGTCTCCTGCATTGGCAGGCAGACTCTCAACCACTGCGCCACCAGGGAAGCCCTCTTGGTAAGATCTTTATCTGAAAATCTTACAACAACTCAAATATGGAGACCAGGACAGAAGCCTGAGTAGCTTATGGGAAATAGTGGTCCCTAGGGAAGAGTGAAGAGGACTCCAATTAGCTAGTTTTGACTTCATCATTCATGTCTTACCCACAGTTTCCTCATCCAGAGTTGCACCTGCAGCAGCTTTTCAAAGTTAGGAAGATGAAGATGGGGAATTTGGAAAGTGCAGGAAATGACATAACTGCTGGCACATGATCTAGACCAGCACCGTCCAACAGTTCTTTCCGAGGTACGGACATGTTCTAGACCTGGGCTGTCCAGCATGGAAGCCACCAACCACACGTGACTACTGAGCACTTGGACATGTGCCTCCTGTAATGGAGGAACTGAATTTTAAATTTTATTCAGTTTTAATAAATTTAAACTTAAAGAGCCACATATGCCTAGTGGCTACTTACACTGGACAGTGTAGTTTTAGACTTTCAGGTGACTTTTTTAGCTATTAGAGACCAAATCCAGATTTCCTGACTGGTTGAGTATTCAAACCTTAACCAACTCCTGAGTTTGGTTCAAACTCAAAGAAGTAGGTGGTTGAAAAGTGAAAGGGTGAAGAGAAAAAAAACATACCCTCATCTACTGATATTACTGGGGTAGAAGGAAGACACATAAACAATTCTAAACCAAGTAGATAAAAAAGAACTTTAGCGGATCACCTAAACACTTGGTATCTATACAATACCAAAAAACTATTTTACTTTTTAAAAAAAACTGAATAGAGTGAATTGGCAGATGAATTTGGCATTATGTAACACAGTAAAATATAAATGAAAAACAAACACCAGGCAGGCCTAAGTGATGTGGATTAAATTAAATATTTACGCTCTACACAACAGATCTTTCGTAAAGAGCAGTTTTATAAACCAGAAGCTTCAATAATAAAAGGGTGGAGGGAATGTTTCATTTTCTTAAGGCCTGCTGTTTGACACCTAGGCCATCCAACCCAGCTGCCAGCAGGCAACTTAGGTACCACAAAACAGAACGATCCAATTGTGTTTAAGTGCATTTGTATGCATAAATGAATTAAAAAGATGGGAGGTACATATACCCATGAATGTTGGGTTTTTATTATTGTCATTGCGTTTACCCTTTTCTGTTTTCTCCAGATTTTCAACACTGAGCAGAAACATTTTATAAGCAAAATTTTTTTTCAAAAGACAAAAACACAGAGAGTAATACAGTATAGTAAACATTCATGTGCCTACCACCCAGATTGAACAGTTGTTCCTAACTTGTTATATTTGCCTTGACTATTTCTTTCAGCCCCTGGGTACCCTTCCCCAGTCCCATGGCCCCTCTCTCCCCATTAGCATGAGTTTAATGTGTTTTCCCACACATTTGAAGTTCTTTCCCTTCATATGTATATATTCATGAACAACACATAGCACTACTTTACTTTTTAAAAAACTCACAGTGTTTTCCAAAGAAGACATACAAATGGTTAACAGGTACATGAAGAGATGCTCAATACCACTTATCAGGGAAATGCAAATAAAAACCACAAGGAGATACAGTCTCACACCTGTCAGAATGGCAGTCATCAAAAACACAAGAAATAACAAGTGTTAGTGAGGATATGGGGAAAAGAAAACCCTTGTGCACTGATGCTCAGAATGTAAACTAGTATAGACAATATGGCAGAACCTGAGCTCAAACCCTGGCCATTGCAGGCAGAAGTTTTTGTTCCCCAACATTTTGCCTCCCATGGTGTCCTGGTTCTCATTTGACCATAAGACCCACCAGTGGAGAGTAATTCTCCCTTGCTGACCAAGGAAACTCAAGAACTGGAAATCAGTAAGAGGGAAGGAAAATAGAACAAGTGAGAGAAATAGAAAGAGGGGGGGAAATTGAGAGAAAAACAGTCACTTTGGTCAAGGATGTAATGTTACTAAATTTTATGGACTCCATAGCTTGGAAAAGACAGACCAAGGTTGATAAAGATGGGGTGGAGAAGCTGTTTAGGTATCATCCTATCACGCTTTCAGCATCGCAGCTGGATTGTAGGTGGGGCTGAAGGCAGCTCTTCACTTTCCCTTGAGCAGTGTTTTCTAAACTGTAGGAGGAACCAGAGATGATTTTAGATGTCACAGTCTAGGCAGCAGTTGGATGGCAGAGTGTGAAAGTGAGATCTTTTTAAGTTGTTTTAATCCTTCTCTACCCAGTTTATTGAACAATCTGAATCAAGCGAGGTACAAATCTGAAATGTTTTCTTTTTTCCCTTCTGCCATGCTCAGTGGAATTGCTTTCTCCCATGATTTTGGGAAAGAAGGAAGAGGGAAAAATGTCTCCTCCCTAAACGATGTCAGATCCTCTTTGGCTCAGTTGCCTCTCTGGCTGACATTCTTGGCTGTTGAGGTCCCCTTGTTCTGGGCGTCTTAAATTCTGTTTCTCCCATTAGTGTGGGGACGCATCCTTCAGTAGGCCCTGCGAGGTTCCCCAGCGTCGGAGGGTCACTCTCTGGCTTGACCGCCTCAACTGCCCTCAGCTCCCATTCCATGTACTCTCCACTCTGTGGGCGTGGGGCTTGGGAGGGGAGCACCAAGGCTCATCCAAAGCCTCTGTCTCCACACTCCTTGCTGGGGTCGCAGCTCCAGGTCAAGACGGGTTCCGACCTCCAGTGGATGGACGCCACCTCCTTCCTTACTATTCTGTGGTCCCTGAGAGTGATTCTCTCAGGCCCCTTCGTGCCTCAGGGGAGGCAGAATTCCTGACCAAGTCAGGAGTCAGGACTGAAGGTCCTCAACCCCCCCCCCCCCCCTCTATCCAGGCATCTGCTCTTTTTGAGGCTCAGCCGCCTCCGCCTCTGATAACCTAAGAAGGTATCTGGCCTCAATTGTTTTCAACTCTATTGACAGTGGGGACACAAGAAAACCTTCTTTGTTCTCAGCCTGGGATCCCAGTCTCAGGTTCTGATTACATCAGAGCGAAGTTCTCCGTTTGTGCTGGTATAAATCACCTGGCTAACTTGTTCAGTCTCCTTTTTCAAGGGAGAGAGCAAGCCTTCCTTAGGTAACAACATGTGTCTACAAACTAAGATCATTTGGCTTTCCTTGTGTTTATTTTCACAGTACATTTTATTTATGACAAATGATACTGATTTTGCATTTACCATAGGGATATAGTGTTTTATTTTTAAATGAATTTCTCTAAGTTTTATGTAAGTAATTTTGTTTAAAGAACAATATTTGGTTGATAATTGGTGTTGATGGTAAGTGAATATGGAAAAAATAGTGAAAGTGGTATTTGAAAGACTGAAACTAAGAAATACGCCTTAGAAATAAATGAGTTAAACTGAGCTACGGCACGTAATGTGTTTAAAGTTGCTTACCAGTAAATGCTTATTAAATGTTAGTGATTTGCTGTAGTATTGAGTATCTACTACATGTCTGGTGGGTTTCTAAAAACAGCTTTATTGAGGTCTGATTTAGATATTAGATATTTAGATATCATAAAATTCCGCCATTTTTCAGTGTGTGTTCAGTGACTTTTAGTAAATTTACAGAGTTGTGCATCCATCACCACAATCCAATTTCAGAGCATTTCCATCACCCCGGAAAGATCCCTCCTGCCCATTTGCAGTCTCTTTCCCTCCCCGCTCCCTCAGCTCTAGGCAACTCTAACCTGCTGGAAGTCTGTAGATTTGTCTTTTCTGGGTTTGCCTTTCCTCATGTAAATGGACTCATAATATATGTGATCTTTTTCATCTGGCTTCTTTCACTTAGCGTAATGTTTTTGTGGTTCACTCATGAATAATGCTGCTATGAACATTCACACATCAGTCTTTGTGTGGACATATGTTTTCATTTCTCTTGGGTAGATGCCTAGGAGTAGAATCGCTGGGCTGTCTGGTAAATCGATGTTTAACTTTTTAAGAAACTGCCAAACTGTTTTCCAAAGAGGCGGCACCATTTTACATTCCTCCCTGCAAAGTATGAGAGTGCCAGGTGTTGTAAATATATTATTTTGCAGAGATATGTGTGGTCCTATCGTAAGCACTATGTTATAGGTGGGAAATCTGAGGCTGAAAGAGCTTAACTGACTTGCAGGAAGTCACACAGCCTTGACAAAGCCAGCATTCAGCCATATCTGATTCCACATCCCATCCTTTTTCTACTGTGGGACAAGGCTCTGTGCTGGGTGTCTGTTTTCTCCAGCAGAGATGGGGGAGGTGCTGCCGTAGCTTTGCTCTTGGCTCCCTCTGTGGAGCCACTGGAGACGTCAGGTGAGTAATGGGGCCTCGGGGCAGGAAAGGTGTCTGGGTTTTTTGCCACCTGGTCCTGGACACCTAGCCCTGACAATGATTTACATGACTCACGTATTTCTTTCCATTTAGAATGGAACTTCGGTCCTGCTTAACGGATGACACAGCAAATGAGCAAGCTGGGTGCCCACCCCGGTGAACTTTGACAGTCTTGTTATCACTTGGCTGTCCACAGAACTGGGAGAGATTTTTGCTTTCCTCTTGTCTCTGAGTCAGCAAGTAGTTCGTTACTGAAATCACATCCCATAACACGTCCAGGCAACTGCTGACTGTATTGTTCCTGTTACCTTGTTTTGTATGGTGGGTCAAAACACAAACAGCAGGGTGTAGAAATTGATTACCTAAAGACAAGGGAGACAACATCCAATTGAACAGATCAAGCAAGAATTACTGCTTTCTATAATCTCTACCTTCAGCAGGATTTTAATAAAAGTCCATCTTCTCTTATTCATAGCTTTCTACATCACTGGCTCCAGGAGCCTCATGTTGGGGTAAATGAGCATGGAGTTTGGCATTTTTCTTCATTCATCCTTCGAGGCAGGGGCCATGTCTTGCTCAGCTTCTGTTCCCTGCAGCCCTTAGCAGGACGTCTTGTAACATCAGACTTTCATCTTATCTCACTTGGACTATTGCAGTCTGTCTCCCAATGGTCATCCTCTATCCATATCTCCTCTGTGAAGCCCATTTTCCATGCTGTCTGCTGTACTATCTTTTAAAACACATCTTTTTATTCAAAGAGTAATAGTGACTTTTTTCATTTGATTAGATTCATGGTGTTGCAAATATGGCAAAGGTAGCACCATGCATGGCAGTGTATTTAAAGATGCCCACTGATTTATGGTATGGCCAAAAGAAAAAATATATATTTTAAGGCTGTCAATTGCTGCGGGAAAAAATCCATATTCTTTAGGAGGTTATAAAAGACCATTTGTATCCTGGCTCTGGTACCTGCAGGTGGACTTCTCACTATTCTCTTTCCTTCTCTGCCTTACCTGAAAGGACCTCTTAGTCACTCTCCTTACATCTCCCAGCACCTGCGGCAGGCCTGGACGTAAAGCAGTGCTCAATAAATACCGTGCAGTAGATGATAGTTGTTTTGGCCTGTTAAGAGCTCTATTAATTCTATAAGCCTTCAAAGGAGACTTCTACTAATTCCTAGGAATTCTTTCTTCATAACAGAGGAGGTACAAGAATGGTAAATAAATGTCACTATTTCTTCTTCCCTTCAGAGTGAAACCACTGATTCTTTCAACCTGTGTCTTAAATTTTTTTTAATTGAAGTTTAGTTGATTTACAATATTGTGTTAGTTTCAGGTATACAGAAAAGTGATTCAGTGATATATATTTATATATATATTTTTCCAGTTCTTTTCCTTTATAGGTTATTACAAGATATTGAATTTATGTTCCCTGTGCTATACAACAGTAAACCCTTGTTGTTTATTTTATATATAGTCGTGTGTATTTGTTAATCCCAAACTCCTAATTTATCCCTCCCTTTGGTAACCTTGAGTTTGTTTTCTATGTTTGTGAGTCTGTTTCTGTTTTGTATTATTTTTTAGATTCCACATATAAGTGATATTATATAATATTAGTGTTTCTCTGTGTCTTAAATTTTTTTAAGGCCTAATTTTTATTTTAAAATCGCAGAAGTGCCCACCTCTCAGAGTGGAAGAAATTCGTAAATAAATAGCAAGGGTGCTAAGTTTCCTAACATTAGACGGTTTAGTGAAATGTAATTTGAAAGGATTTAATGGTCATTTAAACTTGAACTGCTAATTATTTTCTTAGGAAAACAAAAATAAGTAAATAAAGGAAAGAAAACATAAATGAAAGTTCTCCATAAGATACTAAAGATGGTACATGCTTTACAAACCACATTGAGGTCAGCAGTACCCTAAATGCTGTTCTAGGAAATGGATGATTTAAGACCACCAAGAGAATCTTAAAATTTAGCCAATTTCAGATTAGTATATACATTTGTAAATTTAATGATATATTAATGATTTTACCGTCAAAATATCCTATCTGTTATGTGTGACCACCCACATAAGCAAATTGACATTATAATAGAATCAAGTATTCAACCCTTTAATTCTATACTGATAGGCATTGTTTAAAAACTAAACCACGGACCCCAAAAAACCTAGGAAAAATGTGTAGCAAATTTGACAACAGCTTTACTGGAATATAATTCACAAATCATAGAATTCCACTTTTAATTTTTTTTTTTGGCTGTGCCTAGCAGCTTTGCTGGATCTTAGTTCCCCAACCAGGGATCGAATCCGCGCTCCTTGCAGTGGAAGCATGGAGTCCTAACCACTGGTCTGCCAGGGAATTCCCTCCACTTTTAATTTTCCTTTCTTTAAACACTTTGCATTTATTTACATTTAGAAAAGTCCTGGAGGAGTGTATACATGGCACTGTGTAACGAGGGAGCTTCCTTTTTCCAGAGCAGCAGGTTGTAGTCATTCTAAAACTAAAAAACCTTTGTACATTATTCCAATAGCTTATACTTATCGAGTTTAATCAAATGCAAATGAATAATAAAAATCATTGAAGATATTTTTCACAAATTGGTTTTTAAGCAACAAAGTTTATATTAACACTGGTAACGCTTAATTAAAATACTGTCACATTTATAAACACATATAAACATTTATTGACTGTTTACTATGTGCCATATACTGTCCTAAGTAATTTAGTACTGTGCTACCTCATTTGATCTTTACAAGAACTATATCAGATAGGTACTATTATTTTTCCCATTTTCTGGATGAGGAAATTGAAGCATTTATCCAAGTGTGCATAGCTAGTAAGTGACAGAACCATGATTCGAAGTGATTTAGGCCAACTCAAAACTGTGCTGTCAACCATTATGCTAAGCTGCTTCTCTGAGAAAATAGTACAGAGAATTAAATTGTGGCTTTTAAATATGAAATCATAAGTTTTTTCTGAGTCCGTCAAGCACCCTGTAAATGGAAGTCACTGTGAAAATTAAATACAGATTGAGCTTTCCTCCCAAATTCTGGACCACCTCTCACTATCATGAAGCTTGACCTGGTTTTTAGTCACATTTTACCCCCTCAGTTTTGCAGACTCAACTTATCTGTGGGGTGCTTCTTTTCCTTACTTCTAGATTTAACAAGATATATTTTAATTTGGGGTCATTTCATTAGGAATGAAAAAACAAATTCATAAGGAACATAGTTTTTATATAACAGTTTTATATAACAGATGGAAGCACTCCTTATTCTGAAGCTCAGTCTTGTTTTTTCTTGCATTGGTTTTTTCTCCTCAGTTTTACTGACTTCATTGACTTTTCTCTTGGGTGCTCATGTTCATTTCTTCTAGATTTACAAATGCATATTTTTATAACTCTTGACCATATCGTTAGGCATGAAATAGCAAATTAAAAGGGACATAGGTTTTATAACCGATAGAAGAGGTAATTTTTTTATTATTTAGGCTTTAAAAATATTTAGTGTTTTTGAATAGCTGACTGGTATTCAGAAGTCGGTATGAAAGATACAGAAGGGCCTTCAGTGAAAAGTGAGTTCCCTGTTGTTTTTTATTCTGCCTTTGATAGAAGTGACTGCTGTTACCATGTTATTATCATGTTGTGGGAGAGATTTTATCCTCAAGAAAGCATCTTGTCCTCAGTTTCTTAGACTTACTTTTAAATGACTGCCTCCTACTTGTTTTGTTTCAGCATTTTAACGGTAATAGTCCATTGCCTTATGTTGTCCTTTCTTTCCAATAACAGGTCATCAGATATTGTATTGTTGTTCAATGGTTTATTTCTATTTATTTATTTATTTATTGAAGTACGGTTGATTTATTTAATGTTGTGTTAATCACTGCTGTACAGCAAAGTGACTCAGTTATACATATATATACATTCTTTTTCATACTCTTTTGCATTATGGTTTATCACAGGATATTGACTGTAGTTCCCTGTGCTATACAGCAGGACCTTGTTGTTTATCCATTCTATATATACCAGTTTGCATCTGCTAATCCCAAACTCCCAATCCATCCTTCCCCCAACCTCCTCCCCTTGATAAACACAAGTCTATTCTCTATGTCCCTGATTCTGTTTCTGTTTTGCAGATAGGTTCATTTTTGTCATATTTTAGATTCCCCATATAAGTGATATCATATGGTATTTGTCTTTCTCTTTCTGACTTACTTCACTTTTTTTTTTTTTTAATTAACACAACCAGTTTTGTTTTGTTTTTAATTTTTGGCTGCGATGGGTCTTTGTTGCTGTGCACAGGCTCTCTCTAGTTGTGATGAGCGGGGGCTACTCTTCATTGCGGTGCGCATGCTTCTCAATGAGGTGGCTTCTTTTGTTGCGGAGCATGGGCTCTAGGCACGCGGGCTTCAGTAGTTGTGGCATGTGGGCTCAGTAGTTGTGGCTCGCAGGCTCTAGAGCGCAGGCTCAGTAGTTGTGGTGCACGGGCTTAGTTGCTCCGCAGCATGTGGGATCTTCCCGGACCAGGGCTTGAACCCGTGTTCCCTGCATTGACAGGTGGATTCTTAACCACTGCACCACCAGGGAAGCCCCTGACTTACTTCACTCAGTATGATAATCTCTAGTTGCCTCCATGTTGCTGCAAGTGGCATTATTTCGTTCTTTTTTTATGGCTGAGTAGTATTCCATTGTATATGTATATACCACATCTTCTTTATCCTCAATGGCTTATTTCTTAAGCTCCGTGAGGATACATGGATTTTCATTCTATTATTCCTTATATCTTTTGGTATTAAATATTTCATGATCAATTTAAAATATTATGTAACTATCAAAAAGTTACATATAGAGCCAATATAATAACATGGAAAACATTGCTATAAAATCACATTGTATAAATTAAAAATAATGACAACTATGTAAAAGCCACCCAAAAATCTGGCAAAGCAAGATTCCCCCCCCCCCAAAGTTAACACCTTTTCCTTTGGATGGTGGTGTTATTACTTCCTTTTAAAAAATATTTCATCTATTTTCTTTTATGATTGGCATTGTACTATAACTTAAAAATAGTAAACTTATTTTAAAAAACAAGCACAATATATTTATTAGGTAGTAAACCATTTGCACTATTATATTGCATTTGATTTGTAAGCTAATATTCCACTTACCTTGGGATCTAGCATCACGTGTGAGCTGTAAAAGGATGGGGAGGGCAGAGATGGAGTTCACTGGTACTGAAGCTAGTTGACAGAGGGATGTGACAGCTGGGTGGACCAAGGGTTGCTGCTAGAGATTCTTGAAGTTTATGAGGAAGATTTTTCTGATGTTTATGGATAATTGAAGTTGGCTTCCAGTGAGATTTGAGGTAGCAGCAAATGTCCTCAGACTCAAAATGCGCAACATAGATTAACTTCGTTGCAAGAAAGAATAAATGAATAAGTCGAGGCTAATATTGAAATGGAGGCTCTGAACTCAAGCTTAGATGTTAGAATATTCTCGAAGTTTCCAATGAATCTTTTAGACTTCTAGAATATTCACAGGTCTTTGAGAGCGTCTGTTTTAACTTCCTCATGTGATAATTGAGCAAGCTAAACGCCAGCCAAGTAAGCAAAAGAATGAACTCTTCTCACTTCTTTAATTGTATTAGTTCCTGTGTCAAAACCAAACCAAACAGTGCCCTAAAATTTTCACAGGAAAATATACTACAAATTCCTTGGTCTGCTCTTTGCCAGTCATAGAAAACCCTTGACAATCTGGCTCCAACCTCTCTTTCTACCTGATCCCACATTAATCCTCCAGAAATGCATGGAGTTTCTGCTATCGTCTGCTTCCCAACCTCACCACCTGTGTTGACACCATTGTCTCCCTCACCAATAAGGCCCTCATCCCTTCTCTCTGCCTATTGAAAACAATTTATCTTTCAAGATACAACTAAAACACTTGGTGGGTTGATTATTATCCAGATGCAACATAATGAGTGTCTTGATTTGGCTGACGGTGTGGAAATAAAGTAGAATGCAAAAAAATTTGTGCTAGAGATGGGGAAGAATGAAGAAGCCATGGGGAATAATAATAATATCGATAATAATAATAATAAATATAATGCCAATAATAACTATTAACATTTATTGTATGCTTACTATGTGCTACACCCTGTGTGAACCATTTTTATATTCATTATCACACTTAATAATATTCTCAATAACTCTGTGAAATAGTGTATCAGTTAGGATTGTGTTACATATAATAGAGAACACTTTTACAAGAGTTTAAGAAGTCAGGTTGGTTTTTTTTCTTCTTCCGTTTTTAAAAATTTGTTTTATTTTTTATTTTTAAGAAATTTTATTGGAAAAAAATTTTATTGGAGTATAGTTGATTTACAATGTTGTGTTAGTTTCAGGTGTACAGCAAAGTGAATCAGTTATACGTATACAGATATCCACTCTTTTTTTTTTCTTCCATTTAATAAAGAGCCCAGTCAAGTTTTATGTGTTACTCAATGACATCACTAAGAATCCTATCTTCTTTCTTCACTCTTCTCAGCATATGTCTTTCATTTTCATGGTCATAGTATCACTGACACTTCTCCAGACATTGCATCTGCCTCCCAGAGAGAAAGGACAATGAATATCTCTTCTCAAGGACCTCCATCAACATCTTTTTGGTCAGAACTATGTCTTATCATCACCTCTAGTTGCAAAAGAGGCTGTGAGATCACTAAATAAAATTTTGTTAATAAGGAAGAAGGAGGATGGATAATTTGGAAAACAACCCTCAAAGTTATCCTCATATTATAGATGAGGAAAGTGAGGTGTAAGAATGCTTAGAAACAGTGTTGGAAGTAGGTCTGACAGCAGAGCCCAAGTTATTAACCATTTACATTACACGGCACTATTTTTAAAATGGCTTTTGTCCTGCTCTCCACTTAAGATGGCGTGTAAACGATTGGAACACACTTTGTGCCACCTTTTCCTTCTCTGGCACCTTCTCTTCCTCTTTGCTGCTGTCTTTCCCCCTCACATCTCAGAGACGAGGCTGCAGTTTTTAGTTAGGGCTGGAGGGAAAAAAAACTGGTATAGTTCTTCATTTTCTTTCCCATTTGAAATCCTCGATATTGTTTCAGGAAACAAGAGAGAGGATGATTTAATAGGATTTGGTACGTGATTAAGTATGGAGCTTGACAAAGAGTCAAACAAAATCTTTTGGTTTTCATCACAAGTTGTTTAAGTCATGGAAGATACATATGAATAAGAAAGGGGAATTGTTAAATTTCTTGTGTTAAGTTTCAGGTATTGGTAAAACTTCCAGATAGGTAATTGGATAATCGTGGGTGAGTCAATCATAAGACGCAGAGGAGAAGAAAAGTAAGGTGAATGTATGAGAAAGTGATAATCCTGTCCCCACCGGAATAATAAAATGTATTTGTTTTGCTTATTTCTAAACTTGTTTGTAACAAGGCTTTATATGGCTGAGGATGAAAAAAAGAGAGGGTAATATTTCAGTTTTGATGATAACAAAACAACGACTTTTTTTTTTAAAGGAGCATCCTCAATTTACATCTATGTCTGCACTGCGGGAACAGACAGCATTTTACGAAACTCTGTGAACCAATTCTATGGACTGGGGCGATAGAAGAAACACAAAAATAGGGAATTCAATCAGAGAGCTCCCATGATGTATGACACCGCGAAATCAGATTCAGACCTCTCAATAGCGGGGAGGGTGTTACTTTTCATCATCTCGTGACTATATTCTTTATTCCAAGTATGGCAAAAGTCAATGCTGTAAGTGTTTACTCTCCTGTCTTCGTCAGACATTAGGGTATATTGATAAACACAGTATTAGAATCATCTTAATGGGTGAAATTTTCTGAGCTCTGCATAGGGTACTCTTAGGGTGTGTTGTATTTTTTGCTGTTACTTATAGTGTGGTCCACGGACCAGTGGGAACAGCATCTGTTAGAAATGCAGAGTCTCAGAGCCTACCCCAGAACGTCTGAATTACAATCTGCATTTTAAACAGGATCCCTACATGATCTGTATGTGAATTAAAATTTGGGAAGCACTGATGTAACCAATTAAGAAAGTGTATGGAATGCATTATAAAAACCCCTTGGTTTTCAGTAACTGTTATAAAGGAGTGATTATTGGTCTTTATGGGATCCTGGACTCCCTGGAATGTGCTGGAAACTATGAAATCTCCCCTCAGAAGAAATGCACATAAGAAGTTGAACATGGTACTTTGCCTAAAAGTTTTTAGAGGGATTCATAGTCTCAAGACTAAAAGCCAGGGTCTTATTTTCCTTTTCTAACCTGGAGGAACACTTTCCAACAACTGACATGTGAGTGGGCTGATTAACTAGGGCATGAACACAATCTGAATAGTTGAGACGCTTCCATGTGTGTGACTTTTGTGTGAACAAACAAAACTAAAAAGTATTTTTTCTAGAAACCTAGTCACTAGCAGTGACTGCATTTGTAGGTATTAGTGATTCATGTTTCTTCCTGGTGAGGAAATAAAAAATTTTAAACGTAAAAAAAAATTTGATTTTTTCTGGACTGAAATGAAAAGAAATTTGATGCCAGCCTAGAATTTGAAAGCAGCCTTGAGGGGAAAGAATCCTGCTTAATTCTCAAGCTCTCCGGTGGTTATTTTAATACGATAAGAAAGAGAAGTTAAGAGAATATTTACATTCCATGACCACAGGAGTAGAGTAAATAGAAAACACTGGAAAGGAGCAGGAAAGGTCTTACTTAAATTTAAATCTATGCAGGACCCGTCTCTTGTTAATATTTACTGAGAAGGAGCAAAAAGCTTAAACAACTTAAAATCCACACATCATGGTTGGCATTAAAAACAATGGAGTTTTTCCCTCATTTCTTACAGTCTCCTATTTTTAATAGGGAAACGTTGTCCTCACTAACAGAGGGTTATTTCTCTAACCAATGGGACTCACTTTGCTTCCTCTCAGTCTTTAAAATTATGCATTCATGGCCCTGGTAACAGTAACGCTGCTCTACTCTTCTTTGTTGCCATATGTGCTGGAAAAAATCCACCCCAATTTTTTTCATCTGATTTGCATCAGCAATATCTATTTCTGAGGATTATTCATGGATTACCCATCAATATTCAGAACAATGTTTCTGTGGATCTTAATCTTTGCTATATTTGGCTTAGGATTTTGTTTTCTAAAAAATTTTCCATTTCCTTTCTCCCACTCAGCAGAAGACTAACCCCAGTTAACTGTTTGGTTGGCCAATATATTTGCAATCTCACTTAGATCAAAAGGTGCCATCCACATGAAAGGCACAGCAAGCTGAAGCGGTACAAAAAGAAGGGCTTAACTCAAAATAGAAATTGCCCAGCATTTATTTTTTAAAATTAAGCTTTAAGTAAACCAAAAAGTTGCTCTGAATGTTTCATTGTGAAAATTCTTAGAAAGTATTTTCTTCAATGTTTTCTAGGAGCTTTTCCAAAACCGGTCATTCACATCTTCTTAGCTTACTCTAGTGAAGTTGTTGTTGTTGGTGGTTTTGTTGTTTGTTTCTTTTTTCATTTTGCTCCCCAATACTACTTTTCCCATCAGAATCTGCAGTTGTCTTTCTCTTTCTCTTCTATCCACGGTCATGTCCTTCTGTCATTTTCTCCCATGATCGTTCAGCTAGAGGGGAAGCCAAATCATGAACAGGAGGAAAAAGTTGGCAAAAGACCACAGCTTTGTTTAAAACAGTCTACATTTAACACAGCTCTTTGGCTCCTGCCTAGAAAGTAACCTTCTCTCATAAACAACCAGCAAGGCAGCAACTCCAGTGGTTTAGCCACAAGTGAAAGCACAGAGGGGGCTTCAGGGCTGCTACCTACAAACCACTTGGGAACCAAACAGGAGGGATCAGAGAAAGGAGAATTGTAGATTGCCCAGCTGTATTTCCTGTTGTGAGGGAGGAGTGCAGAGAGGGTCAGAAGTAACCTTGGCAAGTGGGCAGAGCACAGGCCACATGGTAAAGCAGGTCAGGCGTGCCTGGAGCAGAAACCTCGCCCCGGGATCCAGAAAATCCTTCTGAATAACTGAGCCATCTCGCACTTCTCACTTCTTAAAGGACAAAGCTAAGCGCGTAGCAGGCTTTCCATACCTACATATTTTTCTATGGTGCTTCCTATGCTTCTTGTTACTGTTAAGGAAAACTATTAATTTGTATTTAATTATTGTGTGTGTGGTCACCATTTCAAACTCTCTTACAGACCCAATTGTATATCAACACATATGCTCTGGATTTCTGCACATAATGCTGACTTTTTTCCTCCCTTCGAATAATTATCTCGTTTTTGTTTTTTGTGTTATTGCAGTGGTTTGAGCTTCCAGGGCAGTGTTAAATACTTGCAATAAATGTGACATTGTTGTTCTCTCCTTTTAATAGAAATGTTTTAGTTGATTGTCATAAGTTGTATACTATAGTGGGTTGAGTTGTGTCCCCCGAAAAGATATGTTAAAGTCCTAACTTTTGGTACCTGTGAATATTGACCTTATTTGCTGATGTAATCAAGTTAAGGTGAGTCCTAAATCCAGTGACTGCTGTCCTCTCAGGCGAAGGAGATTTGGAGACACACACATACAGGCAGAGGGAAGACAGTCATGTGATGGCAGAGGCAGAAATTGGAGTGATGACACTACAGGCCAAGGAATGCCAAGGCTTGCCAGCCACCAGCAGAAGCTGGGAGAGGGCAAGGAAGGATTCTTCCCCAGGGCCTTCAGAATGAACATGACCTTGCCAGTACCTTGTCTTTGAACTTCTAGCCCCCAGAACTGTGAGAGAATAGATGTCTATTGTTTCAAGCCATCCAGTTTATGGTAATTTGCTCCTAGAAAACTAATACAGATATTGTTTGTGTTTTAAAACAGATATTTAAGAAGAGCAGTTCTCTTTGATTATGTTTTAGAAAACAATGAGTACTCTTTTATCTGTTGAATACTTGCTAAATTTGTATTTTAGTTTTTAATGTCTTTGTATATTTTTATACACATAGATTATTTTATATACATCCACAAATATGATGCTATGATATCCTGGATTTTATGTTTTTAATGTTGTAGGGGGTTTTTTGTTTGTTTTTTGTTCTTTTGGTATTTTTGCTTTTTTTGCTTGGCATTCTCCTCCCCTTCTCCCCCACATGCCCTCCCCACATTACCCTAACCCGGGGAACTAGATCCCGCATGCATGCCGCAGCGAAGATCCCGCACATCACAACTAAGACCCAGCGCAGCCAAATAAATAAATAAATATTTTAGAAAATAAAGTAATATCTAATAATTAATTTCCATTTTCCTGATGCTTAAAGTTTGAGTATGTTTTATATAGTTTTGGACATTTGGATTTGCTCGTCTGCCTTGAAATTTTAATACACCTTGTCTATTTTACTTTTGGGTTGTTTGCCCTTTCTTACAAATTTATAAGATATTACTTTTTGTGCTCTGTATAGCAAAAATTTTAATATATTGTTTATTGACTTTGTTTGTGGTATATATAGCCAAAGTTTTTATTTACATGCAACTAAAATATGCCTATTGTCTCCATTATAGTTGTTTTCCCCCATTACAGCTCCTTGGTTTCCAGTCTTGGTGAAGAAGGTTGCCAATGTTCCTAGAAGAGATGGCACATATAATGAATTAGATTGTCTTAGAAGACTTTTATTGTTTCATTGTTATATTTAAGTCTTTTAGTATTTTTTGTTTATATTATGTTTACCCAAAAAACCTAAGAGACTTTGGTAAATCCTAATCATATTATAAACAAATGGAGATTAAATTCTCCTTTTCGAATTCATAACCAATTAAAAAAAATTTCTTGACTTACTATAACTGTCAGAAATCCCCAAAACAATCCGAACAGCCTTCCTGAGGTATAAGTGACATTAAGCTGCACATGTTTAAAGTGGGCACCTTAATCAGCTGTGAAAAATGTACACATCCATGAATCCATCACCATAGTCAAGAAAGTGAACATACCTTCAAAAGTTTCCTTCTGCACCTTTGTAATCCCTCTCCCTCCTCCCTCCCCCACAGGCAATCAGGTCTGCTTCCGATCACTACACGTTAGTTTGACTTTGTCTAGAATTTTATATAAATGGAATCATGAAGTATGTACTCTCTCTCCTCTTTTTTTTTTTTTTTTTTGGTCTGGCTTATTTTACTCAGCATAATTATTTTGAGATGAATTTACATGATGGCATGTATCAATAGCTTATTTCTTTTTTTAATATAAACTTATTTATTTTTGGTTGCGTTGGGCCTTGGTCGCTGCACGCGGGCTTTCTCTAGTTGCGGCAAGCGGGGGCTACTCTTCGTTGCCGTGCGCGGGCTTTTCATTGCGGTGGCTTCTCTTGTTGCAGAGCACGGGCTCTAGGCACGCGGGCTTCAGTAGTTGTGGCACGTGGGCTCGGTAGTTGTGGCTCGCGGGCTCTAGAGCACAGGCTCAGTAGCTGTGGCACATGGGCTTAGTTGCTCCGTGGCATGTGGGATCTTCCTGGACCAGGGCTCGAACCCGTGTCCCCTGCATTGGCAGATGGATTCTTAACCACTGCGCCACCAGGGAAGCCCAATAGTTTATTTCTTTTTATTGCTGGGTAGCACTCCATTGTGCAGATATACCACAATACATTTACCCACTCACCTGTTAATGGACATTCCATTCAGCATTGGTTCTCATGCATAGAGAGTAGGCTTCTCCACACATTTTACATTCACGTTTATTACCTGGATGGGTTCTTCACATACAATAAGCAGTGGGATTCCAGAGGCTTTTCCACCCTTAATACATTCATAGGGTGTCTCATCTATACGAATGTTGTAATATTTAATGAAGCATGGGTTCTGCTTGAAGGTTTTTGCACATTCACTGTATTTATAGGGCATCTCTCAAATGAGAATTTTCACTTGCCATTGAATACCTTCTCACCTTCCTCCCATGCATAGGGTTTATCTCCAGGAAGACCTCGCTAGCATCTAATAAGGCTTGACTTCTGAATAAAAAAGCTTTCTCATACCTACTACATTGATAAGCTTTCTCTCTTGCATGGATTTGATGAATACTGAGGTTTTCCCTTTTGTCTGCAGATTTTCCACATTCATTACATTCAGGGAGTTTCTTTCCAGTATGGATGTTTTGATCCGTAATGAGACATTGCATCTAGGTAAAGACATTTCCACATTGATTACACTCAGGAGGCTGTTTCCAGTATGGATATTCTCATGCTCTGTGAGATGTGATTTGCTACTGGAGCGGGGGTTGCCCTCTTTCTTTAGATGCACAGCGTCCCTCCAGCATGCCTTCTTTGATTTCTAATGAGAAATGACATGTGAGTACAAGCTTTCCTTCTCCTTATAATGATGCGTGTGAGCTTTTTCTATGACAGCGGAAGTCTTTTCCACCTTTATCACTTTTATATGATTTCCTCCTTGTATGGATTCTGAAATGTAGAGTGAGGGATGAGATTCAAGAGAACGCTTGAGGGACTCTCCTGGTGGCGCACTGGTTAAGCATCCGCCTGCCAATGCAGGGGACACGGGTTCGATCCCTGGTCTGGGAAGATCCCACATGCCGCGGGGCAACTAAGCCCGTGTGCCACAACTACTGAAGCCTGCGTGCCTGGAGCCTGTGCTCTGCCACAAGAGAAGCCACCACAATGAGAACCCCTCGGCAACTAGAGAGAGCCCGTGCACAGCCACGGAAGACGCAACACAGCCAATAAATAAATAAATTAAATAAATCTATTTTTTTAAAAAAAGAGAACACTTGAAAGAGAGAGAAAGAGAAAGAACACTTGAGTCCAGCCAGCACATGCTTGAATGCACAGTCTCCAGGACGCATTTTCTCATGATCTCTGAGGTATTGCTTCAGGCTAAAGGTTTTTCCACACTCATTATGTTCATGAGTTTTTCCTCCAGTATGAATTTTTTTACGCTTAAGGAGATTTGCTTTGGCTAGAGGCTTTCCAACATTCCTTAAATGCTACAGTTTCTCTTTAGTATTAATTCTCGGGTATCTGCTGACATTATATTTCTGAGAGAAGACTCTTCTCACAATGATTACCCCTAGATGAGATCACTACACATAGGAGGAACCATAGCAAACTCATTATATTCATAATCATTCTTGCTTACACAGATTCCCTCATACTGAAACCTAAGTTGTGGTCCAAATTTTTCAAACTGAGCCATATTCATAAAACTGTTTTCTTGAAGGAACGATGTTTGATGGGAAGTACTTTTCTTTTCCTTTTTTTTCTTTAAGGAAGTACTTTTCAACTTCATATATTTTCTTTTTCCTTGACTGTATTTCAGGGAGAAAGATGCAGTTTGACTCAGGGTCTTCCTGCTGCTTTTCTCGCTGCTTATTAACTTCTGCTGGACATCACCTCCTTTGCAGTTCTTTCTCCAACATCTGTGGCTCTAGCTGTTTGAACTGAAGATGGTATATCCACTCTTGTGACTTAAGATCTCTGGGAGTCTGGGACACAAACAAAAGCAGATACCCCATAACAGCTAGTTCTTCTGCAGCCATCTTATCTATCTTTCTTAAAAAGCTGATTTTTATTTTTTTAATTTTTTTATTTTTGACCTCACCACGCGGCTTGGGAGATCTTAGTTCCCCGACCAGGGATCAAACCTGGGCCCCCTGCAGTAGAAACACGGAGTCCTAACCACTGGACCGCCAGGGATAAAAACCTGCTTGTATTTTCCACTCCATAATTAAGTGTGTCCGATTTTATATAAAAATCATATTTTAATATAATTATCTGCTCAATTCCTTGGCTTTTTCCTTTCACATCTTAAAAAACATACAACCAACAAGGAACTACTGTATAGCACAGGGAACTATACTCAATATATATATATATATTTTTTGGCTGTGTTGGGTCTTCTTTGCTGCCCACAGGCTTTCTCTAGTAGCGGTAAGGGGGGGCTACTCTTCGTTGTGGTGCACACGCTTCTCATTGCGGTGGCTTCTCTTGTTGCAGAGCACAGGCTCTAGGCGCGCAGGTTTCAGTAGTTGTGGCACGCGGGCTCAGTGGTTGTGGCTCACGGGAACCAGAGCGCAGGCTCAGTAGTTGTGGCGCACGGGCTTAGTTGCTCCGCGGCATGTGGGATCTTCCCGGACCAGGGCTCGAACCCATGTCTCCTGCACTGGCAGGCAGACTCAACCACTGCGCCACCAGGGAAGTCCCTCAATATTTTGTAATAACCTATAAGGGAAAAGAATCTGAAAAGGACTATACACACATATATATATATATGTGTGTGTGTGTGTGTGTATATATATATATATATATATATAAAACTGAATCACTGTGCTGTACACCTGAAACTAACACAATATTATAAATCAACTATACTTCAATTAAGAAGATAAAAAAATTTTTTTTAAAGAATGTATATATACATCTAACTGAATCACTTTGCTGTACAACACGACATTATAAATCAACTACAGTTCAGTAAGATAAATTTTAAAAAGCCAACATTCTCAGCAAAAACAAACAAAAAAACCCTCAAAATGTTCCTATCTCATAAATGCTCATAATCTCAGCCATCCACATGGAGATGCCCTACACATACACAATCTCGCGCCCTTATAGTTTCTTCCTTACTTTATAATGTTGTCTTAGTTTCCTGTGGCTGTCATAACAAAGTACCACAAACCAGCTGGCTTAAAATAATAGAAATTCATTCTCTCACAGTTCTGGAGGCTAGATGTCTGAGATGAAGGTGTTGGCGGGGCAATGGTCCCTCTGAAGGTTCTAGGGAAGAATCCTTCTCTTCAAGCCCTTGGTGGTTGCTGGCAATCTTTGGTTTTCCTTGGCTTGTAGATGCACCATCTCTGCCCCGTCTTCATATATCCTCCCCTGTGTGTCTGTATCTCTATTTTCTCCTCTTTTTTTTTTTTTTCTGGCCGCACACCACACAGCTTTCGGGATCTTAGTTCCCCGACCAGGGACTGAACCCACGCCCTCAGCAGTGAAAGCACAGAGTCCTAACCACTGGACCACCAGGGAATTCCCTATTTTCTCTTCTTTTAAGGACACCAGTCATTGGGTTAGGGCCCAACATATCCATCCAGTGTGACCTCATCTTAACTCATCCTATCTGCAAAGGCCCTATTTCTAAATAAGGTCACAGTCACAGCTGCCAGATGTGGCACCAGGAAAGCCCATGGCATTAACATTTTAAAGGTGAGTATAGGCCAGTTATTTTGTAGAATATCCCTCAGTTTGGGTTTGCCCATGGTTTCCTTATATCTAGAGTTGAGTTAAGAACTTCTGGCAGCCATATTGCAGAAGTCGTGTCCTTCCCAGGGCATCACACGCAGAGGCACTCGGTCTCAGGGGTCCTATCCCTGAGTATAGTAACTTTGATCACAGTGATGGTATCTGCCAACTTTCTCCACTGTAAAGTTATTCTTTTTTCCATTGTAGTTAATAAGTATCTTTTGTAGAGCTATTGCAAGACCACGTTGATATCAAACCATCAAATTTTCATCCATCAAGGTTTATCATCCATTGATCATTCTTGCTTGAAAAGATTTAATAGTTGTTATGGTTCCTGCCAAATGATCTCTCTTCTTTTTCCAGCATTCCTTTTTCTCTCATTAGTTTGTTTTCTTCTGTCATGATGAGCTTTCCCTTTTTACTCACGGACTTTGGTTTTACCCTTTGTACAGTCCTCACTCTGTTGCCAGCTCTGTGGTGCATTAAAAAAAAGTGTTTTACGGAAAGCATGTACAGCATTTTAGTTGTTTTTATCGGCCTATCTTATCTGCTATACTAGTGGCAACAGATATCACTCTTCACCTCCCACTCTTTCTTCAGGCAATTCCTACTAAGTTTCCTAACCCTCCCCTGAAGCTGCTATTGACAAATAACCAGGTACTCCCCCGCCATCTTTCCAGGCCCACGGGTTATCTGCCTTTGTCTTTCTTTACCTCTCAGCGTCATTAGCTGCAGCTGAAGACTGCAGCCTTCTTCAAGCTCTCTCTTCCCCTGGCTTCTCAGACACCACCCTCCTCTGTTCTCCTGTTTTACTGGCCTTCATGGTCTCTTTGGTTGGTTCCTCTCCTGTCTCTCATCTCGAAACTCAGCAGCTCCTAAGAGCTTAATCCTGGACCCTCTTGTCTTCTCTATAAACACTCTCTCCTTCATCTAATCCTCATTACATGATCTCATCTAATTAGACTTCATGGAATCCTATGTATTGAAATACAATGTAGGGACTTCCCTGGTGGCGCAGTGGTTAAGAATCCGCCTGCCAATGCAGGGGACACGGGTTCGAGCCCTGGTCCGGGAAGATCCCACATGCCACGGAGCAACTAAGCCCGTGCATCACAACTACTGAGGCTGCACTCTAGAGCCCACGAGCCACAACTACTGAACCCACGAGCCACAACTACTGAACCCACGTGCCACAACTACTGCAGCCGCGTGCCTAGAGCCTGTGCTCTGCAACAAAGAGAAGCCACCGCAATAAGAAGCCCGCGCACCGCAACAAAGAGTAGCCCCCGCTCGCTGCAAATAGAGAAAGCCCATGCACAGCAACGAAGACCCAACGCAGTCAAAAAATAAATAAATAAATTTATTTTTTTTAAAAAAGAAATACAGTTTATGGGGGGAGGGATACACTGGGAGATTGGGAGATTTACATATACACTACTGTATATAAAATAGATAACTAATAGGAACCTACTGTATAGCACAGGGAACTCTACTCAATACTCTGTAATGACGTATATGGGAATCGAATCTAAAAGAGTAGATATATGTATATGTATAACTGAGTCACTTTGCTGTACACCTGAAACTAACACAACATTGTAAATCAACTATGCTCCAATAAAAAGAAAAAAAAGAAATACAATGTATAATCTGATGAATTCTAAAATTGTATTGCAGCCCAGATCTCTCCTTGAATTCCAACTGCTTCTGCAGTATGTCCAACTGTATTTCTAAAAGATATTTCAAAATTGACATGACTATAATAGAACTCTTAATTTTCTAACCAGGTCTCTCCTCAGTTAAGCTATCCACATTTACTAGGTCACTTAAGTCTCAACTTTAGGCATCGGTCTTGATCACTCTCTTGTCATTACTAGAAATGCCAACTCTCACCCATTCTCTTATTCATTTGCAAGTTCTTTGGCTGTACCTCAAAAATATATTTGGTATCCATACATTTCCCCCATTTACACTACTGTTTTAGTCAAGATCACCATCATTTCTTGCTTAGACCATATTGCAGCAGACCCTTACTATCCTCCTTGTCTCCCGTTTCTCATCCCCTCAGCCAACATGATAAGCTTCCTAGAGCAGCCTGAGTTATCTTTAAAAACAAAACAAAACATTGTATCATACCTTTGCTTAAAACCTCTACTTTAAATTGCACTTAAGATACAATAACAACTCCCATACTCTAGCCTTCAAAGTAATATATGATCTGACCCTTGCCTGTTTCCCCAAGTTTTCTTGAATCACTGTATTTCTTGCCCTGTGTCCTAGCAACTCAGGCTTTCTTATGTTTTTCAGTGTGTTAGAGTGAAAGCTCTCCATAAAGGCAGGGATTTTTATGTGTTGTGTTTTTCCTTTTGTCTATAATGTTAATTGACAAATCTCAAAGCACCTAGGACAGTGCCTGGCATATCACAAGCATTCAATGAATATTTATTCTATGGAAGAATGAATGAATAGGTGCATGCTTTTTTCTTTTTTTTTTCCCCTCATGCCTTTACATCTGCTGGTCTCAGACTGGAATGTTCTCCAAGATCTTAGCACAGTGGACTTTTTTCATCAATCAAGTCTCAGCTCAAATGTTAGCATCTTAGAAAGGATTTCTTTGACACCTTTATTTAAATTGCCAGCATTCTCCTCCCCTTTGTATTTTCCTGCTTTGTTTTCTTCGTAGCACTTATCATTACCTGAAATCATCTCATTTATTGATCAATTTTCTTCTGTTGCCTCCACTAGAACGTAAGCTCCATGAGAGCAGGGGCTTTGTTTTGGCTCCCCATTCCATCCTCATTGTTTAGAACAGTGACTGGTAGACAGTACATATTCAGTACTTGTATACTGAAGGGAGAGAATTCTACTGTGTGCAAATTTAATAATTAATTGAAACATTTATATAAAAGGCAGATTCCTGAGGCTCATTCCAAACCTTCTGAGTAACAAAATCTCTGGGGTGGTGTCTACCTGTAACATTTGTGCACTCTAAAGTTTTAGCTCTAGGGAATTCCCTGGCGGTCCAGTGGTTAGGACTCTACGCTTTCAGCCCTTCCACTGCAGGGGACACACGGGTTCAGTCCCTGGTGGGGGAACTAAGATCCTGCGTAGCTGCGTGGCCAATAAAGTTTTAGACAATTTCTCCAAGTCCATGAGGCCAACTTGGGTCCTCCAGTCCAGACAGCCCCATTCCTCATGGCAATTTCCCCTTTTGTGTTCCTTGCGGACATTTCTGGTCAGCAGACTTCAGCTGTGATGATCCCAGTCCTTCAGAGAGGATGTAATAATGTTAAATCTCAAAAAGGGGGAAATTCTCTCTAGGGGCCGTGGACCTGTCCATTCTGGCCTTGTCTACTCACAGCACCAAAAGAGAACATTCCAGTGACTCTCTTAACTAATATCATCTTTCCTAAGGCAACTGACTTTCATGTGTCTTTATATCCAGCTAAGAGTGAATAGCATCTCTTACTATAAATGTTAAGGTCTGCCTCATCAGACCCCAAGTGTGCTTTCAATTAAATTCAGCAAGTGTTTACTGACAGCCTGCACAGGAGTCTATGGTGGAACAAGGCATGGGTTAATCATCAAGTTGCTTACAAGGTAGTCAACAGTCCTGAAATTCCAAAAGCAATGTTTTCCCAAAATTTCCCAAATTTTGTTTCCAGTTTTTAAAATAAACAGTAAAGAGGATATTGTTGAATGAATTTTACATCCTCCACTAGCCCACCGCCCCGTGTTTTCTATTCTTAGGTCTTTTGCTTAGTGGTACTTTCTTGGTTAGCCAATAGTTCAGCAATTTTGTATATTTTATCGTCATTGACACTTTTATCCGTTTAAGATCTAGCGTGCTAAGTATTTTACACGTAAATCCCACTTAATCTTCAAAACAACGTAGCAAGTTAGATGTCATGGACAGGATTACGGCTCCCTGAAGGTCCAAAGGCTCAAGGTCTCTTCAAGATCTAGTTGCCATTAGTGTTAGGGGCGGGGAACTGCAGCTGGCGTCTTGCTGCAAAGCCGGAGCTCATTTCTCTGCACTGGGCTGCTGTGAGAAGGCAATTTTAAGGGATGGTACGATGTGGAAGCCTGAGGTTAAGAAAAGAGTGAGTTAAGCCCTTGGTTAACCAGGGTTGAATAACATCTTCATGTTTGTGAAAATCACTTCCTTTCAGCATGGTAAAGGGGAGAGGAGAGACGCAGTGCCGCACTCCGGGCTTCTGCCGGGCTGAGGTCAGACGCCGGGGCCGGCTCCCAGGCGCAGGGCTTCCGTGCGTGGCGTGGGCTCTGCTGGGCGCTCCGCAAGCCGGCCCGCTGCCGGGGCCCGAGCCGCCTCCAAGCCCACGCGCCCTCGGCCCGCCGCGTCCCGGGGCGCAGCTCTCAGGACGCAAGCCCTCGGGGGGCGTGCAGCACCCGACGAGCAGCTCCTCCTCCCCACCTTGGGCACCGAGGCTGGAAGGCTCCCCACCTGGGCCGCAGCCGCCAGTCCTTTCGAGCGGTCTTGACCCTGAAACCGAAGAGTCGGCTTCTCTGATTGGCTTAGAGCACAAACGCAGGCGAGCGGTGCCTGAGACCCGCTCTTTGATTGGACTTTAAACGAACAGCAGAGCACGAAATAAAGAGGCCTTCCGTCATTGGGCCACTGTGTGAATCTCCTTTTAGCTTCTCCGCTGACTGAACAAGCGTCTCAGGATCTTCGTCATGAGTCTTAAATCTGGGCCTGTCAGTTCGCCCCAGCGTTACTCCTCTCTAGGCGAGGCATGGAGTTTACAGAGTTCAACCAATCACATAACGCCGAGATCAGGTTGTCAGGCAGGTTATGCTAATGAGGCCCCGCCTTTTATGCAGCTCCCACTCTGCGGCGGGAAGAACCACCTGGAGGTGGCGGGGGGGGTTTGATTTCCATCACCCCTAGGGAGAGAGGATCGGGGACCCGCTGATCTTCCAGCTCCCCTCACCCAACATCGTGTAAGTACCTAAAGGATTAAGGGAACCGGATAAGCCAGCGTCCAGAGTACCCCATCGACTGGGAGGGTGTTTCGTCTTTGCTTAGTCCCACCCAAAATGGCGCCAAGCTCTTTCCGCGTCTCAGAGCCCGGCCGGGGCCAACCGACCGCGGACCCGGGTTGGGGGGGGACTTGATGGTGGTGGTGGGGGAGAAATCCCGGCGGCACCGCCCGATGGTACAGTCCAGTCGGGGCTGGGACGAGGCACCTCACTCGGGGTGGGGGGTCAAACCATCTGCACCTTCCAAGGGGAAAGGGGCAAAATCCCTAAAGGAACCCCTGCTGGCGCTGCGTTCAGCCATGGCTCCGGCGCCTCTTCGCCCTGCCTTCCCTGCTCGCAGCCTCCCCCCTGCGACCCCCGAGCGGCTCGCACGCTCCGCCGGCCGCGCGCACCTCTCCTCCCCTGCCCGCGTTGGTTGGGCCGGGACGGCAGTTGGGCGCCCTGCGCGCTCCTGCGGCAGCGGTTGGGCGGGCGCTCGGGGTGCGGCGGGCCGTCTTGGCCAGCGGGCGCGGGGGCGGCGGCGGGGCCCGGAGCTCGGGGACGGCGGGCTCCGTGGACTAGGCGCCCTGCTTTGTCTCGGGAGGCCGCGCCACCGTCCTGCCATTGATTGCTGGTTCCCCGTCCCTTACGCACAAGTTGGCGTCCCGGGACCCGGCGAGGCCCCGCTCGGAGGGCGTGGGGGTGGCCCGTGTGGGTCAGTCGTGGTGCACGGTGTCCGCTGTGGGCAGGGCGCAGGCCGAGGTCCACTTGCGCTCGGGGTCGAGTGCAGAGGCGCGAGCCCGAGGCCTTTGGGGAGCGGGTTGGTGGTGCACGCTTGGCAGCCGAGGGTCAGCTTTCCTTAAGCACTTTAGCCCATGACCACGAATTAGGTCCTCCACTAAGTAAAGTGTACGCAGCGCTTTGGAATAGTGCGTGCGTACGTGCTTAGCCTTGCTTGGCGGATTGGTTGGGTTTCGATCCATTTTCAATCGATGTTTGTGTAGGTCTAAGCACAAAGCGGGCTGGTTTGGGGTCTGCAGTCGAGGGTTCGGCGTGTGAGGAGTCCCGCCCAGCGCGGCCCTGTGCCATCTGCACCGAAGCCCGTTCAAATCTTGCCTGGCTAATCGTCCCCAAAAGTTCTTTGAACTCAAAAGCACTTAACGTTCATTAAAAACAAAATCACTCGTGACGCTTTGCGGCCTCTGCTTCAGACCCGCTCCTTTGTTTCTCTCTCCACCTTTTGCTGGAAGCTCTTTGAGGGCAGGAAGGTACATTGCGTGTTTTTGGTATCCTTCTCTCCACTCCACCCACAGCACCGCAGCTTGAGGAACTGTACTTATATGATGCTCTAGAATTGAAAAAGAAATATTAAAAAAAAAAAAAGAAAAATTGGTTGGGGCAAAGCCATGCTTCAAGCAGTGCTGATGCAATCTGATATGTTTACAAAGTGACTTCTGGGTTTACTTTTTAAATGAAGTGAAATTGACAAAGTGAACCGTTTTAAAGAGAACAATTTAGTAATAGATGCGCATTTTAAAATTTTGGAGCAAGACTTTTTTCCCACCTGTGTCTCTTCCTCATTTTATTCCTTGAGCACTCACTCTTGGCTCTGCTCTTTTGTTTTGCAAGGGCGCTAAACCGCTGTCTTTTTCTAAATAAGCCATTTTTAGTTTTCTAGTGTTTTGCGGCATGCTCCACCACGCGTTAATCTGTGCATAGTGTACTGTATATGTGAGCATGTATCGAGCATGATACATATCGAGCATATATTACAGATAAGGCAAAGCCCACGTCTTCAAGGGCCCTCAGTGCTTTTCGATAAGAGATTATGATGGTATAAGGGATAGTGTTATCAATCCAGTGTAATCCTAAATTGGTTGGCACTGCCTCAGTTGCCACTTGTCTGAATTTATTTTTTTCTTCTAGTTTTAACAGTAGTACATGATCATTGTAGAAGACATAGAAAATATAGAACAGTATAAAAAGTAAAAATTAGCTGAAGTACAATTACCAGAGATAATTTCTACTGATATTTTGGTATGCTTCAAATCTTTTCTGTGTGTGCATATAAACATTTTTACAAACTTGGCACATGATATGTGGTTTTCACATCTAGGTTTTTTGTTTTTTTGTTTTTTTAATGTAAATAGGTACCTAATGACGTCACTGATGATTTTCCATTTTCAGTAGTTTTCCCCCTTACTTGAAGGGGGCATCGTGAAATCCTCTGCACTAAAGGAATTATGAAATTTGATTCATTCTGTTTTTCACAAGCAGAATTTATTGATTACTGTTTAAATTTATCATAGGTAACCTAATGGGATAGGTTTCTGAGTAACAAGCAGGAACTGTTCCAAGAGTTGAGAAATACTGAACTGTAATTTTGGTTTCCTTAATAATTTTACATTTTAAGCACTGGTGAACACATGGTAACTGCATAATTTCATTTGGTGCAAATGATAAACTGTTAAACACCCTGTCATTACAATGTTGGAATTGTTTAGCCAGAGTTTGTTTTAAAATAGAATGCTGATGTACTTTGACCTATTGCCACTAAAATACACAGTCTTCCCCCACCCACCTCTGTCCCAGAGAGTGTAGACACACCCTGTCCAACCTTTTGTGTGGTTTTCACAAGCAGAATTTATTGGTTAAACAATAAATTTATTGTTTAAATTTATCATAGGTGTTTTAATAGATTAGCAAATGAGCATTTGGTCTCTTGTCTAGAAGGAGCCAGTGAGTTAAGAAAAGGGAAGTGTTTTACTACAACCAAATCTTTGCAGAATGGTCCCACTGGATTCTCCAGCGGTACTGGGTAGGGGCAGGAAGGTGAGAGGGGAGCTTTTTCTGACTTTATTATATTGGTCATTCTCTGTTGAAGCCTTCCTCTCCCTCTCTGGCCTTATACTGTTTACATGAATTACTGCTAAAGGGTGTCTGGCCTCCTTCCTTTTTGTATTCTCAAAGTTATAAGCCTAGTTCAGGACTTATGTGGACTTGGTGCCTTTCCAGTTTATTTCCTTGCAGCCCTACTGTGACACTGATATTTTACGATTAGTACTGAAACATTATTTCCACTCCCTTTCCAGTCCATCAGTGGCTTTGGGCTTCCCATTGCCTAGACCTGTGTAGATTTTAAATGTTCAGGTTGTGGAAAGCAGCTGAAAGTAGGTTCTTTTTGGATAACTTTGAAATATTTTAAAGAATTGGGGTTGAGGAAACGGAGAGGGAGGTGGGAGGCTATAGATGACACCAAGTCACAATTATAGCAAGACTAGTTAAAAATGTGATGAAAACACTCATTATAAAATTGTAAAATCAGTAATGTGCAACGCTTTAAGAACTCCAAACATATAGATCGCTATTGGGAAAATAGTCTATTATTGTTTGTTATCCATTTCTTAGGTGAACTCATTTATTTCAGCATCAGAACATTGGAGCTAAATGCTCGCTTTTTTTATCCACATCCTTCACTCTCACGGTCTGGCTCTCATGGTCTGGCCTGTTTCCTGCTGTCCCTCAGATCTGTGCTGTCCGGTATGGTTACCAGTAGCCACATATGGCAGTGAAGCACTTGAAATATGGCTAGTGCTGTGAGTGTGAAATGCATGCCAGATTTTGAGATTTGGTATGAAAAAAATGAAATATTTCAATATCTAAAATATTGATTACACGTTGAAATGATATGTCGCATATCCCATGTTAAATAAAATCCATTACTGCAATTAATTTTGCCTGTTTCTACTTTTAACAAATGTGGCTGCTGGAAGATTTAAAATTATGTATATGGGTTGCATGCGTGGCTTGCCTGATTTGTTCACTGAACAGCTGCCTTAGGCTTAGTCTCATGGGGGGGAGTGCTCCCAAGTGGCAGTAAGTCATCATACAGTGTATTATCTTTTTGTTTCTATAGTTTCAGCCAATAGATACTATATGTAGATGTGTCTGATTTCTTTTAGTGCTTATGATAGCTCTCACAGAAGCATTATTATTCTTTTGAAGAATACCTTAATCTCAAAACCATTTCCAGGTAATTGAGTTAAGTGTTACTGAATAAATATGTTCAATTAATCATTTGAACTTAAAATAATGAAATGACATGTTAAGCACATAATCCATTAAAAAAAAAGTTGAGCTAAGCATAGTCAGCTGAATTTTCCCCAGCTTGGTCTGCCACTTACTCACTGATTTTTACAATATACTGTTTTTTCAGAGATTTAAGAAATATTTCTGGGAGAAACTTGAAATTGAAAAAATCAAGCTCATAATTTTTTTTCTCCTGTGATTAAAGAAAAGGCCACAATAGTTTGCTTCTAAGTGTGGAACACTTTGGACCAGCTCATGGGACAACTATCCTTTTAAGCACAAAGAATCATAACCTACAGATAAAATCATATTCTTTTTATACCTATATTTGAAAACATTGACCGTTTTGCCCTTACGTACCTTTGTGGATGTGTTTCTTTTTACTACCCTGTATGGGGGTTTGATATGGTGTCAAATTTAACAGTATGGGCTCTGGGGGCAAAGGAACCTCGATTTAGAGCTCAGCTTTATTGGCTGGCTGTGATCTTGGGCCCATTAGTTAACTTCTGTAAGCTTTAGTTTCTTTATCAAATTATTAATCTAGTTTCTTAATTATTAATGGGGATAATAATAGTAGCAACCTCGAAGACTCCATGTGAGAATGCCTGTTATCACTGTCAGCAGTGGTATAAATGGCTCAGAAACTGTTTACTGATTTTGGATCTTCTGCTTCAGCCAAACCAGTCTTCTCACTGTCCCTACAGTTCTGGGGTTTTCCTTCATGTTTTCACACCTTCATTTCTCAAATGGAATGTTTGTTCCTTTCTGCCCACTTCTCCCTCCTTCCCCAGTTCTGCCCACCAAAATCCCATCCATCCTTCTAGAGCAGTGGTCAGTAAACTTTTTTTGGTAAAGAACCAGATAATAGGGACTTCCCTGGGAGTCCAGTGGTTAAGACTCAGCACTCCCAATGCAGGGGGCACGGGTTTGATCCCTGGTCAGGGAACTAAGATCCCTCATGCTGCACTTCAAGGCCCCTCCCCCCCAAAAAAAACCCAAAAAACAAAAAAAAAAACAAACCAAAAAACCAGATAGTAAACATTTTCAGCTTTGTGGGCCAGATGGTCCCGGAAGCAACTACTCTCCGCCCCTGGTGTGAAAGCATGGCCATGTTCCAATTAAACTTTATTTATGGACCCTGAAATTTGAAGTAATGTAATTTCCAGGTGTCACAAAATATTCTTCTTTTGTCTTTTCAACCATTTAAAACTGTAAAACCATTCTTAATTCACAGGCCATACAGACAAACAGGTGTGGGTGTGCCCTGCCCTGGAGCCAGGTGAAAGCCGAGGCGGGGAGGGAGGCGGAACATCTTACCTGCAAGGGATCCCTGTCGTCTCTGAATGCCCTACAGGATTTTTGTACTGCTTTGTAATAATTGTAACATTTATTGAGTGCTTAATTAGTATCGCATAGCAACTATTTGTGTTTATTTCTTGCTTCCTAAACATATTGTAAATTCCTAGAAGCTTTGGATATTTTTTAGTCCCCTCATATAGAATGCAGTACAAAAGTGCCTTTTACTTATTGGGCTCTAAAATGTTTGGAGGAATAAAGGAGTGAATACAATTAACATAAGACATTAAAGTGAGCTCTGGAATTTTCCTCCCTTTTCTTCAAAATTCTTATTTTTGGATGCAAATCTCACCATTTTGTTGGCATTGCTTGAAGATTTTGAGGCCAATCCATTAGGGATTATTTCCAGTCTTGCCACAAACCATGATTATAGGCAACCTTATTATCATGTTCTTCTGATAGAGGAAAACTATAATCCTTTGCCTAATTATTGCTTTGTGTTTGACTGACTTTTTAAGTGTCCTTTCTGAGACACCTGTTTACATTGAATCCTTACTGTGCGACAGTGACAGAACGGTGTTGTAACTACCTTACAAATGAGAAGAAGGAGGCAGTTTAGTGAATGATGTGAGTGGCGGGAACGGGGTGTCTGGGTCCTCAGTCCCAGGCAGTGGTATGTATCTTCATGACATTTCAGCCTCTTACTCATCATTTATTCATCATCTCTTTTATTCTTTTTCTCTTGAAGTTGATGAATTGAAAGTATTCTGGGGAATTCCCTGGCGGTCCAGTGGTTAGGACTCGGTGCTCTCGCTGCCGAGGGCCTGGGTTCGATCCCTGATCGGGGAGCTAAGATCCCACAAGCCGTGCAGCACGGCCAAAAAAAAAAAAAAAAAAGTATTCTGGATTTCCAGTACTTCATAATTTGATAAATATAAGGACTAATAGATGTTTAGGACTTGTTTATGTGACGCACAAGTTTTCTCAAGTATGTTAAACCCTCTGAAGTGAGATATGACATAACCACAAAACAATAATTCTAGAATTAAAACTAAATTATGGAGCAGTAATTGTGCTTTGATGAACTTTGTTTCATTTAAAAATTTTAAGAAAGTTGATATTCATATTTATATATACTTTTCCCAAACCTTAGGAATCTCATCAAAAAAGTATATCTTTTTATACATCATTTAAAAATCATATCTTTTTTTCTGATTTGTGGATTTTCAACAGTTATAAACTGTAGGAGAAATATTTTAATTCTAACACAATATGTATAAGACCTTTCCAGAAAAAATTCTGAAACTTTATTGAGTGAGTCCAAATAAACTCTAAACACTGGTTTGAGGATTGGAAGGTTTAATATCGTAAGGCATTGATTCTTTGGAAACTGACTTATGGATTTAATGTAGTCCCAGCAAATTGAAAAAAACTAGACAAGCTGATGAAATTTTTGCCAAGGCCCAAGAAAAGGCAAGACACTCTTGAAAAAGAAAAAGAAGTTGGAAACACTTCTGTTTCAGAGATCAAGAAGAGCTAAATAATTAAGACAGTGTGATCCTGGCACCGGGATAGAGCAGTAGACCAAATGAACACCCCAAGGAGACCGGAAACAGTCTCACACACATTCAGACACTTGATTTATGACCCAGGAAGCATGGCAAATAAAAGGCCAAACAGTACAACTTTTAGAAGTTGACATAGGAGAATATGTTCATGACCTCAGTCTCAAAAAGGGTTTTTTTTTTTTTTTAAGATGTTTTTTATTTAAAATGTTACCTGCACTAACGGAAAAATGGGCAAAAGTCTAGAACAGGCACTTCAGAGAAGGAGAAATCCAGATGTCTAATAAACATATGAGAAGGTGTTCAACCTTGTTAATAATCAAGGAAATGCAAATTACGCCATAGTGCCATGTTACTTTGAGCCTAAATTCAAGTTGGCAAACGTGTAGCTGACTTAAAGTCGGCAATACCAAGTCCCAAAGCTTTTGAGCAATAGGACAGTCATACGTGGCTGGTAGGAACAGAAACTGGTATGACTACTTAGGAAAACTGTTTGGCATTACCTAGAAAGTCAAAGACATGCAGACACCAAAGCCCAGCGATTCCACTGTTAGAGAAGTTGATACACATGAGAGAACCAGGAAGAATATTTGGGGTAATTAATTTTCCTGATATGAGTTGATTCAGTTCATATTTGAGGGCTGCTATGTTCTATACACAGGTAGCTTTATTTTGGCACAAGGGTAAATAAATTATTTATATTTTTTTCCCCTCTCTGCTGGGTATTTTTAATAATATCTAGTATGTTCTTCATTTCCTAAAACAATGCTGGGCACAGAATAGGCATATAATAAATACTGTTGTGTTTTAAAAAATTATCATTTCAATTTTTATAGTGGGTACCCTTCACTATAGCTTTGTAGTTACCTTAACTCTGGCTATTGACTAATTTGCTCAATTAAATCTGTTTGCGGGTTTGGTAAATTACAACCTCCCCTGGTTCCTTTGAGATCCAGCCTGGCCTACTGATTGCATCATCTGGTGGGAGTCCGAGGAGACAGCACAGTGGAGCCATGCTTGGGTTCTGGCAGCTTTGCTGGGAGGAAAGCTGTGCAGCAGAGAAGGGAAAAGATGTCTAAGCTCTGTAGTGAAAGGGATCTGCGTTCAAATCCCACTTATCAGCGCTATGGCCTTGGACAAGTAATCATTTTTGGTTGTTGTGAGGATTAAGTGAAATTAAGTATTTAATAAGCCACAATGCCTGGCTTATGATGGGAACTCAGTAAATGGCAATAACCATAATTATTACTATGCCAGTAGTTGTTTGCTTAAGTAACATTGAATTTCCACAGTATGTGTTTTCAATCAGTTGAACTATGAATGCTGATTTTTAAAATAAAGAGCTGCATCTGTTAGGGGATTCTAATTTTGTGGTCTTGGACTTCCCTGGTGGCGCGGTGGTTAAGAATCCGCCTGCCAATGCAGGGCACATGGGTTTGATCCCTGGTCCGGGAAGATCCCACATGCCGCGGAGCAGCTAAGCCCATGCGCCACAACTACTGAGCCTGCGCTCTAGAGCCCGCGCGCCACAACTACTGAGCCCGTGTGCCACAACTGCTGAAGCCCACATGCCTAGAGCCTGTGCTCCGCAACAAGAGAAGCCACTGCAATGAGAAGCCCGCACACCACAAGGAAGAGCAGCCCCCGCTAGCCGCAACTAGAGAAAGCCCGCACAGCAACGAAGACCCAACGCAGCCAAAAATAAATAAATAAAAAAACAAAAAACCCCTGATTTTGTGGTCTTAACTCACTTGACGTGTAACCTATATCTGAAGGAAGTGGTCTGGTAAGTGTTTGCAAAGAGTAGATACGGCTGAGCTTTCTAAACAGGAATGGGATGTCTCTCTTTATGGGAGAAAGTGCTAATCACATAGTTTTAAAATTCTATCTGTTTAAAGTTAAAATACATGTGTTATCTAGTGAAATACATTAGTTGTGAGAACCCTTGCCTACAGTTAAGATATATTTATTCCCCAATGAATTGTTTAACAATGAAAATGTATTAAATTGTCTTTTACTTGGAAAGAAGACTTTTCTGGATAAGATACCTTCATGATCTAATACTAAGCATCATGAGTTAAATAGTTACTAACATTTGGAATACACTGTATACCATTGTAGTGTACTGTAACAAACATCCCACTGTATCTTAACAGTGAGCCGGAGCTAGGTAAATCAGGTGTTATTATTCCAGTTGTCAAGATAAAGAACTTTTACTTGTCTCACATCCAATATTTCCCCACTACTCTGTACTGAGAAAACACTTTAAGAAACGTCCTGGCTTGTAGAAGACACCTCTGAATACCAGGCCAGTGGTGGATGCTGGCTTTTTATAGTAGTTTTTTTAAGATGGACGAGGTTGAAATTAGATTATAATGTTAATTATATGCCATTAATATAGAGTTTTTATGAAGGCAATAACTGCCTCACTATGTCATCTGTCTGGGCTCACCATCTTGTTAATTAAATGCTTATTTTTGACCATTCTGTGTTTCATATTTAACTTTGCAAACGAGGGGCTGAGGTTGAGGAATGAGAATTTGAAAATGAACAGAAGATGAGGCCCATATTACCTGTTCACAGGGGGACTGAATTGGATACAAAGGGAAGTACTTCAAACCAGTGTCAGTTTGCTTCTTAGTCCTGGGGCAGAGCCATGGTCCAGTGTGTTTGAACAAAAGGCTGTGCCTGTTTCAGGAGTTGAGGTAGAGTGAACGAGTAGTTACACTGTCTTCTCTTGTATTATATCCAAAATGTTAAATTATGAAAATTGTGCCCTAGAATAATTTCTTCTAAGCAATTTTAATATTCTTTTTTTTCCAGTTAAAACATTTTAAAGCGCTTGAATTTATTGAGGAAACAGCTTAGTACTTGAGATTATGCCTCTTAACATTATCGAGTATTTTATCCTAACCTGGATTTGTGATTGTCGAGTCATAGTTACCACCCAGAACCCTCTGTAAGAAAGGCTTTCAGGGTCCCAGAAGACCCACCTGCAAGTCTCCTATTTAGTTACTGCAACTGCTGATTCAACAAAGAGCTTGCGATATGTGGACCAGATAGCTTTCTGTGTATAGGTGCGCCCGGGCCAGAGATTGTATTTGTACCCTTGCCAGTTCTCTTGCGAATAAATGCTACTGTTGAGAAAGGGAGCTGGAAGGATTGTGCTCAGAGCTATGCCATCCATTATCCGTAGTCAGAAAACATGGATGCTCGATATTATTTGATGAGTCATTTGTATTAATCTTTCTTTCAGTCTTCAGATGTTCCCCATAAATCCATATTTGCATACAAAGCTTATTTCCAATATTCCCGGTAAGTGCACGGAATGGATTTGCTTGTTATCATGTGGTGAAGGGAAGCTGGAAAATCAAATGTGCATGAGAGTAATCTGCTTGGCAAGGAAGACCTCCTGAACTAACAACCACACAGCCTTTTCCGAATTCTAAGACATTCACACCACAAACATATTAGAGAAGCTGCTAAGTTGCATATTTTGAAGAAAAGTGTAAGGATTCTTGCTAAATGTTTGCTTAGTAACAAAAAAAATCTCTTTTTTAGAAGGTGACTTTGAGCACTAAAGGTCTATGAATAGCTATTAATATCATGAAGTTGGAATAAGAATTCAGAGCTCTAATCTTTGCCCAGTGCTTCCAGAAGGCAGTTCTTGGCCTCAGTATAATCAGTCCTTCCTGTTACTTCTAGAATGATCTTCCAAAAGGTGTTATTGCCATGATAAAATATTTTTCTTCCCTTGCTGTGCAAGAGTTAGCCAGATCTGGTTGACTTCAGAATCATCTGGAGAGGTTTATAAACAAAGCTTCCTGGTCTTCCCTTCTACCTTTGCGATTGAGAGAATCCAGAATTTCAGGGGTGAGACTCTGGAACTTGTCTTTTTGCCTAGGTCCTTAGGTGAATCTGATAAAACCAGTGTATAAACTTCGGGAATTGTAATTCTTCAACTTGAAGTCTTTTGCGGGTCCGTCCTAACTATGGTTTGAGGCTTTTCTCTCTTATACTTACAGTCCCTGAGCATATCCTCAACTTCTCTTGCCTCTGGAACTTTCTCAAGCTGCTCTCATCAGAAATGCCCTTACGTTTGCTCCAGTAGCAAGTATTATTCTCTCTCTTTCTCTCTGTATCTATCTCCCTATATAGAAAGGTTCTTGATGTTTATTGCCAATTTGTTTCCTAGAAGGTTTGCATTGATTTAAATGCCCATCTTTTTTTCTTAAAAAAAACCCAACAGCTTAATTGAGATATAATTCACGTACCATACAATTCACTCAGGTAAAGCATACAATTCAGTGGCTTTAGCCTAATCACAGTTATACAACTATCACCACAATCCATTTTAAAATATTTTCATAATTCCATAAGGAACTCCACCTCTTAGCCATCACCCCTTAATTCCTCATTTCATCCCAACCCCTGGGCAACCACTTATCCACTTTCTATCTCTGTTGATTTGTCTTTTCTGCATATTTCATATAAATGGAATCATTCAATGTATGGTCCTTTGTGACCAGCTTCTTTCACTTAACAGAGTTTTAAAGGTTCATTCTTATTGTAGCATGTATCCGTATTTCATTTCTTTTTTTTTTTTTTTTTGGCTGAGTAATATTCCATTATATGAATGTACCATATTTTATCTCTCTGTTCCTCAGTTGATGAATGTTTAGGTTGTTTCCACTTTACGGCTATTATGAATAATGCTGCTATGAATGCTCGTGTCCAAGTTTTTATGTGGACTTATGTTTTTATTTCCCTTGGGTTTATTATATCTTGGTGACAAATCTCTGGGTCATTTGGTAACTCTACGTTTAGCCTTTAGAAATTGCCAGACTGTTTTCCATAGTGGCTGCAGCATTTTACATTCTTACCCAGCAGTATATGAGGGTTCCAGTTTTTCTGCTTACTCACCAACACTTGCTATTATCTGTTGCTATCTCAGAATTTTGAATGAAATTGAGAAGATTAAAGTATACTACAAAACTGAGCATAAAAGAAACTAGGATATCATTAAAAAAGGCAACTTTGTGTAGTTAGTGGGCATAAAAGATGTTGCCAGTGTTAAAGATACAGATTAATATTTTGCTGAAGTTGAGGGTACATAAGCTATGTTCAACTATAATTCTGAAGCTCCATATACTATAGATTTTCTTAGTCGGAAAAACCTTTCCTGTTAGTGGAGAGTTTACAGTCTGTATGATTTGAATTTCAAGAATGTTCCGCTTACACAACAGCAGGTGAAGAGCCAGAGGGGCTTAACCCTAGGAATGAACATGCATTGTTAAGGTGTATTAATAATTAGTATCAGTAACCAGGACAACCACAACCATGAACGTCTGCTAGTGTTTCCCAAGTGCCGGGTATGGTGTTTTGTTTCACTGATTTCATGGTTTCACATTATTATTTCATAGTTCTACCTTAGCAAGTGGCTCTCTCGTTGTTGTTCCTGTTCTATAGATGAGGGAGTTAAGGCTTGGGAAGTGAGGTGACTTGTCTCTGGTCATGTAGTGAGTGGATGGTGGCGAAGATCGTGAACCCAGGCCATCTGACTCTGGAGCTCAGTTCGTGCCGCCATGCTAGAGATGGGGGAAGGGGATGTGGGGTGGTAGTAGGCTAGCGGAAGGTCCTGGTAAGGCACCAGGAATTGTGTAAGGACTGACCATGGCTCTACATGAGGGAAGACTGTCCAGGTGTGATTTCCGACAGTTCTGATTGTCACCCCTGAACCTCTGTCCATCCTGTCAACTAAAGCAGGTTGGAGGCCCCAGGGGAGGGGAGAGATGTACATTCTAGTCCCTAAACTGCCCTACCACCAGCCTTGGCTGTGCTACCTTGAGCCTGGGTTTATCCACTGTGAGGTTGGCTCCTCTTAATATCTGACCTACTGTGACAGTGCTGTCATGGGCATGACACAGGTCATGGATACAGAAACTTCAGAAATTCTACAGTCAGACGTCAAGATCTATTCCTTGGGTTGTAATAAGTGGACTTCTCAGAGAATTTCTTTTAATACCATATTTGGCCCAGTGTACTCTGTGTTTATAAGGACTGATTTTGATTTGGGGAGCAGCTGAGTTCCATGCACCTTTGCAGTCTTATAGTCGGCGTGGGTTCAAGTTCCCTCAGAATATTCGGATTTGCTAGTTTATGGTACTAGATAATGTCTTGAGGAATGTGCTTTTTCCCCCTCCATGTTTTTTTCTTTCCAGCTCATTAAAGTTCAGTTATAAGCATTGATATCATACATATACTTAATTTCTTAACTGTGGAAGTAGTTGTGCACCATCATTTTAATGCTGACACATTTTTTTATTTATGGGCATTCATCCTAAGAGTGTTTTTGTTAAGAAAGCGGTTCCCTCCTAAGGCAGGAGACTGGACCATGCGTTCATCCCAGAAGCAGTTGTTGACCCTCTGCTGTTGGCCGGGTTCCAGGTGCTGAGGGCCCTGCGTTGTCCCCCTGGGCGAGGGCGCTCTCGTGCAGCTACGTTCCCCCGTGGTGGGTGGCAGGGGACACAGACGCACAAAATGCGTGCATCACTTAATTGATGGTACATGCTTTGCAGAGCGTGAAAGGAGAGCAACGTGGGGACGGGGAGCAGGAAAGGCCTGCTGAGGAGGTGACACTGACCCTGAAACCTGAACGGGGAGGAGGAGGTGACCATCGGAAATGCTGGCCGGAGCATCCAGGTGGAGCCACTGCAAAAGCCCTGAAGGCTGGCCTCAGCCCTGGGAGTGTGTAAAGCTAGAAGGAGGAGAGGTCTGCCAGCGCAGCCTTTAGAGGTCGGGCCAGCAAGTGAGCTCACGAAGGAGGTGCCACAGAGGTGGGAGAAAACCAGGACAGTTTAGTGTTAGGAGGTGGAGAGAAGAGCTCAAGGAGGGTGTGAATGTTCCGGAGGTCAAGGGAGCTGAGAACCTGGAGGGAACCTGGGGTTTGGCTGTAGACTTTTAAAAGGTGCAGCCTTGTGGGGGGGCAGGGTGGTGTGTTGGCAAGGGTGGAAACCCAACTGGGGAGGGAATGTGGGGCGAGGAAGTGGAGGTGGACCAGACAGCTCTTTATTGTGTGTGAGAACAGCAGAGAGAAGTAGGTGAGCAGGGAGATGGGCCCAAGGGAAAGGTTTTTTTTACTGTAAACATTTTATTGAAATATAACACGTTTAGAAAAGCGCACAGTAAAGATAGGAGATCCTGTGCGCATTTGCTGATGTGAGCGTCCGGTAGGGAGGGAGCAGTGACGCTGCAGGGGGTGGGTGTGGGGACGCGGGCGCAGCGGTGCAGCCCCTGAGGGGACCGGACAGACAGGCTGCCCAGCAGCCTGGGTGGAGAGCCCTGGGCTTGGGTCAGACTGGGGACGTTTCCTCCATTGCAGTGTATGAAGAAGGAATATTTGATTTCAAAATTGGGAGAATCACATTTTAATAACAACACAATATTTTTAGATACTGCCTATATTCCGAAGCTTTCTCATTGCTTTTCTGCTCCTTGATAAAGCAATGACCTATTTAGTGATTCTGGGTGTATCTTGATTATACTTTGTCATATCAGCTGTGTCATATGACAGTTTTTTCTTACCAGGGTCTACCATTACTGGTGTCCACAAGTTCTCAGATTTTGATAAACACAGTCACAAGGTCAAAGGGGAAATGTTTTCACAGTCTCATACCCCTGGGATTGCCCTCAGTTTCCTACCAAGGCAGCCAGTTCTGAACGGTCAGACCCAGGAGAGAGGGGATGCTTATTGAAACGTGCCTGGATTTCTGCACCTGCTTTTCCCCCTGGAGCATTTTCTGATTCCCAGGAGGCTGGGAAGCTGGTTGGAAAGGGCTACTAAGAGACAAGAGAAGCAGGTAGTGCTTTAGGCTACTTTGTGGGGCCGGAGAGATAAGACATTCCAGGTGAAGGGCTGCGAAGGCTATCAGAACAGAGGGGCCAGGGTCCCAGAGGCCAGGAGGCAGCCTGAAGCCCAGCTCTGGTTTTCTCCTCAAGCTATTTGTTGGCTAGGCTGTGCTGGCCAGGAGGCTAACAAGTCACGCCAAAAGCAGCTGAACAGCAGACTGGGATTCTGGTAGTTTCACTTTGCTGGGAAGAAAAAAATTGGAATTCCGGGCCCACCAAGGAAGAGGCTCCCTAGGAAACAGCTACCTAGAAATTTCCGTTGCCACTCCCGGAAGGTCAAACCTAGGAGCAGACTCTGTCTTACAGGCCTGCAGAAACTGCCGAGCAGCCTGGAGTCAGCTTGGTGGGGTGGAGGGCCCTTCTGCAGCCTGCCGGAGGATGGGCAGCGGCTGGAGGCCGGTGGAGGCAGATGGCCTCTCCCAAAGGTGCCACAAGGCTTCCAGACGCTGGTGGCTTTCTGTTCCTTGATCCACATGCATTTACTTTGTGAACATCCCTCAGGTCGGACACTAATGATCTGTGTGCTTCTCTGTAGGCCTGTGATACACCGCGGTTTGAGGTTTCCACCTGAAATCTTGTAAGAGCAGAATGGAAGACTCCTGATAGAGTCCTCTTTGGAATTGCCTTCGCATTTTACCAGCCAACCAGCGATTCTTTGTAAAAAGGAAAAGGCAAACATCAAGGTCTATCATTCTTTAGAACTCCCACTGAGTGCTGGCTCCTTTTGAATTCTCAAAGATATTAATGTAGAATTGTTAGGCTAAGACCCCCAGCATGTCCTTAGCCTAGGTTTTTCTTTTCTTTGAGTGAATGGTAAGAGTTCTTTTGAATGACTTGATGGGGTTCGAATGCATTGCTGACAAACTATTAAATGGGATGGGAGGATCAATCTTTGTTTTTTTTTTGGTGCATGAAAAGTTCTTATCTGAACTAGGAAAATAAAGCCCGTGTTTCTTGGGTTGACACAAAGAAAGATTTGCTTGCATGCCTCTTTTGAGGCATGAAGAAAGGAGTGCCACAGCCCTGACTGGAAAAAATAACCTTCTTTCAAAGAAGAGAACCCTTAGTTGATAGTCTCTGAAGCCCTTTGTGTGCACAAGAAAAGTAGGAGGAATCATTGCCTAATGTGGAGATTTCTGTGGGAGAAGTGGAAGGCAAAGGGACGCAAATGGAGAGGCAGAGATGGCCTAGGTGACCCTCGCAGACCTGTTTGACACACCTCATTCCCCGCTTGCTGTTGTCATCCTGTGTTTTCTACTCTGTGTTTTTTTTAAAACCTTAGTTCAGCTCTCTTCCGGTTACACAGTGTTGTCCTTGTTTATGGCCAGAAACAAATTAGGAAAAGTTACTTAGGATATACTCTACAATAGTTTTTATTTCAGTTTAATTTAATTTAATTTATTTATTTTTATTTTTTGGCTGCGCCGTGCGGCTTGCGGGATCTTCGTTCCCTGACTAAGGATTGAACCCGGGCCCCGGCAGTGACAGCACCAAGCCCTAACCCCTAGACCGCCAGGGAGGTCCCTCTACAATAGTTTTTAGACTGTAACAGATAGTTCAGTCTCATAATATTAAAAGTACAGCTTACGCCGACACTTATCTGCCATTGTCCCCTGCTCACGACCCAGTTTCTGAAGGTTTTTTCTGGAGTTTTTTCCCCAGTGGCATAAAATTTTATCTGGAGTTTTTCTGCAGTCTTGTGCATTTCACTATTTGCTTCATTGCCAACATTTATAACAAATGTGAAATGTGAATGGCATCGGTAGAAATACCTGGAGGACCCCATTATGATCACTTCTTCATCCTTTATCTTTACCCTTAGACCTCTCTGCTTATACGGAAATATTCCAAATCCATAACTGCTTAATTAAGAACCCCTTTTTTATTTGGAACCTAGTCAAAAGTTTATTATTATAATTTTAACAATTTGTTGAAAGCCTTTCTGAAAGCCTTGTTCCCTGATTATTTTCTCAGAAGCTTTAAGTTCCTTAGGTGTACTTCCCTTCACTGGAATTGTGCTTATTTTATTTCCTCGTGGAATTAAAAAATGATATTTTAGTCCTACTACTCCGCCCTCACTTGTAGGTTTCCAGGAGCTCTTTAGCTGGGGTCATAGTAGCCCCTTAAGATGGAATTGGGCTCCGACAAACGGAGGGACCTCAGGCCGACCAGACCCAGGACTGTGGGTGAGTCATCACCCTGTCTGTGGTCACTTCGTCCTTTGTGAACTGTAGGCCGGTCCTGCGCTAGCCCTCCCCCTGGCCCCCGGCTGGGGTGAAGCTCGAATGAACAGTGTCTGCTGGGGCGTGGGGCACCTTGCTGGGCAAGGAGAGGGTGTTGCTGATAGTTTTCACTTCTCATTTTCATTTTTTCTCAGTGGAAATACTAATTTGTTGTGAATTTTTAAAGTTGAGAAACTATGGGATGGATTCTTTGGGCTTCCCCTTTTCAGCAAGAATGGGGAATTTGTGTTGAAATCTGTATACGTTTGTTATTTGTCCATTGTTACTTCCTCTACCAGTTCCCGTTCACCATTTAGAACCAACTTCAGCTTTTTGTCCCTTCTGAGTTCCAAAACTGTTTCTTCCAGAAATCAATGAAATGTAAAATCTCAGCTTGCCATTCTAAATGAGTGAACATTGTGGAAGCCTTTTTGTCCACATTTAATTAATTAATTAACTGAAGTATGGTTGATTTACAATGTTGTATTAGTTTCTGGTGTACAGCAAAGTGATTCAATCATGCATATATGTATCTAGTCTTTTTCATATTTTTTCCATTATAGGTTATTATAAGATATTGAATATAGTTCCCTGTGCTATACAGTAGGACGTTGTTGTTTAGCCATTCTCTGTATAATAGTTTGCATCTGCTAATCCCAAACTCCCACTCCATCCCTTTCCCACGCCCCTCCCCCTTGGTAACCACAAGTCTGTTCTCTAGTCCATGAGTCTGCTTCTGCTTCGTAGATAAGTTCATTTGTGTCATATTTTAGATTCCACATATAAGTGATATCATATGGTATTTGTCTTTCTCTGTCTGACTTACTTCACTTAGTATGATCATCTCTAGGTCCATCCATGTTGCTGCAAATGGCATTATTTCAGTTCTTTTTTTATGGCTGAGTAATATTCCATTGTCTATATGTACCACATCTTCTTTATCCATTGATCTGTCGATGGGCACTTAGATACAGTAGAAGCCCTTTATTTCCAGTCTGCTTGGTCTGATTTGACAGCTCTCACGTTTACTGTAGCACCTCAGTTGTACAGTGGTGATCAGCTGTGCAGAGCAGAGTGCTTGTTGTGATTCTGTCCTGTTATGTCTTCTGAATCATGAGGATACGGGTTTAAACAACTTTGTCGGCTGTCGTGACATTAAGTCAGCTGAAGGAGTTGATGAGTGATACTTCTCAGACTGGTGCTGGCGCACGGTGGCACATCCTGTCCTGAGCTTGGCCTTTGAGTACTGTCTTCCCTCGGGCATGCCATGGCCACAGTGCCAGAGCCAGAGCGCTGAGCTGGATGATAGCTTCTGTAAAATGGAAGCTGCCTGAGACGAGTGGTTCCCAAAGTACCCTCCCCCCAAACAGTAGTGTTCTAGAGCTAGACCAAGGTGTTTTTTCATTTAAATAAAAATAAAGGATAGAATTTTCTTTATTTTGAGTTTCTGTCCCATGAAATTTCATTAACTCTTTGTTGCTATTACTGCCAATCGCCTAAGTCAGCACTAGGAGGTGACAAATGAACAAGTAGCAAAAAAAGTTAGTGGAAAACTTGGGAATACCTAGTCTTGCTTAATCTGATAGTTTAAAAAAATTATAAAATGAGCTTGGATGTGATTTTTATATAGCTCATATAATGGAGCCATTTATGCTGGAATCTTAACACAGGTCAAGTAATCTTAGTTTACGGAACGAGAAGCAGGGTGGAATGGTGGCCACCACGTGGGCCCGGTAGCCACAGGCCTGGGCTTCTGGGCATCACAGCTCTGCCACATGATAGCTCTTACCAGCTCTGTTACCCTGGGCAAATCACTTAATCTCTCTCTTTCTCTGTCCCTCACCTATAAAGTAGAGACAATAATGTACCAGCTTCATGGGTTATTGTGAAGATTAAATGAATCAATACACGTAAAGTACTTAGAACATGCCTGGCACATAGTAAGTGCTATACAAATGTTAGCTAATATTGTTTTGTGACGTAAAAAATATATATATGTTAATATTTCATGGTGCTTGGCAAAGAACACTGTGGTCCTGTCTTGTGAACATATTTGAGAACCATGGGCCTGGAATTTCTCTTCTAGTTCTGCAGTTCTGTTATTCTGTGTCACAGAATTGGATTCCCAATAATCTTTCTTTTCCCTTTTTATGTTAGTGCTTTAATGAACATGTTTGTTTTTTCCCCCCCCCCTCTACATAGAGTGAAATCACTCTTACCAAGTGGAATCTAATCTTAAATATGACTTCAGAAGGTGTCCTTTCTGTTTCTTGACATAAAGGTGTTTTTGTATTGTGTACATTAGTTACGGTTGTTTCCTACTATTACACAGCTGATATCCTTCAGTTCTTTATCCTACAGGTGAGAACACTGAAGCGTAGAGAGAGTAAACCAATTGTCAAAAGCTAAGCGTGGCAGGTCCGTGATTTTAAGCCAGGCTGTCTGAATCCCAGGCCTGCTCTCATATAAGTACGGCAAATCCAAGCTGCGATTCCAGTGGCTGCGTTCCTATTCCAGTGGAACTAACCTAAAGCAAGCTCAAGCAGCATTCCTTTAAATGGAGACGGATTTCTATGTGAGTATTCCTGAAGGATGCTCTTTTTATACTTGGGTCGGCAAAAGTCACCAGATAGCTGTACCTGTTCATTCCAAGAAAGGTGAAAGGTGAAGCAAACAAAAACAAGCAATTGCTTGTACATCAGGCCAGAGAGCCTCTGGGCCCAGCCATTGCCTGTTTGCCCCGGGAGAACCTTCCTGTCTGTGCACACTGCTGCCCTAGGCCTGAGGGGAGGCGGCTGGCCGGCCTCCTGGCCTTGGTGTCTGTTTCCCCGTCCAGCCTTCTCACGTGTCCTGAGGTCTCCCCACTGCTGGCCGCGCTGGGCTGGCTGCTGAGTTTCTGCACTGCGGGGACGGTTGTTGCAGGCTGGGCAGCAGGAGCTCAGGGAGAGAACAAGAAGGAAATCTGCCTCCTCACCCCCGCTCTGCTGGCTGGTCCCCTTCTGTTCTGAGCTCACCCACAGCTCGCTCCCTAGATTGCGAATCCACCTCCTCCACTTTCTTTCTCACAGTTTTTATATTCATTTTGCAAGTCTATCAGCCTCCCTCTAACTTCTTTCTATGGCGTGTGTCGTGTAGGATTTCAGGGAAGGAGTTAGCAGTCTCTGCTGGTTAGTTTGTAATGAGCCAGAAAAGTTGATTTGCAAGTGTACTGCCTAGATTGTGGCACACTTCTTTCCATGTGAAGAATGATGCATCTGGAAGGCACCTCACCAGTGCAGAAACCTCTGTTGCATTCTTAGTGTTTCTGAGGTTCAACAATGTGCCATAGTCCCGGGGAATTTAACAACTATCTATAACAAGGTTTTAAAGTGAAATTGTATTTATAGTTCATCCTGTCATCCCGGGTGCACATCTACCTTTGAAGGTGGATCTGGGCCTCTTCTTCCACCTCTACGTGCAGGTGATGAAACGGGAGCTTCTCGACTCCAAGTCCTGAGTGGTTCTGGAGAATTGGCTTCTTTCAGCCCAAAAGGGCGGGTGATGGTGGGAACCGGGCTGGTGGATGTTGAGGGGATACGGCTCTGGGGTGGGAACTACGAGGAGGGCAGGCGGGCGATGCGGAGGCTGGATCACTGGGCCACTCCGTCGTCTGGCTCCGGGCCAGCCTTATTAGTGCAGCGGCTGGAAAGGCAGGCATTTCTCTTTCCTTCCTTCTCCCCCTCACGTTTCCTCACTGTCCTTCTTACCACGCAGGCATCCCCGGTGAGCTGGGAAGCCAGCTGCCCATCCCTCCCACTAGATTGTGAGCTCCGTGGGAGCAGAGCTCTTGCTCAACCTTTTATGCTTGATGTTCACAAAGCATGAAAAGAATTGCTACCATTTCTCGAATGTTCGTCATTATGCTACATGATCCCAAATGCTATCATGTTGTCTTGAATCTAAGATGTCGGTGGTAAGAAACAACAATTATTTTATGTATCATTACAAAAGGAAAAAGCCTTGCCAATTCAACTCTGATTCAAGTGCTTTTTGGTACTTAGAATTTTTATTAGATACTTGTTGAAAGAGCTCTTTTAGAGTTATTTAGGCATGGATTTTTATCACATCACTCGTGCATACATAAAAGGGAAAATATAAGTGAAATAAATTGTTTAAGATATTCCTAAAATGTTGTCGCTTTCAGAGGCTGACTCTTCAGAATCACTTTTGGCTCAGGGTCATCGATGTCTCTGTGCCATCAAGAGTGCTGGTGACACAGCATTTCTGAAAAGAGGGCGCACTGCTGTCACCAGGAATCTCCTCCAAACAGCTTGTACCCATTCTGGGAGTTCTGATTGCGGTGTTTTTTTATTCCGCCTGTGGCAGGCCTGTCTTTCCACGTATCTCAGTAATAACATTGCACAAAGCAGCATCATTCACGACGCTGTCTCTTATACCCAAGTCCCATAGCTTTGTTGGGCAAGGTCATTTTTCCAGTGATGGATATTTGCTTCCCTAATCAAATTTGTGCCCAGCTGCTGTTCCCATGCCTTTCAGTTTTAATGCCAAGTTACAGTGTCATCTTTTTGCATTTAAAATGGCAGTTACACTCAGGGCGTCTAGTGCTGACAGCACACATGACTCGGTGAAGCGAGGACAGAACTAATGAAGGGCTGTGAGCAAGGTCACACACAAGCAGGCAGTGCATCCACAGCCTCCCTGCCACCTGGGTGAGAGCGACTGTGGGACACCAGTGTGGTAAAATAGACCCCTCATTCAGAAATGTTAACAGGTGAGAAAAAGTGCATTAGAGACTTGATGAAATGCAGACTGTTAAGTCTTAACAACAGCCATGCCGGGCAGATAATTTGGATTTTCCAACAAGGAGACTGAGGATCAGTCTGTGACTTTACTAACATCACACCTAGTAAGTCCATGGTAGATTTGGGGGCGTAGAACCCAGATTTGTCTGATGCTAAAGCTCCTACTTTCAATTATATAACACTATTCATTCATTCATTCGTATATATATATTATATATGTATATATATAGGACCTAGAACAGTATCTGGCACATTTAATAAATATTTGTTGTTAATAAGTATTTAATAAGTATTTGTTGAATGAAATCATTAGAGAGGATAGAAATGCTTCTCCTCCTGGAAGTGAAGTCTCTAACATTTTAGACAGTGGGTGAGAGAAGGAAGGTAGGTGGCCATTTTCTAGACAAGGTACAGCTTGTGGATCTCGGGTTCTTTCAGGTCAAGAAGAGGAGTGGAGGAAGTCTGTCCCTAGCTCACAGAGCCTGTCAGCACTTGCCTGTTGGACAGCGCTAAGGTAGTTCCTGGAATCATCCTTCCGCCTCGCCTATAAATCAAGATCAACAGGGTTCTATAAATTGTGCAGTTAAAAAAGTAGTAATAAAAAAGGAAATCAAATATGACAAGCCTTGCCATGAAGAAAGTTCAGGTACAGGGCATTGGTTATTTGATAAATTGCTAGGTTTATAAAACTACGAGGACTTCCCTGGGGGCACAGTGGTTAAGAATCCGCCTGCCAATGCAGGGGACACGGGTTCGAGCCCTGGTTCGGGAAGATCCCACATGCCGTGGAGCAACTAAGCCTGTGCACCACAACTACTGAGCCTGCGCTCTAGAGCCCGTGAGCTGCAACTACTGAGCCCGCATGCCACAACTACTGAAGCCCGTGCGCCTAGAACTCGTGCTCCGCAGCAAGAGAAGCCACCGCAATGAGAAGCCCACGCACCGCAACAAAGAGTAGCCCCCGCACGCCGCAACTAGAGAAAGCCTGTGCCCAGCAACGAAGACCCAATGCAGCCAAAAATAAATAAATAAATTTATAAATAAAATAAAAAAATATGAAATGTTTTGAAAATTCTGAAGCTCTTATAGCTCATCAGTAAAATATGATAGTTGACACATTTGAGCACTACCATGTGCTAGATCTGTGCCTGGGATTTTTACATATATCATGTAACCCTCACTGTAACACCAGTAGGTAATTATCATATCCATTTTACATAGGATAATATCGAGGCTCAGGGAGTTTAAGTGATTTGGCGGAAGGATGTAACTACTGAGCAGCTGAGTCACTGGGAAAGCCCGGATGTTCAACTCCGAGTCTGTGGATTTTCTACTATACTCTGCTGCTTCCCATCTAGGCTTAAGGCTAGAAACCACTTTATACTCTCGTTTTACAGGTAAGGAAGCTGATGCTAGAGGATTTTAAAGTGACTTACTTAGTAGCGGAGTCATACCTAAAATTCAGTTTTCTTGAACAATTTATTAAACAATAAATAATTGCAGAATGTCACACTGTTTTGAATAGTTTAGTAGTTACAGAAGCTCAGTAGGTCTTATAAGTATCAATATATCTTAAAGAACAAGAACTGGGTATTCTGTATCACTGCTTTAGATTCCAGACACTTTTTGAATTAAAGAATTTTCACCATCTTTTTTTAATTTAATTTTTTATAATGTATTTTTTTTTTTTAATAAATTTATTTATTTATTTATTTTAGCTGTGTTGGGTCTTCATTTCTGTGCGAGGGCTTTCTCTAGCTGCGGCAAGCGGGGGTCACTCTTCATCACAGTGTGCGGGCCTCTCTTGTTGCGGAGCACAGGCTCCAGACGCACAGGCTCAGTAGTTGTGGCTCACGGGCCCAGTTGCTCCCCGGCATGTGGGATCTTCCCAGACCAGGGCTCGAACCCGTGTCCCCTGCATTGGCAGGCAGATTCTCAACCACTGCGCCACCAGGGAAGCCCTATAATGTATTTTTTAAAAAAATTTATTTATTTATTTAGTTTTTGGCTGCGTTGGGTCTTTGTTGCTGTGTGTGGGCTTCAGTAGTTGCGGCACGTGGGCTCCAGAGTGCAGGCTTAGCAGTTGTGGCGCGCAGGCTTAGTTGCTCCACGTCATGTGGGATCTGCCTGGACCAGGGCTTGAACCCGTGTCCCCTGCATTGGCAGATGGACTCTTAACCACTGCGCCACCAGGGAAGCCCTTTTAATTTAATTTAATTTTTTTTGGCTGTGCTGGGTCTTCGTTGCTGCCCGCGGGCTTTCTCTAGTTGTGGCTAGCGGGGGCTACTCTTCGTTGCGGTGCGTGGGCTTCTTATTGCAGTGGCTTCTCTTGTTGCGGAGCACGAGCTCTAGGCACGCGGGCTTCAGTAGTTGTGGCACGCGGGCTCAGTAGTTGTGGCTCACGTGCTCTAGAGCGCAGGCTCAGTAGTTGCGGCACATGGGTTTAGTTGCCCTGCAGCATGTGGGATCTTCCTGGACCACTGCTCGAACCGGTGTCCCCTGCATTGGCAGGTGGATTCTTAACCACTGGACCACCAGGGAAGTCCAAGAGTTTTCACCATCTTGGGCTTCTTTATGTGCTAACAGTATTCTAAAATTATTGGGAGCTGACACTGTGGGCAATATTTCACATCCATATTGCTAAATTTTACTAGCAGGCTTTCCTATGTGTCGATGAACTCTTCTGTTATTTTGCTCCCATCTGCCAAGTAGTTATTTTCTTTTTTTCTCCCCCTTTATCCTTGCCTTCTGCAGTCTCTGGTATTTTATGTCATGTAATGTGTACTTCCTTATTTTGGTAAGATTAGGAAAAAGGTATTTCAGTCTAGAGTAAATATCCTGTCCCTTCCCATCTCTTCTTTCTTGTTCCTGTTCATCCTTGAAGATTCACCTTCTCTGAGAAGTCATCCCTGGACACCCCCATTGGGATCAGGTGTCTTCTTCTCTCTTCCCCCTGCGACCGATCTGTACAAATGATCAAGGACAAGCCACACGACAGATCTAGAGTTACTCATATTCCTTGACCTGAAGGAACTTCGAGTTGAGATGGGGAGGCAGACATTTAGACAGAAAAATGCAATATGATCGAACCTTTTTTTAAAATCTAATATGTGAGTGTTTATCATGGAGCAGGCATTGTGCTAAGCATTTTATGTGCATTATTTCATGTTCTGTCAATAACCTTATGATCCCCATTTTACAGAGAAGGAGAGGGATTTAGAGACTGTCCTTGCTTTGCCTGAAGTCAGTTAAGTCACAGAATTGCTACCGAAATTGCACGCTAGGCACAGGGAGAGGACAGCCCCAGTGCTGGAGTTCAGAAACTAATAGTTACTCTACAGTCATACAGCCACTGTAACTGACTCCAAATTATCCCTCAGAAGGCTTCAAAAGAATTCAAGATATAGCACATTGTATGTCCAAATGCATTCATCGCAAAAGATTAAAAATAACCTGTTTATCAACACAAGATTAAATACATTATGATATATTCATATAATGAAATGATGCAGCTGTAATAAAGAATGAGGAAATGCTATATGGATATGGAACAATGTAAAGGGTATGATATTATATGGAATAAATAAGGTTTAAAAGAGATGCTGCTTTGTATAGAATCAATAGCATGCTGCCGTGTGTGGCTGCAAGAGGCGTGGAGTGTTTGAATTTTGCTTGTATATGCATAAAGTATCTTTGGAAGAATAGATAACAAATTGATGGTATGGGTTGATTCTGAAGAATGGATAAGGGATTCCAGGTAGAGAGAAATAATAAGCACCTTTCTAGAAATGAAAACAAATAAGAAAGGCACTCTGGGCTGGTGTGTTTCCAGAGCGTGAGGGGTGAGCCTGCCTGGATCCTCGCTGCGTCCCCGTGTGCACTTGAGTGATTGTGCAATTGACAAACTAAGCTGAAAAAAAAAAAAATCTCAAATTCCTGTATGGGAAAAGCACAACATCTCTTCTGTGGTATTAATTCCTGTTGAAAATACATGTCCTGAATCTAACCACGAAGAGACATCAGACAAACTCACATTGAGGGACCTTCTGAAAAACAAATGGCCTCTGCATTTCCAAAATGTCAAGGTCGTGGAGAGCTAGGAGAGACTGGGGACTGTTCCCGATCCGAGGGGACAGACGGGACGTGTCCGCGGGATGCACCGTGTGCGATGCCAGATTGGATCCTGGGCCAGAAAAAGAGGGGTTTCCTTCTCTGCAAAGGACGGTAATCAGACAATTGGCAGAAGTTGAATGTGGTCTGTAAATTAGGTAATAGTACTGTTTTCATGTTGACGTCCTGATTGTGATAGTACTGTGGTTATGTGAGAAAACGTCGTGTTTTTAGGAAACAGGCACTTAAGAATTTAGTAGTAAAGGGGCTTTGTGTCTGCAACTTACTCTCAAATAGTTCAAGTTAAAAAGACAAAAGAGAGAGAGGGAGAGAGAAGGAGAGAGAATAATAAAGTAAGCATGGTAAAATGTTACCATTTGGGGAACCTGAGTGAAGAAGTACAGGAATTCTTTGTACTATTTATGCTGCTTTTCTGTCTGAAATTATTAAAAAATAAAAAAAATTTAAAAAGCACTTCTGATGTGGAACATTTTATGATTTTGTAATACTGAGCCTTTTATGTCCTTTTGTACAATTTTGTGATTTTCTTCCTTTAGATCTTTATATTGTTGGTGACATTCCTAGGTTTCTTAATATTTTTGTTCCTTTTTAAAAAAATGTAAGTTTTGTTGAGGTATAATTCACATACTGTACAACTCACCCTGACCATCTTTTTATGTATGCTTAAACATTACCGTTATATAGGAAGGCATGCTTTTTTTTTTAAAGACAACTTTATAGGGTATAATTTACACATGGTGAAATGCACATATTTTAATTGAATAGGTTGATGACTTTTGACACATGAATTCCCTATGTAACCACCCCCCAGTCTAGATGCAGGATAGAGAACATTTCCATTTCTCCAGAGAGTGTGCCCCCAGCCCCTTTGCTTATACAGTCACCTGTTGGCGACACGGGCGTCTTTTCCAGGACCCTCCGGTGTGTGCAGGGCGAGTGTGTGTGTGGTGGGGTGCCTTCGGGCGGGGTGAGGATGGTAGCGTTGCCGCTGAGCAGTCTCCCAGGCTGTTTGGACTTGGCTTTTCTGTATCCCAGACTTAGGCCCTGACATTGGGTGTTCCAGTTTCTTTTCTTTCTTCTATGGGCCTTATTCTGGTTCAGAGGTTGGAGCATGTGTAGCCTAAGAATGTTTCTCAGCTTATTTCCATTAACAATGGAGAAAATTCTGGCTGGGTTCTGGGTAGTGGTTTTTCTTTTCTTTTTTTTTTTTTAAAGAGATGTGCAATTTATTCATTTGTATTTATTTTTAAAAATTTTTGGCCACACCCTGAGGCATCTGGGATCTTAGTTCCCTGACCAGGGATTGAACCCGCGCCCCCTGCATTGAAAAGCAGAGTCTTAACCACGGGACCACCAGCACAGTCCCTGGGCAGTGGTCTTTCTTACCTTTAGTTGAATGGTGTTCTGAGCAGTTTGGCCTTTCCTGTCTATTCTGCTACTTAATGGGCTGGTGGGAGGAGGTGTATCAGGCCTGGCTGCCCTGTTAAACAGCAGATCTCATGTGACCTTTAAAATGTCAGTGTTTTATCATCATCAGAAGGGAAGATTGATTAAAACATCTATTTTGGAAAATAATAATGTTTCGAGATGTAGATTTTGTGCACATTGATGTTTAGTTGATGTTCGATTTGCTCACTCATCACCCCTGTATGGACCCAATGGGAAACAAAGTTTATATTTGTATTCACCAAATTGTGGCCCAGAAAATTCAGCTCCCTCCGCCTGCCATTTTTTCCTCGTTTTGTGACTTTTATTATTCTGCTGTTCATTTTGAGTTGGTGGTATAGGAAGTCAGTGTCTAAACAAGTGTGCAGGGACTTCCCTGGTGGTCCAGTGGGAAAGAATCGGCTTCCAATGCAGGGGACTTGGGTTCGATCCCTGGTTGGGGAACTAAGATCCCACATGCCTCGGGGCAACTAGGCCCGCACGCCACAACTACCGAGCTCTCGCGCCTCAACTAGAGAGCCCGAGTGCCGCAAACTACAGAGCCCATGCACCACAACTAGAGAAGAGAAAACCTGCACTCCACAGCTAGCGAGAAGCCTGAGTGCTGCAACAAAGAGCCTGTGTGCCACAAAGAAAAGATCTTGCATGCCTCAGTGAAGATCACGTGTGCCTGCAACTAAGATCTGACACAACCTAAATAAATAAATAAATAAATAAAATATTTTAAACAAGTGTGCAAGGGAGGGATGCGCTGACCGAGCAGCAGCGAGTCTCGGTTGTGAACCCAGCACGTGCCTGCATTTAGCATCTGGGGGCCTCGTCCTCCTCAGGAGAACTAAGAGGACTGCCGTCAGCATTTGTGATGAAGGTTCCATCCACCTAACTTGTGCCCAGAGCAGAGCAAGTATGCAATACATTGCATCATTATTCCAAATAATTTCTTCATTTTTACCTTTTTGCCCATGTGTGTAACCTTTCACAAAGCTTTTTTTTTTCCTTTTTGTGGTTGAAACTGTAATTTATTAAAATGCATTCATTTATTTAAAGTCTTGGGTCCTTTTCTCTCTTTTTTCAGGCACGTTGCAGAGAGGCCTTTTTGTCCTTGATGAACACTCGCGGGGTAGGCAGATGACTGTCCTTCACCCCGAGCTGCTCTAGGTGCCCAGGACGCTGTCCAGCAAGGAAAGGATGGATTCCAAAGATGAAAGCTCACACGTGTGGCCTCCGGCTGCAGAGCATGAGGAGAATGCCACACAGGTGAAGAGTGGTCTTCCAGCTGGGCCTTGACAGCAGTTTTTTAGTTGGTACAGTTTGCTGACAGCTAGAGAAATAGCAGCTCCTGTACAGTGATGAGTGGTTGGGAGGAAGCTGACTTGCAGAACTGGTGCCGAAGGAATGGGCAGCGTTTCAGCACTTTGGATGCTCCAGCAACATGGGTCGCTGTGATTTTGAGGAGCTACATACCACTCATGGCTTCCCTGCCTTTCCCCTATCTTATTGTCATAATGCATTTCACTGCTCCGTTTTATTTCATGGCATTGGTGCTGAAAGCTTCAAACTGGAGGTTTTCTTTATGTTATCCTGGAAAGGGTTTTGTTTCTTCATGTGTAATGAAGTACTAAAGGTATGCCTATAAAGTGAGTGGCTTTTCCTTTTCTTCTCAAATTCAGGATGTAAACCTCTAATTGAAAGTTGTCCCATTGAATCCACAGCTCTGGAGGTTAGTCGCTTATTCAGATGCTGCTGTAACGAGTGATCTCTGCCTTTCAAATTGCTATCCTAACCAGCTACACGTTCTTTTGACTATTCTTAGCAAAGGCGAACCTCTGCATTTTTGGTATGCATTTGAATTTTGAGAAGAGTCAGCACTCATAGGGAGCCGTGTTTACATGTGACCAAAGTATAAAACTCCATTTTAAAGCATTATAATATATATGTAATTTTAATTTAATTTTTGTCAAATTATCTAACCATAGTATTATTACCAAAATCAGAAAATTAACATTGAAACCTTTAAATATACACATTTTATTTAATTTAAACAATATAACAAATTTACAATACATATAATTGATCATCTGGTATGATTTGAAAGTCTGAGTTTGAATACTGAGCAAAAAAGTTCCAGAGATGCTTCCAGCAGAATAATTGAGAATGCTGTTTTGGTTCTCATGGAAACTATTTGGAAGGCTACTTTCATGTAGCTATATAGTTTGGTGTATTTTGTTTATAAACAAAAATGTAGTTCGTTAATAAATAGGGTCCACATTTGTGGGTAACCAGATGGTAGACGGCAGAGCTCAGCATCCTTTATCTCCTTTATCGCACCCCTCCTCCCAGTGTTCCTTCTCCCAACCAGGAATTCTGATTTAGCCGAATACTGGGTGTTGAAGAGTTTGGCTAACTCTTAAGGAAATTTTTTTTTTTTTTCTTTTTTAAGCACTGAAACTAGTTCAAGATTTTGATGTCAATGAACAAATCTAAACTCACAAAATTATTTTGCAGCACTTAAAACTGCGCAAATATCTTAGAAGCCTAAGTCTTGTATGGATGCAAACTGTATCTTCGTGGACAAAGCAGATTTATGTAGAAGCTGCACTAAGCGCTTAGTATAGAAGTGGAGGTTTGTTTTACTTATGTGGTGCTTGACTGCATGGGGTCTCCAGTTTTCTTTCTGGGGATTGAATTAGCTTCTGTCATCTTCGGGATCTACTATTCTCCACTGGAAAAAAACTGAAATAAAAAAGTTAGGTCTAAAGCCAAGACAGTGTAAGAGTAAGGAATCTGACCTAAGAGGGCCTAACTTCAACATCAGCACATAAACGATTTCTCTCCCGAATGTGTTCTGTGACCACCTGCTTTGTACCTTCAACATCAGCTGCTAGGCTGTATGCCAGCCTTCGAGAACCTCCAAAGCTGACTACTCGGAAAGCGCTTCACAGAATCCAGTTTCTGCTTTAGTTCTTGGTAGATAGAAAATTGTTTCCCCTGGTGACAACTGAAATAGTTGTCCAAAACCCCTTAAAAGTACTTTCGTAGAATTTTTTGTATTTTTACCTAGCTGGCAAGGAAGAGTTCTGTTACGTTCACCGAGTCAGCAAACGTTTACCAGCTCGCCTCCAGAACGGCCTTGGAGTATGAAAGAATTTGTAGGAAAGAAAGTGACCTTGTTTTAATGTGTTTGCCAAAAGGCACAGTTAGTTATAAAGTAGAATTCTTATGATGTGTTGAAAGCAATTGGCTTTTGAGTCTTGACATATTTTTTCACATTACAAATAATTTGTATTTTGTAGTTCGGTAATGTTGTCAGCCAGGCATCTTCTGTCACATTTCCAGGGTCAGTGAACCACCCTGTCAGTACTCCCCGAAAGAGATACCTGCATTGGACATTTGAGGCAAAGGGAACTTTAAATCGGTTGCCTAATATTGAGCAATAAATCAGTGACAAGGTCCTTGGATCCTGTTGCCAAGTCACTAACTCAGCATAGATGAAGGCGTATCAGTTGAGTTCTCCTTTCAGTGGGGATCTTTTAGAAATGCAAGTGTGTAATGTTCTCGGTCAGTCCTGCGTCTTTGTGAGACAGGTTTTGTTCCACAAGGGTGGTTGCTACATACTTGCTGGTTATTTTTTTTTTTTTTTTTGCCCCAGGTGCATTTTGTTCCAGACACTGGAACTGTGGCCCAGATTGTCTACACCGATGACCAGGTCCGTCCACCACAGCAGGTGGTGTACACGGCAGATGGTTCCTCTTACGCGTCAGTGGAGGGTCCGGAGCACACGCTGGTCTACATCCATCCCGTGGAAGCTGCGCAGGCACGTGAAGGACAATGGTTTATAGTTTGTTTGTTAATCAGTTAATTCGCCAATTACTTAGGTTTACTCTCTGCCAGTCACTGTGCTATTTGCTGGTGATGCAGGAAATATTCATATAAGATTTATGCTCTCAAGGAGCTTATAACCACCTGGGCAGAGGAAGATATGGTTTATTTATTTAAATTAAATGTAATAAGGAGTTAGAGCACTAACCTCGAATGAGTTCTTTCCCCAACTGACCATTGATATTGATTTTTTTTTAAAATTATAGATTTATTTATTTTTGGCTGCGTTGGGTCTTCATTGCTGCGCCCGGGATTTCTCTAGTTGCAGGCAGCAAGGGCTACTCTGTGTTGTGGTGTGTGGGCTTCTCATTGCAGTGGCTTCTCTTGCTGTGGAGCACGGACTCTAGGTGCTTGGGCTTCAGTAGTTGTGGCTCGCGGGCTCAGTAGTTGTGGCTCGCGGGCTCTAGAGCCCAGGCTCAGTAGTTGTGGCGCACGGGCTCAGTTGCTCTGCGGCATGTGGGATCTTCCTGGACCAGGGCTCGAACCTGTGTCCCCTGCATTGGCAGGTGGATTCTTAACCATTGTGCCACCAGGGAAGTTCTTGATTGATTTTATTAACAAGATTATCAGCTTTTACTTTTCCTAAGGTATCAACAACCAGGCCAAACATGGTAACTTAATCAAGACAGATCAGTGAAAACATGCAGATTATTTCAGTTAAACGAGGGATCCTACTAGCTTATTAACCGCTATTTACTAATAACTTACTGATGTGTAGAACTGTAATAGAAGCGCAGGTAAAAACTGTACAATTACAGCTACTTTCATTTTTTTGCCAGTGACTCTGAATATTAGTTTCCAAATGCATGACACGAATATTCCCCAATATATAAATGTTAGTTTGTATGGGACTTCCCTGGTGGTCCAGTGGGTAAGACTCCACGCTCTCAATGCAGGGGGCCCAGGTTCGATCCCTGGTCAGGGAACTAGATCCTGCATGCATGCCGCAACTAAGAGTCCGCATGCTGCAACTGAAAAGATCCCGTGTGCCACAAGTAAGACCTGGCGCAGCCAAAATAAATAAATATTAAAAAAAAAACAATGTTAGTTTGTATTGTTAGCACTTTACAGAGTACAAAGCACTTTTAAACATATTAAAAGAGAAATCAGTTCCATGGTTTATAGTAGGATCCTGGTAATAAAAATTTGCCCTCATGCAATATTTAATCAAGAGACTCAAATCACTCCCAAGAAGACATGGGACCCACCTAACAAATACCTTTCAAATCTACATAAAGATGAAATTGCCTAATAGTCAGATGGTACTTTCGGAATGTTCCTTCTTTGTTTTAGTCCCCTAGCTGTATTAAAATAAGTGCATATAGATTATGTGAAGAATGTCCTGTGACCAACTTTTGGTTCATTACTGTGTTACTAAGTGTCTGAATTATGATAATTTTTTTTATTGTCAAATATAAGAAATCTGACACTGGCTGAAATTCTCTTTTACAGTTCTCTGGAATCAACACTTAACCTTAGTTCTTATGCCCATAGGTTTGCTAAAGCCTCGGGCAAATTAAAGTCTCTCGGAAAGAATACTTTTCTGGACTGGAGATTTTCTGTGATACCCTGGCTAAGATCATTTTGAAGATTTTCCTTCTCTATTTATCTTTGCTGCACCACGACCCAAATAATGTGTTTATAATCAGAACTTTTAAAATTATGATTTTACTGGCTTTTATCCAAAAAAGAATCTGTGGAACATTAAATTCAATTTATTTTCCTTCTACTTCTCTTGTGATAATGAGTGTGCATTTATATTTGAAAGAGTTGTAATCCTTGGGTATACAGTACTCTTCTATTTGCCGGTATATCTCCAACTATTTTCATTTAATTGCAAGTCTACCCCTGTGATAGAGTGTTACGTGTTGAATGCATGCCCCCTTGTTCATGGCATGCCTTTTTAATTAACTGTGACATTCAGTCTCAGGAGAGGTTTTGCTTTAGAGTAAACTCCTTAAACAAGTATGAAGTATGTTAGCCAATAGAGATGGTTAGCTTTTACAATCTCTTTGGAGCCATCTGAATGAAAGGCTTTAGCAACATGTAAGATTACTATCTTTATCTTCTTTGTTAATGAAAGATTATTACTAGCTATTTGGTAGTTAACTCTCTCAGGAATTGGTGCTTAGCAGTAGTATAATTTTTCCTGTGTAGATGAGCTATCTAACGATCTATTGATAAGTTTTTGTTGTTGTTTGTTTAGACGCTGTTTACAGACCCAGGCCAGGTAGCTTATGTCCAACAGGATGCTACAGCTCAACAGGTAATGAGTTGCTTTTTTGCCTTTTTGTTGATTGTGGATAATACTGAAGTTACCCTTCCCTGGAATGCCCCCAACCCTCTGTACTGTGCATTCTCTGGATGTCTATTTCTCATGTGTTTAGAATATTCTCAATGTCCATTAATGAAAACAAAGCAGAACATGACACTAACACACTCCAACCAGTATATATTGCAATAGCGTGGTAATAAAAAAATGATTTGTCAGGGAAATTTAAGCATTAAATTAAAATAAGCATATCAACTGGATATTGGTTCAAGTTCCAAAGAGTAATCCTGAGTTTCAAAAGTGTCTATGGAAACTGGGAAACACTTTAGTACTTGGTCTTTTTTTAAAATTATTGAATTATAGCTGATATACAATGTTGTGTTAGTTTCTGGTGTACAGCAAAGTGATTCAGTTATATATATAATATATATATTCTTTTTTCATATTCTTTTCCATTATGGTTTATTACAGGATATTGAATATAGTTCCATGTGCTATACAGTAGGACCTTGTTGTTTATCTATTTTATATATAGTAGTTTGTATCTGCTAATCCCAAACTTCTAATTTATCTCTCCCCCTCCTTTCCCCTTTGGTAACCGTAAGTTTGTTCTCTATGTTTGTGTATCTGTTTCTGTTTTGTAAATAAGTTCATTTGTATCATATTTTAGATTCCACATACAAGTGATATCATATGATATTTGTCTTTCTCTTTCTGACTTACTTAGTATGACAATCTATTTTTAAATATTAGGGAAAAATTCCTGCTTAAATTACATATATATTTAGTGGCAACCTTCCTCATTCTACTTTCAGAGAATTGAGATTCTTCTTGGTTTTCTTTCCTTTTATCTATATTTCTAATATATCCTACTTGACTTTGAGGGACTTCTTCGTTATTTTCCTCCAGGTTGCACAAGTGATAAGGAAGGTGCAGAAGCTAGATATTGTCAGTCTTACCCTCAAGGGAATGTGAATCCAAATAGTTTTATTTTCATGTTGGCTAGCATGACTGTTATTTAGCTATACCACTGAGTGTCATGAGTAATTATCAAGTAAATTCTCATTAGTAAGCACTTTCTGCTTTTAAAATTTTTTAGTAGGTGATTTGGAAACTTGCATTTTAAAATTTGGAAAATGAACAGTAATTGTGTTGATATTATTTATGAAATCTAGCGAGAATTAGGAGTCTTCCTAATATCAGTTATGGTTGAATTTATTCCTGATTGGTAGTGACCTACAATTTTGTGGGTCTGCCGTCTTGAATGAGAACTTGTCTTAGCCCATCTGGGCCGCTATAACAGAGTGCCATACACTGGGTGGCTTACAAGCAACAGAAACTTACTTCTCACAGTTCTGGAGGCTGGGAAGTCCAAGACCAAGGTGCCAATAGATTTGTTATCTGGTGAGAGCCCTCTTCCTGTTCACAGATGGCTGTGCCCTCACATGGCAGAAGGGGTGAGGCTGCTCTCTGGGGTCTTGTATAAGGGCACTAATCCCATTCATGGGGGCTCTACCCTCATGACCTAATCACCTCTCAGAGGCCCCACCTCCTAACACCGTCACAATGGGGATTGATAAAACAAATCATGTCCATTTCTGTGAATATTTATTGATTCCACCAAGCAAGCAATGGATAGATTTAATTCATTTTTACAACTTGGCAGGAAAAAAATAAAATGAAATGCCTTTGTGTTTCATAGATGATTAATTCATTCACTAATATTTGGAGTAATGATTTTTTTTCATAAAAAGTTGAAGTAATACAAAACAAAAGAGAAGTACATTAAAAAACCCAAACAAACAAATTATGCCCAGGAACATCCTCATTAATTTACAATTGGTAACTATTATTCTAGACTTCCTTCCAGACATAAAACAGACGAAGATAAACAAGCAGGGGAAAATTGTGCCCTAAATGCTGTTATTAATCTAAATACTTTAAACTTAAATTTACTTGACTGTAGTAGAAGGAAAGCGAATGGAGGTGAACCTGAAAGATGTTGGAGTCCTCACGGTTTCCTAACCGGCCTTGGGCTCCGGTCCCCTGTGTCCTCAGCTCTTGCTGTGATGACCTGACATCAGCACACGGACACTTCCTCCCCCTCCTCCCCTCCCCCACTGTTTGGTGTTAGTTGCATTATTATTGTAACTAATGTATTTATGTTCTGTTCAGTAACCACAGCTATTTAGAATTTTGCTCCATTATATCCTGGCATTTAATTTATACAAATCTTGAGTCTAATTTTGATTATTTTCCTCATTCCTTTTCTATCTTAATGCCTGTTTGAGTCTTTCTTTATCTTTGAAGTTTTTCTTTGAAGTCTAATGACTTCACCAGCATATGAATCAGAATTCCCTAGGACAGGGTGTGTCCTTTTCATGTATAGGTTAAGACTCTGTTTCGGGAACATTTTCATCTATTAGGTTTTTGAAGATCTATTCAGTCTCATTTGATATGTTCACTTTTCCAGGAATATCAGTGTGAGTATATTGACTCTGCTTTCTATATCTAACATTCTCTCTGTGATCATTTTTATATCTATTCTTTTCCATGTTATTTGTGTAATGTCCTTTATGTCCCCCATATTTCCTTACTGTTTTTTAAACTTTCTAATTAAATTATAACATACATATGGAAAAGTGCAAAAACTTATAAGCAATAGTGCAATGATATATCACGAAGTGAACACACTCTGTAACCAACACCCAGATTAAATAATAGAACATTACCATCTCCTAAAAGCCATCCTCACGCTCTCTCCTAATCACTTCTCCTTCCCTTCTCCTCAAAGGTCACACTCTCCTGCCTGCTGGCACTGTAGACTGGTTTTCCATGGTTTTGAACTTTATATGAACAGAATACCTTAGTATGGTTTCCTTTTTGTCTTTTTTTTTTTTTTTTTTTAATTTTTATTTTGGCCTTGCCACTCAGCTTGCGGGATCTCAGTTTCCCGATCAGGGACTGAACCCAGGCCACGGCAGTGAAAGCTCCAAATCCTAACCACTAGACCACCGGGGAAGTCCCAGTAGGTCCTTGTTGGTTATCTATTTTATATATCATAGTATCCTTGAGTTTTAAATAAAAGTTGAAAATTGTCTTCTGGGTAGAGGTTTTTTGATAGATTTATTCCTAGATATTTGGTGTCTTTTGATGGTATTGTAAATTATGGTATGATTTTTTAAAATTTTATTTTCTAAGTTCTATTTCTGATTTTCTTGATAAATAGTCAGGTTGTCTATGATTACTGACATTTTTACTTCTTTCCAATATAAGGAAAAAAAATCCAAAACTGGATTTTTTCCTTCTTTCTGATATAAGCATAAAAAATCCAAAGCTGGATTTTTTCCTTCCAGTTTTATTGAGATATAACTGACATATAGCACTGTATTATAAGTTCAAGGTGTATGGCATAATGATTTGACTTACCTACATCGTGCAATGATTGCCATAATAAGTTTAGTGAACATCTGTCATCTCCAAACGTAAACAAATAGAAAAAAAAATTTTTGTTGTTGATGAGAACTCTTAGGATTTACTCTCTTAACAAGTTTCACATGTAGCACACAGCAGTGTTCATTATATCTATCGTGTTGTGCATTACATCCCTAGGACTTATTTATCTTGTAACTGGAAGTTTTACCCTTTGACCACCTTCATCCAATCCCCCCTCCCCCATCCACCACCTCTGGTAACCACAAGGAGCATCTCTTTTTCTATGAGTTTGTATGTTCATTTTTGAAGTATAATTGACCTACAATACTGTGTTAGTTCCTGTTGCACAACATAATGATTTTTTTCTATACATTTCATACATTCCACGATGTCTAGTTATGATATGTCACCATACAAGGATATTACTCACTGACTGTATTCCCCACACTGTACATTTCATACCCATGACTCATTTATTTTGCAACTAGAAGTTTGTACCTCTTAATCTGCCTCACCTATTTCTTTCCTTCCCCCACCCTCCGATACTCTGGTAACCACCTGTTTGTTCTTTGTCTATAACTCTGTTTCTGTTTGTTATGTTTGCTCACTTACATCTTTTATTTTTTATTTCTTCTTTTGTCCCCCCTTGGTCTGCTGGCTAGGATCTCCAATACATTATTGAACAGAGGTGGTGCTAGTAGGTTTGTAGGTTTCTCATTTTCCTTCCTGATCGCAGAGGAAAAACTTTCACTACTTTACTATTAAGAATGATGTTTAGTGCAGGATTTTCTTTTCTTTTTTTTGGCTGCACTGTATGTCTTGGCCTACGGATCTTAGTTCCCCGACCAGGGATCGAACCCGCGCCGTCTGCAGTGGAAGCGCAGAGTCTTAACCACTGGACTGCTGGGAAGTCCCTAGTGCAGGATTGTTATAAAAAGAACACATTGATTAAGAAAGCTCCCTTTGTTTACAGTTTTTAATGCGTGTTTATTATTGATTGATGTTGATTATTACTCATGGATGTTGATTTTTATCAAATGCTCCTTTTGAATCTGTTGAGATTTTTCTCTTTACTGTTAATAAGGTGGATTATATTAATTGATATTTAAAAGTTAATCCAGCCTCGCATTCTGTAATAAACTCTATTTGATCCTTTTCATATATGTCTGGATTTGGATTTGGTCTGCTAATATTTTGTTTGGGGTTTTATATGTTTATTCAATAGTTCATTGTATTTTAGCCAGTGTATTTGATATTTTTTTTCTTTTAAAGTAGCTTTCATCTTGATGATATTTTTTTCTTTTAATAACATCTTGAAAAGCTACATAATCATTTTTGTTGGCTGTATAGTATTCTATTATGGGGATGTACTATTATTTATATTCTCCATCTATTGTTTTATATGTAGGTTCTTTCTTTCTGTCTTTCTTTTTTGCTACTATAAAGAACATTCTCACAGATGTCATATCAGATTATTTCCTTAGAATAAATTCCCCAAAGAGAAATGATAGAGACTAAAGGTATTCATATTTTAAATTATTTAAGAACCAAGATTTTTGTGAAAGTGAAAAAAGATACAAATATAAAAATCAAACACTTTAAATAAAAAGTTAGAATCCTAAATTTGAATTAGAATATCAGTTTGAACTCATGACTTTTTTTTCTCTTAAAAAACATGTTTTCTAGTTCTGGCCACTGAAAAGGTTTAGATGAAGTCATCAGTCCAGTAGCAATGATCCTATGTGGTCTCTAAATACAGTTTTCCAATAAAAGGAATCAGGGCTACTTAGAAAAATGACAGATTCTAGCCCTGGGGCAGAAAATGTACAAGATGTGCCTGAAACATCTTGTCTTATCAGAATGCAAGGAAGCGAGTAAAAACTTCTCTTCTGGGGTCCTGGGAAGGAACTCAAGATCTAACTCGAAGGGACCAAAATGGGACAATTTGACTCATAAAAAAGGAAAAATATCTACAGTAGATTGAAACACATTAAATATATTTAAAATCCACAAGTTCGTACTGATATGAAAAGAAATAACTCTTTGGTCACTCTTTGAGGCTGCTAGGGGACCACCACATTATAAGGAAAAGTGGTAAATGACCGGAAAGAATCCAGCCTTTCCCCCCGAGTGTCCTCAGGTAAATAATCACTTGATGAGGGAAATTTCATTATAGAGGCATCCAACTAATAAAGAAAGGGGGGATGACTGGCTTAGAGTCTCACCATTTTTCATCTCCTATGATCAGAAAAAAGCTTATGAGGCACTTTGTAGTGAACGGATCAACTTACCCCTCTGAACATTGTCAATGTCACTAAAAGGAGAGAACATTCATTACAGGGTTCCTGGTGTTGTGTACCTCCTCTTGACATACAGCACTGTGTTTTTCCACATCAGAGGTATTCCTCCCCCAAAATTGAACCTGAATCTGATCGAGTCTCTAGATTTCACTGCCAACTAATAGGAAGCACAGTAAACAAAATGGAACAAGTTACAAGACACACAAGGATGCAGTTAGCACCATCTAGACTGCGGGAAGCAGACAAATTGCGGAGGAAAAGAAGAGAAATGGAACTTAACAGATTAAAAGAGGCTTCAGAGACATAGCAGTCAGATGCAGCACGTAGACCTTGTTTGGGTCCTGATTTGAACAAACCAAGTGTAAAAAAAAATTATGAGACAATTGGGGAGATCCTAACAATAACTGGATATTTGATGATGTTAAGGAATGATTATTTTTTAGGTATGATAATAAATAAAATATAAAAGTCCTTTTCTGGTAGAGATATCTACTGAACTACTTAGAGATGAAAATGTATAATGTTTGAAGTTTGCTTCAAAACAATCGAGTGAGGGGGAAAGTGGGCGGGAGAACAGTTGAAGGAAGGTGAGCTCTGAGTTGATAATTGTTGAAGCCGAGTGATGGGTACATAACATGTATTATACGATTCTCTCTATTTGATATAGGTTTGAAATTTGTCATTATAAATGGGAAAGTCATTTTGATAGGACTTTCTAAATTGCTTTTCAGATGCTGAAAAAGTTTACATTCTCACCAACAGTGTATGAGATCGCCCATTTCCACACGCCCTTGCCACATTGGGTATTTGCATTCTTTGAATATTTTGCCAATCTGATAAGCAAAGTGGTATTTTGTTGCTTTAATTTTAAGGTATCATTTTAATTAGAGGTTTTGTTGCCATTTGCACCTCAGAGGGCCCTTCATCTTCTCCAGTCTCCAGAAACAATCTGCCTGTTTATGTTTTGTACAAAAGAAAAGTTGTCCTCAGACAGCTCTGTGAACCCGGCATTACAGGCAGGACAGCCATTGCCTTAGCATCTGTCTTTATTGCAGTTTCCTTTCAACCGGCACGGTTTTTATTTCTGGCTATAACACCTCAGTGATTATCAGTTTATTCCACAACCTGGATAGATTCTGGATAGAAAGTTAGAGTGAGGGTTTGACATAGATGATGGGTGGTTTTTTTTTTAATCCTTAGCAAAAAGGTTCCTGTTTTTTCAACTGTCTGTAGTGGTGGCAAAATCCATTTGAAGCCTTTTTCATATACGCATTCCCTCGTCTGTAAGGAAGGCAAGGGACTCTCCAGACCTAGAAGCACAGTCTCCGCTTTGTTTCTGAAAAGGAACATGTGTAGCTCCCCACACACTGAGAGGAAAATATGCTGCCCTCATAATTGGTCTCAGTAGGAACCCGGAGCATTCTGTTGTGTTTGCTGCTGTCCAGTGTAGTTTCATGTTTCACTCTCGGATAAATTGTATCCTGAAGTGCATTATGTCGTTTCAGAAATAACTACTGAGAGTGATGTTAAGTGGGAAGGAGAAAGTATACCACGAGTTTAACAAATTCCTTTTCCTCTTGCCATGCTTTATTGTGTGTGACAAAATGCACGGGCGTAAACTATTTTTGTTACTAATCTTTTCCTCTAAGTGAAATGAAGTTGGCACCACGGCTCCCCGCCCTGCTGTTGCCTCAGGAGCAGGTGTGTTACCTTGTTGCTCGGGTACTCACGGTGTGTGTGCTGTTTACCTTCTCCTTGAATCCACTCAAGTCCGCAGGGGCCATTGTGATGTAGTAGAAAAGCAGGGCAGAGTCAGAATGTGGATTTCATCTCTGCCGCTTAGGAGCTGGGTGGTAAAGTGATCCGGCCTCAAAGGAATTTAGATACATGCCTGGCACGCAGTAAATGTCAGTTGAATTTGAATTATTAATGAAACAAATCTGTAATGCATGCCTACTGTGTGTTAAGGTCCATGCCATCTGAAATACACAGTTCTCACCTACAAATGATTATCCTCCCCGCTTTCCATCCCTTTTCGACGGTCACTTGCGTGATTCTGGTATATGTTCCACCTGTGCTTCAGCGTCAGTCCCTCTAGGAAGTGCTGAAGGCTTCAAGCCTTTTCTTTGCCACAGCCTTTGAGGAGAGTTCCAGCGCAGGCACGAGGAGGTTGTCGGTCTGTTTTGATGTCAGCTTTCTCAGCAGTGGCGAGAAGCCAGCAGTAACTTGCCTGACCGCAGTCTTTCTAGCAGCATCTGTTGGGGAAAAATACAGCTCAGCTTCATGGGAGTAACTCCCAATTGCTGAATCCATTCTTTCAGGTTGGCTCTGCAAAGAGATAAAGAATTTATGAGGAGTGGAGGTGGATATATGCTTTGGTTTGTCCAGTGTGTGATAACATTCATCACTAAGGCTGGCATAAGCTTTGAGTGGCTTAGAGTAAAGGGTGATATCGAAGCTGCGCTCTGAGACAGCAAGTGGGAGCCGATCAGATGAGGGTGCAGAGGGGGTGGCAGATGCAGTTCTGTTGCCAGAAGTCCCTGCTCTTTTGCTTGTTGACCCCTCATGTCAGTGGGCATTTTATTGTTGTTATTGAAGTTGAAGCAGAAGCATCTCCCAGAATTTTGTCCTCCTGTCTACACTTCTAAAAGACCCTGAGCTACAGATGGAATGTCACGCAAGAGTCTGGCTCCTGGGTTAAGTGAATGCATGTTAAAACACGCATGTGCTATTTGAGGTAACTGATTTTATCTGCTTTCTTCAGCCTGAGGGTTTCACATGTTGGGCAGTGACCTTTAACTGCCTTGGCAGGTCAGATTCTATAGTGTTGTTTCTTTACAGAGTTTGAGAGGTTCTTAGACTTAGATGCACAACTGAGAAAGGATGTTTCTCTGAAGAGCTGCAGAATGTCGTTTCCCAAAGGGCCAAATGTATTTCCACAAACTAATTTTCACTGGATACCTGCTATGTGGCCAGCAGCCTTTTAAGGTTGTAAAGGAAATACATGCTGTCACTTTGGTCCTTAAAGAACTTAACGATAAAAATAATAATCTATTATTATTAATATTAAGCAGTTACTAAATGCCAGACACTCTACTACTGGCCTCATATACACATTGTTCCACTTAATCCTCACAACAACCTATGAGGTATGTATTACCATGCCCATTTTACAGATAGAGAGACACAGGTTCAGAGAAGTGTGTTAACTTGCCAGCATCTTAATCCAAATCTGTCTGACTCCAAAGCCTGTGGTCTACTTGCGTGAGGTACAGTTAGAGAGGCAAGCTGGGCTCACAGGAAAATGCACACGAATTGGCAATGGAGACAAAGCTACGAGGAACAGCTAAGGTGTGACATGTCAGAACCAAGATTCTGAAAGATCTTGGCAGACTGAAAGAACAGAAAAGACAATAAAATGAAATTTACTAGAGATACATGGCCATTTAAGTAAAAATCAGCTATGTAAGTCCTGAGCAGGAGAAAAAGGGTTCAGTAGCGCTCTCTGAGTGGACAAGAGGACCCAGTGACCTGCCACTTCCAAATGGGGCAGCACTAGGACGTGGCGGTCTCCAGTAAACGCTGGTGCAAGCTGACGGGGATCCGCTGAGGGGTGGATGGACACAGCAGGGCTGTGAGCGATGGGTCAGTGAATTAGGGGTTTTGGTCTTGAAGTACTGGAGGAACTGTCTTCATGTGGCACAGGGGGGGCACTTACTCGGTGTAACTCGAGAGGGAAGTCGGGGAGGTCTCGACTCCACGGGAACATCCCTGAGCTGTTCCAGAACCATCCGGGCTGCCTGGTGGGCACCGTGAGGACACGTGAAGCCCAGGCTGGACGGTGTCGCTGGGTGGGATTCTGTGACTCCAGGGGCTGCAGAAGGTCAGAGCAGAGAGCGGACGCTGTTCCCAGAGAAAGCGGGCGACGAGGGCGGGGTTTAGACAGTTGCCGAGGGAAGAGCATTCTAGGCGAGGAAAGACAAAGAAAAGGGAGTAGGCACTTCAAAACCCCTGTCTTACTTGTTGAACAGGGGGAGGGCATGACTTGAGTATGAGTAATGGTGCTAACGGGGCAGGAGAAATGCGCTTGCATCAGAGGGATCTGAGTGGTAGATAACCCGAGGCTGCTTATTTAGGAGGTGAGGACTTTTAAGGTACCATTATTTTCTTACGGTGTATTTGGTAAAGTTGCATTAATCGAATCCATGACCCAAACCGTGTCTTATTTGCAAAAGACTAATTTCAGCGTGATGAACAAAATAGGCATCTCTTTCCTTGTTACTTACAAACCTCGGCCTCTCTGAAGTGTGTGAAAGGAGAGCTGGTACCCACTGAATTTTACCAACTGCGTCTTGCACCACGTGTTCAATTTTAAAGCCACGTGGTTGAAGGCGGGTCAGATCTTTACCTGCATTATGGTGTGGCCACCTGCAAAAGCAGGAGGGTCCCCACCCCAAACCAAATTGAGGCTGATGATACCACACATGCTCCAGGAGGGTTTGGAAGGGTTTGTTACTTTCATATTTGAAGTCTCCGGGGAGACAGGGCAGGCCCCTCATGCAGGTTTGGAAAGGCTGAGAGAGCAAGGAAGTGGGACTTGAGGTGAAGGGTGGGATCAGCACGAGAGTCCCCAGCACCTGGTCAGGGGCTTGTGGGATCTGAAACACCTGCTGGCATCAGCAGAGCCCAGATGTTGGGCAGAAACAGCAAAAAGGAAAACAGATTCCTTATTACAGCCCATAGATGGAAATAAAAGTCATTTCTGCAGGGCCTTGAAGGGAGCTGGTGAGAAGAGTATCGCACCAAAACCTTGTATTCTGCGTGTGTGTCCCAGCTAACCGCAAACAGGCCGTACTAACGTCACGATTAAACGTTGTCCAGGCCTCGTTGCCGGTGCACAACCAGGTGTTGCCTTCAATTGAGGGCGTGGATGGCTCGGACCCTTTGGCGACCCTGCAGAACCCCATGGCCAGGCTGGAGGCCAAGGAGGAGGAGGACGAGGAGGAGGAGGAGGATTCTGAGGAGGAGGACGAGGAAGACGGCGAAGACACAGACCTGGACGACTGGGAGCCTGACCCCCCTCGGCCCTTCGACCCACACGACTTGTGTAAGTGGCGCTGCCGCTTGGGAGCGTGTGTGGGCGCGGGGCGGGCTGGCCCCTGCCGGGGCTCCTCGTGCGGACGATGCTCCCGATCTAGGTGTCCCCCCCGCTCCGTCCTCAGGCGGCCTGTGAAGGAGGCCCTGGCTGTCCCTAGAGTTCTGAGCATACCGACGAGTGGACTGAAGCCCGGAGGAAGCTGGGCAGCCTGCTCGGCGCCACAGGGGGCCGGGGCTGGGTCAGGACCGAGCCTCAGTCTCTGATCCCAGAGCTCCAGCTGCCAGACCGTGATGTTGTCCAGTCCTGGCAGATCCGGCCATTTCTGAGTCCACAAGTTCCTTTCCTGCTTTACCTCTCTTCATACCAACCTTAAAAAATGCCTGTTATAAAAAGACGCCTGTTATAAAAAGACACCCCAGGCACCAGAGCGCTGCATCTTCTAACTCGACTAACGCTCTCCACAGTCTTGTGAGGTCGGCAGCTTTCCCAAGGTCGTGCTCAGTTGTTCAAGAGTCAGGGTTCAAACTCGGGTGCCCACGGTCAGCCGACACTACTGTCCGTCCTGCCTGCTTGGGGGGGCGGGTCCTGCTTCCACCCACCAAGCCATTGCCGCTGCCCATCAACTTCGTGCCTAGATGGCAAAGTCCTTATCTCCTCTTGTGAGTTACGAGACTCTGCAGAGCTTTGAGGGCTCACCGTATTTCCCCTGGACCTTCCGTGTAGTGGTGGTAGGCCTGTTTGCATGGGGCCAGTGTTCATCTCCACGCCCAAAGAAGGGCTTCCTCATTTTGCTTTTCTTTGAATTCATAAGTTTTCAAGGCAACTCCTTAGTCAAATACACACAAGGTCACTTTATCTTGTAAATATTAATACAAGGTAGCTCTCCATTATTGGAGAACTGTGGAAATTGAAAATACCCATTTTCTAAGTCAGGTCATCACACAGCCAGAGTTGGGTAAACTATAACTGGTTCATTAGATTTGTTTAGGGCCATGAGTGTGCTCTCTGTGTGGCCCGGTCACTTTTCTCTGTTTTGTGGCTGTGCCTATCTCATTCTGGCAGTGAGCTGACAGATGGGTGACACTGGGAAAGGGGGTGAACGTGGATGCTTAGTGCCAACCGATCACTGGCAGAATGAGCTGAAAGTACATATCAGGGCTGGGCTAGTTGTGTCATCCAGGTGAATGAAGGATGGGATGCTAAATTCATTCATTTCAGCATTATCTTCACACAGTACACATGGAAATCTCAAACTCAACAGCGCTTTTTCTGTTGATTTAGACATGCCCAGACAATAAGGCTTCTGTTAACTCCCTTTGAGGAAACTGATTAAACATTATTGTCAGGTTTTTAAAAAACAGCTTTATTGTGATATAATTTACATACTGTAAAATTCACCTAATTTACATATTATAAAATTCTCATCAGATTTTGCAACATTTAGCCTAATAAGCTCTTCTTTTCTCTTTTCAGACATGTTATAATTGATTTGTAAGTTTAATGCCACTATTTGAATGAATATCCAATAGAGGAATAAATCACAGCCTGCAAATTATTTCCGGCAGGCCGCAAGCTAATTCTGCCTGATTTTAGAAGAAAAGTACAGGGTTTTAGTGGTCTCTGAGGAGTGATGTATTCCAATGGAATGGGTATTGCGGTTGTAGGAGCTCATTGAGTTTGGGCTGGGAAATTTAGCTTTGGGGATTTTTCAGGTTGGAACTTTTTCCCTGAGACTGTCACGTTAAGGATTTCCTTCTCGTGCAGGGTGCGAGGAGTGTAATAACGCACACTCTTCCGTGTGCCCGAAGCATGGCCCCCTGCATCCGATCCCCAACCGGCCGGTGCTGACTCGGGCGCGGGCCAGCCTCCCCCTGGTGCTGTACATCGACAGGTTCCTGGGCGGTGTGTTCTCCAAAAGGCGTATCCCCAAGCGCACCCAGTTCGGCCCCGTGGAGGGGCCGCTGGTCAGGGAGTCGGAACTGAAGGACTGTTACATCCACCTCAAGGTAATTTATGCTTCACCAGAGTCCAGTCTCGTTCCGATGATTTTTAAGGGACACGCATGTTCCCACCAAGCCTCTTAATGCAATCTCATAGCAGTTCGCTAGTATTTTTCTTTCTATGCTTGACTTGTTTCAAATGGAGACGTTTTCTCTCTCACCAATGACACAGAGGGTACAGTTTCAGTCCCCGAAGTCTTACGTGAATAATTCTGAGAGGTGTAGTTCTCAGGGGCTGGATTAGTCTGGGAGGGCTGCCAGAATCAAACACGACAGACCGGGGGAGCTTAAAGAACCGATGTTTGTTTTCTCACAGTCCTGGAGACTGGAAGTCCAAGGCCAAGGTGCAGGCAAGGCTGGCCCCCTGTGAGGCTGCGCTCCTTGCCTTGCAGGTGGCCGCCCTGCTGCTGCCTTTGCACAGGGCTGTCCCTGTCTGCAAGGTGCCTCTGGAGCTTCTCTGTGTGTCCTGATCTCCCCTTCCTATGAGGACACCAGTCAGATGGGATTGGGACCCACTTTTTCAAAGCCCTGTCTCCGAATGCAGTTACATTCTGAGCTACTGGGGGGCTAGGGCTTCAACATACGAATTTTGGGGGGACACAGTTCATCCCATAAAAGGGACTCGACAGCTTTTTTTTTTTTTTTAAATTTTATTTATTTATTTATTTATGGCTGTGTTGGGTCTTCGTTTCTGTGCAAGGGCTTTCTCCAGCTGTGGCAAGTGGGGGGCCACTCTTCATCGCAGTGCGTGGGCCTCTCACTATCGCAGCCTCTCTTGTTGCGGAGCACAGGCTCCAGACGCTCAGGCTCAGCAATTGTGGCTCACGGGCCCAGCTGCTCCGCAGCATGTGGGATCCTCCCAGACCAGGGCTTGAACCCGTGTCCCCTGCATTGGCAGGCAGATTCTCAACCACTGCGCCACCAGGGAAGCCCACGACAGCTTTTTTTTTTTTTTTTTTTTTTTTCAAATTAACTTTGACTCGAACACGGAGAGAATTACGTCGACTCATGTTATCTGTTAAGTGGCCATGATGTTTTTATGAAAACCTCTTTTCAGTTTTTGAAACAGGTCTATCCTGTTGAATCTTTTGTTGAAGAATAGTTCACGGTGTGTTACGGTATATTTACACTGATGTCTGTTCTTCACTTTTGATGCTTTTGCTTCTATCCAACCCCTCTGCTGTCTGCTTCTTGGAGAGCCACTCTGTAGAACCAAGAAAGGGCAGTGGGGAGGGAGAATTTTGGTGGTGTGTTTTTGAGAAATCAGCAGCTGTCATGGGGAGATTTTCTTGGTGAGTGCTCAAGGTGTCCTAGAAAGAATATAACTTTGTACAGAGAAATACCTATATCACCAGGCTACACATTATAAATGAAATGCAGTTGAATCCCCAAAGGAAGTAACTTGTAATGAACTGGAGAGTATTTTGCTTGCATTTTCTGGCTTATTAGTAGCATTTTTTGATGTGTTAGTTAATGATGAAATATCAACCGAAGCTGTACACTCAGGGTGCTAACTTTTAGATTTTGCTGAGTAATCCTCCTGTAGGTGAGTCTTCAGAAAGTATCCTTTTCCTGTTCCATTCGGCAAGACACAATTCCAGTATCTTTCTGGATACAAAGGGGAGAATCAACATGTCTGGTTAATTTCAGGAACAATATCTTGTATATCATTCCATGAATATCTATCATATTAGAGGTTTCGTGTATGTGTGTCTTTTTACTTTCACTCTGGTTGCAGGTTTCTCTGGATAAAGGTGACAGAAAAGACAGGGATTTGCACGAAGACCTGTGGTTTGAGTTGTCTGACGAGACCCTCTGTAACTGGATGATGTTTGTACGCCCGGCCCAGAATCACCTGGAGCAGAACCTGGTGGCTTATCAGTACGGCCACCACGTGTACTACACAACGATCAAGAACGTGGAGCCCAAGCAAGAGCTTAAGGTACAGTGCTGGGTCAGTGGCGCCTTCGCTAGGAATTGCAATTGCTTCATGCTTTTCCTCCTTTTTTCTTCCCTTTGAAGAGGGATCCTTTAAAAAATGGTCCTCTTCTTGTAATTCACTTACTTACTGAGCACTTGCTGTGTACTGTACACTTCTAATAATCCCACCAATAAAACAGAATGAAAAGTATATGACTTTTGAGCTCTATCACAGGGATTCATGAAGGTATTAGGCCCAGGGGTGAGGAAGTAGTTGTTTTGGGGGCACAGACAGGTCTGTGTGATTAAAGATGGGCTTACTTCAACATCATTTACACATTCTAAGGAAGAGTTAGTTGGGAAACAGGAGATCTTGTAAAATGGAATTCAGATGTATGGGCAAGATTTCTTTATCTGAAGACTCATTTTACCCAAAGAATTCTATGTACTGACGTCTGATTTTAGGAGTATATTTTTTGGGGATAACGCTCTGTAGGAATTTGTCTAAATATTAACTCTTGATGATTAATAAAAATTCCGCTATGATTCTAAGGGAAAATCCCCTCCGCCCTCCACCCCCGCCCCCGTTTTTAAAGCTATGTTAGGAACATGGTAAAAAGAGGGGGTCAAAATATTAAAGTTATAAATGAAAAATATGTTAGAAATGATTGCTTTTGTACATGAACACTGAATAGCACTGTGTCTCAGTGTGGTAAAGTGAGAAATAGATACGTCTTTGGGGGGAACAAAGACCTAGACTTTGTTTTAAAGCTGTACAAACCCTGCATCTTTAAAACCGTCAAGTAGATAGTCCATAACCTCCAAAGAAAATGTGTAGAAGGAGATTCACATCTCACACCTGTATTCCGATAAATTTTTGATACTGAATGAATACTTTTTAACTGTGGAGGGGAGATTATTTTCTCTTTTAATGAAGTAGAAGGCAGACAGATACAATTAAATAAGAATATAATAGTTCAATATAATGAACAACCAAAACAGCAGATAAAAAGAAAGCAACAGAATGGGGGAAATATTTGTAATACATGTTAAAAGGTTTGAGTATACAAACTGAGAGAAAGTCGTGTGCCTCTAACCTCACTGCATCCAGATGGACAATAAATAAGTATTGGGAATAGACTTTATTTGGGGAGGACTCAAACAGTAAAGAAATGTTAAAAAAATTTTTTAAATGTTGATAATTTAAAAACCCTTAAAGCAAGTATGAGTTAATATTTTTGTTAATTTAAACTAGCAAAAATAAACAGATATAATACAAGGAATGTGAGGGTTTAAAAAATAGGGACGTTTGTTTCAGAATTGCAATATTTTATAGAATATTTCTGACAGTAGGCAGCAAAAATGTTCTTGGCTGAGTAAACCCAGTCCTTGAAAATGAGTCTGAGGAAATAATTATAAGCAAAGATAGAGCTAGATACATTAGAATTCTGTAATTTTTTTACTGACTCAGACATTAAGATGCACCATTATTTTACACACCATTAAGAAAAAAAATACACTGCCAGCTGAGCTATGCTACAGTGCTTATTTTAATCAACAGAAGTAGTTATTTTATATTTATTGCAGGAGGTATTTTGGACTTATTTAGACATAATTTTGAAATCACATCACACTTATGCATATTTAAAAAGGCACACTATACGCAAAATAAATTGGTTAAGGTATAAACTGCTTTCTGTGCAGTCTGACTTTTTTTTCTTTAACTGGATCATTGTTTTACTTTATCATGGATGTTGTGCTTTTGTATATCTGTCATCTTCCGTGCCATCAAGGTGTTGATGATGATGCGGTGTTTTTAGAATAAGTGCTCCGCTGTCACCTCTGGGATATTTTTCCAAGCCACTGATAGCTTTTCTGTAAGTTTTGATGCTGTGCTTTCCCATTGACTGAACCCATATGTGTCTTTTTCCTCAATTGAAACTCATGTCCTTGGAAGTTGAGAGTTTTGATCAAGTCAGTGGGAAGTTTCTGATCACTCGATGTTTGATACCTTAATGAGAGTTCCTCAGGTATGATCACACCAGCCTTGCATTGCTTTGAAATTTCTTTCGTTTATTCTGAGGGAGATGGCAATTTTTTTTGGCCTTCATTTGCATTGCTTGGCAAGTGTAGCACCTCATGGAGTGCCAGTGGGACACATACCAGAATGAGGTGAGAATAGAAAGATCTCGGCTAGGTTTGTGCAGGAGCAAATGCAGGTGGTCACGGCTACGTCAGGGCAGTGACCACAGAATGCCATGGATTGGGAGGCACACTCTGATTTCTGAATCAGAGAATGTGAGAACATACCTCTTGGAATCGATGAACAAGGTAGAATTTATAACAGCAGAATGATAAACTACCTAAAAGTCCAACCACAGGGTCATGGTCAAGTAAAGTATAGAATACAGACTCTGTAGAATATTATTCCACAGTTGAAAATGAAGTCTCTCAGTGTGATTATTTCCATATGGTTAAAATAATGTTCTACAACAATTGTATATGACGAATTCATTTAGTGACCAAAACATGGAGCTTGTACTATGTTCCAGACACTAGGAGAAGACAGACTGGTGCCCTGCGTTCAAGGAACTTGTCCTCTAGAGGGGAGGTGGGCAGAAAGGTGTAAATAAGCAAATAATATCAAATAGTGGGAAGTGCTGTGAAGGACACAAAAGGTGTGAAAGGAGCAGATAACAGGAAAGGCCCCAATTTAGGTGTGACGGGAGAGGGCAGGCCTTGCTGAGGAGGTGACAGTGAAGAACCCAACATTCCTGGTGGTGGAACAGCAAGGGCAGGAACTCTACACGCTGGAGGAACTGAAGGCGGGTAAAGGAGAGTGGTGGGAGCCCTTTGCAGACCAGCATCAAGCACTTGAGGTTTACTGAGAACCAAGCAGCTGTTGCAGGCCATTAAGCACGGGAGTGAGTGATGAAATCAGACTGTGTTTCCAGAAGACTGCGCGGGCTCCTGTGTGGGAACTGGAATGCAGGGAGCAAGAGTGGAAAAGCAGAGGCTCGTTAGAAAACCAGGCAAGAGCTCATCTTGGTGAGCGTCTAGGTGGGCGGAGCAGACGGAGGACGTCTGAGCCGCCCAGAGTTCTTACTGAGGCATTACAGAAGAAAACAGAAATACGGTGGTCCAGGGGCTAAGGCTCTGCGCTTCCAATGCAGGGGGCCCGGGTTCGATCCCTGGTCAGGGAACTAGATCCCACATGCCACAACTAAGAGTTTGCATGCCACAACTAAAGATCCCACCTGCCACAACTAAGACCCAGTGCAGCCAAATAAATAAATATATTTAAAAAAGGGTTAGCTTTTAGATTTCAAGTCTGAGCAACTGTGTGGAAGGTGGGGTATTTATTGAGATGGGAAAGGTAGGCAGGGGTGGGGGGCGAGGAGGGGAGCATCTGGAAGTCAGTTCTGGACAAGCGCCGTCAGGCAGGCAGTAGAATGTAGGTAGAGGGCAGGAGGGGAGGGTCTGGGGTAGAGGCAGTGGCTGGGGAGTCATTAGCACAGAGTTGGCTGCAATGGATGCGATTGCCTCAGGGAGAAATCAGAAGGCCCTGGACTTGAACTACGCTTCGAGGAACAGCACTGTTCAGGGGTGCGGGAGGGGAAGGAGAGCCAGGCAGGGAGACTGAGCAGAAACAGCCCGCGGCTAGGACGGAGGAAGAGGCTCGGGAAGGTGGGGCAGCTCTGGTGACCCAGCAGTGTCGGGGTGGAGCCACCATGGTCACAGCTGTGGAGAAACCTGTGTTTAAATATAGATAAAAGAATTGGAAGAGGCTCTGCTTCACGCAGATCAAGAGACTATTGATGTTATCTCTCGTGAAGTTGTCTAATAACAAAACCAGTTTTTTATCTTTTTATTTTTTAAATTTTATTTATTGATTTTTTTGGCCTCACCGCGCGGCACGTGGGATCTCAGTGCCCCGACCAGGGATCGAACCCATGCCCCCTGCAGTGGAGGCACGGAGTCCTAACCACTGCACCGCCAGGGAAGTCCCACAGGTTTTTACAAAGGAAAAGAAAACACACAGTGTGTCTTGGCAGACGAACTTCCTGACTGACCGTCTGCGCTAACGGGGTCACCTCACAGTTCGGCTTCTTTTGTTTGTTTGTTTGTTTTCTGTGGGCTGTAGAAAATCCTGAATTGTTTCCTGTGAGCAGGAGGAGGAATTGAAGCACGTGAAGCACATCCCGTGATGCCCTTAGTCCTTGATGTTGTACTTGGCTCTTGCAGGTGTGGTATGCTGCTTCCTATGCTGAGTTTGTGAACCGGAAGATTCATGACATTTCCGAGGAAGAAAGGAAAGGTGCTTGGACTTTTTCATTTTTTTGTATTTCATATATTGATTCTAAATTGTATATATTACTTACATCTTTATGCAACGTCTAATTTTTCTATCTCTCTGTATTTAAGATATTCTAATAGGTTCTTTAGAGCCGCACATCCCTGTCTAATTCTAGGGTCAAATGACAATGACATATTTACATTTCTTTCATGGGTGCTGGAAAATAGTATTTAATATAATGAAAACCTCCAAATACTAAATTAGGACCTAGATCAGAGGACGATCCCTATCGAGATGTAATCATCTCTGAACACGGCAAGGTAGGCATTGACTTTGTTTTCAAAGTAATGTCACTGAAGTACAACCTACATACAGAAAAGTGTGCAAATCCTAAGTAATGGCCCAGTGAATTTTCACAACGTGAGGACACCTGGGCAACCTGCACCCAGATCAAGACACAGAGCGTGGCCATGGCCCCAGGACTCCCCTGAGCCTTGTAATTCCTCCTCACTCCCAAGTGTAACTAATCTCCCGACTTCAACACCACAGATATGATGATGTGCTTGTTACTGAACTTTTTATAAATGGAATTATGTGATATGTACACTTCTGGTGTCTGGGAATCTTTTGTTTGTGAGATTCTTCCATACTGTTGTGTATTATTGTAGTTTGTTTCTTCTCATTGCCATTTGGGTTTCTATTGTGTGAATGTACCACAATTCATTGATCTATTTCTACCATAGAAATGTGGGCTGCACAATGCAATCCTGACATTGACTAGCTGGAGTTAGGTCACCTTCCGCAGGTCAAGGGCAGAGTCCTCCACAAGACTTTCCCGACTTCAGACAGCAGCCTCAAGCCCTGGGGGTCCCACGCCCCCTGCACACTTCTGACCAACTAGGTACAATTTAGGGAGTTCCCGCTAACTCCCTTATGTCTGGTAATTCCCTAGAACGATTCATGGGACTCAGAAAAGTGCTATACTTTTGAGTACCATTGTATTATAAGGATGCACGTCCGGACCAGCCAAATGAAGAGACACTTAGGGCAAAGTTTGGGAGGATCCCAAATGTGAAGCTCCCACGTCCTTAGGCCATGTCACGACCCTGGAGCACTGATGTATGATTACCAGCCTAGAAGGCTCACCTGAGCATCTGTGTCCAGAGTTTTTATCAAGGCATCCTCACATAGGTGTGATTGATTGGCTCCTTGGCCTGTGATTGAACTTGCTCTCCAGCCCCTGCTCCCCTCCCTGGCTGATACCACCTGGCTCAAAGCCCCAACCCTGTAGTCAGATGGTTGGTCTTCCTGACACAGCCAGCCCCATCCTGAGCCATCTCATTAGCATAAACTCAGGTATGGACACAGATCACCAGGAATAACAAAGACGTGCCTGTTACTTGGAGATTCCAAAGATTTAGAGGCTATTTCCCAGGGACCGGGGACAAATGCCAGCAAAATTCTTCATTATACAGCAGGGTCGTTTCCAGTTTCTGGCTAAAAACTAAGAGAACTAAGATGACTCCTTTCTTTCTTTTTTTGTTGTTTTGTTTTTTTTGCTTTATTGGTTAGATATTTTTAATGTGGAATTAGACAAAATATTTTTGAAAATTAAAGAGAATTTAATAGAAATAATGCCATAGAAACAAAGATATGAGGGTGCCACTGTGCACATTCTTGCATGTCTTTTAGTGAACATATGTGCGTATTTCTGTTGCATGCACATCTAGGAGTGGATTCCTGGGTCATGGGGTATACACATAATCAGCTTTAATGGGTACTTCTGAACGTTTTGCTAAAGTGATTACATTGGGCATTGATTTTCAAGTTATTTGTGATACAATATACCATCTGATTATGAAACTTGGATCTGAATCACTGGGTTATCTGCATACAGATTTCCATTGTAGCACTCCTTGGCTTTCCAGTGTGGTAAGGTCGTGTGTGTGTGTGTGTATGTGTGTGTGTGTGTGTGTGTGTGTATGTATTGCGGGGTGGGAGAGGGTAGCACAAGGGTGTTTGTTCCTTTGATGTCTTATGCAAATATATCAGAAAACATGATCCTAAAAATTATTCTCTGTCAAACTTTAGCCTTTGGTTTTATAGCAGAACAGCAGACACTGGGTATTTATGAACGCCGGGCTACGCTGAGGTGGGAATGGTGTGGGTCCGGGGCATCTGAGTTTTACTGGTGCCTGCTGATCACCAGCCTCCGTGGTTTCTCTCCCACAACTGCAGTTCTTCGAGAGCAAGAGAAGAATTGGCCCTGCTACGAATGTAACCGCCGATTTGTAAGCTCAGAGCAGCTGCAACAGCATCTCAACTCGCATGATGAGAAACTGGATGTGTTTAGCAGGTATAATAAGAAGGGGGAAGATTTCAAAAACTTAGTTTTTAAAGTTCCAGGGTCGTTTCTATATCACCTGTGAATTTATGAGTGTGTGTGTGTGTGTATGTGTGCGCTCACACGTGCACTTGTGTGTAGACAGGTAACCAGGTAGGCTGCTGAAGGACATTTCTTATCCATCATTTCCTTTTTTCCCCTGGTCCTCATTACTACTTGTGTCTTTTCCAGCATAACCAATACCCAGCAATAGGACATCTTTTCACCTTAGTAAAATCTCCCCTAACTAGAGATTCTGAAATAGGAATTCTTCTGATTTTCAAACTCTTTTCAGTAGTAGGATTCCTTCATCAGACTAAGTCCTATGTTTATTTTATTTTTATTTTTATTTTTTTTAAGGAATCCCTTTTATTTTTATTATTTATTTATTTATTTTTAGCTGTGTTGGGTCTTCGTTTCTGTGCAAGGGCTTTCTCTAGTTGCGGCAAGTGGGGGCCACTCTTCATCGCGGTGCGCGGGCCTCTCACTATCGCGGCCTCTCTTGTTGCGGAGCACAGGCTCCAGACGCGCAGGCTCAGTAGTTGTGGCTCACGGGCCCAGTTGCTCCGCGGCATGTGGGATCTTCCCAGACCAGGGCTCGAACCCGTGTCCCCTGCATTGGCAGGCAGACTCTCAACCACTGCGCCACCAGGGAATCCCAGTCCTATGTTTAATTCCCACTATATAAGAAAGGTAGGTGAAGGAGAATTCCACAGGATAGGGTAGGCGCAGCAAAGCAGCTGGATCACATAGGCCTGATGGGTAGTGGTAGGAAATTTGAATTTAATTCTATGTGTGATAAGAAGTCTTTAGAGTCTGCTGATCAAGGGGTATTGTGATGTCAGTTACATTTCTAAACATCACTGTGGATAAAAATAAAAACATCACCGTAGCTTGTATTGCAGTAAGAGTGAAGGCAGGGAGTCTAGTTAGAAGCTATTTCAACAGTTCAGATGAAAAATGAGAGTGGTTCCGGGAAGAGTAGTCCCAGTGGGACAGATGTAGGGTTGCCAGCTTTTATGGGATTTGAAAAGAGAGGAGATGGTGTGAAATGGCATTTAGGGAAGTGGGAGAGTAAATATTCCAGGGAAGTCCGGTGTGATTGCTTGCAACGTGAGTGAGGGCTCACGTGAGTCACGGCTGTGTCGTCGCCAAGCATCTTTTGCTGCGAGGGTGCTGGTGCAGAGCCGGCAGGGAGTCGGTTTCACCAAGTGTGTGCAACGCAGCGAGCGTGATGAAGCATCAGTGGGGAGGGAAGAGCATGTACAAGGGAGTGACTCCCGTGAAGGACCTTGGAGCTTATGAGCGGAAGAACGGAGAGGAAACATGAAGAGGACGCAGGACTGCAGACAGGGGACAGGACTGGAGTGGAGCTGGTGGTGAGGGGGAAGGATCGCTGAGTCCAGGCGCCTGAGGGGGTGAGCTGGAAAGTCAGGACACCGTGTAGCAGCGGGCGAGGCATGGCATCAGGGCAGTGGGGTTCCGCACCTACCAAGGACGACAAGGCTGAAAGTGTGACCACGGGAGCAAACGTCTGGGGTGCGTGGAGGACACAGCAGGAGTTCCATCGCTCCCTCCTGTGTATCCCAAAAACTCCGACCATGGCTCTGTTATAGCATTTTTTAAAAAAAATTTTATTTATTTATTTATATATTTTTGGCTGTGTTGGGTCTTCGTTTCTGCGCGAGGGCTTTCTCTAGTTGCGGCGAGCGGGGGCCACTCTTCATCGCGGTGCGCTGGCCTCTCACTGTCACGGCCTCTCTTGTTGCGGAGCACAGGCTCCAGATGCACAGGCTCAGTAGTTGTGGCTCACGGGCCTAGTTGCTTCATGGCACGTGGGATCTTCCCAGACCAGGGCTCGAACCCGTGTCCCCTGCATTGGCAGGCAGATTCTCAACCACTGCGCCACCAGGGAAGCCCCTATAGCACTTTTTATATTCTGTTGTGAGGTTTGGTTTATATGCCTGCTGCCTCTACTGGACATCTGAGGGTAAAAACTGTTGCATATAACTTACCGTCTTTAGTGTCACGCTCCATGCATGACACATTGTAGATAAAAATGTCTGTTAGCCAGCTGTTAAAAGAAATTTGAGACAATTAGGCAAATTTGAACTTTGGCTAGATTTAATAAACGTTGAGCAACTATCACTTATTTTTTAGGTGCGATAAAGTTGTTGTGGAGATATGTGTATTATATATACATATATATGTCCTTATGTTTTAGAGATACATATTGAAATATTTACAGATGAAATGATGTCTGGGATTTATTTCAAAATAGCCTAATGGGTATGTGTGTGTGCGAAGTGGTGAGGCTATAGATGGGATAAAACTGGCCATGAGTTGATAAGTATTGAAATGAGGTAGCGGGTACACTGGGCTCCTCGTATTCTCTACATTTGCCGAGGTTCAGAATTTCCCATAATAAAGAATGGTGTTTACTGGATGCGCTATGGAACCGGTGAATTAGAAATTTGTTCTGACCTTCCAGAAGATTATAGTAAGACAAGGGCGTTCCTTTGACTCTATAGCCACATTCCATGGAAGGAACACGAGGTGAGCAAGGGGAAGACTGGAATCTTGTCTCCAGGACACACACGAGGCGTGTTCTGTCCTGTCTGCGTTGCTCACAGGATCGCAGAGATGTGTGCGAGCTTTCAGAATTTTCGGTAGCAAAATGGTGTCAGTGCTTTGACTTTTTAAAGCTCCTTTTATTCTGAATAATTTAAGACATCTCTTTGAGCTATATAGATGGCAAAGATGAGAAATTTGGAAAGCGTGTATTGGCAAAGTGATTGTTTCCATTAGAAAAAAAGAATCAGGAAAAGAAATAAAGTGAGAGGAAATCAAGATTTGGGGTGAATCCGGATCATTCAGGGAAATATTTGTTGTGCAGTATTGTGTAACCAGGACTATCTATAACCCAATGTCTTGTCCCCAGAACAAGAGGCAGAGGAAGGGGGCGAGGCAAGAGGCGGTTTGGCCCGGGTCGACGGCCGGGACGCCCTCCCAAATTTATCCGCTTGGAAATAACCAGTGAAAATGGGGAGAAGTGTGATGATGGGACACAGGTATGGGGGATGGGAAAGCAAGAGCTCTTCTTGGATGCTTGATTAGAGAACTTACGAGAACCGTTACTGGACTCAAATACAACCGCCTTTCAGAGGGTGACAATCCTGCCTGTCAGTGCTGTGCTGCCCGTTAATTAAAGTCTGACTAGAGAAAGACTAAAAAGAACGTTTTTTCAAACGTTACTTACAACAGAAACCCAACTCTGCTGCCCTATAGGTTTGAAATTGTCCAGAGACATTATTGGGGGACTCTGTTTAATTAGTTTAAACAATTAAAATGATGATATTCAAGAAGAGTCCTGTCATAGTCTTTTCCTCACAAAATGATCTGGAAATGTCTCACGGTTTTTACATCCTCTGGATGGTTACCTAACTAATTTTCTCAGAAGGAAAATATTCTTTTCTGAGCATAACGACGCTAGTCATTTAAAAAATAAAGCAGCAATTCTAAATCCTAGCACTGATGTCTATCTAGGTAGGGAAATAATGGCTGGTGATTGCAATTTCAGGACTTGCTGCACTTTCCCACCAAGGAGCAGTTCGATGAGGCTGAACCTGCAACTCTGAATGGCCTGGACCAGCCGGAGCAGCCCGCGCTCGCAGTCGCTCAGCTGCCGCCGGAAGCCCAGTCTTCTCTGGAGCACGAGACGGAAACGCACGAGCTGCACCTGCAGCCCCAGCACGAGGAGAGCGCGCTGCCCGCGCAGAGCACCCTGACTGCCGACGACATGCGCAGGGCCAAGCGCATCCGGGTAAGCGGGATGCCCGCCCCGCCCTCTCCCGGCCCTCCGCCCCGCCCTCTCCCGGCCCTCCGCCCCGCCCTCTCCCGGCCCTCCGCCCCGCCCTCTCCCGGCCCTCCGCCCCGCCCTCTCCCAGCCCTCCGCCCCGCCTTCTCCCAGCCCTCCGCCCCGCGGGCGCTGACCTCTCTCCAGGCGGCCAGCCGCGTAGGTGCCCGGCCGTTCACCACCACTTGTAAGGCTTGCTGGCCTCTAGCCTATCACAGGCTCAAGCCGCTTGTTTTGGAAGAAAGTACGAACTGTTTCTCTGGGTCTCTGGGTCCCGGGGCAGGCTGGCATGGCCGGTCCTAGATTCCATCGATTGATCAGCGACTCAGAAGCCTGGCTCTTGGCGGCATCCGGACTAGCGTAGTTAGAGTAGGATAACTCTCTGGATCCCTAAACTCACAGGTTGGAAATGGAGAGATAAGTACACTGAGTTGTAACAGTTACTTACTTTGAAGCCGGGCTAATCTGTGCCTAATCATAGCTCTCAAGTCAGTTTGGGGTTTCGAATTTGTTTATCAACGGTTTCCAAGGGGAGACTGGCAAATGCCAGGACGCGTCAGCGCACAGGGACCGGAGTCCAAGTTGATCTGGCAGGTGCAGCCCACACACGGGGACAGCGCGGAGCTAAGCTCCAGGTTCGGCGGTAGGGCACTGTCTAACCCGCGTGACCCGTGACTTGACTTCAGGCCATGCGGCTGCAGGGCCTCCACGGCTGTCTGGCCGGGTGTGTTTTGTCCCTATTTCACAGACAGCGTTGAGTGTGCGTTAGGACCTGCGGGGGATGCGTGTGGAGAGCACCGTGGTTTTGTGAGATCAGTGTATGTGCGGACAATTGACATCCAGAAAACAATGACTTAAACCTGTGTTTGTGGTAGCAGGACGTTTAAAGACTTTTCTTAATCCTTTATGTGGATGAAGGAGACTTTTTGTATAACTTCCCAGGCTTTACAGTTTCTAGGTGGATGATCATTTTAGCTTATGTTTCTTTTGGTCTTATTTGCCTATAGGCTAGAAGGGACCTTGAACAATAGTCTAGTCCGTGCCTTCATTTAAAAATACATTTAAATGTTTGTTCTGTATGACATTGTGGAAGAACTCTGAGCAATCAGGCTAAATAGACTTTATAAGGGTCCTGAAATGGAAACTTATAAAACTTATGGCTCCATGTATATTCTTTCAAAAGGATATGTAAACCTACATAAATATAGACCAGAAAGGCAAAACGCTGTGCATACCTTCCATCCGTCATGCCACATGATTCCCAATCTGCATTTCACTCTTTCTTGGGCAATTACTATCTTTTCTGCTTTGGCCATTCTGATTTTTCACTAGGTCCATAGAAATGCTTTGTAGATTTAATTTTTTGAAGGAAAAAACTAAAGCCCACATGTTTCGTGAGGTGTGGATGTATAAGCATAGTGTAGCCGTGATCGTACTTGTGTTCTGGAATGAGCTGGGTTACTGGTTTTGGAACAAGGTTCCTTGTGTCAAAGCAAAAGCCATGTGTATGTGGCTTTTGGAGGTCAGTCTTAGGTGAGCGATTTTTTTTTTTTCCTTTCACACATTCTAAAAAGCAGGGGCTATGTATTTTTTCATCTTTTCTATCCAGGTTGGTAATGACCAACTGAAGGGAAGCCTTCCAACCCCATTGGTAATGTAACTATTTTTCTCTCCTCTAATGCTGCCTGCTCAGTTGGAGCTGCAGGTACGTTTGTTTCCTGTGTTTCACTCACATAACAGAATGTTATTTAAGTGTTTGCCTGACCTGCTGTTCTTTGCAACCTGTACTTACTAAATCCTGGTGGAAATGACAGTTTGGTTGCTACAGTCAATGCAAATTAGTTAATGAATAATGATAATTTATTTTCAAATAGTAAGTGAGTGGGCTGCAGTTTGCTCATTCACAAAATGAAGGGTAGGACTAAGTGATCTCCAAGGTCCCTTCCAGCTCTGAAACAACTGAATGACTTCTGCAGTGGCACCGAGTTCTGACTGTATGTTCAGCACCACCTAGGTACGCAGTAGAATTTTCACTGGTGTCCTGTCCTCTGGGATCTTCCAGTCTAATTAGGGAGGCAATGCTAACGTAAGGTGGGTCACAGTTAAGTGCTACACGTAAAGGTAGAGCCTATAATTGCTATCAGAAGTTGGAAGAGTGAAAGGCCAAAGAAAGCTGGAGTTGGGGAATAATTCGTAGATGAAGTGAGAGTTAATCTGGTCCTTGAAAGAGAGACAGGAAGAAGGGAGATGGTTTCAGAGGACGTCAGCCATAGCGTCAAAGGCCGACACCCAGGAACTGTCTGGTGTGGTTGCTGGCCGGACCTGAGCACGGGTACCGCCTGGAGGGTAGTGGAGAGTAGCACATACCGGGCAAAGCTAGCCCATTAGAGGTTTTGAGAACTGGGCAGAAAACAGGCCAGAGAAAAGTTGTTTAAAAAAAAAAAAAGCCAACAAACATGACTGATTTCCTTTCAGTGTTAGGATCAAAATAATATGAAAATTAGTCAATTTAGGTTCCTTTAGCTATTAACATCAGACTTCAGAAACGTTTTATGGTTTTGTCTGCAAAGACTCTGTTGACTCAGAATTCATCTCAGTGTGAGTCGAATCCCTTGTCACAGGTTTTAGCAACGATACCGTTTTGTCACCTTTCGCGGAGCTTATGTTCCATCCGGTACAGAGTGGTTGGCCAACGGCAGCTCCGCGACCCATCTGTGCTGCTTCCGCCCTTTCTCATGATTGCTTCTAGAAAATGTGTACCAATTGCAGCTCTGAACTGCAGAAGATACCGTAGAGTTGAAATGGCCTGCAAGTGGGTTGGGGGGGGGGCGGACAGTTTCAGCACTTCCACTACCTTGTAATGAGAGGGTTACATTAGGATCATTTGATCAGAGAAACAATCTAGTTCTTGAGTACTTAGTTCAGTGTTCCATGGAAATCAAAAAAGACAGTAAGAACAAGGTTTGTCGATAGAGCTAAGAAAGTGGAGCCTGGCGGCTGCTGGGTTTAGATCAAGGGTCTGAGGACACTCACACTAAACAGAGATGACAGGAGACTTATTAGCATAACGGACCGAAACAAAACCACCATCCAGATTTGGTGCCCAAGGGGAAGTGGAATCTCCGTGGGACCAAGATCAGTTGTTGTGCGTTATGTCTGCCCTTGGAAACGTCACTGAACTTGGGTAAAGGAAATGATGCTTACATTCCCCGAGCACTATAAGTCTTGAATCTCCGAACCTCAGGATAGCATCTGTTCTTTTGCAATATTTCCGTAAAGCTTGGAAAGTAGCCAGAATCGTGAGAGCTTTTATGTGAAATAAGTATCTGTCCAGATAAGGTAGAAAGATTAGGTGACCGCTAAACCGTATAATGAAGTGAAAGAAAGCTCTGTGGCTGATTTGAAAAAGGTCTGTTGTTTATGATCTCTTCAGGTGGTACAGAAAAGATTTTGAAATAATTCTTTTTGATTTTCATATTAAATACATTTCATTAATTTGCAAACTTTTATTGACACTTCCTATGAGCTCAGCTATTTTTTAAGAGATCTAGATAGAAAGGAGAATAAAATATGATGCAACCCCAGTCAACCTGGGAAGATGATGGAATTGCAAAATATTTACTCAAGATAAATGAGTAGGTAAAATCTCTCTTCCAACCCTATTAGAGAAACCCTGAGAAAGATGTTCTCTGCTACATAGGAACTATGTTCAGAATGTTCACTAAGTCAACAATAATTATTTTGCTTTTTCCCTAAATGATTATTTCACATTAAAGTTACTTCAGGAGTTGCTGCTTGTGAATAATCTGAAATTAAGGGTTTAAGCATTGTTCATTGTACTTTTTTCATTGCACAAATAACGCATTAAGACCTCCATTAATTCTTTAATTACTAGTCTCTTATAGTTACATAAGCATACCCATTCACAGATATATATATATATATATATTTTTAAATATTTATTTATTTATTTTTGGCTGTGTTGGGTCTTCGCTTCTGTGCGAGGGCCCTCTCCAGTTGCGGCAGGTGGGGGCCACTCCTCATCGCGGTGCGCGGGCCTCTCACCATCGCGGCCTCTCCCGTTGCGGAGAACAGGCTCCAGACGTGCAGGCTCAGTGATTGTGGCTCACGGGCCTAGTTGCTCCGCGGCATGTGTGATCTTCCCAGACCAGGGCTCGAACCCGTGTCCCCTGCATTGGCAGGCAGACTCTCAACCACTGCGCCACCAGGGAAGCCCCAGATATATTTTTTTGAGGGATTTTTTTCCCCCCCACCTCATAGCTATCTAGAACTTTCCCCCTGGTGTTTTGAGGAATTTATGAATGAGTTTTCATTATAGTAGAACTAAAATATTGATTCTGTATTCTCTGTGTGAAAGATGATTGTGTTGGTTTGCTCTCAGTAGAACATGAGTTGTTTTCTCAGTGGTGGTGATGAATTTGCACTAAGTAACCATCTTCCCTCCCTGGGATTCCCTATAACAACTGCATGAATTTACAAGATGGCTAATCAGCATTAGAAGTGCAATCTGTGACTGAAAAACAAAAAAGAGCGAAATTGACTGGTCTAGACAGGGAACAAAGCAATAAGCTTAACCCAATTAGCAAGGCATTCTAACCAATGGAACTAACCAGCTACACTGAGAAGCTGTCCTGTGCATTTCCTGAGTAGGAAGGGATTAAGGCACATATTCCATTTAGAACGTGTGCTTACATATCTTGTCTCAGCTGCAAACACGTTCATGTAAATCTGTATCTTCGTTCTCTTTCAGTTCTTTTTCATAAATTGAGATATAATTCACTTACCATAAAATTCACTTTTTTTGTAGTGGTTTTTAGAATAGTCCCAAAGTTGCACAACCATCACCACTAATTCCAGGACATTTTCATCACCCGCGAAAGAAACCCCATATCCGCTGCCTCCTTCCCCCAGCCCTTGGTACTTACTGCGCTTCAGTTCTTTTTATTATCTTTATTTTTGCTAAGCATTTGAATCAAGCTTCAAGTTCTTTTTCTCAAGGACTTCAACAAGTAACATTTGGCTGACTCACTCCAACCTCATCATGCATGTGTGACTCAACCCAAGTCATTTCTTCCAAACCTTCAATTTTTATTCTACTTGAACCTGGGGTTTGTTTTACTCTATTGGGTTGGCCAAAAAGTTTATTCGGGTTTTTCCTGTAACATCTTATGGAAAAACCCAAATGAACTTTTTGGCCAACCCAATATAAGTCCTCTATTTTTTGAACGTTACTTAGATCCTTTCAAAAGAAAACACACACACATAGACATAAAACAGCACACAAAAGTTTGTCTTTTCAAGATGAACTTCTTTGGGGATGGCTTCATTTTTAATGTCTTTACCAGAAAAATCTTTCAACTGTGTGTCCTAGAGTTTAATTTCTGTGGAAAGTCTGTGATTGCAGAGATTGTCCTCTTTTCCTATAAATGTGCGAGCTGCTTACACACTTAACTCACTAAATAATCTCATTTGTGTGTGTCTTTCAGAATGCAGCTCTTCAGCATCTGTTTATTCGGAAGTCCTTCCGGCCTTTTAAATGTTTGCAGTGTGGGAAGGCCTTCCGTGAAAAGGACAAACTGGACCAACACTTGCGCTTCCATGGGCGGGAGGGGAGCTGCCCGTTGACCTGTGACCTCTGTAACAAGGGCTTCATCAGCAGTGCGTCCTTGGAGAGCCACATGAAGCTCCACTCGGACCAGAAGACTTACTCTTGCATTTTTTGCCCAGAATCCTTTGACCGCCTTGATTTGTTGAAAGATCACGTGGCCATTCATATCAGTGATGGCTACTTCACCTGCCCAACTTGTAAGAAACGGTTCCCAGATTTTATCCAGGTGAGTGTCTGCTACCGCGATGCCTGAACACTTCCTCTTTTAGGTAAAAGAAACTTCGAGTTTTGGAAGATTGAGACAGCCTGTCATCTGCATTTCCATCCCTTCTTTGCAGCATCTTCTTAGTTGAGCATGATATTTCTTCAGTCAACCTACTTTTCATAAGCAAAAGATTACTATGACCCTTAATTGTCCAAATAAGACATTGGCATTTAAACATTTAAGTTGTATTACAAGTAATAAACACCCAGATCTGGTTATAATCTTTAAAAAGTCTTTCTTAATCCTTGTCAATACCCACTACTCATAAAATATATGGCGCGTGTAGAAGACATACTCCCATTTCCTGGCTTGGAAACATTTTCTCCCCATCACTTTGGTTTCCTGTCTTGTGCTACTAAGGTGGTGCATTTTGGAAGGAAACAAAGAGAAAGTTGGTATATAACATACTGTTTTTTTTTAACTTTTTATTATATATTGGAGTATAGTTGGTTAACAATGTTGTGTTAGTTTCAGGTGTACAGCAAAGTGACTCAGTTATATATATACATGTATCTATTCTTTTTCAAATTCTTTTCCCATTTAGGTTGTTACATAATATTGAGCAGAGTTCTCTGTGCTATACAGTAGGTCCTTGTTGGTTATCCATTTTATTTTATTTATTTTTTTATTATTTATTTATTTATTTTATTTTTGGCTGCGTTGGGTCTTCGTTGCTACACGCGGGCTTTCTCTAGTTGCAGCGAGTGGGGGCTATTCTTCGTTGCAGTGTGCGGGCTTCTCATTGTGGTGCCTCCTCTTGCTGCGGAGCATGGGCTCTAGGCACATGGGCTCAGTAGTTGTGGCACGCAGGCTCAGTAGTTGTGGCACACGGGCTTAGTTGCTCCGTGGCATGTGGGATCTTCCCGGACCAGGGATTGAACCCGTGTCCCCTGCATTGGCAGGCGGATTCTTAACCACTGGGCCACCAGGGAAGCCCAGGTTATCCATTTTAAATATAGCAGTGTGTACATGTCAATCCCAAACTCCCAATCTACCCCCCCCCCCCACCCTTCCCCCGGTAACCATAAGTTCGTTCTCTAAGTCTGTGAGTCTGTTTCTGTTTTGTAAATAAGTTCATTTGTATCTTTTTTTTTTTTTTTAAGATTCTGCGTATAAGTGATTTCTCTTTCTCTGTCTGACTTACTTGACTCAGTATGACAACCTCTAGATCCATCCATGTTGCTGCAAATGGTGTTATTTCATTCTTTTTAATGGCTGAGTAATATTCCATTGTATATATGTACCATACCTCCTTTATCCATTCCTCTGTCAATAGACATTTAGTTCACTTCCATGTTTTGGCTCTAATATACTTCTGTATTAAGCACTGACCTCCTCCCCTGTATTATATTCTGGAGCAAAATGGGGTGAGGATAAATTCCAGAATATTCATGATTTCATTTGGACTTCAAGTGATAATATTGTTACATGCTAGTGAATGAACAAGTTAAGTCTAAATATCTAGTAAAACTATTGTGTCTCTCTCTTTTTTTTTAAAAAATTACCAAAGCAAAAGGAGACTAGGATTTAATCATAGTTCTGTTAGTGTTGGGAGTCTTGGTAATTTTCTCACTTTACACAGACAATTAGAGAAGTTGCTTTAAGGTGGAATTTAATGGCAAAAGAGACTCCAAAAATAATGAAGGAAAATGTCTTGCAGGAGTGGTTTGATGTGACTCAGTACTTAGCTCCCATCCATAACTCTTATTCACTGGGTATGTATGGCAAAGAGAGTTCAGAGGCCATATTCCTTTGTTTAAGTTATCTAAAAGTATAGGGAATAAGTCACAATTAAGGGGAAATGATGCTGGTGTTGTATTGTTCTCATATATGGGTAATGTGTTTTCTCTCGTCTAATTCATGTCTTTAATTCTTCAGAACCTGATTTGATAGAAAGATGTAAAAGGACCAATTACTACAAGGGGCTAAGTTGCTTCTATACATGTTGGAAGCAGGAAAAAGTGAGAAAGAATTATTTTTTGTCCTCTTATAGGTAATTTTTACCAAGATTCATTTAAATCCAAGGGAACTCTTGCTTTTAATCTTAAAAAAAAAAAAAAAAAAAAGGACAGAAAAATGGGTTCCACATGATCAGGGCTTGGACTAATTTCTTCTTCCTCTTCAAGTCCTGTGGGAGATCGAGGTTGGTAAGGCTTCCTGGCCTCTGTGACGGGGGATAGTGTTACTGAGGCCCGTTATCAGTCACACCTGATTGGCTCCCAGGCCAGGTTGATGAAGATCCACGGCACAGCGTTTGGCTCCCTCTAGCGTCGCTGAGCTGCCTTTGGTCATTTCCCCTGACTTTCTGTGTCCTCACTGCCAGGTGAAAAAACACGTGCGAAGCTTCCACTCGGAAAAGATCTACCAGTGTACGGAGTGCGACAAGGCCTTCTGCCGCCCCGACAAGCTGCGGCTGCATATGCTCCGGCACTCAGACCGTAAGGACTTCCTGTGTTCTACGTGTGGGAAGCAGTTTAAGGTAGGAACCAGCAGGCAGCCTGGGTGTTCTCGGGCCACGGAGATTGACAAGCTGAGGATGCGCCTGCCCATTTCATGGGTGTATCATCGATGCTCAAAGAACGGACTTGAGATGTACTTTGTGCCTCATGTTTGACTTAGCTGTTAAGATAAAATTAAGGGGAAAACTCACCTTAATTTCCCAAAATAATTAATTCAAATCCCCAGAGCACTAATGCACCTTTTACAAGAATCCAAGTGTATAATGAATAGAACTAAACTGCTATCGAGGAACTCCTAAGAGGACAATACATTTACCCACCAAATTTTTTACTGAGCACTTATTAAGTGGAAGAGCCTGATAACTGAGCCCTGGGGCATGAGGACTGTCATCCAACAGAGGTGGGAAATCTGTGGGATGCTGAGAGGGCTTAGACTATTTTGGGAAATGATAATGACTTCCAGAATTAAGATAAAAAATAATAAGTATCAGAAACGTGCCTGGAATTTAGAAGAAAGCAATGGAAAAACCCACGGGAGACTCAGAGATAAGAGTTAAACAAATAAAGGTGAAAATGGTAAAATATGCTTCGTTGGGAAACCAGATGATTCTGCAATGATGTCACTGAGAGATACTCTGCAGAATATGAGTAGGTCATGCTGTCATAGAAACTGGAAAAGAATCCGAAATGGATTCAGGAGGGGAGAACTAATTTTAAAAGGAGGCATTTGTGTAGAATGTGGAGGTGGTGGGGATGCCTGGTGTTGCACCTCTGAACTCAGCATGGTTCCAGATACACGGTGGTCATTCAAGAAATGTTTGTTAAATAAACGTACTGAAAAATGAAGTAGTTACAGAAACATCCTCGTACCAAAATGTGGAAAGAACTGGTCTGGTAGAAAGGTTCAAAATCTTTATAAGACCAATAGCAGTGAAATCGTATGTCCAAGAGCAGAGCCTCACTGGATAAGGGAGCTGGCAGTTTTGGAATTTGTTATTATTCAGGACGGGCTCTGCTTCATTTTCTGTCTGTGGACTCACATCAACATGTATCACTAGAAGATTAGATGATCAGACTAAGAGCTGTGACCTAGACCGTGTGCCCCATCCATAGCAGGCAGTGTAACTGCTTACTTGAACTGCTAAATTTATATGATGAGAGATACTTACTTAAATTCATTTGGGATTTAGAGGAATGTCATTATGTGTGTTAAAACGTGTGGTAATTGAGAACACACATGGCTTTGTAAATCCAGTATTACCTACCATTCATTATCAATTTGTCTTGTAGTTCTTTTTTTTTTTTTTTTTTTTAACTTTTTGGCTGCACTGCAAGGCATGTGGGATCTTAGTCCCCCCGACCAGGGATGGAACCCGCACCCCCTGCAGTGGAAGTGTGGAATCTTAACCGCTGGACTGCTAGGGAAGTCCCTGTCTTGTAGTTCTTAATACCAAACTTATTCCACGTGCCCTTTGGTCACTTCTACATAAATGCAAAACCTTTCTTCTCAAAAATCATTGTGTAGCTTTCAAACTGAATGGTCATTTTCAAGCAAGGCTCATTGGAATGCACTTACTTGCTAGCGAACAGAGTAATTCCCAGCCAGGGTTGCCGTGTCCTCGGATGTAGCCTGGTGGGTTGTGTTACTGCTAACTTGTATTGATTTTTTTTTTACCCCTTCAATTAAAAATCTTCTACTCCCACTCCCCACCCCTCTGCCTTCTCAAAAATTCTCTGTAAACAGCGAAAAGACAAACTACGGGAACACATGCAGAGGATGCACAACCCTGAGAGGGAGGCCAAGAAAGCCGACCGCATCAGCCGCTCCAAGACGTTCAAGCCGCGCATCACGTCCACCGACTACGACAGCTTCACGTTCAAGTGCCGCCTGTGCATGATGGGCTTCCGGAGACGAGGCATGCTGGTCAGTGCCAGGCTCCGGGCCGCCCGCCCCTGCTCAGGCGATGGCTCTGGCACAGTATTCTGCACTAAATCTGTCCCTGGGTTTCGTCCCTGGCCGGGGACAAAGCGGAGGCGAACAGTTCCCAGCTTGGGGCTTCTCTCCCCGCTGGTCGCCCCTTGCCGCCTTTGCCATGGTTCATTTCTGGTCTCTCTTGGAAGAGGTCCGTTGATCACTTTTCGTTGCTCGTTTTGCTTTGCTTTGCCCCTCTCCGGCTCTGCTCTGTGCTTCCTCTTCTTGTTCTCTTCTGTGTTCCCGAACGTACTCTCTGGCGGGGTCGTTGCCTTGCAGCCCCCCACACCAGTTGTTCCAGATATGACACAGCAATAGAAGGGAACTTTCCGCCAAGGCAGGGTATGCGAACCGGGTTAGCTGAAGCACCAGGAGAGCCAGGTCTCCGCTCTCGACTCATTTGGCCCTGATGACAGTTTTTGCAGAATATATCTGTATCTCATTCAACGTCCTCGGTAAGGCCAGGGCACTAAATAATGAAAGAGAGGCTTGCATCAGGAGAATTCTCGAAAGAAATTCCTGCTAGTGTGATTTTCCTTTTTTCCACCAGCAGCTCTTTCAGTCAAAGGCTATCAGTGGAATCCATAGCAACCCACTTCACCTTCAGTAATTTGCTGAATTACTGTTAACTCCTGTTACTGCGTCGGTGTCAGAGGGACCTGGCAGTGCTGGTCCTGGCCAAAGGCCTTATGTTTTGGGGTGTTGCTTCAGAGAATTTCAGCTGCTCACAGTCGGTATCGGAGGCATTTGTTCAGCGTCTGCTTGTCACGGGGTCTCCTCTTCTCATTTGCTTTTTTTCCTTTTAGGTAAATCACTTATCAAAGAGGCACCCAGACATGAAGATAGAAGAGGTGCCAGAGTTAACTCTACCCATCATAAAGCCCAACCGTGACTACTTTTGTCAGTATTGTGATAAGGTAAAAGGAAACCGTCCATAGGAGGATACCTCTGTGGGAGCCCCACTCAGGGCCAGTTTGTCTGCATGTATAAATATATACTAGGATCTCGCAGTTTCTCTTAACAGATGGTTCCCTGTCTCTCAGTAGTCTTCCATTCAGACAAGAAAGGGCTAGAAGTGCAGCCTCATTTTAAGCCAAAATTTTTTTCTTAAGAATTAGTCAACTGTGTTTTTCTTGTTCCTTCTCTCTGTGATTTTTGCTGTTAAAGAAGAGGCTTATTACCAAGAGCTTAGTATATGAATTTGTTTTAAATTCCTAAGCTCTAAAATGAGGGTGTTTGTCATCCTACTTGTAAAATATAGAGTAGATTTTGGATTTCTAGGAGATTGAGTAGGATGTGAAAAAGTCTTGTGGGGGAATACTCTGTTTGTACTATTCCATTCTTGATTTTTGCATAGTTACAAAAAACACAGGAATAGAATATACATTTATTGTTTCGTTGTAATATTGTTTCCTTATACAATGTCAGCTGTATCGGTTATAAGCTGTGTATAAGTAGTGTCAACTTAAAAGTAAGAAACATTTTTTAAGCACAGATTCACCACTACAGGTTCTAGTTGCTATTAGACTTGCCATTTTGGAAGATTCTTTGGCATCTAGTAGTCAACTATGTACATCACATGAGAGCTTTCACAGAAAGACTAAAGGGTGAACTGGCCTTAAAAGAAATTGTTTCTATGACTATACACCTCTTAAACTTTAGGGCAAAGGTAAAGGTGTTTTTACTATTCCTATCTTAGATGTATAAATTCAAGGCAGATGCCTCACATATCTATGTTATGTTCTTATGTTATTCTGATTCATGTTATATCCTCATTATCCTTCAATATATCTGTTAATATATTTTATTTTGGACTACATGAATACTTTTTCTCATTTCCTTGTAATGAAATTGTTAGATTGCCTTAATCAAGAAAGTGGAAGTATATACTGCTTTCATGGCAAAGCTTTTGAATTTGCAGGTTTATAAAAGTGCCAGCAAGCGAAAAGCCCATATTCTGAAGAACCATCCTGGGGCTGAGCTCCCACCAAGCATTCGGAAACTTCGTCCTGCTGGCCCTGGAGAACCAGACCCCATGCTGAGCACCCACACCCAGCTCACAGGCACTATAGCTACCCCGCCCGTGTGCTGCCCTCACTGCTCCAAACAGTACAGCAGCAAGGTACGGGGAAGGCTTTGGGCCACGTCGGAACCCAGGTCATGGTTTAAGGGAACATTGCTTAAGAGAAGATGGTACTTATCCAGATGCCGTGATGGCGTCTTCTGAATTGATGGGGGGCTAAAGGAGCTGCTTCCTGAGAACAGGGAGCATAGCACAGAACGGGAAGAGAATACGGTGGACCTTCCCGGGAATTAGTGCCATCTGAGCACTTGAATGGTTTCCTTTTCCCTTGGCCCGAGGTGGGTCTCCGATTTGAGTATTCTCTGCTCGTGGTTTATGAGCTCAGGCTTGCAGCAGCGCTATGTAAGAACTTAAATGATGGTTCTTGAAAAGGGGGTCATTTTTGCTGCGGGGCTTGTCATTGACTGCTGCAGGTATTGGTGGGATCAGGGGATGCTGGGAGGTATTCTGACCTTGCCTGAGAGCGTGGGGGTCACACGAGTTTTTACTTTCTTTCCAGCGTCTTCTTTTTTCCCTTTCATACCATTGTCCCGCTTCAGGAAGGGCAGGCAGAGCCAGTGTCGCTCTTTTTTTTTTTTAAAACGTAACATGAAGGACTCTAGCAACCATTGGAGGGCTTGCCTTTGAGAAAGATCGAAAATAACCTATTCTAGTAATTCTTCTTGGTTTTTGCCATCACTTTTCAGACCAAGATGGTACAGCACATTCGAAAGAAGCATCCAGAGTACGCCCAGCTCCCCAACACCATACACACACCTCTGACAACAGCCGTGATCAGTGCGGCTCCAGCTGTTCTAACTACAGACAGTGCTACCGGAGAGACTGTGGTGGTAAGTGCGTGACCGGTAAGAGCGACTCCTGTCCTCCGCTGCCCATCGCAGCTTCAGTGCCAAGGCCACGTCTGTCTTGGTGTTTAACTGGCTGCAGATGTAGCCCACCACCCTTCAGGGTTCTGTACCAGGCATGATGCTTAACAATTGGGTCTCCCAGTCGGCGCTTTCCAAAGCTCTCTGTAAAAGGAGTAGCAGGAAATTCTCAGTGCTGCTTGTTCACTGCAAGATTGTCAGCACCTCTGGGGTAACTCCCTGGGCCTGACACAGACAGACAGCTACAGGTATATAGGTAATCTTCCAACACCTTCTCAACTCTGGCTATTTTTCTATCTGAGCTCAGGGCTTATCTGTGGTCCCATGATCCCACCAGTTAGACAAACCAACTTTTTGTAGGATTTCAGAGCACCGAAATAGCTACAAGCAGCAGTGTTATCAGCTGATATGCTTTTTTATGATTTTTGCAGACAACAGACTTGCTAACCCAGGCTATGACGGAACTGTCCCAGACCTTAACGACGGATTACCGAACGCCGCAAGGGGACTACCAGAGAATCCAGTACATTCCTGTGTCGCAGTCTACATCTGGTCTACAGCAGCCTCAGCACATACAGCTTCAAGTGGTGCAGGTGGCCCCGGTACTGTCCTGCGTTTATTTCTCTTTACCTGCGTGAATGCCCATATTGCCACCAGCCAACACAGCAGCTGGGGTCAACTAAAACACCTAATTCTCAGAGCTGGGACTGGGCCCTACACACTGTGCATGTCAGCTTGGAGTCTAAGGCATTTGTAAAGCCCTGGCTGTCGAGGGCTCTGGACTCAGCAGTGTGAGAGATTTCTGTCAGTGGTATCCAGAGATTTTCGGCTCCAGCGTATAGCACTATCCTGCCCTACTGCAGGCCAGCACTGAGCCTCTTCTGAACCCTTACCCTGGGCCCCAGGGGGGCTACCTGGTGAGGAGCCTGTCTGATCAGCCCTACCCAGGCATCGCATGACGTCTATCAGTGGGAGGTTGTAAGGAATAACCGTGAATTTTGAATATCGGTTAGTACCTTATTAGTAGCAAGTTGTAACTGTTCCTTCTGCAAGGTAATAAATACCTCATTCTTACTGATTCAGGAGCTAAAAGAAAAGAGTCCTCCCAGAACTATTGTTTCATTTAATTATACTAAGGAAATGTACTCAAGGCACACATAAACAAACGTTTTGCTTTGAAATAAATTGGACTCTGAAAATTTAAAACTAATATGAAAGCAGGAAAGAGGAAGTTGCCACGGTCATTGACTATCTTTATCTTTTTTTTTTTTTTTAATAGGAGGGTTCTTAATTTTAGGCTTTGGAGGAATCTATGAATCCCTGAAGTTGTCTGTAAATTATGATATATATGTACATTATTTTAGAAAAAGGGTCTGTACTTTCACCAGATTCTCAGAGATGTCTGTGATACCTAAAAGTTTAGGAACCACTGTTCTAGTGGTTAAGTGTGACAAGCTGAAAGCAAATTTTCTCCTTTGATCTCTTTTAACTGATAAAGGGTAGGCCATTAAAATCAATTGAAACTTAAGGGAAAAAAGATTTTTGATTCCTGAGAGCTTCTCATTCAGCTTCTTATTAGGAGCTGTATTCCCTCATCTCCTCCTCTTCCAGAATGAAATCGCATTACTGTCTTATGGTTAATAAGCATAATTTTTAAAACTATTTTCTCCCCTGATGCTTGCCAGCTTGGCCCCGGTGTGGGCCCTCCGGGAGCGAGCCCTGGCTCTGAAGCCCTGCCTGTTCTGCTGCTGGGATGTTGTTTTAGCTACACCTTTGCTCTGGGAGGCTTCCCTTTAACCTTGATCGGCGTGGGTCTGGGTTTCTCCTCCTGCAGGCCACTTCCCCTCACCAGTCTCAGCAGTCCACGGTGGACGTCGCCCAGCTCCACGACCCTCAGACCTACACGCAGCACGCCATCCAGGTGCAACACATCCAGGTCACGGAGCCCCCCGCCCCGGCCGCGCCCGCCTCCCAGGTACGCTGCTCCAGGGACTAGTCTCAGGTTCACGTGGCCTCAGGGACCCTGAAGATGTACTAAGAGCGAAGACATGTGATCTTCAGACCTGGTCTCCTTGACTATGGAAATGATATCATTATTTTGCGGGCCTTTAAAGACTCTTATCTCTGCCTCCAATTTTTCTGTTGGTATTAGGGACACGCTTCCATTAAGTGCTTAGCTTCCCCTGTCCAGATGGAGCCCTGGGCTCTGATCTCCTAGAGACAACATTGGCCTTTGCTTCCTGTTCTAAATGGCTACACGACAGTCGGCAATTGCTAGGTTGTTTCTATAATTTTGGAACAGTGACTTTGTGGAGTATTACTGTGTTTGTGTGACAGAGACTATCATTGAGATAGCAGAGCTACACATCCATTCAAAAAACGTTTATTAAACTCTTACTCTTTGCAGGAAACTTTTCTAGGTCTTGCCCTCAAGGAGCTTAGAGTCTAGTAGGGATATAACACCTATATGTAAGTAAATAGGGCAAGAAATGAAGGTATCTGAGCCATAAAGGATGCCTGTAGACCCACCCCTGACATTCCCAGGTTCCAGAAGCACAAATGAAGGCCGGCATACCATCATCCTGAGTAGTTAAAAGTTTCAATCAAGTTCACAAATCATTAAATAAACATGTTCTGTCTTCCCTGCTTGACATAGGTACTTTCATAATGATAAAATTGAAAAATATACATAAAGTAACAATGGATACTAAATAACATGGATAGTGCCAATTCAAAATTCAATGCATTTTTCTGCCAAACACATGGCTGGCGCTGGCAGCGGCCCGGTAGGGGTGGGAGGAATTCAGGAGAAAGGATGTCTCTCTCTCTCTTTTGCTGGCTCCAGTTGCTGTGGAATCCATAGGATAAACATGCACTTTCTCTGCCTTCCTATTTCTTGGGGGGTGGGGGGAGGCTTGACATCTGATTGCCCCTCCTCCCCACTCCCCCAGTAAGGTTTCTGGTGACTTCTCCCAGCCCAGGATAGGCAGTCTCTATCCACAAGGGGCCGTGAGTTTCCCACGCCCACTAGCTTCACACTTCTAAGTTTCTCAAAGGAAGCTGAGGCTGGAGGGCCAGGACAGACTCAGAGTTCCTTGTCAGGATGAGGTGGCCCAGGGACATCCGTCCCCAAGCCTGCTTCCCCTTTCTCCTCACTCAGGCTCCTTCCCGCACTCACAGGGCCTGTGTACCACGTGGACACCCCATCCCATGTGTCTCAGCTCCATCCACACCCCTGCAAATGGCGATCCATGGCCACCCCTTTGGTCCCAGGTGCCCGAATACCGTTAGAGGGGCCACATCCAGGAGACAGGACCCCTGCAGGAGGCCAAGCCTAGGGAAGAGACTTGTGCAGGTCCCAGAAGTGGGTGCAGGGCCATTTCCAAGGTCTGTGAGGCCTCACGTGAGAAGGGCACAGCTGGAGAAGGGCCAGCCAAGATCCCTGCAGGGGTCCCTCTGGCCTGGGTCTGAGGACCATGTGGATGTGTCATTAGGTTAGCGGAGTTCAGGTGAGGGCAAGACGCTGTTTAGCAGGGAATCAGGGAAAATTTTGTAGAAGTGGTGTTTGAATTAGGTCTTGAAGGAGGGGTATGATTTTGATATGGTAGCTGGGGAAGCATTATGATCTGAACATGCTCTCACTGTGAGTAAAGACACAGAGGTGGGAAATTGTGGTGTATTTGTAAAGACTGTGTAGGTTAGTGACAGGAGATGGTGTTTGCAAACAGCACCGGAGCTGGAGCGTGGAGGGCTTGAATGGCAGATAGTGGGGCGGGGGCTTTATCCTGTAGGTGGGATGTATCCCCGTGTTTATCTCCACTAACTGGGGGAGTATCCAGTGCACATCAGTGGGGATTCTGACTTCCGGGTTCTACTTCAGTTTGTGTTACAGGTTAGCTTTGTGACACCGGCAAGTTATTGGGCTTCTCAGGTTTTTTTTAATGTCATGAAGATAATTATACTTTCATTCATTTACTTTTATAACAAGCATACGGAAATTAAGTTTTTGGATACCCTTGTAGATAATCCTTTGGAAACTAATTAGGATTTCCTAGTTATGATTGCTTGTCATTAATTCTGTTCTTATTTAAAATATTACTATTTTAACAGCGCTACCTTCAGTGTTACAGTCCCCATGATCACGATGTACTTTCTTCAGTGGCTAGTTGACAGTTTAACGCATCCTGGTCTCTCTTCTCTCGAGGTGGCAGGGCAGCCGCTGAGCCCCTCCCCGCAGCAGTCTCAGCAGGGGCTCAGCCCCTCCCAGGTTGCAGGCAGCTCCTCGCAGGGCCAGGCCCTCCAGCAGCAGCCCCAGAGCACCACGGTCCAGCACACGTACCTCCCCAATGCCTGGAATTCCTTCCGCGGCTACTGTAAGTGAGGGTGGCCCTCCTGGGTGCGGGTGGGGAACCTGCAGCCACGGGGAGGAATTTCATCAGCTTTATCATCCATTTTCTGGCTTAAAGGATCATTGGCCATTTTCTACACTCTGTAGAGCTTGTACTTCAGTGAGTTTCATGACACAATTCAAGGTGGCGTCTGATTCAGGGCCACCCTGAAATGACATTTTTCCAAGACTTCAGGAATATTGCTGGAGGACGTGTAGGCAGGTGGTTTAAGTAATAGAGTAGGTGGATTGAGGGTATGAGGTCATGATTCACCTCTTCCACCAATATTTACTGAATATCACTGTGCTAGACCCTGCGTGTACGAAAGATTAATACTTACATTCGTATAAGTAACACCACGCAATAATAATGTTAGCTAACTTTCATCAAGCTCTTACCATGTGCCAGGAATGATTCTAAACTGCATCTATATCACATCCAGTATTCACAACAACCTCCTAGGAAAGTACAATCGTTACTTCCATTTTACAGATAAGACAATTTAGACACAGCGCAACTCGTCCAAGGAACATAGCTACTAAACGGAGTCCTGGAACCCAGGCAGTCTGGCTCCAGAGTTTACACTGTAAACCAGCCCACTGTGCTGCCCTTCCCAACGAGACAGTCTTGGGCTCAAAGAGACCATTATCTCGTGGAGATAGATATCTGAGTAGCTGATTTCAAAACCCTGAGGTTAGTGCTACCAGAAGCAGTTTAGCCTGGCTGCCAGAGGTCAAACAGGTAAAAAATCTTGGTGGGGACAACAGCCTTGGGTATGAGCTGAAAAGTTTGAGACCTTATCATTGAAGATCTGGAAGAAACAGTAACAGTTAGAGCTCAGTAGTAGGAGCTAGGAGGAATAAGGGCTGTGTTGATCTCTCTCCTACTACTACTGATTTCTTTTTTTGGGTCCGTCTCTGCTGTGATTGATCTTTGGCTGTGTTATGTAGATTTGGTGTGGAGACCAGGCTCAAACGCTACCATTTAGTTATCTTTACCATCTATTCTCCTAAATATTGGTGTTCACAATGAGAGCTGAGTCTAGTTTCTGTCAGGGAAGGATTCCTCCTCCAGTAGAATCCTGGTAAATAGATAGACATTTATACTCAGTTTAATTCCTGTGAGAGTAACGTGGAAATGATGCTGACAGCCACTGTAATAATAGTAAGAACTAGCATTCTAACTTGATGAAACAATCTGAAAATTTTTATTAGGAAAAAAGTTTAAAATATACAAAATAGGGAATTCCCTGGAGGTCCAGTTGTTAGGAGTCCGTGCTTTCACTGCTGAGGGCCCGGGTTCAATCGCTGGTGGGGGAACTAAGATCCTGCAAGTTGCGCGGCACGGCCAAAAAAATATATGTGTGTGTGTGTGTGTGTGTGTATACACACACACACACACAAAATAGAACAGTATAATGAGCGCGCCTGTACCCATTATCCAGCTTCAGCAGTTATCATGGCCAGTCTCATCTGATACGTACATGCTGTCATCCTCTCCCAGTCCTCCAACTATATAATAATTCATATCATTTCATCCATAAATATTTTTTTAAAAACCCCACAACTCTGTCATTATCACACCTAAAAATAAATTACAGTAATTCTTTAATACCATCAAATATCCAGTGTTCGTATTTCTGTGATTGTCTCATAAATGTCTTTTTTAAAAAATATTTTATTTATTTGTTTATTTGGTCGTGCTGGGTCTTAGTTGCGGCAGGCGGGCTCCTTAGTTGCGGCAGGTGGGCTCCTTAGTTGCAGCATGCATGTGGGATCTAGTTCCCTGACCAGGGATTGAACCCAGGCCCCCTGCATTGGGAGTGTGGAGTCTTAACCACTGCGCCATCGGGGAAGTCCCATAAATGTATTTTTTTTTTTTACAGAAATACTTCATTTTTTAATTTTATTTTATTAATTAATTTATTTCTTTTTGGCTGTGTTGGGTCTTCGTTTCTGTGCGAGGGCTTTCTCCAGTTGCGGCAAGGGGGGGCCCCTCTTCATCGCGGTGCGCGGGCCTCTCACTATCATGGCCTCTCTTGTTGCGGAGCACAGGCTCCAGACGCGCAGGCTCAGTGATTGTGGCTCACGGGCCTAGTTGCTCCGCGGCATGTGGGATCTTCCCAGACCAGGGCTCGAACCCGCGTCCCCTGCACTAGCAGGCAGACTCTCAACCACTGCGCCACCAGGGAAGCTCCATAAATGTCTTTTTAATAGTTGGTTTTTCAAATTGGGTTCCAAATAAGGGCCATACATTGCAATCGATTATACCTTTTGAGTTTCTTTTAATACATGTGCTCTCCTTCTGTCTTTTAAGTTGCAATTAACATGTTGAAGAAACTGGGTCATTTGTTTGTAGAGTTCCCCACATTCTGGGTTTTGCTGTTGACATCCCTGTATTGTCATTTAAGATGCTTTCCTCTGTCCCTTTTATTTCCTATAGATGGGCAGTTAAACCTAGAGGCTTGATCAGATTCAGGTTCAGTTTTTTTCCCCAAAAACACTCCATAGCTGTTGGTGTGTAGTTCCATCGGGAGGCACATAATGCTTGTCTGTCTTTTTCCTTTGCTCCACTATTTCAATAGGGATTACAAAGTTGTCATATTCTATCATTCTTTATATACTTATTGCTAGAAAACTTCCATAATGAAAACAATTTTACCTTAACCATCAGGTTACTCTGAGGTACAATTTGTACAGGAACGGCAGAAGAGATGCTTTAAATACTTGGCTCATCTCCTTTATTTACCAGTTTTCAAAATAGTGAGTTGTTTCCTAGTATTATCCAAGGTGACCGATGCCGGGCATGTGTGTGTCTTAGTATCACTGGGTACTTGTGAATTTCAACCCACTGGATGTGTTTCAAACCATTGTAGTCAGGGCTTCCCTGGTGGCGCAGTGGTTAAGAATCCACCTGCCAATGCAGGGGACAGGGGTTCGAGCCCTGGTCCGGGAAGATCCCACATGCCGCGGAGCAACTAAGCCCGTGCGCCACAACTACTGAACCTGTGCTCTAGAGCCCGTGAGCCACAACTACTGAAGCCCGTGCGCCTAGAGCCCGTGCTTCGCAACAAGAGAAGCCACTGCAATGAGAAGCCCGTGCACTGCAACGAAGAGTAGCCCCTGCTTGCAGCAACTAGCGAAAGCCTGCATGCAGCAACAAAGACCCAACGCAGCCAAATATTAAATAAATAAATAAATAAATAAATAAATTTATTTTAAAAAAAACACATTGCAGTCATTATCCTCGTTGATGCTCAGATTATCCCATCTTTGGCTAGTGGGAACATCTTTCTGTATCTTTCCCACATGACTCTGCAGTCTTTTATAGTGTCTTACACGCTGGTATGACACCAGATTCCAGGCTCACCTTGTACATTTCTGACCCAGGTTTGGAATCAGCCATTTTCCCAAGAAGTCCTGGTTCCTTTGAGTAGAGGATGTGATTTAGAGGCTGTCAACTGGGTGCTAGGCTGAACTCTGCTTTTAATTAGCTTTAATAACACGGTAGTGAAGTAAAATTCATGTTAGACTAAGTTGTGATTGCTAGGCAATAGTGGGTACATTGTGCCAGTAATCAAATGTGACTGTAAAAGATAAAAATATTGAGCTAACAGGTGAATCTTTGTAACTTATCTCAAGGTTTTAAAATTTTTGAATATTTGTCTTTCTGGATATTCAGAAGCCACATTTTGAAGGAGATGCATTGATTGTTTCCGACATTTGGTAACTCTCTACTAGCCTCATGTGATCAATTCTTAATCAGAGGTTCTTTCGCTGTATCAAGAAATCATATCAACATAAGACTCTCAGAGCAAGCAAATCCATGGAAAGTGACTCAGCAGGGAATGTGGTCACTGGTTAGGCATTTGTTTCTACAACTTGTATTAAAATCTGAGACCACTGAACTATGGCTCCTTCCTGTTTTTCAGCATCGGAGATTCAGATGATGACGCTCCCCCCCGGTCAGTTTGTGATTACAGACAGTGGCGTGGCAACTCCGGTCACCACTGGCCAAGTGAAGGCGGTGACTCCAGTAAGCTGTGCTGCTTGGAGGGTTTTCCTGTTCCCCACGCTGCACCACCCTCGCCCTCCCCCATCTTCTCCCAAACTCTTCACATCTGAGTTAGAGGCACCTCCTCTGTATTCCTATAATTTCTTGTGGTGCTGTATTATAGCACAGTTTATTTTTTTTTAAATTTTATTTCTTTTTTACTTTTTTCTTTGAAGTGTAGTTGATATACAATGGTGTGCCAATCTCAGCTATACAGCAAAGTGACTCAATTTTACACATATATACATTCTTTTTTACATTAAAAATTTCTGTATTTTTAAAAATATTCTTTTCCGTATGGTTTATCCCAGGAGATTAGATATAGTTCCCTGTGCTATCCAGAAGAACCTTGTTGTTTCTCCATTCTAAATGTGATAGTTTGCATCTGCTAACCCCAAACTCTCAATCTGTCTCTCTCCCTCCCCAGCCCCCTTGGGAACCACAAGTCTGTTCTCTACGTCTGTCGGTCTGTTTCTGTTTTGTAGATAGGTTCGTTTGTGCCATATTTTAGATTCCACACGTAAGTGATACCATATGGTATTTGTCTTTCTCTTTCTGACTTACTTCACTTAGTGTGATAATCTCTAGTTGTATCCATGTTGCTGCAAATGGCATTATTTCATTCTTTGTTTATGGCTGAGTAGTATTCCATTGTATATATGTACCACATCTTCTCCATCCATTCCTCTGTCTATGGACATTTAGGCTGTTTCCATGTCTTGGCTATTGTGAATAGTGCTGCTATGAACATAGGGGGTAGCACAGTTTATTTTAATTATTGGTTTACTATCTTTTCCCAGTAGGCAATTAATTCCTTGAAACCTAGGTCTTTGTCTTTATCTCTTTATCCTCAGTGCTTTTGCACAGGAGGCTGGGCTATAGCAAATGCTCAACAAAGATCTATTCAATTCATAACTATAATGAACCTCCTAGATCTGTATACATATATATACATGTAGATAATCATCTTTTTAATGTGCTTCTTAGAAAGTATATGAGTCTTCATGACTATTGGTCCTCAACTGGGTTGGAAGAAAATAATATGATGAATCTATTATGGAGCTCTTTTAAATTACTTTAAACAATTCACCCACCCCAGGTGAAAAACATTGCCATAAATTATTTTGTTACATTTAGGTTAGGCCTGTCAATGTTGATTATATCTGCTACCTTTGTTTTTATCTTCACTGGTTTCTTCTGGCCTGCCTCTGGAAGACAGAGTATGTAAATTAAGAAAAATAGTCTTAAGTGACTAGGGATATTGAGATGTTCCCAGGGGAAGACTATTTCCCAAGAGGCCTCAAAGAGTAGCAGGGTAGTCTAGTGGCCTCAGAAACCTGATTTATTTATTTATTTATTTATATTTTCAAAGCACACTGAGAGCTCACCCATTTCTCAGCACATGAATTCACATTAACTAGACTTAGGAGAGATGTATAAATCCAGAGTAACACTATTGTCAATGGAAACAATAACTAATATAAAATGGAATAGTCTCATTGGCATAATCAGTGAAATTTTTTGCTCTTTGTGGGGACTCACTGATTCTACCCTTTTTTGGCCGGGAACCCATTTGGGAAACCGATTATATAGCCAAGGATGTTCCCTTCCATCTGCCACAGTATACATGCAAATTTGATGTACAGTTTTGTTTCTAGATTCTCTGAAGCCTACCTATGAACTGCCTAGGTGTCCATGGACCCTGGGTTGAGAACCAGCCCCCTCCTGCTAGAGAAGGACCCACACAGGAAACCAAATCCTGATCAAAGAGTGGCTTGATGAGTGTGGACTCAGAACATACGGCCCCCGATAAATCAAATGGGTATTTGGCTGTGGCTTTCTCTCTGGACAGTGCTGGGAAAGGATGCTGCCCAAGTTTTCCTCTGTGACTCCTTTTTTTCTCAGCCTGTGTAGCTGACCAGTTCTCCCTCTTACAGACACATTCTGTCTTTAAAAATGTTAACGTAGGGACAGAGTTAGCTGCAGGTCTATGGAGACGTTTTTTTCATGATCAGAGGGAAAATGAAGAAAAATTAAGACAACGTATGTTTTCATAAAGTTAAATTTATTCAATGCAAAAGACTTTCATTCTAAGATTGTGTTCTTCCTATGCTTTTGAGTGTTAAAATGTCTCTTATTTGACAGTAGCATTTAAAAAATGATTTTACTTGGCAAAATAAAATTTGGGAACATTTATTCTTACTTTAATTTTGCTGGTCTTTGAAATTCTGAAGTCTGGGAACCATTGATCTTGACTTGGGCATCATTCTGCCTCTTTAAGGAGAATTTAAATCTCTCTCCTTTGATCCATTTTGTATTAATCTTAAATATTAATTGACAGATAGTCACCTTATTTTATGAATTTCTAAATTCTCAGGGACAATACCATAGCACATTTTCTTTGCCAGGTAGGTTACCATCATGATGCAAATTTCTGTCCCTGAACTTCCTCACTGTATCATTTGGTACGACGACCAAGGTGCTCCCTTAAGTTACCTCTGTAGTCTACTTCTCTAAAGGAATTAGGCAAAGCATCTCCCATAGGTGCCTAGTTTGGCTCCCCATGTAACATTTCTTTGCATATTCCTTCTCCCCACCGTGCCCCCATAACTCTACCCCCCACTTTAGGCCTCAGATTTCTAAAGATCCTTTTCTTCCTGCTCTAGGGTCATTATGTGCTATCAGAAAGTCAATCAGAATTGGAGGAAAAGCAAGCTTCTGCTCTCACTGGTGGAGTCCAGGTTCAGCCAACTGCGCATGGTGACTTGGACCCCCAGACCACCAGCCAACAGCCCACCCAGTACATCATTACAACCACCACCAACGGGAATGGGAGCAGCGAAGTGCACATCACTAAACCTTAACTTCCATCCTTGAGCCAGAATCAAACAGTCACATCATGTCTTTTCTTATTCATACGTCTGGAACGTCTGGAAGCTTCTGACACTTAGAACTCTTTTTTAAGATTTATCACTCAAGAGTTTGGAAATCACAGTTTTGACGCTTATACATACACTGGGGCTTATTTTATCAAGGTCATCTTTACCAAATGGACTCTTCAAACCCTAGGAGTTTCTGCCACGGAATGGAGATCTTTCAGGGGAAAGTAGATTTCAAGACAGAGAAACCTTGCCTTGCTCTTGAGTTGGTTTTTTAACACATAGATAAGCCTTACTTTTCCTTTGTGGAAATATTAAGCAGTGTATTGTGTTTGTACCAAAGGTGGATAAAGGATGTGCCAAGTCCATGGCCACTGGACTTGTTGATTCCAAGCCATGGCACCAAAGGCAAAGGGGCATTTTATGGGCGCGTATTAGGTCGGAACTGCTTCATCTTGAGAGTTTGCATTCTCAGTAACTTAACAAAGGAAGCCCATTGAATATGAAAATGAAAATGATGAAGCAAAGGTTTCATCAGTGATGATCTGAAGGAAAAACTGTTACCTAAATTTTTCTTATTGCTGATTTTTAAAAAACTTGCCTTTTTTGGAAAACCGTTGTTGGGCTATTGGTAGTGCTTTCCACAGACCCTGGCCCTCAGTGGACTAGGCCAGAACCTCATGTTCTGATAGGTCTTACTTTATTACTCCACAACTGTGGACTCCCTGTACAAGAAAAGGATGCTTGGTGTCAACAGAATTTAGACTCCCAGGTTACAGGTTGGCCTCCCATTCTCTGGTTGTACTTGTATGAAGAAGGAGATATTGGAGATGACAGTACCAAGAAAAATTATTGATACTAAAACAACTATATAGAGCGTAAAAAGCACTGAGACCTTGTCCTGCCTTTCAGGATCCATTTACCACTCATTGGTAAAGGGTGAATCCTTGCTCGTACTAGGTGTACCTGCAACCCTTGCTCACAGCATGCAGTGTATTTTAGTACTTCCAATTCTGTCTTAGAATGAACATTCTTTCAGGTTGGATGCAAAGGTGGTCCTCCTTATTTCTTAACACTTTCAACTTTAAATATATTGCAATTCATCTGGACATTTTGGTAAGATGACCAACTTCACACCTAGGAGAAAAATAAAAATGTGGGGACCATTTATAATATGTTAGAGTAATTATAAGGAATCTGGAAGGAATCCAATCTTAATATTACATTGTCAGTTGGGAGAGGGAGAAAAACTGCCTCAGTGATAGTTTTTCTTATCATTGTTCCTGTTTGGGAGTCTTATTAGCTGTGAATTCAATGGGGAAAATATTTCCCTTCTTTTTACTGTACATTCCAGTTGTGCACATAAAACACTGCAGAAATCAGTATGTAGTTTAACAACTTTTTGTGACATACTAATACATTTTTAGAATAATTATGGCATGGTAGAATTTATCATTCCAGAACAGAAAGACCTACCTTCAGTTTCAAATGAAGTTAAATAATTTTTTTATTGACATTTCTGGGTAAAAACTGGTTCTATAAATTAAGAAGTATAGTAGCTTCTTTATGGTAAAGATACCTTTTTGAAAAGTAAACAATTCTGTGAAGTAACTTTACTAATACGTAGACTTTGCACTTTATTATTGAGACCTCATTCATTTAGTTATCCCTGACAATTTAGGCACTAAGAGAACTTGAGAGTTACTTGCTAATTGTGTAGAAAATGAAAATGGACTCTATATCTTTGGTAACAGAGGTAATGCTGATGTTTTCAATAGAAAATATTGACTCTGTGTCACAATATAGAGATTTTTGAGTCCCAAAGTCCTACAATGTGATGATTATAAATATCCTAGTGTCCAGTCTAGAGAGACTTGCTAGGTAAAACATATTAGACTTTCCCAAAGGTCCAGTTTAGTTTTTATAACTTAAATTTGGTCCTGTTGGTTCCTTTTTAATTTGAACCAGCAAGGTATTCCTCCCTCCCCTCAGGAATAACTTACTGATTAAAATGGAAAACTATCACTGAATGGAATGTTCATTTTATGCCAGTTATTTCAAGTTTTAAAATACACAGAAGAGAAAAAGTATTGCGGAAGGACCTCTGTTTCTTTCCCATCTAAGTTCTTTTTTTTCCCTTTTGTTTTTTTGTCCTTATGTGGAATAAGTAAAGACTCTAAAACTAATTTGTATATTATCCACCAGAGATGCAGGTGTGGCAGTCAAGCCAAACAACATTGCTTTAAGATCAGGTATTCTGTATATTTATTCTAAGATAATGGCTTTTCAAAAGGACTTGGATTTGAAGAGATGGCAGATTATAAGCCATCTGAAGACCCAATTTGGAAAAAATGTCTGTAGCCAATGTTTATACTGTGGCCTCGCCTAAGACACACTGGCACTGTAGACTTGGATCAGTGCAGTGTGAGCATTTTGGAGTAGGTTACATAGAGATTTTACATTTTTACTGTTTCATTTGTGCCCACATAAACGGAGATTTCATCATGTAAAATTCCTGTTATTCCGGAGAAACCTATTGTTTTGATCTTCTGGAATTGTTTTCTGATTTGGAATTATCCTTTCAAAAAACTCTTAAGATATGTAGGGCTAAAAAGCACTTCATGAGATGCTGAAGCTGACCCACAGGTTGAAAATGTTGACCTTATCCTGTTATTTAAATGTGAACATTTACTGTACATTCAGTGAGTTATAGTGTTAATAGTCTTGTGCTACTCAGCAGGTGTAAAAATTAATAAATATTTTTTTTTAATAAACATCTTTCTTGTTTGTATGTGTACAAGTTACAAGAGCTTCTGAGATCATTACTTTTTTTTTTTTTTTAAATAATACAACTTACATTGTTTTGACTCTGGTTCACTCTGGTGTGGTCAGAGACGTAAGGTCAGGGAATTTATGGATGGTAATATGGAATGATGTTCCCCTCCCCTTAGTGGTTTCTAATTCGAGACCCCTCCCAACAATCTAACAGGAACTAGGGGCAGGCACTCAACCAGCTAGGGAAGAGCGATTGGCTTTATTTGGAAACCACTATTTGCCAACCAGGGAGGAACACCAGCTTGACTGACGTGTTTCCATCTAGTGGAGAGAACTGAGGATGCTCTCTGCACGACAGGTTGGAAGTAGCTGTGAAAGAAGTTTGAAGCGGTTCTAAGTAAAACCTAGTTTATTAGAAGAAAGCGGCCTAGATTCTTAACGAGAGGAAGATTAATCGAGTTTGATTAAGAAAATGTGTTTCTTCGATGTGTGTACTGTCTTTCCGGACGTCGAGGGTCCAGGGACAGGAGAGAGACGGGAGAGAGAAGTGGGGCCACGCCCGGGTGGGTCGCGCGGCACAGGCTCTGGTTCTTGTTCTCCTCAACGAAACTCGAGAAATCGCAAAATGGGAACTAATAGTGCACACAGCTGTGGTACAAAGACAATGATGGAAAGTGCTCTCAGCCTAGTGCCTGGAGCAGGCTATGAGATATGCAAACGTTAGCTGATAAAACGGCATTCACTCACTCATGGGCTCCGGAGCCAGGGGACTAGCGACACCGCCCTCCGGAAGCTTCTAAGCCAGGTGAGACCAACGAGATGCCTGCAAACTGCATCCCAAGGCCCAGCCCTGCGGGCTCACGCCACTCTAGGTTATGCCCCGCGAGCCCCTCCCCGCCCCGCCCCCGGCACTTCCAGGCCCCGCCCCGCCGCCGGCACTTCCAGGCCCCGCCCCATGCAGCTCAAGGCCCCGCCCCGCACAGCCCTGCCCCTTCCGCCGCCCGAGCCCGGAGCGTGCACGCACCGAGACGCCTTGCGGGAGCGAGCGCGTGCGGGAACCCGCGGGCCGAGAGGCGCAGCGGGTTCGGAGGCCAGCGTCCGCGGCGCAGGTGAGGGCGGGCCGGGGCGGCGAAAGGGTTAAAGTGCTGCCGGGGAGCGGAGGGAGGGAGCGAGCGAGTGTCTGGGTCTCCGAGGGTCGCTGTCCCTGTGGGCACGGGACAGGGGAGCGGGCGTGTCGGGAGGCGGGCGGCCCGGGTGGGTGGGGGTTCGAGTTAGGCACGGTGTGGGGGGAGGGGCCGTGGGCGCGGAGGTGCCTGTTAGCGGGGCGGGACCCGGGCCTCGGGCTTGTGAGAGGCCGGCTAGGGAGGGGTTTGCAGTTTGGAGCCGGCGGTTGCTCCGGAAGGAGTCTGGGGTTTGGCTTCTGAGTTGAGGAGGGTCCAGGAGGGAAGGTTATCCCAGGTGCAGAGGAAGGGCCATTGGGAGAGGCCTTCCCGGTCTAGTAAAGATGGGCCTCTTTGGTCTAGGACGCCGCAAGACTTAGAAGTCCTTGGCTTCCGGTTTTCAACCCTTTGGAAGCTGCCTGCTTTTTTGTATTTTGAGATCCTCTTCAGAATAGTAGCAGGGCACAGGTTGCCACTCGAATAGATTAAATTTAGCTACACGTTCACTAATTGAACTTAATTGAAGTGAAACTAATTGAAGAAACTAGCTTCACTAATTGAAGTGAAGCTAATTGAAGAAACTTGTGAGCAAGTTGTGAAACAGGTGATCCTCCTGAGAGTCAGGTAAAACACTGGCTTTGTAGCTGTTACCCTCTTCTGTGCCAGTTCTGGCTTATAAGAGGACTTTATTCTGAGCATCAGGTTGCATCTACACTTCTTTTCTTTTTAAAAGTTTTGTTAAATGCAAATGCCATGTGCTTTCTTACCTGCAGTCAGTTATTTAGGCAGCCGGGGTGTTCAGGATGCGGTAGTTCATCATGTGCTGAAGGGCGATGGGACACAGTTGCTTGGCGACCACGCAGCTGCTTTGAACACTAATCTTTCCACTGTACCTTTACGTAGATATGACATCTCTTCCAGATAACTTGAAATAATTAGTGCAAATGTGCTTATTTTAGCAGTAGTATTACAAGTCTACTCTTTATCATTTGAGAGTTTCAGGATGAGAAGTCATTACATGTCTACGTGAAGTTACATAAATGCATCCACCTGGAGGTTATTCATTGCAGGATTCCAGGATTGGAAATAACAGTAGAGAGGACCGGGTCCAGCTCTCCTTCATCTTATATAGATAAGGAAATTGACAAGCCTGTGAGGTAAGATTTGCCCGAAGTCACTGAGATGAGGCTAGGAGTTCGGTGTTTTAACTGTTAAATCTGTTGTGTTTTTGTTTTTTTTTCCCCTCCTTTCTATTTGGTAGAAATCAGAGAGAGAGAATGGTTTTAGCAAATGTTTGTGGAGTGGTTGAGTTCAGCCTCCCTGTGGGCCTGTTAACTGTGGCTTCAGCTGTGCACCTGATTCCAGCCATCAGCCTTATGAGATGCTCTCTGAAAAAGTTTTCCTGTGTACTTTTCTAAAGGTAGCCAGCAGTGTTCAGTTATTACAGGAAGGAGAAAAATAGCATTTCGTCTACATGGTTATAAGTATCAGCTGGACCAACTAAAGTGCGTTGGCCGCTGACTTTGCTGGCTGTCCTGGTCAGGTGCTTGGATCCTCCAGAGTTTATGCGGACTGATAAAGTCATATTAAGATGCTTGCTTTTCCTGATTTAAACTGAGAGTTTATCCAGGAGGTATTGTATGTAGTGTTAAGAACATGGGTTTGCAGTCATGCAGGCTTGAGTTTCAGTCCTACTTCTGGGGTTGGGCAAGTTGTTTATCTGTTTTGATCCTAGGTTTTAGTATCTGTAGAATAGATGTAATAACCCTATCTTGCACACTTATAAGAATTAAATCAGGTGTATGAAAGGCCTGGCACTTAACAGGCCCTCATTAAATAACTTAGTGTTACTGTCTGAATTGTACTACTCTGTGGATTTTCAGTGAAATTTCTTTTGTGAAGGAACAACAAAGAATTACTTGCTAAAAAAAAAAAATTAAATAAATTACATTAGAGTGAGAGATTATTGGCCTGGGAAGTCTAAATTATGGGCTGTGATCTAGTTATTTAATCTTTGAGTCTCGTTGTACTCCTGTGTAAAATGAAGGTGTAAGAAATTCTATAAATTGGGGAGTCATTGTAGAAGTATTCTGAGTAATGAGAGACGTACTAGCTAAGATCTGAAAGTCAGATGAGGATGCAGTGGTGGAAGGGAGGGAGAAGAGCTGTCTAGCTGTCGTTAGGGTGTATGGATAAGGTAGAAGAATAGATTTGAGATTGAATGTTTCCTGGGCCAGAATATTTTGTGAAAGAGCATTAGTATCAACAGATCCCTGGGACTTCTGCCTTTCTGTCTCGGGGTCTGACTGCATTTATTTGTCTAGGTTACCTGTGGAACATAAGCAATGGATTCCTTGGACCATATGCTGACGGATCCCTTGGAGCTGGGCCCGTGTGGAGATGGCCACGGCACGCGGATCATGGAGGACTGCCTCCTGGGGGGCACTAGGGTTAGTCTGCCCGAGGACCTTCTGGAGGATGTGAGTAGTGACAGCGGCACCATCTTTTCCTTTCTAGCACTTCCTCTCAGCCTTTTCCACACTCTGCAAGTTTTCAGTCTTTTGTGCTCCCTTCTTTCTGATTTTCTACATTGCAACCAGAGTGATCTTTTTTTTTTAAAGTTTAAGTCTGTTTAATAGTCTGATTAAGGAAGAAAGTATAAGCTACATTCTGCATGTTTAATAACACGTAACTCGATAATGACATACGCCATATTTTGACAAGATAATTTTCAGCGGTTAGCAAAAGTTTTATATTTAAGGGCAGAATTGTGTATATCTTTACATTAGAATGTTTACCCATGTTGTGAATCATGAAACAAAACACAAACATATTATCTCTGTCCATAAGGTGACCAACTTGCTAGTCAGTTAATAGTACCTTCCCTGGGATAGCACTAATAGTGTGCTTTTGACCACTTTTCACAGGCAGTCGTCATGATTATTATGGTGGCATTTATTTAGTGCTTATTATGTGCAAGGCACTAGGTTTGCTGAAACGTGTTTATCATCTTGTTTATTTTGCCATAGTTCAAACATATGGACAGGCGTAGAGTATCATATGGCGAACATCTGTGCATCATTCAGTTTTGGGAGATAATTTCATTTAGCCATATTTGGTTCAGATTTTTCTTTCGTAGTATGTCAAAAATTGTAGATAAAATTAAAGCCACCGTTTTGCCCTTATTCCCTCTCCTGCCCGAGGTAACAGGTACTGAACTTGGTGTATGTCTTTCCCATTCATGTTTTCTTTGCATGCTCTTTCAAGTAAACCTCTTCATGTCCTTCATTCAGTCAGCAAACACTTGTTTTATTGAAGTACTTACTTTATGCCAGACACTGAGATGCCAGGAGTAAAGTGGTATGCAGAAATAGATTTGCAGGGGGAGATCTCGGACAGGGAGCCAGAGGAGCTTTGGTGCCTGCTTGCTGAGACGCCTGGCAGGTGGTTGGTTTCTGGGTTCTCTCCTGCTTAAACCCTTCAGTGGCTCCCCATTGTCCTTAGGATAAAGTCACAAGCACTTAACGTGCTTATAGGTCCCTTGCTCCTCTCTCTGCTGTCTGCTGCTTCCCTTTCCCTCCCTGTTGTTGAGCTAGCCAGACGTTGCCTGAACTCTTTTTTTGTTTTTTATTTCATTTATTTATTTTTTAAAATATTTATTTATTTATTTGGCTGCATCGGGTCTTAGTGGTGGCACGCAGGACCTTTGTTTCAGCGTGCAGGCTTTTCTGTTGTATTGCACGGGCTCTAGAACGGGTAGGCTTAGTAGTTGCAGCACGTGGGCTTAGTTGTCTTGTAGCACGTGGGATCTTAGTTCCCCGACCAGGGATTGAACTTGAGCCCCGGCACTGAAGTCCTAACCACTGGACCATCAGGGAATTCCCAACAGATCTCTCAAGTTTTTGTTTTTTTTTTGTTTTTTTTTTAAAGTTTATTTATTTGTTTATTTTATTTTTGGCTGCGTTGGGTGTTTGTTGCTGCGCGCGGGCTTTCTCTAGCTGTGGCGAGCGGGGGCTGCTCTTCGTTACGGTGCGTGGGCTTCTCATTGCGGTGGCTTCTCTTGTTGCGGAGCATGGACTCTAGGCACGCGGGCTTCAGTAGTTGCGGCACGTGGGCTCAGTAGTTGTGGCATGCGGGCTTAGCTGCTCTGCAGCATGTGGGATCTTCCCGGACCAGGGCTCGAACCCGTGTCCCCTGCATTGGCAGGTGGATTCCTAAGCACTGCGCCACCAGGGGAGCCCTGATCTCTCAAGTTTTGAGAATTGAGTAAAGATCAGTGGAATTTTAGTTTGTTTAAAAAACGTAAAAACTTGGATGACGGTGATTTTTGCACACTTTGTGATTGTACTTAATGCCACTGAACCATAAACACAAAAATGGACAAAATGGTGGATTTTATGTTATGCATGTTACCCACTTATGCACAAAAAACTTAAAAACTTCATTTTTTTCTTGCTCACTTTCCTCCTGCTTTTCCTGATTCTCCCAGCCCGAGATCTTCTTTGACGTAGTCAGCTTCTCAACGTGGCGGGAAGTACTGAGCGACTCGCAGCGTGAGCACCTCCAGCAGTTTCTGCCGCGCTTTCCGGAGGACGGTATCGACCAGCAGGATGAGCTCGTCCTCGCCCTGTTCAGTGGGGAGAACTTCCGCTTTGGAAACCCTCTGCACATCGCCCAGAAGCTTTTCCGAGGTGTGTAGCTCAGCGTTCTTGTTCTGAGAGGAGTGGAGGGTGGGAACACACCCACTTCTGTGCGTACTCCTTTCTTCGTTTTATTCTATTTTTATGTGTAGACACTGACTCCAAGTGCTTTCATGCAACACTTTGCTGCCTAGGCCGTTCTTTTTTTTTTTTGTCTTTTTTTTAATAAAAATTTTTAACTTACATAGGAAACACATAAATCATAATTGTATTGCTCATTGATGTGTTATATGAACTCAGCTGGGTAACCGCCACCCAGATCAAGAAGTAAAACATTATTAGCGTCTTAGAGGCACCCTTTATGACTAGTCTTCAAAAATTATTAAAAACAGTTTACCATTTGGTTTATCCCATGGATGTGTGTGTGTGTGATGCACAGACACATTTTTTTCTGCAGAAAACCTGACACTTTACCACCAAGCACTTCAGCGTGTGTGTATCTCTTAGCAAAGACATCCTTCCACATAATCACAGTCTTAAATTCACACCCAAGAAACTTTACATTGAACAAGTGATAGCGTAGAATATCCCATATTCAGATTTTCTCAGTTGTTCCCAATGTCCTTTATAGTTGGCTTTTAAATCCAGGATCCACTCAAGATTCATGTGTTGTGTTTGGATCTTCTGTCTCTCAGCTCCCTGAATCTAAGGCCCTCTGCCTTTTTTCCCTTGTCTTTGAAAATACACTTGTGAAGAGCCCAGGACACTTGAATTGTAAAATGTCTTGCTTTCTGGGGAGTTGTCGTCTTGCTTCCTCATAATTCGTTTTGGGTTAAACATTTTGCCCAGAAAGGAGGTGGGAAATGTCATTTCTTTCTCATCCCTCCACTCAGGGGATATGTGAAGTCAGTCTTGCATTGTTGGTAGGGAGGCTTTCGATCACTTGGCTCTGTGGTATCTGCCAGAGCTACTAACTGTAAGGGCACCTTTTTTCCCCTATAATTAAGAAGCAATCTGTAGGGTGATATTTAGGGTGATATTTAGGGACCATGTGATAATCTTATTTTCCAAAAGCATTTGTTTTACCCAGCGGTTTTAGCATCCACTGACCCTTGCCTGAACCGGTCATTACCTTGGGGATTCCAGAATGGTTTGGGGCCACTCTTCAGTCACAGTTTGCTTTCTGTCCAGTGGAGAGGAGCAGAGGATGCTTCTTCCCTTCCCGCTTTCTGGGGTGACTTTGCATTGGCTGGAGGCCCTGAAAGACAGCACATCTTGAATTTGTGAAACTGGACAGCTTGACAGCTGTAAAAAGACTGGAGGGAATAAGCTTATCATTTCAAACTGTATTATCTTAAGGTTTAAACTGAGCATTCCCTCCTTTGGTGGATCATTAAGGAGGATTTCCCTTCTGGTTGGCCAGTGTTTTTATGTCACTGAAGCCAGGGTCTCAGGTGGGATAAGCTGGTAGGCCTGGTTGGTAGTAGAGGCCGTATCAGGGACTGTCTGTAACGTTGGCACGTTTCCCTCCAAAACAATGTGATGGTCAGGTAAGGATGCAAACAAGGAATGCAAGGCAGGAGTTCTGCGATGTCTGGTGTCATGTTTCAGGTCCCTTGGTGTTGCAGACAGTTGCGTTACCATGGTTATTGTGGTTATGCGTCTTGACTGAGCTGGCATTGCTTTCGGTGTGCTTTTACTTTTGCTTATCTTGTTCTGTTTTAAAAACTCACCTTTTCCATAAGTTCCAAGTGCTTGTCGAGCTCCCTTGCCTTCTGTTTCCTACAGGAAAGGGTCGTCGTCATGAGCTCCAGCTTCCCACTTCCAGCCTCCCCCCAGCACACTGTAGTCGTTTCCCTCCTGACCTACTTTTACTTGTCTCGGAGGAAGGATTTTTTCGTCTGTTTAAGGTTAACTTCTGCTCTTGATCCTCTCATGTTTTACGTCCTCCGGGACCTCGTTTCTCAGTGAACCGTTCTACCACGTGTATTTACTCCACTCCTTCTTTTTCAGCCTGTAGATGTGGTCGAGGGTCTCACACTAAAAAAGTCCTTAACCATCTGTCCCCTTCGTTGTCCTCTGTCATTTTCCCTTTTCTCGGAGCTTCCTGAAAGGCATCCATAGCTGCCGTCCCCTGGTGGCTGTTCCCTATGCCTGCCAACACCTTAGACTTTCTAAATTTTAAATTTCAAACCTACAGAAAAGTTGCAAGAATTTATAATTGACACCCGCATACTCCTTACCAAGTTCACCAACTATGAATATTTTGCCACATTGTTTTCTTGTCATTATTGTACTTATTACCACTATTTTTATTTTTGCTGAACCACTTGAGAGTATTGCAGACCTAAGACTCCTAATTTTTCAGCGCTCATCTTTGAAGAGCAAGAACATTCTCTTAGGTAACCAGAAATGATCGAATTCAGAAATTAGAAAATACTGTATTTAATTTAAATTCTGTACTTAAGTTCTGTATTTCAGTATAAAATTTAACACCGACGTGTTGTTATCTAACGTGTGGTCCAAATTCCTATTTTGCTAGTTGTTCCAGTGCTTGCTTTTTCCTCTGCTCCATTTCTTTTCAGTGAATGTGTAATTTGCAAACCAGCATATGGCTCTTCTGTTCTCTCCTTAACCCGTCTGTAGCGTTTGATGCCTTGACCTCCGTTGTGAGACTCCCCCGCTTTGCAGCTGTGGCCCTCCCCGCCCCGGCTTCCTCCGGTGCCTCAGACGCCCTCCCCGCACCCCTCTCTCTGCTGAGCCCTCATCCGCTCGCTCTTCCTGCCTCTGCTCCTGCCATTAGGCCCCCTCTCCCTCCCCGCCTGCCTGCTCTCACCCACCAGCTCTTCTCCGGGGGCTCTCGCCGGGGCTGCTCCAGCCACCATCTCCACACAGCCACCAGCGTGAGCATCTCAGAACTTTGCTTTTCAGAGTGTTTACCAATTGCCTTCACTTGGAATAAAATTCACAGCCTACCAGGCTCTGTTGCCCCTGGTTTACCAACTTCCCCTGGTGCTGCATTCTCTTTTGCTGCTGCTCTCTGGCCCAGTGCCGCCAATAGAAATGTTACGTGAGTTCAATTAAAAAATTTCCAGTACCCACATTAAGAATAGTAAAAGCAGTTTAATTTTCATAATATATTTTCTTTAAGTTGATGTACTCGAAATGTTATTCATTTATTTTTAAAAATAAATTTATGTATTTAATTTATTTATTTTTGGCTGCATTGGGTCTTCATTGCTGCACACGGGCTCTCTCTGGTTGTGGTGAGCAGGGGCTACTCTTCGTTGCGGTGCACGGGCTTCTCATTGTGATGGCTTCTCTTGTTGCGGAGCATGGGCTCTAGGCACGTGGGCTCAGTAGTCGTGGCTCATGGGCTCTAGTGCGCAGGCTCAGTAGTTGTGGTGCACGGGCTTAGTTGCTCCATGGCATGTGGGATCTTCCTGGACCAGGGCTTGAACCCATGTCCCCTGCACTGGCAGGCGGATTCTTAACCACTGCGCCACCAGGAAGTCCCTCGAAATGTTATTTTAATAGAGCATTTGACTATCTTGGTGGGGGAAACTAAAGACTGAAGGAAGGTGACTTTGGAGAAGTACAGAGGCAAAGAAGTAGAACTTTCATCCAATTTGAATTCTTGCCTCTTTTCTTGAAGGTCAAATTCCCTATCTCCCTGCAACAGGCAGCATAACGCGGTGGCTAGGAGCGGCTCTGGAGCTGGACTGCCCGGGTTCAGACCTAATTTCCCCTTTTATTAGCTGTGTAACCTTGCGCAAGTTATTTAATTTCTCCATGCTTCAGGCTCTTCAGTAAAATGAGGATGCAGTAGTACTTCTTTGTGGGGTGGTTGTGAAGAGGAAGTGAGTTAATATATGCAAGGCCCTCCTTATGTGGTGACAGTTCCGTGTCAGGTCCTGTTCTAAGTGTTTGCTGTTTTTCGTTACCTTGGAATATCATTAAAGTGGTTGGAATTTAAAAAATAAAAAAAGAAACACCGTGTACTTCAGTGCCTCATTTTAGCCTTCTGAGGTTAGCGTCTCCATGTTTCCCCTTAGTTCACTTCGTAGCAACCTACTCAAATCTAATATTCCAAAACGGACCTCTCTCATCGCGGCTCCCGCAATGGTACGAGTTGCTCGTGTCCGGTGATCTAGGTACCATGTTCCCCTTCCTGCCCCAGCATCCAAACTAACAGCAGGTCTAATCTTTCTCCCTCGAAATATATCTGAAGTCTCTCTACTGCCATTCACATAACCACTACTCACTGATCAGCTAATATGTGCCAGACATTCTTCAAGGTTCTGGAGATACAGTCATGACCTTACATTCTAATAGGGGAAAACAAGATAATAGACAAGCAGGTGTTTGTTGGTGTCACGCAGGAAGGGTAATGGGTCTGGAAGTGACGGGAGGGAGCTGGTTCAGAGCTGGTGGTTGGGCAGGGCTTCTCTGTGGAGGTGCGTTCGGACAGAGACTCAGTGAAGGTACGACGAGCAAGCCGTGAAGTACTGGGTGTTAGTAGGAAGCCTTGCAGGCAGAGGGGACTTTAAGGACAAAGCCTTTGCGAAAAGGCAGAGGGGACTTTAAGGACAACGGCTTTGCGAAAAGTACGGTACTTCAGGAAACAGCGTGGGCCGCGGTGGAGTGAGCAAAAGAGAGGCTGTTGGAGGATGAGGCCGAGATACACGGGACCCACAAGGAAGGACCCTGCAGGCCTCCTGGCGCCTTGGCTCTACCCTGGGTATGGGGGCAGAGGTCCGACCAGGCCACTGTCGTCCCTCTCCTAGATCACTGCAGTGGTTTTCTTCTTTCTCTTTTGCTCTCGGCCGTGTTATTCTCCTGCTTTAAACCCTTCAGCTGATTTCCACTACACTCAGGATAAAGTCCAGACTGTGCTGTGGTTTCTGTGTGGTGTGACGTCTGCCCAGTTTCACAGGTCATCTCGGCCCCTCCTCGGCTAAGCCCTCTGCTTTCTTCACACCAACATTTCTTCAGGGGTTGGAGTGGGCACATTGTTCCTTGCTTCAGGGCCTGCCTTAGCACATGCTGTTCCTTCTGCCTTTTCCCTATTTTTATTTTAAAAATTCCTACTTACTTAATTTTCCTCCCAATTTTTCGTTTTGAAAATTTTTTTTTAATTTATGGCTGTGTTGGGTCTTCGTTTCTGTGCGAGGGCTTTCTCTAGTTGTGGCAAGCGGGGGGCACTCTTCATCGCAGTGCGCGGGCTTTTCACTGTCGCGGCCTCTCTTGTTGCGGAGCACAGGCTCCAGATGCGCAGGCTCAATAATTGTGGCTCATGGGCCCAGTTGCTCCGTGGCATGTGGGATCTTCCCAGACCAGGGCTCGAACCCGTGTCCCCTGCATTGGCAGGCAGATTCTCAACGACTGCGCCACCAAGGAAGCCCTGAAATTTTTTAAACATACAGAAAAGTTGAAAACTAATAACGTATGATGCACATCCGTAAAACTTACCTATGTTTATCAGTTGTTAACGTCTTCCCACAGTTGCTCTGATCGGGTCTCATTTTATGTCGCCTTCCTTAGGGGCTCCTTTCCTGGTGTCACTCTTCTCGCTCTCTTCGGTTGTTTTAGGTTGGTTTCCTGGCAGCACGTCAGAGAGTCGAGTACTGGCTTACGTGCTTTCTGTCTCTCCCCCTGGACCGTAGGCTCCCCTTTCCCCACGCTATCCTCCCGTCGGTGCAGAGCTGGCCGCCTCCCCCGCCCTCGCTGATGGGTGGCTGACAGATACGCGTGGCTGTGCCTCTTCTTTGCAGACGGACACTTCAACCCCGAGGTGGTCAAGTACAGGCAGCTGTGCTTCCGGTCGCAGTACAAACGCTACCTCAGCTCCCAGCAGCAGTACTTCCACCGGCTGCTGAAGCAGATCCTGGCCTCGCGGAGTGTAAGTGCCCCTGGGAGCTGCGTGGGACTCACACCTGGTGACCCAAAGGGGTGGATCAGGGGCAAGAACAAAAGATACCACTGAGGAAGGAAGCTGCCCATCCAGCCCCGACACGACCAGGTGCATCCTTTCTTCTTATGATACGTTTTAAGATGTATCCTGATTTCAGATACGTTAGAACAGGAACAGAAGAAGGATACATCTTAAAATTGATGAAATATTGTAGCTTCTGTATTTACCCAGAAAAAGAGGTAGCTTTCAGATCCATGGTGGGTCGTGCAGGAGAACCAGCTTGCCCTCAAGTTCACGTTTGGATGCCTGATGGGTGCCAGGCTCAGCGGCTCTGGGCCTGGACCAGCCTTGGGATGCCTTGGGGCAGAGTAGTTCTGGCGCTTAGTGGTCCCGTAAGCTGCGGTACGGAGATACTTCGGTGTCGGGTGTGAGGATTCACCCTCGATGGAGCAGCGCAGCGCTCAGATTGGGGATCTTCCGTCATAATCAGCACAGGCCCCTTTGATTTGGAAGGCGGGAACCGAGCTTGCTAACAAAGAAGAGAAGAACGTGTAGACTCGGGGAGTGTGGCAGGACGAGCTGTGGCTGAGGCCGTGCCCCCATCCCATCCGATCTCTCCCAGGACCTGCTGGAGATGGCCCGGCGGAGCGGTCCCGCCCTCCCCTCCCGGCAGAAGCGCCCCTCACCGTCCCGCACCCCCGAGGAGCGGGAGTGGCGCACCCAGCAGCGCTACTTGAAGGTCCTGCGGGAGGTGAAGGAGGAGTGTGGGGACTCGGCCCTGTCGTCGGACGAGGAGGGTATGTGTCCTCCGTGCCCCGCACCGTCTGTATCTCATCGGTCCACACCTGCAGCTGCTTGTCTGGTTGGAGGCCGTGGTAGCCATTTCCCCGCCAGGAGGCCGTCCCTGTGGTTTGTCTGGGCGCGTGGTGACGCTCAGAGCCGTTGGGTGGCTGTGACTGCACACCTCGCCGCCCTTGGCGCTCAGGCGCACGCGGGGCCCTCCCAGAAGGCGCGCTGGTCCAGTCGGCTGCTCGAGAGAACCACTCTCCCGGCAGGAGAGTAATAGTGACTGTGACCTCTGCAGTGTGACCCGCCACTGTTGAAGTCTGTCCTCCCGGAAGAGCCTTTGCACTGACTCAAGTGCCGCAGTCCGTCTGGGGAAGGGTCAGGAAGGAATGGTGGAGCCTGGCCTCCCTCTTGTTGGCTTAGCCTTCTTGAGCCCAAGGAGCCACTTACCCAGTCTCCCCTGCTGGAGTCCACAGGCAGGTTGGATTTACAAGAAAACTTTTCTTTTGCAGATCTCAGCTCGTGGCTCCCGAGCTCTCCAGCACGCTCTCCTAGCCCTGCGGTGCCCCTCAGGGTGGTGCCCACGCTTTCCACCACGGACATGAAGACTGCAGGTGAGTGGGGCTCTGGGCGTGGGTCTGAGGACTGCCTCGGGGTGGGAGACTGGCTTCTGCCTGCCTGGAAAGCAGAGCGGTGTTCCTTAGAATGAGGAGACTTGGGGAAGGTTTTGTGTAGCTCCACTTTTCCGCAGGTAGGTAGGCCAGCTGGCCTTCTGTCCTTTGTTTTGAAAATTTCTCTTAGGAGCTGATCAGCTGGCATTTTGGCCTCAAGAAAGCAGAATCTTAAAATAACAATATCGGGACTTCCCTGGCGGTCCAGTGGTTAAGACTCCATGCTTCCACTGCAGGAGGCTCGGGTTCGGTCCCTGATTGGGGAACTAAGATGCTGCCTGGCGCAGCCAAAAAACAAACAAAAACAACAACCAAAAAAACCCCCAAAATAATACTAAGGGATAATTCAATAATAGAACAAAAGGGGTAACCAGAGCCACAGCAGTGTCTTGGCATGTCTGTGAAATTAGAGACTATTTTTAGTTGGGATAGGAGTCAAAGAAGAATGTTAAGAAACTTCTAGGTGTTCTAGGAGCAGCTGAGTACCGAGGTCGTTGTTATTGACGAGTGTACAGAAAAGCTGCAGAGTAGAGCCTGTGACTGTTTCAAGGTTGTTGATGCTTGTAGTACACAGGTCAGAAGGGAAACGCAGAAAGTATCTCACTTTCCAGTATTACAAGTGACCAGAAAGATGTGAATTTGAGCGTTGTGGAAGTGAATGACCGTCCATGTGGTTTGGTTCCTTTTCTCTCAGATAAAGTAGAACTGGGGGACAGTGACCTGAAGATAATGCTAAAGAAGCACCATGAGAAGCGGAAACACCAACCAGTAAGATTGGAGGGGGTGGTCAGTAGGTTTTCAGTCTGATTCCCCGGATCAGCTATCCTGGGATGATACAGGCAGTCACTACGTTATTAGTCCCTTCTCCTTATCCTTGTTAGGGGACAGGAGCAGCATGGGAGGCCCAGTAACACTAAAGATGTGCGGAGAAGACAGATGCTTTGACTTTATAAGGCACGCTTACCGCCGTGTCTGATCCAGTCTTTAGGACGACACTGCTGTGTGAATCCTTTCGTCCGTTTAGCAGGGCTTGGAGAGCCCAGGGAGCTTGTGTGACGCCCGACGGCCAGTAAGTGGCAGAGCCAAGCGTCAGAGCCTGTGCTTTTCCCACGTTTTACGTTTCTGTTCCTCCGCTCCACCAAGTCGAGGTAACGCTGAGCCAGAGATCATGGTGGAGGAAGGAAAGGCAGTTCATCAGGGCAGAGTGGTGAGATGGGAAGAGTCTCATGCTGGGGTTAGAACTGAGTTCTGTCTCTGTCTTTTCCACTTACTATGATGTTGGGCAAATCCCTTAACTTCTCTGAATCCCGTTTTCAGTCTTTGTAAAATACTACTTAACAAGACTGAAGAGCATATAAGATAAGGAATGCAAAAGAGCTCTATAAACTAAATGCCACACATGAAGGGTTGGAACTCGGTTCTCCCCTGCCCCATTATGAAGAGCAATAGTTTTTACCTCTGTACGTTTTAAATTCAACACAAGTACCTCAAGTACACGTAACCTCCAGTTTTATCTGTAAATTGGGAAAATCAACAGTTTTAGCTCCTCTTTTGGACCTCCATAACAAATCTCTGAATATCACGTCTAGGATCACCCAGACCTTTTGACGGGGGACCTGACTCTCAGTGACATCATGACTCGAGTAAATGCCGGCAGGAAGGGCTCTCTAGCAGGTAAGGGACGTCCTCTGCAGGTGGCCATCGGCTGTGCTGTTAGATTACACAGGCCTCTCTACGTATTGCAAAAGAAAAGGAAACCACAGCATCCTTCTTGCTGATAGCCTTTATATCGTTACTGCTGCTTATGGATTTGTAGGTGGAGAGTGAATATAAAATCAGTACAACAGATCATTGACTCTTTAAAGCACTCACTGAGTTTGGTTTAAAAAAAAAACCAAAATGAAACTATATGTCTTATTACTGAGACTTTTCTTTGTTTTTCTGGTGGGCCTTGGGAAAATAATATACTCCTGATAAGACTCCTCATTTCCTGATGTAGAAAATGCAGTTCTATGACTTGAGTTGCTTTTTTTCCCCAGCACTATATGACTTGGCTGTCCTTAAAAAAAAGGTTAAGGAAAAAGAGGAAAGGAAGAAGAAGAAAATAAAAATGATCAAATCAGAGGCAGAGGATCTGGCGGAACCCCTAAGCGGTACTGAAGGGCTCCCACCCCTCTCACAGGCACCGTCTCCACTGGCCATACCCGCTATCAAGGAGGAGTAAGTGAGCAGCGGGGGTCGTGGCTCAGGGCTGTCCCCAGAGCTGGTGCTTCTTGAGAGCCCTAGGTCCCAGGGGTCCTGCTGGGGAACGTGTATGGTGTGGGCTTTCACTGAGCTTTTTTATGACGGCTAGGAGGCTTGGAGGACCTAAAGCAACCTAGGCATGTGTTCTTGGTCTTTTTGGTGGTTTTTTTTTTTTTTTTTTAATTTATTTATTTTTGGCTGCGTTGGGTCTTCGTTGTTGCACACGGGCTTTCTCTAGTTGCAGCGAGCAGGGGCTACTCTTCATTGCGGTGCACGGGCTTCTCATTGCAGTGGCTTCTCTTGTTGCGGAGCACGGGCTCTAGGTGCGCAGGCTTCAGTAGTTGTGGCGTATGGGCTCAGTAGTTGTGGCTTGCGGGCTCTAGAGCGCAGGCTCAGTAGCTGTGGTGCTCGGGCTTAGTTGCTCCACAGCATGTGGGATCTTCCGGGACCAGGGCTTGAACCCGTGTCCCCTGCATTGGCAGGCGGATTCTTAACCACTGCGCCACCAGGGAAGCCCTTTTTGGTGGTTCTTATATTTTTCTTCCCTCATTAGGCCTCTCGAAGACCTCAAGCCTTGCCTTGGAATCAATGAAATATCTTCCAGCTTCTTCTCTCTTCTCTTGGAGATCTTGTTGCTGGAGGGGCAGGCTAGCCTTCCTATGGTAAGAGTTTTGGAAAAGCCAAGTGTGTAGCAGTTTCATATTGTAGAAATCTTCAGCTCTGGGTTCCCCGCAAAGCTCCATAGCTGACTTGCTTTGTGACTTGAGCAGACTGGACAGACATAGCCAGTTCGTTCTGGCACAGCCTTGAAATCGCTGGCGTGGAATAGAAATCTAACCGGATTCTGCCTTTACTCTCCCTCAGCTGGAGGAGCGAGTTTTGGACTGGCAGTCGTCTCCAGCCAGCTCCCTCAATAGCTGGTTCTCTGCGGCCCCCAACTGGGCAGAGTTGGTGTTACCAGCCCTGCAGTATCTTGCTGGAGAAAGCCGTGGTAAGGTACTTTGTTCTGTAGGGCCCAGTATTCACCCTGCTTTGTCTAATTCTCATAGTAGACTGCAGCTTTACTGCTTACATCTGTTGTGGCTTTGCATGCTGCGATGCCATGCCTTGGAGGTCTCTGCTGTCCTGATAACACCATTAACATACAGAAGTTATCTCGGAGCTCACGGGTGTCAGTTATTCTGAGTTTAGCAATCTCTCTGACCTGTGTAGCTTGTTCACGGGATCCATTTCTTGCAGCTGTACCTTCCAGCTTCTCTCCATTTGTTGGCTTCAAAGAGAAAACCCAGCAGTGGAAGTTGCTTGGTGAGTAACGCACGTCACCTGCCTGTCACAGTAGGTTCTCTTTCTCTCGTTTTCTCCCCTGAGCTTCTTGTGCCTTGCAGTCAGTGTGTGCCAGGAGGATGTTGAAGAAGGCAACATTAAACCTTATTCTGCTCAGTAAAAGAGTCCTTCAAGAAGTTCTCAGGGTCTGAGTTCACCCCCGTTGGGATTTGGCTGAGGTGACATTGCCCTTCAATTCCGATGCACTCTGGGGCTGGCTGAATTGAAATCTGTGGGTTTTTTTTTTTTTACAATAGCACCTACGTTTATGTCAACCGTATCTATGGTTTTAGGTTAATTTGTAGTAATATAATTGTTTTTCTTTCCTAAAATGGGTTTTGCTATTGAGGATAATGTGTCGGGCAGCCCTCAGTAAGCTATTTCTAAAGAACAGTTTCTTTTTCTTATAAATTTGTGAAGTCCCACTTACTGTGTAAGTTGTAGTAACATGTACCTGAAATAACTTGGTGATGAGAGGAAGATTCAGTGTTGATTTTCTGTGGAAATGGACAAACCTTTCTCCACTCTGTCCAGTGGTCTATGACGAGAAACATGGAGAGAAGGTTGTGAAAGTAGTGGCTGCGTTCATTGCTTACAGTGTGGATTAACCTTCTAGGTGTCACGCACTGTTAGGTGCCGGGGGTGTAATGGTTTGTGAGGGAGGCAGCGTGCTCCCCTCGTGGAGTTTGTTTGGGGAACAAGTACTCATTCGAATGAAATGATAAACTTAGCCATTCTGTAAGGGGAAAGTCCTGGTAGGGGTGGGCGTTTGTAATGAGGCACTGGTGTGGCATGCGTGTGGCGTCCGGGAGGGCCTTCCTGGGGAAGGTCGTTTGAGCAGCAGTCTTAACAACGACTGGGGATGAGCCAGGCAGGCGGAGGGGAGCCGTGTGGGTCAGTGACGCAGGGACGTTCCAGCGGAGGTCACACAGGCCTGTGCAGAGAGGATGTTGCACCTGGGTAATGGATGGATGAATTTGAGAGCTGTAGGTGGTAGAAGCCGGGGGACGTGGTTGTGGATTGGGTGTGGCGAGTGAAGGAGGAGGGCAGTCAGGTGTCACTCCTGCTAGATTTGCACCTGGCGGATGGGGGTCCGCCATCGACGTAGGCAGCTGGGGAGGACGTCCAAGCCTGGGTGAGGGTGAGGCGCGCGAGTGTAGCTGTGCACATGCTGCCTTGAGCTGCCTTTGGGGTGTTGAAGTGGACACGTTAAGTAGGCAGTGGGTTTAGAGTCCAGACCCACAGTCAGGGTGGAAAGCTGTGGGCACATGTGCAGTAAGTGCAGTCAAAGGCATGGGGAGAATGAGGAGGAAAGAGGGCCTGGGACTAAGCCTTGATAAGCTCCGAGGTGGCGGAGGCTGAGCGGGGACACGGGAGAGGCCGTGACCGCAGAGTCAGGAGGACGCTGTGAGGTCCGAGAGTCAGCAGGTGGGGAGTGCTCGTTAACCTTCGTTGTTCCTAAGGTTCAGGAAGGTCAAGCCTGGATTTGTGGACATGGAAGAAGTGATGACTCCCTTGGAGGAGTGATTCCTTAGTGGGGCGACGCCGGTGGCGGGCAGAGGAGAGCCGAGGCCGCTCGTGAGGCTGGCTGCAGCTCTTCCCGCCTGTCCGGCTGGTGGCGGGGAGTCGGCCGGGGGAGGCTGCCCTAATAGGACCAGGTAGTAAGTGTCTCAGGCCTGCGGGCCAGATGCTTTCCGCTGCGGCGACTCAGCTCTGCCCTGTGCACAGCAGCCGGAGACAGGGTGTAAACAAACGGCCACAAAGCTTCATTTCCAGAAGCGGTTTGCTGACCTTCACGTACACCGCAGAGGTCTGCACGTGCTACCAATCAGGCCCCCTTTCCTGCAGGCAGGAAAACGTTTCCCAGTCCCCCTGGTTAAAGGGACAGTGAGCGTGGACAGCGCTTTCTAGAGGTTTGGCGGCGGAGGGGAGCAGAAGAGGCGGGGCTCGTGGCCAGGAGAGGACTTAAGTGTCGGTGGAGAGGGACAGCAGAGAAGGGGACACCTGTCATAGGGTGGATTCCCGGCGGGGAGGGGCCGGCCTCAGCTGGCGGGAGGCAGCACATCCGTGCGGGGGGAGGAGGAGCCGCGGGGAGGTTGAGGGGGTGGGTCTGTGGCCTTCCTGTGGGAGGCGGGAGGCCTGCGGTGCGCGGGGAAGGGCGGTGGAGAAGGGCGGGGCAGCCGCTGTCCAGCGGGCAGGGAGGCCGGCCAGCGCGGGGCTCGCGGGCAGGCTGAGGGCCGGTGACGGGGGCTGTCCGCTCCTTCACGGAGGCGTTCCCTGCCTGTCTCCGGGCCTTGTCGCCGGCAGCCGGCAGCTGCCCCAGTGGAGGGTGTGGCTGGTTTAGGACGCGAGCTTTGCTCGACGGAAGTGATGCAGAGACGGAAGAGAGAGGTGTTAGGTATTGCTGTGTTGCTCGGCGTGCCGTTGAAGTGACGGGCGTGGGCCCTCAGCCGAGTCGGGGGAGTGTGAAGGGAGGGGCTGGGGGGGCAGGAAAGTGGGGTGTCTGGACCAGCAGTGCTGTGGAGTCCAGGTAACGTTTTGGAGGGCGAGGGTAGACGGCGGAGAGGGGAGGGGAGGCCGCTGCGGCCAGAGAGCGGGATGCGGGGTTAGTTGAAGGTTCCCAGTCCTGGCCGTGCGCTGCCGCCAGTTGGGAAGCTTTTTAAAAATGCTGGTACCTGGGCCTTACCCCCAGGGGTTCTGATTAATTGGCTGAGTGGGGCCCGAGCCTTGGCATTTTTAAAAGTTTCCAAGTGATTCTTAGGCGTAGCCAGGGTTGAGAAACTGGATTAGGCATTTTGAAGAGTCCCGTTTTGGGGAATGACAAGGTCCAGTTGTGACAGTGGGAGTGAGAGGCTGGAGTGGGGGGAGGGGGCCAGTGAGGTCACGCGACTGAGGAGTTCGGGGGCTGCTGGGCCCTCCGTACGGGTGTCCATGCGGACCCTTCACGGTAATCCAGCAGGGTAAGTGTTTGATCCCTTCCAGCTAATTTCAAGTTAATTTCTGCGAGCGGTGTCAGACAGGGGTCCAGTTTCACTCTGCCTGTGGATGTCCAGGCAGAGGGGTGTTCTGTGTACAGGACCATCGCTACAGGTCCAGGTGTAGATACAGCAAGTAAGGAGGAAGTGGCATCCTTAGGTCATATGCTTAGATCATGTTATTATTTTTTGCCTTTTTGTTCTAATAGGCCAGTCCCAAGATAATGAAAAGGAATTAGCTGCACTCTTCCAGCTGTGGCTGGAAACTAAAGACCAGGCCTTCTGTAAGGTATGGTTGTTGAGAACTATCAGCTCTCTCGTGTTGGGCTTCCAGAACCCTGAGTTAGCCAAAATCCTTCAGTCCATTTACCTGTTCCTGCTTTCCTTTTCTCCAGCAAGAAAATGAAGACAGCTCAGACGCCACAACGCCTGTGCCTCGGGTGTGAGTATAGTACCCTAACGGAGGGTGGTGCCCCAAGAAAGCATCATCTAAGTGCTGCCCTGGTTGTGCTGACACATCCGTGTATGTTAGAGCCAGAGTGGGCTTGAGATGCCGGATCCACTGGTCCTCGTCGGCCTCAGCCTCCCTAAGGCGCAGCACGCTCCCAGCAGTGGAAGTGTTTCCCCGTGAGTCTCTGAGGAGGTGGGACCCACCTGTAGGTGCATGCTCTTCCCCGGTCCCCCCTTCGGTTCCCGCTGGAGAATGGGTCATCCAGCCCATCTTCCTCATGTTACCCACAAAGAAATGGAGGTGTGAGGGAGAGTGACAGGACCCAGGCTGGGATTTAGGTCTCGACCTCGTCCTGAGCCTTTGTATCATCTCATGTGACTGTTTCCAGTCTGTCGTGGTCCCTTTTCCCCCCAGCTTTGTGGAGATATAATTGACAAAGCATTGTGTAAGTTTAAGGTGTACGGCGTGTTGATTTTATTTATATATATATATAAACACACACACACACATATGTACATATATATATAGTGAAGTGATTACCACAGTAAGGGTAGTTAACCCATCTGTCACCTTACATAATTACCAGTTCTTTTTTTGTAGTGAGAACATTTAAGATCTTTCTTAGCAACATTCAAGTATATGATGCAGTACTGTTGACTGTAGTCACCATGCTGTTTGTTAGATCCATAGAACTTTCTATAACTTTAACCAGTGTCTCCCCATTTCCCCCATCCCCTGGTAACTACCATTCCTGGCTCTGTTTCTGTGAGTTACGCTTCTTTTAGGTTCCACATGTGAGATCATACAGTGTTTGTCTTTCACTGACTTATTTCACTAAGCATAATACCCTCTAGATCCATCCATGTTGTGACAAATGGCAGAATTTCCTACTTTCTTTAATGACTGAATAACATTCCACTGTGTGTGTGTGTATACACACACATTTTCTTTATCCATTCATCCATTGATGGACACTTATCTATCACAGTTGTTTCCATGTCTTGGCTATTATAAATTATGCAGTGAACATGGGGGTACAGATATCTCTTTGAGATAGTGGTTTCATTTCCTTCGGAAATATTCCCAGAAGTAAGATTGCTGGATCATGTGGTAGTTCTGTTTTCAGTTTTCTGAGGAACGTCCATACTGCTTTCCATAATGGCTGCACCAGTTTGCATTCCCACCATAGTGCACAAGGGTTTCCTTTTCTCTGCATCCTCGCCAACACTTATTTCTTGTCCTTCTGGTAATAGGTACTCTAACGGATGTGAAGTGATATTTCATTGTGGTTTTGATTTGTATTTCCTTGATGATTAGTGATGTTGAGCACCTTTTCGAGTACCTGTTAGTCATTCGTGTATCTTTAGAAAAATGTCTGTTCAGGTCCTTTGCCTGTTTTTTAATTGGATTATTTGGGTATTTTGCTTTTGAGTTGTAGGAGTTCCTTAAATATTTTGGATATTAACCTCTTACACATGTATGATTTGCAAATATTTTCTGCCGTTCTGTAGGTTGCCTTTTCATTTTGTTGATGGTTTTCTTTGTATAGAAGCTTTTTTTTTTTTTAATAAATTTATTTATTTTATTTTTGGCTGCGTTGGGTCTTCATTGCTGTGCACGGGCTTTCTCTAGTTGCGGTGAGCGGGGGCTACTCTTTGTTGCAGTGTGCAGGCTTCTCATTGCAGTGGCTTCTCTTGTTGCGGAGCACGGGCTCTAGGCACGCGGGCTTCAGTAGTTGTGGCACACGGGCTCAGTGTTGTGGCTCGTGGGCTCTAGAGCGCAGGCTCAGTAGTTGTGGCGCACGGGCTTAGCTGCCCCGAGGCATGTGGGATCTTCCCGGACCAGGGCTTGAATCCGTGTCCCCTGCATTGGCAGGTGAATTCTTAACCACTGTGCCACCAGGGAAGGCCCCTGTACAGCAGCTTTTCTTTGAGGTAGTCCTACTTGTTTATTATTGCTTTTGTCGCTTGTGCTTTTGGTGTCATCTCCAAAAAATCATTGCCAAGATCATTGTGCAGGAGCTTCTTCCCTATATTTTCTTCCAGGAGTTTTAGTTTCAGGTGTTACGTTGAAGTCTAATCCATTTCAAGTTAATTTTTGTGAATGGTTTAAGGTAGCGGTCCAGTTCCATTCTTTTGCTTGTGGTTGTCCAGTTTTCCCAGCATCGTTTATTGAAGAGGCTGTTCTTTCCCCATTGAGTATTCTTGGCTCCATTTGCCGAGTATTAGTTGAGCATATATGCAGTGGTTTATTTCTTGGCTCTCAATTCTGTCCCACTGGTTTATGTGTCGATTTTTATGAGAGTACCATATTTTGATTACTGTAACTTTGTAACATAGTTTGAAATCAGCAAGTGTGATGTTTCCAGCTTTGTTCTTTCTCAGGATTGCTTTGGCTGTTTGGGGTCTTTTGTGGTTCCATACACATTTTAGGATTGTTTTCTTCTATTTCTGTGAAAAATGTTGTTGGAATTTTCATAGGGACTTCATTAATCTATCGATAACTTTGGGTGATATGGGCATTTTAACAGTATTCTTCCAGTCCTTGAACATAGAGTATCTTTCTTTTTACCGGTGTCGTCTTCAATTTCTTTAATCAAAGTCTTGTAGTTTTTGATGTAGAGATCTTCCACCTCCTTGGTTAAATGTATTCTAAGTGTTTTATTGCTTTGATGCTGTTGTATAGCTCTTTAGTTAGATTCCTGAACACCAGTACTCAGGACCAACCTGAAAGTGGCAGAACCATTGCCTTACATAATAGAACGCAATTTCTTTTTTTTTCTTTTCTTTTTTTTTTTTGGCTGCACTGTGTGGCTTGTGGGAGCTTAGTTCCCCAACCAGGGATCGAACCCGGGCCCCGACATTGAAAATGCCGAGTCCTAACCACTGAACCTCAAGGGAATTCCCTGATCTCAATTTCTTGGTACTTTTGCCTAGGAAGCAGAAAAACCACCCTTGTCATCATACAAATTTGAAGTCCTTTGTTCCTCTAAAGCTGAATTCTTTGTTGCCTTTAGATTAGGCTTACTTAGCAACAGTACTGAAAACAGTAGGTAAAACACGGCGTCAGTTTCTTTCCCACCTACCCAGTACCTTTCTGGATTTCTAAGAATCAAGTAATTTTGGAAATAACCAACAGGAGCTACTTGGCAGGATCTGGAAAGTGGACTTCTGACCTTTGCGAGATAAGAGCACTCACTAATGGACAGATAGAGCACTCGTGTTGCAAAGGGCGTGGTTCTGGGTGCTGGAGAGGGGGCGATGGACCCAGTGGTTCTGGGTGCTGGAGAGGGGGCGATGGACCCAGTGGTTCTGGGTGCTGGAGAGGGGGCGATGGACCCAGTGGTTCTGGGTGCTGGAGAGGGGGCGATGGACCCAGTGGTTCTGGGTGCTGGAGAGGGGGCGATGGACCCAGTGGTTCTGGGTGCTGGAGAGGGGGCGATGGACCCCGTGGTTCTGGGTCCTGGAGAGGGGGTGATGGACCCAGTGGTTCTGGGTGCTGGAGAAGGGGTGATGGACCCAAAGGTCTTTGTGTTCCAGAAGAACTGACTATGTGGTGCGGCCCAGCACGGGAGAGGAGAAGCGAGTTTTTCAGGAGCAGGTAAGAAAAAGCTGGAACCCAGTGTAAATCTCTGTATCTGTGAGGCCATGAGGTGAGAAGCTCTGAGCCTGACTGTCCTTGAGTCCAAATTCTTGGAAGCAGCTCACACCCTTAACCTTGCTATTCCGTGGGTTGGGATTGCTTTTGGGGGGCAGAGATGGTGTGAGGAAGGGAATGAAAAATGTTCTGATGGTTTTTCTTCTAGATACAAAACAACACATTTACCTCTTGATCTGTTTGCTAGTGACTGGCTTTTGGGGACCATCCTTTTCCCACTGTGGTCGGCTCAGTGTTCCTAGTGGAATAGCCTGTTTGCTTTCTGCTTTAGTTTCTCCGGGCCGACCCCTTCCTGCATCGGGTGACTAGAGAGAGCCCCCGTGACTGACTCAGGAGCCTCGTCCCTTCTCTTGGCAGGAGCGTTACCGGTACAGCCAGCCCCACAAGGCATTCACCTTTCGCATGCATGGCTTCGAGTCCGTGGTGGGGCCCGTGAAGGGCGTGTTCGACAAGGAGACGTCGCTCAACAAGGCACGGGAACACTCCCTGCTGCGCTCCGACCGGCCCGCCTACGTCACCATCTTGTCCCTGGGTGCGTGCCTCTGTCTGCTGTCCCCCCCGCCCCCATTGCAAAGGCTGGAGGGTCAGCGTAGCTTCAGGAGGCTTTGCAGTTTGGGACACGGAAGGAGGGATTCTGCCCCAGAGATCTGCACAGAATCCGTGTTTCCTCCCTGGGGTCTGGGCTCATGTTTGCCTTCCTTCAGGAACTGTTCACAGGCTGCTAGACAGTTAGCTTAGGTGTCGGAATTTGCTTCCTCCAGACTAGGATTCCTTCAAACGTGAGGTTTTTAACCTTTTTTATGCCACAGGTCGCTGGCAGTCTGGTAAACTCTGGACCCCTTCTCAGAATTAAGTTTTTAAATGCCTAAAATAAGATGCACAGAGTTACAAAAGAAACCAGTCATATTGAAATTGTTATCAGAATATTAAAACAGATTTATGGTGCAGAAATGTATGTTTTTATTACGATATTAAATGACAAGATCTAGTGGCAGGTCTTATAACTCCTCTAATTCCCAGCTAGTGATGAGTGGAAATGATATTTTGGGTTGTCCGCAGCAGCTGTGCTGTGATAAGAAAACGTCTGATTTCCATTACAGCATCACGGCACTGCTATCATATGGTTGGCAACATATGCCAACAAAGGTTATGCCAACCTTGGTTCACAATGGAAGGAAATGCTGAATTTCAGTTAAAGTTGTAACTTTTTTCTGCCTGAGTTCCTGGACGCACTGAACTCTCAGGGGTCCTGGGTCTTCAGCCTTGGCTGAAAGTGTGAAGGGTGTGGAAGAAGCTGCCCGCGGAGGGCCGTGTCCACCTGCTGCTGGTCAGCAGTTGGGGGCAGCTCTCCCGGGAGCCCCGCAGAGGGCCGTGTCCACGTGCTGCTGGTCAGCAGTTGGGGGCAGCTCCCCCGGGAGCCCCGCAGAGGGCCGTGTCCACCTGCTGCTGGTCAGCAGTTGGGGGCAGCTCCCCCGGGAGCCCCGCAGAGGGCCGTGTCCGCCTGCTGCTGGTCAGCAGTGGGGGGCAGCTCCCCCGGGAGCCCCACAGAGGGCCGTGTCCACGTGCTGCTGGTCAGCAGTTGGGAGACAGTTCCCCCGGGAGCCCTGCAGAGGGCCGTGTCTGCGTGCTGCTGGTCAGCAGTGGGGGGCAGCTCCCCCGGGAGCCCCGCAGAGGGCCGTGTCCACGTGCTGCTGGTCAGCAGTGGGGGGCAGCTCCCCCGGGAGCCCCACAGAGGGCCGTGTCCACGTGCTGCTGGTCAGCAGTTGGGAGACAGTTCCCCCGGGAGCCCCGCTGACGCTCGGACTTTGCTGTTTCTGGTGTCAGTTCGCGACGCGGCGGCCCGGCTGCCCAACGGGGAGGGCACGCGGGCGGAGATCTGTGAGCTGCTCAAGGACTCCCAGTTCCTGGCTCCAGACGTCACCAGCACTCAGGTAGGAGGGCAAGGGCTGCTTGTGTTTTGTTGCAGGATGGATTTAAGGGAGCTTACAAGGAGACACAAGAGAGAATAACGTAAAATAAAAAAAACTGATGGGGATTCCCTGGTGGTCCAGTGGTTAGGACTCGGCGCTTTCACTGCTGAGGGTCCAGGTTCAGTCCCTGATCGGGGACCTAAGATCCTGCAAGCCGTGCGGCGCAGCAAAAAAAAAAAAATGGAGAGGAAAGGAGGCCGTCTTGAGAAAGGTGAGCGGTGCTGCCGCTCGACCTTGCCATTGGCGAGGCTCTCCTTCTCTCAGCTCACCATGTTCGGGGCACAGCACCTCCATCTCCCGGGACTCGTAGTTTCTTGTTCTGCCGAGTGATGGGGTGAGCCATCGGGAGGTAGGATCTGTGTGTCGGCTGTGCCTCTCACCCAGGGATTTTCCCCGAGTCTGAGCCTGCGTGGTCCTTCCTCCTCTTTGTCCTGGGTCTCAGGTGAATACAGTGGTGAGTGGTGCCCTGGATCGGCTGCATTACGAGAAGGACCCGTGTGTGAAGTACGACATCGGACGGAAGTTGTGGATCTACCTGCATCGGGACCGGAGCGAGGAAGAGTTCGGTGTGTGTGCCCAGCCAGCTGAGGGCTGCCTCTGCCCTCCTGCCCCAGCTCCACTCTTCTTCTCACTGGCATGCGGGCAGGACAGAGCTGTGGAGGCGGGTTAGCGCCCTGGCTCTCGGTGAGACCACCCTCCATACTGTGCTGAGGTTAAGCTGTTGCTGAAGCTTCCCACTCTTGTCCACAGAGCGGATCCACCAGGCCCAGGCAGCTGCAGCTAAAGCCAGGAAAGCCCTTCAGCAAAAACCCAAGCCCCCATCCAAGGTGGTAAGTGACCCCGCGGGATGGCGGCGGAGGGGCTGTGGCGTCCCCGCGGGCCTTGCTCACGCCCGCGTCCGTGCGCACCCCGTCCTTGTGCAGAAGTCCAGCAGCAAGGAGGGTTCGGTGAAGGTCCTCGGCGCTGGCCCTTCTGAGCAGAGCCAGCTGAGCCTCAGCGACTCCAGCATGCCCCCCACCCCGGTCACGCCTGTGACCCCCACCACTCCTGCTCTGCCCGCCACGCCCATCTCCCCCCCGCCCGTGCCGTCAGTGAACAAAAGTGGCCCCACAACTGTCTCGGAACCGGTGAAGTCCAGTTCGGGGTGAGCGCTTCCATTTCCTCTCCAGCTTTCTCCCTCCAGGGTTCTTTTGAATCCGTGTCCTAAGTTGTCTGCTGTGTTTCCCCGTGTGTTCCTTACAGTGTTCTTCTCGTGTCTTCGCCGACGATGCCGCAGCTGGGAACCATGCTCTCCCCGGCGTCCAGCCAGACTCCACCGAGTTCTCAGGCTGCCGCCCGTGTCGTGAGCCACTCCGGCTCGGCTGGACTCCCCCAGGTGCGGGTGGTGGCCCAGCCCAGCCTTCCTGCGGTGACTCAGTCGGCGGGGCCGGCACCGACGCTGCCGCAGATGACAGCAGGACCGCAGATTCGCGTGCCGGCCACGGCCGTGCAGACCAAAGGCGGGCCCCAGGTAAGGAGGGCCGGGGCCCAGGGGCCGGGGTGATGAGTCTGCCAGGCAGTCTGGGTCAGGACCCAGGACCCAGGTTACTGTGCTGACGATGATGTTTATCACAACAGCTCATTTAATGTTCAAAGCCTGGTAAGCAAGTTATAAGTTGTGTTTTATTGAATACGTGTCGGGAATCAGAACTTTGGGAAGTTTAGCGATTTACGCAGGATTGTGACATCAGGACCCTGGTAGATAGAGGTGCGATGTAAATCCAGGCCTGTGATTCTAGGTCTCAGGCTCCTTCCCTCGTGCCTCTAGCCTTAGCCAGGCCACTAACTGCTGTGCTTTAGACAAGGGTCTCCTGCCTCAGGTCCTGCTGTAAAAGGGGTATAACGTTTGCCCTCAGTGTGTAGGGGTGAAATGAGATGTTAAATGAGAAAGTATTTCTGAAAGTTAAGATGTTCTACCTAAGGATAAGAACTGCACAGTGTTCATTTTAGAGGGTAGTGCGCCCTTGGCGTTGTTAGATTAGAAGCCCTCTTACAGGAACGCTTCCTGGGTGGTGACAGGTGGAGACCACTCCACGTGCTGGTCTGCGGCTTAGGGTCTAATTAAGCTCTTGCCCTCCTGCCCTGAACTAGACAGTAATGGCCACCGTTCCAGTCAAAGCTCAGACTGCGGCGGCCACCGTGCAGCGGCCGGGACCGGGGCCGGCGGGGCTCACGGTGACAAGTCTCCCTGCCGCAGCCAACCCTGCGAGCAAGCCGGCCACCAGTTCTCCTGGGGGCTCCGCTCCGAGCACCCCCGCGGCTGCCGTCATTCAGAATGTCACAGGACAGAACATTATCAAGCAGGTAGGTGCACGGCTGTCCGGGTGGGTCTGGCTCCTTTGTCCAGAATCAAAGGATAGTTGGAGATCTTAGTGGCTTGTGACCTTTGATCCTTAGTTCGTAGGTATTTCAAGCATGAGTTTCCAGCAAGGGCAGTGCAAGCTTGGTAGATGCCAAAGAGGTTTGTGGGTTTTTTTCCTGTTTCTTTCCATGTAATTCAGCATTTAGTAGCTGAGTTTCTTGATTTGGAGTAGACTCTTCGTGAATTTACTTAGCTAAAACCCTATAGAATAACTTGAATGTCATTCCCATAACACCACAGGGCAGGCACTTTTGTTATCCCTATTATACTGTTGAAATGGAACCACTAATGATGAAGTAACGTTATTTTTTTCATCAGATGTTTATTGGGTGCTTTTTGTGTGCCGGCCACTGTGCAGAGTGTTGGGGGCTGAGTCTGCATCACCCAGACCAGGCCCCTGCCTTCCTGAGGCTCCTAGTGTCATAGAGAAGACCTCTCTGGGGAGGAGGCTTGTGAGAGCGGTGAGCGAGGCTGGAGAGTGTGCGGAACCGTGCTTGTCCGGGGTCAAGCATCCCAGGCGTGGGAACAGCACGTGAAAAGGCCTCGAGTTGGGAACGCTTGAGGAACGGCAGGAAGGCTGTTGGAGGCTCGTGAGCAAGCGCGCAGGTGTTAGAAGGCGAGGTTGCCAGTGGTTAAGTCACGTCAGACTTTGCTTTCACTTTAAATGTGATGGGAGACATCGAAAGATTGTGAGCCAGGATGACTTGACCTAGTTTACATTTAAAGAAATCTGAAGTCCCTTCCACTGCTTTTGCGTGGCGTGGACTCCAGGGGCCAAGGGCGGAAGCAGGGAAGCCAGGTGGGAGGGAGTTGCAGCCGTGCAGGTGGGCGGTGGGCCGGGCTTCGAGCAAGGGCCTGGCGGCAGAGCAGTGTGATTTCCTGGTGGTTTGAGGACGGGGTCAGGAATGACGCTGTGGCTCTTGGCTTGAGTGACTGGGTGGGCGGTACTGTCGTTCACTGAGACAGAAGGAAACGCTGTGGTGTGGAGACTGAGACAGGCTGAGAGGAAAGTGTGCTCACGAAGTCGGTAGCAGCACCAGGCGTGTGAAGGGCAGTGAGACGAGGCCTGAGAAGTGACCGCTCAGTGGAGGTGGATAGTGAGTGAACTCGACTGATGGCATGAGTGGTCCAGTAGAGGGGGGACGGCTCGTGAGACACAGAGCCCCCCGCCTAGAAGGACCGCACCTGTTGCACGTGGACATTGGCCGTAGGTAGGAGTTGGTGTGGGAACCCGGGAAGCCTGGCCCCGGGGCTCATGCCCTTTAGTGCCGGGCCCTGCTGCTGCCTCAGAGTGGAGGTCGGCACAACAGTGAGGCGTTTCTGAGACTGTAGGGGAAATGCGAGTGTGTGTTATAATATTTACAGGTGATTATGAGGGGATGATAGGGGATTACTTTTACATTTAGAAGTCCTCTTCTAGGTTAGAGACATGTAGAAGTCCAGTCGGCCCTCTCTTTCCTTGGGTTCCACCTCCACGGATTCAACCAACCACTGACTGAATTTTGGTTTTGAACCCGCAGGTACGGAGGGCCGAATGTCCTGTGTCATTTTATGTCAGGGACTTGAGCAGCCCTGGATACCCAGGGACGAATGTGTTGATCAGCAAAGTGATATTTATTGGTTTACTTTAAAATATTCCAACTCCTCCCTCCCCCCACCCCGGCTCCCTGAAGAGTGGGGAAAGATAGATAAAATTGGCCAAGTGTTGACTTGTGAAATTGCGTGATGGGTACATGGATTTGTTAGACTGTTTTCTGCTTTGGCGAATGAATGTCTTCCATTTTTCAAAATAGAAAGTTAGAAAAATACATGAGGCCCACATTCCCCGCAGTGGAGGTTCCCCCAGTCACGCTCCGGGGGAACATGGAGGCTCAGCCTCGCGAACGCCTTTGTCAGTGCTCTCCTTCCCCTCCAGGTGGCCATCACCGGGCAGCTTGGCGTGAAGCCCCAGACGGGCGGCAGCATCCCACTCACAGCCACTAACTTCCGTATCCAGGGCAAGGACGTGCTGCGGCTACCGCCCTCCTCCATCACCACGGACGCCAAAGGCCAGACTGTTCTGCGCATCACTCCAGACATGATGGCCACGTTGGCCAAGTCCCAGGTCACCACAGTCAAACTGACCCAGGACCTCTTTGGGACAGGCAGCGGCCCCTCGGGCAAAGGCATCTCCGCTACCTTACACGTCACTTCCAACCCGGTCCACGCAGCCGACAGCCCTGCCAAGGCCAGTGCAGCCAGTGCCCCCTCATCCGCTCCACCAGGGACCACCGTGGTCAAAGTGACTCCCGACCTCAAGCCGACAGAAGCCTCGAGTTCAGCTTTTCGCTTGATGCCGGCGCTTGGCGTGAGTGTGGCTGACCAGAAGGGGAAAAGCACTGTGGCCTCGTCCGAAGCCAAACCAGCCGCCACCATCCGCATCGTGCAGGGCCTGGGGGTGATGCCCCCCAAAGCGGGCCAGACCATCACCGTCGCAGCCCATGCCAAGCAAGGGCCCTCCGTGGCCAGTGGGTCCGGAACTGTCCATACGTCCGCGGTGTCCTTGCCCAGTGTGAATGCTGCCGTGTCCAAGACTGTGGCCGTGGCTTCTGGGGCCGCCAGCACGCCCATCAGCATCGGGACGGGAGCCCCTGCCGTGCGGCAGGTCCCCGTCAGCACCACGGTTGTTTCCACGTCCCAGGCTGTGAGTAACATTGGTGGTGGAGACCAGCCCTTCTGCTTGGGAAACTTCTCTTGTTGGGAGTGCAGACTAGAAGCCCTGTCTGTCTCCTCCTTTGACCCAAACAGGCTTATTTTTACTAAAATACTTGCCTGTTTAATTCTGAGACAAATTTACGAAAGTGTAGCACGGGCATACGTTCTCATAAAAGTAGAACAGTGCAGGGGATATACGTATGCATATAGCTGATTCACTTTGTTATACAGCAGAAACTAACACAAGGTTGTAAAGCAACTCTACTCCAATAAAGATGTTATAAGAAAAAAAGAAAAGTAAAACAGTGCAGAGGTACACGGAGTAAGTATGAAGTTCCTCTCATCACCTCTGATTCTCCTTTCGTGAGGCTCATCACTCGTCGTGTTTTGGCATTTATTCTCCTAGTTCTTTTTCTGAGCGTTTTCGTATACATTTACGTGGTTTTAAAATGCCTATGAGAGACCTCAATCTGTGATTTGCTTTATTTAAATATTTAAAAATGTGTCTTGGGCCTCATTCCAGATCCTACGATACTTAGTATCTCGCTAAAAACCATTGCTACAGTGCACGTTTGTGTATGTGAACATGTATCAGTATTTCAGGAGCAGAGGTTCCTGGCATGGGTCTGGGAGGTACACATTGAAAGTTCTCATACTCCAGTTGTATTAGCAAAAAGGCCACACCAGCCTACACTCCATCAGCTAGTTTCCTGTTTCCCTCGTACCCTAACCTCGTGCTGGATATCCTGTTTTTTTAAACTTTATGTCCCTATCTTACTGGTAAAAAGAGAGTTCTTTTTCTGTTTCCTGGATCTTTAGTGAGGATGGGCAGCCATTCATCCAGAGGTTGGCGTGGGCTCTCCAGGGGTGAATAAATCTTTGCCAGTTTTCTTCTGGGGTATTTGGCCTTTTCGTATTGTGTGAGCTGGCACCAGCCTTTGTGTCTTCTGCATATTAGTTCTTGTATGTGTAGAAAATATTTTCTTCCAGTCTGTCAATTTTTAACCTTGCATGTGAAGCCTTTTGCTCTACAGGTATTTTATCTGATTAGAGCCATCAACATTTTCTTTTATGGCTCCTAGGTTTCCTGTCTTGTGCCTTTCTTATTCCAGGGTTATAAAGATGTCAGCCCTCATTTTCATAAAATATTTTTAGAGTTTAAAGAAAGTGTAATTGAGAAATCCATTTGAAATATATTTTTGTGAATGGCATGTGGTATAGCTCTCATATTTTTCAAATTATTCCAACATCAATGACTAGTATGTCTCATCCCCACTAACTTGAGGTACTACCTTTATCATAAACCAAATTTCCGTATCAACAGGTGTGTTTCTGGGTGCCTGTGTTTATTCTTTAACCTCTAGATAAGGGGCACTGTTCTGTATGGGTACATCTGGACAGTATAAAATACAGTTTACTTTTCTAAGCAGGCAATATAGTAAAACCTCACTAATTTGGATAAAATCCAGAGGATTAGTGGGAGGAAGGAGGACCTACACGGTAGTAAAGCCAACCAGCCAACCCTGAAGTGCAGTGTTGCTTTAAAGGAAATGTTTGTTTAGGTTCTCATATCAGAGAAGTTAAAATAAGGAAGCAAGGAGACGGTGCTTACTTGATCCACTTTTGTTTCTCTTGAGTCCTTCTGAAACAGGTGAATCCAGCGGTATCTACCCTGCTGTCATCAACCAGGGTAACTGTAACCGGAGAGCATTTGGTGGGGCAGGAAGTACTGAGTGGTGCTGCCCGTCTGTCTAGGCAGCTGGTAGGCTAGTTCGTGGAGGGACACAAGCTGGTGGACAGCTGGTCTGAAGCGCTTTTGTTCTCAACACTAGGGATTCTTAAGGTGACAATACAACCCTAGTAGATTCCCCTGGAGGCCCCATCTGGCCGTGTTCTCTTGCCCACTGACATCTTTCCGTGCTTTCTAAGGGGCTGCAGTTGAGTTCAGCTGTGGAGATCAGTGTGGTCCCCTGGTATACAGTTTTCCTCCCGAAGGCCTGGCTTCTTTAGAAGCAGCTTGCCCGTAGGAAATGTTGATTCCTTTTCTTTGCATCTTGTCAGCTGCCCCTGTTGAATCATTTTTTAAAGTTGTATGTACACAGGATCCTACTGTATGTAAATTATATCATCAACCAAGGGTTAAAAACCAGGCAACCTAAAAACAGGCTAGTGTAGTGACCGAACCTCAGCCATCCTGAAATCCCAAAGATACCAGCTCTTTCCAGCTCCTCTTGTGTTCCTCTGGGCCTTCTTATTAGCTGTGGGTTGGACTTTTCATGTGGTTGAGTTTATTACTAGCGTCCCCTGACTAACCTCCCTTGTCTCTGGGAGAAACAGAGCACTCGGGGAATGTGTCCTGCTGTGTGCTCCCCAGCAGTGCGCCTGCTCGAGGGACGCGGCAGTTATGCACCTGCTGTATTCACTCCTGAGTGCCTCTGTCCTTGCTCAGTTCCTCCGCCTGGCTGTGTCCCCAGTGTTGGGGGGTACGTGGATGAGAAAGACCCTCCCCTCTGGGAGCTCAGGCTCATACTGTGCCTAAGCGGACACACGCTTTCCTTGGTGGTTCAGGCACACGTCTTGCCCTGACGACGGCAGGTGCGCGTGGCTGCGCTGCTTCCCGAGGCGGGAGAGAGGAGGCTCACGGCAGCTGGGTGGCGCTGGGTGGCGCTGGGTGGCGCTGCGTGGCGGTCCTCCTCTCCTTCCGTTCCGTAAACCCAGTTGCTTTGTCTCTCTAGGGGAAGCTGCCTACGCGGATCACGGTTCCGCTGTCTGTCATTAGCCAGCCCATGAAGGGCAAGGGCGTGGTCACAGCCCCCATCATCAAAGGCAACCTTGGAGCCAAGTAAGTGCTGTAGAGGGTGGGCGGGCGGCGGGGGGACGCCTGGACGTGCAGGGGAAGGCGGTTGGTTTCCCGGGCTCCTTCGTTGTGCTCAGCAGTGAGCCTCGAGCACCCCGCGTTGTTGTGGGTGCTGTGGATACAGCAGTGATTAAAACAGACGGAAGTTGGTGCTGCCTTCAGGCTTACACTGTAGAGTGAGTGGGGAGAGGAACAGTGAGTTAAAGTACTCTGTGGCCGGTGACGTGCTCTAGGGAAAAGCAAGGGAGGGCACAGGAGGAGCTGGATGGGGTGGGCGGTGACACAGCTGGGGGCAGTCCCCCGCATGGGCGTTAGGGAAGGCCTCGCCTCGATGTCTGAGCCCTGGGCTGTGATGATGGCTCAGAGGGGAGGCCCTCCTGGGGGCCTGGGCGTCCCATGGTTCTGACTTAGATGGGGATGGAGGGCATGATGAGATGAGTCTGCTGGTCTCAGGGCGGCTGCCTTGGCAGGGCCGGGTTTCTGGTCAGGAGCGCACGCCTGCTGGGGCCCCGTCCCTTACTCCTGCTGGTCGCGGAGCGGATACGGGGCCATTTCATCCAAAGCACCGGGAGCCTTTGGCCTCGCTCTCTTCTCTGACACGGGAAGCATGGAAGCTGGAAGAAAGGTGGTCTCGGCAGCCGGTTTCCATTTCAGTCCAGAGTGCCGGGGTGTTCCGCTGGCCCGGCCCGGCTGTGCCTCACTCCCGCTTCCCCTCCGCAGCCTCGGCGGGCTGGGCCGCAACATCATCCTCACCACCATGCCAGCGGGCACGAAGCTCATTGCTGGCAACAAGCCGGTTAGCTTCCTCACCGCCCAGCAGTTGCAGCAGCTCCAGCAGCAGGGTCAGGCTACACAGGTGAGGTCCGGGCACCCGCCGCGTGTGTCGGGCGGCCCTCTTGCCCGTGCCGCTCGTCCTCAGCTGACGGGCCGTGGGCAGTCTGCCGACCAGACGCTCTTTCTGCAAACAGGTGCGCATCCAGACCGTCCCCGCGTCCCACCTTCAACAAGGAACAGCTTCTGGTTCCTCCAAAGCCGTCTCCACGGTCGTCGTGACCACAGCCCCGTCTCCTAAACAGGCACCTGAACAGCAGTGATTCTCAGGGAGGAAGACGGTGGCTGCGAAAGCCACAGCCGGTCGGCCTTCTGGCTGAAAGGGAGAGCGGGGTGGTGCATCGCCCCCCGGGCACGTCTGCCTGAGAAAGGCCCGCGGAGGGACCGTGGCGGCCCGGCCGCCGCTCGGCGGGGAGCGCACTGCGCCAGGTGCGCTGGGGTTCCGAGGTCTGTTCTGTCTGGTCCAGGAGAAGCTTCTCTGGTGGGGTCGTGTGAGCACGCCGTGGCCGTGCAAGCCCAGCTGCCTCCTGGAGCGAGGCTCTGAGGACGGGCGGACGGTGAGAAGGTGTGCAGACGGCAGACGAGGCTCGTGCTGTGCGGGCTTTGTTTAGCTCTGGGCTTCTCTGTGGCTGGTGGTCTAGTTAGGAGCTCTGTGTCCAGACATTTTTATGTAACTTATTTTTTTAAAGAACATCTTGTACATCCTTATCAAGTAGAAACCTGGGCTTAGCACGCCTCCTCTCCCCGAACTGATTATTTATTCTTTTGACCAGAATGAGAGAAGAGCAAGATTCTTAGTAAGTTGGAGGCTGACTTGATCTCTGCATGGTAACAGAGAGGCCGTGAGGTGGGGGAGAAACGTGGGAAGTGAGGTCACGTGGGCCCCCTGAAATGGGACTAGTTTGGCAGCCCCTCTTCAAGACGGGCTGTCAGGATCTTGACTGTGGTCCATACCTTCACCTGCAGACTTAGACCCCCTTATCGAGCCTGTTCACGCGCGAGCCCAGGGCCAGTGGACAGAGCAGGCGGACGCCAGCAGAGATGCTGCTTTTGCAGCACAAGCTTTATTGCAGTTCAGAGATGATATGTTTTGCTTTGTTCCAGAGCAGGAGTCAGCAAACCATGCCCCTTGGGCTGGCTACCCGGTTTTGTAAATAAAGCTTTATTGAAACACAGCCCGTGCCCATTCATTTACGTACTGCCTGTGGCTGCTTTCAGTTAGAAGGCAGAACTGAGTAGTTGCCATAGAGACCACACGGCCTCAAGCCTGAAATGTTTCTCATGTGCCCTATTAAGTAGAACTTGGCTCGCTTCTGCTCCGGAGTAGAGGTGGGGAGACGGGGTAGGGGGTGGGTGCAGCCACGAGGCAGCACCAGCCACAGAGGAGGTGGCTCTGGGTTTACAGTCATTTGCTCCTGGCTGCTTCACGGTTCTCAGCCTCCGTCGAGCTATAGGCAGAACTCAGAATGATATTTTAAAATGTAATTAAAAGCACTGATTATTGACAGTATGCGCCTCTTTCGTATTGGAGCAGGGGTTGGGTGGTGAAGCTTTTCTGTAGCGACAGGGCTTCCCTGTCTTTTTTGAAAGTATCCAGATTATTAAAAATGTATCCCTAACTCATGGAAATTTAGTGATGATCTTTGACGGGGTCTCTGTGAGGAAGTGGAGTTGGAGGGCAAAGAATTGGAATGGCCTCCTTTGGAGGGGTTGCTGGGTGGAAGCTGAGTGATCAGGCAGGTTGCAGTGGTGCAGAGAAAGAGTGGCTCACTGGGTACACAGACATTTGATTCGTAAAGCAGTTCTGTAAAATAGACATGGCCATCCCTGTTGTAACTGTGAGAAAATCCAAGCCTGAGTTGAAGTTAAAGAGACCCAAGCTGTGAGTGCAGTCTTTTAATTCAAGTGCCCTTTCTGCTGCCTTCCTGTGCGGACGTGGCTGTGATGTGTCCTGGTGAGACGTGGGGACCGTCCGGAGCTGGGAGTGGTGAGCCTGGATCATAAAGAGCAGAGGTGAATTGGCGGGGGTGAGATTGAGCTTTTGGTGGGTGGTCGAGGGCTGGTGCAGAAATAAGATTGGTAATGGGGAGAGGCGGAGACTGCAGGGAAGGAAAAGACTGGTTTTTGACCTGAGTGGAGGAGAGCACGTCTGCATGGCATTGTTTCCTAGAGCACATGTCACGTGAAAAGCCCGTGTGCCGGTTTCCAAACGGGAAAGAGGTAGAAACTTGAGGGATCCTGGCTCTGGCATTTACTGCTGGTTAAAACAAACCCCTTTTGAATTTACTTAACAAATGATTTCATCATTTGTTCAGCCTCAACTCTAACCTCCACTTTTATTTGCTGAAGTCACTTGACTCTGCCTATCTCCTTGGTGCCCGCAGATATTTACATCCTAGCCCGCGGGTTAGTTTCAGGATGCTGGTGGTAAGTGTGACCTGGTGCTTCCTGCCCGGCCTGCCCTTGGGTCCCAGAGGATGGCATCCCCTGCCGGAGCTGCTCGGGTGACACCACCGGCATTTGCACCAGGCGCACGGTGCCTTGCGTGCAGACCTCAGGGGTCTTGTAGAGACATGGTAGCGGGTGGGTGTTTTGGAGGGAACAATTCCAGAAGAACCTGGTTCAGAGGCTCAGAGGCTGGTGAAGTTATTCAGACCATGTATCTGAGACTAGATTTGGTGAATGGCATCGTGATCGGTTTGTACTTCATCACCACATCTGAGAATATTTATGCAGGCTGATCACTTCCTTGAAGGCATCCCAAACAGTGCTGTGTCAGGGGCGTCAGAGCAAACTTTAATATTTTGTGTCTGACTGTCACACCTCAGCCCCTCACTGTCTAGAAAATGCTGCATTTCCTTAAAAGTGTTCTGTCCCCTCCCCACTTTTAAAATCTAAAATGGAGATCTTTACTGTGAAAGTAAAACTGCGACTGTGTTCCTTCTTCCCACCTCCAGTCCCTGGGGCGAGAACATGTTTTACATTAAAGGCCAACAGTAGAACTTGCTGAATAGAACATGCTTCATTCAGGACTTGCCGAATGAACATTTGGGTTCCTACTCAGCAGGCAGGCCAAAGTGGGTCCTGAAAGGGGGCCCCCGGGTTCTCTTCTTAAAATTCAGTGTCTTCAAGTAGCTCATTCTTAATCCCTAAGATGAGGCTTCGACCCTGAGATGCTGGCTGACCGTGGGAGGTTGCCTTTCGTGTAAGTACAGCATTCCTTCCAAAGAGCATACGTGCTTCACACAGGTGATCCCTGCCGTGTTGGTGTGAAGTAGCGGAGGGCACAGCGGGAGAGAAGCTGGCCTCTGAGTCCTACTGAAGGCTGGCTTTAGGACTTCCTGGCTGTGTGGCCTTAGGCTGATCCGGTTCTCTGAGGAGCCCTGGTGTTCTTGCAGTACAGGTGGTTGTGAGAATCAAGACGAGATAGAATGCAGTTTAAGGTCTGGGAAATCGTGTACAAATGAATGGTACTGTGGGTCCCTACGACCTTTCAGATTTGTCCTAACCCACTTGTATCAGTTTACAGAGCTTGATTAACTGTCCGCGTTCTTTTGTGTTCTCACTGTCTTTGTGCCTGGATTCTCTGTGCCTGGAATGTGCTTTTCTGTAGGGCACCCCCCAAACACCTCCTCCCCTCCTTCGTTTCCCATGGTATCTGTACTTACCCCTTAGGGCACCAGTCACCCTGCACATAACCGCTTATATCTCTCCCTTTAGACTGTGAATTCTTTGCTGGACACATATTTCGTTAATCCTTACAACCATTTCAGTGCTGGTGCAAAGTAGATGATTAATAAATATTTGTTGAAGGAAACATAAAGAAAAAAAGAACAGTTCCAGAACCAAGATTCGAGTATCAAGACTTTATGTCACTAGTTCAAGATTCACATCCTTTGCAGGATTCTTATCTTTTGCTTTCAGCTATGTTGAAATTCAAGGCCTTCCATAACCTGACATTTTTCTCTCTACCTCATTATAGAGGTTTCCTGTCAGCACCCTCTTACTAGGGTACTTTTGAGAAGTCAGAATATCTGGGTTCCAGCTCTCAGCTGGACCACTCACTGGCTTCCTGATTTAACCAAAAAAATCACCTTTGGCCCAGCTTCGTCACTCATCAACAGTGCGTGGTATTGCAGTACTCCGGAACATTATGATTAGTTAGGAGATGCTTGGCAAGTAATGTTTAAAATACCAAAGCTCATGAATTATTTTACTTTAAACAATACGGATTAGAATTATATCTCTAAAATAAGGGCTCTGTCGTTCACTTTCGGATAAGAAAGTACCTGCCTTCTTGAGGGAAAAAGGGCTAAATTATCAAAAGCAGTAAATTCTGCTGGATTCATATCCTGAATTCACCCATGAGGTCGCTTCCTGTTCTGAAACTTTCAGAGTCTGAGTTCTCTTCACACTGAGACACAAAGGCTTGCTTTGTTTTTCTCTACAAAGTGTACCACACCAGCACAGACTTTAGTTGGTTAAATGAGCAGGTGCAAATATACAGACCCTTGAGAGTGGATCACAATGAGGGTTTCAGTGGAGGAAGTGAGCTGCCGCATTGACCACCAGCTGTGCACCCAGAGGACACTCCATCCTCCGTTGGTGACCAATGGCCGCCCCTAGTCCTCATCAGAGCCGCTCAGGAGGGCCTTCTGGTAGGTGTGATCTGACTTCAGCTTCTGAATCCCAATGATCTCTCTGTCTCCAGGCCTCTTTACCCGTGTCAGGAAGCTGTAACGGGGAGACAATAATTGCAGATGGAGTGAGCCCCAAGTTGCCTTATTCCCTCACCCGAGGATGCGAAGGCGTCCGCCGGCCCTTAGAGCATGTTTTTTATGTCTCTATCAAATACTGTGCTGCCTCGTCTGCATCTCCGATTTCTTAGACAACGCTCTTTGGTGGTGAAAGGACTCACGGTCACTTAAAGGTCAGTGATGTAACTGAGACTCAACTTAGTTCCCCCGCCCCACAATTTGTTGTTTCACTGGCTGGGCAGTAGAACTCAAGGAAACCATGGCCTGCTTTCCCTTCTGTTTGGTCTGGGTGGAACTCTCTCTGGGTGAAGTATCCCTGCTTTGGGTAGGGAAATCGGGAACTAGGAAAGAACAGGGGCGGCTCTGACGACACAGAACTAGCAGGGCCGGGTGTGCAGTGGTTGAAGAGCCGGGCTCTGCCGTTTACCCCTTGGGTGACCTTGATCCAGTTACTCAGTCTTTTGAAGCCTTGGTTTCCCCGTCTATAAACATCGCATGCATCCTTTATAAAGTGAGCATTAAGAGGGGTAATTTACACACTTTAAGTGCTGACCACAGTGCTGGGACACAGTCACTGCTTAGGAATTACTAGCTACTCTCGTAACCTCGGGAGAGCGAGCGCTGTCGTGAGCGCTTGCTGCTGTGGTGTCTTACCTGACCGTCACATGTCCCTGGGAAGTAGGGCAAATCCAGGAATAAGGTGTTGGGCTCTGAATGAATCAGGGACACAGCAGGGACTGCGGTTCAGTACTGATGCCTAATGCAGAGTTTTCCCTATCAAACTGCAGACTTAAAATCCGTCAGAACTGCATTTGAAACCTGGGTCTGTCGGGTCGCCGTGACCAGACAGACAGGTCCTTTAACTTCTCAGACTTCATCACCCTCACGTGCAGGCATAGAGTGCCTTGCACAGAGCTTGGCATATAGTTGGCCCTCATTAAGTGGTAGACGTTAGCACTGCTTAGTTATGAAGGGTGGGGCGTGGAGGTAAAAAGGATGCAGTGTAATACATTTCGGGGACGGGGCGAGTTAGGACAAACTTGACAGAAGTCATCTTCTCTTGGACGTACCCGTAAACCAGCGAGTAGCTGACGGCCACAATGCAGAGGGCGGCCAAGTAGTGCCAGCAGAAGCACATGGTGATGAACATGATGTTGGCGTCATCTTCCTGGTCCCATTCGGGTGCTCCAAAAAGCGGGAACAGCACAAACCCGATCTGGTGGATTATACAGAGAAGCCAGCCTTGTCATGAGGTGGGCCTGAGAAGCCCCTGAGCCTCCTGTGGCTGCCAGAGTGTCTGTAGTTGCCCAGACATCTCATCCCCCACGCCTCTGTTGGCATCGAACGGCCTCTGCGCAGGAAATTGCTCTGTTAGCTCTGGTTTTAGTGTAGCCTTACTTAAAATTTCAGGGCCCACATTTCAGAGGAACAGTTTTTAGCAAGTAGAGGCTGTAAGTGGTGTCAGTAGCTCTGCTGGGAGGGGCAGGCAGGGAAACCCTCAGCCTGCTCGCTACCTGTGCTCTGTTGATGACGCTTGTTCATGCGTCAGCAGGATATGGATGGCTAAAGTCACGTAGGTCAGGGGTGGGCATGGGCACAGAAGTGGCTTCTGACCCCCTTCGAGCGGTGTGTCAGTGCTGCATCTCCTGGACGCGCTCAGCGGGCCTGCTTCGTCCTTGCACCAGGTGAGGAGCATGGTTTTGAGTAATTACCTGCCAGAACCAGGTGCCCTGAAGAATAACGAGGCTGGTACGGAAGAGTTCCAGCACGATGTTGTCCCGGAGGATCACTTCCAAGGTGAGGCTGACAGCCCCTGCGAACACGGCGCACAGCAGGAGGGAGTGGATGTGCTGGTCCAGCGGTGGCCGGTGGTGGACGTGGTGGTACAAGAGGAAGCCTGTGTGGGGCAGGAGATGCTGTCGGGCCCGCCCCCCCCCGCCCCCCCGCACCCCCCCGCACCCCCACACCCCCGTCCCCCGCCCCAGGGGATCCGTTCCCAACTTCAGCCTGATTAGGAAATGTCTGCCTCAAAGCTAGATTTTCTGGCACTTAGGAAATCAGTTTATGTGACAATCTAGGGCAACAAGCCAATGCAGGTTATAGTGTGTGTGTGTGTGTGTGTGTGTGTGTAAAAGCAGATATAAGCAGCAGAGGATGAATCTTAACATCTCTTTACCGAATCAGTGGTAGAGTTCAGTCCAGGATGGGAAGGTGAGATGGTGCTGATTTGTGAGCAGCTGTGTGTGTGTACTTGACATTCAGTTTTACCCTCATTCAACCTTTTTTCAGTTCTTCTGAGGTTGAGAAGTCAGTGAGGGGGTTGGATTACGAGATGCTTTCTCTCATCCAGTTAGCATGAGTTGCGTGGGGAGATGTGTCCTAGCCACTGGGTGGGAGTCCGGACAGTGACAGAGCAAGGTTGGGGTGGAGCACGGAGAACCTCTCCCCTAACCAGAGGGTCACCCCCTTGCGTGCTGGCACCCCACCAGTCTTCGTGCGGAGGGTGGGGTGGGGGTGGGCGCTGGGCGGGCAGGGGGAGTTGGTGCTGTGTCAGCCAGAGCTCTGGCTAAAAGCCTCATGCTTTTCCTGTGCCACCTGTACCATCCAGAGCACAGGATCAAGTCCTGTGTAGGATTTTGAAGCTCAGAGACTGGGGTTTTCTGGGGAAGATGATTAAATTTGCAGTGTTTCTGATCTGCTGTGCTCCAGTCCCTCTAAGGCTCCGTCCACACCTCCCAGTCACCTTCGTTGGCAGCTGCCACAGCCATGACCAGTCTGTCCAGCCCCAGGGGGATGTGGGTGAGGAGGGAGGTCAGCACGTCCACGACTCCCGAGACCCCGAAGAACAGGTACATGGTGCTGTGCTGCCAGTTACTGAGCTTTACCCAGTGGTCCTCGTGGGACAGGTGGAGGTGGGGCCCGTCGGGAACAAACTGCTCTGCCAGCATGCCTGCAGGGAGGCGGAGTGGAGGTTAGGGAGGGAAGAACAGCTCCGAGACAAATAGACGGCGGAGTGACCCCCAGTCATGGCGAAGGCGGCCCACAGCTCTGTGGACCTACGCTGCTGCCTCAGATGCAGCTGTTTCAGGATAAAATACGTATTTGCTGAGGAACCTGTGCAGACATGTTGCCTTTGTTGCCGTTCCTTTGGGGGAGGGGGGAGAAACGGCAATAGGAACGCAGCCACACAGGCCCCCAGGACATTTGTCGAGCAGTTGAGATGACAGCAAGGCATTGTCTCTTAAGCGAGAGTGTGGCTGATGTGTTCTCTGTGGGTCCCCTCTGCCGAGCGAGCTGTGAAATAAACCTGGAAAGGAACAATTCGGTGGAAAATGATACAATCCCAGCGAGACACACTGCTGGTGAACATAGCCGTGGCAAGCCCAGCGACTCCCGGGTGTGGGCTTTTCCTGCACCCGGGGCGAGCTCGGAGCTGAGGGTCCCTCCCATGGCGCTTGGCCTCTGTCCCAGATGCTGGGAGAACAAGGCCAAGGCCACACCTTGGTGATCCTGGCCACCCTGTAGCTCAGGAGACGGGGCCGGCACACAGGTGAAGCAGTGCCACAGGGCAGCTCTCACTTCTCGGAAGCAAAAGACTGGCCTTTTGCCTGGTGCCCAGAATGTTCGCGGAGCCTAGAATAAGTCCTCCGTGACAACGTTCTGGACCCTGTTTCCCAAACATTTCTTTCTCAACCCAGATCCCCCCCCCACGTTTTTTTTTTTTAATATTTATTTACTTATTTGGCTGCCCTGGGTCTTCGTTGCGGCATGTGGGGTCTTTGTTGCCACGTGTGGGCTCTTGGTTGCAGCATGTGGGATCTAGTTCCCCGACCAGGGGTCAGACCCGGACCCCGTGCATTGGGAGCACGGAGCCTTAACCACTGGACCATCAGGGAAGTCCCCAGCCCTTTCTGAATCATGTATAAAGGATGAAGGTGCTGGTGGAAGCAACCCAGGAAAAGGACCTCCCAGTGACAGGAGAGAAGACCTCCGAGAGCAGGGACTGTGTCTGTTCCCCCTCCTGCACCCCCGGCACCCAGACAGCGAGCTCCTGGCACGTGGCAGAGGCCCAAGAGACCGTTGTTGAGTGAGTATTATTTTCACATAGGAAGGAGGCCAAATATCATTTTTCTAGCTTTTCTAAGGCCAAGTTGATGCTGTCCTTTACCGTTTAAGCCACATGGGGCCTATCGCTTCTCAGCTTCAGAGAGATGACAAAGCCTTTCCGATGCTTGGGTGACCGGTGAAGGGGGCATGCAGTTAGACTGTGACCTTTGCTCACTCCACGGGGAGCTACTGCCCTTGCTTCCGTTCTTGGAGAAACTAGGCCAAAGGGGACAGGAGGCAGGACGTAGCTGCAGGGTGAGCTCCCTCCTCACTCGCGTGACGGGCTGGTCCTGACAAGGAATTCTGTCTGCGCTTGACACCGCTTGTTCCGCGAGGGCCGCCAGTGGGCTGCACCGCTGTCAGGTGGCCATGGGAGTGGGTGGGTTTGTTGGAATGGGGCGCAGTGAAGGAAAGTCCCCCTCAGACAGCTGTCTGTTGGCTTTTCTCACTCTCTTCCACTGCCTCTCTGACTAGCCTTCCAGCATGAATCCCCATCTCTAAGCGCTTGAGATTTGGGGATGGAGGGTACGAGCTGGGTGTTAACCACTCCTGAGCTTCTAGTGGAGGGAGACAGCTGGGGGGAAAAAAGATGACTCTTCTAAAACTAAGCTCCGTTTAGTACTTTCTCATAACTCACGTACCTGAGCTTAACTCTAATTTGTTCTTTTTTTTCTCTTTTTCTGTTTTGTCTTTTCCATAAAGTATGTCTTCTATTTCTACAACTTATGCCTGTGTTCCTACAAATTATACCTGTATCCTTCTGGGGCAAAGAATGCTGTAGTCTGTGTGGTAGTTTTTCATAGTGTGAAACTTAGAACTATGATATAAGGTGCTATTAAACTGTCAACGTTACCAAGCTCGGTACACAATAGATGCAATGGTAAAATATTTAGCGCCGAAAATTCTTGTTATGTTATCCCTGCCAGTGGAGACATCCATTTTTCACAGGGTCCAGGAAGTGGGTTACGGGTTCTGGGTATGACAAGGAGATCCCTGGGCCAAATGACCCCCCTCCTTACCGACGACTGAAAATAAAGTTCTGATGGCGGCCTCAGTGATCTCAAGACGCTGATAGTGGTGCGTCAGTCGGCTGCTCTTCCCCTTTTGGTGAAAGTACTTCAGTGGGTACTTCACTGACCACCACAGTCCAACTATCAGGAAGAAGCTCCCTGGGAGAGCGTGGCCCTTGAAATTTGCCATCAGGGTCCCAGGATACCTAAACGATAAAGGGACAGCTGTTAGGTGGCTGAATGGGGAAGACATAAATGGATAACCTGGCAGGAAACACAGTCCATGACCAAGGATTCCGAGCTGTAAGCCATATTGAGAAGGAGCCCGTTATTCTCATAGAATAAGCTTGTGTTGTATCATTGAAGTCTTGTCCGCTCAGTGAGTTACAAGCCCAGGAGAGTACCACTGGCCCTGAGGCTTTAAAAACGTGGGTAAAATAGAAGGGAGGAGAAGGAGGATGGGTAACTACTTCCTGATCTTAGAGTAGAAAAGCGTTTGTAAACATAGAGGTAAAGGAGGGAACTAGAAAAGAGAAAGTCGTCTGCATAAGCAATTTACATATAAAACACATCAAAAGGCAAACCATTTGGGAAAACGTTTGCAATAGCTGTGATAAATGGATATTCCACTACAGAGCCTTTACAAGTTAATAAGAAAAAGACTGTAGAAGAATGGGCAGAAGACACAAACCACATAATTCACAAAATAACACAAATTGATAATAAGTCTCACTGTAAAGATAATGCAAATGGAAAACTATTTTTCACCTAATTTGAAAAATTGAGGGTTTTTATGCAGCCCTCTAAGTATAAATGAATACAGTCATTCAGATTTGGTAAAATGACAGGCTATTCAGCCAGAGATGTGTGGAGAGCTTGTATCATCCCTTCCATGACTCATTTCTAGGCTTTTCCCTGTTAAATTCCTGGTTGGTCGGCCACTCACCCCAGCTGTGCGTTTCCCCTGCTCATTCCAGACTGTTCATTTCCATGCTTAGCTCGTGAAGCCAAGCGTCTCTGACCCCCGTCACTGCCCTGAGCCTGTGTCTGTGTCCTGGCAGCGGAGCAACTTGTTTTCATGGCCAGTACCAGCATATTTAAAAGTCACTGAGTGAGGGGGACTCTTATTAGGGTGTGGCCACGGAACCCACAGCCTTCCACTGTTGAGCTGAACTGCTCCATAATATTGCCGCCTCCGCATCCTTTTGTGTGGCCCGTGGCCTGCAGGGGCCTTGAACTGACACGGGCCCCTCCTGTGAGCATGCCCTTGAAACAGCTGCAGAGCCATAGTGATAAACAGTCCCTTCCACGTCCCGGGGCCTTCCCCCTGGTGTACCCCTTGGATGAGCCCCCTGCAAAACTTACCAGAACCCTGATCTTTTTGGTTTGACTTGACCAGTCTAGCTTCCCTGGGAACCCTGAAGCACTCCGTCTGTGGACCTTAATAAAGGCGTATGTCCCAGTCTGGTCTCCTCCTGCCTGCACCCTGCCTTGACCTCCCACCCTGTACTCCTCCAAGACTGTGAGTAGTCAACTTCTCTGTTTCGGTTCTCTTGTGGGCTTTTGTCGGACTGAGGCTCACGATGCGACATCCAACATTCCAGGACCCTTATTTAACAAAGTAATTTAACAATCACCACGGCTCAATTTGTTGTCTACCTTTGGTCAATTTCCAGTTCCCTGCAATTGTTGGTTTTGATAATTTTGTCTAGTGCTGTGCTTATATTTTTTCGGGGGGCGGGGGGGGGTGTGTTTTGCAGAAAGGAATTGCCTATCTCTTTATGCTGCCGTAACTGGAAGGCCTTCTCATTCTTTTTTAATCCTCTACTGAAAAACATTAAAAAAGAAAAAAAGCTCCACTTTTCATTTAATGTTTAACACAGGTCCCTTTCCAGGTCAAGCCTGTTACACTACTTTGTTTTCCTAGTCAGAAGTGCAGACAAACCAGCTTTACAAATTCTCCCTGCCCTTCCCTATTTTTTCTGAGAGGCAGAACCCTAAGTGGAGGCACAGTCCTCGTCTGCTTGTGTGGCGTCCATACCAATTTGTCAAGCCTCACCCTTCCCTTTTACCTGGTTTAAAATTCATGCCAGGGGATCGTAGGGCCTGCAGCATGTCTGAAGAAACTACTTTTAACTTTCTGAGTTAAGACTCAGAAAGTTAACTCCTTTTAACTTTCTGGAAGTCTGAGTACGTTGATTTGATGGGGAAGAGGAGCAGGGGAGGTAGATTTCTTCCATTAACAAATTAATAGGTTATTAGATTAGCTACATTATAGAACGTCTAGAGAGAGAGGATGGGTCCAGTTTTAAAAAAGAAACAAGACAGTAACTTCAAACAACAATAAAAATTTAGACTTCCAATAATTTGAATAATACCATTCAGATAGACTAAGTCCCTGAGAAGTCTAGCTTAAAAAATAATTTAAAAATATTAAATAAGAAAGCAAACATTTAAAGGGTGAGTGCCCTTGAATACACAGAATGGTGGGGCCATTGCACTGTAAAATACGTCGATCTACAGAAAAGCCACAGATAGGAAAACATTAGAAAGTGCTTCCACAAAGACAAATTCCCTTATTTTTAATATGTTTACTCTCTTTTAATATTACATGAGATGGAATGGGAGTATGAAGGGAGGATTAAATGTTTTGAGGGGTAGTAGCTTTGAGTTAAGGCTGGAAACCAAGAAGGCTAGAGGTTTAGGCAACTTTTCATTTCACGTCTGGGGAGATCACTGGAAAAGGAACATCGTCTGAGTAAGGTTTCACCAGCTTTCCTTGTACTCCTAGTTTTTAACCATTTCCCCCAGTCTGCATTCCCTTTTTTTCATTTAAAGTAATTGAAATGGAAGACAAGGTAGAAGGTGTCAAAAAGAGAAAAAGGAGGTGAGAGTGGGGAAGCGTGGGGAGCAAGGAAAGAGGAGGAAGGGAGAATTCTAGGAGTAGGGGGTGATGGTGCAGAGGAGAGGAGAAACTGTGGTCGGTGCCATTTGCCTGTAGTTAAAAATAAAATGATGTGGTGCCTTTTCTTTTTTAATAAATCCAACATTTCCCCCTATTTTAGAGTTAAAGCCAATTTCCTCAAATTCGTGAGGACAGGATACAGATACATAGACTACCAACTACACAGCCTGGACCTCTGCTTAGTTCCAGTCACACCTGTGACTTAAGTTATCTTCACCGTGGAATGTTACGTAACCACTAACAAGAATGAATTAGCACTGTACCTGCTGTTCTGGGAGGTTTTGCACGAGTTACTGTTGGGGGAGACATGAAAGATGGAAAAGACTGCTTATAATGCGACCCTGTTTTGTGCAGCAGTGAACGTTCCGCATATCTGTATACACATGTGTACAGGTGTATGATTTGCATGAACAGGGAAAGCAGTAAGGAAGATAATTCGAGGGTATTTCATGTTCATTGAGCATTTCTGGCTCTGTCTTCTAGGCACATGGTATGGTTGCACTTTCTGGCCCCCTTGCGGTTGGGTGGGGTCTTGTGAGTTGTGAGCGTAAGTGACGTGTGTTGCTTCTGGGCTGACGTGTGTAATTGCCAGTTCAAGACCCCCAGAACAGTCACCTCTCCCTCATCACTATCAGTGTTCATGATGGTAGCTCCTCCGTCAGCCTAGATCCCAGAGTGAGGAGACACGGAGCAGAGTCCCAAATCAGCTGCGATGAACACGTGGCGTGAGAAGTAAACGGTAAAGCATCACTGAGCTCTGTGGGCTGTTATTATCCAGCAGAACCTAGCCTGTTCTGAATCATACAGCTGTATTCTAGGCTGACATTAACAGGTGGGACACTCAGGCTTTCATAGTTTTGTTTTTTTTTTTTTAAATATTGACAATCTTTATTAAATCCAGGGAAGAAGTTGTGGTGCCATAAGAATGGCAGAAATTGTACCAAAAAGGTGCCAAAGACAATTGTGGTAAATTCTCTCTGAGCTGCCCTGACTCGTCACCTCCTTTCCTACCTGATATCACATAGATGCATTTCCTCTCTTGAAATGGTTCTTCCAGCCCCACCTTACTGCCCTGCCTAAAAAGACAACCTAATTTGAATTCAGGCACCCAGGGGTCTGTCACATTGCAGGGCAAACCCAGAGGTCCATTTCTCGAGTCCAGCAGTCCTCTGTGGGGGACCGTTTGTCTGAAGAGAGAGATATATATATACATATTTATTTATTTATCTATTTATTTTTGGCTGCGTTGGGTCTTCATTGCTGCGTGCAGGCTTTCTCTAGCTGCGGCGAGCGGGGGCTACCCTTCGTTGCAGTGCACGGGCTTCTCATTGAGGTGGCTTCTCTTGTTGCGGAGCACAGGCTCTAGGCCCGTGGGCTTCAGTAGTTGTGGCCCGTGGGCTTCAGTAGTTGTGGCACGTGGGCTTCAGTAGCTGTGGCTCGCGGGCTCTAGAGCGCAGGCTCAGTAGTTGTGGCGCACGGGCTTAGCTGCTCCGCGGCATGTGGGATCTTCCCGGGCCAGGGCTGGGACCTGTGTCCCCTGTGCTGGCAGGCGGACTCTTAACCACTGCGCCACCTGGGGAGCCCTGCAGACGTTTTTGACGGTTACCGCGCGGCTGGTGGTGGTGTTACTGGCATCTGGTGGGCAGAGACCAGCCGCTAGGCATGACATCTTACAGCGCACAAGACAGTCCCCCACAGCAACAGATGTGCAGCCCCGAGCTCCTAGTGATGGGGTTGTGAGGCCCTGCTGTATTCGAGGTCAGCTTCCTATTTTCCTTTTTTCTGGAAGGAAATAGAAATCAGGCTGCCTGCCTTTCTTTGTTATTTATGCCAGGGTGTTCTTCTCCCTTCAGAATTTTACGGAGTGTAAGCCCACTTCCCTAACAGTTTTTTTCTTGGCTGTCCATATCCTTTTGTTTTTTGTTTTTGTTTTTGTTTTTTATAATAACAGCTTTATTGAGATATAATTCACATACCATACAATTTACCTAAAGTGTAAAATTCAGTGATTTTTGAGTATATTCACTGAGTTGTGCAACCATCACCACAGTCAATTTTATAACATTTTCATCACCCCCAAAAGAAACCTGTCACCCATCAGTCACTCCGTTTCCCCCAGTCCTCCATCCTGTCCCCCACAGCCCGAGGCAACCACTAATCTACTTTATAGATTTGCCTATTCTGGACATTTCATATAAATTGAATCATACGGTATGTGGTCTTTTGTGCTGGCCTCTTTCACTTAGCATGTTTTCAAGGTTCATCCCTGTTTTCCAAAGTGGCTGCACCACTTTACAATCCCACCGACAATGTATGAAGGTTCCAGTTTTTCTACATCCTTACCAACACTTATTATGTCCATCTTTTTTAGTTCAGCCATCCTAGTGGGTGTGAAGTGGTAGCTCATTGTTTTGTTCAATTTTGCTTCCCTAATGATTAGTGAGGTGGAGCATCTTTTCATGCACTTATTGGGCATTTGTATATCTTCTTTGGAGAAATGCCTATTCACATCCATTGCTCATCTGAAGTTGGGTTATTTGTCTTTTTATTGTTGGGTTGTCATAGTTCTTTATATATTATAGATACAAGTCCTGTATCAGATACATGATTTGAAAATATTTTCTCCCTTTCTGTGGGTTGTCTTTTTACTTTCTTGATTGTGTCCTTTGAAGCACAGAAGCTTTGAATTTTGATGAAATCCAGTTTATCTTTTTTTTTTTTTCTCCTTGTTTGTACTTTCTGTGTCATATCTAGGAAACCACTGCTTAACTCACCATCATGAAGATTCACTCCTATGTTTTCTTCTAATATTTTTCTAATTTTTGCTCTTATGTTTATGTCTTTGATCCATTTTAATTAACTTTTTAGGTACGGATCCAACTTTATCCTTTCGCATATCTAGTCATCCCAGCCATTTGTTGAAAAGATTCTTCTTTCCCCCATTGAATTGTCTTGGTGGCCTTGTCTCCCCTTTTCCTCTTGAAAATGGATTTCATCAATCTTCAGGGGAGGGCTTTGCCTATAATAATGTCAAACTGTGGTGAAAAAAGAGTAATTTAGCTATTGTGACACATATATTAACTATTTTAATAGAGTGTTGGGACAATAAAGGGAGGACTCCAATTCAGCCTGAGGGAAAGAGGAGGAAGATTACAGAGGGAAGTGTCACTGAAGCTTCCTTGAAAAACAGGTAAACACAGGTAGTATTCGTGGAGTTCTAGGCAGAGCAGACAGCACATGCGAAGGCTGAGCGGCAGCTGCAGCTGGTCACCCCTGGGGCTGGGCGGTGCTACTCACTGTCTCTGCCCTGCCATCCCCACCGTCTTTACTGAAAAGACCAGGTGTCTTTCTCTTCCATGGGGGGAATGCATTAAGCCTCGAAATCATCTTCGATTGGGAATGGAAAAAGACAGTCTACTTTAAAAAGTCAAAGACCTTGGCTGAGTCCTATAAACTCGCTGAATCTCAGTACCCGTCCTTCTAAAAAGGGACATTAATGTCTACCTCACAGGGATCTCGTGAGCATTAACTGAAAATGTCCAGCAGCTAACTAGAACAAGTGTGTAATAAATGTCAGTTTCCTCTCTTCTCTGGTGCTCTTGTACCCATTCCCGCAGTCCATGGGGGAGAAACCTGGGCTTCTCTCTTAGGAGAAGTAAATGATTGAACCAAAGCTGCTGTCCTTTGCTTTGAGTGGCTGACCCTAAAGTGGGGAAATCACTGTTGAACCTTTACCTCACCTTGGAGAGGGTGGTGGTTGAGTGTATTTTTTTTTTTTTTAATGGGAACAGGAAGTGTGTTTGGTCAGTAGGGAATAGGTTATGGGAAGAATATAGCATATTCTTTTACGGCAGAACATGGTTTTTATACTTTCTGAATCTGTCCTTGCCAACAGAAACACTCAGATGGTTTCTGGTCTGTGTTTACTTTGGAATACAACCAACCGTGCCTGACTCAGCTTTCTGTTCCTCTGCAAATAACAAGGTTGATACCCCTCCTTGTTCTATGAGCTGCTTAGTAATAAAATGTGGAAGAAGCACAAGGTGCAGTGTTGGAAGTTCCAACAGGCAGCTGTGACCATGGCTTAGCCCTGAACTTCAGGCACCGTGTATCCCTGCTCTACACTAGCCTGAGAGGCCTTAAGCAACTCTGAAGTCCATCACTCGTCTTCAGATTTTAACAGCTACTGTGTCATTTTTATTTTCTCTGTGGGGCGGGTCCTCGAACAGCATGGTCAGAAGGAGTAAGACCAGAATGAGTCTGAACCTTGTTCTGGCATGAATTCATGATGACATGGAAAAAATCACCATGAACAAGAGCTCAGTGACCTCCCAGCTCGGTTGGGTTCCTAAACAAAAGATGTTCTCATTTCTGCTTCCCCCCCCACCCCGCTCAAGTGCACCTATGAAATACAAGAGTCAGTGCTGCATGCTGAGTAAATAATCAAATGAATAAGAAGGGATCCCTCCCGTCTGGGAGTTTATAATCCAGCAGGGAGCTATATACTTGTGAAAAGTTGAACGTCATGAGATATACTGACAGCAGTGCTTGGGGACATGAGTAGAAAGTGAATAACTTTCACCAGAGAGTCTGAGAAGGCTTCACAGAGGGGGCTGGCATTGGAGCTGGGCGTTTCTCGATTGCCTCTTTCAAACTCATGAGAATTAGGCGATCTTACTGGAATCTTGAATTAAGGACTGAAGAACAAATCTAGGCTAAGTTCCATTATTTCTCAAGCTCTAATAAAGAACTTCGGCCTCTGAGTCAGAAGACCTAGCTTCTAGTCCAAGTTTTGCTGTGAACTTACTCTGTGATCTTGAGCAAGATATGTAAGCTCTCAGGATCAGAATGTCCTTGTTTGTTAAATGGGTATAGTTTGGAAGAGGTAATCTCCGTGGCCCTTCCTAGTTCTAAAATCCCTCTTCTGAAGTGAAAAATGAAAAGGAATTAGAGCAGGTTGAGTCATGGCAAGGGAAAATGGAACTCAGGTTACGGATGTCACCAACAGAGAGGCAGTTACCAGTTGCCGCTTCAGCATACGTTAGAGTGAAAGGGGCATCTCTGGACTTGAAAGGTTGGCTTATTTTCCAAGCAACAAGCAAAAAAGTTTAATATATTTCCCTTCCTTCCCTCCTTTCAGTGAACTTGTCCAGTGCTTGCCTCAGTGAACAAGGTGGCTGCTGGGCCTTCTGCTTCACTAGCAGCCCTTCTTGCCATGTGCAAGCTTTTCCTTCCGTCTCCCGTAGACTAGTCTTTGGAAACGCATAGCTTCCCTCAAACCTGAGTTCAGCCAACTCCAGGTCAACCTTTTCTCTCATTCTGTTAACACTGAGAAATGGAATATTTCCTACCAGGTCAGTAAGCCAAGGATACCAGACAGTGAGCTGGTGAGCCCTGAGGGGACTCAGGATGAGAAAACACAGGATACTGGCCCCAGATAGCTGAGGTGCACATCAAAGGAATGATGTCAGTGAGCCCAGAGTCTTGCACCTTCCCATACATAGAAAAGCGCTAAATTCCTTAACTTGGGATATCTGGTTTTTTTTAATTTACAATAATTGTTTGATGTTCAGACTACCTGCCCTTTGTTGCAAAACTCCTATATATCCTGGCTCCCCCCTCACCTCCTCGGAGCAGTTCTCTCAGGGCTACTTGAGATGCTGCCTCGTGGGCTTGAAGTGCTAAAAATTCCCGCCGAATAAAACATAACTCTCAACTTCTAGGTTGTGAATATTTGTTGACAACATCATTGAGACTAAGGCATCATCACCTCAATTTCCTCTCCTTCACCTACAAATTCATACATACCCACACCCATTCTTCTCCTCAGACTCACCCCTCCTCTCATGGACCATCCTCCATCTGTGCTTCCGATTTCATCCTCACCTGTGCCCTCTGGGCCTCGTTCTGTCGATGTGAACTTCTCTCACCCTTTATAGCCTTTTCCCCTTCGACTATGACCAGGCCCAAGACTTTTTCACACAAAATAATAACAGAAAAAGGAAAAAGAACAACAGTGTGTCTCTTCCTATTTACTATTTCAATCATAAGAATGATACATCTAATGTATATAAAAGGTGCAAAGAATAACTTAACAGCTGTGTCCCACGAGCCAGCTTAAGAAATAAAACATTCCTAACATCCTTGGGGCTTCCTGTTCTTTGACCCCTCCACCCCTCCATTTTTTTTTTTTTTTTTTTTTTTTGGGCCATGCCATGCGGCATGTGGGATCTTAGTTCCCCGACCAGGGATTGAACCCATGCCCCCTGCATTGGAAGCACGGAGTCTTAACCACTGGACTGCCAGAGAAATCCCCCATTGACCCCTCCTAGACCATCTCTCCCTACTTCCCCCTGAGAAGCAACCATCATCATGAATTGTGCGTTTAGCATTCACTTCTTTCTGTTTTACTATATAGTGCATACATTTACTATGTACATTATCTCCAAACAGCATATAATTTTGCAAAATTTTACGCTTTATATATATTGTCAAAATATGTGGATCTTTGGGGAGAGGGATAAATTGGGAGATTGGGATTGACATATCCACACTACTGCATATAAAATAGATAACTAATAAGGACATGCTGTATAGCACAGGGAACTCTACTCAATGCTCTGTAATGACCTATATGGGAAAAGACTAAAAAAGAGTGGATATATGTATATGTATAACTGATTCACTTTGCTGTACACCTGAAACTAACACAACATTGTGAATCAACTATACTCCAATAAAAATTTTAAAAACAGAAAACATGTAGATCTTTTCCTCATCATCTCACCCAGTTAGTAGCCAATAAATAACTTTGATAATTACTTATAGATAATTAAAACAATCTTTAATATTAAAAATTACTTGAGAAGTCATTAATTATTGAACTCAATTACCACTTGAATGACATTTTCTTTGGATAGAAAGGAATTTGGGTGGTTTTGTGTAATGCAATCAAATATTGTCAACATCAGTTAAGTTTCTTGAAAAAAACCTGGAAAGACAATTGCTGACTCCATTTGGTCCTCCCTCTTCACCACCACACTGAAATTGTATTCAAATGCCCTCTGTATTGTTTCATCCAATGGAAATCTCTAAAATAGTATCTAATAGACCTCTCTTCTGTTCCCGAGGCAACTCTGTAGTTGACACTGTCAACTAGTCACTTATCTTTGAGATTATCTATGCCCTTTGGCTTTTGTAATGCATCTCTCCTGGCTCTCTCTGTTCATCTGCCATAACCTTCTTCCTCTCCTTTAACACAAGCAGCCTCGGGTCCATTTTATGTGTCTTCTTGTCTCAAGAACTCACACCCACCCACGGTTCACCTACCACGTGCACGCTGATGACTCCGGGACTCTGACCCTGACTGCTGAAATTTCAGACTCACATATCTAACCACCTGCTGAATGGACAGACATGCATGGAAACACAAAGCTGCTTCTTAGACACCTCAGAGTCAACATGTCCCAAACTGAATTCCCCATCTTCCTTCCCCACCAGATCAGCTTCTCTTCTGTATCCCAAACTCAGGTAATGGCTTAGCATCCAGTCACTCTCAAAGCCAGAATCCTGGGAGGGGGCGGTCATCCTAGATTCCTCTTTGACCTTCGCTCTGCCCTGCAGTGTCCCAGTTCCCCAAGAGACTAGACATTCTGCTTATTTTGCTTCCCCAAATTTTCTGGTGTTCTCCCTTTTCCTTTGATTCCTACAGCAGTGATCTCATTTAGGCTCTCGTGGTCTTTTGCCTGGACTACTGCACCCCCTGTAGTCCTGCCGTCCATAAATCCTTCCACTCTGCAGCCACCATCACCTACTTACAGTGTGAATCTGACTACAACACGATGGAATTCAGAATATTTCTTTGACTAACCACCTCATGGATTTGCATTGCGTGTCCCCAGGTCTTGGCTGTTGGTGTGTGTATCCAGCTTCGTCACCCATTTCTTCCCACCACGACCTTTACAGTATGCACTTGACCCGTGCTATTCCCTCCCCCTAGTATGTCGTTCTCGTTTCCTCTTCACCTGGCCTGCCTTTACTCAGTTTTCAATAGGTGGGCTTATCTCCTCTGGAAAGCCTTCTGGAACCTCCAGGTCGGGCTATGTGCTCCACCTCTGTGCTACCATACTACCTTAGACATCTTGATTTTTATCACTTACCATGTCATATTAAAATTACACATTTACATGTCTTACTCACTAGACTATAGCTCCTCAAGAGCAGAGACCTTGTCTGCTTCATCTTCAACTTCCCATGGCTTAGCACAAGCCTCAACATACAATTATAGTTCCTGGTCTGAACTGAACTGATGCAACCTAGCTTTGATCCTGAATCGTGGGGAAACTATCTCCTAATCCAGGCATTAAGAGGGTTGCTGGTACCATTGCTTTTCCATATAATTTTTCAGCCTAGATAAGTCCTTACAAGAGCATCTTACAAGTGCTGTGCCTCTTTGGCTGGTGTGGGGAAGCCCCTCCTCCCAAAGGAATATCTGAACTCACAGGTCCAATATGGCGTACCGTTTTAGAGTGTCAGTTTCACCAAAAGATTTTTGGAAAGAGATGTGTTTTGAGGTAGCCTATGTGGTTTTTTTTGGCATTAAGAGAGGCTTCAGCTTATGCCAGGCTGTTCCCTGCTAAGCCTCTGTGTCGTGGGAGCACACATTCTATGGTGAGTGGTAGTGTTTGAGAAACAGTAGTCTACAGGGCACTGTATTATGCTGTAGCCTAGTTCTTGTTCTAGAGCCTTCCATATAAAAATAACCCCAGTGAGACCAAAGCATAGAAACGATCTCAAAAACAGGCAGAAGAGAGATTTTTTCATCCTGGGCTGAGTGAGGTTTGAAAAGGTGTCTGCCTCAGGCAGGGTAGGTCTTCAGAAATTAGTACATCACCGTGCTTTGTACAAAATATGCCAGGTGGTAGATAAAGGAAGGGGAGGGAAGGCAGGAAAACAATGTTAGAACCAAACAAAGAGAAGGTTTTGGTCAAAGTGGGGACCAGATCAAGGAGAGTGGAAGGAAGTGAGGGACAGGACAGCAAGGCGTGGAGCACGAGGAGAGAAAAGAGTCAAACAGAACTGTGGCCACAGATGGGATGGAGGTGGGGCGTCTGCCGAAAACCCAAGAAACAATTACGTCTTTAGTAAGGTGATGGGGGCGTCTTCACCCCCGGAAATTCTACCTGGAGTCCTGAGTTTGAGATCTTCCCAGTCTGGGTTCTGACAGCCATTTCACAGATCAGATTTGAGAATGAGGTAGCATCCTCCCAGAGGGAGTGACATAAAAAGATGCAAAAGGAACAGAGGAGACAGCAAGGGGCAAGTAGGAAGGGTTAACTTAAAATGGATAATGAGAAAAAAACCCCAATAAATTGACAAAGGAAAAAATAAATAAAATGGATAACGGAGCCAATTTAATTCAAGCCATGTGTATTCAGTGCCTGTTATGTACGAGGCATTGTTCGGGGGGTAGAGGAACAGAGGTAAGACTGGGCCCCAGCCTTGAAGGAGTTTGCAGGCTTCTTTGAAGGTGTCTGAGAAGGAAAAGCCAACAGTAGAAAATCCAGTATCTAATGCTTTCACCTTCCAGTTAAGAGGTCTTTGAAAGCTAAACCAAGAATCACTCCTGTACCATTTCTGTTATCTGGTGCTGTAAAGCTTTCCCAGCAAAGAAAAAGAGTGACAAATCTGCCCCAAGTTTTGATTGTCACACGTCAGGCTGCACAAGGGGAAAATGATACGGATTTGGAGAGTGACCTTCAAGGGCAGAAACTCTCTCCCCAGATCTATCACCAAGACATCCTCCAGAGGTATTAGGAAAATATTTTCCCAATATAACCTCCTAAAGAAAAATACTAGTCTAATATACTTTTCCATCATAATTAAATCTTCTCCCAAATGACCTGCTAAGACAAACACTATCCTGATGTGGAACTTCTCCAAAAGCCCTAATTTATCCTGGATTAATAAGTATTTCCTTGTAGGTGGGTAATGAATGTTTTGCAAATGGTTATTACAAAACAATTACTCATACATGTGTTCACAGGACTTTCACTGCCCTAGGATCTCAGACTTTTTTTTTTGGTAATAGAAAAGAGCTGTGTCTCTGGAAGGCTTCTGATGGTCTCTGTGCTGCTGATAGAAGGTGATGCACAGAGGGGCACAAAAGCACCAGGTACTTCAAAGCGGTGGGGGGGAGTCAAGAACAAATTCTGGTTTTGAATGCTAGACTGCCACGGAGCCACCTCAAAACAGGAACCTCTACTATTAAACAAATTACATAATAAATCAGTCTAAGTTATCAATGGCCTTCTCTCAAACAAGAATAAACAGCTTTCTAATGAGAAACTGATTGTACTAGAAAGCTGCTAGAGACATAATGATAAGCCATCAGAAAAAGCCTGCTCTGCCTAATCACCCTGCAGTGAGGCTCTCCCGTCTACAAGACACGCTCACAGACTGCGTGTTAGTACAACATTCTTAAACATGGACATTTGAACACTGCTTCCAACATGAAAGACAGAACCAGAACAACAGAAAAGGGGACTTTGAAAATAAACACAGACATTGTAGGCAGCTGAAGAAAACTTTTAAAATGCAGAAAAGATACAGAGTTAATTTAATATTTTCAGAGAAGTATGAGGAGATACTGCATCCATGAAATAAGAACGGGATGCTATTAAAAAAAAAATTGGAAGTTCCCCTCTACCCCAAATTAAAGCTCTTGGGAATTAAACATATGATGGTAGAAATGCAAAAATTTAATAGAAGGGTTGGAAGATTTATTAGAACTAAATGACAAGATTCAAGACAGATTCAAGAGATCCAACATCTAAGTAATTAATATAGTTTCAGAAACAACAGAGGGAATTATATAACACAAGAACTGAAGAATATGATTTTTAGATTGAAAAGGTCTTTAAAGTACCTAGAACAATGACCAAACCAAACAAAAAAAGCCCAACATCAACTTACAACATTGTGAAATATCAGGACGTGAGGAAAAAAGAAAAAACCCTACAAACTTCCAGAGATTAAAACAAAATATAAGGGATAAAAAATCAGAATGGCATTAGCTTCTCAAGAGCACTATGAGAAGGTGGAAGGAAATGGAGCAATGCCTTCAAAATTCTGAGGGGAAATTATTTTCAGTTCATCAAACCATCAGTCAAGTGTGAAGGAAGAAAGATGACATCTTAAGTGTGCAAGGTCTCAAAAACCAACCAGATCTTGTGGGGCCTGAATCTTACCCACTTTAAGAAAAAGTCCCCATTAGGAAACTTGCACAAGCCTCTTAGATAGCCTCATCCACCAGAGGACAAACAGCAGAAGCAAGAAGAACTACAGTCCTGCAGCCTATGGAACAAAAACCACATTCACAGAAAGACAGACAAGATGAAAAGGCAGAGAGCTATGTACCAGAGGAAGGAACAAGATAAAACCCCAGAAAAGCAACTAAATGAAGTGGAGATAGGCAACCTTCCAGAAAAAGAATTCAGAATAATGATAGTGAAGATGATCCAGGACCTCAGAAAAAGAAAGGAGGGAAAGATCGAGACGATGAAAGAAATGTTTAACAAAGACCCAGAAGAATTAAAGAACAAACAAACAGAGATGAACATACAATAACTGAAATGAAAACTATACTAGAAGGAATCAATAGCAGAATAACTGAGGCAGAAGAACGGATAAGTGACCTGGAAGACACAATGGTGGAATTCAATGCTGTGGAACAGAATAAAGAAAAAAGAATGAAAAGAAATGAAGACAGCCTAAGAGACCTCTGGGACGACATTAAATGCAACAACATTCGCATTATAGGGGTCCCAGAAAGAGAAAAGAGAGAGGAAGAACCCGAGAAAATACTTGAAGAGATTATAGTCGAAAACTCCCCTAACATGGGAAAGGAAATAGCCACCCAAGTCCAGGAAGCACAGAGACTCCCATACAGGATAAACCCAAGGAGAAACACACCGAGACACATAATAATCAAATTGGCAAAAATTAAAGACAAAGAAAAATTATTGAAACAGCAAGGGAAAAACGACAAATAACATACAAGGGAACTCCCATAAGGTTAACAGCTGATTTCTCAGCAGAAACTCTGCAAGCCAGAAGGGAGTGGCATGATATACTTAAAGTGATGAAAGGGAAGAACCTACAACCAAGATTACCCTACCCAGCAAGGATCTCATTCCGATTTGATGGAGAAATCAAAAGCTTTACAGACAAGCAAAAGCTAAGAGAATTCAGCACCACCAAACCAGCTCTACAACAAATGCTAAAGGAACTTCTCTAAGTGGGAAGCACAAGAGAAGAAAAGGACCTATAAAAACAAACCCAAAACAATTAAGAAAATGGTAACAGGAGCAACATATCGATAATTACCTTAAACGTGAATGGATTAAATGCTCCAACCAAAAGACACAGGCTTGCTGAATGGATACAAAAACAAGACCCACATATATGCTGTCTACAAGAGACCCACTTCAGACCTAGGGACACATACAGACTGAAAGTGAGGGGATGGAAAAAGATATTCCATGCAAATGGAAATCAAAAGAAAGTTGGAGTAGCAATACTCATATCAGATAAAATAGACTTTAAAATAAAGAATGTTGCAAGAGACAAGGAAGGACACTACATAATAATTAAAGGATCAATCCAAGAAGAAGATATAACAATTATATATGCACCCAACATAGGAGCACTTCAATACATAAGGCAACTGCTAACAGTTACAAAAGAGGAAATCGACAGTAACACAATAATAGTGGGGGACTTTAACACCTCACACCAATGGACAGATCATCCAAAATGAAAATAAATAGGGAAACAGAAGCTTTAAATGACACAATAGACCAGATAGATTTAATTGATATTTGTAGGACATTCCATCCAAAAACAGCAGATTACACTTTCTTCTCAAGTGCACATGGAACATTCTCCAGGATAGATCACATCTTGAGTCTCAAATCAAGCCTCAGTAAATTTAAGAAAATTGAAATCATATCAAGCATCTTTTCTGACCACAACGTTATGAGATTAGAAATGAATTACAGGGAAAAAACCAAAAAACACAAACACATGGAGGCTAAACAGTATGTTACTAAATAACCAAGAGATCACTGAAGAAATCAAAGAGGAAATAAAAAAATACCTAGAGACAAATGACAATGAAAACACGATGATCCAGAACCTATGGGATGCAGCAAAAGCAGTTCTAAGAGGGAAGTTTATAGCTATACAAGCCTACCTCAAGAAACAAGAAAAATCTCAAATAAACAATCTAACCTTACACCTAAAGGAACTAGAGAAAGAACAAACAAAACGCAAAGTTAGCAGAAGGAAAGAAATCATAAAGATCAGAGAGAAATAAATGAAATAGAAACAAAGAAAACAATAGCAAAGATCACTAAAACTAAAAGCTGGCTCTTTGAGAAGGTAAACAAAATTGATAAACCATTAGCCAGACTCATCAAGAAAAAGAGGGAGAGGACTCAAATCAATAAAATTAAAAATGAAACAGGAGAAGTTACAACAGACACCGCAGAAATAACAAAGCATCCTAAGAGACTACTACAAGCAACTATATGCCAATAAAATGGACAACCTGGAAGAAATGGACAAATTCTTAGAAAGGTATAACCTTCCAAGACTGAACCAGGAAGAAGTAGAAAATATGAACACACCAATCACAAGTAATGAAATTGAAACTGTGATTAAAAATCTTCCAACAAACAAAAGTCCAGGACCAGATGGCTTCACAGGTGAATTCTAACAAACATTTAGAGAAGAGCTAACACCCATCCTTCTCAAACTCTTCCAAAAAATTGCAGAGGAACACTTCCAAACTCACTCTATGAGGCCACCATCACCCTGATACCAAAACCAGACAAAGATACTACAAAGAAAGAAAATTACAGACCAATATCACTGATGAATATAGATGCAAAAATCCTCAACAAAATACGAGCAAACAGAATCCAACAGCACATTAAAAGGATCATACACCATGATTAAGTGGGATTTATCCCAGGGATGCAAGGATTCTTCAATATACACAAATCAATCAATGTGATTCACCATATTAACAAACTGAAGAATAAAAACCGTATTTTCATCTCAATAGATGCAGAAAAAGCTTTTGACAAAATTCAACACCCATTTATGATAAAAACTCTCCAGAAAATGGGCTTGGAGGGAACCTACCTCAACATAATAAAGGCCATATATGAAAAACCCACAGCAAACATCATTCTCAATGGTGAAAAACTGAAAGCATTTCCTCTAAGATCAGGAAGAAGACAAGGATGTCCACTCTCGCCACTATTATTCAACATAGTTTTGGAAGTCCTAGCCACAGCAATCAGAGCAGAAAAAGAAATAAAAGGAATACAAATTGGAAAAGAAGAAGTAAAACTGTCACTGTTTGTGGATGACATGATACTATACATAGAGAATCCTGAAGATGCTACCAGAAAACTACTAGAGCTAATCAATGAATTTGGTAAAGTTGCAGGATACAAAATTAATGCACAGAAATCTCTTGCATTCCTAGATACTAATGATGAAAAATCTGAAAGAGAAATTAAGGAAACACTCCCATTTACCATTGCAACAAAAAGAATAAAATACCTAGGAATAAACCTACTTAGGGAGACAAAAGACCTGTATGCAGAAAACTATAAGACACTGATGAAAGAAATTAAAGATGACACCAACAGATGGAGAGATATACCATGTTCTTGGATTGTAAGAATCAACATTGTGAAAATGAGTATACTACCCAAAGCAATCTACAGATTCAATGCAATCCCTATCAAATTACCAATGGCAGTTTTTACAGAACTAGAACAAAAAATCTTAAAATTTGTATGGAGACACAAAAGACCCAGAATAGCCAAAGCAGTCTTGAGGGAAAAAAGCAGAGCTGGAGGAATCAGACTCCCTGACTTCAGACTATACTACAAAGCTACAGTAATCAAGACAATATGGTACTGGCACAAAAACAGAAATATAGATCAATGGAACAAGATAGAAAGCTCAGAGGTAAACCCACACACCTATGGTCAGCTAATCTATGACAAAGGAGGCAAGGATATACAATGGAGAAAAGACAGTCTCTTCAATAAGTGGTGCTGGGAAAACTGGACAGCTACATGTAAAAGAATGAAATTAGAACACTTCCTAACACCATACACAAAAATAAACTCAAAATGGATTAGAGACCTAAATGTAAGACTGGACACTATAAAACTCTTAGAGGAAAACATAGGAAGAACACCCTTTGACATAAATCACAGCAAGATATTTTTTTATCCACCTTCTAGAGTAATGGAAATAAAAACAAAAATAAACAAATGGGACCTAATGGAACTTCAACGCTTTTGCACAGCAAAGGAAACCATAAACAAGACGAAAAGACAACTCTCAGAGTGGGAGAAAATATTTGCAAACGAATCAACGGACAAAGGATTAATCTCCAAAATATATAAACAGCTCGTGCAGCTCAATATTCAAAAAACAAACAACCCAATCCAAAAATGGGCACAAGACCTAAATCGACATTTCTCCAAAGAAGACATACAGATGGCCAAGAAGCACATGAAAAGCTGCTCAACATCACTAATTATTAGAGAAATGCAAATCAAAACTACAATGAGGTATCACCTCACACCAGTTAGAATGGGCATCATCAGAAAATCTAGAAACAACAAATGCTGGAGAGGGTGTGGAGAAAAGGTAACCCTCTTGCACTGTTGGTGGGAATGTAAATTGATACAGCCACTATGGAGAACAGTATGGAGGTTCCTTAAAAAACTAAAAATAGAATTACCATATGATCCAGCAATCCCACTACTGGGCATATACCCAGAGAAAACCATAATTCAAAAAGGCACATGCACCCCAATGTTCATTGCAGGACTATTTACAATAGTCAGGTCATGGAAGCAACCTAAATGCCCATCAACAGGTGAATGGATAAAGAAGATGTGGTACATATATACAATGGAATATTACTCAACCATAAAAAGGAGCAAAATTGGGTCATTTGTAGAGACGTGGATGGATCTAGAGACTGTCATACAGAGTGAAGTAAGTCAGAAAGAGAAAAACAAATATCGTATATTAACGCATATATGTGGAACCTAGAAAAATGGTACAGATGAACCGGTTTGCAGGGCAGAAATTGAGACACAGATGTAGAGAACAAACGTATGGACACCAAGGGGGGAAAGCAGCAGGGGGGTGGGAGTGGTGGTGGGATGAATTAGGAGATTGGGATTGACATATATACACTGATGTGTATAAAATTGATGACTAATAAGAACCTGCTGTATAAAAAAATAAAATCCAAAAATTCAAAAACAAAAAAAAAAATCATTGAATTACAAAGTTGGGTGTGAAGGTGAATATTTATTTACATTGAGGAAAGAAATCACAACAAACCGGAGCCATGGAGATTCAGGGCTCTTTCTTTTAAAATCTCTTTAGAAAATTGACCAAAAATGCCTCTCGAAGGCAACCTGGCTCCCTGCCCACACCCCCGACAGCTTGCAGCGATTTGCAGCCCTCACAGTGGCCCTGTGACTTCATCAGCTCCGGGTAAAGCTGCCTCTACCTCCATGCATCCTTCCTCAGGAAGCTATGCTCCAGCAGAACCAAGGAACGAAAAGGCATGGACTCCAAGGGACAGGAATCCTGTACAATCCACAGGATGCCAACGAGGGAGCTCCCAGGGTAACAAGGGGCTCAGAGAAGGACCAGTTCCAGAGAATGGGGGAGCTGGCTGAGCAGGGATTTCCCAAGGAAAAAAAAAAAAAAAAAGAAAACTGGCTACTTACTTGACGTTGACTAACTCTACTGAGAGGAATTTTACCATCCTGTCAAAGGTTGAGCAAGAATTAGTAATGAGTACTCAACACTTAAGTAATTGAAGATGTAGCAGTGACTTACTCCAGGACAATAGAAAAGGTTGTACAAGAGAGGAGGTGTAAAAATCATGGTTTATCATATGGCTCAGTTGTGAATAATATTTACATAGTCATAATAATGCAAACACTAAACATTACTATATCGAAAAATATTATGATATAACTTGATATATTGGGACCTTGCAAGAAAGGGAAGTGAATGTGAAGTAGAATTATGAGGGTATAAGAGAGCTAAAGCCACATCCTTCAAGGTAGAATGTCAGTAGATATTATCTAGAACTGTGTGCGTGTGGCCGGGGGGTGGGGGGAAGAGCCAATATTTGCATGTTATTTGGGAATATGATGGTAAACATGAGAAAAATGTAGCCAAAAGCATGGAAAGTAGTTGCCTCTGGGGATGCAGCTTTGTATAAACTCCATAAAAACCTTGTAGAACTTTTAAGACTACACATTTATTTGTTTTGACCAAAATAGAGAATTAAAAAAAGAAAGTGATGCCCCAAGAGGAGTGAGACAGAAAGCTGTTGGAAATAAAATGAAGGTGCCTCTGCTAAACTACCCCAAATTCAGTGTTTTTCAAGTTGTGGTCCTGTGACTACCTGCATTCAAATTACCTGCAGTGCCAGTTTATCATTCAGATTTAGAGACTCATCCCAAACCTAAGTAATCAGCATTTCTCAGGGTGGGACTTGGAACCTACAATTTCAAAAAGTTCCCCTAGACCCACTGCATTATCTATTGCTTTTTAGTAAACCAAACAACAAAAAATAAAATGAAAAAGAATAACAGATGTAGAAACAGAGTCAGTGACCCATAAAAAGCACCATGGCAGACACTGCTATTTGCTTACCTGATATCCATTCTTCCTTATTAACAGAATCCCTATTTTGTTGTATTGGCAACATGTCCAACGAAAACACTGGATTTTCTCAGGCTCCTTACAGTTTGGGGTAGTTGTGTGACATAGTCTTTATACCAGTGAGATGTATAAGAGGTCTACTGGGTGGAGCTTCCAGGGAAGATCTTAATATTACAGTAAGTCCCCTACATAAACGAGTTCCGTTCTGAGAGCGCGTTCGTTAAGTCCAATTTGTTCGTAAGTCCAGCTAAGTTAGCCTAAGTACCCAACTAACACGTTCAGCTATATAGTACTGTACTGTAATAGGTTTATAATACTTTTCACACAAATAATACACAAAAAATAAAACATTTTAAATCTTACAGTACAGTACCTTGAAAAGTACAGTAGTACAGTCCAACAGCTGGCATCCAGGGTCTGGCATCGAGTGAACAGGCAAGAAGAGTTACTGACTGGAGGAGGGAGAGGAGGTGGGAGATGGTAGAGCTGAAGGACTGTCAGCAATAGGAGACAGAGGGCAAGCTGCAGTTTCACGTGAACTAACTTACGTGATTGGACATGCGAACACATGTTCGCATCTTTGAAAGTTCGCAACTTAAAGGTTCGTATGTAGGGGACTTACTGTATTATCAAAAAGGGACAGACTCAGCTGGTACATGCCTTCTGCCCTTCTTTCTGTTAAGCACAGAAGAGGTGCCTGTCCTTCAGTGAGGACGAAAGCGTGCTAAGGGTGGAAGGAGCCTGCTCCGGCCCTGGACTTTGCACCTGCAGACCTCTGGTTCTCTGAGAAGAATAAACTCCTTACTTATTACACCCCCAGAGTGGGGTCTTCTGTGACTTGTAGCTGAATGAAATCCTGATGACATCTCATACTTGTTCAAATGTGTATTTGATATACTGTATATTGAACACATTTTTTTGAGTGCTTTGGGCACTGTGCTAGGAATAATACAATGGGCCAGACAAATAAGGCTCTTTCCCCCATGGAATGTGGAATACAGTTAGAGTAGAAGAATCTACAGGTGTCTGAGTCCAGGATTCAGAGGGGCTATGGTTTGCTGTCACAGACCCTAAAGCAACAGAGTCAATCGAAATAAACCACTTGATTTATGTATGTAGGAAGTCCTCAGGGGACCACATGCCAGAAGGAGCAATAGTCTGGACATTGGGAGACCTAGGTTTTCTCTGTAATTCATTAGCAAAGTACATTTGGGGAAGCTACAGGGGGTGATGGCTTAATTTTTCCCGAATCCACTTTTCTTCTTTGAAAAACAAGAAGATTGGGCTCAGCTCTAAAATATTTTGTGATTACATTGAACAAAGATGGCCATGAAATATACCAGACAAGAGTGTTTCTAAATTTAGACTCTAAGAGTTCAAGTCAGAGGATATATTAAACAGATCACAAACAACTGCCCACTCCAAATTAAACAAACAAACAAAGGGAAAAAGAACACGCTGGAGGGAGTTCTGGTTTGAGACCCGGCTCTGCCACGTAACAGCTGAGTAACCCTGGGACGGACACTCAGTGTCTCTAAGTCTCAATTTCCTCATTTATAAAATATGAAGCAATTATACTCCAATAAAGATCTATTAAAAAAATAAAAAAAATAAAAAGCATACTAAAAAAAAAAAATAGGGCTATTACTCTGACCTCAAAGTGCTGCTTATTAAGGAAAATGCCTGGTACTCTGTAAAGCCCCATTATGATTTGATACCAGCAAGATATTGATGATGGCTTAGAAATCTAAATCCTGCTAGGGGAATACATGAGTGTGCTTTGATGTTTTCAGTTTAATTCTGCATTACACGAGGCAGATAGATCTTTTGAGTTTCCTTCTGCCTGCCATAGTGTACCTTGTGACCGATTTTATTTTTACATAAGAGAACAGGCAAGAGAAAAAAAACAGCTAAAATTGAAATCATCTCTGTTTCTAGCCCCAGTAAAGGTTGGGAGAAAGGGCTGGCTGGTTAAAAGGGAAGCTGGGTTCAAACGAAGTGTGGGAATTGCATCACTTACCTGTGGCCTCTAATTGTCCACATTCAGTATTGTATAGTATTGTGAATAATCTGGGTTTTGCCTTATAACCTGTCTCAAGTGTAGATGGGAAATTTGTCTACATATGCAGCCATTAGCTGATGACGCAGTCATGACTTCCATTCTCTTACTCACAATTATAAAAAGTTTTGCAGTAACAGGAACTTTGGCTATGGGAGTGGTTCTACACACGGTAAAATTGCCCGTATCCATTTTCAACAGCAGATGCATTTGAGAGAAAGAGACAATCTTTTGATTACAACCAACGTAGGTAACATCTGTACTTTGACCAACTGAGCATGGCAGCCAAAGTGAATGTGAAGGTGGTGGGGAGATAAGAAAGCAGAATTATTTCTTCCTCTTTATCCCCCTTTCACCTCAGCCCTTGCCAAATCCTGACAATTTCAAAGTGCTATTTGCTAAGATTAGGCAAGGCACATAACCAAGGATATATTGGGGAATACTTTAAATAAAATTACTGGTGCCAAACGTGAGATTCAATAACTTCACATAGTCCATCACAACCAACATGCCCCAGAAGGGTCGGGGAGGAACCCATAGAATATAAGGAAAAATGCAGAGTATGTGGTAAGTGGTAATACTGTTTCCACCGTCCATGGAAGAAGTGAGAGGAAATCAAAGGTCTTTAAAAAGAAAACTGAATGCTTGCCTCCTGTAGTACCAGAACAAATAATGCATAACCAGAAATAAAGCCTTTTTCTCTGCTTATGTCAGGTGCTCTCCCCTTGTAAAATTAAGGGGCCTTATTCAACAAAGCCCTCATATCAGTTCCATATCTTTTCCAGAAACTTTAGGAACAGAGGGTAACTACAGAGGAACTCTCAGTCAGGAAGAGCTCAGTCTGAAGCAGGCCGCACGCCCCTACCTCAGAGTGTATTATTTTTCTCCCCAACAGTGTTCAACATGGTACAAAACCCAGAATATATTGAATATGTTGCAATCTGGTTAAAAAGAGTACACGTTTCCTTTAACAGTATGCCATACTACTTATTAAAGTGAATGTAAAAATACGGGTAAAATTCTTTTGTCGCTTTATGAGCCCAGCAGAGCGGTGGGTCGGGCAACGGGGCAGACGGTCAGGGATGTGGGGAAAATGGCAGACGAGGGCAGTGGTGGAAGAGAACAGGAAGGAAGTGGTCATTTCTGGCTAAAATTTTTAAATGGTTTATTTCATAAGGGGCTTCCCTTGCTGCAGCACAACCCTTCTTACATGGAGGGCTAGCTCCTGTCTCCAGAGGCTATCACTCTGGACCCAGACGGGGACACCTAAAACTATTTTCAGGTCCCACTAAACCTCTCCAACCACTGCTAACCTTCCCCCCTTGACCCCTCGCATCCCTCTGCCCACTGGCCTGTCGGTGAAAGCTAAATAATGGCTCAGGGGACATTATCTGTCAGTCGCCTCTCGCTATTAGCCTCCAGGCTTGCTGGCCTAAGGAGAGTATGTGGTGGGCGCATTCGTGGGGGGGCGGCGGCGCCGGCCCGGGGAGGGTCGGGGTGGAGGTGCCTCCGCTGCGAGCCGCGGACTCGAGACAGCTCCGATCTCCGGGCGGGACACGAGCCATCACCGCCGGGGTTTCCGATCCTCGGGGCGGAACGGAGGGCAGGGGCTTCACACTTGGAAGCTCCTCTCACCGGGCGACACGGTCGCCCTGCCAGGCCGGGGTCGCGCCAATATTCACCCCAGGGCCGCTGGCGATCGGCCACAGGTGCGCGGGCGCGGTGGGAGCCGCCCAGTGCGGCCCCACCTCCAGCCCCGAGGGGGCCCCCGGGTCAGCTTCCCCATCCCTGGACCTCCAGCGCCTCCCTGCCCTCCCCAGCCGAGCCCCTCCCCTGGCCGAGCCCCTCCGCGTCGGAACCCCTCCGGGCCGAGCGCCCTGCCCGCAGCCGGCGTCTCACCTACGCCGAGCGCCTCCGAGCCGTCAGTCCGAGGCCGCTTTGCGCGCCGAGTGCAGCTGCCGCCCCGCAGGTGCGAGCGCCCCTCCCCGCCCGGCCGCCTCCCTGCCGCCAGCCCAGCCGGCCCTCCCCCAACCCCGCCCGCCCCTCCCCGCACCTGCCCGGGGGCTGGGCCGCCCGTCTCAAAGTCCGCACTGCCCTCCACGCCCCTGACCCTCCCGCCGGGTTGTTCCCTGGCTCCAGACACTCCCTAAGATGTGTGTTCCAACGGGGGCCCGGTTCCCAGACACGTAAGGCCAGCCGTGACTAACCTTGACCTCCTATGATGCAAAGCAATTACAGAGCCTGGGAGGTGACAGCGGAGGCTGGCTCAAGGAAGACTGTTTACCAAGCCAAGCAATCGTGGTGAACAGGCCTGCCAGCTAGGCACGGATCACCCTCCAGCAAAGGAAGGCTCTGGTGTCATATCCCGGACCAGTTTTCTAGTTTAAGCTTGGTGTCATATTCATTAATTCATTCATTCATTCAACAAATCTGCCAACAAATCTACATGCTAGGTAGACACAGTTCTAGGTTCTGGAGACACAGCTGCAAAGGAAATAACGTCCCTGCCTTGAAGGAGCTGCTTCTAGGAAGGAAGGCATGACTTTGTAGTGTCATGTGGTCTCCATGCTCTCATCTCTAAGTTAAGGGGTTGGCCTAGTTGTATAGTTTCCCATGCTGTCTGTTGCTCATAATCGCTTGTGGAAGTTAAAATAATGCAAGAGCTACGGCTCCATCTCAGACCACTGATCAGAATCTGGGGGAGGAGTGTGGGCAGATTCAGGGGAGCAGAGGAAGTCAGGGCTGAGAATGGAGCCTCCAGGTCTCTAAGATGCCTTCCAGCTTATTCCATTGTTGTAGGCACTGGAAACCAGGAAGGCTTCATGGAAGAGGTGCTGTATTTAGGTTTTAGAGAGGCAAAAGCAGGGTGGAAAGAGGACAGGATCCCCAGTGCAGCTTCTTTTGATCACGTAGCTTTTCTTTTCTCTAAAGCCAAAGTCAAAGGAAGGCACTTTTGAGCATAAGGCATAAACCTGAGCAAAATTTTCCTCTATAAATAGAGTGCATGAGGCCTGGTGGAAGGAGATAAAGCCAGAGACAGTGCTATCAGTTAAAAGGCTAATGGAGCCACATACTTGAGAAGGATAGTGTGCCAGAGCCAGGAGCTGGAGAGTACCACTTTAATTTCCCATCAACGTGGGAATTGATTTAACCATTAGGCCTCATCCTGGCACTTGCTCACACCCACTGTTTGTGAAATGGATGGTAAGGCGGAGTCCTGCATGCCTGTTACCCTGGGAAATGCTGTCCCTCTCACCAGACCCTTGCTGTGGTCAGGCTTTCTCTTTGGTAATGGTCTCTTTTCCTCTAAGGCAACGATGATGAAACAAATGTGTGACCTCTTAGCTGTAGTCAAAGGTGGGTAGAGATGCTTCTTAACATTGAAAACCCAGAACTAAGAAAATTACTTCTGCCTCAAATGATAATATCCAAGAGCCAGGACAAACCAGTTTTTACAAAATAAGTTTGACCGTCTTTAACTTGATCTGTGGAAATAGTATAAATCAAACAGCTTAAATCAAACAGTTAACAAAAGCTAAATTACTAATGTATCAACAACTATAATACAATAAGAGCAGCTAACAATTATTACAAAGTTCATTTAATATAAAAGTGGAGCAGATTAGCATTTAGAAACAGATCGGTCGTATGTGCCTAAATGAACACAAGGATGGCATTTTAATTCGGTGGGAAATGGTTATTATATAAATATTGCTGACATAATTGACTGTTCTTTCGGAGGATCTTATCATAGAGTTGTTCATCATCCCATCTCCTCTTGGCCATCATGGTGCTAACGGGGCACACGGCCACCCAGCAGGAACACTATCTTTCTCAGCCTCCCTTTTAGGTAGGATGGGTTACGTGACTAAGTTCAGGAAAATAGGCTATGAGTGGAAGTGGTTTAGGCAACCTCTGGGTGGAGTCCTGAGAGAAAGGGCTTGTGCCGGCCTTCTCCCGTCCTCTCTCCTGCTGACTGGAATATGGACATGACAGTGGGCCATCAGGGACCATGAAAATGAATGGTGGAGTAAGAGAATAAAAGGAGTCTGGATGCTTGGGTGATCTCACTCAGTAGTGTCTGTACCAGTCCTGGAATGCCCATCTCCAGACTGTAATGTGAAAGAGAAATAAAATTATATTACAGCTGTAAGTCACAGCTATTGGAGGTTTTCGTCACATGCAACCAAGTCCATGACCTAACTAATGCAGAACATCTTCCCTCCTGCTTGATACCTTGAACAAACAAAAATTGAAAATGGATTAAATAAAGATCTAAATATACCATTCACCAGGAATCACAGTTTGGAGACGCCATTGCACAGAACAAATACATCGTAAGAACCTTAAAGATTCTGACTGCAACATTATTTATAACAGCAAGTGTTTCTCAATATGGGAGTAGTTAAATATGGTATAGCATGCCCTTTCTATGATATATTGTGCAGTGATTAAAAAGGGTGAATTAGATTTATATTTGTTGACCAGGAAAATAGTCATAATGTATTGTTAAAGTTAAGTCTGCAGAGTGGTGAGAGATTTTTGTTTTTCTTTTTTTTTTTTGTGATAAAATATACATAACATAAAAATTAACATTTTAACCATTTTAATTGTACACTACAGTGGCATTAAGTATGTTCACATTGCTGTACAACCATCTATCTATCTATCTTCAGAACTTTTCATTGTCCTATACTGAAACTGTACACCTATTAAACAATAACTGCCCATTCCTTGCTCCCCAAGCCCCTGGTAACCACTGTTCCACATTCTCTATGAATCTGACTACTCAAGGTATCTCTTTTAAGTGGAATCATACAGAATCTGTCCTATTAGGTCTCACTTATTTCATTTAGCATAGTGTCTTCAAGGTTCATCCATATTGTAGCATGTATCACAATTTCATTGCTTTCTAAGGCTGAATAAGATTCTGTTGTACATGTATACTATATTTTGTTTATCCGTTCACCTGTTGATGGACATTTGTATTGTTTCTGCTTTTGGCTACGGTGAACGATGCTGCTATAAATCTTGGTTTTATTTGGTGTACAAATATCTGTTCGGGTTCTTGCTTTCAGTTCTTTGGTGTATATACCCAGAAGTGGAATTGCTGGATCAAATGGTAATTCTATGTTTAAGTTTTTGAGGAACTGCCATACTGTTTTCCACAGCAGCTGCACCATTTTACATTCCCACCAGCAGTGCACAAGTGTTCCAGTTTCTCCACATCCTTGACAATGCTTGTTTTTGGTTTTTGGGTAATAGCCATCCTAATAGGTGTGAAGTAGTATCTCACTGTGGTTATGATTTGCAGCTCTCTAATGATTAGTGCTGTTGAGCATCTTTTCGTGTGCTTATTGGCCATTTGTATATCTTCTCTGGAGAAATGTCTGAACGCTTTGCCCATTTTTGAATTGGGTATTTTGATTTTTGTTGTTGAGTTTTAGAAAGTCTCTAAATATTCTGGATATTAATCTCTTATCAGATATGTGATTTGCAAATATTTTCTCCCATTCTGTGGGTTGCCTTTTTACTCTGTTGATAGTGTCCTTTGATGCAAAAAAGTTTTAATTTTGATAAAGTCCAGTTTGCTATTTTTGCTTTTGTTCCTGGGATTTTCATGTCATATCCAAGAAACCACTGTCAAATCCAACACCATGAAGATTTCCCCCTATGTCTTCTTCTAAGAGTTTTATAGTTTTAGCTCTTATGCTTAGATCTTTTATCCAGTTTTAAAATATTTATTTATTTACTTGGTTGCGCTGGGTCTTAGTTGTGGCAGGTGGGCTCCTTAGTTGTGGCTCCAGGGCTCCTTAGTAGTGGCATGCGGGCTCCTTAGTTGCGGCATGCACGTGGAATCTAGTTCCCTGACCAGGGATCGAACCCACGCCCCCTGCATTGCAAGCACAGAGTCTTATCCATTGCGCCACCAGGGAAGTCCCCCTTTTATCCATTTTGAGTTAATTTTTTGTATATGGTGTTAAGTGAGGGTCCAACTTCACTATTTAGAATGTGTATATCCAGTTTTCCCTGCATTATTTGTTGAAAAGACTGTTCTTTCCCTATTGAATTGTCTTGTCACCCTTGTAAAAGATCACTTGACCATATATATGCGTGGGTTTATTTCTAGGCTCTCTGTTTTATTACATTGGCCTATATATCTGTCTTACCAGAACCATACTGTTTTCATTATTGCAGCTTTGTAGTAAATTTTGAAATCAGGAAGTGTAAGCCTTCCAAATTTGTTTTTCTTTTTCAAGATTGCTTTGGCTATGTGGTGTTCTTTGATATTCCATATGAATTTTAAGATGGACTTTTCTATTTCTGCAAAAATAAAATCTTTGGGATTTTGATAGGGTTTGCATTGACTCTGTAGATTGCTTCAGGTAGTATTAACATTTTAAAATTAAGTCTTCTAATCCATGAACACAAGGTGTCCTTCCATTTATTTATGTCTTCTTTAATTTCTTTCAGCAATGTTTTGCAGTTTTCAGTGTACAAGTCTTTCACCTTCTTGGTTAAGGTTTTCTTTGTTTGTTTTGTTTTGTTTGTTTTTCTTTTAAATTTTTTTTTTTTTGGGCTGCGTTGGGTCTTCGTTGCTGCGTGCGGGCTTTCTCTAGTTGTGGCGAGTGGGGGCTACTCTTTGTTGCAGTGTGTGGGCTTCTTATTGCGGTGGCTTCTCTTGTTGCAGAGCACGGTCTCTAGGCACATGGGCTTCAGTAGTTGCAGCACGTGGGCTCAGTAGTTGTGGCTCATGGGGTCTAGAGCGCAGGCTCAGTAGTTGTGGCACATGGGCTTAGTTGCTCCACGGCATGTGGGATCTTCCCAGACCAGGGCTCGAACCTGTGTCCCCTGCATTAGCAGGCAGATTCTCAACCACTGCACCACCAGGGAAGCCCAAGAACCAACTTTTTGTTTCATTGATTTTTTTCTATTGTTTTTCTGTTCTTGATTTTACTTACCTCTGCTATAACTTTTATTATTTCCTTTCTTCTGCTACTGTTGGGTTTAGTTTTTTCTTCTTTTTCTAGTTCCTTTTTTTCTTTTTTTTTTTTTTTTTTTTTTTTTAAATTATTATTTATTACTTTTTTTCTTTTTTATTGGCCGTGCTGTGTGGCTTGTGGGTTCTTAGTTGCCTGACCAGTGATTGAACCCACGCCCTCAGCAGTGAAAGTGCAGAGTCCTAACCACTGGACTGCCAGGGAATTCCTCTTTTCCTAGTTCCTTGAGTAGTAAAGGTAGATTGTTAATTTGAGATCTTTCCTGATTTTAGTGCAAACATTCACAGCTATAAAATTTTCTCTTACTATTGCATCCCATAAATTTTAGTATGTTGTGTTTTCATTTTCATTCATGTATAAGTATTTTTAAATTCCCCTTGTGATTTCTTCTTTGACCCATTGAGTGCTTAAGTGTGTGATGTTTAATTTGCCACAAATTTGTGAATTTTCAAGTTCTCCTTTGGTTATTGATTGCTAACTTCATCCTGTTGTGGTCAGAGAAGATACTTCTATTTATTAATTTTTAACTTTTTATTTTATATTGGACTATAGTTGATTAACAATGTTGTGTTAGTTTCAGGTATACAACAAAGTGATTCAGTTATACATATACATGTATCTGATATCTATCTTTTAAAATCTATTGAGAGTTGATTTGTGGCCTAACATATGGTCTATCCTAGAGAATGGTCCATGTGCACTTGAGAAGAATTTATATTCTGTTGCTGTTGGGTGTGTATGTCTATTAGATCTAGTTAATTGTTTCTTTTCTTTTTGTTTGTTCTTTTGTTTTGCAATAATGAGATCATATTACATACATACACAAGTGTGTGGTGTGTGTGTGTGTGTTTGGTACATGAATAAGCATAAAGGAAGGTATGGAAAGCTACCTTGGTTACCTCATGGTAGTAATAACACTGGACAGGATAGAGGTAGGGGTGAGATTGTTAACTCCATTTTAGAAGTGTGTTCCAAGCTGAAGTGCTGGTGGCAGTGAGGGAATCTAGATTGGGTTGTATGTGATGACTGTCTCAATCATGGTCTCAGGACCAGCTGAGCTGTGAGGACTGTAGTTTTTTCCACTAACACTCTTCCACGGAGTCTTGCAGAAATCCTGATTGACCACTACATGGAAGAAGGCTCTGTGATGAATTGGACTTAAGAGAGGCATGAGTGGCTCTAGTGGACAGTGCTAGACACCTCTGCTGCAACGCTACAGACCCCTCTCAGCCCCACCTCTTATTCAGTTATGATTGTGGTGACAGTTCGTGCAACCTTTGACAGGCTTTGTGCAGGTGTGGTCAGAGATTTACATGAATGCTTATGCTATGATCTCTTCTTCCTGACTTGGGACTTCTCTGAGGCTCACAGGGTGCAGACTCTTGGCACAAACCCACTTAGTGGTCATGCATGTGCAACTAGGAGTTTGGGGGGAATAAATGCCCATGAGGCCATTTTCCATGAATGGGGAATAGTAGCCAATCCATAAATGCTTCTCTTCTGTCCCATGGGCAGATAGTTCTGAGACATATTTCAAAAAAAACTCCTCAAAAAGTACTGGTCAGAAAGAAAGTCCTGGTGGCTGACCTGTCCCTTCTTCCGTGTGACACTCCCTACATCTCTCACTCCTGCTCTCTGGAATCAACTTCCCAGAGACACTACCTGCACACAAACTTTTTTCTCAGGCTCTGACTTGCAGAAACCTACGTAAAGGCAGGAGCTTTGTTAAAAGGACACAGGAGCTAGCTTGAAGGAACACTCTAAAGATGGGACCATTTGAAAAACCAATAGAATGCCAACAATATAAAAAGCATATTGGATATATTAAAAACCATTCATTCATAATGATATTCTAAAGAGAAAAATAAAATTTGTCGAGTAGAACACAATGAACCCGTTCCCAGTCCCAGGGAGGACTCCCACTTCGTGGAGGAGAGCAAAGCCCATCACACCACCAGCCACCAGCAGTAGATGTCCAGACATGCTGCCCACTGCATCTTGGTGTCAGAGTCGCCAAGGAAAACAACACGGTACAGCCGTGGGTGGGACATCGCTGTGCTCACATAGAGATAGAGCGAGATCAGCCTCAACAGCGTGCATTGGTCCCCCGTGGCCAGCGGGGTCCCTCTTCACCCTGGCAGCCACCACAGGGCAATTGGTCTAGAAGCGCCCCTTTCGTGCTGGAGCAGAAGGACCCCGACTCCCTCCCCGTGGAGTCTGGGGTTGTGCACGTGTGCAAGCAGGACAGATGAGCACAGGTTGAGTCTGAATCAGGGAAAGATATTCCCATACAGGCCATAGGCTGGCACAGCGGTGTGGGCCCTCTCTCTTGGTAAGAAGTGGTCCAGGCCCATGGCCCATTCTTATGGGGCCGAGTACAGGTTGAAAGACTGCCCATGAGACCGCTTTTCCCAACAAAAACAAAACTAATGAGATGGTTTTGGGGGTTGCTGGGACACCAACTCATTAGGTTAAAAATTAGTAACTACAGGGAAAGAAGAGGAAGCATTTATCCCGCCTTTCTGGTATGAACTATGCATCAGGGAAATTAGATAGTCTTAGAGGATGAAGGAGATCTTTGAAGAAAAATTCTAGCTAAGTGCATAATGAATGATAGAATTAGAAAATCACCATTTGGCGATTTCTAATAAAATGATTGATTCAGGTAATAATCACTAATAAGTAGATCTAACAAAATATATCCAAGGCTTCAACACTGAAACCTATAAAACAATACTGAGAGAATTTAAAGAAGACCTATGTAAAAGGGGGGTATACCATGCTCATATATTGAAAGACTCAGTATATTAATGATTTAATCCTCTCCAAATTGATCTATAGAGTCAGTGCAATCTCAGTCAATCGCTGGAAGATTGTTTTCATGTGTGGTCGAAAAACAATAAACTGATTTTAAAACAAACATGGAAATGCAAAAAGGGTAAGAATAGCTAAGACAAACTTGAAAAACAAAGTGGAAAGACTTGCATTATCAGATGTCAAGGCTTATTATGAAGTTGTATAAACAAGAGAGTATGAAAATTGGTACAAGAGTAGACCAATTAACAAAAAGAACAGGAAGCGGAGTCTAGAAACTGACCCACACAGATACAGTCACTTGATTTATGCCAAGTTTGCAGTGCAGTGCAGTGGGTGGGGTGGAGAGGGTAGTCTGTGAATTAACAGAGCTGGGTCAATTGTACACCCATATGGACATTTTTATATATTGATCTATCCCTCTCACTGGTACACGAAATCAGTTACAGTGGATTGTAGATTGTTAACTGGAAAAAAAAAAGCACAACCTAAAAGTTGAGAGTTATGTTTTATGAGGCAGACATTCTGAGGACCTTAAGCCCGGGAGACAGGACTCTCAGATAACTCTGAGGGACTGCTCTGAAGAGGCGAGGGGGGAGCCAGGAGATATATTAGGAGCTTTTGCAACTAAGATCAGGTAGTCGGAACATCAAAAAGTTTACTGTTAATTAAAGAAAACCAGATATCTCAAGTTAAGGAATTTAGTGCTTTTCTATGTATGGGAAGATGCAAAGTCTGGGCTCACTGAAACATTCCTTTGATCTGCACCTCAGCTATCTGAGGCCAGTATCCTGTGTTTTCTCATCCTGAGTTTCCTCAGGGTGAACCATCGCCTGGGGTGGCTGCAGCAGTTGACAACTTGATGGTGGGCAGACATCCTGTTCTACCCTGAGTTCCCTCAGGGCTCACCTGGGGAGGCCGTAATGTGATGGCTTGAAGGCTGCAACATCCTTTGTTTACTGATATGGCAGCAATATTTTTCATTCATAAGATCTAAGTGTGAAAGGCGAAACAACAAAGGTTTTAGAAAACAATATAGAAGAATATTTTTACACCCTAGGGAATAAAAATATTTTCTACAAAGGGCATAAAAAAGCACCAACCATAAAAAAGAGACTGATAAATGAGACTTCATTGTAATTAAGAACTTCTGTTTATAGAAGGGCAACATTAAGAAAACGAAAAGGCAAGCCACAGACTGGGAGAAAATATTAATATTTGCAATACATATCTGATGAAAGATTCATATACAGAATGTACAAGAAACCCCTACAAACCAGTAAGAAACAGGCAGACCACACATTTAAAAAATAAGCAAAGGAAGTTAAATAGCTACTTTAACAAAGAGGACTAATAGTCAGTAAAATAGGTACAAATTCTCAATCTCCCCCTCACCCCAGCTTTTTTGATATGTTTGACATATAACATTGTGTAAGTTTAAGATGTAAAATGTAATGATTTGATATATGTATATATTGTGAAATGATTATCACAATAAGGTTAGTTAACACATCTTTCACTTCACCTAATTACAGGTTTGTTTGTTTGTTTTTTGGTTGTTGTTATAGTGAGAACATTTAAGATCTACTTTTTTAGCAGCTTTCAGCTATACAGTACAGTAATGTTAACTATAGTCACTATTCTGACATTAGATTCCCAGAATGTATTCAACTTATAACTGAAAGTTTGTACCCTTGGACCAGAGTCTTGTCATTTCCCCTACCCCCCAAACCCTGGCAACTGCCAATTTACCTTCTGTTTCTGAGTTTGGATTCCACATATAAGTGAGAACGTACAGTATTTGTCTTTCTCTATCTGACTTATTTCACTTATCATAATGCCCTCAAGGTGCATCCTTGTTGTCACAAAGGGCAGGATTTCCTTCTTTTTTACGACTGAATTATTTTCATATTTATTTATATCTTTTGGCTGCATTGGGTCTTCGTTGCTGCGTGCAGGCTTTCTCTAGTTGTGGTGAGCAAGGGCTACTCTTCATTGCGGTGCGTGGGCTTCTCATTGCGGTGGCGTCTCTTGTTGTGGAGCATGGGCTCTAGGCACATGGGCTTCAGTACTTGTGGCACTTGGGTTCCGTAGTTGTGGCTTGCGGGCTCTAGAGCGCAGGCTCAGTAGTTGTGGCACGCGGGCTTAGTTGCTCCGCGGCATGTGGGATCCCCCTGGACCATGGCTTGAACCTGTGTCCCCTGCATTGCCAGGCGGATTTTTAACCACTGCACCACCAGGGAAGTCCCTGAATTATTTTCTTCAGTCATTCATCCATCAGTAAGTTGTTTCCATGTCTTGGCTATTGTGAATAATGCTTCAAAGAACATGGAGGGGCAGATATCTGTACAAGATAGTGATCTCATTTCTTTTGGATATATACACAGAAGTGGGATTGCTGGGTCACATGGTAGTTCTATTTTTAATTTTTTGAGGAACCTCCATAATGATTCCTGTAACAGTTTACATTCCCACCAGCAGTGCACAAAGGTTCCCTTTTTTTCACATCTTCACCAACATTTGTTATCTGTTGTTGTTTTGATAATAGCCATCCTAACAGGCGTAGGGTGATATATCATTGTGGTTTTGATTTGCATTTCTGCAATGATTAGTAATGTTAAGCATCATTTCATGCACCTGTTGGCCATTTGTATGTCTTCTTTGGAAAACTGTCCATCCAATTTCTTTGCCCACTTTAAAATCAGATTTTTTGTTTTTTGTTTTATTTGTTTGTTTTATTTTATTTTTGTTATTGAGTTGTATGAGCTCCTTAAATATTTTGGATATGAACCTCTTATCAGATATACGATACAAATATTTCCTCCCATTCAGTGGGTTGCCTTTTTATTTTGTTTATTATTTCTCTTGCTGTGCAGAAGGTTTTAGTTTGACGTAGTCCCACTTATTAATTTTTGCTTGTGTTGCTTGTGCTTTTGGTGTCACGTAACGTACAAAAAATTGTTGCCAGGACCAATTTCAAGGAGCTTTCCTCCTGTGTTTTCTTCTAGGAGTTTTATGGTTTCAGGTCTTGTGTTTAAGTCTCTTTAGTTCTTCTGCCCATTTTGAGCTAATTTTTGTGAATGGTGTAAGACACCAGTCCAATTGCATTCTTTTGCATATGAATATCTAGTTTTCCCAACACCATTTATTGAAGAGTCTATCCTTTCCCCACTGAGTATTTTTGACTCCTCCATCAAATATTAGTTGACCACGTGTATGATGGTTAATTTCTGGGCTCTTGATTCTGTTCCATTGGTATATGTGTTTATTTTTATGTGTTTTTTTTTTTGTTTGTTTGTTTTTTTGATCTTGTCTTGAGTTCTTTTTTTTTTTTTTTTCACACACACACACTGTATTTTATTTTTACAAGAGATAAATAGACTGACACCAAGCATTGTACATGGATGACCACAACAAAAGCAACAATGATTGCAATTATTTTATGTGTTTTATTTTTATCATTTGACAATATCATATGTTGTAATTACTGTAGCTTTGTAGTATAATTTGAAATCAGGAAGTGTGATGCCTACAGCTTTGTTCTTCTTTCTCAAGATTGCTTTGGCTATTCAGAGTCTTGTGATTTCATACACGTTTTAGAATTGTTTTCTCTATTTCTGTGAAAAATGCCACTGGAATTTTGATAGGAATTGCACTGAATTTAGAGATGGCTTTGGGTAGTATGGACATTTTAACAACATTAAATCTTTCAATACGTGAACATTAGCTATCTTTCCATTTCTTTGTGTCTTCTTCAATTTCTTTAATCAAATTCTTGTAGTTTTCAGTGTACAGATCTTTTATCTCCTTGGTTAAATTTAAAGGCAGTCCTCATTTTATTGTGATTTTCTTAATTGAGTTTTTCTTTATTGCAGTTTACAGACATTGTGTGTTTGTTGTTTTTTTTTTTTTACAAAATGAAGGCTTGTGGCAACCCTGTGTTGAGTAAGTCCACTGGTGTCATTTTTCTAACAGCATTATTTTTAAATTAAGGTGTGTACCTTGTTTATTTAGACGTAATACTATATGCACTGGGAAACCAAACAATTCTTGTGACTCGCTTTGTTGCGATATTCGATTTATTGCGATGGCCTGGAACTGAACCTGCAATACTTCTGAGGTATGCCTGTATTCCTAAGTATTTTATCATTTTTGATACCTTTTTGAATGAGATTGTTTTCTTCACTACTTTTTCAGATATTCTGTTGTTAGTATATAGAAATGCAATTGTTATCTGTATGTTGATTTTGTATCCTGCAATTTTACTGAATTTGTTTATTAACAGTTTTTTGGTGGAGTCTTTAGAATTCTCTCTAAGATCATATATCATCTGCAAACAAAGACACTTTACTTCTTTTCTGATTTTGATACCTTCCTGGCTGTGCCGCGAGGCTTGAGGGATCTTAGTTTCCCGTCCAGGGACAGAACCCAGGCCCTAGGCAGTGAAAGCTTGGAGTCCTAACCACTGGACTGCCAGGGAATTTCCAATACGTTTTATTTCTTTTTCTTGCCTTATTGTTCTGGCTAATGCTTCCAGTACTATGTTGAATAGGAGTGATGAGAGCGACCACCCTTGTCTCACTCTTCATCTTAGAGGAAAAATCTTCATTTTGCCTGCATCATCCCATCCCCCAAGCCAGCATTGCTCAGTGCCAAGAGGAAACTGCAGCAAATTCTACCCTCCAAAATAAACTATAAAACTGGACTAAATTGTCAAAAACAACCATTTCAAAAACAACCAAAGCCATCTGAGCAATTTACAGGTGGTTATTAATGAAACATTGAACTCTGACTAAAAACCATAGGTCTGTGGCAATCTTACCTGGGACTGCTCTCATTTTCCCCACCCTCCATCTCAGTTTGTGGGAGGTCTTACCAGGGTGTTCAAGCTGTAAAAATCCACACCTTCACTGCCAGAGGGGTCTCACTTGATTCTGAATGAGCAGGAAAAACCCACCCCAGCAGCACTGTAGGTAATAGCTGTGATCTCAGTGGCAAACAAACGTGTAAAACCAGTGCCTCAGCTAGCCTGAAGTTGCAGTCCTGGCTGGAACAAGCAATAAAGTTAGCCAAAAATTTAATAGGAAGATTTGGAATATGAGACAGTCATAGGGTCTGGATAAGTTTCCACACATCTGCACAGGATAGACTGGAGAGGAGCTAAGCTATCCACACCAACAGAACGATCCACGAAAAAAAAATTTGATAAATTGTACATCATCAAAAGTAAAAACTCAGAAGATACCACTGAGAAAATGGAAAGTCAAGCCACAGGCTGGAGGAAACTATTTCCAAGTTATATATCTGATAAAAGGACTTGGATCTGGAATATACAAAAAAGTCTTACCACTCAGTAATAAGGAGGCCCAATTAAAAATGGGCAAAATAGGGACTTCCCTGGTGGTGCAGTGGTTAAGAATCTGCCTGCCAATGCAGGGGACATGGGTTCGAGCCCTGGTCCGGAAGATCCCACATGCCACGGAGCAACTAAGCCCGTGTACCACAACTATTGAGCCTGCACTCTAGAGCCCGCGAGCCACAACTACTGAGCCCGTGTGCCCCAACTACTGAAGCCCACGTGCCTAGAGCCTGTGCTCTGCAAAAAGAGAAGCCAGCGCAATGAGAAGCCTGCGCACCGCAACGAAGAGTAACCCCTGCTCGCTGCAACTAGAGAAAGCCTGCGCGCAGCAACGAAGACCCAACGCAGCCAAAAATAAATAAATATTTTAAAAAATAGGCAAACTATTTGAATAGACATTTCATGCACAAAGGTATACTAATATCTGAAAGTCACGTGAAAAAAATAGTTAACAAAACTATTATTAGGAAATGCAAATTAGACTATCATGAGATACCGATGTACCCACTAGAATAACTATAATAGAAAATAAAGAGGGAATCCCCTGGTGGTCCAGTAGTTAGGACTTGCTGCTTTCACTGCCGGGGCATGGGTTCGATCCCTGGTTGGGGAACTAAGATCCCACAAGCCTCGGTCGGGCCAAAAAAAAAAATACAGAAAATAATAAGAATTGGGGACAATATGGATAAACTGGAGCCCTCATACATTACTTCAGGGGATGTGAAGTGGTTTAGCCACTCTGGATTACAATCTGGCAGTTTCTTAAAAAGTTAAACAAACTTATATGACCCAGATATTTTACTCCTAGGCGAGTATCCAAGAGAAATGCAAATATGTAGCCACACAAAGACTTATATGCACATGTTCATAATAGCATTATACATAAGATTCAAAACTGGAAACAATTCAAATGTCCATAAACTGGTGAATGGATAAACAAAATGTAGTATAACTGTAAAATGGAATATTATTCAACAACAGAAATGATTGAACTAATATATGCTTTAGCATGTATAATCCTAAAAAATATTATGGTAAGTGAAAGAAGCCAGATGGAAAAGACCACATACTGTATGATTCCATTTATAAGAAATGTTCAGAGAAGACAAATACTTAGAGATTGAAAGCTGAAGAATGGTTGCTGGAGTGGGAGAGGGGGTAGGTATTGACAGCAGTTGAGCAAGATGGAATATTTTGGGACAATAGAAGTTTTCTAAAACTGAATTGTGGTAACGTTTTCACATGTTTAGAAGTTTACTAAAAATCCTTGCATTGTGCAGTTACAGTGGGTGAATTTTGTGGTAAATAAGTTATACCTTAATAAAGGTGTTAAAAATCATAACTAGCAATAGGTAAGAGGTGGAGAAGTATAGATGAAACAAGATTGTTGAAGCTGCAGCATGGGTAATGAAAGTTCGTTTTACAATGCCTTCTACTTTTGTGTATGTTAAAAAAATTACATAATAAAATGTCCTTTAAAATTGAGGGCTAGCTCTGTTACATGTGAATAAAGTTGGAGGATTTACACTGTCTGATTTTAAATTTTAATATATTAGTGAAGACAGTGCAGAACTGGTGTAAGGATAGGCATGTAGATCAGTGGAACAGAATTGAGCGTCAAGAAATAAGCCCTTACATTCACGCTCAATTGATTTTAGACAAAAACAATTCAAAGAGAATTAACAAATCGTGTAAGGGAACAGAATCGAGAGTTAAGAGGTAGACCCTCCTGTTTATATAAACTTGATATATGGTAAATTTGGTGCCACGAATCAACGCATAGTAGATGATGTTGGAGAAATTGGCCCATAAATAACAAAATAACACTGGATCTCTACCTTATCCTTACCTTATTTATAGAGGTGGACTTCAGATGGGTTAAAGGTCTAAAGGCACATCTTTAAGCTTACATAAAAATGTGGTTGTGACTTCTTAAGACCACAAAAACACAAAGCATAAGGCAAAAAAAAAAAAAAAATTCAATGGATTTCATTGCATCAAAATTATAGATTTATGTTAAATGAAAGACCCTATAGACAAGGCCAACACACAGGTGATAGATTGGGAGAGTATATTTGCAATAGTTAAGACAAGAGACTATTAGTCTGTAGCTATTAGCTAGAATGGTACAAACAACTCTTGTGAATCAACACGGAAAAGCACAACAGATAACTGGGCAAGTGATAGAAACAGGAATTTCCAAATGGAGAGACCTAAATGAAAAAAAAGATAAAGAGATACACCAACTCATTACAATTTAAAAATGTACAGTGTATTAAAACACTGGACATCAGATTTACAAAAATTAGAAACTGGATAACATCAGATGGTATAGGACTTTGGGAAAAATAGGAACCCTCCTGCATTTCTGGTGGAGTGTTGACTGGTACAGTTTTTTTTTTTTTGCAAAGTAGGTTGTAAGTATTTGGCTAAATTAAGCATTCATAAGTTCCAGAGAAATTCCCACACAGGCTCAGAGCAGGGCATGTGCACAAACAGTCATTGCAATTCTGTTTGTAATAGGGAGTGGGAGGCGTTTATTGTGCAGCATTAGAAGCAACAGTGAAATGGGGGCTTCCCTGGTGGCTCAGTGGTTAGGAGTCCGCCTACCAGTGCAGGGGACATGGGTTCGAGTCCTACTCCGGGAGGATCCCATATGCCGCGGAGCAGCTGGTCCCGTGCACCACACCTGCTCAGCCTGCGCTCTGGAGCCCGCGAGCCACAACTGCTGAGCCCGCGTGCCACAACTACTGAAGCCTGTGTGCCTAGAGCCCGTGCTCTGGAACGGGAGAGGCCACCGCAATGAGGAGCCTGCACACTGCAACCAAGAGTGGCCCCCACTGCCACAACTGGAGAGAGCCCACGCACAGCAACGGAGACCCAACGCAGCCAAGTAAAAAACAAAAAAACAGACAAAAAACCCCAGTGAAATGTACACAACAGCGTGCGTATGTTGTAAAAAGAGTGCTGAGTAAAAATAGTAAGAAAAAACACAAGCTCTACATAGTAAGATGCCCTTTATATAAATTTAACACACACACATACCACCACCAATATGCATTTTACAAAGAAATATGGAAATTCAAAAATACATACAGGGACTTCCCCGGTGGTCCAGTGGTTAAGACTCCATGCTTCCAATGCAAGGGTTGTGGGTTCCATCCCTGGTCGGGGAATTAAGACTCTACATGCTGCGCAGCGCAGCCAAAAAACAAAAACAAAAAACCATGCAAAATGCATTAGACCAGTTAACCATGGAGATGAAGGGAATGGGGATGGAGAACAGGGATAGAAAGATACACATAAATTCATTTACATAAAAGACGGGGGTCTTGTGTGGACCCATGGGGGTTGTATGCTAAGAACCGGGTATTGTCATTCACTCAGTCATTTTCATCTGAGATCCAAAGGTGGGGAGAGGAGAGGGGAAAATCACATGTGAGAACAGCCTACATCCTCAGATTAGTGGTTCCTTTGGGGCAGGCATGTAGGGAGGAAAAAGAGTGTGAGGAAGCTGTATTAGTTCCATCTGTGCAGTTTTATTTTTTAAAATAATCTATCCTATAGCTTCTGTGTTAGTCAGAGGAAGTATAGTATAGGGATTAAACTCATGAGCTCTGGGGTAGATGATCTGAGTTGAAACCCAAATCTGCCAGTTATCAACTGTGTGACTTAGTGTAAGCTTCTGAACCTCTCTGTGCCTCAATTTCTTCATCTGTAAAATGGGACAGATGATAATATCTACCACATAGGGCTGATGGGACAACCAAAATGTATGTATTTTATCTGAAAATATATACATATTTACGTGGTACTTTCTGTGCTTGGCACAAAGCAGCGTGTTACATGTGTTTTCTATTATTAGAGAGACCTAAAGCAAACATTACAAAACAAGCATCTGTTTAGTAGTAGACATGCATAAATTGATATATTACTATTTTTGTTTTTGAAATATTTTTAATTAAAAATAAAATGGGAAAATACTTACCAAAGAGAAGGAAGGAATAAACTGAAAGCAGAAAGAATGAAAAGGAGTTGAGAGTGAAGCAGGGTTTGAAGTTTTGAAGATGAGAGAATTCTGAGGAAATAACCTATGTCAGTAGGGCTTTTGTTTTTCTTTCTTCTTAATAACTTTTTGGTTTATTAACACCAAAAGTTGGGGAAAGGAAATTATCACTTTTGTAATTTTTTAAATTGAAGTAGTTGATTTACAATATTGTGTTAGTTTCAGGTGTAGAGCAAAGTCATTCAGTTAAATATGTATGTATATATTTTTTCAGATTCTTTTCCATTATCGGTTATTACAAGACATTGAATATAATTCCCTGGCTATAGAGTAAATCCTTGTTGCTTATCTATTTTATGTGCAGTAGTTGTATCTGTTAATCCCATATTCCTAATTTATTACCCCCTTTCCCCTTTGGTAACCGTAAGTTTGTTTTCTATGTCTGTGAGTCTGTTTCTGTTTTGTATATAGATTCATTTGTATTGTTTTTAGATTCCACATGTAAGTGATATATAATATTTGTCCTTCTCTGTCTGACTTACTTTACTAAGTGTAATATTCTTTAGGTCCATGCATGTTGCTGTAATGTTTGAGTCAGCATCTACCGCTAAAAGCCTTGTGAGGCAAGAGTGTGAAATCGTGGCCATGACATGGTTAATGGGTGTTCTCTGTGCTCCTTGGAGTTGATTTTTTTTGGGTCAACGGATTGATTTTGATGTCTTTTCCTGGTTAAGGTCATTGTTCCTGTTTAGTTGCATACCTGGTAATGTTTGCTTGGATGCTGGACATTGTACATTTTACGCTATCGACGGCTGGATTTTTGGAATTCCTTTAGACTTTTATGGGCTTGGTTTAGGATGCAGTAAGTTCCTTGGAATCAGTTTGATTCTCTAGAGGCTTGCTTTTAAGCCCTGATGGGACAGGTCTAACAGAACTTTTCATCGAGCACTAACTTGGCCCAACGGAGGGAACATGCTTCTGAGAACTGTGCCCAGTGCCCCGGGCGTTAGGCGGTCTTTCCCCCCTGGTTAGTGGGAGCGCTGTTCCTGGCCTCCTGTGAGCTCCTAGGCTGGCTCCGCCTCCCCCTTTCTGACGCTCCTTCCGCGGCCTTGGAGATGTCCTCACACACGCGCACTGCAGCTCTCAGCCGAAGACTTGAGGGACCCCCTGCGGATCTTGGGAGCCCCGCCTCTCAGCGGCTCTTCTCTGGATGCTTTGCCTCACACCTTGTCACCACCTTGCCCTCCTTGAGCTCTGCACCTGTCTCCTCAACCCAGTGAGAACCTTGGGCTCTGTTTTTTTTTTGTTTTTTTTTTTTAATATTTATTTATTCCTTTATTTGGTTGCACCAGGTCTTAGTTGTGGCAAGCGGGCTCCTCAGTTGCAGCTCCTGGGCTCCTTAGTTGTGGCATGTGTACTTAGTTGTGGCATGCATGTGGGATCTAGTTCCCTGACCAGGGATTGAACCCAGGCCCTCTGCATTAGGAGTGCGGAGTCTTATCCACTGCACCACCAGGGAAGTCCCTGGGCTCTGTTTTAGTTTCCCCTTTCTTCGTTCAGCCTGGTGGTGAGCTGGGGCACTCTTAGGGCTCACTTCATTTGTTTCCTTCTCTCAGGGATCGCTGAGATCCTGCATCGCCTGTGGATCTCAGGCGATGAGATCTTTTGTTTCATATAGTGAGTTGCTTAAAGAGGGAGGGTAAATCCAGACTCTGTTATGGCATCAGGATTGAAAGCAGACGTCTAATGTTGGTTTTTGGTAAACAGTCTTTCTTCATCATGTTTAAGTAGTTTCTCTATATTCCTATTTTAATGAATGTTATTTGTTTTTTTTATTAGAAATGATATTAAATAGTAGGAAAAAACTTTCTTCACAATAAAATCATGTGAGCGTTTTGCTTTAGTATATAAACCTAATGATTTATGTTGGTAGGATTTCCATTGTTGAACAACTTTTGCTCATTCCTGGAATGAGCCCTTCTTGGTCATGTATTATTATTACTGTTAGTTTAAAATTTTTATTGGAGTATAGTTGATTTACAATGTTGTGTTAGTTTCTGCTGTACAGCAAAGTGGATCAGTTATACATATACATATATCCCCTCTTTTTTAGATTCTCTTTCCATCTAGGTCATTGCAGAGTATTGAGTAGAGTTCCCTGTGGTATACAGTAGGTCTTTATTAGTTATCTATTTTATATATAGCTGTATTATTTTTATATTATTTTAAAATGTTACTAAATGAACAATGTGATGGTAAGTCCTGGAATGACGGCTGTGTCAGCATAAGAGCAGAGTGCCTGGATCGGTGAAACCTAAGAGAGTGCATCACAAAGATTTACATGTTAGGATCTTGGGTGGCAAAATAAAGTTTTTTCTCCAATAAAGCTACAGACAGTCCCCGACTTAACGACGGTTTGACTTACAATTTCTTGACTTCAGGATGATGCTGGAGTGATATGCATTCAGTAGAAACTGTATTTCAAATTTCGAATTTTGATCTTTTGCAGGGCTAGCAATGTGAGGTACGAGCCTCATGATGCCGGGCAGGGCGGTGAGCTGCAGCTCCCCATCAGCTCTGCCATCACGAGGGCAAACACTTACAACCATTATTATGTTTTCCACTTTCAGTACAGAATTCAGTGACATGAGATATTCAACACTTTATTATAAAATGGGCTTTGTGTTAGATGATTCTGCCCAGCTTTAGGCTAATGTAAGTGTTCTGAGCAAGTTTAAGGTCGGCTAGGCTGAACTATGATGTTCAGTAGGTTAGGTGTAGTAAATGCATTATCAGCTTACAATATTTTCAATTTATGATGGGTTTATTGGGATGTAACTCCATTGTAGGATGAGGAAGATCTGTATTTAAAAACGGCCCCCCTGGCATTTTAGACCAGGAGTCCCCAACCCCCGGGCTGAAGAACCGGGCCGCACACCGGGAGGCGAGCAGCAGGCAAGCGAGCGAGCGAAGCTTCATCTGCCGCTGCCCATCGCTCCGCATCGCTCCCCATCTCTCCCCATCTCTCCCCATCGCTCGCATTACCGCCTGAACCATCCCCGCCCCCGCCCTCCATCCGTGGAAAAATTGTCTTCCACGAAACCGGTCCCTGGTGCCAAAAAGGTTGGGGATTCCTGCTTTAGAAGATTCCTTTTTACATTTGGAAGCTTTTTAATGTCTTTCTTTTCACAATTAGACGCTTGAAGTCATCCACAGTGCACGGGTGCTCTTTTCCTTTTTTTCAGTGTTTTTTCTCTGTGTATTTCATTGTGGATGGTTTACATTGCTATGTGTTCAAGTTCACTAATCTTTTCTTTTTCAACGTCTAAGCTGCTGTTAATCTCATCTAGTGTGTTTTCATCTCAGACATTTTAGTTTTATTCTCAGAAGTTCAAAATATCTACCACTTCTCTATCAACATGTTCAGTCTTTCCTCTAACTTCTGGAACATGTAGGATATAGTTATAATAACTCTTTTAATGTCCTTGTCCACTAATTCTGTAATCTGTGTCATTTCTGGGTTGGTTTCATGTTTGGTTTTCTCTTCATTGTGGATGGTATTTTCCTGTTTCTTTTTCTTTTTCTTTTTTTTGCATGCCTGATAATTTTTGACTGGATGCATGACATCGTAAACTTTACCTTATTGGGTGCTGCACCTAAAAGAGAGTAGAACAAGTGTCCTGCTGGCTGCTAGCCTGGCTGGAGAAGTTGGCGTGAGGCTCCCTCTTGTGGACGCAGCCAGGAAAGGCGAGAAGTGGCCACCCTCTCCTGGAGCAGCACCTCCAGTCCCCGCTCTGGACCGAGGCTCCCAGAGGGTCTGAGGTTCAGGCCAGAAGCAGTGATGGTGACTAGGAAAGAAGGGTTTATGGGAAGGGTAGTGTTCCCAGCCCCAGGACCCAGCAGAGCTCAAGTGCAATTAGGGGAGAGGTTTAGTATCAATAAAGTGAGCCATGGAGAGAGAGAGGAAAGCAGCTAAAGCAAAGAGAGGAAGAACCAACTGGCCAGAGGAGGGGAGCTGCTTGCAGAGAAGTTGTAGGTAGTGTCTACAGGCTGCAGAGATCATTCTTGAACCACCCAGGAACTGGCAAGTTTGGGAGGGAGTTGGAATTTCACTCTCTTCGCTAGAGTGAGCTCAAGACAGAGGGAAACATAGCTGGATGCCAGATAACTTACCACCTATGCCTGAAAGTTCGGTGGACACACAGGAGGTTCCCTGTCATTTTAGTACGTACTTATTTTTTGACTGAGATCAAAGAAATTTATCACATGCCTAAAGGTCACATGTGAGAGCAATATTCACTTTGATCCTTGTCTGTGTGGATGGAATACTCATGGAAAATTTTCTATTTCTATTTCATTTTTCGTCATGTGTTTTCTTTGTTCCATTTTCTTGTCTGCCCCCGTCTCCACAACAATATCAACTCTTTAAGGGATCATGCTTTGTAGTTACCACGTGTGGAGTGATTACTAAGTTGATAAACATCTTATATGCCTTATGTTGCTTAACTTATATACTCGTCTGAGAAATTGTAGGAGTTTCTTCCTTTTATCTCCATTTTCAGGTTTAGGAAATTGCAGCACAGTGAGGTAAAATAAGTTGCCCAAAGCCATATTGACGATTAAAACTTGAACTCTAAAACTGTCATACTCATTCTGAATGTCCTGCATCTAAGGTAATGAGGGAGGCATAGTATTTACGTACTCAGTACTCAATACTGAATAATACTCGATAGAATAGGGGCAAGAAAGGTAGCTGCCTCGTCGTGAACACCAGGTGGCGCTGTCGGCTCGGCCTCGCTGCCTCGCGGGTGGAAAGGTGAGCCTGGCCCCGAATGCTTTACAGGCTGCGTCCTTCAGTTACTAGGACAGAACTTCCAGGATGGTTGACTAAAACTGAACTTAGAAAACGCAGATCCCCGTGGGACTTCATTTTTCTATTTTTAAAATGGGAAGATTAATTTTGCCCCTTACAAGACAGTGAGGGTGACATAAATATTTTGTGACTCTCAGTGAGGGGATCTGACAGCATTAATAAGTTCTTTCCCTCACACACAGTCGGAGGGCTCAGGACAGAGAATGGTGACATGGAATCTTCTTTCCTTAAGATAACAGAATCTCACTGGCCTCCTTACCTCGGTCCAGGATTTTTTTTTTTTTTTTTGCTCAGCTTGGCATGCTGAACTTCCCAGACCAGGGATCGAACCTGCACCCCCTGTAGTGGAAGCACAGAGTCTTAACAACTGGACCGCCAGGGAAGTCCCAGGATTATTAAAAATACTCCCAGGGCAGAGTTTTTAGAACCCATGTGCCCATATCGGACCACCCCCCGCCCCGCCCTGTTTGTCTCCTTTTTCAGTGACTTGCAGCTCTCACTGTCAGAAAGTTCTGCACATAAGAATGAAGCATTAACTGTATGATCTCACACAGATTCTCTGAAGGTAGTTATGGGCCCCACCCACCAGCCTTATTTCCCTGAACGATTCTACGATCTTTTTTCAGAGCTCTTTCCTTTCATCTTAAATAAATCGGGTGCTTCTCTGAACAACTCCTGGGGATCTGTGTACCTCCGAATGTGATAGTTGTCCTTTACCAAGCCCTGCTCATGGCCAGCTTGGGTCCACTGCAATCACGGAATCCATTTCAACTCTATATCAAAGTTGAATTTGTTTTCTTCTCTTTGAGCTATGTTTCTGGGAACTGCAATCCCACTCCAAGATATATACCCAGCAGAACTGCATGCGTATGTTTACCAAAAAAACATGTTCTGGGATGTTCACAATGCTTTATTGCTCGTGTCTCCAAACTGGAAACCACCCAAATGCCCAGCAGCAGGATGGAGAATGGACAGTGGTGTATTTATTCCTTGGAAGATTGCACCACAGTGAGAATGAATTAACCTCAACTACATGGGAGAAGGGTGAATTGCACAGACTTATAGTTGAGTGAAAAAAGCCAGGCACCAAAGTGTACACATTCTGTGATGTTACTATATAAATTTCAAAAAACAGGAAAACTGATCTACTATGTTAGAAGTCAGGACAGAGGTTGCCCTGGGGTTGGTGGTACAGTAGTGACTGGAAGTGGGGTTGGCAGCTTCTGGTGGGGGTGGGGGTGGGGGTGGGTTGTAATATTCTGTTTCTTGATTTGGGTGCTATTTTTTTTTTTAATTGAAGTAGTTGACTTACAATATTGTATTAGTTTCAGGTGTACAGCAAAGTGATTTGGTTATACATACACACATATATAAATATATATTTTCAGATTCTTTTCCATTAGAGGTTATTGAATATAGTTCCCTGTGCTACATAGTAAATCGCTGTTGTTTATCAGTTTTACATATATTGGTGTGTATCTGTTAATCCCATACTCCTAATTTATCTCTCCCGCCTTTCCCCATTGGTAACCATAAGTTTGTTTCTATGTCTGTGAGTCTGTTTCGGTTTTATAAATAAGTTCATTTGTATTGTTTTTTAGATTCCACATATAAGTGTTATCATACGCTATTTGTCTTTATCTGACTTATTTCACTTAGTATGATAATCTCTAGGTCCATCCATGTTGCTGCAAATGGCATTATTTCATTCTTCTTTTATGGCTGAGTAATATTCCACTGTATATATGTACCGTATCTTCTTTATCCTTTCATCTGTTGATAGACACTCAGGTGACGTCCATGTCTTAGCTATTATAAAGAGTGCTGCTCTGAATATAGGGGTGCATGTATCTTTTCGAATTAGGGTTTTCATTTTTTTCTGGATATATGTCCAGGAGTGGGATTGCTGGATCATATGGTAGCTCTATTTTTATTTTTAAGGAACTTCCATGCTGTTTTCCATAGGGGCTTGGATGCTGGTTTTACAGATGTGCTCACCCGGTGACTTCATGACTTAAACGTATGTTTCTGTATGCATGTTTTACAAAACTCGCAAAAAATAAACAAGAACTATATTGCCATGTATAATTGGATTCCATCCTGGGCTATTTTGGTGACTTTGGAAACTGAGTTTGAACAGTGCTTGTGCTTAGAATAGGCCCTGACTTGCTGTGATCCAGGCCCGGGATTCTGGTCATCCTGTGAGAACAGTACAGCATTTTAAGGGAAGCTATCCCCCTGTTTTTACAGTCCTTGTGTATTTAAGGGATGGGAGCTGTAGGGACATGTCTTTTCTCCATTGTCCCGAGTCTTGGCCACACAAGACCTTCCAGAATAACTGTGCAGTTGTCATCATTGTTCGGGAGGCCGTTTTGGAACATTGGCTTAGGCTGGTGATGTGAGGGGATCCAGGAAGGGCCCAGCTGTCGGGAGGCCCAGGGACAACAGGGAGCCGAGGGCAGATAGGAAGTCATGGGGCGCTGGGCTGCACGAGCTTCCGAGCGGCCCGCGGTAGCATGGTTTCTGGCAAGTGTTCGGTCTTGGCGGGGGGAATTGGGACAGAGGGAGGAGAAAGGATGGGGAGGATTGGGTGTAGGTTGGAGGGAAGCTATTATCTGAGCTGGAGGAAGGGGCAGAAGAGGAAGGTGGTTCACAGAGGAAAGGGAGGGAAGAGACAATGGTGTCAAGGGCACATATTGTTTGGAGAGTGATTTCTGTGGCCTGGAGAAGTCGTCCACGGGATGATAGAAAAGTAAGCGGAGCGCAAGGGGGCATAATGACTACCAGCTTGAGGTTGAGTCAGATGACACCTGCCAGCTTTAGCAGTGTGATTGGGGTCACACTACACCAGAGCCTCCAGCTCAGCAGAGAGGGTGGGCCGAACAGATCTCAAAGGTGTTGTGATGGAGGAGAGGGGCAGGTGAGTTTTAAAGGGACAAAGGTGAAATTCTCCTTTCTATTTACATTTTCTCTTGACTTCACAGGCCTGTGGAAACAGCATATCATGAGTTAAAAACTTCCGTTTCACTGGTTCTTGTACCGCCAGGATCTCACAGAATCTCTAGCCCCTTCAAAGTCTGCTCCAAGTGTCTGAGATCTTGTGACGTGTGATTTATGATAAGAAATATTATATATATTTGGTCTTCGTCCCCCTGCCTGGCACAGAGCTCCTAAAACTCTTGGAATTTCTTGTGACCAGAGTGATAAAGGTGTCTTCTGTTATGTTAATGGAAAGCTTTTAGGAAAGCCCCTAGGTCATCTAGGGATGGGGGCTGGTTGCCAAGGGATCCAACCACGTGGTTAGAAGGTTGGCACTTTCAGTCCCACCCCTACGTCGGGGAGGGGGGAAGGGCTGGAGGTTGAGGTCAGTCCCCAGTGGCCGATGAAGTCATCCACCATGCCTCTGTAATGAAGCCTTTTTGAAAACCCCAAAAGGACGGGGTTCCAGGTGTTGGAGAGGAACACCTCTCCGCCCCCTTCCCGCATACCTTGCCCTTGCATCCATCTGGCTGTTCCTGAGTTATATCCATTTATAATAAACGATGACCTAGTGAGCAAAATGTTTCCCTGAGTTCTGCGAGCAGCTCTGTGGTATAAATACGTTCACCATAGTGGATTCCAAGCCACCAACGTGATTGTCAGCTGGCTTGCAAACTTCCTGAAAAGTGAACCATCAGTACTGCTGGTGGTCCCAGGGGGCTGCAGCGCACCCCTGCCTGTATACACCTGTGTCACCGTCACCCAGGTCAAGACTTAGAACATTTCCATCCCCCACCAGTTACCTAGTGCCCCCTTGGAGTCAATTCTCACCCCGACCCTGAGCAAACTACTATTCTGATTTCTATCACCACAGATTAGATGTTCTAGAACCTCATAAAAATGCAGTATACATATTTTTTGGTCTGTCGTTTTTTTTTTTTTTTTGGCTAAGATTTGAGATTCACCCATATTGTTGTGTTTATCTGGTTGTTTGTCTTTTCTATTGTGCATTTGTACTTCGTTGTATGGATAGACTACAATCTAGCCCTCTATTAATGGACATTTGGGCTGTTTCCAGGGTTGGGCTTTTCTGAGTAATCTTGAAAGTACTTGAGAGAGTATGAAAGCAGGAGGTTCTAATATTCTTGGCAAAGACTTTTCTGGTGGAAAAAAGGGATGTGTCTTGATGCTCTAGATTTTACTGGTGAAAATGAAAGAGCGGCTCTGAAAGTGGCAGACATTCGATAAATGTTAGTGGAATCTCAGTTTGATAGAGTTCTGTTTCTAGGCCCAGTGACCAGAAATAGACTGGTTTTTGGAGAAGGGTCAGACTTAATCTGTCTAGAGAAAAGAAAATCTAGACTATTAAAAAAAAAACACCTCAGAGATCATCTTCTCATTTGATACATCCATTTCAGGAATATTTCACAGTTCTAACAGTTAGGGGAAAATTTCTATGTTAAAATTGTATGCTATACTTTTAACACCTAATTATTACACATATTATCTGATTTACTTTATACACATTTCCTTTTTAACTTATGTACATTATCTCATTTAAATTTTGCTGTCACACTGCAAGGTAAGCCCCTCCCCCCCTTTAAAGATAAGGAAAACTGAAGCTCAGAGACATTAAGTTACTTTCCCAAGTTCACAAAGCTAATGGAAATTTGATCTCAGTTGTATGACTCCAAAATTCATGCTTTTTTCACTGTAAGGTGCTGCTTTATAGTCACACCTCAGGTCGGATGGGCAGCACATACTATGGAAATAATTGCTGCCCCATTTCCCTTGATTCCCATTGTTCCAGTAAGCAAACTATGTTGTATTTTCACTTTCTTTTTAGATTTCACCAGTACACGCCCAATAGGCCCAATACTGCCTCATTTAAGCCAGCAAATTCATAGTACCTGCAGAAAACTTGAGTTGGCAAGTCAGCATGCTGCCAAGTGCTCAGCAGGTGGCGCTGTTTCCTTGCTATTGCGATGACGTGCACACCCATCCTGCCACCAGGGGGTGCTGTGCTACCCGGAGAAGTGTCACTGCTGAGAGCGCGGTCCATTCTTCCTCCCTGCAGCTGGGACCAGAGCCCTGGAGCGATCTCAGTGTATTCTCTTCTCCAGCGTGGGACCCCACAGTCCCATCTCCCCGTGTCTCCATCCAGCCAGAGCTCTTATGTTAATAGGCTTCTGGACCAAGTTTAACCCACGAGACAGGCTTATGTTCAACTCTCCTAGAGAAGTATGAAACCGTGCAGAACTCCCTGCACCAGCCACTGGGTCCATCTCCTCTTTTCTTATCCTGTTATCTTCCAAGATATAGTTTTCTTTAAATCAATTTTTAATTGAGGTATAGTTGATTTACAATGTTAATTTGTGCTGTACAGCAAAGTGACTCAGTTATACATATACACACCTTCTTTTTAAAAAAATATTCTTTTCCATTATGGTTTATCATAGAATTTTGAATATAATTCTCTGTGCTGTAAAGTAGGACCTTGTTGTTTATCCATTCCATATATAATAGTTTACATCTGCTGATCCCACCCTCCCACTCCATCCCTCCCCCAACTCCCTCCCCCTTGGCAACCGCCAGTCTGTTCTCTATGTCTGTGATTCTGTTTCTGTTTCATAGATAGGTTCATTCATGTCATATTTTAGATTCCACATATACATGACCTCGTATGGCATTTGTCTTTCTCTATCTGACTTACTTCACTTAGTGTGGTAATCTCTAGTGGCCAAGATATAGTTTTGATCCTACACATCCCAGGTCCAAGACAGTTTCACAACAGTATTCTATCCTGGCTTCTTAGGCTTGTATCACTGTGAAAGGTGAGAGGCATGAATGGATGTTCTGAACAAGCAGACACAGTGATGGATAGAGGTGTCCCAGCTCCGCCTTGGCGTTTGTCCGTCAGCAGAAGCCTGCCGTTGAGACACAAACTTGGATTCTGTTAACACACTGTCACTTAAGGCAAAAAGAAATTTCTGTGGCAAGTCTTTGTTTTCCAGGGTGAAAGGAGCACATCTCCTTGTCCTGTTCTTACCCTGTTAGCACCTGGAGTTTCATCAGAGCGAGTGGGAACATGAGACCGGGGAGGCTGCGTGACCTCAGTCAGAGGTGAATGCTGCAAGCCTGCCTCATCCTTCCCAAAGCCTCTTCTCCACTGGCCCTGGGCAGAGGGCAGAAGACTGCAGGCTTTGAGGCGTCTAACCCCCTCAAGTTATCCCAGCTGTGCAGTCAGCAATTTCCTGGAGTCCAGAAGTCTTTCATTTACCTGCACATGTGTTGACTTCTAGGAGTTGACTCTCTCTCAGGCAGGGGCAGGAGGGAAGAGGGAAAATCCAACATGGGAAATGGAAGGATGTGAACCTGGTAGGAATTGGGCCAATCAGAATGTTAGAGGAGGGATTTCCCTGGTGGTCCAGTGGTTAAGACTCGGCGCTTCCACTGCAGGGGGTGCGGGTTCGATCCCTGGTTGGGGAACTAAGATCCCACATGCCGCACTGCAAAAAAAAAAAAAAAAAAAAAAGAAGAAGAGTGGATGAAATTTTGGATCGAGAGGACCCACAAAGACAGTGGTGTCTTTCCTAGACCTTTGCTCTGTTTCCAGGAGTGATGTAAGAAGGCCAAGAAGGGGAAGAATGCAGTATTCACTGAACTCACGTCTGAGACCCTTGGCTGAAAGCTTGTGGGCCCTGTGTGAGCCCCACGGCCAGCCCAGGGTGTGGGTAATGGAGCGGACAGAGCCCAGGCCAAGCACACCTGAGTTTGAATCCCTGACCTGCCTTTTACGGGGCTTTGACTACAGACTGAGCTGGCTTTCTTTATGTGCAGAATATGGGTAGAATATATTTATATATTATATAATATATAAATTATATATCGATATAAATTATAATTTATGTATAATATAAATATATAGATATAAATATATATTATATATAATATATATTATATATATTATATAATATATAATATATCTCAATATATACTATATATTATATATATGTATATAAACGTACAGGGCCTGGCAGGCGGCTGACAGTACCTAGTGGTGACCAGTGTATTTCTCTGCCCTCAGTCAGTACCTTTGCTCAGCCATATAGAACTAATACAGAGAAAACGTGGCCTACTGTCCGCAAGCGATCACATAAAAAAAGAAACACAAAACTTTTGGGCCAGTTAATATTTATGGTGTGAAAAGTATTGGAAATCCTTGAACTTTAGGCAAAATCAAGTGTGTGAAGCAGCCAGGACCGCAAGGCGCGCCTACTTCCCCGGGGACGGTGAGGGCACCAGCTCCCTGGATCCTTCGTGCCACACCCTGGCCAGTCCCCTGGGGCCCGTCCACCGTGACCAGGCCTCCCTCTGTGAGAGTGGAAGGTTGTTCCCTCCCTTGAAGATGTCCAGGGACTTCCCTGGCGGTCCAGAGGTTAAGACTCTGCGCTTTCACTGCAGGGGGCACGGGTTCGATCCCCAGTGGGGGAACTAGGATCCCACACGCCCCGCAGCACAGCCAAAAAGAAAAAAAAAAGTCCAGATGATTTACAGAGAAGGACTTCGAATCAGGTCCTTGGCTACTTCAGATGGACGTGCTTACAGGAGCTGAATTACTGGAATAATTCTGTAAATCCGTGACCTGCCTCCCGCCCACCTCTCCAGTCCCCGTGCTCCCCCATCTTTACCCCTGCTGCCCGCCTTGCAGTCCCCTGACCTGTGCCGGGTGGGTGCCTGTATCTCCTGCGATTTCCAGCAGCGCCTTCTCCATAGCGCCCTTCCCAAGCCCATTTGCAGCTCTTACTGTCCCCGCCTTGAGGCCTTCAGGATCAAGTCCCTTTGTAGACATCCACCCCAGAAACCCGAGCCTTCCCTTCTCCATTCGCGTCTTCTGGGCTGTCAGCTCCTTGAGGGCGTAACCCGTCCCCAGCTGCAGCAGACAGCCCGGGAAGAGCCCAGCCTGCTAGACGCCGGTAGGGGGTTGCTGAGTGAATGAACGAAGGAATAAAAGCACGCTTCACTTTGTATTTTGAAAGAATTTACACACAGAGATTTCCATAAAAACCAAGCCAAGCCAGTGTCTCTTTGAACTGTACTGATATTTTATGCCTTGGACAGTTGGTCTGATGCTTTATCCATTGTTGATAAATCTATTCAGGGATATGTTTAAATTGCTACCAGAGCCAGAAGTTCAATTTTACTTCATATATTCATATATTAAAACCTTCAAATAGTCACTGCCTTCAAAGGAAAGGCTTCCCCACCTCACTGGAAGTTTCTTCTCTGGCTCCACGCGGCAAGGTCCTTTCTTGTGAGGCGGTAGATGCCACCTTGTCTCCTGGTGGCGAGTGGCCCTGGTGGGTTGGGACGTGGCCAGCTGAGGTGGGCGGTAGGGGTGGGATGCAGGGCCATCCCAGTACTCAGCGTTAGAGGGTTTGAAAGAAAGTCTGTGGCAAGGGGCAGGAGGTGGGTGAGGGATTGTTTGAAATTGGGGCTGCTTTTCTAGGGCGCTGAGGGGTCTCCTGGTGCAGCCCGGTTGGGGATTGTCCCCACCAGGTGACTCCAAGGTGCTAGCTGGGGCTCTGACCTGGAGCCACTCTCCACTGACAGGTGCCACCCTCTCCCCCGACCACCCCCCATCCATGCAGAGGCAGGAGGACCTCTGGGAGGTGGGGAGTGGGAGGCTGCCGTCCATGGGCAGAGGGAAGAGCCGCCCTCTGGGTAGACTTGTCAGGAGCTGGAAGCAGAGCTGAGTCAGTGGAAAAAGGCTCCTTGCCGTTTTGCTGCTGGTTGTTACAGATTGAGTTGGGGTCAAGGTGCTGGGGTCTGGTTTCTTTTTTCTGGGAAGCGTGTACCTTCTCCATTTCTCTGACCTCATCTATTATGCTTCTCACGAGTCCGTAGGAGTTCGCTCTCCTTCTGCAGTATTGGGGTGTGTATGAGAGCGTGGGCTCTGGAACTAGGCTTCCTGCCTTCGAATCCTGGCCTTTCTTCTTAGTAGCTGGGTGCCCTTGGGCCATTCACTTAACTTCTCCGTAATGATGATGATTTATCATCTCGTCTGTAATGTGGGGTTCACCTCAAAAGGGTGTTGTGAAAATTAAGTAGATTAATATGTGTTAAGTCCATACAGCGGTGCGGGCACATCAGTAAATGACGGGTACTCAGTAAACACTGGCTGTCACTGTTATTTCCCCTTTGCTGTGGTCTCTCTGTTCAGCAGGGACTCTGACGCTGTCTCAGGCAGAGGCAGGTGCTGAGGTCAGATGTGGTCTCTGCGCTCAGGGCTTACCATGTGGAGAGGTGGAGACAAAAGCAAAATACTGAACATGATGAATTAGTTTGTGCTAAAATGTGTGCTGCTGACACACACGTGCAAGGAGTTCAGGAGAGAGTGGTGTGAGCTGAAGCCTTCGTGGAAGAAGCAGAACTGGATCTGGGTCTAAAGAAGGGCAGAATATGGAGAACTGGTTTTATGACTTTACACGCTGCCACTCACAGCTCTCTGAATGGTCCTTGCTTCCGAGTCAGCACTGCAAAACTGCTTCACTCAGGGAAATTCCCATGATGCCACTTTACCAGGTAGCTTAGTCATGGCCTTAGGCCACTGCTGTCTTTTTTTTTTTTTTTTTTTGGCTGCTTTGGGTCTTCATTGCTGCGTGCGGGCTTTCTCCAGTTGCGGCAAGCGGGGGCTACTCTTTGTTGTGGTGCGTGGGCTTCTCATTGCAGTGTCTTCTCTTGTTGTGGAGCACGGGTTCTAGGCGCGCGGGCACAGTAGTTGTGGCTCACGGGCTTAGCTGCTCCGCGACATGTGGGATCTTCCCGGACCAGGGCTCGAACCCGTGTCCCCTGCATTGGCAGGCGGATTCTTAACCACTGCGCCACCAGGGAAGCCCACTGCTGTCTTTTTAACTGTGGGAAAAGTGCAAAGGTTCAGGGGCTCTGCCATCCCACCAAGTCACAGCTGTAGGTGACTGACCGCCTGGTGGGTAAATCCCAGGCCTCTGAGCTGCCCTGGTTCCCTGCAGAAGCCTGCAGGGCATTATACACTATATTTAAAGGAAAATGCCTGCCACTGTGTGTCCAGACTGGAGAAAGAGGATTGTCACCTCAGAGGACACTCAGCTATTGTTCCCCTGGAGCCACAGACACCCAGGCCTGAGGTTTTCATCTCCTTCTGGCTCTATCTTTAGCTTTCGGGTGGGCTCAGGTGACGCTGAGCGCTTTTGGTGGGAGTGCTGGCGAGAGCCCCGTGGTAGATCCCAAACTCAAGGCCGCGTGAGCGGTGTGTGAGGAGCTGGTGGAAGCTGCACAGGATGGGAGGTCATGCCCGGTGGTTCTGAGTCAGTAGGCCTGGGGTGATGGCCAGGAACCTGCATCTTTAACAAGCAAGCCAGTCATTCTGGTGAGGGTAGGTCATGGACCATCCTCCAGCTGCAGCCAATGGGGACTCCGTCAAAGGAAACAAAGGAAGTAAAGTAGCCAAAGGTGGACCCTGTAGCAAAGGAGTGATTCTGAACAGAGTGAAGAGCATATTCATTAAGGAAAACTGTCAGCTCACAGGCTCAAGAATGCCAGGTACAGGGGCTTCCCTGGTGGCGCAGTGGTTGAGAATCTGCCTGCTAATGCAGGGGACACGGGTTCGAGCCCTGGTCTGGGAAGATCCCATATGCCGCAAAGCGACTAGGCCCGTGAGTCACAACTACTGAGCCTGTGCGTCTGGAGACTGTGCTCCACAACAAAAGAGACCACGATAGTGAGAGGCCCGCACAACGCGATTAAGAGTGGCCCCCACTTGCCCCAACTAGAGAAAGCCCTCGCACAGAAACGAAGACCCAACACAGCCAAAAATAAATAAATAAATAAATAAATAATTAAAAAAAAAAAAAAAGAATGCCAGGTACAGAGGTATCCAGCTGTATTTGAAGGAGACCCCCAGTCCTCTGGACTCACCAATGTGGGGATGCTGAGGTTGGGGATGATGAGGGGATGGTTTGGGATCAACCCTGCTTCACCCAGAGCATCTTCACGCTGATCTACGTTTATATATGTGGCTTCCATGTCAGACTTCGTTTAGTGGGCACTGCTAAAAGAAATGAAAAAAGTCTCTAACCTGGAGACAAAGTTTCAGTCCTTGGAAACAACACAATCTCCTCAGGTAACTTTTGGAGCAGGATGCCATCAGGTCTAGCTTGTTCTATCTGCAAAAGCAAGACAACTTTGGACAGGATGCTTCTGTCTTCCCTTGTTTCCTTTCTCCCTGTAAGCCACTTGTTCTGTAATTTTTGTGTCTTCCAGATCCATTTGGGAATCATATGAAAGCTTTGGATCTTTTCTTAGAAAAATATGCACATATGCACACACCTGTAAACTCTGGCATTCAATTTTAGTGGGGTTCTTGGGCTCCATGAAGGCATCCATGAGTTTGACGATCACTTCCTCCTCTAAACTTTCATTTTATTTTATATTTTTTCCAGAAGTTCCAGTGTTGTTTTTTTTCAAGTCTTCTCAACTAGACCATAAGTCTGTTGAATGTAGGAACTGTATATCCTCTACAATGGCGTTCTCTAAAGTGGAAGAACAAGAAGATCCATTGTAGTATAAGAAGAAAATATTAGAACTTCTACTTATTTTTAATCTTTACCCCTTTCAAGTTTCTATTTTTCTGTATGTTCCGTAATGCTCATTTTATTATGAGAATAGGTCGTGTTATTTAAATAAACACATCTATATTGGGGATGCCTGTTAAAAACTTACTGATAAGGGTACATGATTTCAAAAGTTTGGAATATCCTGCCTAATAGAACTTTTATGTTTTGTTGAGGCTTGCACTGAGCATTCTGCTAGGCATTGGAGATACACCAAAAATCTGTGTGATTCCTACTCTCTGGGAGCTTATGGTTTACACTTGTACACAGTAGGTGGAGCTGAGATTGTGTCTGGTTTATTTGACTCCAAGTCAGTAACTTCATTTTTTTAAAGAAGGGTCTCTCAGTGAGTATTTAGAAAGTACCTCTCCATACCCTGTGCTCACATTGCTGAGATGCCTGGTTTCTAGGGAAGGGATCCCGTAGGGAAGCCTGAGTTGGTATGCGATGTGAAGGAGGGTGTCTGAGTTTATAATCATCTTAGGTAGAGAGGCACTATTGGTAGTAATTCTAGAAATTTTTTTTAAAGATTTTTTGATGTGGACCATTTTTAAAGTCTTTTTATTGAATTTGTTACAATACTGCTTCTGTTTTATCTTTTGGTTTTTGGTCCTGAGGCATGTGGGATTTTAGCTCCCCAACCAGGGATCGAACCCGCACCCCCTGAATTGGAAGGTGAAGTCTTAACCACTGGACTGCCAGAGAAGTCTCTATAATTCTAGAATTTTTATAGACAAAGTGCTGAGGAGTAGCAGTCTTTTTGGAAGGATGAAGCTTGGGGGCTCATACAGCGATTCCATTCCCGTTACTTAGATTTTGTTAGACTGGGTCTCAGGGAGATGACGGAGATTATGGGGTGGAGATGTGTACAGCTATCCCAAGCCACTTCTCAGTGCTGCCTCGGGATGTCCTGAGAAACCGAAATAAAGACCGGGCAGAGGGCTGGAGATGAGAACTCAGCTGAGGAGTCAGCATACCAGCAGCGCTGCACGGACCCTGCAGCAGCCTGGAGGATCAAACCCAAAAAGAGAAGGTTTCTCATAGCAACCGCCAGACTGGACCCATCTCTCAACAGCTGTCAACCATTTATTAGTGGGTCTCTACTGAAGCCAAGGGAAGGCGGAGGGAGAGCAGACAAATGGAGAAAATAAAATTGTGTTAATTACCAGTCCATTTCCATGATGGAAAGGTGACCCGGTCTGCCACCTCCCTCCCCAGGGCTGGGGTTTTGTTGGGTCTGACATTTGCGGCCAGCGCTCCCAGCCGGGCATCTGTTGCCCCCATTGCCATGGAGACAGCAGCTGCAGCAGCGTCTCCTTTGAGAATGTGCCGCCTGAGATTTCAGGGACCATTCTGGAAGCAGTTGTCCCAACAGTGCCAGCTAATCCTTCTTTTCGTTTGTAATTATTTTATCGCCTTGATTCTCTGCTTTGGCATCGTTCCCAAAGCGAACTCTGCTCCCCGACACTGGGGTCCGTGGGGAGGTGTCAGCGCCCCAGCCCCGTCTGGGTGGAGATGAAAGGCCCGTGGAAGCAGAGGCTACGGGGACCACTGCCGTCTTCAAACAGGCCCTGTCTCCTGTCCGCAGCCCTGGGAGGGCCCCAGGCTGATTGAAGTGGCCCGAATTATGAAGCCCAAAGCCTTTGAGGCAAGCCGCCCCATCGAGGCCAAGAATAATTGAACAAATAGTTTATCTGGCTAACCAACAGCTGTAGAGCCCGGGCGATTTGGACAGGATTAGGGGCGAGCCGTGAGAGGATACTCCCACAGGGCCCTTCAAATCCTCATCCTGAACTCTGCCAGCGAAGAACACACGTCGAGACACTGGAATTGCTTTTAAGTCCGTTTCTCTCCCTTTCCAAGTGACGCTGTTCAGTGCCTCCAAGAATTTTAAGTGACTGAGGCAACCAACTTTGGGGTCCCTGCTATTGGGTTCCTTCAATCCCCCCAAACCTTGTTTGATCCCAGACAGCTCGGACTCATGTGGAAATTCTGATCCCTCTGGGAGGGGCCTGAGGGCTGTCGCCTTCCCCTGAAGTCTGCATTGCTGGCAGCTGCTGTAATGTCTAAAGGTGGTGCCAGGGCCAAGTTCAGGTTAGGATAGAAGAGGAGTCTAGGGGGGCTGCATGGAGAGAGAGGACGCAAGGAATCCTCTTCCCTGTGGGAGAAGAAGTTGAAAAAAAAAACTTCAAACAGACAAAAGATTTAAATGTTTTTTAAAAAAAAAAAAATCCAAGTAAGTACAAACAAGAACCTGGGAAAATTTCTGGGTTAAAACCTTTATAACCTCGAGGTGAGTAATATGTTTCTAACTCTGATTCAAAATCCAGAAATCACAAGACTATAGAAATCATAGAAGATTGACAAATTTAACAATATAAAAAATTCTGCCTGGCAAAACATCACTTGTAAGTATGATAAACTAGGAAAAAGATTTGCAACTCATATCACAGAAAAAGGCTAGTCTTCCTAATGGATAAAGAATTCATAGTTACCAATCAGCAAAAGACCAGAAACCCCAAAGGAAATTGGGTGAAGGATATGAACAGATAGTTCATAGGGTGGAAAACAGAAATGACCCCTAAGTATATGAAAATGATGTTCAACCTCACTCATAATATGAACAATGCAAATTAAAACTACACAAAGAGGACACAAGGAATCCTCTTCCTTGTACAAGAAGAAGTTGAAAAAAAAAAAAAGAAAGCTCCAAATGGACCAAAGATTTAAATGTTAAAAAAAAAGAAACTCGTATAAGTACAAATGAGAACTTGGGAGAAGTTCTGCGTTAAAACCTTTATAACCTAGCAGATTGGAAAAAATCCAAAAATTTGACAATGCGCTGTGTTGGTGTATCTGAGAGGAAATAGAACTTCCTTACATTAATGCTGGCAAGTAAAATGGAGAATACTTTGGCAATATCTATCAAAATTACAGATGCATGTAACCTTTGACCCAACAATAACACTCTTGGGGATTTACCTAATAGAATATTGCATGGTGACGTGCAAAATGTATTAATTGCCACTGGTTTTCAACAGCAAAAAATTGGAAGGGAATGGTTAAAAATAAATTCATCAAGAGGGGAGCATTTAAATAACTTATGGTACCTCCCTACAATGGAATACTATGCAGCTGTAAAAAAGAATGAGGGAGCTATCCAGGAGCTGATTTCTAAGGAATGTTAAGTGAAAGAAGTCCAAATGCAGTGGGGTACATACAATAAGCTACCTTTCCTATAAATACCAACCCAGGCCGTCAGTTCTTAACCAACACACTGTGCTGACTTTTATATTTTAAATTGAGGTAAAATTCACATAATATAAAACTAACCACTTAAAATGTACAGTTCAGTGGCATTAAACACATTCACAATGCTGTACAACCACACATCTATCTAGTTCCAAAATATTTCATCTCCCCAAAAGGAAACCTTGTACCCTAGCAGTCACTCCCCATTCTACCCTCTCCCCTGCCCCTGGCAACCTCTAATTACTTCCTGACTCTTGGGTTTGCCTATTCTAGATATTTTATATAAATGGAATCATAGAGTATGTGACTTCTGTGTCTGACTATTTTACTTAGCAAAAGGTTTTCGAGGTTCATCACATTTGGAGCCTGTATGAGTATTTCACTCCTGCTTATGGCTGAAGAATGCTCCATTGTGTGGATATGCCATATTTTGTTTACCGTTCATCAAGGGTAACGTTTGGGTTGTTTGCACCTTTTGGTAAGATTGAAGAGTGTAGCAGAGATTTCTTGAGTGCCTGTTTTCAGTTCTTTTGGGTATTACGCTGCCTTTTTTTAAATTTTTATTTATTTATTTATTTATTTATTTATTTATTTATTTATGGCTGTGTTGGGTCTTCGTTTCTGTGCGAGGGCTTTCTCTAGTTGTGGCAAGCGGGGGCCACTCTTCATCGCAGTGCGCGGGCCTCTCACTATCGCGGCCTCTCTTGTTGCGGAGCACAGGCTCCAGACGCGCAGGCTCAACAATTGTGGCTCACGGGCCTAGTTGCTCCGTGGCATGTGGGATCTTCCCAGACCAGGGCTTGAACCCGTGTCCCCTGCATTGGCAGGCAGATTCTCAACCACTGCACCACCAGGGAAGCCCTACGCTGCCTTTTTGATGGAAGTAAGGAGCAAATGCTCCTACCTTCCCGAGCCTTTGCTCTTGGGGCCTCTCACCTCTGCAGGACTCCTCATCCTCTCTCCTGGAGAAAAACAAGACAAGGATGACTGAGTAGGGAAATGCCTGCTCTGGGGGAGGAAAGTAGGAAGGAAAAGGTGATGGTGGCGACAACATTCACCCCAAAGCCAAGGCGTTTCTCAGCTGCCATTCACGCGCCTATTGCCTGGGGGCCGAGGGGCGGAGGAATGAAGAGCTTGCTGAGGCTGAATTCTGTCGCCAGGGGCCTCCTGGGGCCCCACTGGGCCCCCTCTTGCCCTGGAGACTCGGAGGTGAAGCTGTGTTGGAAGATTGACAGTGGAGAGCTAGCCTCCAGGCCCCTCCTGCCCGTAACCCCACGCACAGTCTTGGCAGTCAGGACATCCATTCCTTCCGTGTTCTGCAAAGTTCCACGGCTGTTCTTTCTGCACTTCCAGCATTGTGCTGTTCGTCATGAAATTATCTTTCAGTGTTTTCCTCCCCTGCCGCTCTGGGGCTGACCCAGTCCAGGCCCTGGCTGGTCCACATGGGCCTCATCTTCTAACCTCAAGTCCTTTGCGTCCCTTTATCACCAGGCGGCCCCAAGAAGACCTGGTTGGAGTTTTTTTTTTTTTTTTTTAATTAATTAATTGATTTATTTATTTTTGGCTGTGTTGGGTCTTTGTTTCTGTGTGAGGGCTTTCTCTAGTTGCGGCAAGTGGGGGCCACTCTTCATCGCGGTGCGCGGGCCTCTCACTATCGCGGCCTCTCTTATTGCGGAGCACAGGCTCCAGACGCACAGGCTCAGTAGTTGTGGCTCACGGGCCTAGTTGCTCCGCGGCATGTGGGATCTTCCCAGACCAGGGCTCGAACCCGTGCCCCCTGCATTAGCAGGCAGATTCTCAACCGCTGCGCCACCAGGGAAGCCCGACCTGGTTGGAGTTTGATCGGATGGAGATTAAGTCAGGGGCGCTCACAGCGTTTCAGAGCCCAGGACCTCTCTGCACGCCTGACATTTAGATTTTCTCCCTTTTTTTTTCTTTGCCCCCTTCCCCCACCACGGTTTTCGTCCTCTTTCTTTTTTCTTTGAACTTCTAGAACAAAAGTCACCAACTGGTGACTTTCAGGTTGAATCTGACCTACAGACCTGTTTTTAAACATGTTTTAAAAAGTGTTCTTGGGACTTCCCTGGTGGTGCAGTGGTTAAGAATCTACCTGCCAATGCAGGGGACATGGGTTTGAGCCCTGGTCCAGGAAGGTCCCACATGCCGCAGAGCAGCTAAGCCCGTGCGCCACAACTACTGCAGCCCGCGTGCTGCAACTACTGAAGCCCACGTGCCTAGAGTCCGTGCTCTGCACCAGGAGAAGCCACCGCAACGAGAAGCCCACGCACCGCAACGAAGACTAGCCCCCGCTCGCGGCAACTAGAGAAAGCCTGTGCTCAGCAAAGCCAACACAGACAAAAAAAAAAAAGTGCTCTTAAAGAATATGAGCTGCCTGTAGCACAGGAAACTACATTCAATAAACTGTGATAAACCATAATGGAAAAGAATATGAAAAAGAATGTATATATAATATTTGTATAACTGAGTCACTTTGCTGTACAGCAGTAATTAACACTACATTGTGATTCAACTATACTTCAATAAAAAATAAATTAAAAAAAGAATATGAGCTGCCATTGAAAAATTGGTGAATTTTGCGTAAAAATCAGGTTATGTAGCTTCTCCTAAAAACGTGGCAGGTCTGGCCACGCAGGGCCTGTGTTCCACCGTGGGGCAGTTCACCAGAGACCTTCTCCTCACACAGTGTGAGCTCGAGGCCCTGTCCTGGTCCAGGGACCTTCATTTATGTCACCTTCCTGACCCCTCATCTACATTTATATGCAGAACAGAATCACGTTATGTTAAAGGTTTTGGGTAAAGAATTGCAATTTATTTTGGACAAATGCCCTTGCGTTTTGGCGACTTCCTAAACCCGGCCACGGCTACAATCAATGATCACTGGCCTCAGAGGTTTATAGTGAGGGCTTCTCCGATGCAAGGACAGTGAACCCCAAGGAAACCCTGTGATTTCAGTCACTTCTACTTTAGTTTTGTATCTTTTGTTAACTTTGCAAGATATTCAGGGCCAAGTTGCACTGGTATGTAAAATTCTTTATAAAATCAAGCCAATTATGACTGTTTTTGGAGGGAAGACATCTTTTTTGCAGAAGCTGGAATGGTCACAGAAGAGAAGGGAGCATGAAATTGTGAGTTTATTCTATCTTGAATTTGACATCTGAAGCACCCAAGGAATTTAAAAAGAAGGAGCAGAAAGGATGGGAATGACAACATTTCAGGAAAGGATGAGGGAAGAATTTTAAAAGGAAAAATGTTTACGAATATGGGTACACGTTTGTGTTTGTGTATGTGCATGGATGTGAAATTGAGGGCCTATGAGCTTGTGTATGAGAAAGTGATTGTATGCTCATGTGTCATAGTGAAGTCATTTCTCTTGACTTCCCCTTTTAAGAAGTTTACAGAGGCTGAGCAATTTATGAGGCACTTCTGTAATGGAGCAGGACCGTATGGGGCTCCCATGTCCTCCGCCTGCCCTTATCTGTAGAAAAACTTTAGTCAAAGAATAAATTTAGGCACTTCCCTTGTGGTCCAGTGGCTAAGACTCCCCCCCCCACCCCGAGCTCCCAATAATGCAGGGGGCCTGGGTTCGATCCCTGGTCAGGGAACTAGATCCCACATGCCGCAACTAAGAGTTCAAATGCTGCAACTAAGAGTTCAAATGCTGCAAATAAAGATCCCGCATGCTGCAAGGAAGATCCCACATGCGACAATGAAGATCCCGCGTGCCGCAACTAAGACCTGGCACAGGGATTTCCCTGGTGGTCCATGGTTAAGAATCCGAGCTCCCAATGCAAGGGGCCCGGGTTCAATCCCTGGTTGGGGAACTAAGATCCCACATACTGCAACTAAGCCCGCATGCCGCAACTAGAGAAGACCGCGTGCTGCAACGAAGAGCCCGCACGCCGCAACGAAGACCCAGCACAGCCAAAATAAATTAATAAAAAAGAATAAATTTAATCAGAGTAGTGAGAAAATGCAGAAACAAAGGAAAATAGTCAAGCAAGACAAGATAATAATAGTTTAGTTATTAAGCAAAGTCAAGGACCTTTAGTTCCTCCTCAAGGGCTATAGATAAAATTCTGAGCCGCATCCTTTGAGCTGTTTTACAGATACTAAAACCTCCACCAGGTGGAAGAAGTTAACTGCATGACGACCAGACTGTAGCCATGACATAAGCTGCCACAATTCCAAGAACTGGCCTCAAAGAAATGGGAACAAAGCGACACTGGAACTGAAGATTAACTGTACTTAAAACGATCAAGATGATGCTGATCAGACCACTGCATGACCAATTTCAAGACGACTGTCAGAGCTGACTGTGCTGTTTCTGCATGTAGCCCCCTCCCTCCGCCAGTGCACCCCTGAAATTCCCCATTAAGAGCCTGTGCTCCTCATCGGCAGTGAGGAATTTGTTCTTTGGGGCATGAGTCCACCTTCTCCCAGGACTGCCAGCTTCCTCAATAAAGCTATCTTTCCTTTTACTCAATACTCATCTCTCAGTATTGGATTCTTTTTTTTTTTTTTTTAATATTTATTTATTTATTTGGTTGCATCAGGTCTTAGTTGTGGCAGGAGGGCTCCTTAGTTGCAGCTTGTGGGCTCCTTAGTTGTGGCATGAGGACTCTTAGTTGCGGCATGCGTGTGGGATCTAGTTCCTGCACCAAACCCAGGAGCCCTGCATTGGGAATGTGGAGTCTTAACCACTGTGCCACCAGGGAAGTCCCAGTATGGGATTCCTGAGCGATGAGCAGTCAGACCTGAGTTCGGTAACACCTCCATCACTGTTGTCAACTGACTTTTGATTCTTGGCTGATGTGTCCATCCAGAGACCTCTCACTCAGTCCTTCTTCATTCTTCCTCCCTTTCCATGGTCTCTGCGGCACAGGAAAGATTTATTAATTCAAAGCATTTATTTTGATCCTATGACGTGCCTGGAATTGTTCCACATACTGGAGCTATAGGGATAAAAAAGGCAGACAAGGCCACTGCCCCCATGGAGCATTTATTCTGGTGCAGGAAGACAGACAATAAACACCAACACTAAAAACACAAATAAGTGAGATGATTTCAAGGAGTACAAGTGCCACGCAGAGATGCTGCTTTGGATGGAGGTTAGTGGAGGGTCCTGAGACAGTGGTGGTGGCCTGCACGGTGACCAGGCCACCATGCAAGGGTCTGGATGAGTAAGTGCAAAGACCTGAAGTGAGAGCAGCTTGATGTGGTCTGGAATAGGGAGCCAGGGGCTGTGCTGGAGCTCAGGCTGGGAGCCCCAGAAGATGGCAGAGGCTGGCCCTGGGCCTTGTTCAGTGCATTGTTGGCTGCAGAGAATGGTTTGGATTTTATTCTAATTGCAATGGAATTAATTAAAGGATTTTTAAGTAGGGGAGTGATATAGCTTGATTTATTTACAGCTACTGGGGAGATAAGCATGAGAGAGAGAGAGAATTTTTTTTTGTTCATATATATCAAAAATGCAAACTGAGAAGTTTAAAAAAGTGTTAATTAAAAACAACATCGATAAACCCATCAAATGTTAACATAAATGACACAATTTTTATTAAAAATATTTTCAAAGCAAGAAATTTTAATGAGAAGAGTGGCATTGTTTTACATGTTTATAACTCTAATGTCTGGTTTAAAAGAAGACAGTTGAACTCTTATGTTCACTTCTGAAGAAAATGTGTTGTGATGTGTTGTTTCCATTGAAATATATTGAGAAAATCTGGCTTCACACAGATGGATAGTTGAAAAGTATTTAATAGATAATCAGGGATATTTTTCTACTCCCAAAATTGACAAGTGATTGTTTCTGAAAGGTTAGTTGCAATGTGGAATCTGAAACCACATGGGTGAATTTCATACTCTGTTAGATTAAAATCCGCTGGTCAGTCATGCACTTGAGTCGATCTTCTCCCCTGTGTGATTTAGTGACATCATGCGCTGGCCATTTGGAAAACAGTGACTCACTGAGTTATGCAGATCTTCCAAATGTTGACAAATTTCATTAAACAGGATAAAAAACATCACATTTGTCAATGTCACCACAGACTTCACTGGAAAAGTCTTTCAGGGTTGGGAAGCGGTCTACTTTACAGTGGCAGATACAAGTTTTCCGAAATTGTATTTTTGCTTGAAAAGTCCAGTTTTATCATTGGCAACAAATGTTGTCAACTGCTTTCATTGAAGTGACAGGTTTATTTTATTTATTTCTGAGAAGATGTCTCTACATATCCATGTCTGAATAAGCACAGTTTGTCAGTCACTCTTTCAAGTAGCAATAGTGTTCCGTGAAAAAGGTGACTAGTGCAGCTGGCAATTCAAATGACCCACGATTGCTTATTCTTGAGACAGGTTCATGCTTCAGTACAGAACAGAAGTGCTCAGTGTACCATGTTGAAAAAGCGTGTGCTCAAGGACTGAGACTTCATAAGATTCCTATTTTTTACTGTTTCATCAAGGACATTTTTCTTTTTAATTGAGGTATAGTTGATTTACAATATTGTGTTAGTTTCAGGTATACAGTAAAGTGATTCAGTTATACACATATATATGTATATATATGTAATTTTTTTCAGATTACTTTCCATTATAGGTTATTAGAAGAAATTGAATATTGTTCCCTGTGTTTTACGGTAGATCCTTGTTGCTTTTCTATTTTATATATAGTAGTGTAAATCTATTAATCCTGTACTCCTTTATTCCTCCCCCTCCTCCCTTTCCCCCATAAGCTTGTTTTCTCTGTCTGTGAGTCTATTTCGTTTTGTAAATAGATTCATTTGTATTATTTTTTAGATTCCACATGAGTGATATCATATAATATTTGTCTTTCTCTGTCTCTGTCTTACTTCACTTAGTATGATCATCTCTAGGTCCATCCGTGTTGCTGCAAATGGCATTATTTCATTCTTTTTTATGGCTGAGTAATATTCCATTGTATATGTATATACCATGTCTTCTTCATCCATTCATCTGTCGATGGACGTTTAGGTTGTTTCCACATCTTAGCTTATTGTAAATCGTGCTGCTATGAACATTGGGGTGCATGTATCTTTTCGAATTAGGGTTTTTGTCTTTTCCGGATATTTGTCCAGGAGTGGAATGGCAGGATCATATGGTAACTCTATTTTTAGTTTTTCAGGGAACCTCCATACTGTTCTCCACAGTGGCTGTATCAACTTACATTCCCACCAGCAGTGCAGGAGGGTTCCTTTTTCCCCACACCCTCTCCAGCATTTGTTATTTGTAGACTTTTTGATGATGGGTATTCTGACTGGTGTGAGGTGATACCTCATTATAGTTTTGATTTGCATTTCTCTAATAATTAGCAATGTTGAGCATCTTTTCATGTGCCTGTTGGCCATCTATATGTCTTCTTTGGAGAAATGTCTATTCAGATCTGCTCATTTTTTGATTTGGGTTTTTTTTTTGATATTGAGTTGTATGAGCTATTTGTGTGTTTTGGAAATTAACCCCTTGTCGGCTGCATTGTTTGCATATATTTTCTCCCATTCCATAGGTTGATTTTTCATTTTGTTGATGGTTTCCTTTGCTGTGCAAAAGCTTTTAAGTTTGATTAGGTCCCATTTGTTTATTTTTGCTTTCAATTCTTTTACCTTGGGAGACTGATCTAAGAAAATGTTAATACAATTTATGGCACAGAATGTTTTGCCTAAGTTCTCTTCTAGGAGTTTTATGGTGTCATGTCCCATATTTATCTTTAAACCATTTAGAGTTTATTTTTGTATATGGTGTGAGGGAGTGTTCTAACTTCATTGATTTACATGAGGCTGTCGAGTTTTCCCAACAACACTTTCTGAAGAGACTGTCTTTTCTCCATTGTATAGTCTTGCCTTCTTTGTCATGGATTAATTGACCGTAGGTGTGTGGGTTTATTTCTGGACTCTCTATTCTGTTCCATTGATCTCTATGTCTGTTTTTGTGCCAATACCATGCTGTTTTGATTACTGTAGCTTTGTAGTATTATCTGAGGTCTGGGAGGGTAATGCCTCAAGTTTTGTTCTTTTATCATCAAGGACATTCTCAAGTGAAACTGACTTTTTTTTTTTTCTGTGAGTGCATGGCAAGGAATGCAATGTCTACTGGTGAAGTTTGGTATCACCACCTTGATTCATCCTAAGGCGCCAGCAGTTTTACCCACCAGTGCAACTGTGAACACAGTGAAAAAGTCAAATAACATCTTAATATTATTTTGAAAATAGTCTTGACCTCACAGACCCCCAGAACTGTTTGGGAGACCTCTTAGGGGTCTGTAGATCACACTTTGAGAAACACTGGTATAGGTTACCGAGTGTTCAAAATATATAAGCATTTAATGTCTTGACTCACAGTTGCATTGTGATAGAAAAAGCAATCTGATAAATTTGGCATGTGCCACATATGATAAAGGGAAAGTCTTTTCTTTGTGTGGAAGTCTCTTGCCCATGAATACCATGCCTACTCTTCTCCTTGTACAGTTAACTTTTTGCTACATATTTATATATATATACATATTTTTATAATATATATATATATATATACACACACACACACACACACACACACACACACACACACATATATATATAAAATTCACAGCTCCCCCATTACCTTTCCCAAACCCTAATATCCTCCCTGAGTACTGACATTGAAATAGGTTCCTCTCATCTCAGACTCAGCAGACATGGGGTAGAGCTGCACCTGACTTAAGAAAAAAAAATCTGAAAATGTCACTCATTTTATCATGTAGGTCCCATAAAAAGTCTATAAGTAAATATTTCTCATTTCATATGATTACTGAATTTGACCAGAGTGCTCCAGGTGTTTTATTACATACGTGATGGAGGTCTGTTAGGAATGAAGTTTTGCAATATGATCCCATCTTGCATAATTCTGGGAAAGAGATTCAGGGATCGGGTTCCTGTATGTTTCCCCACAAAAAGGACCTCGGCTCTCGCTTGGTACTTTAGACTCTGTGTCCTTGGCTGTAAAACAACTGTCAGTAAGGACCATAACAGTTCTTCACCCCTGTTAGAGAGCGAAGGAAAGCAGACTTGTGTCCATCCCAGGTGTTCGTCTCGGCTGATTCTTTGAATTTATAGTGGGGGGGTTTAAAATGCCAGGGGGGCTGGGAGGGACAAGGAGGGACATCAGACCAATATTTACACCATCTTTCCTCTTCAAGATCTTATGGGCCAAGTTTTTCATCTGTAAATGTGGACAGCTGGGCTAGAGGACGCCTATCAGTCCTTCCAGATTTGCACTTTGCGATTCTGGAATTGCTGACGGGGGTCCAGAAGGAAGCCCAGGTGACTTTACAAAAGTTTTCACTGTCACCTCTAGGGGGCGCGCCAGCCCTCCCTACGGGCTTGAAAAGTTAAGTAGGCAGTTCTTCAGCATTTGTCAGAGTTTCTGGGAATTTCTGAGGTCTTTGGTGAGATGGGATTTCCTGACTAGGGGAGGAATATGAAGCTGGGCCAGTGACGGGGTAAGGAAAAGTGACGACAGCAGTTACATTGCAAGGAAGTAGAACAGGTAAACTGGTCTCGAGTGATTGAACAAAATTCTGAAGTGAACCTAGAACTAAAGGCTACCGTTGGGCAGAGTTTTGGGAGGTAGCAGAGAGGTGAAGATTCATAGCTGTTCTGAAATGAGCACACCTACTGATGCAAGACCGTGCTGGGCATTGCTAAAGCGGTAAGGAGCAAACAAGCCAGACCAGGGCTGGTCCTCAGTCACTTGAAGCCGGTCATTGCAAAGTGTTAATAAGGTTGACGGCTAAGTTCAGACAGATGATAATACACAGCAGGGGAGGTAACTGGTCTGGGGATCGGAAGATCTCCCGCAGGCAGCAGACTAGAGGATGAGCAGAGTTAGTAGGTGAAGAGGTGGGTTGAAAGCAGTGGGGAGGGAGGGAGGCAGATGAGTGCCGGGGGGTGCTGCCATGAGGGACGTAGTGTTCTAGACAGCCTGGAAGGGACGATGTGGATATGGCTCTTTCGTTGAGTAAGAGATGGACGAGGGGGTAAGAAGAGAGGCTGGAGTAGTTGGGAGGGGTCAGGTCACGTTAAGGAGACTGAACTCAACCCTGAGGACAATGGAAACCATTGGAAGGCTTTAGGGAAGGGATTCAGGGGAGATCTTTCCAGCTGGAGAGGTGAACGGATGGGAAGGGGGCAAGATTTCAGGGACGCCAGCTCGGGCGGCTATGGTCACCCAGATGAGAGGCGACGTGGACGAGAGTGGGATGGAGGGAAATGGAGGGAAGTGAGACACATTAGGAGGTAGTCACACTGGGTTTTAGCCGAAGAACTTAGCGGGATTGTTTTCAAACTTACAGGTTCATTGACAAACAAGCACAATTCATAATGTTCTGTTCCCCTGAAGCAATACAGATAATGTGCAGACATACTTGCTTCCAGGGGACCTCCTCCCCGCAGAATCAAACTGCTGCCTCTGTGTGGACAGGTAACTGTAGAGACCTGCCACTCTTCCTAAGGGGTCCTCTTTGCCTCACCACTAAAGTATTGCACTTTCAGCCTCATTCAAGAAAGAGATGAAACTGGATTAATGCGACAGTGTCTGTGACCAGGGAATGGTTGCACATGACTCTCAAGTCCGTTTAAGAAGCATTTTCTCCTTCTGTGATCTGTCAATATTTTGCAGCCCAGCTCTCTCCATCAGAGAGTAGTGGCAGAGCACGTGTGCCCTGGAGCCCTGACGTGGGAGGAGAAGAGCTCGCTCCTCTCCCAATGGGAGATGCTGTCTTTGTTGCTTCTAGCCAGAAGGGCTGAGGGGCACTCGGAGGGCTGCGGGCCAGGAGCTGTGCTGTGTGCGAGGGGCGGTGGTTGGGATTCTAATAAAGGGGTTTCCATCAGGCGCTGAACACGCTGCTCGCTGCATTTCTGCGGTGCGAGATTAGCTGGTCGGTGTTAGGAACGGCCAAGGCCTGGGCCAGAGCAAAGTTGAGTTTGCTAGAGATGTGGTCCCAGGACCCCCAGGGGAGGCGTGAGTGCACGTCCTGTAAGTCCCAGCTCCTCACAGGCACTGGCAAGTTCGCAGGGTCCCCAAGCAACCACACAGGCTAGGATTGTACAAAGGCTGCTGTGGTCTCCCCTGTCCTTTCCTTCTTCCCACAGATCTCACTGCAATAGGTAGACAGTGATGCCGAGGGGGAACAAGTACCGCTGTGATCAGGTGCTGTTTCACCCTTAGAATCCTACACAACTTGTACGATGTACTCCTGAAGAGTTCTTACCATAATTTTCTTCACTGTGTTATTCAACAAAATATTTATTGAGTGTCTACTATGTGCCAGGCACCATTCTAGGTTCATGGACCACATCTGTCCATAAACCAAAGCTCTCCTGCGGCCCTTTCTCTGTAGTGGGTAATAACAGGTAACACACAGTAAATGCAATCTGTTCAGGAGGATACGGGGTTCTCTCCTGACTCAGGAGTGGCGAGGGGGCCAGTGTCACCATGTTCTCAGCGCTGGTTTTGAACCTGACCTCCTGGCAGACGTGCTATGTGGATGCAGAGTGAGGAAGGTCAGTTCTGATCATGACCTGGGGAGAGAGGGAGCAGGGCCAGTGGGCAGATGAGTGATTTATGCAGTATGTGAGCAAGTGAGTGAGCTGGGAAAAGAGAAAAACATAGAACTGATTAAACGCAAGTTAGATATAGTTCCCATTTCCAATCATCAATAAAATTTTTTCCAGAAGCCCTTCAAATTTAGTCCAGATGAAGGTGGGTGGATGGCAGAGAGTTGGGGTAGTGGCCCCAGAGCAAGGAAGTGCTGCTTGGAAGGTGGGGAAAGCATCAGCTGAAGCGTGGCCTGGTTATTACAGGATTGATGTCCCTTATTTCTGCTTTCCCCATCAAAGTGTAACGAGAAGCCTGTGGTTCTTCTACCGAAGGACAGATGTGCTTTAAAAATTCTCAAATGGATAAAATAATCAGGCAAAGGGCTGAGCCTGGGCTGCCACCTCGAATGTTTCAGCCACGTGGGCTCCACTGTTTCCTTCTGACCTTAAGATGCAGGGGTTTCAGGGTTCAGTTCATCGTCAGTGAAGTGGGGCTCAGGCGCACTTACTAAACCTTGTCTGTGTTTGCTAATAATTATCACCCAGTTCATTATGGGCCCTGCAGTGCTCCCACTTCCTTTAATTAATTTGTCCTGTATTAATTATGGGGGTGTTTTATTTTATAAGGGTGATGACTAACCCAGCCGGCAGGTTCAGAACTGCCCTCTTGGTGCTTGACTGACAAGAGCTTGGTCTCCCAGTTCAGCCCAATCTGTTTGGGAGGAGGGCATCATTCTCTCCTGACATCAGGCGTGGCGAGGGGGCCAGTGCCTGCCAGGGAACTGGGCCTCCTGGGGCAGAGATCTTGTTGGAGCTGCTGACTTGGGAAGCTCAGTTCTGTTCATGACCGCGTAGAGCCTGCCAAGCCAGCCAGGGAAACACACCCCATGGGCTGGGGTCCTACGGAGGAGTGGCTTCAAGGCAACGTAGTAGATGACCTTCAGACTGGAGGCCCCTCCACCAGAGGCTTCTTGAAACTCAGATACTTGAGGAGCCTGGAGCGTTCTTTTGAAATTCAGCTCCGAGCTCATCGTGGAATGCAAGGGTTGTTTCTGCCCAGCTTCTTGAGTTCTTTAAGTTCTTTCCCAAAGCTGCTCTGAGTCTATCTTGCAGTAACTGCATTTCTTTTCTGGAGTTTCTGCATTTTTATTGCAATCTTATTCTCAACTCCTACTTGACATCCACAAAGTTTAAGATCATTGGATTCACAGTTGTGGTGGGTGAGGAGGACGTTGATCTCCAGTATGGAATAGATTCCAACACACAGCCCTCTCCACCCAGACTGTTGCAGGAGCCTCCTAATGCCTCTGCCTTCTCCGTACACACTGCTCTCCCCCTCTGCAGGCCAGCCTTCCCAGGCGGATTTTTTCCGGATCTCAAGCCGAGTGTGTCCCTCCTCTCCTTAAAGTTCCCCAGTGGATTCCTGCCGCCCTCATAACAAACCTGTACGTCTTCATCTTGGAGCGCAGGGCTCTCCGTGACCTTGACCCTGCCCCTCCCCATCCCTGACTCAGCTCCTGCCACTCTCCCATGGTTATTCAGTCTTAGAGGTGAATTTTTGGAACACGTGATGATGGTTCAGCCTCCACACTTCTGTGCATCGTGTTTGCTCCCAGGACTATCCGGTCCCAAACTCGTCCTCTGCTTGAGCTCCCTGTGAACTTGATCAAACGTTCCGGCATCCGTGAAGGCGTCCCGACTCAAGCCAGGTCCAATGCATCCCCCAGCATCTTCCAACAGTGCCCTGCATCCCAGAACCCCTCCATCCTCTTCCCACAGCGCCGTACATCCCAGAACCCGCCCGAGCAGTAGTTAGTCGCTCTCGTGACTGCTCCACGTGTTTTATGATGCCCTCCTCAGGGCCAGGGTCTGGACCTTATTTGGCTTGATAATTCCAGGCCTAGCTGAGTGCTTTGCCCGCAGTAGGAAATGAGTTTCTATTTCTTGTAGGAACGAACGAATGAAGGAATGAATAAAGCAGGAATCTCAATCCATCCTTTGTTCCAATAAAGATGTTTCTCTTTTGAGAAACATAGCAGTCTTCTCGTGTCCATATTTATGAGGGAGGGATTGCAGGGAAGGAGGGAGAAGTGAGCTCTGAAAGCAAAGTTAATTAAGAGAGTTAAGGTAGTGTGATCTGGAATCAAAGTGGTTGCACAAGAACAGCTGGTGGAAGAAGGAGATGGGGGTGGAGGAGATGAGCGTGGAGTCCTGAGGAGGTAACAGGAGATGGTGGGAGTCAGCCAACCTCCTACAATGGGGGGTCTTGTCAGAGGCAGCTAAGGTTGCCGCGTCTGAAGCAGACTCTGGGCTCTGGGACTTTGGGAGAAGATGTAGCGATGAGTGGATATGGGCAAATGGGTGACGCCATCTGGCAGGAGTACCTCCTTGGACCCAGGAAGTTCTGCATCAGGCTGGGTTTAAAGGTGCAGTTCTATCTCTTCCAGAATGGATCTCATATCCTGTGCCAGAGCATTTCTAGAAAACCCTTTGGCCTGGGTCAGACATTTTGAGTCTGGTCCTCTGTCCATCCCTCCATCCCTCACCTGATCCTCCCTCCATCCCTCACCTGCTGGCCTCTGAGGAGCCTTAGTCTCTAGACAATCCTGTACCCCTTTCTCCCCACTGTTCCCATCTGCCTGACTTTCTCCGGGTTGCTGCCCTCAGAGAATTGATCAGGGCTCAAAACAAAGTGGGAACAGCCAGAACTCCTGGGTCTGGTCACTAGGTCTGCCTTACCAACCCGCTGAGTTCCGCTGAGCCTTGATTTTCCCCTTCTATAATGTGGGCAGCATGCCGTTTCACCTCCCTTGAACTGCCCAGTTAATGATCACCCTGAGTTCCCAGGGAGTGCAATGCCCTGCAGCTCTCCAGGATGCACATTTGTAATTATTATTTTTTGCCAAGCCTCTCATATCATCCCCAGTTTCATAACCTCCGTCACCCTGCCCCATCCCCTCCCTTCCTGCACGTACAGAGCCCTCCCCTCTCGCCCAGATGCACACCTGCAGGAAAAACTGGCAAGGACTCCTTTCCATCTGTCACAGCTTCAAATAGCTTGAGTGTGCTGATGACAGATAAAGTAATTGCAGAGCATATGAATGACGATATTTGATGTGTTAAAATAATTTTTTAATGCCAAGCATTTGTATAATTTATAGCTGGAATCCAAAGTTTTCTTCTTGCTTCCCACTTCTCACCTGGTCACTCCACATCGGAGTGGCAGGCACGTTGGCCCCATGGCTCTTGTTTTTGTTCAGTGTGTTACAAGGAGAAGGCAGGACGGGCTGCAGCAACTCCGTACGGTTCTTACTGACTTCTGAACCCCCAGGCCTCACTCAGATCTTAGCATGTTGAGGTTACGGATATTTGATAAATGCATTATTTATTTTTTTAAAGAAATGTATTTATTTATTTATTTATTTATTTATTTATTTATTTATGGCTGTGTTGGGTCTTTGTTGCTGTGCACGGGCTTCTCATTGTGGTGGCTTCTCTTGTTGCGGAGCATGGGCTCTAGGCACGCGGGCTCAGTAGTTGTGGTTCGCGGGCTCTAGAGCACAGGCTCAGTAGTTGTGACGCACAGGCTTAGTTGCTCCGCGGCATGTGGGATCTTCCCGGACCAGGGCTTGAACCCGTGCCCCCTGCACTGGCAGGCGGATTCTTAACCACTGCGCCCAGGGAAGTCCCGATAAACGCATTATCAAATAGAAGTTGGGGAGTCATCTGACGACTATTCACTCAGTGCTTATATGTGCCAAACACCAGTCTAAGAAGTAGAACACAACAGCGACAAGACAGACGAGGTCCCTGCCTCCGAGGAGTTTAGAGTTTGGTGGGGAGTCATAGCATCAATGCATGCTGAGTCTACTGTGGAGGAAAGAGGGGATCCTGGTAACTTAGGCATCAAGGTGTCAACTAGAGGTCAGGGAAGTGAGTTAACTGGAAGACCTAGAGAGGGGTTTAGGGCAGTCAAGGAGGGAGGCAAAAGAGAGTCCCAGGTAGAAAAAAGAGCCTGCGGGAAAGTGGAGAGCTGAGACAGAGAATGGTTAGTTTGAGCAGGTGGAAGCCGTTCATTAGGACTAGAATTCAGGTCAAAAGAGAGAAGTGAGGCTGTAGTGGTGGGCGGGGGAGAGACCACGAGTGACCTTATCGACTGTGTGAAAGAAACAGGGTGGGATGGAAGCATTTTAAGGGAAGTGACATGGTTAGACTTTTCTACGAGAAAGATTCCTATGCTGAGACCATCAGAGAAGGGTGGTCTGGAAGTAAAGCTGCTCTAGGAGGTGGAGGTGTCCATCACTTCAACTCTGAGAGCTCCTTCTGGCTCAGATTTAGGCTTGGGAGGTTAGGAAATACAATAAAAGCCATCAACCACTCTCTTTAAAAAAGGCTTTCGAACAACAGAGGACATTCTCAGCGAGCACACTTTGGCCCTTCCACTCCTGACTTCTGTTATTTAAATGCCTCATCGCCTACGGCTGTGTGCGAGATCTTGCTCAGATAGTGAAGAAGGACAGATGAGAAGCATTACGTGTCGTACTAGGTGCTAATTCCTCCTCTCTGCGGTGTCCCATTGGCTTCCCTGGTCCGAGGTCCTCCAAGGCTGGGCTGGAGCCAACTTGAGAGAGCTGGGAGTGGGGTATGTGCCTCTCTTCCCAGCTCCACCATCAGTGACATCACATTTGAGTTTGAAATTGGCCAGGGGGGTAGTATTTACAGCCTGGAAAGCAAGCAGATGCTGCTCTAATTCAGGGTTTCTGTTTTTCCTGGAGAATTTGGTTGTCAGACATTTACGAGCACACCACTGCCTGCCACTCACGTGTGACTCTACAGGGCGGCAGCCTAACTCCCGGCTGGTGAGGGGCTTCTGCTGTAGCACTGAGGTGGCTAATTCCTTTCTTACTGAGGTTTGTGATTTCTCACCATCTCAGCCTGGCTGGTTTTGAACTTGTCTCTGAGTTTGAACTGGTTGCCCTTTCCCTACCCACCTCAGCTTGCTGATTCTAAAGGCAACACAGGTGAGGGCGCTGGAACAGGGGGAGGATGTGTCTATTCAGACTGCCTCCCTTCTGACCACCATCCAATTGTGAGCTGGCCTTCTGCACTTCCACTGGTGTGAATCCTACTCTGTGGGCCATTCTTCAGCCTGTTCACTGATTTCCCAGTCTTTCCTCTGAATTCTTCTCCATTGCCCACTGGAGATGCTCACTTATTGGACCAGAGAAATGGGGAAAGGAAACCAAATTACTTTTGCTATGCAAAGTGCCCACCAACAGATGAAAATATGTCAACCGCACTCATCATCAAAGAATGCAAATTAAAATGGGATAACAAGAGTTCCTGGAAATGAACCTATGGAAAAGCAGAAGTACAAAAAGATGCGTGCACAAAGATTCTATTGCAGTTTTGTGGGTAGAGGTGAATAATTGGAAACGACGTAACTGTACATCAATAGGGGAATGATTAAACATATTATGGAACACCTCTGTGATGAATGCTGTAGCAGCTACTAGAGCAACGAGTTAGCTTTAAACGTCCTGCCGAGGAAAATGTCCGTGCAACATTCAAAAAAGCAAAGTGCGGAACAGTTTGTATAAAATGTTCCTGTTTGTGTGAAAGAATTCTATGTGGGGTGTGTGTGTGTAAAAGAGTGAAAGGATACATACCAAACTGTTAAGAGTGGACACTTCTGGGGATTGAGACTAAGGAGGAGTAGTGTGGTGGGAGCTATTAATTTTTTAATTGACATACAATATTATATTAGTTTCAGGCGTACGATATAATGATTCAATATTTGTGTATATTGTGAAAGGATCACCACAGTAAGTCTAGGTAACATCCGCCACCATACATAGTTACAGAATTTTTTTTCTCGTGATGGGAACTTTTAAGATCTACTCTCTTAGTAACTTTCAAATATAGGATACAGTGTTATTAACTACAGTCACCAAGCTGTACATTATGTCCCCAGGACTTTTATAACTGGAAGTTTGTACTTTTTGACCCCCTTCACTCATTTCGGAGCTACTATTTTTTACTTTGTATACATTTTATTGTTTGAATTTTTGTAATAAAAGCTAAAAAAGATATTTACAAAACAGGATCTATCACTCCACCTTCATCCTGCTCTGTTAGAGCTGGGAAGCCCAGCCCTTAACACGGTCAGCAGGGGCCAGGGTGGCACGATGCAGGTTGGGACCTAGTTCTGCTGGGGGTGGGAGGGTGGGGGCAATGGGGTGAGGACCGTGTGCAGGTTCCGCAGTCCGGGGAGCTCCTGTCTGGCCGGGGGGCGGAGCGCGATGTCAGGCGTGTGGGTGCCCTGCGGTGGGGCTCGCGAGTATATCAGCAGGGCGCTGTCATTCCCCGGAAGACGGGCAGCCCTGGAAGCTTGTCAGGGTGTCACAAGCCCTCGACACCAGCGACAAGGCTGACACCTGAACGAACGGGAGGGCAGTCTGGAAGCAGCAAGACCTGAGAAATCAGGATCCGTAGAGGGGCCAGCAGGAGCCAAGGGGGCAGGTCCCTGGCGGGTGTCCGTGGTGCCTGGTACCAGGGCAGCTGAGCACTTACTCCCAGAGTGTTGGGCTAATTCTGGGGACAGGGGCCCGGCCTGTGAGTGAGAGTCAGGTGGTCCGGCTGCGGGGAAGCAGGGCTGCGAGCCTTGGAAGGAGGCCCCCCGTGGCTGGGGCCTGGGGTGGAAGCTGCCCGCCACCTCCCGCTTCGGAGCCCGGAGCTGTGGCCCAGAGGGGCCCCTTCCTTCTGAGCCGCGTGCATGGGGCCTGTTTGCAGACAGGCTGCTGCGTGGGGCTGGCCTCCGGGCCCCGCCACCACTCCAGGAGACCCCAGGGGTTGGAGAAGGCGCGGCCTCGGGGGCTGTCCAGGCTGCCTCTTTGCTCTCTTCTCTGTTCATTGTCTCCTAATCGCAGGCCTGGAGGAGTCGGCCAGGTGGAAAGTCTATAAAACAAGCTGGCGGTTCTCCCTGGCGCCCTGACAGCCTCTGCACCGTGGGAACCCTGGCCAGGAGGCTCTAGGACCTGACCTCCCCGCAGGCGCTCAGGGCCAGGCTGCCTGCGTGTCCTGCTCCGCAAGTTCTGGGCTCGCAGGGCAGGCAGGGAGGTGTCAAAGCTGCGGTGACAGCAGCTTCTCTGGGGTGAGTCCCCTGCGGGCTTCACTCCCCTCCCCTCTGTGCAGAGCGGCAGAAGACGGGGAGAGGGCCCTGGAGTAGGAGTCAGAAGGAGATCCGAGTCCAGGCTTGGCCTGTGCTGGCCGTGTGGCCTTGGACAGGCGCTCAGCCCCTCTGACCCTCAGTGACACACCTGCAAGATGCTAGTTGTAAGCCTGTCCACCGGGCAGGGTCGCTGGGAGGCGGGGTAGTAACGGCTGGTGTTCGCCCCGTGCTTCGGCGGTGCCAGGCGCTGGGGTCCCACCTACCAGCTCAATTTAGTTCATAGCCTGCATCACTTCCTAACATACAGTACAGTCCGCTCAATGTCAGTTTCCTGTCCCTCCCACTAGAGAGAACGTTTCACGAAGAGAACGCTTTTGGCATAATTTGTTCCCTGTGCTTAGAGCAGAGCTTGGCATGTAGGACTTGCTCACAACTGTTTGATGAACGAATGCATGGGTGGATGGGCATCTCATTTAGTCCCCATTCCGACAGCCTGAAGAGAGTATGATTAGAATCTCCATCATACAAATGGGAAACCTGAGACGCAGGGAAGAGAACTGTCTTCGTAAAGTCACGGACAAGTACGTGGTGGGGCAGTTTAACTCCGGAGCCTGGGCGATTCGGTTCTCTAAAGGAAATGACGTACATGAAAGCACTGGGTAAACTGTAAGGCGCTGTAGAAGCGTAAGGTGTTGTGACACGTCACCTTCCATTTACTTGATGATCTAAAACTAAACGGCACCTTTGCACCGTGTCTCCCGCCTCCCCCCTCAGCCCTCACACCCCCTTGTTTGAGGTCGCATGGTCGGTTCTGACTTTCTGCTGGTCTTTATTTTGTAAATTATCCGTAGCCAATCCTTAATCCGACGCCGATTTCCCAGACCACCCAGCACATTCTCTGCCACCTCCCGCCCTGTCAGCTGGTGGGGAGCGCCCCGGAGGTCACACTGCCTTCTGTCACCAGCCAGAACCAAACTTGGTTAGGCAGTCGGGTCCGATAAGAGACAAGCTTCGTTCCAGAGCCCAGTGGATCCTCGAGGTGTGTTTGGCTAAGACGTGTTCCCAGGTCTCATCTCCCTTGTTCCCGAGGACGGCTTGTCGGTCTTTCCAGCGACTTTAGGGACACCAGGCACTTGTGGGCACCGGCTCCTCTGTTATGCCCTCCACTGCGTCTTGCCCTCCGGGGTCTCGCAGCCTTGCTCAGACGCCTTCCCCCTGAGTTTGCCCTGCTGCTCCGCGCTCCCTGCCTCTCGCTTCCTTTCCGAGTCACCCACCAGCACCTGCTTTTCTGCAGCTGTCAGGATGTCCCGGGTGGGAGTCACCTCAGGGGGGCTGGAGGCCGAGGGAGAGGGGAAGCCGATGAGGGACGTGGAAGAACGAACGCAGGAAGGAGGCGGGTGAGAGAGTGAGCCGCCGCCCGCCCCGAGTTCCGTGTGCGGCTTCTTTCCGGATGCTCCTTGTAAAGGCCTTTGGGAGACTGTGGCTATTCCTTGGTGCTCCCGGAACCAGGCTTCCCCTGGGGAGGGCGTGGTGTGGAAGCAGGTTCTTCGCCCTCCTGGCGGGGTGAGGGGGTTTGCCCACGTCCTCCTGGGAGCAGGTGTTCATCTGGGCCAGCCCCGGGGGGGTTCCAAGCCTTGAGGACCAAGGAGCAGGTGGTGGAAGGAAAACACGGGCTTTGGAGTCAGCCTGGCTTTGAATTCAGGCGCCGCCCTCACCCAGGGGTGACAGGTGCTCACTCCACACCTCCCAGCCTCCGCTTCCCCATCTGTAAAACCACACTTCTCAGGGCTGTCGCGAGGGTGGCATGAGATGGCCTGTTAAGGGCCCCATGACAAGCACGCCGGTGTAAGTTACTATATAACTGTAACGAGATGGAGGGCGCTTTATTCACCAGCCTCTCCCTTAGAAGGACAGAGTTGGGTTGTTGGCGAAATACTTTGACCTGCGCTTTGTTACAGAAGCAGGAATTTAGGGGGACCTGGGACCGGTGGAGCGGGGGTTTGTGCATCCTACTAGGTAGGTTTGGGAGGGGTGAAGGCTGCAAGGTGCCCGAAGTGACCCCACTCCATGGCCACTTCCCCCGTGTTCACTTTCTCTCAGTTCACAAGTTGCTTGTACATAAGTGCATTTTTCGTGGCAGTCGGGCTGGGCTGACACCGGGGTTGATGTGGGGCAGAGTGCAGCTAACACGCACAAATGAGGTACCAGGGGCAGGGGAATCACGAGGAGGTGAGCCCAGGAATTCACGGAAACCGTGGGGAGGATTTCGGACTTCTACAGGCCAAGGAATTGGGGTTGTGGGCCAGGGAGTTGCAGTGGATGTCCTGTAACTTCCCAGCCCAACGTCATCATCCTTATTTAGGAGAGAGAAAGAAACGGGTTCAAATTAAGTACTTTCTCAGTCAAGGTCACATGGCAGCAAAGGTGACAAAACTGGTTTTAAATTCCCTGCTGCCTGTTTCCAGCCTGTGGCTGTAGCCTCTGAGCCAGACCACCTGTCCAACATGAAAGGCTGCGGTCTCAGGTAACAGACGAGGAAATTAACCTCAAGGGCTTGCCCGATCTGCCCAAGGTCAGACCTGGGCTTAATGCAGGGCTCTTACAACCCGCGGAGAAGCCAGCAGGGATCAGGCCCCTGGCAGGGCCTCCAGGGCCATGGGGAGCTGTTTTCCTTTTGGACAGATTACTTCACTTATCTGGGATGATCACCCCTCCTAATCCTGTCTGCTAATTGTACTGAAGTTTCCCCTCCACGCAAGTGGATGAGGATTCATGTGACCGGACTGGGCACAGAACCCAGCAGCCCTGCTGGCACACCCTTGCTTTGACTTCACGGCTGCACCTGTTTCATTCTTGTGGCGCCCGCTTCCATGTGGTCACACTTCAAAGCATAATCTCACATATAAAGCCTAAATTTAGCTTTAATCAAATAATTGCTGGACACTAAATCATCAGATGATCATCACCAACCCCGATTATCGGTGACTAAGAACGAAAGCTCCAGGAAGAGAGTAGTCGGTTACATAATTGCATCCTCACGGAGGTTAAAGACATAATCCTGGGTGCGTACGATTGTCTTCTTATGTCACAAAGCTTAATTTAACGTTCAGAGCAGGTGCCCTCTGAGAGGCCGTGGAAACCCCACTGGCTATGCAGAGAAAGAGGGTGACCCCAGGAAGGTACTGAGGTGCTGAGTGGGGTGGGGGTTCAAAGGAAGAGAAGAGAGAGAAGGTTTAGGGTGGCAGGGATTTGGTCTTGTGGGAATAAACCATTTTAGATGACTTGGGGGATAAGTTTCTAGAGATTGTAAACACTGCTGTAGCACCAAGCATTGAAGAGAACGGCTTACTGATTGACGAATGCCCACTTGCCACCATTAGCATCTTGGTCATTAAGACAGACATTAGCCTAGTTAAGCTTGGGTTCTGTAGAGGCAGCTGCTTACATGGTTTCCCCACTCTGATCACCAGGACAGCAACTGTTAATGATCAAGCAGTGGCCGCCAGCCTAAGAAGATGACAGCGGGACTTGTCCAGAATGGCTAAGCGCACTCTCTGTGCTGAGTGTGTGTGTGTAGGCAGTGATGCTGAAGAAAGCACACCCCCGGCCCATCTCCTTCCAACTCTGCGTTCAGTGACGTCGCTTTGGTTGCTTAAATTGGCCAGGCTGGGAGTATTTACACCGTGAAATTTGACAAGCAGTTTGGGGCTTTCCCTTACACTGGAGAGCTGGTTTAAAAAAATCTACCAGCAAAACACCTGTGAGAATGGCTAAAAATCAAAAACACGGAGGGAATTCCCTGGTGGTCCAGTGGTTAGGGCTCCACGCTTTCACTGCCGGGGTCCAGGTTCAACCCCTGTTCCGAGAACTAGGATCCTGCGAGCCGCGTGGTGTGGCCAATAAAACAAAACAAAACAAAACAAAACGCTGACAACACCAAATGCTGGTGAGGATGTGGAGCAACAGGAACTCTCCTTCACGGCCGGTGGGAACACAAGATGGTGCAGCCACTCTGGAAGACAGTGTGGCGGTTTTTAACAAAGCTAGACATGGTCTTACCATGTGATCCAGAAACTGAGTTCCTGGCTATTTACCCAAATGAGCTGAAAATGTTTGTCCACACGAAAACTGCATGTAAATGTTTATAGCAGCTTTATTCATAACTGCCGAAACTTGGAAACAACCAGGATGTCTTTCAATGGGTGAATGGGTAACAAACTGTGGAATACAGTAAGCTTCTTTGCCATTAATATGGTAGCCACATTTCACAGTTTCACTGCATAAGTAATTGGCCATAAGCAATTTTGCCATAAAAGATAAAATCACTGGTTGACAGTTTCTGGTTTGACAGTTTGGTTACAACTGGTTGAAACGCGTTATCGACCTTTGATTACTTCATTGGGCTGACGGATGACGGTGATTTGCCCCAAGAGTTGGTTTCTTTGTTTGAAACACACTGCACCAGAGGAGAAAGAGGCTGAGGCTCGGAGGCACAGACTTGGACCCACATTTCCCACAGAACTTTGGAACGTCTACCAGTGGACACGTAGGCCGAGAGAGCACAGCAGTACAAAACTCAGATACAAACATGCATCCTGCTATCTGGAAACTGAGTCTACGGCCATACCATCCTGAACGCGGCTGATCTCATCTGGAAACTGATACCTCTCTTCCTGAGGACGAAATTTTAGTGAAAAAAACAACCAGTGCAACGCCGACGGGGGAGACGAATTAACAGCAAAAAAAAAAAAGATATAAAATACTGTGAATGAAAGCCTTGGAAGATAAGTACTTAGTGCTCAGACAAACACAACCCACAAAATAAAATCAGTTATTTGCGAAGTGTTGCCATGAATCTACACACACTTAAAATGTATTCAAATATTTTGTACGTAGCAATAAAGTTTTTAAAATTTTGTTCTTCACGTCTCATGTTTCATTACATCCTATTTAACATCCCTCTTTTATTTTTTGTTATTTTATCTTTTACGGGAAAATCACCTTAAGGCCAATTAACTATGTAGCGAAAATGTTTGTGGCAAAAATCCTGCAAACATGTTTATGGCAAAGATGTTTACAGCACAAGAACCTGGAACCGTGGAATACAAAATTTGGAAGACATACAATGGGATATTATTCAGGGATAAAAAAGAAATGAGCTATCAAGCCATGAAAGGACACGGAGGAACTGTAAATACACATTACTAAGTCAGAGGAGCCAGTCTGAAAAGGCTATGTACCGTATGAATGCCACATGGCATTCTGGCAAAGGCAAAACTATGGAGACAGTATAAACATCAGCTGCTGGGGGCTGGGGAGCGGTGGAGAGGGATGAATAGTTGGAGCACAGGGGACTTTTAGGGCAGTGAAACTGTTCTGTATGATACAGTAATGGTGTGAAAGCGTCACTATATACTCGTCCAAACCCACAGAGCTGAACAACACAAAGAATGAACCCTCATGTAAACTATGGATGTCGGTTAATGATAACGTATCAGTATTGGTTCATCAGTCTCACACTACTGTAAGCTCATCCCATGGGGCAGCGGTGGGTGGTGGGAGGGGGAGAGGGCGGATGTGGGAACTCTTTGTGCTTTCTGCTCAATTTTTCTGTAAACCTAAAACTGCTTTTAAAAGTCTCTTAATTTAAAAAATTCACCAGCATACCCCTGTGTCTATGTGATGACTTATTGAACAAACTGTGCTGGGTGCCAGCAGAAAACAGCTTTATTGTGTCACACGACTGCTTTTGTCTGAACCTCTTTTTCTTCTCCCTGCTGATGTCATCGGTAGATCCCAACACTTTCCTGGTCCCTCTCAACTATTAAGAAATCTTGTTTTTGAGGTATTACAATGTCAGATCCACTGACTTACTCCAGCTTCAGTCTCTGGCTTGCTCCGAGCTTGTCCCCTCCCCAGGGTGGGTCTGATTCAGGCTGGGAGACCAGAGGTGAAGAAGGGGGCAGGCGGGGGTTTCCTCGATATTTATTTCCGTCCCTCCCTCTCTTCCTTCCCAACTCACAGGCTGCTTTTGCTCCTCTGCAGACAGAGGAGGGGAAGCAGGTCTTGGTGGCCTTGGGCGGGCAGAGCTCCTGGGGTTTCCTGGAGGCCTCTGTGCTGGGCTCCTGGGTCCAGGGTGGCCCACCTGCGTCTGGTCCCTTGGACGCCCCTCAGCATGCGTCTCCACGGCAGAGTGTCTGTCAGGCCCCTTTGCCCTGCAGCGGGTTCTGCTCCAGGCTGGTCCCCTTCCTCGGGGTCACACTGGCTCTTCCCAGTCTACCTGCTCCCCCTTCTCTGCAGCCAGGCGGCTGGGCCGCCTCTCCCTTTACGGGTGTCTGAGGTTCCCACCTTGGGATGCTGTCATGGTTTGTGGCTGCAGGTGAGGGAGAAGCACCTCCTCCTCCATGAGTGATGCTCTCTCTGAGCAAATCCTGACTCCGACCTGTGCCCATCCATCCTCAAGCTGCAGTGAGGGTTAAGGGTCGCTGGACTGGTGTTTGCATCATGCTTAGCAAGGTCTGTACCAAAGCTCTGCTGTTTGCATCATGCATAGCAAGGCCTGCGCCAAAGCTCTGCTGTTTGCATCATGCATAGCAAGGCCTGCACCAAAGCTCTGCTGTTTGCATCATGCATAGCAAGGCCTGCACCAAAGCTCTGCTGTTTGCATCATGCATAGCAAGGTCTGTACCAAAGCTCTACTGTTTGCATCATGCGTAGCAAGGTCTGTACGAAAGCTCTGCTGTTTGCATCATGCTTAGCAAGGTCTGTACGAAAGCTCTGCTGTTTGCATCATGCTTAGCAAGGTCTGTACCAAAGCTCTGCTGTTTGCATCATGCATAGCAAGGTCTGTACGAAAGCTCTGCTGTTTGCATCATGCTTAGCAAGGCCTGCACCGAAGCTCTGCTGTTTGCATCATGCATAGCAAGGTCTGTACCGAAGCTCTGCTGTTTGCATCATGCATAGCAAGGTCTGTACGAAAGCTCTGCTGTTTGCATCATGCTTAGCAAGGCCTGCACCGAAGCTCTGCTGTTTGCATCATGCATAGCAAGGTCTGTACCGAAGCTCTGCTGTTTGCATCATGCTTAGCAAGGTCTGCACCGAAGCTCTGCTGTTTGCATCATGCGTAGCAAGGCCTGTACCAAAGCTCTGCTGTTTGCATCATGCGTAGCAAGGTCTGTACCGAAGCTCTGCTGTTTGCATCATGCATAGCAAGGCCTGCACCGAAGCTCTGCTGTTTGCATCATGCGTAGCAAGGTCTGTACGAAAGCTCTGCTGTTTGCATCATGCGTAGCAAGGTCTGTACCAAAGCTCTGCTGTTTGCATCATGCGTAGCAAGGTCTGTACCAAAGCTCTGCTGTTTGCATCATGCTTAGCAAGGTCTGCACCGAAGCTCTGCTGTTTGCATCATGCGTAGCAAGGTCTGTACCAAAGCTCTGCTGTTTGCATCATGCGTAGCAAGGTCTGTACCAAAGCTCTGCTGTTTGCATCATGCGTAGCAAGGTCTGTACCAAAGCTCTGCTGCCCCTCTCTAGAATGTGGGACCTCAGACACCCTTTTCTCACAGCTCTAGGTCTCAGACACTGAGCTGAGGAAAAACAAAAGGAAGCACAGTCCTGACGTTGAGAAGCGGCCTGGCACGCAGAGCTGGGTCGTGTTATACCCCTACCAGCCATAAACGCCAGCGGGAGTGTCCTCCGACACCACGAGGAGCCAGGCAAGGCCAGGCCCCTTCATAACCGCGTCTGAGCACAGACAGAGCAAGTCATGGCTTCACAGAGAACGCCAGACACCCCCTCTCTTGGCCGAGAGGAACGTCTGCTTCTTCTCTCTTCCTTCCAGTGCGCGCTCCCCAGAGAGACGACTTATTGGGACACCCAGTCATAGGCTTGCCTCCACTTTCTGATTGCACCTGGTCCCTCCCCCAAAGCACGAACAAAAGCCTACATCCTACAACCAGTTCTTCCTAACACCGCCTCACTGAGACACCCTGAGATTCCCTCCTGGGGCATGGCTTCTCTCCCTGCATAAGTCATGAACCCAACTCATGTGTCTGGTGGCCTTTGGCTGAAGAACTTTGACAGAAAGACAGCAAAAGTTACGTTTTAACCTCCTATTATGTATAATTCACCCTCGATACCCCTTCCACGACTTTTTTTATTCCACCCAGATTATAAATGTTTCCTTTTTTTCCCCCCTCCCTCCCTCCCTCCCTCCCTTCCTTCCTTCTTTCTTTCCTTCCTCTTTTTCCCTAATCACAGAATATTGTCCACAACACCTTGTCTGAAACCCTTGGGGGCAGATGCTTTGGTGATCAGACATTTTTGGGTATTAAAGTGATACATACACTGGCTATTATGTGACCCCTCCAAGAGTTCTGGGGCAGCATCATTTCTGCAGTGAAATATAAGCTTGTACACACTACATGAGATTAAATATAGACTCCGTAAAGACTAATAATTATAGACTATAGAAAGGCTTGTGGCTGTTTAGGTTAGGTTTTTGTTGCTAAACAAATTTGCACTAACTTTATGAAAAACTTTCATTTTGAAAGCTTTTTTTCATTTCTGAACTAAAGATAAGGCCTGATGGGCTTATACAGATACATATAGACATATATACATATAGACATGTATATATATATGTATGTATGTATTTGGATAAAAGTTGGAAAATACAGAAAATCACCAAAAAAATATTCACAATCTTACCATTCAGAAGTAATAACCATCCATTGTGACTTTCTGTCAAAATGGATTAAGAGTGTGTGTATGTGTGTGTGTTTGTGCATCCTCTCCACTGAGAGGTCCTGGGAACAACCATCAACATTTTGTTATTTATATATATAAAAAATACACACATATTAAAAACACACAGATATGCATGTGTTTATTTCCCCCGCCAGAGAAATGGGATTATATTCGTACTATTTTTTTCACTTAAAATATGTAATGAACACTTCTCCATGACATTAAATATTCTACAATAGTCTAATGTCTATTTTAAGTTTTATTGTATTGTTATACCATAATTTAGATTAATTACAATTTTTCATATTATAAATAACATTGTAATGAACATACTTATCCATATATCTTTGGGTGTGTCTGTGACTTCATTCCCAGGATAAATTATTAGATGTGGAATTACTGGATCAAAGAGTGTATAAGATTTTTTTTTTTTAAAGTGGCGCTTTTTACCTTTTTAAAAAAATTATTTATTTATTTATTTATTTATTTTTGGCTGTGTTGGGTCTTCGTTTCTGTGCAAGGGCTTTCTCTAGTTGCGGCAAGCTGGGGCCACTCTTCATCGCGGTGCGCGGGCCTCTCACTATCGCGGCCTCTCTTGTTGCGGAGCACAGGCTCAGTAATTGTGGCTCACGGGCCTAGTCGCTCCGTGGCACGTGGGATCTTCCCAGACCAGGGCTCGAACCCGTGTCCCCGGCATTGGCAGGCAGATTCTCAACCACTGCGCCGCCAGGGAAGCCCCTGTATAAGATATTTTAAAGAGTATATTTGAAGTATATTTTTTTGGTCACAAAATTTACAAAAGAAATTACTAAATGTTTTTACTGCATGCAAATGACTTTGCATAAAGTTATTATTAATTTTACTTGTTATCATTGTTTTAGAGAATTCACTTAGAATTAAAATTTGGATTCTGAATACATTCCCATTTTTAAACATTATAAAAAACTCCCGGGACTTTCCTGGTGGCGTAGTGGTTAAGAATCCTCCTGCCAGGCAGGGGACATGGGTTCGAGCCCTGGTGTGTGTGTTTGTGCATCTTCTTCACTGAGAGGTCCTGGGAACAGTGACACTCCAATAGCAGGAAGCAGACTTAGTGCTCAGATCTCAGTTTCTACATATCATTCGCCACTAAGCAGAGCCAGGGCTCCTTGGAGAAATGGCTGATTCCATGAAGGGTGGCAGGAAAAGGACATCACAATCCTGGAATATTTTGTTGTGCTGGGAAGTAAGGAAGTGCTCAGAGAATGGTGGAAGCAGGTCTCAAAGACATAGAAGCCAGCCTGCAGGAGCTCCTATGACCAAATCTGGTGTAATTTGAACATGAAAATGATGTTAGTAACCATTTATATCCCATTGAATAAAATAAACTCCATGAGTCTGTACTGATGTAAATATATAAGTGAATAAATAAATGAAGAGAAGAGACAGCTTTTCCTTGCAGTGGAATGTCAACTAATATACTGAGAAGGAATGATGAAATTAGAAGATCACCATTTGGCAACCATCATAACAGTTTAACAGTTAATCATAACAGTTAATTCAGCCAAGAAACACCAATGAGTTTTAGAACTAGTGGGTGAAAGTTTGGTAGGATTGGTGTGTTTTCTTAGTCTCAAATAGTCTCATACCTACAAAGAGAAAAGGAGCAAGTTTATAGGGGAGAAACCCAGAAGATACTACTTGAATGGATGACCAAAGTTAACATCTGCTGTAATCAGGCAAACCGTGATCACTCAATGGGATACAGCATCACTTCTGTGGCATTCCTGCCCAAAACACGTCACCTGAATCAAAATGAAGAAACTTTAGACAAATCCAAATGGAGGGGCATTCTGCAAAATAATTGTCAAAGGTGCCCCAGCCACAAAAGTCAAGGACAGACTGAGGAAATAGTCCAGATTAGAGAGAACTAAAAAAGACAAGACAGCTAAAGCCGTGGGGGATCTTGGACATAATTGGGACAATTAACAACACTGGAATGGGTGTGGGGTTTCGTGATAGGATCGCATATGAGTTAATTGCCTGATTCTTAGATTGCATTGTTATTATGTAAGAACATGTCCTTGTTTGTAGAAAATACACACTAAAATGTCTGTGCTATTCTCGGAACTGAATTGAACATTGTTGGACTCAGTTGTCTCCTGGTTCTAGTGTTGCGGGATCTCCAGCCCCCTTGAGGAGGCCTGATCCTTCCCTTCTCTATGAAAGCTTCTCTGAGGGTCCCAGGGAGCAAGCCCGGTTCTCAAGGCCTAGATGCCAAGGACTATTTGAAGGATGGTATGAAAGTGGGAAGTAAAGCAATTGAACTTTGTTCTGTGCCTGGGACTTTCCCTACTCCTGCTGGAGAGTTGAAACCAGGAAATTTCTTCATGACATCTATATCATATCAACATAGCATTAATATTAATATCTTCTGCGAAGGCTGGATTGAGTTAATTCTGGGAATTCCCCATTGCCATAGACACTGTCCCCAGAAGGACTTGGCCATGAGCTAGGAGGTTATTAAAGCTATAGTCTGCACAGGTAAATATTCAGCCATCAGCTCCTTGCTTCTCAAAGCTGTACAAAATCTAGCTATATCTGTTTTATATCTATAAATTTCTTCATATTGTTTTATAAAAATTAACCCAGCATCACACTCCAGAAGCTGGAATTTGTTGAAACGCAGCAATCTTCACGTGGGCAGGGCAGGGGACAGACGCATCTCCTCCCCTGCGCTGCTCCCGCACCTGGGCTTCCCTCTGCGCACATGGTGCCCTCAGAACCCTTTCTACTCGTGACCCTTCCTGTCACAGGTGAGTCGCCAGTGACCTCATTCTTCACAATCCATGCTGTCCCTTGATTTTCTTATTGGTTAACTGCAGGCCATTTGAGCTGGTCCCTAACCTGGGTGGGCCATCCCTGGACCTTATCTCTCAAGTCATCTGCAGAAAATGACTATCTCCTGTCCTCTGCACCAGCCCCTCCCCGGACTACACCCACCCCTGCTTCACACTACCCTTCAGTCACATTCCTTTCCCCTCTCTAGGGCCAGTCATGAAATTCCCGCTCCAAAAAACATTTTAGGTTCCGTCATGCTTATTTGTACTCTTTCCAGCCCAATCAGTGGCAAGACCCTGTCCTTTCAGTAGAACTATTTTTTTTTAAATATTTATTTGATTGCACCAGATCTTAGTTACAGCAGGCTGGCTCCCCAGTTGCAGCTCGTGGGCTCCTTAGTTGTGGCACGCAAACTCTCGGTTGTGGCATGCATGTGGAATCTAGTTCCCTGACCAGGGATGGAACCAGGTCCCCCTGCATCGGGAGCACAGAGTCCTATCCACTGCGCCACCAGGGAAGTCCCCAGAGGAATGTTTTAATTAGATGGAACTTGGGAGATAATTTTGGTGTGACATCCAGATGCTGGAAGTGAGTTGTTATTTCATGACAGCTGGAACCAGAGCTCCCAGACTAGTGTTCATTCCATGACATCACACCATCCTCTCCTGCTCGTTTACCCTTTCCTGGGGTGTCCAGCCTCTGGTTTATCCGATAGAGAGAGACGATCGTTTTTATGCCCAACGTTACAGGGCTTGCTCTATTCAAGACTTTGTGAAATATGACAAAAACAAATGCCAGCTTGGTAAATCTCATGTCCAAAGTCCCTCTAAATAAGTAAAAAAGGGTGAAGGCAGAGGGACAGACAGGGGGAGAGCAGTGTCTCAGGGCTGGGGAATAACTCTGTATTAACGGAAGAGGATCCAGAGCCAGAAGGGATGAATGGGGAGATTGTGCATCTTCCCGGCTATAAAACACTCCCAAACCCACCTACTCAGCCCGTCTCCCCATAAAAAGTGATTTGGGGTAAGTGCTGGAAAACAGCCTGTGTGTACTTGGGGAAGGAAACTATTCATGACATAATGATTTTGGATAAAATCCCATTAAGCTGTGCCCTGTGGCTGTTTTTTCCATTAAGCCATTTAAGCCATTTCACAATCCATGATCTCCTCTTTGGGAGAAAGAGGGAAACTTGGTCATGGGGGCCTGAGTGGGGAGATGGGCAAGAACTGACTTGGTTCTGTTTCAGCATGAAGGTACCTCGAGGTTCTCCAGTAATGTGGACTTTCCTTGAGCAAACACTAGGTGGTCCTTGGCTTGGCCCTGTGGGGTTAGCAGTCTTGGGCTCTGCACAAGTCAGTTCTGGATGGAATACAAGAAAAATGTCTTATGGAAAATAGAACCTTAACAGGCTGGATAAACAATATCACAATGGTAGCTGTGGCACCAGCCACTAACAAAAGAATGACAAAACCCCACTTCACCAAGAAGGACTGTATTCCTATCATAGTTCGGTTGGCTCTGTGGTTTTGGGCGAGAGGAAAATACTTTGGATATGATGACGGTGTTTCCCGAGTAATGTGTGGTGACCTAAGGGGTGTGGGATTCAAGTGTTTTGGGCTGGGGGCCCCCCGGTGTGAGTCACAGATGCCTCTTCACGGTTGGCTCAGATAGACGAGGCCGTGAGCAGACATCACAGCGCAAGGAGACCATCCCTGACTCACAGAGGGTCCTGTGGAGAGCAGGAGAGGTGGTCGGCCTGTAGAGGACAAGACACAGGAAGCAGAGGAGGGCCGTGTCTAACAGTAGCGCATTGTGTGTCTCTAGTGCTTGACAGCTGACAAAGCACCGTGTGCATTGCCTCATCTACAGAAACCTGTGAGGTCAACAGGACTGATACTCTATCTGCAATTACAGGTGAGGAAGGCCAGGTTCACAGAAGTGAAGGAGTCTGTCCACAAGCACACAGCAAACAAGAGGCGGAGCCAGGGCTGGAACTCAGAGCTCTTGACCTGAATGCAAGTAGAGTATGCTGGAACTTGAGGGGCGTTAATGAGCTTACCTTGTCATCTTTGCCTCTACTCCCCTGCTCTAGAGCCCTCCCTGGGCTTGTTCTTTTAGGTTAAGGCATGGTCTCCAGCAAAGTCCCAGTTAGAGGCAAAGTACAGGCATGAGAGGTTACACATTTCACAAGTCTTTGGCCCTGGTGATACTTTAAAGGATGTGTCTGCCGTGCCGAGCTGGCAGGGTCTCCCAGAGGCACAAACGTGTCTGTGGCCCCAGCCCCTTGATTCCTCACTGTGCTCTCTCAGAGCTGCATGGGAAAGTCTCGTGCGCTGCCCTGTTCTTCGGCCACTTTGGACTCCTTCTTTGTTATTTCACGGGTACGTCTTCCCATGCTCAGCTTCGTGCCTTTGTTCAAGTACTTCTGTCTGCCTTCCTTGCAGAGCCCTGTTTATTTGGCTTAGGATGAGAGTACTCTGTAAGCCATGAAAGGCCACCTCAACATCCCATCTTTGAACATTCTGAGCTCTTAGTGCGGTTCCCGATCAATGGTGGGTGCCTGTGCATGGAGGTTTGGGGGGCACTTATTGGAGGCCGTTTCATGCTCTGTGGTGCAACCAGTTAGACTTCAGTAGCCAGAGGTTGTTGGTGACTGTCTTAGGGATGGGCAGATGTTCTAGGCGACAGGTAGAGTTGAATTCTGCTACTGGCGTGGAATGATTGTATCAGGCCTGCAAAGGCCATGCAAGATTTTTGAATTGTTCACTCCACTTGTCCCACAGCTGAAAGAAATGATTCTGTACTCTGGCCTGGGGTCATCTTGCTGTTTGGGAGAACGCCCAACTCATAGTGAGATGGTTGATGGAAAAGGAATTTAGACAGAGAGAATAGCTATAAGAAGATAGTATATAGAGGCAGCAGAGTGTAGTAAATGAGGTGCAGACATTGGAATTGCTTAGAATCTGGCTTTGACACTTTCACCTGGTGACCTTTAGTGCTTTAGTTATCTTGTCTCTACAGTGAGGATAATAATTATACCAACTCCACAGAGTTGCATGAGGATGGAATCAGAGAATTCACGTAAAGTGCTTAGCAGGGAGCCTGGCACAAGGTGAGTACTCAGAAGAGATGCTCTTCCAGGGGAATCCCCTGTCGAGCAGCATGGAGTCACAGCCATGGGGTCCGGACACGGCTGCACTGAGCAGGGGGCAAGCCCACTTCAGGTGCATCAGCCCTTTGGACCTCAGTTTTCCTCCCTGTGAAACGAGCTCGTTGACCTGAGGGGATCGTTCTAGCTCTGACATTATAGCATCCTGTCACCAAACTACCTTAAGAAACCGAGGGCGGGACGGTGTACCAGCATGTTGGATTTCAGGTTGCTTGTAAGGTGGGTGCAGGATGGTGTCTCTGAACACAGTTCTAGGACAGGCTATCGGAGTGAGAGGACCACACATATGATGGTAAGAAGGAATCCTACTTACTTAGTGCTCCATGGTTTGCAAACCATGGTTTGTCCACGTTCGTCATCTCATGTAATCCCTACAACAGCCTTACGAGGGAGGCATTTTCTCCGGTGAGTTCCTGGGGCTGGGAGAGGTGAAGTGACCTCACTTCTAAGTAGCAGAGGGAGCGGGGCTGGGACTCTGAGTGAGCCCCTGACAGTGCCCTTGACCCTGGGACCCACATGCCAGCTGCATGGCTCTTCCAAGAGGGACAATTCCAAGTGCTGACTCATGGTCAGCTTTTACTGACCTTCTTCTCGGCCACTCCAGCTGACTCCAGCTGACACCCCAGCTCTTCTCTAAGACTCTTTGCAGCCACACAAGTGCTTGATATATCTGATACAGAGCAAACAGGACTATTGCCCTACCAGGGCTTAAATCCTAATGTGAGAAAACAAAAAAAACCAAACTAGCCATCAATAGACTTTGTCATTAAGATAATCACCAAAGGGCACTGAGGGGGAAGGGCGAGTCAGGCATTGGGTGGGGGTAGTCCGACTGGTTTAATCTAGGAGAACTTCCTAGAGGAGGTGGCACAGTTGATTTATGATTTAGAAGAGGGGAAAATGTAGTAGTTGGGACTGGGGGAACCAAGCCATCTAAGGAGTCTTCTCTTCCTTCCTCGCCCTCCCCATCCTGCCACCTATAGAGCTGACAGGGCTGCTCAGTGGCAAAAGCCGGAAAGAGATCCCAGGACATTTGATGTCCCTTGTCTGAGGCCTGGAGAGAGACTGTGCTGCTTCCCCACCCCATTGTTAATCTTGCTCAACCTCTTTTGCAAAACGGGACTCTCAGCACTTAGGGAGGAGATGTGAGAAAGAGTGCCTGCAAACTCCCCAAGCTTTCTGGAAGGAAGAGGCAGTGTTCGTGGAGGCTCAAGCACTCCCATTCATGCCCTGAACCTGGGGGCTGGGCACCACGCCGATGTCACCGCCACACACCAGTGAGGCTCAGGGGGAGCAAGTTTCAGCAGGTGGCGGACGGGGGCCAAATACCTTCAGGTTACAGTGCAATAGATGATGGGAGAGCAATTAATTTCTTTACAACGGAGACATAGCTGAAAGATTACCAAGCAGTAATTATTTATTGAACTGCTGCCTCTGCATAAATAGGGGGAAGATTGCTCTGTATGGGAAATTAATCTCTTCAATAATCTCAGCTTTTGGTTGCTCTCTGCCTTTTCTTGGAGGTCATGTAACGATCTCCAGGTCATTCAGTAAGCACGGAGTCACTGTAACAGGCTCTTTCAGGGTCGTCAGAAAAACTGTTTAGAAATCTAGGGGTTTTCACCTTTCTATCTTTCCATCTTTCCAGCCCCTGCACAGAAAGAGCAAGCTCTAGAACCCGACCTCCATCCCAGGTAGGCAGTTCTGACCCCCAAAAGAGACAAGTTGAGACAAACACCTGCACATCACAGGTGCAACTGGGTAAACAGCAAGCCCAGGGCATGTGGGCTCAGAGCAGGGGCAGGGAGGAACTAAGGACAAACCTGTTAGTCAGAGGCTGTCTTAGGATAACCTGTGAAGAATTTGTTTATTCACTAGTTCATTCATTCATTCATTCATTCATTCAGTATATTTGGAGAGCCTCTGTTGTGCTCTCTATAATATTGCTACCAACGAGATGAGACCCTCTATAGCTTACACTAGGATTTCTGCACTATCCCTCTTTGTCAGAGGAGATCGCACACTGTCACTATGCTGTCTTGCAGTACAGAAGCCCCAACATAGTCAAGCCAGAATGGGCCTCCCAAGGGAGCGACATTAAGGTGACTTGGTGTCCTTTAAGGTCATGGGTTCAATTCCCCTATGGGGAGGAACTTCCTTCAGTTCTTGAATCCACCCACCCTGCAAATAACCCTCTGACTGCCAGGGGGCCTGGTTGAGACGCCTGGCACAAGCGCAGCCCTCCCAGAAAAACCTTGCCCTTCTGTTGGCGCTTGCAGGTGCCAACATCTTCCTCCAGAGGTCAAGGCCAACTTGAGGGTACACGGTGCCTGGTCCCTCCACACAGGGAGGCTGGGTGGGGAGTTCTTCCAGCTGGGCCAGTCCTGATGTCCTAGAGCTCTTAGTGGGTGATCCTGCCTGCCCTGGGGCTTCTGCCTTTAACCCCATTGTCTCCCCCAGAGTCACCGAGGAGCCCCTTTCACACAGTTTTCCCAGCATTTAGGCTGGGTCTGAAGGTGCAGAGTGAGATAGAGAATCCATAGCTGGAATAACTGATGCTGTTTGGGGCTCCGCTTCCAGCTTGCAGTTCTGTGATAAAGTCCACCTTCCTCTCAGGCAGCTGCAGGCACCTCCTTCCCGCACCCGAGGAGGAAGACATCTGAGTCCACCTTAGGTCAGGAAGGGCCGCTTGTCCGAGGCTCCTGGCCGGCCATTCCCAGGACCCGTGGCAGGTGGGAAAGAACGGAACAGGTTCCTTCCAAACCCATCTTTACACCTTGGTGAGATGGGTGAGCATGTGATTTGGGAAACACCGAAGAGCTTCAACAGAACCAAAATCTCTTCCTCACCAAGATTCAATCACACCAAAAATTCCATAGCTGGAAATTAATTGATTCAGGCCAGGAGGTGCCTTCACTTTAAGGCATCCTTTAAAAATCACTAATAATTGAGATTTCCCTGGCGGTCCAGTGGTTAGGACTCCGCGCTTCCACTGCAGGGCGCACGGGTTCCATCCCTGATCGGGGCACTAAGATTCACACAATGTGGCACAGCCCAGAAAACCCCCACTACTAATAGCGAACCTTTCTTTGCTGTTCCGTAGTATATAAAGTGCCCCAGCGCCCCACCAGTCCCAGATGCCCCAGCTCTCTCTTCTGCCTATAGAGAATAACAAGAGCTATTTTCTTCATGTTTTAAAAAAATTGAGGTATAACTGGCATATAGCATTATATTAGTACCAGGTGTACAACATAATGATTCTGTATTTGTATGTATTGTGAAATGATCACCACAATAAGTCTTGTTAACATTTGTCACCACATGGAGCTGTAAAGAAATCTTTTTCTTGTGATGAGGACTTTTAAGATTTACTCTCTTAGCAACTTTCAACTATGCAATACAGTATTGTTGTCTATAGTCACCACGGTGTACATTACATCCCGATGAATAAATTATTTTATACCTGGAAGTTTGTATCTTTTGACTCCCTTCATGCATTTATCCTGCCCCACTCCACCCTCCACCTCTGGCAACCACCAATCTGTTCTCTGTGTCTATGAGCCTTAGGGTTTGGTTTTGTTTGTTTGTTTAGACTCTGCATATAAGAAAGATCATATACTATTTGTCTTTCTCTGTCTGACTTATTTCAATTAATATAATGCCCTCAAGGTCTATCCATGTTGCTGCAAATGGCAAGATTTCATTATTTTTTATGGCCGAGTAATATTCCATTGTGTATATGTACCACATCTTCTGTTTCCATTTATCTGTCGATGGACATTTAGGTTGTTTTCATAACTTGGCTATTGTGAATAATGCTGCAGTGAACATGGGGGTGCATGTATCTTTTTGAATTAGTGTTTTAGTTTTCTTCAGATAAATACTCAGAAGTGGAATTGCTGGATCATATGGTAGCTCTATTTTTAATTTTTTGAGGAACCTCCATACTGTTTTCTACAGTGGCTGCATCAATTTACATTTCTACCAATTGTGTACAAGGGTTCCCTTTGTCCACATACTCATCAACACGTTATATCTTGTCTTTTTTTGATGATGGTCATTCTGACATGTATGAGGTGATATGTTATTGTGGTTTTGACTTGCATTTCCCTGATGATTAGTGATGTTGAGTATCTTTTCATGTACCTTTTGGCCATTTGGATATCTTCTTTAGAAAAATATCTATTCAGATCCTCTGCCCATTTAAAAAATCAGATTTTTTTTTTTTGCTGTTAAGTTGTATGGGTTCTTTATACATATTGGATATTAACCTCTCACCAAATATATGATTTACAAATATTTTCTCCCATTTGGTAGTTTGCCTTTTCATTCTGTTGATGGTTTCCTTTTCTATGTAGAAACTTTTTAATTTGATGTAGTCCCACTTGTTTATTTTTGCTTTTGTTGCCTTTGCTTTTGGAGTCAGATCCAGAAAGTCTTTACCAAGACCAATGTCAAGGAGCTTACAGCCTATGTATAGTTCCAGGAGTTTTATGGTGTTAGGTCTTACATTCAAGCCTTTAATCCATTTTAAGTTAATTTCTGTGTATGGTGTAAGATAGTGGTTTAGTTTCATTCTTTTGCCTGTGGCTGTCCAGTTTTCCCAACACCATTTATTGAAGAGACTGTCCATTCCCCATTGTATATTCTTGGCTCTTTTGCCATAAATTAATTGACCATATAAGTGTGGGTATATTTCTGGGCTCTCTATTTTTTTCCATTGATCTATGTGTCTGTTTTTATGCCACTGACAAACTGTTGTGATTACTATAGCTTTGTAATATAGTTTGAAATCAGGGGGCACAAGGCCTCCACCTTTGTTCTTCTTTCTCAAGATTGCTTTGGCTATTGGGGGTCTTTTTTAGTTTTGTACAATTTTAGGATTGTTTCTTCTATTTCTTTGAAAAAATGCTATTGGAATTTTGACAGGGATTTATTGAATCTCTAGATCGCTTTGGGTGATGTGGACATTTTGACAATATTAATTCTTCCTATCCATAAGCATGGAATATCTTTCCCTTTATTTGTGTCTCTTCAATTTCTTTCATCACTGTCTTATAGTCTTCAGTGTAGAGGTCTCTCACCACCAGGTTTCTTTTCTCTTTGCACCCCTCTGAGCTGTGGCGCCAGCTCCTGGCAGGGACTGGTTCCCCACTGGGCTGTAAGGTGTTTCCACCACCTCCTAAGCAGGGAGTTGGGAATAGACACTGCCCTCAGCTCCCACCTGGACACTGGAGGGACCAGGCTCAGGGACAAGGACACAAGCCACCTGGCAGAGGCCATTTGGCACCAGTGCTCCAAGGTATGGGCAGCTGAGCTGGGTGCTGTAAAATTTTGTACATAGTGCTAGGCCCTACCCTGCAGGAGTTTATATGTCAAAATGTCTTAGATATATTACTGTCCCTCCCTGGGCTCCTCTCCCTCTGAGTGTGGCTGCTACTTATTGTTACAATGAGATGCGATTCTCTTTATCTAGGAAAGGTGAGAACACTGGACTTTGGGGATCATAAGACTTGAACAGAGTTCCAGATCTGCCACTAAATTGGCCCTGTGGTCTTGAGCAAGTTGTCTGGGCTGGCTGAGCCTCAGTTTTCTCATCTGTGAAATAAGAAAGATAATACCACCCCACAAGATTGTCCTGAGGCTGTAATGAGAAAACGCACTGAAAACATATGAGAGCCACAAAAGGCAGTGGGTGGGTGAGATGAGATGCAGCTATTCTTAGGGAAGAGGCAAGCAGAAGAGCCAAGTGGACAGATCGTCTACACCACACCTCCCCACTCTCCTTCCCCACCTGCTCCTGGTCGGCATCTCCTACCAGTTCCCTTGACATGTGCCCTCGACATGTCCCAAACAGTCCTGTTCTCGATGCTCTGGCCTTTCCTTTACCCCTCCTCTCTCTTCAGAGCTACCTAATCTCTGCTTCAGTCCTTTAGATTCTTGCGCCTTCAATTATTTATTCTTGTAATAAATGTTTATTGAGTGCCCTGTAGAAGAACCCCTGGTGTATTAGATTAGAAAGAACAAGACTTTGCATCTTTTGCCTTCTCCCCAACTAGCCGCGACTCTAGGCAAGTCCCTTGCCTTCTCTGAGCTTCAGTTTCCTAAAATAGAAGACGGAGATGACACCTACATTACAGGGTTGTTAGGAGGACGATGGGTGATAACGTGTGTGGAAACCAAGGCCAGGTGCTCAGTAAACGTTAACTCCCTCTGCAGCCTGCTTACCGACAATCAGATAAACGTTCCAAGTATCAAGCAGCAGTGGAATGACGAGGACCTACTAGGCTGATCCTTTAGAAATCAAAGCGAAACAAAAGCCCGTGCATTTTAACGGGATCCCGGGACCCATCGCAAATTCTGGCCTGACAACAGCTGCTTGAATATATGACTGCGCCCCCAATGTCACCTCCAAAAGAAGTTAAGTGTGGGAAGCATTCCAAGTCCCATGGCAGGGCCACGGGAGCTCAGTTGCATGGGCACCTTGTTGCCCAATGAGGTGTTTCGTCCCGTGCCCACCAACACCACGGCTGTACAGTGCCAGCCCTTTCTAACTCAAAAATACAGCACCTCTTCATCCAACGGAGGTCCCGGATGGGTGGGGAATGTCTGGGCTTCAGTCATAGACATCCCTTTCTGGGGACTAAATTTAAAAAGCAGGTGTATCATTTGGTAAGTTTGATATTAAGCCTCTGGGGGGGATTTAGAAAGACGAGTAAATATCTAGCACAGGGTACTTTAAAAGGCTCATTTAATCATTCATTCAGCAAATACTGGCTGAGTTAGGCACCTCTGTAGATGCTGGGGTTCAGACCGGCTGGGACCTGGGACTTTTGCTGCAGGGTTGCAGCACTTGCACCTGGACACACCTCTCCTCTAGCAACTAAATTTGAAGAAACTCTACGGGACTAAAAATAACTGCGTGCATGCGCAGTTGGAGGCAAATTCTGGACAAAAGCTACAAAGAGACCAAAAAACCCAACTGCCACTTTTGAAGAGCCTGGAGCAAAAACAGGGTGTTGGGAGCAAATGTGGGGAACTGCGCATGCCCCCTGCACACAACACCACCAGAGGGGGTGGGCAACACACCTAAGCCACCCCTCCAGCCCTGGACACACCCCTACCCTCACCCCATGTAAGGAACCAGCTCGCCAACCGCCCCCCTCCCCGCTCAGGGAGCGAACAAGCAAGGGAACCTGTTGTATGATCTCACTCCCACCCTGCTGCAGCAGGGGCCCCAATAAAGCCTCGCCTGAATTTCTCGTCTGCCCTCTGATCAATTTCTATCGATTGGGGAAGGCCAAGAACCCTGGTCCGTATCAGCGTCACAGCAGTGAACAAAACAGACGGCCCCCTGCCTTGTGGAGCCGGCACGCTGGCGCCAGAGGCGGACAAGAACAGGAAGCATCATAAATAAGGACAGTGAAGGGTGTGTTAGGAGTGGGAAGTATCGAGAAAGAAGAAAAAGTAGAGCTGGGTGAGGGGGATCAGAGCGCCAGAGGGGCAGGGGGGATGGGCTGAACTGTGAAACGGGGTGTTGGGAGAAGGCTCACTGAGAAGGTGAGATTCAGCCAAGACTCGAAGGAGGGGGGGGGGGCAAGTGATGCTGATGTCGGGGGTGCAGTGTGGAGCTCGCCCGCCGCGCTCAGGACCGCTAGGGCGGAGGGCGGAGGGGGCAGGAGCAAGAGGATGGAGGCGGCGGAGGGGGCCGTGGAGACCACCATGAGGACTTCAGCTTCTACTCTGGGAGAGAAGGGAGCCGCCAGCGGTTTTGAGGTGAGACAGGATCCACCAGGAGCATTCGTTCCAGTCCTGGCTCTGCCAGGCACCCGCCATGACACTTGGAGCAAATCGGGTCACCCCCCCACCCCACCCCGCGGGCTGCACTTGCCTCAGGAGTAAGATGCCACGGATGAGAGGTTGGCTTGGGTTATTTCCAAGCTCCATTCTAAACCCAGTGGTGTTAGATGCGGACCAAGTCACGCAAACTCTTCAACAGTGTCTCTGCTTACCACGGAAGGGCCGTGCTCCCTGGCACTCGCTCGTTTTCCTTCCTGTTCGTTCCCAGTTTGCCCCCGAGGCACCCTCGGGTCCCCAGGCACATCTGGAAGGGAGAGCCAGTGGTGCTGGGAGAGCCGGCTGGGTTTCCTGCCATGCCCGCCTGGAGCTGAGTACAACTCTCCCGAGGCACTTACCTTTCCTGGCTGGGACCAGCGGGAGGGCAGTTTCCCATGGCGAGGTAAGCCCGTGGCCTGCTCCCAACAACCCCTGCTGGGCTGGCGGGATTAGGAGAGGAGAGGAAACAAGTGACAGGCCTGGACAGGCCCCCCCGGCAGGGGAACAGGCAGTGACCGTTCCTGGGCAGTGTGGCAGGATTTGGGCGCAGCGTCAGTGATGGGCCTGCCACCAGAAGTGCATCTGTTTCACTCCGAGGGTATCAGAGACACAGGCACCTCAGCCAGGAGGGACCGTGCTTCCTCGCCTGATTGAGGGGAACAGCTGCCAAAGACTCTTTTGACAGAGGATTGTCAGAAAGGAGGACCTTCCCCTGTTTTAGCAGAGGGACTATGAAAGGAAGAATGCGGAGCTCAGGGCCCCTCCTCCTCCTCTGTCAGCCTGCCCTGCTCTGCCTTTGCGTCCATGGCCTCCAGCCTCCAACCAGCCATCACCTCCCGGTCTCCTCCATCACCAGCCAGCAGGTTCCCATTCACCAAGCTTCCAGAGCTGGAAACTTCCCCAGCCTAGAGACTTGTTGGGAATTAAAAAATGCCATCCAGCCAAGAGCTTTCAAACGCATAGCCGTCAGTGGGCATGGCTGCTGGGCTGCATGAGAAGAGAATCAAATTACAAGAACAGGTTAACTGCTGAGATTGGACTAGTGCATCCGTGGCTTTCCACCAGCATAGGCCGGCATCCCTGCAAGGAGTATTTTAAAAATCAGGTTATTGAAGTGTAATTTACATAGAGCAAAACGAATTTTTTTTGGTGTGCAGGTCAATGAGTTTTGACAAATGTAGATAGTCATGCAACCCCTACCGTAAAAAAAGTGTAGAACATTTTCATCACTCCCCCCAAAATTCCCTCCTGCCCTTTGTATTCAGTCCCTCCCCACCTGCAGCCTTTCCCAGGAGTATTCTTCCTGACTCATACTGAATCATATTCTCTCTTTTCTCTAGATGTCTTGATACCTGTCTCCTTTCAGTTAACATTGTTTTTGAGATTCATTCAAGTTGTTTTGTGTATCAGTAATTCCTTCTTTTTTATTGCTGTGGAGGACGATCGCTTTGTTTTTTTATTTTAATTTTTATTGTGATAATATAACAGAATTTTCCTTTCAAACAATTTTTAAGGGTACAATTCAGTTGCATTAACTATATTCACATGTGCAACCATCACCACTATCTGTTTCTAAATATTTCTAAAACTCTTTATCATCCCAAACAGAAGTCTGTATCCATTAAGCAATAACTCGCCCTTCCCCCTTCATAGCCCCTGGTCACCTATAATGTACTTTCTGTCTTTGTCAATTTCCCTGTTCTTCATACTCATGTAAGTGAAATCATGTAATATTTGTCCTTTTGTGTCTAACTTATTTGGCTTAGCATAATGTCTTCAGGGTTCATCCAAGTTGCAACATGTATCAGAATTTCATGCCTTTTTGTGACTGAGTAATACTCTATTGTATGGGTATACCACATTTTGCTCATCAGTTCATTAGTTAATGCACATTTGGATCATCTTCACCTTTTAGCTATTGTGAGTAATCCTGCTATGAACATTGGCATACAAGTATCTGAGTCCCTCTTTTCCTTCTTTTTTTTTTTTTTTTCAATATATACCTAGGAGTGGAATTGCCAGGTCATATGGTAATTCTATGTTTTAACTTTTTGAGTAACCACCAAATTTTTTCCACAGTGGCTGCACCATTTAACATTCCCACCAGCAATGCACCATAGTTCTAATTTCTCTACATCCTTGCCAGCCCTTTTTATTTTCTGTTTTTTAAAAAGTACGGCCATCCTAGTAGATGAAGAGTGGTATCTCATTGTGGTTTTGATTGCATCCTAATGACTATAATGTTGTGCATCTTTTCATGTGTTTATTTGAAATTTGCTTATCTTCTTTGGAGAAATGTTTAAGTCTTTTGTCCATTTTTTAATTGAGTGTGTCATTTTATTGTTCAGCTGTAGGAATTCTTTATATATTCTGGATAGGAAACTCTTATCAGATATATGATTTACAAATATTCTCTCCCTTTCCGTGGGTTGTCTTTTCATGCTCTTGATAGTATCCTTTGATGCACAAAATTTTTTAAATTTTAGTGAAGTCCAAATTGTCTGTGTTGTTCATGGTGAATTATCTTTTTAATATGCTGCTGAATTTGGTTTGATAGTATTTTGTGAAAAATTTTTGCATCTATGTTGTTAGGGAATATTGGTCTGCAGTGTTCTTTTCTTGTGATACCTTTATCTGCCTTGGTAATGCTGACCTCACAGAATGAGTTAGGAAGTGTCTCTTCTTTTCAATTTTTTTGGGAAGAATTTGAGAAGGATTGGTGTTAGTTCTTCTTTAAATATTTGATAGATTTCACCAGTGAAGCCATCTGGTCTAGGGCTTTTCTTTGTTTGGAGGTTTTTGATTACTGATTCAATCTTTGTACTAGTTATAGGTCTATTTAAATTTTCTTTCTCTTCATGACTCAGTCCTTGTAGTGTTTCTAGAACTTTGTCCATTTAATCTAGGTTTTCCAATTTGTTGGTGTACAACTGTTCTTAGTACTCTCATCCTTTTTGAATAAAAATATGCATACATACATACAAACAGGAGAGTTTAAAACAGTGTGTGTGTGAGTATGTGTGTATGAGTGTGTGTTTGTAATAGCCTGACTGAAAGTTTAAGGAAAGAGAGAGGAGGGTTTCACATTTTAGCAATTTAAATAATTTCACATGGAACATTTGATATCCCTGTGTTCAAATCCTCATTTTACTGACTAGCTACCAGGAAATTTCATCCAAATAAATTCCCATCTTATAAGCACGGCACTGATGCTTTCATCTTCTTGTAGTGGAATGAATGATGACCCCCAAAAGATATGTCTCAACCTCTGCGGAACCTGTGAATTTGACCTTACTTGGAAAAAAATCATGTTTAAGATGTAATTACGTTGCAGATGTAATTAAGTTAAGGATCTTGGAATGAGGTCATCCTGGGCTTAAGGTGGGCCCCAATCCCATGACAAGTGTCCCTATAAGAGACACACAGAAGGGAGACCCATAGGAAGAGGGAAGAGAAGGTCACGTGAAGACAGAGGCAGGTATCAGAGTTGCGTGGTCACAAGATGAGGAACGCCTGGAGCCACCGGAAGTCGGAAGAGACCAGGAAGGAATCTTCCTTAGGGACCTCCGAGGGGAAGTGGCTCTGCCGACCCCTTGATTTTGGACTTCTGGCCTCCAGAACTGCAAGAAAACAAATTTCTGTTGTTCTAGCCAAGAAGTTTGTGGTAATTTGTTATGGCTGTCCTAGGAGACTAATGCAACCATTCTTCTTCTTTTCCTTTGTGTCTTCTCTTCTCCTTCTTAGGAGGAGCAAAAATAGTTTCCTCTTACTGTCCCAAGCACGATGGTTTTCCATTTGCTGTGATCACAGAATCTCGTCCTCCTCTACCTGTGTTTCCCAAAGTGAGTGATGTAGGTGATATAAGGACATAGCATTCAATTAAATGGAATCACAAGATGAGACGTGACACTCTGTTTATTACGAAGGCTCAATAGTCAGAGAGAAAGTCTCAGTATGGTGGGAATAGGCACGTAACATTTAACACCAATCTCCCTTTTTATCAAAGAGAAAGCAGGCTTCAGGCTCAGCTCTTTGAAAGCTGGCAAGAGTATCTGGCTAGATATTAATAACATTGTTTTGGTTTCAGTGCATTTATTTTTATGCTTGGCTATCTTCTATTTATTGTAAGCGATGCCAATTTTTCTTTTAGGCTTATAATAGCAAGTTTCTTTTTTAAACAAATAAATCTAAATTAAAGCCTGAGTTATTTTAAAGAAACATATTAAGTAAAAAACAGGGATGTTATACAGATATGGAAAAGTCTGTGAAGGTGGGAAGTACTATACTACCCCCATAACCTTATCAAAGTATTTTTTTCTAGGGAAAATTCCCTCTATAAGAAGAATTCTGATGCCAGAAATGGTCCATTTCCAAACTCTTTTGATTCATCTCTTGGTTGAGTGTGTTTCATTTTTATTTACAAGAAGGGTTTATGGATATTATGTTCCCTGAGTTTTTATATGTTTGAGATTGTCTGTTGCCTCTGTGTTAACAATAACTTGTTTGGTGGAAAATTCTTGGGTCCCACTTTCTTTTCTTCAGAGCCTTATGGACATTGTTTTACCACCTTCTTGCATTAAATACTGCCTGATTCTCAGCCTCCCCGCCAACCCACCCCAGACACCTGCACTGTAAGTGAATCACTTTTGTAAGACCTTTTTCTTTTATTCTGAAGTGCGGCAAATTCATTGAAATACATCTCAGGGTTAAGCACTTGGTATCACTTTTTCCCAGAGCCCAAGGTGCCCTTTCAATTTCCTGATACAGTCCTTTCTTCCTTTTCTTTCATATTATTAAATATTTTTTTCTGTTTCATGTGTTGTAGTATCTCCTTTGGGGACACAAGGACCCATATGTCAGATCATTTTCTATCTTCCATATCTTTATCTTCCTCCTCATCATTTCAACTTTGTCTTTTCCTATGCGTTTTCTGTGAATTACCTCAAGTTTTCCTGAATATGATGAATTTAGTATTTAGGTATGTTAATTTTGTTTCTTGCTGTTTCAAAATTATTTAACTCTGGAATTGTTATTTTGCTCCTCAATTTTTTTCCTTAGCTCTTTAATGACCATTTTTCATCTCATTTTATTGTCTCATCTGATGACTTATATTCATTTCATTGAATTCGTGTTTTTCTTATTTTTTTCCCCTAAATCCAAAACACTTGGATTTTTTCCTGTTTCTTGGCGTTGTGTTATCTTCCAGAATGGATCCTTCACTGGTGAATTTACACTATGTTTCTTCCTTTCTATTTTTGTTTTAACATCTTTGCATAGTCACCATGAATTTTATTCTTGAAAAAATATAACATAAACAGCTTTTTTTTTTTTTTTTTTAGCACATTCCATTTGCCTGCATATAGTATGAGTCAGTTTTACTTGGTCTTCATCTCAATATGTCTGAGTCCTGCTGTCTTCCCTTCAATATTGTTTGTTTCTAGTCGTACAATATTTCTTGCCCTTAGCAAGTTACTTCAACTTTCTGTCTCTCAGTTTCATCAGTCTGCAGTATGAATAATAATAGTACTTAATGTACAGGTTGAGCATTAAATGAGCTATAAAGTTCCAAGTGCTTGTAACGGTGCCTGACATACACTATGAGGCTAATATCCCAAGGGAGGGAGTCTCTCATCTCCCCAACTTCTAAGTGTTGGGTGCCCAGGACTCAGTCCTTAGACCTCTTCTCTATCACCACTCACTCCCTTGGTGATCTCACCCGCTACTGGGTGTTAATATCATGCATAAGCTGATGACTTTCAAATTTCTGTTTTCACCTTGGACTTCTTTCTACGGACTTGTCTTTCTACCTCCCTGCATAATATTTCCACGTAAGCCTCTGTTAGCCATCTCAAACTTAATATGCTCAGAATCAACCTTCTGATCTCCAGTCCCCCTCCTCCCTGGAACCTGCTCCTCTTGTGGTCTTCATCATCGTAGTGAATGCTGACACCACCCTTTCATTTGCTCAGGACAAAAATGTGGGGATCATCTTTTTTTTTTTTTTTTTAACTAACCATTTTATATATTTATTTTACAAAATATTTATTTATTTACTTATTTGGCTGCACCGGGTCTTAGTTGAGGAACTCGGGGTCTTTGTTGCCACGTGCAGGATCTTCGTTGCCTCATGTGGGATCTTTAGTTGCGGCATGCGAACTCTTAGTTGCGGCACGCATTTGGGTTCTAGTTCCCTGACCAGGAATTGAACCCAGGCCCCCTGCATTGGGAGCGCAGAGTCTCTTACCCACTGGACCACCAGGGTCATCTCTGACTCATCCCTTTATCCCTCACGTTCAACTCAGTCCTTCCAAAAAGAATCCAGAATCCGAATGCTTCTCATCACCGTCTCTACCACTGTCCTTGTCCAGACCACTGCCATCTATCACATACCTCACTGCAAATGCCCCCCCCAGCCCAATGGAGTCTCTGCTTCTGTCCGCAGCTCCTTCATGTGTATTCTCAGGACAGCAGTAAGTGTGATCTGGTTAACACTTAAATTGAAACAATGTTGCTTCTCTCCTCAAATCCCCCCAGTGGCATTTTATGTCACTGAGAGAAAGACAATGCCAGAGACTTTACAAGATCCTAGGTGACCTTCCCCTGCCCCCTCTCTGATCTTATCTCTGCCTACCCTCTCCCGCATTCTTTCCATACCAGCCCCACTGACTTTGCTGTTCCTTCAACACATCGGATAGACTCTCATCCATCAGAAATAGATGTTGGATTTCATCAAATTCTTCTCCTGCATATATTGAGATGATCATATGGTTGTTAAATATATCCATCAATATAGTAAGTTACATTGATTGATTTTTTTTGAATTTTTGAATTTTATTTTATTTATTTTTTATACAGCAGGTTCTTATTAGTTATCTATTTTATACATATCAGTGTATACATGTCAATCCCAATTTCCAATTCATCCCACCACCACCACCACCCCCTGCCACTTTCCTCCCTTGGTGTCCATACGTTTGTTCTCTACGTCTGTGTCTCTATTCTGAAGTAAGTCAGAAAGAGAAAAACAAATATCGTAGATTAACGCATATATGTGGAACCTAGAAAAATGGTACAGATGAACCAGTTTGCAGGGCAGACACTGATTGATTTTTGAATGTTAACCTAACTTTGCATTCCTGGGTTAAACTCCACCTAATCCTTATCTATTTTATATATTGTTGGATTCTATTTGCTAAATGTTGTTGAGAATTTTTGCTCTGTAGTCTTCTATTCCTTTAATATCTTAGGTTTTGTTATCTATCAGGGTTACTTTTATCTCCAAGAAGGAGTGGAGAAGTACTCCCTCTTCTTCAGATTTCTGGAAGAGTTTGTCTAGAATTTGTATTATTTCTTTTTAAAGAGTTTGATAGAATTCAACCAGTGAAGCCATCTGAGCCTGTAGTTTTCTTTGAGGTAAAGTTTTTAATTAAAAATTCAGTTTCTCCAATAGATACATATGATTATTTAGGTTATCTGTTTCTCCTTGAGTGAGTTTTGTTTCTTTCAAGGAATTTGCCCATTTCATTTAAATTGCAAATGTATTGGCAAAAAGTTATTCATAATATTCTCTTACTATCTTTTTGAAATCTAAAGAATCTGTGGTGAAGTAACTGCTTTTATTCCGGATATTGGTAATTTGTGACTTTTTAATTTTTTTCCGACCAGTCTAGCTAGTGGTTTATCAATTTTATTGATCTTCTCAAAGAACCAACTTTTGATCTCATTGATTTTTTCGATTGTTTTCTATTTTTATTTTATTAATTTCTGGTCTGATACTATTTTTTCTTCTGCTTACTTTGGATTTCATTTGCTTTTCTTTTTCTAGTTTTGTAAGGTAGCAGCTGAGATAATTGATTAGAAACTTTTCTCTTTTCTAATATAGACATTTAGTACTATATATTTCCTTCTAAGTATTGCTTTAGCTCTATACCACTCTTTAGATACCTTTTTTTTTTTTTTTTTTTTACTTTCATTTCTTTTTGCTTTATTTTACCCCGTAGGTTATGCAGGAGTCCATTAGTTAGTTTCCAAATATTGGGGGATTTTCCAGAGAACTTTCTGTTATTGATTTCTAATTTAATTCCATTGTGGTCATACAACATACTTTTCATGATTTGAACACTTCTGAGTTTATTGATGGCTCAGAATATGGTATAACATGGTCTATGTTGTTGAGAAGAGTGTGTGTCTTGCTGTTGTTGGATGGTGTGCTCTACAAATGTCACTTAGGTCTAGTTAGCTGAGAGTGTTGTTCAAATCTTCTGTATTCTTACTGATTTTCTGTCTACTTGTTCTATCAATTATTGAGAGAGGGGTATTGAAATCTCCAAGAATAATTGTAGATGTGTTTATTTCTCTTGCAATTTGATCGGTTTTTTTCTTTGTGTTTGAAGTTTTGTTATTAGGGGAATAAACATTTAGGATTTTATGTCGTCTTTATGAATTAACCCCTTTACCATTGTGAAATGACCCTCATTATCCCTGGTAATATTCTTTCCTCTAAAACCTATTTTGTCTGATATTAATATAGCCACTTCAACTTTATTTTGATTAATATTAGTATCTTTTGTTATTCATTTCCTTTTGACTTACTTGTGCTTTTATATTTAAAGTAAGTTTTTTGGGACAGCATATAATCAATAGTTCCTTTTTCATCCAATGTGACAATCTCTAATTGTTATAATTGACAATCTTCCAGTTGGGTTGTTTAGACTACTTACACTTAATATATTTATTGATTTGGTTGGGTTTAAATCTGTCACATTGCTATTTGTCTTTTACTTACCCATCTGTTTCTTATTTCCTTCGCCCATTATTTTCTGTCTTCTTATGGATCATTTTTTATGATCCCATGGTATTTTCTTTGTTGGTTTATCAGCTATACTTCTTTATTGTATAATTTAATTCCCAAATTCTCAGCAACTATATATTAAAAATTCTACCTCTTTTTCATTGTTTACTCTCTCCTTTGGGGGGGGTCCAGCAATCAACTGGTGGATGGCAAAGAGCCCACACCTGCTTTGTCTTGGAAGTTTGTGATGGAGGCGTGAACAGCATCTCATGGGGGCGTAGAGGAGGAGATGGAGCTAGCTAATTAGGCGCTGTTGTCATTCCCTGCTACCGGGAATCAGACATCTCCCCAGAGGGTTTATGTTCACCCGAGGCAGTGCTCCTGGACATAATGAAAGCCAGCCAACACTTCTCATTCTGAGAATTCTTTCTGGAAACAGAAGTCATTCTAGCCACAAACACTTCTTTATCAGAAAATTAGAAACTGCTTCCTACTCTCATCCCCTAGAGCCCTCCCCTTCACCTCCTAATTTTCCACACATTCAAGATTCAAAACACTTCAAGACGAATCTAGATTATAACTCCTTTCCTGCTATTTCTGAAGCAGCTGCTGTGAGAGAAACAAGTGTCTGGTTCACAGATTTGTAAGACACAGAAAGTGAAAGAGAAACAATACCAATGATTTCTAAAAATTCTATGAGAGAGAGGGGTGAAAAAAACTCGGTATAGTCACTGAAGTTACACAATGAGTAATGAGTGTCCAATTACAGATGTTCCCCTTTATAAATAGATTTATTATTATCACCAAAAGGTATTAAATTTGATACTCTAGAGAGCAATACTGTGTAACAGAAATATAAAGTGAGCCATATTAATAATTTTAAATTTTCTAGTAGCCTCATTAAAAAAGTAAAAAGAAACAGGAGAAATTAATTAAAAAAATTTTTTTAATTGAAGTATAGTTGATTTATAATGCTGTGTTAGTTTCAGGTGTACAGTAAAGTGATTCAGTTATACATATGTTCTTTTTCAGATTCTTTTCCATTATACGTTATTACAAGATATTGAATATAGTTCCCTGTGCTATACAATAGGTCCTTGTTGTTTATCTATTTTATATATAGTAGTATGTATCTGTTAATCCCAAACTCCTAATTTATCTGTCCCCCCTCTTCCCCTTTGGTAACCATAAGATTGTTTATCATGTCTGTGAGTCTGTTTCTGTTTTGTAGATATGTTCATTTGTATCATTGTTTTAGATTCCATAAATAAATGACATCATAGGGTATTTGTCTTTCTCTGTCTAACTTATTTCACTTAGTATGACAAGCTCTAGCTCTATCCATGTTGCTGCAAATTTCATTATTTCATTCTTTTTTATGGCTGAGTAATATTCCATTGTGTGTGTGTGTGTGTGTGTGTGTGCGCGCGCGCGCACGCGTGCGCGTGTGTGTATGTACTACATATTCTTTATCCATTCATCTGCCGATGGACACTTAGGTTGCTTCCATGTCTTGCCTATTGAAAATAGAGCTGCTATAAACATTGGGGTGCATGTATCTTTTCCAATTAGAGTTTTTGTCTTTTCTGAATACATGCCCAGGAGTGGGATTGCTGGATCATACAGTAGCTCTATTTTCAGTCTTTTTTTTTTTTTTTTCTATTTTCAGTTTTTAAAGGAACTTCCATACTGTTTTCCATAGTGGCTGCACCAATTTATATGCCAACCAACAGTGAGGAGAAATTAATTTTAATGTTAAATTTTAACCCAATATATAAAAGTATTATCACTTCAAGGTACTATTAATATAACAATTATTAACAAGGTATTTTATGTATTTTTTTCATGCTAAGTCTTATATACTTAGTGTGCATTGCGTGCTTGTAGTACACTTCAGTTAGGACTAGCCAGAATTCAGAGGCTCAGTAGACCTGTGACTAGTGGCTACCTTGTTAGAGAGGGCAGCTCGAAATCTCCTTGGGTATTTTGACTTCTCCAAGGGGTCTTAACTCAGGGCCTAAGGAACCTGCACTTGCTTTCCTAGGGCTTTTTTTTCCAACGAATGCGTGCACAGTTCCAGTGGGGCACGGGCAGGGAGCGTGAGAAGGAAAAAGGAGGAAGGAGATACTCAGCCCAGTCCATCCAATATCCAGTGATGTACTGGTGTCAGCCTCAAACTACCTTGGCGAGGACCTGTTGTCACAGATGTTGTTGAGCCAAAATCAGTAGGAAAAGGAAGCCTACGTTGCATTGGGGCAGATGAGACCCAGCTCATCCTCCCACTCTGGTGGCCCATAGCACTTTTTAATCTGGTTCTCAGAACATGTCTAGTTCATGTTCCCTGCTATTTACCTATAACGATCCTTCAGAAAAATCAATAGCCCCGTAGAAGATTAGAGCTGGGAGGGACAGTAGAGGTCCTTTGGTGCAAACTCCCCATTTTACAGTCAAGGACAGTGAGCCCTGGAATGTCAGAAACCTGCAAAGGGTCCCATAGTTGGTTAGAAGCAGAGCCTCTCTTAGTTTTGGGAAACCCAGGCTGATGTCTCATCCTCTGCACCATATAGATTCAAGAATGTGCCCAGCTGGACCAACCCACAGCTGATGCCAGAGTACCCAGGAAAAAACAAATATTGTCATTAGTGCAGGTTGGATTAATGCACCTGGACATAATAGCTGTTGAGAAACTCTCAGGATAAAAAGCAAGTGCCAGAAACATTGACATACAGGCCAGGGAAGAGGAGCAAGTGCAAGGATAAAGAGCCACTAACACCTGCCCCTCCCCGTCCCCCCCACTGACCAAAAGTCTGCACAGTTCAAATAAGAGACAAGTTATACAAAGAAAATGTACTCAAATATAAAGAAAAAAGTTTACTGAAATCAAGATCTTGAAGGAACATCTGCACCCCCATATTCATTGCATTTATTTACAATAGCCAAGACATGGAAGCAACCTAAAAGTCCATCAGTGAAGCAGTGGATAAAGAAAATGAGGTATATACATACAATGGGATATTGTTCAGCCTAGACTGGAAAAGAAGACAGAAGACAAAAGTTGCCAATATTGGGAAAGATAGAAAGTCATTCTAGAACTTAGAGACAAAAGGATAATAAGGAAAATAAAAATATTATGAATAATTTTATCAAAATAAATTTGATAACCTAAATAAAATGTACAAATTCCTTGAGACATAAATTACCAAAATTGATACAAAAAGAAATAGAAAATCTGAATTGCCCTATTATACGGTACCTATTATACTACGGTGACTATCCTATAAGTTGAATTTATAATTTAAAGTCTTCCATTAAAGAAAACTACAGGCCCAAATAGTTTTACATTTGACTTCTAACAAATGAGGAAAAAATAATATGAATTCAACAAAATTTTTCAGAAAATAGAGAAAGAAGAAACACTTTCCAACTCAATTTATGGGACCAGAATCACCCTTATACTGAAACTAGACAAAAACATTACAAGAAAAGAACACTAGAGCAATACTCCTCATGAATATAGACTCAGAAATCCTTAACAAAATATTAGCAAATGAAATCCAGAAACATATGGAAAGGAGCCTCGGTTTTTTGTTTTTTAACCTGTTAACTAAAAAGGTTGAACCAGAACTAGATAATTTCTGAAGTCCCACTCAGGTCTTAAACTTTATGGTTTTTTCATCTTCGCCTCTAGTCCAGACTCATCTCTTTTAAAGGGTTTTAGAGTTGCTAAAATTCCAGCTTCTGTTAGACCTAACTTGAAAAAAAGGCAAGTTTAAATGGCATATAACAAGGTTTTAATAAAAAATACAAGGTGATTCCTCCTCCCTCGCCCACTGGCTTAAGTAGTAGGAATTTTAGGCCAGAAGAAGGGGAGGAAATGACATTGGGCAGAAGAGATCTGCTGGGGACGGGCCCTCACATCACACAGCATAAGTAATTCCCTGCGCCATCTGGGGTTGCCTTGGGCTGCTGCAGTGCACATAGTAGTCAGAATGGCCAGTGACTCCTTCAGGGCACGCTACTCAACCTCGGGTGGGGCTCGACCTGAAAGTCAAGTTTATCCTGACAAAAACAAAGGACCCCCATAGAACCTCTTCTACCATCACTTAGAAAATCAGGGGAAGGAGAAGCCATTCCTGGGGTAACAACAGATGCTAAACTTCCTGTGTTCCAGCATTGCATGTAAGTGCACGGTTCCAAAATAGGATAGCAAGAACTGGAACTATAAAAATATAATGGTTATCTCTGTGTTTATTTAAATTGAGGACTTAAAAAGTTGCAGGTAGAAAAATGATAATTGTTTGCAATTTGTCAACAACCTAATATATGAAAGGGCCAAGTCCAGTGTAGACTTGTGGAATATCATCCTAGGACACAGAATAGGATTGGCAGGAAGAGCCAGGAGGAAGAAAGAAGAGGATCTTGACAAAGCTGAGAAAAACCAGGCAGAGTTTCACTAACTCCTTAACTGAGGAGGAATTGGAATTAATCATAAACCCACCTTGTATGTTGCTTCAAGTTTACTGTAGAAATAACTTTAACCATTTAAAGCATAGTATGTATAATTCATTCAGTTGTGTGGATTCAGTCTTTTTTTATCTAACCCTTTCTGTCGTGTTTATATAGCCTCAACTAAAAGAACCCCTTCAGGTATTTTGAATCTTGGTCACGTGGAACCCAAGTCATTTATTGCAGTCAAGATTTTAGTGCTCTGAAAGGGTGGCACAATAGAAACACTTACAGATGGCACTGAGCAGGGCTTACTCCTGCCTGAGTGTGCCACATGCCACACTGGTGCACTTGACGAAAGGCAGAAGGCGAAGGAGCACTGATGACTTTGGAATCAAGGTCATGAGCCTTTTTAATTTCATAATATCAGAATTGCTCCTAGCCTCCAGGGAAAGCTATACTTTGGAGGGTCTGAACAAACCACATACCTCTCTATGCCTCTGTTCATGCCGTGACCTACGCACAAGATCCTTCCTCCCTCCTTCCACCTCCCCAAATCCTAGACATCTTTCCACGCTCAGCTCAAAATATATGCTCTCTGTTATGCTCTTTGTCATGGCAACTCTCTCCCTCAGTCATGGGGGTAATTGATCATTTAGTTCTTCAGGCTCTTATAACTATTACGTTACTTTGTGGTCCTACTTGTCTTTTGGGGGGAAGGGTGTGTTATCTTTTCTTTGAGGATTTTTCTCTTCATCTTTGATGTCCTTTAGAATCACTCCTAAATGTCTAGGTTTGCACTGGTTTTTATTTATCCTGCTTGGAACTTGGTGTATTTCTTCAACCTGGGGTCTTATGTTTCTATTCAATTCTGGAAAATTCTCAGCCATAATCTCCTCGAATATTTCGTCTCTCCCTTTATTCTCTATTTTATGCTTCTGGAATGCCTAATAGATGTATGATGCACCTACATACATCATTCTAGTCTCCATACGTCAACTGCCTTTTTGGTATTTCCACCTTTTTATTTCGCTCTTTATCCCTATTTCGCCTCCTTATCTCTACGTGTAATTTCAATGATCCTTCTTTAGTTGACTACAGATTTTAGAAATCTCTGGTACACAGAATTAGATTGACGTTAGTCCTAGGTTCATTATATACTATCATCATTTGTTAATGCGTAGTCCTGTTTTGTTTGTTTAGATATGTATCTATTCATTAATAATATAAAAACTGAAGGGACTAGAATGTTAGCAATAACTTATAACTACCCATGTGCTTCCTCCCATCTTGTCCCAGTCCTTCCTCTCATCCAAGGTAACCACTACCCTGACGCTTGTGCTTATTGTTCCTTTACTTTAAAAATTAACCTAATGAAATTTAAAAGCTTTTGCACAGCAAAGGAAACCATAAAAGAGACGGAAAGACAACCCTCAGAATGGGAGAAAATATTTGCAAACGAAGCAACTGACAAAGGATTAATCTCCAAAATATACAAGCAGCTCATGCAGCTCAATATCAAAAAAACAAACAACCCAATCCAAAAATAGGCAGAAGACCTAACATATCTCCAAAGAAGATATACAGATTGCCAACAGACACATGAAAAGATGCTCAACGTCACTAATCATTAGAGAAATGCAAATCAAAACTACAATGAGGTATCACCTCACACCGGTCAGAATGGCCATCATCAAAAAATCTTCAAACAATAAATGCTGGAGAGGGTGTGGAGAAAAGGGAACCCTCTTGCACTGTTGGTGGGAATGTAAATTGATACAGCCACTATGGAGAACAGTATGGAGGTTCCTTAAAAAACTAAAAATAGAACTACCTTATGACCCAGCAATCCCACTACTGGGCATATACCTTGAGAAAACCATAATTCAAAAAGAGTCATGTACCACAATGTTCATTGCAGCTCTGTTTACAATAGCCAGGACACGGAAGCAACCTAAGTGTCCATCGACAGATGAATGGATAAAGAAGATGTGGTACATATATATAATGGAATATTACTCAGCCATAAGAAGAAACAAAATTGAGTTATTTGTAGTGAGATGGATGGACCTAGAGACTGTCATACAGAGTGAAGTAAGGCAGAAAGAGAAAAACAAATACTGTATGCTAACACATATATATGGAACCTAAAAAAAAAAAATGGCTCTGATGAACCTAGGGGCAGGACAGGAATAAAGACACAGACGTAGAGAATGGACTTGAGGACACGGAGAGGGGGAAGGGTAAACTGGGACGAAGTGAGAGAGTGGTGTTGACATATACCCATCACTAAATGTAAAATAGGTAGCTAATGGGAAGCAGCTGCATGGCCCAGGGATATCAGCTCGGTGCTTTGCAACCACCTAGAGGGGTGGGATAAGGAGGTTGGGAGGGAGACGCAAGGTGGAGGGGATATGGGGATATACATATGTATATAGCTGATTCACTTTGTTATACAGCAGAAACTAACACAACACTGTAAAGCAATTATACTCCAATAAAGATTTTTTTTAAAAAATGATGTTTTAAGAATATATTTGTTCCTAAAAAGCACATTATTCAGTTTTTGGTTTTTAACTTAAAAAAAAACTTTGTGACTTTATAAAAATGATTCTGCACTGAAATCATCTTCTAGGACATTATTATTATTTTTTTAAATAAATTTCTTTATTTTATTTATTTATTTTTGGCTGCGTTGGGTCTTCGTGGCTGCGCGTGGGCTTTCTCTAGTTGTGGTGAGTGGGCTTCTCATTGTGGTGGCATCTCTTGTGGCGGAGCATGGGCTCTAGGTGTGTGGGCTTCAGTAGTTATGGCACGCTGGCTCCGTAGTGTGGCACGAGGGCTCTAGAGTGCAGGCTCAGTAGTTGTGGCGCACGGGCTTAGTTGCTCCGCGGCATGTGGGATCTTCCCAGACCAGGGCTCAAACCTGAGTCCCCTGCGTTGGCAGGTGGATTCTTAACCACTGTGCCACCAGGGAAGCCCTGGACTTATTTTTTCATTCCCAGTTATGTTGTTAAGATTCCTGCATACTGCAGCACGTAGCTGTAATTCATTTGTTTTGACTGCACTATAATGTTCCATTGTGTCTTCATGTGACTGTATCACAGTTTATTTATCCACTCTTGGTGTCAACAAGCATTTGGGTTGTTTCCAGGTCTTTGCTACTATGAGCAGCATTACTATAAACTTTGTTATTTATGGCTCTTGGGTTTCTCTTGGTTGTGTTCCAGGAAATGGAATTGCTGAGATACAGAGTATGGGATTGCTCAACTTTCAGAATAATGGTGCACTCTTCTCCTAGGTGATTGTACCAAACAAATCTGCTATTTATTACCTCTCTATTGTGTTTTGAATTTTCGGCGACCATATTTTTCACTTGTAAAAGTGTTATATAGTTCTTCATCGAATTTGCTTTTACGTTTCTAAACTGTCTTCCACTGTCATTGTGGCTTCCATTCCTTCATTTATCTGTCTAATCAGCTTAAATACCCATATATTATAATCTTTTTCAAGTTGTGTAATCGTCTCCAGTTACTGATGTGCTGAGTCTGCTTGTTGCATCTGCTTTACATCCATATACACTCCCCCACCCCATGGTCGTTTGTTTCTTCATATGGTTTATAAATTCTGGTTTTGAGCTTATCTTCAGCACAACATTTTCCCTCTGGGAAGATCCTGTCTATTCTGATGTAAGTGTCTCTACAAAGTTAGTTTCCAGTTGCTTCTACTAAAGCCACATGGATTTCAATGGTTTAAGGTGTGTCTTTATGTTGTGTTGATGCTTTGCTTTGGAGTTCCTGTCTGTATGTACAGGACGTACATATGTCTGTATATACATCTAGAACCCACACCCTCACAGGGCACAGGTCTGGAGTTTTACCTTCTCATAAGTGACTTTTTAAAAAAAATTCCATCAAAGCCTCAAATGGATGTCAAGATTCCTTGCCACTTCCACAGGTTGATGGATGAAATTTTCCTAATTCCCTTTCCAGGGACTGGGAAACCCTTCAAGTCACTGGGCTTTATGAAGGGGATTCATTTACAGTTTCCAAATGTATGCATGCCCAAGACCAGTTACACCATGCCAGTATAAATATGAAAATCAGTCTGCAGTCCCTGGGACCCATATGCAGGCCTAATAAACTGTTTGGCCATTATGATATTAGCTCCCACTTCCCATTCTCCCTAGGTTTGAGTTCTTTCCTTCGTTTTTTTGTTTAGCTAGAGTATCTATGTGTGGATGAAATAAGGGAGAAAGCCCAAGTCAGTGCAGGCAGGCTTGCTGCTAGAAATTCTACTGAGATATATACATATCATATATATACAGATAGATAGATAAATATATATCACATATATTTATATATATAAATTTAATTTTTATTTTATTTTGGAGTATAGTTGATTTACAATGTTGTGTTCTACTGATATATTTTTATTAGAGCATTTATGTCATTCTTCCTTGAGTTTTTGTTAGTTGATTAACTCAGGTCTCTCATGCTGAGGGCAGGCTCCTTGGGGGCAAGCCCGTTTTACTCATCTTCATCTCCTGCCCACATGTGACTTTCGCAGCAACACATTAACACTTAATACACATTCAAATATAACTGTGAAATGCCGACGTAATGAATGAACACAGGAGTGAATGACGTCACCGGCCAAATTCACTTTCCAATAAAACACCATTTCTACATTTCATTCAAAGAACTCCCAAGGTATAAAAAGCCAGAGACTTGTTCAAGTTCGTAGATGATCAGTCCAGGAGCAGGGCAGAGAATTTGGGAGTCCTGAGCCCTGGATAGCTGACAACCGGCCATCTCTACTCTCCAGGGAGAGCGAGAGGCCGGGACGGCTGCCGCATGGAGGCCTGCGCTGTGCGTTTTCCTGCATTTGTACACTCCCGTTTCTGTTTCAGACGGAGTGAGCCAGGGCTCGTGAAATTTCAGGAGTGAGAGCACCTCTAAGAAAGAGGCAGAACACAGTCAGCGCCGCTCCACCTGAAACACGCCTGCCGGTCCTGTCACGACCGGGGACCTGTGACGACCCAGAGCGTACGTTCTGAGTGAGGACGCGTGTGCGCGTGCTCGGGCCACGTGCGTGTTACCCCGGTTCCCGCTCCACGCAGCCTCGGCACTTCCCAAGCGCACGGGAGCTCTTTACGTGCCTGGCTCCCCTACTAAACTAAGAGTTTCTCGAAGGTGGGTACTGTGGTACTATGTCGTCGTCATCTTTGCACGCTCAGTGCCAACAGAGTAGATCAGATTATGAAAGATGAAGCCTGGGACAGGACCTGCCCAGACGGCCCAGCGGCTTTTCTGGGCCAGGGTCTGTGTCTCCCGGGTTAGCCCAAGTCTCTGAAGAGGCAGTGTCCCCCTTGCTCCTTGCTCAACAAGAAGGGCAGAGGTCAGACCAACCGCCTCCCTTCTGGCTTAGCTTAACTCTCTATCAGCTTCGTACTGGATCTTAAGCAGACCTATTCCCACCTGCTTATTTGAGAGCGAGAACCAGCTTGCGGCTTCTTCATGAGGTGTGTAGCAATGGTGTCCCCAGATAGCTTGGGGTGATGAAAGAAATCGGCTTGGGAGACACGCCTCCCTGTTTGTCTTCTCAGCCTTGGCAGTAGAGTGGGCCCCAGTGCAGCTCTGCCCCAACCCTGGCCTCCTTGTGCCCAGGGCTACAAGGGACTCAGAGGTGCTGCTTCGGAGTGTGTGAAAAAGAGCAAAGGGAATGTGAGTCAGAGAAATAATTCCCGGACCAACCTCACCCTAGAATTGTTTCATTAAAATGGGGAGCTGGAGGGGGAGAAAGTCTTTTGCCAAAGTCTCCACTCTGTTCCAACTTGCCTTTGACGTGAGGACTCAGCAGACCCAGGGCTGACGAACCGAGAAGGGCTTGATTTACAGAGCCTTCCTCTGTCCTGGGAGGACATCAGCGTTGTAAATGGAGGCTCTAAAGTGTTTGTGAACAGTGTAAGCCGGTCCTGCGCCTCCCTCTGCCCAGGACCCCAGAGTAAATTTCCAAAAGGAGGCAGGACAGAGAAAAAGCTCCTTCTGTTCAGATGCCATTGGGTCTGTTGGATGAAGAGCCGGACCAGTTGCTGGGTTCTTCAAGGCAGGCATCTCGAATTTCCTGCAGCTCCTGGGGTCTTCCATCAGTCCCAGGGGGTCTTCAGGGGTCTTCCATCAGTCCCAGGGGGGCGTGCTGTTTAATGATAGGAACGTCAAGAGACAGCTCCAGCTGTCACAGCATGGTCCTAATGGCACAAACATCTGAGTTCCTACAGACTTTTTTCAGACGGTCTGCCCAGTGATACAACCCCAGCTCGCTTCCCTGGACCACTGCAGTGTTCCACATGCTTCCCTTACAGTGGTGCCTCCAGAATTTCTATAGAAGAGGGTCTTACAGGCCCCAATATTGCAAATGGAGGCCAGGGCATTTGTCTTAAAGCTGAGCTTTCATGAACCATCAGAAAGGAAACAAACCTACAAGCATGATTAATGAAAAAATATATACTTTGTTTATATCAATGAGATACTCCCTTGGATTTTATGGACATGAAATTTGGGATTTATTTTTTCTTTCTTATAGTCAATCAGTTATTCCAGTTGTATTTTATAGCATTTGCTTTTGCTTAGTTTCTTCCTTCTAGATTATTCTGTGACCTCATTGGCCTGAGAGCTTAAAATACATACCTTGTGATTATTTAGCTGAAATTCACTTATTTATTTGCTGAATTAATTTGTTGGGACTTCAGGTAAAGGTAGGTAGTATTGGCCCTGCAAGTGTTCCTTGGCTCCTTGGGGTCCTGGAATGAATGCAGTTGTTTAGAATTAGCCTGACTTCATCTCTAGTAGAAGCACAAAGGATCAGATTGTATCCAAAAAAGGGAGGTTTTTCAATAGTATAAGGGAGCAAGTCACCATTCCTCTCCAGATTTCAATTTTCTATAAAATGAAGAGGTTGGCTTAGATGACTAAGGTCTCTTTCTGCTAGCTCTATCTAGCTATCCACCCTTCCATCCTCAGCAGATTAGGTGATGGGGCCTATTACTCAGGTTATTTTCACCTCTCCCATCTATTGACTATAATCCTAGAGTGAGTTCTTTTGTGTCTCCCCAACCTCATGTCCTCCAATTGCAAAGCAGGGACATTTACCTTGGTCTCTTTTCTACCCACAAGCATTGGCAGGGAACCTCAGCATCTCAGGCAGGAAAGGTGATTGGCCCATCCTTCCTGAAGAATCTCCAGAGCATAGCCAAACAGGGAGGAAGACCCACACCAGCACAGGTGGACACTTCCTTCCTGGAGAGAAGGAAAACAACAGAGAAGGAGAATAGCTCAAACACGGGGCCACCCTCAACCACCCAGACCACAGCTCTGGCAGCAGGGCTCCACCCACCCGTCCCCATGGGATCTTGGTCACCCTCACATTTACAGTATTGGAGCAGGAAGGTCTGCCAAGATCATCTCAATAACTATAATTGTGGAAGATGATATAAGCTGTGTTCAATCTTCATTAAGTTTGAGGCCATCTTTTTCCTTCAATGGTTAATCCAAAGATTATCTGTTAAACGCACAAACTCAGAGCCAAACCAGATGAAATAAACAGATGTGGCACCTTCTCTCTAAGAGTTTATAATCTAAACTAAAGAGCATCAGCTCACAATGGGGAGATAAATCCTGGACAACCTTAAAGAGCATTGAGTCCAAATTTGATATTGATTATCTGGCTTCTGACGTACCCGGGATGGGGTGAGGACGGTGGGTTTCAATCCGGAGCAGTGCTCTCAGCACTATTTGTGTGTCGGACCCAAGGATGTGACTCACTCATCCACTTAGCAGTCATAAAAAGTACACAAACAATTCAGCTTCATTCATAACACTCATTGTACGGACCATGTTGAACGTGCATTGCCAGGTAGTTGTGATTTTACAGGAACTTGGGCACTGGTGCCCAGTGAACAAGGAGAATATCTATCAAGCTCAATATCATCAGTGTCATTAACATAAGTGTTTTCAGTGGTCATAGGATAGATGTGCTGAACTGTGGGTTTTCAACTGGACATCACTGACATCCCCTTCTGAGGTCTTCCTGCCTCGTAGAAGAGAAGCTGATAGCTGCATTTCCTGGAACCTCTTCTCTGCCTGGTTCCAGGAGGGATCATCCAATGCAAAGCACTTACAGGAGGAAGGGGGAGGAGAAGGAGGGATCATTATTCTCCCCAGGCAGATGGAGGCAGGTACACAGAGAAATGCAGGGTTCAAACCGCTTTCAGATAGATTTTCAGAGAATCACCTGTGTTATGCTATAGGCGGAGATAGCTGGTAGAAGCATCTCAGAGATTCATAAGTTTTGTAGTTGCCCAGGTCAGCTCTTGGGGATCACATGCTTCATTGCTGCAGGCTGAGAGCATTTGCAATGACTTTTTTGATCTTTGCTTCCCCAGTGGCTGCATAAACCTTACTTTCCCGTCTTAAAACTCTTAATACTTGCAACATACACAGTGGCTTCTATTTTTCTGATAAAACCCTAATAGAATAAGTAATTATTTAAAAATTTAAGGTAAAATTAGGAAAAACAGAATGCAGAATGGATGAGAGAAGTATATTGTGTTATAGGAACACCCATAAAGGGAATCTAATCCAGAATTGGGGAATAGAGGAGAGAGACTTCCTGAGAAAGTGGCCTCCAAGCTGAGACTTGAAGGATAAAACTGGGTTAGGTAGTCAAAGTGCATGGGGTGGAGGAGATGGAGGTTGTCTTCAATTTGTGCAAAGACCCCTAGGCCCGAGGGGGCCCAGAGATAGGCGCCCCATTTGTTGGGGTGATGGTAGGTGGTGATCGCTAAGAGCAGAGGAGAGATATTACAGCGTTTTTAATTGTAGAGTTTATGTCTTCAAATGATCACTCTGGTTGTGGGACCGAGAATGGATTTCAAGAGAGCAAGATTAAATGTGGGGAGAGCAACAGCCAGCTGTTGTAAGGGTCCATACACGAGATGTCCATAGCTTGGACTTGGGTACTGGCAGTGTGGATACAGAGACGGTGACAGATGCAAGAAATGCTTAGTAGGTGCCTGGTGGATGGGTTAGAGAATGGCAGAAGTCAAGGAGGACTCATTTTGCATCTATGGAAACTGAAGTTTAGAGGGATTACACAGCTCACCTCAGGTCACATAGCTCGGAAGCAGTGGAGTCAGGATTCAAACCTTAATTTGTCTAACTCTGGAGCCTTTGCTTAACTAAAAGCTCTATAGCATACACAGTCACATATAGTCAAGTTTTTAAAAAGTAGTTAGAATGAGGTCCTCACGGCACACGAGATTACCATTTTACATTAAGATAACACATGGGATAATGGTCTCTTCATCTCTTATTCTATTCTACATTACTTCCTAGTTGATTTAACTCATTTTCATAAGTTTTTCCTCTATATTTAAAAATGTTGTAATTAAAGGAAAAGGAAGAGGGAAAGAAGATTTCTTCTCCTCACTAAAATTTTGGTTTCAACTAAAGAAAAAGCAAAAGGCATTTCTGTTTTATTTTTTTGAGGTACATAAATCTGTAACTTCAGAAGTTCTGAGAGGCTGAAAAACATAACCAGCTGTCGTATTTTGTTTGCCAAAATGACTAAGGTAGTGTGTAAGGTTGGGAAAGCAGTAAAATAATTATCCCATACTGCTCCCAAACACCCACCTCTTCTGCTTTATGGTAGATGTACTTAACAAGTCTGAAATAGTTGGAAGCAAATACTGACTTGCCCATGATTCTGACTCCTATCTATTTATTACTGAGTCTTGAGCCTCCATCTCTAGAACAAACCTCTGCTGAGGACACTCTCAACCGCATGACTCAGGCTCCTTAAACTTTCTGTGTTCCAGCAATCTCACTGCCCCACACTGCTTTCCTTCCTGAAACCTTCATCATCCACGTCTGCAAAACCAGACACTTAAAAAGTTATTCTAGAGTCATTTCTCCCCTATTTCTCACATCAAATCAGCCACTAAATCTGATGATGTACCTCTTAAATACCTCTTTGTTTTTTCCTTTCCTCTCTACTTTCACTATGGCTGCCTTAATACAGGCTACTGTTTCCAAATTCCTGACAGATAATAATTTTTGTGAGGCAGAAACAAGAAATTGGAATTCCCAGGAATTCCCCAAATCACAATTTATTCTGTATTTTTTCCATAACACTTCACTTATGTGTTTTTAAATAATAAAGATTGGCCACAGTAATAATAGACAATGAATAGTTTTTCTGTGATAGGGTTATACTAAAAGTTTGAAAGGTTTTCTGTGAAAAAAAAAGTGTAATAATAAATGCTTGGCTATTACTATTGTGAACCAAAATATTGTGACAAAATTACATGTTTCCATAACATGTAAAAATGACCTCTACCTGATATAGGCATTTGATAGTAATTAGAAGGTAAAATTAGAAGGAAACATTAACACAGAATAAATGTCAAGTAAAAATCATTTTAAAAATCCAAAGATAATATCACAAATATTTAATATTTAAAACTTACTCTTAAAATAAAATTGTAAATCACACAAGCATGAATTTTACTATCCAGTAGTGAAATCTTAGTTTTAGGACAAGCATTCCAGATGTAGAAAAATGTCTTTCATCTCGTGTTAAGGTTCGTGGAATTGGTTGGTTGAGGATGTGTTCAAAAGCATCTTCAAATTGGGCGATTAGTGAACATGTTGCTTCAGATCAGGTCATTTCCTTTTTTAGTAACAAAAATATTTTGTCTGTTTGGCCTGGTTTTTGTTTTGCTTTTGAAATAGACGTTGCTTTTTTAAATTTGAATTTTAGATCAGTTTCTGGTCTCTTATTGGACCATTACATAACAACATTAATCTGTTTTTCTCATTGTATGTCTTTCGTCAAAATATTTGCAAACTGTAACTTAGGGTGAATATTTAAACACTAGAAACACCAATGAACATTTTGTAACATTCAAATAATATAACATTCGTATCTTCTAACAAGGTTAACAGGACTTCACAGAATTATTTGCCAAAATTGCCCACTTAGAGACTTATTTTGGCCTCCAAAACTTGTTATTTCTTAGCACACCACTCATAGAATTTGTATAAAGTAAATAATGCATATAAGGCTTCCCTGGTGGGCAGTGGTTGAGAATCTGCCTGCCAATGCAGGCGACACGGGTTCGAGCCCTGGTCTGGGAAGATCCCACATGCCGCGGAGCAACTGCGCCCGTGAGCCACAACTACTGAGCCTGCGCGTCTGGAGCCTGTGCTCCGCAACAAGAGAGGCCGCGATAGTGAGAGGCCCGCGCACCACGATGAAGAGTGGCCCCCGCTTGCCACAACTAGAGAAAGCCCTCGCACAGAAACGAAGACCCAACACAGCAAAAAAAAAAAAAAAAAAAAAAGACTTTAATAATGCATGTAAACGTATTAATATTTATTTTATTTCCAAGAACGACATCATTATTAGCAGACAGAGCCATGAAAACATACTTACACCAGTGCCAATAGCCAGAAGCAACGCTGATTGCCTCTCTCTTACCTGATGCTCCTGCCCTGGTTCCCAGAAATACCAAGTTTAATATTCAACTCTGCAGCTCACTGTTCCCTGCTCTCGCTTTTGCCTTGATGTTGAGTGGATTCCTTTGAGCCAGTAATGTTCCTATGTTAATAGTTAAGCTCTAATTCTCATGGGAGAATTATACTACTTTCTCTCACTTTTCTCTGATTTCTCAACTGATTATGATTATTGTTTTTTTTTAATTATTAATTAATTTATTTATGGCTGTGTTGGGTCTTCGTTTCTGTGCGAGGGCTTTCTCTAGTTGTGGCAAGCGGGGGCCACTCTTCATCGCGGTGCGCGGGCCCCTCACTATCGCGGCCTCTCGTGTTGCGGAGCACAGGCTCCAGACGCGCAGGCTCAGCAGTTGTGGCTCACGGGCCCAGTTGCTCCGCGGCATGTGGGATCCTCCCAGACCAGGGCTCGAACCCGTGTCCCCTGCACGGGCAGGCGGACTCTCAACCACTGCGCCACCAGGGAAGCCCATGATTATTGTTTTTTTTAGGTTCAGGATTTAGCCCTCAACTGGAAACAGCCCAAATGCTCATCCACGGGGGAATGGATAAAAAATTGTGGTATATTCATACAATAGAATGTTAGCCATAAAAAGGAACATGGATGAATCTCAGAATCATTGTGCTAAATGAAAGAAGCCAGGCAAAAAAAAGTATCTAGTGTGTGATTCCATTTATGTATAATTTCAGGAAATGCAAACAAGTTTATAGTGACAGAAAGCAGATCAGTGGTTGTCTTGGATTGAAAAATGAGGAAACTTTTGGAGGTGATGAAAGTGTTCCTATTTTTACTGTGGTGATGGTTTCATAGGGTTATACACAGGTTAAAAGTCATCAAATCATACACTCTAAATATGTGTAATTTGTGCTATGGAAAGTTATATCTTAATAAAGTTGAAAGGAGAGAAGACAGAGTGAGAGGTTGAGAGAAAGATGGGGATGGGGGAAGAAAAATGTTTTCTTTACGGAAGGATGCCAGCTGATATATAAATATATTTTATATATATATACACATATATATATAGGATGCCAGCTGATATATATATATATATATAATACATATATATTATATATGTATTTTATATATATATGTATTATATATATAAAATGATGGAATTACAACATCACTATTTTGTAACTCCTCAATGTAACCACTTACGCAAGGGAGGATTATCAATGAATGCTAAAACAATCAAGTGAAAGATATTTACTTGGTCTTAAGGAATCCCTCCATAGATAACTTTTTAGTTAGAAAGGAGAAAATGTGCCTTTACAATGGAGAAATCTGGCAATTACTAACGTAACCAAGGAGATGAGCTTGGCATTACCCACAATATACGCCCATCTCCTACATGGTGTTCTTACCAGGAATGTTGAAGATGAATCTAATGATGGAAAAACAGTCAGACAAATCCAGAATGTGGAGCTTATTGCAGACAACAGGCCTGGGCTCTACAAAGGATTCAGTCAAATGGAGAACAGAAGGCAGGGGGAGGGAATATCTAGGTTGATGGAAATTATGGAGATATAGTGACCAGATGCCATCTATACATACATATATATATATATATAGTTTTTATTGAAATATAGTTGATTTACAATGTTGTGTTAGTTTCAGGTGTACAGCAAAGTGATTCAGTTATACGTATATATACATAATCTTTTTTAGATTCTTTTCCATTATAGGTTATTACAAGATATTGAGTATAGTTCCCTGTGTCATACAGTAGGTCCTTGTTGGTTATCTGTTTTGTATATAGTACTGTGTATATTTTAATCCCAAACTCTTAATTTATCCCCCCTTCCCCTTTGGTAACCATAAGTTTGTTTTCTATGCCTGCTAGTCTATTTCTGTTTTGTAAATAAGTTCATTTGTATCATTTTTTTAGATTCCACATATAAGCGATATCATATGATATGTCTTTCTCTGACTTCACTTAGTATGATAACCTCTAGGTCCATCCATGCTGCTGCAAATGGCATTATTTCATTCTTTTTATGGCTGAGTAATATTCCATTGTATATATGTACCACATCTTCTTTATCCATTCATCAGTCGATGGACACTTAGGTTGCTTCTATGTCCTGGCTATTGTAATAGTGCTACTATGAACATTGGGGTGCGTGTATCTTTTCAAATTAGAGTTTTCTCCAGATATATGCCCAAGAGTGCGATTGCTGGATCATACAGTAACTCTATTTTTTGTTTTTAAAGGAACCTCCATACTGTTCTCCATAATGACTACACCAATTTACATTCCTACCAACAATGTAAGAGGGTTCCTTTTTCTCCACACCCTCTCCAGCATTTATTATTTGTAGACATTTTGATGATGGCCATTCTGACTGGTGTGAGGTGATACCTCATTGTAGTTTGACTTGCATTTCTCTAATAATTAGTGATGCTGAGCAGCTTTTCATGTGCCTGTTGGCCATCTGTATGTCTTCTTTGGAGATATGTCTATTTAGATCTTCTGCTCATTTTTGGATGGGGTTGTTTGTTTCTTAGATATTGAGCTGTATGAGCTGTTGCAATATATATATTTTGAATAGTTCCTAAATCACAGGTGAAAACAGCTAGAAAACATATACTTGGCACAATCCGGAAAATTTGAATATTACAACATATTATTGAATTAATGTTGATTTTCTTAGGTGTGGTAATGGTGATGTAGTTGTATAAAAAATGTTATTGTTCTTTGGGAATGTGTTGAAATATTTGGGAGTGAAGTGTCCTGATATGTGTTTTCAGATGATTTGTAAAAAAAAATTATATATATATATGTATATGTGGGTGGGGGAGAGAGGTGGGAGGAACAAACTTGGCAAGAATTTAACAGTTGGTGAATCTTAGTATAGGTTTAAACATTTTCAAAAGAAAAAGAAACAGGACTTCCCTGGCAGTCCAGTGGTTAAGACTCTGCACTTCCAATACAGGGGGTGCGGGTTTGATCCCTGGTTGGGGAACTAAGATCCCACATGCTGCGTGGTGTAGCCAAAAAAGAAACAAGCAAACAAAAAAAAATTAAAAAGTTCTAAAAAAAATAAGTAAATTTACTCAACAATCCCTACCGCCACCACCAAAATTTCAGCTGCATGCTATTTGAAAAGGACACAACTAAAATGCAATGACACAGGTTAGAAGTAAAGGGCTGAATAAAGATAAACCAGCCATAAACTAATTTTTAAAAGTTGCTGTGTAGCTCCTTTAATGTCACACAAAATAGATTTTCAAAATCAAAAAGTAGTATTAGTCATAAAGTTAATACAGGATAAAAGGAAAAATTATTTGCCAGGAAGATGAAACAATTGAAAACTTGTAACGTGTAACTTGCAACGCTGAAGGGAGCGCCTTTTTGCTCCTGGCTTCCGTGAGGAGAGCTGTTTCTGAAGCGTGTTCTGAACCTCTCTGTGTCCCCTGACTCGCTCGCCCGTGGGAGCAGCGTGTCTGGCTGGTACACAGACGCCGATAAACCCATGTGGAGTCCAGCTTGGCCTGCACCTTCTCCCTCATGGATGCAGCTGCCCTCAGGGAGCGTGGGTTCCACTTTTCCTCAGGGGCTCTGCTCCTCTGGGGGGAGCATTGCCCTGATCTAGAGCTGCCTGCAGCTGGGGCTGGGGCTGACTGCCTTTTTGGGGTTCATCCACAAGCCCATCTGGTTCTCATACTAAGACGTCTTCCACCTTAGCCTCTATCAGCAACAAAGGTGATATTTCGACCTACATCTTCACTTTTTATTTCTCAGTGTATCCAGACCCAGGTAGGAAAGAGCATTTTATTTATTGGAGGCCTCTTCAGAAACCCCAATAGCATGCAATCACATAGTGTTAAAAATATGTAGAGAGAGCCAAAACGTACAGAACTATGAGGAAAAATTCAGAAATCCATAATTATGTTGGAAAATTTAGAACAGTACAGGTGATAAGTTTCATCTAAATGATAGAATAGAGAACTTTGCTCCCAACAATTAGAGAATGCACATTTTTTCAAACATTCTGGAATACTTATAAAATTTTATCATGTCCTAGGTCACAAAGCAAGTTTCAATGAAAAAAAAAAACCGAATTATATAATTAGACCAGATTGTCCAAGCACAATGTAATTAAATATGAAATTAATAACTAAAAAATAGACAAACCTCACCATTCTCTTACATTTGGATAATTTAAGCACACTTCTAAATAATCCATAGTTCAAACAAGAAGTCCTAATGGGTGTTAGAAAGTATTTATAACAGCAAAAATGAAAACAATAACAGTCAAACCTGTCAGCCACAGATAAGGCAATAGCTAAAGGAAAATGTGTAATAAAAAGGAAGATTTAAAAATTAAAGAGTTAACTGGCCAGTTCAAGAAGTTAGAAAAGTAAAATAGAAGAAACCCCTCCTCCCTTCAAATCAGGAATTTTGATGGAATTTCTAAGGTGAACCTATTTATATGGAAGGGAAAAGGGCCAAGGATAGCTTTGACAATTTTAAAGAAGAGCAAGGAGGAGAAATTGACTCTTCCAAACAGAGAGGTAAAAGATAAAGCTACACATAATCGTACAGTGCCATATTGGTGCAAAAATAGATAAATAGACTAGGGGTTACCACTGGCCTGTGTGCCAAATCCAGCCCATGGCCTGTTTTGTAAATAAAGTTTTGTTGAGCACAGCCATACTCGTTAGTAGCTTTTGAGCTGAGTAATTGTCACAGAGATTCTATGGCCCACAAACTATAAAATATTTGCTGAGTAATTGTCACAGAGACTCTATGGCCCACAAACTATAAAATATTTACTATCTGTCCCTTTACAGAAAATTTTGCTGATCCTTGAAAAAGACCAGTGGACCAATAGCATTTCAGATCAATTGGGAAAGAATGAAATATTAAATTAGTGGGTTTGGACTAATTGTTTATGCATATGGGAATAGATAAAAGTAGATCTCTTCTTTACACCTTACCAAAAAAAAATTCTGGAAGGATTAAAGACCTAAATGTGAAAAATTTTAGACAAAAATTCATGCAATATCATATGAACTTGGGATGGGGAAGAATCTCATGATGTATAAAAAGCTTAAACTATAAAGTAAAAGACTGATACATTTGATTACATTAAAAATTGAAACTTCTGTACAATAGAAGACTCCATAGATGGACTTAAAAGACCAGTTACTCACAGGGAGGTAAGATTTGCAATGCACATAGCAGAAAAAAAGGTGAGTATCCAGAATATATAAAGAATTTCAAATCAGTAAGAAAAAGACAAACAACCTAACAGAAAAACACACAAAGGGTATTTCTGAACAGGCAATTCACAGAAGAGGAAACCTGGGTGGGTTATAGAAAGATTTTTACTTCATTAGTAATGAGGAAAATGAAAATAACAATGAGATATAATTTCACAGGCATCAATTAAAAAAATTTAGTCTGATTACGTTAAGTGTTGATAAGAATGTGGGGAAATCAGAAGGTTTTATTTGTTGCTGGCGGTGGCATATATTGGTTGAACCAGTGTGCAGAACAACTTAGTAATACTTGGTAAAGGTGAAGAGGCACAAACCCTGTGACCCAGTAATGCCCCTTCCAGGGATCTCCTCTTGAGAGCTGCTTGCCCAGGTGCCCAAGGAGACACGTACAGCATGTAAAGTGGCTTTGTTAGGAAGAGAAAAAAATTAGAAACAATCCATTTGCCTAACATTAGGGAACTGTCCACGATTTTACCCAGGGTAAGGCCTGGAGGTTAAATTGGAGAACCAACACTGAGGTGTTATGGGAGCCCCGGTAGAAGTCCTTATGGGACACAAATCAGGGAGTGATCAAGTGTTCCTGCTGGAGCTGGGGGTTGGTCTCATTAAAGGAGATGACAAGAGTGTGTTTTGAAGCATGAATAGGTGTTTGAAAGTTAGAAGAAAGACAAGACAAAGCAGAATAAGAAAAGGGTGGTCCAGGGATTCCCTGGTGGCACAGTGGTTAAGAATCCGCCTTCCAATGCAGGGGACACGGGTTCGAGCCCTGGTCCAGGAAGATCCCACATGCCGCGGAGCAACTAAGCCAGTGCGCCACAACTACTGAACCTGTGCTCTAGAGCCCGCAAGCCACAACTGTTGAAGCCCGTGCACCTAGAGCCTGTGCTCCACGACAAGAGAAGCCACCACAATGAGAAGCCCACGCACCACAACGAAGAGTAGCCCCTGCTCGCTGCAACTAGAGAAAGCCTGCATGCAGCAACAAAGACCCAATGCAGCCAAAAAATAACAAAACAAAACAAAACAAAACAACCCACAAAACTTCATGACACTGATTTAGCAATGATTTCATGAATGTGACACCAAAGCATGGGCAACAAAGGGAAAAAAATTGCTTAATTGAACTATATCAAAATCAAAACTTTTTTTATAAGTAAGGCAAATCATTTATTTTTAGGATGAACATTTCTCAGTTTTGGAGATTTAACTTTTCTGGTTGTAATCATTTCCCAAACTATTACTTATCAGCCATCAGTATTTTAACCTTGAACATTAGGAGTCAAAGTAGTCTGTAGAATTAAAATAATCCTGAAAAATAAAATACCTAGAAAAAAATTGGGACCTTAATTCTGTAGATCAACAATTCTCAAACTTTTTGGCTTTAACACTCCTTTACACTTTTAGAAATTATTGAGGATTCAAAGGATTTTGTGTTTATGTGAATTACACATTTTGATATTTATTATAGTCAAAATTGAAACTGAGGATATTTAATATTTCATTAATCATTTAAAAAATAACAACTTATTTGTATTGTCTAAGACAAAAATTTGTAAGAAATGTCTGCTTTAATAAAAAGATAGCTGGATTTTCATATCTGCATCGAATTTTTTTCAATATATTGTTTCAGTCGAAATATATGAAGAAAATCTTGCTTCCCACAGATATGTAGTTAGAAAAGAAAGAAGTATTTTAATAGCCCTTTTAGATAATTATGAATATTCTTTGATATGACACTAAAATTTGATAAGTGGCAGTTTCTTAAAGGTGAGTTGCAATGTGGAATCTGAAGCCATATTAATGAACGTTTCAAAATGTTACATTATTTGCACTTGAATAGATCTTTTTTTACTTATGCATGATTTTGTAACATCAACCATTGGCCATTTGGAAAACACTGACTCACTGAGTCATGTAATTCTTCTGAATGTTGACACATCTCACTCTACAAGAGCCAAGACAAACCCCACATATTTATTAACATCACCATCAATCTCATCAGAAAAGTCATTAAGTATTGGGAAGCTGTCACGCTCATAGTGGCAGATGTATGCTTTCCAAAATTCTGATTTTTTGCTTGAAAGATCCATTTTTTTTTCACTTGGCAACAAACATTGTCAGATATTTTCCTTAAAGTGACAAGCTCACTTCATCAATTTTAAAGAACATGCCTGCCAAATACCCAAGTCTGAATAACCACAGTTTGTTTGTCAGTCATGCTTTCAAATAAAAATGGTGTTAGTGTGTGTGGGGGAAAGGCTAGTTTAGCTTGCAACTCAAGTTATCACACCAATGCTTTTCTCTGAGACAACGATCATACTTTGGTACGTAGCAGAATTGCTTTATGTGTACTTTGCATGTTGACACAGAATATTAAAAAGATGCTCATTCCAGGGCTGAGATTAATAAAATTAATATTTTTACTGCTTCATCAGGGACATTAAATGAAACTGGCTTTTCTCCTTTCTGGGAGTGCATAGTGTTAAGAATACAACTACTAGTACATAGTACCATTTGGTGCCGTGGCCTTAATCTGTGCTAAGGCACCTGCTGTTTTACCCACCATTGCTTTTGCCCCATCAGTGCAAATGTCAACACAGTGAAAAGGGTAAATAATGTCTTACTATTATGATGAAAATAGTTCTGACCTTGTGGACTTCCTGAAAGTGTCTTGGGGGTCTCATACTGAGAACTGCTGGTAGAGGGGATGGAGAATACTGGGGAGGAACATGGTCAGATTTGCAACTTGGGGAGATCACTCTGCCGGCAGTGTAGAAGATGAGCTGGATGAGATAAGTGTGGAGGCAAGGAGACTATGGCAGTTTCCAGGAGAGATGATGAGGGTCCTGACCGAGGACAGAGGCTGTTGGCATATAGGGAGCACAGGAATAAGAAGAGTCACAGGTCCAGGTGACTCTCAGCATCCATGATTGCACAGCAGGATTCGCTGAGCTGGAAAACACAGGAGAAGGAGAGAGTGGGGACACAGCAACTAGAGTCCAGCTTTGGTTAAGTGGACACTGAGGTGGTGTCCACAGAGAGTTGTCTGGAGGGAGCTGATTATACAGATACTGAGATACATGTCTGACAACTAAAATCAGAGGAAAGGATAAAATCTTGGAGGATTAGTCTAGTGCCTAGAACACAACCTACCTAAAGTCAGGCTTATAATGCATAGGTAGAGAAGGAATAATACAAAAGATAGAAGAATCACAGGAGATTGGTGTATGGAAAGCAAAAGAGTGTTTCCAGAAGGCAAAGCTCAATGACCGCAAATGCTACAGAGACCTAAGAACCAAAAGGAGTCCACCGAAACGTAAACTCTGAGAAAGCCTTTAGACCACTGTATCTGTGGGCCTGGAACAGTGCCTGGTTCAGAGTAGATACAAAACAAAGATCTGTTGACTGAATAAATGAATGACTCCATTGGATATGGCCGCTGAAGGCCAGTGATCACCTTTATCATAGTGGTTCTGCGGGTGTAGAGACACAAGCCTGGCAACTGTGGATGGAAAGTGAGTGGAAGGAGAGGGTAGTGTGCATTTTTTTGAGGAGCTTGGTTATCAAAGGAAGTGAAGAGTTCAAGGGAGAGCTTGCACCTATCACAGGGTGAGGGAAGGCTTGTATTGAGTTAGGTCAATTTTTTTTTTTTTAAGGATGAAAGAGACTTCTGAGTATGTTTTATCAGCTCTGGGGAAGGAGCCTTTAGGAAGGTATAAAGTTGGCAATCATGATGAATTCTGATCCTTTATTCACAACTCCCTGTCTTCTGCAACCTCCTTAGTCCCCAAAGCCACAAGTGGCTTGAAGAAATAGATGTTCTCCTTGAATCAAAGCAGATTTTGGGCAAACTTTGGGCTGTGCCCATCACCCACAAGGAAGGCACTGCTGAGAATTTATGCCCTCTCCTACTATCTTCTTTTGTCCTAGCACCAGACTGTAACTGACCTCCATCCTTCGCAGTCTGGGCCTCTCGTGCGTCCCACCGAAGACGCAGACCAACATCTAGTCTGAATCCAGCCCTGAGAACTACTTTCAGCCCTTCCGGAGTGCCTTCCTCTCTCCTACCCCCAGGCTCCTCCTTCCTCTCAGCTGGCTAAGTGCTGTTCACGCTCCAGCTCTCCGTGTGGTAGCCTTCCCTCCCTGCGCCTCTATCATAACACCCATCACAGCAGATCGTGAATTCCTACTCACAACCCTCGCTTCCCCCACTAGGCTAGGAGCTTTGTGAAGGTAAGTACCACATCTTGCTCCCTGGGGGTCCTCCACACCTAACACGGAGTAAGGCTCACGAAATGTGTGCTGTACAAGTGAATGAACACATGGGTCTGTTCCTTATCCTTTTTCATCCTGACGCTCTTCACGGAGGAAGCAGACCCAGGCGAAGCAGCAGACTTAGAAACGGAACCCAAAGAGTCGCTTTAGGTTATATGCAGTTTCCCTCAAGAGTCTAACCTTCTCTTGCTGCAGATTTAGGCTGTGAGCAGCCTGCAGATTTGGAGGCAGTAAAGACAACCTCATAATAACCATCTATTAAACTTCAAAGGGAGAAAAAGTTAAAACTCGAATGGATCTAATTGCTGGCTGCCATAAATTGGTTCCTGGGCATTATAACTGGTTTAATAGTTGGTCTAGATACCCTTGTGATAGGTGCCATATATAAATACAAACACACAAGAGATGCAGAGATAACCGACAGAGGCTGTGACCTAGTGAAGTCACAGCTCTGTAGCCCGAAGGGAAGAATTTTATCTGTTCGGTGTGTTTGGCATAATTATCTGTCACAAAGTAGCCAGAAATGACTCTCTTGTTTAACAATTACATTACCTAAAGCCCAGAGTCGAGAGAATTAGTATCCTGGGCTGGGTGTCAGGATGCCTGGGGGTCATACCAGGCTCTGGAGCAGCCAGCTGTGTGCCCCCAGGCCAGTCACCTGTCTCTATTACTCAATACACTTGTTATAATACTTGGGCTTATGCATTCACTTATTCCTTAATTCAATATATATTTATTAAGCACTTACCGTATTCCTGGCACAGTGCTAGGTACTGGGAGTACCGAGAGGGAATAAGACGAAGTTGCCGACCTTGTTACAGTCCACCATGAGGGTGATGCAGAGAAACTGAAGCCCCGGGCATGACAATGCTTTTGAGGTATGTCCTGGTGCTGTAGGGGGACAGGGAAAGGAGTAAGTGGGACTGCTGGAGAAGATGGTGAAATCTTGAGAGGGGGAGGTCTTTGAACTGGGCTTTAAATGATTAGCAGGAGTTTGCCAGGCAGAGAAGAAAAGAAATGCTGTTCAAAATAATAGGAACATGGTATCAAAAATAAAAATGTTTCAGGAATGGTGAGTGTTAGGTAGGTGTAGTTAGACTATAAGGAACTGATCGGTGTCAGTCTTGGGCAGGTGTCTGGGTATTTTCTCGTAGGCTATAAGGCAGTAGTTCTCAAATGTGAGCGTGCACCAGCATTACCTGGAGGGCTTGTTAACACAGATTGCTGGCCCCTTCGCCAGACTGAGCAGGTCTGGGGCGGGGCCTGAGGACTGGCATCTCTAATAAGCTCTCAGGTGTGGTAGATGACCTGGGAGGGAAGATGGGTTCAAATCAGGCTGTATCTTACCCTGATGGCATGGTATTACCCAAGTCAGTTTACCTCCCTGAGTCTCAGTCTCAGTTACCTCCTTGGTGAAACGACACCTGCCAGGCAGCCTTTCTTCTGCCGACTGCATTAAATGAGAGAATGTGTGTGTCAGCTCTTCGGATACACCAAGTGCTATGAGAAGTGCTAAAAAAATACATATATGTACACACACACAGATACAGACATATCTTTTAGTACCTCTTTTAGCACATTGAAAACTCCATGAGACTTAATGAATCCAAGAGGTTTGTCAAGACTGTTGGATGGGGACTTCCCTGGTGGCACAGTGGTTAAGAGTCTGCCTGCCAATGCAGGGAGACATGGGTTCAAGCCCTGGTCCAGGAAGATCCCACATGCCGCGGAGCAACTAAGCCTGTGCACTACAACTACTGAGCCTGTGCTCTAGAGCCCGCGAGCCACAACTGCTGGGCCCGTGTGCCACAACTACTGAAGCCGCGCACCTAGAGCCCATGCTCCACCACAAGAGAAGCCACTGCAATGAGAAGCCTGCGCACCGCAACGAAGAGTAGCCCCCGCTCACCACAACTGGAGAAAGCCTGCGTGCAGCAACGAAGACCCAACCCAGCCAAAAATAAATAAATAAAATTAATTAATTTAAAAAAAAAAGACTGTTGGATGGTTGCTCTGTGTGTGTGTGTGAGAGAGAGAGAGAGAGAAGGGGGGAATCAGATAGAATATGTCAGAGTGGGAAAAGGAGGCTGATGTTAATTCCATTTTTACCTTCGAGTTCTGGTCTCGTTTCCGATAACATCTTAGAAGATTTCTTAATTAAAACAGATCAGCATTTAGAAATCTTCAGCTGGGAATTTCTCCTTGCTGTCAAATAAAAATCCTTTCTGGGTCCCTTAGGGACTTCCCGGGTTCTCTGGAATATTTGCACTGTTCACAAGCCTAGAAACAGGCAGTACTGATCGGGCTCAGGCTGAATGCACCCGAGCCCTTTAAACAAATGAACATCTAGCCAGTCCTAGAAAACCTTTGCTTAACCTTGGTGTAATTCTCCACCTCCACGGTATTGACAGGCCAGGTTTAAAGAGCTCCTTTAACTAAATATGACTGGTTTCCCTTTCATCAGGAAGGGCCACTCGGAGGCTGTAACATGTTATTCCGGAGTGCGTTGGCAGGCACACCGTGGAACGGCAGGCTATCAGTTTACCCACAAGTGAACAATTACCAGGGTGGTGTGGTTAATCGCAGCAGCTTCACCATGGAAAAAGAAAAATAATACCCTTCCCATCTCATCCCAAGGAAAAGAAAGGAGACATCTACCGATTTGTAAGAGGATAATTTCCTAATTAACCCATGAAGGTTGGTATTTCTGGTGGGTCCTTAAATCAGGTTGAGAAGGGTGAAATCTGATCCTTTAGTGATGAAAAATGCTATTGTAGGATTAGGTTTTCACACAGTGTCTCCTACGGCTTAAGGAAGAAGTTGCTAATTTCCCCCATTAGCTGTGGAGGCAGCCGGTGTGGGCAGAGGAAGGTCCACAAGTGGAGAGGCCTGAGCTGGGGCACTTCAGGTTGGCCCCAAGGTGATTGTTTAATTACTTGGGAAAGCTTCCTCCTGAGCGTGAGGAAGCCCCAGCACATTATATGACTCATAGCATATTAACTTCTGAATGTTTTAGAAATGAAGCTTGCCTCAGTTTTCAGCTACCATTAAATTCCCCTCGAGGCATCTTGTGCAAAAAGGAGGGGTGTTCTGGCAGTGATTACCAAACCATAACCAATTCCGAGCCACACACGGGGCATTTCCAGAATGTTGCCTACTCCTCAGAAAAGAAACTAACATTTCTGGAGGACCCACCAGGTGTTCTGGAATTTTTTCTTCCACCATCTATGTCCTTGACTCTTCACAGCAACCCTGTGAGAGTGTAACGGCTGCTATTTTAAAGCGGGGAAAGTGAAGCTCAGAGGCTAAATACCCCAGTGGAGGAGCTGTGCCCAGCCTCGCCCCATCGTACCATTTGCTTCCAGAAGGGGGAGGCCCCCGGGGCAGCGTTCTACTGGCAGAGCTCGGCTCCTTTGCTTTCCTGTCTGCCCCTCTCTGACTGCGGGGGGCTAACAGGCCGGAGACGGGGAAACAGGTCAAGGGGAGAAGGTGGCCGAGTGGGAGCAGGGAAGAAAACCTGGCACCCCCTGGATGTGGAGAAGGGCTGGGCTGGAGGGAGAGCCAGGGCTGGTACCGGGAAGAATAGCCAAACAGGTGAAATGCGGCTTTGTTCTCACTCTCTGCAGTTCCAGAAGGCCCTCCCGCCACCCCCGGGATCCAGCCATTAACTCAACAACTATTTATTAAGCGCCTCCTAAGTACCGGGTACCGTAATGGGAACTGGGGATACAGTAGTTAACAAACGCGAATCGCCCCTCAAGGAGCCTACATCCTAGGGGTTTCTCTCCAGGGGCTTCAAGCCGTCTTGGGCCGCTTTGAATTCCCTAGTAGGGTGCCCTTCCCGGTCCGCTTTACACGTACGCGCGCGCACACGCACGGACACGCGCGCACACGCCCTGCCCCTGCCTCGCAACCCTCGCTCGTGCTCACGTGCACGCACGGCTACGCACATGCACCGACACGCACGGGCTCACACGTGCGCGCTCGCGCAGACACGCACACGCGGACGCACACGGCCTGTCGTGCCGCCCCCCCCCACGCCGAGGGCGCAGCGCGGAGTTGCGGGCAGTGGACGCGCGCGTGCGCAGGAGCCGCGCATTCCGCGGCCGCCGCGGAGGGTCCCTTGCGCGGTGCGGACGACGCCGCCGCCGCCGCCGCCGCCGCCGCCGCCGCCGCCGCTGCGCGCTCCCCGGCGCGGGAGGAAGGAGGCCGGCGCGGAGCCCCGGGAACCCGAGTCCCGGCGGTGCCCTCCGGCCGCACAGCCGGGCTCCGCGCTGCGGGCAGCGTCCCCGGACACCGCGGCCACGCTCCCTTCTCAGCGATTCCGTCTGGGCGGCCGGATGGGAGGAGAGGGCAGGTGCGCTGAGCCGCGGATCTGCGCGAGGCGCGGTGGGGAAACAACTATCGAGCGCTTTGGGAACAGCCTCGGCCCTGGGTCTGTGGTGGAAACTTGGACTCGGGGCCCTGAAGGCTGGCCGAGGGCACTTTCAGGGGGTGCGGGGTGGGTGCATTAGCTGCTGCTTCCTTCCAGCGCGTCTCAGTCGGTGGTTTGTTTCCCACCCGAGCAGCCCCCGCGGCCCCTGCTCACAAACACACTCGTTTCTTCCTCGGGCGCCTCTCTGAGCTGCGCTCCGATGCCGCCGGGCGACTCCTGACCCCGCCACCTTTGTTTCCTCGGGCCAGTCAGCACTTGTGAGAAGTTCTCCTTAGGCCATTCCCACCTCCCTGTCCTCTCGAGGAGGAGAGAGGAGAGAGTGGCAAGGCAGGAGGAGGATGCCCTTCCCTGGCCGGGACCCCTGGCTCGGTTCAGAAAGCCCCGGCTCCGAAGGGCGCCGTCAAGTTGGAGGGTATCCGTTCTGTCCCCACGCGGTCAGGGGCGATCGTGCTTCCTGGGGGGTGGGCCTGAGGCAGGCTCCTCCTGCACCCCCTTGTGGATCAAGGTCAACAGCAGGAAACTGACACAGAGCCGGGTTCTCCGTCCTTGCGTGAGCGGGGGGGGACACCGCCTGAGAGTTGGGGGGAGAACTGCCCTCATTACCTGTCTCTTAGCACTTACCCCTGGGAATCACCACCTTTTACTTCTCACCCTTACTGATAGGCATGTATTACCATCCCCATTTTACAGGGGAGGAGAGCGACTCTCCCAGGGGTCAAGTGACTTGCTAAATTTCGCCTGTAGCTAATGTGGGGGGGCAAAAATAGGACAAACCAGACCACCTTCAACTAGTTTTATTACCAATAGGAATTCATTTTCCTGGTTCTTGCAAAGCAGTGACAGGTTTGGCAGTTAGGCTGCACTCCTGCTGCAGACATGCCTGGTTCACCTCTGTCCTATAAGCAGCCCTTCTGCCTCCTAGATTTCTCTCAGTTTTCCCAACTTGGAATGCCACTCTCCCTTACACCAATGCGACTCCTACACATCCAGCAGGGCCCAGCTGACAAACCTCTTCCTGCACGAGGCTTTCCCCTCCCTCGCTAGCCTTCACCCATCTCCCTTTACTCCATGGTCCAGTGTTTATATTCTGGGCCATAAAGTCTAACCCTTCATTATGTCACTGCTTTTTATGATTCTCTCATTGTTTCATTTTCTTCCGTCTTATTCCATCAGTCAGGTGATCTTCATAAGGGCAGGGCCCATGGCATAGGCACTTCCTTTACGTACCCCGTGATTTCTATCACGGTGCTGGGCACAAAGTCGCACTCAGTGACTCTTGTTTGGCTAATTGAACAGACACACTCTAAACCTGGCCAAATGTGGGCCCAGGAGCTTTTGCTACGAGCCCTTGAGGAGTGGTATTAGTGGGCTTTCAGCCATTAATCCGCTAGCAGCAACTCCCCCTCACTGGGTGGCTTGCCTGCCTGGATTACCTGAGAGGGAGAGACAGAGCTTAACTGTATAGAGAATACACACTAAGACATCCAAGGACTGCTTAGACCAGGTGCTGCTTCTTTAACGTTGCCCATGGTATGCGGTGATGGAGGATACCTAAATGAAATGCAAACAGTTAGATACATAATGTGAAAGATCTGGTCTAAATTGAAATAGAACAAACAAACAAAACCAGAAGGTGAATGACTGCTTTTTTGGAGGAGTGGTTCCGTGTTTCATGAGGAGGGTTTTGAAACTGTTCAAATACATGTCTGAGGCCAGGTCTTTTCCCCTCTCACCCTCTCAGTGTGTACGCGTGCTCATCCTTGCAGGTTATAACATGTTTTCACATACGTCATCTCATGTATTCCTCACAAAACTTTGAGAGAGACTAACAGTAACAACAACGTTTATAAAATACCTGTAATTATTTAATAACTACTATGTACTAGGCACCATTCTAAGGACTTAATGTATATTCAGTCATCTGTTCCTTGCCATTTTACAGATGCAGAAACTGAGGCACTGAGAGTGCCAGCAGTGGTTGGTGATGGGAATGTCCCCAAGGCAGAGGTGACTCAAGATTCTTTCATGATGAGAGCTCCATTGAAAGAAAGAAGATGCACTGAGTAAGGAAACCAACATTGAACACCTGCTCTGCCAGGTAAGACTGCTAGGAGCTTTGTGGGCACGTTCTCCCCGAATCTTCACGATTACCTGTAAGGTTATTGTGTTTGCGTTGTGACCTTCCCCCACATTTGAAGAACCTTGGCTTCCCAAGGTCAGCTGGCTAACGTGTGAGCCAGGTCTGGACTCACGTGCCTGTGCTTTCCAGCACCGTGCTGAGTGCCCGGGGTGGCTCAGCCTTCTCTGACTCTTTGTTTCTCCTTGGGGGGGGGGGGCAATGTTTATTTCACTGGCTGGGCTGGTGAGATCCTTATCACCCTTAAAAAGCGTGTATTAAATCTCTAATTGTACATGGCACTGAGCAAGGCACTGAACTATTTTGTATACAAAAATAATTGAGTAAAGAACACAGACAGGGGCTCTGCCCTCTGGGAACAAAGGATCCCCAGCGCGTGAAGGTGGCAGGATGGCCCAAAGAGCCACGGTCCTAGAGTGCACCCTCCTTGGCAAAGGTGTGTCCTGGCTGACAGGGGGAAGTGGCACCAGGGGTGTGGGAGAGTTTTCCAAATCCGTCCCCACTTCTGGGAAGGGCCTCTGAGCAGTTAGGACTTTGGGGGCAGATAGAGGTGGGTTGGAAGCCTTCTTAGTAACTGTGTAAGCTTGGACCAGTTCCGAACCCTCTCCAAGCTTCATTTCTAACCTATGGAATTGGACTGAACAGGTATCATTCTGTTAAATGAGATGATATACTTAATGCACTTAGCACAACGCCCGATGTACAGTATGCACTTAATCATCGGTAGCTATTGTCATGGCTGTTGGGTAGGTAGCTTGTTCTCAGATTGGATTTTAAGGGTGAAGGGAAGGTTCGTGGTCAGGAAAGGGGGACTTCTGACCGCACAGCAGGGTGCCCCTTGGCTGCCCCAGGGCTCGGTGGCTGTCACGGGCATCACGGCCCTGTGTTTCCTGCCCCCTCCTTCTCCTGAGACGGCCAGGGGGCTTGGCCTTTCTGGAGCGGCCCCTCAGATGTCTGTCTCATATTAAATGGTTGGTCTTGAGTTCTTTATTCTGGAGAGGCACGAGGCTTTCCAGGGGCAAAAGACACGAAGGAGAAGGGAGATGCATTTGTTGAATAGGAATTCAACAAATGCTGACCGCCTCTGATATCTGGGGCCCCAGTCTCCCCAGACCCACAGGGGGGGCTGCTGCCCTGGCAGTACTTGCTGAGGAGTTTAGGGACAGAGCCGTAAACCACATCTGGGTGCCGAGGGGCTGCCATGGCAGATGGGCCACTCCGTGATGTTCTTTGCAGCCTTCGAGAGTCCCCAGAATGCACACCCTTTGCTCACCCGGAGCTGGGCAGGGAGTGACCAGGGGCACACGCCACAGAAAATCCCTTTTGTTTCTTCTTAGCAGAGCCCCTGTACAGCACTGGCTTCCTGCTTAATGGCCTGTTCTGGGTGGGGAGGCGGGGGAAATGTGCAGAACTAAGGGAGAAAAAGATTAAACTCACAATAAAACCAAACCCAAGCATCACCGCCGTCCTGTCTCCTCCTCCGCAGCCCTGACCCTACTCTGGGAGCTGTCTCCCCGCCAGTTCCCCTCCCAGGCAAATAACATTTATTCCAGGAGGCCCTGACACACCGGGCCTGAGCAAGACAATGCTTGATTGTTCTTCCTTCCCCCTGCGGCAAAAGATGGGCTGGAGGAGAGCGCCGCGGAGAGGGAAAGGAGCAGCCCCACTGCTCTCCCGCGGGACCGGCTCCGGGAGCTGTCAAAACAGGCCTAGATCAGGGCGGCGGGCCGGGGATCACTGCCGCTGCTCCCGACCTGCTCGCAAAGTTTCACTCGTTTCCCCCAGTTCCTGGCAGCTGTGGCCACTTAAACGGCTTTTGCTGCCATTAAACAGGAGAGTCATTAAGTCACGGAGCTTAATGAGGCTTTCAAGGGTCCAGTAGTCATCCCTCGGTGAAAAGTGCCAATTCATCGCTTGGGAGTTAACAAACCTGGAGGTTGTGACTAAGTCAGAGGTGAGCAGCTCCAGCGCCCAGATTGACGGCTCACCCCAGCGTGACCCGGCGCTGAAAACCAGGCTTGTGTGCAGTCAGAAGGTGGGAGGTGGGCGACCACTCGCAGAGAGTTGGATTGCTGGTTTCCCCAGCTTCTCAGCTGGTGTTTGGGCCTGAAAGATCCAGAAAGCTCTCCCGTCATTACTGGTATTTATCAATCAGGGGCTTGTTGAAGCCTGAGATGGTGTGTTGTCCCAAAGTGTATCTCTCCTGAATCAGGCCGTTGGCATCAGGGACGTTAGTTCTGCTGCCCACCCCCTTGACGTTAGGGATTTTGTCTGTTGCGCCTTTGAACAGTGCCTGGTACTACGCCTGTAGAATATGTGTAGGAAGGAAGGAGGGCAAATGGGAACCCCAGGGCCCACCTCGTCTACCCTCCTTCGGGTGGGAGCCCGCTTGTCACTCAGCAGTGTCTGGAAGCGACTGCCCACAGGAACAAGGTGAGGACGGATCTGGCGTGGGGGTGGAGCCCTCCCCAGCGTGTTCAAGCTTTCCTTTGTTCGGACTCACTAAATGCTCATAGTCAGGTGAGGTGGGGAGGGGAGGTGTTCCTGTCCCCATTTTGCAGATGAGGAAACTGAGGTTCAGAAAGGTAAGTGACATCTAAGCAAGTGACCCCACGACATCTGATTCCTGGTCTAGTGCTCCACGGGCTCTCTCTCTCATAGGTGGCACAGGTGACCGTTGGGCTCAAGGACTTAGCTCCTAACCTGGCCTTTGTCCCGCTGCCGGTGCCCCTTCTTCACCTGTCAGGACCCGGCCAGACTGCCCCTCTCACTCAGAGGCCTGGCACTGGACGGGAATCAGAAAAAAGAGGAAAATGGCCCAAGAGCCTGCCTCCTGGCCTGTTTTCCTGAGGCTAGAGGGCTGTCAGGAGAAGGGTGGAGAGGTCTGGGGCCGAGGCCGTTCTCAGCAAGGGGGCGTTTTCCTTCCTTCAGCCGTCTTGTCCGCGTGTCACTCTCTGCTGTCGCGGGGCTGAACGGGAGGATGGGCAGCAGCTGCGCAGAAGCACGAGCGCGCAGACTGGGGGAACTGCAGGGGACGTTTGCCGCCGCGGGCGGGTGGCGGGGTCTAAAGGACGAGTGGCGGCTCCCGGGACTACCTGGCTCACTGTGACTGCATGGGGGGGACGTGCGGCCTCGCCGCTGCCCCCAGCATGGCCAGCCTTCTAGAAACACTGCTCCTTACGGGAATTGGGCTTGGCTCTGTGATCCGGGACTAGGGAGGTTAGACCCTGTCTGGGAAAGCTGGATAACTGACAGTCTGGCTTATCCCGTATGGGATTACTCAGCCTGTAAAAGGCCTGTTTATTTGTTAAGGGAGGGGCAGATCCATAACCCATCTGGGGACACCTGGATGGCAGAGGAGAGAGAGCTGCACCTCTTTGCCCGCCCAGCACCCCGTGGTGGCTCTCCCTGCCAAGCTGCTGTGGTTGCTGGGAAGAACACCTGGTGGGGGAGTGATGGGAGAGCCTCCCGCTGTCAGCTGCCGCCTCTGCCCAGAGCCATGATCGTGGAAGGCCCAGGCAGGAAGCCTGAGAACACTGTCCCAGACACGTCTCCCTTAGCGCCCTGCCCCGGAGTGGGCCTGGCCACACTGGTGAGAGCAGGTTCACCAGCTCCCAGAAGCTGGCTGTCCAAGAACCGCTCTGAGATTTCCCAGCCTTTCTTCCCATGACTGTGCTAATTTTGGCTCCAAGACCAAATGAGTGGAAGATTCAGGGGGTTTTGAGTCTTAGGTTACAGGTCCGAGCAGGGCACATGACCCCTTCGCTCCTGGTTTCTCCACACCATTTCTGTTCCGATGGCAGGAAAGCAGAGGGGAGAAGCTGGCTGACGTTTACCTTGTTTCAAGGTGCCATCAGAGAACAGGTAATTATTTTAAGAATGTCTGGCATTGGAAAGAGCACGAGGTCGATGCTGAAGATGCACAGGCCCCCGTCCTCGCTCTGGCCTGAGTCAGCTGTGTGACCTTGGGCAGCGAGTTCGTCTTTCTGAATCTATTTCCTCACCAGAAAACAAAAGAAATCCGATTGACGTCTCCCAGGGCCCCTTCCAACTCCAGCATTTTATGATTAGACAGCTACTAACCTACTTGCCCTACTAGCTACTACTAAATGTAGTTCATTTACAAAGAAATGCCACTGACGCCCCCTGGGAGGGGGACGTGTGCTCTGAGTTGTTCTTCCTGGATCTGCAGCGCCCCACACCTGCCTGCCTGTCTCCTTTGTCTGCCTCAGTTCCCACGCAGGAAGGCTGGCACCATGGCCTCTGCTGTCTTCTGTGTCTCTGGGAGTGCGCCATCCAATAGCCACGCTAGCCTGGGAGGTCTGGGTCTCAGTTCCTCAGGAACTGACTTGGCTTCTCTGAGCCTCACCCACCTAATGGGACAGACAGCCCTCCCTGGGAAAGCACTTCGGGATGCTTCAGTGGGAGAAGCAAGAGAAGCGTGAAGCGGCCTCATTGTGGAGGCTGAGGATCTAAATCCCAGAGCCTGTGGGAGCCGGTGGACCGCTACTGATGGGCCGCACGTGCAGTGGGACTTAGCTTCCCAGTTTGCGTGGAACTAAGGCCTCCTGGCAGGCGCTGCGTGGCCTGCCCACATGCACTGTGAACTGGGATCAAGACGCCCTCTTTTTGTATTAGTTCTGGGCCTGGTTTTGAAGCATCTTGCTGGGACTGTGGATGGCTTTGCAGTGCATGTCAGTGAGCGCTTTACAGCCTCTCTCATCAGGCCTTGTGGAGCTCTGCTTCCTTCGACCGACTCGGCGTGGCTGCCAGGCTGAGGCTGCTGAGTCGCACGGGCAACGGACGTGGCTCTCCTGGACCCACCTTTCCAGGGTAATGAACTCACGGGATCAATCTGAGAGCTCCTCTCTCCTCTTCGACCTCCGCCTCCTACCTTTCCCGCCACCCCCAGCTTCTGGTCCTCAGGTGGGACCTGTTAAGCCGGGCAGCAATTAGCCAACTCAGACTTCAAGACTCTCCCTAGAGCAAGTCGAGCAACGGCTTGATAACCCCGGGATGAAGGGGTCCCGCTTTGCAAGAGATCCTTGAAAGGACATGAATATTAATGGGGAGGGTCCTTCAGAGTCATTTAGAACTACTTGTAAGTTACTGAATCTGCCGAGTTCTCTCAGGCCTCGAGTGGTGTCCAGTTGCCACTTCCTCTGCCCAGAATCCTCTTCCATTCTCACCTGCCTGGTTAATTCTTACCTGCTCTTCAAGATTCACTCCCTCCAGGGACTTCCCTGGTGGCGCAGTGGTTAAGAGTCTGCCTGCCAATGCAGGGGACAGGGATTCGAGCCCTGGTCCGGGAAGATCCCACATGCCACGGAGCAACTAATGAGCCTGCGCTCTAGAGCCCGCGAGCCACAACTACTGAGCCTGTGTTCCACAACTACTGAAGCCCACGCACCTAGAGCCCGTGCTCCGCAACAAGAGAAGCCACCACAATGAGGAGCCTGTGCACTGCAATGAAGAGTAGCCCCCGCTCGCCGCAACTAGAGAAAGCCCGCGCGCAGCAATGAAGACCCAACGCAGCCAAAATTAAAAAAAAAAAAAAAATTAAAAATAAAAGATAGTCATGGCTTCAACTGGGGCAGCAGCTATGAGATGCAGGGGGATGCTTAGAATCAGGAAATATGTTTATGCTAGAGCCAATGGGATTTCCTAAGACATGTAGGAGAAATGGAATTGTCGAGGATGGCACTAAGGTATTTGGCTAGAACAATCAGGAGAATGGAGTTGCATCAGCTGAGTTAAGATGATTATCAGTGAAGTAGATTTGGCGGGTAGGGAGAATCAGAAGTTCAGTTTGGGACAAGTAAGGTTTGAAATGGATATCCAAATGGAGATGTAGAGTGGGCAGAAGGTGAGTCAGTCCGGCATTCAGGGAGTGGTCAGACTTGTAGATATGAATGTGGGGCTGTTGATACTTAGACTGTATTTGAACAGGAAGGACTGGGTAAGATCGCCTAGAGAACAAAAGCATTCCAAGGACTGAAACTTGGGGGTCTCCAGCTTCTAGGGGTTGAAGGAATTAGGAAGATGCTGAGGAGACTGAAAAAAGGAAGTGAGACTGATATTCTGGAAGTGAAGTGTTTCTTGGAGGAGAGGGTGATTGACTATCAGGTATAACTGGGAGGTCAAGGACAGGGTTGACCATTGCATCTGACAGCTCAGAGGTCACTGGTGACATGTTCAGAGCAGTTTCAGTGGTTTGAGAGAGAACTGGAGAAGAGAAAGTTCATATGAACAACTCTTGAAGAATTTTGCTGGAAAGGTGATCTGAGAGATAGGTCACTAGATGGAGGAAAATGTGGGTCAAGGTGGCTTTTTAAAAATTGCATTAACTTACTAATTAGTTAAGGAACTATGGGTCCATTGACATGGATTTTTGAGAGCTTAGCCTAGAGCCAGGAGAGGAGATTGAGAAAAGGTTGTTTTCATCTTTTCCGCATTAGCCCCTGTCATCCCAGTTCTGCCTTCTCTCTTTCACTAAATGGTGAGGGTTGTATTCATTTTTGTATCAACATCTTGTGCAGATTTCTAGTCTCTCTGATATTTAGCAGACCAAGGAGACCACCTGCCGTTTTATATTGGATGCCTATCTACCATGCCATGTCATCTCTTTTCTAGAAGACTGACATTTGGCTCTGTAAATCATTGGATGCATTGATAATGCCTGATTCATGTATTATAATGTAATTTGGTAATTATATGGTGAAATGATGTATCATTTCCAGGGGTGGCATAATATGGTTCATAATCTTTCACAATAATCAGTAAGTATGTTGCATCAAGGAACTATTTAAATAGTCTCTAAGTGTCAGATTCTTCACCTTTCTACACAGTGACTAACATTCTTCTAAGTATGATAGAGCATGCACCAGAAGACATGACTCCTCTATGCCTGACACTGTATATAAATTAGTGAGAACCCATACAAATGTCTGATCATGTATTACAAACTTGAGATGAATTCTAGAAGAATATAATAGTAACCCACAGCATCAATACCATAAATAATAACATTAACATGGAAATGATTGACTCATATTGGAGTTGACTGGGGATGATTTTTTTTTTCTCATGGCAAGGCACATGGTTTCCCTTTTTTTCTCTTTTTTAACATTTTTATTGGAGTATAATTGCTTTACAATGGTGTGTTAGTTTCTGCTGTATAACAAAGTGAATCAGCTATACATATACATATATTCCCATATCTCTTCCCTCTTGTGTCTTATCTCCTCCCTCTTGCATCTATCCCTTTTTAATAACAACACACAAATAGGCCTCACTTTCCCCCTTACTTCTTGGTAGTGTAGTAAAAAAAATAATGAGCTTTGGGGTCAGTCAGATCTACATTAAAATCCTTACTTTGCTGTTTATTAACCATGAGACTGTGAACAAGTTACTTCTGTGAGCTTTAGTTTCCTTATCTATAAAATGGGAATGGTGATACCTACCTCACAGGGTTATTGTGAAGTTCAGCTTAAATGTGAGTGTCAATGTAAATTGCCTAGTGTGATATCTGGTGTAGAACAGACAATGATAGCAATTAGTGTACTTAGCAGTACTCGCAGTGGCTGTAGGGGTGGCTTGGTGCTGGTAGTGATGGGTGCAGACGCCTCCCTGGCGTGGAAGGCTTCTCTCCATGCTCTAAATCCTATCAGCAGATGGAAACGGGTTTATCCATCATCCACGGCATTAGTCCCTATCGGCTTTCATGCATTCATGTAATAATTTTTTATTGAGAACCTTGTAAGTTCCACACAACAAAATCCGTGCCCTCTTGGGGCTTATGTATCAATACTAGTGAGTTTTGGAAAAAAAGCTCTGGGTCACCCCAGATTTAATATAATTCTTTCATAGTCTCCATCTTTATTGCTTTAAATTACCACCCAGCCTCTGGCCAAACCTGCTCCAGGTAAGAATAAACTGAGGCAACTTGAGCCCTTCATATACACACACCAGCCGCTAGTGACTTTTCTCTTATTGTCGGGAACTAGCTAGCTTAGAGTTTGATTCCTTCCAAGACTATTTTATTTTTTCTCTGAGTGGGAGGAATGTTCCTCTGATTAAGTCAGGTATGAAGTCAGGTCTCTCTTCCCTGTAGTTGGGATTTGGGGCAGACTGAGAATCACCGTGCCATGTTGGGCTGAAATTGTCACATAACTCAGTGCCTTACTGTCCACTTGTACAGGGAAAAAGAAAAAGGAATCCTGGGTGCTCAGCAAAGAGGAAAAAGCTAGAAGCCTCTGTGGTAGATAGTAGGAAGGAGGCCAGGCCCGAGGACAGACACAGAAAGGTGGACCCTTAGAGCCTGGGCTCCTTTTGAAGTCCCCGCGCTCCTAGAAACAGATCATGAAACTATTTAATAAAAAGTTAACTGTATAGTTGCAGGTAATCACAGCCAGGTGTTTCTTTCTTCAGGTCTCAGACCTGAGTGCGTGTCCCCTGGCTGTCAGTGTGCACGGTGACAAGATGGTGGGAACTTGTTTGACACCAACATGAACCCTTCACCGAAAACTCAACTCAACCCCAGGGATTTCTGAGCTGTCCAAGAAAGTTTGATGACTTTCCTTGCTTAATCAGGCCCTGTTAAGCTCCCTTGAGGCTAAGTAAGGAAGAAGGGGCCTTGAATTCTTTTTTTTTTAACATCTTTATTGGAGGATAATTGCTTTACAATGTTGTGTTAGTTTCTGCTGTATAACAAAGTGAATCAGCTATATGAATACATATATCCCCATATCCCCTCCCTCTTGCGTCTCCCTCCCACCCTCCCTGTCCCACCCCTCTAGGTGGTCACGAAGCACCGAGCTGATCTCCCTGTGCTATGCAGCTGCTGCCCACTAGCTATCGGTTTTTCATTTGGTAGTGTATATATGTCCATGCCACTCTCTCACTTTGTCCCAGCTTACCCTTGCCCCTCCCTGTGTCCTCAGGTCCATTCTCTACATCTGTGTCTTTATTCCTGTCCTGCCCCGAGGTTCATCAGAACCAATTTTTTTTTTAAAGGAGGAAGCTTTTTTTTTAATTAATTTAATTAATTTAACTTATTTTATTTTTGGCTGCATTGAGTCTTTGTTGCTGCGCGCAGGCTTTTCTCTAGTTGTGGTGAGCAGAGGTGATTCTTCATTGCGGTGCGCGGGCTTCTCATTGCGGTGGCTTCTCTTGTTGCGGAGCACGAGCGCTAGGCACGCGGGCTTCAGTGGTTGTGTCACGTGGGCTCAGTAGTTGTGGCGCATGGGCTTAGTTGCTCCACGGCATGTGGGATCTTTCTGGACCAGGGCTCGAACCCATGTCCCCTGCATTGGCAGGCAGATTCTTAGCCACTGCGCCACCAAGGAAACCCCCATTTTTTTTTTTTTAGATTCCATATATATGTGTTAGCATATGGTATTTGTTTTTCTCTTTCTGACTTCACTCTGTATGACAGACTCTAGGTCCATCCACCTCACTACAGATAACTCAATTTCATTTCTTTTTATGGCTGAATAATATTCCATTGTATATATGTGCCACATCTTCTTTATCCATTCATATGTCGATGGACACTTAGGTTGCTTCCATGTCTTGGCTATTGTAAATAGTGCTGCAATGAACATTGTGGTACATGACTCTTTCTGAATTATGGTTTTCTCAGGGTATATGCCAGCTTTTGCACAGCAAGGGAAACCATAAACAAGATGAAAAGACAACCCTCAGAATGGGAGAAAATATTTGCAAACAAAGCAACTGACAAAGGATTAGTCTCCAAAATATATAAGCAGCTCATGCAACTCAATATCAAAAAAAGAAACAACCCAATCCAAAAATGGGCAGAAGACCTAAGTAGACGTTTCTCCAAAGAAGATATACAGATTGCCAGCAAACACATGAAAGGATGCTCAACATCATTAATCATTAGAGAAATGCAAAGCAAAACTACAATGATGCATCACCTCACACCGGTCAGAATGGGCATCATCAAAAAATCTACAAACAATAAATACTGGAGAGGGTGTGGAGAAAAGGGAACCCTCTTTCACTGTTGGTGGGAATGTAAATTGATACAGCCACTATGGAGAACAGTATGGAGGTTCCTTAAAAAACTAAAAAAAGGGGCCATGAATTGTGTGTCTTTCTGTGGGAAGGTAAATTTCCAAAAGCAACAGCCCTTCCTCCAAATAAATATGTAATCAAAGTAAGTACAGTGTTATCTGCTTTGTAAAACTAGTGTCAAAATGCCCTCCTGACTGCCTTCTTCCAACTAAAACACTGACCCTCCTTTATAGAAATTCTGGAATCTCCATGGCCTAGCAGAGTAACAATATTCACAGTAGTTTAAATACATGTGTTAAGTCAAATTAGGTTTCACTGGTCCCCCCTCCTCATTTCCTTGTTATCTGTCATTTACTTCCAATATGCAGTGGTTGCTGCTGGACACTAGAGAAAATCTGTCCCAATGCCCATAAAATACCAGCTCCTGTTTCTCTGACTTGGTACCCACAGGGACGTCAGAACAGGAAGGTTCATCCTTAACACCAGTAATTAAGGACTTAGCGAGCTCTCTGTTTTACCGCCCCTTAAGTCAGCAGTCTCCTACTCATTCATTGGCACGTGTTCTCCTGAGTGATAATTTTCACTCTTCCCACAGGTAAGTTTTTCTAGGAAAAAGTTCGATACTGGATATCACTTTAATCAGGTAAAGAAGCCCTTAACCCTACTCCATCCCAGTGGAAACTGCAAGTTAGCTTCTCCAGAACAGAAAAAGTCATTGTATTATAATGATGCTGATTACACTCCCTACCACCCCCAAAGAATAGCATTTCATCATATATAGAGGCATTATCAGGTAGTGGTTGAGATCCTGGACTCCAGAGACAGACATGGGTATGGATCCCTGCTTTGAACCAGTAACTACCCATGTGACCAAGTAGCTTGGCTTCTGTACACCTCCTTCACAGGGTGTTGTTACACTTGTGTGAATAAGACAACATATTGCAGTGTTTTGATGCTAGATAGTGCTCAGTTGTTTAAAAGAAAACTATGTTGATGGTCCTGATTACAGCTGATATTAATATGAGCAGCCAACAGGGATTCACACAGCTCCACTGTAAGAATTTCTGGGAAAGAGGAAAAAAATTGGTTCCCATCACAAAAGACCACACATTATATGATTGCCTTTACCTGTTATATGAAATGTCCAGAACAGACAAATCCATAGAGACAGAAAGTAGATTAGTGGTTGCCTAGGGCTGGGTAGCGGGGTATGGGGGGACATGGGGGGATCACTGCTAATGGGTACAGGGTTTCTTTTTGGAGTGGTGAAAAGGTTCTTAGATTGATTGTGGTGATGGTTACACAACTCTGAATACACTAAAAACCACTGAATTGTAGACTTCAAATGGGTGAATTGTATGGGATGTGAGTTATGTCTCAATAAAGCTATTATAAAAAGTATATTAGCTCCCATTTATTACTCAGTTAATCTTTATAATAGCTCATGGTTTTATACAACAGTCAAGAAGGCTGAGATTAAGATGTATTAAAGCAACTTAATCTGGCCCATACAAGTAGCGTGTAATGTACCCAGGATTTCCTATTGATTGACTGGATCTTAGTTTCACAGAATTGGATTAATCATAATCTTTGGTTCATGACACATTAGCCCCTTTGGTCCACTGAAGGCCATCTTTTATTTTGCTTTATTTTATGCATGTATGCCTGCTGAATAATATAATAAATACATCTGACCGCCCCCTGCCCAAAGCAAGGCTAGAATATCACCAATAATTTACAGTTGCCTTTGTGTTTTCTTCTTTCCCATCCCTGTCTCCTCCCAGGGGTAACCACTACCATGAATGCTGTGTTTACCATTCCCCTGCCTCTTTTTTTTTCTTAATTTTAAAAAAAATTTATTTATTTTATTTTTAATTTATTTTATTTTTGGCTGCATTGGGTCTTTGTTGCTGCGCGTGGGCTTTCTCTAGTTGCGGCGAGCGGGGGTTGCTCTTCGTTGCAGTGCGCCGACTTCTCATTGCGGTGGCTTCTCTTGTTGCAGAGCACGGGCTCTAGGCATGTGGGCTTTAGTAGTTGTGGCACACGGGCTCAGTAGTTGTGGCGTGCGGGCTCTAGAGCGCAAGCTCAGTAGTTGTGGCGCACGGGCTTAGTTGCTCCGCAGCATGTGGGATCTTCCCGGACCAGGGCTCGAACCCATTTCCCCTGCATTGGCAGGTGGATTCTTAACCACTACACCACCAGGGAAGCCCTCCCCTGCCTCTTTTAGAAAGTGTTTTTTTTTTTTAAATGGCAATAAGTGCCTAAATGGCATATTATTTAGCTTAGCTTAGGTTTGGTTTTAATTTTGCATAGTTTTTGAACTTTATAAAAAGTCTATCAGGTTGTTCAACATAGATTCATCCATGTGGAAGAATGCCTCTGTGGCTCTTTTGTTTTCATGCCATAGAATATCACATTTTATGAATATACTATGATTTATTTATGCATTCTTCTCTCAGTGGGTATTGAGATTGTTTCCAGTGTTTTGCTATCTTGATAAGTTCAACCGTGATTATTTTTTGTATATGTGTCTCCTAATACACGTGCTAAATTTTCTCTTGGGTATGTCCTTACAGAAATTAGGTGAATACCTAGTAGATTTGCTGGGTGTGCAGGCATTCAACCTTAGAAGATAATGTTACATGGTTTTTCAGTTTCCACCAGCAATGTGTATGAGACCCTGTCAATATCCAACACTTGGTATTGTCAGACTTCTTAGATTTGTCAACCAAATGGATGTAAACCAGCATTTCATGGGGACAAAATGTTATCTGCCTCTTCCTGATTATTGGTGATGTGAACATCTCTTTATAGGTTTATTGATCATGTGTGTTTATTTTAAAAAAAAATAAATATGAAATGCAACTTTTATTTAAAACTTGAAGCCAACCCAAAATGTTGCTTCATTTTATTTCACTAACTCCTCCATGTCCACAGGCTAAATTGACTGGTTCCCTGTGTGTTTCTTGTTCTATGAAATGCTTCTTTATGGTTTTTGCCCGTTTTTATGCTGAGTTGAGGTTTTTCTTATTTGTAGGAGTACTTTATATACTTTTGAAACTAATCTTTTATTGGCTGTATATATTTCCAATATTTTCTTCAAGTTTGTATCTTGTATTTTTGCTTTCATTGGAGACTCTTGACAAACGAATTTTTTGTTACAATATTTATGTATCTTTTCTTGTATAATTAGCAATGTTTGTGTCTTGACTAAGAAATCTTATCCTATTCCAAGGTCATTAAGGTATTCGCTGTGTAGTTCTTCTGAAAGTTTTGAAATTTTGCCTTGACATTTGTTTTCTTAATCTATTTGGTACTGATTTTTGATGGTGTGAGGTAGAGTTCATTTTCAATTATTTCCATGTAAAAAGCCACCTTTTTTCAATGAAGGGGGTTACACCTATCCAACTTGAAAGCCCATGCTCTTAATCATTCTGCTGTTCCAAGGAGATAATGGTGTGGTATTAGACTGTTTGATAAATAAGGGCTAGGCACTTGGGAGAAAAGTGAAATAAGGCACAGTTTCTACCCTCAGTCTGTTGCTCAATATCAGGGGCTGAGGGCTAGATTTGGTCCTTCTTTTCAAATGATTTCTTCCCACTCTAAGTTTCATGATAACCTATTCCAGGTCATCTTTTGGCACTGGCAGTTCCACAGAGGGGTTCCTATGGGAAGCTCTGGGTTCCACTTTTTAAAAACTAAATTTAGTGTTTTTTTAATTGAAGTATAGTTGGTATACGCTATCATATGAGTTACAGGTGTACAGCATAGTGATTCACATTTTTTAAAGGTTATACTCCATTTATAGTTATTACAAAACATCAGTTATATTCTCCATGTTGTACAATATATCCTTGTAGCTTATTTTATACCTAATAGTTTGTACCTCTTAATTCCCTACCCCCAGGTTGCCTCCCCTTTCCTCTCTCCACTAGTAACCACTAGTTTGTTCTCTATATTTGTGAGTTTGCTTCTTTTTTGTTATATTCACTAGCTTGTTGTATTTTTTAGATTCCACATATAAGTGGTATCATACAGTATTTGTCTTTCTCTGACTTACTTCACTTAGCATAATGCCCTCAAGTCCATCCATGTTGCTGCAAATGCCAAAATTTCATTCTTTTTTTTAATGGCTGAGTAGTATTCCCATTGTGTGTGTGTGTGTGTGTGTGTGGACTCAATGGAATACCTATCAAAATACCAATGGCATTTTTCACAGAACTAGAACAAATAATTTTAAAATTTGTATGGAAACACAAAAGACCCTGAATAGCCAAAACAATCTTGAGAAAGAAGAACAGAGCTGTAGGAGTCATGCTCCCTGACTTCAGACTATACTACAAAGCTATAGGAATCAAAACAGCATGGTACTGGCACAAAACAGACACATAGATCAATGGAACAGAATAGAGAGTCCAGAAATAAACCCATGCACTTATGGTCAGTTAATCTATAACAAAGGAGGCAAAAATTTACAATGGAGAAAAGATAGTCTCTTCAGTAAGTGGTGTTGGGAAACTGGACAGCTGCATGTAAATTAGAATATTCTCTAACACCATCTACAAAAATAAACTCAAAATAGATAAGACCTAAATGTAAGACCAGATATCATAAAACTCCTAGAGGAAAACATAGGCAAAACCACTCTTTGACGTAAATCGTAGCAATATTTTGGGGGATCCTTGTCCTAAAGCAAAGGAAATTAAAGCAAAAATAAACAAATGGGACCTAATTAAACTTAAAAGCTTTTGATAGCAAAGGAAACCATCTACAAAAAAAAAAATGAAATGACAACCTACTGAATGGGAGAAAATATTTATTTGCAAATGATATGACCGATAAGGGGTTAACATATATAAACAGCTCATACAACTCAATGTCAAAAAAACAAGCGACTTGATTAGGAAATGGGCAGAAGAACCGAATAGACATTTTTCCAAAGAGGAAATGCAGATGGCCAACAGGTATATGAGAAGATGCTCAACATCACTAATCATCAGAGAAATGCAAATCAAAACCACAATGAGATATCACCTCACACCGGTCAGAATGGCCATCATCAAAAAGTCTACAAACAGTAAATGCTGGAGAGGGTGTGGAGAAAAGGAAACCCTTGTACACTGTTGGTGGGAATGTAAATTGGTGCAGCCACTGTGAAGAACAGTATGGAGGTTTCTCAAAAAACTAAAAACAGATCTACCATATAACCCAGCAATTCCACTCCTGGGTATATATCCAAAAAACAAAAACGCTGATTCGAAAAGATACATGCACCACAATGTTCAGAGCAGCACTATTTACAATTGCCAAGATATGGGAGCAACCTAACTGTCCATCAGCAGATGAATGGATAGAGAAGATGGATTCTACTTCTTCATCCTTGTTTCCTTCATTTCCTGGAGGTTAAAGTGACACTGTGGGGAAGAGCATATGCTTAGGGCCAGACAGACCTGGTTTCAAGGTTCAGTTCTCCCACACGGTAACCCGGGGGAAGTTAAACCCTCTTGAACCTCGGTGTCTTTGCTGTGTGTCCCCACGCGGAATGCACATCCTCTGCCGAAAGGCTTGGCTCCCTCATTCAGTCCTCGGCTAGGGGTAGGGACACAGGAACTTGTGACAGCCAGCCCCTCGGGGACCATCTGCACTGCGGAAGGGTGACAGCCCACAGAGCTGACACAAATGACAGATGTCCCCTACAACCCCCCAGGATGTTACCCTGTCTTATCTTTCTTCCCTCTACTTGGTTGGACGATCTTGTCACTTCAGCTGGCCTGTGAGCTCCTGGTGGGCAGCCCTCAGACCTCAGCTTCTTCCAGGGTCTCACAAGCAGTGACATGTACACAACAAAGCCTTCATCAGTGATCTTTGAGTGACTGAGTTAGGAGGGATAGAGATCCCGCTCTCAGGGTCTGGGACTGGAGGGCAAGCCTTTTGGTCTCCCAGTAGAAACAAAAACAAAAAACAAAAGCCAGCCATCAAAACAGAGAGGAGAGAAAGGCCTTTCTCCCTGAGCCTCCCCAGGTGGTAAGAGCTGGCTTTGAGAAGCTTGGGTGTGACAGGTGGCCTGCCACTCTGTCCGTGGTTGGTCTCCACCACCTGGCTGGAGTGTTTATTGCTGGCACCTCTCACCCCTTGGCCGGGAGGGTTCTCTGGTTCAGCACAAGCAGCAGGAGAGAGGGAGCGACCCCATGGCACACACAGCTCCACCCCAGACTCCACAGTGCATGTTGCTCTGTGTGTAGCCTGGTAATTAATCAACAAGCAATGAGATACAGGAACATCGCTGCCTCCTGTCGCTGCCCAGGGCACTTTGCATTGTTACTGAGTACATTTTTCATCCGAGCTAAATAGAGTGCTGGGTAGGGTGCTGTTTCTTGCACTATTCACAGGCCCCTGGGATTTTTCCTTCTCCCTATGGTACTGTGAAGGGAACAGGCTGACTTCAGCGATTTCTGTGGTGAGGTCGTATGGCCCTGGGAGGGTTACCTGAGCCCGGGAGACTCAGGTAACCAAGGCCACTGGTAGGGATGGGTTTAGAGAGAAAGAGAGGCAGAAGGGGAAATTTGATTCAACTAAATCTAAGACTCATTTGAAGTGTTTTTGGTAAGGTTCTAATTATGCTTCTCAATAGAGCAAATTTTTACAATGTTCCAAATGTAAATGTTGGAAAGAGGCTGCAAATGAAAACAATCAGGTGACATCTAAAGCCAAAAATAAGCCAAAAGTGATCTTAATTATTGAACTGCCTCAGGCTAAGTGGAGTTTGAATGATTGGCCTGCTAGAATCGACATCAGCCTTCCTCTCACTCACACAGAAAACTCTAGAACTTGACATTAGGGAAACTGGGCTTGCGACCCAGATGCGTCACCTGCTAGTTCCTTGGTCCTAGGCTGGCAGCGTAGCCTGTTAGTGCCTGACTGTGGGCATCTGTAAAGTGGGGCCAGTCCAGCCCGGCTCCCTGAAAGGTTTGTATAGAGGTTCGAAATGAGCTAATGTGAACGGGAGCTCCCGGGGTGTCCGTGCCTCACGGTGGATCCCAGCGGCTCCAGTGTACACCGGTGTCCATATCTTTCTCTCTAAGGCCTTTATCTTTACTCCTTCCTCAGAAGCCCTGCTCTTCATCCCTCTCTCTCGGTACTTCTTTTGGAGGTTCCTCTTCTCCCATTCAGCCCTTGATTAGGATTTCCGAAAAATATTTCATGGATCGCTAGTCCCCAAATGGCCCACCACCAGAGGGGGTTCCGAGGACAAATCAGTCTGGAAACAGTGAGCCCTGTAACCCCTTCAGAAAGTCCCGGGGCCTGAGAAGTCCTGTAGGAGGGGACCTCCTCTACCTTTGCTCCTTCCTCACTTAGCACCTCCCTCATGAATCTGACCCCAGAACCCATTTTTCACACATTGCCTATTAACCCCTCTCCCCCAAATACAGCCTGGGACCCGTCCTAGATGGTGACTGAATAGTGACGGCACCCACTGAATACTTAGGACGCGTCAGGCACGGTGGTGGTTCCCTATCAACATTTACCTCCCAAACAGCCCAGTGAGACGGGTGCATTCCAAGTAGGTGTGACTAAAACACGGGTCTGGCTGTCTCTGTTTTACAAATAAGGAAAGTGAGACTCAAGGAAGGCTAGGATTTTGCCCAGAGTCACAGAACGAGTACGTGGTGGAGTGGGGCGTGACCCAGGCCTTGCCCCCAGGTCTGTCCAGCTATAAAGGCCCTGCCTGGCACTGCGCATGTGGGCCGGTGGCTGGTGGGCTTGATTTAGCGCGGGGCCTTTGGACTGGAGCTTGCTGGCCTCTGAGCCCACGTGATAGAAGGTGGAGCTGGGTGGGTGGTCAGCCAGCCCGGTAAGTGCAGCCAGCACGCCTGGGGGCCCGTGAAAGGGGACAGCGGCACCCTCGCAGTGCGCAGACCGGAAACCGCGGCTCAGGAGATGGACTGGTGTGGCCAGGTGGCAGCCATGCTGGAGCCCGGAGTGCTCTACCATCTGCCCTTTCCCCGATCAACCCCCACCTCCGCCGCTCCGAGCTGCCCTCCGGCATCTGCATCCGCGGTGCTCAGAGCTGCTTAGGTTGCTGGGCCGTTCTCACTAATTGGAGCCTCAGGGCGCTGTTGTGGTGCCTGCTGCTATAAACACTTTGCCAATCTGCATGCGTATGTGACATTATAAAAGTTCCCGAAAGATCTTATCCACCTTGCTGGCACCCAGCTGAAGGAAAAGCCAGGTAGAAAGACAATGTGTGTGTTATTAAAAAAAAAAGAGGTGTGGGGGAAGTTTCTTGTTTTTGTTCTCCGCGCAGGTGAACAGGGTGAGAAGTGGAAAACATCCAGTGCTGAGGCAGCGCCCGGAGCTTGCTTTGTTTTGTTTTGAAATTGCTTAAGAGAGATTTTCCTTGTAGCTCCTAAGCTGCCTGTCACATTTGAAAAGCCGGAATGGGACTGTGAAGATTCTGTAAATGAATTCGTTTCGGAACATAGGGTTCTTTGCCCGGTGGGAACGAACTTCAGTGATCGCTGGGTCTGGCGTGTCATTTATAGGTGTGCAGACTGAGGCCCGTGACCTGGACCAGGCAGCCGTGGGCCAGCTTGACCTCCGCCCCAGGGCTCCCTCACACTCTCCAAAACACCCCAGGCCCAGCTGAACAGCGCACACTTGTTTTCAGCAGAATGAAACTCGATTCGATGCATCAAGACATGACTGAATGCTTCCCAAGCTGCAGAGCAGAGTCCTGGCGAGTCCTCCCCAGACCTCCCTGGCCTCTCCGCTCAGCCCTAGCCAGTCCCGAGCGCCAGCCCCGGGCCAGGAGGGTACCTGCTCTACAGTCTTTACCCCCGGAGCTGCTTTTCAGTGTGGAAATCAAGGCCGAGAGAGATTCGTGTGTCTCGGGTCCACAGCTGGGAAGTGAGACTGACCACAGCCCAGGACTGGCTGCCTGGGTGCTTCAGTGTCGTTGGCTTCCTAGGTTGTGGGAAAGAGTAAGAAAACGTAAACACAGAGCATTAGCACGGTGCTTTGCACACAGTGGGTGCTTCCAGGATGCTCGGTCCCATCCCCTGATGTCTTCTCTGAGTTCTTCACCGTCATTTAAATCCAATAGAAACAGAGTCTACAGCACACTGATTTATTAACTCCTGGTTCACCTTAATGACCTTTTCTTCAGAGAGACTTGCTAACCCAGTGAATGCACTTCCACAGCCCCCAAACACTGATTTCCGGATGTGCTCAAACTTGCCAACACTTGAGGGGATAGAAGGTGGTGGTTTACAACCAAGAAGCCGAGAAGCTGTTAAACACTTAAAATTTACAGGGAGAAATGTTCATCCTATCCCATCTCTTAGCCAGGAAAGAAGATATGCATCTTCTCTCTCCATCACAGGAAGCCTAGTTTGAACAAACGTCTTGATATAATTGCTTGACGCTTTCCAACCAGTCTCCCTAGACATATTTTTAGAGGCCTCCTATGGAACAACTAAGCAGCACAACTCAGCATGTAAGACGGTTTGAGGGAAGAGGGTGGGGAGGGAATAAGGAACTCAAGAGAGGTGAGTCCATGGAGGGTTGGGGAAGTTTAGCTTGTGTCTTTCCACTGGTCCACTGTGGGCCTTTCTGCACCTCACCCCAAGCCCGGGAGCAGATTTGTCCTGCCACCCATGCTGCTAACATCACCAGAGCCAAGTGAGGATGGTGTCCGTCTATCAGGAAAGCCCGACTCCTCCCCCACTGCCACCACGCCTACCCTCCAGTTACTTCCAGGGCCGGACATCACAGCCTGGAGGAACAGTGTCCAGAGGTGGAGGGAGGACACGGGAGGCGAGGGGAGGAGTTGCAGCCATGCGACCCTAGAAAGTGGTGTCAAGGCTCCTGGAAGGAAGGAGGTGGGAGGGAACCAGTGTTTACTGAGTACATACTATGTGCCAAGAACTTGACACATAATCTTATTTAATCCCTGCAGAAATCTTGTGAGAGGTATTATTATCCTCTTTCTACCAGTGAGGATACAAGAGGATCAGCAAGGTTAGGTAACTCGCCTGAGGTCACATGACAACTGAGGTGGAGCCAGAATTTGAATGCATGGCCTATGATTCCAAACCCTGTGTTCTTTGCACCAGCACTAGCGCCCTGTGAGATCAGTTCCAAAGTGCTGACTGTGTCATTTGTCCTTTGTTACCTTGTGAACTTGAGCAAACTGCTTAACTTTTCAGCTTCCTGGTCCGCAAAATGGGTCTCCGTGTAGTACCTACCTCAGGGGTATTGTAAGGATCAAGTGAGATGTGCATCTAAAGTGCTTAGAGCGATGCTCCGCATGTAAGAGTTCTCTAAACATCAGCCGCTGCCTTTACTTTTACTACAGATGCCACTGTCCCAATACCGGGGGAAAGGCACTCACCCTCTCTGTGCCTCAGTTTTCTCATCTGTGAAATGAGTGGGTTGGACTGGAGGATGCCTCATCTTTCCAGTAAAAGTGAAATAAAATTTTATTTCCAGCCACGAAATCTGATTACTCTGCTTGGCATTTAGGTTCCCCTACTGGCTAGTCCGAGTTTTCCTGCCCGACCTGAACACCCCCCTGGGCTCCCTTAGTTCTTACCGCCTGCCCTAAGCCTGGCACCCAGCTGGTTCTGGCCACCACCTAATTCCTTCAAGCCTCCACTCCTACTCTTTACCCTTCCTTGATTCTCCTTGCTTTCCTCTGCCAACCTGAACTCTATACTTCTTTCAAGGCCCAGGTTAAAACTCAACTCTTCCATGAAACCGTCGCTGGCAAACCCCACCCTGAGATGACTTCCCCTTCGTTTGAAATTCCCTCAGCTATTATGCCCACAGTCTGACTCACACTGATTCCAAATGGTTTATATTGTCTCATCTAAGTCTGTTTGATTTACCCGGTTCCCTAAAGGTAAACTCCCCAAGGGCAAGGCCCTTGTTTTCTACTTTGGTGTAGCCTCAGTAACACTGGCACTGTTTGGGTACCTGTTTGGTGAATTCGCGGCCCGTGTGTCGGTCATTCCCTCCTCTACCCGTGGCTGAGCGGGGGCGGGGGTTTGGGGGGACTTTCTGCAGGATGCTTAGGAAGGTGAGCATTGTGGGCGGGTTACCTCTGCCCTCAAGGAGTTTGCAGGGGAAGAGGCAGATGTCTCAGTGTAACTGGGTACAGTGCATTATGATGAATTGTATCGCAGAGGTGCAGCGGAGGGACGGCCCTCTGCCTGCAGAGGGAGGGGAGGCTTCTGAAGAAGCGGAGCTCAAGAATGAGCAAGAGCCCGCCGAGAGAGGGAGGGGAGGGCATTTCCGAGGGTATAGAGAACAGGAGGGTGTGCACCCTGGGTGGTTAAGATGGATTAAAGGGTATATTTTGGGGGGGGGGGAAGCAGATCAGGGACAGCTGTAAGGACTGAAGTTGGAAATGTAGTTTTCAGTTATCCAAAGGCATATCTAGAGACTCCCATGGGGGGTCTGTATCCCCTGGGTCCAAATGAGGACCGTGTCAAAATGAGAAAATTCAGAGCTATGTAAAGAGCTTTATTTATTTATTTGGCATGAAAGTGCCCTTTTCTAAAAAAAAAGGAGTCATGGTGATGCGAGTTGTTTGCTTTTCATTTCATTTCGTTTTGTTTTAGCATCTTGACAAAATAAAGATCTGGCAGTTCTGTGCCAGAAGGGAAGTTTCCAGGTCCAGATTCGTGGAGCTGCTGCTAGAGAGTCACTGAGCTATCTGGAAATAAGGAGCAAGGACAAGGTCGATTAAACTCTTAGGAGGACGGGCCGAAGGTTTAGGACTTCTCCGTAATTGCTGCTGATGAGGATCGCAGATGCGGCGATGCCCCCAGTGGAGGCTGCAGGGAGCCGAGGGCAGAGGCGGTTTGATCTGTTTTGACGGCTTTAATCCCTGCTCTCCCTTGTGAGAGGTGTGAGCTATACGAGATGCCTCTCCGTCCTCCTCTGCTTGGTGCTCCTGCCCCCTCCCTGGGAGGGAGTAGAATGTGTCCGAGCTCTGCGTGCCGCTCAGGCTTTATCGCCCATCTTCCTGCCTTTCAAAGCGAGGGCTGACAACTGTGATTTCTCATCTCCAGGTGCAAAGGAAATTGCCCCTTGTAAGTGTCTGCGCGTCTCAGCTCCCCCCCTCCCCCCAGGGCTGTTTCAGTGTCTGTCAGTTGAATTTGCACTAATGAGATTATAAAGTCGGTGTGTTGAAACGTTCACAAATTTTTGCCCAGATCAGTTTGAAATTCCGAAGGTAAGAACTTGCCTGAATCAATATAGTAGTAATTTCAAATCTTGAGCTGTCCTGTTAGGGCATTTCAGTCATTTCTTGGAAACAAGAGAGCCGTTGGGGGCCCCCCTGAAACAAAGGTATGTGAAGAGGGCTGTGGGGCGGGTGGGCTGCTCAGGTGGGAAGGGGGTTTCAAGCCCTCTGTGGCGACGTTCAGTTTGCTCAATAATTTCCTACTCTAGTTGGGATTTTACTCTACAGATGGTTTGCCCAAGGCATCGCAGCAGTTTTGGTCGAAAAAGTAAGCAATCATGACAAAAGGAACTGGGGGCGGGGGGCGCATCTCAGAGGGCAACAGGGAAGATGCAACCTGGGGAGGGTGCATCTACTAGTGGGAGATGACAGAGGGCTGTTTCTGAAATGGGTTTTCGAATCTTTGGCCCCTGGAGATATGGGCAGAGGGACTGAGTCAGTTGGGAGGCCTGGAGGCTGGCAAGGAGGGGGCAAATGAGAATTCGTTGTTGCTGAGGCTTATGGAAACAGCGGAGACCTGAATTCTTGTCTTAGGTCAACTGTGTGACTTTGGGCAAGTGGCACCACCCTCCTGGGCCTCAGTTTCCCCAGAATAAAATGAGGACAGGGCACCGCTGAGGTCCCTTCCAGCTCTATCCCATTCTGAGACTCTAAGCAAAAGAGTCCTGCTTCCCCCTTTTGTTCCCTCCTGAGATGCAAGCTCCCTGAATCTGGGGCTGAAACTCTGTCCTGGGCTGAGCTTTGGGTTCTAGGGAGCAGGGCCCTGGGGGGAGGGGAGGGGGAGGGCTTGAGCCAAGTGGAGGCAGTGGGGGACCCAGCTGCACACGCACCAATAACAGCTCAGCAGAAGACCAAGAGCAGCCCGGTGAGGGACGGCATTCTGCGCTCCAGTGCTCTGGAACAAATGGTGCCCAGAGGCAGCCCTGGGTGCTCCATACATGAGCAGGTGAAATTTGGGAAGCTAAGCTAGTTGTAGAAGAATCTTCCCTCTCGTGTACACACACACACACACACACACACCAGCTTCAGGCACACCTCTGGGTCTTTGGTCCTGTTCTCCTATTTATGGGCTCCTCCCATTTGCCCCTCAGCCTATTCCAATTTTACTCACAGACAGAGGCCCTAACCCCTCATCCAGAATCCTTTTCTTGTGTTGATGGCTCTTGTGGACAAAGCAGAGACAAGTTGTAGGCCTCCCTCTGTCCTCTCCCCACTATACAGAATGACCTTGTCTAGATAAAGAGCTATTCATTGTCTCCCAGAGTAGCAAGATGCTGGGTAAAAATCAGAAGGAAATCCTGACACACGTTACAACATAGATGAACCTTGAAGACGTTATGCTAAGTGAAATAAGCCAGTTATACAAGGAAAAATATTGCTGATTCTACTTACGTGAGGTCCCCAGAGTAGTCAAATTCATAAAGACAAGAAAGTATAGGCACTTCCCTGGTGGCGCAGTGGTTAAGAATCCACCTGCCAATGCCGGGGACATGGGTTCGAGCCCTGGTCCGGGAAGATCCCACATCCCGCGGAGCAACTAAGCCCATGCGTCACAACTACTGAGCCTGTGCTCTAGAGCCCGCGAGCCACAACTGCTGAGCCCACATGCCACAACTACTGAAGCCTACCCGCCTAGAGCCCGTGCTCCGCAACAAGAGAAGCCACCGCAATGAGAAGCCCGCGCACCACAACGAAGAGTAGCTTCCACTCACCACAACTAGAGAAAAGCCTGCGCACAGCAACGAAGACGCAACACAGCCAAAAATTAAAGAAAAAAAAAAAAAAACTAAATAAATTTAAAGAAGAGGTGGATTTGGAGGCTGAAGTAAGAGGACAGAAATAATTGGGGTTGATAGAAATGTGCAGCTGTGCTCTGATAGCTAAGGAAGGAACAGAGAACTGTGGGGAAAGAGACAGTAAATGGGAGTTAAGGATGCCTACGTCAGTGATGAGCACACCTCGTTGGAAGAAGCCAGTTCAAAATGTGAATGGCTCATGTTTGCCATCCACAGCACTGGAAGTCCATGGGAACCAAGGTTCATTGAGACCTTGGGAAGATGAAACTCTCTTATCTCTTTTACTCTCTGTCTCTGATCCCTGTTGATCTATGTCACTTCCCGTCATCCTTTTCCATTGGCCCCAGAAGCTTGCCAGGGACACCCTGCTAATTAATTGCCCCTGGCCTGTAAGCACAAGTGTGCTTTTGTCAAGATTTCTAGGTCTGGGGAAAAACCAGTTTTTGGCTCTCGTGGCATCCCTGCTGGTCCTGGTTCCAGAAGCCTTTGTGCCTAGGACTTTCCTGGGACATCAGATTACTGTGCCGTTATTTCATTTAGCATTTATTGGACACCTACCTCAGGGCAGAAAGTGACCTTGGAAGTCATCTAATCCAGCGCTCCTGGAATGTCCGTGTGCATGTGAACCACCAGGGGATCTTGTTAAAATACAGCTTCTGATGCAGTAGGTCTTGGGCGAGGCGGGGCCTGAGGTTTTGTGGCTCTGACACTTGCAGGTGAGGTCGATGCCGCTGATCCCTGAACCACACTCTAAGCAGCAAGAATCTTGCCCAGCGATGCTCAGCCCCGACTACACACTAGTATCATCTGCTGAGCTTTTGAAAAATATGGCAGCCTGGGCTTCACTTCCAGATATTATCATTTAGTTGGTCTGATACAGCCAGTCTTTGTTTAAATTGCTCCCCAGTTGATGCTGGTGAGTAACAAGTATTGAAAACTATAGCTCTGGTCGAATACCTTGATTTTACATCTCTCTTATTGAAACTATCAGAAAAAACCCCACCTTCTGTGCCCCACCTGTCCCTCCAGTTGACCTGGAATTTAATTTCCTGTTGTTAGAAAATTAGCTGTTGTAATATCATATAATAATAAAACATAACATTTATTGAGTATTACTATATGGTAGGCATCATTCTAAGTACCTTACATTTAAATCTCATAATACTCCATGAGGTACATATTATTATAATCATCCTCATCTTTTAAGTTTTATTTTATATGGGAGTATAGTTGATTTACAATGTTGTGTTAGTTTCAGGTGTACAGCTAAGTGATTCAGTTACACATATACATATATCCATTGTTTTTCAGATTCTTTTCCCCTGTAGGTTATTACAGAATATTAATTAACATTCCCTGTGCTATACAGTAGGTCTTTGTTGATTATCTATTTTATGTATAGTAGTGTATATATGTTAATCCCATACTCCTAATTTATCCCTCCCCTCACATTTCCCCTTTGGTAACCGTAAGTTTGTTTTCAAAGTCTGTAAGTCTGTTTCTGTTGTGTAAATAAGTTCATTTGTATCATTTTTTTAGATTCCACGTATCATATGATATTTGTCGTTGTCTGAGTTACTTCACTTAATGTGGTGATCTCATCCATGTTGCTGCAGATGGCATGATTTCCTTCTTTTTAATGGCTGAGTAGTATTCCACTGTGTGTATGTACTGCATCTGCTTTACCTCATCTTTTTTATATTGATAGATGTGCAAACAGGTAGTCTGTTTCTTGTAATATCTTACACAGTGTGGTATCCAGTGGAGGGAGAAGAATCTTCAAACTAAAGTCTAAATAAAGCATCATGAAATGCCCCCGAACCAAGCATACTATAAGATAAAATCCACTGGTTTGGCAATTGCTATTAGTTTGGATGTTATGTATTATTATGGTTCTCCTTTGTGCCTGGACTATTCTCAAGTTAAAGAAGTCTTACTGGCCAGAGCGGGGAATAGTGGCAATTTCATATGGTTCAGCCAAAATCGATTCAGAGAATTTCAGAGTCGGAAGTTTTTTGAGACTATCAGGCCCTCTTTCAAATATCTGAATGCCCTTTATGTCGCCCTGTCAATGATTGCTCAACTTCTGTTCAAGCACCTCTAGTGTCAGGGAACCCATTACCTTACAGGGCAGTCAATTCTGGTTTCAGATCATTCATATTGTTAAGGTTCTTCCTTAGAATGAGTTCAAACCATGACAGTGTGATTTCTTTTTTTTTTTTTTAATTTATTTATTTATCTATTTTTGGCTGTGTTGGGTCTTCGTTTCTGTGTGAGGGCCCTCTCTAGTTGCAGCGAGCGGGGGCCACTCTTCATCGCGGTGCGCGGGCCTCTCACTATCGCGGCCTCTCTTGTTGCAGAGCACAGGCTCCAGACGCGCAGGCTCAGTAGTTGTGGCTCACGGGCCCAGTTGCGCCGCGGCATGTGGGATCTTCCCGGACCGGGGCTCGAACCCGTGTCCCCTGCATTAGCAGGCAGATTCTCAACCACTGCGCCACCAGGGAAGCCCGACAGTGTGATTTCTACCACTGGCTCTGCTCCCTGGAGTCACACGCACTGGTTCCTCTTCCATTTAACAGCTTTGCTTTAAGCGATTTCAAACAGTTATTACATCTTCCTATGTCTTCTTTTTCTCCAAATGAGGTATCATTTTTAAGATCCCATGACGTAACAAGCCGTTCGCCCTCCTGGTCTCTCTCCTCTGAGTGCCCACCGTGTTACTGAGGACCAGTTAAAAGCCCAGTTCCCTCCACGTGGAGTTCGATGGGCTGCCGCCTCACTTTCCTTGGACACCCACTTTCTCTTAATGATACATACCGAGGAGCATGCCAACCAAGAACACAGAGCTCGTGGTTGACCTTGGCAACCCCAGTCCAGCTTCCCTCGGGGCCTCACGACACCCTAAGGCAGAGGCGGGAACAACCAGATTTTCATTTTGTACCTCCTCCCACAGCTGGTTTTGGCTGGGATGCAGCACTGACCGAGGATATCTGAGGGGCTTCAAGACTGGCACTTTCTCTGAGTTGCCACATCGTGGGGCTCTGAGAAAGGAGCTGCACCTCTTTATTAGCAGAGCCCCCAGGAGGCCCACCAAACACCCAGGTGTTCAGCTGCCTCCCTGCTGTGCCCCCTGACACTCAGGAGGCACTGTCAGCCCTCTGGACCCCCCTCCTCTTTTTACGACAAAGCCCATATCAGACAGATCGATCTCTCCTGCCAGCATCTCCCAGGATGCCGCCTTTCTGTCACTTGTTTGTCTTCATCAGGTTTCAAGGATCTGGGTGTTTCTGTGTGTTATCTATTTTAGACTGAAGGAAACAGGCAGATTCCCTTGGAAGCAGTTCAGCAAATAGCTGGGCTCAGAATGAGCTCCTTCCTATTTCAGAACCTTTCTACCCACTACGCTGGGACTACTGGCTGCCCCGGGGCTGCAGCGAGCTGTTCTGGGCAAACCACACCACGCCACGCCACGCCACGCCACGCCACGCCACACCATACCACACCATACCATACCACACCATACCACGCCACGCCACGCCACGCCATACCACACCACACCATACCACACCATACCACGCCACACCACGCCACGCCACACCATACCACGCCATACCACGCCACGCCACGCCACGCCACGCCACACATCACACCATACCATACCATATGATACCATACCATACCTCCCATACCTGACCAGAGGGGTGATGGGCACTGCTCATCGTGCCTGGATGCCCATCGCTCAAGCCAGATGTGACCAATCAGCCACCCTGAGTTGCCCACAGCTCTTCATTGCTTGAAGCAAGGGAAGGGGATAACCAATAGACACGTGAAAAGATGTTCAGCATCATTAGCCAATAGGAAAATGCAAATCAAAACCACAATGAGATACCAGTTCACACCCACCAGGATGGCTAAAATAGATGATAACAAATGTTAGTTAAGATGTGGTGAAATCGGAATTTATACATTGTTGAGAATGGAGATGGTGAGTGTAAAATAGTGCAGACACTTTAGAAAACAATCAGGCAGTTCCTCAACATGTCAAACAGAGAGTTACTGTATGACCCAGCATTTTCATCCTGTGTGTATACCCAGAAGAAATGAAAACATAATGCCCACAAAAACATGTACACGAACATTCATAGCAATATTATTCGTAATAGCAAAAGGTAGAAAATAACCCACATGTCCAAATGGATAAATAAAAATGTGCTGTGTTCAAGCAATGGAATATTATTCAGAAATAAAAAGGAATGAAGTATGGAAAGATATCCCATCTTCATAGATTGGAAGACTTAATACTGTTAAAATGGCAATAATCCCCTAAGTAATATGTAAATCCAACACAATCTCTATCAAAATCCCAGCTGGAATTTTTGAAGAAATTGACAATCTGGTTCTAAAATTCGTGTAGAAATGCAAGAAACCCAGGATGGTAAAAACAATATTAAACAAGAATAAAGCTGGAGGACTCTCACATCCTGATTTCAAACTTACTACAAAACTATAGTAATCAAGACAGTGTGGTCCAGGAATAAGACGTATAGGATAAAGGAATAGAACTGAGAGTCCAGAATAAACCTTTACATTTATGGTCAGTTGGATTTTAAAAAGGGTGTCAAGACAAATAGGAGAAAAAAAATTTTTTTCCACAAATTGTGTTAGATATTCACATGCAAAAAAATGAAGTCGGACCTTTACCTCTTTGTGAGCTTGGATTATTCAGTGGTTTCTTAGATATGACACCAAAAAGCACAAAAAACAAAAAATAGATAAATTGGACTTCACCAAAATTTAAAACTTTTGTGCTTCAAAGAACACCATCAAGAGAGTGAAAAGACAACACAGAATGGGAAGAAATATTTATAAATTGTATGTTTGATAAGGGACTTATATATAGAATACATAAGGAATTCACACACATCAATAACAAAAAGACAACCAAGTTTAAACAATGAACAAAGGATCTGAATAGACATTTCTCCAAGACACATATACAAGTAAGCACATGAAAATATGTTCAACATCATTAGTCACTAAGGAAATTGCAAATCAAAGCTACAGTGAGATACGACTTCACACCAACTAGGCTGGCTAAAGTTAAAAAGACAAACAATAGCCAGTGTTTGAGAGGATGTGGAGAAACTGAACCCTTATACACCGCTGGTGGGAACGTAAAGGAGTGTGGCCACTTCAGAAAGCAGGCTGGCAGCCCTGCAAAATGTTAAGCATAGAGCTACCGCATGACCCAGCAGTTCCACTCCTGGGTATACGCCCAAGGAAATGAAAACATCTGTCTGCACCAAAACATGGACACGAATGGTTACAGCAAAAATATTCACAATAGCCAAAAGGTGGAGACAACCCAAATGTCCATCAACTTGTGAATGGATAAATGAAGTGTAGTATAACTATACAATGGAATATTATCTGGGCATAAAAAGGAATGGAGTACTGATTCATGCCTCAACATGTATGAACCTTGAAATCATTACGCTAAGTGAAAGAATCTAGTCACAAGACAACAGATTATATAATTGCATTAATGCGATGTGTCCAGAGTAGGGAGATTTATAGACTCAGAAAGTAGATTTGCATATAATAGTATTATATATAGTACATGTATATAGACAGAAAGTGGTTGCCTAGGGCTAGAGGGTATGGGAAATGATAGCTAAAGGATATGGCATTTCTTTTTGAGGTGATTGATGTGCAAATCTGTGAATATACTAAAAGCCATTGAATGTCATCCTTCAAATGGGTGAATTGTATGGTTTGTTACTTAACTCTCAATAAAGCTGCTAAAAACAAAAAGTGTAGAAAATCATTCTGACTAAAAATGAGTAAATCATCATTAATGTAACAATTTGTTGGCTCTGCTTGCTGCTGGCTATGTGACATTGGGCTGGGTGACTTCTGTTCTCTACCTTGGTCTCCTTTTTTATGAAATGGGAGAAGCCATGTCTAATTCACGGTCCCCTTTTGCCTCTTGCCTGCCCTCATCTCTCTGCCTCTAGTTTCTCCTCCCAGTCATTCTAACTTGCACACATCTTCACTGAAGTTTTCTTACCGCACAGGTCAGATCACACCTCTCCATGCTTCAGACCTTCAGTGGCTCCCTGCTACTGAATAAAGGACAAACAGCTTCCCCTACCGTTGATCACACATGCCTTCCCTCCGCCGGGCTTCGCCATCTTCCTAGCTCCTTGGGCACTTTGCACAGAGGCCAAAGCAGGCTATTCTCCTTTCTTCAAACTGAAGGACTGCTTCCTGCCTCCACAAATTGACTCACATTGATCCTTGTGGCTGTCACAATCTGCCCAACCTGCACAGTCCTGCTCAGTGCCAGCCCGGCTCTGACTCCTGTCTTGCTGGGATCTCGGGCCCAGCACTCACCTTCTCTGGTCCTGCTTTCCTTTCCTATAAAACGATGGAATTGGACTACCTGGATATTCTGAGGAATAAGAATTCCAGGTTCATAAAAAGGTGCTCAGCATCACTAATCATCAGGGAAATGCAAATCAAACCACAGTGTGATATCACCGCACACCTGTCAGAACGGCTGTCATCAGAAAGACAAGAACTAACGTGTTGACGAGGATGTGGAGAAAAGGGAGCCCTTGTGCGCTGCTGGTGGGGATGTAAATTGGTGCAGCCACTATGGAAAGTAGTATGGAGAGTCCTCAAACAGTTAAAAATGGGACTACCATATGATCTAGCAATTCCACTCCCGAGTGTTTATCCAAAGAAAACAAAAGCACTCAAAAACATATATGTACCCCCATGTTCATTGAAACGTTATTTACAGTAACCAAATTATGGAAACAACCTAAGTGTCCGTCAGTGGATGAATAGATAAAATGTGGTGTATTCACCTAATGGAATATTATTCAGCCATAACAAAGAAGGAAATCTTGCCATTTGTGACAAAATGGTTGGGCCTTGAGGACATTATGCTGAGTGAAATAAGTCAGAGGAAGACAAATATCGTATGATCTCACTTATGTGGAATCTAAAAAACAAACAAATCCCCAAATGAGCTCACAGATACAAAGAACTGATGGCCGGTTGCCAGAGGCTGGGGTCGGATGGGTGAGCGAAATGAGTGAAGGGGGTCCAAAGGTACAATCTTCCAGTTATAAATAAATAAATCCTGAGGATATGATGTACAGCATGGTGACTATAGTTAACAACACTGTATCGTGTATTTAAAAGTTGCTAAGAGAGTAGATCTTAAAAGTTCTCATCACAAGAAAACAAATTCTAACTATGTGTGGTGACAGACGTTACCTAGACTTACTGTGGTGATTCACATTTGCAAATACCAGATCAGTATGTTGTACACCTGAAACTCGTATAATGTTATATGTCAATTATATCTCAATTTTAAAAATTAGGGGGAATTCCCTGGCTGTCCAGTGGTTAAGACTTCGCCTTCCAATGAAGGGGGTGCAGGTTCGATCCCTGGTTGGGGAGCTAAGATCCCACCTGCCTTGCGGCCAAAAAACCAAAACATAAAACACAGAAGAAGTATTGTAACAAATTCAATAAAGACTTTAAAAAATGGTTCACATTAAAAATTAGGAAAAGAAGAGAATTCCTTGGGATGTTCATAGGTTTTTTTCAAAAGAGGGTGGCATGGTCAAGTAAGTTTGGGAAACCCTAACTGCGGACCTTCTCAGAGCCTTTAATTTGCTCGTGGGCATTGTGAGCTACCCAGAAGGGGATATGAGTTGCAAACTTGCCCAGGATTTAAAGCTACACACGTGCTTGAACACACATACACACACACACACACACACACACACACACACACTCTCTTTAAAGGAATATCTTGCCCTACAGAATACACACAGGAAATGCTAGACTAGTTAACAGTAAGGATCCTTCTGAATCTAAAAGATAAAAACAAAAATTAATATCTAAAAATTGCTGCCTTTCTGAGACCTTTCCCACCCTTGAAGCTATCTGACCCCTCTGACTCTTAGAATAACTTATGTGTCTCTTGTGGAGCACATATCATTCTACTTTATAAAGTGAAAAAAATTCATTTTGATTTGTGTCCAGCATAGTTTAGTGAAAAAACAAACAAACAAACAAAAAAACAGAACTTGGAGTTAAATAGAGTAGCTGGGTTCAGATCCTGGCTCCGTAACTAGCCTGCTCTAACTTTGGGAAAATCAAAATCTCAGAGCCTCAGTTTCCTCATCCTGAAAACGGGAACACTCGAACCTCATCTAGAGGATGTGAGGGGGAAACCAATAGACACCAGGCCCTGGGCATCGTCCACTCACTGGAAACTGTCATTATTATCATTATCTCTGAATGGATTCCCTCCCTGACTCACTGTAAGCTCCTTGAGGGCCTCACCATATCCCAGCCTCCTGCGTACCATCCCAGGGCCTATGTGCTTCCGAGCACAAAGTATAATTGTCATAAACATTGAATGAAGTTAATTCTGTTAAAGTTAATTAATAGTGGGCTTTTCGGGAAGAAAGTCGGCATTTCCACTTTCTGCTCAGGCCGTTGGGTTCAGGGTCCTGGCGCTTTTCTGTTGAGTGACCTTCACGCAGGTTTGTGCAAGATCCACGTTTTCTTTTTACTGGGGGTTAGGATTCCTTCTAGGCCAATTCCAGGGCAGCTCAGAGAGAGGAAACTAAGAAAGAAGCAAGGCCAAGGAATTGGGGCAGCAAATTCTATGCAATTTGTATATATTTTCTTCCTTGTGAAGCCCCAGGAGTCTCCTAAGTCCCCCTGGGTGCCGTGGGTGGAACATGGGACGGCATGTGACCCTGCAGGCACCACTCACATTAGCTGCATTCAAACTCGCCGGTGTTTTCTGATGATGTCTCACGAAGGACATTAGGGCTAAATCACGTCTGGCTCTTGATTTTGAAGCATATGCAGTTTATAGGGAAGACTAGACTTCCAGGCACAAAGAGTAAGAAAATTCAGAAGCTGGCAGGCTTCCCTTGAATCCTTTGATTCAGCTAAGTTCCTTTGTTCTCTGCACCAAGCAGCCCTTACCGCCGCTGTTTTAACACTCGACTTGCCATTCTTTGTTTAATCTGTCTTCCGTGCTCGGGTGTGAACTCCACGAGGCAGGGGCTGTGTCTTCCTTCCCGCCCTGTCACCGACACCTGCCATAGCCCTGCTCAGGTGCTCGCGCAATCCTGCACGCATTCAACAGTTGGATTGAAACTAGAGCGTGAAGTTCAACCTCTGTTAGACTCTGTGCCAGAGGTAAATTGTTAGAGAATTCAGAGAAGGGAGAGTTCCACAGAGGGGCTGAGACTCCAGAGGGTCCTGTACAATTTGGGGTGGTGTTGGGGAAGGGAGAAGGCAGGTTTGCGGAAGCAAGCGTAGATATACTGTCTGTGCTGGAACAGTCACTGCCCAGCACAGGGCCTTGTAACGCATGCTTTCTGAGCTCAGCTTGCAGGCATTTCCTCGATGTTATTAGGAAGAGAAGGAGGGAGGAGCAGAGAAACAGCAGATGCGGGGGGGGCCCTCCGTTCAGCCTCCGCTCTTGCTGTCACACGCCGTGCCCCCAGCCCGAGGCTCCACGCTGGGATTCCAGTTCGGCGTGTGGCTCTTGCTAACAGGACCGTAACCTGTGACTGGTCTGGAACAGCAGGGGAAACCGCAGGAGACCGTCTGGCAGGCTGGGCATCTTCATCTGCTGGCAAAGGGAGGATTGATAGAGTAATTTGTCTTGTTACAGGAGAGCCCCATGGCAAGAAAATGGGAAAGCCATCAGCTTAGCTAGTGGGGGATCAGGTCCCACAGAGAAGGCTCCCATTTCTGTCGACTTCCTCCATCTGTGACTTGGCACCCCTGCCTACAGCTAAGAAGCCTGCTCACCTGTGCTTTGTGCAGAATAGCCATGGCTGCCTTGCTCCACCTAAAGCAGCCAACTGATGCAGCATCACCCTGGCAAAAGCACCCATTCTCCTTGGCTCCATCCACCGCTGGCCAGGTGTGTGAACTTGGGCAAATCACAGCCTTTAGTCCTGTGCCTGCAAGAGAGTCAGCACTCAATAAGTGCGGCTATTATACTTAATAATAATAATAATATCATTGCAGACAACTCTAGAAAGATAGCCGAGGTTTAGGGCAGATAACTTTTGTTAAGTTTTTGTCTCTGTGTTTATCTGTCTACCCTGACACAAGCTCTCCGGGTCAGAGAAGGGACCTAGATAAATGATGCCTCCCAGGGCTGCTCTCTTGAAACAGTTTCTCAAACTTAAGAAAAGCTTCACGTACAATATGAAGAGCTTTTTTCCTAAACCATCTGAGAACACAGACCTTAGGCCCCATCACCCCCAGTTCTTTAGAATTTTCTGTAAGCAAGGGCTTTCCTCTACACAACCACCAGAGTCAGGAAATCAGCATTGCTGCATTACAACAGAGGCCATCTGACCCTTGAGCACCATCCCAGTTTCAACAGTTGGCCCAGTAATGACCTTTATAGAGAAATGATTCAGTCTAGGATCTCACGTCGCGTTTAGTTGTCAAATCTTTTCATTCTTCTTTAATCTGGAACAGTTCCGTGGTTTTTCCTTGACTTTTATGACCTTGACATTTTTGAAGATTACAGGCCAGTTCTTTTTAGAAAACCCCTCAGTTTGGGTTTGTCTGATATTTCCCCTCTTGACTGGGTTCATGCATCTTTGACAGGAATATCACAGCAGGATTTCTGAGTTTTCTTATTATATCCTAGCCAGTGATGCACAGTTTAAATATGACCCATTACAGATGGTGTGCCTTTTGATCATTTGAGTAAGGTGCTACCTGCCAGGCTTCTCCACTGTAAAATCATTCTTTTGCTCATTGTAGACAATAAGTAATTTGGGAGAAGGGGACGATTTTGAGACTACAAATATCCCATTCCTCGTCAAACTTTACATTTATTTATCTATTTATATCAGTTTGGATACAGGGTTTTCTGTTTTGTCCCACTGAATATATTTACTTATTTGGTCAGTCCCTCTGTATGTAAGCAATCTCCAGTTGCTGCCTCTTCTTCACCTTCTTATGCAGAGTTCTTTTTTTAAAAATTTTTATTGGAGTATAGTTGATTTACAATGTTGTGTTAGTTTCAGGTGTACAGCAAAGTAAATCAGTTATACATATACATATATCCAGTCTTTTTTAGATCCTTTTCCCATATAGGTCATTACAGAGTATTGGGTAGAGTTCCCTGTGCTGTACGGTAGGTCCTTATTAGTTATCTATTTTATATACAGTAGTGTGTATGTGTCAATTCCCAATGCAGAGTTCTTCCCACACAGACTCTGGCATCCTGTGCTGGGTCACCCCTTCGCCACGTGGACTCCTCCTCATCCTGCTCAGGCTCTGACTCTGCTCTGGGCTCCCTCATCCCGCCCCACACCACTGCATGGACGCCTCCCCTGGTCAGCCCTTCTTGATGGCTTTCATACTGAATTGTTAAAAAAAAAGAAAAATGAAAGGAAGAGCCCTAATTCAAGAGTGAGACACACACACACCCTGCCCCAGGTTTTCCACGGATCTGGTACAGAAAGCAAGCTGGTGAGGGGAATAAAAAACAGCTACTTACCAACAGGCAAAGCTGGTTAATGGTGGTAAAAGTCCAGATACGTTTACAGAAAGAAGAAGATTCTGAAATGACCCAAGGTGGGATTCTGGGGTGCTAGTAATGTCCTATAATGTAATTGCCATTGGCAGGTAAAGTTATTGAGGACATTGGATTGCCAGTGTTCTCTCTTTGAGAGAATGATGTTACAAATAATGAGGAGTGATGTGTGAGTGTAGATTGTGGCAGGAAAGACTCAGGCTTTCCCACTTAGTGCGCACATGAACTTTGTGATAAAGTCATGGGTCAGATCTGAGACCTGCATAGCCATTTTACAAATGAGGAAACTGAGGCCAGAGAAAGGTGATGATTATTCAACATCACACAGATGAGAGCTCAGATTTCCTGACTGCTACATAGGACTCCTTCCACTGCAATTTCAAAACCAGTACATTTTTTTCTTATACTTTTCTTAAATTTCTTCTCATCATACTCTTGTCCCAAGTCTTCCTTTCCCAGTCCAGCCTCATTTGTAAATGAACTTTTTATTTATGCACTGTATACATAGAGAAAAATAAACAGATCGTAAGTTTCAGCTCAATGCGTTTTCACAAGGTGGACACATCAGTGTAACCAATTAAGAAATAGATCAAGAAATAGACCATTACTAGAACCCAGAAGCCCCCCCCCCCCAAATCCCTCGTATCACTATCCACCTCTTCCCTAAAGAAAAATTTTCAGACATTTGCAGATTTTCCACTTATTTTTCTGTTATAGCTTTTTAACTTAATACTACTCTGGGCAGACTATTCACTGAATGTTTCAATCCTTTGACATTTACTGACAATTCTTTATGGCTCAGAATAAGGTCTGTTTGGTAAATGTTCCATTTCCTTTGAAAAGAATGTATGTCTTGAAGTTAATGGGTTTAGAGTTCTATATATGTCAATTATATCGAGTTTATTAATCATGTTGTTCAAATATTCTCAAACCTTATTGATTATTGTGTCTGCTTGTTCTATTGATTATAGAACGAGGTGTGTTAAGTCTCCCACTTTAAACTTTCTGTGTCCTTGTATTTAAGGTGTGTCTCTTGTAAATAGCATATGACTGTTTTGTTTGGAATACAGCCTAACGATCTTTACCTTCTATTGATATTTGAGTGTTTAGACCATCACATTTATTATAAACAATGACTATTTCAGCTTATATGTATTATCTTACTATTTATTTTCCATTTGTACCACCTGTTCTATGTTTCTTTTTTTCTCTCCTTTTTTGGCCTTATTTTAGATTATTCAACTTTTGTTATATTTTAACTGTCTAATAACTTGTTAGCTATATATTCTTTTACTGTTCTTTTATAAATTTATTTATTTATTTATTTATTTATTTTTGCTGTGTTGGGTCTTCGCCTCCGTGCGAGGGCCCTCTCTTCATCGCGGTGCGCGGGCCTCTCACCATCGCGGCCCCTCCCGTTGCGGAGCCCAGGCTCCAGATGCGCAGGCTCAGCAGTTGTGGCTCACGGGCCCAGCCGCTCCGCGGCACGTGGGATCCTCCCAGACCAGGGCTCGAACCCATGTCCCCTGCATTGGCAGGCAGACTCCCAACCACTGCGCCACCAGGGAAGCCCTCTTTTACTATTCTTTTAGTGTTTCGCCTTGAGATTACAAGATGCATTTTGGATTTATTAGAACCTAACATAAAATAGGATTTTCACCTTCCCAAACAATGCTATAATCTTAAAATCCCTTGATTCAATTTACCCTCCTCTTACCTTTTTAAAATTATAGTCATGCATTTAAATTCTATATCTGTTTTACACTTAATGAGAAATTATTGTTATTGCTTTATCATCTATATTAATTTAAATGTGCTCACATATTTATGGTTTACATTGTTCTTAATTCCTTCCTTCATTTTTCCGTTTCTGCCTGGGAGCATTTTTCCTTCTACCTTAAGGACTGTTTTTAGAAATTCTTTCAGTGAAACTCTTCCAGCTACAAATTTTCTCAGTTTTTGCTTGTAAATGTTATTTTGCCTTCATTTTTGAAGATTATTTTAACTGTGTAAATAATTTCTGGTTGACAGGATTTTTTGTTTCTTGTTTTCTTTTGGTACTTTAAAGGTGTCCTCTGGATTTTTTTCTTTCAGTAACTCTGTTTTGTTTTTTTTCCTTTCATTGCTTTAAAGATGTCTTCAGCAGTTTCATTTTCTTCTGGCTGCTATTGTATGAGCTGAGTCAGCTGTCAGTCTTAGTTTTGCTCTTTTCTTGAAGGGGATGTGTTTTTATTTTCCTCTGGGTGTTTTTAAAATTTTCTCTTTATCTTTGGTTTTTAATAATTTTACTTTGATGTGCCTAAATGTGGTTTTCTTTGTATTTATCCCTCTACCGGTTTCTTTTTCTTATTTAGTCTATCTTATATGTTTTGATGTTTTTAAAAAAATTCTTGGTCATTATCTCAAAATATTTTTCTGTGCATTCTGTCTTTCCTCCCCCTCAGAGACTCCAGTTATTTATATTTAAAATTTTCATCATGTTTCATACGTCTGTTATGTTATTTTCTGTACTTTTCCCTCTTTTAAAATATCCGTGCATAGGTCTATTGTCTGTCTCTAGCTGGGTCTGTCTTCAAGCACACGAATCCTCTCTTCAGCTGTGTCCAATCTGCTCTTTGAACTATCTACGGATTTCTTAATTTCCATTATGGCATTTTTCACTTTTAGAATTCTATTTGATATTTTTCAAGATTCTGTTTCTATGGTAGATTTCCTGTCTTGTCATCTATTTTCTTGAATATAGTGATAGTTATTTTAAAGTCTGTCAGGGTGGCCGGTTAGCTCAGTTGGTTAGAGCTTGGTGCTGATAAAGTCTGTCAGATAATTCTTATCTGGATCACCTATGTATATATTTCCATTTTCTGGTTTTTCCCTTGGTTCTATTTCTGATAAGTATTTATTGGATGTTGGATATTGGATATGTAATATTGTAGAGGCTCTGAATGACCATCCCTCTCTCTAGAGAAGAGTTACTCTATCCTGTCCCAGGCAACCGAGGACCAGATCTCCTCAATCCAACATGAATTAGGTTGACTTGAGGCACCTTTGTGGTCTTTGTAAGACTCTATTTACAGCTGGTTCACTGTCACTCCTAAGATGTAGCTCTTAAGACCTTCCACGTCTCCCTATTTCTTCCCATTTTCAGAGTCGTGCCATCAATATTGCTGAGTGGTGACATCTCATCACGGGGATAATCACGGCCCCTCTGCCTACCCAGTGTTCCACCTTGAACGCCAGCTCTTACCTCAAACTCCAGGCACAGACACTGCTACCTTCCCTCCTCTCTGCTTACACATTTGCAGACAAGAAGACAGCTTCCACTGCCCTATTACTGTCACTCTGAGCTTTAAGACTCTTTTCTTGGAATTCCCGAGTCACTCAAACCCCTCTCCTGTTCTCCTTCCTAGTCTCCCCCCAGGTGACCCACCTATCGCTGCTAATCCTTCATTGGACTTTCCACTTTATTCTCACCTTCTCCCTTGTAACGCGCTGTCCTAGAAAAGTATGGTTTGGGGAGTCACACATACTAGACTTTGAATCCTAGCTCTGTCCTTTACTTGGGAAACTCACCCGGTGTTTCTGAGTTCACCATCCTAGACGACAAAATGAAGATGGCAGCTTTTGCCTCACATTCTTGTTACAGGGAATAAATGATATAATCTGTCTGAAGCACCTAGCCAGAACCAGATGATTTCCCTCCCCTACATGTGCTGAAACCCTGTTCACTTTGCCAGTGCCCCCCTCCCTCCCCCACTTCCTCCTGCCCTTCTTCCTTCCTTCCTTCCCACTGCCCCATTCAAATGTATCGGGAAGAACTCTGAGGTTCTAGCCTCGTTTTGCTGCGCACCTGGTAGCAGGACCTTGAGCAAATCCCCTGCTGTCTCTGAGCTGCCGTTTCTTCATCTATAAAAGAAGGCGCTGCGGTACATGACCTCTAAGGTCCTGATCCTCTGAAACCTGCTGTGACGGAAAGTCGTTCTGAAATCCCATTTCCTTCACAGAGACTTTTCGACTGTTGAAAATAGTGGCAATTCTTTCTCCTTCACCCACATTCCACCGCCTTGTTTGAACATGTCCCTTCTGTTTTATTTTTGCTCTTTACACTAAAAATGTTTATCCATAAGGATTTATGTCAGAATGGCTGGGGGCACGGTGGTGAAATTATTTCTGCATGTTGATAGGGAGAGTCTTAGCACTGCAAGAACAAAAATGTTGCCCTCAGGGGAAAAGCTGTCCTTCGTGGAGGTTGTGTCCTCTGTTCCCACCCTCACAAGAGCCTGAAGACAGTGCTTAGCTGGGTTCATGACACAGTGAACTATGATCACTCTTCCTCCCTCCCCCCCTCCTCAGTGGAGGCGCACAAGAAATACACACAAGTATTTTTACCAAAATTCATTACGATCTGTAGATTCAATTCAAACTATTTGTATGTTCATGCATTCTTTCTTTGATATAAGACGTTGTTATTGAACACGTATTCTGTGTGAGATACTGTGCTAAGCTTTAAGATTGTAAACATGAATAAGACATAGTTCTTGGGACTTCCCTGGTGGTGCAGTGGTTAAGAATCCGCCTGCCAATGCAGGCGACACGGATTCAAGCCCTGCTCTGGGATGATCCCACGTGCTGCAGAGCAACTAAGCCCATGCGTCACAACTACTGAGCCTGCGCTCTAGACCCCAGGAGCCACAACTACTGAGCCCATGTGCCACAACTACTGAAGCCCACGCACCTAGAGCCCGTGCTCCGCAACAAGAGAAGCCACCACAATGAGAAGCCCGCGCACCGCAACGAAGAGTAGACCCCACTTGACGCAACTAGAGAAAGCCTGCGCACAGCAGCAAAGACCCAACGCAGCCAAAAAAATAATAATAATAAATTAATTTAAAAAAAAAAAGACATAGTTCTTGCCTCCCAGGAACTCACTGTCTACTTAATTTACTCACTTAACAAATATCTTATTATAGCATGTCATGCTGCGTTCTCTGGAAGCAGTCAGGGAGCCCGAGTTTGGAGTGTGAGGTGTTTATTAGGGACCAAAATCTGTTGGAGGAGGAAGGAAGAAAGCAGATTAAGCAGAAGAAAAAGTCAAACACGATTTAGGCCTGACGGAACCCCAGGGACCCAGCGGTGAACTCTGGAGCAGGAACTAGTCACAGTCAGGCCGCAGTGGCCCAGATGCAGCCCTTTATGCCCCCTGTGTGTTGATTTCCTAGGGAAGCTGCACCCAATGGCAACAACAGAAATTCCTTCCCTCGCAGTTCTGGAGGCCAGCAGTCCAGCATCAGGGTGTCAGCAGGGCCGTGCTCCCTCCTAAGTTTGTGGGAGCACCCTTCGTGGCCTCTTCCAGCTTCTGGTGGCTCCAGGTGTCCCATTGACTTGTGGCAGCACCCCTCCGGTCTCTGCCTCTGTCTTCACGTGGCTTCTCCTCTGTGTGTCTCAGTCTCAAATCTACTTTTGCCTTTTTCTTATAAGGACATCTGTCGCTGGATTTAGGGCCCATTCTAAACCCCAAATGACCTCATTTCGAGATCCTTAACTTAGTTACATCTGCAGAGACCCTTTCTCCAAATAAGGTCTCATTCACAAGTTCTGGGGGTTAGGACATCTTTTGGGGACCACCAGTCAATCCACTACCCCCTGCTTCACTCAGTCACCAAACGTGGACTGCCCACTCCGCAAAGGTATGGCCTTCACAGGTAGCGCTCTCTGCAGCTGAGCCAGACCCTGAAGTTGTTGACAGCGGGAGGGCTGTCTGCTGGCTCTGTTCCCCACAGATGGGCAGCAAGTTCTTCCTTTCAGGGGGTCTGGGTGGCACATCTTATCTACTACAGAGAGCCAAATTCCATACCAGGAAGCAAAGACAAAGTGGTGATACAATCAGAGGACATTCCTGCCCTGACCAGGCTTGCAGTCTAGCAAGGGAAGCAGGTGTCAATCATGTAGCCCCACGGCTCCAGGTAAAGTCACCTCGATGGTCAGGGCTGCCAAGAAGAGGTGCGTGTTGCCGTGAGAATATGTAGACGGGAGACCCGAGGGTGCTTGATTCGAGAGGGGAGGGAAATTACCAGAAGGCATTGGTTCATGATGTCTTTTATTTTCTTCTTCCTTTATATGGATTCTCACTTCTGGAAAAATAAAAAAGCTCCAATGGTAGCAGCACATTATCTTACTGAGAGCCGACAATTTCTCTCCCACTCTTATAAGCCAGTTTGATTTGGACCTTCTTATATTTTTTGAAATGCGTTGGGGGGAGGGTGTTGATGGAAAACAGAGACGGGCATTTGATCGTAGTGAACTAGCCCCTGTGATCTGTATCGTAACACCTTTTCTTCTGGTCTTTCTCTTCCCCAATGTGCTGCATTCTCCGGCTTGCTTGTAGGTTCTTCTTGGACCAGCACAGAACTAAGTGTAAAAAGACTCAAGTTCTAGTTCAAGTTCTGTCACTGACAAGCTATGTGATCTTAAGTAGTTCACTTAACATTCTTGTTTTTAGTTCCTAATACAAAAAAAAAGAGAAATTTGGTTTCCACTGAAAAACCTTCCCTAATAGAAACAGCTTATGACTTTACTATAAAATGCCTTGCCTGTCAGACCACCTTCACCCTCCATCACCCGCGCAGCAGCATGCTTTCTTTCTCCAGTTTGTTTTCCTACCTTCTGGCCTTCGTCGTTGTTGGTTACCTCTCTCCGTCCCATCCCCACCTTCACCAGTGGCTTAGCCCCAGTTGCAACAGGTAAACTACTCGAGGGTGGAGTAATATTTGTATAGAATCTGCAGATTAATAAATTATTATCATTATTATAGTAATAATTCACCTTTGTTTTCACCCTGATCTTTGAGCTCAAATTAATCCTGCCCTACCCTCCTAAGTTGACAAGTAAATAATCGCTTGGACTCTCCTAATCAAGGGATTTCTATTTTCCAAGTGCCTCACGCTCCCTGTGACCCCTTGTCAACGTCCTCCCTAGTTTGTCAAGGAGGTGACGGGCACAGACGAGGGAAGGGGCCTTTTCAGAGCCTTGTAGGGATTCAGTAACTCCCCCTCCACTTTCTCTCTGATTGTGATAGGAGGCCATGAATGGCCTGGAAGGAGTATTTGACTGGGTTTTGGTGGTTCTAGGATTCGTTTTGCTGGAATATCTTGGTGTCCTTGGTCAAGTCACTTCATTTCTCAAAGCCTCATTGTCTTCATCTGCTAGAAGAAGGGATTAGACCAGATGATTGGTAAGCATGGACCTTAGAGCCACAGAGATTGCAGTTCAAATCTGGGCTCTGCCACTTTAGCAGCTGTGTAACTTTGGGGTCATTAACCTCTCTCTGGCACATGTTTCCCATTTCTTAACTTTCCAGCCTAAGTTAGATCTCAGGCTAAATATTTCTATCTAAATCCACTCTACGTCATCTCTGTCCCAACTAACTCAGTTCTCTCCCATCCTCACCATTCTTCCTTTTCACCTTCCCCACCCCTGACATTTACTGCCCCCCACCCATTCTCCTACCCCTTGGAATCACATAGATTCAGGCTTGAAGCTCACCAGGGCAGCCGTCTTTCCTCATATGCCCAACATCAGCACCAAGGAAGCGTGTATCCAATTAGTAGTACCCCATCCTCCCCAACCCGGCTTCTGCCTACAACCCTCCAGTGATAAGGTGCACATACCTGCTGACCCAGCCTTTGCCATTTTCAGTCACTTCTCTCTCCATCTTGTCTGTTCCTTTAAGTGGACTAGCTTTGGTCATGTGCTGAAAAATAGAGCCCTTTAGTTTTTCATCTTACAGCTTCACCTGCAAGAAAGGACGTGGCTGTAATTATCAAACTTAATAATCTTGGAGAAGAAGATATTTGTTGTCCTATCTTGGGTCAGGTGAGACCATGACAGCTCCTGTAACAGCCATATAAATGGGGTGAGGATGTAGTTGCCAAGAGAAAGGGGGGCAAGCTTGACTAGTAGAGTAGAGTTGTATTTTACAGGGGTGTTCATTCTAAAAATCACACAAAAGCAAAAATTAAATATAACATCGATCATCTTGAAAATCCCTTTGGGATGCACTGTGTTAGAGAATGAAACCCAGTGTCTCAATAAGTCCAAAGTCACCAGCGCCTTCTCCAGTGTTGGACCATATTGCTGCTTCCTCACTAGATGATGCCTGTGGATTATGTTTAGTGGCCGTGCGGTGTGAAACAAGACAAAAGCAAACAGAACCTTCAAGCCGAGATTCGCGTTCATCTGACTAAGACACCATGTGGGGACACCTGTAGGCTGATTGACGGCCAGTGCAAATCACTCAGGATTGCTCGTACCGTTGAAATAGCAACCTCTCACTCTCTCTCTCCCTCACTCTTTTTTAATATGGACACACCGTTGAATTCATGCAAATTAAAGACATGGAGAAGGCCTTTCCACCCTACTTGTACAAGCCCCTTCAAAGAGCTTGCAGCCTAGCCTAGAAGACAGACATGGCAATGGAGAGAGTTGCCACAACAGGTTGAAGGTCACGGGAATCCACTGAAGAGAAGAGGTACCTAATCCAGTGTAGCAGGGGTTCGGGGAAGCGGCCCAGAAGAAGGGACAACCAACCTGAGGCCTGAAGGACAGACGAGAGTTAGCCAGAGTGGGGAAAGGGATGATCCAGGAAGAATGTACCAAGTTCAGGAGGCAAGTTGGAGCACATCATACTAGTTCAGGGTAGCCTTTGAATACTGGGGGGTACATGGCAGGAGAAGCATCAGCCTGCTGATCATGGGGAGTCTTGAATGCTACACTTAGTAGTTTGGAAATTATTCTGACAGAAAGGGGGACCCATTAAAGCAGAGAAGAAACATGATCCAGTTGTGTAGTAGAAAGAAAATTCTGGTTGTTAGATTGAAGGACAGTGATACGTTAGACAGGAGATCAGTCAAGACCATTCCAGTAACCCAGGCAAGAGGTCACAAGGGCTTGGATCCCTCACTGTGGATGCAGAGGGGATGAGGGAAGACACCAGTGATGCTCGCCCAAGGTTCTGGCTTGAACAACCGAGTGAATGGTGGTCCATTTATTTAGGTAAAGAATGGGAGTAGCTTCCCAATTTCCAATTGTTTCCAAATTACTTTTTGTGTTTCCTGTCCAGTCATCCCTTTTCTTCCACCTTCTCCCCACTTCCAAATGATGGAGACCGGGATAGCAAAGGCTTTCGTATCTTGATAGTGTAGAAGCCTAGACAAAAAGACCTCAGAAAGAACCTTCTAATTCCAAGGCCTCTGACTTCTTAGTCCCTAACATGGTACCTGGATAGAGGCAGAGAGAAAGTGGAGCGTAATTGGATATAGAGAAAAATCTACTGATGGAATAAAGACTTATTTGGAAAGCACTTGAGAAACAATTACGGTCCCTCCTTTTCCCTTAGTAACTCAAGTCCTGACGTGCCAATTTCCCTGCGGTTCCCAGTCTCTCCGCATCAAAGCTTTCCTGGTGATGGCCATCCTTGGCCATGATTGTCTCATCTTAGTCAGAGCCTAGAGGCCTGTTTCACTTCACAGGAGGTCGCCACACAGAGAGCCCCTGAGAAAAGTAAACCTAACGGGTGAGACCTTGAACATGACGGATTCCTCCTGACCTTCTCTTTTTGTTATAGACCAAGGGGCACGCATGAATCCCAGTTCTTAGGATTAAGAGATTACCTTCAGAAAGAGAAAGAAAAATAGATAGTGTTAATTAATTTTTGTTTGAGGCCTCGGCCCTTTTCCTGGTCTCTATTCCTCTTTTGCCTAGTCCCAGGGAAAACCTGTGGGAGAGGCCCAGCCTGTCAGCGGAGTTGGCTCCTCTGCACACGCGGACTGACTGCAGCCACTGTGAGCCGCCCTGCCCCGGCCACGCCCCTTCCCCCTCCAGCTCCTACACAGCCGCCCAGCAGGCAGATGGAGAGTCCAGCTCGTGCTTTTCTTCCTGGGCTCCCAGGCTTCTCAGAGAATCCCTTTGTTGGCTAACATCAACCTCTCCCCAAAGGCCTGAAGTGGGAGCCAAGGGGGCCGAGCCCAGACGAAGTGGAGGCTTCCGTGAGGGGTGCCGGGTGGATGGGGACTTGCTGGTGGCCTCTGGGGTAACCTTGGTGTCTCCAGGGTGAGCGTGGTCTAGCATGTTCAAAGTCCTTAGTAAGACTCACCTCCTAAAGGAAGCCCTCCCGATTACTCCCAGTCCTGCTCCGATTGTGTCTGCACTGGGCCTTCTCTCAGGCTGGCATGCACGTAAAACCCTCCTTTCTTTATTTGTTTTAATTTTATTTATTTATTTATTTATTTGTTTTGGCTGCATCGGGTCTTCTTTGCTGCATGCGGGCTTTCTCTAGTTGCAGCGAGCGGGTCTACTTTTCTTTGCAGCGCGCAGGCTTCTCATTACTGTGGCTTCTCTTGTTGCGGAGCACAGGCTCTAGGCAAGCAGGCTTCGGTAGTTGTGGCGAGGACTCAGTAGTTGTGGCACGCGGGCTCAGTAGTTGTGGCTCGTGGGCTCTAGAGCACAGACTCAGTAGTTGTGGCGCACCGGCTTAGTTGCTGCGGCATGTGGGATCTTCTCGGACCAGGGCTCGAACCTGTGTCCCCTGCATTGGCAGGTGGATTCTTAACTACTGTGCTCCCCGGGAAGTCCCGTAAAACCATTCTTGACGCACTTGAAACCATTGAAAGGGAAACTTGAGACCACTGAAAGGGGAAAAAAGCCACATGCTTGGGACAGAGACAAATTCAAAGCCAAGATTCAACCAAATCCTGTGCTCTTTCTGCTACACACCAAGCTCTCTGGTCCACCCAATACTTTGGAATCAATTACCTTAGTTTCAGATGCCCCAGGGAGACGTCAAGTCCATGTGCAGGCCTTGCAGAGCTCAGGGCTCCCTCATGGCCTGAAGTCACTCAGACACCATGGATTCTGTCTTTCTGGAAGCTTGGGATATTTTGGAGTATTTGAATGGAGACCCTCACTGCTCTAGGCCATAGCACACTCTGCTTTTCCAAGCAGGCTCTGTCAAGGACCTCTGACATGGTGACATTCAGGTTAGGGTACAAGACAGCCAGCCCCAGGAAAGGCAACAGGAAAGGGTGCTTACACCCCTGTGTCGTGTTCACCATCACTCATGAGCTCTCACCGTCAGGGGTAACAGAGAGGGGCAGCGGGGGTAGAAGAGGCTGCACAGAGGAGCGTGTCAGAGCATGAGCTCTGAAATCAGGTGGCATACACAAGGGTTGCCTTTTCTCCACATCCTCACCAACACTTCTCTCTTGTCTTTGTGATGGCAGCCATTCCAGCAGGTGTGCGGTGATATCACATTGTGGTTTGATTTGCACTTCCCTGATGATTAGTGATGCTAAGCACCTTTTCATGTACCTGTTGACCATTTGTATGCGTTCTTTGGGAAAATGTCTATTCAGATTCTCCACCCACATTTTAACAGATTGTTTGTTTTTTGCTATTGAGTTGTTTGAATTCTTTGTGTATTTTGGATATTAACCACTTATCAGATATATAATTTGCAAATATTTTCATTCTGTAAGTTGTCTTTTCATTTTGTTCATGGTTTCCTTTGCTCAGCGGAAGATTTTTAGTTTGATACAGTCCCACTTGTTTATGTTTGCTTTTTGTTGTTGTTGTCTTTGCTTTTGATGTCAAATTAAAAAAAAATCTTTGCCAAGACTGAAGTGTAGGAACTTACCACCTATGTTTTCTTCTAGGTGTCTTATGGTTTCAAGTCTTACATTAAAGTTTTTAATCCATTTTGAGTTTATTTTTGTGTATAGTGTAAGACAGGGATCCAGTTTTATTTTTTTGTATGTGGTTGTCCAGTTTTCCCAACACCATTTATTGAAGAGACTATCCTTTCCCCATTATATATTCTAGGCTACTTTTTCATAAATTAATTGACCATATATCCATATATGCATGGGTTTATTTCTGAGCTCTCTATTCTGTTCCATTGATCTATGCGTCTGCAGTCAGGAATTGTGAAGCCTCCAGCTTTGTTCTTCTTTCTCAAGATTGCTTTGGCTATTTGGGGATCTTTTGTGGTTCCGTATGAATTTTAGGATTGTTTTATTTCTGTGAAAAGATACCATTGTTTTCATAGGGATTGCACTGAATCTGTAGATTGCTTTGGGTAGTATGGACTTTTTTTTTTTTAAAGATTCTTTTTTTTTTTTTTAATTTATTTTTGGCTGCGTTGGGTCTTCGTTGCTGCACGCGGGCTTTCTCTAGTTGCGGCGAGCGGGGGCTACTCTTCGTTGTGGTGTGCGGGCTTCTCATTGCGGTGGCTTCTCTTGTTGCAGAGCATGGGCTCTAGGCACCTGGGCTTCAGTAGTTGTGGCCCACAGGCTCAGTAGTTGTGGCGCATGGGCTTAGTTGCTCTGCGGTATTCTTTTTTTTTAATTGTAAAAAGTTTTATTTATTTATTTATTTATTTTTGGCTGCATTGGGTCTTTGTTGCTGCACATGGGCTTCCTCTAGTTGCAGTGAGCGGGGGCTACTCTTCGTTGCGGTGTGTGGGCTTCTCATTGAGGTGGCTTCTCTTGTTGCAGAGCATGGGCTCTAGGCACGCAGGCTTCAGTAATTGTGGCTCACGGGCTCTAGAGTGCAGGCTCAGTAGTTGTGGCGCACGGGCTTAGTCGCTCCGCAGCATGTGGGATCTTCCCAGACCAGGGATTGAACCCATGTCCCCTGCATTGGCAGGTAGATTCTTAACTCCTGCGCCACCAGGGAAGTCCCAGTATGGACATTTTAACAATATTAATTCTTCCTATCCATAAACATGGGATATCTTTCCATTGATTTGTGTCTTCATTTTCTCTCTTCAGTGTGTTATAGTTTTCCTTGTACAGGTCTTTCATTTCCTTGGTTAAAGTTATTCCTAGTTATTTTAATCTTTCTGATGCAATTGTGAGTGAGATTGTTTCCTTACCTTCTCTTTCTGATAGTTCATTGTTAGCATATAGAAATGCAACTGGTTTTTGTATATTGGCATTTATTCTGCAACTTTACTGAATTTATCAGTTTTAACAGTTGTTTTGGTAGAGTCCTCAGGGTTTTTGTCATATGATATCATTTTATCTGTAAATAGAGACAACTCTGCCTCTCTTGAATTCATGCCCTTTCAACATGTGTTTGTATCCTCAATGCCTGGCATGTAGCAAGTCCTTAATAGATGTTTGCTAAATCATATTCACCATCACTCGTATCATCTTTATAAATGCAAGGCAAAGTATATCACTTTTATCAAGTGAATATATATTGAATGTGATGCGTATATTAAAAAGTCTTTGTAAACCTCAGTTACTAAGGGATTAGATCAAACAACATATAGTAATCAAATTGCTGAAATGCATAAATAAATTTGCAACTTGATTATATGGATTTCTGCTGAAGATTAAACCCAAACAAATGTTTCAAAAGTTACTGTTGATATTGCTTCTGAAATACATAAAACTACCTTGTTCGAGAAGAAGATGCAGCTTAGGATGGGGATGTGTTGAGAGAGAGACCTAGAAAAAGAATCCAGAGTGTCAGAGAAAGCAACAAGAGCAGAAAACATTGTTCTCACCTACCTAAATGTGGTCCGTATTCTAGGATAAATCAAATACCTGCCTGGTTGCTTTGGGAAGGAGGTTTTTTAAAAAAATTAATTTGAGGGAGGAAAAATCAATTAAGCACATAAAAAATCTTGAGATTGAAAGTTTTGCTGTTAGAACTTTTACCTTTTTCATCTATTATACCTATCTATGTGAATCAGGCATTTCCTTATACCATGTGACAACAACAAAGTACAAAAGCAAGTGTAGGCTTCTGCTCTGAGAAGATGAAGTAGGTGTACTTTTCCCTATTACTCCTGCTAAGTCCAACTTAAAACCCCTGGACAGTATGTTAAGACGATCACAAGAAGACTCTAATTAAAAGGTAGAGAAGAGAAGACAAACCGGTGGAAACCTTGGGAATGGAGGAATGGGCTCCTGATTGTTTTGTTTTGCCTCATATGTTCCAGACTTGGAGCTAAGGAAGCCAGCAACCTGGAGATGCCAAAAGATACAGATTTAAAAAAAAAAAAAAAAAAAAGCCTCAGCAGAAGCCTATTCTCTCAGGCCAAAGGACCAGGAAAGGGGTAGCCTATCAAGACAGAAACCTTTAGGACATAACCACTATACTCCGGTCAAAACCCCCACACACAAAAATCCATTGGTACCACCTCACACTAACTCCAGCAAAGAGTAACACTTAGAAGAATGGAAATGTGTTTACACCAAAACCCACACATGAATGTTTATTGCAGCTCTACTTATAATTGCCAACAAAATGGAGACAATCCAAATGTTCTTCAGTGAGTGAATGGATAAACTGCAGTAGAGCCATAAGATACAATAATACCCAACAAACAAAAGGAATGATATTGATGCGTGCAACAGTTTGGTTGAATCTCAAAGGTATTTTACTGAGTGAAAGAAGCCAGTCTCAAAAGTTTACATACTGTATGATTCCATTTATATGACATTTTTGAAAAGACAAAGCTATAATGACAAAGAACAGATAGTGGAGGAGGAGGGAGTGGGTGCAGCTGTTCTGTATTCTGAGTGTGGTGATGGTTACGTAAATTTATATGTGTGTTAAAATTAATAGAACTGTACCTTTCAAAGAAGTTGCTTTGACTACATGTTAACTTGAAAAATCAAAATTTAAAAAGAGGAACAAAGTTGAAAGACAAACTATCTGACTTAAGGCTTATTATAGAGCTATAATAATCCAGACTGTGGGCTACAGTCATAATGATAAACAAATAGGTCAATAAAACAATACAGAGAGGGCTTCCCTGGTGGTGCAGTGGTTGAGAATCTGCCTGCCAATGCAGGGGACACAGGTTCGAGCCCTGGTCTGGGAAGATCCCACATGCCGCGAAGCAACTGGGCCCGTGAGCCACAGCTACTGAGCCTGCGCGTCTGGAGCCTGTGCTCCGCAACAAGAGGGGCCGCGACAGTGAGAGGCCCGCGCACCGCGATGAAGAGTGGCCCCCGCTTGCCGCAACTAGAGAAAGCCCTCGCATAGAAATGAAGACCCCACACAGCCAAAAAAATAAAATAAATAAATAAATAAATAAATAAGTCAGGAGCTCTTTAAAAAAAAAAAAACAACAATATAGAGAGCCCTGATATAGACCCTGAAGACCCTGAAGATGCTGAAACCGACCCAACAGGAAAGAAAAGTCTTTTCAGTAAATAATGCTGGAACAACTGTATATCTATATGGAAAATAATTAAACCCTACTACATGTCATGCATAATGATTAATTCAAAATGGATCATAGACTTAAATATAAAAAGTTAAAACTATGACACTTGTAGAAGAAAACTTAAGAGAATATCTTTGTGACCAAAAGACAGGTAAAGATTTCTTCAAGAAGACTCAGAAAGCAATAACCATAAAGGAAATATTTGATAAGCTAGACTTCATCAAAATTAAAAACTCCTACTCCACAAGAGATGCATTTAGAAAATGAATAAGCAAGGCACAGGCTAGGAAAAAATGTTTTGCAAGACATGTATATCTGACAAAAGGATTATATCCAGAATCTCACTCTGATGGTGGATGACCTTGCAGAGCCTCAGTGAATGTCTGTTGTCACTGGAAGCCCAATTTATGGAGATGCCCTGAAAATCTGTGTGAAGTATCTACTGAATCCAGAGCATACTGGAGGAATGTGATTCTTTTCCAGGCAATGAAAAGTTCCGTATTGCCAACCCCTACAGTGCATTTGTTTTCTGAGGATCTTCCCTTCCTTCCTTCCTTCCTTCCTTCCTTCCTTCCTTCCTTCCTTCCTTCCTTCCTTCCTTATAGGAAGATCCTCACTTTTTTTTCTTCCTTACTGTGGAAGCCATAAAGCTGGTTCCACTGAGAGGCCTGTTTAAAATATATACCCGAGGGTTCGTTGTATCAGTCAGGATTTGTGTTTGCAAACAACAGGATCCACCCTGGCCAGCTGATACAGAAAAGGAATGTGTGGAGTTGTTAAAGAGTATTATTAGGGAGCTCACCAAATTTCCAGGAGAGCCAGAAAGACAGAATCTGGGCTGGGCAGCAACCGCACTCAACGGCTTCTCTAGCAAAACCATCTCGACCAGATGCTGCTTGGCACCCGTAATGCCTAGAACCAAATGCCACAAAGGCTACCACTGTGACCTGTGAAGAATCAGCTCCCTTCCCCAAGCATGCATTTCAGACAAGCCTTCCCTCACATTGTAGCCACCTCCTCATGTGACTGACTTCTGAATTCAAGTCCCAGCAGAGTGGATCGGTTGATAGAATCTAGATCACATTCCTCCAGGCATCTCAGTTGGCTTCTTCCTTAGATAGAATAGTAGGTCTTAAAATAAAGGAAATTAGCAAAATAGTGGAAGAACGTTTTAAAGTGCTGGCTGCTAAAACAATCTCTCCTCTAAACAAAGCAAACAGTTGAGTTAAGTGGGGACATAATAGGAATCACTACACCTACATTTTTAAAGTCTTTAAAGTGACACAAATCTCTGTGATGCCCTTGGGGATGTAGAATTGCTTGTGTTTCAAGCTGTAAGAACTGGGAATTTAGTAAGGTCCCCTGACACTCTATTGTAATTTCTAAAGACACACCTCTTTTCATCAGACCTAGGACTTGTTTTCTCTTCAGATCAAATAGAACATGAATGGACTGACCGCTTATTTCAGCCCTTGAGAATCAATTTCAGCCCTATGATCAATTAGTCACTGCTAACCATCATTCTAGTTACTCCTTTAGCCCTGATAAATCATGCTACTTATTATGGTGGCTATACATTTCACCGCCTTCTTGTACAACAGAGGCTGAAAAGCTAAAAAAAACCAAACCAAAACACAACCTTTCTCAGACAGCTTTGCAGATATGGAGTGTGCTCTGGGCCCCTTCAAGGATATAGGTTAGGGTTTGTGAGTGGGTCAAATATGATAAATCCACTCCAACGTTCCTTTCCTTCCTGAAGTCTTGGGATTTCTTTCTCTCTACATTTCCCTTAACAATGTCTAGCATCTCAACTTCCATTTGATGTAGATCCCTGCTGAGACAAAATTTTAACCAACCAAATGAACCATTAAAATTACTCCCAACTATTTCAGCTAGCAAATTCAACCCAAAATGTCCACTCAGTGAACCCATATTAGCGAATGTGGCCCAATCTAAAATTCATTTCTACCCCCAACTTCATCCAGCCCCTTATCATCCATTTTTATGTGTATTTCCCAGTTTTTAACCATATAAATTAGCAAAATCTTATCATTATTTTTGTCATGTAAGATTTCACTTCTCCGGATTGACTCTGTAATTGCCCCCCTGGCATATCCTGGGATCTGACTTTAGTTACAAGTCTAAAGGCAGTAAGGGGTGGTTAGCATAGTACATGAGGACAAAATGTTACCTCTAAGGCAATATCCTTGACCAAGGTCATTACAGGTATTTAATCAAGGCAGGAACAGCCTCAATGAAGAAGGGAGAAAGGGCCTCTCCTGCTGAGATTTTGGGAATTGAGATATTCTCAAATGTCCCATACCAATTCTCCATGTCTCACTCTTTCCCAATCGATGTCCTAATTTCCACATAAGAATCCTCTTAAAACTGTTAATTCAACCTATTTCATAATTCAGCATCCCAGTGTGAGTTTGATTTTCAGCTACACCAGCCTCGTGGCTTCAAGAGAGCATAAAAGCCATGTAATTGTAGGATAGTTTCAGGAGCTAAAAATTCTAACTTTTGACTTAACATTTTCTTTCTTTAAAATGTCCAACAGAGTCAGAAGCAGCAAGCTCAGCCCATGGTACTTGCATTCCCCAAGCCCTCCATCATGTAGGCCACCAAAGCCTTGAGTAGGCAGGTCAGGTGATAATTTAAGTAATTGTTTCATCACTGTCCATCATGGACTGCCAGAATCCCATCCTCTAAAGCTAACTCAGTCACCATTGCCTTGCCTTCAGATCCAACCACTTCACATAACCAACCATCATGCCCCCATTTCCTTGACAGTCTGTTGTTGGTAACCATTCCAAGTACCAATCAGTGCATCTGTCAGGGTCTTTTAGATGCCAACAGCAGAAGCTGTTCTGGCACTTTAAGCTAAAAATATGGTTTAAGAATTTTAGGTAACTCATCTAATCTTCTGGAGGCCAAGAGAACCAGACACAGAACAATGTCCAACCAGTTGTTCTCGTAACAGTTTACAGCCAGAAACCAGCACTGCCACTGCAAAAGATCTGGTATCTTCTGCTACTATACCTTCTTGAAGAATGGTTGCTCATGTGTGGCTATCTCCTCGTATTTGTTATTTCTGAATACAAATCTCATGAAGATGTGTCTGATTGCCAGAACATCGATCATATGACTACACTGTAGTTGGGTGAGGTATGCAGTTGTGAATTTTCTGGCTTCTACCTCGGGAAGAGAGGATTCATAAAATGGTAAGTTACCAGAATCTAAGGAGGAATTGAAGGGTGTAGGATGACCACTATACTATGTCATAATTAATATTATATATCCATTTGTAACCACCGTTACCATAGCACACTCTTATGAGTTAATAGACACAGGCACACAATTTCAGTTGCCTGGAGATCTCTGAGCTTTGGGGATCAGTAAAGACCTCAATTTAAGATTTTGTATCCAGGGCTTCCCTGGTGGCGCAGTGGTTAAGAATGCCTGCCAGTGCAGGGGATAGGGGTTCGAGCCCTGGTCCGAGAAGATCCCACATGCCGCGGAGCAACTAAGCCTGTGCGCCACAACTACTGAGCCTGCGCTCTAGAGCCCGCGAGCCACAACTACTGAGCCCATGTGCCACAACTGCTGAAGCCCGTGTGCCTAGAGCCCGTGCTCTGCAACAAGAGAAGCCACTGCAATGAGAAGCCCACGCACTGCAATGAAGAGTAGCCCCCGCTTGCCACAACTAGAGAAAGCCCGTGCGCAGCAATGAAGACTGAATGCAGCCAAAAATAAATAAATAAAATAAATAAATTTAAATAAAAAATTAAAAAAAAAGATTTTGTATCCAAATACTACTTTCCTCCAGTAAAATGGAAATGCAGGTGATATAAAGAAGCCAAATTAGCCCACAATGCAATCTTGCCTGAGACAGAAAGGCTAGATGTGTTGTCAAGAATGTCCCTCCTCCTGGAAATTCCATCGCTCTGTCACCATGCAGCATGCCTCAGTGACCCTTTGTCGCCGCAGTCTTGCATACTGGTTCCTCTATTTATAAAGCAGAATTTCTGGGTAGAGGAGCCTTGGCGCATATCGGGCTGCCTCTATGCCAAACTAGGATTAGGGTTCTCTGCATCTTGATCACACCAATTGCTCCCAGAATAGATAGAGGCAGGCTGTGGCTTAAATTACAGTGTCCAGCCCCACCTGACCCCCAGTAGCCAGTCTGTCGTGCCCACTTCTGGAACAGCTAATGTTCCCTGCCCCTTCTGGGGATTAGGTAGCTGGGGACTGCAGCCAGGGCTCTTCTGTGTGGTGATGGGGACTCCAGGGTTTGCAGCGGAAGCAATATCACCTGGGATTAAGGGATTGCCGCTTCTTTAAATCTGATCTCTCTGAGTCATTAGTAGGCTGTTCTTTGGCCCATTTTCTCCTACCATCGTTCATTCAGGACTATAATTTGATCCAGAGAAATAGATCTCTGGGTTCAGGAGGATCTTTTCAAGCCAGAAGGGTTATGTGGGAAGATCATCATTAGCAAGATAAATCAAATACCTTATTACCAGGTGGTCTGCCAGGACTCTGCGCAAAGAGAAGCATGAAGCACGCCCCCTGCCTCGGGGGCATATGGCTCGGTGCAGACATGGGGGCTTGGACAGGTCTGTAAAGGACAGATGTGTGATGGAGAAGAGCAGGGAGCAGCTGACTCATAGCCAGACCACAAAATATGGTGCTGACATCGAACCCACTGCTCTTCACCTCTGGCGGGTCCTCATTACCTCATCCTGGAGCTATTTGAGTGGCCTCCTCACTGGCGCCTCCACCTTCAACAGTTTCCTTCCTTAGTTCACCCTGAGCATTGATCACTCTTCTGCTCAGAACCCCCCAGGACCTGCCTTTTCATATTGTTAATTGTTTCTGCTATGCAGAAGCTTTTACGTTTGATGTCCCATTTGTTGTTTTTTGCTTTTCTTGTTTGTGCTTTTGGTGTCATATCCAAAAAATCATTGCCAAGACCAATGTCAAGGAGCTTCTTCCCTGTGTTTTCTTCCAGGAGTTTTATGGTATCAGGTCTTATGTTTAAGTCTTTGATCTATTCTGAGTTACTTTTGTGAGTGGTGTAAGATAGGGGTCCAATTTCAACGTTCTGCATGTGGTTATCCAGTTTTCCCAACACCATTCATTGAAGAGACTATCCTTTCCCCACTGGGTGTTCTTGGTTCCCTTGTTGAATATTAGCTGACCGTATATGCCTAAGTTTAACTCTGGGCTCTGTATTCTGTCCCATTGGTCTCTGTGTCTATTTTTATGCCAGTACCTTAGTGTTTTCATTACTGTAGCTTTGTAGTATAGTTTGAAATCAAGAAGTATGATGCCTCCGGTTTTGTTCTTTTTCCTCAAGGTTGCTTTGGCTATTCAGAGACATGTCTGCACCCCATGTTCATAGCAGCATTATTTATAGTTGCTAAGATATGGAAACAACCTAAGTGCTCATCAACAGATGTTAGATAGAGATGATATGGAAGTGTGTGTGTGTGTGTGTGTGTGTGTGTGTGTGTGTATATGTATATATAACAGAATACTACTCAGCCTGAGAAAGAAGGACATCCTGCAATTTGCAACAACATAGATGGACCTTGAGCACATTATGCTAAGTGAGATAAGTTAGACAGAGAAAGACAAGTACTGTATGATATCACTCATATGTGGAATCTAAAAAAGCCAGAGTTGTAAAACAGAGAGTCAAATGGTTGTTACCAGGAGATGGGGGGTGAGAGGATAGGACAGATGCTGTTTAAGGGTACAGATTTGCAACATGTACTGAATAAGTCCTGGACATCTAATGCACAGTATAGTTAACATAGACAACAATATTGTATTATAATTATCAAACTTGCTAAGAGACTAGAACTTAATTATTTCAACCATCAAAAGAAAGGATAATGATGTAACATAATAGGTGCTAATTATTGCTACAATGGCAATCATATTACAATATAAAAATGTATCAAATTAACATGTTGCACACATATTTATATGTAAAATATATTTCAACAAAACAATTCATAAAAGAATGATACCACCCAAACAGATGAACAAACCTCCAGGGGCTCCCCCTGAGTCCACAGGCCCTTCTTAATCTTTTGGTTAAAAGAATTCATAGCCTCCCACATTATGGAAATTGTACTGTATGATCTGCTAAAAATAACCAAACGCTACTTATAATTCAGGAAATCTTTCATATATATTAAGTTATGTTTTGTTAATCCAAACAGTATCCATTTGAAGTAGTACACGGAACGTTACTTTATTCTGCCCAAAGGCAGTGATTGTGGCGTATAAGGATTTCAGTAATTTTCCTTTTCTTGCCCTGTTCTCCCTTGGAGGTTCTACCATTCTCGGTAAAGGCTCAAGTTGTCACAGTTTGACCACCACCTACCTTTCGGCCAGCATGCCGTCTGCTCCCTTTTATGGGCCATCTAATCTGTGTGCTCCACCAGCCACTCAAAAAGCTTGCTCTCCATTTCTCCACCTTTGCTCACACGTTTGCTCTGAAGGCCTCTTGCTGCCAATACCTCCCTCCAACATCATCTGTCCAAACTCTCCCAGTTGTTTGAGGCATAATTTAAATGCCACCCACACTCAGAATAATCTGCATCTTCTTTTTTTTTTCACACACACACACACACACACACACACTGTATTTTATTTTTACAAGAGATAAATAGACTGACACCAAGCATTGTACATGGATGACCACAACAAAAGCAACAATGATTACAATTACCAAACACGAAACACACTCATACTATGTCATAATATTGACATTCAGTCCAGTAATCCTCCACTGTAACAGCTCCTTTACTTTGCAGTGAAAATTGATTCGTATGTTCTTTGCCTCTGAGTCCTTGTGGGATTTTTTTTTTTAATTCAAACAGAAAGTCACAAAAATTATAATCATCCTCATCAGTTCACTCAGTCCCATGTAATTTTTTTTTCCATCTTGTTCTTTTCTTAGCACTTTCTGAGTTCATCAGTTTTTCATTAGAGTTCTGAAAATGCTTATTCATTCAGTTCAGCAGTACAGTTACCAGAAACCTGTACTTGTCAGAGTCTTTTCTATGAATTGCTTGAAGATGAACCCCTTTTATAGGAACATTTTTGCAAAAGCATCAGAGTACACCCAGAACTGTCTGTAAATGACAAAAGACTTAAAAATGACCACAGTTAAAGATTTGATGAAAGTTCATAATAGTGCAATTGACAAGGAAATTTAGTTATTTCTGAGATATACATTTTAAAGTAATAACTAGAATTATGACTTATAACATTATACCAGAACATATAAGATTTTTAGAAATTTCACGTAATGTCTGAAACATTTATATTAACATATTTCCATACAAATAACCCAATGAAAGTTTAGTATTAGTTGTTTGTTTGTTTGTTTATACTGCAGGTTCTTATTAGTCATCAATTTTATACACATCAGTGTATACATGTCAATCCCAATCGCCCAATTCAGCACACCACCATCCCCACCCCACCGCAGTTTTCCCCCCTTGGTGTCCATATGTCTGTTCTCTACATCTGTGTCTCAACTTCTTTTTTTTCTTTTTAAAAAAAAAAAAAAAAAACACAGCTTCCCTGGGCTTTCATTTTCTAGTTCCTTAGTTCTAGGACAAGGTCCAGGAATCTATTTTTTATTGTCCTAAATGATTCTTAAGTCCTGCAGACTCAGGGCCCACCCACTAGGGCTACAGATCCAAGACTTTTGGATTTCACAGAAAACCAACAAGGTTTACATATGCATGTACGTGCACACACACACACACACACACACACACACACACACAATCAAGGGACTCAATGCAGGTGCCATATATTTTGCTCAGTAAGGATATTATAAAACATCAGGAGAAAAGCACATTGCCATTTATGTCTCCTGGATAAAACTATGACCCCATCAGCACTACTTGGTAGATCCCTGAGTGTGGGCTCAGCCCTGGCCCAGGTCCTGGTGGGAGGTGGGGGACACTGCAAGACGATCCCTGCCTGAGGGGCCTACAGCCTGGGAAAGGTGGGGCACGGGGTAAGGGTCACTGACTGAAGAACAGTTCATGTCTGTTCCAGTGACAGGGAAGGTCAGAGCAAAAGGTGGCTCTACCAGGCCAGGACCACAGGGCAGGACTTCACAGCTGAATGGGAACCTAGGAGGGGAGAGGAAGGGGTGACGTGAGGGTGAGGAGGCGGCCTGGGTGAGCATCACCAGCCCAGAGAGCCTTGTCTCCTCAAGAGAGAACTTAACTAGCCTCGTCCCCCGAAAGAACTTAAATAACCCAATGAGGAGGGAGCTAAAGGCAGATATCAGCTGAGCACTAAAATTGGGCTCTGTAACTCTGCTGTGCATCTATAATTTAGCACCTGTGTATGCTTTGTATAAGTATAGTAGAGCATAAAGCGCTGGGGGCCTGGATTCAACGCCCAGCTCTGCTTGGACAGGTCACATGACTTCACTGAGTCTGTTCCCTTATCCAAACGATGGAAGTAATATCCGCCTCCCAGGGATGTTGTCAGAATTAGATGAGTGACTCAGTTCAACCATGACCCTTTCTATGAAACTTCTCTGTTCTCAGCCTCCTCATCCCCTAGTTGGAAATAATCATTCACACTTTGTGCTCTATTGTACTTTGTAGAGATTTCTAACACATTTTGTAATATGTTTGTATCTCTCTACTAGACTAAGAGCTCCTTGAGGAGAGAATTATATCTTACTCATGTTAATCCCCAGTGCCTAATGCACTGCCTGTTACAACTAAAAACTCAATAAATATCTGTTGAAAGACAGAAAGAATGAATATGCTTTGTAATACATACATATTTATAATGTATGTGGATATTATTATATAATATATTATAATATGTATAGTATAAAACATTATAAAAATGGTAGAAACTACTTCCATTCCATGTATGAACTTGCCCCTTTTGCAGTATTTCTGTGCTCCTAATGACCAAGTGGTACAATGACTAAGTTTTCACATGACAAAGGAAGTTTGCTAAAAGAGAATTCAGGGTAAGGACTTTAAAGCTCCCCCCACCCCACAGGGAAGAGCAGCCCCTTGAATCTTTGGGGTGGTGAGAGATAATCTTTTCGTGAGACCCCCCCCCGACGTTTTGTAATGAAGGGTTAGTATAAAGACTGCTGTATTAATGCAGCTATGAGTCAGAGTGTGTTGCTAATGCCATGGCTAAGGATTCAGCAAACACTAGTAATTAGTAAGTGTGTTCATTGTACTTTAGTTTATATTTTCATCACCAGAGGCAATTATTCACTTAAGTAAATATTTTGGCCTGATTATAGGTAATAATACACAAAAGTGTACTCACATTTCCTCAAGTATGCCTGAAATTCACAAATCTATCCAGGTTCACCAAACATTTGTCATCACCTCTAATCACAGTGCAAGCCTTACATAAACAGCTAATTGGCCTTAAGAATAGAAGGGCAAATGGAACCGCTATTTGCGAACACGTTAATTATCTTTTCTGGCTATGGCTATTAGTTGACCTTTAGTTTTCTCTGAGGCTACCAATATGTAACCACCTCTGCTCCATCAGATGGACCCCAAGAACTTCCAGTGACAGTGTGCTCTCCTTTTCAGATAGGTGTAGTCATCGTGAAAATCATCCTTGTTTTGGCAAAGACTGGCTAAATGTCAGCAAACCTATTTACTCTTCTCCCTGGGAACACAGCTAGACTGTATTTCCTGGGTCCTCTTCAATTAGAAACAGCATGTGCCTAAGTTCTAGCCGCTCCAGGCACAGGAACGTATCCCATTTGTAGGCTGGAACTTCCACTGTGTTCTCTGCCCCTCATTTGCCAGCTGGATGCAGAGGAGTCAGAGAGACATTAAGAGATGACAGAGCCCCTGGAATGAGGTCCCTGAGGCTCAGCTTGGAGGCTACATCAGTAGATGTAATCTACTTAGGCTAGGTGGGGAATTCACGAATATTTATCATGTTTTATAATTTACGTAAATGTTACATTTTATTTTTTGCACATACCTTGGTTAATAATAATAGTTAAGAACACACTTTCATCATTGGTTCATACAATTCATTTCTCAAAAAAGAAAAAGAAGTCAGGTGCCAGGGTACATGCTGGCTTGAAAAAGGAGAGATATTGGAAGCAAGATAACCACTAGAAAGGTGATTAAAACAGTCCAAGTGAGAGAGGATAGGGGCCAGAACCAGAGCAATGCCCTGGGAATGAGAAAATTGTTGGGTCTGAGGGTCATTGAAGTCAGGACCCAGAAAACATGGAGAAAATGTCCACACTTGGTAATCAGACTCACAGTAGCAAATTCTGAGGCCTATGTTGTAGTTAATGAATAGCTAAAGAAGTGTAATCAAAGCTAATTCTATACTTCTACTACTTAGAAAACTGCTCTTAAACATTAATGGTCCAACTTATTGAGTTAGTTGATACTAATGACAGACCAGAACACCACATCTACTTCCTAACTACCCTCCAAAACACTTCTATAGTACATGGAACAACAATTTCTATTTCACATGCAATAACGTTAAGCCTATTTAAAAAATAAGTATCAAAATGAATAATATCTAAAATATAATTATAGAAACTCTCATATTTAAATATTTATGCTCAAAATTTAAAACCGACTTAGGGCACAATCACAGACCACATCTTTAGAATTACAAGCCCACAAAAATAACCAGCTTTGTTCTATCGTATGAAAAATTCAACATATTCTCACGTTACTCTAATTGTGTTTTGTTGAATAATTTCAACCTGAAGTTCTAGCATCAAATAAGAAATAAAGCATATTCTTCCCTGGGAAACTTCTTAAATTTGTTTGAGGACCTAAGAAATACTGATGTTAAAGAAAAATCACTGAATAATGTTTTTAAAAATTATTTATATATATGAATATATATTCTTTATAAGAATACACCAGAATCATAAGGACACAAAAAATGAAATTAACATTTACTGGAAAATCTATATTAGACAAATACTTTCATATTAATTACACATATAATATTTCTAAAAACTGACTACTCCTATACTGCAGAGCAACTCTTAACAAATAGTGAAAGAATTGACATCACAAACGATATTCTCTGAACATAGTAAAAGTATTTTTTAATATTTAAAACATACTCCTGAGTGCTTCACATGTCAAAGAAAAAACAAAGATTGAAATTATAAAATAATTAAAACTAAATCATAAGAAAAACAAGATAGGAACTTATAGGATGCTGTTAAAGCAGTAATGACAGGAAAATTCATAGCCTAACATGTATGTATTATAGTGAAAGATATTCTAAACATTAATAAGATAAATAGACAAAGAGTTAGAAATAATGCAAAGGACTAAACACACACACATAGGCATACAGAGGGGGAAAAGAAGAAAGTATTATAAAGGAAAGAGCAAAACTTGAAAAAAAGTTTAAATACAATAAGTAATAACAGGAATTTTAAAAGAGAAAATAAATACAAATAACATAAAATTTCTTTTTAAATTTAGGAGAATGCTGTGAAAACAATAGGCCAGGGACTTCCCTGGTGGCACAGTGGTTAAGAATCCGCCTACCAATGCAGGGGGCACAGGTTCGAGCCCTGCTCTGGGATGATCCCACGTGCTGCAGAGCAACTAAACCCGTGCGTCACAGCTACTGAGCCTGCACTCTAGAGCCCTCAAGCCACAACTACTGAGCTCACATGCCACAACTGCTGAAGCCCGTGCACCTAGAGCCTGTGCTCTGCAACAAGAGAAGCCACCACAATGAGAAACCCACGCACCACAACAAAGAGTAGCCCCTGCTCGCTGCAACTAGAGAAAGCCCGCACGCAGCAATGAAGACCCAATGCAACCAAAAATAAATAAATAAAAATGAAAAATGAAAAAAAAAACCAAAAAACAATAGGCCAATCAGTTTTTTAAAAGGCTTAGCCATTCTTGACATTGGTCTTGGTGATGACTTTTTAGATCTGATACCAATAGTAAAGGCAACAAAAAGAAGCATAAAGAAATGAAACTACATCAAACTAAAAAGCTGCTGCACAGCAAAGGAAACCACCAACAAAATGAAAAGGCAACCTAGTGAATGGGAGAAAATATTTGCAAGTCATCTATCTGGTAAGGGATTAATACACAAAGTATAGGAAGAAAGAAGGGAGATTGGAAAGGCTAAAACAAAACTGCCATTGTTTCCAGAGGATATAATTGTCTACTGAGAATACTTGAGAATGTCTGCAATCCCAATATTAGTACTAATGAAAGAATTTTAGCAAAGTTGTATACAAAATCAATATGTAAAAATCATCAATGTTCTTACAGGCCAACAATTATCAAATGGAAAATATAACTTTGAAAAGAAATAACATTTGTAACGTCAACAAAAACTATAACGTACCTAGGAATAATTCTAACAATGATGCATAAGACATTTGTAGAGACAATTAATTTAAAAATTATTAAAAGAAACTTAAAGAACTTCAGAGAACTTAAAAACAACTTTAAATAGACTGTATGTCTTCCAAATTAATGTACAAATTCAATGCAAAAAAATAAAATTACCAGTAGGGTTTTTTTTCACATGATTTGGTCATCTAAATCTAAATTTAATATTTAAAAATATCCAAAACAATTGTGTAGATGAAGAGACTGTGGAGAAGAATTAATCTTATCTTACCAAATAAACTCACTAGAAAGTAAAGTAATTAAATGAGCATGGTATGGTAACGTGGATAGACAAAAGACAAATGGGGAGAACAGAGAAACACAGATCTAAGCATATACACATATAAGCTTGGTGTCATAATAAGCCAGTAGAAAATGGCTAGTTAAGGAATGACGCCTATCCATATGGGAGGAAAACTGTGTCCCTACCCTACATGATGCACAAAAGAGGCATAATCCAGAGGTATTAATGGTTTAAAAATAAACATTCAAACCTTATAGGAGAAACTATAGAAAACATTAAAAACACAGTGGAAAGAAAAGCTACAAAATGGGAAACTATTTTTGCAACACATTATAATTTTAAAAGGATTAATATCTATAATATAAACAACTACTCAAATTAGAAAAATGAACAAAGGATATTTACAAACAATTCACAGAGAAATATATCTGAACAATAAATATGTGAAAATATGCCCCGCCTCACTAATAAATAGAAAAATGCAAATTGAAATAATTAAATACCATTTCATACCAATTAGATTGCAAAACATTAAGTCTGATAACACTCCCATTCACTGCTGTCAGTTGGTACACCTAGGAGAGTGATTTGGTTGGTGATGTGCAGCCTAGCAGACACTAGAAGGTCTAGGTGTCTGTTCTTGAGATACTGGCAAACATGCTCCAGGAGACATACACAAGCATCTTTTCCCGATTCTTGGTGTTCCAAACTTTCATGACAGTTGCCTTGATGTGGGTCTTTTTTCATTCATGTGCTAAGCACACGGTAGACTTTTTTTCTTTCTTTCTTTATTTTTGGCTGCTTTGGGTCTTCAGTTGCTGTGCGTGGGCTTTCTCTAGTTGCGATGAGTCGGGGCTACTCTTTGTTGCAGAGCATGGGCTCTAGGTGCACGGGCTTCAGTAGTTGTGGCACATGGGCTCAGTAGTTGTGGCACATGGGCTTAGTTGATCCGCGGCATGTGGGATCTTCCTGGACCAGGGATCAAACCCATGTCCCCTGCATTGGCAGGTGGATTCTTAACCACTACGCCACCAAGGAAGTCCCAGTAGACTTTCTTCATCTAGAAATTAACGTACTTAAATTCTTGGAAATGTTAGCACATTTATTTCTTTGATAAATTCCTTCATTCCAAACAGCTTACAAACATAGTTTCCCCCCAAAAGAGGCCAGGTCCATGCCTGCAAACCCTACAATAAATAAAGCCCACCAGTTGATAACTCTACCTGCACTTTCCCTCAACTACCTCGTGAATCATGTATATAGTTAGGCAAGGATTATGGGTGAGGAAAGTCTCCAACGTGAAAGACAGAGACAAAGCAAACAAAGAAAAGAGACAATGCAGGGCAGGGAAGCAAGCTCTTCCCTTGCAGCCTATGAATTAGGAGCTGTACACGGGACTTGGGGTCAGTGTTACTCAAGAATCTCCAGAGAAACAGAACCAATGGGAGATACAGATAATCTATAGATAGAGATGATAGAAATAAAGATAGAGATATGATCTGGCTCATGCAGTTGTGGACTGGCAACTCCTAAATCTTCGAGGCAGACTCTTGGGCTGGAAATTCCAGCAGGAGTTGATTTCAGTCGAGTCTGAAGGAAGCCCCAAGGCAGAATTTCTTCCTTTTGGGGGGGCTCAGTGTTTTTACTTACAGCCTCCAACTGATTGGATGAAGCCCACCCATATTATGGAGGATAATCTGCTTTACTCAAAGTCTGCTGCTGCTGATGGTAAATTTTTTTTTAGTTTGCCTATTTTTAAATTTTTTAATTCAGATAGAATTGACATATAACATTGTAGTGGCTTCAGGTGTACAGCATAATGATTTGATATTTGTGTATATTGCAAAATGATCACTCAAGTAAGTCTTATTAACATCCATCACCATATATAGTCACAAAATTTTTTTGTTGTTGTGGTGAGAACTTTATAGATCTATTCTTTTAGAAACTTTGAAATACGCAATACAGTATTATTAACTGTAGTCACCATGCTGTACCTTACATCCCCAGGACTTATTTATTTTATAACTGGACATTTGTATCTTTTGGCCACATTCACCCATTTTACCCACTCCCACCCTCCCACCTCTGGCAACCATCAATCTGTTCTTTGTATCCTTGAGTTCAGTTTTTTGGTTTTCTGGGGGGGGTGTGTGTATGTGTGGGTTTTTTTTTTTTTAAGATTCCAGATATAAGTGAGGGCGTATGATATTTCTTTTTCTGTCTGACTTATTTCACTTAACACAGTGCCCTCAAGGTCCATCCATGTTGTCACAGATGGCAAGATTTCATTCTTTTTTATGGCTGAATAATATTTCATTGTGTATATATAATATGTTTACCACATTTTCTTTATTCATCCATCCATAAATGGACACTTAGGTTGCTTCCATATCTTTTTTCTTTTTTAAATTTTTGGCTGTGTTGGGTCTTCGTTTCTGTGCGAGGGCTTTCTCTAGTTGTGGCAAGCGGGGGCCACTCTTCATCGTGGTGCGCGGGCCTCTCACTATTGTGGCCTCTCTTGTTGCGGAGCAGAGGCTCCAGACGCGCAGGCTCAGTAGTTGTGGCTCACGGGGCTAGTTGCTCCGCGGCATGTGGGATCTTCCCAGACCAGGGCTCGAACCCGTGTCCCCTGCCTTAGCAGGCAGATTCTCAACCACTTTGCCACCAGGGAAGCCCTGCTTCCATATCTTGGTTAGTGTAAATAACACTGCAATGAATATGGGGGTGCAGATATCTTTTTCTGAATTAGTGTTTTGGTTTCTTCAGATAAATACCCAGAAGTGGAATTGCTGGGTCCTATGGTAGTTCTATTTTTATTTTTTTGAGGAGACTTTATACAGTTTTCCAATGATTGTAAATGTTAATCATATCTATCTATCTTCACAGCAACATCTAAACTGGTTTTTGACCAAACAGCTGGGCACTGTAGCTTAGCTAAGTTGACACATAAAATTAATCATTACAGAGTCTCACTGTTGTTCATGTCCCACATATCAGACATTTATGTAGCACTTACTTCGGGTTTTTTAATTTTTAAAAGAATTTTATTGAAGTATAGTTGATTTACAATGTTGTATTAATTTCTGCTGTACAGCAAAGTGACTCAGTTATACATATATATTCTTTTTCACAGTCTTTTCCATTATGGTTTATCGCAGAATTTTTTGTCATATTTTTGGACATTGCATATTTCAAGAAAAATTTATTACTCCTTTTATTGAGTTTTTAAAAAAATTTTATTTTATATTGGAGTAGAGTTGATTAACAGTGTTGTGTTAGTTTCAGGTGTACAGCAAAGTGATTCAGTTATACGTATACATGTATCTGTTCTTTTTCAAAATCTTTTCCCAATTAGGTTATTACAGAGTACTGAGCAGAGTTCCCTGTGCTATACAGTAGGTCCTTGTTGGTTATCCATTTTAAATATAGCAGTGTGTACATGTCAGTCCCAAACTCCCAGCACTTACTTTGCATTAGGCACTTTTCTAAGCACTTTACAAATCTTCATAGCAATCACTGAAGTATTTACTGTCATTATCCCACTTTTCAGGTGAAGAAAGAATGCCCAGAGTGTTAAGGTTATACAACTAGGTACGCCAAAGATCCACCACTCCTCCTCCTCCTCCTCTTCCTCTTTCTTCTTCTCAACCCCTTGAAAAAATAAAGCCATTCTTAGCTTGCGGTCTGTAAACAGATGTCCAGGCCTCCCCCTCCAAAGATTTTAATCCATAGGTGTGGGTACCCGACTGTGACATGTGCTTTAACTTGCCCTTGGGGACTCAGGAGCATCCCAAAAGTTGCAGGGCAGCAAGAAGTCATTCCTTCCTTCCTTCAGTCGTTCAACATGTATCTATTGAGCTTCTGTTTGGGACACACAGAGTGAGCAAGGCAGACATGATTTCTGATAGGCAAAGCTTACAGCCTAGCTAGAGAGACAGATGAACCAGTGCCTTAAGTTCAGAGAAACCTGGAGGGCCTTATTTAGTGAATAGACCTGGAGCTTCTCAAGAATAGTCATGGGAGAGGAAGGCTTTGTCCAAGCAGGTTGCATTTCTAAGGTGTGCAGATCATCTCCAGGCCAAAGGGATTTCCTGTCTTCCTGTTCTCTGCATATGGACCCTTCCGGCTTTCTGCTGGTCTCCCATTGGCTTCATAGTGATTTGAATCTACTATTTTAATACAATTTTTCCTTTCAACTTTTCTCCTCGACTTTGGTTGGTGATGTGCAGCCTAGCAGACACTAGAAGGTCTAGGTGTCTGTTCTTGAGATACTGGCAAACATGCTCCAGGAGACATACACAAGCATCTTTTCCCAATTCTTGGTGTTCCAAACTTTCATGACAGTTGCCTTGATGTGGGTCTTTTTTCATTCATGTGCTAAGCACACGGTAGACTTTTTTTCTTAATTTATTTATTTATTTTTGGCTGCGTTGGGTCTTCAGTTGCTGTGCGCGGGCTTTCTCTAGTTGCGATGAGTCGGGACTACTCTTTGTTGAAGAGCATGGGCTCAATTTCAATTCCGGCCGTAAGCTTGAAAGTATCATGGTATAGTTTGAAAAGAATTCACTAGGAAGGAAAAATAGTGAAATGGCTTTCCCAGTAAAATCATAGAAAATGTAGAATTTAGAATTGGAAATGCCTCATTTCTCGTCCTGCAACTGTGTTCACTTCTGTGCCTTTGAAAGTCCTTATATTCTCATCCCTTTTCTTTTGGTTTTGAACAAACCGGGTAAAAAGATACACCCCAAAGCTTTGGGAGGGCCTCGTAAACTGGTATCTAGGCAGAGTATAGCAGTTCTGCCTTCCGGGTATCTGGTTATGAGTTTCTAAAGCTCTTGCTTCACCCAGTCTACTCTGATGCTCAGGTCTCTAGAGGCAAGCTTTGAAAATGACCTGCGCCTCTTTTATAGTACGTGGCCCGTTTTTAATCAGGTTGCTTGTTTTCTTATTACTGAGTTTTAAGAGTTTGTTGTATATGTTGGATAGCAGTTCCTTATCAGGTATGTGTTTTGCAAATATTTTCTCACAGCCTGTGACTTGTATTCTCATTTTCTTGGCCACGTCTTTTGTAGAGCAGAAGCTTTAAATCTTAATGAAGTCCAGCTTATCAATTATTTCTTTCATGGATCATGTCATTGGTGGTGTATCTAAAGAGTCATCATCAAACCCAAGGTTATTTAGATTTTCTCCTATGTTTGGAATACTTTTCAGCAATAAAAAAGAATAAAATATTTATGCTCAACATGGATGAACCTCAAAACAATTACCCGAGTGGAAGACAGGCAAAAGCAGAGTACATCTTTTTTTTTTTTCAGCATCTTTATTGGAGTATAATTGCTTTACAGTGGTGTGTTAGTTTCTGCTTATAACAAAGTGAATCAGCTATACAGTACATCTTGTATGATACCAGCTATACAAATCTTTAGAAAACACAAACTAATCTACAGTGATCGAAGACAGATTGTGGTTGCCTGGGGAAGAGAGTGGGGGTGGGGAAGGGACTGGAGGAGAGGATTAGAAAGGGGGTGAGGAGACCTTTTGCGGGGTTGGATGTGTTCACTATCTTGATTGTGGTGATGGTTTTACATGTATATACATATGTCAACACTTGTCAAATTATATAGTTTAAATAGGTGATGTTTATTGCATGTCAATTATACCTCATAAAGTTATTAAAATAATACTTATGTGATAGATGCAGAGATTAAAGAAGAGGGAATGAGAAGGTCTGATCTATATGGTAAATTTTTCTAAGAGTTGGAGATGGGGCATCTAAAACACAGGTCAAAGCAGTTTTATATACAGGTAGGGACACCCCTTCGGTCACAGGAGGGAGAAAAGAGAGTCTGGGGAGAGATGTATAGGTGTGTAAGTTTGGTCGTAGGGAGTTGGGGGGGGGGTCCCATCTAATGCCTTCTTTTTTTAAAATTGTAATTGAAGTAGAGTTGATTTTACAGTGTTGCATTAGTTTCGGGGTACAGCAAAGTGAATCAGTTATACATACACTTATATCCATTTTTTTTTTTTAATGAAAAGCTGGATGCAAAATCATCTGCTGAGAGTGAGGTGGAGAGGGTTTGAAATGGTCATTGCAGACAGAATGCAGTGTGTCTTGAAGAAGGAAGACTGGATTCTGGAAAGCACTGAGGCACCAGGGGGTCGCTAGCATGGACGGACAGTGGTCCCCTGCCCTTCCGCGGGGTTTCCTCCAGCAGGGCCATCTGATGCCCTCGTGCAAACGGACGCTGAGCAAGTAGATAGTTCAGTTCACATGGGGTTGGAGGTCTTGCTAGACAGCGATTACAAAAAGATAAATAGGAAGGAAGTTCAGAGTATTAATGGAGCGTGAAATCTAAGGTGAAAAAGGAGTGAAATTATGTAAGGAGAAAGCTAACATTCTGTAAGAAAACAAACCTAGGAATGGGGGTTCTGATGGCATCTGAAAATAGTTGTAGGGGAAATACAGTAAGTCCCCTACATACAAACGAGTTCCGTTCCAAGAGCATGTTCGTAAGTCCAGTTTGTTCGTAAGTCCAACAAAGTTAGCCTAGGTAACCAACCAACACAGTTGTCTGTATATAAATACTTTTCACACAAATAATCCATAACAAACAAACAAACTCAAAAAATAAAGAAAACATGTTTAATCTTACGGTATAGTACCTTGAAAAGTACAGTAGTACAGTACAACAGCTGGCATCCAGGGTCTGGCATCGAGTGAACAGGCAGAAAGAGTTACTGACTGGAGGAGGGAGAGGAGGTGGGAGACGGTAGAGCTGAAGGATCGTCAGCAATAGGAGACGGAGGGCAAGCTGCAATTTTACTCACGCCTGACGTTGATGGCACAGGTTCTGGTTCCTTGCTGGATTCAATTCTATCTACACTCTTGAAAAAATGATCCAGTGACAGCTGGTAGTAGTTCTTTTTTCTCGTCATAGATGACATAGTAGCACTGGATTGCATTCTGAATGGCTGCTGCAAACTTCGTGTACCGTTCTACGTTCAGGTCCTGTGCCTCAAAAATTAACAGTGCCTCCTCAAATAAAGAAAATCCCCTTGCCATTTCCTGCATCGTGAATCTCTTCAGTTCTTCAGTTACTTCTTCTTCCTCTGTCTCTCTTCATCCTTTCTCTGGGCCTCCAATTCCATCAGGTCTTCATTAGTAAGCTCCTCATGTTACACAGCAAGGAGTTCAATGAAGTCATCCTCTTGCAGATCTAGCTTGAAATAAAGATACTGTACTACTGTACTCTACACAGTACTGTACAGTAAAGTACACAAAAGCACAACCACTTGTAGAGGATGCACGCATGTGACAAGGTACGCCAGACACATGAACTAACTTACGTGATTGCACATGCGAACACATGTTCGCAACTTGAAGGTTCATATATAGGGGGCTTACTGTAGTTGAATTAAGAATGGGAGGAATTGAAAGCAGTGATCAGAGAGCAGAGGGTAAATGCTTGAACTAGTCATGTTCAAGGTAGATAAGCTTTGGATGGTAACAAAGTTCATGGTGTGATTGTTGAGTTGGGCACTGGGGGCCTTGGCATGGGAACTTAAGAAAGTCTATGTGGATGTACTATTGGGAAGATTGTCTGGATTTTGCTGATTGCCATCACTGGAGCATCGTTTAACATGTTCTCTTCCTTTATTTTCTGTAAATTGATATTTTCATGTAGAAAGTTAATCAGGTTCAGGTTTGTTTGTTTGTTTTTGCTTTTGTTTCATTTTTTTCTTTTTTTTGCAAGACTCCTTCATAGGTAGTGGTGTGTAGTTTTATCAGGACATATGTGGTGTCTGGTTGTGTCTCTTTCTGTGATACTTGCATACGTTGATGATCTTCACCCAGATTTGCTTATTCTGAATGGTGACGTTCTAAATCAATCATTCCTTGTTCACTTACTATCTTCCATAAAGAGAAAACTCCCCTCATCAATTATTTAGCTACCTGAAGGTACAGTTCATAAAGGGTAAATGGTTGATGTTTTCCCTTTATTTACTAATTTTCAAAATCATGAGTTGCCTTCCTAGCATCCCTCCAAAGGTGATGAATTAGTTTTATTTTTAAAATTCTGAAGACGTGGATTTATACATATTTGATGTGCTTCAACCCATTGCAATTTTTATTCTTACCAACACTTGCTTGTCCTACTTTTGGTCAGTGGAAGCCTCTTCAAGTTAGCTCCTGTGTCCCTTACATCCTTGTCACATGACCTAGTGGTGTTTAATAGTTTCACTGTCTTCTGGAACAAGCAGACATTCCAAGACAGACTTACGTAGTTCCTGCCTCAGACCTGGAATGCGCCGTTTCCAAGGAGTCCTGATTCCTTTCAGTGGGAAATAAAATATAGAGACCATCATCTAGGTGCCTGGAGTTTCCATTGCCACTGGGTTAACCACTGTTTCTTGGTCTTTTCCGAAGGCAGAGCTAGGAACCACTTTTTTTTTTTTAAGATAAAATACATCATGAATTCATACTGATGTCAGTCGCTTTAACATTCATGGAAACAAAACATCCAATTTACAAATAAATTGCAAGTTTGAAAAAGAGATGGAAGGGAAAGCTATAGATATAAAAAGACTTAAAGGATATGCCAGCTATGAGAATGTCACCCCAAATAACTTTATATTAGTGCTTTTTGTTTCAGCATATGTAAAATAATATGTAGAAATGTAAAAGATCCACTGAGCATTTTTTGTAAATCTTGAAAGAAGTAAAAAGTGAGGTAAATTGAACTTTGGAAACTCATCTGAATTGAGTGCATATAAATTCTCTTATGCTGTTTTTATGAATACTTTTTTTCACCTTTATGAATAAAGCTAGCTTTGAAGCAAACTCTGTGTCAACCAGTGTTTTAAACAGTTAGAACCTGACACTGGGTCTAAAACCGGCTTGATTCTGGAAAGTAAGTCTTGTACAGCTGCCTCTGTGTGAAGAAGCTTTTTTAAGAAATATGCACTCATTGAATTCTTTTTTTTTTTTTTAAAAACATCTTTATTGAAGTATAATTGCCTTACAATGGTGTGTTAGCTTCTGCTTTATAACAAAGTTAATCAATTATACATATACAATATGTTCCCATATCTCTTCCCTCTTGCATCTCCCTCCCTCCCACCCTCCCCATCCCACCCCTCTAGGTGGTCACAAAGCACCGAGCTGATCTCCCTGTGCTATGCGGCTGCTTCCCACTAGCTATCTATTTTACATTTGGTAGTGTATGTATGTCCATGACACTCTCTCACCCTGTCACATCTCACCCCACCCCCTCCCCATATCCTCAAGTCCATTCTCTAGTAGGTCTGTGTCTTTATTCCCGTCTTGCCACTAGGTTCTTCATGGCTTTTTTTCCCCTTAGATTCCGTATATATGTGTTAGCATACTGTATTTGTTTTTCTCTTTCTGACTTACTTCACTCTGTATGACAGACTCTAACTCCATCTACCTCATTACAAATACCTCCATTTCATTTCTTTTTATGGCTGAGTAATATTCCATTGTATATATGTGCCACATCTTCTTTATCCATTCATCTGTCGATGGACATTTAGGTTGCTTCCATGTCCTGGCTATTGTAAATAGAGCTGCAATGAACATTTTGGTACATGACTCTTTTTGAACTATGGTTTTCTCAGGGTATATGCCCAGTAGTGGGATTGCTGGATCGTATGGTAGTTCTATTTGTAGTTTTTTAAGGAACCTCCATACTGTTCTCCATAGTGGCTGTATCAATTTACATTCCCACCAACAGTGCAAGAGAGTTCCCTTTCCTCCACACCCTCTCCAGCATTTATTGTTTCTAGATTTTTTGATGATGGCCATTCTGACCGGTGTGAGATGATATCTCATTGTAGTTTTGATTTGCATTTCTCTAATGATTAATGATGTTGAGCATTCTTTCATGTGTCTGTAGGCCATCTGTATATCTTCTTTGGAGAAATGTCTATTTAGGTCTTCTGCCCATTTTTGGATTGGGTTGTTCGTTTTTTTGTTATTGAGCTGCATGAGCTGCTTGTAAATCTTGGAGATTAATCCTTTGTCAGTTGCTTCATTTGCAAATATTTTCTCCCATTCTGATGGTTGTCTTTTGGTCTTGTTTATGGTTTCCTTTGCTGTGCAAAAGCTTTTAAGTTTCATTAGGTCCCATTTGTTTATTTGTGTTCTTATTTCCATTTCTCTGGGAGCTGGGTCAAAAAGAATCTTGCTGTGATGTATGTCATAGAGTGTTCTGCCTATGTTTTCCTCTAAGAGTTTGATAGTGTCTGGTCTTACACTTAGGTCTTTAATCCATTTTGAGTTTATTTTTGTGCATGGTGTCAGGGAGTGTTCTAATTTCATACTTTTACATGTATCTGTCCAATTTTCCCAGCACCACTTATTGAAGAGGCTGTCTTTTCTCCACTGTATATGCTTGCCTCCTTTATCGAACATAAGGTGACCATATGTGCGTGGGTTTATCTCTGGGCTTTCTATCCTGTTCCATTGATCAATATTTCTGTTTTTGTGCCAGTACCAAACTGTCTTGATTACTGTAGCTTTGTAATATAGTCTGAAGTCAGGGAGCCTGATTCCCCCAGCTCCATTTTTCGTTCTCAAGATTGCTTTGGCTATTCGGGGTCTTTTGTGTTTCCATACAAATTGTGAAATTTTTTGTTCTAGTTCTGTGAAAAATGCCAGTGGTAGTTTGATAGGGATTGCATTGAATCTGTAGATTGCTTTGGGTAGTAGAGTCATTTTCACAATGTTGATTCTTCCAATCCAGGAACATGGTATATCTTTCCATCTATTTGTATCATCTTTAATTTCTTTCATCAGTGTCTTATAATTTTCTGCATACAGGTCTTTTGTCTCCTTAGGTAGGTTTATTCCTAGATATTTTATTCTTTTTGTTGCAATGGTAAACGGGAGTGTTTTCTTAATTTCACTTTCAGATTTTTCGTCATTAGTGTATAGAAATGCAAGAGATTTCTGTGCATTAATTTTGTATCCTGCTACTTTACCAAATTCATTGATTAGCTCTAGGAGTTTTCTGGTAGCATCTTTAGGATTCTCTATGTATAGTATCATGTCATCTGCAAACAGTGACAGCTTTACTTCTTCTTTTCCGATTTGGATTCCTTTTATTTCTTTTTCTTCTCTGATTGCTGTGGCTAACACTTCCAAAACTATGTTGAATAATAGTGGTGAGAGTGGGCAACCTTGTCTTGTTCCTGATCTTAGTGGAAATGGTTTCAGTTTTTCACCATTGAGGATGATGTTGGCTGTGGGTTTGTCATATATGGCCTTTATTATGTTGAGGAAAGTTCCCTCTATGCCTACTTTCTGCAGGGCTTTTATCATAAATGGGTGTTGAATTTTGTCGAAAGCTTTCTCTGCATCTATTGAGATGATCATATGGTTTTTCTCCTTCAATTTGTTAATATGGTGTATCACATTGATTGATTTACGTATATTGAAGAATCCTTGCATTCCTGGGATAAACCCCACTTGATCATGGTGTATGATCCTTTTAATGTGCTGTTGGATTCTGTTTGCGAGTATTTTGTTGAGGATTTTTGCATCTATGTTCATCAGTGATATTGGCCTGTAGTTTTCTTTCTTTGTGACATCTTTGTCTGGTTTTGGTATCAGGGTGATGGTGGCCTCGTAGAATGAGTTTGGGAGTGTTCCTCCCTCTGCAATATTTTGGAAGAGTTTGAGAAGGATAGGTGTTAGCTCTTCTCTAAATGTTTGATAGAATTCACCTGTGAAGCCATCTGGTCCTGAGCTTTTGTTTGTTGGAAGGTTTTTAATCACAGTTTCAATTTCAGTGCTTGTGATTGGTCTGTTCATATTTTCTATTTCTTCCTGGTTCAGTCTCGGCAGTTTGTGCATTTCTAAGAATCTGTCCATTTCTTCCAGGTTGTCCATTTTATTGGCGTAGAGTTGCTTGTAGTAATCTCTCATGATCTTTTGTATTTCTGCAGTGTCAGTGGTTACTTCTCCTTTTTTATTTCTAATTCTATTGATTTGAGTCTTCTCCCTTTTTCTCTTGATGAGTCTGGCTAATGGTTTATCAATTTTGTTTATCTTCTCAAAGAACCAGCTTTTAGTTTTATTGATTTTTGCTATTGTTTCCTTCATTTCTTTTTCATTTATTTCTGACCTGATCTTTATGATTTCTTTCCGTCTGCTAGCTTTGGGGTTTTTTTGTTCTTCTTTCTCTAATTGCTTTAGGTGCAAGGTTAGGTTGTTTATTCGAGATGTTTCCTGTTTCTTGCGGTAGGCTTGTATTGCTATAAACTTCCCTCTTAGCACTGCTTTTGCTGCGTCCCATAGGTTTTGGGTCGTCGTATCTCCATTGTCATTTGTTTCTAGGTATTTTTTGATTTCCCCTTTGATTTCTTCAGTGATCACTTCGTTATTAAGTAGTGTATTGTGTAGCCTCCATGTGTTTGTATTTTTTACACATCTTTTCCCGTAATTGATATCTAGTCTCATAGCGTTGTGGTCGGAAAAGATACTTGATACGATTTCAATTTTCTTAAATTTACCAAGGCTTGATTTGTGACCCAAGATATGATCTATCCTGGAGAATGTTCCATGCGCACTTGAGAAAAATGTGTATTCTGTTGTTTTTGGGTGGAATGTCCTATAAATATCAATTAAGTCCATCTTGTTTAATGTATCATTTAAAGCTTGTGTTTCCTTATTTATTTTCATTTTGGATGATCTGTCCATTGGTGAAAGTGGGGTGTTAAAGTCCCCTACTATGATTGTGTTGCTGTCAATTTCCCCTTTTATGGCTGTTAGTATTTGCCTTATGTATTGAGGTGCTCCTATGTTGGGTGCATAAATATTTACAATTGTTATACCTTCCTCTTGGATCGATCCCTTGATCATTATATAGTGTCCTTCTTTGTCTCTTATAATATTCTTTATTTTAAAGTCTATTTTGTCTGATATGAGAATTGCTACTCCAGCTTTCTTTTGATTTCCATTTGCATGGAATATCTTTTTCCATCCCCTCACTTTCAGTCTGTATGTGTCTCTAGGTCTGAAGTGGGTCTCTTGTAGACAGCATATATATGGGTCTTGTTTTTGTATCCATTCAGCCAGTCTGTGTCTTTTGGTGGGAGCATTTAATCCATTTACATTCAAGGTAATTATCGATATGTATGTTCCTATTCCCATTTTCTTAAATGTTTTGGGTTTGTTATTGTAGGTGTTTTCCTTCTCTTGTGTTTCTTGCCTAGAGAAGTTCCTTTAGCATTTGTTGTAAAGCTGGTTTGGTGGTGCTGAACTCTCTCAGCTTTTGCTTGTCTGTAAAGGTTTTAATTTCTCCATCACATCTAAATGAGATCCTTGCTGGGTAGAGTAATCTTGGTTGTAGGTTTTTCTCCTTCATCACTTTAAGTATATCCTGCCACTCCCTTCTGGCTTGCAGAGTTTCTGCTGAAAGATCAGATGTTAACCTTATGGGGATTCCCTTGTGTGTTATTTGTTGTTTTTCCCTTGCTGCTTTTAATATGTTTTCTTTATATTTAATTTTTGACAGTTTGATTAATATGTGTCTTGGCGTGTTTCTCCTTGGGTTTATCCTGTATGGGACTCTCTGTGCTTCCTGGACTTGATTAACTATTTCCTTTCCCATATTAGGGAAGTTTTCAACTATAATCTCTTCAAATATTTTCTCAGTCCCTTTCTTTTTCTCTTCTTCGTCTGGGACCCCTATAATTCGAATGTTGGTGCGTTTAATGTTGTCCCAGAGGTCTCTGAGACTGTCCTCAGTTCTTTTCATTCTTTTTTCTTTATCCTGCTCTGCAGTAGTTATTTCCACCATTTTATCTTCCAGGTCACTTATCCTTTCTTCTGCCTCAGTTATTCTGCTATTGATCCCATCTAGAGTATTTTTAATTTCATTTATTGTGTTTTTCATCGTTGCTTGGTTCCTATTTATTTCTTCTACGTCCTTGTTAAATGTTTCTTGCGTTTTGTCTATTCTATTTCCAAGATTTTGGATCATCTTTACTATCATTATTCTGAATTCTTTTTCAGGTAGACTGCCTATTTCCTCTTCATTTGTTAGGTCTGGTGTGTTTTGACCCTGCTCCTTCACCTGCTGTGTGGTTTTTTTGTCTTCTCATTTTGCTTATCTTACTGTGTTTGGGGTCTCCTTTTCACAGGCTGCAGGTTCGTAGTTCCTGTTGTTTTTGGTATCTGTCCCCAGTGGCTAAGTTTGGTTCAGTGGGTTGTGTAGGCTTCCTGGTGGAGGGGACTAGTGCCTGTGTTCTGGTGGATGAGGTTGGATCTTGTCTTTCTGGTGGGCATGTCCACGTCTGGTGGTGTGTTTTGGGGTGTCTGTGGCCTTATTATGATTTTAGGCAGCCTCCCTGCTAATGGATGGGGCTGTGTTCCTGTCTTGCTAGTTGTTTGGCATAGGGTGTCCAGCACTGAAGCTTGCTGGTCGTTGAGTGAAGCTGGGTCTTGATGTTGAGATGGAGATCTCTGAGAGATTTTCGCCATTTGGTATTACGTGGAGCTGGGAGGTCTCTTGTGGACCAGTGTCCTGAAGTTGGCTCTCCCACCTCAGAGGCACAGCCCTGATGCCTGGCTGGAGCACCAAGAGCCTTTCATCCACACAGCCAAGTACGTGGGGATTTTCTTGCCTTTTGGGAAGTCTGACGTCTTCTGCCAGCGTTCAGTGGGTGTTCTGTAGGAGCAGTTCCACGTGTAGATGTATTTCTACTGTATCTGTGGGAAGGAAGGTGATCTCTGCGTCTTACTCTTCCGCCATCTTGCCCCTACTCCTGAATTCTTTGATTGCCATGACGATACACTGGTGTTCCAAGGTCCAGACAGGCACATAGCCTTGATAATGAAAGCAAATATTTGCCATCCTTAGAAAGCAATACAAAACAACCAGCTCCAGCACATCTCAAGCTTTTGTGTGTGTGCATGAATACTCCTTCTTGCATGTTGAACATCTGCTTTCATTGTCCTTGTATCTCTGTAACTATGCTTTGATTCACAGTGACTTTCTCAAATTATGGAATTTATTTGCATTGAACACATACTGCATATAAAAAGAAATAAATGGCTGAAGGAGAAGCCAAGAGGAGGAGGTTAGGGAGGAGCAGGAAAAGGAAGACTAGCTCTGGGACCTCTGAGGGCTGAAGCATGATGATCTAGGTCCAGAACCGGAGCTCCAAGGCTGGCCCAGACCTCAGAGTTCACCCAAGGCTGCCAAGAAAGAGCAGCGCCCACATCCGGAGCTCGCACTCCAGGCAGCTCCTACCGAGGGTCTCCCAGCTTCTCTGTACCACTCCCACTTTGGGGTGGAAGTCCCCTAGCACTGCTTGCCGCTCCATAGCGAGGACCTGTGCTGTCACTGTGCTTCAGATGTGACCCCTCCCACCGAGCTTCCTCCAAATGCTAGAACCCCTTTCCAAGGTCACTGCTAATGACAACAGACACCAAAATCCCGACTATTCCCAAGCTTCTGGAAACACAATAGAAGAGGTGGGAGGAGGACTGGCTTTTTTCCAGAACAGGTGGGTAGATGGAGGGCTTGATCATTCACACTCGAGGGGCAGACTGAGCTCTGTTCTCTGCACCCCATGCTGCGAGGGCATGCTGAGACAGGTACCCCAGTGACAGCTGTGGGAGGCGGGGCAAGGGCACCAGCAGGGGAGGCTGAGGACACGGGGGTCTGCCCACCTCAGATCAGGCTCAGTCACCTCAGCCCTCTTAGCAGCAAGCACAGGCCCAGTTTCGGGGGGAGAAGGACCCCCAGCTGTGTTAGGGAGACCTCACCACATTGGCCCAGCTTCCCTATCTCTGAGCAGAGATGCTAATAGTGCCAGCTTCACGGGCTGCTGAGGTGTTAGATGTGATGATGTAAGTGGTCCTCACTGCGGGGCCTGGCGTCTGGTCAGAGTGCATAGAGAGACTTGGACCAGGGTCTGCTACTCTCGGCAGACCTACCTGTGTGTTCACGGAGCTGGGTGCTTGGGAAGGGATGCCACCCGGAGGAGGGGAGCCCCGGCAGTACAGGCACGTCGACCAAGGATCCCCGAGGGGCAAGGACTCGCCCGACAGGCCTTGGGGTTCCTGGAACCACTTGGGGCAGGTGCACTCAGCCAAGACAAAGGAGTGAACGCCAGACCCCGCAGTCCTGCCGGCCAGATGACACCCGTCTTGACGGACAGCGTGAGCGCGAGGCAGCTCCCGGGCCCTGGCTGCATTCTTGAGCTGCAGGAGAGGCTGCCCTTGGGTTTCGGGTCTTTCACTGACCCGAGGCCCTACTTCCTCGTCCTCTCCTCCCCCAGGCCCTCCCCACCTTCTTGTTAAAACTGTTTAAAGTGAATGATCTTATTCATAAAGCAGGGGTGATGACAGTTTGCAGAGCTAAATGGGCACTTAACTGTGTGTCTAATAAATCTGCAACCAAAGTAAACAGAGGGAAGAGGGTTTGGGAAGGAAAGGAGGTCAGGTATGAAAAGAGCCTGTCACAGTGATTTACCAGCCCTCGCAGCAGGTAGCGTCCACCCTGCACCCTCCTGGCCACCACTGGCCCGGAGCAGCAAGGGATGGATGGTGCACATGGCTGGATGGGCCCAGACGGCTGGGCGGGCACACACAGATGGACGAGCCCACACGGCTGGACGGGGGAGGAGGTGGGGAGGGCCGCGCATGCACCGCCCACTGGAGAGGCAAGTGCAGAAGGAGGCCAGGAGGCCGAAACATGCTGGTGCCGAACCCCATCCTTTTCAGGATCCGCACCCGGATTACAGCTGTTGTTACCAGGACCTTTCTGCCGCCCCAAACCACCCTCCACCCAGGATTTGGGTGACAGTCTGGGATTAGAGGCATAATTCAGGTGACTTACCAAACACCTGTTGTTCCAGTGCTAATCACCCTCCCAGGTGCACAAGGGGCCAGCTTAACCCTCTCTTAGCGGCCCAGCCTGGTGAGGACATCGTGGGGATGCATCTTCCATGAATCACCTTCCTTGCCCAGAAAGAACACCAGCTCACAGGGTAGGGGCAGGGGCAAACACCACAGAAATCTACCTGGAACCCCTGCCTTCGCTCTGAAACTCACTGAAGTATAAGTGTCTCCAGCAAGATGTTAACTTATTTGAGGGCAGAGGCACATTCCTTGGCCCCCTCCTGCCTCCCCTGCCCTTGGCAGGCACAGGGGAGACACTGAGGAAGCACCTGATGACGCTGGTGGTGGCCCTAGAAGCCCGGGCACCCGGCTTTCTGAGGGCAGAGGATGTCACTGGCTTCCCACCTGGCTGCTGGAGCCTCTCTCAAGGGGCTGCCATCTCCCCCAACCTCCCCCTGACCCCCCCCCACCAACTAGTAGAAAGGGTGTGTCAGGCTGCTGCCCACCCCAAGGCTTTTTTTTTTTTTAATTCTAACAGAAATACATTTATAATTTTTTTCTTATAGCTACTTTATCTATTTATTTATTTATTTTTTATTTTTGGCTGTGTTGGGTCTTTGTTTCGTGCGAGGGCTTTCTCTAGTTGTGGCAAGTGGGGGCCACTCTTCATCGCGGTGCGCGGGCCTCTCACTGTCGCGGCCTCTCTTGTTGTGGAGCAGAGGCTCCAGATGCGCAGGCTCAGTAGTTGTGGCTCATGGGCCCAGTTGCTCCGCGGCATGTGGGATCTTCCCAGACCAGGGCTCTAACCCGTGTGCCCTGCATTAGCAGGCAGATTCTCAACCACTGCGCCACCAAGGAAGCCCCACCCTGAGGCTTTAGACTTGGCTCCCTGCTTGGAGCTGAGCCCCGGGTGCAGCTGTCACCTCCTGCCCTTGCCCCCCACCCCCTGCCCTGCCCCATCCTCCAGGACCAACTCACCCCCCTTCAGCCATCTCTGCACAGCACCTTGTGAGCCAGGTCAAGCCGCCTCACCCACCCACCACCAGCTACAAATATGATTTTGGTCTAAATAGGATTTAATTTAATTAAGTTGCTTATTTCACATTTAACATTATTTTTTACTATGTATAAAATATTTATGTTACAACTAACTGCTGAACAATTATCGACAAGAAGACACTGGAACTCACCAAAAAAAGATACCCCACATCCAAAGACAAAGGAGAAGCCACAATGAGATGGTAGGAGGGGTGCAATCACAATAAAATCAAATCCCATAACCACTGGGTAGGTGAGTCAGAAACTGGAGAACAATTATACCACAGAAGTCCATCCACTGGAGTGAAGGTTCTGAGCCCCACGTCAGGCTTCCCAACCTGGGGGTCTGGCAATGGGAGGAGGAATTCCCAGAGAATCAGACTTGGAAGCCTAGCGGGATTTGATTGCAGGACTTTGACAGGTCTGGGGGAAACAGAGACTCCCCTCTTGGAGGGCACACATGAAGTGGTGTGTGCATCAGGACCCAGGGGTAAGGAGCAGTGATCCCATAGGAGGCTGAACCAGACCTACCTGCTAGTGTTGGAGGGTCTCCTGCAGAGGCGGGGGGTAGCTGTGGCTCACGGCGGGGACAAGGACACTGTCAGCAGAAGTTCTGGGAAGTACTCCTTGGCGTGAGCCCTGCTGGAGTCAGCCATTAGCCCCACCAAAGAGCTTGCAGGCTCCAGTGCTGGGTTGCCTCAGGCCAAACAACCAACAGGGAGGGAACTCAGCCCCACCCATCAGCAGACAAGTGGATTAAAGTTTTACTGAGCTCTGCCCACCAGAGCAACACCCAGCTCTACCCACCCCCAGTCCCTCCCATCAGGAAGCTTGCACAAGCCTCTTAGATAGCCTCATCCACCAGAGGGCAGACAGCAGAAGCAAGAAGAACTACAATCCTGCAGCCTCTAGGACGAAAACCACATTCACAGAAAGATAAACAAAATGAAAAGGCAGAGGACTATGTACCAGATGAAGGAAAAGATAAAACCCCAGAAAAACAAGTAAATGAAGTGGAGATCACAACCTTCCAGAAAAAGAATTCAGAATAATGATAGTGAAGATGATCCAGGACCTCGAAAAAGAATGGAGGCAAAGATTGAGAAGATGCAAGAAATGTTTAACAAAGACCTAGAAGAATTAAAGAACAAACAAACAGAGATGAACAATACAATAAGTAAAATGAAAAATACTCTAGAAGGAATCAATAGCAGAATAACTGAGGCAGAAGAATGGATAAGTGACCTGGAAGACAGAATGGTGGAATTCACTGCCACAGAACAGATAAAGAAAAAAGAATGAAAAGAAATGAAGACAGCCTAAGAGACCTCTGGGACAACGTTAAATGCACCAACATTTGCATTATTGGGGTCCCAGAAGGACAAGAGAGAGAGAAAGGACCTGAGAAAATATTTGAAGAGATTATAGTCAAAAACTTCCCTAACATGGGAAAGGAATTAGCCACCCATGTCCAGGAAGTGAATAGAGTCCCAGGCAGGAGAAACATGCCAAGACACATAGTAATCAAATTGACAAAAATTAAAGGCAAAGAAAGATTATGAAAAGCAACAAGAGAAGAATGACAAATAACATACAAGGGAACTCCCATAAAGTTAACAGCTGATTTCTCAGCAGAAACTCTACAGGCCAGAAGGGGGTGGCATGACATATTTAAAGTGATGAAAGGGAAGAACGTACAACCAAGATTACTCTACCAGGCAAGGATCTCATTCAGATTCGATGGAGAAATCAAAAGCTTTACAGGCAAGCAAAAGCTAAGAGAATTCAGCACCAATAAACCAGCTCTACAACAAATGCAAAGGAACATCTCTAAGTGGGAAACACAAGAGAAGAAAAGGACCTACAAAAACAAACCCAAAACAATTAAGAAAGTGGTAATAGGAGCATACGTATTGATAATTACCTTAATGTGAATGGATTAAATGTTCCAACCAAAAGACATAGGCTCGCTGAATGGATACAAAAACAAGACCCATATATATGCTGTCTACTAGAGACCCACTTCAGACCTAGGGACACATACAGACTGAAAGTGAGGGGATGGAAAAAGATATTCCATGCAAACGGAAATCAAAAGAAAGCTGGAGTAGCAATACTCATATCAGATAAAATAGACTTTAAAATAAAGAATGTTACAAGAGACAAGGAAGGACACTACATAATGATCAAGGGATCAATCCAAGAAGAAGATACAACAATTATATATGCACCCAACATAGGAGCACCTCAATACATAGCTATAAAAAGGAAATCGACAGTAACACAATAATACTGGGGGACTTCTACACCTCACACCAATGGACAGATCATCCAGACATAAAATTAATAAGAAAACACAAGCTTTAAATGACACAATAGACCAGATAGATTTAATTGATATTTATGAGATTCCATTCAAAAACAGCAGATTACACTTTCTTCTCAAGTGCACACGGCACATTCTCCAGGATAGATCACATCTTGGGTCACAAATCAAGCTCGGTAAATTTAAGAAAATCGAAATCATATCAAGCATCTTTTCTGACCACAGCACTATGAGATTAGAAATAAATTACATGGAAAAAAATGTAAAAGCACAAACAGATGGAGGCTAAACAATACGTTACTAAATAACCAAGAGATCACTGAAGAAATCAAAGAGGAAATCAAAAAATACCTAAAGACAAATGACAAAAACAGGATGATCCAAAACCTATGGGATGCAGCAAAAGCAGTTCTAAGAGGGAAGTTTATAGCAATACAATCCTATGTCAAGAAACAAGAAAAATCTCAAATAAACAATCTAACCTTACACCTAAAGGAACTAGAGAAAGAAGAACAAACAAAACCCAAAGTTAGCAGAAGGAAAGAAATCATAAAGATCAGAGCAGAAATAAATGAAATAGAAACAAAGAAAACAATAGCAAAGATCAATAAAACTAAAGCTGGTTCTTTGAGAAGATAAGCAAAATTGATAAACCTTTAGCCAGACTCATCAAGAAAAAGAGGGAGAGAACTCAAATCAATAACATTAGAAATGAAAAAGGAGAAGTTAAAATGGACACCGCAGAAATACAAAGCATCATAAGAGACTACTACAAGCAATTCTATGCCAATAAAGTGGACAACCTGGAAGAAATGGACAAATTCTTAGAAAAGTATAACCTTCCAAGACGGAACCAGGAAGAAATAGAAAATATGAACAGACCAATCACAAGTAATGAAATTGAAACTGTGATTAAAAATCTCCCAACAAACAAAAGTCCAGGACCAGATGGCTTCACAGGTGAATTCTATCAAACATTTAGAGAAGAGCTAACACCCATCCTTCTCAAACTCTTCCCAAAAATTGCAGAGGGAGGAACACTCCCAAACTCATTCTACGAGGCCACCGTCAGTCACCCTGATACCAAAACCAGACAAAGATACTACAAAAAAAGAAAATTACAGACCAATACCACTGATGAATAGATGCAAAAATCCTCAACAAAATACTAGCAAACGGAATCCAACAACACATTAAAAGGATCATACACCATGATCAAGTGGGATTTATCCCAGGGATGCAAGGATTCTTCAGTATACGCACATCAATCAATGTGATACACCATATTAACAAATTGAAGAATAAAACCATATGATCATCTCAATAGATGCAGAAAAAACTTCTGACAAAATTCAACACCAATTTTTTGGTAAAAACTCTTCCAGAAAGTGGTCATGGAGGGAACCTACCTCAACATAATAAAGGCCATATATGACAGACCCACAGCAAACATCATTCTCAACGGTGAAAAACTGAAAACATTTCCTCTAAGATCAGGAACAAGACAAGGATGTCTACTCTTGCCACTATTATTCAACGTAGTTTTGGAAGTCCTAGCCACGGAAATCAGAGAAGAAAAAGAAATAAAAGGAATACAAATTGGAAAAGAAGAAGTAAAACTGTCACTGTTTGTGGATGACATGATACTATACATAGAGAATCCTAAAGATGCCACCAGAAAACTACTAGAGCTAATCAATAAATTTGGTAAAGTTGCAGGATACAAAATTAATGCACAGAAATCTCTTGCATTCCTATACACTAACAACGAAAGATCAGAAAGAGACATCCAGGAACAATCCCATTCACCATTGCAACAAAAAGAATAAAATACCTAGGAATAAACCTACCTAAGGAGGTAAAAGACCTGTACTCAGAAAACTATAAGACACTGATGAAAGAAATCAAAAATGACACAAACAGATGGAGAGATATACCATGTTCTTGGATTGGAAGAATTAATATTTTGAAAATGACTCTACTACCCAAAGCAATCTACAGATTCAATGCAATCCCTATCAAATTACCAATGGCAGTTTTTACAGAACTAGAAGAACTCTTCTTAAAATTTGTATGGAGACACAAAAGACCCCGAATAGCCAAAGCAATCTTGAGGGGAAAAAAACAGAGCTGGAGGAATCAGACTCCCTGACTTAGACTATACTACAAATCTACAGTAATCAAGACAATATGGTACTGGCACAGAAACAGAAATATAGATCAATGGAACAGGATAGAAAGCCCAGAGATAAACCCACACACCTATGGTTATCTAATCTATGACAGAGGAGGCAAGGGTATACAATGGAGAAAAGACAGTCTCTTCAGTAAGTGGTGCTGGGAAAACTGGACAGCTACATGTAAAAGAATGAAATTAGAGCACTACCTAACACCATACACAAAAATAAACTCAAAATGGATTAAAGACCTAAAGGTAAGACCAGACACTATAAAACTCTTAGAGGAAAACGTAGGAAGAACACTTTTTGACATAAATCACAGCAAGATCTTTTTTGACCTACCTCCTAGATTAATGGAAATAAAAACAAAAATAAACAAATGGGACCTAATGAAACGTAAAAGCTTTTGCACAGCAAAGGAGACTATAAACAAGATGAAAAGACAACCCGCAGAATGGGAGAAAATATTTGCAAACGAATCAACGGACAAAGGATTAATCTCCAAAATATATAAACAGCTCATGCAGCTCAATATTAAAAACAACAAACAACCCAATCAAAAAATGGGCAGAAGACCTAAATAGACATTTCTCCAAAGAAGACATACAGATGGCTAAGAGACACATGAAAAGATGCTCAACATCACTAATTATTAGAGAAATGCAAATCAAAACTGCAATGAGTTATCACCTCACACCAGTTAGAATGGTCATTATCAGAAAATCTATAAACAAATGCTGGAGAGGGTATGGAGAAAAGGGAACCCCCTTGCACTGTTGGTGGGAATGTAAATTGATACAGCCACTATGGAGAACAGTATGGAGGTTCCTTAAAAAATTAAAAATAGAACTGCCATATGACCCAGCAATCCCACTACTGGGCATATACCCAGAGAAAACCATAATTCAGAAAGACACATGCACCCCAATGTTCATTGCAGCACTATTTACAATAGCCAGGTCATGGAAGCAACCTAAATGCCCATCAACAGACGAATGGATAAAGAAGATGTGGTACATATATACAATGGAATATTACTCAGCCATAAAAAGGAACGAAATGCGGTCATTTGTAGAGATGTGGATGGACCTAGAGACTGTCATACAGAGTGAAATAAGTCAGAAAGAGAAAAACAAATATCATATATTGATGCATATATGTGGAATCTAGAAAAATGGTACAGATGAACCAGTTTGCAAGGCAGAAATAGAGACACAGATATAGAGAACAAAAGTATGGACACAAGGGGGAAAGCGGGGGTGGTAGTGGGATGAATTGGGAGATTGGAATTGACATGTATACACTAATATGTATAAATTAGATAACTAAAAAGAACCTGCTGTATAAAAAATAATTTAATTTTAAAAAAGTAAAAAAAATATGTTGCATAAAACATTTATTTATTTTTGGCCACGTGGCTTTATTTTTATTTGCATGGCTTGTGAGATCTTCGTTCCCCGACCAGGGATTGAACCTGCACCCTCAGCAGTGAAAGCGCAGGGTCCTAACTGCTGAACCACCATGGAATTCCCTAAATGGGATGTTAATTCTCTTTTAGACAAACACCTCTGTATGCGTCTTCTTCCCAGGCTGCTGGCTGCAACCCCGTCTGCGATCTCCTTGAAGGGGAGTCTTCTGAGGGCATCTTCTTAAGAGCCCCATCAACACCTTCTCCCCCAAAGAGTTACCAAGATGGGGGTGAACTGACCCTTGGCCTTGCGGGCCACCAAGTTGGGGCTCCCCGTCAGCCCCTCCACCCTCTGTCCCTGGGGAAGCGGCCTGGCACTGCTTCCCTTGGCAGATGGAACCGTTTCTGCAGACGACAGAGGTGTTTTGCTCTGCCTTCTCTCTTGTCTCTGAAAAATGCTGGCAACCCCCAGCCCTGCAGCCAGTGAGCGAGGCCCTAACAGGGGTCAGTGACCGCGAGAGCTGCTTCGTGGCCAAGAGCTGGACCTTCCCTCCTGCTGAGAACTCAGAAGCTCTGGGCCAGGAACGGTGTCAGCAGGACACCAGGAGCACCTGGATCCCCCAAGTGCCTTGGGAGTCTCCGTGCAGAAAAAGAAACTCTGAAAAACAGCCTCGAGGAACTTACATTCTAACAGGGAAACAAAACAAATCCGTGTGCTCTTTGGAAGTATGGCAGGACCACAGTGATGAGGACAAACGATGCATTTAGAGGAGGCAGCGAGAAGGAATGAACAGGTTAGACTGGGGTAGAGGTGAGGTTATTGAAGGGACAGGAAGACGTGGCTTCAAACTCATGCTGAGGAGGGTAAGGGAGCGGGAGCAGGGCAGGCAGGGAGAGGACATTGTCTCCTGGGCACAGAGCAGCTGGGGCGCAGCCTCACAGAGTAGGGCTGAAGGATGAGGGGAGGAGGGAGAAGCCTCTGGAGAAGCCTGGAAGATGCAACACTCGGTGAGGGTGGTGGAGAGGAGAGAATCGCAGGGGAGGTTTGTGTAGACACAGAGCAGCAGCCCCCGGTGCTCTAGGCAAACAGGTAATTCAGTGCATAGAAATCCTGAGAAGCAGGTGTGGTGCGTGTGTGTGTGTGTGTGTGTGTGCGCGCAAAGTACATTCCAGCTTTCTAACCCCAATGCTTCCTGCTCTTCAAATATGATGGGGGTAAGGTTTAGGCAGCACCTACAGAAAATTGCCAGTAGATCAGGCAAAGGCCTGGAGGCTGACCAGGGCTGCTGGGGAAGCCACTGGGACAGTCTTTAACCCGGTCCTGCGAAGTCCCAGCTCATTTTCTGCTGAGTCAACAACACGCCACCAGGCTGACAGAGCACAGCTTCTTGAGGAAAGAGCTTCGTGCCCGGCAGTCCAGCTCCAGCCCAGGCGCGGCCCAGGGCATGGGGCAAGGCTGGGTGGAACGAAGTTGAAGGGTGGTGAGAAGGGCAGGGGAATCTATAAACAACTCTGAGGGGAGGTCACTGAGGTCTCCAGGCCCCCTCTCTAAGACGGTTCTAGAACCGACCAGTCTCTGAGACAAACCTGAAACCAGCCCAGTTAAGGTTGGTTTCTGATAGATCTGTCCGGTCCGGTTTGAGGGCCAGAAGCTCACAGCATGAGACCCACTGGGGGGGATCGTCTGAGTCAAGCTGGGTGAGTGTTGTCTCAGCAGACCTTTGTAGACCGTGGAGAAGGGGCGTGTAGGCCAATCGGGGGGGCGCCGTGACCCAGAACAGGAAGGCAGTGCTCGGCAAGCACTCCTGGGCACCCCGGGAGGCCGGGACCTGCCCCAGGAATGCCGGCGGCGGAGCAGAGGCAGGGAGGCCTCCTCCAAACGCCCGCTTTAGGACGAGGCCCCGTGCAGGGGGCAGGCTGCCGTGGAAGCTTTTCCGCCCCCGAAGAGGCGCAGGCGGTTTCCAGCGGGGGAGAGAGGGCACGCTAACCACGAAAGCCCTCTGCGGGGACTCAGGCCCCTGGCGTGGGTTTCAGCATGGCCCCCCACCAGCTACACCACCCAGGGCTGACGCTGAACCTCGCTCTGATGAATGGGGCTTCCTGTAAAACTGGAAGCAGCAGCCCATTTTGCAGCCTTAGGTGCAGCGTGAGCTAAAAGCGCTTGTGAGAGCCTGTCGCATCCTCGCGGGGAGGCCGGGAGGCCGCGTGGTCAGCTTCCCCCGGTGGCCAGTTTCCCGCGGCCCTCTCCCTTCCTCTGGAAAACAAAAGGCAGCAGGTGACCGGACTCTCAAATAAGACCCTGAACCCTCAGGGGTCACCATCCTGGATGCCGGAGAAGGGAGAGAATGCTTTTGTTCAGCGGGGTCCTCGAAGGTAGATGACGGTAGGGGAACAGACGTCCAGAGGCCTCGGAGAAAGAAGGTGAAAAAGAGAGGAAACGGTCCCCCCTAGGAACCTGTGGAGCTGGTTTCTGGGTGCCGGTCACAGGGCTCGGGAACTGGAGGGAAAAGGGAAGGATGGGTGTGGAGAAGGAGCAGGGCGTGGCCCCAAAGCAGTGCCCGCCTGCGCTGGAAAGGCCTCGCTCAGACCCATCTTTGATCCACGGGGCTGCGCTCTGCTAGAGCTGTGGCTGGAGGACAAGCCCAGGGCTCGTCAGCGGAGGTGACCTTGGGCTCGGGGCTTCCAAAAGAGGAGGAAAGATAATCCAGGCTCTTCAACTCCCCACTCATCCCTTGAACCCTTAGGGCCAAGAAACAGTACCAAAGATGACAGGCCAGGAACTCAGGGCTGGAAGTCAGAAACAGGGCCCAGAACCAGGCTGGGGAAAACCGAGTGAGTGTGTGTGTGCACCTCTCTACCTGTGCAATGGCAGTCGCCGTCAGACACCTGAGAAGGACAGTGTGAGAGTCCAGACCCAGAGAGCAAAAACCAGCCTAAGAAAACGGTGTCCAGATGATGGCCTTTCTGGGGTGGGAGAGCAGGACAGAACAGTTCCTCAGGAGGGAGAATCAGCTGGCACAGACTCACCTGCTTACTTTGGCCGCGGTGACACCACCCGGTGGGCAGGTCATAACGCCGTGTGTGGGGTGGGCCGCAGGTGAGGGAGCTTTCTGCAGGCACGGAGCAAGAAACCCTGCCGACAGCTGGGGCGGGCCGCACAGACTGGTTCTCGGAGGCCAGATCCTTACCTCCTTGGCGTGTTCACAGAGCTAGAAAGAGACTGCTTTCTCTTTGTTGATCTCAACAGCCAGGGGAAGGAAGGTGCTCCCTTAGCAAAGTCGAAATTGGAGTCACTAGGCTTGAATCCATTCCTGTCCAAAGGAGTTGTATGTCATAAGCTCTCAGGCTTATGAGTTTTTGATATTTAAATTTTAAACCAAAGCCACCCTGAATAGTCACCACAGTACCTGAAATTCTTAACACTAATGAAAGATATAAAAACGTCAAAAAGAAAAGAAATTGAAGTGACTGTCCATGTAAATGGAGGGAAGCAGGAAGCCAGACTACTAAAAACAAGCAGATCATTCCCGTTTAACTTCGAAAAGAAGTATATGATTTGTTTTACAGAACTAGTGACAGGCTTTACTTCCTAGTTGAGGCAATTATTAAAGTCAGTTTATATTTCCCCAGCCCACAATCGGGAGTTACTGAGTAATTAATAATTGGGGGTCCATAAAAGGGGCACTCTGCCCTGTAGGACATCACACGTGAACATGTCAGGGGTACGGTGACACGGACAGCCCCCGTGAGATCAGGCCTCAGGCCCGTCTGCAGGATAGTGGGGCAAGAAGCAGAGTCAGAATTCTCTCTTTCGGAAGCCTGGAACCCACCTCTTTCCTGGTCTTATTGAAAGTGGGACATGATTTTAAGTTTAAAACCACAGAGCACATCTAGCCAAGTAGTTCTCAATTTTTCTTTTGTTAGAAGTTGTAGAGCCCATCATTCAAATGGCTACTTACTATAGAAAAGTACACAAGAACCAGTAAAAACGGTTCCCTGTAGGGGATGGGGGCATTGGGTGGAGAGGGCGGGAGGGAAGCAAGACTTCTTTGCATATAGCTTGACTTCTGAAACCTATGAATTTATTGTCTCTTTGAAAAAGTAAAGCACTTTTTTAAAGCTGGAAGCTCACCATGTAAAGTGGCTACAGCAGAGCCCCCTGGGCGGGCAGGAGACGGTGGCGGGTGAGGGGGGCAGAGGCCCTGCTCCCATTTCTCTCGTGCTGTTTCCATTTGCTCTGCACTTGGACGCCAGTGGGCCTGGCCTAATCTTACACGTTCCTCCTGGGGAAATTAAAGCCCAGGGAGCCAGGCCATCTCTGGGTCTCTCTTTCCATAGGACATATTCAAGAAGGGCTAAGCAGTACTCCATTGTATATATGTACCATATCTTCTTTATCCATTCATCTGATTCAATATCCTGTGATAAACCATAACGGAAAAGAATATGAAAAAGAATGTATATATATATATGTATAACTGAGTTACTTTGCTATACAGCAGAAATTAACACAACACTGTAAATCAACTATACTTCAATTAAAAAATAGATTTAAAAAAAAAGAAGGGCTAAATATACTCCCCAGAAGAAAGAATACACCCAATCCTTTTTTGAAAGGTTTATTTTTAATTAAAAAATAAAAGTTATCTTAACATATCTGCATTACAGCTTCAGGGATGGAAACTTAATGAAGCAAGAAAAACAAGGTTTATCAGTTCTTGGGTCACCTGACCACCTTACAATGGATACAAAGGCACACGTGTCTTCAAACAAACTTTATTCTATTAACTCAGAACTCCCTTCCCCCAACTCGTATTTGCCCACCCTCACCAACACCCCCCCCCCGCCAAAAAAAAACCAACCAAAAACATTAAATTCTCTTTTAAAACTACAGAAATAAGTGCTGAGGCAGCAAGGAACCCGGGCATGCTGCCCACTCCTCCGTCTCGCTCTGCTTTGACGGCTGGCTGGCCAGAGGCTGGCCGGAGCATCCTCTGCAACACCGGGGGGCTTGGACCCGGACAGCCCCACGGCGGCACCCCAGCTGGGGTCGGCAGTTCCAAGGCACTGTGTCCCTTAGTCAAGGGCATCCGTGGCTAAAGCAGCCTTTCAGGAAGAGCAGGCCAAAGCCAGCAAGCCCTCCTCAAAGTCTCGAGGTGAGACCTGTGGGCAGGAGGGAGGGAGCCGGCGGCGGTCTTCTCCCCCCAAGTTACCGGCTGTCGGAAGCTTTCCTCTCCCGGGTCTCCCTGCATTCTCTCTTTCCCTTCTCCCCAGCCTCCCCCTTCCCGCTCCCCCCAAGAGTTTTATTTTAGCTTGATGGCAGGGGTTCCGAAGAAGCTGCTGGCAACTCCTGGGGCTGGCCTAGGGGCTCAGCCACCTCTACAGGGACACCGTGCCCTTTTGGTTCCTGCGTGTCACAGAGCCCCTCCTGGCCCTGGGAGGGCTCCCAGCGCTCCTTGCTCTGGGCCTGGCTGTTCAACTTCTCTTCAGCTTCGATCTCTTCTGACGTGGGGATGGAGTTCTTCTTGGGACGACCTTTGGGTTTTGTGGGCGCTTCCTGTCCGCCTTTAAGAACCTACGTGGGAGAAAAACAGTCATCAAACCTAAGAAATAGGGCTTCCCCGGTGGCGCAGTGGTTGAGAATCCGTCTGCCAATGCAGGGGACACGGGTTCGAGCCCTGGTCCGGGAAGGTCCCACATGCCGCAGAGCAACTAAGCTCGTGTGCCACAACTACTGAGCCTGCGCTCTAGAGCCCGTGAGCCACAACTACTGAGCCCGCGTGCCGCAACTACTGAAGCCCACGCACCTAGAGCCCGTGCTCCACAATGAGAGAAGCCACCGCAATGAGAAGCCCGCGCACCGCAACGAAGAGTAGCCCCCGCTTGCCGCAACTAGAGAAAGCCTGTGTGCAGCAACGAAGACCCAACACAGCCAAAAATTTAAAAAAAAACCTAAGAAATAACTCCTTCCCTCCACTTTCCCACTCCCAAGGCCTCTAAACCATTCCTTCCCAGCAGTGAAGTCGCAAGTTTTGGCCAAAAGTATTCTCCATGGGTCACCTGCAGTCTACAAAGACAGCTTCACTCATGAAAGACTCAATGCACTTTTAGTCAATATCACTTCTATTGGCATTAAATACAATGATCATAAGCACATGAAAAAATCCAACTTCAACAACAGGGAAGGAAATGAAAATTAAAATATGAATGTGATAACAAGTTGACAAGTTATAAGGAAAAGACAATATTTGTAGCAAACAAGAAAATAAACACTCATATGCCGGTGTAAAAGTGTAATTGGTACAGCTTTTTCAAAAGACAATCTGAGACTGCAAATCAAAAGTCTGAAAATGTGCATACCCTTTGACACAGAGATTCCATTTCTAACAATTTAGCCTAAGAAAGTCATCAAAGATTGGGACAATGATTGATGTGCAAAAATGTTCATCACAAAATTGGTTATAATAGCAAAAATCGGTTATAACAGCAAAAAAACATACTCTAAGGCTTCCACCATATGATTGAATACATAATTATAGTATATGGCAAAGAGAGAACACTTGAAAACCATTACAGTCATTATATAGGAGAATGTATAACAACGTGGGAAATATTATTAATATATTTTTGTGAAAAACGGGTTCTAAACCAGCATAATTTAATTTGGTGGCTAGACAACTGCACACCACCCTGTTTGTAGTCTCAGGATCATGGATAATTTAAAATTTTTTCATTCTGTTTTTTTCTATACTTTCTAATTTTTCAACAATGATCATGTATAAGTATTTCTGAAATCAGAAAAAAAAGACATCATGAAACATGGTTTTGTAGTGTTCAAAGAGGCAGTAGTGCACAGAAGAGAGTGTTCTAGCTTTGAAAGTGGAATAACTAGATTAAATTCTAACTGTGCTCCTTATCCACTTTCTCTCTGGGAGAGTCCTTTAAAGACTCTGAGCCTCAGTCTCCTAATCTGTAAAATGGGGATAAGCATACTTTCCTGCACAGGGCAATGGTGAGGGGAACCAACAGATAATGTAGGGTAAGGGCCAGAAGTGTTCCTGAGTGTTCCAGAATCTGCCTCCCACCCTCCTTGCCTGGGTGACTCCGCTGAGACAGTGCCTCTCCTGGGAGCCTGACCGGACCTCCCAAGTCTAAGTTAAATGCCCTTATGAGCATCCTATCAGAGCACTTTTCAGATACGCCTGTCACTGCATGTTTACTTGCCTGTCCCTCCCACCCAGTCCCTGCACACAGCTGGCGTTCAACGACTGCCATTGAATGAACTAACCTTTCTCAACAGGCCTTTCCATAGGATTGAAGAAAGATATAAAGTAAGCAAAATAATGATAACCCAATGGGCTTTACTGATTGCAAATGACTTGCACATTTATTATCCCAATTCGTGACTTACATAAGGGTCCCATGAGGTAGGCAGGGATCATTTTTAAAATATTTTTATTACTTTGGGATATAACAGACACTCCTTCTTCCACTGGCTCTGAACTCTGGCTGGTGTAGCTATTGACCTGGGCAGCTCGTGAGAAGGGCTTCAGGAGGACCTGGATTAGCACAGATAATCAGGAGGGGGATATATTTTCGCTACTTACACACCTTTTGTAATCTTAGCTTCCTCATTTGAACAGAAGCTCTTTGAAGGTAAATCCTGCATCTGTTCCTTGCTTTGTGCTCCAAGCATCTAACTTCCAACTAACTTTCTATGCAGTTGTTAAATATTTACTGACTATATCTCTTTCCTCTAAGAGCAGCAGAAGACCTCCGGGTGCTGAATTGTAAGAATGAATGTAGTAACTTGATAAACCATAAATTCTTTTTTTTAAAAAAGCTTTATTGAGATCTAATTCACATACCACACATTTCATTCATTTATAGTGCACAACTTAGTGATTTTTTGTATAGTCACAGAATTGTGCAGCTCTCATCAGAATCCAATTTTAGAACATTTTCATCACCCCCAGAAAGAAAGCCCATACCCGTTAGCGGCCACTCCCCATTTCTCCCCTGCCCCCCAACCCTAGGCAACCATTAATCTGCTTTCTGTTTTTACAGATTTGCCTGTCCTGGACATTTCATATGAAGGGAAACATACAATGTGTCGTCCTGTGTGACTGGCTTCTTTGACTTATGTTTCCAAGGTTCATCCATGCTGTGGCATGTATCAGTATTTCATTCCTTTTTTTGGCCAAATAATATCCATTGTATGGATATACCACAATCTGCTTATCCATTCATCAGTTGATGGCCACTTGGATTGCTTCTACCTTTTGAATATTGTGAGTAATGTCTGCCGTGAACGCGGGTGTACAGATACCTGTTTCCGTCCCTGCTTTCACTTCTTTTGAGTATATGACCAGAAGTGGAATTTCTGGGTCAAACGGTAACTCCATGTTTAACCTTTGGAGGAATTTCCAGACTCTTCCAAAGCAGCTGCCCCATGTTCCATTCCAATCAGCAGTATATGAGGGCTCCAGTTCTCCTCATCCTCGCCAACACTTGTTATTATGTCTTTTTGATTCTAGCCATCCTAGTGGGTGTGAAGTTGTACTGCATTTTTAATTTGTACATCACCGACAACTAATGAAGCTGAGCATTTTTTTCATGTGCTTATGGGCCAGTTGTATATCCTCCTTGGAGATACATCTATTCAAATCCTTTGCCCATTTAAGAATGTGGTTGTCTTTTTTAATTACTGAGTTATGTGTTCTCTATATACTTTGGATGAAAGTCCCTTATCAGATAGAAGATTTGCAAAGATGTTCTCCCGTTCTGTGTTCCTTTTTCACTTTCCTGATAATGTCCTTTACAGCACAAAGGTTTTTAATTTTGATGAAGTATAATTTTGTTGTTGTTATTGTTGCTTGTGCTTTCGGTGTCATGTCTAAGAAGGTTTTGCCTAACCCAAGGTCATAAACATTTACTCAAAGAGTAAACATTTTCTTCTAACAGTTTTATAGTTTATTGTTTACATTGAGGTTTATGATTCATTTTGAGTTAACTTTTGTGTATGGTATGAGGAAAATCATAAGTTCTCAATAAAAGCCTCCTTTTAGCTGGGCATCTGCTCAACCACTGTACTTTCCACCCAAACAGCTAACACAGAGATGTGAAGGGGACCTCTTAACAAGATATAGATGCTGACAGAATCAATCTCTGGGCAGAAGACGTCCCTACATTCCTTTTCATGTAAGTCAGTATCTGATTTTGATTTCAGTCTGAGCACAGGCTGTTGAAAGCGCCCAAATGTGCCAAGATGAAATTGACATGTTGAAAGCAGCTCCACTGGGTATGAAGGAGGTTATACACAATTGAGTTGCTCCATGTAGTAATCAAGTTATAAAAGGGCAGGTCTAAGGAAGCCACCTAATTGGCAAAAGAAAGTCCAGCCCAGCAATTAGAGAACACCACCTATACAGCTTGGCTAGACCCCACCTGGCTGTTTTCCTACAGCAGGAAAAAAAATCAAAACAATCAGACCATTTTCTAAATGGAAAAAACATTCCAGCACAAGCAATAATTAGGAGATAACTACCCTCTTGGCTGCTTTCCACACTTGACCTCTGGCCCCTGCCTCCGAGCACACCTGAGACACGCAATGATCTCACACCACCCCACACCAGCAGCTACACACTCACATGCACCCTGCGGCCCTTCTCCCAGGACCCCTCCTCCCCAGGCATCCCCAGAGCCCATTTAGTCCCCTTGGCCCAGAGAGGCCAGACAACCCCTTGCTGGTGAGGTCACGCACCTCTGGGAAAAACACCTAGCACACCATCTACTTTTATTAGCCAGGCCTGCTGGCAGCCCTCCTTCGAACTCTAAAACCAGATTCTTCCATGTCCTCCTGCTGAGGATGTCAGGACCAGGCCTCTCCGTCCTTCCGGATGGGCACAGGTGGCTGGGGGACAGGCACTTTGACTGGAGAGCCTGGATGACAGAGAGGAACCTTCTACCTCTCCCATTTTTCAGGCAGGAAACTGAGCAGACAGAGTGGTTTGTCATGGTGGAAGAGCAACCTAAGGCAGAGCTGGGATATGAACACAAAACCCTGATCATTTGAACCTAACACTCTTTTTTTTTACAAATTTTTTGGCCGTGCCACACGACATGTGGGATCTTAGTTCCCCGACTAGGGATTGAACCCATGCCCCCTGCAGTGGAAGCACGGAGTCTTAACCACTGGACCACCAGGGAAGTCCCCTGAACCTAACACGCTTATCAGTATTTCATTGCATGTATGTAATGTGCAAGGAATACGTACAATGTGAAGCTGGTATTTCTTTTTATTATTATTATTTATTTACTTTTTGGCTGCATTGGATCTTAGTTGCGGTACGCGGCATCTTCGTTGAGGCATGCGGGATATTTCATTGTGGTGCGCGGGTTTCTCTCTAGTCGTGGCGTGCAGGTTTTCTCTTCTCTAGTCGTGGCGCACAGGCTCCAGGGCACGTGGGCTGTGTAGTTTGCAGCAAGTGGACTCTAGCTGAGGTGCATGAGCTCAGTAGTTGTGGCGTGAGGGCTTAGTTGCCCTGCAGCATGTGGGATCTTAGTTCCCTGACCAGGGATCAAACCCATGTCCCCTGCATTGTAAGGCAGATTCTTTACCACTGGACCACCAGGGAAGTCCCTGCAGCTGATATTTCTGACTCCAATATTTATCTGCACTTACCCGATCTCCTAGCAGATCCTAGGCCATGGACTCATTAACCCAGTGCTTTTTTTTGACCCTTTTTCTCTATCATCTTTATCTGCAGCTCTGTGGAATGGTTAAGAGCCATGTAACTGACAATATTTCCCCAACGCCCAGGACTGTCTTAACCAGAGTCCCGGCAGCCTACAGAATTCATTTTTGTGTTATCTCTCCTGGCCTCCAAAAGTTTACATTTTCTGGAGACATGAATTTTGTGGATAGGTAAATACTTCTAAAAAAATACGAAGAACAAGAATAACAGCTAACATTCCTTGGCTGTATCCTATGGGGTAGGCACTGTTCCGAGTCCTACAGGGATTGGCTCAGTTACCTCATCCGCATCCCTATAAGGTGGACGTTAGGCATTTAATGATGAAGAAACAGGCACGCAGAGGTTAAGTCACCTGCCCATGATGACATGGGTAGCAACTGGTAGCAGTTTCCCGGAGCTGTTGACTAGCTGGAGACTTTCGGTGAGAAAGGTCACGATGCACGTGGTATGTGGCCCACCCCGTTCCGTGACTAGGAGAGGAAGGTGCCGCCCATCTGGACCCTCTCACGGAACAGAACTGTACTTTGGAGCTGAAAAGTACCACTGAATGATGAGGTACTTCCGGTCCGCGGCAAAGCCCAGTGGACCCTACTGGAACCAAAGCCAAGCAGAAGCGGGATGGACGGTGAGCATCCCACCGAATGTGCAAGATCACATTTTCCTAACCCGCTACAGGTCACACATGTTGACTGGTAAAAACTAGTCAGAGATGCTATCTTGGTTCTGGCAGCGCTGTCCTTGGCAGAGTGCAAATAACTCTGAGAAGCAAGTGCTAATCTTTTTCCAGTTCCGATGAGGTTACTTGCCTTGAGACATCTTTCTTACTTAATTATCCTTTTCTTCCCCAGTCCCTGCAGAGACAGCCTTGAAAGAGTTTTACCAGGAGAAACTACGAAGCAATCAGGATCCCAACAATGCCTTGCTGTCCTGGAGGAGTAAGAATGTGACCCGCACCCGAGCCACTTCGCTCTCATCTTCACTCCAGCCATTCTGAGGTCCTTCCTGCGCCCCATGTACTCCTGTGACACCCTTCCCACTTTCACCTGGCACGTGTCTATTCATCCGCTAAATCCAATTTAGATGGCACCTCTTCCGGGAAGCCCTCTCTTCTCTACTGATTCTGAACCCTGTAAATCCTTCCACTGTTGCCCTGATCACTCTGAATAATGAGCGGCTTACAGGTCTGTCTCCCCCACGTGACTGAGTACCTTCTTTGAATTTTATTTTTTAATGGATGGGTTGGTGTCTTATGGTCGCATCTCCACTGCCTGGTGAAAGTAAGTGCTCACGAGATGAAATGAAATGGAGTCTTGTTTCCCAAAGGGGCCTGAATCCGGTTGGCCTGTGGAATGCTCTCTGAGGTTAAATCTGCAAAGTTACTTCCATTTTGTTTCATACGACATTGATAACCATCGACACCCGGCCCACGGCTGCGCCAGCAGCGCAGTGGCTGGTGGAAAACAGGTGACGTCAGAGGCAGAGGCACACGTGTCCCCCACAGGCACCGGGCGGTGCTGGCACAGATGGCAGGCTGTCAGTTCGTTCACCGTCTGACGCATGAAAAGATCGCTGATAACCAACCTAAACAATGCCTCTGCCGCTCAGGAGACGTTGATTTCGATGATGATGATGGACAGGGGAGGAGGTGGGTGGTGGAACTTGCACAGAAAGCAGTGAAGAGACTTGCCCGAAACCAGCCAGGGAGGGGCACGCCTGGGAACACGGCCCAGTGTTTCCAGCTCCCAAATCTGGTTCCCTTAGAGATCAACCCCCCAAAAGGTTTCATGGGTGTCTTAGCATTCTAGAAGTTGGGGAACAACAGTATATTTAACTGAATCTTATTTATCCTTCAATTTCACCTTCTCCCTGCAACCTGTCCCAATACCTCTCCTCTGGACTCTTATGGGGTTCGAAATCTATAAATAAACAACCAGCACTTAATTACAGTGTGCTCCTTTGCTGCTTCCTGGACCTTGCTTCTTCAACTGGATCATAACTTCCACGAAGACAGGGCTCTATTTTGTTCCATGACTTCCTGTAGTGCCTAGGACGAGGCGTGGTTCACAAGAGACACTGAATACGTATCTGTTGATGCATGCCAGATATGTGTGTTTGTACATGTGTCTGGCATTGCCGCCTCACTGGGAGAGCATTCATGGGCCAGGCCGCCTCCATCTGAAAATCCTTCCACCTTGGAGGCAGGTCCCCCCAGAGGAAATGATGAAATTTGCCCAGGAATTTTTTTTCTAGGGATATAATAAATGCTGCCTTGGTGGCTTTCTTCCCATTTCCATTAATATTCATTTGCAATTTATTTATTTAGTCTCTGTGTTAGCAGGCAATAGCAAGAACTAAAGTTTTCAGAAAAAAAATATTGGACAGAAACAAAATTGAGAAAACTCAAAATCTATTACCTACTATCAAGAAATACTGATTAACTTTTTTTTTTTCTGAAAACTAGGTGGCAGGGGGACCTTAATTATTTGGTAATTGTGAGAAAAATTCATATTCCAGCCCTTGAGACACCAGGAAACATGGCTGTGACCAGATGGCTTAGCAAATTAGAACGTCATGCAGGCAGGCCTGAGCTCCTGAGAGGAGAGGGGGCCAGTGGGATCCAGCAAGGATGTGCAGAGGCCTGGGTCAGAGGCCACGGTGCATATGGTCTCTAAAGAATCGGAGCAAGGCTTCTTCCCACCCTCATGCCAACCCTCCTCTTTTCTCTGGGCTTTGACCTTGACCCTTGGGGTTAACAAGACTGGAAGTGAAACCCAACTACTTTGGATTTAACTGTGCTTTTTCCAAAAAACAGGGGTGGTAAACCATTATGAAATGGAGTTCCTCAGAATGTAGAGATGTTTATTCTTTTTTGAAAGAGATGTTGATACTAATAAGTTCATTTAAAAACCAAATATGGAACAGCTCATGAGCTGGGCACAAGGGCAGCATTAGGGAAGCCAGAGTCACTATGCCATGTGTGTCAGAGGCGCCTGGGTGCTGGTTAACACCCCCCGTCCTGGGAACAGGACAGGGAAGCAGAATCCTGGGAGGGGCCTCGAGTTCTGCATTTGTACCTGCCACCCAGGTTACTCTGACCCCGCCCACTAGAGCTGAGAATCACTGCATTAGGGGGACACACAGCTACAAGAGCAGATGTGCCCTGTATATCCTCTAGACAAAGAGGACTGGCTTCTATTCTGAGCTATTGGTGGGAGAGGGGGAAGGAAGTTCTTTGAAAAGTCTAGCAGGTGGGGTTAAAACCCGCAACTGAGAAGCTTGGGGGCTTTCTTTTTATTTTATTTCTAATGAAACTGTGAAAAAGAATATCCTTCTGGTCAGGAAATCCAGGTCAGAAAGAATGGCTTATCCTATTAATTCAAACAGCCTCCCTCCTAGCCAGCATCTTAAAAGGCCTTCCAATCTCTGGAGCTCAAACCGCCAAATGGTCCTTCCTGCCTTCGTACCAGCCCTGTAAGAAGAATTTTTCGTGTCATGATGGGCCCATGGTTAAGACCTACTCTCTTTCTTACCATTTTCTTCCATTTCATCCTGCGGTTCTGGTACCAAGTCTTCACCTGCAGTTGAGTGAGTCCCAGAGACTGGGCCAAGTCCAACCTACAAGGCACGAGAGACAGAGGAAGGATGAGGAAGGGGGAAAGGGCAGCAAAGGTGGGGTCCTGCTGGCTACCTCTGGGCACTGCTGCCAACGCGTGGACCTCCCCATGAAACCGACTCCTGCCCAGAGAGCTTTGCTTTCCTTCCAAGAATCCTATGGAGGAAACTCTGCGAAGCTAAGAAACAGATGCGCAAGCCCAAGGGCTGTCTACATTGGAATTGAAAAGAATTTCTGAGCCTTCACTGCAAAGTCCTCTTCCTGACCCGATAGGCTCTTGACTCTGATCCTGTACAAAAGGAAGGCTCTGCTCCAAAAATCCAAACGGGGGAGAAAAGGTGAAGCCGTATTTTCCTTATCGTCAGAATCCCGCTCATCACTCAGACCCGGCTCAAGCCCCGCCTCCCGGGGGTGAGCCCGCTGCTGCCCCTCCCACCAAGCAGCTTGCCTCCTCCACCCAGGTTACCCGTCACCCAGGTGGCTCTGAGTTCTCGCTGGGCTCTGATTGCTTCACAGGAGCTATTTCTGCCTCCCTAACTGAACTGCAAGAGTTGACTTCCTAACTCAACTGCTGCTTTTACAGTCGCGAAAGTGCCGACCGCACTCTGAATCCAGAACAAGGGCTCACAAATACCTTTCGATGGATTGACTCATCCACCATCGCTGCCCTCAACTGTTATGATGCCAGCTTCCAAAATAAACATTACACCCGTAGCGCCTCCTGCTTCCCATTTCACGGCTGAGCGTGGTCCTGCATTTCTCTGTAGCCTCCTGCAAAGCCCTGAATGTCAAAGCCGTTCCCGGGGAAGTATGCAGTTGGAGCTAATTCTAACAACACGGCACCTGTTTCCAGAGCACCACCACGTCCCAGGCTGTGTGCAGAGCCCCTGACATGTACCATCTCGTTTATTCTTTTTTTTAGCATCTTTATTGGCGTATAATTGCTTTACAATGTTGTGTTAGTTTCTGCTGTATAACAAAGTGAATCAGCTATACGTATACATATATCCCCATATCTCCTCCCTCTTGCGTCTCCCTCCCACCCTCCCTATCCCACCCCTCTAGGTGGTCACAAAGCACCGAGCTGATCTCCCTGTGCTATGCGGCTGCTTCCCACTAGCTCTCTATTTTACATTTGGTAGTGTGTATATGTCCATGCCACTCTCTCACTTTGTCACAGCTTACCCTTCCCCCTCCCCGCGTCCTCAAGTCCATTCTCTACGTCTGCGTCTTTATTCCTTTCGTTTATTCTTTTCACGTCTATTCCTTCCTGCTGTGAAGTAGGTACGATTATTCCCGTCTTACAGATGAGAGATCTGAGGCTCAGAGAGACTAGAATCTCAGCGGCCAAGGCGCTGAGTGTCCACCACCTGCTTTTTGTAAATAAAGTTTTATTGGAACACAGACACATTCATTCATTTACATATTGTCTGTGGCTGCTTTCGTGCTACAACCTCAGAGCTGAGTAGTTGTGACACAGACCGCATGGCCCACAAAGCCTCAAATACCTACTCTCTGGCCCTGCACGGAAAAACTGTGCTGACCCCTGCTAGGTGGTCCTAGAGAAAGAAGTGGAGGTAGGATTCAAGTCTGCTGACGTCTGTGTGTCTCCCCCTGTACGGGGGCTCCCTCCACGCATCGTCCTTTTGTACAAGACAGGTCTGTCGGAGGGACGCTCTCGCTCAGGCCTTCGGGGACGCTGCATCCCAAGGAGCCACAGACGACCCGAGCGGAGCATGTGAAACGGGGAAGGGAACCAGGCTGAGGCTGTCCAGCTCAGTCCCTGAGGCTGTGGGAAGTGCTGACCTGTGTTTACTGATGACAACCCCAGGTCCACCTGAGCACCCACTGGAAGGACCACCTCTGGCTGGAAGGCGCCCACACGAGCTGCCCCCCCGCCGAGGTCCCAACCCTGGTCCCTGGAGCAGCGTGGACTCGTCACGCAGCACCCCCGGCACAGCTTGAGCAGGGCCCACCACTTTGGGAGGCGCCGGGGTATCTGAGGCTCGAGCTGTGGATGTCACGCCCACCGTGTCACAGCAGCCTGCACAGCCGCCAGCCTGGGCCATGGGGACTCTCGGGTGCGAGTCCTCAGCTGCAACCTTCTCTAGCTGAGGAGTAACGAGCGACATCTCACCATCAGGAAGACCAGCGGGTACAGGAGTGCAGGTTCCAGGTGCAGCTCCTGGCACTCCAGGTGCAGCGGCCCAGCCCCCCTGCTGTGACCAGAGAGCCCAGTTTCAATCTCCGATAATAAAAACCGTGTTCCTTCCAGGAACTTCAGCTCCTGGCTTCAGTCAGCATTCACACATATCTGCTTGTCCCAGTAAAAGGGCTACTGGAAGGTGACAGATTTATTGAAAGTGATTAACAGACTGAAGCTAGTAAATTCCCAGTGCCAGCAGCCCTCACTCTCCCCACTAACGAAGCCTTGCTTCCCAAACAGCTGTTCATTAAAGCATCAAGAGCCCAGGGGGCCATCCCACAGGTCTCCCAGGTCTCCCCCGGCTCCCCCTGTGCCTTCCCGGCCGGTTCACCTGAGGCCATCAGGTGCATCAGTGAACGGAAAGCCCAGGGGCCATCCCACAGGTCTCCCAGGTCTCCCCCGGCTCCCCCTGTGCCTTCCCGGCCGGTTCACCTGAGGCCATCAGGTGCATCAGTGAACGGAAGGTTCAAGTTCACAGCTCTGCCACCGCATTAGCAAACGAGGTGAGCTCACTTGGGAAAAATGTGCCCCTGACTCACTCTGGCTCCAGAAACACACTTCACTGTCATCAGCCTTCTCTCATTACCTGCCACCCTTACAAATTCTCACTACCCTGCATATTCACTTAGATGGGGTCACCCAGGAAACTGGAGAAACAAACAAAGGGGAAGAGGGAGTGCACCGTGGGAGGAGGGCGTGCTCATGGCCCCGGTCACTTATGAGGTGAGGAACAGCTGGCAGGGCGGCTCGGGCTGCAGCCTCCACGCCCACCAGAGGGTTCTCCTCCCCCAGCAAGTGGATGAAGCCCGCGCAGCTCACCTGAGAGGTGCCTGGGCAGGTATCAGGAAGCCCCAGGAGGTTTATTTAGAACAAAACGTTTCTGCGAAAAAAATCTGCTGACTTCCAAAATAGGCCTAAAACGTCACCCAGGCACGCTGACTCATAAATCGGGGCGCCCATCCTTCCTGGGTGCCAAGTACATGAGGCTCTCCGTTACACGCTGGGGGCACCAGAGTAGCCATTCGATACCTAGAGATCCCATTTATTAATCCCCAATTCACAGACCTGTCTCCACTGTCTGCCTGAAGGTGCCCCAAACTGCTCACGTCCGAAACAGAATACACTCCCCTCCAAACCCACTCTGTCCTCAGTCTTCCAGCTTCAGAGAATGCTTGTCCCTCCTTACCTGGTGGCCCATCCAGGAACCACAGAACTCTCAGCTCTCTCCCTCACGCCAGCATCTGTCTGTTCCAGCTTCAGAACTGTTCTCCGATCTAGTCTCTCCTCTCTGTTCCCACTGTCACCACCTTAATTCAGGTCTTCAGTGACCCTCCCTGGACTCTGTCCACCTGCTTTCCCTGCTCCATCTCTTCCCTAACAGTCACCTGTGGTGCCACCGATGTGAGGATTTGAAAAGTAATCTGGCCATGTCGCTTCCGGCTCTTCATGGCTGCTGACGCACGGCCTACACGACAAAGTCCCTGATCTTTGGCCAGACGTACAGGGTCCTTCCCGCCTCTGCAGCCTCATCTCCCACTGCGCCCCCCTCCACACCTGAGGCTGGAGACGCCCGACCACCTGCAGGGCCCTCAGCACGCCCGGCGAGCCCGTCTGTGCCTTTTGTGTGTCGCTCCCTCTGTGGAGGGCTCTCTCCCTCCCGGGACGAAAGCTCTTCTGAAGAGTTGCCTCCTCCGAGAAGGCTTCCCAGCCCCCGCCAACATACTCAGCAACACCTCTGCGCTCCTGCAGCCCGCGGGAATGTGCCGGCACCCGCACCCAGCGTCGTGATGTCATTACCGCAGCCTTGTCCTTCCCCGTGACCTCCTCTAGAGCAGGTCTCTTGTCTGCTACTTTCTGGACCCATAATCCCTGCCACAGTGCCTGGCACGCAGCTGGTGGGCGCTCAGCTAACTGAATCGGTAAGCAAGTTCCCTTCCAGTCAGTGAGCTGCAGCCTCCTCTCTCACTTAAGTTTTCATCGAACAGCTAATAAATAGCTTAAGAGATGCCTTTGAGTTTCCTTCCCTTCTCTTTAATAGGAGTAGGGTCAAACCTGATATGGACAAGGCAGGGAGCAAAAGAAGAGAAAAAGTACCTGCAAAATCTTCCCAATAAATAGGATTACACATTAGCCATTCCAGAGTGAGTTTGAAGGAACAAGGTAAGACACACACTCTTGCAGCGTATTTTTTTGTTAAGATGCTAAATTAAAGAAAGCGGGGAGGTATTGAAGCCTATGAGTAAAGCAGGGGTCACAGCTGCCCTCACTGGGATCTCAAAAGGGTTTAAAGAAGGGACCCTCACCCAGGTCCTCTTAATTCTCAGCCAAATGCTTCTGACTTGCTATCTGTCAAATCCAGCAAGACATCTGACAGCTCCACAGTCCCATCAATCCAGCGCGTCCAGGCAGGAGCCGGGCCGACCCACTGGGCCAGTTGGGGGTTAGGGGAGGGGAGCCAGAGGAGATCATGGACCCCAATGTGGGTCTAGTCCCACTGCATCTGATCCTAAGTGTAAGTGGCTTTAAACACCAAACCTGTTTCCCAACTGAGAGCCTGGGTAAGCATTGGCTAAGCTTTACTTTGCTGGTTGTACTGGAGAAGTTAAGTTAATATACAGAGATATAGTGAGCAGTATAAATTCATCAGCAGGCAGGGTCCCGGGCTGAGATGAAGTCACGTGGGCTGGCTTCTGTAAAACCCAGGCTGAGACTGCATGAGCCGAGGGATGGACAGATTCCTGCCATACTGTCCCGCACAAACTCTAGAACAGTCCTCGTGGCTCTCCGTCCCACACCGAGAACCAAAGGAGTCCCCCTTCTCAAGGGCCTTCCCGGCAGACGGTCCCCTCCCCGTGTCCTCACCTGTCTGGGGTGGACAAGTACTTCTGCTTCTGGAACTTCTTCTCCAGGCCCATGAGCTGCAGCTCGGTGAAGATGGTGCGGCTCCGGCGGGGCTTCTTCTGCCGGGGCGTGGGCTGTTCCGTCTCCGACTCGCTGCTGCCGTGGTTCTCGCCCGCAGCCTCGGCGGAGGTGGCCTCGGTGCCCGGGTGGCGGGACAGAGCCTGGGCGATTCCCGGGGTGGCGGGGACCAGGTGGGGGATGACTGTGGGCTGTCGGGTGATCACCGAGAGGAGAGGATATGCCCGAAGGGAAGCGGGGCCTGGAAGACAAGCAGGGAGGCAGGTCACACAGGAGCAGTGGGGGAAGGGGGCCAGAGGCCCTCAGAGGACCCCGGGCCGAGACCCATCTGTCCGGCAGGGCCTCCTGTTCACAAGGAGGTATAAATGGGGGAAGGCTGGGTGGGCAGGGCACATGCAGATTTGCTCAGCCTGGTCTGGTTTGAAGTGAATCTTTCTCCAACTCTCCCGTTTGAACCCCTAAATTCTGGTTTCAGAGATATGGGTCAATGGCACTGAGCAGATGGAAAGAAGTACTCAGATAAAGCTAGAAACACATACTTAAGGAAGCCGAAACAGATCTGTAATATACAGTGTACTTGAGAACCACCTCCGGTCTTTATAAAAATACATGGTTGTGGGCTTCCCTGGTGGCGCAGTGGTTGAGAATCTGCCTGCCAATGCAGGGAACACGGGTTCGAGCCCTGGTCTGGGAAGATCCCACATGCCGCAGAGCAACTAGGCCTGTGAGCCACAACTACTGAGCCTGCGCGTCTGGAGCCTGTGCTCCGCAACAAGAGAGGCCGCGATAAGGAGAGGCCCGCGCACCATGATGAAGAGTGGCCCCCACTTGCCACAACTAGAGAAAGCCCTCGCACAGAAACGAAAACCCAACACAGCCATAAAAAAAAAAAAAAAAAAAAAAAAAATACATGGTTGTAACTATAAATTCTTCCTGAGAAGTCTACATACCTTGAATCGTAACATTTTTCAGAGCCGGAAGGATGCTTAAGGGTTATTTAATTCAACTCCCTCATTTCAGAGACAAGAAAACAGCCCCAGAAAGCCTAAGGGTCTTGATGGTGTCACAGAGCTAGGAACAAGCAGACTCAGGAGTCAAACCAGGTTCTGGCTTGAAGTCCAGGGCTGTTACCACATCATGAATCACACGGATGCATCATTTAGAAGAGGGGGCCAAAAAGATTTTAATTCATGTGAAAATTCAGATCCATTACACTGGCTGCCTCTGGCACTGTGTTAAGGAGGATTCTCAGGCTGGGTCAGAGCCTGGCTGAGGAAATCGAGCTGAGGTTGAATAGCAATGTCTGTCACGGGTGTGCAGGGGTAGGCGGTGTGGTGGCCTCCACCCTAGTTCTGTGCCTCTTCTGCTTTAGGAATTTCAAGGCAAGAGGACTTTTCTGTCCAAGAATCTGTTCTGTCTTTTTTCGACTGAAAAAAATTGCACAACCTAAAAGTTGAGAATTATGTTTTATATTTTTGGACTTTCTGAGGACTTCAAGCCCAGGAGGCAGCCTCTCAGATAGCTCTGGGGGACTGCTCTGAAGAGGTGAGGGGGGAGCTAGGATATACAGGAGTTTTTGCAACAAAGACAAGGTGGTCAGAACATCAAAAGATTACTGTTAATTAAACAGAACCATGGCTAGACCTAGAGACTGTCATACAGCGTGAAGTAAGTCAGAAAGAGAAAAACAAATATTGTATAATATCACTTATATGTGGAATCTAGAAAAATGGTACAGATGAACTTATTTGCAAAGCAGAAATAGAGACACAGAGGTAGAGAACAAACGTACGGATACCGAGGGGGCGAGGGGGGCGGTGGGATGAATTGGGAGATTGGGATTGACATATATACACCACTTTGTATAAAATAGATAACTAATGAGAACCTACTGTACAGCACAGGGAACTCTACTCAGTGCTCTGTGGTGACCTAAATGGGAAGGAAATCCAAAAAAGAGGGGATATATGTATACGTATAACTGATTCACTTTGCTGTACAGCAGAAACTAACACAACATTGTAAAGCAACTATACTCCAATAAAAATGAAAAAAGAAAAAGAAAACCAGACATCTCAAGTCAATGAATTTAGCACTTTTCTATGTATGGGAAGAAAGAGTCTGGGCTCACCGAAATCATTCCTTTGATGTGCACCTCAGCTATCTGGGGCCAGTATCCTGTTCCTTCCCATCCTGAGTCCCCTCAGGGGGCACCGTTGGGGACGGCTGCAGTGGCCAAGGGCTTGGCAGCGGGCAGCCGGGCAGCCCGTTTGTCTCCACCCGGAGTTCCCTCAAGGCTCACCATCGGGGTGGAGACAGATAGTGGCTGATGGCGTGATGGCTGCAACATCCTTTGTTTGCTGATACTTTAAAGTTCAAGTGAAAAAGCTCTTCCTTTTCATTGTTCCATAGTATTGGGTTTAAAATGTCACCATCATTACCTAGGGAAATCATTTTATCCCTCTGGGCCTCAGTTTTGTCATTTGTACAAGTGAGTAAAAGTAGGTAACTTCGAAGAAGTTTTCAAACTCTAATATACTGATGTCACAAAAGCACATCATCCCAAGCCCATCTTGATATCTGATGAAAACAGAGAAGATTCTGTGGCTGCCCTTTGGGACTCAGCCCAGACCTGACAACTCACTACAAGGGCAAGGTGAGCGTCGGAGCCAAACATCACTCACACTCGTCCTGGGTTAAAACCAACCAAGGTCACAGAAGCACCCAGGTGCTACGTGCAAGCGCTCTCTCCTCTGGGTTGGCATTTCTCTTCTTACTCATTTCCATGCTTCTGTTTTGGACCCCAGTCATAGTTATTAAAAGAGATAACTTCTCTTGTTCTTTGACTACATGTCTAGTAAGGCCCAGTAGAAACCACAAAGCTGTTAAACAATAAATCACGACTTCCATTGACTCTCCAGCCAAGGCTAACACTTGAGGGTTTTTGTTGTGGATTCTTTTAATGAAAAAAAAAAAAAGAAAGAATCTGGGAATGATATTTTATAATAAGAAAATCACGATACCTGGGACAGTAGTTTTGGATCTGTATACATTTTGAAATGCTACTTCTTCAGAAAAGTATCTAGGTCTTCCCTGGTGGCGCAGTGGTTGGGAATCCACCTGCCAATGCAGGGGACACGGGTTCAAGCCCTGGTCCAGGAAGATCCCACATGCCGCGGTGCAGCTAAGCCCATGCGCCACAACTACTGAGCCTGCGCTCTAGAGCGTGCGAACCACAACTACTGAGCCTGCGCGCACAACTACTGAAGCCTGCGTGCCTAGAGCCCGTGCTCCACAATGAGAAGCCACCGCAATGAGAAACCTGTGCACCGCAACAAAGAGTAGCCCCCGCTCACCACAACTAGAGAAAGCCCGCGCACAGCAACGAAGACCCAATGCAGCCAAAAATAATTAATTAATTAATTAATTAATTTTAAAAAGAATAAAGTTATAATATATTTTTTAAAAGTATCTAAAAGCTTCTTATACTGCTATTTTGTTTTTATTACCAAAGTAGCACAATTTCTTATAAAAGAATTTTAAAACAATTCAGAAATATGTAAAATAGAAGTCTCCCCTCCCAGTTTTCAACCCCAAATCTTAGAGGTAAACTTCCATAATTGTTCCTGTGTATATACAGACATACATATGTTCCAAATCTAGTAATAATGTATTCTAATCTACTGAAACACATAGTTACAAAGTGTTTATTTTGTAAAATATAAACATGTCACTTTATTTTTTCTAAATGGATAGCCAACAACCCCCAAACCCTTTATTGACTAGCCCATGACTTAAAATGCCAGCCTTAAGATACATTAAGTTCCCAAAGAAATGAAGTTGGGAATTTTTGTTTATCAGAATTCTGAGAGTCTACTGGGGAATTTTAGTCACCAGAAGTCTGAGAATCTCCTGCTTTCTAGAAAAGCAGCCAAACTGGGACAAGAACCACCCTTCCCAAGGGCTGCCCTCTGTCGGGATGGTTATAAATAGGTGTGGTGCCTCTATGTGAGGGCAGTGGGTGTGGGGGATGAGGAGGGGTCGGGGAGGGAAGAGTTAGGAAATCAGGTGGATCAGAGAGGGGGGCAGATTTTTTTGAGGCCTCCATGAGTCTGCAACTCTGGGGAGAGTGAAGACTACTTTGAGAGGATTTCTGAAAAACATTTTAGGGGTGTACTGGCTAAAATACTTGAATATATTCCTTTAAGTAAAACTAAAGATCTTTCTGTTCAAGGCTTCTGTAATCAGATTTCTGTTGTCTTTGAGTATAATTCTTTAGATACTGGGCCATGTGGGGCCCTAGAAATAGCTGGGTTACATCATGAATGCATATGTCTGTTTCTGGACTCTATTCTACTGAACTAATGTATGTCCTAGGATAGGACCATTCCACTTTTATTATTGTAGGGTTTAGGGAGTTTTATTATCTGGCAGAACGAATTCCCCCTTTTTATTTTTTCTACAAAATTTTCTTGGCTATTGTCATTAATTATTTTTTCCAGTTGAATTTTAGAATCAACTTGTTAGTCTCTTAAAAGCAAATCCCACTGAAAATTTATTAGACTTCCATTGACCTTATAGATTACTATAAGGAAAGATGATTCTTTTGATGATCCTATTCTCTGGTAGGTTGAAAGAAATTGCTGGTATTTAAAAATGGCTTTTGGAGATTTATGCCATTTGGTTCCATAAAGCTTAAGCCCAATGAAAACCTTCATTAAAAAACAAAAACAAAACAAAAAACTTCAGAAGAATTGGTAGTGATTTAAGGCAACATTCTAATCACCAAAGTCTGTAGTTTCAGGAATCTTGACCCAATGTTCTGATGCAGATTCAGTGACAAAATTGCACCTCTCCCCAGTGGCAGAGAGCACCTTCTGATGCTGGAGACGCACCCACAAGGCCATTGTGATGCTGATAAATATTTGGAGGATTCAGGAGGACCATCACTGTAGTAAATAACTACAATTGCAGTGAAGCACTGTGTTGAGGTTTTAGTATTTGACGTGTGTCCCTAAGAAAGGAACAAGCGTGGCTGGACCAGAACACAAGGTGGGTAATGTGTGTGCAGCAAAGCACTGCGTCTCCTGAGAGGGAAACCAATGGGAGCAGAAAAGTGAGACCAAACATACTCTCGCCAGCTGCTCTATGTCTTTCCTTGTTTTAAAATATGACCCGATTTCCAACAAAATAGGATCGGCCCAGAGCTTTCATTTCACAAAGCACTTACACACCCCCATCTGATATTCTCACAAAAGCACTGTGAGATAATCCAGCCATCTATTTATGTTTTGGCTAAAAATCAAATTTAGGTTTTAAAAATAGGGGGGAAATTATAAATTAGCTCATACACTGTGGGGTGGGGGACTTGGGTTACTGAGAAGGCAAATAATGTATAACACTATGTATTAAGTATGCCTTTCTCTTTTCCTGAGAATTATCACTATGTGAAAATGTTGACTAAAGACAGCTGTCCCGCCACCCTGGATCATTTACATACACTTGTGAAATTCAAGCACATTATCTGCTACTGAGAGGGAGTCATGACTGTCATAAACCAAAGACTTTGTTTAAACATTTTTAGTTGACAAAAGGAGTGTAAACATGACCACAGTGAATGCATTTTCTAATAGTTGCTTTCCTTCAACCCATCCCCCTAACCAATGTTTGGCTGTGGGATGGATATCACATAACTGCGTGTATCGTATACCTAGAAATAGCTGCCTGCCAAATGTTTGGCCGTTTTGAGAATCTGTTTTTGGATTAGAAAACCTGAGCACATTCGTGGTAGGCTGATGCCCAGGGACATCCCCGGGAGCCTGGGGAGATGCGGACCATTTGGGAGGCTAAACAGAATTTTCCGTCGCGTGGATTCTGCAAACTGAGTGTAGATCACGCATACGAACGCACTTGGGCCAAGCACGGGCACAGTGCAGGGTGGCAGATTCCAGGCACGTCTCCCCAACATAAGTGCTCCTTCCCCGCGGAGGCCAGTCCCCACAGTTACAGCTGGACGTGAACCCCAGAGCAGAGTCCCCAAAGCACAGTGTTGGCTTCCACACACCTCCTGGGGGCTCCTCTTCCATTGCTCCAACATACCAGTCCCCAAAATGGCTCTCCACGCCCACTATTCCGGCTGACACAAGCGAGGTCCAAATGTCTGAGTGGATAAGGATCTCTAAGCTGCCTGCTTGACTGATTTATGTCCCGGGAATGTGTGACCTGTATACCCGCAGAAAGCTTCCAAGGGACAAGCAACACACACAAAGCCACAGGTGGAGATGGCATTCCGGATGGTTAACCTGAAAGAAAGACTCAGTGGAACAACTGGGTAGCTCTGGCTGAGTTTCCTGGGAAAAATCATAAAACCACCCACACCGAATTATTCCCATCGGCTCACATGCCTGCAGATTGGCTGCTAATTTGGGGCAGTGGAAAGAACAGGACCTCACTGACTTGTGGAGTGAACTCGAGCAGGTTATCAAAACTTTCTTAGTTTCAATTTCCTCTTCTGTAAAGTAGGGCTAATAATAGTTCCCCCTTGTATCTTACTGGGAAGATGAAATGCATTAAGGTATGTGAAGTGCCTGGTGGGCATTTCATTACTGTTGGTTCCCTTTCCTTTCCTCTTTTCACTTTAGTGGTTTGATGCTCTGTGTCAATGAGCCAAAAGAAAACAGAAGGATTTTCTTATCAAGAAAGCAGACCTACCTGTGAACTATGCATGTGCATCTTCTTATCCTCTGTGCATTCGTATGCAAAGCAAGATGAAGCAGCACTAGAATCTGCTAGCTTCTCTTCGCCAAATGAGGGTCTTCAAATGCCCTGACAGCAGCAAGAGAGCTAAAGGATATCAGTGGGAGGGCTAACCAGGCCAGACAACCCCCTAAAATCATCAAGACTCCAGAAATAACTACTGTGGTTTTGCAGACCTGTATAAACAATGCGCAGCCCTTCCCAAGATTAGCCGTAGGCAAAGAAGGATGAAGTTAGTGGGACACAGGACTGTACCCAAAGTCAATCTGTAAACACTGCAGAGAAAACAGAGATGGGGCGGTGGACACTGACTTGCCTGGGGGTGCGCTGAGGGTGGACTAAGGAAAGGCTGAGCGGGGGGTAAGTAGCCACAGACGTGAAAGGTCAGTGCTTGTTTGTCTCTATGCATAACCTGTAAGAATGTCAAGGAGGGGAGGAAATATAATGAGGCTGAGTGGCCTTTTAACTTTGTGATACACTAAGTTTCTAGCCCAGTAAGAGTGAATGGAATACGTGCCCCCTTTACAGGTTATGGCTTTGTATGACTCAAGAAAAGAGAAAATGTTTTAAGAGGCCAACTCAAAGGCTGACAAAACATCTTAGCCATTAATCACCTCATTAAAAATGAGCGGGTGGGGGCTTCCCTCGTGGCGCAGTGGTTGAGAATCCGCCTGCCAATGCAGGGGACACGGGTTCGAGCCCTGGTCTGGGAAGATCCCACATGCCGCGGAGCAACTGCGCCCGTGAGCCACAACTACTGAGCCTGCGCGTCTGGAGCCTGTGCTCCGCAACAAGAGAGGCCGCGATAGTGAGAGGCCCGCGCACCGCGATGAAGAGTGGCCCCCGCTTGCCGCAACTAGAGAAAGCCCTTGCATAGAAATGAAGACCCAACACAGCCAAAATAAATTAATTAATTAATTAATAATAAAAAAAAAAAGCGGGTGGGCATGTTGATGAGTTAAGTGTAAATGAATTAGAAACATGTGAAATAAATTTATTCCAAAATCCACACGCGACCACCATAATGTAGACTCTCGAATAAGCATCTAGTTAAATCAAACACTGAAGAAGGTTCACAAAGGTTGATGAATAAAGGGCTGAAAACATTTCTGGGGATTTGGAAAGATGAAGATTTGGGAAATAAAGAGGAGACCAGAGCAATGCTAGTACGCTTGACTGCAACACGCCATCCTTTCAGAGTCTTGATTTTGCAAAGAGACGAGCTCGGTCTTACCACATTCAACCTGCAATGTCATCAAAATTATAGACACCCACAGAAACACTGGGCTGCCCTGGGAGCTGCGTGAAATCAATCAGGCTAGCCTGGCAGATAGGTTTATGGTCCTTCCCGCACTGCCTCAAATGCCCTACCGCCCAAACATGGCCATCATGCACCCTCTAGCCGTCACCACTCCACACCTCCCTCCGCCAAAGAACACACTGGAAATGGCATTGCCTTTCTCCTCCTGGCCATTCTGCTCTCTCCATACACCCACACCTGCTTTCAGCCATACCTCACAACCACTCGCGGACAGAAAGCTTCCAGAGCAGCTGTTGTTTAGTACAGAGACCGAATTAATCACTCCCACCTTCATGCACCCCCAGCTTTTTGTTTGTGTCCTTACTCACCCTTACTTAATTCAAACCTTGGAGCAAGAGTTAATGTGTTTACCCACTTATTTCTCACTAGACTGCAAACTTCTCTAGGACAGAATTAAAAAGTGCATCTTCCTAGCGAAAACTCCATGCCTGACTTGAACTGATTTTACCTGGAATCAGAAGACTGGGGCTGGAGATGTGGTTCTGACACCTCTGACAACTTTGGGCTCCACGGCCTTGGTTAAACCATACTTCCAACCTTCTGCTTTCTCTTCTAAAAAATGACACTAATAATGCTTCTCCCAAGCTTGTTGAAGGATCACATTGGATAATGAGTATAAAAAAATTTTTAAACAATGAAGAACTATACCCAAAAAGGCAGTAATTTTTTCCAGCAGTCAAAAAGCACTAACTTTCCAAATTTTAGAGATGTCTCTATTCACTAAGAAATCATACTCCTGCTTCCTGTGCTAACCTAAACCATCCCTGTGTCTCGTCCCTTATCCTTCATAATTTCTAGTTAAGGTCCTATTGTCACAGGGACAGAGGCTACACAAAGCTGACCAGGAGAAATCTTCTAGTTCACTGTCACCATCATCTGTGAACTCTACCAAGTAGCTACTCAGCTCTGTGCTAACTGCTAGAGACGGGAAGAGAAGCGATTCCTCACCTCTGTCCTCAGAAGCTAGTTATCGCACTGGAGGCATGAGACATTACAATAAAAGGTAAATAAGAAAACAAAGAAGTTTTTGTGTGGCAAATGCTGAGTGGCAGAAGACCTACAGGAATTCAGGATGGATTGCTGCACTACAGAGCGTACAGTGCCTGGTTGTGAAAAGAGGAGCCGGGGTTCTTAGGGGAAAGGAAGAACCCACAGGACCTGGAGAAACACCAGATTGCGGTGGGAGAGGAGGGCAGACACATAGAAGGTGCGGGAGGACTCAAGACTCCAGCAGTGTAAGCTGGGACGAAGTGAGAGAGTGGCATGGACATATATACACTACCAAATGTAAAACCGATAGCTAGTGGGAAGCAGCTGCATAGCACAGGGAGATCAGCTCGGTGCTTTGTGACCACCTAGAGGGGTGGGATAGGGAGGGTGGGAGGGAGGGAGACGCAAAAGGGAGGAGATATGGGGATATATGTATACGTATAGCTGATTCACTTTGTTATAAAGCAGAAACTAACATACCATTGTAAAGCAATTATACTCCAAAAAAGATGTTTAAAAAAAAAGAAAAAATGACTCCAGCGGTAACTGCTGGGATCGGAGCACCTCTGCCTCTGCCCAGTGACAATGTTTGGGTAGAAAAGATAAGGCTCACAGAGGCTTATTTGGTTTGCAGTAAAATCAGACACTGAAGTGATGATTCCTGGCAGGCCTGGACAGTCACAAACTAGGGTTCCCCGAAGGACTCTGAGATGGGTCTGTGGATTTTACACAGAACAAGAGTTGAAGGGTTGAAAGTAGAATTTGTCTTCCAAGAAGAAAGACTTAAGACCAACAGAGGATGAAAGACTGGGTCTTGGGGTACATCTTCATCAATGGAGCTGGAAAAGGAAATAAGACCAATAAACCAGGCAGACATTGTAGCCTAAGAAGCAAGTAGCAGAAGTAAGAGCACAGGGTCAATGAAAATGGCCAGAGAATTTCAAGAAGGATACACTTTCAATAAGGTTACTCACTAGGAAATCTCTTGACGTAAGTTTTGAAAATTTCCCCCCTTCTCTGATACTTCCAGACCTATCTTCATGGTATAGGAATCTCCACAACGCAGGCTGGGAAAATGTGCGTTGTGCCAGGGCCCTGGGCGGTTTCGAGGAAAAGCCACAGGAGATAACTTTCTGCAAGTGGCCCTGTGGGTCCCAGGCAAGCTCTTGATTATCCAGGAGGAGAAGCATCCACCAAACTCAGAACATCTCATGCCAAAATGTAATTTTCTGGGCTTCCCTAGTGGCGCAGTGGTTAAGAATCCGCCTGCCAATGCAGGGGACACGGGTTCGAGCCCTGGTCCCGGAAGATCCCACATGCCGCGGAGCAGCTGGGCCCGTGAGCCACAATTACTGAGCCTGCGCGTCTGGAGCCTCTGCTCCACAACAGGAGAGGCCGCGATAGTGAGAGGCCAGTGCACCGCGATGAAGAGTGGCCCCCGCTTGCTGCAACTAGAGAAAGCCCTCGCAGAGAAACGAAGACCCAACACAGCCAAAATAAATAAATAAATAAAATTTAAGAGATAAGCAAAACATTCTCTCTATAAATTTGAAAAAAAAAAAAATATGTTAAACCCAAAACTCGTAATTTATCCCTCACCCTCACCTTTCCCCTTTAGAAAAAAAAAAAAAATGTAATTTTCTAAATTCAATTTAATTTCCCTTATCTCCCTATGCATCCTAATCCTGGCTTAAATATATTCTCTATAGCTTGCCTTTGGTTGCAAAGAATTAGAAACAAAGTGGGATAAAAGAGAGTAAAATTCAATTAAGTTTAACAAATTATGGAACACCTAGTGTAGATACTATGCCAGGAACTGGGGATAAAACAGTACACAAGACAGACCAGGTCCTTGCCCAGCCCAGCGGACGGACAGCAGACAGTTAAGGGAGAAGTAATTCAGCAAGAGGATTTATCCAAGTATAGGTGGTGAGGATCCACCAGAAAGAGTGTCATTTAAACTGAAGGATGACGTTAGCTGAGATTCTAATCAGAGAATAAAAAGAAACAGGTAAAAGTCTACAAATTTGCCAAATACTAACTGTGAAAAGAAATTTATTTGTTTTTTATAAATTTATTTATCTATCTATCTATCTATCTATCTTGGTTGCATTGGGTCTTCGTTGCTGCGCGCGGGCTTTCTCTAGTTGCGGCGAGCGGGGGCTACTCCTTGTTGCAGTGCATGGGCTTCTCATTGTGGTGGCTTCTCTTGTTGCGGAGCACGGGCTCTAGGTGTGCGGGCTTCAGTAGTTGTGGCGCATGGGCTCAGTAGTTGTGGTTCGTGGGCTCTAGAGCGTAGGCTCAGTAGTTGTGGTGCATGGGCTTAGCTGCTCCGCAGCATGTGGGATCCTCCCGGACCAGGGCTCAAACCTGTGTCTCTTGCATTGGCAGGCGGATTCTGAACCACTGCACCACCAGGGAACTCCCGAAAAGAAATTTTTTTAAGCAAAACAAAAAACACAGGATGAAAAGGCATTTGGGCCTTACTGAAGAATATCTACAGAACTTCTGATGTTGAAATTGGCTCTGCTGAGTGTGGACAAGTGGGAAAATTCTCTGCTGGAACGTGAAGGCAGAACAGTAAACTGGAGGCCTCTCAAACAAACCAGTGTCTGGTAAGGCCCCCAAGTACTGTCAATGACCAGAATATCTCCCTCTGCTGTGATAACGAGCATAATGCAGGCAGTTTCCATCAGGATGCCTCCATGTCATGCAGACAGTCATGTGATTTCGATGGTTAAATCTCTTCTTCCTGGTACCCCACTATTTTCTTTTTAAAAAAAAATATTTATTTATTTAGTTTTGGCTGCGTTGGGTCTTCGTTGCTGCACGTGGGCTTTCTCTAGTTGCAGCAAGCCGGGGGCTACTCTTTGTTGTGGTGCGCGGGCTTCTCATTGCAGTGGCTTCTCTTGTTGTGGAGCACGGGCTCTAGGCACGCAGGCTCAGTAGTTGTGGCACACGAGCTTCAGTAGTTGTGGCTCACGGGCTCTAGAGCGCAGGCTCAGTAGTTGTGGCGCACGGGCTTAGTTGCTCCGTGGTATGTGGGATCTTCCCGGGCCAGGGCTCAAACCTGTGTCCCCTGCATTGGCAGGCGGATTCTTAACTACTGCGCGACCAGGTAAGTCCCCCCATTATTTTCTGATAAAAGTGTGCCCTTAAAACTTATGCAGATAACTCAGCCCAGGGACACAGAACTAGGTTGCAAAATGGACTCAAACTCTGGCGGAATCTACTTATTGAAGGTAGGAGGATGGAGCACTGTATTTGGGGGAAGGCTCTCGTTGGAGAGAATGAAAGAATTCCTCTCCTTTCTCTTTTACTCAAGGTGTTAAGATTGAATGGCAACCAGTGCACCCCCAAACAGTAGTGGGAAAATTATACAACAGACATCAATATTTATTTGTTTGAGTCTTGCTCTTGTAGGTAATCAGGGAAAACAGTAATAAGGAGTAGGAGTAGGAATAACAGTAATAAGATTCTGCAACACAGTGAACGTGAAGCATGTGGACCATGGTACCCAACTGGCCAACCAGGGCCAAAGACAGTTGCTCCCTACAGCAAGACGCCCCTGCACTGAGCCGCATCCTGTCTGTTTAAGATCCAGCTCCGCCCTCAACAATGCCATTCAGCTGGCTTTAGCTTCAGTCCACAAGGAGGCCTCTCTTTCTCTGAATTCTCCTCATCAGTAGATGGCGGGAGTTGGCTGGGCTTTAAGGTCCCTTTTGGTACCAAGATGCAATGACTTTATCAGCAATATCACACTCAGACACAGTGAGTCTCTCTTACATTTCTCAACTCGATTGTAAAGTCTTTGTCTTATACTTCAGTTTCCCACAGTGTACTTCCCATACTTTGCAAATGGTATCAACTAAACAAATATTAGCTGAATTTAACGAGTGAGCTAAGAGAAAGAGTATTAATGCCTGCCTGCATGTAAACCTCCTCAGCACTACTAAATCTTGTCAGTTCACAAGGGAGTAGAGTGATGAACTAATTACTCATCTGATATCCTCTTAGGTGATCCAGATCATAATTACAAAGGCAAAAGACTATCTCTGCATAAGTCTCACTGTGCACAATTAAGACTTTGAGGCTAGGTGATTTACAGTGAATGACACATTGAATAACAAAACAGAGAGATTATTTTTTTCTAACCCACCCTTTGCTGGGATAAGGTGTTAAAGTCACACAGAAGCTCAATGTCTGAACTAGGAGCAGAGCTCAGACCTCCAGAGGAAAGGACAAATGTGCTGTTCACGTCACTGTACTGCCTTTCTAGGCAAGAGCCACCAAAATGCTGAGTACTGTTTGGCCTCAGATACTTATTTTTCCTCATTCTTGTGGTCTATTTATTTTGATGGTTAACTCTTTCAGTCTGCAACCCAGTGTGAAAAGCACTATGATTTAAATAACCTGAGAAGACATGGTAAATATTAACCTTGGAAGCTTCTGGGCGTTTGCAATTTCTCTCCTTTTCTTTCCAGCTTTACTGAGGCCTGATTGATAAATAAAAACTGTATATAATGAAGGTATACAACGTGCGATTTGATGCATATATATACATACATTATGCAATGATGGCTGCAATTCAGCTAATTAACACATCCATCACCTCACGTCGTTACCTTTTGTGTGTGTGAGAAGAACCCTTAAAATCTACTCTCGCAACAAATATCAAGTATGCAATACGGTATTGTTGACTGGAGTCAGCATGCTGCACATTAGGTCTCCAGAACCTATATATATATTCAACTTATAACCGAAAGTTTGTACCCTTGGACCAACATCTCCCCATTCACCCCCACTATCAGCTCCCCACAACCACTCTTCTGTTTCCATGAGTCCTACGATTTTAGACTGCACCTATAACAGGAGGTCATGCAGTCTTTGTCTCGGCCTAACTTATTTCACTTGGCATGATGTCCTCCAGGTTCATCCATGCTGTCACAATGGCAGGATTTCCTTCCTTTTCTTTTCTTTTTTTCTTTTCTTTTCTTTTCTTTTTTATTGGGGTATAGTTGTTTTACAATGTTTTGTGTTAGTTTCTCCTGTACAGCATAGTGGAGTTCCCTGTGCTACACAGCAGGTTCTCATTAGTTGTCTATTTCATACATATTAGCGTATATATGTCAATCCCAATCTCCCAATTCATTCCACTCCCCCTTTCCCCCCTTGGTGTCCATACATTTGTTCTCTACGTCTGTGTCTCTATCTCTGCCTTGCAAACAGGTTCAACTGTACCATTTTTCTAGATTCCACATATAGGCGTTAATATGATATTTTTCTCTTTCTGACTTACTTCACTCTGTATGACAGTCTCTAGGTCCATCCATGTCTCTACAAGTGACCCCATTTCATTCCTTTACATGGCTGAGTAATATCCCATTGTATATATGTGCCACATCTTCTTTATCCATTCATCTGTCGATGGACACTTAGGTTGCTTCCATGTCCTGGCTATTGTAAATAGAGCTGCAATGAACATTGGGGTGCATGTGTCTTTTTGAATTATGGTTTTCTCAGGGTATATGCCCAGTAGTGGGACTGCTGGGTCATATGGCAGTTCTATTGTTAGTTTTTTAAGGAACCTCCATACTGTTCTCCATAGTGGCTGTATCAATTTACATTCCCACCAACAGTGCAGGAGGGTTCCCTTTTCTCCACACCCTCTCCAGCATTTATTGTCTGTAGATTTTTTGATGATGGCCATTCTGACCAGTGTGAGGTGATACCTCATTGTAGTTTTGATTTGCATTTCTCTGATAATTAGTGATGTTGAGCATCTTTTCATGTGCCTCTTGGCCATCTGTATGTCTTCTTTGGAGAAATGTCTATTTAGGTCTTTTGCCCATTTTTTTATTGGGTTGTTTGCTTTTTTGATATTGAGCTGCATGAGCTGTTTGTATACTTTGGAGATTAATCCTTTGTCCATTGATTCATTTGCAAATATTTTCTCCCATTCTGAGGGTTGTCTTTTTGTCTTGTTTATAGGATTTCCTTCTTTTTCAAGGCTGAATAATATTCCACTGCATACAGAATAGTTATTTATTTATTTCACATTTCTTTTTCTATTTATCTGTCAACAAACACTTAGGTTGTTTCCGTGTCTTGGCTGTCATGAATAATGTTGCATTGAACATAAGGGTGCATTTTTCTCTTCAAGATAGTGATTTTATTTCCTTTGGATATATACCCAGGAGAGGGACTGTCAGATCATATGATAATTCTATTTTTAATTTTTTTAAGAACTTCCATACTTGTTTTTCCATGATGGCTGTAATCATGTGGTCCATTTTTTTAGGAAGCTTGAGCATGTTAGAGATTAACAGCTAATAATCTGATACCTTACCAGCCAGCCTGAAAGACTTCTGCTTGGAAATTTTTCCTAAATTGGACAAGTAGATGTTTAGCAGGGAAGGAGGAAGTGAGGGTGGACCTCTGACTATATTACAGCTCAATGGCCCACGGCACTGGCATAGATTTGTTCATAAAAAAATAATAACTCACCCTATGGTAAGGGCCTGAGAAAGGGTCAATCTCTCCAAAAGAAGAGAGGCTCAACAAGCTGCTAAGTCAATCTCACGTCCTTTAAATTCCACCCATAATCTCAAGGCGATGGACAGAAGGAAGGGACAAAGGAAGGAAAGCTTATTGAGCACCACCATGGCCTAGACTTTGTACACACCATATCTCTTTTACTCCTCACAAAAATTATCCAATGACGAGGGCACATATCTGGAATCTGAACAGAAGTCTGTTTGATTCATGGCCATGCTCATAATTATATCATGCTACCTTTCAAAATCCTAAAATACACCTTCCCAGGGACTTTCCTTTCTGACATTCTAGTGTTCCAGACAGTTGATGTACATTCGTGCACCATTCAAACCCTCTGCCTCTTCCAGGGTGTGCTTGTGACTTAGGTACTCGTGTTGGCTCACATGGCATAAAAATAGTAAGACCTCATAATTTTCATGACTCAGCACCCTATTCTCCCTCCCCAGAAAAGACAGGCAAAGGATACAGTGTTTTTGTTTCTTCATAAATCACAGTAATTTTTTCCCAATAGAAAGCAACATGTTTCAACGTAGAAAATTTAAATCTACAGAAATATAGACACCAAAAAAAGTTGTGTACACTCCCACGTACAGAAAAACCAGTGAAGCTCACAGATTCCTGAAAGATGTAGGAGGTCCTATTTGGAGAGGCTCTGCTTTGCCTGGAAGAAAGATGGCACCATGGCTTTAGTCCAGCAGGAAAAAGAGGACAAACAGTTGTGTTTCCTGGGGAACAGCTTGGGTTGAAACAAAGTATGAGTGTGACATTCTGAAATCCGTCTAACACGGAAATAATGGGCCTGTTACCAAGACCAAAGAACTGAGCCAAGCTACACACATGGGCAAAGAACTCGAATTTGTAGCCAGATGCCCAGGTATTTTTCTCATTTTCCATGAGCCATTTCCCCACTGACCATGTGAGAAGTAGAGAGGCATTTTTATAGAACTTGCAACTATTCCTAGAGATATATATCAATACTGCTTCTCCCAATTAGTCAAATTTATTTCCCCAGCTGGTAGCAAGTTAACAAATGCTGTGGAAAAGTTGTACAAACACAAATAAATACTCCCTCTCCTCACTAGCTTCTGAGCTCAGGATTATCGGTTCAAAAATTGTCATTCTATTAACAGAAAAAAAAATAAGGTCAATAAATAGCAGTGCAGAATTTTACCAAGATTACTTCAAAGCACAGATATTCTTTAAACTGAAGTGAATTTACAAAAGCACAGATTTTTAAAATAAGCGTATGTAATCCAATATCCTGAGATAAACCGTAATGGAAAAGAATATAAGAAAGAATATGTATATATGTATAACTGAATCACTTTGCTGTACAGCAGAAATTAACACAATGTTGTAAATCCACTATACTTCAATACAATAAGTAAATAAATAAGGATATATATTTTTTAAAATTAGGATCTTTTCTGCCTATTTAATAAGATGAACATTAGAACAAGATTTTGAAATTTAATCAGAAAATGGAAAATTATACAAACGTCAATGTAATAATTGATATATTTCACTTTAAATACATACTATTATAAACTGAAAAGGGCAATACACCTGTAGGCTGATAGTATCATCCGGCGGGGACCCCTGGGAAGGCACAGTCCTTCCCAGAACATCTCCCTTCCTGCTGTCAACACTACAGAACCCACACAAGGCATAACTAATTACCAGCGCAGACTCAGTGCGACTCTGCAGTAGGTCCACATCCCTCCAACAATCGGAAAGTATTCATCTCTGCTGTTCGGATTCAGCACAGAAAAGAGGATTTTTGACAAAAGCAACTTCTAGGCCCCAGTGAGAAGAGCTTAACACACAGTCTGTCTTGCAGGCATGAGCTCTCTTCCAGGGGCCCAATCCCGAAGGCCCTGTACCCAGCACCCCTAGGTCCTTTTTTGAGGCCAGATCCTGCCTTCCCTCTCTCATCGCGCATCTGACAGCTGAGGTGAGGACTGCCCCAGGGAAGCATCTTCCGCGTCCAGGAAGCGGAGCTGAGAGTGCGTCAGAGCACAGCGGGGTCCGTCTCTGGTCCGCTGCGTCCACGTCACTATCCCCCTGCTCAGCAGAGGACCGGCAGAGGGCAGGAGTGTGGGAACGTCGCTCAAAGTACCAATAAAGACATTGGATGGGTGTACTCCTAGGACACTGCAAAAGCCTCCGAAGATAGCCTCCCACAGCAGCCGATCTACACCCCACCAATATCTCAGTGGCAAGCATCCGTTCACAGAGGAGAGGAAGAACCACAGCTGGTCATTTATATTTTGAGGTCTATAGCGAAATTATTAGCGTCAGGTTCGAGCTGTCACTTTTCTGAGGTAGCAATTAAATACAAACAAGTGGTGACACTTGTTAACCCTCTCACTTACTGATTAGGGCACCTGGCCGGTCAGAGTTCAAAGGGGAAATAATCAGCCCCAACACGCCAACTCCAAGTACAGCTGATGGGCGCTACATTTCTTCTTATTCTTAACTAGCAAGGATCTATAGGATCCTTAGTTTCAAAAATCTCTGGGCATTATAGCCAAAGAGAATCCTTCAGAAACACTGAGCCAGCTCGTTTCTCCTGAGGAATTTCTGAGAACGGTCGTGTAGGAAGGGCCTGTCCTGACAAACTTCTCCATCCCCGGTGCTGTTCTTTCTACTGTGAACACACTAACGTTTGCTGCTCTTTCTTAAACAGCTTTCCTACCTCCGCCCCTAGCCACACCCTACTGTCCCCACACCAGCGTCACCTCCTGTCAAGGCTGGTAAACAATGTAGGACCCAGACACGGCATGACGCCCAAGCACTGAGAGACACGGGGCCCAGCTCAGAGTCACACGTGAGGATTTAAAAAGCACCTCCAGCCTTACCCTCTGTGCCAGCCCTGGCTCTGAACCCACCTGCAGACCAAATGGAGTATCCACATGGAGGTCAGCCAGCCCAACTACTCCAATCCTTCCCACAGACAAAGATGAAACAAGAGGCAGGAGATGTGCAAAAACCCCACATCTCTGAAACTGGAAACTGGGTGTGGACTCAGCCTAAGAAGGGAGAGAAGAGCCCAGGGGAGGGTGGACCCCGGAGGAAAGAGTCTCCAGAAACAGCATCCTTGGACGATTCAGGGGAATTAGTGGGTCTGCAGCCACACTTTTACTTCAGAACCATCTAGGGTCAGCTAAGGCTTCAGAGAAGACCTAAAATGGCCTGTTGGCCTCTTTCCTGCAGGAGGAGGAGAACACAGAAAAGTTGGGGTGAGGGGAGAAGAGTTTATTAAAACAAGTCTTGATAAATGCCTTGTCCAAACATATCTTGTGCAATGAAGGACGTGGTCCTCCTTAGTTTACAACTCTTTGAACAATTTAGTTACGAAAAGGAGCCAAAAGATTCCAGGACTCAGTGCTGTGTGATCTGGGAAACGGTTTGCAAGCATCTGGTCTTTCTTGAGGAGAAGGGAGAGAGGCCGAAGGTGATGGGAGATGCACTTAATATTACAAGTTATGAGAAATGGGCTCAGCAGAGCAACAAACATTGCTCATCTGAAATCTCTGGACAGCTGGAGAAAGGGAAGCTTGCTGCCTGGAATAGTTCTGTGGGGCACTTCCCATGACATCCTGGAGGCTTGGCTAAAAAAGTAAGGTGAAGAGCGTTTCCTGATGCTTCTGGATCTCAAAGGGGAAAAGGGCTCCGAGGAGAACAATTGGCCGGCCGGCCCGACAACATGAAGTCACAGAAACATCAAAGGGTCTGTCTTATTGGGCGATGCTAGCATGCTGATAACGTACCATCGTCTTCAACACCATCAAAATGCCTATTAGGACCCTAATTATGGGGCCTATCACAGGAAAGGAACTGAGAAAGTCACAAAGCACCAAAATCATTCTTGCTCGTAATGTTTATAATGGGGTGAGTGTGGGGGATGGAATCATCTAACTTTTTAATTAAAACAAAAGACTTGATATTAAGTTAAAAGTAAAAGAAATGAAAAGTAAAACAACTATTAAATAAAGGTAAAAATAACTATTAAATAAAGGTATAAATGAGCAATATTGTACTAGTCATCATGACTTAAAATGAAAGGCTTAATGCCCTAGAGCCAAAAAGAACAGGGAGTCCATTCATTAATTGCTATCTCATTATTCCGGAGATTTGTTGACAGCTCTATTGCTCACTCTAATTATTTTTGGCCCGAACACTTTAGCCCTTAGGAAAATCATTAGTAATAATACCTTTGAATTTCTCACACCTAGCTCAGGTAGTATTTTCACACACCCAGGATCCTTGTAATCAGGCACAGGGTCTTTCTTAAGCTAGCACAGGACAGCAATTGCAGAGAGCTCCAAGCAGGCTCTCATCTGTCTCCTGCTTCCCCCTGCTGTCATCCCATGCAATGCAAACACAGGACTTGAAGATACGCGTATCAACAGAGCATTATGGAAGTCTAAGAAAAGAACTGGAGACGTTTCCCATCCGAGACATGGAGAAGAGCTCATTCGGTAAAGTCTTGGGTTATTAAAGAAAGATCTGTACCCAACCTAGGAGCTGTAATTAATACTACAGAAAAGAAAACAGGGGAAATGAGAACTAAGTCTTATTCACTCCCTGAGAAACATTACCGGTCCTACAACAGAATGAAAGATTGAATTTACGTAATTCCTTTATCTCAGAAGCTTTAAGATAAGCCATATAAAGTAGTTTAGTCACAGGGCCTAACTTAAATAATATCCAGAACTGAACTGAATCAAAGGTCACACAACCCTTACAAGCCTAGAGCTAATTTAGATAAAAGTCAAACAATTTCAGAAAAATTGCCATTTGCCTTTTTCTTAAAAGAAGGATACACATTCTCAACTCCAAAACCTCCCTACCTTAGTGAAATATAAGGAAATTCAAACTCAAATCAAACCAAAATAACCCCCGAGGTATTTATTGTCTAATCCCACATGCCCTGCTATCTTTGGATATGAAGAATGGTCATTCTTTTCCAAAGTGCCCTACACCTTTCCCATCCTTCCCCATCCCTCTGTCACTGACCTTGTTCAGGCCCTTAGGCCTTCATGCCTTGAGCACTGAGACATCTTTTTTTTTCTTTTTTAATTTATTTTATTAAAGTATAGTTGATTTACAATGTTGTATTAATTTCTGCTATATAGCAAAGTGATTCAGTTACATATATATATACACCTATATATATATATTCTTTTTCATACTCTTTTCCATTATGGTTTAATCGCAGGATATTGAATATAGTTCCCTGTGCTATACAGTAGGACCTTGTTGTTTATCCATTCTATATATAACAGTTTGCATCTGCTAATCCCAAATTCCCAATCCAACTCTCCCCTGCCCAACCCTCCCCTGCCCCCTCCTCCTGGGCAACCACAGCCTGTTCTCTATGTTTGTGAGTCTGTCTCTGTTTTGTAAATAAGTTCATTTGTATCATATTTTAGATTCTACATATAAGTGATATCATATGGTATTTGAATTTCTCTTTCTGACTTACTTCATTTAGTATGATAATCTTTAGGTCCAACCATGTTGCTACAAATGGCATTATTTCTTTCTTTTTCATGGCTGAGTAGTATTCCATTGTGTATATGTACTGCATCTTTTTGATCCATTCATCTGCTGAGAGATCTTTTTAACTGGTCTCCATATCTTCAGGCTTTAAGGTCTTCCTAAAAAGTGCTTTTTATCATGGCACTCCCTGCCTCAAAAACCTTCATGGACTCTCCAGTATCCAGATATAAAGTTAAATTCCATGTAATGGCAATCAAAACCCCTGATAAATTGAACTGGGCCCCAACTCACCTTTCCAATCAAAGGTCTACTCAACCTCACCTGCTGCTTACTCGATGTGCAAGAAATATACTTTGCCTACCCTGGCCTCCCTTCTCTGCTCACACTGGTCCTATAGATGGTGGTTATAAGCTCAGCCCAAGGGCCATACAGCCCTGGTTTTGAGTCTAACTCCACCACTTAGTACCTTGTGTGGCCTCTGACAAATGTCTTTAACCTTGATAAGCCTTGGTTTTGCCACCTGCACAAGAGAGATAATAATAACACATAGCTCAGAACTATACTGTGAGATTGAATGTGAGAGTTCCCGTAAAGTGCTTAACATGGTTCCTGGGAAGAAGTATGTCCTCATTGTTTGCCCTTTAAATTGTAAAATTAAATTAATTATTTGCAGTTCTCTAAGGCGAAATTCAAATTCCACCTGCAACTAGAAACTTTTTCCAAACATATCTAATGATATCTCTTCAATATCTTTTTTTTGGGGGGGGGGGGCACGCCGCACACCTTGCAGGATCATAGTTCCCCAATCAGGGATTGAACCTGGGTCCACGGCAGCGAAAGCGCAGAATCCTAACCACTGGACTGCCAGGGAATTCCTCTTCAATATCTTAAATTCCCAACCATAATTTAGCAGCAGCAAATAGCCTTCTGGTTATTTTTGTTTTCCTCTATTTGAAACAGAAGTCTCTTGTGTGTTATTCTCATCTGTATCTCCTTCAGAACTTATCCCATGGCTGGGTACATACTTGGCCTTCAATTAATTGTCCCTAACTATCCCAAGTACAAAAATATGTCGCTATTCCAACCTCGTCCACATGTGTTACAAACTACTTATGTGGCATACCTTGTATTATTAAGTTTTTCCTGTTAAATTTCAAGATCCAATCAAGCACGTTAAGGACAGGGGTCCTACTGTATATCTGATTATCTTCCAAAGAGACTCCACGCCTGTGAGTCTCAATCCCAGTTGCAAATTAAAATGATCTTGGGAGCTTTTAAGAATATTAATTCCCAGGCCCCACTCCCAGAGGTTCTGATTTAATTGACCTGAAGTGAGGCCTGGGGAGTCTGTTGTTACAGCCAGGGTTGAGAAGTAACTTATCACCAAGTACAAACCGTAAGTCAACAAATTCTTATTGATTTACTGATTGGCATGCTTATAAACTATAATGAAGCCTCCCAGGCTTCCTGTCTCTAAGTTAATAAACCTCTTTCCTCTGAACTTTGCCTTACAGGAGCCTCATGACAATTCCACTCCTCCCCTGATTTCACATAGCCCATCACCCCAAGATTCCATTACGAAATCCCCATATAAGCACAGCTCCCCAATGATTTAAAGGGCTACTTACTGAGCGTAACTCCATCATGTCCATATTATTCTCATTTATATCTACTCTCTGCCTTTCTTTATAAACTCAGCTCTACAGGGGGGGTCACCATAGCACAACCAGAGAGAGACTGTGACATCTTCTGAATCACAGACCTATTTCAAGCCTGTCCAAGAATGTACTTGGAAAGAATCTTGCTATAATTCAGCCTTATCTATAATATGGCCATCACTCTGGATTCTGGATAATAATTAGACTCCTCCTTGCTTAGCCTGAGGTCAACAAAGGTCATTGTCCATATCTTAGGGCTCATGTTCAATCATATTTAATGGGTGTTCATGTAGAAACCTCCACATTCAATAGCACCTAAATAGGGAATTACCTGATGGTACAGTGGTTAAGACTCCACGCTCCCACTGCAGGGGGCACGTGTTCAATCCCTGATCAGGGAACTAAGATCCCACATGCCACGCAGCGCGGCCAGAAAATAAATTTAAAAAAAATAGCACCTAAATATTTCCTGAGCACTTGTGGTAGACAGAAGAGACATGGTCTCTCCTCTCAGAAAGCTTACAGTCTAGAGAGAGAGCACATGGATGAACAAATAATACAATAAACGAATATGTAATCATACTTACAATAAGTACTATGAAAGAAGTATTCAGGTTGAGTGGTGGAGAATATCTAGGTGAGGTTTGGGGGTAAGAAGGCTGAGATACAGTCTCTGAGGAGGACACCTTTGAGAAGAAATCTGAAGGTTGAGAAGAACCAGCCATAGAAAGAACGAGTGTTTCAGGATGTGGAATGACAGAGGCGAAGGACCAGAGCAGGGAAAAGCTTATCAGCACCTTCCAGGAACAGCAAAGAGGACGTACATGAAGCAGAGCGGGGGTCTGGGGAGACGGGAAAAGCCAGGTCGGGCGGCTGCAGCAGCTTCTGCAACACCTGCACGCTGCTCGCTGACCGCCCGTGTTCGGCGCTGTTCAACGGCTACCTTCAAGTTAGGGGCCTCCGTCCTCGTTTTATTATTCCTTTTCCAATATTTTAATCCACAATTTGTCTGGAAACAGAAAAGGTATTCTTATCAAACCCTCTCATGTCACGACAAAGTAATAACTGCATGACATCATCAGAATTTGTAAAGCTGGGCATGGGCTAAAATCAACAGATATAAATATACAGTTCAATGGCTTTTCAGGACAAAATCCAATCTCTCTAGCACAGCATGCAAAGCCCTGCCCACCTCTGCAGCTTCCTCATTCATCATGGAACCTGTTCTGGTCAGTCCTCCAAACACCCCCGGCCTTCTCACACCCCAGCTCTTACAAAGGTTGTTCTGTCTGCCTGGCTCTCCTTCTTCGCCCTGTTAACATTTTTAATGCTCCAAGCTTTCACAGAGGTACCAAATCCTCCAGGAATCCTTCTCCAAGCTTCCTCAGAGGTACCAAATCCTCCAGGAATCCTCTCTGCCCTCCCCCCCACCCTCTTCCATTCCAAGAGAGTTGGTTAAATGCCCCTCCTTTGTGTAACATCTTGCAAACATTTCTATCACAGCACTGTCGCACTCTATTGGTAATTTCTGTTTATCTATGTCTTTCCTACTAGACTGCGCTCAATTTCAAAACTGCATCTTAGTCCAGAACTGTATCTTAGAGACAGCATCTGGTAGAGTACTGAATATTTAGTAGATACTCAAAGTTTACTGAATGAATAAATGAATTAAATACATATAACACGGAAAACATCTGATTTATCAGCTGTTTGTGGAGTGCAGATGGGTGAAAGGGGGGATGTGAGTTGATCACATTTCAAAGAGAGCCAATCCCAAGCCAAGGCTTCCTTAATAGAAGTGCTAAACACAGATCACTGCAGAGTGTTGGGCCCAACTGTTGAAAGCGTCCTTTAAAGGAGACTTCACTCTCCAGGAGAGGGTGATGGGAACAGGGTAATTAGAAACAATGCTGTAGCAAGACTTGCTAATTGAATCAGGCTATGAGCTCTTGGAGGGGAAAAAGCCACGTCTCAGTAAAGTTGGAAAAAGAAATGATGGGCAGGCACAAGGGCACAAAATGATGGGCACGAAAATAATATTATTTTTTAATTGTATTTTTAATTAATTTTTATTGAAGTATAGTTGATTTACAATGTTGTGTTAGCTTCAGGTGTACAGCAAAGTGAATCAGTTATACATACACATATATCCACTCTTTTTTAGATTCTTTTCCCATATAGACCATTACAGAGTATTGAGTAGAGTTCCCTGTGCTATACAGTAGATCCTTATTAGTTATTCGTTTTATATATAGTAGTGTGTATATGTCAATCCCAATCTTCCAATTTATCCCTACCTGCCCCCCACACCAGGGATATTAGATGAAGGTGTGGTCATCATGGTTGGTACCGTCCATCTGCTTTTTAAAGTATTTATTTAGGAGTTACCTTATGCAGGGCACCATGCTACGCTCTGTAGATAACAAATACGTTTAAGGGAAAAAAACTTCCATCAACAGACGACTAGTTTAAGAAGGTGTGGTACATAGATACAATGGGATATTACTCAGCCAAAAAAAGGATGAAATAATGCCATTTATAGCAACAAGGATGGACCTAGAAATTATCATATTAAGTGAAGTAAGTCAGGCAAAGACAAATATTGTACGATATCACTTATATGTGTAATCTAAAAAATAATACCAATGAACCTATATACAAAACAGAAACGGACTCACAGACATAGAAAACAAACTTATAGTTACCAAAGGGGAAAGGCAGGGAGAGGAGGGGTACATTAGGAGTATGGGATTAACAGATACACACCACTATACATAAAACAGATAAGCAACAAGGACTTATTATATAGCACGGGGAACTATATTCAATACCTTATAGTAACCTATAGTGGAAAATAATTTGAAAAATATACATATATAACCGAATCACTTTGCTATACACCTGAAACTAACACAATATTGCAAATCAACTATACTTCAATTAAAAGAAACACAATAAATAAAATAAAAACCCCTCTTGTCCAGGAATCCATAACTTAGTAAGGAGACAGGTAAGAAATATACACAGGAACCTATAAAGCAAGGTATTCAATTAAATGTGGAATAAAGAATATACAAGTTCTAGAAATTCAGTAAAGGGAGTGAAGACTTCTGCCTGGAATGTTCTGGAAGGACATGGCCGTGAGCCACTCTGATTAACAGAGAGGATTTTGATGGGCAGAAGGAAGGAATGAATGCAAGCATTCTAGGCAGACGGAGCATTGTGACACAGGTATAAAGACAAAAACTTGCAGGACAGGTCAGGGAGGAAAAGCCACAGAAAATAACCAGAGACCAATGTTAGACTGTGAAACAGTTTCTAAATGTTTAACCTCTGCAATCTTTTGAAAGTCATTGTTTCTTCTCTATTCTCTCAAGCATCTAAAGGGTATGTGTGAGCTTTCCATCCTATCATATTATTATCCAAACAGTTTTATGTAGCATCTTTAAATGTTAAGTTATATTATCAGTTAGGAAACTGTTTCATTAGTCCCAGTCAGGTCCATGGCCTGAGCTCATAGTGTCAAGGAAGAGACAGACTAAAGAGAAAATTTTCGGAGACTGCTCCGAGGTTGGGAACAAAGGAGACAAATCTAGGGCACTCCAGAGCTCTGTGCCTGTGAGCAGGCAAATGGTGATCCCATTAAATAAGTGATAGGTGTCAAAAGAAAGACCTCCTTGGGAGGGAGGGGCACAGAAAAGAAGATGAATTTGGCTTCAGACTTGCAGACTCTATCATCTAAGTGGAAACTTATCACCTCTACTGGACAGTCGTCAAGTTACCTACCCTCTAGAGTGTGAGTAGACTGCTTTTGGCATATTAAGGAGGGCTGCCTTATTATACTTGAAATTACTGCAGTTGGAATGTCTCAGAACTTCTGCGTGTCCAGGGGAGAGAAATGCTTCTGCCCAAATGCTCTGAGGCCTTAAACCCCTCGAAGCATTAAGGGACTGGAGTTTACTGTGTCCGATGGAAACCTCTCTCAGATCGAGCAGTGGCCACAAGGATGCAAGACCAGATCAAGAGGATATATGTACGAATGTATATATAACCCACATATTTTTTGCATACTTCCAAATTGCATTGTTTATACAGCTGTTCACAAACTCAGCTTCTCTGTTTATTTTTGTCCTTAGAGGAAACAGAGAAGAGGGTTCTGCCTATTAGGCAAAGGGAGATCAAAGAGTCCCCTTCCCAGCCTGAGAGGGGATCCCGCTAAAGCCTCCCATCTGAGCGAAGATCAAAACAAGCCTGGTGCCCTCCGAATGGCTCCTCCACTGAAAGCTCCTGAGGGCACCTGTTGGCCTCCTCCTTCCACCGCTCACACCAAATGGACAGGCTCTGCGTGCTCCTGGGAAGGAAACGTGCAATAACAGCTAGGCTCTCCAAAGAGAAAAGCATTTCCCACCGGGTTTATTAAGACAACGTGACTCTCACTGAGCAGGTAGCATCTCGGTTGTTTTACGAACCAAGGGGCAGAGGAGCCCAGAAAGGTCAGCCGACAAGCTGAAGGTATCCAGCAGTTCACAAGGGCACTTGGGAAGCAGGCAGATGGCAAATGCTTGCTTTCTGTCTTGGGCCAAGGGAAACAAATCGACACCCTCTGTGTTTTCCTTCCCCATCTCTGCTATGTGTCACCCTCTTGATTGGTTCTAATCACCTGAAGCAAGACTAGAAGAGTGACATCTATTCCCGGCACCCTTTTGGTTGGCTCATGAGACAGGCCTGCCCTTGTAACCTGTGAATAGCGCATTGTTCCCCACGTGAGCCTGTCAGCCTCCTGCGATGACCCCTCCGATCTGGGTTTCCTTCAGGATGTGGCAAGAGCAGTCAGAACTGCAACAAAAACGGCTGTGTCAGCGGGTGTGGCTGCGAGTCTCAATAGTTCTCCTTCAGAAAAATTGCAGGGTGAAATGGACACTAGATAATCTTTCATGGAAGCTTTGATCAAATCGTTATTTAGGACAGGTTCCTGCAGACGTGTGGTTGCCGAGGGGGAGGGGAGGTGGGGGAGGGATGGGGTGGGAGTGTGGGCTCAGCAGATACAAACTAGTATGTATTGGATGCATGAACAACAAGGTCCTACTGCAGGGCACAGGGAGCTATATTCAATAGCCTGGGATAAACCATCATGGAGAAGCACATGAAAAAGGATGTATACATGTGTATAACTGAGTCACTTTGCTGTATGGCGGAAATTAATACAACACTGTAAATCACCTATACTTCAATTTAAAAAAAAAAGAATGGGTTCCTGGTTCAGCGTCCCATCCCTTGTTCTGATGCTGTCCTTACCCCTACTGACCTTTTGTTGCCTACAGAAAAGTACAAATTTCCATTTGATCCAAAATCCACTTGCAGTGGAAGCAATCAAGAACGATCTCAGCAAGAAACAGGGGTGGAGGCTAAGTTCCTGCTTTCACATCTGGGCACCCACAATTCCACATCAGCTCTACAAAAGGAAATGCCAGTCAGTTACATGGGAAACATAAGATGAACTCACAGATGGCGGCAGAGCTGTGCCATCCACAGTCACCGCCAGCTTGGGAAATGCTCGTGCTGAGTGAGCACTGCGACCAAAGGTGGGGGGACAGGTTGGGAAACGGTGGTCCAAGAATGGAGGCTGCCACTTGCAAGGCTGAAGCTTGAGAAACCAGCAGCAGCCTCGTGGATGAACTGGGAATAACAGTTGCAAGGCAGATCCAAATTCTACACAGCCTTCTAGGATGTCCAAGAAGACGAGGCAGCAATCACCCAATTACCATGATAAACATGAAGTTTGCAACACTGTCCTGTTATGTCCACTTCTATTTCTCCCACCACCTATTCTGTAGGTAAGAAGTAGTGGAAAGGAAGAAATTTCAAAGTAATCGACCAACAGTGACCACCATTCCAAACCAGCTCATTGCTGACTAAGAAACATACAGAGGCTGAGGAAACCACTGGGCTCAGAGCTCCGCGAAGCCCTGGAGCTGCCAGGGAGGCCGTCGCAGCTCAAGGAACGCAATTATTCCAAGGACACCACTGGTCTTAGCAGCTGCCAATTTCTCCAAACATTGTGCAATTGCAAAAAGAAGTGATCTGCAAACGCCATCCTCCTCCTCTGAACAAGTTCTTTACTGTGAACCGGTTGAGCTCCTGACGTGGCCAGAATCACTTCCTTCCCGCAATGTCCTGTCTTTTGTTAGACTTTTAAGCTCCCCGTGGGTTTTCGTTGTTGTTTGTTTTGGATCGCCCTCAGTGTCTAGAATGTTCTCTTACATACGTTAGACATTCGATGAGCAACTGCTGACTGATTGATTAATTGATTTCTCTTTTAAAGGCTCTACGAGGAAACTGTTACAGAAGGAGGTAACCAACCAGTTAATCCTCAGTATTGCGAAATGTTTCCTTTCACTTCTGAAACATTAAATGTCATAAAAGTGTTTCATAAATAGCTCCGTTTTCTCTTTATAAAATCCTGTAAATGAAAGGGCACGACTATTCGCCCTTTTCCACAGATGGGGAAATCACAACATTCCAATATTAAACAGCCTGCCTGGTCATGTGCTGATTTTTACATCAACTCCCTTAGACATTCCTTCAAAAGGTTGTTGAGTGCTTATCCCATCTATGCTAGTATGGGACACCCAAGAGTTTTCCTACACACTCTATTATTTAATCGCCATGTTAACTCGCCATACTGTGTATTACTATGCCTTTTCTAGACACGAAGAAACAAGCGTTAAGAGTGTCTAAATAATTTGCCCACATTTACACACTTAATGGTGAGGGACTCAGAATTCAAACCAGGTCTGTGCCTTAAAAAGCTGTGGGCTAGATGTAGAGAATGGACTTGAGGAAAAGGGGAGAGGGAAGGATAAGCTGGGACGAAGTGAGAGAGTGGCATGGACATATATACACTACCAAACGTAAAATAGCTAGCTAGTGGGAAGCAGCCGCATAGCACAGGGAGATCAGCTCGGTGCTTTGTGACCACCTAGAGGGGTGGGACAGGGAGGGTGGGAGGGAGACGCGAGAGGGAGGGGATAAGGAGATATATGTATATGTATAGCTGATTCACTTTGTTATACAGCAGAAACTAACACACCATTGTAAAGCAATTATACTCCAGTAAAGACATTTTAAAAAAAAAGCTGTGGGCTATTATTAATACACAATGTATTATGAATACACAAGGTTTCTCAAAGAAACCTTGAAAAACAGAGCCAGAACTAAACTCCAAGCCTCACGACCCCAGGGCAGCAACCATTTCACTCCATCCCACACTACAATAATTTACATTTATTCATATACTTCTATGGAAGGATATTTATGTCTTCTACATATTTGTTTATTCTTTATCCACCTCCTTATCATAAACCTCAATCTTCCTACTTTCCTTTAAACCGAAAAACAGGTGCTCAAGTCTTGGCCAATGCTAAGAAATGTGTCTTCTTGACTTACATCCATCTCTAACAATTTTGCTTTCCTATCTTGTCCAAGTTTCTTGCAAGGCGATATTATCTCCACTTTCTCATTTTATATCAACTCCCAAATTGTCTGCAGTGTTGATTCTGTCCCAGCCATTCCAATGAAAATGATCTGTCCAGGTCATCGACAACCATCTCCACATCTAGACTGTGTCTCTGAAGTGTGGGTCATGAGTTTGCTTTCGTAACCAGCTCCCAGATACTGCTGGCACTGCCAGGTCACAGACCACCGCTCTGGACACTTCTCAGCCTTTAATCAACTGGATCCCTCAGCTATATTTAACACTGCTGATGACTCATTCCTTCTGAAATTCTCTTCTTGACACTCTTTGCTGATTTTTTCTTTTATCTCTCTGACCAGGGTTTTACTTAGGCTCCTAATTTTCTCCTGCCCGTTAAATACTGGGATTCCCCAAGGCTCCATCTTTGACCCAATCCCACCACTGTCCTAGCTCATCATCTTTTCCCTGGAGGATGGCAAGAGCCTCCTAACTGGTTCTCCTGCCTTCAGTCTTGTCCCTGTCGAAGTCATCCCCATAGTGATTCTCCCCAAACCCATATCCAATTGTTCTTTCCTTGCTTGGACCCAGGCAGGGACTCTCCAGAGCCTAAAGAACGAAACCCCCATGGCATGCGCCCCTTCCTTTCTGACCCCGCCTCTCAGCACTTGCTCTCTGCACTTCACACCCTGTTACTATTGAGCTGCCTGCAGTTCCCAGATGCACACTATGCTGTATCAAGCCACCTCATCTTTGATCATATGTCCCCTCTTCCCAGGATGCCCCCAGCCTCACCCCGGGACTCTTATTCCCCTGGCTAATTCTTTTTTTTTTTTTTTTAATTCCAAGATTTATTACCATAGGAGTACCTGATAGTTCAAGTTTGATGGAAGAATTCTCCATTCCATGATATACTATGCACGGCAATTAAAATAAAATAGCACAGCAATTATTCCCAGGAATCTGAAATGTCATATTACAATGAAACGTTTAAACCTTATAAGGTCAGAACTATTTTATTTTAGGAGACCAGTGTCAGCATCATAAGGACTAGTTAAGTCTTTTGATAATAAGGTTAAATATCAGCTAAGGTTCCTATGAAGTTTTTAAGTTAATCATGTGGAAAATGAAGTCACATTGTCAGAGTGAATCATTCAGAGAGGCTACAGTGAAAATTAGGGGCTCTGAGGACACACTGTGTGGAGATTAAGCCTAGATTCCCCACTTACTAGTTGTGCGACCTTCGGGAGAGCTATTTAACCTCAACCACAAATGGCTGTAGAGACCCCTGGCTAATTCTTATTCATCCTTTAAGGTTCAGCTCAGGTTTTCTCATCCATAAAGCCTCCCCCAGCCTTTCCTGCTGCTTCCTACATAGACAGGGCTGAATCCCTTCCTCTGTGCTCCCGCAGTGCCTCCGTGCTGACCTTTCACAGTGCTCTCCACAGAGTATTTAAATGCACTTATAATATGCTTATAGCCCTTTACTACTCAGTAAGCTCTTTGAGGGGATAATTCATATTGTAGCTGCTCCCTCATCCTGGCAAAGAGTAGGCGCTCCATGAATGTTTCCTGAGCTGACACACACCTGTTTCTCCTCCACCAAATAAAGGCGCTTGAGATTAGCAGCATTAGTACATGTCAGGGCTAAAGGTCTATGGTTCTAATCGAAGAGCCACAGACTCTCCAGATTCAGGAGAAGCAGCAGCTGGCTTACAGTCTAATCTGTTCTCTTGGCTCTCCAGAACTACTGGTCCTCCCACTCTGCCCCTCCAGTCAATCTGGAAGTCCTCCCATGAGAACAGTAATCCAAACAATATGCTGTCTAATTAACTACACTCCAGGAAAGCCTAGTGTGCTGAGGCATGTGTGTTACAAATGCAATACTGATGGGCTACTCTACCAGGTGGACGTAAGCTGGTCCATGGACCATCAAGTGGTCCATATGATGTTCCTTGAAGAGCTATTGAAAAAAGTGCTTATGCTTTTTCTCTTTCTGAAAATATCCCTAGAGTTGAACTGTAATCCCCAAAATGGTAAGTTAAGGAGGTAAAGTCGTCAGAAAGGATTTTCTCCAAACCACTGTATTACCAAGGAACAAAACTCAGTTATCCCAAGCCTTCTGAGGACAAGAAAACTCACAGCTGCACAGCCCTCTTCTCTCACAAACGCCATCATGGCCACTTGGCTCTCTTGAGGTTCCATAAGCCAAGTATTAGAACTCAAACCAAACTCATCTTTTGCAAATGGTGCTGAGCTGTGTTCTGTACAAAGTGAGCTAATACATTTCCTGACTTCCCATGCAGAATCTGATGAACTGAGCTGACCAAATGATGAATGCACCAGAATCAAAAATACTCACACACCTGAAACTCCAGTGGGAACAGCAATGAGATATTGTTTTCACCTGCTGCAACTAGGATTCCAATGCTGTACAATGAACTGCGAATTGTTAAATTCTCAATCAAATTTACGTCAGGACACATTTATTGAACATCTGCTTGGAAGAGGAAAACAACTGTATGTGTCGAATCATATTTTGCATTCTCCTAAGTTTCCTGTTTGATATTTAAGGACCTCCAAGCACTTGACTAACGAGCATACTGTCTCTGTTCAAAAGGAATAGAGTTCAAAAGAAGTGAAACAACTTACCCCTGTCACTCTAGGGGCTCATTACAAAATTAAAAGTAAACTCAGTACAGCAAATGAACCTCCATTCCTGGTAAAACACAAAGCCCTAACTTCATCAAGAGATATGAATAATATCCCGACCTTCCAAGGCAAAAATGATGAAAAGGGAAAAACAAAAAAAATGGATTTATGAAGCAACAATAAGTCATGATTCAAAAACACACAATTCACCCTAATCGTTTGCATTGTCCTTCTACTACACAAATATTATGTTGAGTTTATGCCTGTTTATTTATTTATTTTTTTGGCTGTGTTGGGTCTTCGTTTCTGTACAAGGGCTTTCTCTAGTTGTGGCAAGTGGGGGCCACTCTTCATCGCGGTGCGCGGGCCTCTCACTGTCGCGGCCTCTCTTGTTGCGGAGCATAGGCTCCAGACGCGCACGCTCAGTAGTTGTGGCTCACGGGCCCAGTTGCTCCACGGCATGTGGGATCTTCTCAGACAAGGGCTCGAACCCGTGTCCCCTGCATTAGCAGGCAGATTCTCAACCACTGCGCCACCAGGGAAGCTCGCCGGTTTATTTTTAAAACACAGCTTCTAAAGATGCATTTCAGACAGTGTTGTCATTAATATTCTATTACATTTGATACAACTTTATCTACAACATTATATAAAGACTGGTGATAAAAATAATTATCCTTGGGGTTAGCAGATGCAAACTAGTATATACAGGATGGATAAACAACAAGGTCCTACTGCATAGCACAGGAAACTATATTCAATATCCTGGGATAAACCATAATGGTAAAGAATATAAAAAAGAACGTATATGTAAGTATAACTGAATCACTTTGCTGTATAGCAGAAATTAACACAACATTGTAAATCAACTATACTTCAATTTAAAAAATACTGAAAGGGGCTTCCCTGGTGGTGCAGTGGTTGAGAATCTGCCTGCTAATGCAGGGGACACGGGTTCGCGCCCTGGTCTGGGAAGATCCCACATGCCGCGGAGCAACTGGGCCCGTGAGCCACAACTACTGAGCCTGCGCATCTGGAGCCTGTGCTCCGCAACAAGAGAGGCCACGATAGTGAGAGGCCCGCGCACCGCGATGAAGGGTGGCCCCCGCTTGCCGCAACTAGAGAAAGCCCTAGCACAGAAACGAAGACCCAACATAGCAATCAAGCAATCAATCAATCAATAAATAAAAAACTTAAAAAAAAAAATACTGAAAGGGCTTCCCTGGTGGCGCAGTGGTTGAGAATCCGCCTGCCAATGCAGGGGACATGGGTTCTATCTCTGGTCTGGGAAGATTCCACATGCCACGGAGCAACTAGGCCCACGTGCCACAACTACTGAAGCCTGCGCGCCTAGAGCCCACGCTCCGCAACAAGAGAAGCCACCGCAATGAGAAGCCTACGCACCACAACGAAGAGTAGCCCCCACTCACCGCAACTAGAGAAAGCCCGCATGCAGCAACAAAGACCCAACACAGCCAAAAATAATAAATAAATTAATTTTAAAAAAAATAATAATAATTTTAATTTCCAAATGGGTCTGCACTCTTAAATGATGCTTTCAACATTTTTAGGGCATTTTCCCATATCCACTAGCTTAGGCCAGATTCTTTCATGAAAAGATGTTTAATGCCAGTTATGTGCATTAGGTGACTTAACTTCTTCCAATTTCTTATCACTTTTCATCTCTGAAAGCTTTAAAAGGTTTTGCAGTTATCCTGATCATCAACTTTATGGTTCATGAAGGGGGCAAGTCTGTATGTCTCTATCATAGGGAACTTCAAGGAAGAAAGGAACAGGTGGTGTGAGATGACACAGCGTAAAGGTCCATGAGCTGTACTGGAACCTTGCTGGTAATTCCAGCAGCCCTTCTTCTGGGGCACCGTGGGGCTGAGCTCTGTCTTTGGAAGAGCAGTCATTGTCTGCAACTGTACGTTCACATCCCATGTCCTGTAGCACTCAGTGTCCTCACCAAATTCCAGCATATTCTACTACTCAGATTCCTTTTTCATGTTTAAGCCGTTGTGAGGAGGTGCTATGCACTGTTTAACAGCTGCTGTTTAACTCTGCTCCCCCACCAAATAGGTTATACTTTAGTCTCACAGATTAACTTGAAATGAACCGTTATCCGTCATGGTAAAGTACAATCAGGATGAACTGAGAGAATTTAAAAAAACAAGAAACAAAAACAGCGGACACTTTAAAATAGGTAAATCAGGCCTTCAACTTAAGGATTCTCACGCTGGAGCAGGCCCTTCCAGATAATAAAGTCTATTACCTAGGTGTGGCAAGCTGCATATTATAAATACTTAGACCAAAAAAAAAAAAAAAAAAAGTGGGTACGGGGAGGAGCAGCTACATGTGAAAACTGCAGGTGTAGGATCGGGGTGGTCCCCAGAAGGGGAGAAAGGTCAATGGTGTGGAGGAAGCAGGGAAGACTGAGTGAGAGAGAAACCTATTAACTACAGTAAAAAAAAGTCCTGTAAAGAAACACCAGGCACAGACAATTCTCAACAGTTTAGTGACTTGCAAAACTACACTGCTTTTAGCACCTCCCATATGACACTAATACGCTAGATGCTTGAGGCACAAAGGAGAATAAGGCACAATCTGTGCCTGATGGAAGCTCAGAGCCCCACAGGAGGGGCAGTCGGACGCAAAGTCTCAATATATGTCCCGACTGAGCCCGTGCTGCTGGGGCACAGGGAGGGGGCGCTGGTGCGTGACGGGGCTGGACAGACTGGGACTCCAGACACCGCTCCCACTCTGGCCTCTGGCAGATGGGCTCCTGTCTTTGATGCAGAAACATAAGGAAACACGTAGGATTTTTTTTTTCTTTTTCTTAGATATAATTCAGAGGTGAAATCCTTTGTCCATATAAGATTCAGGAGATTCAGATCATTCAATCTCTACAGCAAACCCAGGAGTATCGGTGTTATTATACCCGCTTCACAATGGAAAAGGAGAGGCCCAGGAAAGGACCACGGCTTTCCAGAGTCACCGAGAGGAGCAGACGTGGAAAAGCTGTCTCCACGGTGGGACTCCAGGTTCCTATCAGGTTCTTAAAACAGATGTTAAGCTTTCAGGGATTCTCCTGAAAGGAGAAGAAAGTAAAAACCCATCCCCTTGGCAAATGCAGGGCTCACCAGCTCCTTAGGATTAGAGGAGCACATTTCTTCCGTGCTGAGCCGCGGCTATTTCAGGATGGGGCAGCGGGCGAGGGCTGGAGGCGGCGCTGGCGGAAAGGATGGGAGGGCTGGGGCGATTCCAGGAGCACAGAAAGCCTCACACCCAGCCCCAAATGCACGGTACTCACTGCCCACGATCGAGGCCTGATATATACACCACCAAATGTAAAATACATAGCTAGTGGGAAGCAGCTGCATCGCACAGGGAGATCAGCTCCGTGCTTTGTGACCACCTAGAGGGGTGGGACAGGGAGGGTGGGAGGGAGACGCAAGAGGGAGGAGATATGGGGATATATGTATATGTGTAGCTGATTCACTTTGTTATAAAGCAGAAACTAACACACCATTGTAAAGCAATTATACTCCAATAAAGATGTTACAAAAATAAAAAATAAATAAAAAATAAAAAGATTGCTCCTGCAAAGCTGCTGCTTCCCTCCTTAAGAGGGAAAGCCACAGGACCAGCTGCTGAGCCAGGCCTGGGCCATTACCTGTTGACATGACCCAGGATCCTTCGAGCTCCGTGTTTGTCTTCCAACAGCTTCAGCGGCCGGGGTGCAAGACAGTGGGAATATTGTTCACTGCCAGAAACTGGGCTCTGGGAACCAAGTGAAAACCTCTCCAGGGTCAGCAGTGGACACGGTGCAGAAAAGCAATTTAAAAAATCAAACCTCAGATTGTCATGATAGATTGTATTAATGGTTTTCTTTTTGGAAGGATACTAAATAATTCAAGATACACTGAAGCAAAAATATATATATATTTTTTTTATGAAAAGAAGCTTGTGGCTTCTAATTTAGAGATGAAACTACAGATCACATCGCTGTTTTAGAGAAGTTGTATTTAAAAGGCTGACGGGCCTCGCTGCGATCGTGGCTAAGTCATTTAATTACTCTGAGCTTTGGTCTTCTTTCCAGTCAAAAAAAGCAGAGTGGACTCTAGTTCCTTACCTGCTTTAAATCTCTGTGCCTTTGCACAACTCTGTAAGTGATTTCAAAAGCTTTTTCAGGCCTATCTTTTTAAGTTGGAAAATGTTAAGAATTTCTTTTCTAGTCTCCAAATAAACAGGAGTGGGCAAAGACCCTCTGAGCTACATAATGCAATATTGTTTGTTTGTTGCTCTGGATGACAAATGCTTATCTAGTGTTTAATTTAGAGAAGAAAGTACTTCACGTTCTAATTTACACTAAGTATTTTCAAATTTGTTTATCAAAATATTTACAAAGCCTTTCCTGTAAAATTGGGCAGAGTCCTTTGCTAGTGATTTTTACAATAAATGCTTCGATTTGTTTACAAAATAAAATATACAGATCACTGCCAATTCTGGAAAAAAATTAACCCAAACGGCAATTCAAAATAAACCCATTGGGGACTTCCCTGGCGGTCCAGTGGTTAAGTCTTAGCCTTCCAATGCAGGGGGTGAGGGTTCGATCCCTGGTCAGGGAGCCAAGACCCCACATTCCTCGCGGCCAAAAAACCAAAACAAAAAACAGAAGTAATATTGTAACAAATTCAATAAAGACTTTAAAAATGGTCCACATCAAAAAAAACCCCTAAAATAAATAAATAAACCCATTTAATATGTAGTATGTGCCCCCAAATGAAAGCTACATTTATCTGTGCAAGGAATAGACATTATAATTTTCATTAAGCTCTAAGACTATGCTTTTTCATTGAAAAACTAATTAAGTAAGTCCTCCTGGCCACTGGTTTTTCAAAAAGAATTTAACAAGAATGTTCAAGCAGCAATATCTATACTAAGAACTGGAAGCAACCCAAATGTCCATCAATGGAGTGGGTAAATACATTGTGTAATATTTATACACTGGATTCTATACAGCAATGAATATGAATGAACTGCAGCTACACACAGCATAGGGGATTCTTGGAATCTATGTGATTCCAAATCTTGGATGCTACATGAAAAAGCAAGTCACAAAAATACATGCAGTATGATAACATTTATGTCAAGTTCAAAAACGAGCAGAGCTAAACAACATGTGATTAAGAGATACAAACATATGGTAAAATGCCAAACAAAAGCAGGGTATGCACAGAGAACTGAGATGCGGGTTCCCTCTAATGGGCAAAGGGCTGGGGACAGTGCCAGGGAGGGGCACAGGCAGACTCAGACTAAATGCCCTTTTTCTTAAACCAAGTGGTGGGTACACAGGTGTTCACTGTATTGTTATTCTTTGTGTTTTATTGGAGTATAATTGATTTACAATGTTGTGTTAATTTCTGTTAATTTCTGATTCAGTTATACGTGTGTGTATATATACTTTTCATATTCTTTTCCATTATGGTTTATCACAGGATATTGAATATAGTTCCCTGTACTGTACAGCAGGACCTTGTTGTTTATCCATCCTGTATGTAATAGTTTGCATCTGTTAACCCCAAACTCCCAGTCCATCCCTCCCCCAACCCCTCTGTATTGTTATTCTTTTTACCCTACATATATTTTATAAATACTTTTATCTACCCAACATTTAGTTTTTTTAAATATTAACAATCAGGTGAAATTTAGTTAAATCATATGCAGCCTGGAACAATACCTAAGGCAGTGAAGCATAGTGGATAAAATAGTGAACCTCATCCATCACTAACTCACTTGGCAAATTTAGGCACCAAGACATTCCCTAGGGCTCCAGCTGTGTAAGAACTTTACTGCTCCTTGGGAAAAAAAAAACAAAACAAACATGTCCTCATCACTCTAGGGGTGTATAGCCTAGAAATAAAGAACTAGGTAAGGAAAGTCCAATGAGTTGTAATATAAGAAAAAGTATTTTTAATATTGCTGAAGATCTACTCTGTACCCAATCCCATGCTTCTGAAAATAAGAAATTCTTCAGGTGTCTAAGCTCCAAATGAGGCAACACAGTTCCCTACGTGTGACAAGGTTTGACTTCTCTGCTTTTCCTCCTGTGTCTTTTGCGTAGGGTTTTTGTCTTTCTATGTTAGCATCATGGAGATCAGAGAATCTCCCTTCATGTAGTCAGTCTCTATACGACTTAGAGTGTTACTGCCTATTCTCTTCTCTTCTGTACTCTCCACCCAAGAAGAGGTCTATCTACCTCCCTACTTCTTTCTGCTTCCTTCTCTATTAAATGAGAAGAATAATAGTACCTCATATGATTGGGGTAGGAATTAAATAAGTTAATTCATGTAAGGCATTCAGAGCTGTGCCCGGTACATAGGAAGTATTATGTAAGTGTCTGCTGTTACGTTTATTTGTTTTTATATTTATTTTGTTTGTTATTGTTATTATTGTCATTTTGTCTCTTCACCTCTGATCTGGCATAAGAAAGTCAGATGTAGCGTGTCCCACACGTACTTCTCTTTGAGGTAGAATTTTACCTGCAACATCAATCACTTCTTCCTCTGAAGGTACTCTTGTACCTTCCTTCCTCTTGTCCTTACCCCTCTCCACTCCATCCCAGTGGGAAGGGCTAAACCTAAAGGATTCTCAGCCTAGTGGCTGGAGAAACCCAACAACGAATAGGAAGTTATCGTCAAGTCAGATTAATTTCAATCTCCCACTTCACTAGCGCTTCACGACTCAGGGGCTGCCATAGAAAATATTGAAGCCTTACCCATTCCCAAGTGCCTAAACAAAAGTGAGAATGGGACGGAGGCACCAAGAGAATCATGCTTGGTCCTTCCCGAGAGGCCTGGCAGCCCTGACCCTCGCGAGTTGACAGTTCTGACAGGCACATATAGATGTGCAGTTTCACCGCAGAAAGCACCCCAGCAATTAAGTGCTTTATCCAGCGGTGCACACCCTTCCGGACGGGCCTGTGTGATTACACAATGTCCATGATTATTACTATTATTTCAAGGGCCGGGCAACAAATTAAAGTCAAAGAAGAAGCATATAAAAGTCACCTAAACCTCAAACGGAATAAGGTCGGTAATTCTGATGCTCCCAATCTCTCACCAGTTGTCATCCTCAGATATCCTCTGGCAAGACCAGGGAGGGTTAGAACTTCAAAGAAAAGTCCCCCAAATTCAGTGGAATCCCAGCCACCTTCCTGTAAATATTTTTGACCCCTCTCTCTGTGCAGAAAAATCTAGTGTTATTTCTAGAAAGGTTTGGGAATGTTTCCGTAGAGCTAAGAGCCTGATCTCAATTTCAGAGAGTCCTTGTAAAATTCCCCACCAAACTGACTTTCAGGCCTCCACACATCACGGGATGACAAGAGACCCCGATCTGTGACACAGCAAAGGAGGTCTTTGGGGGCCGAGAATGACATCACATGTTGTGGATCAGTAACAACCTCATTTCACAGCCGAGGAACCCTGTTTCCAACAGTCTCGTTCAAGGGTCTGTAAACTTTTCCTGAGAAGGGCCAGACAGTAAATATTTCAGGTCCAGTGGGCCACACTCTCCATCAAAATGACTCCATATGTACACAAAGGGGAGTGGCTGTCGCCAGTAAAACTTCGTGGACACCAATATCTGGACTTCATATACTTTTCCAGTGTCACAGAAGATTGTTCTTCTGATTTCTTCTCTTCTGTGCACAGATGTAAATGCCATCCTTAGCTCGTGGCAGCAGGAAGACAGCTGGCCGTCCAGGTTTGGCCTCCCTGGGGTCTAGTCGTCTAGGAAGATACGGAGTGACCCTGACACTGAACAGCTTCCCTCACGTGGAGACTGCGCTTGTTCACTGCACCCTGATCTCCTCCAGGCATTACATTAATACCCCTTAATCAACCACTCTTCCCCCACAAAGGGGAGGAGGGTCTGTTTTATCAATGGCAGAAACCGAGGCACTAAGCCGGCCCAGAATGAGCCCGTGCGGAGCCCTGGGGGTGGCTTTCTGACAGCTCTTCTACCTTAAACTCTGCGCCCCCATTGCCTGCTCACCTCAAGTGCACACACCTCCTGTACTGTGCTGCACGAAAACTATTACTGCATCTTAATAGGATAATAGTGATCTTCTGTGAGCCGGGATGGTGCAACTCTTTATTGCATCATTAATATATATTATCATGATATATATGATGATGAGGCAACCTGTGTGGCTAGGCGGGCCCTGGCCCAACCCCAAGTCATCGCCTGGCTGTCAGTTCTGAGTTACGCCTCTGAGAAGAAGCACGTACTCACGGGGCAATTTCCCAAATGAAATGTTCCATTCTCATTTTCAGATTTGGACAACAAATGCTGAACAAGCACGTAAGGATCCCTGTGTCAGGAGGATAATCGTTTCGTTGCCCCCGACTCTCCTCTCCCCATCCCCATCATTGCTTCTCACCCCTCACCCACTCCTGCCTACTCCCCTCCTACCAGAGTAGAAACACTTGGCTTCTCTGAATTCACAGACTGAACAGAATAGCCTCAACAAGTTGCCAAAGGTCCGTATCTCCAGCTCACTCCTATTTCCACAATGGTTCTGAGGCACTTAGGGGACCACGCCGGCGTTCTCTCCACGAATCAATACCACCCCACGGCACCAGGATGACACATCCACGTGTCTTAGCCCACCTGCTTCCAGCTGGCCCCCACCCACCCCTGAACCTGGATGATTTCACTAGAGGTTGCTTAAAGGAATCATCAGTATAAACGGTTGGACGGGGGTGCTTCCCTGGTCACTGGGGCTTCCTTCAACCCATGGAAGAATTCCATTCACCCTCATCAAAAGGATTTTTCTCACCCTGTGGAGGGCATCCACCAATGAAAGTATTTCATCAGCAGCTACTTGGCTTCCTAAGACGCTAGTGACTAGTTAAGAAACACAGTTCCAGGAAAAATCCATGCAGAACCTTGTGCACTCAGTCCCTTCCACACAGAATGCAACTGTAAACAATCCCCATGAGCAACTGAAAGTTGTAATATAGAGGCTTCATTTGGAACTCCCTCTGAATCACAGACCCAGTACTATACGAGGACAAGGATTATCTCCCAACCTGCTACCTCTTTCCACACCACCAATTAGAAAAGAAGGTCTCAATTGAATTTCTTTTCTTCTCTCAGTACTCTGAGACAAGAGAATAAAAATACTCATAGCCTCTTCCAAAAGAAAAGACTATCCCTAACTCTACTCTTCAAAGGAAAAAAAAAATTAAACGTGCTGAGAAATTCTGCCCCTTTTCTAAAAACGGTTCTTGAGAGGCACAGCCGCATGATGAAACACTTCCCAGGGGTAATTAATCCTGAGCAACTCTTGTAAAAAAAAAAAAATAGAGTAACAAAGCACATTCTGTGATGCTGTAGTGTTTGACCAGTTTTTGCCACTCATGTATAAATTTACAAAATTCTGAATTCACACTATAAAACAGAAAGATGGGGGGAATGAAACATACCTATTCATGAAGCCTTGAACTTCAACAGCTCACGGACCACCCAGGTTGCAAGAGGCCCTAGGAGGCAGCCAGTGTAATGACATAACCCACAAGAATGCCCTAGAGTGAAGTGGTTTTTAAAGGATATTTAATTTTTCTTGAGCTTCATTCACCACGAATAGTAATCTTTCTCTAAAGGGCTGTGCTTCAGCCAACCAAGTTGAGGTTATTATTATAAGATAATTATTTGTAATAGAAGCTATCAATTACTGAGTACTTACATGCCAGGAACTATGCTAAGTGCTTTATACGCACTATTTCATTTAACCTACATGACTAACCCTATTAGGTAGTTATTACTATCTTCTGTTTATAGATGGGGAAATTGAGGGTCAGAAAGGCTAAATGACTTGCCTAAGGTCACACAGACAATAAAACACAAACCAACTCAGGACCATCTGACTCAAAACCTATCCAGTAAGATCACTCCACTAAACTGCTTCATAGATTTGAGTCATGGCTGTAAATTACCTCAAGCTCATCTTTAAGCCATCATCTACACTACAGTGATTCCCAAACTTGACTTTTCATTATAATCTCTTTTTAAAAATACAGATTCCCCAGAACCCACCCCAGCCCGACTGGATAGAATGTGGGGGAAAAAAAATTAATCTCTTATTCTTCTCTTTTAAGCCATGCCAAACAAATGGCCAGATTTTTTTTTTTTCCCACTGAACTTAATAATGAGTATTTCGTGAAAAATATTCCAAGTCTTAAGTCTCAAGGCAATTGGCTGGCATTCAGTTGTTAAGTACTTTCTCTCTGGTTCACAAGAATGAATAAATGAATGAACTCATGCATGCCTGGGAATTCCACCCTCGACTCCCACAGAAAAGCTTTATCCAGAAGAAGCTTCCAAAGCTTGAGGAAGCACTGTGACCAAAGGAGACTTGGGAATGTTACACAGATACGGACACTGATGTCCAGAGGCAGTGGGATGAGTTCAGGGTCACCCAGCCGCACGGCAGCAGGCCCCAAAATCTCCCAACCACCCACTTCCTCCAAAGACACCACTGCTGCTTAGAATTCGTCTGGAATCATTCAGAAACCCAAATAATCACAGGAAATGAAAGACAGACTGGCACATCTCAAATGATTATAAATATGTGTAAAGGAGTTAACAGGTTCAAAATATATCCCTCGGGAGCCGGCACACTCCCTGGACCTTTCTTTACGTAAAGCATGGGGCCTCCGTGGAAGGAGACACTTGACTTCTAATTGACATATGATTGTATATATTGTTAGGATGGCACCTGATATTGAAAGAGACAGACCTGAGTTCCAACCTCAACTCTGCCACTTCCTCATGTGGCCGTGTTGCCATTTACTCAACCTCCCCGAGTGTCACTTTCCTCCCCCAAAAACCAGTGATAATAATAACTACTTCCTATAGGGTCTCCATGCAGTTTAAATTCCTTAATGTAGACAAGCACCCAGCGTCTGGCTCACAGTTACCATTTATAATTGTTGTTATTTTTACTTTCCAGTTCCCTGAAAAGTGAAACACATTCTGTTTACGCAGCTAATTGTTCTAACTGCCAAGGCTCAATGTCCCAGTTTAAAAAAATCAGCCCTCCAATAGGACATTCCTTTATGCCATCCTCCAAACCGAGGATTGAAAGCATGCTTCCAAGACACACAGCTGTGTAACGTGCTAAGAGCAATAATGAATTGCCATAATATCCAGGGATAACGAAATTAACAACATCTTCCCAAAAAGATCTCCTCTGGGATGATTTCAATCAAATGTTTCAACCAATTATTTCAGTCAAATGTTCAGTCATGAAAAAGAAAGGACCTGGACTGGAACCTTATTCAAATATATCCCTCTCCCTCAGTGAAACTTGTTCAAAGTTAACCATAAATATCCCAAATCCTCGCCCGTACTTTCCCAAGTCGTTCCAAAGAGAAGATCCACGGTGGAGCTGTCAGATTTGCTGCCAGTGATCGGACTGTCCGGGCAGCAGGACCAACACATGCGTGTTATCTTCCTCAGACAGCCACACACAGCCCTTTGGAACATCTCTCTCGATAACATTCACTCCTTTCACAGCCTCGAGCCTGGAGAGTCCATTTTACGAGGAATGAGGTTTCACTGGAGAGACGCAGGAAGGGGACAGAGTAAGGCACAAATGAAGTTTCAATCTGTTCCTTTCACTGTGGCCGTCCTGTGCATCCATCCAGGTAAGACAACATGCAGAAGGCCTCGCTCCTGCAGCCCTGAACGTCTGTCCACTGGCAGCAAATCTGATAGATCCACCGGCCTTTCAGTCATGTCCAATTTGGCCACCCTCCCCTAGATGCGTTCATTAGTTCCTGCCGACCACGGCTGCACTGCCAAGCACCAAAGACAGCACAGCGACCCTGGCTGTTGATGGCTGGCGTGGGACGTGGGCTCTGAGGGCTTGGATCTGTTTGCTTCTCTGTTTACATATGGATTTAGGACAGAGAGGGGTGGTCTCAGAAGGAGAAATGCTTGGGCAAACTCTTGACTGTACAAACTGTTTCATTCACACCAAGGACTACTTTCCCTCTGAAGGGACACAGAAAGAGCTCCCAAAGGGCCAGGTTTTTGTCACAATATCTTAAAGCAACATTTCTACATTGGAACTATTTTGCAGAGAAAAGACGAATGCCTTGGCTGTTAAGATAGGCTGAACAAAACACCTGTCACCAGAGTTGTCGCTGGAGAGTAATGTCGTCCAGGTTACCCTCTCCAAACCACAGGACGACAATTCATCATCCCTAACAGACAGCTCTCTGTGTGATTACCATGGTAACAGCTCTCATCCCTTCCTAACAATCCCTGATACCACACACCAAAGTTTTAAAATCAAATCATGGTTACAGAATATAAAGAGAACTCAGCCAGCTTACATGCCAATACCAACATGATTCTTCCCTGCCAAGAAGCTACATTTTAATATTTTTTTTGATTCTTTGGTATTCACAGATGTCCCTAGACAATTTTTTAAGTTAAATTGTCAATAGCAATGACCATTGGTCAAAAGCCAAGGGTGGTATATCATTTGAGCAGTTACATATCAAAGCAAGATGCAATCAAAGGCAATTTACTGGGATTTGAAACATCATTAAGAAGAAGGGGAAAGAACCTACTGACTCTTCCTTGCATGATCAGTGATGGATATTTGCAGAAAACAAACATACACTCCATTAGCAGTTCCTTCCAGCCCTAGTGCCCAGCTCAGAGCCCATTTATTCACATGCCAAAGCATTACTTGGGGGAAAGCAGTTATCTTGGTGAAAAATGACATCCCCACCCAGCCAGAGGAGGTAAGTGAGATCCAAAAGCCAATTTCAGAAGCCGCAGTGGTTGTTACAGGGTGAGTTGTACACATGTGTCTAATTATAAAGTTCTTTCCCCACTGTGAGACTGTATACAAGAAGCTTGTATTTAACAGCTTGTCTCAGGATAGAAAGCTATTAAGAAAACCATCAAAAGTCCCCCAAGATCAAGAGTTTTATGGATATGTGGGGTCTCCCATACTATCATTTTTCAATGTTTATATTATAGAGAATTTCAAACATACAGAAAAGTACAAAGAATAATGTTAAGGAACATCTTGTGCCCATGACCAAGCTTTGCCCAATCTTAACGCTTGGCTGTACTTACATTAGGCCTTTTCTTTTCCTTAATAAATAAATTACTACACAGGAAAGTAAAAATCTGTGTATAGCCCTCCCAATCCCATGCCCTTGCCTCCCTAAACAACATACAGTATTGGCCTGCATGTTTTCCAGCATTACATAAATGGTATCAGACTGTAAGTATCAATCTACAACTTGTGGTTTTTTTCCTCAGCCTTGTATTCCTAAATCTTATCTGTATTAATACAAGTAGATCTGGGTCATTCATTTTCATCACTGCATAGAATTTCACTGCTTGAATATAATACACACAATTCTGTCCTTTTTCCTCTGAAGGGCAGTTAGACTGTTTGAGATTTTTCACTATCATAAACAACATAGAAATGAGCATTCCTCTACCAGTGTCCTGTTGCACACATGCAGTGAGTTCTCAGGGCATAAACAGAGGTGGAACTGCTGGGTTGAGGGCATGTGTGTATCTGCTTCGAGGTGTTGCCACGCTGCTTCCAAAGCAACTGTGCCAAATAACCCTCCCACCATCGGGGAATGAGAACAACTATTGTTCCACATCCTTGTCATTGAGCGATACCATCAGAGTCTTTCATGTTTACCTGTCTGACGGGTATGAAATGGTACCTTGTTTTCATTTGTGTTTTCCTGATTACCAGGGACATCCTTTCATGCTCACTGGACACCTAGATCTTCACTTCTATGAGCTGCCAATTTTTCTATTTGCCTTTTTTCTTATTGCTTTGGAAGAGATCTTTATACATTCAGTGACTTTAGAAAGTTACTTAACTTCTCAGCTTCCATTAGTAAAGCAGAGCTACTATTGCTTAGGAACGATTGGAAGCTGAATGAAAAGCACTGGGTCCAGTGCCTGTAACATGCTAAGCCTCAAAACAAGTCACTATTTCTATTACAGTAAGTCCCCTACATACGAATGAGTTCCATTCCGAGAGCACGTTTTTAAGTCCAAATTGTCCATAAGTCCAACAAAGTTAGCCTAGGTACCCAACTAACACAATCGGCTATAGAGTACTGTACGGTAATAGGTTTATAATGCTTTTCACACAAATAATACATTAAAAAAAACAAAAAAAAATAAAGAAAATATTTTTAATCTTACAGTACAGTACTTTGAAAAGTACAGTAGTACCAACTACATCACCGCTGCTTTTACACTTGCTTCCGGACATCCTAGGCTTGAAATAAAGATACTGTACTACTGTACTCGACACACTACAGTAAAGTACACAAAAGCACAACCATTTGGAGAGGATGTGTGCACGTGACAGTGTATGCCAGACACGTGAACTAACCTACGTGACTGGACCTGCGAACGCATTTTCGCATCTTTGAAAGTTCGCAACTTGAAGGTTCGTATGTAGGGGACTTACTGTGTTGTTATGAAGATGAATAATGAGGTTCAGGGTTTAGAGTATACATTTCTAGCCTTTCTCCCCAGTTTGTAGCCCCCTTTGGGATAAACACTGCAGAACTCGGGAAGAGGACACTGAGTACCTCTGGCTCCGATTTCCCCAGGATACAAAGACATAATATCAGGACTCTGTTGTTTATAAGTTACAATGAGGAAAGTGTGCAACGTTGACTCTCTCAGATGGTGCTTAAAAGAAACATCAGAGTTACACATCCTCCAATCTACAAGTGGCTGTGATCTTGTCTGTGAGACCATGATCCTGAATCTCAGCAATGGTTAAGTACCTGCATGAAAAGACCTCTGGGAAGAGGGAAGTGGGCGGTGGAGAATGGCGGGTAAATCAGTATTAGGGACCTGTCCGGTATTCCCAGGGTGGAAACACAGCCATGACTACATGCGATGCCACCAGGCCCAAGACCTCTCCATGTCCCCACACGTCATAAGTGACCCTCATATAAGAAAAGTGAAAGGACAATCATCCTATCGCTTATCACACACAGAAGTGTGTTTTTCAATAATGACCAAAAGTACATTGACATCACTTTGGTGGCAGGCACATTGTGAAAATACTTCTCTAATATTTATCCAATATCCAGAAGCACGTGTTCCTAAGAACATGGTGGTGAGCTAGAGAGATGCAATAAAAAGGAATCACATAACCTTCTCTGCTTGGACCCTTAAGATATTTAGTTTTGTGCTGAGATCCTCCAGATTGGCTTCTACTCAGTTGCATCCTGGCCTCTCCTTGGAGAAAGGCCATGTTCATTGTTATGAACTCTGCCAGTGGAGTCAGGGAGCGTACACAGCTGACCTCCAGGCCGATCAAGCAGTCCTGACACCAGCTTCAACCGGTGACTAGTGGAGTCCCTTTTTACACGTACTTGCACCTCATCTAACATTCAGAACGATCTTCCTCCATATTCAATTTCCACCGGCACTAAAGAAACCAGAGACTTTCCTTAGTGACCCTCTGCCTGTTTTTCGCGGAGTAATCATGGGCAAGAGTCAACTCCAGACCAAATATAATTAAGCCATCTTCTGATATCTATCTGGGTGTACTGCTTTCTTCCTTAAACGTGTGCCAAGTTTCCACTTCCAAGAAGTTAAACTGCCATATAAAAATGCCCTGGTGATGATAAGTAATTAGACACTGTAATGGAAAATTAACTGTGTTTTTATTTACAGCATTCATTTTAACAAGACATTTCTTTTTCTAACTGTTATTAAGCTGCAATAAAAATAAATTAAATCCTGAGGATCTGCAAAGGTTTTCTGGTTAAATAAAAATAAAAACAAAAACAAAAACAAAAAAGAAGAAGAAGAAGAAAAATCGCCTCTTCTCCTAGAGTCAGAGTATTTCTTACTTTGTTAACATCACTAAGTTGGTACACGGTCCTGGTCTGAACCCCATTCCTGGTAAATTCTAAGGCCAATTCTAATCCTGTCACCCGTGCTGTGGACAGAGGAACAACCCTTCCACCGTCATGGCAGCTGACCCGGAGGCAGTCATGCCAGGCGGGACGGAGGGCCTTCGCCACATGTGGGAAGTCTTTACCCAAATGTTCTCTCTCCTTCTCTCTCTTTTTTCCTCCTTGTTTTGCTGCTCCCAAGAGACTTGCAGCCAAGTGATTCACAACAGTCTGGCAAGCACCTGTGGGCTTTGGCAAGTCCTGGGTTAGAAGGCGGCTAATCCAGCTCAGTGGGGTCCACTCTGACGCCCCAGTAAAAACACCACCTCCTCGAGATAGGAATGGAAAACGGCATTCCCCAAGACAGAATGCAAAATGAGGCCTCCACCTGTCCGTCTCATCCAAAGCCTTGCAGCCCTCTAACCATGTTCCAGCTAAGGGTTCATCAGCAGGTGTAGCCAAGGGACGCGAACTGACTTCACTCGGGGCGGACGAGTGGCCGGCGTGGTCCGCAGGCTCCGCCACCCCCATGGAAGTTCCCAGGCTTCGTACTAAGGCGGGAGCCTCAGATCTGTGCCCTACCTAACTTCCGTCTCTGTTCCTCTTCCTCCCGACCTCAAAACAAAGTGCAAATAGCACCTAAAAATGCTTCTGGGTTAACACTGATTCAGTCGTGCTAAATGCTGGGCAGGGCACTCCCCCCGCCCAGGCTCTTCCCTGAAGGCGCCCCAGCAGGTGTCTACGTCAAATCAACGGTGGGCATTTACTCTCCAAGCAGGGACAGAAGAATTTCAGAAGCCACCTTTGTGTTGCCCCCAGGGTCATTCGGAAGGACACTGAGCTACATACCAGGAGGAATCAAGTGGCTTCAAGAATTTCAAAGAAACCCACTCTTTTTCTTTTCCCCTATTCCTTCCCTTTTTTGTTTTCATCTCTCTTTACAATCTAAACAACAATTTACCGTCCTTACTGCTTTTCACATAGATTCCTGGGATGTAAAAACCTAACAATCTTCTCATTTAGATTCCTGAGGTATGTTAAAACCAGCAGCTATATACCAGCCACTCTGGGATCACAAATTTTATTTTCAAGCCAGAGGTACAACCAACACTGCAGGAAATTGGTTTCATAAAAGATTTACTGCATATACAATTTCAGCTGAGTTGTATTTAAGGAGGTTAATATGACAATTTTGGTGTTGATAATACCCTTTAAGTGGAGTTCAAAGAGAAAATTCCAGACGGTAAGCAAACGGATTAAATTATCATAATGTTTCACAATTCCAAAGTGCCCACATAGACTCTAGAGGACCACAAAAAAGAGCTTGGCAGTGGCTCTACAGGTGCTTCAGAGAAAGATTTAAAATATCCCAACTGTTAGCCAAGACTTAGACTAAACTTAAAAATAATGGCAGTGGACTTCCCTGGTGGCGCAGTGGTTAAGAATCCGCCTGCCAATGCAGGGGACACGGGTTTAAGCCCTGGTCCGGAAAGATCCCACATGCCGCGGAGCAACTAAGCCCGTGTGCCACAATTACTGAGCCTGCGCTGTAGAGCCCACGAGCCACAACTACTGAGCCCACGTGCCACAACTACTGAAGCCCACGTGCCTAGAGCCTGTGCTCTGCAACAAGAGAAGCCACCGCAATGAGAAGCCCGTGCACCGCAACGAAGAGTAGCCCCCGCTCACCACAACTAGAGAAAGCCCGCGCAGCAACGAAGACCCAACGCAGCCAAAAATAAAAAATAATTTAAATAAATTAAAAAAAAATAATAATGGCAGTGACGTCATCAAGCAAGTGTAAATATTTGTTGAATTAAATTATTGAATTAAATGATACTGAAGATTATAGACCTTTGGAAAGGCATTTTAACTTGCTAAATTTCTAATCATTTTCCCATTTGCTATTAGAAAAATGAGAACCAGCAAATAAATTGCTAATAAACTATTCACTCGTTAAAACTGACCCCTAAGGAATCCCTCAGTCTCTCTATTTAACAAAGGTGTCATAAAATTTAAGGAGTAAGGAGACAACAGCTGAGGATCCCAAAAGAGCTCAGCTGACCTTGGATGAGTCCTCTATCCTGTGCTTCCTTCAATTTATTTTCCCTTAGAGTGGGAACAGGAGAGGCAGTGATGAGTGATTGCTAATAAAAGCATATTTGCCTCTGGCAGAAATACAAACGCTTGCTAATAAAGATCATTTTCCAGACCCCCAGTTTACATTTCTCTACCAACGTTCCAGTGCCCAGGATCCAGGTTCCCAAGATACTACAGGTTTTGGTCTCCAACTGAAAGACTGAGCTAGGATTGGGGGAATCACTGGAGCCAACTCATGAAGTGGCAGCCTGACTCCCTGACCCCCATCACACAGGTCCACACCTCATTTCATTTTTCACCAGGACGACACCCAATCTTTGTGCTGAAAATGAGCCCAAGGACACCACCCCAAAGAACTTGTTTCTCTTGGACCTACCAAAGAATAAAACGTTCTCAAAGCCCCCTCCTAAGATAAACACCCTTCCCCACATGCCCCTTTTAATTGGCTGGTTAACTGTCCCTTGGGTATGACTGCACAGCTTTATCCCGGGTGTGTAATGGAGTTGGAAAAATCTTCCTGATTTCTGAGTATCCTAATATGAAAGACAGCGGTGTACAGTGCGGGCTGAAACTACGTTTAAGCCCTGATGTGACCCTAGCACTTCGCAAAAAAAAAAAAGTATGTTATGCTTGGGAAGGTTGGTCTGTGGTCACTGGGATTCCTCCCAATCAGCTCTGTAGACTGGCCGCTGGAGGTCACGGAGAGAGCCTACAGAACCCTTCTGCCAGAGAAGAGAAAAAGAATTAAACTATAGGTTTTAGTGAAATCACTAAAAGTCATGCAGGGGCCATGGGTTGTAAAATGTACAAATACCCATATTCACCTCCCCCCAAATGTGCGTGTACAAGTCCTAGGGTAATTCTAGGTTATAAGTATCAATAATTATAATAAGTTATAAGTAATTATGCACAGTACTTAGGTTTCTCAGTATCCTCTTATGAAAACTCTTAGGGTAAATTGTTACATCCCTGTTTTTGTGAAGCAAGTTACTCATTTTTTCCAAACAGCCCTCAAATTTAGAAACTCTGCCTATTTCTAAAGATCAAACTGAAAGAGAGATCCCTCGAAAGGAACCGTGCCGCTACCTCTGCAATCTATTCCGTCCTGAGAAGCCAGTTCAAGGGACTCTTCCACCAAGAAACATTAATCACAACCAGAAAAATAAAACAATGCACCTGAGAGTTAAACAATATTTATGATATCATAAACTGCAAGTCATTTTTGGCCTTCAATCACTGTCAACGTTCTAATGTTTATGAGAGATAATCACTGGCTTCTAAATGGCAATACAGTTCCATTCTGAGTGAGGATTACTGTTACCAGATTTTAAAATAAGAACAACATGTCATAAACTAAATTCATTCTAAACATGTTCCATACCTTCTCAACGGTCTGAATAACAAACTTTTTTTTTCAAATGGAGGCTCTCTTTGGGCTTGGTTTTTTAATTTTATTTTAAATTTAATGACAAATGTTCCTTTAGTTTGGCTTTAAGAGAAGGATTCCTTTACTCAATATCTATTATGTGATGCAGGAGATCTATTAGGAAACTTAAGTCAATCTGGAGATTGCTTCCTAAAACTAAAATTACTATATTTTAATAAGAAAGGGCCTGTTCAAACAAACAATTGTTTTTGAAGGTGAGTAGTCCATCAAGGTTAGGGTGTCTAATAATAAGTTACTGTCAAGTGATTATCTACCAGATGAGAAATGTTTCCATTTCTCAGCTTACTTGAATATACATGCTCTTCTGCCCGAGGAGATCAGGATCATAAACTGACATTAGGATTTTGCTAAATCTGAACGACTTGGTTTGCTTAATTATGCAGAGGCTTTTTAAACGCTGTAGCTTTTTTTCCACCACAATTTCATGTACTTACTGTACAGAGTGGTCACTTTATTATCTTAGTTTTCATTATTTTAGCTGACAAAGGTCACTTCTGTTAGTTATATAAATCTTAAAAGAGCAAACCAAAGGATAAGATAGTTCAGTAACTTTAATTCCAATTTATGCCTTTCACTTGATTTGAACATTTTATGCATTGGTTCCACCAAAAGTGCTAAATATTTATCTCTATCCAGAAAAAAAAAAATACATATATATATATAGTTTCATTATGAATGCCAGCAACTTATTGCTGTTTTTTTAATTAATAAAAAAAAGATTAAGTTCATCCAATTTAAGATTTGTGATCCTGAACATAACTGTTAAAACCAACAAAAATGCTTTGAAAGCATGGTATTTGCAAAACCTTTGAGAAGTCGCTTATGGTATTCCCATGATCTAATACATGTAAGGCTTTAACTGTAATCGTAAACCCACTGAAAGCTTATGATCTGAAAGGATGGACTATTGTAGCCAGTTTTTATGGGTTTAATTCCACTGGCAAATCCCAGTTTCTATATTTTAAATCTCAACTAGAGCAAAATCACAACACATTTTCAAAAGAACAACCTAAAGAAATCAAGCACGGGAACAATAGGGCAAGAACGCCAGTGCCAACAACCACCCTCTCCCACAAACCATCAAAGAACTTCAAAAGCACAAGACTGAGCAAAACTTTTAGTTCGTGAAATATGTGCGATTCACTTTTAACACTCACAAAAGTACATGTGAATCACTGTATTTTCCTCTGATTTATGTCCCACACAAGGTTCAATAAAACACAAAACTTACTCAACCTCGACTGATGACTGGATCATTGTTTTTGGAGGCTATTTACTACTCTTTTTCTCGCATGATTTCTTCTATGATCCAATTCTGTGACTGCTAAAAGCCAGGAAAAGCTGCCTTCAAGTCAATGCATGGCACGAAGTCACTAAAAAGTTTGCAGGCATCAGGCTATGCTTAGGTGCTTAGGAGAAGCTGTTCTGCTTTGTCCTAGGGACCTCCAGGTATGCAATGTCTTTTCAGGGTGCAAGAGATTTACGATTAAGACGGATCCTCTCTTTTTCCTTTAAGGGATTTGAGTTCTCATGGCAAATGATTATTTACACTCAAAACAAGAATCAGCCTACTTCCCCGCTCCAAGATCTATGTAGACAACTCATCCCAGGTTTAACGCATGGCAGACATACAAATGTAAAAACATCAACCATATCTATCTTGTTTTTAAAATTTTTTCTTCATATCTTGTTTCGTATATTTCTTGGCTTTTAAAATGCAGTATTACAAGTCTTGTTCTGGGCTACCAGGCCTAATTCCACCTTACAGACAAAATTTATTTTACAAAGGAGTAATTGAATATAATACTCATTTTATTACCAAATACATGTAGGAACAACTTGGTTGTAAAAGAACTTTACTGTATGTATTTACACACATATTTACTGATTGTCCTAGAGAGCCTATCAATGGAAACAACAGAAAATGCAGTATTCCAAGCACAGTGTACTAGCAGCTCTTGGCCTGAACGTTCCAAAAATATCTTTCAAAACCACTGCTATCTCTTCACTTTACTTTTTCAATGTAAGTACAATTAAATTCATTTATTTCATGCCACCAATGCAACAAATATACCCTCAAAGGGTCTTTCGGTTTGGAAATACTAAATTTTTACCTGCAGTTGAAAGCAGAGTCAATAACTTTTTTGATAAAAATTGCTTCAATTTTTTTTTTTTTTTTTTGCTATACCCATGTCTGGAGAGCCTAAATCCTTATAATGCCAGGGCACTATGAAACTTGGAGCTTCTCTTAATGCAAGTTTTTTAGAAGTAACTTTGGATTTATTTTCTACATAAACCTATGCTTTTAAATTATATTTATTAAGTGTTCTTTATTTTTACTATGGGTCTTGTTCTTGTGGAGAAAGCAAACCAGATTTGAGGAATGTTTTTATTGTGATCATTGTTTTTTAGTCACTTAAAACTCACAGGGTTGACCTCCTCAGCTGGCTCCACAACGCGACACATTCCAGAACTACTTCCCCAGAGGGAGATACTTTTAAGTAAAGTTCAGCGGATTCAGGATTTTGCGGGGAACCTCAGGATACTGACTTACTTGTAAAATTCCCAGTGGAGACAGGAGGAGGTTGGACGAGTTAACTCAAGGTGAGACGCAACGCCACTTTCTGAGACAATGATTTAAGTGCTGAACCAGGTCAAGGGTTTGAACTTTCTTCCTGAAAACCACAGCAGCGCTGGGAAGGAGGAAGGTTCTCCTGCCAGCAGATCCCAGGCGCTGCGGGGCGGCCGGCTCTCGGGGGCGCGCTGCCTCGACTGCCTTTCTAACCTTGCCATTGACACCTTGCCGGGCCCCTTCCAGGTTGCAGAGGCCTCGGCAATGCTCGCCTCGGACAAGTCTAGTCCTCTTGCAGGGGCCCACAATTCCCGGGCCCCTTCCTCTCGCCCTTGGGTGGGAGGACAGAGGTGGTCAAGCGCCCGACCCCGGCACGAAAGCGGCCGCACCCCACTGCGCTCCCGCGGGCCGTCTTACCGGTACAGGAATGCAGGGGCTTGGGTCGCACGACCAGCGACGGGCACATGGAGTAGAGGGAAAGTTTCTCAAAGTAGTCGCAGGTCTCCTTGGAGAGGATCTCGTCGATCATGAAAGTCTTGTAGCGCCTCCTGGCTGCTTTGAGCTGGCCGGGCGAGCTCAGCCTCAGCTCTGCGTGGCAGTGCATGGTGAGCCCGGGCGAGCGCCCGCCGCCCGGGGCCGCGGGGCTGGCGCGCCGGCGGGAGCTTCCGGCCGGCTCCTCGGCGGCCGGGAGGCGGCGGGGCTCGGGAGGTGCGCGGAGGGGAGCCGGCACCGGGCGCGCGGGCTGCGCGTCTAGACCCACCCGCGGATCAGCATCTTCGCCGAGCCTTTTGGGGACAGTGCAGCTGTCAATCAGCGCGCGCTTCCCGCAGGGCCTGGTGCGGAGCCGCGCGGAGGGCCGGCCGCTCGGCGCCCACCCCGCCCAGCCCGCCTGTGACACCCGGCGCGGACCTGCGCGCCTCGTGCCCGCCGCTCTTGATCGCCTTCTCCAGCCTCTCAGCGTCTCGCGCTCGTCTGCGTGCCTATTTTAAGACACTCGCTCCGGCTCTCCTCCCCGCCCCCCTCCTGGGACGAGCTCCAGGTGTGTGTGTGCAGTGTGCGCGCCTGTGTGTGCGCGCGGTGCGGGGAGCGCGCGCCGCCCCCGCCAACGGGCTAGGCCTCCGGGGGCCGCTGCCCACGCCGAGCCCCGCGCGCCACCCTCGCGCCGGGCATGCCGCGCTCCCAGCCGCGCTCCCATCGCCGGCACCCGGCGGGCGGGCACGTCCTGGTCGGTTAGTAGAAAGAAGTCGAGACTTCGCCGAGGCTCCCGAGACTGCGGGCCCCAGAACCGGCGCCCCCGAGGAGCCGGGTGCCTTCCTGCCTCCCCACGTGGACTTCCGCGCGCCGTTTCCCGAGGACGGCGCCCGCCCTTAGCGTCCCCTACGCTCGCAGCCGGCTCCCAGCCCGCGCGTTCCGGCACCCGGACTGTACGCCGCGATCGCGAACTTGACCGTTCCACGTAGATCCCAAACCATCAATGACCTTTACCCTGTCCGTTATCCCAATAGTAAACTGTTAAAAATAAACAGTAACAGTAAACTGTTAAAAAAAAAAAAAGTAATCAAAAGCACGTGTTCCTTTTTTATTCTTGAGCTCTGTTTATAAACCTTGTTTCGTCTCCAGAAGGGCCAGCGCAGCGGGACTGCCGGGTGCGGCGAGTCAGCCCGGTCGTGGCTCCTGGTGCCGGATACTCAGGCACCACGGCTTTCGTCCCCCGGGTCCCTGGCGACGCGTAGGGTTGGGGGAGCCGCGAAGACACGCGTTGATTAGGTGGTTTGTCTTCTGCCTCCTGGGCGCCTAACTTCCGAGTCTGTTCCAATCAGCATCTGAACGAACTTTTGTTTTCAGTTGGAATTGTTGGGCGAGGGGCGAGGGGACCCCACCCAGCCTCGGCACCCGGACCGTCCCGCTGCCCGCGTCCTGCCCCCTCGCCCGCGCTCGGCAGAAACTGCCGGTGCTGCCGGTTTCGCGCAATTATGCCTGGGAGTTAGTTTGCACGGGGCCGGAAGGGAAACGCACGGTAAGGAGACTGAGAATTACAGACGCGGATGGCCTTCTCCGAGACCGAGTTTGGGGCTGGTGACATCTCGCGGCCCCGGGTGACGGCGGGCTCGCTGCAGAGCTGCTCGCCCTGCAGCCCGAGTCGCCGCGGAAGCAAGCGGACGCGCGCGCCTGGGCCAGTGGTTCAATTCAGAGGGAAGGGGAAAGCCTGGAGAACCAATAATTAGGCACTGAGAGAAAGTAGTAATAAACCGAATCAGAGCCTTGCATTAGACATGGCCCGCAACGCGCCTTTGAGGACCTTCATTCCCGAGGTGTTCGCGTGCGCCCCGGCTCCCCTCCCCTCCTCCTCTCCATTTAGAGCGCTTTTCATTTATTCTCATGACATCTCCTTAAGCTCGTTCTTCTCCCGGAACGGCGGCTCGAGGGCCCGCGAGAGCTGCGGCCGGGTGTCCCGGTGGCGGCGCGCGTCCCGCCGCAGAGTCCGGATGTCGCCGCGCTGGGCCCGGCGCATCCGCGGCTGTGGTGGCCGGTCCCAAGGCCTGTCCGCTGCCCCGCGCGGGGCCGAGAACGCTCCCAGCTCAGCCCGGGCGGCGCCGCTCGGCGCTGCGACCGAGGGGTCCTCCTGGACGCCGGCGGAGCAAGGACCCGCTGCGCCACGAGCGGGGGACCGTCCCAGGGGCGCGGCGTTCGCACCGAGGACATTGTTGGGTGGGGAGTTATATGTCCCGCTGGAAAGTGCAGAGCTGTCGGCAGCGCCGAGAAACTGCGTGTTTGGTGGGATTGGAGGGCGCGGCGTGGGCCAGACCCCCGGGCCTCTGCATCGCACCCGGTGACCCTGGGGAGGGACCGAGCGTTAGCCCTTCGGGCCGTCTGTCGGGCCCTCACGGCACGCGCGCGCCCCGTTACTCTTCGGGCCCAGTCTTTTCCTCCACCTCTTGTCCCGTCCTCTAGCCTCGCCGGCTCTTCCCGGCCCTTCCGCCGCCACTGGCCCCTTTCTTCCGCTTCCGTCCATTTCCCCTTCCCCACTGTTCCCAGCACTTTGGGCCTCCTCTGCTGGATCGAATTCCCCCATCTCTCCTCCGCATCTTCCATCCTGGTCTCTCTTTTCTTTTCTTTCCTCTCTTCCTTTCCTTGCTCCTCTCTTCCTTCCCTCTCTTCAGACCCGGATCTGGAGCCGCGCTCCTGTGCCCCTGCGCCCCTGCGTCGCGGCGCTGCCACCCGGACGGCTGCGGGTGGCTCGCGGGCGGAGACCGCGCCGAAGCCCCAGCCGCCCGGCCCGGCGGCAACCGGCCTTGCCTCCGCCCGCCGCGCCCTCCAGCCCGCTCTCCTCCCCGCGTCCACTTGACCACCGGCACAACATTCGCTCACACTCTCCCGCAACTGGTCCTTTGATTGGAAATCTGCAGCTCTTTAAATAGCTAAAGAATAAATTAAATAATAGCTTATTGGATTTTCCATCTTTTCGATTTTCTACCACAGAGGCAAGAAATCTCATAGGGGGTCTGAGAGCACAAGTCCCCAGGTATTGGAAAGAGAGATTCCAGATCTCGGGAGTCTGGAGCCTTCAGCTTTGTGTCGCTTATAATCAAAGCTGAGCCTCAGTTTTTTCATTTGTAAATGATAATCATAATACCTACTTCACAAGGTTAGCCTTTCATGATCCATGACTACACAACTCTTCCCTTCAGTGGGAATGCCCACGGCACCCCATCCCCTCCCTCCTTCGCTGCCTGGAAAACTAATTCAAGGCCCATCTCAAATGTCACCTCCTTTGGGAAAGATCCCACACTCCCCAAGGCTGTCCTTGCTGTTCCTACCTCTATCTTAGAGGTTCCTTTACTATATTATTGCCTTCTGCATATTTCTTTCACCCACTGGACAATTCGTCTTGTATCACCAATACCAGCATAGCACTGGCACATAGTAGGTTCTCAGTACATGTCATGAATAAATTAATGCATGAAAGCTGGGATAATTATATAATGTGTGTAAGACCCAAGCACATGGTAGGACTTCAGATCTTCACTAGTTGTACTACATTTGTCTTTCTCCTTAAATGAGCCTCTCTTTCCTTTATATTTTTGGTTTTTCAGCAACGGCATCTAGCCCAATTCCCATTTTGCACTCATCTCTCTCTTTTCACTCCCTCTCTCCTGATCTCAGACTGTAAAGGGCTTTCGTGGGAGGAAGCACACCCCAGCTGTCAATCATGAAGTGGGGTTTTGGTCAGGAATAGTCAGGGGTTTAGTTTCCAACATTAATGAAGTGGCTGGAACAGCAAACATCTGCCAAAGAGCCTCAAACCTTTTCCAGCTGCTGGAGACCCACAGACACTTCCCAGCCTCCTGTGACTATACCCTGGCAGTGTCTGCCCCTCTACTGGGAGGAACACACATGGAGAGGAACAGACCTGTCTGTACCCAGCCATGCTTGCTCAGGCAGGCATGGAAGGGGATAAAAATGCACATCCCCAGGAGGCTTCAGGAGATCAGCTCCCCTCCCCCATCCGGCGCCTGATTCCTGGGGATAGAGCCCAGCCAGAAGGAAGGGGGTAAAGACACCTGTGCAAAGTTAAAAGGGTCTGACAACTAGAAACCAAAGAATCGCTCTTTCCCATTTCAGCTGACAGCCAGTGTCTCCATTCAACTAGAACACATGAAATTTAATAAAGCAAAATGGTATTTAAAAATCCTAGGATGGCATTTAAATTGCATCTAGGATCTAACCCTAGGTAAATGAGCTCAGCTTCATTTTTTGTGTAACTATCCTTTTATAATCCTGGGCTTTGTGTCGAGGTAGATGTCAGAAGCGGCCGGGGCACAGGTCTTCCAAATACATGAACTCATTCGCAATCATCTTTTCTCCAAGTGGGGGGAGTGGAGCAGAAGCCCTCCTTACACTCCAGTAAAGTGTGTTTAATAACTTGTATTTCAGTTGCTAAGGTTTGAAATGGTTTCAGACATGTAAAAGCAAAATAGGGAAAGCCTTGTAAGTTAATATTCCCCTGGGCCCCAGGGCCATGCCAAAACTGCTGCGTGCGGAGCCCAGCACCGCAGACTTGCACAACGAGAAGCTGAAGGAGGAGAAGAAAGCCAGCTTATTTTTAATGATGATATTAATTTACAAAAACTGCTCTCATACACTGTAAAGCATCTTTTTAAGAGAGGGTACAAATGTAATCCACTTGACAAATGGGCTTGGAAATGTCTGAATAGGTCTTTCTTTCTCAAAACATCTTTCTGGAGCAAAAGTTTACTAAAAAAAAAAAAAAAAAAGACGATGGCTGTATCGACAAAGCACCTAACAGTTATGTGAAGAGTGAAAATGCAGTAAATCATCCAAAAGTTTCCAACTTTTTAGAAGCTTGGTATACAGATTAAAACCATTCGTTAAAAAATTTTTTTTAAAAAGCCATTTGTTTTGCTGATTATTTCCCTTTTTAAATTGTGCTATCCTGACATGAAACAGCCTTATTTCTGCCTATGTGTCTCAATTATCCCATTGGATATAGCCAGGAAAATAAAATTGAATCGCTCCTATCTTTTTCATAACATTGTAGAAATGGATATTGATGTTTGGAGCGTCACTGGTTTTGACTTTTTCTTTTTTTTTTTGTACATGATACCCCTCACTAATGAGAAAGCTGCCACAAGAGAGGAGAATCACTTTTAATATGTCATGGAGCAGTGCCCTGGCTGCCTGGGGCAAGTGGAAAGAACTTTTGAGTCAGGCAAACGTGTGTTCCATTCCCAGCTCAATCACTTAGTAATTTCCCTGACCTCTGATCTTCAGCCACAACATGGGGTGATGATAGCCAACTCAGGTTTACTGGAGGATTCCACGGAGGACTGTGTGCACCGCACTAACTCATGAAATGCCAGTCTTCCCACTGCCTTCACTTTGAGTTCAATAAAATAATCAATTAGCTTTCAAAAACCATCACAATATAAAACTGCATTTTTTAAAAAGCATCAGAGCCACTGCTATTTCATATGCGTTTGGGGTTGGTTTTTGTTCAATGTTTAGAACCCACACTCAACCAAGAAATAAAGAGTGAGAGGAGCTGGCGTTAGAGTGAGGGACTATCGTTAACCGAAGGAAATGGCCCTGGCCACCAAGCGTCCCTAAGTGCTACTCAACATCTGGCACCTGCAGCCACAGACTCAGCACATCTGCAGGCGTCAATCATTCTAACCAGCACTTCACAAGAGAATGGCTCATATATCGTTGTTATGGTTTCTGGCTGCAGAAAAAAAACGCCATGATCCTGCACCCACTGGGTGACAGCTCATCCAAATCATCTCGTAAAGTATTTTTATTCTGTTCTCTGCCTCACGCAGGCCTCGATTAAGTGTCATGTGAATTCTCTGTAATCTGCTCTAACACAGAGCCGGCCAGCAGCAATGAACCCAGCGAGGCAGGGTTGCAAAGTGAATGAGCCGTCGGTCTGTCGTTGGCATGGGCTGTTATCGAGGACAAGAAGGTTCCTGTGTCAGCCAGCGCAGGAAAAGACTTGTGGAGCCAGTCTGCCTCTGACCATACGAAGGAAAAACAACACTCGAATGATTAACTTGCTGGCGTGATTGTTATTATGCTAATACAGAACAATATTTACCAAGAACACTGGGTGCAGAGTGACAATCAGAATGGAATGGTCTCTGCTCTCCAAGCTCTAAGGAAAAGGAAGTTTCTATGGACTCTTGGACACAGGTGCTAATCACCCACTTAGGTCTAAGTGTAGGGGGCGGCGTGTGCACGCCTGCCTGTGCCTAGGTTCTGTAAACTTGTTTTTCTTTAATATAGGAATGAAGAGAGGGGTAGGAAAGGACAATGGAAAAAAAAGGGAAATAAGAGACATTCGGAAACCTTGTTTACTAAACAAATTCAAGAGGAATCTTTAATCTTAGAGGAGGAGGGAAAAGAAAACCGAGGCTAAGTGAGTCGTCCAGCCCAAAGTTTGACATTTGTTGTATCTTTCTGTCCCATGCTCAGCCTAGGTTAGCAGGCTTTTAGGCATGGAAAGATGTGCAGACTGTTTCCTTTTCTAAGGAATAAACCACAATTTGAAATCTTTCTTCTGGTGATAGGCTTTTAAGAGAAAGTTGACCTCGGTGAGTTATTTATAATGAATATTTTTATCTTCAATAGAGATTACAACACAGCAAGTGTGCTCAGAGCAAAATGGAGAATCAAAAAATAACATGGAGAATTCTGGCATTAAACATTCTCACAAAAAACACTCAAAAACTTAAGGAAAATGCAATTGTATCATTTTCTAGATAATCTGAGTCAAATGAAATTCTGCTGCAATCTTTTCATCTGGGGATTTTTCTGCAGAGAAGTATTTCATTTCACTTTGAGCAGACAGCCTCACAGACAAGTTTTATAGGTCTCTAATACTGAAGCTTTTCCTTGCTTTCTTTCAAAAGTTACAGAGATGCTCAGATCTAAATAGGCTATAAATTACTAAAGTAAATGACTGAGATGGTGCCAATCTCTGCGCATTTCAATTACACAAGCAGCCTGCCTTCTAAAAAGGGATTTGAAGTCATCACAGAACAGAGAACCCTCAAATTCTGTCTCCAGTCCACATCCTGATACGTTTACTTAAGTCAATTATTGAGTCTCTTAGATTATGTCTACATAAGCTGCCGAAACATCTGGTCATTTCAATCAGTTCAATAAAAGATTCTGCCAAGCCAGGGGAAAAAATTAGTCAAATTAGTCATTTGTACAGCAGAACACTGGGTTGTTTTCTCAGGGTAGACAGTAAGTGGATATAGCTCAAAAGGTTTTAATTTTCTCTTCTGAAATCAGTTCCTGAGGGAGGTTGTGATTTTTATCAGTTAATGTTTGGGAGGCGTTCTGACAGATCTTCAGTCCAAAATGTCATGGGTAAGAAGATGGCGTAGCCATGTCTCTGAGACAGTTCTGTGCTCATTTGAATTCTACATTCTCAAGGTTGAGACCATGCCAGAACTAAGCCAGACTGGTGTTTGTTAAATGTTGAAAAATAAAAGCAGCAGTACTAGAAATCACCTAATAGTGTTTATTCTCCTGGAATTTACTAGCATTCCTGTTCGCCTGTGTCCTCATTTTCAGGAAATCTGATACATTATTTGAATGACCAAATATAGGCGAATACAGCTTTTTCTTTAAATCGCTGTTGCACAGAATGCTTCTCTATAAAATCAAAACCATACAATCCTTTTATTTTTTTCAGTCCCATGTGAAATTGTCAAAGAATATGTGGAATTTCAGCTCACTATCTTTCTGGATCACATAGAGACAGCCCCAGGGAGAAACAAATGCTCAGAGAAGGGAAGAGAAAGTTTCAGGTCCCCAGCCCAACATTTTCTTGTATTAACCCATTTTTCCTTTCGCATTCACGTTCTCATTCATGGATTTAAAATCCTCTGATCCAAAAGAGTTTATAAAATGATTTGCTTCAGAAAGCAGTATTAGAATGCAAGCTCCCACTTGCATAAATGTATTAGAAGAAAAAGACATTTTTATATTTTTTGGGGCAACATGAAACACAGATAACCTACCTATGTCTAATTTTACACAGCTTTATTCTCTGTGCATAGATTTAAAGGTTTTTTTTAAGACACAGACAATTAGAAATAATAATTGTCATAAACTGACTAATGTAAACTTTATATTAAGTCTGAGATGACTCACCCTCCTCCTAAATATTCCAGGGTACATGACCTCTTAGGCTGCTGTCTGTGTATACCTTGTAAGATGTCTGTATCTTAATTGTCAAAGGTTAGTTGTTAATGAATTAGTGAAAAAACAAAAAAAAAGTCTTTCTGTCTCCTTTAGGAGAGGAAATAGCTCTTTACTTTGAGGACGAAGAAATTCAAAGAAATCTAGTTTCCTAGGTAGGAGGAAGATAGTTTTTGAAAAGGAGAAAAAGAGTTTTTTTTAGAACTTTAGTACGAGGAGAACCTTGCTTTATAAAATCTGGGGTTCAGTAAAGGAATGATGATCACGTAGCTAAGGGGAAGGATTTTAGTTCTGACATGGGGAGACTGGAAGTTGGTAGGATTAAGACTTTGGAGAATTCAGCAGAAGGACTCTAGATTAAGAATAGGATAAACTAGGGGGATCAAACAGGGGGGCAGAGGGTAGACTGTAGTTGACTTCTTGTGCAAAGAACGAGAATTTGTTTTCCATCTGGAGGTACTAATTGTGCAGAGTTTATACCTTCATTTATCCAGTATAATTTTAGAAAAGTAGGTTTTACAGCCCCGAAGACAACGGCTTAGAGACCAGACAGAGAGCAGCACATGAGGCAAGGTGCTGAAGAGATGAGAGAGAAAGAGAGGGTATCATTAAACAGAATATGCAGAAAGCCTCCTGAACCTCAAAATAATTAACATATTTGAAGAAAAGTGCTCAGCCTCAAATTGAAACTTTAGTGGGTGCACACACACGTGCGCTAAAGAGCCTACAAGTAGGTTACTGTCCTGATGACAAACTAGGAAGCAATGTACAAGGTAATGTTGTGGAATACAGAGAGATCCAAACAAAAGAGCCTAAATTAGTCACACACGGTTTGTGGGAATGGAAACTGGTTGACATTTCTGGAGGGCCGTTTGGCATTATGTCTCGAGTTCAAAATCGATCCAGCAATCCCAATCTAGGAATTTAAACCAAGGTTGTGGTTCTCAAACATGATTGTACATATAACAACCTCCAAGGACAGCTTGTTTAAAAATTCTCAACCCATAAGTCTCTTCCCCTAGAGATTTGTAGGTGTGAGAATTGACATTTTTGAACAAGCAGCCCTCTTGATTTGTCTACTAACAAACAGAACGCTGAAGACATAATAATAACAGTGGGAAAAGCTGTAAGCAGAAGCAAATATGTTTGTTGTAAGATCCCTTAAAATGGCAGGAAATCGGAAAACCTGTTATTTCACTTCTCTGAACCTGTTTCCTGTCTTTACAATAAAAGTACACACTCAGACAAAAAAGTACACACTCAATGCCACTGCTCTGAGATTAAATAAGGATTCACTTAAGAGGCTTAGACAAAGCCTGACGCATTATTAAAGATCAATAAATATTAGCTATTATGCAATGTTGAGTGTGTGGGGGGAGGCATTTAAATAACAGAATGTATAATACAATTCAATTATTGAAACATTGTTTACATACATATGTATATATGTACATGCAGAGTTGTCTGAAGACATGTTCAACTGTTAACAGTGATAACTCCTTGAGAGTGAAATTTTGAGGGACTTAATTTCCCTTCTGTAGTTTTGAGTATTGTTTAAATTGTTCTACAATTAACATCTATCATTTTTCCTCAAAAACATTTAAGTTCAAAAATATAAAGTGTAATTCAATAATACCTTACATGTGCAGAACACTTCCATGTACAGAAAATTTCCAAATACCTTGCTTCACGGGAGCCTCACAAAGTCCTGTGAATGAAAAAAGGACATATCTCATCATTTCTGTTTCACAGATGAGGAGTCAGGGTAAGCGGTTTACTTGAGGACCCCATGCACAGCTAATGACTTTGCAGACCCGAGTCCAGCCCCAGGTCTTCTGAGTCCAAGTTCACCACACCTCCCACTGGACAATGATTCCGCAATGATCTCAGTTACAATTTTCAACAACAACAACAACAACAACAACAACAAAAGCGGGGGGAGGGATTACAGTTATACAAATGTCTATTTTTCATTTATCCTCCACATTTAAAAAAATGCTCAGCACTAGATAAAACTGAGATATACTGAATACTAAGAAGGCTGATATGAAAACATATTAAAGTCAGGAGATACCAAAGTTAGGTCTCAGATAGTAACCCTAAGCATCTCATGTGTCCTGCAGCTTTGGTTACTCTAAGTACAGACAGTCTCAATCACGTGTTAAAAGTTAACAGAAATCTCATGAGCAAGGAAAATGATTTGATAATCATGTAGAGTGTAGACTGTCAGCGGGCTTTCTCTGAGTTCACAAGTTCTTCACCTCTTAGCAGTTCAGCCCGGCGCCCGACGGAGGTTTAAGGCCGAACCGCCTTGGCTTTGTTTGGAGCGACCCGGCCCGGAGTCAGGAGCGGATTGTCAGGGAGCCGCGGTGTCTCGGCCGGCGGTGTGGCCTGCACTGCCCCCTCCCGGACGAAAGCCAGAACTGCGTCTGTGCTGTGGAGCCACGTCTCCCCCCACATCAGCAGAAAAAACTCCATCACCGAAGACCGGCTTCAGCGAGGGGCCGTAGGCTGAGAGCGTCACCTGGGCCCAGACCAGCCCCCGAGGGCCTCAGGAGGTACCATTCGATTGGTTTTCAATGCAGACGTTTAAGGAATTCCCCCATTGGCTAACAAGTTCCCCTCTTCTCCACTCCGGGGCCTCCTGGACCTCAATTCTGTGTCAGAAGTGCCACGAGTTGCTATTCTGTCCTGAAATAGTGGAGCAGATCAAGGGACACATTTTCTTTGCTGGTCCTACACCCTAGTTTCCTTTCTCCCATGAATCTGAGTCGGCTTCTGATTCATTGTGACAAGTCCTTACAGCAGAAGTGACAGTTCTAGGCCTAGCGCTTCAGAGAACTGGCAGTTCCACTCTTTCTCTCTTGGAAGCCACACACCACGTAAGAAGTCCAGCTACCCTGACAGACCACAAAGCCGTGAGGAGACCCAAATCAGCCACAAGGCAAGGGAGTGGCCATGTGAAGGAGCCCCGAGGAGCCCAGCATGTGAAGGAAACCCTTTCGGATGATCCAGCCCGAGCATGTTCGTGACCTCACAGCGTGGAGACACAGCAAGGAGGAGATGAACTGCCCAGCCAAGTCCTGCCTGAATTCCCAGCCCACGGAATCGTGAGAAATAACAAGCCCTTGTTTTTTGTTTTTAATTGGAGTATAATTGCTTTACAATGTGTTAGTTTCTGCTGTACAATGAAGTGAATCTGCTATATGTATACTTATATCCCCTCCCTCTTGGACCTCCCTCCCACTCCACCCCCCATCCCACCCATCTAGGTCACCACAGAGCACCGAGGTGAGCTCCCTGTGCTTTACAACAGGGTCCCACTAGCTCTCTATTTCACACATGGTAGTGTATATACAGATGAACCTATTTCCAGGGCAGGAATAGAGGCACAGACGTAGAGAACAGACATGTGGACACAGGATGGGAAGGGGAGGGTGGGACAAACTGGGAGATTAGAATTGACATATAAATAAGTGCTTGTCTTGAACCACTAAGTTCTGGGTAGTTTCTTGCACAGCCATAGATAACTTGAAACACTCGTGCCTTCTGGGCGTGTTCAGGCTTGACCTCATAGATACTGTTTCCATCCTACACTGACATGCTGCTCTGTAGTTGACTTTAGTTGTATTATGAGTGTTGTAGTTTAGTCAAGCAGTTAAGACTCAGTTCGAGGTCAGTAGTTCAGGTTGCATACTCACTTGGTGTCCTATAGTCAGACATCTCGTCTCTACCAGGGCCCAGCTGCAAGTTGGCTGTATTTTCAAATAGAGAATCGTTGTTCACGGAACAGGCATGGCCTTGCCCTGGGGTCTCGTATGGGAGCTGGCTGGAGGTTGCATCTCTGTCTGCCAGAGACACAATAATTTTAGGTCTGCTGGATTTTACAGTGAAATTCGTGGGACAGTTTGAAATGAAGCCTGGACCTCTGCCAATGCTTCTTGTATTGGGTTCCACTCAAAACTGGCGACCTAACGGGTTAGCCAGTGCTTGAGTCAGAGCAGCGCGGCCAAACGTCAGATATGAAGCTCCAAAATCCAAAGAGGCCCACAGACGGCATGCCCTTCCTTTGCGGAGAGCAGTGCGAGGTGCAGCATGTGCCTCGCTTAACAGTGGCTGTTCCATAAAAAGGAACGAAATTGGGTCATTTGTAGAGATGTGGATGGACCTAGAGTCTGTCATACAGAGTGAAGTAAGTCAGAAAGAGAAAAACAAATTCCGCATATTAATGCATATATGTGGAATCTAGAAAAATGATACAGATGAACCAGGGCAGAAATAGAGACACAGATGTAGAAAATGGACGTGTGGATACGGGGGCGGGGAAGGAGGGGTGGGATGAATTGGGAGATTAGGATCAGCATATATACACTACCATGTGTAAAATAAATAGCTAGTGGGACCCTGCTGTATAGTGCAGGGAGCTCAGCTCGGTGCTCTGTGGTGACCTAGATGGCTGGGATGGGGGAGGGGGTAGGAGGGAGGTCCAAGAGGGAGGGGATATATAATTATACATATAGTTGATTCACTTCATTGTACAGCAGAAACTAACACAACATTGTAAAGCAACTATACCGCAATAAAAACAAAAAACAAAAAAATAGTGGCTGTTCCAATATGCCCCAGACCACAGGACCCTAGAAGTTTCATTGATAGAGCAAGCATTTTTGAGCTCCCACCCTCTAGCACACATGCATCTTACCAGAGTGCTTTGTAATTCCATCTTCCAGATGCAACTACAAAAATGTCATCAATGTCAAGGGCCAGCATGATGTTCTGTGGGAGATCAGGATGGTCAAGTCCTTCTAGACTATATGTGCCAGAGAGCAAGAGACTTGGCGAGGCTCTGAGACAGAACTGTAAAGGTAATCCTTTATTCCTCCCAGGTGAGGGCAAAATGCTTCTGCTTCTCTTTTCTGATAGGAGTGGAGGTGGGGCATGTGGGATGGGGTGGGGTGGGGTGTTGGTCAGTAGTTGCCAACCAGGAGCCAAAAGCCATGTGCTGATTTGCTCCAGTAAAGATGATACATCCAGAAACACAGCTCTGATTAGCATCACGACTTGACTAAGTTTGTCTAATCTATAATCATTCTCAACTGTTCATCTGGCTCTTAACACAAGCTAAACAGAAAAGTTTGGAAAAGATACAGAAATGGGAAAGATTATGTAATGACAGCATAGCGTTTTACTCTTTCTGAGTCCCGCCATAAAAGCAGAAAGAATAACTAATAGAAAAACCAAACCAATGGATCACACTTACAGGGAAACTAAATGACAAAGTGTCCCCATGAACTACAAAATACAAGCAGTGAGGACAACCCACCAACAGCACAGACCGGTAGGGCATCGGCTGTGTGCAGATGGAAGCAATGGGGTATCTGACAAGATGACAGAAGGTGAACCCCAAAATAGCAACTGGCATTCCCTGAAAAGTGTGATGGTCTAACTTAAGAACAGCACCTGAAACTGAGCAGTTTTAAGCCCCTGGTAGTACTATTTGCATGGGTAATAGTTTAGCCCAATGGTAGGTGAGTGCAAGGAGTCCAAGGTGAAAATGGGAAGGTCTGGAGAGCCTAGCCTCTGTAACTCTCAAAACTACCCTCCAAGACTCCCTTCCAGAACAGGGCCCAAACTAAGGAGAAAGTCCCAAAAGTGAAATCAAAATTTCACAGGACACAGAAAATAAAGACAAAGGAAGAAAAGGCCCAGATAAAGTTGGGGGGGAAGGAAGAGAGAGAGGAAATCTCAGAAAGCAAGACACTATATTTGTTAACACCCCTGTGAAGTTAGAAGAGCCACTCTCAACTATGCCTCCTTCTAAAAATTCAGGAAAACTAACTTCACATAAAAAATAGCAACAGAGCGCTTCCCTGGTGGCGCAATCGTTAAGAATCCACCTGCCAATGCAAGGAACATGGGTTCGAGCCCTGGTCCAGGAAGATACCACATGCCGCAGAGCAACTAAGCCCTTACGCCACAACTACTGAGCCTGCGCTCTAGAGCCCGTGAGCCACAACTACGGAAGCCCGCGTGCCTAGAACCCGTGCTCTGCAACAAGAGGAGCCACCGCAATGAGAAGACCGCACACTGCAAGGCAGAGTAGCCCCTGCTCGCCGCAACTAGAGGAAGCCCGCACATAGCAATGAAGACCCAACGCAGCCAAAAATAAAATAAATAAAATAAGTAAATTAAAAAAAAAAAAAGCGAGGCTTCCCTGGTGGCGCAGTGGTTGAGAGTCTGCCTGCCAATGCAGGGGACACGGGTTCGAGCCCTGGTCTGGGAAGATCCCACATGCCGCAGAGCAGCTGGGCCCGTGAGCCACAACTACTGAGCCTGCGCGTCTGGAGCCTGTGCTCCGTAACAAGAGAGGCTGCGATGGTGAGAGGCCCGCGCACCGTGATGAAGAGTGGCCCCCACTTGCCGCAACTGGAGAAAGCCCTCGCACAGAAACGAAGACCCAATACAGTCAAAAAAAAAAAAAAAAAAAGCAACAGAAAAGCATCAAAGTCAAATCCCATGGAAATTCTTACAAAGAAAAAAAAAAAAGAATAAGGAGCAAAATAACATTCCTACAGATAAGAAAACGTGGCATAATCTTACCCACAAAAGAGAACTGTGGATTTCTATTTCAAAATAAATTTAAGTACATATTTTAAATAATACAAGCTTATTTCCTTCTTAAATATCAATAATTCAATAGAAGAGCCATTTGGCAGGCCCAAGCGAAGAGGGACATGGGGCAGAGGGGTGGCTTAGCAGGTGGTTGAGGACAGAGTGAGGAAGGTGGCCAAGAGAGACCCAGGGGGGTGAAAAGAGTGGCTGCAGAGGGTGATTGAGCAAATAAGTAATACGGAGGACAGCCGAAGTCATAGTTTTCATTGTCAGAGAAGAAAATCTTAAATTTGAAAAGAGGGAAAGGCAGAAGGAATACTCTGTTGTTGGACTGGAATTGGCACTGTCGTGAACTTACAGGTTTCCATATAAAGAGAATACATAAATATACATGTGTGTGCATGCACGCGTGCACATGCATTTGTCTGCTTGTGCTGCTATAACAAAATACTGTAGACTAACCATAGGCTTAAACAATAGACATTTATTTCTCACTGTTCTGGAGACTGGAAGTCCAAGATCAAGGTACTGGCCAATTCAGTTCCTGGTGAGATCCCTCTTCCTGGCTCGCAGATGGCCAACTTCTCACTGTGTCCTCACTAAAAGCCACTTCCTAAAGCCACTAATCTCATCCTAAAGCCACTAATCTCATCACAAAGTTCCCACCAGCATGACCTCATCTAACCCTAACTACCTTCTAAAATCCCCACCTCCAAATACCATCACACTCGGGGTTAGTTCAACACATGAATTCAGCTCAACATATGAATTTAGGGTGGACTCAATTCAGCCCATAGCAGTGTGGATATACATATAATTTCTAGCTCTGTCCACTAAGACCACTTTAAGCAGCAACACCCCAATAGCCATGACCCTACTTAGTACACCCAGACCTTGGTTTCCAAATACCATTTCCACTTAAAGGAGACATGGCTAATTCTAGGGGTGGGGCATAGAAAATACAAGATGGGCCTGGAACAGCCTATTGTGACCAAAATAAGGGAGTTAAAATACTGATGGGGGCATATCAAAAGGGCACAGATGGGACTTCCCTGGTGGTCAAGTGGCTAAGACTCTGTGCTCCCAATGCAGCGGGCCTGGGTTCAATCCCTGGTCAGGGAACTAGATCCCACATGCAGGAACTAAGAGTTCGCATGCCGCAACTAAGAGCCGGTGCAGCCAAATAAATAAGTAAATATTTAAAAAAAAAAAGTGCACAGAAGTCAGCAGGAAGGGGCTTCTGCTAGACAAATCTGGGGCAAATTGAAAACCAAACTAAATGGTAAAAAAATTATATCCCATTGAATAAAATAGGAACCCATGAGCCAGCACTGTTGTAAATATATAAATGAATATATAAATTAGAAGATAAATAGTAAGTGCTAAGTGGTAAAAACAAAAGGAATGGTGAAACGAGAAAATCACCCTTTGGGAACCATCATAGTTATAATTCAAATGAGAAATCTCAATGTATCCTAAACTAGTGGATTAAAGTTGGATAAATAATGGAATATCTCAATATTTTTAAAAGATCTCATCACAAAATGATAAATACAAAGGGGAAAAGTCTAACTTTACAGTGGAGAAACTTGGTACATAGCACTTTAACAAAGTGATCAAAGTAACTTCACCAGAGATGGACGAAATTAACACCACCTGCTACTGGAAGTGATCCAAGGGGAAGAGCCCAGCATCCCTTTTGTGATATTCCTGTTATCAAGTCAAGAACACAGGGAGTGGGGCTTACCTGGTGGTGCAGTTGTTGAGAATCTGCCTGCCAATGCAGGGGACACGGGTTCGAGCCCTGGTCTGGGAAGATCCCACATGCCGCGGAGCAACTGGGCCTGTGAGCCACAATTACTGAGCCTGCGCGTCTGGAGCCTGTGCTCCGCAACAAGAGAGGCCACGATAGTGAGAGGCCCGCGTGCCGCGATGAAGAGTGGACCCCGCTTGCCACAACAAGAGAAAGCCCTCGCACAGAAATGAAGACCCAACACAGCCATAAATAAATGAATAAAAAAAAAAAAAAAAAAAAAGAACACAGGGATTATGGTTCTCATGAGCCCTCCTTGAGGACTCTTTAAGAGAATCTGTTTCAGGCACCTAAATTGATTAGAGAGAGAATGATACAAGGACTGTTGAAAGAAAGTCTTAAGTGTTCTCAGAACATACACAAAAGATGACCATGTGAAGTGATTCATGTGTTGATTAGCTTGACTGTGGTAATCATTTCACAGTATATAGATATAAATATTGTATATATATTAAATTAACATATTATACACTTTAAATAAATACAAGTTTTGGGGACTTCCCTGGTGATCCAGTGGTTAAGACTCTGCACTTCCACTGCAGGGGGCACGGGTTCAATCCCTGGTCGGGGAACTAAGATCCCACATGCCGTGTGGCACAGCCAAAAAAAAAAAAAATTCAATTACAAATAAATAAATAAATACAAGTTTTACTTGTCAATTATACATCAGTAAGGCTGCAGGAAAACTAAAGATCCTGGGCACCAGGTGCATAGAAAAATAAAAGATTGATGATGAACATTAAGCCTATGCTTACTTGTAAAAGTTAAGTCTAAATAAAGATTAAAAGGGAGAGAACATTGTGTAATGGCAATATGCTCCATAAAAATACAGTACAGCTATCTGGGGAAAGTATAGGGAAAAGCTTTCAACCTTTTAGTGATTATAACTAAATCACTTTTTAGTGAATTAGTGTTTAGTGACAAAAATATTCTATTATATAATCTAGTCAGTAGTTTCAGTGTCTTTATCCTGGGACTGTAAACTGTATAATGTGGAATAAAGTTTACTTGGCCTTGTCCATTAAAGAAGCTAGAAGTAATCACCAATCCAGGAACAATGAGCACCCCTAGTGTATTAGTCTGCTCAGGCTGCCATTAAAAAAAAAACAAAAAAAACACTGACTGGGTGTCTTAAACAACAGACAATTATTTCTCACAGTTCTGGAAGCTAGAAGTCCCAGATCCAGGTGCTGGCTGATTCACTTCCCTTCCTGGCTTGTACATGGCCACCTTCCTGCTTTGTCCTCACATAGTAGAACTCTCTGGTCATCAGACTAGGGCCCCACTCTTATGAACTCTTTTAACCTTGGTTACCTCCTAAAGGTCCTATTGCCAAATACAGTCACATTGGGCGCTAGGGCTTCGACATATGAATTTGGGGAAGTGGGTGGACACAATTCAGACCATAGTACCTAGTATCAGATTTCAAATTGAAACACTGTTTCCCGCTCAAAGAAGCTAGTACTTCTTGACAAAAACAGCTGACTTTCAGGTCTAGGGAAGGAAATGTGTAAGATAAGCCTAGAACATCTTGTCTTTCTAGATAGCAAGGAAGCTATCAAATACTACTAGGATCTTGCCAAAAAGAATCAGGAACCAAAGTAAAGAGGCTTTCACTGGCCAAAGAAAGTACAATTTGAGCTCCAAAAATGAAAATAATTGCAAGCATTTGGAACCCCTCAAACAGGTTTAAGTATATGAGTTCAAAATTATATTTTTTAAAATTAATGAGTTATCTTTGGAGAACAGTTAGCTCTCCATATTTGCAGGTTTTGCATCTGCAGATACAGAGGGCCAACTACCCGATGCCACTTTAGAAATGAAAGAGGAATCATTACAACTGATACCACACAAATAGAAATGATCATAAGAGACTACTATGAACAAATTGAACAATGCAGAAGAAGTGGATAAAATCCTAGAAATATACAACCTACCAAGACTGAATCATGAAAAAATGGAAAATCTAGACAGACTAATTAGTAGTAAGGAGATTGAATCAGTAATCAAAAACTTCCCAACAAGGACCAGGACCAGATGGCTTCACTGTTGAATTCTACCAAACATTTGAAAAGAATTAGTAGCAATCTTCTCAAACTCTTCCGTAAAATAAGAGGAGAGAACACTTCCAACTCATTTTACAAAGGCGGTATTACCCTGATACCAAAACCAGACAAGGACACTGTAAGAAAACTACAGCCAACATCCCTGATGAATATGAATGCAAAAATTCTCAACAGGGACTTCCCTGGTGGCAAAGTGGTTAAGAATCCGCCTGCCAATGCAGGGGACATGGGTTCGAGCCCTGGTCTGGGAAGATCCCACATGCTGTGGAGCAACTAAGCCCGTACACCACAACTACTGAGCCTGCACTCTAGAGCCCGCGAGCCACAACTACTGAGCCCATGTGCCACAACTACTGAAGCCTGCGCACCTAGAGCCCGTGCTCTGCAACAAGAGAAGCCACCACAATGAGAAGCCCGTGCACCTCAACAAAGAGTAGCCCCCGCTCGCCGCAACTAGAGAAAGCCCGCGCACAGCAACAAAGACCCAAGGCAGCCAAAAATAAATAAATAATTTTATTAAAAAAAATAAATTCTCAACAAAATACTAGCAAACTGAATTCAACAATACATTAAAAGGATCATACATCGTAATCAAGTGATATTTATTCCACCTAAAAGTTCATTTTTTTTGTTCTGATTTTAAAAGAATTAAAACATTTTCACAGGTCCCTAAAAATATTGTGGGCTCCAGGTGCTGGGCCTTCTGTACCCAGTGGATTAAGTTGGCCCTGGTCTTCCCACCTCTGTACCCCTAGATGCCAGTATTGAGCACGATCAATAGTCAATAAATTTCTGTTGAATGAGGGTAATATTCTAGACCAGCCTACTCCAAAAAACCGTTTGAGGATCAAATGAGAGAGTCGTTTCAGAAGAAATTTCTAAACTGTGAGTTCTATGCAAATAAAGGGGATTTGGGGGAGGGAGAGAGATGTTAATTTGGTGAATGGGATTCAAGTTTTCATCCAAAAACAGGGAACACCAGGCTGCTAGCATCATTGAAAGGCAAAGCAGGAGAAAATCAAAGACAGTTGTTGCCTCCTGCAGTATTTTGCAAAGACCTAGACCTGCATGGATCTCGCCCTTGGATTTGGACAGCTGTCAGGAAAATCAGCAGGAAACGAGAACAAACATATGTCAAGACACAGGCATATCAGACTGTGAAAGGCGGTCCACAGGCCCTGCTCCACCAGATGGCAGTGTGTCAACAGGGAGTCGGAGAGAGAGTTTCCAAGAGGCCCCAATTAAACGACCTTGTGCTGATGCCAAAGCAGGGGCACTGTTTGTCTGAATTATGGCTGATAATTTCTCTTTTTATTATGTAATGAAGATTTTTTTATTGACAGCAAAGAATACATAAAGGAGTACATTATTATAGTCCTTGCCAACGACAAGACTACAATCAAGATAAAGACATGCAAATAAACCAGTAATATTTATCGACTGTACACAAATTAAATCACCATCGTTATTATCAATGAATAAATACCATTGGTGTCGCTTTTCATTGAGCTGACTTGGTGAAACTCCTTCGGAGTCTTGTGGGTACAAATTGACTCATGGGGTGTGGTTGTACATTGTGTAGGCACTCATTCCAAGAGTCGTCCAGGGCTGGAGAAGGGCCGAGTGTCAGAGGCCTCTCCCTGTGCCAAGGGCAGGCCCCCTTCTTCCCTCAGCGTCTGAGGACTTGCAGAGAAATCCTGCCTGGCAGCGGAAATTTATTTTCTCATCATTCTGGAGGCCAGAAGTCCAAGATCAAGGTGTCAGCAGGTGGATTTCTTCTGAGACTTCTCTGTTTGGCTTGTAGATGGCCATCTTCTCCCTGTATCTTCACATGGCCTTCCCTCTGCAGGTGTCTGTGTCCAATATCTCCTTCTAATAAGGACACCACTCACATTGGATTAGGGCCCACCCTAGTGACTTCATTTTAAATTGATCACCTCTTTAAAGATCCTATCTCCAAACACAGACACATTCTATGCTCCTGGGGGAATAGGACTTGAACGTATGAATTTGGGGGTACACAACCCAACCAATAACAATACCCCAGTTCTCATCCTGGCTCTCCCACTAACCAGGTGATGTAGTAACGCTGAGCAAGTTACCCTCTGGGCCTCAGGCTTTTGGCTGTAAAATGAGGTTACTGGATTATGTCATCTCTGTGGTCTAAAAGTCTGTGATCACGACAATCAATACAAGTCTGAACTTTGCAAGACCAGGAACAGGATGATTTCCAAACCAGCCACAAAGGACAATTGTCTCCATGCATAGAAATTGGCATGCGTGTGGACATAGATGTTTCTATATGCTCTTGTAGGTATAAAGACAGATTTCATCAACTTATGGGGGTTGCCTTCACATATACACATGCAATCAGTGCTTTCAGGACAACAGCAGAGCAAAACACAGTAAGAATATATTTTCTCCAAGTAAGTTGGTAATTTTCCCTTTATTGCATCTTTGAAAGAAAAGAAATGTATTTAAGGACCTACAAGTAATCAGTCAACTGTTAGTTTTCCAGTCACCCCATCCTCTTTCATGAGTCCTTGTTCATGCACGTGATGTTCTGTCTGCATGGATTAACCTCTCCTGTACCTATTCCTGCCCTACCTCTGCCAGCAAACAACTATATTAAGGCTCAACTCAAGTGTCATCTCCTCTATAATCTTCCAGAATTATCTGTTCTTTCCTCTGTGCCCATATGGTATACTCGTCTGTAATAATAACTATTGTTGCCGACACGTACATAGCACTTACTTTGTGCCAAGCAGAAGTCTATATGCTTTATGCATAACTCATTCAATTCTCACGCTTACCGGATGAGGAAAAAAGATACTGTGATTATCCCCATTTAATAGACGAGGAGACTGAGTCACAAAGAAGTTAATTAACATGTTTACTCAGAAAGTTTCCACTCATTCCCAGTCATCCAGGGGAGTCAAATTAGAAACACATTGGTCTCATCAGCCTCTCCCTGCTCTCCCCTATCCCCACGTCTACCTCAGGCAGATGCACCTAGAGAACAGCTGGATATAAAGCATAACCAGCTGCAACCTGCCTACTCTATACTCAACTTGTATTTTTCTCTCGGGCATCCTCCACGCCAATATCCCCCACCTGATTTGGATGATGTGTTAGAAATAGTCCCTAAGTCTCTCTGCGTGGTCTTCACATTTCTCGTAGAAAAGGCAGAGCCTCTGTTCATTCCAAGTGTGTACACTTGTTGTAATTAAGGGGAGGCAACACTGGAGCTCGGGAGGAGAGATGGAGGACTGGGAGTTCTGGCACAGAAGACAAATTACCCAAACAAACGCCAGAAGTCCACGAAAAGGCATTACAACACTCTCTTAAGTGACTAACAGTCGGCTAGCAGCTAGCTGTGTAACTGCAAGCAAGTCAGCAATCTCTCTGGTTCTTTCATCTGCAACGAAATAATGGTGGAACTCTATGATTGCCAAGACACTCATCTAGCTGTGGAAGCCTCGTTCTGCTAAGCCATCCCAAGGAGGTTTTTCTGAAGAAAGAAATTTTCGAGACAAAGGAGAAGAGTGATAGACAGGGAATTAGAGCCTCACTGCTTTCTCTTGATGAAAAGAGACCAAATTCACAGCAAATTATCCTACCAACTGACCAGGAAAAAAACTATAGATATAAGCCAGTTATATATATTTCAGCTTTTTACTAGTGAAAATATTTGCCTATTTGAATTCAATTGAAGACTGAATTTGCTTAACTACTGAATTTGCTTAATAGGCTGGCATTAGAATAGGAGATCTAACATGTATCTCTGTAATTTATCATTTTTTATTCTGAATTCAATCATACATTTTGTATAAGTGCAAATGTAAAACATTTTGATGCAAAATTCATAGAGCAGAAGCCTATGAAAATGAAATTAAAATGGAATCCTTTTTCTTTGACATTTAAACTCAATAACTGTAGCGTCAGATGTAGTTCAGAAGCTGCCATTTCGAAGACTTTTTAAGCACTGGACTATGGGCGAGGGGAAGGTTATCTCGGCACCCCTCTCTTCCCCGCCACACCCCAGGCCTTTCCTCTCGGCCTCCTGGCTGGAATGACCTCCCCAGGCACCCCTGCTCCTATTTCGTCTTTGACTTTTCGGGATCCCTTCCCTTTCCCCATTTCTCCACCCATGATAAGTCCCAACTTGGCTTTGCCTCTCCCACAAAACTCCAGCTCCCCAGATAGCTCTGCATCCTATTCTCATCAAAACTCAGCCACCTTGTCCTGCATTTCCCCAGGGCTGCATTCCTGAGAATCTGCACACTATTGTGGTGGCCTCTTAAGAAATCTAAGTGCTCTGCAGGTGCCTCCGTCAGTCCTTAGAAAAAGAAAGCAGAAGGCAAAGGAGGAGATTACACCGAGCTACTCTGTCTAGGTGAGCCTGCCCCAAAGCCTGGAGGGCAATTCCTGGCACTCACCTTAAAAGGGTTATTAATAAGCAGGAGTAGTTTCAGGGGAGAATACTCAGACATATGCTCATAAATATGAACAAATATTCAAAGAGAGTCACCCAGGCAATGAGCACTAAGATAGCTTGTCATGTAAGAGAAAATTCAAGGAATTAGAAATGTTTAACATGGAAAAGAAGAGACTTAGAATACCAAATATCACACAGGAAGAGGTATTTGATTTGCAGTTTTGACCCCAGAGGGTGAAGTAGGAAGAATATTTGAAAGTAATAGAAAGGCAGATTTCAATTCCACGTAAGAAAAATCTCCTAAAAAGTTAATAAGTGCCTGTTAGTGGAATTGAAACAGGAGGGAAGGGGGCAGGGCGCAACCTTTAAAAGAATGACATAGCCATAGCACGTGACAAAAACTGGTTAGAACCAACTAGGTCCAAGATGGTGGAAGATTCAACTTCCAGTGGACCTTGAGCCTCGTTATATGTTCACTGTAATGCATTAGCTACTGACACACCTACCAACACCGTGACAGTTCCAAGGCCAGCCCTAAAAGGCCAAAAAGTGGGCGGTGGCCCAATTCCTGGAAATCCCGCCCCTTCGCCAACATAGTTGGAATAATCCTCCCACTCATTAGCCTATGAAATTACCCAGCCCATAAAAGCTAACCACGCGGGGCTTCCCTGGTGGCGCAGTGGTTGAGAATCTGCCTGCCAATGCAGGGGACACGGGTTCGAGCCCTGGTCTGGGAGGATCCCACATGCCGCGGAGCAACTAGGCCCGTGAGCCACAATTACTGAGCCTGCGCGTCTGGAGCCTGTGCTCCGCAACAAGAGAGGCCGCGATGGTGAGAGGCCCGCGCACCGCGATGAAGAGTAGTGGTCCCCACTTGCCGCAACTAGAGAAAGCCCTCGCACAGAAATGAAGACTCAACACAGTCATAAATAAATAAATAAATAAAAGAACGTGAATTTCTTAAAAAAAAAAAAAGCAAACTGGGCTATTCAAAAAAAAAAAAAAAAAAAAAAAAAAAAGCTAACCACGCCATATTTTGGGGCCTCTCGCCTTCTGAGATGGCCCACACTCTGTCTGTGGAGTGTCTTCCTCCCAAGGCCCTTCTCGCCTTTTGAGATGGATCGCATTCTGTCTATGGAATGTGCATCTCTCTAAATAAATCCACTTCTTACCTATCACTTTGTCTCTCACTGAATTCTTTCTGCTATGAGACAAAAAGAACCTGAGCTTCGTTAAGTCCTGAGACCAGATATGTGATCCTAATTAGAAGACAGTGGGTTCAAGTCCCAATCTGAATTTTGGCTGGGTTCCAGTCCCGACCGGTGCATTCAAGGCCCATCTGAGTTGTGTGGTTTCAGCATGGGCTAGTCTGTGAGGTCAGAAACTTGCCCTGTGCTGCAGATAATCACATAGAGTTAACCAGTCACATTGAGGGATTATTTTTGAAGAGGGAAATGTGTTCAATAGCCATTCATTGAATACTTTCTATGATCAAGCACTGGTCTAGCTTCTGAGGATGTAAAGCTGAGTATGGTATGGTCTCAGTCGGGTAGGAAAATAATATCAACAAGTAACAATGCCACAAGTAATTCATATAACACTGGAGAACAGAATGATAGCCCACTCACTTCTTTTTTTTTTTGAAGGTATATAAACTTTTTTTGGCTCCCTTGGGTCTTCGTTGCTGCGCGCGGGCTTTCTCTAGTTGCGGCGAGCAGGCTTCTCACTGCAGTGGCTTCTCCTGTTGCGGAGCACGGGCTCTAGGTGTGTAGACTTCCGTAGTTGTGGCACGCGGGCTGAGTAGTCGTGGCTCGCGGGCTCTAGAGCGCAGGTTCAGTAGTTGTGGCGCACGGGCTTAGTTGCTCCGCGGCATGTGGGATCTTCCCAGACCAGGGCTCGAACCTGTGTCCCCTGCGTTGGCAGGTGGATTCCCAACCACTGCGCCACCAGGGAAGTCCCCCACTTACTTTTTATATACTAAAGTTATTTCAGTACCAATCCCCACCTACCTAAATTCCAGAAATAAGCCTCCTTTAAAGTGTCTCTCCGGTTATTTCTCAGTCTCCTAGGATAAAGCCTTCCTATCTGGCCAACCAGGAAAAGGAGGCTTAGGAACAGAAAACCATGGCAATCCTTGCAGAGCAAGCTCCAGAATTACAGTCACAGCTGGAGGGGGAAGCTTGCTGGGGAGCTGGTGTGGGATTGGAGGCTACTGGATGAGGCCAATCAGGATATTGGAGGGTGGAAAAAAGAGCTTCAGAATTTAGTGACTGAGTAGATGCAGTTTTGACCTGGAACTGGGCTTGGTACCTGAATCCCAACCCCAAAGAACCTGGTTTGCCCAGAAAATTGGGCCAAGAATGTTGGAATCACAGGGGAGAGGTGTGGACAGGAGAGAGGCACCTGAATGTGGTGAGCTTTGTGTAGCAGACGGTTTCCAAGCCAAAGGTCTGTTTAACCCTCAAATTCCTCCCTTTTGTGAACACTTCTTAATGGCCAACCAAGCAGAAATGTGCTGATGACACCGACCCGCTGAGGAGGGAAAAGAGAGCAGACCACGTCTGAAGGTCTGAGACTGATGAGGACCACACTCTAACTGCAGATGGCAGCACAGCCAGGAGCCCAGGTCCGGGAGCTTTTGCCCCGTGGGTGGTTCCTCACTGCTCTGTCATGTGACTTAACAACCAGGTTTTCAGGAGAATCCCCTGGTGGACTTTCTTTATGCATGAGCGTGACTTGCCCAGACTTAGGGAAGTGGAACCGGCCGGGGCAGTCCATTTTCAGTTCCTGAATCTCAATGGTTAACACAATCTCGTGGCCTCTGGCCGTCCCTGAATCACTCTCACCTGCACCTACTCACATCACAACCCAAACGTGAACCGGCAAAGCCAGCATCGCCTCTGCTGGTACGATTTCCCTTTCCAGTCCAGACACGTCTCCTGGGTCAAGATGCCGACCCAGGACAGATGGGATTCCTTTCGGCAGAAGTAACCCCGAGGCTCCTTAGTGATCCTGAAGGGGGATCTCATTTTACTGTTTGCCGTGCAAACAGGATGCCACCTATTTCAAGCACAACAGAATAATACGTCTCACGGAAATGCCAAGAAGTCCTTGAGGGGGGAGAATAGCTTTGATTCTGGAGAAAAGGAAAAAATGTAATAATAATACTACCCCAAAGAAGCCACTTAGAGAAGTCAGATGATTTTCTAACACAGAGAGGCTGAAGTAAAACACCACGACCTAGAATGGATGCCAAAAGGAGGTCCCTTGAAAGAGTCAATGTTGTAACATTAATATCCAGATGGCTCTCTCTAGGGCACGCAAACTCTGTTGGAGAAGGAAGCGTGTAGGAGGCAGGGTGAGAAAGGCAGCTTCACACCAGGCACGGAAAGGGAAATATGCATTTAATTTTAAGCTGTCCTCCCGGGCTCCCCACTGCTTGAGCCCACCAGCGAACAGAGGAAGGGAAAACAGTAACATTCTGGGCTGTGTGTGTGTGTGCGTGTGTGTGTGTGTGTGTCCTTGTCTCTCTGAACTGTTTGTACGGTTCACCCATGTACCAGGGCAGTGGATTCCAGAGGGGTTCTGCCCAACAGAGTCTGTTCTTCGAGATGTTCATCTGTGTTATTGCTGGGGGATGAGGAGATGTCCTGTGATCAAACTATTTCAGAAGTACTGGATTTATCAAAATTTTAACTATTTGTTTACTGCAGAGTTCTTAGACTGATTTAACCTGTTAGCGTACATCATGACTTTTCAAACAGGGAAATACGTGGCATTTCTCAAATTTAGATGAACAGGTACTTTTCTTTTTTTTTTTTTTTTTTTTTTTTTTTTTTTGTTTTTTTATTATGTCTTTGTTGGGTCTTCGTTTCTGTGCGAGGGCTTTCTCTAGTTGCGGCAAGCGGGGACCACTCTTCATCGCGGTGCGCGGGCCTCTCACTATCACGGCCTCTCTTGTTGCGGAGCACAGGCTCCAGACGCGCAGGCTCAGTAGTTGTGGCTCACGGGCCTAGTTGCTCCGCGGCATGTGGGATCTTCCCAGGCCAGGGCTCGAACCCGTGTCCCCCGCATTGGCAGGCAGATTCTCAACCACTGCGCCACCAGGGAAGCCCACAGGTACTTTTCATGGAGTGCTTTCTGGATCTAGTGTTCTAGAAAATGCTGCTGTGGAAACTTTCAGAAGCAGTTTTCTTCCCCTGTATCTGATCTGCCATTCAGTCTCGAGATCTGTCTCGCGGCCGCCCCACCCCCATACCTTGATCCCAGCAGCAGCCTCCTGGCTGGGCAGCCTGGGGCAGTTTCTTCAACCCAAATTCTATCCGGTACACTCCCCACCGCCTTATCTGACCAAGCCCAGCCTAACTCCTCCATCTGCCTTTGAGAGCCCGCAAAATCTGCACCAATTTACCTTTACTCTTACCCAAAATAAGAACGAACATTTCTTGAGTGCTACGTGCACAGAACTGTTCTCACTTTACTTCTAGTGGCTCGTTCAATTCCTGCCCCACACTGCCCCCGCCACGAACCTCTTCTAAAACCTGACAAATGGGAAAACCCAGATACAGAGAAGTTCATGAACCAAGGTAGGAAACTCTGCAATCCAGCTGCCGGACCAAGGCTCGCTCACAGCCCCGCGCTGCTTGCCTCTGCATCCGCCTGCCTGTCTCTGCTTCTCAGGAAGCCTTCCCAGCTGGAGGGCTCTCTCTCCCGGGCCTCGTTCCATTCCATATGATGGATGAAAGTGGGTCCGACCTTGGAGGCTCTAGTTAAGCCCTGTTGAGGAGTTGGGACTTTGTCCTGAGGTCAACAGGGAGCCATTAGAGGACTGAGGGAGGTGGGTGACAGCATTCAGTTTGTACCGTGGATGGCTCGCTCCGGAGAAAGAGGAGAAAATAGACTGGGCTGTCTGACAAAATCAGAGAAAGCTAGAGAATAAGGCTAACACACACTGCCTGTAAATGAATGAATCATTCTCTCAGCCCCACGCGTGCCCGCTCTCATCACCCCCATTTCATAAGTGAAGACACTAAGGTATAGAGCAATCAAGGAACTTGCCTCACGTTACCCAGCTAGAAAGTGCTAAAACCAGGATTTGAGCTGAAACTGTTTCTTTCTAAAGAGATCCTCTCTTACTAGTTCCCAAGTGAGCCTTACTGCCTCTCCTGACAGTTTTTATACTATTCTTTAAACTTTTCTCCGTGCTCACAATATTCTGTGACTGTTTTTAAGCGGGCAGGAAGGGGGCAGGTGGGTTCCGGTGAACCTGCAAGAAGCTGCTGCAGGTGACCCCTCGGGATGCCCTCACGAGGTCCTGAACTCAGGCAGAGGCTGGGAAGATGCAGACGAGTGGACAGATTTGAGAACAAACCAGGAGGGAGACCCCACAGGGACTGAGGTTGAAAGAGGTGTGAGGAGAAGAAGGGAAGGAGAAGAAAGAATCAACCTCAGAGGTCAGGCTGGAAAATTGGGGGCCTCTCAGCTCTCACTGCCTTGTGCAGGGGTCACTACAGCGGCCTCCTGGCTGGGCCACCTGTTCTTCAACCGAAATTCTACTCTGGATGCCCAGTAGGCACATGAACAGATGCTCAACATCGCTAATCATTAGAGAAATGCAAATCAAAACTACAATGTGGTACCACCTCACAACAGTCATAATGGCCATCATTAAAAAGTCTACAAATAACAAATGCTGGAGAGGGTGTGGAGAAAAGGGAACCCTCCTACACTGTTGGTGGGAATGTAAGTTGGTACAGCCACTGTGGAAAACAGTGTGGAGGTTCCTCAGAAAACTAAAAATAGAATTACCATATGATCCAGCTATCCCACTCCTGGGCATATACCCGGACAAAACTATAATTCAAAAAGATACATGAGGGACTTCCCTGGTGGCACAGTGGTTAAGAATCCACCTGCCAATGCAGGGGATGTGGGTTCAAGCTCTGGTCCGGGAAGATCCCACGTGCCACGGAGCAACTAAGCCCGTGTGCCACAACTACTGAGCCTGTGTGCCACAACTACTGAAGCCTGCGCGCCTAGAGCCCGTGCTCCGCAAGAAGCCACCGCAATGAGAAGCCCGCGCACCACAAGGAAGGGTAGCCCCCCAACTCACCTCAACTAGAGAAAGCCCGCACGCAGCAAGGAAGACCCAAGATAGCCATAAATACATAAATACAAAAATAAATAAATACATAAATAAATAAATTTATTTAAAAAAAAAAGGATACATGAACCCTTATGTTCATAGCAGCACTATTCACAATAGACAAGACATGGAAACAACCTAAGTGTCCATGGACAGATGAATGGATACAGAAGATGTGGTACATATATACAATGGAATATTACTCAGCCATAAAAAAGAATGAAATAATGCCATTTGCAGCCACATGATTGCAACTAGAGATTATCATACTAAGTGAATTAAGTCAGAAAGAGAAAGACAAATACCATATGATACTGCTTATATGTGAAATCTAAAATACAGCACAAATGAACCTATCTATGAAACAGAAACAGACTCACAGGCATAGAGAACAGACTTGTGGTTGCCAAGGGGTGGAGGCAGGGAAGGACTGGGAGTCTGGGGTTGGCAGAGGCAAACTATTATATATAGGATGGACAAACAACAAGGTCCTACTGTATAGCACAGGGAACTATATTTAATATCCAGTGATAAACCATAATGGAAAAGAATATTAAAAAGAGAATGTCTCGGACTTCCCTGGTGGCGCAGTGGTTAAGAATCCGCCTGCCAATGCAGGAGACATGGGTTCAAGCCCTGGTCTGGGAAGATCCCACATGCCACAGAGCAACTAAGCCCGTGCGCCACAACTACTGAGCCTGCGAGCCACAACTACTGAAGCCCGTGCGCCTAGAGCCCATGCTCTGCAACAAGAGAAGCCACCGCAATGAGAAGCCTGCACACCACAACGAAGAGTAGCCCCCGCGCGCAGCAACAAAGACCCAACGCAGCCAAAAATAAAAGATTTTAAAAATAAACAAATAAAATAAAATAATTAAAAAAAAAAAAAAAAAAGAGAATGTCTCTATGTGCATAACTGAGTCGCTTTGCTGTACAGCAGAGATTGGCACCACATTGTAAATCAACTATACTGCAATTAAAAATATATATATATCACACACACAAAAAAAGAAATTGTATTCTGCACGCAACTGACAGCCTTTTCTTTACCAAATATGAGTCAACTATGAGTATTTACAACATGTCCCCTTATTTTTTTTCTTTTTAACAGAAACCGAAATTACCAGGAAGCCTATATTGTATGCCATGCACAGTGCTAGCAATTAGAGAGGATGTGTGGAGACATGGATAAAAGTCCTAAAAAAAAAAATAAATCTGCTCTATTGATAGCCTAGCAGGTCCATGGGAGACATGGTTGCCTACTTAGGACTTGAAGGAAAAGGGAGTTTTCTCTGCCCCCAAATATCTCCCTATTGATGCCTGAAATCCTCCATTTGAGTCCATAGAACCTCCAAACAGGAGACCTTGGAGCTCATGGAATCAAATATTCTAATTATTCATATGAGGAAACGGGACCCAGAGAGATTATGGGATTTGTCCAGCATCACCCAGATTGGTACTGGAGCCAGATTTAGAGTACCTGATTCCCTTGATGTTCTCTCTCTAGAAGCTTCTTGGATAATGGAAGGAGAGGCAATACTTTGACATTCCCAGGACCTTGGAGTGAATTCCTGAGAGGCTTTCCTCTGTTCCCAAAAGAAAGTTTGCACAGGAAACTGCTTAAGAGGCCACCGATATCTCACCAGAAGAATTCCTTTCTCCACAGCAAGCAGCTAGGATGGTGCTCCTGGTTCTTCTCCAGGTTGCGAAGGGACGTTGTCCTCGGGGACACCACTGACCCCTCTGCTCAACCATTTGGGGAACAGTCTGCAGGCCTCCTTTAGAAGCCTAGGAGTCCAGCTATGCCTTTGCCCAAGCAGATGGGCCCCAGTCCTCGAATCATAAATCTTTAGCAAGGAGGGATCTCTATCTAGCCCAGATCCCTGCCTGGAGATAAGATTTTATTATCCCTAATTTTGCAGATAAGGGCCTGAATCCCAGAGAGGTTAACCGACTTGCCCAAGGTCATATCTTGAGTAATTAGAACAGTCACTTAAGGCTATTACCTACTTAGAATCCTAGTGGCATAGAATGTCAGTGCTGAAAGTGATCTTAGAAGTACAGGGACCATATTTTCAGAACCCAAAACTAGGACATTTAGTCTGGCAAACCCAAGTGTACTTACGGGGACAGCAAACAGATTATTTGAATTGGTGATGCCCCAGAAAAGAGGGGTTTATGGCTGTGGTTCTCAGAGATCGTCCAGTCCAATCCCCTTCATTTCACAGTGAAGGCAACTGAAGCCCAAAGAGGCTCAGTGACTTGCCAGAGGTCGTAGGCAGAAATGTTTGCTGTTTTCTCAACTCTGAAGGTTGAGTCAACAGGGTGTGGGTGGGAGGAATAAAGAAGGGGCCATTGTTGCAGGCGGCTTGCCCTCCAGTGGACTGACCTGACTGCACAGTGCCTGCTTTAATCCGGGGTGGGTGTGGCTGTCCCCTACACACCAGAGAAATAACATTGGAAGCCAGATAAAGCTCGGGGTCTTGAGCTCTTCCAGATTTAGGCAGCGAGGCCGAAAGGAATCTGGAAAACTAAAAGTCCTTTTCCTTCAGGGGGTGGCATTCTGTGGAAAGGAGATGTGATTTTCTGGGGTTTCCTTTGTTTTTTCCTCCCAGAAACAAGGTGTTAAAATGACAAGATATAAACTAATCACTCCTCTGGCTTTCTAAATTCTGGTGTAAATCAAAGAAACAAGTCAAGTTGACAAGTATTTAATAAGGATCTGCATAAGCCCTGTCATGAGCTAGGCACTGTAAATATGTATTATTACATCTTCAATTTGCCCCTAACCCTTGCCCCATGCACTGTGTGACCTCATTTTATATTTAGTAGGAGAAAAGGAGACCAAAAAACCAGCTCAAGGGCTCAGGGTGAGTCCATTCCCAGACAGTTCCTTTGGCCTGGAGGCCCCCAATCTCTAGATCAACACTCCTTCCCACATTAAAAAGTGCATTTCATCGTGTCCTCTTAACACTGTGGAGTCCAAATTAGGACTCCAAGTAGCAGATGGACCCCTTCCAAGAGTCTGCCTAGCCTCTCCTCTATGCAAATGCAGAACTACTCTGCTGATGGAGAAATTGCTTCCCGGAAAACCAGTTTCCTCCTTATTGTCCTACAGGCTGCTGGGAGACACCCTGCTGTGTAGGATGGGCTCCCAGCTCATTTATTCCTCCCCCCCACCCCCAGAAAGAGGAATTGCCGCAAACACACGCCACTCAGACTGAGATTTAGGAGACAATTTTGAATGGGAGCTGTGTTCCCGCTCCCCAGTTTAGAAATTGTTTTCCTGATGCTTATTTTCCAGTGTTCCAGTTGCTTTGCACCCTCCGAAGCCCTGGAGCCAGCTTTCTCAAAGCGTCACCGCCCTCGATCCACCCGCTATTGTCGGGGTTCAACAAGTATTTCATTCATTACTTCGTTCTTTCATTTCCTATGAGTTTGTTTCCAAAGAACCGTAACCTGCCATTCAAGCCCACCCTCTATTCCACTGGCAAAGAGTCAAGACGGAGGTGAATGGCCGGCCTCCACAATGGGCTCCCCAACTCTGTCCAAATGAGAGCACGTTTCCTGGTCCACCATTCACCCCAGCCTTCAATCCTGCCTTGGTGAAACCAAATGACGGTGAACTTGAGAAGAGCTAATAAAAACCTGATCTCCCAGATAGCAGCTTCTTTAATTATTTAAAGAAAGGGACAGTCGGTTTAAAAACCCTTCCTGTTCCAGTTCTTTTGTTAAAACTTCTCTTAGAGTCAGTGACAGGTTGTGGAGCTGAGAGCGAGAAGGGACTGGCCCTGGGGAGGGGGTCCAGCAGGAAAGATGCTTTCTGGATGTAAAGGAAGGGTGATGCAAAAGACCCTTTGTTTACAGGGCAGTTATGCACACGGTTTCTCTGACAACCAAAAGTGCTAGCAAGGACACCTTATGTATTTTAAAGAGCAGATTGGAGAAGGCCAAGAGAACAGTCAAGTGTAACTTCTATGGGAACTTGCTGGTTCCTGTGAATATAACAGAGGAAGCATGACCTTCGGAAGCAGGTTTAAGGACTGGCTCTGCCACTGACTAGTTGTGTGACATGCGATGGGTTATTTAACTTCTGTAACCTTCAGTTTCCTCACCTATAAAACAGACATCATAATAGCTACTCTATAGAGGTGATTTGAGGATGAGATGGGAACAGCTTAGGGTGCACCTGATATATAGTAAAGGCACCGTAAATGTTACCTTAATCATGAATAGGGCACTCCGTGAATTGGGAAGAAAGAAAGTCAACAGAGTGACTAAGTGGACTGTTCTAATACTGTTTCTGGGGGATTTGTTTCCTTGCTGGACTTCGTACCCTGGAATATGCATTTGAATTCCTCACCCAAATTTAATAAATATGTACTTCATAAGGATGAGACGCTTCATTCAGTGGAAACTCTGGGTCTTTCAATCTGAGGTCACAAAAGGAAATTCGGGTGGAGAGCTGGACAGTCACATGCTTTCTCAGTAGATGCGGGGAGCCTGGAGTCAGCTGCTGTTCCTTCCTTAAAAGATGGGGCTTCCCTGGTGGTGCAGTGGTTGAGGGTCTGCCTGCCAATGCAGGGGACACGGGTTCGAGCCCTGGTCTGGGAAGATCCCACATGCCGCGGAGCAACTAGGCCCGTGAGCCACAATTACTGAGCCTGCGCGTCTGGAGCCTGTGCTCCGCAACAAGAGAGGCCGCGATAGTGAGAGGCCCGTGCACCGCGATGAAGAGTGGCCCCCACTCGCCGCAACTAGAGAAAGCCCTCGCACGGAAGCGAAGACCCAACACAGCCAAAAATAAAAATAATAAAATAAATAAATTTATAAAAAAAAAAAAAAGATGAGGTACCAGCCAGGGGAAATAGGGGAGAGGGCTGGTGGGAGGGTACAGACTAAGGAAGCAGGAACAGGAGAATAAGCAAGGAGAGGGAGAAAACAGAAGCCTGCTTCCCAGTCGAATCAACAGCCGCCTTCCTCGTCTCTTTCCTGAGCTTTATGGCTGCAGCGGACTCATGTCAGCAACGCTTGTGACAGCCCCTGCCTGGGCAAGGCAGTGCCCAGTACTGTAGAAAGTGACGGGAGGATGAATTTTACTTACTAACACCATGTGCGAGGCACCTTTCTAAGAACGGTATAAACATCAACTTAGTTAATCTTCAAAACAACTCACAAAGATGGGTAACTTATTATCCCTATTTTACAGCTGAGGAAACTGAAGCCTGACTGTAATCGCTACATTTATCAAGTATTTACGATGTGGCAGGGTCTTGATGTATCTTAAACACAGTCCTCAGGACCCTATAAAATGGAGTTATTATTACTCCGTTTATTATTACTCGTCTTTTACAGATGAAGAGCTGAAGCTCACGGAGGCCAGGGACTTGCTTGCGGTCACGCAGACGCTAAGTGGTCTGACCCCGCCGCTCCACGCACCCCCTGGACCCCCAGGACACGCTCGCTATGCTCAGGAGGCTCACATGAGACCAGGGATGATGGCTCCATCTAAGACAGACGCAGGTGCCATCAAAGTGTAGCAAGAATGCCCTAAATCCTATCCTTGCTTCCCTTTCCCCTCACCACCCCCTTGTAGGATTGCAGCCCCCGTCTTGCTGTGGGAGGCGGGGTGGGGGGGGGAATGGAAATAATCAGACTTACAGAAAACCTTGAAGTGAGATTCTCTCTCCTCCTCCCAAAATTGCCCTCTGTCCTGGAAGTTTAATGACAGACATTCCATTCCGTTGCTGTCACCACTGTGACCCCAGCCCCTCGCTCCCCACCCCAGGCTTTCTCTGCCCTTACGCTCCCTTTATCCCAAAGTCCACGAGATTAAAAAATAATCATCTGGGGCTTCCCTGGTGGCACAGTGGTTAAGAATCTGCCTGCCAATGCAGGGGACACGGGTTCGAGCCCTGGTCCGGGAAGATCCCACATGCCGTGGAGCAACTAAGCCCGTGCGCCACAACTACTGAGTCTGTGCTCTAGAGCCCATGAGCCACAACTACTGAGCCCACGTGCCGCAACTACTGAAGCCCGCACGCCTAGAGCCCGTGCTCCACAACAAGAGGAGCCACCTCAATGAGAAGCCTGCGCACCTCAACAAAGAGTAGCCCCCTCTCGCCGCAACTAGAGAAAGCCCGTGCGCAGCAACAAAGACCCAATGCAGCCAAAAATAAATAAATAAAATAAATAAATTTATTTAAAAAAAAAAAATCATCTGGCCGCAAGCCACAACTAAGGAGCCCGCCAGCCACAACTAAGGAGCACCCCTGCCACAACTAAGGAGCACCCCTGCCATAACCAAGACCTGGAGCAACCAAATAAATAAAATAAATAAATTAAATAAATATTAAAAAAATAAAAAAATACTCATTTGGGAAGGGAAGGGATCTCAATGAGTCAAGAGAGACAGGAGGAGAGCGGTGGCTGGGAAGGGTGAGAGGGTGGGGAGCCAGGGACCAGAGGCGCGTTCCCTGGGAGACAGCCAACCCAAGGAGGGTGAGGCCACAGCTCACGCTCTGTGGGCCGACTGCAGCCCGGCTTCCAGAGCTGGAGCTGGGGGCCTGCACTGGCAGGTGCCTTCTCCAACGCAGAATGCTCCTCAGTCATGAGGCAGGAAGGGTGAGAGGACGGCCAGGGTCTCTAGGTTGGGCGGTGGTACCTCTCGCGCTCTCTTCCCCTCATGCAGTAACTAGAGGTCCCAAGTTTGGCCCATGCTGCTTGCAAGCCTCGCCCTTTGTCCATTCCACAGGGGCTGAGGCAAACCTGGCCCAGCAGGTTGGTGCTGGGGCGGAGCCCTGAGACTGACCTGACCCAGGGCAGTTGCTACCCAAAACAGCCAGAGTGCAGCCATAAATCACGCCTCACCTGCTGTTTACATTCCCTTCCCCCAACGCAGGGGCTTGGGTCCTTCTGGGTGGGACTGGGAGGCGGAGCCTCTTAGCCAAGGCTTGGGGAGGATGCATTCAGACGATGGGAAAAAAGATGGCACACAGCAGAAGGTGGGGAGTTAGCAGGGAGTAACCAGTCTGGGACAATTGCCTAGAATAAACACTATTGTCTGCCACAGGCTTTTCTGTGCCAGCCAGGGCCTGCTGAGCTGACCGTGCTTAAAGGGCCAGTTGCCATGTTCACAGAGGCAAGCTGAGATTGGTCCTGGAGGAGCTGATGGTCGCAGTGAACCTGAGGGCGGGAGCTTGTGGGAGCAGGAAGAGTCAGGAGATGGGGAGGAAGTCACAAGGCACAGCGTGGTCCAGGAGGAAGGCTAAGAGTCAGGCTTGGTGACAGAGCATTCTGACCCCAGGCTGGCTGCCTGGCGTCATCTCGGATTGTTCAGTTTAAAAGAATGAGACACGACCAGAAACCTGGCAGCCTCTCTAGATGTTTGGGGCTGGACTTGCCATGTGCCCGCTGCTTTCTCATGCCCGGGAATTCACGTGCTGCTCCGTTTGCCCCTGTGATCCCTCCCAGTTTTCATCCTCCTCCCAAGTGCTATTCTTTTCTATTACAGGAAACTTGCATCCTTCTATTCTTATCTTCATTCCTCTGAAACCCAAACTGTGAAGACGAAAGATTTAACCATATTAAAATCCACACTTTACCCTCATTTTAACCACAGTGATGTAATCCATCTCCTACTTCCTGAGGGAGGATTTATGGCCTCCTTCTCCCTCTCCTTGAGTGTTGGGAAACTATTACCTGGATTCAAGACCCATTAACGATGGTGCTGTGGTTACCTGGAAAGTGATCTGCAGGAAATAGCCATCCTGATCTGAATAGGGACTGGTTTGTCTTCTGGCAAACTGGTCCCACCTCACCCCCGCCCCGCCCTGAGGATATTTTAATTCAGGACCGGTAACAAGGATGTCCTCGAGCAAAGAGGTTTCTTGACCGCAGTCAGTCAGGTGGGAGTTCATGTGGAGGAAAGAGGGGTGTTCTCTAAGGGAGAACCAAGGAGATCTATCTGTATTGTAAGAAAGAGTAAGGCAGAGAGAAAGCAAGACAGGAAGAACGGAAGAAAGAAAGAAAGAGAGAGGAAGGGAGGGAAGGAAGGAAAGAAGGGAGGGAGGGAGGGAGGGAAGGAAGAAGGAAAGGAAGAAAAGGAAGGAAAGATGGAAGGAAGGAAGGAAAGAAAGAAAAAAAGAAAGAGAGGAAATGGGGAAGAATAAAGAGTAAACACAGAGTAATAAAGCAGGGGTAGCTGGGTGCCACACGATTCTAACTTGTCTGCCTTTTTTCAAGCTACAGCTTTCACCTGAGAGGTAGTTACAGATGAACAGGAACTAAACAGGGCAGAAGAAAATCATGGGGGCAGGGCTTGGGGGGAGGGCATGGTCAAAACAGTGGGGTTAGACTTCCTTTTACTTATTTCCAGCCAAAGAACAATCAGTAAAACCCTCGATGTTTCCTTTCAGGAAATATGTAGGACTTGCTCTGTTTCAGCTTCTTCTTTGCGTCTCTTCATGGGGAAGGCAGCCTGAATGCATGTTCCTGTCTTCCTTGAAGGCAAGGGCCCACCTGCCTAGCCTAATACATCGCATACAAGCAATTAATGAACATTTCTAACTTGAAGACTGCCTGGCTGGCTGGGCTCCTGTAATTTGGCTTCACAGCAGCCTCTGTTACGACATTCCCTGGCAGATGCTCTCGGACACCGTAGCCATGTCTAATCTGGAAGTTCGTGGCAGGAGTAACAGGCTCATTAAACCTCTTTGCAGTTTCCCACCTACCAGGGTAGGTACCACCAGCCCAGAGGCCAGCACCAAGGCACCAAAAGCAACTTCAGAGTTTTTGCCTTAAGTTCTGGCAGAAGCAGCTTCCCAAAGGACCTACATCGTGCTGGTTATCGTACTAAAGTTCTGCGCTAAAAGGAGGAAACTAAATATGGTGTCTGATGCCCCAAAAGGCTCTTGGAAAAGTTTTTGCTGCCAGAAATGGGTCTTTCCTTGAGGACAGTACTCAGCCAATCAGAGTTTTTTCTGATGATGTAATGTTCTGCCAACAAGTTTTATTGGTGGGAAAGCTCTTGGGTGTTTTGAGGGTGTAGAGTTTCCACTGCAGCTCAGGGAAAATCGTCTGTGGCTTCCTTTAAGGTTCTACAGAATTCCATTGTGCTTATATTTCCAACCAAGCTGAGTTTATATTTGGTACTTGTTAGAAATTTGGGAAATTGAGAAACTTTCCTTTTCCTATGATGTCAAAAGCTGCTGATTTCTCAGCGGTTGCTATTTCCCTGGACACAGCTTCGGCAGAGGGCTTAGGAAGTTGCCCAGCAGAGCATCAGTATATGACAGTGGGTAGAAGATGATGTCACCACAAGTTAGGTTGTAGAAAGGCATCTCTTGGCTGGAGAGGACGTTAGTGAACAGGCTGCGCGTGAACACATTCCCATCGGATGAATTCGCAGGCATGCACGTGCCTCAAGTCCGCTCCGCGCAGAGATGCAGCACTAAAAATAGCCCAAAGCTCATTTCCCTCCTTTCCAGTGTGTTGTCCCCAGCTCTCCTAGACAGAGCCCCTGCTGTCTGCCAGCCTGGGCTGGAATTAGCACACCAGTGTCTATGCTGGAGGTTGACGCTCTACAGTTTACCTTGAGCAGCAGTGGAGTTCCTCGCTTACCTGCATCCAGGAGACTGGGAGCGCCCACCCTGAACCACAGGTTAAAAGGATGTCACCGACAGACTCACTGTCTCTTATTTCAGACAGCAGGCTGTTCCTGCCACTACCGCCTCTCCACGGGGTCCCAGCCTTTCCCCCCCACCCCCCCCCCCCACCCCCCCGCCCCGGGATAATCGGCTCCACCCTCACCTCATCCAGGAAAACTCAGAGGAGCTCCACCTTGCTTTACCCTCCCCGCCCTTCAGTCAATTCCCTCTCCCAGCTTTTATCCTTGTCACCCGTCTTCCCAAATAGGTGACACTTAATTATGATGTGTCAAGCTGTGTTAGTGACTCATGAGTATGTTTATGTATCTCAGCCCTTCAAGCTTCTGTGTACTGACTGTATTACTCCCCACCCCGCCGTAACATAGTAGAAACAGTGCTGGGCTTGGACTTGAATGCCCTGGGAATAAAAACTGGGATAATAATACTTATACTATTATTATGTAGGGATTTGGTAAAATTAAATGAGATGATATATACTTAACACATCAGAGGAGCTTGGTAAATAATAGTTGAATCTGAATCCTAGAATGTAAACTCTATAGGAATTCTCTCTCTCTCTCTCTCTCTCTCTCTCTATATATATATATATATATTTCCCCCAATGCCTAGTCTCTCTGAGGATAGAGACATTTAATAAATACCAGCTGGCATACCTTGATTTTTATCTTATTTATTTATTTATTTATGGCCAAGCCGCGCGGCCTGTGGGATTCCAGTTCCCCAAGCAGGGATCGAACCCAGGCCCTTGGCAGTGAAATCGTGGAGTCCTAACCACTGGACCACCAGGGAATTCCCATACCTTGATTTTTAGGATACCTTTTTGGATCAGTCATCCTCTGCAAATGGGTGATTTGGGGCATCAACAAATTACAATGACAATGAGTTAACACCGTTTGATAATTAAGCATCTGTATCCAATGGTCCCCATAGTTCGGGAAGGGGAGAGTCAACTACTTTCGGTGGCATATTCAGGACCAAGGCAGGCAAAACTGCAATAGGCACATTGTGATGCACTTACTTGTCACGACAAAGGATCTTTCTCCAGCTACTTCCTCCTACTCTTCTGATGCATTCTTACTTTCAGCTGACACTCAGCTAATTAATTCCTAGGGAGGTGTTAAGAGATAAGGCATGACTGATAAGGCATTAGTTGATAAAGGCTTGAGAGCCCAGCCTGACTTGTTTTGCTAGACCTCCTATCACACCTGCAAAGTGGCTTCTAAAACATTGAAAACCCTTTGCAGTCTCAAAGGAAACATTTTACTTGGGGTCATAGCGGAGGGAGGGGCAGTGAGAGATGCTGATCATCCCTAAGGCCTGCCATGTTGTGGCAGCTCAGATGCGGAGGGAGGTTTTCTCAGCCAGGAATGGTAGGTGAGACCTTGCCTCCTAACCGGTCCCTTCTGGCCCTTCCGGGCATCCCTTACTTGCTGCCTGGAGGCCAAATCACACTGACTCACTTCACTGGGCTTCTCTCTGCCTCGCAATCACCTCACTTCTCAGCAGCTTCTGGAAGGGTTACTTTCAGAAATCTGACCATTCCAGACAAGCCCCGCCCACTGCTCTTACTCCTGGAGTCCCAGCCCGGGACACCTTTTCTGAAAGGCTGCCTGGTCTTGCACATGGTTCTCATTCTCTTAGCAGGGTCCCTGCGTGACCCTGGGGTGAGATGCCCTCGGCACCTTATTCGCATCACACTAATCCAAGGTCTGCAAAGTTGCTGGATGGGTAGATACCCACACACACCTCATTTTTCGATTACACTGGGTCACTTAAACATTGCTTTCTTTGGTCCTCACTAGAACCATATGAGAATTTGGAATCTTTGATTCTTAATCCAGAGCTTTCCTTCCACACCGTGCTGTCCTGAGCACTCAAGCCCAGGCATTCATGCACAGTGGATACATTCAGCTAAAGAAGTAAAAAAAAAACAAAAAACAAACAAACAAAAAAGCTAACTTTTTAAAAAAAGGTTCTCTGTGTCTTAAAATATCTTTCAAGGAGACAAAACATGGGATTTTCACCCAAGGTATTCAATAAACCAATAGCAGTAGCTTGGTAAATAATGGTTACTCGGCCAGTCTAGGTGTTTTCTCCCACCCTACTTCTCTGTGTCAGTAACTGGTGATACCTAGCCACATGGATGTTGTTGTTGGGTGAGTGGAAGAACCTACCTACGAGGTGAATAACCTCTTTACAAGGCTGTCTCGGAAAAGCTTTTCTGAATTGTTGGGCAAGTTCTGTTAGTAGATATGCATCCAGCCTCACCAAACCTGCTTTGCTTCAGGTACTGATGCCTTCTATCCGTGGGCCCAACTCTACTCCATCCCGAAGCCAATGCAGACCAAGTCAGGCAGGAGAGAAGCTGCCTCATCTATAGATCTTTCTGTCCTACCCCTTTATCAGAAGTGAAGCCCTGGGCAACCATGTACGCTCAAAGCTGCGGTCATCCTTTCTCCTTTATTCTTGCCTACGATGACTATTTTCTTTGCTTTCCGTATAGGTATTTCAGTTCTCCTTCTCGGGTGGCACTTGTTGTGAAGCCCTGTCCCTTAGTAGGACCCCAGTCACAGTCTCTCTTGCTAGAAACTTTTGGGGAGCTGGACCCTCCTCTCATCATCCCCAGCTGCTTGCTGGGGTCCTGATCCAACCATTCAGATCACCTGGAGTCACTGCTGCCTTCCCGATGTCAGCCATCTATCCCCACTGTCTCCACAGCCTGCCCCACTCTATGTCTGGAATGATGCCTGATTCAGCCTTCAGTTTTCCATGTAGCCCTGGTCCCTAATTTAGACTGTGGGCTCTTCTTGCAGGCCAGGGTACTGCTGAGTTGGTTTCTGTTGTCTGTCTTACGAATGTCCCTTTAAATCAAACTGATGACAAGTCACAACCTGCAGTTTCTTGAGAGTATGAACCAAATGGTAGGGCACATTTGAAGGGAGTTGCTCAAATTCCACTTCCATCCCCACCCCACATTCTTGGCTTTTTATTCTGACATTAATTCCCACCTTGGGCACTGCCCAGATCTGGCAGTCTTCCTAACTTTTTCCATACTGCTTGGACCAGCTCTCCTCCCCAGTTTCTAGCCAGCTCACGCTTCTGCCTGGTATTTCCATGGTCTACGGGGAGAGGTCCATGTTCTGCCTCCTAGTGCCTCAGAACTCCTCATTCTTTCTCCTGGCCAGCCCTTTCCCGTCTCAGTCCTGTCTTCCCTCTCTCCACTCGAACTACGGTTGAGACTTAACTTTATGCATTAAAGAGCTAGGAGGGGGAAGAGGACACCTTTAGTCTTGGCCTCATCTTTTCCCAGTTTCCTCCCTCTTCCTCACAGCCAAGGCCATTGTTGACTATTTTAAAAACTGTAGCAAGCACTCAACCATTTATTCTGTTGTGTATTTTTAAAAATCAGTTTTAAAGTCAGTTATTTACTTGTGATGCTTTAAATTTTGGGTTTTGGATGAGAAAAACGTAATCACCATATGTGTATGTGGCAGAGGCAGTGCTCACTTAGTATACCCCATATACTCCCCCAATTGCCCAGCCTCCCTTGCAGGTAGGTGAGGGATATGCGCAAGCTCTGACAGGTCAACTAGAAATGGAAATGTCTTCTCTACCTCTCCTTTCCCCTGCGTTGACCTTGAGACCTGCAAGCTGAGATGGATCCCTGGGCCACACCTGATGGACAGACGTCCCCACTGACCCACACTGGATTTTACATGCATAAGATATCCACCTCTGGTGTGTTAAGGCACTGAGATTTTAGGGCTTTGTTTGTCATCACAGCATAACTTGACATCTCTCTGACCTATGCAAGTGTGGAGGTTTATTCCTGCCACCACCTAAGAATTGCCTTTATTTTTCTGCCGAGCAGCATGTGGGATCTTAGTTCCCCAACCAGGGACCGAATGCATGTCCCCTGCATTGGAAGCGTGGAGTCTTAACCACTGGACCACCAGGGAAGTCCCAAGAATTGCTTTTTAAACAACTTAAAATGTATATAAATCATATGTGTTGATCATGGAAAATTAGAAAATATAAATAAACAGAATAGAAGAAAATAAAAATCATCTATAATCCTACTAGCCAGAGATAAATACTGGTAACATTTTGGTGTCCGCAGTTCCTGTTTTTTCTAAGTCTGTATAAATATATATTTATTTATTATTCTGGAATCTACTTTTTTTTTTTTTTTGACAATGGTATGGATCTCATTTATTTAAAACACTATTTCTCACCTTTCTCAAATTGAAGACTGTGAAAAATAAAAGCAGTGCCTTACTGAGCTGTCGTTAACCTGGGAGCAGTGCCGGGCGCGTCCGCACTCCCGCCCCCTGTGTCCTCAGCTCCTCCTGGCAGCGCCCAGCCCGCCCATCTCACTTTACAAAACAGTCCTGAAGCTGAATCCCATAAAGCTATTGTTCACGACATTTACATTAGAAAAAGGGAGCTGGGTGTGGGAAAGCCAGGTGTGCTGTTCCCTTTAAGTAAAGTTTGCTCCACAGTTGGGCCATCTTCGCTTCCTCAAGGCAAAACAGCAGATGAACCCAAAGGGGCACAAGACGACGGCCAGGAAGATGCCCAGGAAGGTGAAGGAGTCCTCCGGAGCCCCGACCCTGCAGACAGGGCAGCCTCCAACGACAACGATGGAACCGGCACGGTGCCGGCTGACATTTCCACTGTGGATGTTGCAGACCCTGGGGTGGTGGTGGGGTAACCCTGTGACGAGGTCGGGGGAGGGCGCCGTAGCTGTGCGGGCCGCACGCGAAGTCGCCCTGGCCGGCCTCCGGGTGGTAGGCGGGCGGCCGCTCCTGCAGTCGGGGCCTGTGGTCCAGGGCGGGCGGCTCCCGCTCGCGCTCCGACTCGGCTCCGGCTCGGACTCGCGGGGACGCCCAGACGCCCGGCGGCGGGGCTGGGCCCCCTGGAGGCGGCCGCCGCGGGCTTCGCCCCCGCGCCTCCCCACGCCTGGAATCTACTTTTTCACTTGACAAAATATCCTGCAGATTTCCCCAAAGCAATACACGTGATTCTAGAACACACTCTGTAATCATTGGGTAGCCTTGCATTATGGCTGTATCATAATTTATACACTGCTGGAGTCTTATCTTCCTCTGCCTAAACTGCTTTCAGTAACATTGCTGCTCCTTCTCCACGTATTTTATCCCTTCCCACTCACCGAATGACTCTTAATCATCTACATATATAGAATGCAAATGAGACCTTCCAAAAATAACTAAAGTGGCCGTGAAATTCACAAAGTGATATTTTCGGATGGGGAAGGAAGAAGCAAAGTTTTTGTAACGTATTTATCCCTTTGATGATTATTATTGTCATTATTATTCTTATTTGCTTGGGAAATCTTAGTTTTTATTCTCTGAGTAGTAACAAATGACTTGGAGGGGACAAAGGAGATGTCAGGATGGGTAGCAAGAGGAAGATTTTAAGTTAGTGTTAGGTGTGGCTGCAAGAAAAAAAGCCACAACAAACTCAAAACTAACAGTAGCTTAAGTGAGCAGAAGTTTATGTCACTCTTATATAAACGTCTGGGGACTTCCCTGGCAGTGGGAAGACTTCACGCTTCCACTGCAGAGGGCGAGGGTTCGGTCCCTGGTCAGGGAACTAAGATCCCGCATGCCGCGTGGCGTAGCCAAAAGGAAAAAATTTAAAATAAAAAAGGAAAAGTCTGGAGGTAGGCACTCTGATACAGTACTCCATGGAGTATCAAAACCCAGACTTCTTCTACTTGCTCTCCTAAACATTTTCCTCCACTCCCAAAGTCACCTCACAAGGTTCACATGGTTGCTTTAACTCTAGCCATTACATCGACATTCCATCCAGAGGGGAGGATATGAAAAAAAGGAGAAGAAAATGTCATTCTTTTAAAATGCACTTTTTTTGGAAATTGAACATATCATGTCTGCTTAGTCACTTGGCCGCCTATGGATGCGTGAGAAGCTGGGAAATGTAGTCTTTATCCTCAGAGTTCATGGGCCCAGATAAAAATCAAGAATGCTATTGCTGGGAGTTCCCTGGAGGTCCAGTGGTTAGGATTCTGTGCTTTTACTGCCGAGGGCCCGGGTTCAATCCCTGGTCGGGGAGCTAAGATCCCACAAGCCGAACAGCGCGTCCAAAAAAAAAAAAAAAGGATGTTATTGCTACAGAAGAAGGAGAGAATGGATATTGGATATTGGGGGACAATCAGATATCTCTGCCATGAGAACCACCAGATGATTAACAAACGTCAAAATGTTTCTAAAGTAAATTATTTAATTATAGGTAGTTTAATTGAAAGTAACTATAAAACTAGTCCTTGGTGGAGGGGGATCAAACTCAAAGGAAAATATCAATTACATTAACAGTCAAATGTAATCAAACTCTCGCCATGAACAGATGGGCTAAGTAAATACACATTCAGTACTTAAATCCCTGCTGGATTTCTGAAATCAGCCAGCTCCCTCTGAACGAACATGTGTTAGAGGAAAGAACAACGGATATCCCTTGAGCATCTTCATTAGCACCTGGTTTCATCAGAATGGGGCTATATAATCCATCAGGAGCTGAGAGCTGCAGATTCCATGGCACATCCAGATTCAATTCCCAAATCCCTTGGGTAAAGGAAGTGAGAAGAGTAGGCTATATGGAGAGAGGAAGAAAGCTAGTCGCCTTGACAACCCAGTGACTTTGCTCCTGCTGCTTCAACTGTCTAGAATCTCTTGTCCCTTCTCTACATGAAGAAATGCTGCTCTTCTTTCTCATCGTTTAAGGTACCATTCAAATATTTATTTGCTTCCCATGATGCTTGTTCCCTGACTCTTTAATTTTGGGATCCATTCATTCATCCATTCGGCAAATACTGAGAAGTCTATCACATGCCAGGAGCGGTACTTGGCACCGGGCGGGGGGACTCACTAGTCAATTAGATGAGTCTGTGCCCTCAAGCCACATATAACACCAATTAGGATGGCTAGCCTAGCGCTCCCCCAGTGTGCTAGGCTATCTCTCTAAACAAAGGATGGAGAGCTTCTACAGAGCAGAAACCTGGTGTTTTAATTGACAAATACTTACAGAGCACTTACTATGTGCCAGCCACTGTTCTGTTCTGTGTGCATTAAGTATATTGATTCTTTCAAGTCATACAGCAATCCCATGAGTTATAGGCTCATTATTACCTTATTTCGCAGATAATGAAACTGAAGCATAGAGAGGTTAAGTGTGCCCAAGGTCACACAGCTAGTAAGCAGTGAAGCTAAGATAAACGCACATTCAGTGCTTTACTGTGAGTCTGGCTCTAGTGTACATGCTTCACTAGTATGCCATGTTTTATAATGATTCATGCTACCTGAATTCCTAGTATTTACTAGGATGCCTGGAACATAGTAGGTATTCAATAAACATATGTTGAATAGAAATGAGCCAGCTGCTTGACATTGGGCAAGTTATCCTCTCTGAAACACAACTTCTACAAAGAAGAAATTGGACTGGGAGATCTCTAAGGTCCCTTGAAACTCTAAATTTGTTCCCTGTTCACATACTAGATAACTCAGGTCTGGCAGAGCTCTTGAGGGATCATCAGACGGAGTCCTAGAGTTGAGTCTGATTTCATCTATATCAGGCAGGTGGGAATTCCTTTAGTTGACTGAGTTTTTTAGGATATCCCACCTTTTTGAGTCTGAGGAGTAGACGATTTATAGGTTCTGTGAATGATGTACTGTAGCAGGATAAATAGGATATCTAAAAAGTTCCTTCATTGGGTGGAAAGGTAAAGGGCTTTCCTCTTGCATGGACAGTAGTTTTGTAACAGAGAATATTTTGGTCCCACTTCACTTCAATTTCAAGTGGCCTTGGATTATATTCTGAACTGCTCTGGATTCGTAATAGAGGGAACACTGTAATGCTTCTCAGACCTCTAATCTTTGTAAATGTGGCTACGAACAATGCATTATCCCCAATAATAGACTGCTCTAAATTACTTTTTCAGATTACACATTGTGCCCCAAAGACCTAAGGGTACACTGCCAGACCTTTGACCAAACACCAGCAAAATCCCCATCCTCTGACCAAATGCCAGCTTCGGTCACTGTACTTTGGCCGGTCTTCTCCCCCCTGCAGCGTCAGCTGGCCTTCACACTCCCTTCCCCACTCAGCTCCTGCTGCCTGGTAATCACTGAATTGGCAGGACTGCCGGCTACGGTGAGCAATGGTCAGACAGGGGCAGTGCGCTGGGCTAAGACTGACTGTATGGGAGAACATTGGTGGTCACGAGCTTCCCTAAACCTCCATCAACAGTCGTATTATTTTCTCTGTGGAGCAGGGCCGTGTGCCCTTGCACTTGAGGATCTAATGTACCCTGACCGGTTTCGACTATTTGCTTGACTCTGAAAGCCTCTGACGTAACACTTTATCGTTTTGCTGAGGCAGGAATTGAACGCACGCCCTGTGAGATTGGTATAAAGTTCAGAGGTGAGACTCTTTGCCACTTAGTGAGTGTTAGTCAAAAACACCTAACAGCTAACAGCTGGGCATGGCTCCTTTTAGGCATCTAAGATTTGATCTCCATTAATTTTCCTGACAACCCAGTGAGAGTCTTCTTACTATTATCCCAATTTTATGCCTGAGAGAATTATAGGTTCTAGTGCTAATCATACATTTAAAAATTCTTGGAGGTCTAAGAGTGTCTCCTTCCCCCAGAGGGAGGAGAGGTAAAGGCCAACTGTGGGTTAAGGGGCGAGTTCCTAGCACACACCATTGTATGGAGGTTCTGCTCTTCATTGATGGATGAATTTCTTCCCTTCATCCCCAGTCTCTATTTTTATTCCTTTCCTCCATGAATTCTTGTAAATAATGTAGTGTTTTGTATGTATGTGTTTTTAATTGACTTATGTGTCTAATTGCGCTTACATCTCATTTTCCTCCTTAATTTTTGAATTCAAGGGAATTCCCTAGTGGTCCAGTGGTTAGGACTCCGCGTTTCCACTGCAGGGGGCACGGGTTCAATTCCTGGTCAGGGAATTAAGATCCCGCATGCCACACCACGGCCAAATGAAAAAACATTTTTTTTGAATTCAAAACTATGTTTTTAATATCCAACCATGTCACTAACTGTATATCTAGTTCAGTGCTTCAATCTGCAGCATGTTATTCCGCAGGATACATTCTTAGCATTTTATGTATCCAGCCCCCTAGTTATGGACACTAGGGGAATTTTATATATATAAATCATATATATATCTCATATCTATATATGTAGAAGTGATGTGTCACAGCACATATGTAAACCACACTTTACTAAGTACCGCCAGATGGCTTTCCAAGTGACTGTACCTGTTTATACTCCTACCACCAATGCATACTGTGATATTATCCATCAAAGTTTTATTTGAATTGGTTTCTGATTTTCTTAAGTTTTTGTATGTTTGGACAATTACCTGGAAGTCTTAGCAAAAGAGAGGTGAGGGGAGTTGGGTGAGTTAGGGCCCCCCTGGTCCCCTCCCCCCACTGATTTACCTCTCCCATCCTCCTGTCCTCCCCAGTGCCCCAGAACCTGCTGGAAGAAATTTTCTCTCTGAACCTTCTCCCTGAACAGCTTTTTCCCTTTTTCTCAGAGTTTTCACCACACATCAACAGAGTGTCCTCCTCGTTCTCTGCTCTCAGAATCCAAATTCTTCCTACTTTTGTGAGGTCCAATTGAAGACCTAGCTCCTCCATGAAGCCCTGTCTAATGATTCTAGCCTACATGTGTCTCTTCTCATTTTGACTGTATCTCTCTCATTTGGGGGATTTGTTTATATTCAGTGTAACTCTCTTTTATGTTCTATGTTGTTTCCAAAAGAGAGACTGGGCAAATTAAACGTGTCCTATCTGGTCAGCCCCATCATTAGTTTCTTTACTGCATTTGACTTATACTCTCCCAGCACCTGTGGGAAAATCAGATATTCCCAGGCCATCTCATCCACCCCCTCAAGTCAATCCTCCATAGGATTATAGAAAGATTTCACTAGCAGAAGAAACATAGAACAAGCCTTATATCTGCAAAGTATACATCCCGGGGGCCTTGCAAAATTCCTCTCACTGGTTACCCATATCCATATTGACTCAGAGTTTGTGTAGTTTAAAAGTGTGAGGTAAGTCCCAGGTGTGTCTGCGGAACTCGCTGCTGAGCTTCGGCCTGGTCCCCATGGTGCTGTCCTCACTGAGCCTTCAACAACCTCCTGCTCATTTCCTGAGCAAACATGGTTCCTAGCAGAAAATGATCTCTTTCTGTCTCATTCCCATAATCCACCCACCGAAATTAAATGAATTGGGAAAAATACCCTTTCCCACCACTGATTCACTATACTGTTTTCCATGCTTAGTTTTCACAAAAAACCTCCACTTTTTGTAACAAAAATTTCTAGTTACTAAGCCAAAATTGACTTTCTTCTTTCTTACAATCGGAATTTTGACGTTATTCAGGATGGCATGAATCTCACTGTAAAAGTACATTTCTCAATCTGTTTGGCAGCTGGAGTTTTATGTGACGGTTATTGCCATTAAAATGAAAGCCAAAGTTACTGCATAAGACTTTCAGTGATGTTCCTTAAAGAGAAATAACTCAGGGGTACTCACCATTGCCCCTCGTCCTTTCTTCTTATTCCTCTTAGACTGTGGTCATGATGCCTGGGGAAGAGGGTAGAGCAGGTGCCACTTGCGTGTCATGAAGATGCAGACAACATACGCTAAGGATGGCTTAAAAGAAAGATAAAAGGAAGCTGGGTCTCTGATGCCGTCGTGGAGCTACCATACCCACCCTGCACTCTGTTCCTCTAGGTGCTTTGTAACGTAAGAAAAAAATAAAACTTCTAATTTGTTCAACCACTGGTTTTTGTGGTGTTATCTATTACACACTGTCAAACTCAAATCCTGATTGTCATTTGTCTTTGACAAACCTCTTCTCTGGAAGAATCTTGCCCTGGTTCAAAGGCAGCTTGGTAGGAAAAAAATCTGGTGTTTTTGGAGAGCCCAAAGTTTCTCCAGGTCAGACCCCTAGTGTCCACATTCCATGCTGTGAGCTCTGTCTCTTTCTTCCATCTCATGGACCTTCTGTAGGTGATATGGGATGTCACCCAGTGGTTTAGGCGTTTTCGGCAGACTCTTCCTTGCTGGTGGAGAATTCCTGCAAGGATAAAGCATTTTAGTTTCTTGCGGTGGGGGTAAGAGCATGTGGCCTGCTTCTGTCCAAAGAGATCCAGAAGGGAAGGCAACTGGGAAGCTTCTCTCACAGAAGGGGACCCGTGAAAACAAAGGTCCCTTCCTCTTCACTGGATATGTTGCTTAGAAATGCTGAGTCATCTTGTGATCAGTGACTCCGCGAGGGGAGCGAAGACCCGGATGGGAAACACTCAGGCCCTTGACCTCTCGCCAAGTCACGCCACTGATCCTGGACACGAACTGCCTTTGAACATCTGGTTAATTGTTTTTGCCACTTTCGGGTGTATTCTGTTACTGGCACTTGAAAGAACTCTAAATGATACAGGGTTGTCAGAATAGGGCTGGCTGCCATCTTCACAATTTCTACATCTGTTTCTTTGAATTAAGCTCCTCAGTTCCCTAGCCATGTAGATCCCTGAACCACCTGTGTTGCTGGTCATCAGAAAGCCCAGACAGGCCTGAATCTTCAAGGAGTGTAGTTCAGGCTTTATGCTGGGACTCTGCTTTACAAGCGCAACGTAATTCCTATTCTAATTCTTGACTTTTTTAGTATTGTAAATTTTAATACAATTACCACTGTGTGGTATGTTATTTTTTAAAATAGTAAAACAATTTGGATGCTTAATAAAAAGTCTTTACAAGGGAAACAGGATTGTTATAAAATACCAGAATTATATTAAAAAAAATCCACAAACAGGAATTAAAATATGTGGAGTCAAACTTTTATTACCTAATTGAAATGTTTGAAAATATTTTGCAGGTTTTTAGGAACAATTAATAGCCTTCAAACAAGATACCAAAGATAACTATTTTATTTGCTACAGATAAGTATTGTCTTATTTCCATGGGTACATCCTAATATATCTCCAGATGAGATATTTGCTGCTAGTTAATCCGGTGGTATTAATTTATGCTTTAAATCAAGTAAGGACTGCAGGGTAGATAGGCTGAATATTTAACATTTCCGTTCGAATCATCAAGATACATATAAATCTTAAATCGTTCTTCGGTCTCTTTTCCCACAGTGGCAGGAGTGCTGTCTAGATGGTCAGTTCTAAACCGAGTCAGTCCAGCTCTGTCTACCTGCACAGAACACTTGAGTGAAACATGAAAATTTCAGTCAGTCATCTGAATAGTTTCAGACTCACAGGCAAAGCATTGGAGTGATTAAACTTCTCACTTTCCACAGAGATTTGGGCAAGTTAGTGATACAGTCTTTGTTTTTTTCCTGAAGAAGATACCACATGACCAAGAGGAAAGTTCTGACCTGTTATAATTAGGTAAAATAATCCTGTATCTCTGTGTATTACAACCACACATTGTTACCAAGAATGTTCAGCTTCCTGAATGTTGAAGTGGTATTCCGAGAGGAAAGACTGCTAGATAGAGATTTGGGAATTATCTTTTAGACGAGATTAACTAAATTAGTAAGGAAATAGCGGGTTAGCCTAGGATTCTGGGTCAGTCAGAAACCAACCCTGGTCTAAATAAAAATTAGATAAGTTCTTTGTGTAGCTATTACTAGAGGGCTTTGACCCCCATTCAGACGACCCTTTGATTTTTATTCTACTGGCAAGAACCCCAGGGAGGGAGTGGGCGACTGGTGTCTCTAACCTAACCCCCAATAGCGACACTGCCAATGTTAAACTAGTTTAAGAGGTACAGGAGAAAGGAGAGCTTTTGAGACTTAAGTGTGGTGTGCCTTCCTTGGCAACACTCAGACCACGGGAGAGCATGTGACTGAAGCACTGTAGCCATAGAACCAGAGCAGGAAGTACTCTGAAGAGTCCAATCATCTTCATTTTCACCAGTGAGAAAATACATCCAGGCAGATTCTGGATGAAATCTCAGATCTCTTGATTCATTTACTTCCACGTTCTTCCAGTACATCATTGGACCAAAGGACTTATTAAGAGAGTAATGAAGGAAAAAAAAAAAAGGAGATGCTCCAGCTTTGGATATCAATGTTGTATATGAATTTACCCCGAAGAACACTGGGAAATAGAAAGGAATTTGCTATGGGTCTCAAAATCTAAGAAAAGATTTCACCAAAAATGCCAAAATAGTGCCCCAAATAACAGTCTCATTTGGGTGTGAAGGACTACTACAAATGTCATGATCACTGTAATAAAGTTGTTCACACATCTCCACCTTCAGGGTCTGGCCAATAGTGTATAAAAACAAAGGATTGGGCTACATGGGAGTTTAAGCATAATATTATTAGGACTTTGGTGATGGCTAGATTGGAAGCGGTGGGGCTGGATGTAGGGGGGAGCGGCGGGGGGGAGTCAGCTTGCTTGATGGAAGCAGGTCTGAGAGAGACAGAGAGAGACAGAGACACAGGTGGGAACAAGCAAGTATTTATTGCCCAAATTTCAAAGCAGGGACGGTTGGTGGAAAAGGATGTCAGATTCTCTCTAATCCCACCAAGGTAAGGCACTCTCCTCCTGTTTATTATAGGTATTATTACCTATTATTATTATCTTTTAGAAATCTTTTTATTATTTTAATAGGTATGGAAAATTGCCCTTCCCTTGTTTTTGTTTTGTTTATTTTAGTTTTCAAAACTTACCTAGTTACTTTTAAGATTATTCTTTTGATGACCTTTAGAATTCTCAGAAAAATCATCCAAATCCTGGAAATAAGACAAAGGTGAGCAGCACACCTTTTTAACGGCATATCACTTTAGGACTGTAGAGAAATGTAGTTAGTTCATTGTTTACTGTTGATTAAGGCCCCAGACTTAGTGAAATTACTTGCTAAATTCTAAATTTTTGTCTGGTGGAGATACAAATAATTTCTGTCTTGTGAAACAGATCATCTCTAAGATTTACAGCCTGTTGGGAATTAATCAGTTTAAAAAGAAAAAAAATCAGACTTGGCAACCTTGGGACTTCCCTGGTGGCGTAGTGGGTAAGACTCTGTGCTCCCAATGCAGGGGGCCCGAACCAGTGTTTGATCCCTGGTCAGGGAACTAGATCCCACACGCATGCCACAACTAAGGAGCCTGCCTGCCGCAACTAAGACCCGGTGCAACCAAATAAATAAATATTTTTTTAAAAATCTCATAAAAAACCCCAAAAAACTTGGCAACCTTATCCTAACATTTCTTTCTTAAATTGATTATATATACTGAATTTTTCAAATACTCTCTGAATCAATCATAACATCTTACTGGTTACCTCATTAATGATCTTTGACATGTGTTCATTTTGTATTTGCTGGATGATTATGATGTTACCTTTTTGAAAATTATCCTTTAACAGAATTTTTTTTTTCCTAGTATCCCTCCAAAAATATCTTGTTGAGCTTTTGATTGGAATTCATTTCATTTATAGATGCTTTTGGGGAGAATTGACATCCTTACAGTATGGAGATTTACTATCCAAGAACTAGTCTTTTTTTTACTTCGCTTAGTTTTCTTCATTTAGGTACTACACATTTTTTGTTCAGTTTATTCTTGGGTAATTTATGTTTTTGTTGTTAATGGGAGTTGTTTCCATTTTATTTTCTTATTTTCTAACTGGTTAATTTTTGGAATAAAAGAAAGTGTATGTGCAGGGTATGTTCTATAATTACGCCTTACTTTACTGAAAGTGAGCAATAGTTTGCAATAAAAAGGTTTTTTAAGCCACCTGATCATGTAAATAGTCTAAATATGGCAATTAAAAGGCAAAAAGTTTCTCATCACACACCAAAAAAAAAAAATTGCGACTATGTATGGTGATTGATAGGTATTAACTAGACTTATTGTGGTCAACATTTCACAATATATATAAATATCAGATCATTATTTTGTACATCTGAAACTAATATGTTTTATGTCAATTATATCTCAATAAAATAAAATAATATCCATAATAAAAATAAAGTGTGTGTATATTTATTGGATAACCTCCCATCTTACTGAATTCTTATATTATTTCTAATAGTTTTTTTTAGTTTTTTTAGATATACTCTAATATTATAATCAAATCATGATAATTTTGCTGCTCCCTTGCCAATAGTTGTAATTCTTATTCTCATAAAGCACATTTAGGGCTTCCCTGGTGGCGCAGTGGTTGAGAATCGGCCTGCTAATGCAGGGGACATGGGTTCGCGCCCTGGTCTGGGAAGATCCCACATGCCGCGGAGCAACTAGGCCTGTGAGCCACAACTACTGAGCCTGTGCGTCTGGAGCCTGTGCTCCGAAACAAGAGAGGCCAAGATGGTGAGAGGCCCGCGCACCGCGATGAAGAGTGGCCCCCGCTTGCCGCAACTAGAGAAAGCCCTCGCACAGAAACGAAGACCCAACATAGCAATCAATCAATCAATCAATCAATCTTAAAAAAAAAAGAAAAAAAATGTTTAAAAAAAAAAGCACATTTAGAACACTGTTGAATAATAAATGGAAGAGTGGCACCCTTGTTTTGCATAACATTATCATACTTGGTTTGAGGTGCAGTTTTTGAAGGCACTAGAGAAAGAGCGTGTTTTTAGTAAACTGACACAAAGGAAAGGTCTCCTTAAATAGCTCAATCTCTATTTTCACTTAGTTCTCTTCTCCTATTAATCGTACCTCAAACATTGACTCCTCTGTGTATTGAAGACAGGTCGGGAGCTCTGCTGATACTCAAGTGCTAACATACCAGCTTTATTATTGTTATATTAATCAACTCCATATAAGCAGCTGTAACGCTCTCTAAATTTACCTGCCATCTCAAAAAAAAAAAATTGCTGCTTTTGGAGGTAAAATAAGGTTTTTTATTTCTTTTTTTTTTAAAGTTGGATGTGCACTTAGAGAAAGTGGTTGGAACAGGATGCACCATTCCTGCTGCTCTTTCTACCAGGGTACCCCATCCAGGTGAAGGGAAGGGGCCAAACAAACAGCTTTCCCATGTCTGCCAAATGGTCCTTGTCACCGCTGTGGCCTTGCCAAGGGCAGGGCCCCTGCTATAGACTCTGTGGAGCTGAAAGCTGAATACAGAATACTTTCCTGTGCTTTTGGCCTGTGGAGCAGGCTTGTCTGGCCCAGATCACACTTGAATAGATGAAAAGAATCTGTTTTTGCCTTGGCCCTCGGCCTGCAGTGGAGGCCACAAAGGCTAGTACAGACACACAGGAGTGGAAGGGCAGCTAAGAAAGGAGAGAGAAAAGACTTAGGAGATTTTGAGACGAAATAAACAAACCATCAAGAACATTTCCAGCTGATGTAGATTACGAGTTATTCAAATGGCCCCTTTCCTCTTACTTGGAGAAGAGATGAAAATTGCAAAGAAAGTAGTTACAGCCTCCTGTGGTTTCACTGGAATCCAGTCTCCCAACCGCTTTAAGGAAATCTAGGTAAAAATAAAGTCACAGGCCTAAAGGTGACCCTGGGAGATGAGAAACATCGTGAACAAGATGGATTTCTCCCCCCTCCCCGCCCCAGCTTGATTCAGGAATTCAAGAGTTTAACCAAAGTAAGAGAAATGCCGGTTCGTGCATGATAATGATGTTGGGAAAACTAGCAGTGGTTTTTATCAATGTGCTTTGTTTGGTGGGTAATTGTGAGAAGCAGTCCCTTTGTTTAAAAGATGTCTTTGGAGTAGCTGAGAGCTTTCTACTCTGGTTAGAACCAATGAAATGGGATTTTTCACATCTGAGCAGTGACTGTGCCTAATGTTGCCGCCTGCAGGGCTTTGAACACAGTCCCAGGGATGCACAGGGGGATCTGTCTACAGCCCAAACCCAGGATGCAGCAAGGAAGTAGGGTCTGTGGGACATGAGGAAGCTCCATCCTTCTAGTTACCAGGTTGGTTACTCTTGGTTATTTCCACATGATGGGAAACACATGTTTTGGGAAAAAATAAGCAGACGATCAGGGCTATCAGAGACTATCAGGTGAAACCTCTTCTACATTTTTTCCACCAATTTAGTTCTACGCTTGTTGCCCGTATGCTTATTCCTGGTCTTTGCTGCTGCGTGGGGTAGTATTTTGGTATGTCAGGCGTGGGGACTGGAGTCCCCATGTCAACAACCTCCGGCATGCACGGTAAAATGCAGACTCCCAGGCCCCACCCTGGAACTGTTGAATCAGAATATCTGGGAGGGAAGAGGAATGTGCATTTTTAATTATCTCAGGTTTGAGAAGAACCAGGGCTCTGATGACACGAAGATACGAATTTAAACCATAGTGTTGCCGGGTGTTACGTGGTCTTAGGCAAATGATTTAACCTCTGTCTCAGTTCTCTGGGCTGCAAAGCAGGGATCATTATACCTACTTAATATTGTTGTTGCAAATATTAATTACTACATTTTTAATGAATGTACACAGGATAGCATGGAGCAGAGTAAGTGTTGATTCTACATCAGCGATTGTATTTGCTATCATCTCAATAAACCTTGAAGGTCAGAGCCTCCTGAGGGGCCGCAGGTCAACTGGTTTACACCTTACATGTCTGTCCCCCTTCACCCTTTGGTACCCAGTCCCCCCCGACCCCCGCCTTCATGAGCCAAGAAGAGCCAGCTGATAGAAGCCTTGGTCCTGATCTCGGGTGGCCTCGGCCTGCAGCGGCTTGAAGCAGGGTTTCGGTTCCCGGCCAGAGACTGAGGTCAGGTCGCGGCAGTGAGAGCGCTGAATCCTACCCACTAGACCAGTGGTCAGCGACAAGGCCCTGGCCCTTCGGCTTTGCAGAAATGAATTCCCACAAAGACGGAAAGTAGTGAAACAAGTAAAGTGTTTATTAGGAGAAAACAAGGGTACAGCACGTGTGGATAGACACACTGGCTGGGTCAGAGAGACAGTCGTGCCCTCGTGGTAGTTTAAATCACTTATATGGGCATTTCTTCCCGGTTTCCTTTGGCCAGTCATCTTGCTGTGCCCGGTTCAGAGTCCATATTTGGTACGTCTCAGGGTCCTCCCCTGTGTGCGTGCGCATCTCTCAGCCAAGATGGATTCCACCGAAGAGGCCTATGGGTAGTTGACATCACTCCCCTTTTGACCTCCAAGGAGCTTCCTAGTCGGGAAGGTCTCCTTGACTTCGGGAATGAGAAATATGTGGTGTCTTATCTTCTATCTGGGCAGGGCCCAGCCCCCTCTCTGGATTGTCCTGCTATTCTCTTGGAGTATTGGTCCACAGGGAACGAATCTCCAACTGCTTACCCTGGGGGAAGGGGTGGGGGGGGCGCCCATCTACCGCCTGCCTCAGTCCCAAGGTCAGAACAGACTCCCTTTTAGCTGTCGACCCCACTGCTCCCTGCTTGGTCCTCTTGTCTCTCTGCCCCTTGCTCTGGTCTCTGGCTTCCTCGTCAGCCTCCCTTGGCTGGCTTGTGATCCTTGCCTCTCTGTATCTGCGTGCTGTCTCTGTTTGGCATTACTCACAATTCTCTGTGGAAGGCTCCTTCATCCCTTCTCTTTCCTGTGGATCTACCAGTGGTGTGACTACGTCCTCAGTCCCTCGTCAGAGGAAGGGAATCCAGACAAACCACACTTTAAGCCCCAACTCTCTGTGAACTGACACACACACAACAGTAGAAAACAACTGGAGTATTTGCTTAAAAATACTGACCTTCTAGAGCTAGAGCCTTTGGTCCTTACTCCATTTTATGAAAGCCTTTGTATTTCCTTTTAAACTCCATTCCACTCTTTTGCTTTTCAAAGCCGAAAAGTGGGTCTGTGCTGAGCCTTTTCAGGAAGGAAGGTATGCTTGGTAGGGTGTGTGAGAACAATTAAAGCAGCATTGTAAGCAAGACAGCTTCCAACCTAAGGAGGTGGTGATTAACTGCTCAAAGCTTGAAATGCCAACTATGTGTGGGTGGGTGGTGATGATCTCTTTCTCCTTCTCTTTCTTCTTGTAATTGTGAAGCTTCAGCAATTGGGTGGATACTCTTCCCAAGAGAGCAGTATAGAAAAGAAACATCTCCAGCAAAGTTGTCCTTCCTCAGTGGTTGAGTGAAAATCCAAACGACATAAAAGGAGCCTGAAGTAATAACGTCTTCACTGAATCTCAAAACCCCAACTGTAAATGAATTCATTCTTATGCCTTTGTGATGGAAGGAGTCGGAAAATTTTACTGTCCTTGGTCTCCAGGTGTGAGATGGAAGGAATGGAAGCATTCAGTCATTTCCCCAAGGTTGCCCTGTGAGTCTCTGGTGGAAAGAGGACTTTAGTAACAGCAGCAATTAGCACTTAAGTACCTGGCAGGCCTTGACATTGCTGACCCTCAGTCTCTGGAGATGGACGCCACTTCTCTCTCTCTCTCTCACACACACACACACACACACACACACACACACACACAGGAAACTTCACTTCTCCTTAGGCTCTGCCTTTTACAGAGTAACCGGTATATTCTGATCACACACCTCAGAGACACACTGATTGGGACACGTGAATAAGAAGAACTATACCGTCTCCGTGGGGATCAGAACGCACCAGACCGGAATTCTGGAGCTGGCCGATCGTAGTTATGCTGCTTGGAAGTGAAATAAAAAGTGAGGTCTCAGGTTAATTCACTGACTATGCAGTAATGAAGACAGACTATGAGGTAAATAGATGTACATTTACAGAAAACCAAAAAATGTACAATATAAGAAACATGAGAATAAAATTAATGAGTATCTGGATCAGGTATTAAGGGAATAAGCCAGGACTGAGTGCATTTCCTATACTAAACTAAATTTAGGTAGTAATTAGTACCAAACAGCATTAACTGTGTTACCAACTGCTCAAGGATTTTAGTCAATTAAAAAGTACAACCTGAGTGGACTTTGGAACTTTTCTGGTTTGATCAGCCAAAACTTGGGGCTAAGGCCTGAGCCTGGAACCCAGCTTTGAGGCCCTTCTCAGGAATTCCCAAAGAGAGGTTTAAGTTGGAAAGCGTTTAAGGAGCGCCTCTCCCGGCACTCTAACTTTTTTTTTTTTTTAACATTGGCTTTTTAATTAATTAATTAATTTATTTATTTTTTGGCTGTGTTGGGTCTTCGTTTCTGTGCGAGGGCTTTCTCTAGTTGTGGCAAGCGGGGGCCACTCTTCATCGCGGTGCGCGGGCCTCTCACTGTCGCGGCCTCTCTTGTTGTGGAGCACAGGCTCCAGACGCGCAGGCTCAGTAATCGTGGCTCACGGGCCTAGTTGCTCCGCGGCATGTGGGATCTTCCCAGACCAGGGCTCGAACCCGTGTCCCCTGCATTGGCAGGCAGATTCTCAACCACTGCGCCACCAGGGAAGCCCCAGTCTCACTTTTTAACTAGACAAAATCCTTAAGCCAATGGCAGAGGCACTGAGCATGGGATTCTAGGCATCAGCTAGTAGGTGAGGGAAGACTTCAGACTCTCATGGGTCCATGATGTGCACACACTTTTAACATCAAAGATGACCCATCAGCCATTGCCAATTAGAGCAAAGAATCACAACCCTAGAAATATCCAACAATAAGAGAATCTTAGAGGAAGTATGTTTTGGACAGATGATCATATAAAAACAATGTAGATAAATATTTATCGACATGGAAAGTGAAAAAACTTGTTAAGGAAAAAAGCAGATTGCACACATTATTTTCAATATGATCTGTTAAAATTTTTCTATATAGACATGTTTCTAAAGATATGTAGGAGAAATGTACCAAAATCTTAATAGGGAATATCTCTGAACTGTAGAATTACGGATTTTTCCATTTTTTCTTTTTTTAAAAATTTTATTTATTTTTGGCTACATTGGGTCTTTGTTGCTGTGCACAGGCTTTCTCTAGTTGCGGTGAGCGGGGGCTACTCTTTGTTGCGGTGTGCGGGCTTCTCATTGTGGTGACTTCTCTCTTTGCGGAGCACGGGTTCTAGGCGCGCGGGCTTCAATAGTTGTGGCACACGGGCTCAGTAGTTGTGGCTCACGGGCTCAGTAGTTGTGGCTCATGGGCTCTAGAGCTCAGGCTCAGTAGTTGTGGCACACAGGCTTAGTTGCTCCACGGTGTGTGGGATCTTCCCGGACCAGGGCTCGAACCCGTGTCCCCTGCATTGGCAGGCGGATTCTTAACCACTATGCCACCAGGAGAGTCCTCTCTGTTTTTTTCTGCCATTCTAATTTTTAAACAATGAGTTTGTATTGTTTTATCTTTTTAAAAAATCTTTGTTTTTTCAAATACAGGACACTCCTCAGAATGTTCCTGAATAACAATACCATTTTTATTTAAAATAAGCACCAAGGCCCATACTTCCTTTCGCCTCCTCAAGTAAGGAGAGATTCATGGACAGCTTGGTAATTCATCAATCATTCATGTCTCCATTCATGATCCAGGTGTCGAGTATAGGAATTCAGGCTAAATAAAGCTGTGCTGCATCCCGAGTTCCTGCATAGAGAAGGCAGGAAATTTCCAGGGTGCGGGCTAGCAGGCAGTCTCCAATGGCAGTAAGCTACTGTAGCTTCTTTAATTTCACCCCAGATACATCTAGAAGAGCAAGATATTCTTTGAGGTGGGACAGCTCAGGTCACCTCCTTGGGTTCCTGCTATTGCCCCATGAGGGTGGTCTCTGACTCTTTAAAGTGATTCCCTGACATAAATTCCTAGAAGCATAGTCTGCTATATAAAAGTTATTTCTGAGAAACAGTCACTTCAGCCTGAAGACCCGGTTTAGAGGCTGTGCATCAGCGGACGACAGTTACATAACAGTTTGTCTTTGTTTCTCCGGCCATCTGTGACCTCTCCACTCCTTCCTGCTGACACGATCCCCAACAGAAAAATAAAATCTGTGTAGTCTAATGTACCTCCTTCCCTCCTGAGCCTTCGCGGAGAATAATAACAGCAGCTGCATGACTTTTACTTGATGTAAATACTTTATTTACTTTCGTATTTAATTTATGCATCGGTCCAGTGTTTGCACAGCTGTTTGATGTCTGTGTGCCCATAGATTAGCCTTTGCTGATTGGATCCATCTTAAACTCTAAGCATTGAGAAACGGAGAGGGCTCCCTGTTCACTTTTTTTTACGCAGCCTCCAGCATGATACCATACAGATGAAAACTTAATTAAGAATTCCAAGATTTAGGCATCTCCTTGAAGATATCTTTCTCCCTTGATAAAAAGAAAGACCAAAATTTCCTGATCTGCTCAGGGAAAACATGATGGTTGACTTTGTTTTCCTTGTAAAAGGACACCATTGTCATATCAAGGTGACATTGTGGAGGTCTTTTCTCCCCCCAAAAGTGTACCAAATGGTTTGGCAGGCGTGGGATGTGAGAGCCAGCCTGGATGCAGGGCTAGTAATTAAGGGATGGGTTGGGACGGAAAAATTGCTCTTACTGAGGTTTACTTGCCCATCAAAAAACCAAGAAAGGACTGGGTAGTGAAATGGCAATGGTTTGGTTAACACATATACTGGAACTTAGTTTGCACTCCAGTACCTGAATGTGGATTTGTTTTTGATGCTGTCTTGTGGGAAGAGTCATGGTCAGCTGCACCAGGTATGGTTACTAGAGGCAGTGGTGGGAATGCAAGGGCAAGGACCCCCCAGTCTTCTCCCCTCCGGTAGGAGAGAGGAGGGAAAAGGGTAGACAGGGGTTTTTCTGTTTGGCTGGGCTCTCTCTTGTAATGTACAGATAACATTATGCTTCAATAACATTTTTGTCAGTTTTATGTGACCTGGCCATCATCAACTGTTTATTTAAAAAAAGAGCAATAATAAAGATCAAGTACAGGGACTTCCCTGGCGGTCCAGTGGTTAAGACTCCACGCTTCCACTTCCACTGCAGAGGGCACAGGTTCGATCCCTGGTCAGGGAACTAAGATCCTGCATGCTGCACGGCATGGCCAAAAATAAGAGATCAAGTACAGGTTGAATTTTAGGCAGAATTTGAATCTCTCTGTGCCTCAGTTTCTCTCAATATTAATAGTGCCTCGTACCTGTTGATAATACCTTAGATCTTGTAGTAAAAGGTGAATCACAAAGCACAGAAAACTCTGAATTACCTAAAGTATAACTTTCTCAGCTGCTTGACCTTCTCTATCACTGTTGCAGTATTCATTTTTTTTTTTTTTTTGGGCTGCGTTGGGTCTCCGTTGCTGTGCGCGGGCTTTCTCTCTAGTTGCGTTGATCGGGGGCTACTCTTCATTGCGCTGTGCAGCCTTCTCATTGCAGTGGCTTCCCTTGTTGCGGAGCACAGGCTCTAGGCGCGTGGGCTTCAGTGGTTGCAGCACGTGGGCTCAGTAGTTGTGGCTCGCGGGCTCTAGAGTGCAGGCTCAGTAGTTGGGGCGCACGGGCTTAGTTGCTCTGCGGCATGTGGGGTCTTCCCGGACCAGGGCTCGAACCCGTGTCCCCTGCATTGGCAGGCGGATTCTTAACCAGTGCGCCACCAGGGAAGTCCCCGTAGTACTCCTTAACAAAGTATTTTTTTTGCCATGAGTAAGATGGTTGTCATTGCTTTTTTGTTAAAATTCATCAAGAACTAAAGAGAAATACTTTTAAAATTAGATCATGACTCAGGAAAGAAGGAGTGAACTGGTAAGTTTGAGTCTGTTATCAGCTTTGCTTGAGACTGGCCTTTTTTATCACTCTGAGGAGTAATGCTGTTTGTTTTCAGCATGAAATCCGTAAGAGAAAAAATTGAGAAGGGAACAGGGAAATGATATTTTGATAGGGTAGTTTTATTGTTTTGTCTGATGTATTATGATCCCTAACCCCCAATGTATTTAGGGATCATTCATATTTAAATACAAAATACCTTCCAAAGCCAAGTGCAAGTGGTTTTATAAAAACAGTAAAATGGCATATTGGATTATTCTTCTCAAGTTGCCCAGGAAACTTAGCATTGACTGCATTAAGGTTCAGAAACATAGGTACATTCTCAGCCAACATGTATTTTGAATATAGCAGGGAAACACAGATGGTTTAGACCTTCTGAGATGCATTAAGTTCTGGAAACTGGAAGCCATAAAAGACAAAATCGTGGGAGGGGAATTGCAGGGAGCACCCTGGGGAAGAAGCAGCCCTGGAGTTGAATGACCTCCCTTTGAACTCTAGCTTTCCCAAGTCACTTTCCCATGCACTTCCTCAACACTGGTTTCAATTCTTTAGATCTCATAAAAGGCTTTGGGCCTGGGAGCATCACTGCACAGCTGAGAAGAGTGCTGATTCAGGCAGAGCTCGGAGGGAGGGCTGGAGCACGTGGTGAGTTTACAGTGAAATATTGTGTGAGCTTGAGTGACATGCATGTGTATGTGTGAGTGTGTGTGACTGTGTGCGTGCATGTGTGTGTTTTCTCACGAGGAGTAGTGATATCTCACCACGGTCACAGCCACCAATGGGAGATTTAGTTTCCTCCAAGTCACCTCAATTAAACATACATTTTAAATAAAGCAGCATGTTTGCATGAGAGATGCAGCTTCAAAAGCTCCCCGAGACCTGATTCCCCTTCCAAACATTTCGCTGCCCCTTAAGGATCTCATATATAGAAATGTTTGAGTTGCTTCTTTGTTCATTCTTTCATGAGCCGCCACATAATTTTGCTTGATAAGAGGTGGAATTAATACTTCTACATAAGCTTACATTTCAATGCAATTCCTTTCACTTCCTGGTCTAAGTTCACATCTGACTATAAAATGGATTCTGTAGAGCTCAGACAGTGGGTGATATACTCGGGTGACTGTATCTTGCTTTGCTACCTCAGAATGTTTTTTTCTGATCAATTTAGAAATGTTGAGTGATTTTCATGAGTCTTTAGTTGTATTTTAAAAATACATTCATTTCTTCCTCATTTCAAAATATTAGACAAAGAAGTTTGGGAAACATAATAATCATGGATAATTTCCAAATTTCCTTTCTTCCAAAACTTTTTCATGATAATTAAATTATTCTACTTTTATGATACCCAACTAAAGAAGAAATCGAGTAGGCCCATTTTGCAGATGGAAAAACAGATGTTAATTGACTTGTTCAAGGTTACATAGTGGGATAAGATAAAAAATGAAAGGGACAACTAGCCTCTCCTTAAATTTACCACATTCCTTTTCAACATGGTGATTATTTCAGTTGGAAGTGAAAAGGCACTTCATTTAATTTGCCTTTGATTTTCTGTGCCTCTTGATATGTAACTTCTACATTTCAAAACCTAATTGCAAGGTTAGACTATGATTTTGCCTTATAGGAATTAGATTATTCATTAATGCCCCTCTCCATTGAATCTTTATATAATCTTAGATTTCCAGTATAATTTGTTTTGATTTGATTTGCAGTGAATTGCAAATGATATAATTTTATAATTTGCACTTGTTCCCACTTGCAGTAAAGATACATCCATAGCAATAAAGAATGGCAGAAAATAAGTGAGGATATAGATCCTGTATTCTGACAGTACCATTTATTCATGTATTAGGCAACATGGATACAATGGTGAATAAACAAAGTCCTGCCCTATGGGATGTTCATTTTAGTGAGAGAGGCAAATAATAAATAATCAATTTCAAAACACAATCATGGGGACTCTCCTGGTGGTGCAGTGGTTAAGAATCCGCCTGCCAATGCAGGGGACACGGGTTCGAGCCCTGGTCCAGGAAGATCCCACAGCCCACGTGCCACGGAGCAACAAAGCCCGTGCACCACAACTACTGAGCCTGCGCTCTAGAGCCTGTGCTCCGCAACAAAGAGTAGCCCCCACTTGCTACAACTAGAGAAAGCCCACACGCAGGAATGAAGACCCAACGCAGTCAAAAATAAATAAATAAATTAAAACAAGCAAACAAACACAATCATTGATAAGTGCTGTTAAAAAAAAATAGCAGAGGAAGGGGACAGAGAAGGCAGAACTATTTTAGAAAGTAGTTGAGAAGGTTAATTTAAAAGCCAGGAAGAGGGACTTCCCTGGTGGTCCAGTGGTTAAGACTCCATTGTTCCAATGCAGGTGGCACGGGTTCGATCCCTGGTGGGGGAATAAGATCCTACGTGCCACCCGGCTCAGCCAAAAAAAAAAAAAAAAAAAAAAAAAAAGCCAGGAAGAGGTGGTTCTCCCTGGTTTAAAGACCACGTAGCTGGAAAAGAGTGAATGGAGAGGTGAGTGTCAGCTGAAGAGATTTGCAAGGCTGGAGAAAGGACTTTGGATTTTATTGTAGTGTTATTAGAAGCACAGAGCACTGAAGAGTTTTGAGCAAAGAGAATGACTTCTTACTCATATTTTAAAAGAAATTCTCTGGTTGCTGAGTTGAGACTGGACCATGGAGGGGTAAGAATAGAGGTAGGAGACCACTTAGTCATCCAGGGGAGAGATTGTAGGGGGCAGACGTGGGTGTTAGCAGTTAGGAGGGAGGGAAGAGATTGGATTCAGAATATGTTTTGAAGGTAGAAGTGGAAGGATTTCCTGCTAAAATGAATGTGGTGTTTGGGAGAAAGGGTTGTTTTTGTGCTGAGATGGGGAAGACTTGAAGGAAGCAATTTTGGGTGTTGGTTTTAATACAGAAAGTCCAGTGTTCTGCTTTGGACACATGCAGTTTGAGATATTCAAATAGAGAGGTCACGGAGGCAGCTGGGTATAGGAGCCCAAAGTGCTGGCGAGAGGTCAGGGTTAAAGATATACATCAGTGAATGGAGGCTATTTAAGGGCAAGGGCTGGGAGAGACTGCCTTGGGAGGGCGCGTGGAAAGAGAAGAGGAAAGGCCCAAGGTCAGAGCCGTGGGGCAGTGGACATTTAGAATTCTGGAAGTGGAGAAGGACTCAGTGGAGGAGAGAGCAGTAGAGCTAGTATCTGGCTAAACATTCAAAAGCAGATACGTAGATAGGTACAGCTGGTGTTAAGGTTTAGAGTCTGGAAGAAAAAAAACCTTTGTGGGAGAACAGCCAAAAGTTCTAAATTATTGTGATAGAGGCTAATGAACCAAAATGTGACCGGGAGAGGACAGAAGAGGGGAAGTTTATCATTTTAATGACTGCCCTGGGGATTCAGCACTACTGACCACTTCCTAAGATGTTGCCCAGTAGTAGTTTCTTGTGGTAAAGGGTTCAATGTTTAGAGAGGCTACTCCGTGGGCATCCAGCTTAGCTAGGAGGATGCTATACACAGACAACACACCTTTTTCAAAAATCTATTTTGTTATCCCGTTTAATGGGGACACAACATGGAGCTGGCCCTTTGGCCAGGAAGAAAATAAATAAACAAGGCAATGTCAAATGTCACTTTGGGAGAATTCTCTCTTAAGCCTGTCTGGCTTTCAGCAACTCATTTTTCTCAAGTCAGCTGTTGAGCCTTCAGTTTGGGGATGAGAATAAGCTTTCTCTCTCTCCCTTGCTCAAATTTCCAGGTTCTCTCTAAAACTCAAGGTTAGGCAAGCAATGCAGTCGTCTCTGTGGCTCTCTGCTCTCTGTGCTGGCTCGACTTGTCTGCACCGTGACACTGCTTCAGTGCCTGGAGGGGACTGCAGTGCAACAGATCTGAGATGCCAGGAGTGAGCCCAGATGCTACCGTCAGGAAGATGACAGTGTCAAGGCCGAGAAAGGAGGCCAGGGGGAGGCTTCCGACAGCTTCAGAGACAGAGGGAATTTGCCTTCTCCCCGGCTCCCCCCAACCCCTCACCGTGAGAATACTGAATCAAACTATGACAAATGCAGTTATTTACTGATTTACATCCAGACAGGCTTTTTCTTTTTTTAGGGAATGTTGCAATTATTGGAATATATGTATTGAATCACTAAAGGTGTTACTAGGACAGAGGTAATTGGTTACAGACTCTGAAGCACCAACTTCAGATGGCTGCAGAGTTGCCCAGAAATCACAGCCTTCTGTTTATCTGCAGGTATAGCAAGAATAACTACTTACCTGTAGGCTATCTGGATGCTTCTTTCTAAGGAGGGGCAGTGCTGGCTCAGAACGAGAGTAAGGAACATCAGCACCCTTGAGCTCGCTCAAACACCCCTGACATCTGGAATACACAGAAGGAATCCATTTCTTCTTTCTCTGAACTAGACAGAATACCAATGGGGGGAAAGTTACCAAGATGTTTTGAGACCCTGGAATAGAGTATCTGTGTCATCCAATGTATGTAGAGATCCCAGTTCCTGTAGGTATTATTCACCTTCTCCACCAGCTGAGCATAAACCATTTAACATTCGGTCAGTACAGCTGAATTTGGAGGTGTGCTGGCCAAACTCTGGGATGTGAAGTCTTTCTGAAAGAATACAGAATGTCATTATCTTAGCTGAGAGTAGCCAAGGGATGAGAGCCTTGGGCCAAACTCCATTCTCACGGTGACTTGGTTGAATGTCCCATCCTGACCTCCTCTTGACATCACAGGAGATTTCATGTTTCATGCTCACCAATCCCTGGGAACAACACAAGCTATTAAATCCCTCTCTGCATACTCTTCTCTCTCTGGCAGAGATGGCTCTCTGTGGCCAAAAGGTGAACCCATGGAACTCCTGCAGTTTGGAGAAAGAGTAATTTTTAAACTGTGTGTTTGTGTGAAGTCTAGTTTTCTTCATTCACCTGGCTGTTTCTCCAGCATTTAGGAAGTACCCATTAAGACCATTACAGATCCTAAGTGTACCAGTTTCAAGTAGATGGCTACCATACCAGGATACATTTCTTTTTTTTTTTTTTTTTTAAAGAAATTCACGTTCGTTTGTTTATTTATTTATTTATTTATTTATTTATTTATTTATTTATTTATTTATTTATGACTGTGTTGAGTCTTCGTTTCTGTGCGAGGGCTTTCTCTAGTTGCGGCAAGTGGGGACCACTCTTCATCACGGTGCGCGGGCCTCTCACCATCGCGGCCTCTCTTGTTGTGGAGCACAGGCTCCAGACGCGCAGGCTCAGTAGTTGTGGCTCACGGGCCCAGTTGCTCCGTGGCATGTGGGATCTCCCCAGACCAGGGCTCGAACCCGTGTCCCCTGCATTGGCAGGCAGACTCTCAACCACTGCACCACCAGGGAAGCCCCAGGATACATTTCTTTAAAGTACACGTCTTTCAATTCTCCCGTCCAACCCTGTGCTTCTATGGGAAACTCATTCCATCCTTTCCCTCCTTCTCTGCTAGAAAACATCTAGAATTTTGGTCTTTAAAAAAACTCTGGTTATACTGAAGTTGGCAAGAGTGAGATTATTATGCATGTTCACTCCCTAATTTCTCTCCAGGATGTGGTGAAACCCTGCTTCACGTCCATGCCCTTGAAATTCTGCTAACTGTGGTCAAGGCCACGTTTTATATTCAGTGACGCCCACTGAAATGACTAAACGCTGAGTGGACCCGAATCTCTGCAGTGACATTAGATGATGCAGTATTTGGCATGGGTGGGTTTGGGTACTGGGTTAAATTATGTAGGTTAACCCCATCCCCAACGTTTAGAATCCAAAGGCGTCAGAAGGAGGGAAAGGTACAAATATAAAAGAAAAAGATCGAAACAAAAAAGGGAGGATGTCAAGATCTGTTCTGTTACACAGACGCTTGTTGCAGGTCGAAGTGCCGCGCAGCCTTCAGAGGCTGAACAAAAGGAGCCCGGGAAGAACCAAGGGCAGTGCCATCTACGGGCAGGGGTTCACTTGTCTCCTGGCCATGCACCTTCGGGGGTTGCTACTCTTTCACCCTTTCTTGTCCTTCCTCTCCCCTGCCAGGTCACTTCCAATCTTCTGGTCCATAACTCTGAATGAAGAAGACAACCAAAGGAACTTTTAGGCCCCGATTCCAAATAATAACCGATGCGAGTTGATTTTACACCAATATGCGCAAGAGATGGAGAGACGAGGAGCTTCCCGACTTGCGGCAACGCCCCCTCTCCTCCGCCGCGCGGTGACAGTACCCTGGGGTCAGCTGGCAGTGGAGAGGAGCCACTGCCATAGTCTCGGAGGATGTCTCTTCCTGCTGCTGCTGCTGCTGCGGCAGGTTCAGTGTTTTTGCACCGCAGCACAGTGCAGAAGCCGAGGCTGCAGACCTCGCCCAAACCCCCGAGCCGGCGTCCGGGCCGCGTTCCCGCGCCCCGCCGGCCCCAGAGCCTCGGGGCGGGGGGGGGCGGGGACGAGCCGCGCGCCTCTCGCCGCCCTCCCGCCGCGCACGTGCGCTCCCGGGACAACGGCAGGCGAGGTCCGGGCGCGCCCCCGCCGCCCTCGGCCGCGCGCGCGCTCCGCCCGCCCTCCTCGCGCGTGCTCGTGCCCGCGACGACGGCGGCGCGCCTCTTCTCCCCGCTGCGGGCGTCGCGGGCGCTGGAGGAGGCGGAGCGCGGGAGGCGGAGGCCGGGCCGACGGCGGGCTCCGGCGGGCGCGCGCGCCGCGAGCGGGGCGGGGGCGCTGCGGGGGCGGCCCGAAGGCGACGGGCGAGGGGCTCGGAGGCGGAGGACCGCGTCCCCGGGGCCGACTCGGCCGGGTGAGGGCGAGCGCGGTGCGTGTCGGAGGTGGGGACTCCGAGGCCGCGGCCCGGAGCCCGGCGTCCCCGCCCCCGAGCCTGACGGGGCGACGCGGCGGGATGAGGCGCTGGCGCGGGGGGCGCCCGGCCGAGCCCCCGCGGCTGCCCTGGGCGGCCAGGCGCTAGGCTCGGCGCGCGGGCGGTGCTCGGCAGCGGCGAGGACCGGGACGAGGACGAGGACGAGGAGGAGGAGGAGGAGGAGGGCGTCGGGCCCGGCGCCCCGCAGGGCAGACACGGAGCGGCGAGCGGGGCGCAGCGACGCCGCGGCGGCGCGGCGGAGCCGCGGGGCTCGGTAAGGCGGGGGCCGCGGGAGGGCCGGGGGCGCCGGTGACGTGGGCAGGCGCCGCAGGGGAAGGTTGCGGGGGCCTGGGTTTCCTTGTCGGGAGAAATTCTTTTTAAAGTAAAGGTTCGGGATCGAATGTTCTTAGAAGGCCATCTCGGGTTTCCTCCGTCCCCGCCGACTCCCTCCCCGGCCTCCCGGGGCGGACCGCGCTCGGGCCTCTGCCTCCCGCGCCCGCCGCTTCCCCGCGGCCTCGTCGGAGCGGGCCGGGCGGTTCCTGGCCTGCTGCGGCGCTCCGGACCCGAGGCGCGGGCGGCGGGCCTGGGGGCTCCGGGGGCGTCCTCGCCGTGCCCGCCCCCTGCCGTGCTCGCCGGCGCACCCGTGGAGTTTTCCCTCTCATCTTTCTAATTGGCTGAAGTTGCCACTGCACATTGGACGGTGCTGGTGACTTAGTGCCCTTTTCCCCCGCCATCACCCCCCACGCCCCCGTTTTGCCTTTCTCGTTTTGTTGACTTGAGTAAATATTCATATTAAAAAATTACCCAAACAGATGACGAGAAACGGCAGAGGGAGAAAGTCAAAGCTGATTTTTTAGCTGTAGTCTACTTCTGGACCCTTTATAACTCCACCTTCTGTTGCTGAAGCTTAAGGAAGGTGGGGGGGGGGAGGAGGAAGAGACCCCCAGCAGGATGCTTGGGATGCAGTTTGATAGTTATCTTTTAGGAAATAGAATTTGGAGCATTATAATTTTGATCCGCATGCAGAATTGCAGTCTGCTTTTAAACTGCTCGGGGCACTGCATGATGCTACATGGGTAGCTGGCAGCTGGGCCACATTGCATTGTTGTCAGCACCTCTTTTATTTTCCATTCTTTCAGAGTTTTGTTTGGCACAGATTTAGACCTTTTAAGTCAGTCTGAATGGGAATAACTTCTGATACATTGGTTGCTTTTGTAAACGTTGTCTGTATCTGTATTTCTGTTGGAAGAAAAAAAGCATATGGTGCTGGAGTGCCGTGGCTCTTAAGAGTCCAGAAAATGTGCTAGTTTGAATCAGTAATTGAATTGGTTGTAATGTTTTTGGGTGGTGACTGTTGTGATTCATTATTTTTCCTTATTGGGTAAATTGAAATCTAACTCGGAATCTTGACATTTGGTCCTTGAACTTGAGAGTGAAGGAAATAGAAGCTTTAATTGCTGCTACAGCACGACCTCAAAGTTTTTCAGGCCCTCATTGGTGTGAATTATTTTTTAATAGGGCTGTTTGTGAAGATGGGATATTATGATGTTGTGATTACCATTTTCAGGAATACCTGGAGTCTACTTCATTCCTAAAATTGGGTGTGTGATGCTTTATAGAATAAGTATTCTAGAACGGTGTGAGGTTGGAACTATGCTCAAGCTGGTTATCTTCATACCATCGTCCCTATAGCCGTCCGTGGAATAAAGCAGCACTTTGGACAGAGACTTGTCCAGACCTAGCTGGGGTGGAAGCCCAGTTTTTTACTGTATGGTGATGCACATTGAAGTGGGTGATAGCGTGTAAGTGGGCCACAGAGGAAATGTTAGTTGGAAGAACCTTCGTTGGTTACATAACTTTTTGTTTTCTAGGGAGAGACCAAGAAGCAGACAGGCAGGCTCAACTGTCATTAGAGTCTTTGATGTTGGTTTGAATTCCAGTAGTTACGTTCCTCTTATTTTCTTTTCCTAACCTCCACGTTATTTTCCAATCACCAGAAGCTATTCCACAGTTGGGCCAAGACTTTAATGGCAGTTCATTCATCTCCATTTCTCTTTCCCTTATTCTCTGTTCAGATGACTTGTTCAGCAGTTTCCCCTTTCTAAGCTGGTCTGGGTGTACTGTCTGCGTAGTACACATAGATTCACTGTTGAGTCTAAATGCATTTAACAAATGTCAAGAATTAGCAGCTGTTTTCTTCAGAAGACTGTGATAGCAGAATAAAAATCGAGTGAAATGAACTAAACGTTTTCATTGCATTTAAAGATTTTGACAAACATTCTTGAAAATCTTAAGGGTTTAACCCATTAATGTGAAATTTGATGTCCATGGAAGTAGTTAAGAGGCAGCGAGGACTTGAAATCAGGTCGTAGTTGCAGTTATGCTGCTCAGTAGCTGTGTGGCCTCGTCCCTGCTTTGGGCAAGTTATTTACATTTCTGAGCCTGTTTTCCATAGGTGTAAAATGGGGATGAGAAGGCTTGCACTGTCTTCCTTACAGAGGAGGGGTCAGATGAGAGAAAGGGTGTGAAAATGCTTTGTAATACTTCTTATATGCGTAAGGTATTACTGTCATTACCTATAAACTTAGTATTGAACTGTTTTAAATGTCTTAATATCAGTTTTAAAAAATGCACGTAAGGAATTAGAATGTGTTAGATCTCTTTGAGTTCCAGAATCTTGTGATTCTATTTCATTCTTAGGAAATCCATATGTGGTGTCTACAGTTTTGGACTCCGGAGTTTTTGATTATTTTGGGACAGATGTCAAGTTTATTGAGACTTTGAGCTTCTTTAAAGTATCAGTTCAGAATATTAAAGGAGATTACAAGTTAGGAGTTATGAAAAGAGCTGTTTAGCAAAAAATATTTTATATTTGTCTGCATTATTTAGGACAGACATTGGCAAAATTCAGCATGTAGGCCAAATCTGGCCTGCAGCTTGTATTTTGTATGGCCTATGAACTAAGAATGAAAAGTTTTTAAATGGTTGAAAAAAATAAAAAGAATATTTCATGATGTTCAAGTTACATGAAGTTCAGATATCAGTGCTCATAAATAAAGTTTTATTGGGATACGGTCATACTTGTTTATGTATAGTCCGTGGCTGCATTGGCAATACAGCAGCAGAGTTGATTTCTTGCAACAGAGACAGTATGGCCTGCATAGCCCCCAAATTTTAATAGCTGGCCCCTTCCAGAAAAAGTTTGCCAATCTCTGATGTAGGACTTAAAATTTTTGCTTTACCTAGCACAGAGTTATTTCCTATCATAGCATTATAGGGGTTAAAACCTTTCCCTGGAAAGGTACTAATTTTTGCTTTGGAGTCAGATAGACTTGTATTTGAGTACCAGCTGTGATATAAACTTTGATCCTGGACAAACAAATTAACATCTTGGTGTTCAGGTACCTCCTTTGTAATCAGAGAATATAGAATCTGTCTTAGAAGGTTGTGGTGATGATTAAATGAAATGTTACATGTCAAAGCTTAATACGATTTAGGCATACAGTAAGTACTTAGTAAGTTATACATGACAGTGATCATAAATTCTGGTGTAAACAGTAACCCTTAAATATTGCACATCACCTTGCCCCAGTATTGTAGAATTGTTCTCCTGAGTGGTATGCTACTTGGTATGGAATTTTCTCCTTTACTGAAACAATTAGTTCAGTTACCAGCTGATAATTGGAATAGCTTGAGAAGTTTCCCATATGTTGTACTGTATTTTTATTAATCACTTGCTTATTTAGATGATTAAGAATGGGTGAAAAGGTAATTCTGCTCTGTTTTTCAGAGATCCTGGTTCTTGATAATTTCTTGGTATTAATGTATGTTTGCAAGCTGAATTTAAATACCAGTTCTCTGTTGGTTTTGGTGTTTCCTGTTTTTATTTTTTTGAGAAAGATATTTGAGAAAAAACATTAAATAAGGCCAAGGTTAGATAACTTTTTTAATGTATTTGACACTCTAAGTCTTCCTTATGATTTGCATTAGCATCTCTCTAATATCCTCTTCAGAATTGGAATAATAAAACTTAATTTTTTTCCCTAAAGATAGACCTAGTGTACTATCTAGAAGCTTCGATGTTAAGCTGCTTTCTGAAGTATTTGGTTTAAATTATCTTCCAATTGACAAATTGGATGTGCTTCCCAACTTCAAGTGCTGGTTTATTTAACATTAATCCTAAACTAAGAGTGAGCAAATAAACAGAGGCCATTGTTCTGACTGAGTCAAACAGAACAGAATTGGGGCCAGTGTGACTCCTGCCATCCTACAAATTGTGCAGTTTTACACCTTGGATGTTGCTTACATGCAGTGGGATGATCCAAGGGAGACATGGGAGGGCACTCATGCTGTCCCCATTCTGTCCTTGGTGGGGCAGAGGGCCTTTCATCAAACTGTAGAGCTGCAGCCCCTGGAAAACTACACTGCAGGGTTCTAATTGTAGCACCTCAAAAACAGTAGAGGCCTAAAGAAGACCCACGTGGAGACAGTATTCTCTTTTGAGGTTAAAACATATAAACAACAAAACCAACCAGAGATTTCCTCTTTGAAGAGATGCAGGTTGAGAGGGGATATTCCCCATGGTAGCAAAATGTAAAGATTTGGTAAAATAGGTGTTTATAGTTTCATAGTATACCTGGACAAGGGGACTTCCTTGGTATTTAAAGGAGATTGTTTTAGGAAGGTAAAAGGAAGTGAGAAACAAGGTGTTTGGTTTAATTTCTCATAAGAAATTTATGAATCAGAATGTTCAGAGTGGAAGTAGAATTCTGATTTTCAGGGAGATCCTGTTATTTGGCTTATGATCATATATTTATTTACTACTTTATAGTATACATTAGTATTGGAGGCTGTGGAGATGGAAAGCACTGAGTGGGAAAGCATACGTGACCCACGTGGTATGATATGTTTACGTTGTCTCTGTTAGGAAAGATAGGCACCACGCTCTGGGGAAGAACTCTAAAATAAATATTCCATTCATTTTCCCTTAAAATAGTAAAATTTTTATTATCTGGGGTTCAGCCTTGTGGTCTTGGGCAGGCCATTTGATTGCATTGTTTTTATTCCCTTGTGTGTAGGATGGAAACAGTAATTCCTGTTCCTCTTTTTATTGGAGAGGTATATGGTAAAAGGACTCAAGATGAGTAGTATTTTCAACAGTTTTGAAGAACATATTATGTGTACTTTTTTTTTTTTTTTAATTATTTATTTATTTTTGGCTGTGTTGGGTCTTCGTTTCTTTGCCAGGGCTTTCTCTAGTTGCGGCAAACGGGGGCCACTCTTCATCGCGGTGCGCGGGCCTCTCACCGTAGCGGCCTCTCTTGTTGCGGAGCACAGGCTCCAGACGCGCAGGCTCAGCAATTGTGGCTCACGGGCCTAGTTGCTCCGCGGCATGTGGGATCTTCCCAGACCAGGGCTCGAACCCGTGTCCCCTGCATTGGCAGGCAGATTCTCAACCACTGCGCCACCAGGGAAGCCCTTATGTGTACTTTATAAATTACCTAGTATATTAAGGACAGACAAAGGAGATTTTTGTTTAACAGAAAGGAGATTTGAACTTGAAGTCAGGACCTGGCTTCTTGTCTTGGCTCTGCTGTAAATAATCTGTGACTTTGGACGAGTAATTCATCTCTCTAAACCTCATTTTCCTTATATGTAAAATGAGGGGTCAGACTACAGGTCTGTAAGATCCTTTCTTGCTCCAAAATTCCATGATTCTCTGATTTTTTTTTTTTTTTTTTTTTAAAGTAGGGACCATCCTCTTGCACTTGCCCAGTTTCCATTGACCTTCTACCTGAGGAGAACCTGAAATCCAGTGGTCTTCCGGATTCGGTAACAATCCTGGCTCCGGTAGGATGCAGGAAACCAAATCTCTTTTATCAGTGAACTGAAAAGTATCCATTCAGTACAAGTGAGTATTTTGTACCATGCTAAATGCAGTGGAAGATAGATATGAAAGAAGGTGGCATTGAGTCTCTGCCCTTAGGAAGTGTTCATTCCACTGGGGAGATAAACTATATTATGAAAAAGAATATCTATAAAAGAGTAGACAAGGGGACAGTGGGATGATCCCTGATCTGGCAGTTCGAGGACTTGGGTGTACTGTTGGAGAGGATACTTTGTGGCTTTATGGCCTTGTGGCCTTGAACATTTGTAACATGAGCTTTGTAGACTGTCTCCAGCTCTGAAATTTGGTCATATTCTCTTTGACAGAGAGGCAGCATCTTTGAATCAGCCTGTTAGGAGACAGCTCAAGTGAGAACTGCTCAGTCCAGGCCAGATTTTTATGCTCATTTTGCATAATTGCTTGATTTACTGGATAGAAGGAAAGGGTTACTTTAATTTGCTGGAAATGCATTCAAGGGGCAACTTTTCTTCTGGAAAAGTCAAGCATGTGAGAAGTGACAAGAGACCAAAGTGTCCCTGCTTCTGGATCAATAACTCTGAGCCCTGGATCTCATTCATTTTTCCCTTCTTAAGGCTTTCACTCCTGCCATTATTTTTTTCCTTGAATTTTCATTCTCTCCTTACTGGATCATCTCTCTTAGTATGCAGACATGCCTTATATTACTCGCAGCAGTGATGATTAACTGTTCACCAAATGCCATTCTCTGCAGCTTCATTTCAGTAATAGGGCCCTCAGGTTTGCTCTGGCACATGGATGCCCAACTAGACTACATTTCCTAGCCTCCCTCTTACAGCTCGATGTGACCACATGATGAACTTTGGGTAAATGGATATGACCAGAAGTGATGTGAGTGATTTCTGTGTCATGGCCTTAGAAAGGAAAGCAGGTTGCTTTCTGCTTCCTCTTCCTTTCTGCCAGGAGAATGTAGTGCTGGTGCATGTTATTCAACCTTGCTGGTGAGAGCAGCACTTTAGGGGGGATGGATCAGTAAGATGGGTCCTCGGATGGTCTCGTGGAGCAGAGCCGCCCTACTACTGCTCACTTATCTCTGGGTGGTTAAGTGAAAAGGGAATACAGTTTTGTCTTGTTGGAGCCCCTAATACCTTAACTGAATAAATCACCTCTGTTAAACCAGCCTCTCCTCCACCTTATGTTTCCCTTCAGCTGTTGCCCAATTTCTTTGTTCCCGTTTGCAACAGGAGAGGTTTATGTTTGCTGTGTCTACTTCCTTACCACTGATTCTCTCTTTAGCCTGATCCGTTTGAGCTCCTGTTTCTGCACTCACTGACATTGTTTTTAATCAAGGCTGCAACGACCTGTGTCTCGTCAAAGCCAGTGATCAGCAGTGTCTATGTCTTATTGACCTCTCATCAGCATTTCACATTGGCCAACTACTTTCTCTGACCTCGTAGCTACTCATTCTCTATGTCTTTTTGCAGCTTATCTCTACCCAACCCCCACTCTAAAATTTGGAGTGTCCCTGGGCTCTCCTCGTGTGATTTCATCCATTTTCATGGTTTCAGATACCCTTTATATGCTGAGGGAGCTCAGATTCCTTTTTTTTTCCCCCTTGAGCTCTAGACTCATCTAACGCCATTCCTCCACTTGGATGTCTAATAGACACCTCAAATGTAACGTGAACAAAGCAGAACTATGAGTTACTCTTTCTTTCATTTGCTCTTCCCTCCACCTTTCCGAAGTCTTCATCTTCTCAAGTGAAGTGACACCACTGTCTACCCAGTTGTGCAGGCCAAAACCCCTGGGGTTATCCTCCATTTTTTTCTTCTCATCTCATTTTAAAGTCCCGTCAGCTCCACCTTCAGAATACAGACTGGACGTGACTATGTTTTTTAATAGTTTTTTCACTGTTAACACCTAGGCTGGCAGCCTTTCTCCTCTGGAAAACTGCCAGCAGACTTCCGTGCCTCTACTCTTGCCCTTATTTTCCTCACCTGTCCTATAACAGGAGCCAAAAATAATGTTAAATGTTAATCAGATTGTATCACCTGTTTACTGGCTTTCCAATACACTTAACACTAAAACTAAAACTTAAAGGTTTATTATGGAAACAAAATCTCCACTGTGGCCACTTATGAGGCCCTGTATCAGCGGTTTTTAGTTGGGGAAGATCTTGCCCTTAGGGGACGGTTGGCAGTGTCTGGCTGTCAGGCCGGGGGGACGGGTGGCAGGGGGAGTGTGCTGCTGGCATCCAGTGGGTAGAAGCCCGGGATGCGGAGCATCCTGCAGTGCGCAGGACAGCCCCAACCGCGACAAACACTGTCGTCCAGCATGTCTGCAGGGCGCGGTCTGGCTCCTTGCTTCCTCGCCAACCTCGTCTTTCTCTGTCTTCTCCTTTGTTCACGGGGCTGCAATCACAATGATGTGATTCTTCTTTTTTTTTCCTTAATAGACTTTTTTTTTTTTTTTTTGAGCACCTTTAGGCTCACAGCAAAATCGAGCAGAGGTTACAGGTATTTCCCGCATCCTGCCGGCCCTCACACACACAGCCTTCTCCACTGCCAGCGTTCCCCACCAGAGCGGGACGTTAGCTACAACTAATGGAGCTGTGACGGCACACCATCACCACCCAAAGTCCGCAGTTCTATTAGGGTTCATTCTTGGTGTTGTACATTCTGTGGGTTTGGACAGATTTATAATGACATACAACCGCCATCATAGTGTCACACAGAGTGGTTTTCACTGCCCTGAAAACCCCCTGTGCTCCGCCTGTTCATCCCTCACCTCCCCCCACTCCCAACCCTTGGCTACTCATGATCTGTTTAATGACTCCATAGTTTTGCCGTTTCCACAGTGTCTTATAGTTGGAACCGTACAGTATGTAGCTTTTGCAGATTGGCTGCTTTCACTTAGTAATGTGTATCTAAGTTTCTTCCATGTCTTTTCATGGTTTGATAGCTCATTTCTTTTTAGCACTGAATAATATTCCATTGTCTGAATGTACCACAGTTTATCCGTTCACCTGCTAAAGGACATCTTGGTTGCTTCCAGGTTTCGGCAGTTATGAATAAAATTGCTATAAACAATCCGTGTGCAATTTTTTTGTGGACATGTTTTCAACTCTTTCGGGTAAATACCAAGGACTGTGATTGTGGGATTGTATGGTAAACGTATGTTTTGTTTTATAAGAAACTGCCAAACTGTTTTCCAAAGTGGCTGCATTGCCACCAGCAGTGAATGAGAGTTCCTTTTGTCCCACATCCTTGCTGGCACTTGGTGGTGTGAGCTTTCTGGATTTAGGCCATTCTAATAGGTGTATAGTGGATGATGCTCTTTTTTTATCTCTTGAAGAAGCTAAGCTTGTACCTTTTCAGGGATTTACAGTTGCTGTTCCTTTTGCTTGGAATGTACTTCCTTCAGATCTTTGTGTGACTGCCTTCTCCTACCCCAGAGAGGCCTTTGTGATTACTGTGTACATGCAGTACCGCAGTCTTTCTCTTCTATATTACCCCATTTTATTTTCTTCATTTTAGTTTATTTATTTGCTTATGTTTTACATTTATAATCCCTTTCTCTGCAAGCTGTTTGAAGGGCACGGGCTCTGTCTAGATATGTACTGTATCCCTAGCTTTCCTATTAAAACATGTTTGTTGATGCCAGAGAGGTGCCATCCATCGTGGGGATGGGAAGACAAGCTTTTCAGTGATAATGATAAATCAGAGCATCCTGAGAGCAGCAGGGAAGGTTATGATTTTCCGGAGGATGGAAAAAATCCCTTGAGACAAGGCTGCTTTAGTCTTAAGTAATTAAGTTTGTAGAATGGAGGAATTTACCTCGATTTTTGTGAGGAGGCAAATGACAGGAGTAAGCTGACAGCAGGGACTTTTTAAGAGAGAAAGGTTACTTCAGGGTTTAACTTCCATTTTGCCTTGTGTCTCATACCACTTGTCTCTGCATATAGAGCTACACGTTCATACTGCAGTTATATAGGCCTTCTGGTTATACGTAGTTTTACCTTTTCCCAGTATCAGAGTTTCTTCTGCATTTTCCTTGGAAGAGAAGCACATACCCTCTGCTTCTGTATTTTCAGTGACTGAAAACTCAGTTACTCACCTGACAGCCCAATTCTTTTTTTTTTTTTTTATTGAAGTATAGTTGATTTACAGTGTTGTGTTAATTACTGCTGTAGAGCAAATTGCCTCAATTATACATATATATACACATTCTTTTTCATATTCTTTTCCATTACGGTTTATCACAGGATATTGAATATAGTTCCCTGTGCTATGCAGTAGGACCTTGTTGTTGCCCAGTTCTTTTTAAAAGTTCTTATTTTTAAAAATTCCTCATTATATTAGAGTGGAATGTACCTGCCTGCATTTCCAACACCACACAGATCTGCTCTGTTTTTCACATGATGGCCTTCAGCTGTCATGGAAAAATGGCTGGTTCTTTGATCTTCTCACCAACTTTTTCTCTTTCCAGGCTAAATATACTTATTTTCTTCAACTGTTCCTCATATGCCTAAGATTTTTAGCTCCTTTTCCAGGAGCTATTTACAAGTTATTAATCAAGCTAACTGATACAGATGTTCCATTGCCTACCTTAACAAAGAAAACTTCATAATGACCTAACTCAGGGTCAAACAGGGAATTCTCAGATTCCTCTGAGTTCTGCTCCAGAACATGGTAAAGGGCAAAGACCCAGCCTTCAACCCAAGATTCCATTCTCCCTCCAGGTTCCTTGCATGAGGGACTTTTTGCATGTGCACATATGTGGACACTTGAATCCGTGCATCCCTGTTCACCTTTCAGACAGCAGCTCTTTGATCATCCCTTGGACCCAGCGATGTAAATACCAATGGTGGGGTCATCTGCCGTTGGGAGGATCAACTCACTCAGGGAAGAGACCTGAGCAAAGCCTAGAAGTAGCCAGGAAATTCTGGGGTCCTGGCAAAATGAGGGCTGGGTGTGTAGGCTGCAGTTGGGCATACCTTTTAGGTCCTGAGATCAGCTGGCCCCATGCATGGTCAAGGGTGTGGTCAGAGGGAGGCCAGTGCATGGCCCTTCAAAGATCCAGGCCTAGGACAGGGGTTTATTGCTTAGGTCCAAGGTATTACTGTTCTGTCATCGTCAGACTCTACTCTTGATTCTGTTTCCCAGAGCCAGTTATTGTGGAAAAAGTTAAATTCCCTCTTACAAGTGTTCCAAATTAGACATCGCATTTTAATTAGAGCTTCCTAACGAGTGTGCCAGACAGCACTCTGAATGTGTTACAGATAGGGCAGAAATACTGATGTCCTTATTCCTCAGAGAGGATTATCAGTGACGGAGTGGCAAGAGCTTCTGCTGATCACTGTTGGCCAGCAGCAGCATGGCTTGCTTACTGCCGTGTGCCTGTATCTGTACTGTCATTTTCTGTATGTGTCCTAAGTGCAAAAGGCTGAGAAACCCTGCTCTAGACTGCTGTGTGGTGACTATGCAGGTCTCATGGTATAACGTGTTTACATACAGCTTTGAGAGCATTTTTATCAACATTAATATTTGGTCCGCCTGATGATGTTGGAGGTGTCAAAGTAGGTTTGTGCCCTTCTTATTAATGAGGATATAGGTCCAGGATAGGTGGCTTAATCTAGCTACACATTCTCACTCAAGTAGGGCAGTCGAAACTAGAACTCCATTCTTCTGACTCTTATTCTGGTGTATTCTCTCTACTAACCCAAATTCTTTTTCTTGTACTTTCTTTGGACAGCCTATCACTTCTGGTTCATTTAGGGCATGCAGGCAATTACATTTTTTAGAGTTTTTCTGTCCCAACTTCTGTTATGTTGTTTCCCTTTATTGTTACTTTTTAACCTGAAGACTCAGCTTGACATTTAATCTCTATTAATTGGTATCATTTTTATCAGATTCAAACAATTCATCCAGTGTCTTGCAACTTAATTGTGTGTTATGCATTTTGATAGCTCTCTTCCCTAAATTAGTGTCCTATTTAGTTGTTACAGTGACGTTTGTCTGAAATGGTCACCCTGCATTGTTTATAAAAGGTTAGATTATGTTAAAGCAGGAAAATGTGCAATACATTTTAGAAATCTTTCTTTCCTAAACCAGTTATGATTAAAAAGAGTTCTGGCATGTAAGTGTAAATTCACTTCCCTTTTTATTTAGTGCCCATTTTGTATTGATCTTTACAAAAGTTATTTTATTTAAACCTCAGTAACCTCACTTACTCATGTTACCTAAGTGCTGGATTGATTCATAATTCAAATATAGGTCTGTTTAACCTCAAAGTACCTGTGCTTTTCCTCAGTACTAGTCTATAAATAATGTGAAATGATTTCTAAACATTTAACTTGAGCTGAGAAAGGGATGTTTCCCAGATTATATTCTTACATTTGGAATAAGTAATTCTCTGTTACTTATGCACAGGACAGGCCCCCTCACCGCACCCCCTGGCCCCCTCATTATCTGGTCTAAATGTCAGTAGTGCCAAGTTGAGAAACCCTGCTCTAAAGATTTTAAGTAGTCAAGGTTTTACTTTGAATATGTGTGTGTGTATTTAGCCAACAGCATCATGGTGATAGGTGCTAGAATGGATCAGAGATAGTTTCTCCTACTCCCTGCTTGGGAACAGGTTGTCAGTGACATTAGAGCATGATGTTTTTATTCATTTCAGTTCTGTGTTGCTTCTAGAGAATCTGGGATTTAATGTTAAAGGCTTTCTGAGTTAGAAAAGGTTAGGCTTTTTATATTATAATACTTATGTTTGTTACAACTTTTGATGGGTAAAAACGTGAAATATATGAAACTTAGCTGGCATTTTGGTATTGACCTGCTAACCAACATAACTTCTATGAGAAGTTGTATTTATTGGTTAAAAGCACAGATTTGAAGGGATGGTTGCTTAGCATTCTAACACCAGTTCTCTTTTCCCTTGTTTTTGAGTTGCAAGGCATGACTGGAATATCACTGTAGCACCTTTCTCAATTTCTTTACGTTAATTTTCCCAGACTTGATTTTGTGTTCCTTTGTTCTAGATTGCTATACCTACCTCCTTAAACTAAAGTTTAATTGTTTACTCTAGCTGATCAAGAACCACCAGAGGTTCTGTATTCCTGTTATACTTATTAAATACTCTTGCTACTACACGTACTAAACTCTCTTGCTTTGATTTTCAAGGAAAGCTTTTTTTTTTTAATAACCCTCAATTCACGATTCAGTGTCACTAAATGATACATATCTGTCTTTTTAATACTATCAGTAGCTGCTGTTACTGCTAACATTTATTTATTATTGATATGCCAGAAACTATTCTAAGCCCCTTACATGTATTATCTGGTTTATTATCACAATTGCCCCATGAGGTAGTTACTCATACTATTTTTTTTTATTGTGGTAAAATTTAACATAACAAAATTTACTATCTTAACCATTTTTAGGTGTCCAGTAGTTTTAAATATATTCACATTGTTGTGAAACAGATCTCCAGAACTTTTCCATCCTGCAAAACTAACACTCTGTGCCAATTAAACATCTCATTTCTTCCTCCCTGCAGCCCCTGGTACCCACCATTCTACTTTCTGTTTTTATGAATTTGACTACTTTAGGTACCTCATATAAACGGAATCATACACTGTTTGTCTTTTTGTGACTGACATATTTCACTTAGCATAATGTCCTCAAGGTTCAACCATGTTGTAGCATGTGACAAGATTTCCTTACATTTTAAGGCCGAATAATATTCCATTGTATGTATATATCACATTTTATTCATCTCTTCATCCATTGAGGGACACTTGGGTTGCTTCTGTCTCTTGGCTGTTGTGAATAGTGCTGCTGTGAACATGGATGCAAGTAGTTCTTTGAGATCTTGCTTTCAGTTGTTTTGTATGTATACCCAGGAGTAAAATTTATGGGTCATATGGTAATTCTGTTTTTAACTTTTTGAGGAACTACCATAATGTTTTCGACCCCAGCTGTACCATTTCACATTCCCACCAACAGTGCACAAGGATTCTTATTTCTCCACATCTTCATGAACATTTGTAATTTTCTGTTTTTTTTTTTTTTCTTGTACCATCCTTATGGATGTGAAGTGATATCTCATTGTGGTCTTGATTTGCATTGGCTTAGTGGTAGTGATGTTGAGCATTATTTTCAGAAGTTTGTTGTCAATTTTCATATCATCTTTGGATAAATGTCTATTCAAGTTCTTTGTCCATTTTTAATTTTTATTTTTTTGGCTGCGCCATGCGGCATGTCGGATCTTAGTGCCCCGACCAGGGATCGAATGCCCTCTGCAGTGGAAGTGCAGAGTCTTAACCACCGGACCGCTAGGGAAGTCCCTGTCCATTTTTTTAAAATCAGGTTTTTTGTTGTTGACTTGTTGGAGTTCTTTATATATTCTGGATACCAATCTCTTACCAGATACGTGGTTTCAAATATTTTCTTCCATTCTGTGGGTGGCCTTTTCACTCTGTCGATGGTGTCCTGTGATGCACAACAGTGTTTAATTTTGATGAAGTCCAGCTTATCTATTTTGTCTTTTGTTGCCTGTGCTTTTGGTGTCATATCCAAGGAATCATTGCCAAATCCAGTGTCCTGAGGTTTTTCCCTTACGTTTTCTTCTAAGAGTTTTATAGTTTTACCTCTTTTATTTGGATCTTTACTCCAGTTTGAGTTAAATTTTCTGTATCTTATAAGGGTCCAATTTTTTTTTTTTTTTTTGCATGTGGATATCCAGTTTTCCCCAATACCATTGTTGAAAAGACTATCCTTTTTCAATTGAATGGTCTTGGTACCCTTGTTGGAAATCATTTGCCCATATATGCAAGTACTCCTACTGATTTTATAGATGAGGTGATTGATATTGAGATGTGACTGATAGATAATACTAATACATTAAAAAAAAGAATTAGTTTACCGCAAAGTAATTTATATTTGGTACAGTAAGATGAAGGAGGTTTTTAGGGTTGTGAGGTCTTTTTTTGTGTTGTACTCTCTTCTCCCAGGAAAATTAAGTGTCAGTAACCCGGTTACTGTGTTTGCACCCCAGTTCTGATAGGTTGCCAACTCCATGCACTAAGTCAGTGAGTTTTTCAAACTTTTCTAGCAACAAAACCCATTTTTTTTCCCCCCTCAAACAAAATCATAGGTGGACCTCCAGGGTTTTAGTGATAATTAGTATTTTGTTATTATATATTCATCTAAAAAAATCAGTGTATAATATTTACCTATTTTTGCTGATTATTATAACACGAATTCATGCATTTGTGGTTTCCACTGTGTTGAAAACATGTGCATATTATGGTTTTAAAATTTCTGCCTGTTATCGTTTTAAGCATAGGGAATGATGTATGGGAACACCTTCAAATCGAATGTTTGCAAAACATCTGAAGCTCTTCCATGGATGTCAGTGTGAAAAATACTAGCTTATCTAGGTATCTTTGAGGTTCAACTTGTGATTATGGAGAACCATTTTTCTCTATGCAAAGTTGGCTAGAGAGTTAATATGAGAAAGTCTTGACTTCTTTAGTGCTGAGATGCAGGGCTAATTTAATAGCCTAACAGCTGGCTCAGACCGACTTCTTTTCATTTTTATACTCAGGATCGAAGGGTTAGTGCCAAAAGATATCTTTTTTCTGTGTGTCCTATGGTGGTTTAAACTTAAGGTCAATTCAGATCTTGTATTTTAAGATACTGACATTGATAAGGATACCAGAATTTGTGTAGCTAGTTGTAAGAATTTTATTCTTTGAGATTTGATTTTAAGTATGTCAGCAGCATTTGTTAAGTTTGGAAGATAGTAATTTTGGGTTTCAGCATTCTTATTAGATAAAGTAAGGTCTTCAAAAAACGAATCACTCTTTTTTTAAAAAGTTCTTTTTCCTAATGGAGTGTCTCCCATGAATTAACTGTATGTATAATGAAATATACTCTTTTCTAAAGCTGTAATCATTACTTAATCACTGTGCAGTGGCATTAAGTAATTTTGCAGAGCCCAAGATGCTTGAAAATTGGTATAGCTGGTGATATTTTAAATTTAGCAACAATAAGAAATAGTCCTATTCTGGCTGTATAATACAAGTGTTGGAAAAGGTTTTGTTTGATTTCTTTCATACTCTTTTTTTTAGAGCTTTCGCAGCCCCCAGCTTTATTGAAATATTGTTGACATGTAACGTAAAAGTTTAAGATGTACAAGCTGATAATTTGATACAGTATATATTGCAAAATGATTACCACAATAAGATTAGTTAATATCTCCATCCCCACAGGCTATTACCATTTTTTTTTTTTTTTTTTTTTGGTGTGGTGATAACATTTAACATCTACTCTCAATATCTTTCAAGTGTATAATAACAGTATTGTTAAATGTAATCACCATGCTGTACATTAGATCCCCAGCCCCTGGCAACCACCATCCTACTCTCTATTTCTATGAATTCAGCTTTTTTTTGGTTCCACATATAAGTGAGAACATACAGTATTTGTCAGGGTCCATTCATATTGTTACATATTGTTTCCTTCTTTTTTTTTCTTGGCTGAATAATATTCTGTTGTATGTATACCACATTTTCTTTATTCATTCATCCCTTGATGGACACTTAGCTTCTTCCCATGTCTTGGCTATTGTGAATAGTGCTGCTCTTCAAGATAGTGATTTCATTTCCTTTGGATATACACCCAAAAGTGGGATGGCTGGATCAGGTGGGAGTTCTGTTCTTAACTTTTTAAGAAATCTCCATATTGTTTTCTATCATGGCTGTACCAAATGACATTCCACCAACAGTGCACAAGGGCTCCTTTTTCTTTACATCTTTGCCAACACGTATTGTCTCTTGTCTTTTTGAGGACAGCCATTCTAACAGGTGTGAGGTGATATTTCATTGTGGTTTTGATTTGCATTTTCCTGATGATTAGTGATGTTGAGCACCTTTTCATGTACCTGTTGGCCACTTGTTTGTCTTCTTTGGAAAAATGTCTATTCAGTCCTCTGCCCATTTTTTAATCAGATTTAAAAAAATGCTCTTTTTCTTTTTTGGTGTATTTAAAAGGTAGTGTTTAATAATTGACTTTGTTGTTGGTACATTTGGGAAAACAAACAGGTTCCCATATGCATGTTCAACTGTTCTCTCTTGTAGGGATACATTCTGGCCTGATGTTTTAAAAACTTCCCTAAGTGTGTAAACTGTATTTTGAAATGGTTTTAAAATAGTAGATTTAGCCAGATTTTACAGCTCTTTATTTGTAAATTTGGTTAAACTAATAACTCAGCATTCATTCAGTAGATATTTACTACCTACCTATTAGAAGTGGATTTGTAGGGGATTAAAAAGTAGGGATTTTCTTTTGCTATCTATATTGTTAGAAATTAAAAAAAATAAGACAGCTAGAATAATATTAAATATAGTACAGTATAAACTTTTTTAGAAATTGAAGAAAAATTAAAAGCTCAAAAGGTATATTTTAATTCTATTTAGTTTTTGTGGCATGCTCAATTTATTCTGTCATAAGTAAATATTATTTGTGAACATTTTGTTAGATTTCCATATTTTCTCTTAATTTGTGTGTGAAAGGCAGACATTTCCCTGTTTCTTTTTTAAGTAAATAAATATTTATTTATTTATTTTTGGCTGCGTTGGGTCTTCGTTGCTGCATGCGGGCTTTCTCTAGTTGTGGTGAGCGGGGGCTGCTCTTCGTTGCGGTGCGCGGGCTTCTCATTGCGGTGGCTTCTCTTGTTGCGGAGCATGGGCTCTAGGCGGGCGAGCTTCAGTAGTTGTGGCTCATGGGCTCAGTAGTTGTGGCTCACAGGCTCTAGAGTGCAGGCTCAGTAGTTGTGGCTCGCGGGCTTAGCTGCTCCGTGGCATGTGGGATCTTCCCGGACCAGGGCTCGAACCCGTGTCCCCTGCATTGGAAGGTGGATTCTTAACCACTGCACCACTAGGGAAGTCCCCATTTCCTTGTTTATATGAAGCTCCATCTTCACTTATCATATGGTGATACGGCAATGGCTAGCCATAAACATCAATACGTTTAGTTATAAAAATCACCAGAATTTGAATATTTTTTTCTATAGGAATTTTTTTTTTTTTTTTTTTTAATTTTACTTATTTATTTATTTATTTATTTTTGGCTGTGTTGGGTCCCTGTTTCTGTGCGAGGGCTCTCCCCAGCCGTGGCGAGCGGGGGCCACTCTTCATCGCGGTGCGTGGGCCTCTCACTATCGCGGCCTCTCTTGTTGCGGAGCACAGGCTCCAGACGCGCTCAGCAGTTGTGGCTCACGGGCCTAGTTGCTCCGCGGCACGCGGGATCCTCCCAGACCAGGGCTCGAACCCGTGTCCCCCGCATTGGCAGGCAGACCCTCAACCACTGCGCCACCAGGGAAGCCCAGGAATTTCTATATATCATTGCTAGTAGCATATTGATTTCCTGCTAAATAAGATTCTAATATGATCAGTTTGCCCTTTTTTTCTTTGCACCATTAATATTCTAGGAATCATTTTAGATTCCTAGACATGTTTAGAGTCTGTTACTTCGATAAACAGAACAAGTTGCTTATCAGCTCTTTGCTCCTCGTAGGAAGCAGTTCTCATACATTTATTTGCTTACGAGTATGTCTTGAAAACTATTCGGTGAATTCCTCATTACCTGCTCGCTTAGCATAGGAAGAGGTGGAAACAGAAAAAAATGCTTGGTTTTTACTGGTTTTCTTTCTTTTAGCATTACTGTCTAATCAAAACAGGGGCCTGGGCTTCAGCATATGGAGAACTGAGTTCACGTAACTGGAGCTGATCTGTTTATAGGCTAACCTCTTGGAAGGTAGAAAGGGAAGGTCTGAAACAGGAGAAGAGGTTTAGAAAATCCTTTAGCTTAGTCTTAGCTAGATTAGTGATATGAAAAATATTATGATATTCTTAGTGTTTAGGATTAAGGACTTCAGTAGAAGTAGAAAAAAAGAAATGCTTGGTTAAATGAGCTGATAAAGGCCCTAGTGGTTTAGAAGTATTTCTGAGTTACTGAAGTTCATGCAACAAGATCTGGAATAACTTTTCCTTCACTTTAGACCCTCTTCCTTTGTTTAGCCCTGTCCAGAGCCACCTTATACTCCATTTCAGCAATATTGCTGAATTTCTGGTATATGCAGTTCATTCTTTTTGCTTCTTTCAGCTGTATTCCTTTCCATTGCATGCTCCTTAACATTAAAAACATTGTGATCTTGGACCCATTTGCTCTGAGGAGTATGGTGTTTAGCACACTGTTGGAGGCTCAGTAAGTTTTCAGAAGTCTTTTCAGCCTTCCAGAGTGTTTGCCTTAGTTAGAAACAGTTCTGGAAAGTTTTCTTTGTGGAGGAAACTGCCTCTTATCTTTGTACTGGCAGAGTCCTTCCAGCATCATGCTTCAGTTGATTTGTGTTCATTTAGCAGCTCTGCTGCTAAAACTTTTTTTTTTTTCAAAGATGCTTATGTAATTCCTTTTTGGATTACTTACTGGTTAATTTTTTGGGTAATTATGTTTTGATTAATTATTCAGCTATAATAAAAGTATTGTATGAGAATAGATTTTGGAGGTTGCTGTTAGCACATGAAAGTAGTAGGAATTTATTTAAAAAGTGGCTTAAATGGACAGTTTTAACAATTAAATGTTTGACTTCTATGCTTAAAGAGTTGTTAAAGTATATGCATAAAGGTAAAATTACTTGTATTCTAAATTATATTACTGTATTTATACTATTTTTCAAACATATTCTTTAGACTCTTTTATTTTAAAATAAATTTTATAACTTTGAGATTTCTTATTTAGATGTATTTATTGTCACATTTTAAGAAAGAACTTTTAGATTTACAACTCTGTATAAAAGCCCATAATAAATTTCTTTACTTTTTATCATGTGGGTATGATTTAAAATAGAGAAAGGCAACAAGGATGAGAAAAACCCTGAAAAAGTCTTTAACAAAAACTTTACTAAATCATGTTATAGGAAGTATGATAATTATGACAAGAAATTGTAAGACCATTACTGTCAGTGATGTTCTTTGTGTTTGGCTAGAATCAACATTCATTTATGCCCAGGTAAATAAATTATTTTATTTCACAAAAGAGATTTAATAATTTATGGCTGAAGCATAAATGAAATACTATGGCCCTTCAGTTAAGTAATGCACATGTAGGCCTCAGATGTAAAATTTCAGTCAGTGTAGTTGTTGCAGCCCATGTCATTGAAGGAATGGGGACAAAAGTTTGTTTGTAACTACCATGGAACTGAGTACAAAGACGCCAGTGACCTTTGAACTTCTGTGGCTGTGCGTCTGAACAAGGAATTGTTTGAGGATGGGAAAAGCTGCCAGTAGACTTGGGATGTGCTTTTCCCTTGCTTTCTATGGAATTGTTGAGTGACCCTCCTCCAGAAAAACAAAAAAGCACAAACCCAAAAAACAAAAAGCTTAATTGGAAGAAATTCTTATTAGTCCCAGAGGAATCTCATGTCCACACAGCTAAATCTAATTAGATATTCATATCCCAAAGTGATAGTCTCTATAAAAATATTGTCTCCACTTACAAAAATGGCAGTGTTAATTACTGCTGTTATATGCATTGACTAATCTGGTAGATGCTTGTGGTTTCTTCCTCTGCAGTTCTTGTTATCTTCTTCGTAAAAGCTATCCTGCAGCTCTTCTGGTTGAAAAGTCCTTCTGTATCCGGGTCACACTAATTCCTTAGCTTTCTTTTTTACATTGTTTAAAGGTTGGGCATTATTCAGTCAGTGAAACCTATAAATATTTGGCAAATGAATGAGTGGGTTAATAAATCCACAGGAAAAATGTTATTTTTTTGTGTGAGAAAGTAGGAATAATGGCATTTGCAATAGTGTTTTTTTTCCTTTATCCCAAGGTGATTAATAAAAATCTAGTAATATCTCTCAATATGAGAATACCATAAATGCAGTATCTCTTTTACAAATATAGAGTAGCTCGGTGTTTGAGTCTTGGTTGCATTAGCCAGTGTTCAAACTGGGCTCAGATAACAAGGTTTTATTTCAAGTCTGTTGTCCTTGGAAAGACTAAGGAATCAATACTAGTATTACCATTTCGGTGAAAAGCTGCCTCTGGCGTATGTTGTTGCATATCTCTCACCCATGATTAATAAAGCAGGAAGTTTGTATTTGAAACTAATGCACTGATTCACCATTGAGTAGTGCGTGTGCTTTGAGGTAGTTCCTCTTTCCTATCAGTAATGCATTTGTGTATTTTTTTTGTACACTTTTGGGTAGTTCTCTTTCTGATCAGTGGTCAGCACCATGGTTTGGTTTATAGGTTATGATATATGTGGTCATACTGCTTAACCGGGGCCATTGGGATTGAGTCTCTGACTTTAGGAGGAGCTTTGTCTCTGTGAGTGGTAAGAGTTAAGGTGGGAAAAATGAGTATGGTAGTTATGATAACTCTTCTAAATGTCTTTATGTATTATGTATGTCTTTATGTCTTTATATATTAAAATCCTGATTTACCAGAAGTTTAACATAAATTCTTAACTTATTGCTACTTGGAGAATTTTGTTCATCACACTCTTATGGAAAGTTACTTAGGAGGTTTAGCCTTGAGTCTTGATTTATCAGCTACTGTTATGAAATATAACAATTTTTAAAAATAAATGTATTTATTTTATTTTATTTATTTCTGGCTGTGTTGGGTCTTCATTTCTGCGTGCGGGTTTTCTCTCGTTCCGGCGAGCGAGGGCTACTCTTCATTGTGGTGCACGGGCCTCTCATTGCGGTGTCTTCTCTTGTTGCGGAGCACAGGCTCTAGGCGCGTGGGCTTCAGTAGTTGTGGCACGTGGGCTCAGTAGTCATGGCTCGCGGGCTCTAGAGCGCAGGCTCAGTAGTTGTGGCGCAAGGGCTTAGTTGCTCTGCGGCATGTGGGATCTTCCCAGACCAGGGCTCGAACCCGTGTTCCTGGCATTGGCAGGAGGATTCTTAACCACTGCGCCACGAGGGAAGCCGGAAATATAACAATTTGCTGCCAGAAGTTTTTCAGACTCTTGCTAGGCCTGTTTAAATTGCCTAAGATGAGCATGGCCTCCAGATGTTTGTTATCCTGGAGACCAGCTCCTCTGGAGGCAGAGGTGTAGCATGGAGAAGACTGTGGCTGAGACCCGAAGGAAGGTAGGTGAAGAGTGGGCGCTAGGAGACGGGCGGGGCTGAAAAGAGAGCAGAGGAGGTACAGACAGCTGCAGATGAGAGCCTCTCAGATCCCAGCTAAAGGAAACTGGAGGTATCCTGTAGAGGAGAAAATCCTTAAATGTTCTGAAGATTACAAAAAATTAAATTCAGCTTCCTTGGGTTAATTGATGTATATCTTTTATTCAGTTTTGCTTTGTTTTAAAGTCTTTCCTGTGATATGTATTGAACTTAGTTTAAACTTTAATGTGATAGTTGTTTAAGAGAGAACAAGCAAACCTTTGCACAAAATAGAGAATATATTTGACAGACTGCTCGAAAATTGCGACGTAACATTTAGTGAATTGAATATTCCCCTTTAAAAATCTTCCAGTAAATATATTGTTACTGATTTGGATAAAAATAATTTTTTGAATAGTCTACTTTATTTTATTAAAATGGATGGTTTATTCAGGGGAAGGATGAAGAGGAGGACTAAAGAATATGGGAAATACTGGTTGAATATAGCATTATTCACATCTGTTACATCGAGAGGACATGTTTGAGTTCTGATAACTATTTCAGCAGAAAAGTGCCATGTTACTTTATGAGATGGCAGAGGCTAACTAAAGTTAATTTGGTTGAATGGTGAATAATGCTTTAGGTCGGAAAAGGGCAGAATGAGAATTCACTGTTCATTCTGAAAAAATTTGTCAGGAAATACTCTCTTTAGAATTTAAGAAGTTTTTTTTTTTTTTTTTTTTTTTTTTCGTATTCGTTATTACTACATCTAAGAACTGGGTATTTTAGAAAACGTCATTCAACTTTTTTGTAATTTCCGGTTTAAAAGATTAAAATTGAAATATGAAAGGAAAACAATCTGGACATTGAGCTTTAGCTGCTAGCTGGAGAAATGGTGGGTGTGCCTGGCCTTGTGATGTTACAGGGCCTGAACTTTTAGATTTCTTCCTGTGGGAAATAGTGTGAAAAATGCTTCGGAAAAATAGTTGCCAGAGTTGTACCACAGAACATTGCCTCTAGTGCCGTGAGCCACAGACTTGTAAATTGCTAGATTAAAAAAATATATTCAGTATTAGTAAAGACAGCAAGTACTCATCATAGCTATGGCAGAGAGTCCTCACTGCCTATCTGATATCCATTTCCCTGTGTTTCCTTTCTAATAGAACTTAATGTTTTGCTAGAAGCAGAAGTAGGCCTAGCTAAAAAAACTATACATTTCTTAGCCTCCTTTCCAGCCCGAGCAGCCATGTAACATAGTTCTGGTCAGTGAGATGTAGGCAGAAATTTCTGGATGAAGTTCTTTTGAAAGCCCTTTTACCTGTTTTTTTTCCTCCTGCGTAGAAATCAGACCATGCCTGGGGCTAGACCAGTATTCTAGAGGCCTTTAGAGGAAAGCCAGGAGATTTACAGAGATCTTCCCCCATGTATTCCTGAGCTGCCAAACCAGTGTCAGCAAGTGCCTCTGTGCACTTCCATTTGATGAGAAGAGTAAACCCCTGTCTTGCTTAAACCAGTATAATTTAGGCTTCCTGTTACATGCATCAGAACATTATTCCTAACTGATATAATTATTTACATGCCCGTTATGATCTGCTTCCTGGAGATTTGGAATCGTCTCATTATAATTTAACAAGGGATTTTATCTAACTTCAAATCCGGAAGACCTTGGGAGTTTTGGAATTATTTCTGTCTTTTAGACTTGATTGGACCAGCTGGATATCCAGCTGGATGGATATTGGTTACCAAGGAGGTCTGAGGAAATGTGAGGAAGTATTCATAAATAGTCTAGCATCTCCCACTGTCACTTCATCCTCTCTTTCATTTTAGTTCCTGGCTTCATCTGGCTACATAATCTGTAGTGAAACTACTGGAGCTCCCTCTGAATGGAGAGGATTTCAGGTAGTTATAGCACAGTCAGGAATCTGACTGATGACCTGATCTCCCTCCATACCAAGGTTAACTGTGGAGACTGTTTCCCTTTTAAAAAAAAACTTATTCAGGTGTAATGTACATACGGGGAAAGTACACAGATCATACATGTACAGCCTTATGACTTTTCACAAACTGAACATATCTGTGTAACCAGCATCTTGATCAAGAAACGAAGAAGTTCCTCTATTGCCCTCGTGGATTATCAGTGTCCTTCTAACAGCATACATTAGTTTTTACCTGTATTTGTATTGTATATACATGGAATCATACAGAATGTACTCTTTTGTGTCTGGCTTCTTTTGCTCAGCATTTCTGTGAGATTTGTCCATATTGTTATATATAATTATAGGTCATTCATTCTCATTGCTGTGTAGCATTCCATTGTGTGACTATATCCCAGCTTATTTATCTCATCAACTGTTGGTGGGCACTTGAGGTGTTTCCAGTCTTGACTTATGAATACTGCTGCTAAGAACATTCTTTTGGTAAACATATGTAAGTATTCTGTTGGGTATGTACTTTGGAATGGAATTGCTGGATCATAGGGTATCAGTGCTTGAGAGTTTTAGCTCCTCTGCCTTCTCATCAGCACTTGATTTGTCATTGCTTTTAACCTAGTCATTCTGGTGGGTGTGTATTTTGTGAAGTGCCTGTTTGTCTTTTGCCCATGTTCTATTGAGTTGTAGGTCTTTTCTTACTGTTTGTGGGAGTCCTTTTTATATTCTGGATACTAGTCCTTTGTCAGATGTTTGTATTGTGAATACCTTTTCCTATTCTGTGATTTGTTCTTTCACTCTTTAATTGTCTTTTGAGGAATAGGTCTTTATATAATCCAATTTATCAGATTTTCTTTTATGGTTAGTGCTTTTTGGGTAATGTTAAAAAGTATCTTTGCCTACTCCAACGTCACAAAGATGATGATCTATATTTTCTTCTAAAAACTTTATTATTTTACCTCTTATATGTAGATCTTCCCTCCATCTAGAATTGACTTTTGTCTAGATATGAGGGAGGGGTCACAAAACATTTTTCTCCATATGGTTATGTAGTGGAGTCAGCACCATTTGTTAAAAAGATTATCCTTTCTCCTCCACTACAGCGTTAGGTTTGTCGTAAATCAGGTAACCAGATGTGTGGCTTGTTTCTGGACACGATTCTATTCTGTTCCATCAGTCAGTTTTTCTACCCTTGTGCAAGTAGCATACTGTTTTAATTATTATAGCTTTATAATGGGTTTTGTTAACTGTTAGTGTTAAGTTCTTTACCATCTTTGTTTTTCTTTAAGATGGCCTTAGCTAACTGGTGATTGTCAGCCGGTTATGTGGAGTTAATATTCATTCTGTATGCCTTCCACCCTCTACCATACACATCCCTCAACCAGCTGACTGAAATACTGGCTTAATCTACTTAGCTGTCAAGAGAACCCAGTAAGGACCTCTAACCTCTTAGTGGATTTTCAGATTTATTGAGTAAACAGAAAACAATTTTTTTTCTGTTATTGAGTAAACAGAAAATGTGATGAATTAAATTATTCATCACATTTAAACTCAGTGCTAACTTTTAGCATAAATCACTGCTGTGTGCAGTAATCAAATATTTAGTTCAAATGTGTATATTTAATTGCACTGAGGCTTAATTTTCTCATTTGTAAGTAATCAGCTGTTTTGTTTATTATGACCAACTCTGTAGACACTGTGTTTGGGATTTTTGAAGCAAAAAGATGAAACAGGAATAGTAAAATAAAAATAAGACGAATCCATCTGGAAGACTGAATCATCTGTGCCTGACATTTAAAGGCGGTGATCTTTGTTAGTCACAATGTGATATTGTCAGTTGGAAGAAATTTCTCCTCAGTATCCTGCCTTCTTTTCCCCTTCCATTTCATGTTGAATCAATTGGGGGAAATCATAAGTTTTTAAACTAAAATATTAGTTATTTTTCTTCAAAATGAGTCATTCATAACTTATTTTCTTTGGGGGCTGGAGAATGGGAAGGAGTCAGGGGAGTAGGGGCCTTCTGGTGACAGTGACTGTGCATTTCACATTCCCATATGACACACGTCATCATGTATGGTACGTCAGAGTTGAACAGTGTAGGTGTGAACTGTGTGGGTCCACTTACATGTGGATATTTTCCAGTAGTAAGTACTACAGCACTACGTGGTCTGTGATTGGTTGAATCTGCGGATGCGGGGGTGGGAGGCGCCTATAAATTATATGCTGATTAACCCTTGCATTGTTCAAGGTCCAACTGTATTTAAAATTGAGATTGTCTTGAGAAATTGAAAATATATGAATTATTACAGTATCTTTGGGGAACTTTCTTTCTAGTTTTTAAACTCAGGGGCCAGACGATCAGAGATCTGTATACATGTGTGCTGCATGAGTTTTTAATTCCTCTCTCAATTAATAAATGGTGAGTTACAAGGGTTCATGTTTGCTTCAGAAGTTGGAATTGAACTGAATGTGAGTTAGGCACATAAGGCTCTAACCCCACCTATTTGCTTTTAATTACAAATAAAGAATATACCATTTCATTTATAATGTAATTTTAATATAATTAAACTTGAATAGTTAAAAGTTGCATAATTATATTCTGCATGAGTTAGAATAACTAACCAATCCAAATCTGCTCAGATCCCTGGCAGCAGTCCATTTGTACAACCATGTGGTAGGCAGTTCTCCTGTGTTAGCAGGTCTGATACAGATTTTTGCCTAAAGATCTCAGTGGCAGCATTTTTGAACAGGTACTTACTGAGTGCATATTGATTTTCAAATACTTTGTAAGCTCTGGCAATACAAAGATGAGCAAAATAGGTGTGTTACCTGCCATCACAGAAGTTTCCAGCTAGAGTTGTATAACTCTGGGTTATAATGCGGTGTGTTTGCCTACTGGTAACAAGAAATAATTTTTTTCCAGCTTTATTGAGATATAATTGACATATAATATTGTGTAAGTTTAATGTGATGATTTGACGCACATATATATTGCAAAATGTTTACCACGTAAGGTTAGTTAACACATCCTTCACCTCTCAAAATTACATTTTTGTTGTTATGGTGAGAATATTTAAGATCTACTCTCTTAGCAACTTGCAAGTATACAGTGCGGTATTGTTGACTGGAGTCAGCATGCTGCACATTAGATCCTCAGAACTAACTCTTCTTATAACTGGAAGTTTGTACCGTTTGACTAACATCTCCCCATTTCCTCTACCCACCAGCCCCTGGCAACCACCAATCTACTCTGTTTTTATGAGTAAGTGATTTTTGATTGCCCTGTGAGTATTCAGGCCTTCTGCTCCAGTTAAGTATAAAGTTTCTAGGACAATATATTAGTATCAGACTTTTACATATTGTGGACTATTTTTCCTCAGTATGTAATTAGTTAATAGTGTGTAACGTAGCTGGATTTAGCCGTTTGCACTCTGTGCAGAGCATATTCTGTCTGAAAATATTAAGGCTCTGTTTCTGAGTGCTTCTGGAAACAGGCACTCAAAAATTAACGTGCACTGCATGTTCTTCATGTATCACGTTTCCTTATCTGCTGCTCTTTTTGCTTGGATTGGGAAATAATGAGAATGTGTATACTTACCTATCCATAGACTGTGGCCATATTTGGTATCAAGAGTATGTCCTTATTCATAGATAAGGTCTGTCTCCATATATCACAAGTTCCTGTTTAAGAAGCAAAGTGAGGTAATGAACAGGGAGAGGGATGGATCCCTATCTGACAGAATTTAGGTGGCCACTCCCTAGGTGTCCAGGAGCAGGAGGGCAAGATTAGGACCAGGCTTCTTCAGAGGTATGTAGGTTTGGTGCCCCTTCCTTTCCTTGTTGTCTTCCAAAGATCCTCCCTCTGTCTTCTTAACTTACCCTCTGGCTCTCCAGTTCCTTCCCCCAAAGCACACCTGGATTTAATTTATCTATGTAGTTCTACTTTTACATCTTTTAAACCAATGTCAAGTTTGTCTGCCCCTTGCCATCTCCACTGCTACATCAGATAGCTATTCTCTTTCAGTTATTGCAACAGCCTCCTTACTGCTCTCTCTGCCGAAAACTTTTCCATTCCAGCTCATTCTTCCTTCATTTTGGAGCCAGAATAATTTTACTGAGATGCCCCTATGGGTATTCGGGGAGTTCCCCTAGGTGCTTTTCCCTGGTTGGGCTTAGAGTTTGGCCTCGCGAGAGGCGGAAGCACGCTGTGCAGAGGGAGTAGCGTTTACAAAGCTTTGACACTTCAACTGATGGCGGCATCGTTACATCACGTAGACAGCCTCCAAGAAAGACTGCAGTTCTTTCAGACCTGGTAGTCATTCACCTCTAGGCGTGCTGGCAAAGGCAGTTGTATTACTTACTGGTGGTATAGCCTTACTTTAATTCAAGCACAAATACACTTGAACCTTGTTTCTCTTACACAGTTGGATTTGGAAGACCTGTTCTGCCATTTATATCTAAGAGCTTGTTCCTATTATTTTCCTGGAGTATTTGATTCACTCTACTGTGTTTGTTTGGTTAAGAAGAATAACTAATTTGCAATGGTGATCAATATTTTGCCCAGTTCAGCAAACATCTTTGATGAGTTGGAATCCCCTGTCGAGGAGAGAAGTTGCCAGTTAAACTGTTAATGGAAAGCAGTGTATTAGCATAGACAGCATCCTGAAAATGCACAGGTACCATCTACTAATTAGCTGACCATTGTTGCCTCTTAACCAGTTTGGTGACAGTATATCCTAGGAGAGTTTGTTATTTTCCTCCATTGATAATCAAAGATTAGACATGACTACAGTTGAGAGTAAAGCTGTTAAGCTGGAAGTAGACCAGTTAGTGTAAGTGATGGTAAAGGTGTTAGAGAAGATAAAAGTAAACTGTAGTTGTAAAGGTAATGTCAGTTTAGAATTGCTCTGAAACTATAAATTATCTCCCTTTTCTGTGGTGGAGATGATACAAGGGTGAGGCATGTAATCACATTGGCGTGTTTGAGATAAATGTCCTTTGTTGTTGTCTTCAACCCTCCATATTTTTTGCTCTATTTCTTCCATAATATTTTAGTTATAAATATGTGTAATTAATATATTGTTGATGTTTCATTCAGTAAGTTTCTGTCAAATATAATTTTAAAGTATAGTTGCATTTAAACATTGAGCTTAAGCAAATTAGATGTTTTCTGTGTTTTCATGAATACATTTATATGTATTCATATAGTCCACTTACTTTTAAAAGTTTACTGTTTCCTGCCATGTGGTTTTTACATTCAGAGACACATTTTCTTCTTATTGAAACTGTTTCAAGATTTTGTGATGTAGGCTGGTGGAAAAATGATTCATTTGACCGTATTGTATTCTACAGTCAGGGTTATTGGAGTACATCATATTTCATTAAGGGAGAAAAGCTTGAGAAAAGGAGAGTCTGTAAACCAGATAAAAGTAACAGTGTCTGTTAACTTCATTATCTTATCACCATCACTTTGGGAGTTACTTAGTGGTGCCTCATCAAGATAGGACCAGTCTACTTACTGTCTACTGGTTTAGAATTCTCTTAACCAATATCTAAGAAATCACAACTTGCTGGTTTAAATTATAAGGTATTTTTTGGATCTAAGCCAAATTCAAAGATGGATTTTATAGCATTCCGTGTAATTTTTTTAAAAATTTACATTTATTTATTTATTTTTGGCTGTGTTGGGTCTTCGTTGCTATGCGCAGGCTTTCTCTAGCTGCAGCGAGCAGGGGCTACTCTTTGTTGCAGTGCGCAGGCTTCTCATTGCGGTGGCTTCTCTTTGTTGCAGAGCATGGGCTCTAGGTGCATGGGCTTCAGTATTTGTGGCTTGTGGGCTCTAGAGCGCAGGCTCAGTAGTTGTGGCGCATGGGCTTCAGTATTTGTGGCTTGCGGGCTCTAGAGCGCAGGCTCAGTAGTTGTGGCGCATGGGCTTAGTTGCTCCGTGGGATGTGGGATCTTCCCGGACCAGGGCTTGAACCCGTGTCCCCTGCATTGGCAGACGAATTCTTAACCACTGCGCCACCAGGGAAGTCCCCAGTGTAATTTTTAAACATCTGTTCCTTGAATAAATAATTCTTTAAAAGGCAAAAATAGTGTAATGGAATTCATACACTGCTGTGGGTGTGTTAAATGGTGTGATTTTTCTGAAGGGCAATTTAGGAATATGTATCAAGAGCCTTGAAGCATTACCTTTGACCTAGTAATTCCACTTCGAGGATCTTAAAGATTTAACCAAAGATACTCATTGTAGTATTATATCTAATGATGAAAATTTGGTAAATCATAATGTCCAACAAAATATAGTTATGATATATCCATATAGAAGAATGTTACTTAGCCGTTATAAACTTTATTACTTAAGACTTTAATAACAAGGGAAAATCATGATATAAAAGTGAAAAAGGTATGAAGAACTCTATAAGAAGTTGAGCTCTATCAAACAAAAGCTAGCAGTTAAAAGCATGAGTCAGGGGACTTCCCTGGTGGTGCAGTGGTTAAGAATCCACCTGCCAATGCAGGGGACATGGGTTCGAGCCCTGGTCTGGGAAGATCCCACATGCCGTGGAGCAACTAAGCCCATATGCCACAACTACTGAGCCTGCACTCTAGAGCCCACGAGCCGCAACTACTGAGCCCGCGTGCCACAACTACTGAAGCCCGTGCACCTAGAGCCCGTGCTCCGCAACAAGAGAAGCCACCGCAATGAGAAGCCTGCGCACTGCAACGAAGAGTAGCCCCCGCTCGCCACAACTAGAGAAAGCCCGCGCACAGCAACGAAGACCCAACGCAGCGAAAAAATAAATAAATAAATAAAATAAATTAAAAAGCATGAGTCAGCCCTGTATATAAAAGATCTGGAAAGATCATCAAGCCACATAAGATGCAGGAAAGCAAGGTATAGAATAATACACACACATGCACAGAAAAATAAGATATTTATGAAAATACACTAAATGAACTATATTTATATTTGTATATAAGCATGTACAGGCATAAAGAAAAGTCTTTTTAGTAAAACTGTTAATAATGACTGGAACTGGAGATAAGAAAAGGCTTACTTTGACTCCTACTTGACTTTTAACAATGAGAGTGTATCCATATATTAATTTGTAATTTAACGTAATAATAAAAAAAACCCTGAAACTTTTTTATTTTATAAAGAAAAAAATTCACTGAGATGTAAGCAGTAGTTATCTCTGGATGGTAGGAGTTCAGATAGTTCTTAATAGTCTTTGTATTTTTTTGTACTTCCCAGAATTTTGGCAATGAACAGGTATTATTTTTATAATCTGAAAAAGCAGGAAGATTTTTTAAAAAGCTGAAATCACAGATAATAGCGTGGTCTGGAGTAAGGACTGCTGTTATTCAGATCCTGGCTGTAGCATTCTAGAGCCTTGTGACCTTGGGGCTGGGGCAGGGGGAGCTGCTTTACTTTTTCTCACAGGATTTTTTGAAGATTAAATTAGGTATGACATATGTAGGTTAATTTTTATAGTGTCTGGCACGCATTTGGTGCTTAATGAACCTTAATTTCCTTCCTTCTTGTTTTTTCTCATTAATGACATCATAAACTCTTCAAAAGAGATGGAAAATACCATAAAGCTATTAACAAAAACACAAATGTATTCAATAATTAGACAGTTGAAGAGCTTACAGTGTGATAGTTTCAGAAATAATCCTGCTACAGTATACGAAGTGAGAATATTCCTTAGAGCAAAACAAAGAACTATGGTATTTCACTTCTGATGGTAGGAAGAGGTGGGTATCAATCCTCACCGTTCTGTATGAACCAGTTGTTAGTCAGCAGTAACATGGTTGTCTAAGTATAGTTTAAAAAATTCTCCACAGGTTCAACCTGAATAGTTTTTTTAAAGCTTTGTTATAGATAAATTGCTGTTTTTATTCATCATAGCTGTCAATATTAAGAAATAAAATTAAGATTTCAGGATAAGTCTTATATTAGTAAATTAATATGTAAAATGAGACACCTTAATTTCAGAGGCTATATTTCAGTGACATAAGATAATTAGGGAAAATAGACATCAACATAAAATTCTCAAAGCAGTTAACGATTGTATTCTTCGTACACATTTGTTAGATATACAATAGAAAATACAGACATCTGCTTTTCCCTGTTTTGCAGAGGAGGTATCACAAGCTTAAAGAGGAAGATTGATTGATATCAGCTGGTGAGGTGGCAAAGTAGGATCTCATTCTAAATACATTGGACTTGAGAAGCACCAACATTGCTGTCTCTGGTATTGCTGCATCTGATGTTTTCATACAAGGAAGCAATTTTTAAAAACACGAATTCAAAAAGATACATGCACCCCAGTGTTCACAACAGCATTATGTATAATAGTCAAGGTACGGAAGAAACCCAAGTGTCCATCAACAGATGATGAATGGATAAAGAAGCTGTGGTATGTATATACAATGAAATACTACTCAGCCATAAAAAAGAATAAAATTCTGCCATTTGCAGCAACCCAGATGGACCTAGAGAGTATTATGCTTAGTGAAATAAGTCAGAGAAAGACAGATACTGTATGTTATCACTTATGTGTGGAATCTAAAAAATAAAACAAACGAATGTCTGTAACAAAACAAACAGACTCACAGGTATAGAAGACAAATTAGTGGTTACCGGTGGGGAGGGGGAAAAGGGGAGGGGCAAGATAGGGGTATGGGATTAAGAGGTACAAACTACTGTGTATAAAATAGATGAGCAACAAGGATAGATTGTACAGCACAGGGAAATATAGGCATTATTTTATAATAACTAGGTGGAGTATAATCTATAAAAATACTGAATCATGATGCTGTACACCTGAAACTAATATAATACTATAAATCAATTATACTTCAATACAAAAAAAGGAAACAATTTCTTTAAAGGGCTGAGAGGTTTGGAGAGGTATCAAGTGTTCCTGTTAGTTCATTTGTTTCCTTATTTAGTCATATTTCTCAAAGGAATACATTTGATATCATGTGTAGCTGGCTATGTTTCTTCTTATAATCTCTCTCTTGAATTGCAACCCTTCAAGAATGCCACATAGTGAAAAACAGTTTGGGATAGATTTTCGTGTGGTAGAAAATGAGTGTGCTTTGGGAAACCACTCTGCTCATGTGACTCTGAGCCAGCAGCAGGGTCTCAGCTGGGAGCCTGCACTTATGGTTTGGCATGAGCACCTCTTTTCTTGAGTATCTACTAGTAATAAAAATCTCAATATTAATGCCAATTCAGTGCTTTTTATAAATGTATGAAATCCTTTAGAATTGAGCCCTCTGAGTTCATTTCCACTCTGATATACGTATTTTCCTTTATTCTATATGATTTTTTTCCTAAAAAACTAAAAAATATGTTGGAATATATTGTTCTTTCATACCCGTATCCGATTTTTTACCTTGTAGATTGGTCAGTGGTCAGTGTTTTTTTTTATGTCTCAGTAGTGTCTTTATATTTTTAACCTTGTAGATGTTTGACTCATTATAGGTTTTCTAGGAAATTTTTTGCTGTTTCTAATGAATTTCAGAATGGTTCTCTTTTGACTTTGTCCCTTATCTTAATGGCATCCTATTATTTTCCGTATCTGATTTAGTGTATTATTGTCACCCTTGCACTACAGCATTTGTTGTAAGAGGTAACCTGAGCGGCATTGTGTTACCCTTTTCTCTCGGTTCGCTAAATGACTGTGAGAGAGGCGGTGGACTCCAGGCTCCAGGAGGGCAGAGACCATGTCAGCTTTACTCACTGTGCACTGTCTTGCACAGCAGGTGGTACATAGTAGGCACACAGTACAGAAGTACACGAGGGTGTGTCTAAGCACGGATAGAGCAGAAGGAACCTTGGGGTCATAGGTCACTACAGCCTGAGTCATCAGCGTATTGTTGGGGGTGTGGAGCACAAGAAAATGAGGAGAGGGAAGATTCAGCCAGGATTTTAGAAGTATGTGGAGAAACGAGTAATAGTGATAACAGTACTTTTTTTTTTTTTTTAGCATTTTAACCTTTTTTTTAATTTTTGAATTTTATTTTATTTATTTTTTTATATAGCAGGTTCTTATTAGTCATCCATTTTATACACATCAGTGTATACATGTCAATCCCAATCTCCCAATTCATCCCACCCCCCCATCACCCCCCCGCCACTTTCCCCCATTGGTGCCATATGTTTGTTCTTTACATCTGTGTCTCTACTTCTGCCCTGCAAACCGGTTCATCTGCACCATTTTTCTAGGTTCCACATACATGTGTTAATATACGATATTTGTTTTTCTCTTTCTGACTTACTTCACTCTGTATGACAGTCTCTAGATCCATCCACGTCTCTACAAATGACCCAATTTCGTTCCTTTTTATGGCTGAGTAATATTCCATTGTATATATGTACCACATCTTCTTTATCCATTCGTCTGTTGATGGGCATTTAGGTTGCTTCCATGACCTGGCTATTGTAAATAGTGCTGCAATGAACATTGGGGTGCATGTGTCTTTTTGAATTACGGTTTTCTCTGGGTATATGCCCAGTAGTGGGATTGCTGGATCATATGGTAATTCTATTTTTAGTTTTTTAAGGAACCTCCATACTGTTCTCCATAGTGGCTGTATCAATTTACATTCCCACCAACAGTGCAAGAGGGTTCCCTCTTCTCCACACCCTCTCAAGCATTTGTTGTTTGTAGATTTTCTGATGATGCCCATTCTAACTGGTGTGAGGTGATGCCTCATTGTAGTTTTGATTTGCATTTCTCTAATGATTAGTGATGTTGAGCATCTTTCATGTGCTTCTTGGCCATCTGTATGTCTTCTTTGGAGAAATGTCGATTTAGGTCTTCTGCCCATTTTTGGATTGGGTTGTTTGTTTTTTTAATATTGAGCTGCATGAGCTGTTTATATATTTTGGAGATTAATCCTTTGTCTGTTGATTCATTTGCATATATTTTCTCCCATTCTGAGGGTTGTCTTTTCGTCTTGTTTATGGTTTCCTTTGCTGTGCAAAAGCTTTGAAGTTTCATTAGGTCCCATTTGTTTATTTTTGTTTTTGTTTCCATTACTCTAGGAGGTGGATCAAAAAGATCTTGCTGTGATTTATGTCAAAGAGTGTTCTTCCTATGTTTTCCTCTAAGAGTTTTATAGTGTCTGGGCTTACATGTAGGTCTCTAATCCATTTTGAGTTTATTTTTGTGTATGGTGTTAGGGAGTGTTCTAATTTCATTCTTTTACATGTAGCTGTCCAGTTTTCCCAGCACCACTTATTGAAGAGACTGTCTTTTCTCCATTGTATATCCTTGCCTCCTTTGTCATAGATTAGTTGACCATAGGTGTGTGGGTTTATCTCTGGGCTTTCTATCCTGTTCCATTGATCTATGTTTCTGTTTTTGTGCCAGTACCGTATTGTCTTGATTACTGTAGCTTTGTAGTACAGTCTGAAGTCCGGGAGTCTGATTCCTCCAGCTCCGTTTTTTTCCCTCAAGACTGCTTTGGCTATTCAGGGTCTTCTGTGTCTCAATACCAATTTTAAGATGATTTGTTCTAGTTCCGTAAAAAATGCCATTGGTAGTTTGATAGGGATTGCATTGAATCTGTAGATTGCTTTAGGTAGTATAGTCATTTTCACAATATTGATTCCTCCAATCCAAGAACATGGTACATCTCTCCATCTGTTGGTATCATATGTAATTTCTTTCATCAGTGTCGTATAGTTTTCTGCATACAGGTCTTTTGTCTCCCTAGGTAGGTTTATTCCTAGGTATTTTATTCTTTTTGTTGCCATGGTAAATGGGAATGTTTCCTTAATTTCTCTTTCAGATATTTCATCATTAGCGTATAGGAATGCAAGAGATTTCTGTGCATTAATTTTGTATCCTGCAACTTTACCAAATTCATTGATTAGCTCTAGTAGTTTTCTGGTGGCATCTTTAGGATTCTCTATGTATAGTATCATGTCATCTGCAAACAGTGACAGTTTTTACTTCTTCTTTTCCGATTTGTATGCCTTTTATTTCTTTTTCTTCTCTGATTGCCATGGCTAGGACTCCCAAAACTATGTTGAATAACAGTGGTGAGAGTGGACATCCTTGTCTCGTTCCTGATCTTAGAGGAAATGCTTTCAGTTTTTCACCATTGAGAATGATGTTTGCTGTGGGTTTGTCGTATATGGCCTTTATTATGTTGAGGTAGGTTCCCTCTATGCCCACTTTCTGGAGAGTTTTTAATCATAAATAGGTGTTGAATTTTGTCAAAAGCTTTTTCTGCATCTATTGAGATGATCATATGGTTTTTATTCTTCAATTTGTTAATATGGTGTATCACATTGATTTATTTGCATATATTGAAGAATCCTTGCATTCCTGGGATAAATCCCACTTGATCATGGTGTGTGATCCTTTTAATGTGTTGTTGGATTCTGTTTGCTAGTATTTTGTTGAGAATTTTTGCATCTATATTCATCAGTGATATTGGTCTGTAATTTTCTTTTTTTGTAGTATCTTTGTCTGGTTTTGGTATCAGGGTGATGGTGGCCTCATAGAATGTGTTTGGGAGTGTTCCTTCCTCTGCAATTTTTTGGAAGAGTTTGAGAAGGATGGTGTTAGCTCTTCTCTAAATGTTTGATAGAATTCACCTGTGAAGCCATCTGGTTCTGGACTTTTGTTTGTTGGGAGATTTTTAATCACAGCTTCAATTTCATTACTTGTGATTGGTGTGTTCATATTTTCTATTTCTTCCTGGCTCAGTCTTGGAAGGTTATACCTTTCTAAGAATTTGTCCGTTTCTTCCAAGTTGTCCATTTTATTGGCATAGAGTTGCTTGTAGTAGTCTCTTAGGATGCTTTGTATTTCTGCGGTGTCTGTTGTAACTTCTCCTTTTTCATTTCTAATTTTATTGATTTGAGTCCTCTTCCTCTTTTTCTTGATGAGTCTGGCTAATGGGTTATCAATTTTGTTTATCTTCTCAAAGAACCAGCTTTTAATTTTATTGATCTTTGCTGTTGTTTTCTTTGTTTCTATTTCATTTATTTCTGCTCTGCTCTTTATGATTTCTTTCCTTCTGCTAACTTTGGGTTTTGTTTGTTCTTCTTTTTCTAGTTCCTTTAGGTGTAAGGTTAGATTGTTTATTTGAGATTTTTCTTGTTTCTTGAGGTAGGGTTGTATAGCTATAAACTTCTCTCTTAGAACTGCTTTTGCTGCATCCCATAGGTTTTGGATTGTCGTGTGTTCATTGTCATTTGTCTCTAGGTATTTTTTGATTTCCTCTTTGATTTCTTCAGTGATCTCTTGGTTATTTAGTAACATATTGTTTAGCCTCCATGTGTTTGTGTTTTTTACGTTTTTTTCCCTGTAATTGATTTCTAATCTCATAGCGTTGTGGTCAGAAAAGATGCTTGATCTGATTTCAATTTTCTTAAATTTACTGAGGCTTGATTTGTGACCCAAGATGTGATCTATCCTGGAGAATGTTCCGTGTGCACTTGAGAAGAAAGTGTAATCTGCTGTTTTTGGATGGAATGTCCTATAAATATCAATTAAATCTATCTGGTCTATTGTGTCATTTAAAGCTTGTTTCCTTATTAATTTTATGTCTGGATGATCTGTCCATTGGTGTAAGTGAGGTGTTAAAGTCCCCCACTATTATTGTGTTACTGTCGATTTCCTGTTTTATAGCTGTTAGCAGTTGCCGTATGTATTGAGGTGCTCCTATGTTGGGTGCATATATATTTATAATTGTCATATCTTCTTCTTGGATTGATCCCTTGATCATTATGTAGTGTCCTTCCTTGTCTCTTGTAACATTCTTTATTTTAAAGTTTATTTTATCTGATATGAGTATTGCTACTCCAGCTTTCTTTTGATTTCCATTTGCATGGAATATCTTTTTCCATCCCCTCACTTTCAGTCTGAATGTGTCCCTAGGTCTGAAGTGGGTCTCTTGTAGACAGCATATATATGGGTCTTGTTTTTTTTTTTAAATTTCTTTAATTTATTGCTTTACTTTTTTGTTTTTAAAGTATTTATTTATTTATTTATGGCTGTGTTGGGTCTTTGTTTCTGTGTGAGGGCTTTCTCTAGAACTTGTGGCAAGCGGGGGCCACTCTTCATCGCGGTGCGTGGGCCTCTCGCTGTCGCGGCCTCTCTTGCGGAGTACAAGCTCCAGACACGCAGGCTCAGTAGTTGTGGCTCATGGGCCTAGTTGCTCCGCGGCATGTGGGATCTTCCCAGACCAGGACTCGAACCCGTGTCCCCTGCATTGGCAGGCAGATTCTCAACCACTGCGCCACCAGGGAAGCCCTGGGTCTTGTTTTTGTATCCATTCAGCAAGCCTGTATCTTTTGGTTGGAGCATTTACTCCATTTACGTTTAAGGTAATTATCGATATGTATGTGCCTATGACCATTTTCTTGATTGTTTTGGGTTTGTTTTTGTAGGTGCTTTTCTTCTCTTGTGTTTCCCACTTAGAGAAGTTCCTTTAGCATTTCTTGTAGAGCTGGTTTTGTGATGCTGAATTCTCTTAGCTTTTGCTTGTCTGTAAAGCTTTTGATTTCTCCCTCGAATCTGAATGAGATCCTTGCAGGGTAGAGTAATCTTGGTTGTAGGTTCTTCCCTTTAATCACTTTAAGTATATCATGCCACTCCCTTTTGGCTTGTAGAGTTTCTGCTCAGAAATCAGCTGTTAACCTTATGGGAGTTCCCTTGTATGTTATTTGTCGTTTTTCCCTTGCTGCTTTCAATAATTTTTCTTTGTCTTTAATTTTTGCCAGTTTGATTACTATGTGTCTCAGCGTGTTTCTCCTTGGGTTTATCCTGTATGGGACTCGCTGCGCTTCCTGGACTTGGGTGGCTGTTTCGTTTCCCATGGTAGGGAAGTTTTCAACTATAATCTCTTAAAATATTTTCTCGGGTCCTTTCTCTCTTTCTTCTCTTTCTTGGACCCCTATAATGCGAATGTTGTTGCATTTAATGTTGTCCCAGAGGTCTCTTAGGCTGTCTTCATTTCTTTTCATTCTTTTTTCTTTTTTCTGTTCCACAGCAGTGAATTCCACCATTCCATCTTCCAGGTCACTTATCTGTTCTTCTGCCTCAGTTATTCTGCTGTTCATTCCTTCTAGTGTAGTTTTCATTTCAGTTATTGTATTGTTCATCTCTGTTTGTTTGTTCTTTAATTCTTCTAGGTCTTTATTAAACATTTCTTGCATCTTCTCGATCTTTGCCTCCATTCTTTTTCCGAGGTCCTGGATCATCTTCACTATCATTATTCTGAATTCTTTTTCTGGAAGGTTGCCTATTTCCACCTCCTGTAGTTGTTTTTCTGGGGTTTAATCTTGTTCCTTCATCTGGTACATAGCCCTCTGCCTTTTCATCTTGTCTGTCTTTCTGTGAATGTGGTTTTTGTTTCACAGGTTGCAGGATTGTAGTTCTTCTTGCTTCTGTTGTCTGCCCTCTGGTGGATAGTCTATCTAAGTGGCTTGTGCAAGTTTCCTGATGGGAGGGGCTGGTGGTGGGTAGAGCTGGCTGTTGCTCTGGTGGGTAGAGCTCAGTAAAACTTTAATCCACTTGTCTGCTGATGGGTGGGGCTGGGTCCCTCCCTATTGGTTGTTTGGCCTGAGGCGACCCAACACTGGAGCCTACCTGGGCTCTTTGGTGGGGCTAATGGCAGAGTCTTTGATGGCTCATGCCAAGGAGTACTTCTCAGAACTTCTGCTGCCAGTGTCCTTGGCCTCACAGTGAGACACAGCCACCCCTGCCTCTGCAGGAGACCCTCCAACACTAGCAGGTATGTGTGGTTCAGTCTCCTATGGGGTCACTGCTCCTTCTCCTGGGTCCTGATACACAGACTACTTTGTGTGTGCCCTCCAAGAGTGGAATCTCTGTTTCCCCCAGTCCTGTCGAAGTCCTGCAGTCAAATCCCGCTAGCCTTCAAAGTCTGATTCTCTAGGAATTCCTCCTCCCCTCCTTCCCCTCCCTTCCCCTCCCTCCCCTTCCCTCCCCTTCCCTCCCCTTCCCTCCCCTTCCCTCCCCTCTCCTTCCCTCCCCTTCCCCTCCCCTCCCTCCTTCCTTCCTTCCTTCCACCAAAAAACATTTGTTGTTCACTCATGTGCCGTGTTTTATGTTTTATATTGAGGATAGTAAACTTTATCATATTTATTGCTTGACCTGTGGTTGTTAGTGGTATTTCAGAACGTAGATGATGAAGACTGAAACTACTGTGGTGTTTGTAGGAATGAAATATTAGATGTCAAATGCGTTACAGAGGTGGCATGGCAGGCTTGATAACTTTGTATGTGGGGTAAGGGAGAGGTCCAAGTTAAAGACAACTTTTAGGTTTTAAACTTGAGTGACTTGGGGACTTATTGCACTTCTTGTTCCTAATGCACATTGGGAAATAAAGAGTGTGTGCTAGTGTATGTGGACAAGTGGGATTTTCTGTTGGATTTATTTCGTTTGCATTGCCAGTGGAAAATTTAGTTGATTCCTTCTAGGAAGCAGGTAGCAATGGGGAACTGGGACTTGGGGAGTAGGGAATAGGGGTGACCAGAGATGTTAAGAATATAGATTTGTAATCATGTCTGCAGAAGTGGTAGATAAAGCCTGAAGTGAATTAAACTGTCATGGGAGAATGTGGGTTTGTGCTCTTAGTGGGGGTGGGTCTGGAGCTGAATACTCTTCATTTTAAAAGAGTCACTTTATTGCTTAGAAAAATTATATATGCCCATTATAAAAAACCTGGTGGTATGGAGGGTATATCCAAAATCTTACTACTCAAAAGTAACTGTCATTAATATTCAGGAAGATCATCCTAGACTTCTTTTTATACATATTTGTAGGTAGTTAGAAATAATTTTGGAAATTACTATTTATTGAACAGTGTATTTTGTTTCATACCATGAGTGTCTTTAGCAGTCCAAATCCCTCAGTTGTTTGTTTGTGATATTGAGTTCCTACAACTGTAGCCCTGAATAGCGCTAGGAGGAGTACACTCTCGGTATGTTGCAAGAGCTTGCCTTGGGGGGCAGTGATCAAGGGAGGTGACAGGAATGTGACACATGATGGAACTAGTTGGCCTCAGGGTTCCAAGTAGAGCTGTGGTATGGTAGGTTAAAGGTGACTGCACATTCTTTGCTGCTCTTTAAAGGAGGCATTTAAATTACACTAAGAAAAACTTTTTTCTGTCACATCATTAAAAACAGTTACTTCTGATAGCACTTAGTGAATTTAAGTGGTATTTCAGGGTTAGTTTGTATTATTAATATTATAAAAGCTAGATTGCTACTATTGCAATTTCTGTCTTTAAGCTATATCACATAGATATATTTTCAAGAATATATTATTCATATATAGAAAATGTAAAATTAAAATCTGTAAAGAAATATTTCATGAACTTAATGGTGTCCAATTATTTCCACTTGTATCATGCTGTTATATGCTCCCTTCTGAGTAGGGAAGAGTTTGATCTTGTTGACTAGCTATAAATGGGGAGAATGTGCTTACAGCTTAAGAATTAAACAACTTGGTTTAGGTATTGATATTTGATGGGGTTGGTTACCTGAAAGTCAAATCTTAAGATAGTAATCTCAACTAGTATAACTGGCAAGTGGGACCTGCATCTTTAAAAACTTAAGTTTTATGCCCAGAATTAATTCTACAAACATTTTATGTGCAGGTGATATGTAGGAAATGAAGATTACAAAAAACAGTCCCTCCCCTGGAATTTATATAGTCTGAGAGGTGAGAGAAGGAATTTGTATGAACAAGGTAGAATGATCGTTGCCTAAAAAACTACAAAATGCTGTGGGGTCTCCAAGAGGGAAAAATCTGTTTTTAAAAAAATAGTGTGTGTATGTCTTGTAAGTTTTTGGGAAAAAAATTTCAGGAAGAGTGGCATTTGAGTTGGATTTTAGAGAGATGGCTTGGTGTCAACACATTGAGGCTGGTTTGATGGATTAATGTGAGAACAACACAGGTGGAATAGTATGGAACATATTTGGAAAATGGTCAGTAGTGTGTGTTGGCAGTAATGTGGGGAATGAGGAGGATTACTTGGAGATGATGTTAAGGCTAATTTGCTAAGGAGTTTGTACTCTATTTTGTAGGCGTTTGAAAACACTTGGAGGTATTTTATTTGAGCAGGAACTGATATCATTCAATTTGTATTTTAGGAAGGTTTCCTAGGTGGACTAAGAGATACTTAATGGTAGGTAGGAGCATGAACTGTGGAGCCTTCAGTACAGGGACACCTCCTGGCTCTGTCACTCTTGGTAATCTGATCAATCACGGGTTTACTCATCTGCAAAGTGGTGGTAATGATAGTACTTAGGTGTTGTGATGAATAAATGACATTATGCAGTGGAGTGCTTACTGCAGGTCTTAACACAGAGTAAATGCTCACAAAAAATATTTGCTACAGAAGAATATGATTTTGGAAAAGGGCAAAAGCTAGAGGTAGAAAGAACACACAGGAAAGAGGAAAGTCAGTCTGTACTAACTAACAAGGTATATAATATGCCGGGCTTTTAAAAATTATGGAGATAACATTTTATTGCACTATTGAAAAGTCTTAATTGTGTTTGTTAGATATATGTGTGCATGTATTTAAAATAAGTTCTCTGAAAAGGTAGCTGGTTATATTAAATCTCTCCTGTCTTTGTATCAGAGTGACCTTAAGCCTGCATGAACGCATGGGTTAGTGATTTTTGTAGATACGAGGTGTTGGCGGAACAGGAGATGATTAGTAAACCCAGCTGCCTGGGAAGTCATTGATTGAAGAAAGACCGTCGCTGAAGTTTTCACTCAGTGCTTCCTCACTGTGCAGCTTTTTTTCTTACTGGGTCATGAGAAATGAGAAGAGGTGGAAAAGAAAGGACATGAAAGGGCAAAGGCTCCATTACTTGGCTTTGTTGTTAGGAGTTATTCCTGAGAGGGTATAAAAGTTAGAAGGAAGAATCCTTTAACATAAAGGTGCTCTGTGTCCTCAAAGGGACTGTGAATAAATTCCGTGATTGATTGGCCTTAAGATGAGAGATTCAGGGTGAATTGATTTTACCTAAGCTTATGGGAAGAGTTAGGATTAGTCAGAACTGTGATTGAGAAAATTGAAAATTACCTTGAAACATCAAAGTCTTTGGGGTCAAATGCGACTCTGCTTTTTCTCCAGTTCATACCCACTATATCAGCAAACTCTGTTGTCCCTACCCTCAAAATAGATCTTGGCTTGGGGCATTTCTCACTTCCTCCATTGCTCCCACTGTAGCTCAAAATCACCACTACCTCCTTGACTAGACCAAGGCAACAGCCCTAAACTGGTCTCCTTGTTTGATTTGTGTCTAGCTCAGAACTAGTCTTTATATAGCAGCTGAGTTAAACCTCTTTAATATAAGCAAGGCCATATTCCTCTTTCACAGAAACCTTAGTAGATTCCTATTTCAGGTGTTCTTAGTACAACTTGGAAAGCCCTGCAAGGTCTGGCCCTATTTCTGGAGCCTTTTCTCCTGTCACTCCACTGATAGTCTATTGCACACCCTAGCCATCAAGCTGCTCTTGCCCCAGGGTCTTTGTACTTGTGGATCCCCCTGCCCAGATGGGCTTTCCACAGGTACCCACGTAATTCACTCAGTTTATTCCGGTCTCTGTTCACAGGTCACCTCCTCACAGAGGCTTCTCTGGTTACCTACTGTAAAGCAGGCATTCTCCGTTCCCTTTAACAGGCTTTATGCACTTATCACTACCCAACAAATACATCTTTTAAGAACATTTGTCTTCCCCATTAGGATGTAAACTCCAAGAGAGCAGGGATTTTGTTTTTTGGAGTATTCCTACCAGCTAGGACTTAGTAAATGGCCAGTAAATATTTGTTTAATGGATGAATGATTTATAAGCAAAAGGGGATTTATATTTCTTTAAATCTGAAATTTACTATTTTCATCAATATTTACTTATTATCAGCTATGTACTGGAGCAGGCAAAATGAAAATATGAAATATTTAAGAAAAGGAACAACTAGGGAACCATAGGATTATAATAGGATATCCAAGCAGCTTTTGCTTAAGATCGTACTTGGTGGTATAGAGGATATAGTCTTTAGAAGCTTCTTTCCCTCTAGCTGTAAATTATCTTTCTTATGACATTGTCTATGCTAAACTTGAGGGCTGACAAAAATTGTTTGATTCTTACAAATTATTTAGTAGCTGACTGATTTTGTAACTCTCTGGTTAACAGTGTGGTCTTAATCTTGTGTGATTCTTTTCAGAAATACAATTTTTTAGGTCTTATAGTATCTAGAAGTTTTCAATCTTAAAGTGAATTTCAGCTCTAGATCTTTTTGACAAAGGTTCAAACTCTCAGTTCCAAATATCAGAGAACTATGTTGAATTTAAATGGCTAAGTGAGGGACTTCCCTGGTGGTGCAGTGGTTAAGAATCCGCCTGCCAGTGCAGGGGACACGGGTTCGAGCCCTGGTTCGGGAAGATCCCACATGCCGTGGAACAACTAAGCCTGTGCGCCACAACTACTGAGCCCGTTTTCTAGAGCCCGCAAGCCATAACTACTGAGCCCACGTGCCACAACTACTGAAGCCCGTGTGCCTAGAGCCCATGCTCTGCGAAAAGAGAAGCCCCTGCAATGAGAAGCCTGCACACCACAACGAAGAGTAGCCCCTGCTCGCCGCAACTAGAGAACGGCTGCGTGCAGCAACGAAGACCCAGCGCAGCCAAAAATAATAAAATGCATAAACTTATAAAAATAAATAAATGAATGAATGAATGAATGGCTAAGTGAAAAACAAACGTTGCAAACACCAGAATGCTCTTTGGGATCATTAGGAAACCCAGCATGCCTTAATGCATAAAACTAATGTAAGTCATACTTAAATTTGAATTCTTCCTTACTAGTATTATAATTTTGCACAAGTTTTTTAACCTTTCTTGAGCCTGTTTATCTAATGAGTAAAATGGGTATAAAATTATCTAGCTACCGTACAGGGTTGATGTATGAATTAAGAAGATATTTGTATCATATAGTTTGTACATAATAGATGGTAGATAATATTATAAAATAGTATATGCATGGGTTGCTGTGAGTGCATATGTTTTTGTATTTTGATAGTTGTGATGTTTCTGATTTTCCAAAGGTATTCGACAGTATTAACTAACATATTTTAAATCTATCCAGTTGTCATGAAATCCAGTCAATTTGTTTTATGCTTTTTATTTTAAAAAGCAGGTGTATTTTGAATTAATGCGTTATTCAAAATAGTATTAGATAGGGTGGGAGGGAGATGCAAGAGGGAGTAGATATGGGGATATAGGTATATGTATAGCTGATTCACTTTGTTATACAGCAGAAACTAACACACCATTGTAAAGCAATTATACTCCAATAAAGATGTTAAAGAAAAATAAAAAATAATATAGTATTAGAAGTTATGAACATGAGAAAGTGACATAATTTCTGCTTTTAGAGATTAAAAAAACATTTTTAGGATCAATATTTTTGAAGCTCTGTAACTGTGTGTGTGTGTGTTTTTTTTTTTTTAGTTTATTTATTTATTTATTTACTTGGTTGCGCCAGGTCTTAGTTGCGGCAGGCGGGCTCCTTAGTTGTGGCTCAAGGGCTCCTTGGTTGTGGCACGTGGGCTCCTTAGTTGCGGCATGCATGTGGGATCCCTGACCAGGGATCGAACCCGGGTCCCCTGCGTTGAGGGCACGGAGTCTTAACCACTGTGCCACCAGGGAAGTCCCTGTAACTGCGTTTTAAAATTATACTATGAAGGGGCAGTTGGCAGAAGAGATCGTGCTCCAAGGCCGCCGGCTCACTTTCTGCTTGGAGTTCTCGTGGCCCGTGATTCGGCCTCTGCTCTCGACCTGGGGTCCATTTGTTGGGCGTCCTGGTTGCCCTCTCTCACCCGGCTGGGGCACAGCAAGGAGGCCCCATCTTCTGACGGCGTCCTATGGAGTAGGGTCCCGGACCGTTGTCCTGAAGAGCGAGATTGAGCTTGGCCCCCTCCCCCTCCTCTCCCTCCCTCCTTCCTTCCGCCGCAACGTGGCTAATCACAGCCCCGCGCTGAGCCGCAGCCCCAGGCGGCCTAGCAGCAGCAGCAGCAGTGTGGCGCGGAGGCGCCACTGAGCCGGCAGCCTCAGGCAAGCAGGGCAGTGTGCTGCCGCCGTGGAGCCACGGAGGGACTGTGGATCTCAACCCCACGACTGGACCAGTATCCCGTCGTCGCCTTACTTCAAAGTGCAGCTCTACGAGCTCAAGACCTACCACGAGGTGGTGGACGAGATCTACTGTAAGGTCACACATGCTGAACCATGGGCGAAAGGAGGCAGGAAGACAGCTGGCCAAACAGGGATGTGCGGAGGGGTTCTAGGCGTTAGGACAGAAGGAATTGATTCTACAGCTTTTTGTCTGTTACACAGATTATTTACTCTGAAGTTAACTCGCAAGCAAGTGATGGGTCTTATAACACACACAGACTCTCCATATATTAGAGCCCTTGGATTTATGTATATAAGGTACACACAGCCACCTACAGCTCTATGGGACTGGTTTGAATCCTTCCTTGATGCTGAAGAGGACCTAGATGTGAAGGCTGGTGGAGACTGTGTAATGACCATTGGAGAAATGCTATGGTCTTTGCTCACAAAACTGGAGTGGTGTTCTACCTTGTTTCCAAGAATTCCGGTTCCAGGTCAGAAGAATATTGATCAACAGATTAAAACGCGGCCAAGAAAAATCAAGAAAGATGGAAAGGAAAGTGCTGAGGAAATAGACATGTTGAACGCAGGTGTTCAGGGTCTCCAAGGAGATCACTGAGTCCACGGAGGTCCCCAAGAAGATCCAGAAGTAGAAGCCATCATGGGGAGGGCCATGGGTCTTCTAGTTTTGACTGAGAATTAGAAAGAGGAAAGAACGCTGGCAACCAGAGCGTGAAGCCAAAGAAGGAAAAAGAAAGGCGAAGATCCCGAAATATTGATCGGGGGCTAGAAGGTAGGCATAGCAGGAGTAGGGAAAGACATAGAAGCCGTAGTTGAAGTCGTGATAGGAAAGGGGATAGAAGGGACAGGGATCGGGAAAGAGAGAAAGAAAATGAGAGAGGTAGAAGATGAGATTGTGACTATGATAAGGACAGAGGTAATGACCGAGAAAAGGAGAGGTCAAGAGAACGGTCCAAGGAACGGAGAAGTAGGGGTGAGGTAGAAGGAAAGAAATATAAAGAAGACAAAGATGATAGGCGGCATAGAGATGACAGAAAAGATTCCAAGAAAGAAAGAAAACATAGGAGTAGAAGTAGAAGTGCGGGGAAACGAAGTAGAAGCAGGAGCAAAGAGAAATCAAGTAAACATAAAAATGAAAGTAAAGAAAAATCAAATAAACGGAGTAGAAGTGGCAGTAGAGGAAGAACTGACAGTGTTGAAAAATCAAGAAAACGGGAACATAGCCCCAGCAAAGAAAAATCTAGGACGCGTAGCAGAAGCAAAGAACGTTCCCACAAATGAGATCACAGTGATAGTAAGGACCAGTCTGACAAACATGATCGCCAAAGGAGCCAAAGTATAGAACCAGAGAGCCAAGAAAGACAACATAAAAGCAAAGAGGAGAGTGTGTGAAAATTTTTTGTATAAGTGGATCACATTGAATCCTATAAATGTTGGATTAAATCTGCTTTTTTTTTTCCTCCCAAGTTGAGATGGTGAAGTAGTTACACACTCTTCAAGCTCCCTGTAGGCTGCATTTTCATTTCCTCTTTTGTGTAGGGAAGTGCCTTTGTAATCCCATTTATTGCATTGATGTTTTCACCCAACTGTTGAGTTTGATACATGATGCACAGATTATTCTTGCATTTTATTGTTGAATTGTTTTTGAGATGTACAGTCTGTACATATGTCCTGAAAATGTTTTAATTCCTTTGGCATGGTTGCCATGTTGGTTAAATTTGTATAAGGCAATAAACTGCCACTAATTCTATTTTTGTTTTGTAGGTGTGGGATTATGGTTTGTGTACTGAAGTTAGCATGGCTGTGCTTTTCGTAATAGAATGCTAAAAACTTTGAAAATGGGTCTTGGATGTCTATTATAGGAGAATTACATGCTTTCAGTGTACATGAAGGCAGCAGTTGTAGGATTCACATTTTTGTCCACTGTATATTATCTTGGAAGGCTCTTGTTAATATGTCAAACCTAATATTCTCCACAGTTAACTTTAGAGAGAATTTAAGAGAAGTTAGTTTCTGATGCAAAGGTTTCAGTTAGGCTGTGATTTGATCAAAAGTCCTTTTAGCATTCTACCTCAAAGGGACACTGTTAGTATACCTAAAATTTATTCACTAAGTTTTCCTTTTTTATTTGAAAAAATACATGACATGTAATCTTTTTCTTGAATTTTTCAGATTTTAAAGTACTCTATAAAAGGAGAAATTAATGTCTAAAGCCTAGCATTCTTGCAGCAACCCTATACTAACGTGAAATTGGGAGGGGGGGGCAGATGAGTAGAGAAATAGGTGTAAGCTTCAAGCTTCCAAAGCATTTTTATAAATGGAAAATACTTAAATTATGAAACAGCTTGATATAGTGTCCTTTTTTTAAATTCAAAACTTTTTTTATTGATAATGAAGATTGCTGTTTGAGGTTTTAAACTTAATCTAGAACAGAGAAATATTAAAAGTAATGCTATGCTGCATTATTTAAGATTATCAGCAAATTATTTGATAGATTGTTCTAATGACTTGTATTCTGATTACAGAGAAGGATCGTGAGTGTGGAATAAATACTGGATTAAATCCTTTAAAAAAATAAAGTTATACTGTGGCTGTACCTGGTCACCTCATGGATGTCAGTGTAGGACCAGTGCACAGAATGGCTCAGTAAAATAAAATCACATATTGAAGTTTTCAAGTAGCAGATTCCAGCTTTATTAGATAATCTTTTGATGCTTCTACAAGCTTTTTTATGGTTAACATTTTGCGGTGTAGTTTTATTCCTTGGATGCTTTTTTAGTCTTCCATCTCTCAGGTGAGATAATTAGCTTCATTCCATGAAATACGGATTTTAATGAACCTATAGGCAACAATAAGAAAAACATTATTTCTCCTGAGTCCTCTGAATATGAATTAAGAAGGCAATAAGATGTACATAATAGACTTATAAAAACAGTGCTGCAGTAATGACTGATTTTAAAATATCCAGTTATATACAGTTCATTTGATATAGCAGTTATGGCAATATTCTGGTCATTGCCTATAGAATATATTTGACTTAGAAACTCCCTCTGAGTCTTCATATGCTACCTCCCTCTCCTCTCCAGCTGTGTAGAGAAATATAAAAATATATGGTTAAGCAGAGTCAGTGGGTGAGAAAATGGAATAGACACTCAGGAAGTAGGCAGTTAACTTGAAAGCTGCCTTAGAATAAGCTGAATGTGCTGTGTAGGAATTTTGCAAATTGTCATTAAGATTTGTGCAAATGTAAATGCAAATACTGGGTTCTTCTGATTGTTTGCTCTTTCAAGTACTATACACAGGGGTACACTGCTGGAGGCTACTGCAACAGAAGTACCGGTTGAGCTATATAGTCTTGTACAAAAATATAGAGAACTGGAGAGTAGTAGCAGGGAAAGCAGTCCAGCAGGGAGCAATCAGTGTTTGCTTAGAGGAAGTCATTCGACAAAACTTGGCTAAAAAACAGGTTGCAACTGCAACCTGCCTGCTTTATCTGTGTGAAATGATTTATCATTCTTTTATTTGATGTCTGCATATACAAATATAAAGGTGGTCCGTCACCAGTGGTCACCTGTTCTACATAGCAACTCACACATTGTGTGTGAATGTCAGCAGTGATTCACCAGGCAGCGGCATGGAAAGGCCGGACTCAAACGTGTCATCTTTAAGGGAGCTTCAGGTAGTAAGCATGGAAACCTTGTCCATTATAGCAAATCAGCAAAAGGTTATATTATTTTTTTCAATTTGTGCATTAATACCTGCTGAATAACTGTACTGTCAAGTACAATAAATAAATATGTCATCACCATTTAGTGGTAATTCAAACCTAGCAAGAACTGATAACCAAAATCAGGAATATTTTGAAATACACTAGCCATTTTAGTTGATCTGTTATCTTAACTGCTTTCAAATTAAATGCAAATTTCTGGGAAAAAAAAAAGAATAGGGATCTTGTAAGTAGAACCCTATTTTATTATTTGTATACATTTTTACTGAACTGGAATAAAACCAGCTGATGGTAGGTTAGTAAGTCACAAACACTCTATCGAGGTACAGCTGATGTCAGATGTGAGTTAAGTAGCTCTCAATGTCTTTGAAATTTCATATCTATCTTAAAAATCCAGATGACTTTTACAATGCCCACACCATAATATATTTAAATTTATATAAATATAACAGTGTTTAAAATTACCCCTCCCCTGAAGATGTGCCGTTTTAACTTTTTGTATTCCTTGGCACTTGTTATAGTACTTCCATTTTGAAGAGTAATGTGAAGATGGTAGGTTTTTGATTTAATTATCTGTTTTAAAATTTATTAGTTTGAAATGTCCCACATGAGGAAGTACAATCACCATTTCACTTTTGAAGTCTGTGGTTGGGTGTACAGGCAGGTACAGGTCATTTTAGGTAAAAATACTGTTATCTAACACTGAAGAAAAACCCCACAATTCTTATCAAAAAAGCAAATAAGGCCAGTTTTTAATTTCCAGTTAAAAAGGTGAACTATCTTACTAGTGATTCAAAAGTTAGACATGAATTGATACTGGTTGTTGGTACACTTTTGGTAATAATAGATATAAATCTTTTTCAAGCAGAAGAAAATGTAAATAAAAGGAGAAATAAGCCAATCTTATTTATATGTAGGTAAGATATATAGCATTCAGGGACTTCCCTGGTGGCCTGGTGGCTAAGACTCTGCACTCCCAGTGCAGGGGGCCTGGGTTTGATCCCTGGTCAGGGAACTAGATCCCGCATGCTACAACTAAAGATCCTGCGTGCCGCAACTGAGACCCGGTGCAGCCAAATAAATAAAATAATAAATATTAAAAAAAAAAAAAGATATATAGCATTCAGAACATGAAAAGAGTTGTTAAAAAAAGCTTCAAATAAGATCTGTCAGAACCACTGAACAGTGCACTCCTTGTGAACGATATTTTCATCATCTGGATTGCGAGTGTACACAGTTAAGATAAGAATAGCTATCTTGGAGTAGTTTCTCTTTGAAAAACACCAGTGCTCTTCAGAATGTATTTGTTTTCCATTATAGTCTTCTTTTATTATTTTAAAATTTTAGGATTTATTTTTTGAATAATAAATACATTCAGATGTTCAAAATTCAAAGGAAATAGCAGAGTTTATAATATTCACTCCTTGTGTCTCCATCTAGAGATATTTTAAGCATCTGCAAGTATGAGTATAGTTATTTAACATGTATATGTTTTTCTTCTCCCTCCTTTAAGCAGAAGTTCTAACCTACTGTATGTATTGTTCTGTACCTTGAAAACTTTTTTTTTTTTTTTTTTTTTACATAATTCTGTATCATTATGTAAAGTGTCTCCCTCATGGTTCTTTTCTTAGGACTGCCTGGTATTTTCTTGAATGGCTGTATCCCATTTTTTTTTAACCAGTGCCTGTTGTTATACTTTCAGATTGTTGCCTTATTGTCTTGACTCCGTAGATATTTTAGTGTTGAAAATCATTTGTTTCGTACTTTCAGGCAGAAATGTTTCGGAGTTATGAAAAGAATAAAGACTGTTGGGAGCTGGGTGAGGAAGGGTAGTCCTCAGCTAGTTTTTGATTGTTAAAAGAGTTCATTTAAGGACTTTTAAAATCTGCTTTCATTCATGTCTGTACATAAATGATAGCATTCTACAGAAAGGGCTTAAAAAAAACTTGAACAGCCCCAGGCAACATTCAAGCATCCACTGGGAGAACCTTGTGTCATAGAGCCAGAGATCTGGGTTTTTATTTCCATTGAATTGGGACTGTGGGCAAGCCTGAAATTCTGAACTGACTATATCTTTTTTACTTTACTTTCTTTATATTGTTTTGTAATAATAATAATAATAAACCCCTAGTTGTAAACAGTTCAGACAGTGGTTCCTATATTCATTCTCTTGCTTCCCTTTTAATATAGTTTTATTGCATCTATATATTCCTAAGAATATTTTATTTTTAAAAAACTAGTTTTAAATTTTATAAAAAGATTATGATGCTCTGTCTAATCTCTAGAATTTCTTCCACTTAATATTACATTGCTAAAATTCATCTATATTATTACTTGTCACTAAAATGTATCCATCTTATAATGTATGTATATCTCATTCTATGATTATGACTACAATTTATTTATCCAGTTTTCTGTTTGTGGACATTTGAGTTGTTTCCCAGGTTTTGTTATTGTGAACAGTGCTTCTAAGAATATTTTTGTACTTGTTTTCTGTTGTACTTGTGCAAGAGTTTCTCTTAGGTATAGACACTAGGTAGGTGTATAGCTAGGAAATTAGGAAATCCTCAGGTACGTACCTAGGACATTAGTTGCTAGGCATATGTGAATGTTCCACTTCAGGAAGTAATGCCAGACTGTTTACCAAAGTGCTTGTACTGCATGCAACAATTAAGTTTCTATTTCTGAGTTGTGTGTACAAATTGGGTTCCTGCTCTCATGGGAATTATATTCTAGTTAAATAAATACAAGAAGATAATTTCAGAATTGGTGCAGTGTTATGCAAAGGATAGATAATGTTGGGAGCTGGGCGATGGATGGTCTTTAGCCAGTTTCTAATCATTAGGAGCAAAGAGTGATGGCAAGTGATTAGGAGGGTTTGTTTTAGTTACGGAAGGCCTGGGGTGGGGTGGTCATTTGAGGTGAGACCTGGATGAAGAGGCAGCTGGGTCAAAATCAGGGACCCCAGGAGTAGAGAGCGCAGAGGCACTGGGGAAGGAACGAACAGGGTCTGTAGCAGGTGCAAAAAAGCTACTCTGGTTGGAAAGCAGTGGACCAGGAAGGAAGTGAGAGGTCAGCAGAGCTGGAGCATGACAGGGCGGTGAAGAGCCATTAGAAATTAAAATAGATGAGTGATGTGAGCTTATTTAGATTAAAAAAATATATATTTATTTATATTTATTTTGGCTGCTCCGGGTCTTAGTTGTGGCACGCTGGATCTTTTAGTTGCAGCATGCAGACTTCTTGGTTGCGGGCATGCGAACTCTTAGTTGTGGAATGCGTGCGGGATCTAGTTCCCCGACCAGGGATCACACCTGGACCCCTTGCATTGGGAGTGTGGAGTCTTACCCACTGGACCACCAGGGAAGTCCCGCTTATTTCTATTTTGAAAATATTACTCTCACTACCATTTTGGTAATGAATACCAGATCATGATGTGCAGGAATGGAGAAAGGGAGATGGGTTAGAAGCAAATGCTAGTCCAGTTGAAAGATGCTGATGGCTTAGACTAAGGTAGCAGTGCAGAGGAAGAGAGATAGTGAGGTTCAGGATATGTCTTACAGGTAAAGTGACAGGATTTGCTGGTAAATTAGTTTTGGAGTTTTAGGGAGATAGAAGCTTTTAATTTCTAAAACATGGTCTTTAAAACCAGTATGTTATTAATTCAGAAGCTTTGTCTCTGCTCTAAATAATGTACTCAATGATTTTAGTAGAGTTAATTGATTTTCACTCATCACTTGAATCTGTTTTCTGGGATGTTGCAAATGTTTGCTGCACAGGTGTTAAAACTGGTTCCTGGTCTAGCTCCAGACCTTTCCTGTGCACTTCTATCACTGCAGTCCCTTTTCTGGCCTCTACCTGGGGACATCTGTCCTTGTTCCACCAGCCATTTCTTGTTCTTTGTTCTGCATTCTTTTTTTTTTTTTTTAATTTTTTAAATTTTTGACTGTGTTGGGTCTTCGTTGCTGCGCGCGGGCTTTCTCTAGTTGCATCGAGCGGGGGCTGCTCTTTGTTCCAGTGTGCGGGCTTCTCACTGCAGTGGCTTCTCTTGTTGCAGAGCACAGGCTCAAGGCCCGTGGGCTTCAGTAGTTGTGGCTCGCGGGCTCTAGAGCGCAGTCTCAGTAGTTGTGGCGCATGGGCTTAGTTGCTCCGCGGCATGTGGGATCTTCCCGGACCTGGGCTCGAACCCATGTCCCCTGCATTGGCAGGCGGATTCTTAACCACTGCGCCACCAGGGAAGCCCCTGTTCTGCATTCTTGCTGTCACACTTACTTTGCAGGGATGTGCAGAAGCTGCATCATTTGGATTAGGGCCATGACATCCAAACCTGAAACTGTGGCTGGTAGGTTGGGTCAGAACAGCCTGAGGCCTTGGAGATTTGGACTGAGGAAAGTAGTTGAGTCTTAACTGTCAGAATTTCTGCAGAATCCAATTACTTTTGTTTCTGTGAAATTAGAATTGATAAGATACAGCTGATTCATAAATTGATGTTAGGTTCAAACACATCTTTTAATGTAGCCTTTACATTTTAATCAGATTCTAGTTTTTGTAAATCACATCATGTTGTACTTATGCTCAGAAATTCTGTAATTGTTTGTGACTGGAGACTCTGTACTCCAATAATATCACTTATTCCTGCTTCTCTTTTTATATTACCACCACCCAGGGCTGGTTTTCTCTTATTTGAAGACCAAGTTCAATGGTACTTTTTACCCACACACCTGCATTTGTGTCCATGGTGCCCTGCCACTTTACCAGTCCTTTAATTCCAGCTGATAACAGCAAAAGTGGTACAGACCTACTTTTGCTACAGATGATGGAAGTTTCAGAATAGGTTATATTGCTACACATATAGCATCTAAGGGTAGGGGCTCAAGCAAGAGCTCGGGGAGGGGCACAGGAAATGTGGACTGAGATTCTACAGAGCAAGGAAAGTCATGGCAGGTACCATGTTGGGTAGCTAGTTGAATCGGTAGGGGAATGTCTGGAAGGGGAGATTGTATTGGTGTCTGGTGGCTGCTGTAACAAATGACCACAAACCTGGTGGCTTAGAGCTGCAGAAATTTATTCCCTCACGGTTCTAGAGAGCAGAAGGCTGAAATCAAGGTGGCAGCAGGGCCACACTCCCTCCACAGGTTGTAGGATCCTTTAGCTCTTCCAGATTTTGGTAGCTCCAGGCTTCCTTGGCTTGTGGCCACATCACTCTTGTCACTGCCTCCATCTTTACATGGTCTTTTCCTTTGTGTCTTAATCTCCTCTTCTGTCTCAGAAGGATGCTTATAACAGGATTTAGGGCCCACTGGAAATACAGGATGATTTCATCTCAAGATCTTTAACTTCAAAGGTCTTTTTTCTAAATGATGCAACACTCACTGCATATGAATATTAGGACATGAACATATCTTTTTGGGGACCACCATTCAACCCACTACAGTGATCAAAACCTGTGAAGTCCTACTTTAAACCTAGAAAACTACGGTAATGATCAAGTGGGGAATCAAAGATAGAAACAACTACCTTTGGGTTTTGTTTGTTTGTTTTTCCTAGAACACATTTATCCTGACAGAGCCTCCCCTTTAAAGAAGCATAAAATTCATAAAGCATAAAGTTCATAATGCTGAGTAGGTCTCCCCATTCCACTCTGGAGAGGTGGTTTAGTTAGTATAAAAGTGGCCAGATTCGTTCAGGTAGAAGATTAAAAATAAATGAACATTTTTCTTTTTTGAACAGCTAGTATGGAGATCTTTGGGAAGAATTTCCTAGAATGCTGTATATGTATATATATGTATATACATATTATATATTTACCATTCTTTCTGCAGATATTTCAATTATATTTATTTTTCTCCACTTCGTAAAAGGTTTCAAAACATAAAGCACAGAGAATCACAGCACTTAGGTGCCCATCATCTAAACTTAATAAAATTTTGCATTTTGCCATATTTACTTTGGATATATATTTTTAAGAAGAATAATGTAGATATAGTAGGCTATTCATCTTACATATATATTTTATAATCTTAAAATTGTTCGGCACAATGCTTTGACTACATTTTTGGGTTTAGTTATTCATTATTCATATTTTGTACTATGTGTTATTAGCGTTGTCAGCAGGACTTCTTTTAAATCAGTATTTAACTGTGGGTGTTTTGAAGTGAGATAGTTTATAGTTCCGAAATAGTATGTAATGTTTGAAATTGATTAAATTGATTCTTAAAATCTTGGGGCTTCCCTGGTGGCGCAGTGGTTGAGAGTCTGCCTGCCAATGCGGGGGACACGGGTTCGGGCCCCGGTCTGGGAGGATCCCGCATGCCGCGGAGCAGCTGGGCCCGTGAGCCACAATTACTGAGCCTGCGCGTCTGGAGCCTGTGCTCTGCAACAAGAGAGGCTGCGACAGTGAGAGGCCCGCGCACCGCGATGAAGAGTGGCCCCCGCTCGCCGCAACTGAGAAAGCCCTCTCACAGAAACAAAGACCCAACACAGCCATAAATAAATAAATAAACAAATACTTAAAAAAAAAAAAAAAGAAAATCTTATTTGAAAACTTTAATGTTCGATAACTTGTCAGTTACAAGTAGTAAACTCTCTTGAACTCTTGCAATAGCTTTATAGTTTTTTGTTTCGTGTTTTCCAAAAATTTTGAAATATTTCAAACAAACAGGAAAGAATAGAGAGAAACATAAACCAACATACCAGCTTCATTAATTCCTTATATTTTACTAACTTGCTTGATATTAAAAAAAATAAATAAATAAAACATTACATATATAGTTGAACCCTTGATGTTATTTTCCTTTCTTCTTACCTAGAAGTAACCATTAACCTGAATTTGGTACACTATCATACTCATTCATGATACCCTTTCTATTAAGTACATACATCTAGCCATAAATAATATGTACCGTTTCTTGGTACATATTACAACTATATAACAAGTATCATATTTATTACTCTGCAGCTTTTTTCTCATTTTTAAAATTTATTTATTTATTTATTTATTTTTGGCCGTGTTGGGTCTTCGTTGCTGTGCGCAGGCTTTCTCTAGTTGGGGTGAGCCGGAGCTACTCTTCCTTGCGGTGCACGGGCTTCTATTGCGGTGTCTTCTCTTGTTGCAGAGCACGGGCTCTAGGCGTGCGGGCTTCAGTAGTTGTGGCTTGCGGGCTCTAGAGTGCAGGCTCAGTAGTTGTGGCGCCCGGGCTTAGTTGCTCCGTGGCATGTGGGATCTTCCCGGACCAGGGCTTGAACCCGTGTCCCCTGCATTGGCAGGCGGATTCTTAACCACTGCGCCACCAGGGAAGCCCCCTCATCATTTTTTGATAGTCATGTAGCTATATGAAGATACAGTTCATTTTAACTATTGTGTATATTTTCACTGTGTGAGTATTCCACAATTACTTCATCCATTATCTCAGAGATGTTTAGATTATTGCAAATTTTTTGATGACTCTGCTGCATGGAACAGCCTTGAACGTTTACTTCTGCGTGAGTTTGTTATGGTGTCCTAAAAGTGAGTTGCTGGGTTGAAGAGCATATGTAGCCTTAGGTTTAGTAGGTTTAAACAAATTGATCTCTAAAGGGGTTGTACTCAGACCAATTATGTATTAGAATTCCTGTTGTTTTGTATTCACTGCCAAGAATAGGTTAGTTCAGCTTCTTTTTATTATGGACATTTTCAAATATGTACAAAAGTAGAGAGTAAATATAATGAATTCCCACGGAACCCTCACCTAGCTTCAACAGTCTTTAATATATGACCAATTTTACTTTATCCACAAAGCCTCTCCTACCACCCAGGATTGTTTGGAAGCAAATCTCTACCGTCGTATCATTTCATCAGTAACTATTTTCATACACAATGCCTGTCTTCAGAAGATAAGGACTCTTTTTAGTAGCATTGGTATTTATTTAGCATATATCTTTTTAGATTGAAGTATAACTTTTATATAGTAAAATGCATGTCTTAGGTGTACTGTTCTCTGTTTTGATCAATGCATATATTTGAGTAATTCATAGCCCAGTCCAGAGCAAGTCCATCCCTCCAGCTGGAAGAGATCTGTGCAGATCTGACCTCTGTGAGGGAGACAGAAGTAAAGGAAGGTGGGTAGGAAAAGCCCCAGACTGTGGCATAGTTTTCAGAGTTTTGGCAAAGCCAGTGGGGAACCATTGAGCCAAAGTTACCTGTCCGGGGAGCCACATGGTTCCCAGGGACAGGCTTGCCTTTATATCCCTGTGGCACTCAGTTCTTGTCTGGGGGAAGCCCGTGAGAAGACTGGTGGACAGAATTCCAAATACAGCCCCCAGGATTCCTGTCCCCTGGCTGTTCTGTCGAACACTCATCTAGGTACTGTTGTGAAGGGATTTTTACAGATGTAAGTCCAAGTCAGTTGACTTTAAGTTATGGAAATGACATAGGCCCTTTAAAAGAGAGTTTTCTCAGGTTGGTGACAGGAGGGGAAGTCAGAGAGATTTGAAGGCAAGAAGGATTAGGTGTGCCGGTGCCAGCCCAGAGGTAGAAGGCGCACAGGTGAGGAAGAATGTGAGTGTCCTCTAGAAGCTGAGGGTGACCCTTGGCTGACCGCCAGCAAGGAAACAGGAACCTCAGTCCTGCAACTGCAAGGAACTGAATTTGGCCAACAACCTGAATGAGCTTGGGAGCAAATTCTTCCTAGAGCTGACAGCTGAGAGTCAAGCCTGGCTGACACCTTGATTTTGGCCTTGTGAGACCATTTATTAATATTATCACTGATCTCATCAGAAAAGCTATCAAGCTCACAGTGTCAGATACAAATTTTTCCAAAAATCTAACTTTACTTGAAAGTTCAGATTTTATCATTTGCCACAGACACAATTTTATTCCTTGAAGTGAGAGACTTGCTTCATTTCTGAGAAAATTCCTGACAAATATGGTTTGAGTAACCGTAATTGGTTCTTCTTTCAAATAAAAATGTCATTCAGTGAAGAATGGAACTAGTTCATCCCTTATTGCAGTCACTCGAGTGATTTCCTCAGACACCTCAATCTGTTGTGTACTGAAGCCTGAAGTACTTTATGGGTACTTCCCATGTCATCACACAGAATATTAAAGAGATACATCAATTCACAGGTCACAATTGAATACAATTAATAATTTTTGCTGCTTCAAACGTATTTTAAATGAAAGTAGATTTTGCTTTTTGGAATTGTGAGTGCGTGTTAGTGAAGAATACGATGACTTGCTATAGTTTATTACACTGCCTTTGTTCATAGTTACACCAGTATTTTTATGTATCTGCTTTTACAAAATCATGCAACACAGCGACAAGGTGATAAGTTATTATGAAAATAGTTTTACCGTGCCAGACCCCTGAAAGGATTTTGGGGATTCTTAGCTATACAGGTACACCTTGTTTTATGGTGCTTTGCTTTATTGTGCTTCACAGATAATGGAGTGTTTTCATATTGAAGGTTTGTGGCAACCCTGTATCGAGCAAGTCTACTGGTACCAGTTTTCCAACAGGATTTGCCCACTTTGTGCTTCTGTGTCATATTTTGGTAATTCTCACAATATTTCAGACTTTTTTGTTATGGTGATCTGTGATCAGTGACCTTTGATGTTGCTGTTGCAAAAAGATTATGACTTGCTGAAGGCTGAAACGATGGTTAGCATTTTTTAGCAAAAAAATTGATATTAAATTGATCAAATATTAGTTAATTACATTTTTTAAGACATAATGCTATTGTGCTCTCAGTAGACTGCAGTTTAGCGTAAACATAACTTTTATATGCACCAGGAAACAAAAAACGTTTGTGTGACTTGCTTTATTGTGAACTTCGCTCTACTGCAGTGGTCTGGAACTGAACCCGCAATATCTCTGAGGTATGCCTGTACGTTGAGAAATGCTGCCCTACATCTTTTTGTCTTGTCAGTTCTTCAGTTTTAACCATCTAGTGGGTGTACAATTGTATCTTGTTGTGGTTTTAATTTTCATTTCTTTCATGACTAATGAGCATTGAGTACCTTTTTATGTGCCTATTGGGCACTTGGATATCCTCTTTGTCGAGGGCCTGTTGTCTTTGAAATGCCTCTTCTGGACCCTATGATGGAGGTAGACAACCTTGGAAAGCCCGCTTTTAGACCCAGCACACTTAACATTTTTACTGGGCATCTGCAAGTCAATTAGGAAAAAAATGTCATTTATTCAGTCATAGTTTGTAATTTTTTTTGTTTTTAAAACTTTTTATTGAAGTATTAACATCAGTTCAGCAAGATGCTTTTCATATTTATTAATCTTTTAGTTTTTTAAGTTACTGATTTTCCGTTTTCTATTTCATTTATTTTTGCTTATCTGCATTATTTCTTTCTACCTATTTCTTCCTAGGTTATGAGTGGCAATTTAGATGATTGATTTCAAGTCATCTTCTTTTCTAATTTAAGCATTTAATGCTATAAATTTCCCTCTAACCACTGCTTTAACTGGATTTTACAAGTTTTGATGTAGTATATTTTCTGTATTGTTAAATTATGAAATATTTTAAATTTCCTTTTAATATCTTCTTTGACCCATTGGCTATGTATATGTTGCTTAACTTCCAAATATCAATATTTGAATCTTTTCTAGATATCTTATTACCGATTTCTAATTTAATTATGTTATCAGAAATTTTACTCTGTAAACTAAATCTTTTGAAATCTGAGCCCTGTTTTATAGCACAGCATATGCTCCATCTCAGTGTTATGTTCCACATGCATTTGAAAGAATGTGTATTCTGTGTTTGTAGTGTTCTATTAATGTCCATTAAAGCAAGTTGATATAATTGTATATTATCCAATTTTTCTATATCATTATTTTTTTGTCTAGGATTTTCTAGAGAGGAAGAGAGGTGTTAAATTTTCTAATTATGGTATGGATATCTGTTTTTCCCTTTATTTCTGCAGGTGTACCTCAGGTTTTGTGGGTTCGCTAGACCACCATAATAAAGCGAATATTACATAAAGTGAGTCACATGAAGTTTTTGGTTTCCCAGTGCATATAAAATTTATGTTGACACTAAACTGTAGTCTATAAGTGTCTAATAGCATTATGTCTAAAAAAACAATGTACAAACCTTCATTAAAAAATAATGCTGTTGAAAAAAAAAATAATAATGCTGTTGAAAAAATGGCTCAGATATATCGACTTGCTCCAGGGTTGCCACAAACCTTCAATTTGTTAAAAACACAGTATCTGCAAAGCACAATACAGGGAAGTGCAATACAATGAGGTATGCCCATATTGGTGTTTACTTCATGTATTTTGAAGTTTTGTTATTTGGAGCATACACATTTATGATTAAGTTTTCCTGATGAGTTGACTTTTCTTATATTATTTGCAAAAGTCCCATTTTACCTCTGCTAATACATTTTTTTCTTGAAAAGTGATTATATTAATATAGTCAAGCCAGCTTTTCTTGGACTTATTATGTTGATGGTTTATCTTTTTCTGTTTTTATTCTCAACCTATCTTTGTCTTTATTTTTATTTTTTATTGAAGAATAGTTGATTTACAATGTTATGTTAATTTTTTCTGTATAGCAAAGTGACTCAGTTATACACATATATACATTCTTTTTTGTATTCTTTCCCATTATGTCTTTATTTTTAAGGTGTATTGCTTGTCACTAGTATATAAATGGGCCTTGCTTTTTTATCCAGCCTGACAACCTCTGTTTAATTAGAATATTTACTCTATTTATATTTAAACTACCTGCTAATTCCAGTATCTCTCGGTCATTCCATGGTTTGTTTCTGTTGACAGCTTTTTCTCTTTACAATGGCCTAGTAATTTTCTGTTGTATCCTAATCATTATGGATGATTGTTGTAGAGAGCCTGTTTTTTCTGTTTTCTTTCTCTGAGTATCATTTTGGTTTTAGTAGGCAGTAAAATTACTGGGTGATCACATTGAACATTTGGTACCTTAGTTTTGTAGTGTACCAGGGTGGGCTGGTTTTGCCCTAGTTCAAGAGGACCCCTTTAATCCTGGGGCATAGCCTTTACTCTTCAGGAAAGAGCCTCAGTGTAAAGCCTGGGGTTTTTACCCAGCAGTTTCTAGGCTTGGCTGAAATTCTGTTTCCTCTGGGGTGGCAGCAGCTGAGATACCGTCTCAGCCTCTTTCAACCTTCCAGCTATTGCTCTCCGGTGGCCTCCATGGAGTCTTTCTTTGCACATGTGAGTTAATGGGTCAGCCACGAATTTGAAGTGAGCTTATTTTTAGAGTATAGGTCTCCTCTGCAGCCCTCTCCTTTCTGGAATTTCTGCATTCAAATTTACACTCACTTTGGTGACCCCAAACTCTGTCGTTTGACACCTCCAGCAAATAAGACTGTGGCTTTCTGCTGGAATTTTGGTTACTCCTACACTGTGGGAACTGGGATGTGCTCTCGGGAAGAGCTTAGATATGTGGACCTTACCCATGAGTGTGGTTGTTTAAGTGTTTGAATCCCTGATAGTTTTGCTGGTGTTTGGTTGCTTTTGTAGGTTGGGTTCCTTTGGGAAGCAAACTCTGTGGGGCAGAGAGAGATGTGAAGGAAGTTTATTAGTATATTATTGATATTGACACCTGAGGAAAAAGGGGGAAGAGAAGGGAAGGAAGAAATGGGTAGAGGGAGAAGGTGGGCTGTGATGCATTTTTAGAAAGGCCATAGCTGACTCTGTAGGGGGTTCTGAAATGGGATGGCTCTTCAGAGTTTATAGCCATTCATTAGATGTTCTTCTTCTGTCTTTTCAATTACTTGTCTTATATTTTGTTCACAGTTGATAGTCCTTAACCTGTTGGAGATAGACAATGTGGTGGAAAAATATAAGCTGTTATACCATTTCCAGAACTAGGATTTCCCTAGGTTTTAAAATTGAAAGTTATTTGATTTTCTGGTAGTGTGTCATGCTTACATTTGACAGTGTGAAGACACTCCAGGTGGTTTTCATTTAGTTTGAAATACTTGCTTGTTAGTGTATTTAACTTAATAAGAAAATGCTACTCTACTGAGCTTTCATCTGTAATCAGAAAACATAATTGTTTGCCACATGTTTAATAGCTGTCAAAAATAGGGCAGGATTTCTTAACATAAAACAACGACATCAACACAACAGAGTAAATATTTGTATAAGAACCATAAAGTATGTGCTATATAACTATGAAAAGTTATTTTATATATTGAATACTATATGAAATTTTAGGCTCTTATTTGTTAGATTTTTACATTTTAAATGTTAGCCAATCATTGAATTGATTTGATGTGAAATCACTTAGTCCAAAGATATTTCAGTCTTATTTTAAAAAAAGTTTTACTGTCAGTTCTCTAAGTTGTGAAATATTACTTGTGAGAAATTTCATTTAAAAAGCATATTCTAGTTTAACGTGATGTCACAAATTTAGCCTGGAGAAGACAAAAATACCTAAACAGTTGTTTGCTTTCCTGCCACATCCCAACAAAAATGCTTTACCTTAAGATGTTTTGTAACCAGATTAAAAAAAAAAAAAGTAAATCGAACAAACTAGTAAATACGTTATGGAGTACAGTTGCATCATTCATTATATGTTTTACTTGCATCCTCACTGTAACTTTAAATGAGAGAGATTAGGGAGAGTGAAGATGAAAGCTCCTTGACCTTTGTCCGGGTCCAAAAAGAATGACTTTTTTCAGTAGCATCTGAAGCATTTCCTCAAAGATATGGATTGTGTATTCGGAAAAAAATTAAGTAGTTTCTTTTGAAGTATGTTTTATAAAAGAATCTGGATTGGCCACGTAGTGTAATGTTAAACTTGAGGTTCATGTTCTTAGCCTGTGTTACCATTGTTACCATAATTATTTCTTTTACAAGAGTGCCACCTGACGTTCCAGTTCTTCAGTAGCAGCTAACTGCGTATTTTCATTTAGCAGCTTAGACATAATTTTGTTGCTTGCTATCTGGCCATGTTAATGTAATATATATATATAAAATTATGCAGACTTTGTCCCAGTTAAGGTGATAATTAAAATCCTTAAGTAACTTAATTTTAAAAATTGGCTCATTTTAAGGGATTCAATTATGTGATTCTTTTCCTGTGTCCCCAAACCTTGCCGAGCCTCTCCACATCTTACCTTTTGTTGCCCTTGCAACCTCTACAGACTTCCAACCCTCAGCTTGGTCCCTGAGTCATATCAAATAAAGATAGCTGTACAAGTGGGGTGTTCTAGGGAGGTACCAGGTAGGTCCCTATATTGAGAATTCCTTGGGAACGAAGCTTTCAAGCAGCTCCAAACCTCTGGTATCTGCCAGGTTGCTGGTTTTCATGGGTTGTAGGTTGTTGGTTTTCAAGGAAACCGTGGAAATGTGAGGCAGGGGTGGGATTAGGTCAAGTTAAAGCAACACAAAGCTCACTCTTTCTACTGAGATTCAGTCATTTTTATTGAAAAAAAAAATGCTCCCTGGATTGCTGCAAGCCTTTGGTTAATTTTCAGAATCTTTTAAAAACTGAGGAGAGAATTTTCAGAGGTTCTTTCTTCACCGTTTTCACTGGTATAACTCTCTTGGCCGGTATTTAAACCTCAATAAATGTGGGTTCCTCTCTTTGACTCTCTTTGGTTTGAATTACTAAGTTTTTAATACGTAACCATTCCGTTGTAGAGCTTTCATAATCTGAATGCAGGGACCAGAGCCGTCTAAAAGTTGGAATCTCTTGCCTTGTCTTCTAGTATAATTCTGAGAGTTCTGCAGTGATGGCAGGATGTGGATGCTGTAGCCCCCAGTACGGTGGCACCACCATCTGTTTGCCACTTTTCTTGTGGATGTAAAATTTCAGTTAGTGATAATAGTGCAGTTGGTTCATCTGTTTTCTTGGTTGGCATTTTATTACTTCACCGTCACCGTGGAGCCTGTGAGCTCATCACCAGTATTCAAAATGAAGGCCAGTAAATGGACTTGGCGTCTTTTTATTTCTACACAGAAATTTCTGGTATTGGCTCTTTTTATCCTTACTTCAAGACAGTACCACAATGTGATTTGGTTCAAGTGGCGTATGTGTGGGCAGGTGTCCAGCTGATTCTTTCTTTGCCTGAAACTTCAGTTCTGGTGAGCATGGTAGACCTTGTTAACTTAGTTCCTTAATTTTCTTTGGTTCTTTGTGGAATCCTGGCATATAGAAACTTGTTTTTGGAAAGTTGAATTTACTTTTCATTTTGTCCGCTTTTACTCCTTTCACTGTATTTGAAATGAATGTTCGATATTTAAATTGATATTTAAATCTTTATTTCAGATTTAAAAAAATGTCAGCAAAAAGTCTGAATTCATAAAAGTAAGCAGGTATCTTTTTCATTTTGTTTCCTGAATTATGCCAAGATTACATTTAAAAATATCCTCAATTCTGCTTCTCCTATTAGCATTCCTGGTGTTACTCAGCCTTCCACCTTTTCTTTCCCTGTAGTGCGAATATTTGACTAATTATCCTGTCCTTCCTGTGCTGTAGCGCTCGGTCATGGGTTATCTGGCAGCCTGGGCAAAAGGAAAAGGTAAACAACAAACAAATAAAAAATAAACAATCTGCTATTCCACTGGTACCACAGATCAATAGCTAAGCTTAAATAGCTGGCTAATGAGAAATTTTCAAGCATTCAAACATTCTAAGCAAGCTAGAGGTGCAGAGTAGCTAAAATTCAATAATATACTGGGTCTGTTCTGTTCAAAATATAGCCACTAGCCATTTGTGGTTATTGAGCTCTTGGGATATGGCTGTTCTGAATTGACATGTGTACTGTAAGTGGAAAATTCATATGGGATTTCAAGGGCTTAGTATGACGAAAGAATGTAAAATAGATCATTAATTTTTAAATATTGAATACTTGGTGAACTGATAATGGCTTGGATATATTAAAGTAAATAAACTATATTATGAAAATTAATTTTACCTGTTTTAAGAAGTTTTATTACTAGGCTATTAAATTTAATATGTATGTCACTTACATTATTTCTATAGGGGAACTCACCATTGCACTAGACTCTTGCTAATGGATGTGTCTGAAACGTCAGTGTTCTCAGTTTCTAGAAGTTATTTTTTCATTTTTAATTTCTGTACACCTTTTTCCCCCTAATCAGAATGTATAGCATCATCTGAGTCAGTGATTTTTAAACATGGCCTCACATCAGAATTACCTAGGAGACTTTTAATAAATACTGATGCCCTCACCTTATCCTTAGAGAATTTGATTTAGTTGATGGGTCTCAGGCTTTGGAAAGTATTAAAAAAGCTCCTTAGATAATTCTAATGTATCGTTAAGTTTGAGAACTGTTGTACCATTTGGTTCAATTCTATTTGTTAAATAGTTTGTAGAAATGAATAGATATAACTTGGAGCAAAGGTATTATTACCATTATGGATTCTGCACCAAAACAATAACCAGGCTTTAACCTGTAAAGGGAATGCCTAGAGGTTGTTAACAATGCAGAGTTTTGAGTCGTGCTAACGGAATCGTTGCAGGGTTGATCCTGGAAATCTGCCTTTTTAATGGCCTTGTAGGTGATCGTGATGCAGGTGGGTCACCATCCGTTGAGTGAAGCCAGGCTGGATCCCAATCAGAGGACATGTGTTTACTGAGGAATTGACGTCCCTTCATGTTGGGAAAACCTGACTCTGGCAAGGCAGACATTTGAGTGTGTATTCTCCTCTCACCTTTTCTGTGTTGGGACAGCTTGTTTTTTTAATTTAGGTTGCTGTAGTGATTTCTGTATATATTGATTATTAAAAAAACATGCAGGTGTTGGAGAAGTTGATAACATTTGTGCTGTTTGCATTAAAAAGGAGTGTGTATGAAAGACGTTGGCAGGGCTATGTTTTGGCCATAATTCACAATTTCATTTTAATTGAATATTCGCAGTATGCAGTAGGCTCATTTGGATTGGAGAGTAACTTTACTACAGCTTTTGCCATATACCTGCTTTTGAAAATGACCCTCCAGCATTCTGCTGTAACACTCAGTTTAAAGCCTTTATTGGGCATAAGATATATTCTCTGCTAGTAAGCAAAAAGTAATAAGAGTAACATTTGGGCTTCCCTGTTCAGCAAGCTGTCTACATTTTTGAGTTAATAACCCCCTGATAAAAGTGGCATTTTTCATTTTGTCTAGAAGTGAAAGGTGACCTTTGGTTTTCTGTTGTATTGTTGCACTAGGGCTAAAATAGTTTTTTCCTTTCCCTCTTTCTCCCAAACCTTATTCACATGTCTTTATTGTTAGTCACAGTCTCTTTTACTCCAAGTCCTTTGCCATATACAAATCCTTTCTTTTGCCTTAAAATTCACCTCCAGTTTTAAAATCTTTTTTCTTTGTTTTGTCTATTCTGTGCTCTCCTGGACGCTCCAAATGGTGAATGAACATATTATAGGTACTTAAGCCACAGTATTTCAGTTAATGATACTCTGGTTTTAAAAAAGTTAATTCATTCTAGAGAATGTTCCAGTTAAAGGAAAAGCATATTCGTTGTTAAATGACCTGCTCTGCCTGATCCAGCTTTCTTAAGCAATTTATGCTAGTGCTGTCGTATTAAAACCCCCACTTACCCAGAGTATAATTCCTTTTCATTGTTCATGAGCTTTAGAAAAAAGAGATGTGTTTGGAAATGGGATTGCCAGGATTTGTTTTTTTCATGGCAAAGTGGTTATGGCTCCCTCTGTTTGAGGCGGACTAAGTTGTGTGGGATTGAGAATGAGCGCTGCGTATGTGTGGATGGGTAGTTAACGTGAATGTCACTAATCTCTGGATTTTAGGTACTTTTTATTTGAAAGTGGGAGCACGTCTCTATCTTCCATTTTCAGTCTGGGAGAAAGAATATTAATAATCGTATGGCAGAAAAATAAAGTTGTGGTCTGACCCGAGAAAGTTTGAGGCAAGTCTTAGTAATTATCTTTACAAATAATGTTAATGTTTTTGAAATTATCAAAATATTAGAAAAGTTTGAAAATTACTGGAGAAATTATATTTCTGGGCCAGAAGAATAGAGATTTTGGCCAGCTAGTCTGAGAGACTGCCTAAGAACTGGTGTGAGATTGTAATTCTCTGCTCTTTTGTGCTTCCTAAATTAAGCATGGTTTGCATAACAGGCCTTAGAAACATTTAGCTGAAAAACAGGTTTAAGCTTTCTTGGGTATCATTTGGAGGAGAGGAATAATAGAAAAGTTACAGGAAAGGTTCCTCAGCCTGAACTCAATAAAACAATAGGAGCAGAAGGAAAAGATATGCTTTGTTTGTAAATCTTTAACCATTTTTATATTTGATAATTATAACTACCGAAACATCGTGGAGAAAGTACGAGAAAACAATTTTTGTATATGTATTCCTTATGTACACGTAACTGAAATTTGCATTTTCTGGTAGGATAAAAGTGCAGCTTTCAAAATAAAGCTATTTCTATTTGAACTAATGCCCCAACTAAAAGGTGAAAAGAATTTTGAAAATTCAGCTATCAAGTTCTCCAAGAGCATAATCTGAATTTGAAACCTAGCTGGTGTGTGTTTGTGAATTTAGCACCCCTTCCCAGTGTGGCCCGAAGACTGGTTGGTATAGGATATAAAGGGCCCTCTTGCCCCTCCTCAGTTTTGGGGGCCACGTCAGTGCTGCCCGTGGGATTGGTGTTGACTGTCACTAGGTCTGCAGTGCAGGCCGGCTTCTCTCTTTGCTGAGTGTTGCTTCTCCCTCTCACCACAGATGTTGATCCCTCTGGTACTTCCTAATAAAGAGTCTACATGCCACCATCACCTGGAAATTAAAACTCTGTAAATAATTTTTGGATCAAAGAGGAAATTTTAAAATGTAGAAAATGACAAAATATATTAGACAAAATATATTAGAACCTATGGGATCTAGCTAAAACCATATTCTCATTTTATTGCACTTCACTTTATTGTGCTTTGCAGATACTGCATTTTTACAAATTGAAGGTTTGTGGCAACCCTGTGTTTGTCAGATGATGGTTAGCATTATTTAGCAATAAGGTATTTTTAAATTAAGGTATGTGCATTGCTTTTTTAAACATAATGCTATTGTACATTTAATAGACTGCAGTATAGTGTAAACATAACTTGTATATGCACCAGGAAACCAAAAAATTCATGTGACTTAATTATTAAGATATTTGCTTTATTGTGGTGGTCTGGAACAGACCCATAATATATCCAAGGTATGCTTGTGTAGGAAGATTATTTGTCTTAAATATGCATATAATAAGCAAGAAAGAATTAATGAATTATCCATCTAACTCAAGGAGAGAGAAAACATCATAAAATAAATCCAAAGAGAGCAAAGGAAGAAATGAATAAAGACCGGTGGGCATGAATAATGGCCTCTTAAGTATGGCCCTGTCCAAACCCCAGAACTGTGAATGTGTTGCTTTACATGGTGTATTAGTTTACCATGGCTGCTCCAATTACCACCAACCTGGTAGCTAAAACAATGTAAAGCTGTTCTCTCAGTCTCGGAGGCCAGAAGGCTGAAATCAAGGTGTTGGCAGGGCCATGCTTCCTCCAGAGGCTACAGGGGAGAATTGGTTCCTCACTTTTTCTTGCTTCTGGTGACTGCTAGTATTACTGTGCTTGTGTGGTTCACTCCAATCTCTGCCGCTCTCTTCACATCACTTTTCCCTCTTCTGTGTGTCTGATCTCCCATTGCCTCTTTCTTATAAGGATACTTGTGATGGCGTTTAGGGACCACCTAGGTAATCCAGGGTTATTTAATTACCTCAAGATCCTTAATCATATCTGCAAAAATCCTTTTTCTAGGCGTTGGGACATGGACAAGTCTTTGGGACTCATACCAGATTACCACACATCGGCAAAAGGGACTTTGAGATGTGATTAAATTAAGAACTTTCGCATGGGGAGATTATCTTGGATATCTGGGTAGCCCAAGGGGTCCTTAAAAGTGAGAAGCAGGAGAATCATTGTGAGTAGCAGAGGTGATGACGGGAGCAAAAGGTTGGAGTGATGTGTGGAAGGGGCCGTGAGCCAAGGAGTACAAGTGGCCTCTAGAAGCTGTAAAAGGCGAGAAACAGATTCTCCTCTCTCCCCAGGGGACCAGCCCTGCTGACACTTGGACTTTAGCCCAGTGAGACTGATTTTGGACTTATGATCTCCTGACCTTTAAGATAGTACATTTATGTTGTGTTAAGCCACTAAGTTTGGGGTGATTTGTTCCAGCAGCAGTTGAAAATGAATTCAAAGATCAAAGCAGAAATGAATACATAACAATGCATTGAGTGCTAGGGTGTGTTCTAGGCAATTTGCATATATGAGCTCATTTAGTTCTCACAATAACCTTATGAAACAGGAACTTTTATTGATAAACCGAGGCACTGGAAAGTTACATAACATTTTCAGTAAGGTGATAGATCTATTTAGAGAAATTGAATAACTGTTTTGTTTTAGAAAACAATGAAATAACTAATCTGTTAAGTTTCATTTGGAAATGAACATAGGTACAGAAGGAGTTTAAAGAATCATTGGATTTGCTCAACTCTGATGAAACAAATATGAGAAACTGAATGAATTGGATGATTTTTCTAGGAAAGTTTTTGTAACAACCAAGCTTACCCTAGAAGATAGAGAAAATGGAAGCGGAGTGATTACCATAGAAGAAAGAGAAAAACTTGTTAAAGAGAAACCCTCCTTTTTCTCATCCTAATCTACCAGACTTGGGTGATACTGGAGAGGAAATCTACCACAGCTTTATGAACTGGATAATACCAGTGCCGTTTAAACTGGTGGAGAGAACAGAAAAAGAAGGAACAGTTTCAAAAATTTTAAAAGATGCTAGCGAAACTTGGCAAAGATTGTACATTGGAAACTTGATCAGTCTCACAAATGAATAACTGTAAAAATCTTATAAATATTAGCAGAATCAAAGCTCATTAAGGAGTAATACACCATGGTCAGATATGATTATTTACTAACCCCAGGAATGCAAAGATAGTTCCTTTTGTAAATCACCATATGAATAAATCAAATCAAAAGTCATCTGATTTCATCACTTATGTAGATTTTGAAAAACTATTTGTTAAAAGGACAAAAGGAATAGATGGCTGTTTGCTCCCAAATGATTAAATCTGTGTGTGTGTATGTGTGTGTGCGTGCGCGCGTGTGTGTGTGTGTGTGTATGTATGTGTATGTGGCTGTTTCCAAAAGCCAGCATCATGATTACTGAGCCAACACTGGAAATGTTATCATTAACCAGTATAAAACAGTGATAATCGGTGGCAAGAAGGACTTCAAGAGGAAAGGGTTGCTTGAAGGATGAGTCATTGTTTACCAAGTGAATGAGTGAAAGCCTCTTCAAAGGAAAGGGGCTAAGCAGTACAAACATAGTCATGGCGATGTGAAAAAATTGGTGAGTTCAGGGAAGTAATGTTCAGATACGATTTGAGTGGAGCTGATAAAGGGAAGTAGTCATCCCTTTGTACCTGCGGGCTCGGCATCGGCGGATTCAACCAACCGCAGATCAAAAATATTCAAGAAGAAAAGTTACAGAAAGTTCCAAAAAGCAAAACTTGGATTTGTTGCAACTATTTACATAGCATTCACATTGTATTTACAACTATTTACATAGCACTTGTATTAGGTATTATAAGTAATCTACAGATGATTTAAAGTAAATGGGTTATATATGTTATATGCAAATACTCCATTTTATATAAGGGACTTTAGCATCCTTGGAATTTGGCATCCCTGGGGGGTCCTGGAACTGATCCCTCAAGGATACAGAAGGATGACTAAATTTTACTTATTTATTTATTTATTTATTTATTTTTGGCTGCGTTGGGTCTTCGTTACTGTGCGCGGGCTTTCTCTAGTTGCGGCGAGCGGGGGCTACTCTTCGTTGTGGTGCGCGGGCTCTTTCTCATTGCGGTGGCTTCTCTTGTTGCGGAGCACAGGCTCTAGGCGCGTACGCGGGCTCAGTAGTTGTGGCTCACGGGCTCTAGAGTGCAGGCTCAGTAGTTGTGGCTCACAGGCTTAATTGCTCCACAGCATGTGGGATCTTCCTGGACCAGGGCTCGAACCTGTGTCCCCTGCATTGGCAGGGAGATTCTTAACCACTGTGCCCCCAGGGAAGCCCAGGGATGACTAATTTTTAAAAAGCCTTTCATATTGATTTTTAAAATCAGTATATAGTGTTACCTGGAGAAACCATAATTCAAAAAGATACATGCACCCCAGTGTTCGTTGTAGCACTATTTACAATAGCCAGGACATGGACGCAACCTAAATGTCTGTCAACAGAGGAATGGATAAAGAAGATGTGTACATATATACAATGGAATATTACTCAGCCATAAAATAGAATGAAATAATGCCATTTGCAGCAACATGGATGGACCTAGGGATAGTCATACTGAGTGAAGTAAGGTAGACACAGAAAGACAAATATATCTCATATGTGGAATTGAAGAAAAATGGTACAAATGAACTTATTTACAAAACAGAAGTAGAGTTACAGATGTAGAAAACAAACTTATGGTTACCAAGGGATAAGGGGGGGAGGGATAAATTGGGAGAGTGGGATTGACATATACACACTACTGTATATAAAATAGTTAACTAATAAGAACCTGCTGTATAGCACAGGGAACTCTATTCAGTACTCTGTAATGGCCTATATGGGAAAAGAATCTTAAAAAAAGTGGATATTTATATATGTATAACTGATTCACTTTGCTCTACACCTAAATCTAACACAATATTATAAATCAACTATAATAAAAATAAAAAAAATAAAGTCAGTATATAGTGTTGATGAGAGGAACTCATTGGACTTAAGCAAGTTTCCATTGTCCTTGTAAGCTTTAAGAATATATTTTTTGGAAACTCTGATTGCTTGCTTCAGTATCCATGAGCTGCACTTTATCCATGGGTTAGTTCTGAAGTCAGTGGGCAAGGTGATGTGAATGCCTAGTTAAAAGTATCCTTGAAAACCCTTTAAATTTGCTGTAAAGAACAGAATAAAAACATATTGTCGTCACTAAATTCATTATAGTTTTTTCCCAGCAGTGAAACAGATTTGCTATTTTTCTTTTAATTGAGCACCAAGTGAAATATATTGTCAGATTTTTTAAGAAGCTCTGTTATATTAAAAATGCATGTCTTAAAAAAAAATGCATGTCTTTAAATTACTTGGAATCAAACCCAGTGCTGAATAGGTATTGTTGAGTTTGCATAAATTAATCACATGTGAAACTCTGCCACTCTAGCTCTTGTACATAGAGGTTGTACTGGATACTTGTTTTCTCCTCCCTCCCTCTCCCCCTCCCTCCCTCCCTCTCCCCCTCCCTCCCTCCCTCTCCTTCCCTCTCTCTCTCTCCCTCCCTCTCTCTCTCTCTCCCTCCCTCCCTCTCCCTCTCTCTCGCTCTCCCTCTCGCTCTCTCCCTCTCTCTTCCTCGCTGCCTCCCGCCCTTTCTCTCTCTCTCTCTCCCCCCCTCCCCATCTCCCACCCTCCCTCCTTCCCTCCCTCCCTCCCTCCCTCTCTCTCTCTCTCTCTCACACTCTCCCTCTCTCTCTGTGTCTCTCTCTTTCTCTCACTTGCTCACGCACTGACTTTCTCACTCCCTTTTTGCAATAGCCCTTGATTTTGGTTTGGGAGTCCTTTCTTGCCCCAGTCTTGGTTCCTTAGGGACCAAGCAGGACTCCACCTTCCTGTTGCAATGATAAAGTCCGTGACTCAAGCCCAGGCCAGTCAACAGAGTGTCTTTCAGACAAAGTGATCTGTTCAGAAGTGGGTAGGAAATCTTAAGATGGCCCAATTAAATGGACTCTGTGGTGCTACCGGAGGAGGAGGTGGTGTGGGAGTGTGGCCCCCCCTGTGGTTAGGGCTGAAGAGGCTGGTCAGAAGTCAGATGGAAGTGGTAACAGCACATGTGGCTGGGCGCGGCTCCTTGTCCTAGGGAGTTGTGCGCGGTCTCTGTGTTCCTAAGCGGTTTGGTTCAGTGGGGTGCAGCTTTCTGCATTCGCTTAGTGCCTGGTTGTTTCAGTAAATAAATTGTATTGGAAAACATCCGTGCCCATTCATTTACTCTTGTCTACGGCTGCTTTTCTTCTACAAAGGCGGAGTTGAGTAGTTGTGACAGAGACCATATGGTTCACAAAACCTAAAATGTTTATTATCTGGCCCTTTACAGAAAAAGTTTGCTGACTCCTAACCTAGTGCTTCTGGCAGATGAAATCATGTATAAGCAGATGCAAAATTCATGCTGTGTATAAATTGGTCCCTAATATAACAATAACTTTGGAACAAATTTGTCTTTTCAAAGCAAGTATTGTAGCAGAACTGTCTGTACATGAAACCTAAGACTGTAGCCAACATCTGGAGAGACACCTTCCTGAAGCCATTTGAACCCTCTGAATGTCTCTGTACCTAAAGTGAGAGCAGCCTTTAGGTATTTTCAGTCATATGATCCAACAAATTTCTTTTATGTTTAATCCAGTTTCAGTTGCATTTTCTATCCCTTATAATAGAGTTCTCTAGAAAAATATTTTTTTGGAGTAGTTTTAGATTTACCAAAAAGTTGCGGATATTATAGAGTTCCCATTTATCCCATTCCGATTTCCCCTTTTGTTAACATCTTACATTAGTATAGCACATTTGTCACATATAATGAACCAATATTGACACATAATTATTATCTAAGGTTCATATTTTATTTGAATCTTGGTTTCTACCTAATGTTCTTTTTCTGTTCCAGGATACCAGATACCTTTAGTCATCATTTCTTCTTGGGCTCTTCTTGGTTTTGACAGTTCTCAGACTTTCTGCAGTTTTGATGACCGTGACAGTTTTGATTAGTACTGGTAGGTTATTTTGTAGACTGTCCTCACTTTGAGTTTGTCTGACTTTTTCCTCATGGCTAGAGTGGGGTTATGGGATTTTTGGGGGAGTACTACTGCAGTTCTCTTTTGAAAATTGCTTCTTGAGCAACAAGCATGGACAAGATAAGATAAATATGAGTTATTCTTCTTCCCTTCAAGATTTTTATAATTTTTATTTTTAAAAAAATATTTAAAACATACCTACCTTCCTCCTATGAAACTAGAGTGTGTAGTCACCTTCCCTATCTTTTCCTGCCCTCATTTAATGCCTCATTTATCATTCCTGTAGCATCTTCATGTAAGATTTGTCATTTTGGCTATGCAAAGCACTGTGTCTATTTGAAGTAAATCTGTTTTTAAATGGCTTATGTAGGGTTATGAAAATGTTGCACTATTAAAATGTTATCTTTAACATAAAAATTTAATTCAAGATAAGGGAACCTGTCACATTTTTAGGAGTTTTGGTTTAATATTTATATTTGCATAATGCAGAATTCACCTAGTGCAGCTGAAATAGGGCACACTATTTTTGGCATGGCTCGCAGTACGTTACTTAATGTGGGTTACAGGGTGCTGGGGTGATGTCTCAGGCTCTCACATCCGTCACTTTTCTCCATTACTGTTACCTGCTGCCAACTGCAGGAAATTTCAGTACATTATTAACATTCTGTCATTTGCCTTTGGCAAGTAGTTCTGACAAATGGAAGATTAAAATTTAGCTGCTATAGGTTTAAACCACATCCTTTGTGTCAGTAATACCCAATACCTCCTTGGGTATTTTTCTGGTTTACCTGAAGCAGTGATTTTGTCCATTTTCAATGAAATGGGAGTTTCATTGAGCTTCGCAGTGTGGTCCTGCCTTGGGGACATCTCTTGATTACCCTGTATCTCAATTTACATCATTTAAATTTCAAATAGCAGCACTTCCAAAGTGAGTCAGAACATTTGAGGCTTAGACAAATGAAAACTCATTGATTCTTTTTTTTTTTTTTTAAAGATTTTAATTAAAAAAAAAAAGTTTTTAATTTTTATTTTTGGCTGCGTTGGGTCTTCGTTGTGGTGCGCAGGCTTTTCCTTGTCGGGGCTTCTCTTGTTGCGGAGCACAGGCTCTGTGCGTACGGGCTTCAGTAGTTGTGGCGTGCGGGCTCAGTAATTGTGGCTCGCGGGCTCTAGAGTGCAGCCTCAGTAGTTGTGGCGCACAGGCTTAGTTGCTCCGTGGCATGTGGGATCTTCCCGGACCAAGGATAGAACCCATGTCCCCTGCATTGGCAGGCGGATTCTTATCCACTGTACCACCAGGGAAGTCTCACTCATTGATTCTTTATACTATATTTTATTTGAAATGTACAGTTATGAAATATAAACCTTTGATGTGGTTTGGAAAATAAAATTCAGATATCATATATATTTTGGGGACAACTAGGTAAAGGCCAGATAAAAATATAATTTGAGATCCAAATGAGTCATGTTTGGTGGTCCAAATAAGGTTTGTTTATATGTAAAATGAGCAATTTTTTCGCCCCCAAACTGAAACTTTTTGTCTTCTTGTAAGTATCCTGGATTACAAATTTTCAACTACAATTACTTAAGTACATAACATGTTATGAAGTTTCCTAGAACATTGTGTATAAGCATACTTTGCTCTAATTGCCATCTAGAATGTTTACAGTTGTACTACCTTATGTACTGTAGTAGCTGTAAGAGTCTACCAACTGTGGTGGATTCATACGAACATTTAAATAAGAAATATTAATGGAGAAATAGTGTACATTATGTTGAGGCAAATTAAGCAGTATGGTTAGTAATGGTTAGTATAGTAGTACTGGTATAGCCTTAACGAGAATAATTTGCCTCAATAGATAGAATAACTCCAAAATAAAAAAGTCCAAAGGTTGTCAGAGCTCTGAGCCAAGAAATGACAACTTCCTACCTGTCATATATTACAAATACCATGTGTTTCCTTCCATTTCCCACAATGAGAGACTTATTTGTATATCAGGCAACTGGTTAGAGGGTATAGTTGATAGTTATGTTACTATTTCACTCATTTCCAGCCTCTCAGTAACCACATACATCTCATGAACAACCCTTCATATTTGAACTGATAAATTCTGAGTTACAGAATTAAAAAGTGGTATTTTTACAGTTCTAATACTCTTAATTTAGGAATGCTATTTCTTTCACTTGGATTATTGACCATTTCAGAAAGTAAAAGCATATCATTTGGGAGGCTTAATTTTTGTTCTTATTGCTCTCTTATGTGAATACCTGATAATTATACAGCTGGGCTGTCAGATAAATAGAATCAACTGAAGAACTTCAAATGCAAATTCTAGAATTTGGTCTCTGGAAATACAATAGGTCTGTGTGTGTCAGGGGGGAACCTGTCTTTTTTTAAGCTACTCATGTAATTCTGATGCCTAGTGGTACACGTTTGTGTAGTTCTCTTACGTACCTCCTGAGGAGCGCCTGCATTTGGTTTATATGGAAGGCACTGAGATGGGTAGGGAATGAATAACTGTTCTGTTGTGTTAGGTGTCCAGTAGTTGTGACGGTAGCAGTTTTATTTTGTAGTAAAACTCTAATGGGCCATAATGGAGTATGTAGTAAATATAGTAAATATTGATACCGTTTTTAAAACCTTTTTTATACAGTTGTTTTTGCAATAATGTGTAAAAATACGGTTGCACAAATCACTCAAAATCTATACAGCTTTGTATCCAGAGCACTAATAAAAGCAATAATGATTCTAATAATAGCACAGTTAAAAAGATATGTCAAATTTTGAATAAGTAAAGAAATATTAGTTAAGTTAGGATTTTACCTTTTGATTAATAATTAATTAATTAAAAAAACTTTTTGAGCTGTGCCACGTGGCATGTGGGATCTTAGTTCCCCAACCAGGGATCGAACCCACGCCCCCTGCAGTGGAAGCGCGGAGTCCTAACCAGTGGACCACCAGAGGAGTCCTAGGATTTTACCTTTTAAATAGGGTGATGGTTGCTTGATAGAAAGTGGTGGAATGAAGGGTTGAGACTGCTGATAACAGAGACAAAGGCCAAGTACACCAAAAGGAGGAAGCACCATGCGAAAAGCCCAAGACGTAGGATGGGACCGAATTGAACCAGCAACAGAGTGGTGCGAGTGGGCGTCACGTGCAGTCCACTGGTCCCTGTGTTTCGCCTCCACATTCACCCATGTAGACAACTTTGTGTTAAACTGGACGTACCCGGCTGAAAACATAAGGTGTGGGAAAAATTGTCACATATAATCTGAGTTATGTTGACACATTCCCCTACTTACCAACCTCATATGAACTAATTCGTGTTACAGAAATGTGTTGTAGCAGAACAGATCATACTTGGTGACCATTTTGGGGGCATGACTTTGTGGTTAAGTGCATAATCTCAGTCTCGCTCCACCCTGGTGTCCCTTGGGCAAATCACTTTACCTCTTTATGCCTGTTTCTCTCTCTTTTTTTTTTTAAATTAATTAATTAATTTTTGGCTGTGTTGGGTCTTCCCTTCTGTGCGAGGGCTTTCCCCAGCCGTGGCAATCGGGGGCCACTCCTCATTGCGGTGCGCGGGCCTCTCACCATCGCGGCCTCTCCCGTTGCGGAGCACAGGCTCCAGACGCGCAGGCTCAGCAGTTGTGGCTCACGGGCCCAGCCGCCCCGCGGCATGCGGGATCCTCCCAGACCAGGGCTCGAATCCGTGTCCCCTGCATTAGCAGGCAGATTCTCAACCACTGTGCCACCAGGGAAGCCCTCTCTTGTATTTTTAAAAGTATTTTGAAAGTGTTTTTTTTTTTTTTTAATTTTTATTTATTTATTTATTTATTTATTTTTGGCTGTGTTAGGTCTTCGTTTCTGTGCGAGGGCTTTCCCCAGTTGTGGCGAGCGGGGGCCACTCTTCATCGCGGTGCGCGGGCCTTTCGCTGTCGCGGCCTCTCTTGTTGCGGAGCACAGGCTCCAGACGCGCAGGCTCAGTAGTTGTGGCTCACGGGCCTAGTTGCTCCGCGGCACGCGGGATCCTCCCAGACCAGGGCTCGAACCCGTGTCCACTGCATTGGCAGGCAGACTCTCAACCACTGCACCACCAGGGAAGCCCTTGAAAGTGTTTTTGAAAGTATTATGGGAAAGCAGAAAGGAGAATACTTTGGACTGGGAAATAATTTGAAAATTTCTTGGTGGAGGAGATGTTTTACCTCTTCCTTCTCAAATAACCCGACAGGTTAATACCACTTATAAATTGTGTGACTTTGGGCAAGCCTCAGTTTCCTCATATGTAATTCAGAGACAGTGTTTTGATCACACCATCTCATCAGAATTAATATGAGATACTATGTGAAAATTTACCATATAGTTGAAAGGTAGAAAAAGGAAACATGCATTTCTGGAGTTAAGTTTACTGACTTCAGAGTAGATGGTCTTAAAGATTTTTTCTAGCTTTGAAAGTACTGGAATCTCTGAAACTTCTATAAGTTCTAATAGTTGTTTCCAGTTCTCTGTGTTCTCTGACACAGATGTTTCTCTGGCCCTTCATCCTCTTCAGCCTTAAGTAGCCACTGGCCAAATTCTTCTTTACTATCATGTCATAGAGATTTGCACCAGATACTCATTCAGGCGAATGTTCCTAATTTCAGAGAAGATTGCCTAAGAAAAATATCAATAACAGCATAAGAATTACCCGCATATTGATTCACAGCCTGTGTCCATGCAGTTGAGCATTCTGTCACTTTGGTGTCATTTGCAGAATGTTTTGAGGAAGGGTATTGATACCCTTACTGATAGCCCCAGATATTCTGGTTAATGATTTACATTATTTCATCCGTTAATTTTTAAGGAATTAAGACAGAGTTTACTTTTTGCCTTCCTCCTTTTTTGCCCTCATATTGCCTTAGCTGATCAGAGACTTCACTTCATCCAGCTCTTCCTCCCTCCCGATCCTTCTTTAAAACCAATTTTTGTGTGTGTGTCGCTGATTTCAACTAAATTAAATTCTCATTAAAATAATTTTCACCTTAAGGTTTGAATGCTCAACAAGCTTGACCCTCTCACAGATAATTTGCTTTTCAAATGGTTGTTCATCAAAATAAATCTCTAAATAGTTTATGAGTCATTGTTCCTAATGAGTGTATGCATATCCTTGAACTGTTTTGGGGCAGAAAAAAGGATTGAGAATCCTCTGTTTTAAAGCCACACTTGGAGAAATAGCCTCAGTTTTTTCCTTGGAAAACAATGCTGTAAGTGACCATACTTTCCTGTTTGTTTATTTTCCTGTGTTACACCTGTTTTTATTATTAAGCTCTTTAATGTTAGACTATATAGTTATTGAAAGATTATAATGAATTCACTTCAGTGCTTTTTCTTATAAATTTAGTTTTCTAAAATCTGTTATTTCAGATGTAAAATTCCCACCCTTCACTTGGTTTAGTTTCTTTTAGTCACTTGTTATTTGCTTTGAAATATGTCAGAGTGCTTTCAAAACAGTAAACCACTGTAATAGTCTAAGGTGGTATTTTTGTTTTGCTGGTATCTACTTTGTATTTTATATTTGAAAATGACAGAACGGGTGATGATACTCACTGGCTGGTGGTTCAGCTGGCAGAAAAGCCAGTGCATGGCGAATCGCCTCTTCCATGTGTTCACTTAAGAATGCCTTGTCAGTTTGTGGATATAGTTTCTACTTGTAGAATCTTTCACTGTTTTAGTAGTTCTTTGACTTGGAGATTCTGATAGACTGGCCAAATAGCTAACAGTGTTTTCTTGGGGGGCAGGGAATGGGGAGGAGATTTGTCTAGTTCTCCTTGGCAAATCTGTGTTACTTGATACTAACAGGTTGGATTTCCAAGCTCATGAAGGTTTATTAATGTTTACACCTCTGTGTTACATTATATCATGAATCCATGTTTTCTCAGATATGCAGCCTGTTATAGATATATCTTTGATCTCTTGATTGCTGCTAATCATTTAATATCAAATGTTTAAGAGTTGATGAACCTAGGTTTAATATACTAGAGTGGGATAAGTCCTGCATTTCACCTGTTTTCACGTAATTGATAATTTATTCCAGTATATCAATTGTTCCTTTTCCTGCTCAAAGAGGAGTGATTATAATGTTTCTGTCCTTTAAGAATATTTCATAGTTCACACAGCTTTTGTGTTGTCCTAAAATGTAGAAACTAATTAGTGGCAGACATACTGGGTAAAGTCTTGGTATTAGTCATAGATTGTTCAGGTGTGTGCAGGTGTTGCCATTGTCCTTAGCAGATTGTGTAGGAGGACATAAAAATGTCATAGATGATGGTAGAGGATGCAAGAGCCCTTTTAGGTTAGAAGTTAAACAACACTTGAAACGTCTTAATGTGCTGGACCTTGGATAGCTACCCCACTATGCCTGGTTAAGTCATGCAAGAATATATTATCTATGGCCCTTTGGTTACTTGTGTCTTTGCATTTTGTATCATTTTACCATTTTGCTGTTCATTTGATTAATGTTTATTTTAGAAGGCTGGTAGGTAAGGCAAAAAAACATGAAACTAAAGCATTCAGTGTAGCTTTTAGGAATTAATGCCTGTAAAGGAAATAAGAGAGCTAGAGGAACCGGTAGAACAACACTGTTGGGATAGATATAATCAACAAGGCCTGGAATACTAGAGGTTATACAGGACCTGATTTCTTCAACAAATATGTGACAAAAAAAGGAGAAGAGGAAGCCCGTAAATCTCAAGATTATTAACTAAATTATTAACTAAAAACTTATTAACTAAAATGTCATGTGTGGTCTTTCTGATTCAAACAAACCAACTGTTTAAAAAACAGGTTTGTAACAATTGGAAAACTTTGTACACTGAACTGGGTATTTGTGATATTTCTTCAGGTGAGATAGTGATATTTTAGTAATTTATAAAGGAGCCCTTAGGAGAGTTTTGATTTCTCTTCTGAAGGAGTTTAACATTTTTTTTGTAGATCCTAAACCTAGATTCATGAAACATCTTTCTTTTAATTATACCTTCCATTTTTTTAGCATCTTTTATTTACAAATGTTGTGTTCCATAGGTGCTTTATGTGCTTTATGTATACTGTTTCATCTAATCACTTTGATTGCAATATGATTGGGCATGTTTATTTTGTTCAGATGAGGAAATTGCACTTCAGAGATCTTAAGTAAATTGCCCAAGTTCATATAGGTAATAAGTGGCACGGAAGGAATTTGAATTATCTGAGCTTCATCAAATTTAAAAAATCCAACATTATTTCTAAAATGGAAACCATGGACTCAAAAGTAGTACTGTTGTTTTCAGTTGCTTTGTATATTTAACTTGAATACTACTTGTGATAGTGAAACAGTAGCTTAATGAATTGTATATCAGTAAGCAGCAAGTTAATTCAGTTTCTAAACATACTTATCTTACCACAAAGGTATAGTGATATAATTTGAGGATTCTGAATTGACACTTAAAAACAGCTTTATTGGGCTTCCCTGGTGGCGCACTGGTTGAGAATCCGTCTGCCAATGCAGGGGACACGGGTTCGAGCCCTGGTCCAGGAGGATCCCATATGCCGTGGAGCAGCTAAGCCCATTCGCCACAACTACTGAAGCTTGTGCGCCTAGAGCCCATGCTCTGCAAAACAGAAGCCACCGCAATGAGAAGTCTGCCCACCGCAACGAAGAGTAGCCCCTGCTCGCCACAACTAGAGAAAGCCTGCGCGCAGCAACAAAGACCCAGCTCAGCCAAAAATAAATAAATAAATGCATTAAAAAAAATTAAAAAGAAACTTTATTATTTTGCAAGTACTGCTTGAGACATCATAAAACGTACTTTGTATTCATTATATCTTTTGAAAATATCATGTGAAAAGCACCACAGATTATAATATTAATGTCTGGTTCTAGCAAAAACAGAAGAAATCGGCAAATAGTCAATTCTTAATGTATCATTCAAATTTAACGCCCATAACTATAAGTGTAAAGACTGTATCAAATTCATAAACCACTTCGTTTCACTGTTTTCCCTTTTCAAAAACTCACAAAATCCAACCCAGGAATACCTTGTTCCAATACTCAAGAGCTCCAGGTGCTCTTGCTCAAAGGAAAAAAAAAACCCAAACACCATGGTAGCAGCATTAACATATTCTAGCAAGTGAAATTAAAGTAGTCAGAGGCTGCAGAGAACTCTGCATCCAACTTGACACTGGCACACAGAACAAGCAAGCAAGCTGCACTAAACTTAAGCATTCCACTGGCTGACTCAATAAATAACAAAACACTTGCTTTATGAGACATGTTCAAAGCTAAGGATCTCAGGAAATCCTCACTGGCTAAGCAACCACCTCACTAAATATGATAATTACATCATCATTTCTAATCCATACATTAACCTTACAAGGTTGTTATTCCTCTTTTAGAGATTACCAAACTGAGATGCAATTTGTTACTTGCCCCAAACCATACCATCTTATAAACAGTATAGTTGAGATTTGAGCCCATGTCTGTTTGACTTCAAAATACTTCCACTTCTATTGAAAACTGTTTTTTCCCCCCAGGTTTTATAAACGGAACTTTTTTTTCATGAATATATTCTTGTGATAGGGATGACATATTCAGATAGCCATTTTGGGGGGAAATTTTATTTAGTTCTTTTGAACAGTTCAGAGAGCTGTCCTTGAATACAAGTTTCTAATGAAGCAAAATCTTCTCTAACATCAAATGTTCCATTTTCTAGCCAAGCAGACCAAGGTTGTCCACAGAATGCTTCACAGCTATGACTCTACACATAGATATACCAAATGGACTCTTCAGAAAATTATGTATTCTAAACATGAATAGTGCGTGTCTGAGTATAATGTATACATGTGTATCAAATAATTGTATCAGAAAAATTAAGCAAGAATCCTTCTAAAATATTTCCAGTGACTGAAGATTTTCGTCAAATGTTCAAATGCCATCCATCATTAACCATTCTTACACTATGTATTCATTCTAAATTTTAGTGGATTTATATCTTTAAATTGTTTTTCTCTTGAAAAAAAATGCATTCTACTTTGGGACTCTTCAACTGTTGCTAAGAATGCTTTTCCTCTTCCTGCAGGGATTAGGAACTTCTCTTTCCCTCACCTTCCTTACCTCTCTTGGTCAGTGGAAGATGAAGAATCAGCTGGTTCTAAACTGCTGATGATGACTCCCTGGGTTTAGGTCAGAGACTTGTGCTCTAAGAAGCTTGTTGTGGAAATGGAGTCTGGTCAGGTTTTAAGCCAATCAGGAAAAAGGGTTAAAGCCACCCTGTGGTCTGCAGGAAGGGCCAGTCCCTGGCTCAGCTTCTGGTGCCCTTGGGACTGACTCTGCCTGGTTCCTGTCCTGCCTCCCTGCTATTCATTATCTTTTGTTTTTTCTAGATTTTCATAAACTACCAAAGAAGGGAACAGAAAAAAGAACGCATGTTGATTCTGAAGTTAAAAACATTTTTTAAAAACTTCTAATAGCAGAGTCAAAACTGTGAGAACAAGTGTTGGGAGGTCTGCTTGGTGTGTAAGTCAGCTTGGGAGGGGAGGAGGCTCTCACCGCAGCAGGGGCGCGGGACAGGGAGGTAGGGTTCTGATGTGGCAGCAGAACTAGAAGAGACTGCCGGAGTGATCTGACGTTAGTCAGGCTGCCCGCAGTGTGCTGTGTACAGATACTGCTTACAGGTCACTTTTTCTTGTTTGAAAGGGCTTGAGGAAGGGAGGTAATCAACCATGAGAGTGAAAGAGCAAAAGAAATGATTAAAAGGAAAGGTAAGTAGAATTCATGAAAACACAGGATTTTTTTTGCCAGATTGCCCTGCATAGAGGTTATACCAATGTATATTTCCACCAACAGTCTATATTTATTTTCCCACATCTTCTTCCAAACAGCTTGTTAAAACTTTTAAAAATCTTTGCCTGATAGATAAAAAAAAATCTTACTGTGTTTTTTTGCATTTTTATTATGAGTGAAGTTAAATACTTTTTTTTATGTTTTAAGATTCTTTCGTATTTTTCTATTATTATTCTCTTTATGCCCTTTGCCTAGTTATCTTTTGGGTTGTTGGGTTTTAAAGAGTTATAGGCACTTTTTAAATATGTTAAGGAAATTAACCCATTGTGATATGTTCCAAATATTTTTTCTTAATTAATTACATTTTACTTTATTCACAATTAAAAACTTTTTTTTTGGTTAGGGAAGATTTTAAAATTTGTATGTAGTAAAATGTATCAGTCTTTTGTGGTTTCAGGGCTTCTTAAAATTATACTTAGAAAGGACTTCCTCGCTGTGAGGTGATAAAAGCTTTCCCATGATTTTCTTTTATGGTTTTCTCTTTACATTTAAATCTTTGATCCATTGGGAATTTATTTCAATGGATGGAATGAGGAAGGGATTAAATTTAATTCCATCTCTTTGGAATCTTTGGAAAATGATAGGGGATTTATGGCATAGAGAGATCTCAATAATCCTTTAATTTTTTTTTATAGTTATTCAGGCCAAAATTTCTCTGGAATTGTCTTGAGTGAAAATCATTAGACTAGTTTGCAAGATATCTCTGTATAAATTGTTCAGGAGTTTTTCCAGTGTAGCTGCTCTCAAGAACAGTTTGTTTTCCAGATTTGTTCCCAGACCTGATAACAAATTTCAGTTTCTAGCAGGAATGTATGTAATGACCACACAGTCTGCAGATTAAAACTGTATAATTTTTGAAGCAACAAGATTAAAACAGTAACACATAATGTAAATTGTAGTTTTGTAGAAAGGAAGAAGTATCGTATAAACAAAGTCAGCTAGAGGGTTAACTTCCCTTATTTTCAAATATGAAAATTCAAGGGTATCCCAGTGGATGCCTTTTAAAATTTCATCTGGTCAGATTTAATGTAAAACCAGGCTCGTCAGTGTTTGGCTGCTCAGTAAAGGGCAGACGCCCATGCATGGGTGACATGTCAGTGGTTGGTACCAGCGTGCTTGATTTTTAAGTAACAGTTATGTTGTTGCCAGTGTTGTAGATGCTATACTTTTCACTCATTTCCCAGCGAGTCATTTTATTGCTGCTCTAGGCATCTGCAGTTTGTTATGTGTGAAAATGTTGCATGCTTTTATTTGCTGTAATTGTCAGCGTCTTTTAACTGACGATATTTACTTTTTTTTTTTCTTTAGAAAGCCATGGACAAGCCTGGCTGCTGTGTCCCACTTTGGATACTTGAGCAAAGGTGTATATGGCAGTTATTATTGTGGGGAAGGAAAGACGGATGTAATACTAGAAGGCACGAAGTTGGGCGGGTCCCTAGACCATGCTTATCTTCTCTATAAATTGTGATCCTCCCTACCTCTGAGATCTATAACTGTGCCTCCCATTGTGCTTGGCCCAGGAGACCTTCTCATGCAGTGTTATCCTTTCTAGTTTTTAGTTGACCTTTCTTAAGTCTGAGATAGAGCTTTTAAGTTTAATTAGGTCCCATTTGTTTATTTTTGTTTTTATTTCGATTACTCTAGGAGACGGATCTAAAAAGATGTTGCTGCGATTTATGCCAGAGAGTGTTCTGCCTATGTTTTCCTCTAAGGGTTTTATAGTATCTGGTCTTACATTTAGGTCTTTAATCCATTTTGAGTTTATTTTTGTATGTGGTGTTAGAGAATGTTCTAATTTCATTCTTTACATGTAGCTGTACAGTTTTCCCAGCACCACTTATTGAAGAGACTGTATTTTCTCCATTGTATATTCTTGTCTCCTTTGAGGAAATCGTAAACAAAACAAAAAGACAACCTACAGAATGGGAGAAAATATTTGCAAATGATGCATCCGGCAAGGGATTAATTTCCAAAATATACAAATAACTCATACAGCTCAATATCAAACAACAAAAAAAACCCAATCAAAAAATGGGCAGAAGACCTAAATAGACATCTCCGAAGAAGACATACAGATGGCCAACAGGCAAATGAAAAAAATGCTCGACATCACTAATTATTAGAGAAATACAAATCAAAACTACAATGAGTTGTCACCTCACTCTGGTCAGAATGGCCATCATCAGAAAGTCTACAAATAATAAATGCTGGAGATGATGTGGAGAAAAAGGAACCCTCCTGCACTGTTGGTGGGAATGTAAATTGGTGCAGTCACTGTGGAGAATAGTATGGAGGTTCCTTAAAAAATCAAAAACAGAGTTACCATATGATCCTGTAGTCCCACTTCTGGGCATATATCTGGAGAAAACTATAATTTGAAAAGATACATGCACCCCAGTGTTCAGAGCAGCACTATTTACAATAGCTAAGACATGGAAGCAACCTAAATGTCCATCGACAGATGAATGGATAAAGATGTGGCACATATATACAATGGAATATTACTCAGCCATTAAAAAAGAACAAAATAATGCCATTTGCAGCAACATGGATGGACCTAGAGATTGTCATACTGAGTGAAGTAAGTCAGAGACAAATATCATATGATGTCCCTTATATGTGGAATCTAAAAAAAAAAAAGGATACAAATGAACTTACTTACAAAAGAGAAATAGACCCACAGACATAGAAAACAAATTTATGGTTACCAAAGGGGAAAGAGCAGGGGGAGGGATAAATTAGGAGGCTGGGATTAATATATACACACTATTATATATAAAATCGATAACAAGGACCTACTGTGTAGCACCGGGAACTATTCTCAACAATTTTGTAATAACCTATAAGAGAAAAGAATCTGAAAAAGACTATACACACACACATACACACGTATAACTGAATCACTGTGCTGTATACCTGAAACTAACACAACATTGTAAATCAACTACAATTTAAAAAAAAAGTCTGAGAGAAAAAAGGATATAAGTAAGAGAAGTCTGCATCTTGAAAGCTTCTATTTTTTAACTTATTAGCTGGAAAGTTTAAGAAGAGAGAAATAGTTATTAAATGAATTATAGTGAAAACTCACCTTCATTTGGGTTCTGCATTTGGTGATGTAGGTCACAGAGCCTAAGGCAGTGGGCGGGGTCCGGTATCACAGGTGTAGCAGTCTGACACAGTGAGGGCGCTTCGTGGGGTTTCCTGTCTTTGCCTCACCTGCAATTAACCTAGCACGTAATAAACTTTGGCCCAGCGTGATCACATATCAGTGATGCCTCAGCTGCGCACCTGTGTGTACATCAGTAGAGCTGAACAGCCTGAACACTGCTGTTCTTTAGTCCATGGCTTGAGGTTTAAATTTTTGAAGTACAAGATGGAGACAGAAAGTGAGAGTAGCACTTCAGGAGATGACAGTGTCTTTTTGTTGGATTCAGAAGTTACAACCCAGGTGAATGACATTGAAGAGGGAGAAAGGGAAGAACATTTCAGGTAATTATGGAATTTGCTGTCAGTTCTCCCTCTCTCACCTTTGTCCCTCTGTCCACATCCTTCACTTGTGCTACTCAGCCCTCCCATCCTCTTTGTTTTAATCTCTTTTCCTGTAAGACTTCTTTTCTCTGGGGGAAGGTTTGGAGCTGAAGAGGACAGGTTTCTAGTTGTATGTAGCACTCTTCATTCCACAACTTGTCCTGAGCTTGTAAAAGACATTTTAAATGACTCGTTAGAACACCAGGAAGAGAAGGTGTTAGACAGGTTTTGTAGTAGCATTTCAGGAATTTCAGGTAGAGACTGAACTACTACCCCCTTCGTATATCTGATTTGTACCTAACATGTGATTTGGATTTGAATCTAGTAGATTTTTCTTCTTCTTTTCTTGGAATATGTTCCTGTGTGTGTGTGTGTGTGTGTGTGTGTGTGTGTATGTATGTATGGCTGCTTTTGTTGCCTTATTCATGTGTATGAAACATTTTGATTAAGTACAAATTAATTGTTTCATGAATCAAAGCCTCTGACCTTATGTCTCACTCCCCTTATAGCTCCCCTGCCCCCGCCCTGGCAAATCTCTCTTGGTTTGATCTCTAGCTGTAACTTCGTAATTGAAGTGTTTGCGAATGCCTCCTGATTAAGCAGCTCTCCAAGTTCCTTTCATCGGTGAAGAAAGAGGTCTCACCCAGCTTGTAGACACAGCGCCATTTGTGTATTAATTGTGTTGTGCTGTTACAAATTTTAGGAGGCTTTATTCTGGCTTTTCTTTCTCAACACGGTTAGCAAATTAATTCTTTTGGAGGTATTAAAAAAAACTCTTGAAGTTTGTACTGCATATTATCACTGTCAGCCACATGGGCAGTTAAACATCTTTTACAGTTTTATCTATGAGTAATTGGGTCGGAGAACAGATCATTATTTTCATCAGATCTTGTCTTTTTTTTTTTTTTAAATTTAATTAATTTATTTATTTATGGCTGTGTTGGGTCTTCGTTTCTCTGCGAGGGCTTTCTCTAGTTGCGGCAAGTGGGGGCCACTCTTCATGGCGGTGCGTGGGCCTCTCACTATCGTGGCCTCTCTTGTTGCGGAGCACAGGCTCCAGACGCACAGGCTCAGTAGTTGTGGCTCACGGGCCTAGTTGCTCCGCGGCATATGGGATCTTCCCAGACCGGGGCTCGAACCCATGTCTCCTGCATTGGCAGGTAGATTCTCAACCACTGCGCCACCAGGGAAGCCCAGATCTTGTCTTTATGTTTAGTGTTCAAAGAGTCTTTCCTTTCTCAAGTTAAAGGATTTCTTTATCCACAGATTTTATTTTTAAAGTCTAGGTTAAATTACAGAAGAGATTGAATATTAGGAACTCTTGATAACCCACACTAAATTTGTTAATCAGTGGTTAAAATGAATAAGAAGTATGTTTTACATTTTAAAGAATAATTCAGTGTTCAAAGTATGAAAATGAACTATTTTATTAACATATGAAATTCTTTTTTTGTGTCAGCCTTCTCATTCTCTCCATAATTTTATTTTAGCCTTTTTTAAAAAAAATGTTTACTTATTTGGCTGCTCCAGGTCTTAGTTGTGGCACACGGGGTCTTTTTAGTTGCTGCATGCGGGATCTTTTAGTTGCAGCATGCAGGCTCTTAGTTGTGGCATGCGGGATCTAGTTCCCTGACCAGGGATTGAACCTGGGCCTTCTGCATTGGGAGCTCGGTGTCTTAACTCCTGGACCACGAGGGAAGTCCCTAGCCTTTCTTATTTGAGTAAGCTACTTCTCTCCCAAGGTGTGCTGATGCGTCACATATTGCATAGTTTTAAATATGGTCAGTGTGTCATGAACAGTTAGTAGGAATGAGGTATTTATTATGTTTGTGTTAAAACCGTTTGGCCTGGTGTTAAAATTGTGGAAGTTATTTTGACATATTTGTCAGAGGAAGAAACAACCTGGACTTTGTTGTTGTGATAGATTTGGTACTGTGATCCTCCATTTACTTGTGAGGCAACAGGAGGCTGTCTGGGATATTCTTTTGACAGTTCATTTAAAAGCAAATCTGTGTAAGATTGAGCTTTTCTTTTCCTTAGGACTATGTGACCACGTTTTCATCCTGAGAAACTGAGCTAGTGTATGCATTGTTTTAGGAAACCGTGATACTTTAGGGCATTTGTCTGTTTACAGTATTATTTCATAGCTGAATGTCACCGTGACTCTCCCAAACCAAATATGTCTTTGAGGTTTGATCTTATTTCATTTATAAGTGCAACAAAGAGATCAAGGTAAGGCCACATTCCAAGTAGCGTTTCTCACCTCTTCAGCAGTCAGACGTAAGGAAGTGTGGCATCAGAGTGCTTGCACAATGTTCACAGTGGCGTTCCAGCTGAAACGCCTTGCAGAAAAAAATGTGTGTGGGTGTCGAAGGTGGTGAGGGGCAGATAGTGGGAGTTGCAGCTGTAACCTTGGGAGAACCAATTATAGATTCAGTGCTGTATATGAGAGTTGTTTCTGTAAAATCAATTTGATAGTTAAAAATATATATAGAAAAGTTTTATGTGTTTCTTTAAAATCTGTGCTAATACACATTAACCAAACTGTCATTATGGTTACATACTCATTAATTTCCATGCATGCACACACACAGAATAAGGGCAGAGAAGATTGTGTGCTCTTCTTTTTCTCTGAATAGCTTCTGATCTGGGTTTTAAATTCATTCTTAAGAGAATAGCATTGTGTCATTTGAGGCAGCATGGCTAAGAGGGTAAAGTCATAGCTGCCTGAAATGTAGGTTTCTGGTACTTCCAGTTGTCGTCTGCTTTAGGAGGAGGTACTCACAGAGGAGCACTATGCCCAGTAGCTTTTGGAATAACTTTTATTTTTGGACTTGGTTGGAGTAAGGGGTACCTTTTCTTACGTTATAGCTCTGTGGGAAGTTGGTCAGTCTCCCTTCATGGCAGTAGTTCTAACCTGCCTACCACTGACTCACAAATCTCTCATTTTCTGATTTCTAATTTTGTGAAGTTAATATCTATCATACCATTACGGTAAAAGAGTTCTTAGACTAGAATATTTCGAGATCCTCAGAGTCTTTTTTTTTTTTTTTAAAGTGCTTCTATAGCACCTTGTATTTTTTTTAAATTAAATTTAATTAATTAATTTATTTTATTTATTTATGGCTGTGTTGGGTCTTCGTTTCTGTGAGAGGGCTTTCTCTAGTTGCGGCAAGTGGGGGCCACTCTTCATCGCGGTGCGCGGGCCTCTCACTATCGCGGCCTCTCTTGTTGCGGAGCACAGGCTCCAGATGCGCAGGCTCAGCAATTGTGGCTCACGGGCCTAGTTGCTCCGCGGCATGTGGGATCCTCCCAGACCAGGGCTTGAACCCGTGTCCTCTGCATTGGCAGGCAGATTCTCAACCACTGCGCCACCAGGGAAGCCCCCTCAGAGTCTTTAGAATAGTCCTTAGGGATGATTAGAAGAATGCTTCTGTAAATATGAAAGGGGAATATAAGGCAGAAAGGAAAAACAAAAATGTTTTAATTCTTTTAAGAGAGAAAAATTTATTTAGGAGTTATATGCAGTGTACTAAGTCAAATATGATATAGTATATCAGTTATATGTTTATTAATCCTGTAAAGTAGGTGTTATTATTTCCTATCTTCCAGATGCAGAAATTGTAGCTCAGAAAGCCACATACACCATATCGTCAGTACATGGTAGAGCAAAATCTTGAACCCCAGGGTAACTGATGTTAAAAGTAAAAGACTTGAGTTTTATAAAAAATTTTCATATGTCTGCTGCTAAATGTTATTTTCTAGTAAGTAATAACTTTTAAGAGGCTACAACTTATTTCTCAGTTCTGAAATTCCTTCTTTGAGCACCAGTGGTGTATAAATTATGCAGCCAACATAAAAGTGAAGTAACACTTTATGCAGCAACATAAAAGTGAAGTAGTGACCTTTTAAAAATATGACCTCGAGGACACCTGGGAATTATTATTAACTCACGATCATGAGAGGTTCTGGTTCTTTGGCATTTGAGAGTAGAAATGTTTATCATATGATCTTTTTTTAAAAAAAAAATTATTTATTTATTTATTTATTTTTGGCTGCGTTGGGTCTTCGTTGATGTGCGTGGGCTTTCTCTATTTGCGGCGAGCAGGGGCCACTCTGCTGCGGTGCGCGGGCTTCTCATTGCAGTGGCTTCTCTTGCTGTGGAGCATGGGTCCCAGACATGCGGGCTTCAGTAGTTGTGGCACGTGGGCTCAGTAGTTGTGGCTTGCGGGCTCTAGAGCACAGGCTCAGTAGTTGTGGTGCACGAACTTTGTTGCTCCGCGGCATGTGGGATCCTCCCGGACCAGGGATCGAACCCATGTCCCCTGCATTGGCAGGCAGACTCCCATCCACCGCGCCACCAGGGAAGCCCTATCATATGATCTTGTTTAATGTTCTCTGGTATCTCATTGTTGGCAGATTCATAGCCTAGTATGTATGACAAACAATGACATATAGTTTGAAATGTTTACAGAGATAGTGCATAATTAAACCACATTTCTAGAACTTGTATACCTTTAAAATTAAGAGTATACAGATGCCCAGATCTCTCAGTCAGATCTTCACTTGTATCTCCATTATAAGACAATTGATTTTAAGTGAGAAGAGAAGCTTCTGATTTGAGTTAAACCAGATAATTTGGTGTACATATTTTAATTTTTTTGCAATGTCTCTATTGGTTTATAGCATCAGAGAACTAATAATAATGGCTCATGCATTTGATTGGTTGGTTGCTTGCTTGCTTTATTCATTCTCTGCCTTATTTGAAATGAGGCCATGAGTTAGAAGATACTGCAGCAGTCCAAATAGGTAACAAGGGCTTGGAATATGGTATTTCTTCTATGTTCTTGCATTTCTTTCAGATCTAGGATGGCTATTTTAATGGCTAAATTCCTCTGGAAACCCATAAAGCTATTTCACAGTTCTCTGCTTTTAATACCCTGACTGTTATTTTGTCTTCTATAGAAATTCCTCATTTTAGGGTTCCCAGGATAGAGAGGTAGCAGTAACAGCTTACCAGTGACAGATATATCAATATCACACCCAGGCCTATTTTATACTCTGTGACTTTTCCTAGTCATCACACCCTTAATAATCTGTTATGTATGATACCAAAAAAGATGTGTATTTTTGCATTAAAAAAAAAGATATTTCTATTACTGTGTAACTTTGGATGTGTGATCTGGAGTATAGTTTAGCCCCTAAAATATTCTTTCAATATGAAATAGAACTATCACCCAATATACTCTCATTAGTGTCACAAAAATAATAAATTTAATGATAATCAGCAGAGTCTGATGTGAACATTGCTTAATCTCAGAAAATTTTATTCAGTATTGGAGTCTAGCCAATTGGCTGCCTTTGTAATTAACCATGAAGCATGCTCCTACAAGACTTTCTTGGTATTTCAGTAATTAAACTCTTTGGGATGGAATCCAAGGTATGTTTATCTGTATGAGTTTTATGATGTACAAGAAGGACCTTAGAGCACAGAAACTGTATAAAACTATATGGAAGTTCCTGGTTATTGAGTTATTTATTTAAAGTTAAAATTCTAACTTTCTTTTTCTTTCTATTTCTCCTTAAGCTTTGGATTCAACTTAACATTAAACCCTCATAAACAGTCAATTGCATGTTCAAACTTTACTGTAAATGAAAATCCCTGAAACACTTAAAGCTCTGTTTATAAATGTAATATAGTCAATTTCCTTTTTTAAAAAAAATACATAAAGTGACAAACCTGGGAAGATTACAATCAGAACAAGCAAAACCTTTCTAGATACTTAATTTTAGAAGTTCTGCTATACTTTTACTTTCCATTAGTGATTAGCTTCCCTTTTCCATGCTCTCATATGCAGATATGCATTTTCTGTATTAATAATTTGCAAATCAAACAGTTTCTTTAACTTAGGTAGGCTGTTTTTTCCCCTCTTGGTGCTCTCTTTTCTTCCCTATTTCCCTTCCTTTTAAGATAAGGTCTTTAGAATACTTCTTTCAGTCCCCTTCTCTCTGGATGAGACTTGGGGTACTCTTCTGTTTAACACCGTTCTCCCCTCACCCCCAGGCCTAGTGTTTTGCTGTAATGCTTTACTGTTTTTTATCATTCAGTCAGATTCAGTTACATGTGTTGTTGTTGTTTGCTCTCCTTTTTATCATATTACATCTTAATGTATCTGTTCTAGTGCATTTGTTATTTGGTTGATATTTTCTTGTGTATTTTGTTCAGATAAGTTCTATGAGTGATGTACTCTGATTTCTTGCATAGACTCAGTGCTGTTTTTTTCTTTTCCGTTGTAGGCAACTTATTCTTTCTGAATGCTTGTAAGATTTTCTTTTTATTCGTAGTTATGTGTATTTTGTCATCAAATCTTCAGCTTGGAGCTCAGTGACTTTCAGTCTACAGATTCAGGTCTTCATATTAGGAAAGATTTTTTAATGTTATCTATTATTAATTTAATTATTACCTCTTTTATCTGTAATAATTTTCTCCTTGTGGAATCTATTTATTGCATATTTAGTCTCCTTAATCATTTTTTCATGGTATATTTATCTTTACATTTTGATTTTGTGATTTGAGGTATTTCTTGTACTTGTTCTTTAGGCCAGGGGTCCCCAACCCCCAGGCCGTGGACCGTTAGGTACCGGTCCGTGGCCTGTGAGGAACCGGGCCGCACCGCAGGAGGTGAGCAGGCTGGTGCGCGAGTGAGTGAAGCTTCATCTGCCGCTCCCCACTGTTCGCATTACGGCCTGAACCATCCCCCCCTGCCCCGTCCCCATCCGTGGAAAAATTGTCTTCCATGAAACTGGTCCCTGGTGCCAAAAAGTTTGGGGACTGCTGCTTTAGGCCACTGATTTCGTCCTTTTCTTTAATCTTTCAGATTCAATTTGAGTATAGAAGTAATTTCTAAGCATTCTTCTTCACGTATAGATATAACATATCCACTGACATAATATTTATACAGTGATAAATTTAGATTATTGTCTTTCTTCTTCAGCTTTGTAGCTTGATTCATTCAATGTACATGTTCTGTTTGTTCTGACTGAACAGAATTGAAGCTTTTACTGCTAAGCTAAATATTGCCCTTCTTTGTTTCCTCCCCCTACGGTGTTTTCTCCAGCAGTCCCATGATGTGTATAGCTCTGCCTTCTCTTAGGTGCAGATACCCACATTAGGAGCCCTAGTCCTTCTAATTGACTGTTAAATTTATTTACAGAGTAATTTTCCAGTTTTTACTAATTCCTTGGGGGCAAGTACCTCTTTTGTTGTGGAGAGAAGTGGGAGTGTAGCCTCCTTGAACCTCTGTTTTTCGCTGCCGGTTTACCAGTCAGTATGATCCCATTTGCTTTTTTGTCTTCCAAAAGTTGATCGAGATTTCTGGCCTGCTGATCCCACCCATATTAATCTCTTAAGGAGTTATTTCCTTTTATTTGGCTTACTGGCTTTTCAGAGACTTGGAGAAGAAGAGCTCTGTTTCTCAACATATATGAGGTCTTGAATTGGAAGTCCACTGGTAGTTATTTTCATGGCTTTTGAGAGGAAACTTCTGAAGGGGGCATTCAGTGAGGCAGAATCTTGGTGTCTGTCACCTAGTCTAGTGGGTCTCTAGAGGTGAGAATGGCTTGTTTTAGTGTCCTCTTCAGGCTGGGAAGTGGGAACTTCTAGGAGAAAATGGTCTATCACATCTGGAGTGACTGAGATGTGCTAATATATTTCAGTCTTCCCATCTGCAAAATAAGGCTAATAACAGTGTATCAAACAGTAACCAGTTAGAAGATATAATGGAAGAAAAGGTGCCATTTTTAAGAGCAACAAAGAAGATAAAATACTCAGAAATAAACTTAATAAGAAATTCTAAAACCTATATGAGGAAAATTTAAAATATCACTGAAGGACATGAAAGAAGTTTGGAATAAATGAAAAGGTATACCTTGTTCATAGCAAAATATTCAACATCATAAAGATGTCAGTTTATTATAAATTTAATGTGATAATAAGAATCCTTGTAAAAACCTAGGTAAATTGGTTTTGAAAGAAATTGACCTTGACCAAATAATTTAGCAAAGAAACTTTGGGGAAAAGAAAAAAGCAAGGATGTTGGATACAGGATTAGTGTGAGCAGACATTGCTATAAAGTGTCAATAGTTAAAACCTTGTGGTACCGGTATGAATAGAGGGCATAAGGGAGTAAAATGGAAAGCCTGGGAATACACCCTAATACATAGGCAGGTATGGCAAAGATGGCTTCTCAAAAACCAACAGAGACATTATGTTTTTGATTTTGTTTTTTTAATTAATTTATTTTGGCTGCCTTGGGTCTTCATTGCTGTGTGCGGGCTTTCTCTAGTTGTGACAATCGGGGGCTACTCTTCATTGCAGTGTGTGGGCTTCTTGTTGCAGTGGCTTCTCTTGTTGCGAAGCACGGGCTCTAGGCGCATAGGCTTCAGTAGTTGTGGCACATGGGCTAAGTAGTTGTGGCTCAGGGGCTTAGTTGCTCCGTGGCATGTGGGATCTTCCCGGCACAGGGCTCGAACCCATGTCCCCTGCATTGGCAGGCGGATTCTTAACCACTGCGCCACCAGCAAAGTATTCAGGAAATACTTTGGGGGAAACTGGATATGCATCTGTGGAAAATAAAATTGGAGACCTGCCTCATACCAGGGATAATTTCCAAATGGTTGAAGATATAATGTATTAAATAAAAACATGAAATATTCAAAAGAAAACATGGGAAATTTTTAAAAAAATTGTTTTAGATCAGGAAAGGCATTTTGAACTGACTTAAAATGCAAAACTCCCCATAGAGCTCTGTCAGCTTCTGGTCCGTCAGGAAGTCTAAGCTCTGCTCTGAGTCTGACGTGGCCGACTGCAGGGAGCTCTGCAACCCGTTGGGACCAAACCACACCCCTCGAACATCTGTGTGGCTGACAGGGTCTTGATGCTCCGGCTGGGTGTCAGGCCTGAGCCTCTGAGGTGGGAGAACTGAGTTCAGGACATTGGACCAACAAAGACCTCCTGGCCCCATGTAATATCAATTGGCGAGAGTTCGCCCAGAGATCTCCATCACAATGCTAAGACCCAGCTCCACTCAACGACCAGCAAGCTCCAGTGCTGGACACCCCATGCCAAACAACCAGCGAGACAGGAACACAACCCCACCCATTAACAGAGAGGCTGCCTAAAATCATAATAAGTTCACAGACACCCCGAAACACACGACCGGATGTGGTCCTGCCCAACAGAAAGACAAGATCCTCATCCGCCAGAACACAGGCATCAGTCCCATCCACCAGGAAGCCTACACAACGCACTGAAGCAACCTTACCCACTGGGGGCAGACACCAAAAACAGCAGGAACTACGAACCTGCAGCCTGCAAAAAGGAGATCCCAAACACAGTAAGTTAAGCAAAATGAGAAGACAGAGAAATACACAACAGATGAAGGAGCAAGGTGAAAACCCACCAGCCCAAACAAATGAAGAGGAAATAAGCAGTCTACCTGAAAAGAGAATTCAGAGTTATGATAGTAAAGATGATCCAAAATCTTGGAAATAGAATGGAGAAAATACAAGAAACATTTAACAAGGACCTAGAAGAACTAAAGAGCAAACAATGATGAGCAACACAATAAATGAAATTAAAAATTCTCTAGAAGGAATCAACAGCAGAATAACCAAGGCAGAAGAACGGGTAAGTGACTGGAAAGGTAAAATAGTGGAAATAACTACCACAGAGCAGAATAAAGAAAAAAGAAAGAAAAGAATTGAGGACAGTCTCAGAGAGCTCTGGGACAACAAAAATGCACCAACATTTGAATTATAGGGGTCCCAGAAGAAGAAGAGAAAAAGAAAGGGACTGAGAAAATATTTGAAGAGATTATAGTTGGAAACATCCCTACTATGGGAAAGGAAATAGTCAATCAAGTCCAGGATGTGCAGAGAGTCCCATACAGGAGAAATGGAAGGAGAAACACGGCAAGACACATATTAATCAAACTATCAAAAATTAAATACAAAGAAAAAATATTAAAAGCAGCAAGGGAAAAGCAACAAATAACATACAAGGGAATCCCCATAAGGTTAACAGCTGATCTTTCAGCAGAAACTCTGCAAGCCAGAAGGGAGTGGCAGGACATATTTAAAGTGATGAAAGGGAAAAACCTACAACCAAGATCACCCTACCCGGCAAGGATCTCATTCACATTTGACGGAGAAATTAAAACCTTTACAGACAAGCAAAAGCTAAGAGAATTCAGCACCACCAAACCAGCTTTACAACAAATGCTAAAGGAACTTCTCTAGGCAGGAAACACAAGAGAAGGAAAAGACCTACAATTACAAACCCGAAACAATTAAGAAAATGGTAATAGGAACATACATATTGTTAATTACCTTAAATGTAAATGGATTAAATGCTCCAACCAAAAGACACAGACTGGCTGAATGGATACAAAACAAGCCCCATATATATGCTGCTACGAGAGACCCACTTCAGACCTTAAATGTAAATGAATTAAATACTCCAACCAAAAGACACAGACTGGCTGAATGGATACAAAACAAGCCCCATATATATGCTGCTATGAGAGACCCACTTCAGACCTAGGGACACATACAGACTGAAAGTGAGGGGATGGAAAAAGATATTCCATGCAAATGGAAATCAAAAGAAAGCTGGAATAACAATTCTCATATCAGACAAAATAGACTTTAAAATAAAGACTATTACAAGAGACAAAGAAGGACACTACATAATGCTCAAGGGATCAATCCAAGAAGAAGGTATAACAATTGTAAATATTTATGCACACAGCATAGGAGTGCCTCAATACATAAGGCAAATGCTAACAACCATAAAAGGGGAAATCGACAGTAACACAATAATAGTAGGGGACTTTAACACCCCACTTTCACCAATGGACAGATCATCCAAAATGACAATAAATACGAAACAAAAGCTTTAAATGACACATTAAACAAGATGGCCTTAATTGATATTTATAGGACATTCCATCCAAAAACAACACAATACACTTTCTTCTCAAGTGCTCATGGAACATTCTCAAGGATAGATCATATTGTGGGTCACAAATCAGCCTTGGTAAATTTAAGAAAACTGAAATTATTTTTTCCGACACAACGCTATGAGACTAGATATCAATTACAGGAAAAAAATCTGTAAAAAATACATACACATGGAGGCTAAATAATACACTACTAAATAACCAAGAGATCACTGAAGAAATCAAAGAGGAAGTCAAAAAATACCTAGAAACGAATGACAGTGAAAACACGATGGCCCAAAACCTATGGGACTTAGCAAAAGCAGTTCTAAGTGGGAAGCTTATAGCAATACAAACCTACCTCAAGAAACAAGAAACATCTCAAATAAGCAACCTAACCTTACACCTAAAGCAATTAGAGAAAGAAGAACAGAAAAACCTAAAAGTTAGCAGAAGGAAAGAAATCATAAAAATCAGATCAGAAATAAATGAAGGAAACGATAGCAAAGATCAATAAAACTAAAAGCTGGTTCTTTGAGAAGATAAACAAAATTGATAAACCAGTAGCCAGACTCGTCAAGAAAAAAAGGGAGAAGATTCAAATCAACAGAATTAGAAATGATAAAGCAGAAGTAACAAGTGACACTGCAGAAATACAAAGGCTCGTGAGAGATTACTAGAAGCAACTATATGCCAATAAAATGGACAACCTGGAAGAGATGGACAAATTCTTAGAAAAACACAACCTTCCGAGACTGAACCGGGAGGAAGTAGAAAATACAAACAGACAGTCATAAGCACTGAAATTGAAACTGTGATTAAAAATCTTCCAACAAACAAAAGCCCAGGACCAGATGGCTTCACAGACAAATTCTATTAAACATTTAGAGAAGAGCTAAACCCTGTCCTTCTCAAACTCTTCCAAAATATAGCAGAGGGAGGAACACTCCCAAACTCATTCTACAAGGCCACCATCACCCTGATACCAAAACCAGACAAAGATGTCACAAAAAAGAAAACTACAGGCCAATATCATTGATGAACATAGATTCAGAAGTTGTCAACAAAATGCTAGCAAACAGAATCCAGCAGCACATTAAAAGGATCATACCCCATGATCAAGTGGGGTTTATCCCAGGAATGCAAGGATTCTTCAGTATACACAAATCAATCAATGTGATACACCATATTAACAAATTGAAGGATAAAAACCATATGATAATCTCAATAGATGCAGAAAAAGCTTTTGAGAAAATTCAACACCCATTTATGATAAAAACCCTCAGAAAGTAGGCATAGAGGGAACTTACCTCGACATAATAAAGGCCATTATGACAAACTCACAACCAGCGTCATTCTCAATGGTGAAAAACAAACCGTTTCCACTAAGATCAGGAACAAAACAAGGTTTTCCACTCTCACTGCTATTGTTCAACATAGTTTTGGAAGTTGTAGCCCCAACAATCAGAGACAAAAAGAAATAAAAGGAATCCAAATTGGAAAATAAGAAGTAAAAGTGTCACTGTTTGTGGATGACATGATACTATACATAGAGAATCCTAAAGATGCTACCAGAAAACTACTAGAGCTAATCAATGAATTTGGTAAAGTAGCAGGATACAAAATTAATGCACAGAAATCTCTTGCATTCCTATACTCTAATGTTGAAATGTCTGAAAGAAATTAAGGAAACACTTGCATTTACCATTGCAATGAAAAGAATAAAATATCTAGGCATAAACCTGCCTAAGGAGGTAAAAGACTTGTATGCAGAAAACTATAAGACACTGATGAAAGAAATTAAAAATGATACAGAGAGATGGAGAGATATACCATGTTCTTGGATTGGAATAATCAACGTTGTGAAGATGACTATACTACCCAAAGCAATCTACAGATTCAGTGCAATCCCTATCAAACTACCAATGGCATTTTTCACAGAATTAAACAAAAAATTTCACAATTTGTATGGAATCACAAAAGACCCTGAATAGCCAAAGCAATCTTGAGAAAGCAAAATGGAGCTGGAGGAATCAGGCTCCCTGACTTCAGGTTATACTACAGAGCTACAGTAATCAAGACAGTATGGTACTGGCACAAAAACAGAAATATAGATCAATGGAAGATGATAGGAAGCCCAGAGATAAACCCATGCACATATGGTCACCTTATCTTTGATAAAGGAGGCAAGAATGTACAATGGAGAAAAGACAGCCTCTTCAATAAGTGGTGCTGGGAAAACTGGACAGCTACATGTAAAAGAATGAAATTAGAACACTTCCTAATGCCATACATAAAAATAAACTCAAAATGGATTAAAGACCTAAATGTAAGGCCAGACACTATAAAACTCTTAGAGGAAAACATAGGCAGAATACTCTATGACATAAATCACAGCAAGATCCTTTTTGACCCACCTTCTAGAGAAATGGAAGTATAAACAAATGGGACCTAATGGAACTTAAAAGCCTTTGTACAGCAAAGGAAACCATAAACAAGACGAAAAGACAACCCTCAGAATGGGATAAAATACTTGCAAAGGAATTAATGGACAAAGGATTAATCTCCAAAATATACAAGCATCTCATGCAGCTCAACATCAAAAAAACAACCCAATCCAAAAATGGGCAGAAGACCTAAATAGACATTTCTCCAAAGAAGATATACGGATTGCCAACAAACACATGAAAGGATGCTCAATATCACTAATCATTAGAGAAATGCAAATCAAAACTACACTGAGGTATCACCTCACACCGGTCAGAATGGCCATCATCCAAAAATCTACAAACAATAAATGCTGGAGAGGGTGTGGAAAAAAGAGAACCCTCTTGCATTGTTGGTGGGAATGTAAATTGATACAGCCGCTATGGAGAACAGTATGGAGGTTGCTTAAGAAACTAAAAATAGAACTACCATACGACCCAGCAATCCCACTACTGGGCATATACCCTAAGAAAACCATAATTCAAAAAGAGTCATGTACCACAGTGTTCATTGCAGCACTATTTACAATAGCCAGGACATGGAAGCAACCTAAGTGTCCATCGACAGATGAATGGATAAAGAAGATGTGGCACATATATACAATGGAATATTACTCAGCCATAAAAAGAAATGAGATTGAGTATAGTGAAGGGTATGGACCTAGAGTCTGTCATACAGAGTGGAGTAAGTCAGAAAGAGAAAAATAAATACCGTATGGTAACACATATATTTGGAATCTAAAAAAAAAAAAATTGGTTCCGAAGAACCAAGGGGCAGGACAGGAATAAAGACTCAGACGTAGAGAATGGACTTGAGGACACGGTGAGGGGGAAGGGTAAGCTGGGATGAAGTGAGAGAGTGGCATGGACATATATACACTACCAAATGTAAAATAGATAGCTAGTGGGAAGCAGCCGCATAGCACAGGGAGATCAGCTCGGTGCTTTGTGTCCACCTAGAGGGGTGGAATAGGGAGGTTGTGAGGGAGCCACAAGAGGGAGGAGATATGGGGATATATGAATATGTATAGCTGATTCACTTTGTTACTCAGCAGCAACTAACAGAAGAGTGTAAAGCAATTATACTCCAATAAAGATGTTAAAAAAATGCAAAAGTCCTAAAGGAAAGGGTTCTGAAATTCAACTACATAAAATATAAAACATCTGCATTATAGAAAACAATAAGCAAGGACAAATTACAGCCTTTAAAAAATACTTGGAATTCATAATACAAATGAAGAACTAATCTCTTTAGTATATAAAGAACTAAAAAGATATAAGAAAAAGACCAAGAACCCAACAGAAAAATGGGCTACTGTATAAAAAGAATTTTTTACACTGTATTGTATTTGTCTTTCAGGTATACGTGAACATATATAAAAATGACATCTTACAAACTTGTAGCATAGTTAGTAATAGCAAAAGATTGGAAATAATTGAAGAATTCATTAGTAGGGGGATTGGTTCAATAAATTATGGAATATCTACACAGTGGACTATTACACAGTTGTAAAAACAGTGAAGAAGCTCTTTATATACTGATATGGAAAGTTCTGCAGGAAATATTAGAGAACTGCACAACAGTGTGTAAACATACTTTTTATGTAAAAAGTGGGGTGGAGATGGAGGAATAAAACTGTTCTAATTTTTTACGCAAAGAGTAGCATATTTACACATTGCTTTTTTACTTTGCTTTTTGTGGATATATTCTTTAATATATATGAAAAAATTATATACGTAAATATATATATTCATAAAGTCTGGAAGAGTATATAAAGTGGGGAATTTAATGGGTAGGAATTGGGCAGACTGGAGGCAGGGAAGGGAGGAAGATTTTTCACTATATACCTTTTGATTTTTGCATGATAAAGTTATACCTGCTAAGAATTATAGTATATCAGGCATTTTCAGTTGGAAATAACCAAAACTCGATTCCTCTGCCTTCAGTAAACCTCCATTCTGTTTTCACCACCAACATAGCTAACCCTGTTATTGTTAGAAGTTCAGTTTCTTTATTTTCTGGGAATTCTAGGAATATTAGATATTTGTAAGCGCTTAATAGTCTGTATAAACGAACCAGAACAGAGCTCCAGTATTTTAAGGTGCTTTATAGTCTAATTTATTAATATCCTCTGAAGGTAGGAAAATATATTACTCCCTATGATGACAGGTAATAACTCTTATCATTTAGAGACACACACAGCCACCTCGTAGCTTCAGTTTTACAACTTAAACAGAGAACACCAAACTCACCAGTTTAGGTATATCTCAACGAGATGATGTTCTCTTCAGTAAAATTTAAATATATTCTTTCACAAACAGACAGACATAAATAGACTAAAACCCATTTCTCTGACAGAGAATAGGTGCCTTTCTCTGTCAAATATCACCACATGGTCAGACCATAAGAAAACTTGCCAGTCATTCTCTATACCAATGGGGAGTAACTCACTGGCCACCAGTGTCACAGAACCATACCCAACTGGGCAAAGAACCAGAAATGAACAAAAAGCAAAGATTGGGGGATACAAGGAAAAAAGTTCTGTCGCTGCTCGGAATTCATCCCGTGGATCAAGGGAAGATATCCCTGGGAGCAAGCAGTCCCTTAGGCGATGTGTCACTTGGGCTTCTCTGTGGAACTTCAACTCCGTCAAGTATGATTTTTCATGTTATGAACAAGAAGCTCATAAAATATAAAGTGAGTGTGTGTCAGAGATTCAAATAATTTTTTAATTAGGGAAGCAGCAAGATGGTAAGGCTAGTTCCTACAATTTGAAGAAAGTGTTGTCTCTCTGCTTTTTCCTTTTGATTGAAAATATCCAGGTTCAAGTCTGGAGATGTTTTACACAAAACTCTTGTAAATATAGCATTAGATTCTTCAGGTTTTATGGTTAGTAATCTTAACACTTTGTCTTTTCTGTTAGATATGCAACTATAATTAATCACTTTAAGGGTAAAATCTGTCTATAATTTTAAAAGCATAGAAGAAAATAGTCAATTAAAAAGATAGTAAGTTTTTGTGGAGTTGATTCATTGTTATATGACACAAAATGTATATAAACATAATTTTTATACCTGATAATGTGTGACATTTGCCAATAAATTTTTATTTTATACTTTTTTAAGGTATAACTTGCATATATATAAAGTCCACAGATCAGAAGAATGGAGCTTGAAGAACGTATAGAAATGTATACATTCATATACTCACAACACAGTCAAATATAAATTATTCTCAGCACCCTACAAGACCCTTGCCCATCCTATTCATTACCTCTCCCAAAGGTAACCATTCTGACTTCTGTCACAATAGATTAGTTTTGCCTGTCCTCTTACTTCATGTAAATAAACTACGGTATGTACTCTTCTTCCCTCCAGCTTTATTGAGATATAATTGACTTATAACATTGTGTAAGTTTAAGGCTACAAAGTAATGGTTTGATACACATATATACTGGGAACAGCATGTACTCATATCTGGCTTCTGTTTCTCAACATTTATGAGATTCATCCACTTGTTGCAAGTTGCAGCAGTAATTTTTTTTTCGCTTCTGTGTAGTATTATATGGAAGATAGTACAAATTATTTATCTATTGTATTTTTGGTGGGATTTTTTTGGTCTTAATAAATAATTGTATGATACTACTGGTATATATAAATACATTCTATTTTTGCATTTGACCTTATATTCTGTGATCTTGCTAAATTATCTTATTTATTCGGATTGTTTTTAGAGTCTGTTACATTGTTTACATACTGTATCATTTTCAAATAATGAGAATTTTATTTTTTCTGTTCTAATTTTTATACCTCTTATTTATTTTCCTTACCTTTTAAAATAAAACTGATTAAGAGGGACTTCCCTGGTGGCGCAGTCATTAAGAATCCGCCTGCCAATGCAGGGGACATGGGTTCGAGCCCTGGTCCGGGAAGATCCTAAATTTCGCGGAGCAACTAAGCCCGTGTGCCACAACTACTGAGCCTGCGCTCTAGAGCCCATGAGCCACAACTACTGAAGCCCACACGCCTAGATCTCGTTCTCTGCAACAAGAGAAGTCGCCGCAATGAGAAGCCTGCACACTGCAACAAAGAGTAGCCCCTGCTTGCCGCAACTATAGAAAGCCTGCGCGCAGCAACAAAGACCTAACGCAGCCAAAAATAAATAAATAAATTAAAAAAAAACACCTGATTAAGATCTCAAGGACAATGTTGAATAGAAGACATTCTTGTCTTGTTCATGACCATGTTGACCATGCTTGTCACCGGGAAAGCATCAGTTTTACCATTAAGTGTGATGCTAGGTGTGTGTGTTTGTGTGTGTTTTAATAATCCTCATCAAAACCCTGAGAAAACCATAGGTCAAAAAGTGTCATGTACCACAATGTTCATTGCAGCTCTATTTACAATAGCCAGGACCTGGAAGCAACCTAAATGTCCATCGACAGATGAATGGATAAAGAAGATGTGGCACATATATACAATGGAATATTACTCAGCCATAAAAAGAAATGAAATGGAGGTATTTGTAATGAGGTGGATGGAGTTAGAGTCTGTCATACAGAGTGAAGTAAGTCAGAAAGAGAAAAACAAATACAGTATGCTAACACATATATACGGAATCTAAGGAAAAAAAAAAAAAAAAGGCCATGAAGAACCTAGTGGCAAGACGGGAATAAAGACACAGACCTACTAGAGAATGGACTTGAGGATATGGGGAGGGGGTGGGGTGAGATGGGACAGGGTAAGAGAGTGTCATGGACATATATACACTACCAAATGTAAAATAGATAGCTAGTGGGAAGCAGCCGCATAGCACAGGGAGATCAGCTCGGTGCTTTGTGACCACCTAGAGGGGTGGGATGGGGAGGGTGGGAGGGAGGGAGATGCAAGAGGGAAGAGTAATGGGAACCTATTGTATATGTATAAATGATTCACTTTGTTATAAAGCAGAAGCTAACACACTATTGTAAGGCAATTATACTTCAATAAAGATGTTTAAAGAAAAAAAAAAAAAACATAAGTGTAGTTAAAAAATCATGAATAAGTATTAAATTTTACCTGTTGAAATTATATATGTTTTTATTCCTTTATTTTAATGATGTGGTCAGTTTATAGGGATTGATTTTAGAATATTAAATTAATTTGTATTTTGGACTGAAACTCACTTGTTCACTATCCTTTTTGCTAATATTTTGTTTAGGAGTTCTGCAACTATGTTCATGATATTGAACCATAATTTTTTTTTCTAGTAGTGTCTTTATCAGCTTGTTATGAAGGCTGTCCTGGCCTCATGGAACAGGTTGGTAGGTCTTCCTTTTACTTTTATACTCTGGAAGAATGTATGTAAGGTTGTTATTATTTATTCCTTAAATGTTTGAAAGAATTCACCAATGAATCCATTTGGGCCTGCAGTTTTCTTACAGATTCAGTTTCTTTAATAGCTATAAGACTATTTAAATCTTTTGTTTCTTGTTTCAGTTTTGATAAGTTGTGTTCTTCAGGGAATTCGTTCATTTAAACTAAATTCTCAATATATTGGAATAGAGTTGTTGGTAGTATCTTCAGAGTCTTTTTTGTTTTTTTGAAGTATTTATTTATTTATTTGGCTGCGGTGGGTCTTAGTTGCGGCACGCAGGATCTTCGTTACCACGTGCAGAATCATCTTTGCGGCGTGTGGGATCTTTAGTTTCCCATGCAAACTCTTACTTGCGGCATGTTGGAACTAGTTCCCTGACCAGGGATTGAACTCGGGCCCCCTGCATTGGGAGCGCAGTGTCTTAGCCACTGGATCACCAGGGAAGTCCCTCTCAGAATCTTTTTTAATGTCGGCAGGCTTCTAGTTATATCTCCATTTTCATTCTTTATATTTGTGTTCCTTGTTTTTTTCTCAATGTTTCTTCCTAGGCGTTGTCCGTTTTATTAATCTAGCAAAGAATCAACTTCTGACTTTGATTTCTTCTATTATACACCTGCTTTCTATTTCATTGATTTCTTTATTATATTTTTTTTTCTTTCTTTTTTGAATTAATTTTCTGTTCTTTTTCTAGATTTTTATGATGGAAGCATAAATCATTTATTTTTCAACTTGTCTTATTTCAGATAATATACATTTAGAGATGTGAATTTTGCTCTGTTTCAGTTGTATTCTACACACTTTAATGTGTTTATTTTTGTTTTTCAGATCAAAATATTTTCTAATTTCTATTGTGATTTTGTGTATTTGACTCATGAGTTATTCAGAATTTTGTTTCTTAATTTCCAAACATTTGGGAGAATTTTTAGTTATCTTTCAGTAATTGATTTTTTAAAATATTTATTTATTTATTTTTGGTTGCGTTGGGTCTTTGTTGCTGCACGCGAGCTTTCTCTAGTTGTGGAGAGCAGGGGCTACTCTTTGTTGTGGTGCACAGGCTTCTCATTATGGTGGCTTCTCTTGTTTTGGAGCATGGGCTATAGGCGTGCAGGCTTCAGTAGTTGTGGCTCACGGGCTGTAGAGTGCAGGCTCAGTAGTTGTGGTGCACGGGTTTAGTTGCTCCACGGCATGTGGGATCTTCCGGGACCAGGGCTCGAACCCATGTCCCCTGCATTGGCAGGCAGATTCTTAACCACTGTGCCACCAGGGAAGTCCCTTTCAGTAATTGATTTTTAGTGTAATTCTATGGTGGTCACAAAACAGTTCATTCATGATTTAAATTTTTTGTATTTGTTGCTACCACTTCATGGTCTAGCATGTGGTCTTTTTGTAAATATTTCATATACAGTTGTAAAGAACGTATATTATGTAGTTGTTGGGTTTAATGTTCTAGTTCAGGTTGGAAAATTGGGTTGTTCAAATCTCCTATATACTTACATTTTTTTCTTTTCGCTAACTTATTCTATCAGTTACTGAGAAACGTTTGTTAAAATCTACAGCTGTAAGGTGGATATAGCTATTTTCCTTTTAGTTCTTTCAGATTTTGCCTTATGTATTTTGAAGCTGTGTTATTTGTTGCATATGGATTTTATTGTTATTCTACTCTGTTGATTTGACACTTTTATCATCATGAAATGTCCCCCTTTACCTATTTTTAATTAGAATTTTTAGTCCGTTTACTTTTTTATTGAGATATAATTTACATGCCATAAAATTCACTCTTTTAAAGTATACAATTATGTGGTTGTTAGTATATTTTCAAACTTGCACAAATACCACCACTACCTAATTCTTGAACATTTCAGAAAGAAATCTCTTATTCATTGGTAACAACTCTCCATTTGGTCCTCCCTCAAGCCCCTGGTAATCACCAGTATACTTCCTGTCTCTGTGAATTTGATTATTCTAGACATTTTGTATATATGGAATCACACAATATGTGGTCTTTTGTGTCTGACTTCTTTCATTAAGCATAATGCTTTTACTTTTCATCCATGTGGTAACATGGATTAGCACTTCATTCTTTTTTTAATGGCCAAATATTATTTTATTGTATGGATCTGGTAAATATTTTGGTTCATTTTTCAGTTGATGCTTGTTTCTACTTTTTGGCTATTATGAATAATATTGGTATGCACATTCATGTAAAAGTTCTTGGTGGACATATGCTTTTATTTCTCTTAGTTAAATACATAGGAGTGGAATTGATGGCTCATACAGTTTTTCTATGTTTAACATCTTGAGAAACTGCCAAATTGTTTTCTATAGTGACTGTACCATTTAAATTCCTACTAGTAATGAATGAGGGATACAGTTTCTACACATGCTTGCTAACTAGTCCAGTCATGTTAAAAATTATTAATAATATCCTTGGACTGAAGTTTACCATCTTGATATTTATTTATTTGCCTTGTTTATTCTTTGTGCTTTTATTCTTCCTTTACTGCTTTCTTTGGGATTAATCAAGTATGTTTTATTTTTCAAAATTTTCTCCTCTATTAGCTTTTTAGTTGTACATTTATTATTCTTTTAGTGGTTACCATAGGGATTGTAACATATATCTTTGGAATGTTGCATTCTTCTCTAAAATAGGACTTATTTCACTTCCCAACCAATAGAGGATTCCTAAATTGTTTGGCTACATGTACCCCTCCTATCCTTTGTGCATTTTTATGTCTATTATAAACCTTGTAGAACATTATTATTGTGTTTACATCCATTTTTACATCAATATTTACTTATGTTTCCCCACTTTTTGTGCTCATCATGCATTTCTGTAGATCTGGATCAGTTTCTTTTGGTCAGAAGAACTCTACTATTTCTTTTATTGAAAGTCTTCTGATAATAAATTCTTTTAGCTTTTGTTTGAAAATAAGTTATTTTACCTGATTTATTAGTGGATAGTTTTGTGAGGCAGAGGGTTTTATGTTGGCAATATTTTCCCTTTTACTGTGCTGAAGATTTACCCTATTATCTTCTCATTTCCATTGAAATGTCCTCACATTGTTATCATTGCTCCTTTGAAGTCAATTTGTCTTTTATTTTCTGGCTGCTTTTAAGAATTTCTCTTAGTAATTTTTTTTTTTTAGCAGTTTGAGTGTAATGTAAGTGTTTATTTTTTTTAATCCTGCTTGAGATTTGTAAGATTTATTTGATCTGTAGTTTGATGACTGTCATCAGTTTTGAAAATTTTTCAGCCTTTATTTTTTTATTTTTATTTTTTAAAGATTTATTTATTGATTGATCGCTATGTTGGGTCTTCGTTTCTGCGCGAGGGCTTTCTCTAGTTGTGGCAAGCGGGGGCCACTCTTCATCGCGGTGCGCGGGCCTCTCACTGTTGTGGCCTCTCTTGTTGCGGAGCACAGGCTCCAGATGCGCAGGCTCAGTAGTTGTGTCACACGGGCCCAGTTGCTTCGCGGCATGTGGGATCTTCCCAGACTAGGGCTCGAACCCGTGTCCCCTGCATTGGCAGGCAGATTCTCAACCACTGCGCCACCAGGGAAGCCCCTCAGCCTTTATTTTTAAAACATTGCTTTTGTTTCTTTTTTAAATTCATGTGTCTTATCTCTGAGTTGTGAATTTTGAGGCCTTTTTCACGTATTTTATGCTGTTTTGTGTATTTCTGTCACTTTTTTCTTAATGTGCTTCCATGTGGATATTTTATACTGAACTGTCTTCCAGTTCACTAATCCTCTCTTTAGTCATGTTCATTGTTCTATTAAACTGACCCAATGAGTTCTTAATTTCAGATATGGTATTTTTCAGTTGTAGGATGAATGTTTTGTTGTTTTTCATAGATTACAATTTTCTGTTGGAATTCCTCATCTTTTCATCTATTTCTTTCATTTTATTGAACATTAATCATAAATGTTTTTGGCAACTTGACAAAAATGTAGCTGAAGTTTTCTTATCAAGTTGTATATTACTCTTCTCCCTCTGCTTTGTCCTAGGCAAGTAATTGTTTGTAATTCATCTCATCTTGGAGATTCCTGTTTTACGTTAGAATTTAGGCTAGTTGGTTGCCTGGAGACCTCAGTTTTCTGATGGATCCAAAAAAAAGTTATGATTTCATAGATTATCTGCTTTTTCCTCTTGTTAGGCTGGGAGCGATGCTCTTTACAGCTTTCTGCATTGTAAACAGAAGCCAGAAATGCATGATAGCAATTTTAAAGTCCTTTTCTGATAATTCTAAAATCTGAATGAAACGTGAGTCTTTTTCTGTTTTGACAACTTATTCCCAATGTTTATTCATTTGTTCCTGTTTCTTCTTCTTCTTCTTATTAATTTTGGGGGCAGTCCTTATCATGTTTATTGGATGCCACACAAGGTGGATGAGAAATTTGCAGAGGGTCTATAGGATGTTATTTTCCCTGAGGACAGTTAATTTTTCTTCTGGCAGTTCTGATCATGTCAAGCCTTGATTTTAAGCTCTGTTAGAGCTTGTTTATTGCTATTTTGACCTTACTCCCAAGGCATGACTTTTCTGGAGTCTCAGTTGAGAGCCCAGCGTTTTTCTTTTCAGTACTCTTCTGTCTTGGCAGTGCTTGCCTGCCAATCTCCATCTCCTCAGCATGGCTGGGCTGTTGAAATATCTGCTTGGCTTTTTGTTGCCCATCTGCTGTTTTTTGATAGGTTTCTTTGCATCTTGTCCTATATACTTATGTAAGCTTAGGAATCAGTTAACAATTTGAGGGGAATTTTCATGTGGATTTTTAGGCTCCTTCTATATAGGTCTTTTGGGAGGCATTTTTCACTCTGGAGCCTCCTCTGCTTTGGCAACCCCAGTCTCCAGGCTCTGCCTCCTCAGCCCAGTTAAGGTACAGCAGTGTGCTTGGGCTCTACTTCCCATCATTGGTCTAGAAAATCTCTTATACCAAAGAATGATTAAATGTGGAATTTGCTTCATGGGCTCCCCTGCTCTCCAAGGATGTAGCCCCAGAAATCCTACCTGTAAAGCTTGCTTTCCTGTGCCTTCAGGCAAGTAGTTTTATATGTTTTTTTCAGCATTCATAGTTGTTCTCCTTGAGAATGCTAGTTCAATACACTATGTTCCATAAATTGGAACCAGAAGTGCCATATCTCTTCTCATTTTGCATGTTCACTAATGCTTAGCAGAGTTCTATAAATATTGATGGCTGTTGCAAATCTTTTCAAGGTTCCAACTGTGTTGAACAGATAAAATCAGTACTTATATAATAATTACCATAGACAATAAAGGATAACTAGTTATAAACCTTAGTTTTATCTCCTGGAATAAAAGCAGGTGTTGGTACATCAGGAAAGAGCTCTGAAAGCAGAGCAGAAATGGAGAGCCAATACTAGCCACTAAAGCTCTTTTAACTGAACTTCAAATCTGGTATGATTATCTGTTCTTTGAATTGTGGTCATTGGAAAGCTTTCCTAGAAACAGGAGCTCTTATCACAGTCTTTCATGTTTTGATCTCTAGGAAGATGAAGTCCTCAGTACATTCTGAAGAGGATGATTTTGTTCCAGAACTACACAGAAACGTTCACCCTCGAGAGCGGCCTGATTGGGAAGAAACACTTAGTGCAATGGTAAATCAGTTTTATGCATATGTATGTATGTATATTTTACTTACATAAAGAAAAGGAACTGAGGAAGCATTACTCACATAAAAAAATTTTTTGTCGTTTGTTGCTTTGCTCATTTGTTCAGGAAATATCTGTTGAGCGAATTATCTATTCAAGGCACTGTTTTAGACTCTCTCGGCAGAGCTGTGAATAAAACACACACATTTCCTGCCTTTGTAGCTTATATTTTAATGAGGTAGGAGGAGAAGCAAATAATTAAATATATAATATGTCATGTGGTGGTATGTGCCATTGTAGAAAATTAATGCGGAGTGGTGGGGTTACAGAGTGGGAGGAGAGAGTGTGAAAGAATAGTTGCTAGTTATATAGGATGGGCACAGATGGCCTCTGGGAGAAGTTGAGATTTGAGCAGACACCAGAGGGATGTGAGGGAGTGTGTTTATCTGGGAACCGATCATTTTAGGCAATGGAAGAACAAGTTAAAGGCTGTAGCATAGAAATAAAAAGCAAGTTGGAAAAAACACAAGTAGGACATGTGACTGAAACTGAGCTGGGAAAAGTAGAGGAGATGAGGTCAGAGAAGTGGTTTGTTGTACTCCATTATAAGGACTTTGGTTTTTTATGCTGAGTGAGCTGGGAAACCATTGGAGGATTTTTAGCCAAGAAGTGACATGATCTGGCTTAAAATTTTAAAGGAAGTCTCTGGTCGCTGTGAATAGGCTAAAGAGGGAGGCAAAAAGAGGAAATAAGGAGACCAGTTAGAAGGTTATTATATTAGACGGATGGTGATGGTGGCTTGAACCAGGACGGTAGATGGGGAAAATGGTTCGATTCTGGATGTAGTTTTACAGGTAAAGCCAAGCATTTTTACTCATGAATGGGACAGAGAGTAAGATAAAGAGATGTCAAGGATGAGTTCAAGTTCTTTGGCTGATCAGCCTGAAGAATGGAGTTTACGTTCACTGAGATACTGGAAAAGCAATCCTTGTTTGTTGTGAGTTAGGTGGGAAAATCCTATGCAGTGTAGTTTTTCCACATAAGTTTGAGATAGTCATTTAATCTATTATAACTTTTATAACTTTTTGTAATTCAGATCTGTTAATAAGAACAATGAAATTTGTTTTGCAGAGAATAACATTTTACTTAATTGGAGTTAAAAGTTAGTGATTCTTATCAAAATTGAATGCAAATGTTCATTTGTCAATGCAGGTTTGCAATGAGATTTTACATATTTCATTTTTGAAAATGCCTTTTCCCTCAGGTACTGCCAAATATATCAGTTTATGAGCATATGATTTTAATTGAGCATATTCATTGCTTAGAAGGTGTTTATGGAATTCTTTTAGTTTCTTCTCTTGATATTTTCCTTTTAGCATAACATTACATTGCAAATTTCTGCGCTGAGGAGATGTGAAATAGTCTCATCAAAGACAAACATGCCCCACACCCCTATTGAATCAAGTAATCCCTGGAGGTGCCAGCATGCCACTGAAAGGATATTCAGTAAATTCTTTTGCTTATTTAGAAATCTTTCACAGTTTTCCTATGTATTTTGATAACCTGCAATAAGTCTACATTGAATTTATCAATGGGAAGAAAGGTGGTATCTGTTATGTGGTGGTTTGTTTACTCTGTATTAAAATGTCACATGACGCACAACATAGAAAGTTACTGAATTCTGTTTTCTGGAGTTCACATTGATTTGTCTATGGAAATTACCATTTGTATCATATGTTCTTAGCATCTTTTATTATTATATTGGTACTCTAATTTCTTTATTTGTAAACTTTTTTTAAAAATTAATTAATTTTATTTTATTTATTTTATTTTTGGCTGTGTTGGGTCTTTGTTGCTGCACGCAGGCTTTTCTCTAGTTGCGGTGAGCGGGAGCTACTCTTTGTTGCGGTGTGTGGGCTTCTCATTGCAGTGGCTTCTCTTGTTGTAGAGCACGGGCTCTAGGCGCGTGGGCTTCAGTAGCTGTGGCATGTGGGCTCAGTAGTTGTGGCTCGCAGGCTCTAGAGCACAGGCTCTGTAGTTGTGGCGCACAGGCTTAGTTGCTCCATGGTATGTGGGATCTTCCCAGCCCAGGGCTTGAACCCGTGTCCCCTGCATTGGCAGGCAGATTCTTAGCCACTGAGCCACCAGGGAAGCCCTATGTGTAAACTTCTTGAAGACAAGTGCTATGATTCTATTTTTTGAAAAAATCATTACACTCAATAAATAGTACATTGCAAGGTTGCAAAAAGTGTACAGTGAATGATGAAGAGGATATAAATGAGATTAGAGCTGCTGTTTAACTACACTTACTCTAGAAAATTATACTGATTTTAATGAGGAAGTAAGAGTAAAGAAAGTTTGGGACCTTTTTCTCTTTCAATAATAATATGTGTGAAATATTATGTTGAGAATGAAGTTTATTAAGAGAAACCCTTATAAAATGTTTTTCCAAAACAATTCCATTTATTTAATTTTTTAATAGTTTTCAAAATAAAAGGGCTTAAGTGTTGAACTTTTATTGATTTGTGTGGTGTGGCCAGAATATTAGTTTTTTAATACATATCTAAAAGAATGTCAGAAATTTCTGAATTGTTAAGAATTTTAAAAAGTTTGTAAACAGTCATTTTTAAATTGAGGTATAATTGATATGTAACATTATATTAGTTTCAGATGTACAATATAATGTTTTGGTATATGTGTATATTGTGAAATGTTCACCACAATAAGTCTAGGTAACATCCATTACCACACATAGCTGCAGATTTTTTTTCTTGTGATGAGAACTTCTAAGATTTACTCACTTAGCAACTTACAAATATACAACTCTGTAAATATTGTATATTTACTACAGTAACCATGCTGTACTTTATGTTCCAGGACTTATTTTATAGGGGGAAGTTTGTACTTTTTGACCACCTGAACCCATTTCGCTCACCCACCTTTGGCAACCACCAGTCTGTTCTCTGTATCTTTGAGTTCAATTTAATTAATTAACTAACTAATTATATATATTTAAAGCTTCCACATACAAGTGAGATCATATGGTATTAGTCTTTCTGTTTTTCACTTATTTCACTTAGCATAATGCCCTCAAGGTCCATTTATATTTTAACAAGTGGCAAGATTTCTTTCTTTTTTATGGCTGAATAATATTCCTTTGTGTATATATACCACATTTTCTTTATCCATTCATCAATCAATGAATACTTAGGTTGCTTTCATTTTTTGGCCAATGCAAATGATGCTGCAATTAACAAAGGGGTGCAGATATCTTTTCGAATTAGTGTGTTCATTTTCTTCAGATAAATACCCAGAAATGGAATTGCTGGATCATATGGTAGTTCTGGTTTTCATTTTTTTGAGGACCCTCCATAATGTTTTCTGAAGTGGCTGCACCATTTATATTTACACTACCAGTGCACAAGGGTACTGTTTCTCTTTTCTCCACATCCTTGCTGTTACTTATTTTTTATCTTTTTGATAATAGCTATTCTAACAGGTATGAAGTGATAACCCATTGTGTTTTTGTTTTGCATTTCCCTGATGATTAGTGATGTTGAGAACCCTTTCATGTACATGTTAGCCATTTGTATGTCTTCTCTGGAAAAATGTCTATTCAGAGCCTCTGCTCATTTTTTAATTGGATTTTTTTTTTTTTTTTGCTATTGAGTTGTGTGAGTTCTTTTATATTTTGAATATTAATCCCTTACTAGATATATGATTTGCAAAAATTTTCTCCCATTTTCTTTCCCTTTCTTCCCATGAAAGGTTACCTTTTCATTTGGTTGATGGTTTCCTTTGCTATGTAGAACTTTTCAGTTTGATGTAGTCTCACCTGTCTATTTTTTGCTTTTGTTGCTTTTGCTTTTGTTGTCAAATGCAAAAAGTCATCTCCAGGACTGACGTCAAGGAGCTTAACTACCTATGTTTTTTCCTAGGAGTTTAATGACTTCACGTATTATGTTCAAGTCTTTAATCCTTTTTGAGTTAGTTTTTGTGTGTGGCATAAGATAGTGGTTCAGTTTTGTTCTTTTGCATGTGGCTGTCCAGTTTTCCCAACACCATTTATGAAGAGACTGTCCTTTTCCCATTGTATATTCTTGGCTTCTTTGTCATAAATTTATTGACAGTATAGAAGTGGACTGATTTCTGGGCTGTCTGTTTGTTTCCATTCATCTATGTGTCTGTTTTTATGCCAGTATCATACTGTTCGGACTACTATAGCTTTGTAATATAGTTTGAAATCAGGAAGCATTATGCTTCCAGCTTTGTCCTTCTTTCTCAAGGTTACTTTGACTATTCCATGTCTTTTATGGTTCCATATAAATTTTAGAATTGTTTCATTTCTGTGAAAAATGCCATTGGAATGTTGGTAGGGATTGCATTGAATCTGCAGATTGCTTTGGGTAAAATGAGCATTTAATTCTTCCGATCCATGGGTATGGAACATCTTTCCATTTGTTTGTATCTTTTTTACTTTCTTTCATCAGTGTCTTATAGTTTTCAATGTTCAGGTCTTTCACTTCCTTTGTTAAGTCAATTTCTGGGTATTTTATTCTTTTTATTCAATTTGTTGAATCTCAATTGTAAATGAGATTGTTTTCTTAATTTCTCTTTCTGATAGTTCACTATTTGTTTACAGAAATGGAACTAATTTTTGTATAATGATTTTGTATTCTGAAGCTTTACTAAAGTTATTAGTTCTAACAGTTATTTTTTTGGTGGAATTCTTAGGGTTTTCTTTATATAATATCATGTCATCTGTAAATAGTGATAGTAACACTATCACTTTCCAATTTGGATACCTTTTATTTCTTTTTCTTGCCTAATTGCTCTGGCTAGGACTTCCAATCCTGTGTTAAATAGATGTGGCAAGAGTGGGCATCCTTGTCTTGTTCCTGGTCTTAGGGGAAAAACTTCCACCTTTTCATTGTTGAGTATGATATTATCTGTGGTTGTATCAGATATAGCCTTTATTATATTGAGGTACAGTCCCTCTATACCTGGTTTGTTGAGAGTTTTTATCATAAGTGGATGTTCAATTTTGTCATTTGTATCCCTGGATGAAATCCCCCTTGATCATGGGTGTATGATCCTTTTGATGTTTTGTTGAATTTGGTTTGCTAATATTTTTTTGAGGAATTTTATATCAATGTTTACCAGGGATATTGGCCTGTAATTTTCTTTTCTTGTTGTATCCTTGCCTGGTTTTGGTATCAGTGTAATTCTGGACTTTTAAAATGAGTTTGGAAGAGTTTCCTCTTTTATTTTTTGGAAGACTTTGACAAGAATTGGTATTAATTCTTTCAGTCTTTGGTAGAATTCACTGGTTAAACCACCTGGTTCTGGACTTCTGTTGATTGGGAGCTTTTTAATTACTCAGTCTCCTTACTGGTAATTGGTCTGTACTACATAGTCATTTTTAAGTCAAAACAGCAACAACAGTAAACCCTAAAATAGGGCTCTATCCTTTTGTGATTTATGGCTTATGATTTATTTATTACTCTTCATAAATGTGTAGCTAAAACTAAGTTTTTAAAGAATAATAAAAAACTGTAGAATTTTTCTAAATTACTAAATTGAAATATTTATTTGCAGTTATTTAACAATGAAATCATTTAGGAAATAAATATTAGGATCTTAAAAAAATAAGATTAAAAACCTGAAAAGAGAGAGAGAATCTTTCACCAGTTTTGACTATTTTAACTAAAATCACCTTAATTATCATACTTCTTAGTGTTTTTCAATTCACTTTATTTTTAATATTGATCATTGCAAAATTCTCAAAATGGAGCCTGTTAATTCTTGAATTTTTTTGTTAAGAACAGTTTCAGTTGCCTTTTGTACCATTAAAATAAATGTGTTCAAGGCTCAGCACTACAGCAGGTCATGTTGTAGCAAATGAAGTTATTATTGATAAAATAAAGTCAATGGTCCTGGCTGAAAATGCTCACACATATGCTAACAACCAGAGTCAGGAAAATTAAAACCAGTTACAAATTTTGAACTTCCAAAATACCAAAAAATTTAAAAAGGAAGACAGAAAGTTAGTGCCCAGTGTTGTCAACACTGTGTGTGCTCAGGCACATGCTGTCCCCCTCCTCTGCCTTCTCTCCCTCTCCAGCAACAAGCGGGTGCTGGAGCGTGCTCTCTCTCCTTCTCTCCCTCTCTCCCTCTCTCTCTCTCTCACACTCACACACACACACACAGAAATTCACACTCGCAAATCACAGTCACACCCACTCACTCCTGAAAGTTTGGTCTTTTCCTGTCTCTCTTCTTCCTACCTGCTAGATGTAGGCATGCACAGGGGTCTGTGCTTTGTCTCTTAATGTTTGTTTCTTGCTAGTTCTTTACTGTTCCTGTAGATTTCACTGTCATCTCTGTACACATGACTGCCATGTCCATAGCTCTAGCCCTGTAAGAGTTCATTCCCTACATGAAGGTCCTGTAGAAACCATGGGCTACACATTTTCACTAAATCCCGTCTTTCCTCTCCCTGAAATGAGTTGTTTCTTTTTAACATTACAGTTTATGTTAATAACACTAACTTTATTCCAGTCCCCCAGGTTCAAAACCTTGCATTTGTTATAAATGATTTCATTTCATTTTTCTTAAAAGCAAAAGCTTGATCATTTTTGCTCCAGTCACAGTGGCCTCCTTACTTTTTCTCAAATAAGCCAAACATTCCCCTACTTTGGGGCCTTATATTTGTGTTCTCTGCTCCTGGAAAGTGCTCTTCCTACACAGTCTGCAAAGATTGCTCTCGCTCTGCCTTCAGACCTCTCTTCAGATGTTACACTTCAGTGCTGCCTTTACTTGCCACCTTAGGTGAAGTAATAACCCTATCCTCTGCTCTTTCTTTCTTACTCTGTTTTAATTTTCTCTGTAGCACTTGCAAATCCTGAATATTTGTATGATTATTGTCTTTCTTTTCCATTAGAGTGTAAGCTCCTTGAGTATGAGGACTTCATCACTATTGTTTACTGTTTTAGCACCCGTGCCTGGCTAATAGTGAATTCTCAGTAAATATTTTTTGAATGAATGAAATTGTCATTTTCTGGACAAATTGAACCATTTGTTTCTCCTTGAAAAATGCCCTGAATTTTCCTACATTTTTATATCATTTCTCAGATATTAATATGAATTCTTTTTTCTTTTCCTCTTTCTGCTCTTCTTTTTTTCTTTTTTCCCCCTTCTCTCTTTCCTTTCTTTTTTTAAAACAAAAGTGAGACCATTGATATACTTTTCTTAGACTTTAAAAAAATACTCTTTGTATTTGGAGTTTTTCCCTCTCTATTGCCTACTTACTTTTTTTTAAATTGAAGTATAATTGACTTACAATATTATGTTAGTTTCAGGTATACAACACAGTGATTTGGTATCTTCATACATTATAAAATGAACACCAGGATAAATCTAGTTACCATCTGTCACCATACAAAGTCATTAACTGTAGTCAACCATGCTATACATACATCCTCGTGACTTATTTGTTTTATAGCTGGAAGTTTGTACCTCTTAATCCACTTTGTTATTTCACTCATCCCACTACCCTCCTCTCCTCTGGTGACTACCAGTTTGTTCTATCTGTGAGTCTATTTCTGTTCTGTTCTGTTTGTTCATTTGTGTTTTTTTTTTTTGATTCCACATATAAGTGAAATCATACAGTATTTGTCTTTGTCTGTCTGACTTATTTCACTTAGCAAAATAGCCTCAAGGTCCATTCATGTTGTTGCAAATGGCAAGATTTCATTCTTGTTTATGGGTGAGTGATATTCCTCTGTGTGTGTGTGTGTGTGTGTGTGTGTGTGTTCTTTATCCATTCATCTATTGATGGACACTTAGATTGCTTTTATGTAGTGCTGCAGTGAACATAGGGGTGCATATATCTTTTGAGTTAGTCTTTTTGTTTTCTTCAAATAAATACCCAGAAGTGGGATTGCTGGATCATATGGTAGTTCTATTTTTAGTTTTTTGAGGACCCGTCATACTGTTTTCCACAGTGACTGCACCAGTTTACATTCCCACCAACAGCGCACGAGGGTACCCTTTTCTCCACGTCCTTGCCAACACTTGTATTTCTTGTCTAATGCCTGCTTTCTAAAGAGGAATGAGGATTGATAGAGCAGCTGGATTATTTCTTTCAGAATAAGTTTGAAGAGGAGGTAATTTTGGAGGAGGTGTGTATTTTGTTTGTTGTTCCTTGGATTGATAGGTGTCCATCATATGTGGTGCTGAGACTGGTTTCTTTTACCCATCAAGCTAGGAAAACATTTGCAATTTGAATAAAAGAAAAGAAAGATATTGCAAATGCTCCTTAAATGAATATCTTTAGCTCTTTTATTACTGTGTGATGTTTAACAGTATTTTTGACTGATGGCTGGATTTTAATTATGATTCATAGACGCTGATAATGTTTAGCATGCTTACATAGAAAATGCAGAAGAGTGGTTTTAAAAAAAGACCAGTAATCCGATTTCCCATAGTGGTGAGATTATTTTGGTATGTTTCCATCATGATTTCTTTTTTTTTTTTTTAACATCTTTATTGGAGTATAATTGCTTTACAATGGTTAGTTTCTGCTTTATAACAAAGTGAATCAGTTATACATATACATATATCCCCATATCTCTTCCCTCTTGCATCTCCCTCCCTCCTACCCTCCCTATCCCACCCCTCTAGGTGGTCACAAAGCACTGAGCTGATCTCCCTGTGCTATGCAGCTGCTTCCCACTAGCTATCTATTTTACATTTGGTAGTGTATATATGTCCATGCCACTCTCTCACTTTGTCCCAGCTTACCCTTCCCTCTCGCTGTATCCTCAAGTCCATTCTCTAGTAGGTCTGTGTCTTTATTCCCGTCTTGCCCCTAGGTTTTTCATGCCCATTTTTTTTTTTTTAAGATTCCATATGTATGTGTTAGCATACGGTATTTGTTTTTCTCTTTCTGAGTTACTTCACTCCGTATGACAGACTCTAGGTCCATCCACCTCACTACAAATAACTCAATTTCGTTTCTTTTTATGGCTGAGTAATATTCCATTGTATATATGTGCCACATCTTCTTTATCCATTCATCTGTCGATGGACACTTAGGTTGCTTCCATGTCCTGGCGACTGTAAATAGTGCTGCAATGAACACTGTGGTACATGAGTCTTTTCGAATTACGGTTTTCTCAGGGTATACGCCCAGTAGTTAGAGGAAAACATAGGCAGAACACTCTGTGACATAAACCACAGCAAGATCCTTTTTGACCCACCTCCTAGAGAAATGAAAATAAAAGCAAAAATAACAAATGGGACCTAATGAAGCTTAAAAGCTTTTGAACAGCAAAGGAAACCATAAACAAGACGAAAAGACAACCCTCAGAATGGGATAAAATATTTGCAAATGAAGCAGCTGACAAAGGATTAATCTCCAAAATTTACAAGCAACTCATGCAGCTCAATATCAAAAAAACAAACAACCCAATCCAAAAATGAGCAGAATACCTAAATAGACATTTCTCCAAAGCAGATATACAGATTGCCGACAAGCACATGAAAGAATGCTCAACATCATTAATCATTAGAGAAATGCAAATCAAAACTACCATGAGATATCATCTCACACAGGTTAGAATGGCCATCATCAAAAAATCTACAAACAGTAAATGCTGGAGAGGGTGTGGAGAGAAGGGAACCCTCTTGCACTGTTGGTGGGAATGTAAATTGATACAGCCACTATGGAGAACAGTATGGAGGTTCCTTAAAAAAACTAAAAATAGAACTACCATACGACCCAGCAATCCCACTACTGGGCATATACCCTGAGAAAACCATAATTCAAAACGGGTCATGTACCACAATGTTCATTGCAGCTCCTTCATGATTTCTTATAATCAAGGAGTTTTTAATTTAGCATCCATATAACCATGATTTTCTTATATAAATTTCCCCAAATTGTTAGTTTCAAAGAATATTGCTTTGTTGATATATTTTGCTTTCTCATCATGTCTGGGAATATGATTTGACAGTTGTGAACCATATACAATTTTATGTTTCCTTTTTTTCTCCATTTAATATAAGCTTTCTACCTTGTTATTAAGGTGCTGCAGCAAAGGGAAAATTGAATAGTCCCCATTTTACATTATGGGAAGTGTCATAGGTGAAGGAGTTGGCTGGTTTACTGGAGGGAAGAGATCTCTGGAAAAGACTGGCTGGTGGACATAGTGTAGGGACACCTGTGAAGGGGGAATACAAAACATTGCCATGGATAGGGAAAGAAATTAAGTTTTCCTCCTCATAGCAGAAAAGAGTGAGGGTCTTGAGAGCTGCAAATGGGAAATGGAACAGATTTTAGTGTGCACAGTGAACACAGGGTTACAAGGGAGAAGGCAGAGGTGCCTCTTGCACTGGGTCAGATCTGTATACCCCCCATCAGACACCTGCAGATCTGTATACCCCCCATCAGACACCTGCAGATCCGTATACCCCCCATCAGACACCTGCAGATCCGTATACCCCCCATCAGACACCTGCAGATCCGTATACCCCCCATCAGACACCTGCAGATCCGTATACCCCCCATCAGACACCTGCAGATCCGTATACCCCCCATCAGACACCTGCAGATCCGTATACCCCCCATCAGACACCTGCAGATCCGTATACCCCGCATCAGACACCTGCAGATCCGTATACCCCGCATCAGACACCTGCAGATCCGTATACCCCCCATCAGACACCTGCAGATCCGTATACCCCCCATCAGACACCTGCAGATCCGTATACCCCCCATCAGACACCTGCAGATCCGTATACCCCCCATCAGACACCTGCAGATCCGTATACCCCCCATCAGACACCTGCAGATCTGTATACCCCCCATCAGACACCTGCAGATCTGTATACCCCCCATCAGACACCTGCAGATCTGTATACCCCCCATCAGACACCTGCAGATCTGTATACCCCGCATCAGACACCTGCCCCACCTGCAGAATTTGCACTCTCTTCCAGGGCTCGCCTTCGCGTGGGCAGCGTACTCCTGTGAGGGATGCTTCAGCAGAATCTTGGGCAAGTACTGAAGTCAGTGCATTCTGTGGAGTTCTGGAAGGCATGAGCTTCTGAGGCTCTGCATCACAGTCCTGGGAAGAGAGAGAGTTTTAACTGCATGAGAAGTAAAGGAGCACTTAAAGCCTGAGGTCACTTGGGAATTTCTAGGGTCTTAAATGTCCACATTGTTAGTATTCATTTTCTATTGCTGTGTAAGAAATTACGACAAATTTGGGGGCTGAAAACAGTACCCATGTATTATCTTACAGTTCTGTCGGTAGAAAGTCTGGGCAAGCTGAGCTGGGTTCTCTGCTCAGGGTCTCATAAGGTTGAAATCAAGGTGTTGGCTAGGTTGGGCTCTCATCTGAAGACTGAAGAATCTGCTTCCCACATCATCCAGTTGTGGACAGAATCTAGTTCCTTGTGATTCCTTCTGGTTCCTAGGTCTGAGGTCCCTGTTTCCTTGCTGGCTGCCAGCAGGGTGTGGGGTGGCGTGAGGACTTTCTCCTCCTATTGGCTGTCTGAATTCCTTCTCACTTGGTTACCTCAATCTTCAAAGCCAGCAGTTGCACCTCAAGTCCTTCTCATTCAGTAAATCCTCTTTGACTTTCCCTTTTGCTACCAGCTGAAGAAAACTCTGGTTTTGAAGTGCTCATGTGATTAGATTAGGCTCACCCAGATAATTTTCATACTTTAAGATCAACTGACATGAGACTTTAATTACATCTGCAAAATCTTTTCACAACATTACCTAGGTTAATGTTTGAATAACCAGGAGGTGGGAATTTTGGCAGGGGTGGGGTTGGGGGCCCTTATAGAATTTTTTTGCTTAACAGTGTTGTATAGTTTTTCTTTGTTATTTATGCTTCGTAACATGTTTAACATATGTGATAACATTAGTTGATGAAAATTACAAATATTCAAGAAATTTTAAAACCACTAATACTCCATAAAACCTATTGCTTGGAAGAAATATATGTATACAGTGTGTTGTAATTGGTATTAAATGAAAACTCTTAATAAACAAATGTAATAACTATATAATACCGTATAATACAGAATGTGTTTTTGATATTTTATTAATTAGTAGGACCTTGAGCTTGTTTTATACTCTTCACTTTGATGAATATCTTTATGGTGAATTTTGCCTTTTCTTTTTACTATTATGGGGAATTACTTAATCAAAGAATGTGAGGATCCCTACATTACTTATCAAGAAGTTTTGTTAATTCATATAATAATGTTTAGGGTCTTTTGTGCCATATATTTTCAATCTTAAAAATTTTTAGTCTTTCATATTTTGATAGGAATAGAGCTGTTTCTCATTGTTGTAATTTCTCATTTAAAAAAATTCCACTGTCTTTGAACTTTTTTCCTTCCATATGCCTATATTAGAGGTAGTAGGTTTTGTGATAAAAATTCAGTTTAACTCGTGCAGCTAATGCACTATGTCAGGTTGCTTCTTTCTTGGTCTCAGTTTCCTCTCTACGGTGGAATGGCTGAATGAGATTTCTTGCAGCTCTGTGATTATGTGTTAAATACCTTCCCATATTCTTTTTTCCTTATTTAAAAATGTGTAATACCCATTAGCATTCTGCTGGTACCTGTTAAGACAGACTTTATAGTATTTGGAGAAGATAGTGACTCACATAGACAATATGGAGGGGGCAGGCATTGTGTGGGGCTCACTGTGGAAGCAGCCAGCGCTATGGTTCTGTATCAGAGGGTAGTGTGTTACACTGATGCTAAATCAGTTTACAGTTAGCCATTCAGCATTAGAGTTTTATTTGGATTTGGGATCAAGGGAATTGGCATTTGAAGGATTGTTTAAAGATCTGTACCAGTGGTAGGAATGAGAGAATACTTTTCTGGGTTAGGGAGCAAAGAAGCAGACAGGATAAAACATTGCCAGTTCCTATTTTTGCAAGTTTTCAACATCAAATTATGTTTTCCTGAAATGGATGAACTCTACAGTATGTGGTTTAACTGGTTCAGATCATGGAGAAACAAATACTTTCCTTGTTATAGATGACACATTGTTTTCAGACTGCATTAGTTTTTACCAGTGAGGGTTTTTTTTTTTTTTTTTGGCTTATATTTAGCTTGTGGTAAACTATAGGGCTTAGATTTTGTTACAGGAATTCTTGTCAAATAAAGTGTGTTCCCCCATACTTATGTAATTGAGTTTTGAATATAAATTGAAGGCTTTAATTTTTATTCTTGATGAACTTCATAATCATTTTAGTTTGTCTTTGCAACCTATTTAATAAAATCTCTTGAACTCTGTCACTCAGAGTATTAATATGCTTTTAAGTTTTCTCCTGTCTATAAAATTGATAAATATGTCATATATGCTTTTGTCTTTTATACAAATTTTGATAAATTTGGGAATAAAACAGCCCTGTGATCTGCTGCCGCTTTCCTGGCACACAGTAACTTGCAGTGTCATTGACACTTACTTCACATTCTTGAGTATATGATCAGCTCCAGATTCATCTCATTGTAGTAATATTGAATTCCCATTTTAAAATTGTATCCACCAGCCTATCATAGAAGACTCAGCTATATGCCTGGCTGTAATCTAGTTTCAGTATGCCTTCTACATTTGTCTGTTGCCATTCTGCCAGCCTTATTTAAATACTGCCACCCGCCCCCCCAAAGGAAATGAGTAAGGGTTTCTACGTAATGTCTTTGCTTTATATTTGAACTATGTCTTATGCTGAAAACCTTTTTAATGACGTTAACAATTACTAGTTTGCTTTAATCTACTTTTAATAGTTTCAAAGGAATAATGCAACTATTATTGAAAACAATTTGTTTCCTTTCATCTCTAGGATCTATCATATTTGGATGTATTACTTTGCATTACTGTCATTTGAAGTAATTCCTCTCTGTGTGCTTAAGCCTCCAGCTTTAAATGATTATGTTCATTTGTTTTATTTGGGTTTTGATTTTAAGAGTTTGCCTTCTTCCGCCATTTTAATTTAACTTAGTTTTTACAAATATTTAAAACATTTACATGGCCCTAAAATCTGAATGACCGAACAAAGCATTCAGAAAAATCTGACTTCTATCCCTGTCTCTTTGTTCTTCATATGTGAACATTTTATTATTTTTTTCATATGTGAACATTCTAATTGGTTATCATTTCTCACTTTTTTAAGTGTAACAAATTATACATAATACACATTTTATATACAAAATGTTCATATTTACCTTCTTTTTAGATAAAGGATAGCCTGTTCTTATGTCATGTTTTTTCCCCCACTCAGTATATGCAGAGGGTTACTTCATAGCAATAGATCGAAATCTTCCTCATTACTTTTATAGCTGTGACTATTCCACTGTGTGGATGGAACACAGTTTATTTAACCATTCCCTTTTTGATGGGCACCTAGGTTGTTTCCACCCTTTAGTTACTAGAGATAGTCCTGCAAAGAATAACCTTATTCATATGGAACTTTGTACTTTTGCCATTATAAGAAGAAAATGGTAAAAAAAAAAAAAAGGTTCCATTTATTAAAATGACTGTCTTTTTTCCTGACTTAATTGCAGTCGTGCCTTTGTCCTGAATCAGATGGCCATATTATTGGCTGTTGCCTGAATTCCCTAATGTGCTCTATTGATCCACTTTTCTGTTCTTGGGGAAATACCATATTTAGTTATTTTAATTTTATAGCAAACCTTGTTATCTGATAGAGTAAGTATTCCAGCTTTGCTCTTCTTAGCCTTGGCACTTCTATGTCTTTTGCATTTCCATATACATCCTTAGAATTAGCTTGCCAATTTACACAGGTAAATCTGTAGATAATTTTGGGGGAAACTGACACCCTGACAGTATTGTGTCTTCCAAGCTGTGCAAATGAGATGTGTGTATGTGTATAATATATCTATTAATCTACATTTTCTTATATTTTGAAAAACATTTGTAGTTCTTAGTGTAGAGGTTTTTCATATAATAGGTATTTTCCTAGGTATTTGATGTTTTCCTCAATGTTATTGTAATTATTGTTGTAGGTAAAAATTTCTTGTTGTTTTAAAATTTTATTTTCTGCTAATATATAGATATGTAATTAAGTTTTGTATATTTATTTTATGCCGAGAGACATTGATGCATTCTTTTGTTAATTCTAAGAGTTTGTAAATTCTTTTGGATTTTATATGTGCACAGTTTTTATTCCTTTTACCTTCCGTATTGCACTGGCTAGGCACTCTATAATGATGTTGAATAGATGTGGTAATTGCATGCGTCCTTGTTTTGTTCCTGATATTGGAGGAGGGAACTTTTAATATTTCATCATTCAGTATGCAGTTTCCTTTAGTTTCTTTCTGGATACTTTTTATCACCTTAAGGATGTTCTCTTCTATTTTAGTTTACTGATTTTTATTTTTTCATGAATAGGATTTGGAATTTTTTCAAATGTGTTTACTGTCTCAGAGATGATTACGTGATTATTTTCTCCCTTTTTCGGTTAATGTGATGAACTACTTTGATTTGTTTTCAGATATTAAACTGATCTTGTATTCCTAGGATAATCTACCTGATCATGGTGTTTTATCTTTTAAATCTATTGTTGGTTTCAGTTTTCTAACTTTTTATATTCTCCTTAGAACTATTATTTTATACTTAAAGTAAGATGTAGAAACCTTGTCACCGCATAGGTTCCTTCATCTTCCCCCTTTATGTCGTACTTTTTTTTTTTTTTAAAGCTAAATAAAATCTGTATTAACCAGCAAAACAACAAACAAACTTCTGAAGTTTAGAAAAAGAACTAAAGTACATAAAAATAACATTTGCATAAGTCAAGATTTGATATGATTGGAGTTAAATGTATGAACGTCTTTATGTTTTTCTGGAAGATGGTGAGGATATTGATTTACTTTTAACTTCGGTTGGTTACCAGCTTTAATAGGTTATGCCACAGCAGTAACACCAAAATTTCACTCGTTTTTCATCAAAAGTTTATTTTTTCTTATGCAATGCCTGTTGCAGGTTTGGGTGACTCTCCGGAATACTGAAAAAAGAAAAAGGTTAAAATGAAAAATAGCAAATAAATTAGAAAGAATGTTATTTTAGTTAAATGAGTTAAGGTTCCTGTATTATTCTAGAGCTGTGCTACCCAGTAGAGTACCCAGATGTGACTTTTTGCATTTAAATTAATTAGTAAAATTTAAAATTCAGTTCCTCAGTTTACAGCCACATTTCAAGTGCTCAATATTAGTATGTGGCTGGTGGCTACCATATTAGACATTTTGGGGCTTTATATTTGTATCTTATGTAATAAGATCATTTCTGGAATTTATAGGTAATATCATTAGGTCCATATTGTGAGCAGTGACAAAATTAGTTTACACCTGTTTTTCTTCAACTCAGATTATAGTGCTTAAAAGTATTATCTTTTTTTTTTTTTTTAGTTTTTTTTTTTTAATTCAAACAGAAAGTCACAAAAATTATAATCATCCTCATCAGTTCACTCAGTCCCATGTAATTAATTTTTTTTTTATCTTGATCTTTTGTTAGCACTTTTATGAGTTCATCAGTTTTTCATTAGAGTTCTGAAAATGCTTATTCATTCAGTTCAGCAGTACAGTCAGTTACCAGAAACCTGTACTTGTCAGAGTCTTTTCCATGAATTCCTTGAAGATGAAACCGTTTTATAGGAACATATTTGCAAAAGCATCAGAGTACACCCAGAACTGTCTGTAAATGACAAAAGACTTAAAAATGACCATGGTTAAAGATTTGATGAAAGTTCATAATAATGCAATTGTATGTCGTACTTTTTTTAAAGTATTACATCAAACAATGTTATAATTTGGCTTTCAACTGGCACATATATTTTTAAAAACTTCAGAGGAGATTAATGATTTATTACATTTATCCAATTATTTACCATTTCTCTTGCTCTTCCTTTATACCAGAAGTTTCAAATTTTACTCTGGTATCATTTTCCTTTTACAAGAAGAACTTTCTTTAGCATTTCTTTTGGAGCCTATGGGCTGGTGATAAATTCTTAATTTTTTTTCATCTGAGTATGTTCTTTTACTTCATTTCTGAAGGGTATTTCCACTTGATGTAATTTATGGGTTGAGAGTTCTTACAGCATTTTATAAATGTTTCTCCACTATCTTCTGGTCTTCTTGGTTTCTAATGAGAAATCCAGTAAGGATTTAAATACTTATTACCTTATACATAATATTTATTTTTTCTCTGGCTGCTCTCAAAATACTTACTTTATATTTGGTTTTCAATAGCTTATGATGGTTTGTGGTGTTCTTTGATTTTATTGTTTTAATTTTGCTAATCTTCTTAAATCTGTAAATATATATCCTTCAACTAATTTGTAGTGTTTTCTGGAATTATTTCTTCAAATAGTATTTTTTTTTTCCTGTGCCACTGTGTTTCTTTACCATGGGTATATATGGGTTTATTCACATTTTTCAACCTTTTGAAAAACTTCTGAGTATCTGCTCTTTAGATTGGATAAATTGTCAGGTTCACTAACTCTTTTCTTCTGTCATCTTCATTCTGCTGTGGAGCCAAGACAGCATGTTTTATTTCACATACCACATTCTTCAATTTAAAGTTTTTCATTTGGTCTTTCTTTTCAGTTTACATATTTCATTAAGGAGTTACTGTTTCTTCTGTTGATTTCAATATCTGATGCAGCATGTTTATAATGCAGTTGTCTGTTGAACAACATGGGTTGGAACTGCATGGGCCCACTTACATGCAGATTTTTGTCAGTAGCAAATACTGCAGTATTGCTTGATCCATGGTTGATTGAATCTGCAGATGTGGAATCTTGGATATGGAAGACCTGCGTATACGGAGGGCCGACTGTAAGTTATACTTAGATTTTCGACTGTGTGGAGGGAGGATCAGTGCCCCTAACCCTGCCGTGTTGTTCAGGGGGCAACTGTGTATGAGTATATAGGCTTTAAAATTTTGGTAAGTCCAACATCTGTTTCATCTCATATTTGGCACTTCTTTATTATCTTTTCCTTTGGGAATTGTTCATATTTTACTGGTTTTTGGTGTATTTAGTAATTTTGGACTGTATCATGGACATTTTGAATGTTATGCTGTGAATCTGACTCCTGTTGAAATCCTCTGGAGAGTGTTGACTTTTTTATCTTATCAGGCATCAGCCTGATTGGGTTCAGATTGAAATTTCTTTCTGGACTTCTTTAGCTGGTGGTTTCAACGTCAGTTCAGTTCCATAGCATTTGCTGTACTCTTACCTTTATTGGGGATTTTGCACACACTGTCTGCTCTCAGATGATGCTTTTCATGGTTTCTCTGGCTGGAAAGATGGAGCTTTAGCGCATGCAGTTTTTCCTAACTGGGGCTGCTGTTAGGTCTAAGCAGAGAGAGAAAAAACGTGAGAGGAAAAAACCCCAAGGATTACCCCCACAGTCTTTACACAGCAGGGTCCTCTTTTATTGTTTCTCTCTTCAGAAGAATGGGTTCTTCACTTAGGGTCTTATGTGCCCATGCTGCAGCTGAAGTGCTGCTCTCAGGCCTGTCCTTGGGCCATGTTGAAAGAGGAAAGAGGAAAAAAAAATCTCTTGGTTACTTTCCCCACATTTGAGGGGCATTTCCCCCTCAAGTCCTCTGGCCAGAAAGTTGGACTTCCTGAAGAGTTTTTCTCACTGTGCCTGTTACTCGTATCCTGATTCTGCCTGTCTTTGGGTAATTCAAGAGGTAATGGGTGGGGAAAAAACCAGGAAGTTCAAGTTTTAACTTTGCTCCCCAATTCACCTGCTCTCATTAAATCTTTTAGAGTGGTTGCATGTTTTAATTTTATTTCATTTTATTTCCTGTAGAGTTTTTATTGTAAACAGTAGAAGAGACTGGAAACCTCACATTCTGTTTTTGAAATAAATTTCACTGCATATAGAATTCTATAGACAGTTGTTTTAAAAAGCAGTTGAAAGAACTCAATCCAGGTGTTCTGCCTTTCTCATATTTATTCCTGTGAATGTAATGTGTATCCTTTTTCCCCAGCTGCTGTTAAGATTTTCTCTTTATCAGTGGTTTTCAGCCATTTGATTATGATATGCCTTGTTGTTTTTTAAAGTGTATATCATACTTCACATTTATTGAGTTTTCTGGATAACGTGTTTATAATTTTCATGAAATTTGGAAACTTTTTACCCATGGTTTTTTCAAAATTTTTTTCTATGCCTCTTCTTCCACCAGCCTCGGGAGAGGACGGCATTTTCCTCTCCTTTTTTGCCTTTGGTTACACTTAACATTAAATGGCTTGATATTGTCCCACATGTCACTGTGACTTTTTCCTGTCTTTTTTCTTTCACAAAGCACAAAAACTAAAAAACCAAAAAAAAATTTGGGAGGGGTTAGTTTTTCTTGCTATTTCTTTAAGCTTACTGATCTTTTCTTCTGCTATGTCTAATATGCTCTTAGGTGTTTTTAGTTACAGATGTATTTTTTCATCAATAGTAGTCCCTTTGATTTTTTTGTTTAGTTTTCATTTCTTTCTTCATTATGTTTGTTTTTTCCCCATCCTTGAGCATATTGAGCATATTTACAAAGTGTTTTTACATTTTTTTCCTGCTTGTTCCTTTACTTTTGTTATTTCTAGGTCTGTTTCTAGTCAGTGAGTTTTCTCCTGGTTATACCATTTTGGCTAGATTTCTTAGGCTTTTCCTGTATATGTGGAGAATAGGAATGACAAATTATTTCAGGTTCATTTGTATATGAATATTTTCATTCACTTGTAGTAGTTTTCTCCTTTCTGGGAGTTTCCCTTTAAGGGGCAGTCAGTCATATGGCAGCTTTGAAACGTGACACCTGTTTCTCCTCCCCAGTAATACTGCTGCTTTCTGTTTGGGCTGTATTCCTTCTTGCTGTGGTTTGGGAGTGTTTGCAGCTCAACAGTTTGGCTGAATATGGAGTTCATCTTACATAATTTGTTTCTCTCAAAGATCATATCACCTCTTATGTCTTTTCTGTATGGTTGAACTTTAGTGCTTATTAAAACAGTTGGTTTACACATTTTATCCAGCTTTTCTGGTTGTTTTAGTTTAGTTCTAGATCTTAGTCTAGTCCTGGCTGGTGTTGAACGTCTCTTGGTTGGTTTTGATATCTGTATTAACTGGTATCGTAAAATAAGTTAGAAAACAGTTTTCTTTTTCTGTTCTTTGGAATTGTATTCTTTCCTCATTCCTCATTGTTTTAATAGTGATCATTAACTATTCCAGGCAAATGTAGAACCAGCTTAAGTTCCATAAAAATTTCTTTTGATATTTTTCTGTTAATTTTTAATTGAAGTTTAACTCTCTTCTTTCACGTACTGTAATAACAGCTAGATTTAGTCATGTACATCAAAATAGTAAGAGTAAATATTTTTAACCATAAAAACAGAGCTGTTAAAATGAATAATTTTATTTTATTAATTTAGACTTTCATAGATATTATTTATTAGCAAGGAGAATTAAAAAACGAGAGATAAAAGTCTTGATTTGCTTTCCTGGGGTAGTACAGTACTGAGTTTCTTTGAGCCTTTTCCTTGAATGATACTAAATTTTAGTGTTGTAATGGGGGTTGGGGATGTTAGGTATTAATAAAATATGTACATATATCACTCCATTGGCTCTTGCATCAAGGAATTTATCTTCTTGATGAATGGAAAAGTCTTTGATTGGAGAATGAGCCAAGGCAGTTTGCAATAAAATATGAATAAAAATATAATATAATGCTTCAACTTGCTGTATATAGGGTGAGTCCTGTGGATGATTTAAAAAAAGAAAATATCAGAATTTGACTAAGTTATTGGGATAGGCTTAAATGGTAGGTAGATTTTAATTGCATTTTGAAGATAGGGCTAACTTGAGGGGTAATGAACACATCAGTTACATTACACAGTGAAAATAAGAGGTGTAAAACTGAGCCATGGGGAGGAGTGAGGAGATAAAAATAGTTAATAATCTATTAATTCCCTTTATCTTCTTGGAGCACATCTTTTGTGCCTGTTGTCTGTAATTCAAGGGTGAATGAAACTCTCCAACCTTTTAGGAAGTCAGTTTATTGCTGGAGATAAGTATATAGGGAATTTAATTTAATTTAACGGTGGGTGCTTTTATGAGCATGCTATGTTCCTTAAGTGCTATTTTCCATTGCCTCTGTTGTCTCTTTAATTTTCTATTGATGAATGGCACTGTTTCTGTGAAGGTGATACAAATTCTATTTTGGAAGCATAAATAAGTGACGATTATAACATGAATAAATTGGGAAAATTGTGTGTTTTCCAAGAATGAATGTTACTTAATGAATATTTTCTAAAAGAGAACTTACTTAATTTTTGATTTAGAGCAACAGAATAAAATGGCTCAAGCTAGGTGCTTTCAGTAGAAATTTAAGAATATTTTATTAAAAAATAATATGTAGGTAAAAATGTTAGTTTATCACACAGTGGAGTAATAGTACTATATTTTCCTTTTAATTCTGTTTTCTGAATCTTAAAAGAATTAATGATACCACTTTTTATGCTTGGGACCTTTCTGGACTATGGGAAAATATTGCTGGACAAAACATACATGGTTACAGGCTTGTTGAACTGTTGGTTCAAAAATATTTTCTTGAATCCTCTCAGGCTTCTTGGACCATTGCTTTGTTCATTTGCCTAATTATTACCATTTTGTCTTTTTAGGCAGAGGTCTTCCTGTCAGGCCCATTTGGATAGCCTGTGAATTTACCTTTGGGTCATGTTTCTACCTACAGTCCAGTCAGTTGTGGTTGAAGAGGTGTGTGGTCCGTAGTGTGTCTCCCCATGTGGATCATGGGCCTGGCAGGCTTCCTCATTTTCTCCTTGGGTGTGTGTTAGGGATGATGGCCTATCTAGCACAGTGAGCTTGTTTGCAAAGGACAGTTAATATTTTAATTTTCAATCTGCCAAATAAAGTCATCACCATCTACCAACTGGGGCCAGTGCACCCTTTTCAACTCCTTTATATTTAAATTTTAAGTCAATTTATGAATAATTTACAGAACAAATATTGAAAAACCATTTTGTTAGAAATTTTAATATGAATTTAAGCACAGCAGACCTCTTAATGTCAAGTGAATTTTGGTGCACAAGCATCATAAAAGCTGAAAGAATGTTGCCACCCATTATTTTAGCAAAACAGGTGATCCAGGTTGTTGTTGCAAAATTTTCTGTGATAAAATCCTTTCAGTTGAGTGACCAACTGGAGGAAAATACCGTGTTTTCTTTTTGTCCTTAGAAATATATTACTCACTTATAATTTTTAACAGATTGATATAATCATCAATCTGAGATGTCATATGTATGTGACCAATGTCACCAGCATTATTAAAGTCTAGAGTGCTGCACACTGTCTCTTTGCACCCATCCTTTGATGTCTCTAATCATTGTAAAAAATCTTTGTCAGTTTTCTCCTCTTTTCTATTACGGATGGAAAATGAAAAATATGGAATTCTTAAATATATTCAATGAAAGCAAAATGTCAACTACAAAGATGGTGTCTCCAAGCTTTTAAAGTGTGTTCTTTTTTTTTTTTGAGGTATAGTTGATTTACAGTATTATATAAGTTTCAGGTATACAGCATAAAGTACCTTCTTTAAAGATGATGCAGCAGTTTGGGCAACACAACATAAAAACTAGATGATGATTTATTTCACTATTGCGTCAACATTGTGGGTCAGTGGTTGACAAATTCAACTTACTGGGTGCTTGTTTTTGCAAATAAAGTTGTACTGAACATGGATCTATATTCAGTCATTTACACATGGCTGCTTCTGTGTTGTAACAGAGTTGAGTTGTGGGAGAGACAGTGTGGTCCATAAACTTAAAATATTTACCATCTGACCCTTTAAGAAAAAGATTGCCAATGTCCTTTCTAGGTGTTTCCCTTATTTTTATTTTTTTAAAAAAAGTATTTTAAATTTTAGTCTTTTCTAGTGTGGTAGGGTTAAGAATCATGATGAACACTGATGAAACAATACCTAGAATTTTGAAAGAACTCTGTTTCAAGATAGAGGAGAAATTATACTGAGACTCTATCTTAGATTTATGAAAAGGTCCAGTGACTCCATAATGTAATTGCAAGACGGAATGAGTTCTATTTCATTACTAAAGAATATAATAAAACTTTTTCTCTTTGGAAGACCTGTAGGACAGAATAAAAAGACTCTATGAACAATTAATGATGGAATATCTACCATTATAAATAAGCTAAGGAGGTTTAACTATTATTGACTATAGCAAGTTTAACCATGCTAAAGACCAAAACCTAAAAAAAAATGGGTCCAGTGGTTCCTGATGGTATATATATATCACGTGTTAATTCTTGTAAGTTCATACATTGTTACCTCATATTTTTGAGAAGTCATGGTTTTTAACATTTAACTAAACTGTCTTTGCTATTTTTTTTTAAAACATCTTTATTGGAGTATAATTGCTTTACAATGTTGTGTTAGTTTCTGCTGTATAAAAAAGTGAATCAGCTATACGTACACATATATCCCCATATCTCCTCCCTCTTGCGTGTCCCTCCCACCCTCCGTATCCCACCACTCTAGGTGGTCACAAAGCACGTAGCTGATCTCCCTGTGCTATGCGGCTGCTTCCCACTAGCTATTTTATATTTGGTAGTGTATATATGTCCATGCCACTCTCTCACTTCAACCCAGCTTACCCTTCCCCCTCCCTGTGTCCTCAAGTCCATTCTCTACGTCTGCATCTTTATTCCTGTCCTGCCTGTAGGTTCTTTGGAACCATTTTTTTTTAGATTCCATATATATGTCTTAGCATACAGTATTTGTTTTTCTCTTTCTGACTTACTTCACTCTGTATGACAGACTCTACGTCCATCCACCTCTCTACAAATAACTCAATTTCGTTTCTTTTTATGGCTGAGTAATATTCCATTGTATATATGTGCCACATCTTCTTTATCCATTCATCTGTCGATGGACACTTAGGTTGCTTCCATGTCCTGGCTATTGTAAATACAGCTGCAGTGAACATTGTGGTACGTGACTCTTTCTGAATTATAGTTTTCTCAGGATATATGCCCAGTAGTGGGATTGCTGGGTTGTATGATAGTTCTATTTTAGTTTTTTAAGGAACCTCCATACTGTTCTCCATAGTGGCTGTATCAATTTACATTCCCACCAACAGTGCAGGAGGGTTCCCTTTTCTCCACACCCTCTCCAGCATTTATTGTTTGTAGATTTTTTGATGGTGGCCATTCTGATCGGTGTGAGGTGATATCTCATTGTAGTTTTGATTTGCATTTCTCTAATGATTAGTGATGTTGAGCATCCTTTCATATGTTTGTTGGCAATCTGTATATCTTCTTTGGAGAAATGTCTATTTAGGTCTTCTGCCCATTTTTGGATTGGGTTGTTTGTTTTTTTGATACTGAGCTGCATAAGCTGCTTGTATATTTTGGAGATTAATCCTTTGTCAGTTGCTTCATCTGCAAATATTTTCTCCCAGTCTGAGGGCTGTCTTTTCATCTTGTTTATGGTTTCCTTTGCTGTGCAAAGGCTTTTACGTTTCATTAGGTCCCATTTGTTTATTTTTGTTTTTATTTCCATTTCTCTAGGAGGTGGGTCAAAAAGGATCTTGCTGTGATTTATGTCAAAGAGTGTTCTGCCTATGTTTTCCTCTAAGAGTTTGATAGTGTCTGGCCTTATATTTAGGTCTTTAATCCATTTTGAGGTTTTTTTGTGTATGGTGTTAGGGAGTGTTCTAATTTCATTCTTTTACATGTAGCTGTCCAGTTTTCCCAGCACCACTTATTGAAGAGGCTGTCTTTTCTCCATTGTATATTCTTGCCTCCTTTATCAAAGGTAAGGTGACCATATGTGCATGGGTTTATCTCTGGGCTTTCTATCTTGTTCCATTGATCTGTATTTCCTTTTTTGTGCCAGTACCATACTGTCTTGATTACTGTAGCTTTGTAGTATAATCTGAAGTCAGGGAGCCTAATTCCTCCAGCTCCATTTTTCTTTCTCAAGATTGCTTTGGCTATTCGGGGTCTTTTGTGTTTCCATACAAATTGTGAAATTTTTTGTTCTAGTTCTGTGAAAAATGCCATTGGTAGTTTGATAGGGATTGCATTGATCTGTAGATTGCTTTGGGTAGTATAGTCATCTTCATAATGTTGATTTTTCCAATCCAAGAACACGGTATATCTTTCCATCTGTTTGTATCATCTTTAATTTGTTTCATCAGTGTCTGATAGTTTTCTGCATACAGGTCTTTTATCTCCTAAGGTTGGTTTATTCCTAGGTATTTTATTCTTTTTGTTGCCATGGTAAATGGGAATGTTTCCTTAATTTCTCTTTCAGATATTTCATCATTAGCGTATAGGAATGCAAGAGATTTCTGTGCAATAATTTTGTATCCTGCAACTTTACCAAATTCATTGATTAGCTCTAGTAGTTTTCTGGTAGCATCTTTAGGATTTTCTATATATAGTATCATGTCATCTGCAAACAGTGACAGTTTTACTTCTTTTCCAGTTTGGATTCCTTTTATTTCTTTTTCGTCTCTAATTGCAGTGGCTAAAACTTCCAAAGCTATGTTGAATAATAGTGGTGAGAGTGGGCAACCTTGCCTTGTTCCTGATCTTAGTGGAAATGGTTTCAGTTTTTCACCACTGAGAACGATGTTGGCCGTGGGTTTGTCATATATGGCCTTTATTATGTTGAGGTTAGTTCCCTCTATGCCTACTTTCTGGAGGGTCTTTATCATAAATGGGTGTTGAATTTCGTCAAAAGCTTTTTCTGCATCTGTTGAGATGATCATAAGGTTTTTATCCTTCAAGTTGTTAATACGGTGTATCACATTGATTGATTTGCGTATATTGAAGAATCCTTGCACTCCTGGGATAAACCCCACTTGATCATGGTGTATGATCCTTTTAATGTGCTGCTGGACTCTGTTTGCTAACATTTTGTTGAGGATTTTTGCATTTATGTTCATCAGTGATACTGGCCTATAGTTTTCTTTTTTTGTGATATCTTTGTCTGGTTTTGGTATCAGGGTGATGGTGGCCTCATAGAATGAGTTTTGGAGTGTTCCTCCCTCTGCTATGTTTTGGGAGAGTTTGAGAAGGATAGGTGTTAGCTCTTCTCTAAATGTTTGATAGAATTCGCCTGTGAAGCCATCTGGTCCTGGGCTTTTGTTTGTTGGAAGATTTTTAATCACAGTTTCAATTTCAGTGCTTGTGATTGGTCTGTTTATATTTTCTATTTCTTCCTGGTTCAGTCTCAGAACATGCTTTTCTAAGAATTTGTCCATCTCTTCCATGTTGTCCATTTTATTAGCATATAGTTGCTTGTAGTAATCTCTCATGATCTTTTGTATTTCTGCAGTGTCAGTTGTTATTTCTCCTTTTTCATTTCTAATTCTGTTGTTTTGAGTCTTTTCCCTTTTTTCTTGATGAATCTGGCTAATGATTTATCAATTTTGTTTATCTTCTCAAAGAACCAGCTTTTAGTTTTATTGATCTTTGCTACTGCGTCCTTCATTTCTTTTTCATTTATTTCTGATCTGATTTTTATGATTTGTTTCCTTCTGCTAACTTTTGGGTTTTTTTGTTCTTCTTTGTCTAATTGCTTTAGGTGTAAGGTTAGGTTGTTCATTTGAGAAGTTTCTTGTTTCTTGAGGTAGGATTGTATTGCTCTAAACTTCCCTCTTAGAACTGCTTTTGCTGCATCCCATAGGTTTTGGGTTGTCGTGTTTTCATTGTCATTTGTTTCTAGGTATATTTTGATTTCCTCTTTGATTTCTTCAGTGATCTCTTGGTAACTTAGTAGTGTATTTTTTAGCCTCCATGTGTATGTATTTTTTACAGATTTTTTCCTGTAATTGATATCTAGTCTCATAGTGTTGTGGTCAGAAAAGATACTTGATATGATTTCAATTTTCTTAAATTTACCAAGGCTTGATTTGTGACCCAAGATATTATCTGTCCTGGAGAATGTTCCATGAGCACTTGAGAAGAAAGTGTATTGTGTTGTTTTTGGATGGAATGTCCTATAAATATCAATTAAGTCCATCTTGTTTAATGTGTCATTTAAAGCTTGTGTTTCCTTATTTATTTTCATTTTGGTTGATCTGTCCATTGGTGAAAGTGTGGTGTTAAAGTCCCCTACTATGATTGTGTTCCTTTTGATTTCCCTTTTTATGGCTGTTAACATTTGCCTTATGTATTGAGGGCTCCTCTGTTGGGTGCATAAATATTTACAGTTGTTATATCTTCTTCTTGGATTGATCCCTTGAGCATTAGGTAGTCTCCTTCTTTGTCTCTTGTAGTAGCCTTTATTTTAAAGTCTATTTTGTCTGATATGAGAATTGCTACTGCAGCTTTCTTTTAATTTCCGTTTGCATGGAATATCCTTTTCCATCCCCTCACTTTCAGTCTGTATGTGTCCCTAGGTCTGAAGTGGGTCTCTCGTAGCAGCATATATATGGGGCTTGTTTTGTATCCATTCAGCCAGTCTGTGTCTTTTGATTGGAGCATTTAATCCATTTACATTTAAGGTAATTATTGATATGTATGTTCCTATTCCCATTTTCTTAATTGTTTTGGGTTTGTTATTGTAGGTCTTTTCCTTCTCTTGTGTTTCCTGCCTAGAGAAGTTCCTTTAGCATTTGTTGTAAAGCTGGTTTGGTGGTGCTGAATTCTCTTAGCTTTTGCTTGTCTTCAAAGGTTTTAATTGTTTAATTTCTCTGTCGAATCTGAATGAGATCCTTGCTGGGTAGAGTAATCTTGGTTGTAGGTTTTTCCCTTTCATCACTTTAAATATGTCCTGCCACTCCCTTCTGGCTTGCAGAGTTTCTGCTGAAAGATCAGCTGTTAACCTTATGGGGATTCCCTTGTATGTTATTTGTTGCTTTTCCCTTGCTGCTTTTAATATATTTTCTTTGTATTTAATTTCTGATAGTTTGATTAATATGTGTCTTGGCATGTTTCTCCTTGGATTTCTCCTGTATGGGACTCTCTGTGCATCCTGGACTTGATTGACTATTTCCTTTCCCATATTAGGGAAGTTTTCAACTATAAATCTCTTCAATATTTTCTCAGTCCCTTTCTCTTTCTCTTCTTCTTCTGGGACCCCTATACTTCAAATGTTGGTGTGTTTATGTTGTCCCAGAGCTCTCTGAGACTGTCCTCAATTCTTTTCAGTCTTTTTTCTTTATTGTGCTCTGCGGTAGTTATTTCCACTATTTTATCTTCCAGGTCACTTATCCGTTCTTCTGCCTCAGTCATTCTGCTATTGATTCCTTCTAGAGAATTTTTAATTTCATTTATTGTGTTGTTCATCACTGTTTGTTTGCTCTTTAGTTCTTCTAGGTCCTTGTTAAACGTTTCTTATATTTTCTCCATTCTATTTACAAGATTTTGGATCATCTTTACTATCATTACTCTGAATTCTTTTTCAAGTAGACTGCCTATTTCCTCTTCAGTTTTTTGGTCTGGTGGGTTTTTACCTTGCTGCTTCATCTGCTGCGTATTTTTCTGTCTTCTCATTTTGCTTAACTTACTGTGTTTGGGGTCTCCTTTTCGCAGCCTACAGGTTCATAGTTCCCATTGTTTTTGGTGTCTGCCCCCAGTGGGTTAGGTTGGTTCAGTGGGTAGTGTAGGCTTCCTGGTGGAGGGGAATGGTGTCTGCCAGTGTCCCGTGGATGAGGCTGGATCTTGTCTTTCTGGTGGGCAGGACCTTGTTCGGTGGTGTGTTTTGGGGTGTCTGTGAACTTCTTATGATTTTAGGCTGCCTCTCTGCTAATGGGTGGGGCTGTGTTCCTGTCTTGCTAGTTGTTTGGCATGGGGTGTCCAGCACTGTAGCTTGCTGGTCGTTGAGTGGAGCTGGGTCTCAGTGTTGAGACGGAGGTCTCTGGGAGAGCTCTCACTGATTGATATTATGTGGGGCCGGGAGGTCTGTGGTGGTCCAGTGTCCTGAACTCGGCTCTCCCACCTCAGCGGTTCAGGCCTGACACCCAGCCGGAGCACCAACACCCTTTGGGGAAGTCTGAGGTCTTCTGCCAGCATTCAGTAGGTGTATTGTAGGAGTTGTTCTGCATCTAGATGTATTTTTGATGTATTTGTGGGGAGCAAGGTGATCTCCACGTCTTATTCCTCCACCATCTTGAAGGTCCTCCTTGGCTCTTTTTTTTTTTAATAAGAAAACATTTTAAAAAATTGAACTGATGTTGTGAATTTCTTCTCTTTTTTATTTTATTGAGGTATAATTGATGTGTAATACTGTATTAGTTTCTGGTACACAATATAATGATTTGATATTTGTATACATTGTGAAATGATCACAACAGTAAGTCTAATTAACATCTGTCACCATACATAGTTACAATTTTTTTTTTTTTCTTGTGATGAGTACTTTTTTTTAAAAATTAAAAACACATTTTTTTTGGCCACACCACACGGCATGTGGGATCTTAGTTCCCCAACTAGGGATCAAATCCATGCCCCCTACTTTGGAAACATGGAGGCTTAACCACTGAATCACCAGGGAAGTCCTGTGATGAGCACTTTTAAGATCTACTCTCTTTGTAATTTTCAGATGTGCAATACAGTATTATTAATTATAGTCATCGTGCTGTACATTAAATCCCCATGACTTATTTATTTTATTGCTAGAAGTTTGTATGTTTTGACCTCTTCACCTTTTTCACCTATCCACCACCCCTACCTCTGGCAATCACCAGTCTGTTCTCTGTATCTATGAGCTTGGGTTTTTTTTGTATTGATTTGATTTTAGATTCCATGTATAGGTGAGATCATACAGTATTTGTCTTTTTCTGACTTAATTTCACTTAACATAATGCCCTTAGGGTCCATCCATGTTGTTACAAAAGGCAAGATATCGTTCTTTTTTTAATGGCTGAGTAATATTCCACTGTATATATTTACCGCATCTTCTTTGTGGATCTCCTCTTAACTCAGTTTAAATGCTCAACCCACATTATTCTCCTCTATTGCATTATGTGACATTGGCTATACTAATTTTTTCTGTTACAAGTCATAGATTGTATAGCATAACTTTGTTTTTTAATATAGATATTTGGATTTGCTGTTTGCTTTCTCCAGAGTGTGAAGAACTTTTTCATTTTCCAGTTTCTGTTGTTAAAATGATGCAGGTGAATGTTTCACTAAAGTTATAAAATCACTACTATGAAAACTGGCAGAGTAAGAAGTAATTTGGAGGTATTACATAGATGGTACTTTCAAATTTTAGTGTGAGAAATGTATGTTGTGATCTCCTAATTATGTTCACATATACCATTTAAACTTTTATTAATCATTGTAACCACAGTTATTTTGTTCCAACAACTCTTGGGGAAGATTTCAGTTTGTGCTGAGGCACATAATATAATAATTGATTTCAAAATTTGATTATAAGAGAATGAAAATTCTTAGTTTAACAAAAAATTTTTTCCTTTTACAGTAAAGTTAAATATTTTTAGGTGAATATTTTTCCTTATTCTTAACAATTAAAAGTCAAGTAAGTTATAATTTTAAGAAGAGATTATTAAATCTGTATGTATTTCTTTTGGTGTGGAGTCAGCAGAACCATTGAAATGAACTATAATCTGCTTTTTTAAATCTATTCATAATAAAGGGATAGTCATAAATCTTTTGTCTTTACTTTTTTAAGGCAAGAGGAGCAGACATTCCAGAGATTCCTGGAGACCTTAGTCTTAAGACATGTGGCAGTACAGCCAGTATGAAGGTTAAACATGTGAAAAAGTAAGTATAATTTTACCACGGGTTTTAAGTGAATTTCTATAAATGGAAATCAGTTCTTTAGTTCTGTTAAAACTTTTATCCAGATTTCTTACTAAATGAGCTCTTACTGTCCATACATTAAATTATACTGTTAAGCCTTTAATTATCACTCAACTATTAGCAGAATAGGTCTGAGGATTATCTGCTTATCTAAAAATACACTTTAATTTTGTTCTTGTAACAACTTTTATGTTATTGTGTATTAGGTTGCATTTGTTCAATAGGAACAATCCAAGTATGTCTTTTTTGGTACCTTTAATACATGCTCTCAGTCATTTGGAAAAATCACTTTTGGTATTTGAGTTATGAAATTGCTGTTTCTCAGCTATGCCTTTGAGAAAGCCTGAGATGGATGCCAGTATTTGACTATTAAGTGAAGTATCTGAAGGTATCCGTTTCAGTTTTAGACAGAAAAACTCTTTTCACCTGGTGAAGGGTTAGATAGCTATGTTTTTATTCTAAGTAGAGGAAAGACAAGGATAAAAATGTTCATTCTGTATACAGACCCACCAATCCAGGACTGATGGGCTGTGACAACATTCACAGGTAAAATCTGTTTTTGTATATTGTGGTGGGAATGCTGCTTCTGCTTAGAGCAGGCTGTTGACAGTTTCCGTAACATTCACTGAAAGCCTAGTTTTTCTAGGGCCATTGACGTGGGTCAAGATTAGAAGAGTACTATAGTGATGCTTTTTATTTTACTTTATTTTATTCTTTTGGTTTTGACTTGTGCACTGAATGTAATTTCCATCTGATCCTGTGTATTTCTGAAAAGGTATGTGTGGATATATGTGCTCATGTGCATGTGCTTATTAAATAGTTTTGCTTGTTGCATGAGCTCTTCAACCTGTTTTATTTCCCCCTTAAGTTTAGTAGTTTTGACTGTTCCAGTATCTTGTATCTCATTTATTTCATGTACTTCAGGTTACCCTTCACTAAAGGTCACTTTCCGAAGATGGCTGAATGTGCACATTTCCATTATGAGAACGTTGAGTTTGGCAGCATACAGGTATATTCGAGATATTTCCTGCATACTGAATCAAGACATATTTATATCTTTATCTGTGTATCTGATAGGTGACACTTAGAAGTAGTTTTTTCTATTGATGTCTTATTGGTTGATGTGAAGACTTTTTTCTCTTCTATTGACTAATATTTGACACCTGATGACTCCTGTTTCAAGTGGAAACAGTGTAAAAGAATCTGTATACATTTCAGAATTTCTATCAGATTCCTAGATAGAGTTTGCCACTGTTTGACAGCATGAACTATTTTAGTCGTTACCTGACTCTTGTGTTGGGTCGTAGTGGTGATGGATAAATCAGAGTTGGGGTGAAGGTGGAGTAGGGGTTAGGGAGAGAAGTGCTAATGGAGTTTTTTTCCAATATTTTTCTTATTATAAAGTATATTATGTATATACATGTATATAAGACACATTTATAATATATTTTATATACATATTTATGTACATTTTAAAGCCTAGGTTAAGAGATAGAAATTTCCTGTGTCCCTCTTGTGTTTCATTTGCCTTCCCTACCCGAAAGGTCACTTATACCATGACTTTTGTAATATTCATTACCTTACATTTTTAAAATAGTTTTACGCTCTTATATGCATTCCTAATCAATATGGCATTAAGGTTTACCTTTTTGAACTTAACATAATTGTAATTATTCTAATTTGTTCAGCAAATACTTACTGAACAAGTACTATGTACAAGGCGCTGTTTTAGGTGCTTTGGCTATATTAGTGAACAACAACAACCAAAATCAAAGACCCATTCTTAAAGAGCATAGAAAACGGCCAAGAAGATAAGAGTTATGGTAAAAAAGTAGAACAGGGTTAGAAGGATCAGGGGTTCTTGGGGGTAAATTGAAATATCAAACCAGTTTGGGCTTCATTATTGAATGTATTCCTTCTTGCTTCTTTCATTTAACATTGTGAAATTTATCCTTGCAGATGTATGTACTCATAGTTTGTTCGGTTTGTTCACAGCTGTGTATTAATCCATAGTGTGCATATGTCACAAGTAATTTATTGATTCTTTTATTTTTTTGAAATTTGGGTTATTGTCAGTTTTTGGCTGTTTTAAACAACATCTCAGTGAACATTGTTCTACGTGAATCCTGATGTACAAATGCCAACTACTTTTTAAAGTGGTTTACAAATTTATACTCCCATAAGCAGTAAACGAGAGTAGTTGTTCCACATCCTTGCCAACTCTTGGTTGTTTGATACTTGTTAATTTTTACCAATCTGATGGGGATGTGATTCTCACTGCATTTTGATTTGCAGTCTCCTGATTTCTGATATGGTTGCTCAGCTCTGCAAATGTTTATTGGGCATTTGAGATTCCTATTTTTTTAAACTCTAGATCAAGCCTTTTGCTCATTTTGTTTTATAGATTTGCTTGTATTTTTCTTATTCATTCATGGGAATGCTTTACATATTTTGGATCTTAGTCCTTTCATGTTGCATCTAGTCCTTTATTGTTTTTGTATGTGAACTAAAAACACTTTCTCTCACCCTGTGGTATGTTTCTTTCACTCTCTTTATTCTGCTTTTAGTGTTCAGGCATTGACTGTTTTATTCTTTATTTTATGTAGTTGTATGTTTGTACAAATCTTCTGATTTGTAGTTTTTCTGTCATATTTAAGATGCCCTTCCCTGCTCTGAAGTTACGAAGATATTGTCCTATTTTTTTTCTAAAAGTTTCATAGTTTTGACTTTAACATTCAAGTTACTTGTAATTGATATTTATGTATAGTGTGAAAAGGAGTGCTGTTAAAAATGTTGAACCCTTAGTGTGACAACCAGTCAGAGTAGATATAAACCATAGCACTGGAGGTGAGTCCTGATGGCCTTCTCCTGTGCAAAGCATTGCCCCTGTAGTTGCATGGATATTGGTGGTACAGTATCTCAGTATTTTAACACTGTGATACCCACCAGTCTTTTTTAAAGGGAGTCCAATTTTATTATTATTTGAAAGTGTGATTAGCTATGTTAGAGTTCTGTAGTGAAACAGAAAGAATTTGTGTGCGTGTGTGTGTGAAGAGAGAGAGGGAGAGATAGATAGATACTTAGATTTTAAGGAATTGGCTCGTGTGGTTGTGGAGCTTTAGTAAGTCCTGAATCTCCAGAGCGGGCTGAAGACCAAGGGAGGAGTTGCTGTTGCAGTTTGAGTCCAAGGGCACTCTGCTGATAGCGTTCCCTCTTCTACAGGGGAGGTCCGTCTTTTTTTCTATTAAGACCTGCAACTGATTGGAGGATAATCTTCTTTTCTCCCTCTGCCTCTCCCTCTCCATTATGGAGGGTCATCTGCTTTACTCAGGGTCTACTGAATTAATGTTAATCTCATCTAAAAAATAAGAGTACCATTTGGAATCATGTTTGCCCAAAAGCTGACACATAAGATTAACCATCACAGTCTGCCCCTTCTCAACTTGGCACCCCTTAAACCATACTTATCGCCAAATAAAGACAATAACAAAGTCATACTTCTGCCTAGCGCTATCAACTATTTTTCATACAACCAAAAACATTAACCCTTTTCCTAGAGGAGGATGCAAAACCTTGGGTAATATTTACTCTTCTTGATAACCCATAACTAAAATACTGTGATGTAAAGTTAAAAATACTTAAATACCATGATATAAATCTTACATTATATAAGGTGATAAGAGAGGGAAGAAAACAAAGATATTTGTTACACGTGCATGCATGCGCACACACACAGGAACATATTCATAACAAAATAAGGAGGAAATGCTCATGGCAAGTATAGTTCTTGATTCTGTAAACAGTCATATGGTTGTAGGTGGTGTTACAGTTACCTTCATCCACTACTCATTCTGTATTTCCCTCTGCCCTCAGCAAGAACCTCGGCTGGTTGTGGTTCTTTACCTGGTGAGGCAACCCAAACCTTCATTCTGGGCCTGGCCACTAATAGTCCTGCCAGAACTGGGTTTTTGTTATTTTCCATTGAGTTTAATGATGGGGCATGGTGATACTAAGGACACCCTAAGGGATCCCACATATTCCAGACACACTCTGCATTACCTCCATTGTGAAGTAGCTGTCCAGTTTCCCCCTGGTAGTCAGGATCAGGATCAGTCATACCAGCCAGTACCATAATGCCCTTCTTTTCCTGTTGATCTAGAGGCATGAGGAGCCCAAAGTGGCTGAACAGCATTCTTAACTTCCACATCATTGGAATCATTGTTGTGTTTTCTGGTGGAAACATTCCTCCCCTTGGAACTAAGACTACTAGGCCAGTAGAGCATATAGTCATGGAGGCAGGAAACACTAATTTTGCTAGTGAGTCACTATGAGTAACACTGAGTGGTACCACTCCCATTTTCACCCCCTTGGTTCCTGGTTCTCCAGTCTGATTAAAGACACTAATGACTCTATGTCCAATAGTAAAGAGAGCATGGATAGTCCATGGCATGGTGGGGCAATAGAGATATGCGTGATGCGCCATTGGATGCTTGGAATCAAACACTTGTAGGAGACAAGGTTCTGGATGAACATATAGATGATATAACATTTGAACATTTTTGTCAAACTAATGAGTATAATAAGGTTTTCATTTCCCTAATGATTAGTGATGTTCAGCATCTTTTCTTGTACTTATTGTCTGTTTGTATATCTTCTTTGGAGAAATGTCTGTTGAAGTCCTTTCCCCATTTTTGAATTGGGTTGTTTAGTTTTTGTTGTTGTTGAGTTTTAGGAATTCTTTTTATATAACCTGTTTGTGTCTTTTAATCTAAAGTGAGTCTTCTTTTAGACAGCATATAGTTGGATCACTTTTTTTTTTTAATCCATTGTGTCCATCTTTGTCTTTTGATTGGAGAGTTTAAACCATTTCATCTAGTGTAATTGCTGATTAGGAAGAATTACTTCTGTCGTTTTGCTATTTGTTTTCTCTATGTATTATAGATTTCTTGTCCCTCATTTATTGCATTAGTCCTCTTTTGCTTTTAGTTAATTTTTTGGTAGTGAAATGTTTCAATTCCTTTCTCATTTCCTTTTGTGTCTATCTATAGGTATTTCCTTTGTGGGTATCATGGGGGTTACATTTAACATCCGAAGTTATAACACTCTAATTATACCAGCTTAACTTCAATGATATACAAAAGCTCTGCTCCTTTACAGCTTGGTCCCCATACCTTTCAGTTGTTGATGTCATATAATTACATCTTTTTTACATTGTGTGTCCCTAAAACATAAACTAGTAATTCTTTTAAATACATTAGTCTCTTAAATTATGTCAAAAATAAAATGTGGGGTTACAAACTAAATTTCCAATACTTGCTTTTAGACTTATAATTTTAAAAAAGTATTAGTTTCTTAAGTCATGTAGAAAACAAAAACTGGTTACAAAGCGTTGTTACACAATCCCAGCTTTTATAGTTGCCCATGTATTTACCTTTACTGAGGTCTTTATTTGTTTGTATGTTTTCTAGTTATTGTCAAGCATCATTTCATTTCAACTTGCAGGACTCCCTTGAGCATCTTTTGCAAAATAAGCCTAATGTTAATGAACTTCCTCAGCTTTTGTTTATTTGGGAATGTCTTATTTTATCTCTCACTTTTGAAGGGTGGTTTGCTGGATATGTATTCTTGGTTGACAATTTTATTCTTTCAGCAGTTTGAATTTGTTGCCCCACTACCTTCTGGCCTCCAAAGTTTCTGATAAGAAATCTGATAATCTCATTGAAGATCCCTTGTATGTGACTAGTTGCTTCTCCCTTGCTACTTTTAAGATTCTTTCATTGTATTTGGATTTTGAAAGTTTGATTATAACGTGTCTTGTGTGGGTTTCTTGAAGTTCATCTTACTTGGAGTTTGTTGAGCTTCTTGGCTATTTATATTCATATCTTCAATCAAATTTTGGAAGTTTTCAGGAAGTATTTCTTCAAATATTCTCTCTGTCCTTTGTCTCTCTGTTTCATTCTGAGATTCCTACCGTGTGTATGGGATGGTGCCCCAGAGGTCCTGTAGGCTCCGTTCACTTTTCTTCACTCTTTTTTTTTTTTTTTCCTGTTCCTCAGACTCAGTAATTTCCATTGTCATATCTTCACATTCACTGATTCTTTCTTCTGATTACTCAAATTTGCCCTTAAGTCCCTCTTGTGAAATATTCATTGTTGTTATTGTACTTTCAGGTGCAGAATTTCTTTTTAGAAACTTGTCTTTTTGTTGATATTTCCATTTTGTTCATATGTCATTTTCTTTACTTTTTCTACATTGTCCTTTAGTTTTGGAGGGCATCTTAAAAAAGTTATCTTAAAGTCTTTTCCTAGTAGATCTACTATCACTTTTTTTTTATGGTTGTTTCTGTTGATTTATTTTTTTCCTTTGGATGGGCTATAGTTTTCTATTTCTTTGTGTACCTTATGTTTTTTTGTTGATTCAGACATTTGAACATGGTAGTAGTAACTAACTTCGGAAATGTGATTTTTGCCCCTTCCCTGAGGTTTGCTGTTTTTTGTTTTTGTTTATTTTATTTTATTTTTAATTGTTGTAGCCTCACTCTGTGCCAAGGACTAGCCTGAGGTTTAAACTTAAGGTCTCCTCAGGTATTTCCTGAGCCTGCACGTGTCCCTGGGCATCTTCCCCATGTATGCAGTTGGTTTGGAATGTCCTAGTCTATAATGTCTGGCTCCCCAAAGGGGAAGAAGAAAAATTAAGGAGGGGAAAGGGCACTGGGCCTTTAAATTCTTTGGAAGTTGCTTCAGCTAGTGGGGGAGGGGCTTGCAACAATATGGGGGGTGTCACAACATGACTGTCTGCCTGTTTGCGCCTCTGCTACCAGGAGCAGCCATCAGAGCCCAGGTCCTTCTTATTTATGGGGCAGGCTCCTTTTTGCCCACCCTGGCTCTCACAAGCTGCATGCAGGCTGCTCTTTTTGAGTGTATGCGGCGTGTGCCGAGGGGCTGGGGCTGGGGAGCTGCCACTGTGCTAAGAGCTGAGATGGACCAAAATTCTCTGCAGTGTATCCTCCAAGCCTTCACCTGGAAGTCCCAAGCCTTCAGTAGACTCCAGAGTTACAGAACAATTGCATCAGATTCTGCCAGTGCAATTACTGTCTAGGTGGGAGATTCCTAATGCTTCCTACTCCACCATCTTCCCAGAATCCTCCTTCTCAGAATCCTTACTTGTTTTTAATATAGGATTGACAGTATGTGCTGTGGAGAAAATAAGTAGGAAAACTTAGTAAAATGTGTTTGGAAGACGTCATCAGCCTTAAGCTCGGTAGCTCTGTTATATCCTCATCCTCATCGGTATTCATACTGTCAGTTGACTGACTCAGTTGTTGCCTATTAATATGTCCCAGTTGTGGGACATTCTGCAGTTGCATACCTTCTTTTTTTTTTTTTTACTCTGATCTGAGGAATTTCTCTTAGACTTAACGGATTTCTTGTGCTCATATTTATAGCTCTTTCTCTTCCTCAGATATTGAGAATTTATAGTTTCAATAGGCCATTGTATCCTAGAAAATGTCACTGTCCACTAAATTTTTAAAATCTGACAGTATTATATTTAACTTTAAGGCTTTCAGTTATAAAATGAAAATAATTATTCTTAATCCTATATGTTATAAATTCTGATTCTCAATTTTATTTAGACTGAGAGACGCAATTGCTTATAAAATAATTTAGATGTAAGGGTTAATTTGGGCGAGTAGTATCATTACCATATAACATACAAAGGAAATTTTAATGGTTTCTCCTTTGAATTGTGGCATTGTGTCTCTAGCGGACTTCTCTGCATCTTCACTTGGATGACTAATAGCCCCTTAAATTTAGCATACTTAGAACAGTCCCCTCTCAGACCTGCTCCTCCTGCTGTGTTCCCCAACGTGATGAATAGCAACTCTATCTTTCCAGTTCCTGCCCAGCCAAACCTTGGAGTCGTCTTGGATTTCTTTCCTTTTGTTACTCCTCACATCCAGTCCATCAGCAAAACTCTTGGCTCTGTCTTTAAAATATATCCAGGATCTGGCCACCCCTGCCTGTCTCAGCTGTCACCTTAGGTTAGCTGTTGTCCTTGCAGGGGGATTATTTCAGTAGTCTTATGTAGCTGGCATAACAGCAAGAATGATTCTTTTCAAATGTTATAAGTCAGATCATGTCACTTTTTCAGAACCCTCCAATTATTTCTCCTGTTTTTCAGAGTAAAAGTCAAATTCTTTGAAATTCCCTGCATGGATTACAAGCTCTACCTCTATCCTCTTTGACCTCATCTCTTACTCCTCCTCCCCTAAGACTTAGAATTCTGGCCACAGTTGCCTCTGCTCTCCCTCCAGTGTACAGGCTCCCTCCTCAGGACCGCTGGACTCTCTGTTTCCTCTACTTGGAAAGTTCTTCTCCCTGGATATTCACATAACTTGCTACCTTCCCTCTTTTAAATACTTGATCAAATGTTGTCTTCTCAGAGCAAGTGTACTTTCTGCACATAAGATGGCAATTCCTGGTCACCAGCATTTTTCATCTCTCTTCTGTAATTAATTTTTCTCCATAACATTTAACCACCATTTGGCATGCTAAATATTTTATTATTATTTATTCTTTTTTTTTTCTACCTCAGCATCTATCTAGAACAGTGCCTGACACATAAAAAATCACTCAATGAATATTTGTTGAATGAATGGATGAATAAATTTGAAGAAGAGATAAAATTTGCTTTAAAAATGCTTTTTTAATATTTTGGGTTTTTTCACCATTTAAATTTGCTCTTATAGGATAAGAATATATTTTCCTTATGAGTATACATTTATTTATTTATTTACAGTAAAGCATCAAATAGAATGGATGATGAAAACTACAAATGCAAGTTAAAATTCCCTTTATGCCCTATTTCTTTTATTAACTATTTGTTATGTGTCTGGAATTTTTCTATATATTTATAAAATAAATAGCAGTATCTCTAGATAGAGCTATAGCTATAACTATCTACCTAGCTATCTATAACCTTTAAAAAATATAGCTAAATGGAATTCTATACATACTGTCTTGAAAATCGCTTTTTTTCTTGAAAGTATATTTTGCATTTTTTTTTATTTCAGTAATTTGGATTCACCTCATTCTTTTTCACAGCTACATAATATTTCATTTTATTATTATACCATAGTTTATTTAATCAGTTCCCCATTGACGGATATTCCAGGTTTTATTGATATGAACATATCCATTAAATAAAATCCTTTAAGAGGATTTGCTGGGTCAAAGGGTATGTACATTCAAAATGTTGACAGTTGTTGCTAAGTTTATTTGCTTTCTGTCTCTGTAGATTTGCCTATTCTTGACATTTCATATAAATATAATCATACACTATGCTGTCTGTTGTGCTGGCTTCTTTTACTTGGCTTAGTATTTTCAAGGTTCATCCGTGCTGTGGCATTTATCAGCACTTCATTCCTTTTTATGGCTGAACGTTATTCTGTTGTGTGGACCTACCACATATTGTTAACCATTCTGTAGTTTGTGGTCATTTGAGATGTTTCTGCTTTTTGGCCACTATAAACAATCATGTATGATTTTTTGTGTGAACATGTGTTTTTGATTCTCTTGGTTTTATATGTCTTGTTGAATATAGCACCCTAGTGGGTGTGACTAGACAGATGTGCTGTTGGCCATTTACATACTTTTTTGAAGAAATGTCTATTCAAGTCCGTATTTTAATTGGGTTATTTGTTTTTTGTTGTTGTTGTTGAGTTGTAAGAATTCTTTATATTATTCGGAATACTAGACCCTTATACATAATTTGCAAATATTTTCTCACATCCTGTGGGTTGTCTTTTAACTTTCTTTATAGTGTCCTTTGAAGCGTAGAAATTTGTGATTTTGGTAAAATCTGATTTATCTGTTTTTTTCTTTGGTTGTGTATGCTTTTGTCGTTACATCCGAGAAATCATTGCCTAAACCAATATGAAGATTGATATGAAGATTTATTCCTGTGGTTCCTTTTAAGAGTTTTATGGTTTTATCACTTACATTTATGTCTTTGATCCATTTTGAGTTAATTTTTGTATATAGTGTGATGTAGGGGGTCCAGATTCATTCTTTCAGATGCGAATATCCAGTTTTCTGAGCACCACCGTTGTAAAGACTGTTCTTTCTGCCTTGGTCCTGGCACTCCTGTTGAAAATCTATTGATGATAGATGTATGAGTTTACTTCTGTACTCTCACCTCTCTTCCTTTTGACTATATATATTCTATGCCAGCACCACACAGTTATTATCACTGTAACTGTGTAATGTGTTTTGAAATTGAGAATTGTGTGTCTGCCAACTTTGTTCTTCTTTTTCAAGATTGTTTTGGCTATTCTGAAGTCCCCTGGATTTCCATGTGAATTTTAGGATCAGCTTGTCCATTTTTTTTTTTTTTTTTTTTAAAAAAAGGGCAGTTGAAATTTTTATAGGAATTACGTTGATTCTGTAGTTCAATTTGCAGAATATAGCCATCTTAATAATATTGTCTTCCAGTCCTTGAACATGGGGTGTCTGCCCATATTCTTTAATTTTTTTCAACAATATTTTGTAGTTTTCTGCATACAACTGTTTCAGTTTTTTGGTTAAGTTTATTCCTAAGTATGTTATTCCGTTTGATGCTGTTGTAAACACTGAGCATCCTCCAGCATTCCTGTTTGTAATTTAACTTGTGCCTGATAAAATAATTACCAAGACTGTGTATTCTTTTCCCAGTGAATTTGGCAACACATATGCTTTAGATTGCACAGCTGTGTTCAAATCCTACTTCAGCTCAGTTCTAGCAGACCTTAGCCTATCTCTGATTTTCCTGTTCAAGTGTCAGTTCACTATTTTCAGTTGTAACACGTGACATAAAATGGCATTGTCCTGTTGAGAAGAAAGGATACTGGTGTGGGGTGGAATGGGTGTGGCCAGCTGGCAGGACACTCTCATTGTGCCACACAGTCTTGACCTTGAGGGAGATTGTCAGTTAATCTAGGTCTTGTTTTCCTTATCTTCCTACTGGATACACTAGAATAACCAGATGACAGCTGATGATCCTTCTAGCTAAGATGAACTCTGAGCTCTGACTTCAGTGAACTGGGGATGTGACAAGGTGAAGAGGTAAAAGGTTGTAATGACACAGCAGGAGAGACTGTACCATGTCATGTTCTTAGTTCTTAGTCCACTTTTATATAGAGCATGACTAAGCTGTCTTTAAAAATTAGTACAGATCATTACTCTGGTCACAGAAATAGATTGTTGAAGCATCTTTGTATTCCTAGGACACACTCTACTTCTGGGCTAAATATTTAAAAACTAAATTCCCTTTTTCACTCTTACCAGGATTTTATGCTTTTTGTGTCTGTGTTCATTAGTGCTGTTGGTCTGTGTATTGTACTTGTCTACTAGCCTGAGTGAGGGAACTTCACTGCCCCATACCCTTTAAAAAGTAAATGTCTTGGAATAGTTTGTGGAAATGGGAATTACCTGTTCTTTGAAAGTTTAGTACAATTTTCCTGTTTGGTTCCCATTTGAGGGCTTAATCTTTAATTACCATTTCAACTTATAATTTGATTATTGGTCTAGTCAGGTTCTTTTTAGGTCTAGTCAGTGTCTCCTTAGGTCAGTTTTTTAATCTTTTCTGAGAAAATTGTCCGTTTAATGTAGGTTTTCAAATTTGTGGGTATAAATTTTTGTGTACAAGGTATTCTTAACACTTGGTCTTACCAAGAAACCAGCTTGGGATTTTATTCATCAACGTGAAACTCTTTGTCTTCTCCCTCCCTCCTTTCATTTCTCCCTCCCTATTATTAATTAACTATTAATTCCTAAGCATACTTTTTTCCTTAGATAAATAAAATTGTATAGGTACTATTGATATTTTATTTGTTTTTGGTCACTGTTTTTTAATAAGTGCATTTGAGCTTGGACATTTTCTCCCTGAATAGTACTTTGAACAGACTCTACAGGATTTGATGTGTAAGTGTTATATTTTATTTACAGAAATTGAAACCTGAAGAAAAATATAAAGATAAGCAATTGCTAGAAAGGGCTTCTTATTATTTATTAAGTAAAACCACATGTAGTTTTAAATTCTGTATATTTATTATCTTTATTGCACTTTTCCTCATTGTATCATCTCCATTGTCCAAAAACAAACATTTACTCACATTCACGAACTATTTTTCAGTAAGAAGGAAAAAAATCTCTTGCCACATGTGAAGATATATAATCAGTTTATTCAGCTTGATGCTATTGAGTCGTGAGTCTCTTTCTGCTGTGCTTTATGTGATACCGCCATCTAGTGTGTAGAACACTAAGTGACTGTGTGGGTTTGCATTTTCTTTTATCATTCGGTTATCTGAAGCTGCGAGTTAATGTTTCTTTTTATCCAATTTCATATAAAGCATTAAGTTAAATTCACCTGAATGCGAGAGCTCAGGCTTTGACTGAAATACAGCACAGAAAAAGTATGAATGTAATACCTGTTTCCTGAGTGTTCTCTACTGAAGCTGCTGTGCAAGGGGCTCGGAAATGCTCCTGTGGCATAATTCTCAACTCTCAGGGTGTGCTTTTTCTTCAGTCGACACTTCCTATCAGCAGACACAGTCTTGCCTTGATACTGAGAAATGTGGAAAAAGTTAGTAAAGTTTGATCTGAAATGTTGAAATGTTGAGGAGTAAAAGTATAAAATAAACGCCCCTCAATCTTCATTTCAAATAAAGTAATTGGAACTATAAGCCAGTATTTATTGAATGCTTTCTGTGAACCAAACATTATACTAAGTACTGTTTGTATGTTGTCTCATTGACCCTTCATAACAGTTTCAGTTGAGGAATTTGAGGCAAAAAGAGCTTGAGAACTTACCTAGGATCGCAGCTACTAAGTGGTGGGGGTCTGTGTTTGAATCAAGGCTGTAGAGCTGTTCTGCACATTCTTTTGTAAAAGTACTAGAGAAGGATACACTGACAAAACTGTTTTAAGCAGGAAGAAACCATAGTTTTGAAAGGCCTACATCTTTGATGTATTTGAAGGTAAAAAAGTATGATGATTAATAGTGCAGTGTAACCTGTGTGCTCTTAAGTAAATTCTTTAACTTTTCTGGGCCTGTTTCCTTGTTTGTAAAATAGGGATAAATATATCAATTCCAAATATATATATATACTTTCCTGATGACCTGAGGATAGTGGTGTCAGGACTGAGGCAGTGGATAAAGAAAAGCTTTGCAAATAGGAGGCTTTATAACTGTAAGGAATTCTGTGACAAACTACCCCTCACAAGAGAGACTGTATTGATAATATTCTTGTTGATCTAGTAATCAGTTTATTTAGATGTAATATTTCTTTTAATATAAAAACTGGCCTTATATAAAATTGTGAAATGGAGAATGTTAAAATAACAGGTGCATTTTCTGTAATTATAATTAATTAAAAAATTTAGTTCCAGTTTCAGATAGAATTAAACCTATAGCTTAGAATATTCAAATTGTAATGTATTTAGAAGGTTTCAGGTTTAAAAATAAAGATAAAGGAAACGGAAGAAAACACATCATTGCATTTTACCCTATTGAATAGTAACATTGAAAATCTTTTGTTAACAAATCATTAACAGATAAGATCATATATATGGATTCCACATTTTCAGTTTCAGTATTTCAGTGTACTGGTATAATAGTTAACAAGTTCAATGGACTGTTGACTAAGTGTGGTTTCTTTTGGAAACAGACTGAGTTTTCTTCCTGATTAAGAATTCGTGTAAATATAGGCATTAAAGTTTATAGAAATAAATATCAGCAACAAGTTTTGGTAGCTATCTGTGAGACTTTCAGACATTAATAAAAATGAAGTAAGTCAATGAAATGGTATTTCCCCCATCTTCTTAATACTACCTGCAGTTTCAATATTAGCTTGTAGATGTTTCCATTTAAAAATATCTTATTTACAAGTATATATTATTATGTGTGTAACCATTTGAAACAAAAGCTGTGATAATTTTACTATTCCTAACCCTACCAGAAAGTTAAGTTTTCCTCAAACCAAAACAAACGTATTTCACCCCTACTTTTCTGCATATTCTGTAGTGACACCTTCTCTTATTCCTGGAAATCTTTGTCATTTGAGGGGAGGGTTTAAAATGAAGAGTTCCATAGTGAGTTATCAGTGCTGCTGTCATCCAGGTACTGGATTTTAACTGTATCTCATATGAGATTATCCAGTCCAGGAGTTCGGTGTGCAAAATTGGTTGAATGATGAAAAAATATATCCTATGTTGGAGTCACATTACACATGCAGTTGATTTCCAGGAATTTGACTGAATATTCTTATAAAAATAGTATTGTTGAGTCTGAAAGTGAGAAGGGTCTGAGAGACTAACAAGTCAGCTCGCCACAGTTTCTCTCTCTCTCTCTCACTCTCTCTCTCTCTCTAACAGAAATGTGAGGTCTCTGCATCAGAAATCAGACCTTTTATAAACTCATAGTGTAAATCGTGTTGGTTCCTTATGCCTCAGTTCTCCACGAGGTGATATGAGAACGAGATATACCCTATGTGTACACTGGGATTTTGTACCACGAGAGACAAACGCTGAAATTATGAAACTTGGAGTTTATGTAGGATAGCTGGCACTTCTGTCCATTTGCCTTTCTGGAGATGGAGAGAGGGAACACTGCTCTGGAATGTAAACACATCCTCTCTGGGGAAAAGAAGGAAAGGTGTATTTTTCACAAACAGATGGCTCTGGGGAGAGAGAAGACTTTGTGTCTCTCTGGAGGGCTCTATTATTTGGGTTCCCATTCAGTCTTCCTTTAACCCTGCTGCTAAAGCTGTTTGTTCAAAAAGTTCTGACCATATAGAAATGTGAAAATATTCTTGAAGTATTGTTTCCTGACAAGTATATATTCTGGAGTGAACATCTGTAAGATGGGAGATGTGATTCTGCTGTTCTGTCATTTAATCTCATTTCCCATGCATTCTTCATGCTGTGGACCTCTCGTTGAGCTGAGGGTGGTTCTGGTGTTTAAGGATGAGCAAACCAGTTCCTTCACCTGGTACTCACCTGAGGAAACAGTGCTCTATTCCGGTTCTGGAAGGAAAAACTGACTGTTAAGTTTATTAAGATGCATGTAGGTCTCTAGCTTTTTCCTAAGAAATTTGAATTGCAGTTTTGTCTCATTGATTTTTGCCCTGTGTTCTGAAATTAGAACTTATTTCGCTTATTACCCACCTAAGATGTAGCTCAGATATAGGGTTGTTCTTCCAGTTGGCGTCCTCAGCTCAGGTGTTTTGAAGTGGTATTTTCAGTGTTGAGTCTTAGGCTGTTGATGGTTGGGATGAGCAGACCACATAATATTGTGCAACAGAAATTATTTTTCATGTTTACATATTCTACTACAAGCTATGGTGCGTGAAGAAAACTTTACAAACTCCATAGGTATGTCATAGTGAAACCATAATAGCATTATAAAAGGTGAATAAAAAGAAGAGAACTCTTTCTTTGCCCCATTTGCAATCTGTTGATTAAGCTTTGATGAATGGTTTTTATGTGGGTGGGGTGATGTATTTTTACCCAGCTTTACGCTGATTTCCATTCTCCATGCGGAGAAAGGACTTTTTTGAACATTTGAAGGCTTGCTGAATAGAGTTGTATTTTTAAAGATCCTAACAACACTAATTTCAGATTTGTTTCCATGGTGATAGAAAGTGAATTCAGTATAGGAAAAAAAACTCCAAAAATAGATTTGTAAGGAATCCAAAAGTATGGGACTTGGAAATTCTGTTTTCCATTTCTTATAGGCAAAGGATTGAGATATCATTAAGTTGAAGGAAGTAAAAATAAATCATTATGTTCATGTCATAAGTTTCTATAGGCAAATGTAGCCTAATCTTTCATAGTGGTTTAGAAGATAATTTGGAGAAATGCCATCCTTCAAGGCTCATCTGAGGTATTTGGATTTTGCCTTTAAATTAATTTCTTAGTAGGAACTGATGAAGTATTGAGGGATTTTGAGAAGAAAGTACCATGATCAGTGTGTAGTAGGAAGTGGAAAGAGACCAGTTAGAAGACCACTGTAATCATCTAGTCTGCAATTGTCTAGACCAGGGGTCCCCAACCTTTTTGGCACCAGGGACGGGTTTCGTGGAAGACAGTTTTTCCATGGACCGGGGTTTGAGGGGGGTGCTTTTGGGATGATTCAAGCATATTACATTTATTGTGCACCTTATTTCTGTTATTATTACATTGTAATATATAATGAAATCATTATGCAGCTCACCATTATGCAGAATCAGTGGGAGCCCTGAGCTTGTTTTCCTGCAACTAGATGGTCCCATCTGGGGGTGATGGGGACAGTGACACCCGAAGTGTGTTGCTTATGTCCATCTACTCCGTAATCTCCCTTTGGTTGCCGTCCCTGCAGAAAACCCTGCTTCACAAGGATAGGATGTTGGAAATGGAAGCAGGCTTTTCAGTGCTTTTGTGGCAATCTCAGGATATTCCGCCTTGACTTTAATCCAGAACGTATGGAGATTTGAAGTTGTCTCGCACATACTTTTAAGGCCGCCGTCATTTGCAATCTCAAGCGGTTGATCATCTTATAGCACGGACAAAGTCGATTCACCTGGCTTATTCACAAATGGGTCACGGATCCGTTCCTTCCCAGTTCGGGGGTCTTTTGTGGTTGTGAAGTAATGCTCAAACTCTTTTGAAAACTGAGATAGGTGATCATGCACCAGCTGGGAGAAAGAAGGCCCTGGCTCAGTCTCTTTCAAAATCTCTGCTAATGTTTGAAACATGTCAAAAATCCCAATGTTCACTCATTGCCCCCATAATTCCAGTTTGGCTTTGAATGCAGCCACTTTATCAGCCGACTTGAACACAGTTGTCTTTCTTCCCTGAAGTGACAGATTGAGTTTGTTGAGCAGGTTGAATATGTCACACAAGTAAGCAAGTTTTGCGACCCATTCTGTGTCACTGAAATGTGCTGCCAGTGGTGACTGTTTTTCTAAAAGAAATCTCTGGAGCGGCTCTCCTAACTCAGAAACTCTGGCCAGTGATCTACCTTTGGAAAGCCATCTCACTTCTGTGTATAAGAGAAGACGTGTGTGCTCTGCGTCCATCTCCTCACAGAGCTGCACGAACAGACGTGAGTTAAGGGCATGTACTTTGATGTGGTTGATAATTTTAATCACATCCTGCAAAACGTTGTTAAGTTCAGGTGACATTTTTCGGCTAGCCAGCATTTCTCTATGGATGACACAGTGTGTGGACTCACATTCAGAAGCGACCTCTTTGACCCGAGTAGTGAAACCAGAAAGCCGTCCAGTCATGGCAGCCGCTCCGACCGTGCATATACCAACACAAAATAACCAATTCAGTTTTCCTGATATGTAATCATTCAAAGACTTGAAGAGTTCTGCAGCTGTGGTGTTGGTTGGCAACAAAAGTGCACATAACATATCCTCATGCACATGCTCCTGAAAAATATATCGCACAAAAACAAGCATTGTTGCCTTGTTGTCAACATCGGTAGACCCGTCAACCTGGATTGTGTGCCACGGTGACTCATTAATCCTCTCTAACAATTGTGCCTCAGTATCCTCTGCTATTTCATTAATTTGTCTAGTTATGGTGCTAGCCGAAAGAGGAACACGTGCCACCTTTTGAACTTTAGTGTCTCCTAAAAGTTCACGACACATGTCCTTAGCAGCAGGCAGGATCAACTCTTCACCCATAGTAAAGGGCTTCTCTTAGCTTTAGCAATGCGGTTAGCCACTAAGAACGATGTTCTCAGGGCAGACACATTTGATGAAGTGGTGGCCTTCAATAATTTCTTCTGTTCTTTGTGTTCACGTTTTTTTCTTTTGAAAAACTCCAAAGGCTTGTCTTTTAATGCAGGGTTCTTGGTTTCCACGTGGTGAAGCAGTTTTGAAGGTTTCCTGGCTTGGTTGGATAGCCAGTTGCCATATATTATACAAATTGGGCCTGGAGCATGTGAATTACCTGTTGTGATGAACCCGTAATTTAAGTAGGACTCTTGGTATTTTCCTTTAAATGCAGCTTTCTTTTTGTTGGCAGTCTTAGAGTCTTCTGCTGTCTCATCATTGGGTCTTCCCCCCTTTTCAAAGAAGCTCTCCAGTGATGTTTATTTTTTACTCATTTTGGCTAGGGTTAGCTTGTGGGCTTACCAAAACTATGACTGAGACAACTGCGCAGTATGGGAAAGAGGCGCGGACGGAAGTGGTGAATAAAATAATGGGCGGGCCATGGGTGGGCTAAAACAAGTGTTGGATTCTGACTGCCTGTAAAGCCTCCACCAGCTGCAGCTGTACGATTGAAGTTCAGCAACGCACTTGCCACTGTAAACCTTGCCACCAGCTGCAGCTGTACGATTGAAGGTCAGCAACTCACTTGCCACTGTAAAGCCTGCCACCAGATGCAGCTGTACGATTGAAGTACAGCAACTCACCTGCCACTGTAAAGCCTGCCACCAGATGCAGCTTAATTGTCACTTGCCACTCACTGATAGGGTTTTTAAAAAATATATATATATATATTTATTTATTTATTTTTGGCTGCATTGGGTCTTCGTTGCTGCGCACGGGCTTTCTCTAGTTGTGGTGAGCGGGGGCTACTCTTGGTTGCGGTGCGCAGGCTTCTCATTGCAGTGGCTTCTCTTGTTGTGGAGCATAGGCTCTAGGCACGTGGGCTTCAGTAGTTGTGGCATGCGGGCTCAGTAGTTGTGGCTCGCGGGCTCTAGAGCACAGGCTCAGTAGTTGTAGCGCACAGGCTTAGTTGCTCTGCGGCATGTGGGATCTTCCCAGACCAGGGCTTGAACCCGTGTCCCCTGCATTGGCAGGCAGATTCTTAACCACTGAGCCACAAGGGAAGCCCACTGATAGGGTTTTGATATGAGTCTGCAAGCACTTGATTTATTATGGTCTCTGTGCAGCCAAACCTCTCTGCTAATGATAATCTGTATCTGCAGCCACTCCCCAGCACTAACATCACCACCTCAGCTCCACCTCAGATCATCAGGCATTAGATTCTCATAAGGAGCGAGCAACCCAGATCCCTCGCGTGCGCAGTTCACAGTTGGGTTCGTGCTCCTAAGAGAATCTAATGCCACCGCTGATCTGACAGGAGGTGGAGCTCAGGCAGTAATGCAAGCAATGGGGAGCAGCTGTAAATACAGATGAAGCTTCACTCGCTCACCTGCCGCTCACCTCCTGCTGTGTGGCCCGGTTCCCAATAGACCACAGACTGGTACCAGTCCATGGCCCGGGGCTTGGGGACCCCTGGTGTAGACCAGATGCAGCAAGGCCCAGGACTAGGGAGGTAGCAGTGGAGAACAGGAAGAAAGGAACAGGTGTGAGAGACAAGTTTTGGGAGACAGGAGAGATTAAGGAATCAAAGGTCTAGGTTAGATCTTAACCCTGGGAATATGAAAAGGAAGGATGTGTGGAGAGGAGGGGGTGGTAGAGGAATCAAGGGTGATTAGGTTGGTCAATTGGGTGAATAGTTATATTTATTTACTTTGGGAATTCAAGAGGTAGAAGAGAATATGCAGGGAAAGAGAATGAATTCAGTTTTGAAAATGAGTGCTGTATTCCAGTGAGACAATGTTTGCTTATTCAGTCATTCATCAAATAATTAGTGATCCCCACTTATATTCCAGATACTTTTCAAGATGTTGGGGTGGGTATACACCTATCTCATTTTTTTCACTATATATTGTGTTTAAGAAATCTGTCAATGTTGTATTACAAAGATTTTTATCCCCATTTGTGACTCATCTTTTCACTTGGTTTATTGTGGCCCTTTGTGATAACTTTGATGGACAGTTGCTATTACCTGTTTTTGTGAAGGGGTCTAGAGTTGAGGTCTCCTATTCCTGCATCTTCCTAATATTCCTCCTCAAATAATCTCTTTATGTCTGTCTTTTTCTTTTTCCTCTGGGATTCCCATAATGTATTGTTTTGGTCCTCTTTATGGTGTCCTACAGTCTCTTAGTTACTTTTCATTTTCCTTAATTCTTTCTTCTTTCTGTTCTTTGGAGTGTATACTTTCTTTTTTTTTTGGTTGTGCTGAGTGGCTTGCAGGATCTTAGTTCCCTGACCAGGGATTGAACCCGGGCCCTCAGCAGTGAGAGCGTGGAGTCCTAACCACTGGACCACCAGGGAATTCCCTGGACTGTATACTTTTATTTGCCCTTTCTTTAAGTAAACTGATTCTTCTTCCTGCCTAAATCTGCTGTTGATCTCTTCTAGTGAAATTTTCATTTTAGATAGTGATTTGTCATCCCCCAAGTCTGTGTTTGGTTCCTTTTTTTTCTTTCCTTTTATTGATATGCTCATTTATTCATACATTGTTTTCCTGCTTTCCTTTAGTTCTGTGTAGTTTCTTTGAGCTCTGTGAGTGTATTTTATGTAGTTTGTTTAAGATCTACTAAACTGGAACTTCCCTGCTGCTCCAGTGGTTAGGACTTCTTGCTTCCACTGTAGGGGGCATGGGTTCCATCCCTGGTCAGGGAACTAAGATCCTGCAAGCTGCACTGCACAGCCAAAAAAAAAGAAAAAACGACTAGATTTTGTATCCGGACTTCTCAGGGATATTTTCTTTTGTTTTATTTATTTTTTCTTGTGAATTCTTTTGTGCGAATCTTGTGATTTTTTTTTTTGTTGTTGCATAGTGGATATTTGACTGTTTTAATGTGTAACCCTTAAAACCCTTAAAACCCTTAAATCAGATTCCACCCCTTTATACAGGTTTGCTGTCTTTTTTTGTGAAGACTGCAGTTGCCTGTTTGTGACTTTTCCAGACTGTTTTTGCAAAGACTGTATTTCTTGTCATAGGTGCTCACTGAAGGCTCCCTTCTTTTAGCTTGTGTTCCAGAAGGGTTTTGTCAGGGAATTCCTTGAATGCCGGGAGCTAAAAATAAAACAAACAAAAAGCCACTTCTCCAGTCTTTGCACATTTCCTTTGTGGTGGGGGTGCTCATTCAACACTTAACCAAGCTGTTTACAGCTCTGTCTTAGCTAAAGTTTAATTAGAGGTTAAAGCTTAGGGTCTTATTATGTCCTTTGCATGCATGTGTCTCACCCTGAACATGTTCATGGGTTTCTGCTGTTTTCTAGAGTAGTGAGAAAGTCGGTTCTGAGAGCTTTTGCTTGTTTTTCATGTTTCTGTGAATGGACTGGAGTTTGGAGCTGCCTACTCCACCATTTTGTTGATACCATTTGACTACACTGTTTTGCTTTTAATGCCCCCCACCCCATCTCCTTGCTTTAATTTGGAAATTTGCTCTCTCCTTCCCTCCCTTTCCTTCCTCCCCCTTCTGTTCTGCTTAGGAAGACTGATCTTCTTCTATTCTTAATTCTGTTGCAGGTATTGACATTTAAAAATTTTACCTCCCTCTTTATTGTTTGGAAGTTACAGCGGGTTTTTCTGTTCTTTTAGTGGCTACCATTAAAAATTTAACTTGAACACCTAATTTTTAGTCTAAAGTTTATCAGTGTCTTTTTTTCTCAAACAATACCAGCACTTAGAATGTTTTAAGTGGGATTACTCTTTCTTTCTTCCATGGTAGTGTTGTTCAGGATTTATAGTTTCATCTCTTTATTTCTTATAATTAATCATTATTTTTGTTATACGTTAAGATTTGTTTAGATGTAATACTTATTTGCTGAATTCTTTGCTCAGTATTTCTGCTTTATACCTTAGTTCTTTATCCTGGAATCCTTTTTCACCTTTAAGTACATATTTTGGAAGTCTTTTTAGTGAGGATTTGTTGATGGGAACTAATGAGTTTTGTGGGTTTTTTAAAATGTAATTTATTTATTTCTTTGCTTACTTATTTATTTATTTTTGGCTGCATTGGGTCTTTGTTGCTGCGCGTGGGCTTTCTCTAGTTGCAGAGAGCGGGGGCTACTCTTCATTGTGATGTGCGGGCTTCTCGTTGCGGTGGCTTCTTTTGTTGTGGAGCGCAGGCTTAGTTGCTCCATGGCATGTGGGATCTTCCTGGACCAGGGCTCGAACCCGTATCCCCTGCATTGGCAGGTGGATTCTTAACCACTGCGCCATCAGGGAAGTCCAAACTCATTAAGTTTTTATTCATCAGAAAATGCTTTTTTTTTTTCTTCTCTTTTCTTGTAGGTTTAGGTATGAATAAAACCTAGGTTAATTTATTTTCTTTTCTCAAAACTATTAAGATAGTCTCAAACTTCTACTGTTGAGAATTTAGGTGTTTTATGTTTACTTACATATTTACCCTTTCTGATGTTGTTTATTCCTTACTGAAGTTCTTGGTTTTTGTCTAGTACTATTACCCTTCAATCTTAGAAAGTTGTATTAGCTTTTATTGTTGCACTGGTCTGTTAGAGACAGATTCTCTCAGCTTTTGTCATTTGTAAATGTGTTTATATTTCTTAAATTTCTGAAGTTTATTTTAGTGGGATATAGAGTTGACAGTCTTTTTCTTCCAGCACTTTAAATCTGTTTCTCTTTGTCTTCTGGCCTCTCTTATTTCTGGTGAGAATTTAGCTGTCACTTATCTATTTTCCCCTTAATGTTATATGTTTTTTTCTTTGCCTGCTTTAAAGATTCTTGTCTTTATTTTGTTGTTCAAAAGTGTGATTATGATATGCCTAGTAGTGATTTTTGAAATTTGTGCTATCTGGGGTTCACTGTTTCTTGAATTTGTTAGTTGGTATCTTTCACCTGTTTTAGAAAGTTCTCATCTGTTGTCTCAGCAAATACTTATCTGCCCCATTCCAATCCCATTTCCTTGTGGTATGCCAGTTGTACATATTGCTTGTCTGTTTGGTATTCTTTCAGAGATCTTAACTGTACTGTTATTTATTTATTTATTTATTTATTTGGTCATTCTTTTTTTCTCTATTTTTTTTCAGCTTGGATACTTTCTGTTGACCTGTTTTCAAGTTCAGTGATTCTTTCATTTACTGTGTTCAGTTTGCTGTTAATATCTGACATCATAGTTTTATTTTTAGCATTTCTTTTTAATATATTTGTAGATCAGTCTCTGCTAGGATTCCCTGTATTCTTATATTCTTACATATTATCTTTTCAGATTAAATTTTAGAATTTCTACCATAATTAATTTACATTCTTTTTATTATTTCAATATCTGGGCCATTTCTGTGTCTGTCCCTTATCCTGTTTCCTCTCTTGACCTTGGATCACAATTTCTGGCTTCCATGTATGTTTTGTAATTTTTTATGCCAAATATGTTATATAAGAGACAGTAGAGACTAAAGTCAATAATTTTTGTCTTCAGGAATGGGCATATCCCTTCTTTTTCCATTCTGTTAGATTGTTGTGGTAGATTATGTTAGTCATGTTTGATGGGGCCCTGAGTCAAACTGACCTATGGCTGATATAGACCTGGCCTTTGGCAACTTTGCTTTAGTTTATCATTACTTCTAAATATTTTGAGTGTAGGTTCAGGAAGTTTTTTTTTTTCAGCAGGGAAAAGTGAAAATTGGTGAGATCTCTTTGTGCTTTACTGCTAAGCCCGTAGTTTTCTGAACTGAGGCAGAGCAACCCACCTGGTTGTTAGTTCTCTTTGCTCCCCAGCTTTTTGCGCCAACAAGTGCTCTCTTCCGGCTACCCTTGCCCAGGTCCTAGTGTGTAGCTGCCTTATACTCTTATAGCACCCGCGATGCCTCAGTGGGGTTTCTCTCAGCTTTTCTGTGCCACCTCCAGTCACCAGTTGTTAAATGCCCCGAGAGCCTCAGAGGATCTTTCTCAGCTCTCTTGCCTTCTCTCCATCTCCACTGTGCTGCCTCGTGCTTGGGGAGACTCCACACACTTCATGGGTTCGTATCTCTCAGTTCTCCTGCTCTGTCCCCCTGCCCCGCCGTTGGTGTACTGACTGTGTCCACTCAGTGAATACCTGTGGGAGTCAGTTGCTGGGTAGGTGTTGATGGTGCTCCTTGGAATTTTAGTTTATCTGTCACTCCAGTCCACATGCAGTCAGTTGGGGTTTGGCTGGTTTCTCCTTACCGTGTCTAAGGCAGGTTCTTTATCCTCCTGCGTCTTTGCCAGGTGTCTGAGCACATCCATACGAATCTCTTCTGTCTCAGGAAAGTCTTGTCCCTGTTTGCAACTTAGTTTGTGTAGGTTTCTTTTCACTTTTTAAAAAACTCATTTTGTAGTTAATCTGGCTTATTTTTTGGCTAGTGTGAGAATGATCATTATCCTCTGAACTTCTCCTACTTAATACCAGGAGTTTTTTGTTTTTTTTCTTTTTTAATACTTCCAGTGATACTGCTTTCAAAAAATAGAGACTATATTCTCATCAACTTTATATTTCTTATAATATTAACTATAATGATAGGTAATGTTTATTAAGTACTTACTGAGTGCCAGGCACCTTGGTAAACACTTTAAATGCATTATCTCATTTAATGAACTTGAGAATAGGTGTTATTATATCATTCCCATTTTCCAGATGAGAGATTAAGTAGGTAGGTCAACATTATATAACCAGTTGGTGGCACTTTTGAACTCAGGATTGTCTGTATCTGGAGCTGAGTTTGCAAATTCACATCCCTAGATGGGAAGGATGTAAATAAATGTAAATAAATGAGTGAAGTGAGTAGGGTGTAAAAAAATAACAAAGCAAGTAGCATGATAGATGACACCTAACATTCAACCTAGCTATTGACTAAAAAGTAGAGAGTAATCACTTCTGTGACAAAGTCTCTGGGAGAATTCTTGCCTCATTCAGAGGGGGGTGGTCACTTAGCTCCAGCCACTTGTTGCCCGTGTGAGAATATGGGTCTAGTAGTTCAGATTTTCAGATTTTTCGGTAGAAGTCAGAAATCTGTATTTTTCATATGAAACTGCTTAGTTTCTAAATGTTAGCTGCTGGTTCAAATAAAAATAAAATGAAATCCAGTGTTCAGACCTGCATGGTGAGTCTGAAATAAAATGTGTCTGCGGGCCCAACCTGTTCTCTGGGCAGCCAGTGTGCAGTCTCCGTAATAGAGCCTGAGCTCGTTTAGACCACCGGTCACGCTGTCTCTCAGGGCCCGCCTGAATGCCTTCCTTTCACATTTGTGCTGTACCTCAGGGACGTGAAGGCCTGCTTTGGAATGAATGTACTATTTTATTTACTGCTGTTATACCGTTGTGCTAGTTTAGATATAAGCTACAAAGAAAATTTTTCGAAACGTATTTTAAATTTCTTATTTATTTTTTAAATTTTTATTTTATATTGGAGTATAGTTGATTAACAATGTTGTGTTAGTTTCAGGTGTACAGCAAAGTGATTCAGTTATACATATACATGTATCTATTCTTTTTCAAGTAGAAAAATATTTTTTAAAAATCCTGAATTCCTCATTTTATCTGCTTTAAGCAACAGAGTTCTATTATAAGGCATATCTTACATTAAGTTGATGGGAGGGACAGGTATTATTGAATGCTTATTTTATTTTGTTCATTAATCATGACTTTCTCTTCCTCTCTTTTGCCCTTTCTTCTTTGACGTAGCTTTCACTTTCAGAAGAACAGAATGAAGTAACAAAAAATGGCTGTGAATCTAAAGAGCTGGTCTACCTCGTGCACATTGCTTGTCAGGTAATTTTGTGGATGTGTTCTCCATTTCACATAAAATTTAATGAGAATTAAATATGAATGAATAACATTGAATAAATGAATGAATAAATATGAACAAATAACATTGACTGTGGTAACACAGATGTTTTATTTTATTCTTTCTCCCATTCATATTGGCATTTCTGCATATACTCAGAGTTGAAACAATCAATTTAATAGAGTCAATTTAATAGATATTTAATTTACAAACGTAAGTGAAAATTCTTCCTGTAAGAGTAAAGGAAATAGGACTTCCCTGGTGGCGCAGTGGTTAAGAATCCACCTGCCAATTCAGGGGACATGGGTTCGAGCCATGGTCCAGGAAGATCCCACGTGCCGTGGAGCACGTAAGCCCATGCACCACAACTACTGAGCCTGTGCTCTAGACCCCGCGAGCCACAGCTACTGAAGCCCGCGCACCTAAAACCTGTGCTCTGCAATGAGAAGCATGCACACCGCAATGAAAGAGTAGCCCCCGCTCGCCGCAACTAGGGAAAGCCTGCGCGCAGCAATGAAGACCCAGTGCGGTCAAATAAATAAATAAAAATAAATAAATAAAATCCTTTAAAAAAAAAAAAGAGTAAAGGAAATATATTGTTTATTGATGATGAGATTAAATGAGTCAGCTACGGGTCACATATTACAATAAAAGAGCAGACTAAGTAGTGTCTGCATCAGGTGCGCACTTTTCTAACCAAGATGGTAAGTTCTGCTGTTGTGTAACAACAATGTGTGTATATTTCAGAAGTGTGCTATTTCTTAACTCTTAGTATTAGAACTTTTTTGGTGGTAATTACCATGACTTGCTCCTAATGAGATTTAAAATATGTCATTTGTAGCATTGATTATTTCCTCCATCAAGTAAGCAGTTAGTTTCTTTATTTATTCTTTGTTCATTGAGCCTTCTTGCCTATCTTTGAACTAGTCATTGTAAAGCAAGTGTTTTCGAGGAAAGCTTTCTTATGTACAAAGTTTTTAGTTTTCTTTGAGAGAGTAAGATAAGGGAGTTTATGGGGTTTTTTTTCCAAAAAGTATTATTCATGTACCTGAAATTAAAAATTAAATAATCTGGAAAAGTCTAATGGCTATATCATATGGGAAATACTTAAGTTCTTAGTCTTGGTGTGACTTTAAGGGCAAACCTTTTATAATTAAGTGCTTTTATTTGTAGGTGAGAGAATATGAGATTGGAAATTGAACTTAGCTTGTATATATATGTTCAAAGTTACATATCATTTATACATGTTTTACTGTATGTCATCTTGGTTCCTTTGAGGAAGTGGGCAGCTCTGAATCACTGTTTCATGTCATATTTCATAAAAATGCTTCTATTTGGTGAGTTAATTTTTAAGTGAAAATATCAAATGCTTTTATGATGAACCATTGCTAATACAGGGATATAAAACATATTTTCTTTATCTAGAGTACATGATTGACATGTGAGTCATGAACTTATTATTCCATCTAAAACCTACACCTTTTAGCATCTTCTCTTCTTACCAGTGATTTCCATTTGTTCTGACAATGCAAATATTTTTATTCTCATAAGCAAAACATAATGTCAAAAATACCTGTGCTGTGGACATATATACACTACGAAATGTAAAATAGATAGCTAGTGGGAAGCAGCCACATAGGACAGGGAGATCAGCTCGGTGCTTTACGACCACATAGAGGGGTGGGATAGGGAGGGTGGCAGGGAGACACAAGTGGGAGGGGATATGGGGATATATGTATATGTATAGCTGATTCACTTTGTTATAAAGCAGAAACTAACACATCATTGTAAAGCAATTATACTCCAATAAAGATGTTAAAAAAAAAAATACCTGTGCTGCTCTTAAAAAATGACCTTCAAAAGGTAAGCATGGTATTTTGGTACCATACATTAAAATGTATAATCGTTACTTGATTATGCCTCCATGAATTAGTGACCTAGATAATTAAGGCTATTTCCTGGTTGTAAATATCTTGTCAAGCTGCTTAAAAAATTTCAGACTACTTGTTATACTATTTACTACATGAAAGTAGTAATTTACTGCATTGTCATAATGCTATCACGTTTCTCCTCTGCCTCACACTGTAAGTAATCATTGATATGTTCTCATGGCTTACCTTCTGTATTCCTGCCATATATGTCAGCCATAAACCACATTAAACTAGAATCATTTTTTTTTTATAACCAAGAGAGACTCACAATCAAACCTTCTAATTTTGCAAATGAAGAAGTTGAGGCCCAAATTATGGAAGTTGCTTTCCTAAGCTATATGAAATCTTAGCAGGAGCTACTAAGGGCTTCAGTTTCCTGATTGCCAGCTTTTCTTGCATCACCTTGGAATTTGCAATCTACAACAGACTTTAGAGATTGCTTAATCTTCAGATGAGATACGATCACGCTTACGCCCTGTAATCTGTTCGTTATAGAAGCCAATTTCATATTTCATATCTTTGCTAATTTCTAATTTTTAATAATGTGCACTTGAAATTTTTTTTATTTAACCAAAATTCTTGGTCCTTCATCTTAACCCACTTTCTTCGCTTGTTCTTTTATCTTAGAAAGTGTCTAATTAAACAGCTGTGATCTTTTTCCTTTCTGTAGGTTAAGTGATACTGATTTCTTTAGGTATTACCTTTGAATCTTGTAATGGAGTCTTTGTCTCTGCCTTTTATAGTTTTAATTTCTTTTTAAATTGTGAACCCAGAAATGTAAGCCATATCTTCCATACTGCATAGATCCAAATTCAGTAGGCATTTTTTGATCACTTATATGTCTAGTACACAAGTATTATGGCATGCAGCATATCATTTAATTCTTAAAACCTCTGTGAGGCAAATAGTCTGGTTTAAAAACATCAGTTTTTAAGTGTTAATTTTTTTAAATAAATTTATTTATTTATTTATTTATTTATTTATGGCTGCGTTGGGTCTTCGTTGCTGCATGTGGGCTTTCTCTAGTTGCGGCGAGTGGGGGGTACTGTTTGTTGCGGTGGCTTCTCTTGTTGTAGAGCATAGGCTCTAGGCACACAGGCTTCAGTATTTCTGGCATGTGGGCTCAGTAGTTGTGGCTCATTGGCTCTAGAGCGCGGGCTCAGTAGTTGTGGCTCATTGGCTCTAGAGCGCAGGCTCAGTAGTTGTGGTGCACGGGCTTACTTGCTCTGCGGCAGGTAGGATCTTCCCAGACCAGGGCTTGAACCCGTGTCCCCTGCATTGGCAGGCAGATTCTTAACAACTGCACCACCAGGGAAGCCCCTAAGTGTTAATTTTAAAATGACTAATTTAAACCTAGCTGTTGCAAGAATTTATTCTAACATGTGCCCTAATGAAAATTCTGTTCTGATCTTTCCCCCTCTGAGTATAGTTTTGTTGGTTTAAGAATAATTGTTGCTTAATGAAATACTTAGTATTTTATTGTTCCATAGTAAGCTTTAGAGAAGTTGAAATGAATGGTTCTTATTGAAGTTGAATTGTATGAACTACCTTTGTATTTACCAGAATTCATCAATGTATAATAGTTTATTTTTTCTGAAGATCAAGTTTTTCATAAATATTTACATTAGAAGGAAATGGACTGTCAGTCAGGAGGCCTAAATTTGTCCCAACTGTGCCATGACTAACCAGCTGTGTGGCTGACAGGGTCTTGGTGCTCTGGCCGGGTGTCAGGCCTGAGCTTCTGAGGTGGGAGAGCCAAGTTCAGGACACTGGTCCACCAGAGACCTCTGGGCCCCATGTAATAAAAAAAGGCGAAAGCTCTCCCAGAGATCTCCATCTCAATGCTAAGACCCAGCTCCACTCAACGACCAGCAAGGTACAGTGCTGGACACCCTATGTCAAACAACTAGCAAGACAGGAACACAAACCCACCCGTTAGCAGAGAGGCAGCCTAAAATCATAAGAAGTTCACAGACACCCCAAAACACACCACTGGACATGGTCCTGCCACCAGAAAGACAAAATGCATCCTCATTCACCAGAACACAGGCACCAGTCCCCTCCACCAGAAAGCCTACACAACCCACTGAACCAAGCCTACCCACTGGGAGCAGACACCAAAAACAATGGGAACTACAAACCTGCAGCCTGCAAAAAGGAGACCCCAAACACAGTAAGTTAAGCAAAATGAGAAGACAAATACACAGCAGATGAAGGAGCAAGGTAAAAACCCACCATCCCAAGCAAATGAAGAGGAAATAGGCAGTCTACCTGAAAAATAATTCAGAGTAGTCATAGTAAAGATGATCCAAAATCTTGTAAATAGAATGGAGAAAATACAAGAAACGTTTAACAAGGACCTAGAAGAACTAAAGAGCAAACAAACTGATGAACAACACAATAAATGAAATAAAAAATTCTCTAGAAGAAATCAATAGCACAATAACTGAGGCAGAAGAACGGATAAGTGACCTGGAAGATAAAATAGTGGAAATAACTACCACAGGGCAGAATAAAGAAAAAAGAATGAAAAGAATTGAGAACAGTCTCAGAGACCTTTGGAACAACATTAACCGCACGAACATTTGAATATATAGGTATCCCAGAAGAAGAAGAGACAAAAAAAGGAACTAAGAAAACATTTGAAGAGATTATAGTTGAAAACTTCCCTAGTATGGGAAAAGAAATAGTCAAGCAAGTCCAGGAAGCACAGAGAGTCCCATACAGTATAAATCCAAGGAGGAACACACCAAGACATATTAATCAAACTCTCAAAAATTAAATACAAAGAAAAAATATTAAAAGCAGCAAGGGAAAAGCAACAAATAACATACAAAGGAATCCCCATAAGGTTAACCACTGATCTTTCAGCAGAAACTCTGCAAGCCAGAAGGGAGTGGCAGGACATATTTAAAGTGATGAAAGGGAAAAACCTACAACCAAGATTACTCTACCCAGCAAGGATCTCATTCAGATTCGATGGAGAAATTAAAACCTTTAAAGACAAGCAAAAGCTAAGAGAATTCAGCACCACCAAACCAGCTTTACAACAAATGCTAAATAAAGGAACTTCTCTAGGCAGGAAACACAAGAGAAGGAAACGACCTACAATAACAAACCCAAAACAATTAAGAAAATGGTAATAGGAACATACATATCGATAATTACCTTAAATGTAAATGGATTAAATGCTCCAATCAAAAGACACAGACTGGCTGAATGGATACAGAACAAGACCTGTATATATGCTGTCTACAGGAGACCCACTTCAGACCTAGGGACACATACAGACTGAAAGTGAGGGGATGGAAAAAGATATACCATGCAAATGGAAATCAAAAGAAAGCTGGAGTACCAATTCTCAAATCAGACAAAATGGACTCTAAAATAAAGACTATTACAAGAGACAAAGAAGGAGACTGCCTAATGCTCAAGGGATCAATCCAAGAAGAAGATATAACAATTGTAAATAATAATGCACCCAATACAGGAGCACTTCAATGCATAAGGCAAATGCTAACAGCCATAAAAGGGGAAATCAACAGTAACACAATCAAAGTAGGGGACTTTAACACCCCACTTTCACCAATAGACAGATCATCCAAAATGAAAATAAATAAGGAAACACAAGCTTTAAATGACACATTAAACAAGATGGACTTAACTAATATTTATAGGACATTCCATCCAAAAGCAGCACAATACACTTTCTTCTCAAGTGCTCATGGAACATTCTCCAGGATAGATCATGTCTTGGGTCACAAATCAAGCCTTGGTATACTTAAGAAAATTGAAATTGTATTTTTTCCAACACAACGCTATGAGACTAGATATCAGTTGCAGGAAAAAAACTGCAAAAAATAGAAACATAAAGGCTAAAGAATACACTGCTAAATAACCAAGAAATCACTGAAGAAATCAAAGGGGAAATCAAAAACTACCTATAAACAAATGACAATGAAAACACAACATGGGATGCAGCAAAAGCAGTTCTAAAAGGGAAGTTTATAGCAATACAATCCTACCTCAAGAAACAAGAAACATCTCAAATAAACAACCTAACCTTACACCTAAAGCAGTTAGAGAAAGAAGAACAAAAAGAACCAAAAGTTAGCAAAAGGAAAGAAATCATAAAAATCAGATCAGAAATAAATGAAAAAGAAATGAAGGATACAGTAGCAAAGATCAGTAAAACTAAAAGCTGGTTCTTTGAGAAGATAAACAAAATTGGTAAACCATTAGCCAGACTCATCAAGAAAAAAAGGGAGAAGACTCAAATCAACAGAATTAGAATGAAAAAGGAGAAGTAACAACTGACACTGCAGAAATACAAAGGATCATGAGAGATTACTACAAGCAACTATATGCCAATAAAATGGACAACCTGGAAGAAATGGACAAATTCTTAGAAAAGCACAACCTTCTGAGATGGAACCGGGAAGAAATAGAAAATAAAAACAGACCATTCACAAGCACTGAAATTGAAACTGTGATTAAAAATCTTCCAACAAAGAAAAACCCGGGACCAGATGACTTCACAGGCGAATTCTATCAAACATTTAGAGAAGAGCTAACACCTGTCCTTCTCAAACTCTTCCAAAATACAGCAGAGGGAGGAACACTCCCAAACTCATTCTGCGAGGCCATCATCACCCTGATACCAAAACCAGACAAAGATGTCACAAAAAAAGAAAACTACAGGCCAATATCACTGACGAACATAGATGCAAAAATCTTCAACAAAATACTAGCAAACAGAATCCAGCAGCACATTAAAAGGATCATACCCCATGATCAAGTGGGGTTTATCCCAGGAATGCAAGAATTCCTCAGTATGTGCAAATCAATCAATGTGATGCACCTTATTAACAAATTGAAGAAGAAAAACCATATGATCTTCTTAGTAGATGCAGAAAAAGCTTTTGACAAAATTCAACACCCAGTTATGATAAAAACCCTCCAGAAAGTAGACACAGAGGGAACTTACCTCAACATAATAAAGGCCATATATGACAAACCCACAGCCAACATCATTCTCAGTGGTGAAAAACTGAAACCACTTCCACTATCATCAGAACAAGATAAGGTTGCCCACTCTCACCACTGTTATTCAACATAGTTTTGGAAGTTATAGCCACAGCAATCAGAGAATAAAAAGAAACAAAAGAATCCAAATAGGAAAAGAAGAAGTGAAGCTGTCACTGTTTGCAGATGACATGATACTATACTTAGAGAATCTTAAAGAGGCTACCAGAACACTACTAGAGCTAATCAATGAATTTGGTAAAGTAGCAGGATACAAAATTAATGCACAGAAATCTCTTGCATTCCTATACACTAATGATGAAAAATCTGAAAGAGAAATTAAGGAAACACTCCTGTTTGCCATTGCAACAAAGAGAACAAAATTTCTAGGAATAAACCTACCTAAGGAGACAAAAGACCTATATGCAGAAAACTATAAGGCACTGATGAAAGAAATTAAAGATGTTACAAACAGATGGAGAGATATACCATGTTCTTGGATTGGAAGAATCAACATTGTGAAAATGACTATACTACCCAGAGCAATCTACAGATTCAGTGCAATCCCTGTCAAACTACCAATGGCATTTTTCACAGAACTAGAACAAAAAATTCCACAATTTGTATGGAAACACAACGGCCCCGAATAGCCAAAACAACCTTGAGAAAGCAAAGTGGAGCTGGAGGAATCAGGCTCCCTGACTTCAGACTATACTACAAACCTACAGTAATCAAGACAGTATGGTACTGGCACAAAAACAGAAATATAGATCAATGGAAGAGGATAGAAAGCCCAGAGATAAACTCATGCACATATGGTCACCTTATCTTTGATAAAGGAGGCAAGAATATGCAATGGAGAAAAGACAGCCTCTTCAATAAGTGGTGCTGGGAAAACTGGACAGCTACATGTAAAAGAATAAAATTAGAGCACTCCCTAACACCATACACCAAAATAAACTCAAAATGGATTAAAGACCTAGATGTAAGGCCAGACACTATAAAACTCTTAGAGGAGGGGGCTTCCCTAGTGGCGCAGTGGTTGAGAATCTGCCTGCCAATGCAGGGGACACGGGTTCGAGCCCTGGTCTGGGAAGATCCCACATGCCGCGGAGCAACTGGGCCTGTGAGCCACAATTACTGAGCCTGCGCATCTGGAGCCTGTGCTCCGCAACAAGAGAGGCCGTGATAGTGAGAGGCCCGTGCACCGTGATGAAGAGTGGCCCCCGCTTGCCACAACTAGAGAAAGCCCTTGCACAGAAACGAAGACCCAAGACAGCCATGAATAAATAAATAAATTAATTAATTAAAAAGTAGTAGTAAAAAAAAAAAAAATTTCTTTAAAAAAAAAAAAACAACTCTTAGAGGAAAACATAGGCAGAACACTCTATGACATAAATCACAGCAAGATCCTTTTTGACCCACCTCCTAGAGAAATGGAAATAAAAAGAAAAATAAACAAATGGGACCCAACTAAACTTAAAAGCTTTTGCACAGCAAAGGGAACCATAAACAAGACGAAAAGACAACCCTCAGACTGGGAGAAAATATTTGCAAATGAAGCAACTGACAAAGGATAAATCTCCAAAATATACAAGCAGCTCATGCAGCTCAATATCAAAAAAACAAACAACCCAATCCAAAAAGGGGCAGGAGACCTAAATAGACATTTCTCCAAAGATGATATACAGATTAACAACAAACACATGAACGGGTGCTCAACATCACTAATCATTAGAGAAATGCAAATCAAAACTACAGTGAGGTATCACCTCACACCAGTCAGAATGGCCATCATCCAAAAATCTACAAACAATAAATGCTGGAGAGGGTGTGGAGAAAAGGGAACCCTCTTGCACTGTTGGTGGGAATGTAAATTGATACAGCCACTATGGAGAACAGTATGGAGGTTTCTTAAAAACTAAAAATAGAACTACCGTACGACCCAGCAATCCCACTACTGGGCATATACCCTGAGAAAACCATAATTCAGAATGTGTCATGTACCACAATGTTCATTGCAGCTATATTTACAATAGCCAAGACATGGAATCAACCTAAGTTTCCATCGACAGATGAATGGATAAAGAAGATGTGGCACATATATACAATGTGCTACATATATGCCACATGTATGTGCCACATATATATATATGGACCTAGAGACTGTCATACAGAGTGAAGTAAGTCAGAAAGAGAAAAACAAATACTGCATGCTAACACATATATATGGAATCTAAAAAAAAAAAAAAAAGGTTCTGAAGAACTTAGGGGAAGGACAGGAATAAAGACGCAGATGTAGAGAATGGACTTGAGGACACGGGGAGGGGGAAGGGTAAGCTGGGACAAAGTGAGAGAGTGGCATGGACATATATACACTACCAAATGTAAAATAGATAGCTAGTGGGAAGCAGCCGCATAGCACAGGGAGATCAGCTCGGTGCTTTGTGTCCATCTGAGGAGTGGAATAGGGAGGTTGGGAGGGAGATGCAAGAGGGAGGAGATATGGCGATATATGTATATGTATAGCTGATTCACTTTGTCCTACAGTAGAAACTAACACACCATTGTAAAGCAATTATACTCCAATAAAGATGTTCAAAAAAATATTTACAGTCATGTGAAAGCTTCTTTACGTCCCCGTTGATGGAGTAAACAGTTGGTTTTAGGGGAATGCTTTTCTGTCTCAAAATATCTCCTGTACTCTGATGCTTGAAATTCCACCATCAGAAATGCATTCCTCGGTATTAAATAACTCCTCCACTTGGTCGGTTTAGAATATGTTGTTACTAAGGGGGTGGAGTTGATTATTAACGTTTGAAGAGCATCTGTGTATGAACACAATGTATTGAATATAAGCAGGTCGCAAACATTCTTATTTAAACCTAAAAACTTTTCTCTGAAATACATGTGTTACTATTCCCATTATGTAGAAGAATAAACTGCTGTTCGTAGGTGTTAAGTAACTTGTGTAAAGTCCCCTATTTGGGATAAGGCCAGGCTGAGATTTAAATCAGGTCTTTCTTTTCACTGAACTTCATCATACATACAATTAATTCATAGTACTAATTCTTTTGCATGATATACTTTCTCATGATAAAAGAGTCTTCAGAGGACATGGGTGAAGACTGTTCTTCTCAGAAAGGACCGCAAGTATGTGTAGATTTTGTCTAACTCTTTCCACCTCTATTATTACCAAGCTATATCTCAAACGCTGTATCTTGTTAGGCCATTGTTGATAGCATCTGCGTTTGCACCCTGTACTTGATTATAACCCTTCAACTGCCAGAATGAGGTAAAATGTAAATTTAAACATGTTACTCTCATGGTTAAAACTCTTCAGTAGATTTCCATTGAATTTAAAACTAAACCCAAACTGCTACCAAGGCCTGTGTGGGCCGTGCAGGATCTGGACCTTGCCTACTTTTTCTAAGCATCATGGGACAATCTTCTCACTCCTACGCTTTGGTCTCACTAGCTTTCAGTCAGTTCCTAAAAGACCCTGAGTTTTTTCCTGCAACAAGGCATTGACCTTTTGGTCAGCTCGTCACTCCATTCACACACACAGTTGCTGTGTCTGGTGCTTGCTCAGTTCTCAGGAGGCAGGTTAGATATCACTTCTTCATAGCACAAAAGTATCATTATTTTATTTATGTATTTATTAACTTAAAAAGTATTTTTTTCCTCACTAGAAATAAATTCTAAGCAGTCAGAGGTTTGATGGTACTTTCTCTGTTGTATCTCTAATGCTCACTCCAGGGCTTGGTACTATGTAGGTGCTCAGTAAATATCTGGTGAATGAATGAAAGAAAGAAGAACAAAATTTTGTCTTAGAAATTTGATCCTATATACACTGGTATTTTTCTTTTTCTCTCATTCTTCTTTATGAGCCTTGTTAAGAATTGTTGATTTTTGTTATCCTTGGAGAGCAATACTTACTTGATAGTAATAATTATTAAGGTTATAAATTAGCCACAAATTAAAATTTAGACAGATGTATATAGTGAATTTTTTGTCCTGTTCTTCATAAAATAATTGAACTTCTGAAATACTCTGATCATTTACTTTATTCAGCCCATTTAGAAATTCCATGATTAAGGTTGTTTTTTTACATATGAAATTTAAAGTTTTTCTTCCACATCTACTGAAAAGATAGGTATTTTACTATTTTTAGAATTTTACTCAGTGACTTTAAAACAGTTTGAGAGAATTTGCAAATTACGTGTTACGGTTTTAATTTCCTGCATGTAAATCTGTATAAAAACGCAGACTTTTTACTAGCACAAGAACAGTTTTTAGAAGTTGAAAGAAATCAGTTTATTGATGTATGAAGACATGAATTTTGAAATCCAGTCCCCAGTACTTACCTTTTGAGGCTTTGAATTTTATTTCCTTTATGTGGTTGCTTATTGATATTTATTTCTTTCAGCAAGACTCTATAGAGAGAAGAGACCATGATTACTTTTTATAAATTTAATAAACTTTTTTTTTAGACCAATTTTAGGTTTACAGCAAAATTGAGTGGAAGTACAAGGTTCCCTCGTATCCCTTGTCCTCACACATGCACATCCTCCTCCACTATGGACATTCCCCTGCTAACGTCGTACATTGTTACAACTGATGAGCCTACATTGACGTACCATTGTCATTAAGGGTTCATTCATGGTGTTGTGCATTCTGTGGGTTTGGATAAATTTATAATGTGTATCCACCATTATAGTATGTGGAATAGTTTCACCATCCTATAATCTCCTGTGCTCCACCTATTCATCTCTCACTTCCCCCTCGTCCCTGGCAAACAATGATTTTTTTCTTAAATTTTCTCCATACTTTTGTATTTTCTACAGTGTCATATGGTTGGAATCATATAGTATGTAGCCTTTTCAGGGTGACTACTTTCACTTAGCAGTATGCATTTAAGTTTCATGTCTTTTCATGGCTTGATACTTACTTTGTTTTAGTGCTGAGTCATATTCCATTGTCTGGATGTACCACAGTTCATTTATCCATTCACCAGCTAAAGGACATCTTGGTTGCTTCCAGGCTTTGGCAGCTTTTAATAAAGCTGCTGTAAACCTTTGTGTGCAGGTTTTGTGTGGACATAACTTTTCAGCTCATTTGGGTGAACACCAAGGAGTGCAATTGCTGGATCTTGTGCTGAGAGTATGATAAATTTTGTAAGAAACTGAAAAGTCTACCTAAATGGCTGTACCATTTTGTATTCATACCAGCAGTGAAGGAAAGTTCCTGTTGCTTCCCATCCTCTCTAGCATTTGGTGTTATTAGTGTTCTGGATTTTTGCCACTCTAATAGATGTGTAGTGATATCTTCTTGTTTTTATTTGCCTTGCCTTGATGTCATATGGTGTGGAGCATCCTTTCATATGCTTATTTATCATCTGTATCATCACCTCATCTTTTTGGTGAGGTGCCCATTTTAAAATCAGTTGTTTGTTTTCTTATTGTTGATTTTTAAGGGTTCTTTGTATATTTTGGTTAAAATCCCTTATCAGTAGATATGTTATTTGCCAATATTTTCTCCCAAGTCTGTGGCTTGTCTTTTCATTCTCTCGACAGGGCAGAAAATCTTAATTTCAGTGAAGTCCAGCTTATCGATTCTTTCTTTCATGGACTGTGCCTTTGCTCTTGTATCTAAAGAAAGTCATCACCAAACCCAAGGTTGTCTATATTTTCTCCTATGTTATCTTCTAAGAGTTTTATTGTTTTGTGTTTTATGCTAAGGTCTTTTTGAGTTAGTTTTTGTGAAAGATGTAAGTTCTATGTCTAGATTTATTTTTTTGTGTGTGGATGTTCAGTTGTTCCAGCGCCATTTGTTGAAAAAAACCATCTTTTCTGCATTGTATTGCCTTTGCTTTTTTGTCAAACATCAGTTGACTGTATTTAGGTGGGTCTGTTTCTGGGCTGTCTATTCTGTTCCATTTATGTATATGTCTATTCCTTTCCTAATACCATATTGTGTTGATTATTGTAGCTTTATGGTAAGTCTTGAAGTTACATACCATCAATCCTCCAACTTTGTTCTTCTTCTTTAATATTGTGTTAGCTATTCTGGGACTTTTGCCTCTCCATATACACTTTAGAATCAGTTTGTCAATATTCAGAAAAATAACTTGCTGGGGTTTAGGCTGGGGAAGGATTGTGAATCTGTAGATCAAGTTGGGAAGAATTAACATCTTGGCAATACTGAGTCTTCCTGTCCGTGAACATGGTATATCTGTCCATATTTAGTTCTTTGACTTCTTTCACCAGAGTTTTATAGTTTTCCTCATATAGATCTTGTACATATTTTGTTAGATTTATGCCTAAGTATTTCATTTTTGGGGTGGTAATGTAAATGGTATTGTATTTTTAATTTCAGACTCCACTTATTTATTGCCTGGTATATAGGAAAGCAATTGACTTTTGTATATTAACCTTGTATCCTGCTACTTTGCTATAATCACTTACTGGTTGTAGATGGTTTTTGTTTTGTTTTGTTTTGTATTTTCTACCTAGATGATCATGTCATCTGTGTACAAAGGCAGTTTTATTTCTTCCTTACCAATCTATATATCTTTTATTTCCTTTTCCTGTCTTACTGCATTAGCTAGGAATTCCAGCACAGTGTTTTAAATCAGTGATGAGAGAAGATATCCTTGCCTTGTTCCTGATCTTAGTTGGAAAGCTTCAAGCTTCTTACCAAAAGTCAGTTCCATTTCTATAAACTATAATAACAGATTATCAGAAAGAGAAATTAAGAAAACAATCCCACAATTGCATCAAAAATAATAAAATACCTAGGAATAAATTTAACCAAGGAGGTGAAAGATCTGTACACTGAAAACTGTAAGGCACTGCTGAAAGGAATGGAAGATTACACAAATAAATGGAAAGATAATTCTTTGCTCGTGGATTGAAATAATTGATATTGTTAAAATGTGCATACTCCCCAAAGCAATCTACAGATTCAGTGCAATCCCTACAAACATTCCAATGGCATCTTTCACAGAAATAGAAGAAACACCCCTAAAATTTGTTTGGAACCACAAAAGACCCCAAATATTCAAAGCAATCTTGAGAAAGAAGAACAAAACTGGAGGTATCATGTGCCCTGATTTCAAACTATATTACAAAGTTATAGTAATCAAAACAGTATGGTTTGGCATAAAAACAGAAAAATAATCAATGGAGTAGAATAGAGAGCCCAGAAATAAACCCACACGTATATGGTCACTTAGTTTATAGCAAAGGAACCAAGAATATACAATGGGGAAAGCACAGTTTCTTGAATAAATGGTGCTGGGAAAACTGGACCACCACATGCAAAAGAATGAAAATAGACTTATACCATACACAAAAATTAACTCAAAATGGTTTAAAGGCTTAGGTGTAAGACCTGAAGCCATAAAACTCCTAGAAGAAAACACGGGTAGTATTCCCCTTAACATCAGTCTCGGTGATGATTTTTTAAAATCTGATTCCAAAAGCAAAAATAAACAAGTGGAACTACAAAAAAACTAAAAGGTCTGAACTGCAAAGGAAAGCATCAAGAAAGTAAAAAGATAACCTGTGGAATGGGAAAAAATATTTGCAAACCACGTATCTGATAAGGGGTTAATATCCAGTATATACAAGGAACCCCTACAACTCAATAGCAAAAAGCACTCTGATTAAAAAATGGGCAGAGGTCTCTTCAGTCTCTTTAGCAAGTGGTGTTGGGAAAGCTAGACAGCCTCATGTAAATCAGTGAAGTTAGAACACTGCCTCACACCATACACAAAAATAAACTCAAAACGGTTTAAAGACCTAAATATAAGACATGACACCATGAAACTCCTAGAAGAGAACATAGGCAAAATATTCTCTGACATAAATCATAACAATATTTTCTTAGGACCATCTCCCAAGGCAAAAGAAATAAAAGCAAAATTAAACAAATGGGACCTAATCAAACTTAAAGGCGTTTGCACAGCAAGGAAGCCATCAACAAAATGAAAAGACAACCTATGGAATGGGGGAAATAGTTGCAAACGATGTGACCAGCAAGGGGTTAATACCCAAAATATATAAATAGCTCATACAGCTTCATATCAAAAAAAACCAAACAACCCAATCAAAAAATGGGCAGAAGACCTAAATAGACATTTCTCCAAAGAAGACATAGAGGTGGTCAACAGGCGTATGAAAAGATGCTCAACATCACTAACTATTAGAGAAATGCAAATCAAAACTACAGTCAGGTATCACCTCACACCAGTTAGAATGGGCATCATCAGAAAATTTACAAATAATAAATGCTGTAGAGGGTGTGGAGGAAAGGGAACCCTCTTGCACTGTTGGTGGGAATGTAAATTGATACAGCCACTATGGAGAACAGTATGGAGGTTCCTTAAAAAACTAAAAATAGAATTACCGTATGACCCAGCAATCCCACTACTGGGCATATACCCAGAGAAAACCATAATTCAAAAAGGCACATGCACCCCAATGTTCATTGCAGCACTATTTACAATAGTCAGGTCATGGGAGCAACCTAAATGCCCATCAACAGATGAATGGATAAAGCAGATGTGGTACATATATACAATGGAATATTACTCAGCCATAAAAAGGAATGAAATTGGGTCATTTGTAGAGACGTGGATGGACCTAGAGACTGTCATACAGAGTGAAGTAAGTCAGAGAAAAACAAATATCGTATATTAACACACATATGTGGAACCTAGAAAAATGGTACAGTTGAACCTGTTTGCAAGGCAGAAATAGAGACACAGACGTAGAGAACAAACATATGGACACCAGGGGAGAAACGGGGGGTGGGGTGGGATGAATTGGGAGATTAGGATTGACATGTATACACTAATATGTATAAAATAGATAACTAATAAGAACCTGCTGTATAGCACAGGAACTCCACTTAGCTGTACAGTAGAAACTAACACAACATTGTAAAACAATTATACCCCCCAAAAAAATTAATATTAAAATTTTAAAAAAATTAGGTATCCCCTCACTACTGTCTGAATGGCCATCATCAAAAGTCTACAAATAATAAATGCTGGAGAGGGTGTGGAGAAAAGGGAACCCTCTTGCACATTGGTGGGAATGTAAATTGATACAGCCACTATGGAGAACATTATGGAGGTTCCTTAAAAAACTAAAAATAGAGCTACCATATGACCCAGCAATCCCACTCCTGAGCATATACCCAGAGAAAACGTTAATTCAAAAAATACATGCACCCCAATGTTCATAGCAACATTATTTACAATAGCAAAGACATGGAAGCAACCTAAGTGTCCATCAACAGGTGAATGGATAAAGAGGATGTGGTATATTTATACAATGGAATATTGCTTAGCCATAAAAAATAATGAAATATTGCCATTTGTAGCAACATGGATGGACCTAGAGAATATACTAGGTGAAGTAAGTTAGATGGAGAAAGTATGATATCACTTATATGTGGAATCTAAAAAACAATACAGATGAATTTATATACAAAGCAGAAACAGACTCACAGACATGAAAAACAAATTTATACTTACCAAAGGGGAAAGGGAGGGGGAGAGGGATAAATTAGAAGTATGAGATTAACAGATAGAAACTACTATACATAATATAGATAAGCAACAAGCATTTACTGTATAGCACAGGGGACTATATTCAATATCTGGTAATAACCTATAATGGAAAATAATTTTAAAAATAATATAGTATAACTGAATCACTTTGCTGTACACCTGAAACTAACATAATACTGTAAGTCAACTATATTTCAATTTAAAATATCCAGAGCTTTGAAATAAAAAGTCGACATCTGTTTAATCTCTGTGATGGAGATATACATATGTTAAATTAATTTTTGTAATTTTCTGATATTTGAAGTGTTGCATAATTTTTGAAATGTGAAAGAAAAAATATTTGCAACTATGCGATAAGTTGTTTTTCTTTTTTTCTGCTTTGTTGTTCATTTTTATTTTTTATTTTTGCCATTCCAAAGGAACAAGTATTTAACCACCTGTTGTCACTCAGGAATGCTTTGGGTAGAAGGCAGTGGTAGAACTGAAAAAACAAAGGAGCTTACTTGAGCGAAGAGTAAAAGAACAACTTTCCATAGTAGAAGAAGAGCACTTAAAAATCATGTAGGCAAGAAAGGGAACATTTCACACATGGAAGAAATGCAAGTGATTGAGCATAACTGGAAGCAAAGACACGGCATGGAGGAGTAGTGAGTGGGATCACACTGCAAATTTAGAGAGGCCCAGATGATGCAAGCCCTGATATGTGCAAGTATGTTTGCACTTAATCTCGTGGGGCAGCGGTTCCCAACTCAGGCTGCTCATCAGATTAACTGGATCTCATTCCAGATTTATTGAACTAGCATTTCGTAGAATAGGAACCAGGAGACTGTTCTTTAAAAATATCTGACACATCTGTTCTCTTATTTCATTCTAACAGCCCTCTGAAAGAGGGAGGTGGTATTGCTTTCCGTCTGTGTAATGGAGAATTGCAGTCCACAGTAGGACTAGACAAGTTTATCCTGTTAGTTATGGACATACCTGTGTTTAGAATTCAGCACCTCTCCCATGGAATGGTACCTTCTGCTCCTGCCCCGTCTGGCGGAGGCAGATGGAAAAGAGCTACAGCAGAGATGTTTCTTGCAATTCGGAGATGGTTGCTTTGTCTCCCGGCCCCTCCAGATTGCTATGAGATGAAAGCCTCCATGTAAAAGTGGATTGAACTGTCAAACCAAATGGTGTGGAGTGGGGACCAGCTCACCATTACTGCCCACGGGAGCTTTTGAAGGCCTTTTGTCAGTGTGACCTGACAAACTTTGTATTTTGTGTTGGGGGAGAAGATCAAAAGCAAGGAGGTCAGAAATGATGTCGGTCCTTAATAAAGCTCGGGCTACAAAGTGATAGGTTCAAGAGAAACTTAGAAGACAGTGTTTAATAAATATGCTCTGTGAGCAGATTTTCATTTCTAATGAGCTTGTGAGTTTAGGCAAGGAAAGGAAGAAAGACTGAGAAGTGGGGAGATATAGTGGGCTCTAGATAATATATGCACACCAAATGCTTCTAGATGAAATTTCAGTAGTATTAATTTTCAGTGTATTTCCAGTTTCAGTCACAGAAATGTTCATGGTAACTGATCAGTGACCTGGTTTTATTTTTCTTTAATTTCTGGTAATATTCTCCCACACAAAATCATTTTATGGTTCTTTCTGTGGGTTTAAGGTCACATGCTATCTTCCCATCTACCAGTTATTATTCCCAAGGAGAGCCAGTGGGCTTGATCAGTGGTAGGAAGAGGTTTAGTGGACAGTTCTAGCTTATTTTCCATTTTTGACATTTTAATGTAATATAACTCACTGTAGGGTTTTGGAGTTTAACTATTTATTGTCAAGTTAATTAGTAAATATAAAATCTCATGAATAACATATCGTTACGGAACAAATCCTGGTTCCTAACCATTCCTAATAGAGACAAATTATAGGAGTCTTTTTTTTTTCTTACTCATAGGGCAAAAGTTGGATCGTTAAAAGAAGTTATGAAGACTTTCGGGTACTTGATAAACATCTTCATCTGTGTATTTATGACCGACGATTCTCCCAGCTCTCAGAGCTTCCCCGTTCTGAGGCCCTGAAGGACAGTCTAGAGGTAAGCATTCAGTACTTTGCAGAAGTAATCACTATAAATTAGCAGAATTTTTTTTGCCAGTATACTAAATAAAAGCTTATATTGAGCACTCAGGAAGATTCGTGGGATTAATTATTTCTTAACTGAAAAATTAGTAATGCTGTTAAGATATTTCGAATTGAAATAGGTTCAGTGTATAATTTTATAAGAAGAATCTCGTATCTTAATATATAAATGGGCAATATATATGAGCAGATCATTTTTCAAAGAGAATGCAAAATATAGAAGCAAAAATATGGAAAAATGTTGACCTCACTAATAATCAAAGAAATGTGTATTCAAATGATGCTGTTTACTCAGTTTATGATGGCAGGCTGTGTCCATGCACTTATTTCCACTCCTGCCAAAAATTTCTAGTAAAAATATAAGAGTTTTTTTTTTTAATTTAAGAGGAAAGAGATTCTTTTATAACATCAGAAAGTAAAAAGAACCATCAGGGAATCAAAACTTGTGAGGAATCTTTGAAAGTAGATGGGATGAGATTTATGGGGGCAAGAAAATACAGCATAAGAAACTTGTACAGGAGGACTGCAGAGGGACAGATAAACTAGAAATCTTCAATGTGAAAACCGAATAAACAAAGTAACAGAAGAGCAAACAGAGGGCTTTCAGAAGCATGATTATCACCCTCAGAGAGAAAGTGAGGCAGTCACATTCACGGAATGAGAACAGAGTTTTAAAAAATAAAATAATCAGAGATCTTAGAAATGAACATGTGGTTTTTAAAATTAATTTTAATAATAGCAAACCTTAACAGCTGGACTACATGCAAAATGGACATAGATGAAGAGAGAATTAGTGAGCAGGAAGGGCCAGCTTTGTAAGAACACAGCCCCAAAAGGGATACAAAGTTGTGAGAGAATTGTTGGGAATCACAGAGAATAGATCCAGAAGTTCCTCCAAGTTCCTGTTCCTCTTGTAGGAGTTATAGGAGGAGAGAGTGGTTGGCAGTAACTAAAAATATAATAAATTCCCCTAAATTAAAAAAGGGCCTGTTTTCAGATTAAATGGGCCCATTAAGTGCTAAATATAATAAGTGAAAAGACACACATCTAGAAACATTGTGGTAAAATTTCAAAATGCCAAAACAGAGAGGAAACCCAAAAGGCTTCCGGAGAGCAAAAACAAGGTTTTTCTCAACGGAACAAGAAACGTATTGGCGTTAGACTCCTTGGCAGCCACAGTGGATGCCTGAAAACAGTGGAAGTCCTGAAGGGAAGCCATTTCACATCTATAGTTAATTCCCAGGCGATCACGTAGTGAGGGCAGAGTGGAGACTGCAGTCATGCAAGAACTGACACCGCGACACGGAATGTCCTCAAACCTCAGGAATGTCCTCAAACCGCAGATCCTTTCGTACCATAGAAAGGCTGGACGTCTCTCTGCCTCCTTTTCCCTGTCTGCCTTGTCTGTTGTGTATTTCTTTCTCAGACTGTCTCAGAGCATGACCACTCCCAACAGGGGCCAGGTTCTCATTTATTTTTAAGACAGCAGCCAGACTGAGCTGAAATTTTGTGTCACGGTTCCTAATTCCTGCAGCAACTCCTGTTAGGTCAGCTAATGTTGGGTCCCATTCCCGGACCCATCCGTTGACTCGTGGTGTAGGATCACGTACGAACTGTCCTGCCATGGCTGGGTGTGTGAAGACTGCAGCAGGCCTTGAAGAAAGCATTTCAGAGTAGCAGGGGGAAGCCGGGTGGAAAAGCAAGTATGTCTCTGCTATCGTTTTACACTTTCAATACAAAAATAGAAAGAGAAGGCAACCAAATTAGAAGCTGTACAGTAGTATGAGCCCTGATGATGAGGGGCTAAAGTGAAAGTTCTGCACCAGACAGGAAGTTATGTAAGTGCCTGTAATGTCAGTTCATGGAACTGTTAAGCCTCTGTGAAGAACCTCCGTAACTATGAAAATGCATAAAAATCTGCAGATTTTTTTTCTCCCAGAAACAACCAACTTAGACCAGTTTCTTTGACAAAGAGTGTAGTATCTTTATTCTGTTACCACTGAATCTTCTCTTTTTCTTTAGTCAGTCACTCAGATGCTTATGGCTTACCTGTCCCGCCTTTCAGCTATTGCTGGCAACAAGATCAATTGTGGACCTGCCCTTACTTGGATGGAGGTATTAATCCAGTTCATCTTTTATTAAAGTTAATTTTTAAATTATCTACTTAAGAAATTTAATATTAATTTTCATAGCTGTTGAGTTTCAGGAATTGAATAAATGGCGCTTATTCTCCTCTTCTGGAAGATAGATATGTGATACATTAAATATTTTTCATCTCAAATCTTTCTTTGATAATCCAGGAAGCTAATTTTAATATTATTTTATGACTCACAATGACACCTGTTATTTTTGTATTTAATATATTAAATAATATTGATATATTAATGTATATACATTTAGCAAGGTGTATGTGTATATATATGTATATATATATATTTAATTGGCTTAGTAACTGAAAATAGTTTTTAGTCATTGATGAACAAGAGACAATTAACCTTTTAAAGAGTCTGATTTAAGAATGTCTTGAGTGATAGAGTATCCTCCTGTCAATAGGTTAGGTTTTTCTCCTTAATTTGCATATATAGAGTTACATTATTCTCTCCTCTCAGTGGAAATTGGGAAGGCAATGAAAAGTAGAAAGAATATAGACCTTAGAGCCAGGCCAACTTGCCCTGAGATCTTGGTTCTTCATTATTGGCTGTGTGATCTGGGACAAATTATTTAATCTCTCATAATTTACATAACCTCTTTTAGCTTTAGCATCTTCATCTTTAAGTGTTGGTAATGATGATAAGTATCTTTTAGAGTTATGAAGATTAAAGTGTGTATGTTATATGTATAATACAATGACTGGCATATAGTAAGTACTCAATAAGTGGTGAGTTTGGTTTTTTTTTTAATATTCTTTGGGTTATGGTTTTTCTAAGTCAAGTTGAATTACATAGATACACAAAGAAACTTGCAAGTCCCATGTCTTTACCCATCTCATAGTACATTTTCTTTGTTACAGATTGATAATAAGGGAAATCACCTTCTAGTTCATGAAGAATCATCCATTAACACTCCTGCTGTTGGTGCTGCCCATGTTATCAAGAGGTACACTGCTCGGGCCCCGGATGAATTGACCTTAGAGGTAAGTGACTAAAGCTGCCGTGTGTTAGCTCAGTCCCTGCTCTCTTTCTAGCCTCAATTTTAACTGTTGCAATCATTTCCTTAATGAAAAGCACCAGGTTTTTCTGTGCATCATTGTCTTTCCGCCTGGCATGCCATCTATTTTTATTTTAATGACTGTACTCATTCTTGAAAATCCAGCTTAAATGTCTCCCATTTCTTCTAGGAAGTCTCCTTGATCTCCTTCCCTCTACTCCATGGAAATACATACCCCCCAGAACCTGCACTGAACGTCATTCTGAGCTGTTCTCAAGGCTTATCTCTGATATGTCACTTACTACATTCAATCATAATTGTTCTCCTGTTTGTCTCTGTGAGCTTCTTGAAAGCCAAATCCTCTTTTGTCTGTGTGTTTTTAGCACCTAAAAACAATACCCAGTGATACTTTCTTCTCATTGTTCATAGATTGAGGTAAAGACCAGATGAAAAGTGAAATGAACATTTCTTGCTATCAGATGCAAAAGGAGGAGAATTAAGTTTCTTCCTTTAATATTGGCTGATGAGAGACCAAAGAAAATGCTGGCAGTTATTCAGTTTAAGAGGAAACAAAGTGTAAATTTTTACTGTATAGAATTCAAACTGTTCTCAAACTAAATTTTTAGCTCTATACACAAAGGAATCCTTGGTCTTGAAAGATACCATGTCTGTTAGCAAATATGGTTTTGTGAAGAGGACTTTCGTGACTGGAAAAATTAGTTGTGAATATACAAAAAAAATTCTTAAAGCAATATTGTGTACATTAGCAACATTGCTCTGAAGTGCTTAACTGGTTTATCACAGAGATCATCAGTTATTTTGATTGAAGAATACAACTTCCTTTAAATATATTATTAAAAACTATTATTGCCATTTTCATACTTACAATTTTGTAAAAGTTTGTACAAACTCATTAGTTTGTCTTTTAAAGTGAAGAAAGTCAGCTATTTAGTGGGAATGTTATATTGAACCATCTATTAAAAGAAATGTAGTTGTCATTCAGTTTTACATGTACTAAGAATAACCCAGTAATTGTAGACATCTTAGAGCTTTCCTATATGATGAAATAAGATATGTCAAATGTTTAGCACAGTGCCCAGCACATGGTAAGCGCTCGCTAAATGTATTAATAGAAGCCGCTGTTGTTCTAAATATGAGTATTTAAAATTGCCTTTTAGATTCACTATAGTGAATCTGATCACCTTTAGTAACAGCAGTTAACAGAGTATTTTAACAGAAGTGATGATGGTATGATGCCTGGTGTTCAGACATCTTATGCTATCAATCAGGCTTTCTGAAGTTACTACAGTTGTTAGTTGGACCACAGTCTTTGTGCTGCTTAACTTTTTGTAAACCTCTCCTTAACAAATGGTTAAGATTATTAAATTCCTTACAGAAAGAAGTGTTAATGTTTTACCAGAAATAATGAGCCAGAAAATAAGATAGTACTTTACCCTTTTGTTACAGTTAAGATTTAAATTCTAGACAGACAATTGCTTTAAAAATTGATTTAAAACGTTTCACTTTAAATTTTTTCTCCTAGGTGGGAGACATTGTTTCTGTTATTGACATGCCCCCAAAAGTGTTAAGCACATGGTGGAGAGGCAAGCATGGATTTCAGGTAGGCAACAAAGAATTTGGTGTGGAAAATTCAAAGATCGTTTTTTCTTTCAGTAATATTTCTGTTTATAATATGTGCTGGCAGTGGACTTTGTCATCAGAAATTTTGTCTGCAGTGATAAAAAAAATGTAGATGATGTTAGACTTGGGTTTCCTTTTCGAGTTACTGTTGTGGTTGTTTTGATCTCCTTCTTCTTTCCTGTGTGGTGGTACAGCCAAAGTGTGAGCAGAATCACACGCCTGGTGGCCACTTCTAGGTTATCGGGACTGTGCTTCTGCCTTGCTTTTCACCGCGGTTTAAAATCATGAATCACATATGTTTTCTCTCTAGAATTAAGTCAGGTTGATCAATATTTTTTTAATGCATTGTAACTGTTAATGTAAACAATGTATGAATTGCAGAATAACAGCAGAATCTAAAGCTGTCTCTTTTTCCTTATATGCCTAAGTAATTTGAGACCTGATAAAGGCATATTTTAGATTGGCTAGCACTAATTTCCATAGGATAGAAAAGTTTCCTTTTAACTTTTAAAACTACCACTAGAAGAGCATCTAAATATGCCTTAAAATTGTATCCTGAATATATTTGTTGTCTATTTATAAAAGTGTTCCTAAAATGCTGCATAGATTAAATGCTCGTGCTGTACAGTTAGAAATATTAATAACTATCATATAAATATCTTGAGCTTTAAGTGCATATAAAATAAAAGCTATTAGGTTTTTATAAAATGTATTTTCTCAAAAATAATCATACACTTTAAAACAGGATAGCGTGGTGGTTAAGAGCATGGGTTCCGGTGCTAGATTGCTTGGGTTTTAATCTTGTGTTATGTTGAGCAAGTTATTTTACTTCTCTGTGCTTTAGTTTCCCCAATTGTAAAATGGGGATTGTAGGACTATTCTTAATCTCATAAGATTATCGCAAAGATTAAATGTGTCAGGATAAAATATGTAAAGTATCTAGAGCAGACCTGATGCATATTTTTCACTCAATAAATGTTGATTTTTAAATGTAAATAATTCAGTTTTTTATTTTGCAGATTTAAGTTTATCTCTCTCTTTATCTGTTATAAAAGCATTTATAGCAATTTAATTTGATGATTAAAAGCAAAAAAATCATCTTTATTACCCCACAAATTTTCTTATTTGTATAATTTGCAGTCCTTCTTTATCTGTGCTCTGATTTCTTAATTGTTACGAATAATTGGTGCTTCTGATTAAATATAAAACTAAATGGAAAACTGGTGTTACCTCTTTTTCTTATTAAGAGGTCAATTCTCCATGTTCATGGAAATGAGCTATAAATGTTAGGGTCCCAAAGATGATCAAAAAGTAAATTTGGCTTTAAAATGACAGTTATGTTTTATTCTTGATATTGCTGCCTTTCTTATAATCTTAGATAAGTCACTTGCTTTCTTTGGACTTTAGCGTCTTCTTAGACAGTTCCACTTGTAATCCCGTCAGTCCTTCTTAACATTTTAATTCCATGATTGCAAAATAACGGGTTTTCCCTTCTTTCATATAACAGATATTTATTGAGTATTGACTCTGTGCTAGGTATAGATTTATCTTCCTAACTTTTATTTAGAGTTAAAAATTAGTTTATTCCCCAAACAAATTATTTAATATAAAAACAGGTTTTTAAGCTTTCAGGACTGATTTATAATTGATAATGAAATGTTTTTCGTACAGGATTGCTGGTTGTTTAGACCGTGTTGGAGTATGACTGTGAGAAGAGGAGTTGCTTTGGGGGCGTGGGGGCTCCCGTGAAACCAGGAGCAGGTCTTTAAATGTCACTGTCAAAACTTCATTTAAAAAAGGAACTGAATACTTTAAGGGAAGGACCCACACAATTCAGTCCTCCTCGCTCCCGTCTCCAAGTACAGTCACACTCTGAGATACTGGGGTTGAAGGCTTCAGCATAAGAATTTGGGGAGATATTATTTAGCCAGTCCCGGATGGCTAGGTGGGTGGGGCCACTCTTAGGGCTGCTTGAAGGCCTTTCCTGGACTCTCTGTCACAGACTTGATAAAGAGTAGGGCCCTGCTTGAGCCAGGCTGGCTCCTAGGCCAAAGGCAGGCAGAGTGTAGGGCTGTTGGCCATGACTGCAGAGAGCTTGAGGGCCTTGGGAGGAAGGAGCCCTGGGAATGACTGCTTCATGGGTGCCCCTCCCCGCCCCACTGTCCTCAGGCAGCATCTGAGGAGGGGCCAGTGGTACTCACAGGCTGGTACAGGGCCTTCGTTTCACTCATGGCAGAAGGCCCTCTGGGCACTGACACCGTGCCCCGAGGCAGGACGAGGAGGACAAGCAGTACTGGTCCCCTCCTCAGGGCCTCGCAGATGAGTGGGAGGTTCTGAGCCCAGCAGGACGCCCTAGGAGATGTAGGAGGGGATCCTGGAGGTGGTGACTTTGAAAGGCAGAGTCTTGTGCATGTCTTCAGAGGAGAGGATGTCCAGATGACCTGGGTAGACCGGCTACACGTGAAGCAGCCATGTGACCGGTTAGCCAGCTTGACCTGTCCTGGTCACACAGATGGACTCTATAAACTGAGCTTTGTCAGTGAGCCATGAAGGAGGAAGCACAGAGGCAGGAAAACTGTCTTCCTGATACAGTAGCAGGAGACGAGGGGCTGGGCTTGGCCTTGGGGTAGCTTGGACAGTGGTCTTCCGGGAATCAAGGCCATTTAGAGCTGACCACTCTCGGGAGAGAGGGTGAAGGGGAGCAAAGATGTGGGCTGTTGCGTCCCAGGATGGAGGCCAGCTCTGAGCTGTGGCGCTCTGACCGCTGAAGGGACGTGTTCTGGGAATGCGGCGTCGGCGTGCAGCAGGTCTGCTCAACCTGATGTGTTCATAGCGTGTTACGTGGACTCCGCTTTCCTGTTTTCTCAGTCTCGTGTGTCGTTTTCTTCGCCCAGCTGTCGGGGCATGACAGGGTACACGTGGCGTGCAGAAGCCTTTCCCTCAGAGCCCTGTGAACTGATGCTGTGCAGTTGCTGGCTTGTGACTTTGTTTTATTTTTTATTATTATCTAAAAAATAATTAATAGATTTTATCATTTAGTACTAGAGTTTACAGAATAGTTGACCAGATAATACACAGAATTTCATATACTCCCTGCCCCACACATGTATACAGTTTCTCCTATTAACATCTTGCTTTACAATTCATTGGATAGAATTGGCAAAATGCTGAACTTTATTACCCACAAGCTGATTAGCAGAGTTTACCTACAGCACAGTGTAAGCACTCTTTCTAGAAAAGTGGTCTGAGGAACACCGGGGCCAGAATCACAAGGATAAGAATACAGTGTGTCAGTATCACATCCTCCTCCATAATGATGGAAACAGTTTTGGGGTTTGCTTTTTGTTACCTTTAATGAACCAATATTCATACATCATTATTAACTATAATCCATATTTTCATTAAGTTTCACTCTTTGTGATGTATATAGTTCTGTGGGTTTTAACAGATGCATAATGACATGTATCCACCATTACAGCTTCATACAGAGTAGTTTCACTGTCCCCAAAATCTCCTGTGCTCACCTATCCATCCTTCTCTCCTCCTAACCTCTGACAAGCACTGATTGTTTATTGTCTCCATAGTTTTGCCTTTTCCGAAACATCATATAATTGGAATCATATGGTATGTAGCCTTTTCAAACTGGCTTCTTTCACTTAGCAATATGCATTTTAGGTTCCTCCATGTCTTTCATGGTCTGATAGTTCCTTTCTTTCCCTGTCTAATATTCATTATTATGGCTATGCCATCATTTATTTTTCCATTCACTTATTACACTGCATCTTGGTTGCTTCTAGTTTGGAGCATTTATGAATAATGTTGCTGTAAACATCCATGGGCAGGTTTTTGTGCAGATGTGTTTTCACCTCCTTTGGGTAAATACCACAGAGTGCACTTGCTGTATTGTATGGTAAGGTCATGTCTAGCTTTGTCAGAAACTACCAAACCGTGGTTTAAAGTAGTTGTCACCGTTTTGCCTTCCCACCAGCAGCGGCGGGGATCCTGCTCCGTGTTCTCATCAGCGTTCGACAGCTCTCAGTTGTTGTTGTTGTGGTTTTAACCATTCTGATAGGGCTGTGATGGTATTTATTGCACTGTTCTCTTAATTTGCAAATAAAATTAGTCCAAGGAGTAGCATTTACCAATATAGCTAAGGGTGCTGTACTGCCATCTTCACTTGTTATCAATGTTACCATAACTCCTGCTCTCCCTTCACCACTGATTCTCAGACTTCACTTGATACTCTTATGACATGTTACATGGGGAACATGCTAAAACATAAAATCCTACGACCTGAGCCCTGAAATTCGGTTTCACTGGTTGTGGGATGGGATTAAGACTGCGTCTTTATCCATGTGATTCCGGCCCAGGTGTTCCTCAGACCACTCTTCTGGAAGCAGTGCTTACTCTGAGCTGTAGGTAGACTCTGCCAATCAGCTGGTGGTTGATGAAGATCAGCATTCTGCCAGTGTGTGTATTGTTCTAACCTAGACCATAATTTTGCTGTGGGAACAGAAGGATTAGTTCATCCATGTGTTTAAATTATACTGTGACTATGTTTCTTTTCTTAAACTTCTGGGAGTAGGAAGTGTGAAATTATATTAACTATAGTAATTTGAAATTCCGAAATCTGTTTTTTACTTGTCTTCTAAAGGGTATATTGAATCTTTTACCTTTGTTTTCTGAGGTGTTTCATCATATAATCTATACTTCAGCAAAAAAAAAAAAGCTCTTTGCTTTTTCTTTCTTGTTAAAAATAAATGTCATCAGCTTTCGTACTTACCTGGGGACCGTGGTTGGAAATGTGAGGTGAGGTGTCTGGAAAGTCTTTTTTTCTTATGTAAAAGCCATAACACAGATGTCAAATGTTAAAATCTTTGAGGATTATTTGTTTGTTAGTGCCATGTTTGGCAAAATTTTATCTGGGAGCCACTGGCATCAGAATGACCCAAGAAACATGTTAAAACCAGATATTACTAATCAGAATCTCTGGGGATGGGGACAGGAATCTGAATTTTATCAAGTTCCTCAGGTGATGAATAAGCACAAAATGTGAGAACCACTGACCCAGCCTCCCATTGTTTATCCTGTGCACAGATAAAGGAAGAAATTAAACACAGTTTAGTGACTGTTCTCCTTTCCCCCCAGAAAATCTTCTAAAACATATTTGGGATACAGTCAATCTAAGAGATAAAATACCGTTTAGAGAGTGACAGAACTCTGTACAGCTCATGTTCTCTTGGTTCTCCACAGGATGATCAAGGATCGGCTATTTTATTTTTCAGAGTTACCCCAGAAGGTTGTGTGAGGATTTCTGTGTACAATGACAGAGAAGCAAATCTTGGACAGTAAACATTCCCTTACCTCAGGAGTTTAATGTGGTTCCAAGTAGCTTATTTTCAGAAAAGTATTCTTTATCCCAAAGGGAAGATATTTGGAAACCTTGTCACTTGTAGTAAGTAGTTTAATAGAGGAAGACAATTTACCCACTTATTTATATGAAGACCATCATTTTATGTACAGAATTCAAAGCTACACCTTTTCATTACTCAAAATTAAATAGAGCAAAATATTTCCTCTCCAGTTAAGTAATGGGAAATCACATACTGTAATGTTTCATCTGTAATGTTATAGAATTTCAAGGGAAGAGGGAGTATGTGGTACTCCAATATAAGGAATTGTAACACTTCTTGGTGCTCTTACGTGTGCTTTCTAAGTGCTTTCCACTAACCTTTAATTCTCACAGTCTATGAAGAAGGTACTATTATTACCTCTCTTTTACTGACAAGGAAACTAAAGCAAAAGGGGACTAAACTACAAGCCCATTGTTATTTCGCTGTTTAGTGTCAGAGCTTAGGTAGAAATTTAGGCATTCTGGGCAAAGAACAGATCATAGTAGTAATTTAATGAACCAGTAGTGGCTTCTGCTTGTCTACATGTGTGAATCATAGATTTCTATATTAGAAAAGATGGTAGTGGATCATCTGGTCCTAAACTGTCATTTTAAAATTATAGAAATCCTGAGACAAAGGAATTTAGATAGATTGTTCTGATTTACAAAGACAGTAAGTCAGTGATATAGCCAGAACACAAGCTTGGTGAGTTCCAATTTTGTATTTTCCCCCCCTTGGATCACAAAAATTTGTAACTTTTCTTAAATTATTTTCTGTGTTACTTACTGCAGTTTTTTATTTTTCTTATTAGTGCCATTAGCAGCTGCCACTGATGTTTAGAGAGAAATTAGTTTCTAGATAGCTCCTTTTGTTAATTTGTAACATCAGAATATGTCCTAGCAAATGATGCTTAAACACTCAGTTTCATGGAAATTATTGACAAAATGGCTTAGAGTAGTAGTTCTTAACCTCATCAAACCCTATACCCCCTTGTTACGATAAATAATTTCTGAAATCTTTCCTTATGATCCTGAAATGAAATTTACAAATGATATACCAACCTACAAGCACAATTTCAAAAAAGTCAGTATAATTTTTCACATATAATATAAAGGAGAAATAAAAGGAAAGTAGTTGTGTATTTAAAATACACAGTGTATATTTAAAATATATATACAACTGCATGGACGTCTTGTTATTTCATATCTAGTCCACAGACCAGTAGCCTTAACATCAGTCAGAAAATATAATAAAACCCATTTGTAATAGCATCAAAACTATGAACTACTTAGGGATATATCGGAAAAAAAGATATAAAAGATCTGTGTACTGGAAGCTACAAAGCATTTCTGAGAGAAACTAAAGAATATTTAAAAAATGAGAGATATATACCTTGTGTATGGGTTGGAAGTCTTTATATTGTTAAGATGCCATCTCTTCTCAAATTGATCCCAATCAAAATCTCAGCAGATTTTTTGTAGAAATTGATAAGCAGATTAAACAATTCATATGGAAATGCAAAGGACCTAGAAAAGAACAGCCAAAACAAATTTGAAAAAGAAGAACAAAGTTGGAGAACTAACACTAATTGATTTGAAGACTCAACTATAAAACTGCAGTACCAAGAGAGTGTGGCATTAGGGGAAAGAGAGACAAGTAAGTCAACAGGACAGAATAGATTCCAGAAGTAGACCCACACATACATGGGCTGCTTATTTTTGACAGAGGTTCAATGTCAGTTCAGTGAAGAAAACATGGTCTGTTTTACAAATGATGCTGGAACAGTTGGATTTCCTTATGCCTCCAGAAATCCTTTGATTTATTTCTTGCACCATATGCAAAAATGAACTCAAAATGGATCACGTACCCAAAATGTAAAGCTTAAACTATAAAGCTTCTAGACGAAAACATAGGAGAAACTTTTGTGACTTTGGGTTAGGCAGAGTTTCTTAGATTAATATCAAAAGAACAATTCATAAAATAATAAATTGAATTTCATCAAAATTTAACGCTTCTGCTCTTTGAAAGACATTACTTATAAGACAATAAAAAGACACACCACAGACCGGGAAAAAATATTTGTGATGATTATATCTGATGAAGGACTTGTATCCACTATGTATAAAGAACTCTCAAAATTCAACAAGAAACAGAACTCAATTTAAAAAGTAGCAAAAGTGGGAGCAGACACTTAACCAAAAAGATATATGACAAACACATAAAGATATGCTCAACACCAGTAGTCATTAGAGAAATGCAAATTAAAATGACAGTGAAGTCTTGTTACATACTTATTAGACTTGTGAGGATGTGGAGGAATTGGAACGCTGACACAGTTGGGGGGAATGTAAGATGCTACAACCAATTTGGAAAATAGTTTGTCAGTTTCTTAAACATACACTGATGACATGATCCAGCCATTCGACTCCCAGCTGTTTATCCAAGAGAAAAGAAGGCTTACATTCATACAAAAACTCACACATGACTGTTCATAGCAGCCTTACATATAATGTCCTCAAGCTGGAAACAACCCAGGTATCTCATGAACAAGAGATTAATGCATAAAGAAATGGTGGTATTTGTACAGTAGAATATTACTCAGGAATAGAAGGAAAGAATTATTGATAAATACAGCAACATGAATGATCCTCAAAATAATTAATGCTGAATGAAAGAAAACAGACAACAAAGAGTACATTCTGCATGACTCTATTCATATAAAATTGTAGGAATTGCAAAGTAATGTATAGTGATAGAAACTAGGTTAGTTGCCTGGTGAGCAGGGGTAGGGGCTGGTAGGGAGAGGGAAAGATTACAAAGAGATACAAGGAAACTTTGGGGGTTGATAAATATATTCATAAATTTAAGTGTGGTTACAGTTTTATGGGTGTCAGAACTTATCAAAATGTGCACTTTAAGTATGCACAGTTTGTCAGTTATACCTCAGTAAAAGTGGGAAAAAACTGCAGAAGCATCTGATTTAACTTTTCATGTATCTAATCCTATTGACAATTTCTGTGTTTTCTACCTCTGTGTCTCTTACACTCATATAATTTTCTTTCTTCCTCATGCCAAATTGACTTGGGGAAAAACTACTAAATTGAAGGTTCTCTTTCTCTCCTTTAAGCCCATCCCTAACCTGTTCCTGCCTTATCTTTTTCTTCTGTTACTGTATTTTTATTACCTGCTTCTCTACCCTCATGGGCCCTAGATGCTCGTCTTTTCTTTTCCTTCCATCTTCCTAGAGTAGAAACTCATTTTGAGTGCTGCAAAATATACTGAATTTCCCTCACCTTTCTCAGCCATTTACATTAGAGCTTTAGAAAATGCCACTGCAGCAGAAAGAATAATATGATGAATATAATTATAATAATATAATTTAACATGAATAAAACAGGATGATATAGTTCATAGATCATATTGTTAGAGTTCCAGTCACTTTTAACATTGGACATTTTGAGTTTATTAGAATTATTTATATTTGGTGAAATACTAGCTTAAGTATGCATCAGAAAAGTATAAATGTTCATTAACTATATTTTTAGGGTTAGTTATGTGTATACTTTCAATAGAACACAGTTTCATTTTTTATGATGGAAATTTTATAATAGGAAAACAGAATCTATTTGCTTTTCACAAGTATACAGAGTTAACTCTTTCAAATAAAAGTTATCTTAACTGTAAACAGTTACAGTTAAGAGTGATGTTGGCTTCAAGAAACAAAAGTGAACAGAAAAGGTAGCATTGCTGCAGTTGAGTCAGCAGCGTGATGATGCTAGGCAGAATTCTCTAAGGTTCTCTTGGCCTTTCTTTAAGGTCAGACGATGGCTACTGCAGATCCAATCCCAATACCTACGTACGTACACAGCATAAAGAAGAGACAGAATGGTAGCAGTAAAGCTTTTTACAGGTGCCGTGGCTACACCTGAACGCAAGGAATCTGGGAAACTGAATATTTAGTTTAGCTAATACTTAGTGATATTACACTTTATAATAAAGGGAGACAGGTGAGCAGGGATTGGAATTAGGCGTTAGATGAACCTGTCATGGACCTACCTCTGCATATTACACAGTAGCATTTCCCCCATATACCTAGACCTGATGCATTGAGACATTCAAAAAGTGAAAGTGTAGCTAGTATGTATGATACAGTTCCCCAAAGAAGATCATTAAGCTTTGCTCAGTCTTCCTGAAGAAGTGATGGAAAATTAGTTTTGTTTGCTGACAGATGCTTGAGCTTATAAACTAGGCTAGGTGCTTTCACACACATTACTGAGGTAGCTAATGTTGTCCCATTTTTACAAATTAAGAAACAGACAGATGTTAAGCAATTTGCTCCAGATCACAGAGCCTAGTAAATGGATGGTCTTTTCTCTATAGCAGATTGCAGAAAATGTTTACAAATGGAAATGAATTAGAATTATATGGAAAGAATGGTATTTGACAGTGAGGAAACTTAAGTATACACAAGCAAAAGGTGGTAGGTATTGTGTGTCATATCCATACAGTGGAGGGGCTGGAGCCCTCTAGATCTTCCAGTGGCCAGCATATTGAGATAATAAAGAATAGATAGCATTTCTCAAGTGCTTACTGTATGCACTTTGCTTATACTGATCCATTTAATTCTCATAACAACTCTTATGAATTAGGTGCAATATTATTATGTTTAGAGGAAGAAACTGAAACATAGAGGCTAAGTTATAAACCCGACCTAGTAAGTGGCAGACCTGGAGTAGAACCCAGGCCCTCTTAATCCTGGGGCTACACTTAACCATAAGTGATTACCTTATAACTGATTTGCATAAGAGAGAATGAGAATGATCTTTCAAGTTGATTCTTGTCTGGTTCTAACCAATCTTGGAAGAATTTCTACTTGTTATTAGTTAAATAGGAAGTTGAGTAAAGTATGATATAGAATTTCACCAATAAAAGCAAATACTTGGAGCATCAGTTTGGAAGGCAATGCATATAGGAACTCTAAGACCCAACTTTCACATATTTCAAACAAAACTGATAATTTGTTAATAAGCCCTTTTCAGCTCATGATAACTAGATACATCTTAATAATTTTAAGAACTAACATAGACTATCGATCAAGAAATTGAAGTAAGAATGCAGCAAGTGAGCATGTGAAAATAATCCCACACAGATGGAAATTATACAGCTCAGAACTTCACGATGAATCATACTCTTGGAAGACCATTCCTTTCTTCCCCAGAGTCTGTCAACAGAGGGATGTACAAAGTGATGTAGTTTTCTTGTTTCAGCTTTAACATCTGCTGCTTGGCAGCCCAATTATATTCCCATCTAAGAAAACATCTATAAATATTGGTTAAAAATTCCCTTTTTACTTTTGTTTCCTGGCTCTTTGTTTCTGTATTCATTCTGTTGCCTATGTAGTATCTCTGGGTGATCTGGAGCTCAGTATTTTACTAATAAAGCTCCTTGGGAATCTACCTGACACCATGAGCAATTCTGCTACCAGGTCACATTGGTGTGTTTTTTAAAGCCAGAGTCTGTTACCACTGCCGAGATTGGCTGTTTTCTTCTCTTGCTTTCCCACTTATCCACGCACTACTGGGCTCTTTAACAACAGTGGATACCAGGATTTTAAGTGAGCGATTGTTTCACCAATTTATTTTAGTCTTGTCATTTTTCATGGAACCTGTGAGAGAAAGAAGAGGAAATTTGCCAAAAAAATTTCAATGAGGTTTAACGTTGATTTTTTTAAAAATCATATAGAGAAATCAGTAAATATGAAAATTGGCAGTAGAGGTGTTAACACAACTAGATTGAAATTTCAGCAAAGTAAATTATTAACAGGTATAAATTATACCTCTTGCATGCATAGCTTGGTATCAGACTAAATATTTTAATTGGTGTAAAAGAAGTTTGGGAAATTAAAAGGTAAAACTAGGAAAGCAGGCTTAGATATTTAGACAAATAAAACACGTAACTCTATATACTCATAGCAACAGATTGTTTTATTGTTTGTATAATTGGCATCATCAGTGATTTAGAGTCTTGGAATAACAGAATCATTGGGAGGGGCTGTGGAGCACATTACTGGAATTGAATTGGCAGCGTTCGTACGCTGGTCTGTTCTCTGGTTTAAAATCCTCTCTTTGCTGCTTTTCTTCTTTAGGTGGGACTCTTCCCTGGACACTGTGTTGAGTTAATTAATCAGAAAGTTCCCCAATCAGTGACCAACTCAGTGCCAAAACCAGGTGAGTACACTTTTTCATTAATGTGGTTATTTATCAGCTGCTTAAAGATTAAGATTTTCTCTTCCAGTCAAGCACATAGCTTGTTTAGCTATTCTTTGCATTTATTGTCATAATGTGCATTCTTAATTTTATGTGGTTTTGATTTTTAATATATTCTTTTTTCTCTATTGATCATTTCACAAAGGTTTACATGCATTCAAAATTTTAGACAATTTTAAGAACTGTTTGCTCCATTAAGCTTTGTCATTATTTGTTTTTACAATTATATAGTAGGAATGTAGCTTATTAATGAATAAAATGATAAAAGAAAATAGGAGGTTTAAAGAACTGACGTGGAGATAGTATGATTAGCTGAAAATTAATAAATGAAGGGAATGTATATTTTATCAGTGCCTGTGAACATCAAAACTATTTTAAACAGCATTTGTTATCATTTATATAGTATATTTACAGTGCTATATGAGTATGTGGAGTATTTTACAGATATGTAGAGCAATGTGTTACGGGGGTAAAAATTAAAAAATGAAAATTTTTGTTTTTATTGGGGTGATTTAATCTGGACAAATTTTATAGAATACCTCATCTGGAACTTTTTAATGTGATGTAAATTTTTGGAAAGAAAATAAAAACAAAGACTAAAAGATTTTAGAAGGAGGAGGGAGTAATCAAGTGTATTTCTCCTGATTGTATTACATTCCCTCTGCCCTTCTCTACCCTCACCGTGGGATTCCCAGTCTCTTTGCAAGGCATTTTTATCCTCTGTTAAATCCCCCTTCTTTGGGTAAACTTGTTAAACATAAAAACACTTTCTCAGTAAGTACTTATTCATTAGTGGTTGTGATGGCTGTAGTTTTCTTTTCTTGTTTAAATATGGCATCAGTAACTTAAAAAAAAAAAATCCTATGCCCATTAGCAGACACTGCCCCATCGTCTCCCTTCCCCCTAGCCGTAAGCAACTACTAACCTACTTTCTGTCTCTAGATTTCCCTAATCTAGACATTTCACATAAATGGAATCATACAATATATAGTCTTTTTGTGACTGGCTTATTTCACTTAGCATAATGTTTTCAAGATTCATCCATATATCAGTGCTTCATTCTTTCTTATGGCTAAATAATAGTCCAGTGTATGGATATACAATATTTCTTTTATCCATTCACTTTGGGTTTCCATTTTGGCTATTATGAATAATGTAATACTTAGTGTACAAGTTTTTGTATAGATGTGTGTTTTCATCTCTTGAGTATATATCTAGGAGTAGAATTGCTGGGCCATATGGTAACTCTGTGTTCAACCTTTTGAGGAACTGCCAAACTGTTTTACAAAGTAGCTGCACTGTTTTACAATTCCACCAGCAGTGTATGAGAATTCCAGTTGTTCCATATCCTTGTTACTTTTTTTTCTGTGGTTGTTATTGCTGTCTTAGTGGGTATGAAGTGATACATCTTTGTGATTTTGATTTGCATTTCCCTGATGGCTAATAATGTTGAACATCTTTTTATGCGCTTATTACCCATTTGTATATCTTTGGAGAAATGTTCAGATCCTTTGTATATTTTTTAATTGGGTTGTCTTTTTATTATTGAGTTGTAAGTGTTCTTTATACATTCCAGATACAAGTCCTATATCAGATAATATGATTTGAAAATATTTTCTCACATTCTGGTTTGTCTTTCGTTTTCTTGATGATGTCTATTGAAGTGGAAATGTTCTTAATTTTGATGAAGTTCAATGTATTTTTTTCTTTTGTCACTTATGCTTTTGATGTCTTATCTAAGAAGGTGTTGCTTAACCCAAAGTCAATATTTACTCCTATGTTTTCTTCTAAGTTTATAGCTTTAGATCTTATATTTTAGTCTATGATCCATTTTGAGTTAATCTTTGTGTGTGGTGTGAGGTCCAACTCCATTGGATATCCAGTTGTCCGAGCACGATTTGTTGCAAAGATTATTCCTTCCCCATTGAATTGACTCCCTTGTAGAGAATCAGTTGACCTTAGACACATGAGTTTATTTCTGGATTTTCAATTCTCTTCCATTGATCTATATGTCTGTTTTTATGCCAGTACCACCCTGTCCTGATTACCATTGCTTAGTAGTAAATTTTGCAATTGGGAGGTCCTCCTACTTTATTCTTTTTCAGGATTGATGTGGTTTTTCTGGGTACCTTGCAGTTCTGTATGAATTTTAGAATCATCTTGTCAGTTTCTACAGAGAAGAGAGCTGGGATTCTGATAGGGATTTACTGAATCTGTTTATCAATTTGGGAAGTATTACCTTCTTGCCAGTATTTATTAAGTCTTCCAATCCTTGAACATGGGATATTTTTCCATTTGATTATTAGACCTTTCATTTCATTCAACATTTTGTAGTTTTTTTTAGAGTATAAGTTTTGCGTATCTGTTGTTAAATTTATTTTTATTCTTTTTGATGCTATTGTAAATGGAATTGTTTTCTTAATTTCATTTTCTTATTGTTCATTGCAAGTGCACAGAAATACAATTAATTTTTGTATATTAATCTTGTATCCTGAAACTTTGCTGAAATTTTGTTAGTTCTAATAGGTTTTTTAGTAGATTTCTTGGGATAGGCTAAATATAAGGTCATGCCATCTGTGAATAGAGATATGTTTACTTCTTCCTTTCCAGTTTGGATGTTTTTTATTTCTTTTTCCTGCCCAATTGCCCTGGATATGTTACATTGTTGCATAGAAGTTCTGAGAACAGGCATCCTTGTCTTACTTATGATTTTAGGAGAAAGCATCTAGTTGTTCACCGTTAAGTAAGATTTTAACTGTGGGGTTTTCATAGATGCCCTTCATCAGGTTGACAAAGCACCCTTCAATTCTTAGTTTGTTGAATGATTTTATCACAAAAGGGTGTTGGATTTTGTCAGATACTTTTTATCCATCTATTGAGATGATCATGGGTTTTTGTGGTCACTATTTTAAAGTTATTAAAATTCAACATCAAAAATTTATTGTTATTTCTTGTGCTTTATTTTTATGTATTTCTGCTGCATAAGCTTAACTTTTATTAATTATAAAGTCTTATCTTTGATAATTTTGCTTCAGAGATATACTGTTTTTAAAAATTAGCTTAATATTGGTATTAAATTGTATCAATCAAATATTATACTTTCTCATGTTCTGAATATGAAAGTGATTTTCTAATAGTGATAACGTTCAAAACTTTTAAAACTTGAGAAAGTTAATCAGTTATTGGCAGTTCTAGAAAATAGGTTTCTGTTAATAGACCTGTATGGCATTGTTAATTCTAAATTAGTAATGATATATAATGACAGCACACCTTCAAAAGCTAGTATTTTATCTTTTGTGAGCAGCATTGCAGGGTTGGCATAGGAAAATGTGCATTCTTACTACATTTTGAAAAGGATGATGTGAATTCTATCAGCCTCAGGCTTGTTTCACACTTTAAAACTGTCTTTGCCTGCAGTACAAATAACTTTAATGTTCTATTTATTTTTAACATTGCCATCTGTCACTGTTAGATGCCAGATCTGAAAGATGCAGCTATAGTTTGAGACTGCAACTTAAAGCTCCCTATATTATTGCACAACAAGGGCAATAGGGAAAACTTTCCCTTTGGAACTCTTCTTAGTGCTCTCCATATGTCCAATTATTTGTGTATGTAAAAATAAAATTAATGAGTCACTGTGTCCTGACCAAGATAGCATGTATCCATGGTTCCTTAAGGAAAAGAACGTGTGTGGGGTGGAGGGGGCAGAGAAAAGAAGAGGAAAGAAAAGAGGAAGAAAGGTAGACGCTTGTCCCAAAGAAATTGGCATTTAGTTCAGTCCCCACAGGTTCTGGTTGAATGGCAGGTGAGGCTGAGGTGGGAGGAAGAGGAAGGAAGCCCATGAGGATTTCTGTGTGTTTATCCGGTGCAGCATTTACTGAGCAGTTATTTACTGGTGTCTGTCTGTACGTTTTTAGTGTTCTCAGCTGTTATCTCCTCGGATATTTGTTTTGCGCCCTTCTGTCTCCCTCCTCCTCCACATGTCAGTTACGTCTTTGATGTTGGCTCATTGGTCCTCTCTCCAGCTTGGGTGCTTTCTGTTGACCTCTTCCCTCTGTGCAGGCTTCTCTGAATTCTAATGAATTCTTCAGTTCTCATATCAGGTATTTCGTTTCTAGGATCAACATTTGGTCTTTTTTATAATTTCCATGGTGGAGTCCCCACCTTCCCACCTTATCCACCTTTTCTTCCAGAAAGAAAGAAAGAGGGGGTTTGGGGGAGGGAGGGAGAGGGCGGAAGGTGGAGAGAGGGTGAAGAGAGAAGAAAGGCAAAGCTTACTTTTGAAGCATGAGCTTCTAAAAATGAAGGACTAGGGAATTTAGACAAACCCTCCCTCTGAAAAGAGAAAATTTGGACAGAAATGTAAAAATATAATATCTCTTTGAAGCACTGGAGAGTTAACAAGGTAGTAAACAATTACTGAGCTAAGATTAAGCAGAAGAAGGATATCCAGAGACGTGACCCCAGTGTATGGGGACGTTAGCCCCGTAGGGTATCAGCTGATGGAGTAGGGGATGTCGCAGCACTCACGGAACAACAGATGGAGCTCAGAGCCCAACAGGGCAGAGTTGCTGATAATGCCCCAAGCTTTGAGTTAGGAGTTTTCTCGAAATTGACAACGGATTCTAAATCGATTCTAAAATTTGTATAGAAATGCAGAGCCCAAAACACACAAGACAGTTTTGAAGAACAAAAAAGTGGGAAAATTAATATAATAGATATCAAGACTTATTGTTAAAGCTTCACTCATTAAGATACTGAGATTAATGCAAGGATAGACAGGTAGAACAGTGGAAAAGAATAGAGTCCAGGAACAAACCTGTGTCCATATAGATGCTTCATTCATGCACTGCAGAGCATTGTGAAAAAGACAGCCATTTCTATAAATGTTGCTAGATCATGGAGAATTATAGATCTGTATATGAAAGGTAAAACAACAAGACTTTTAGAAGAGAATACTATAGAATATAGAATATCTTCATGACCTGTTTTCATGATCTTGGGTTAGACATAAAGCAGTAATAATAACTGAGAAGCTTAATCATTAAACTTAATTAAAGTTCAAAATGTCATCGTAATATGCTATTAAGATAGTGAAAAAGGCAAATCACACAGTGAGAAAGATATTTGCAGTACACATATCTGACAAAGGTCACGTAACCAAAGTATGTAAAGAGTCAGTAAGAAAAGGACAGATAAACTGATTTTTTTAATTGAATGAAAACTCGATCAGGTATTTCACAACAAATATCAAAATGCTGAATAAGCACATGACAAGATGTTCCACATCATTAGTCTTTAGGGAAATGCAGGTAAAAACTTTATTAACTCACAAAAACACACCCACCAGAATGCTTAAAATTTAAGAGTAGCAATACCAAAACTTGGCAAGGATGTAAATCTGTGGGAATTCTCGTACGCTGCCAGGGAAGCGTAATGCAGGACAAGCACTGTTTGACACTGCCTACTGAGTTTGACATGTATATATACCTTGTGACCCATTCTTAGGTATATGTATAGAATGTTCATAGCAACCTTATTCCTAATTGTCAAAAAACTAAAGAACTCAAAGGTATATCCATAGTGGAATGGATAAATAAAGGCATGTTCATTCAGTGGATTCTTCTACACCAGTGAAAATGAAATGAGTATGACTGTGCGGAGCGACATGGATGAGTCTCACAAAAATAAATATTGAGTGGGAGCAGCCTGATGTATGTGCACACGTACACTGTGTAATTCCGTACATATAAAGAGGGAGTTCAGAATCGTACAGTTCACACTGTGTAATTCCGTACATATAAAGAGGGAGTTCAGAATCGTACAGTTCACACTGTGTAATTCCGTACATATAAAGAGGGAGTTCAGAATCGTACAGTTCACACTGTGTAATTCCGTACATATAAAGAGGGAGTTCAGAATCGTACAGTTCACACTGTGTAATTCCGTACATATGAAGAGGGAGTTCAGAATCGTACAGTTCACACTGTGTAATTCCCTACATATAAAGAGGGAGTTCAGAATCGTACAGTTCACACTGTGTAATTCCGTACATATAAAGAGGGAGTTCAGAATCGTACAGTTCACACTGTGTAATTCCCTACATATAAAGAGGGAGTTCAGAATCGTACAGTTCACACTGTGTAATTCCGTACATATGAAGAGGGAGTTCAGAATCGTACAGTTCACACTGTGTAATTCCGTACATATGAAGAGGGAGTTCAGAATCGTACAGTTCACACTGTGTAATTCCCTACATATAAAGAGGGAGTTCAGAATCGTACAGTTCACACTGTGTAATTCCGTACATATAAAGAGGGAGTTCAGAATCGTACAGTTCACACTGTGTAATTCCGTACATATAAAGAGGGAGTTCAGAATCGTACAGTTCACACTGTGTAATTCCGTACATATAAAGAGGGAGTTCAGAATCGTACAGTTCACACTGTGTAATTCCCTACATATAAAGAGGGAGTTCAGAATCGTACAGTTCACACTGTGTAATTCCGTACATATAAAGAGGGAGTTCAGAATCGTACAGTTCACACTGTGTAATTCCGTACATATAAAGAGGGAGTTCAGAATCGTACAGTTCACACTGTGTAATTCCGTACATATAAAGAGGGAGTTCAGAATCGTACAGTTCACACTGTGTAATTCCGTACATATAAAGAGGGAGTTCAGAATCGTACAGTTCACACTGTGTAATTCCCTACATATAAAGAGGGAGTTCAGAATCGTACAGTTCACACTGTGTAATTCCGTACATATAAAGAGGGAGTTCAGAATCGTACAGTTCACACTGTGTAATTCCGTACATATAAAGAGGGAGTTCAGAATCGTACAGTTCACACTGTGTAATTCCCTACATATAAAGAGGGAGTTCAGAATCGTACAGTTCACACTGTGTAATTCCCTACATATAAAGAGGGAGTTCAGAATCGTACAGTTCACACTGTGTAATTCCCTACATATAAAGAGGGAGTTCAGAATCGTACAGTTCACACTGTGTAATTCCGTACATATAAAGAGGGAGTTCAGAATCGTACAGTTCACACTGTGTAATTCCGTACATATAAAGAGGGAGTTCAGAATCGTACAGTTCACACTGTGTAATTCCGTACATATAAAGAGGGAGTTCAGAATCGTACAGTTCACACTGTGTAATTCCGTACATATAAAGAGGGAGTTCAGAATCGTACAGTTCACACTGTGTAATTCCCTACATATAAAGAGGGAGTTCAGAATCGTACAGTTCACACTGTGTAATTCCCTACATATAAAGAGGGAGTTCAGAATCGTACAGTTCACACTGTGTAATTCCCTACATATAAAGAGGGAGTTCAGAATCGTACAGTTCACACTGTGTAATTCCGTACATATAAAGAGGGAGTTCAGAATCGTACAGTTCACACTGTGTAATTCCCTACATATAAAGAGGGAGTTCAGAATCGTACAGTTCACACTGTGTAATTCCCTACATATAAAGAGGGAGTTCAGAATCGTACAGTTCACACTGTGTAATTCCGTACATATAAAGAGGGAGTTCAGAATCGTACAGTTCACACTGTGTAATTCCCTACATATAAAGAGGGAGTTCAGAATCGTACAGTTCACACTGTGTAATTCCCTACATATAAAGAGGGAGTTCAGAATCGTACAGTTCACACTGTGTAATTCCCTACATATAAAGAGGGAGTTCAGAATCGTACAGTTCACACTGTGTAATTCCGTACATATGAAGAGGGAGTTCAGAATCGTACAGTTCACACTGTGTAATTCCGTACATATAAAGAGGGAGTTCAGAATCGTACAGTTCACACTGTGTAATTCCGTACATATAAAGAGGGAGTTCAGAATCGTACAGTTCACACTGTGTAATTCCCTACATATAAAGAGGGAGTTCAGAATCGTACAGTTCACACTGTGTAATTCCCTACATATAAAGAGGGAGTTCAGAATCGTACAGTTCACACTGTGTAATTCCCTACATATAAAGAGGGAGTTCAGAATCGTACAGTTCACACTGTGTAATTCCGTACATATAAAGAGGGAGTTCAGAATCGTACAGTTCACACTGTGTAATTCCGTACACATAAAGAGGGAGTTCAGAATCGTACAGTTCACACTGTGTAATTCCGTACATATAAAGAGGGAGTTCAGAATCGTACAGTTCAGGACTGTTCTGTGGTGACAAAAGTTTGGACAGTGGTTACTTTTGGAGAGGAGAGTGAGTAGATGGGTAGGAGAGAGGATTCTGAAGTGCTGGTAATGCTCTGTTCATCCAGACGGTGACTATACAGAAATGTAATGACGTGGAGCGTCTTTTCATGTGCTTATTGGAGAAATGTCTATTCAAGTCCTTTGTCGTTTTTGAATTGGTCACTTTGCGTTTTTTACCTCCTATCCAGGTATATATTCCTTACAGTATCGCTTTAATACACAAATGTTTGAGATTACATTTTCAAAATAGATTTTATACTTCCATACTGTGAAATACTCTGCAACCCTCAAAAGGAATGAAGTAGAAGCCTATGTGCTAACCCAGGGAATTTTTTCTGTGATGTATTGTTAAATGAAAAAGCAAATCACACAACAGTATAATCCCATTGTAAACTCATAGAAGAGGATCAGGAAGGATACATACCTAACTGGAAAGCGGAATGAGATTGTAGCTATAACAAGAGACATTTCATTTTTTTTCCTCTGCTCCTGTATTGTTTAACTCCTTTACAATGATCATATATTACTTTACATAGATTATAATCTACCCTTCACCCCACCCTGTCCAAATAGGTAATTTCTTAGGGTCTTTCTTAATGCAACCACCCCATAAAATAGATATTTTGTGATAACAGATTTATTTAATGTTTATACCTATGTGAAAAGCAGCTCAGAGAGGTGAGAGCACAGGCCTCAGCCTTGAACTTTAATGCCTGTGCCATGTGTTACTGTCCATATGCATGTCATTTGGCTTCTCTGATTTTTAATTTCCTCATCTAAGAAGTGAGGCAAGATTCTTTTAAAGATTAGAGATAAGGCATTTAAAGCCCCTGGATACTTAATAAATATCAGCTGTTATTTTTTATCGACATGTTTATTTACTATGTTATATCCTTTAAATTCAGGAGTGTCTGAAACTAGGTCTATTTAGTTTATGTAGATGCTTATTTAATATATTATTTGTTGGTATAAATCTATATGCAAATATTTCACAGTATACCACTGAAACAAATGAATTGCAGTAGTTTTCATGGGACCATGGTGAGGAAGGGAGCTTCTCTGCATGGTCACTTGAATAGAGTTTGCATCACAGATTTCTGTCTGAATTTTTTTGTTAGCAGACATAGAAGTAGCTGAGGCTTTTTTTCATTTTGGGGGAAGACTTACTAATCAGGTGTAATGCTGATGAAATCCTTATAAATAGTTTATAAGGTAACACAGCCTGAATTTGTGGCATAATTTTGAAATTAAAAAGTCCTTGTATTATCCTTTTAGGAAACTGGTCCTCTAGTATCTTGTGTTTTGTTGTTGTTTTATTTGCAGTTTTGCCTAATTATAGTTTTTTTCCTTTGTTTTCATTTGTTTACTTCTGGATTATTTCCATTTTCTTTCTTTGAATGTCCAGCACTTAGCTCTTCTGTAACCATGTTTCCTCACGTCACTTTAGTATGAGGTGACCACTCTATAGCAAGTAAAAAGGTTCAGGTTTTTACTTACCCGAAATGGAATGTTGTACTGAATATTCTTCCCATTGAACACATTACTTTATTACTCTGGAGACAAATACCTTAAGAATCAGATATGAAAATCAGTACCCTAGGAGGCATTGATGTAAGATTTAAAAGAGTTCCAAAATGCTAGAATGCCCGGGTGGTTTTCTCTCCGAATACATGGTAAGAGATACATCAAGATAATACTTTCTCACTCTGCATCAGGGAAAAATAGAAAATTCATAACATCACATATTTGCAGTTGCCTTAGAGTTTTTGAATACTGTATTTTTATTATTTAAATTGGAATTTGAATCTCGATACAGCCCTGCAATGTACTAAGGATGCGGAATGTATTTCTGTCCCCCACACACCGCTTTTTTTTTGAATTTTATTTATTTTGTTATAGAGCAGATTCTTACTAGTTTTTTAACTAGTGGAGTAACTGAGACTCAGAAAACTCCACGCTGTGCCTGAGCTTTCATAGCTGAACTTACAGAAGTCTCTGACCTCTCCTAGTAACCACTGTCCACACCTAGGTAGCCCTGGCTGTGCACCAGATGGATTACACTCATTTGCGATTGTTTAACTCAAAACCCAGAATTTTCCCACCATGGAACACTGAATAGAGGTAAAATTTATTGTTTTCTCTCTAAAAACAAACATTTTTGTTTTATTACAACAAGAGTAAATAAAACTGTATTTCTGTATATGAACAGAAGAGAAATTAGGGCAAAAGATGTGTTGAATGGAAGATGAAGAGAAGTGCTTATAGGAACCTACTTAATTTGCTAATTTTGTTTCAGCCATCATTCTTTCTAAGGCTTCTCTAATCAATTAAAAGAAATCTTTCCATAGTTCCTCATTGCCTATAAAGCATAACTCCAGACTACGTTATTGTGTCATTTTTGGCCGTCTTCCTTTTCCATTCTCCTGTTCTGCTCTTTCTCCCTGTGCTCGCTGGGCTCTATTTCTGTGTCCTCAGAACATACCATGTGGTCTCATAGCTTTCCCTCTGTTCCTGCAGTCTGAAATGCCCTCCTCCCCATTTTGCCCACTTGAAATTTTCCTTGTATTTAGACTCAGGCCATAATCTTCTTGTCCATGAAAGTTTCCCTGACCATCTCTCCCCGGCCCGACTCTCTCTGGCCCATCTCTACCTAGGCCCATCTCTCCCTGGCCTGTCTCTACCTAGACCCATCTCTTCCGGGCCCATCTCTCCCAGGCCCGTCTCTCCCTGGCTCATCTCTACCTGACCTGTCTCTCCCTAGGCCTGTCTCTCCCTAGGCCCATCTCTCTGGGCCCATCTCTCCCAGGCCCATCTCTCCCAGGCCCATCTCTCCCGGGCCCGTCTCTCCCAGGCCCGTCTCTCCCTGGCCCATTTCTCCCTGACCTGTCTCTCCCTTGCCCTGTCTCTATCTAGGCCCATCTCTCCCTGGCCTGTCTCTCCCTGACCCGTCTCTCCCTGCCCTGTCTCTATCTAGGCCCGTCTCTCCTTGACCCGTCCCTTCCAGGCCCGTCTCTCCCTGGCCCGTCTCTCCCTGGCCCGTCTCTCCCTGGCCCGTCTCTCCCAGGCCCGTCTCTCCCAGGCCCGTCTCTCCCTGGCCCGTCTCTCCCTGGCCCGTCTCTCCCTGGCCCGTCTCTCCCTAGGCCCGTGTCCTGTTTGTCCTCAAGTCAGATCTGACAGCAGCTGTTTCACTTGCTCACGAAATTGCAATCTCCTCACAATTGACAGGTGTGTCTCATTCATCCTTGTCTCCCCCACAGGATACGTGCACAGTGGATGCACAATGAATGCCTGTGGAATTACTTTATCTTAATATTTACTACTAAAATAAAATTTTAGAATACAGCTTTTAACTTGTAATCCCTGACTTCAGAAAACCTCAGTGATTTCCCTTTGTGCCAGAATTGTATACAAAATCTTTAGCCTAGAGTTTAAGATGCTCCATAAATACTGAGAACTCACTTATCTTTGTAACCTGTTTTTCCCTTTTCTCCTCTCTGCTCAGCATCAGAACATGTTTCCTTATTCTCCACTCATTGATACTTTGGCTCTGCCCCTTTCCCTGCCTGTGATCTTTCTTCTGCCTGAGATGACTTACTCTGTTCTTCACGAAGGCTCCTTAAGCTGCTGCTTCACAAACTTGATTGCGCATTCAGTCTGCCTGAGAGAGAGAGAGTTAAAAACTGTAGACTATCATTCGTTAGGGTGGGGCCTGACATTCTGTATGTCTAAGAAACTCCCAGGTAATTCCATAATACTGGTCCTAAGACTATGTTTTGAATAACGAAGGACTACATTTCAGCCTACGGTAGCTATTCTTTGTGTCACTCATTTGGAAATAGTGTATGGCAATGAGTTATTTTGAATTTGATGCTTTACTTTTTGTGTGTCTTTCTTCTTCACCTACATCGTTTTGCTTGTGGATAGATATTCTATTTTATATTAATTTGTATCCTTTATACATAGTGTTTGTATTAAAACAGTTGATTAATAATTATAAACAAGAATAATGTCCACTAAAATTATCAAAAATGTTTCCTAAACTCCCATTTATGTTTTAGCCAGTGCTAGGGGTGGGCTCGATCTAATCCTTGCCATAAATAAAGCAACTTTTCCATTTCTGATCATTTCCAGTATTCGTTCATTCACTGATCAGACATTTTATTGAGTGCATACCAAGTACTGGGGTTAAAATGGTGAACACAACAGACAAAAATATTGTTATTTTGTTGTTGGTATTCAAGTGGGATGAGAGGGAGAGAAAGAGGCAAACAGACACATTATATATATACTAAGGTAGGTAAGTGTTCTGGAGAAAAATGAAGCCTGGAAGGGGGGTTGGTACAGGGGTTAGGAAGTACTGGGATGTGGTTCATGTGGGGTTGTCATTTCAAAGGAGGGTAGAGTGGTTGGGGACAGGCTCATTAGAAGGTAGCTTTTGAGCAGAGATGTGAAGGAGATGAGGAGCAGAGATACGCACGTACCTGGGGGAAGAGCTTCGGAGAGAGGGAACTGCAAGTGTAAGGGCACTGAGCCGAGTGTGAGTCGGGGCTGTTGAAGGATCAGTGGGAAGGCCAGCTTGACTGGAGCAGTGAGTGAAGACATAGGATGAGGTCTGGAGGTGAAAGGGCATCAGATTCTCCTTGGGGCTCGGGTGCCACTCTGTGGATTGTGGCTTTCATTTAAAATTAGATGGGAAGACGTTAGAACGTTTTGAGCAGAGCTGTTTGACCTGCCTCACCTTACGTAAAGGATCACCTTGCTTGCTGCGTTCAGGACAGGAGATGACATGGGTGTACGCTGTGGTGATGAGCCCACCAAGAGATGTTGGTGGCTTAGACCAGGAGGGTAGCTGTAGAAGGACTGAGATGTGATCTAATTCTGGATATGTTTTTGGCCATGAAACTGGCAGAATTTACAGACATACTGTCAAGGGTTTGAATAATTCGGGTAATTTTTATGACAGAATGATTGGAAGGTAGCCTTTGCCTTTCCAGTGAGTTGTCTTGTTGCCCCCGCTGCCCACACAGATACATCTTAGTCCTTCACAGGATAACCTCCATTTGTTAAATACAAGAGAAAAATAACAGGTGACCTTTCCTGTGCCATCAGCAGTCTTTAGAAGACAGAGCATAATGCTTTTCAGTCAGCCATATTTTTTAACTTTTTATTTTGAAATAATTATAGTCTCAGAAGAAGTTGCCAAAATAGTACAGAGAGGTCCCATATACTCAAAACCCAGCTTCTCCCAGTTGTAACACCCTACATAACTATACTGTACATTATCAAAACCAGGAAATCGACACTGTCGCAATGCAGGGAACAAGATTGACAGACCTCCCTCCAGCTTCACCAGTGTTTGCACACACTCATTCTTACCCTGTGTTTTTACGGGGCACAGAGTGCAGCCTTTAGGTTACAGGTGAGGGTCATTTTGTCACTCTCCTGCACTCAGGCAAACTACCGTCGAATTTATTTATTCCTCTCTGTGCTCGTATGTTAAGCTGTACTGAGTATTCCCCCAAATGGCTTTTCTACAGCATGGATTCCTCTTCCCCTTCCCCCTTCCTTTGCTCTCTCATTCCTCTTTCCCTTGCCCTCCCTTGCTGTCTTCAGTGCTGAGGAGGGGGTGGAAGGAGGGATGGCTTTGCTTTCTTCCACCATGAATAAACTTTAAGAGCCTCATTTCCTATTCAACAAAATCCATAAATTCCCAGCTGTTCCATTGGTAAAAATTAACATGTTTTGTTCCTGCCACACACTGGAATTCTCTGTGGTCTTTCAAATTGTGAAATCACATCAGTTCATTGTTTTTCTTATTGTGGCCTACCATTTATCAGCACTTCTTTATTCACAACTATGATCAGAAAGGAAGGAATGAATACATTTGATCAGTAGCAGATTTTGGCACTGTGCGTGATAAATGCTCCCTGGGTATCTTGAATTCAACAGCTCGTACTTGTTTGACCTTGGCAATTGCTTAATCCTCCGCCTTGGCTTCCTCATCTCTAGCATGGGAATAGTATTCGAATCAACTTCATAGGGTTATAATGAAGACTATCTGTAAAGTACTTAGAATCTGTCTGGCACGTGTAACATTATTTTGTTTACTAAAAACAAATATGTGAACATGAATTTACATTGGTATTAGTAAAAAGTCATTTGGAACAGAAAATAACGTTAATCTCTTCCAATTCATTTATTTCTTCCAATAATTCTAATTGGGTTAACACAGTGTAGTAGTGTTATTTAGTATAAATATTGAATCTTTTCAATGTTTTTATGAGTAGAGCTACAATTTTAACACTTGGGCAGTGTATAGAGGAGGAGGTCATAATCAGGAAAATTTAATTCTGAATTTTTTTGGTATTGAAGTATAGTTGATTTATACTTTTGCATAATTCTGGATTTTTAATCCTGAAAAAACTTTTCAGGTTTTAAAACTTTTTATTTGCATATTAAAGAATTGTGCATTCCAATCTCAGAATTTTTCACACAGAGGCAGTATAAGTTGATAATTTTTTTTGTCAGTCTAAGTAGAAAGCGATCACAGCTCATTATCAGCAAAGATATTCAGAGTGACGTTTTCCTAGCCTGTTGCTGCCAGTTTAATGATTCAGCCTTTTACAGACAGTACTTCCTGCTTGATCAGTTACTTTTCTTATTTTATTTGGGCGTAAATACCATCATTTTTATAGGATACATTGTCTCCCATGTGGATAGCAAATATAAACAACTGAATAGTAAGTGACTTTTTAAAAAATTAAAGACTGAATATCAATTTCATAGTGGTGTTATTCTGAGCAGAAAATATGCACCTGTGTGAAGCTGGTGGGTGGAGTCATACTGGTGAAGCCTGTTCAGCAAGTGCAGTTGGGCTGGGGCGGTTCTCCTGTGCTGCAAAGCAGGATGTGCAGAGGGAGAGGATTAAGCTCCTCCAAGCAGCACTCTTGCACACACAAGCTGCTCGGCTTGACTAAAGACCAGAAACAGGGCCAAGAGAACTGCTGAAAGGGGCCCCGAAAGCAGAGCTGGAACCTCAAAGTGCCGTGAAGATTTGACTTGGAGTTATCCCGTGGTGGACAAGGTCTGAGCCAGTGTGATTATGATTCATTTGGCACGCTTTTGCATGGAATGCAGAGCCGTGGTATCCTGTCGGATCTACTGCTAAGTGCAGTCATCTGGAATAATTGTAATTATTGATCCTAAAACTTGTGCCACAGCAAGAGGTAAGGACATCTCAATCAATTATTCAAGTGTTTGACCCCAGCAATACTCAGAATATTTCACTGAGACTATTTTTATATTACATTTGGGCACATGCTTCTTTGGCTGCTTTTAGGTGAGTGGTTAATTATTTAGTTATCCAAAAAATTGAATAATTGAGCTTTAAGGTTTGTCATGTTTGTAGAGAGATGATCATTTTTTCAAGTAGATCGTACTACGTAGGTATTATCTCTTACTTTCCTAGTTTTAGGAAATACTCATTTTAAAATTTCAAATCAGCTTATTTCTTAATGCTTTCTAGACCTCAGGTTAATGTACAAAAGTTTGCATGTTTAAAAGAACATACCTTTGTTTCATAAGCAACAAGTATATATCATATTTAAAAATTTTTCCTTGCTGGGTAAATAGCATCTCAATTATTGACTAATAGAAAATAGGCAGCACTGCTTTACCATAAAGAATTTGGTAGACTGTATAAAGAGACTGTTCAAATTAGCACAAGGAAGTAACCCTTCTGCCCTTTTATCTTCAAGTATTGGTTTTTTTTTTTCCCTCATTGACATCAGTAAGGATAATTGTCTCTATCCATGATATATTTGTATTAACTCTTTTTTCCTCTTGCAGAGATTTTCTTACCATTAGGGTAGTATTCCATATTTATATGGTGCTTCTTCAGATCTTGGTTATAAATGCTTTTCATTAAGATAACATGGAGACCACAATTTTCTCTGAATCACAGATTAGTCCTGTTAAGAAGCTGAACATTTTTCTTTTCTACTACTCTTTAAATAATATTGATATTTTAATTTTCAAAACCACAAATGGGGGAACCTCAGAATTTAGAGCTCTTTTTCACTGTCAACTTTTAAAGAGGCACCAGTTGCTCATATGATAATGGTTTGAGACTATAACTTCTCTTTTTTAACATATTATGTAGTACTATATGATATTCAGCAGGAGAGAGCAGAAATCTAAAGTTTCTTAGGTTAAGTTTACACATAAGACAATTAGAGGGGGAAGAACTAGGAAGTGACTCTGTGTTTGTGTGCACCCTTCCTTAGTGATCTCAGCCCTGAATTTAGGAGGTACAACCAGATGTGATCAAACCTGGTTTGGAAAGCTGTCTCAGGTTCTGATTAGCCCTGTACCGTGGAAGATTATGAAAAGTGTTCAGAGAAATTATAGTGGTGAAGTAACTCCTGTTTATTGACACTTGCTGAGTTAAGTGGTTGGCATATGTAATTTCATGTAAGCATTGTAGTAACCCCGAGTGATAGTACTGTTATAGTCATTCTCATTGTGTATTTGAGGGAATTGAGACTTAAATTTGCTCAAGACCTTGCAAATTGGGAAGTGATTAGAGAATGGATTCAAGCCCTTACGTCTGTCTGACTGCAAGGCCCATGTTCTTATTTCTCATGCCAAAGGTCAGGTCTTTTGTAGGGCAGGCTTCTAAGACTTCTGCCTTTAAATAAAGAGTTCTTGTTATCAGTTCTGTCTTCTTCAAATATGGAGCTTTGCCCCTCCAGCTCCTGCTAAAGAAAATGTTGGGGTGGGGAGTGGGGGGAAACAACCCACAAAAACAAACAAAACCCACCCTGATCATATCAGTGTTACACACAAAACTTCATAGCTTAATAAAGTGCAGAGGGTTATTTGACATCAAACTGAATATGATTACATTTTAATCTAATAAAAAATAATTTCAAGAAAAGTATTTTCACACTGTTAAGATTAAGGTTCTACATGTTCAGACTTATAGAACTTTATGATGTTACTGAATTCCTAAGAATATGTAGTTACTATAATTTAATTTTTATAAGAGATATATAAATAAGTGTTCTCTTAAAATAGTACTAGTTTTTAAGCTTCATATCAAATAGTACTAGTTCATCCTGGAAAAATAAGAGCTTAGATCACTTAAAAATTCTTAGCAGAGATGCTTCTATAGTCTTTTTATTATAACCCACTCTAGTATTAGAATCCTTTAGTGTCAGGAATTTATAGCCACCTCATGTTTCCTCCTACTCTCCTCTGCTAAAATGCAAATCTTTTTGTTCTGTATTTAGAAATGAAATTAGTCAGAGTCTTTTATATAACTAAAGGGGTAAAGTTAAAAAAATTTCTTACTTTGTTTTTGTACAGAGTTGAGGAACAAAACCAATCACATTTATTGTTTTAATTTGTAATTTAAAATTTTAAAATAAAAAATCAGTATCAGGGGCTTCCCTGGTGGCGTAGTGGTTGAGAATCCATCTGCCGACGCAGGAGACAGGGGTTCGAGCCCCGGTCCGGGAAGATCCCACATGCCGCGGAGCAACTAAGCCCGTGTGCCACAACTACTGAGCCTGCGCTCTAGAGCCCGCGAGCCACAACTGCTGAGCCCACGTGCCACAACTACTGAAGCCCGCGCGCCTAGAGCCTGTGCTCCACCACAAGAGAAGCCACCACAATGAGAAGCCCGCGCACCACAACGAAGAGTAGCCCCTGCTCTCTGCAACTAGAGAAAAGCCCGTGCACAGCAACGAAGACCCAATGCAGCCAAAAATAAATAAATAAATTTATTTTTAAAAAAAATCAATATCAGTTTTAGCAGGAAAAATGTAAAATTTACTTATATTACCCTAAAATCACATAAGCTAAATTTGAGCATTCTTATTACTATTATTTTTAACATCTTTATTGGAGTATAATTGCTTTACAATGGTGTGTTAGTTTCTGCTGTATAACAAAGTGAATCAGCTATACATATACATATATCCCCATATCTCCTCCCTCTTGCCTCTCCCTTCCACCCTCCCTATCCCACCCCTCTAGGTGGTCACAAAGCCTTTATGTTCGTTACTGAAATTCATAGCTCCTAGAAAAGTAAATGTATCATGTAAATAATGTCTTATTGTAACCTGATGCCCATTTTCCCAAGGGAACTATGATTTTTAAAGCTTTAACATAGCACGCCCTTTGTGGTTTATCACTGTTTATGTCCTGCTCTAGCAAGAGCAGCAGCATGAGGTTGCTTTGGTTTCATTCTTAACCCTGAAAAAGAGACATTTTTATTCAAATACTCAAATATTTTAGTTAACCACGGGCATGCTATTCCACGTAAGAGTTGTGTTGGATATTCTGAAGAAGCAATTTGTTGCCAGTTCTCTGCTTCTCTTTTTCCAGATGAATTGTTCTCATCTCCTCTGTGTCTGAAAAGCTCTTCTCTAAAATTTACTACAGATTTATTTTCTAGATCTATTAGTGTCATCCATTTGCATTCCACTCAGTTAATGCCTTTTGAAATGCCTCCTCTTCTCTCTTATGAGTAAATGGAAGCCTATTTGACTTATGTAACTGTTAGTAGCTTTACAAATTTTCAAACAAGAGCCATTACTGTCAGTGCTATTTTAAATTCAGTATTGCATGAACATGACATTTCTCAAATACCTGGTTTCCTCCCTTTGAGGCTGGAATGTACAGATATCAGAACTGTTACAGCCGTCCACATTCCAGAGCCTCATCCCTGGGCTGGCCCCAGATATTGCCCTGGCAGCTGTTACACACATCAGTTAGAGAGCTGTGCTTTTTCTCTTACTTCTGGAATTGTTTATGATATATTGAACAAAAATGATTCTCTACTTTCTTATTCCATAATAACTTCAACAGTATGTTACGATTTAATACTCAAGCTTATCTACATATTTTCTTTGACATCTACTTTGGGATGGATGGGGGGCGTCAGTGAAACTCAAGGCTGAAACTGCTTTATTCCTGCTTTAAAAATTAGAAGAAAACTCAGTAGTTCCTTTGAGACAGTGAGGAGTTTGCATTTTTGAGTATCAACCTGGTAGAATATAAGTTTTCAGAAATTCCAGAACGTATAGATACTATTTACCTTTTTTTCTCTTACTACAGTGAATTCCTGAAACATAGTTCAAAAATTAATCTTTATAAAGTATATGGCACTTTCTAGTAAAAACAATATTATAAATGGCCATTGTAGTGTTCACCAGGGACTTGCTAGCAAATAAATCAAAGAAACAATAGTGTATCATATATTATGATATTACTGGAATTTCTATATTTTCCTTCAATTTTCATTGGAGATCTGGTTTAGGATTCAGTTTATCTTTTTCTTCATCTTGCCTTTTTTAGGACAGGGAACAGGCCAGTGAGTGGAGGCAGGGAGAGGGCAGATCTAGCAAGAGAGACCAGAAGATTTACAGAGAGAAAAATAGAGTCAGTGACAGAGTTTCTTAGATGTGTCCTTATTCCATCAAATAAACACCTACTCTGAGTTTGGTTTGCAAGAAACTCTATTTTTAAATTTTTTTCTTTTTTTTTTTTTTAATTTATTTATTTATGTATTTATTTTTGGCTGTGTTGGGTCTTCGTTTCTGTGCGAGGGCTTTCTCTAGTTGTGGCAAGCGGGGGCCACTCTTCATCGCGGTGCGCGGGCCTCTCACTGTCGCGGTCTCTCTTGTTGCGGAGCACAGGCTCCAGACGCGCAGGCTCAGTAGTTGTGGCTCACGGGCCCTGTTGCTCCGCGGCATGTGGGATCTTCCCAGACCAGGGCTCGAACCCGTGTCCCCTGCATTGGCAGGCAGATTCTCAACCACTGCGCCACCAGGGAAGCCCGCAAGAAACTCTTTAACTCTGATTTGGATGGTGTTTTTTGTAAGACTAAAAAAACATATCATCAGAATCATTCATGTGTATTTTCAGTCATTGGCTTAAAGAACTTCCTTTACATCATTATTCATCCTTTTGCTTTATTTATGTTAAAGCTCTTCTGTAGTATGAAAAAGGAAAAGTTACAAAAGGTTCTATATTTCAGTTACTGGAAGAAGTGTTTTTTAGTTCAGTTTGTTTAACATTTGAGTAACATATAATCTTGCTCATACAGAAATTTTTCTTTAAAAGTTTGTCAAATTACTACTACTCTAGTGAATCAGTTTAATTTCTAAGTCCGTTTATTTTCAAATAAAAGCTTTGTTTGTTTAGTTTAAAGCTAATTTAACTGATATACTCAAAGCCATAAACTAAGTAAATATTATATCATATTTTTCCCAGCATGAGTGCTGACTAAACTGGTTCAAAAGCTATGTTTCTGAGTTGCTGACAGATCCTTTCAGGACATGGTAAAAATAAGTTAATTTTGGCATCTCTTCCCAATATCCCGTTTAATAAATTTGAAAATGCTAAGTAACACAGTTCACTTCAGCTATTTAAGAATGTAAATATAAATCTATATCATATTTCTTTGCTGCTATTTAAGGCATCAGCAACCTATTACAGTTTTCCCGTTTTTAGAATTCTTTGTCTATACTTGTACCCTATAGAATTCTTTTATGTTTGTGTTCTTTTGTTGAATGACACTTCTAATATGTTTGCAGGATCCCTGTGTTTTTTACAGTTTCTAAGAGGGACTCTTGCCTTGGCTTAAGGCTTTAGTTTTTTAAGTTGCCACTTGCCTTCTCCAGTCTTTCATACTCATTTACATCCCTGCAATGGATACAGGGCAAGTAGGAGTAAAGGAGATTTACCACATGAGTATAAAAGCAAGACTTTAAAAGTGCATCTAGTTTGTCACGTTCAAAACTTAAAAATTAAACAAAACAAACTAAATGATTATCTTAGTAGATACAGAGAAATCATTTGATAAAGGTCAATACTTGTTCATTTTATGTATCTTGGCAATTAAGAATAGGGAGTTTTTAAAATCTATTTAAGGTTTCTACCCAAAAACCCAAGAAAATTTTATTCTTAATGGTGAGTCATAAGAAACAATCTATTTGAAGTCAAGAACAAGATCAGCATTTATTCAAGGTTCAGTGAAATTAGACAAAAAGACATGGAAGGGATAAATATGTACTATTTGTAGATGATTGTCTACAAATCCAGAAGAATCTACTGTCAAATTATTAGAAGTAATAACAGTTGAGCAAGGTTGCTGAATGAAAGATAAATAATACAGTGACAACAGAGTACCTAATATTTATTAAGGTTTTTTTTTCTATCCAGCAGAAAAAAAATGCTTTATATTTAATTCTCACAACAATCCTATTAGGTAATTACTATTTTTAACTTTTTCATAGATGAGGAAAATGAGGTCTGAGAATTAGGTACCTTGTCCACAGTCGTACAGCTAGAAGTCACAGAGGCATGATTGGAACCTCAGTAGTCTGTCACACCGTACTAATTGTGTTTCTATATACCAGTAATAAATTATTAGAAACTCATTTAGAAAATAGTACCATTTACAATAGCAATGAAAATCATAAAGTTCCTAAGAATAGCTATAACAAAAGTAAGTAAGACGTTTATGGAGAAAGATTAGAAAAACTTAACTGAAGGACATAAAAGAATCTTAAATAAATGGAGAGGTATACTGTGTTCATGGTCAGGAAGGCTCAATATTGAAAAGAAGTCAGTTTTCCTCTAAAATAATCTGTAATTCAGTGCAGCTTCAATCGAATTCCCCAAAGTTTTTTTTCCTCCTATAATTAGAGAAGCAGATGCTAAAATTTATATGAAAGAGTAAAGGGCTAAAAATGTAAAGGCAGTTTTGAAGAATAAGAAAAAGTGGAGGGACTCATTTTTCCAGGTATTAAGACCTATAAAATGCTAGAAATGAAGAAAGTGAGGAATTGATGAAGAGAGACTGGTAGGATTGAGAGAACACAGAAACAGACCCTCACCTACTGTACACACTTTTCATATAAGAATTAACCTTACAAAGCAGTGGAGAAGGAATTATCCAGTAAAAGGTGATGAAATAATTGGTTGTGCATAAAGAAAAAAGCAGTTCGATTATATCTCTGCCTCATCCTAAACATATAAAAAAGTTCAAAGTCAATTAAAAACCTTAAAGTGAAAAAGGTTTAGGAAATAAAAGGTTTAAAAGAAATAAGACGGTATGTTTATGACCTTGGGTAGGGAAAGATATCTTAAAGCATGGAAACCATACACAAAGACGTGATTAGAAATTTAGACAAGATAAGCCAAAGACTGGGAGAACATGTTTGTAACATGAGTAACTGACAGGGGACTCGTTTCCAGATTATATAAAGAATTTTTGCCCATCAGTAAGAAAAAGACAACCAAATAGTAAAATGGGCCAAGGATGTGAACAGTTATTTCACTGAAGAGGAAGACTGAATGACCAATGAACATGAAACAATGCCTAATCTCATTAGCAAGCACAGAAGTGCACTTTAAAGTGGAATAAAATTTCATACTGATCAGATTGATAGAAATGAAAAGGTCTGACAGAACTGAATAGGACAAAGAAATGAAGAGTGGAATCCTGAAGTACACCCTATGGGAATGTTATGTTGGTAAATCATTTTAGAGAATATTCTAGCAAAGTTGAAATATGGTTGAAAAGTACATACTCTACAGCCCAGATGTCCTACTCTTCAGCATGAGTGCCAGAGAAATTCTCTCAGCTGTGTCAGGAGACACCAGATTGCTCAATGCAGTACTGGTTGTAATAACAAAAACTTCAAAACCCTCTGAATGACGGTCAACAGAATGGGAGTGCAGCTGTAGTATATACTTACAGGGGAATACTATAATGCAATTAAAATGAATATACTGGTTTTCCCTGGTGGTGCAGTGGTTGAGAGTCTGCCTGCCAACGCAGGGGACATGGGTTCGAGCCCTGGTCTGGGAAGATCCCACATGCCGCAGAGCAACTAGGCCCGTGAGCCACAACTACTGAGCCTGCGCGTCTGGAGCCTGTGCTCCGCAACAGGAGGGGCCGCGATAGTAAGAGGATTGCGCACCGCGATGAAGAGTGGCCCCCGCCTGCCACAACTAGAGAGAGCCCTCACACAGAAACGAAGACCCAACACAGCCAAAAATAAAAATAAATTAATTAATAAAAAATAAAAAATAAAAATAAATAAATAAAATGAATATACTGAGCCACAATTATATATTCTCAAAACAGATAACTTTGAGGAAGGTTTGATATAGTATGATTGCATTTCTACAAATTTTAAAAACATGCAAAATGATAATATATATTGCTTATGGCTGTGTACATGTACAGCTAAAGTATAAAAACATGCATGGAAATGATATAAATCGCAGCAATATCTTTTTGGATCCATCACCTAAAGTAATGGAAATAAAAACAAAAATAAACAAATGGGACCTGATTAAACTGAAAAGCTTTTGCACAGCAAAGGAAACCATACAAAATGAAAAGACAACCTACAGAATGGGAGAAAATATTTGTTGTTTTTGTTTATATGTATCTGGTAGGTTGGTTACATTTCCCTGCCTTGGAGAAGGGGCCTTTTGTAGGAGGTGTCCTTGGCGTCCCAGCAGCGAACTCCCCTCTCATCACCAGAGCTTTGTGCTGGGCTTGGGTCACAAGCGGCTGACTGTGGAGCCCCGTGGGGGCCTGGGGCTAGTGCTGGCTCACTGGGGCAGAGTCAGGGTTCAGGAGAGCCCAGGGCTGTTGCCTGCCCACTGGTGGGTGAAGCCAGGTCTCTGGACTAGTGCTGCCCTCCTGTAGGGCAGGGCTGGGTCCTGGGTTCTGGCTGCAGAGCCCAGGGGTCCTAGAGCTGGTATCAGATGGCTGGTGAGTAGGGCTGCTTCCTGGCACCCTTGGCTGTGGAGTCTGGGATGTCCCAGAGCTTGTGTTGGCCAGCTGGAGGATGGGGCCAGGGCCCAGAGGATGCTGGGTCTGCTGCCTGCCTTCTGGTGGTGGGAGCTGGGTCCCGGGGTCTCTTTCTGGAGGTCCCTGGGGGTCCCAGGTTTATTGTCTGTGCACTGTTGTGTGAGACCGGGTCCTGGGTCCTCTGGTGGGCCTGGCTGTGTCTAGGGGTGGCTGTGGGCTTTGGGAGTCTTAAGCAGCCTGTCTGTTGGTGGGTGAGGCTTTTTCTACACCCAGTTAGTTGCTTGGCCTGATGCACCCCGGCACTGGCGCCTATAGGCTGATGGGTTGGGGGCTGGGCTGGGTCCTGAGGCTGATAAGCTAGAGAGAGGATTCCAGAATGGTGCTTGCCAGGACCAGTGTCCACATGGTAGACCGGACTCCTGAGAAATGGCTACCACCTGTGTCTGTGTCCCCAGGGGAGCTGCAGTTGCTGCCTGCCTCAGAGAGACTCTCCAAGATCAGCAGGCAGGTCTGACCCAGGCTCCTTTCAAATCACTGCTTCTGCCCTGGGTCCCGGAGTGTGTGAGATTCTGTGTGCCCTTTAAGAGTGGAGTCTCTATTTCCCCCAGCCCTCCGGGACTCCCAAAAGTAAGCCCTGGTGACTTTCAAAGCCAAATGCTCTGGGAGCTTGTTTTCCTGGTGCAGGACTCCTGAGCTGGGGAGCCCAGCATGGGGCTTGGACCCCTCACTTCTTTGGTAGAAGCCCCGCAGTTAATACTCATCTCCCGCTTGTGGTTCATCCACCCCGAAGGTTTGACTGTATTGCAACTCCACCCCTCCTATCTGTCTTGTTGTGGTTCTTTTTTTATATCTTTAGTTGTAGAAGATCTTTTCTGGTAGGTTCTGGTCTTTTTCATCGATGATTGTTCTGCAAATAGTTGTAATTCTGGGGAGCCCATGAGAGGAGGCGAGCTCAGAGTCTTTCTACACCATCTTGGCTGATCTTGAAGAGCAGAATTTTTTTTAGAAAACTAGTCTGTGTATATAATAACAAAGTAAGGGAAAAATCAATTTGACATTGCTTAGAGAAAAGTCCTTTCTCCATATCTATTGGTATGAATATATATGTTGTTGTACGTTAAATGAAAGCAAGTTTATGGAATTTTGTATTAAAATTTGAATCTTTTCATGTTTATTTAACATAAAATATTTCAAAGTATGCAACAGAGACAGAATTTGAGAGGTTATAAAGACCCTTAAATATCCCAGAGTCCAGTTGCCTGTATTTCTATTCCAGTCTCTTAAATTTCCATCAAATGGTCATCTAATCTATGTTTGTAAAAATTTGAGCAAAAGACAGGACATTGTGTACAATTGTGAAAATCCATTGGACATGTAAACCTTACACTCGTACTTTATTATACCTTAGGTTAACCAAGATAATCTCCTCAGGTATTATGAGTCCCACCTCTACCCTCTCACTTTGTCTGCTTGGCCATATGAATTCATTACAGATCTTAGAACTTGATGCATATAATCAAATAAACCTAATGCCAAGGCCCTTATCTGACACAAATCATCTTCCTTTAATTTAATTTACTGAGAAATTACTCCAAGCCCAGACTTCTCTCACATCAGTCTAGAAGATTTCTAAGACCCAATTTAGAGAACTCTGATTTAAGTGAAGTATTATGAAAAAGGAGAATTCTTAGGATTTGCTGGAGAAATACTATACTTGTGTAGTTAGAAACTCCCGGTGCCCTGCCTCTCCATGTCAAGGTTCACCGTGCCCCTATAAACTCGTTGTTGGTATCATAAAGATTTACCTTGGAGATACTAAGTTGTGTGTCATACTGCTAAAGCTTTTAACTACTGGAAGAACTGGTCTGGTTGGATTTGTGTCAAGTTTGAAAGACGATTGCAAGCATGAAATCTTGTCTAAATGATATGGAAGAAAGTAGCCTTGTGGCACATGTTGCATTTTAACCCTAGAGTAGGGAATTTGAATACACAGTGGTATGATTTGCTTTTGTCTAAGTACTGTTTTGTGTTTTATTTTTTATGCATTTTATCTGTGGAAATGTCTGTTATCATTTTCATTTCTCTGATCCACCATATTTGGTGGACCTTAACCCTAACACACTTCCCACTGCATTCCAAGGTTCCTTTGCTGAAGTGGGTTTATAAGCACTTACCTGTCTAAAGCCAGTCCCCCACTCTCCCTTCCTCAGGAGAAGTCTCCTGATTTCATTGACAGTATTCCGTACTCTGTTCCTCAAAAGGTAGTTCTACTAAGAAGTTTACTAGTTTGTTATAAGAAAATGCGTGGGGGCAGTGTAGTGTCCAAAAGAAACTTCTTTTAGCCATTTTATTGTCTAAGAAATGGGAAGAAAATATAAAGTGAAGAAAAAATTAATATGAAGAGACATTTATATTTGGAAATGTTGTTAGATCTTCAAATTTGTAACTAAATTGAGTATTTTTATTAGTTTAAATTTCCAGTGCAATGAAATTTGTCTATCTCGATAGGTAATTGATTATTTAATTATGGATGCCAGAGTTTTTCACCATAACTATCTCTAAATTGGAATGCCAATTGTAATAACAATAACAGCAACACTAAAACTGTGCAGAACATAGTTCAATCTTTCTTTGAAGACTTAGAAATGATTTAAGACTGTATGTCTAGTCACCATTATGAATATTAGTTATTGTGGCATCTCACATTGGGATATAGGTTGGCAGGAAGAGACCACACCCACCCCGCATTCCCATTACAAGTTTAGGTTTAAAGTTCCCAATTTATTTAGTAGTGTTTTTGGAAAGGTGACAGAAGCAGCGTGGCCACGCCGAGTAGAAGCCAGGTTACGCGCATATCAGCACAATTTCCCAGAACCCACAAGTGCCAGATGGGGGCACAGAGTTGCTAATGACACTCTCCACTGGTCTTAATTTTGTGTCATACTGCAAGCTCCTACTTGAGTCTTAGGTCATTATTTAGGAAAAATAAATACGAATGGTCTTTACCCTACAGGAAAAGATAGCCAACTTTCCTTCTTCTTGAGCCCAACTTAGGACACCAAAGACAGTCAAAGCTACCAGGTGTCCTGGAAAGTCCTGTTCTACCCAGGTTGCCCTCTGACTAATGTAACTTTATTGTGTATGAGAGTTTGGTCGGAGGAGCATGAATACAAATCTATTTCCGTACAGGTATCGCTGAATTGTGAGCGTATTTCCTGGTTAATATATAATTAATTTCAGTCAGTAATTCGAGATACGATACTGCTAACTGATGTGAAAGAAATAAACCTATTGCTCTGTACTTGCAGGGAGCCCAGTTCAATATGGCAAACAATCACGGCAGGTTTTTTTAATGTTCTAGCTCCATTTATGCTGAAAATCGTCACTCCCTTCCTTCCTTTCTCCTGGGGAGGATTTTAAGAAGTCATAGTCGTTCTTCATGATATTCAAATCTTTATGACGTCCCAAAGCTGGCCAGTGGGAGTCCGTTCAACTCAGTTCTTTTGACGTGGCTCCTGATGGGTGTGGGTGCTTCCCCTGCTTTCTGTCTCAAAAAAATAGCCCAGTCTCACCTTGTGCTTGCTTGCTGTCAACTTGCAAACAGGCATTTCTCCAAGGAGTCCTGGTTTATTTTGTTAGGGAATGATATTTAGAAATCCAGGTCTGAGACCAAAGGCATTCATGCAACTGGAATGTCATTGTTTCTAAGCCTTTTCAGTAGCTAGAGCTTAGGGAAAATGTGTGTATATTTTAGTTTTGAGTTCATGTTCCAACTCATGGCTAACATTAGGGTTATTTTTTCTTAAATTCCTTTATTTTATTATTGTATCTCCTTTCTCTCATACAGTTGAAAGAAGTTAAATATTACTTGGTAGTTGTTTTGTCCCTAGAATATATCCCGGTAATCATGTGCAGTTAGTTTATTGTTTACAAGGCATTTAAAATATTTTCTCTCTGTTGACAATGTTACCAATTTGATACATTATTAGATACATTTCTTAGGTTATTTTCAATCTTAGGATTTTCTTTTTTAACATTCTAAATTTATATTTGAACGTGTAGAAAGAACATTAACATAATTCAGAAGTCAAACTACATAAAAAGGTATATTCAGAACAGTCTCATTTTTTATCCCCACCCTTTCCCCACCCATTTTTTTTACCCATTATTATTAATTTCTGGTTTATCCTTCCAGTGTTTCTCTTTGCAAAAATAAGCTCTTATGTACACACATACATGTGTTTATTATGTGTTATGAATTTATGTGTGTGTGATGTATTTATTCCATATCCTTTCTTATGCTAAATATACTGTTCTCTACCTTCCTTTTTGACTTAATATATTCTGGGGATTGCTTCATATCAATAGTTAGAGATCCTCCTTTAAAAAAAAAAAAGCCAAACAGCAGTCCTCTGTGCAGATGTATCCATTAATATTCAATCAATTTCCTGTTAATGCACATTTAGGTTTCTAATACACATATTGGGTTATTTTTAAAGTAACCTTTCTAAAGTGTTTAAACTCTTCAGTGTGTTTTCATTGCATAAAATCCAGACTCTGTATTACGGCCTCTAGTGCTGGCCTTTACCTACCTCTTCAGCCTCATTTCATACAATCTTCCTTGTTCACTATACTCGCATCTTCCAGTTCATATATGACTTCCTCAGACCTTCCCTGACCACCTTATCAAGGTATTGGGTTGGCCAAAAGGTTTGTTCGGTTTTTTCCGTAAGATGGCTTTAGTAGCACTTAGTTGTCTTTAACTTCATTCGAAACAATTTTGTTAGATTGTATTGTGGCAGCTGTCATATCAGCGTGCATTTTAAAAAAACTTATCAAAATGGGTGAATTTTTGTGTAGCCACTTTAATATTGAAGATGGAAGAAAAAAAGCAACACTTTCGGCATATTATGCTTTATTATTTCAAGAAAGGTAAAAACGCAACCGAAACGCAAAAAAAGATTTGTGCAGTGTATGGAGAAGGTGCTGTGACTGATCGAACATGTCAAAAGTGGTTTGCGAAGTTTTGTGCTGGAGTTTTCTCTCTGGACAATGCTCCACAGTCGTGTAGACCAGTTGAAGTTGATAGCGATCAAATCGAGACATTAAATCAAATCGAGACATTAATTGAGAACAATCAATGTTATACCACTCGGGAGGTAGCTGACATACTCAAAATATCCAAATCAAGTGCTGAAAATCATTTGCATCAGCTTCGTTATGTTAGTCGCTTTGATGTTTGGGTTCCACATAAGTTAAGCGAATAAAACCTTGACCGTATTTCTGCATGCGATTCTCTACTTAAACATAATGAAAATGTTCCATTTTTAAAACAAATTGTGACGGGCCATGAAAAGTGGATACTGTACAACAATGTGGAACGGAAGAGATTGTGGGGCAAGCGAAATGGGCCACCACCAACCACACCAAAGGCCGGTCTTCATCCAAAGAAGGTGATGTTATGTATATGGTGGGATTGGAAGGGAGTCCTCTATTATGAGCTCCTTCCAGAAAACGAAATGATTCATTCCAACAGGTCTAATTGGTACTGCTCCCGATTAGACCAACTGAAAGTAGCACTCGACAAAGAGCATCCGGAGTTAGTCAACAGAAAATGCAGAATCTTCCATCAGGGTAATGCAAGACCTCATATCTCTTTGATGACCATGCAAAAACTGTTACAGCTTGGCTGGGAAGTTCTGATTCATCTGCTCTATTCACTAGACATTGCTCCTTTGGATTTCCATTTATTTCGGTCTTTACAAAATTCTCTTAATGGAAAAAATTTCAGTTCCCTGGAAGACTATAAAAGGTACCTGGAACAGTTCTTTGCTCAAAAAGGTAAAAGATTTTGGGAAGATGGAATTATGAAGTTGCCTGAAAAATGGCAGAAGGTAGTGGAACAAAACAGTGAACATGTTTTTCAACAAAGTTCTTGGTGAAAGTGAAAAATGTGTCTTTTATTTTTACTGAAAAACCAAAGGAACTTTTTGGCCCACCCAGTAGTTTCTTTTTCTCATCACTATTACTACACTCTGTTTATTTCCTACGAGCAGTTAAAAGCAATCTGAAATTACCTTGCTGTCTTAATTTAGGCTGTATCATACAGTGGCTAAGAACTTGGGTTTTGAGCTAGACCACCTGACTTTTAATCCTGGTTCCATGACCTTAGACATGTTACTTAGCACTCTGTGCCTGAGTTTCTTCCTCTAAAAAGGGGGTAACAATAGTATTTTCCTTATAGGATCCTATGAGAAATGAATGGTTAATAAATATAAACACTTATGCAGTTGTTGGCACGTAACTAAGCATAAAATAAATGCCGGCTATATGGGTATTATTATTTGTTCATTGTCCTTCTCTCCTCAGTAAGCTCTGACAGCAAGAGCTTGTTTCACTTGTTGCCCACTGTACTCTCAGTTCCTGAGGTACAGGAGGCACTTTACATGTTTGTTGCTAAATGAATAGTAGTTAAAATTCAGTTCCCATCCCTTTGAAACATTCCTGGAAATCTGACTAAAAGAATGTTTTCTCATGTACATCATATGCAGTTGCCAAATCCAACAGATATTTTCATCAAATTCAGCGTCAAAGTACAAATGCCTACTTTTTAACATGTGTCTTGGAAGTTCTGGCCAATTATTAAAATCTGAAAAAGAAATCAGAAACAGGATGGAATTACCATATTTGCTTTAACACAATTATATATCCATGAAATCCGAAAGGATCAACTAAAATTCTCCTAAAATTGTTGAGAGTTTAGAAAATGATCAGATTTGAGCCATACATAAAGAAATAATTTTCCAGTATACCAGTAACTACCAGTTAGGACTGTAATTGAAGAAAACTATTATTCTACAAAAGCAGCAAAAAAAAAAAAAAGAAAAGAAGGAAAAATACTTAACAATATCCCTAACAAGAAATATGTGGAATGTGTCTTTTCATAAAGAAAATTAGAAAACTTTACTGCGAGATATAAAAGCTTTAGAAAACTGATGACACACCCTGTTTCCAGGTAGAAATATTGACTATTATAGAAATTAAAATTCCTCCAAATATATAAATGTAATGTTAAATTACCGTAAAGCAAACTCATTTGTTTTTATTCATTAATCTTCTCAAAATTATTTCAAAGTTTGTTAGAGAATGTTCAAAAATGAACAAAAATGGTTTGATGGCCATACTTCTAACAACAAAGATTCATAACACACAATCTGGTAGCAACTAGGGGAGAATAAAACTCATACAAGTTCAGTAACTTTTAATATACTAATATTACAAGTGTGACATACTTCTGAAGTTACCCCAGTGTGCTATAAATGTCTCAGCAGATAAGAGACCATGTCATTTAACTTCGTAGCAAGGATCTCAGATACAGGCGAGGTTGTACTTTACCCAGTGTCACAGCATGTTAGAGATAGCATCAAAATTATACTGACGATTCTAAGTAAACTTTAAGTAATTGGTATAGAAAAAATAAATTTCCTCTTTAATCTGCGTACAGTCTAGGATGACTACCTTGTCCCAGTTTGCTCAGGACTTTGCTGGTTTTAGCACTGAAAGGCTCATGTCCCAGGAAACCTCTCAGTTATGGGCAAGCCAGTTACAGTTGATCACCTTTGTACAGTTCATAGAAAAGATGCTTAAGTCTGTAAATAGAGTTTCCCCCAAAATGTAAAGAGAGTGTTTAATCTGGTCAGAGTAACCCATCTAGTGGTCCATTTTGGCCACAAGTTAATCTCAGTGCACAGAATTCCTACAGGAGGATTCATCAGTTCAAGGGATTTATGATTTGGGTTCACTCAAGAAACTATAGCAGGGTTCAGTAAGACTCCTGTAATCATATACAAACTGAGTAGGAGGACTGAGGCCATGTGGCTTAGTGTTCTATCCTGCAGCTAATCTCTGATCTTATGGTAATTTGTTGTGTGTTGACTTCTAGAGTAATTTTCCCTGCAGGCTGTACTTCTCAGCAAAAGTCAGTTTTCTAAGGATTTGTTTGCTTTCAGATCTTTTGCTGTTATCTTTCTAACATATAAGTCAGTGGAAATATCTTACTATATGTAACTTATCTCTTGCCTTGATCTACAAAGGATTTAAGGTAACATATTTGGTGTACTATAGATGAATGTTAATAGAAAATCTAATGCTTTTTTATGTGTCTGTGTGTCTTGTACTTACATAGCCATTAGTTTGACAAGTGTGATCTATATCATAATGCAATGAGAAAGAGGGAGTTGTTTATTTTTTCAGTTTTACATTCCAGATTGTAAATGTCATGAAAATTTCTAACCACTAAATAAAATATTTTAGAAATTAACTAGAAATGCAGTTTCTAAATTTACACCATTTTAAGTCTTACTTATCATGAAGATCTCCAAAGCAATATACAACTCAGGTTCCAGTTGTCATCCTGTAACACGCTTGGGTAGCATTGGGAAGGTGGCTGGTTTACCACGCTTGATTTAAAAAAGTCACAAATTATAATACTTCAGTTTGCTCACAATCCCATCAAATAAGATCACAGGCTCTTGAGAAGAATATGCAAAAACCCTGATATTATTTATAAAGCAACTGTTTCTGCAACTTCTGCTGAAAATTTCCTACAGAATATAAAGTATACTTGTAATAGATTATTTTGTAGTCAGCTGTTGAGATCTGCATTTCTTTTCACACTAGGTAAAAATGTGACCTCTTGCCCCAACTAAGGTATTTTCTCTTTATTATTATTTTTTAGTATCTAAAAAGCACGGCAAGCTCATTACTTTTTTACGGACATTCATGAAGTCTCGTCCAACAAAACAGAAGTTGAAGCAGCGTGGGATCTTGAAAGAAAGGGTATTTGGTTGTGACCTGGGGGAGCACCTTCTGAATTCTGGTTTTGAAGGTAAAAATAAAATTTATGAACTCATAATTTTAGTTTCTGACCTCTCCCTGTTGATTTCCTATAATCAATTAAAGTAGATTAGACAAGCAGTACCTATTCCAAGTAAGTTCAACAGCACGTATTGAATGTTCTCAGGTACTCATCTGAGTTCTGGGGTAGCTGAGAATCAAGAGGGGTCTAGGAATGCACTTTGGCATCAGAGATGCTTGTGATCTGTTCAGGAAGAGGAAAACATTCACACAGAGGGTATAGTAGCTCTGCTAGTTTACATTATTTTCATATCTGTCCAGATAGCTTCCTCAGCCAGTTTTCCTTCTCACAGTTTATTCTAAAATGTTTATTTCTCTTTTGAAAAAAAAGTCACAGTTTTGAGACTGTGTATTACCAAGACCAGCCTCCCAACTTTTATAACTAAAAATTTAAATTCCTTTTTCTGTAAATTAAATTCTTATTCAAGAATTCAGTGCTTGGATGAATGGATGGATGTGATCATTATGAGGGAGTGCTTTCCAGTTTGTTATTAGCTTTCAAATATCAATTCAGCAAGTTTTAGTTGTGCTTAGAAGTTTTGGTTGTGTTTCCATTCTTAGTAAGTATGGTAGAGAGGACAGATGCCAATATATAATTTCTTTATGAAAAATAACAGGTTTAATAACTGTAATAGTTATATATCCCCTAACTATGATAAAATCTATTCTAGTGGAACAAAGGGTTTATAGGTGTCATTGATTTTTTTCATAGGACTTGTTTTATTTGCTGCACATATTTGAAGCCAAGTATCCTTAAAATGAGATCGCTTTTTTAAAAAGTGAGAACTTTGTAGAAAACTAGGTAAAACTACATTTGGTACAAAATGTAAAAAATACTTTAAAACTCAAGGTGAGGAAACTCTGTTGCCCGAATGTATTTCTGTTTGAGGTTATTTGGCCCTTTCAACAAGAGGCTTTCTTAAACTATTGTAAATATACGGGGATTTTATAATCAGAGCACACTGGAAACAAGCAAGGCCCAAATAACCCCTGAAATTAATCCTTTAGGTAATCATATTTTTCTAACCAAAAATCATGATGCACATTCTAATGTGTAACACTGTACCGTGTACTCTTGGCCTGGAAGCCACTGCCTTGAGAATGGAACTTGCCTTTTTCGTCTGTGTTACACAATGCTTGCATGATGCCTGGCATATAAAAGGCTGAATGTGTGAAGGGAATGACTGACTGAATAAATGAAGAGAAAAGAACAGAAATGAAACTGAAACTGTCAAGAAAAATAAAGGACCAATTTTTGTCATACTTACTTATACTTCTTTTAGCCATGATTCTAATTTTAAGGGTCATCAGTTTAATTTAAACATTTACTTCCTATTGTATTGTCATTTGATGATAAAAAAGTACTAAAAATATTAAATAAGAGTGGTTTAGAAGTGTATTATTTGGAGAGTGTGGGAATAATTCTTAAAGTTATATCACCTTTTGGAAGAATCATTTTGGAGGTTTCTAATGTTATGTTTTGACTGGGTGATTATTTAATGTGCACTTGGCTGGTTGGTTAGATGGTTTGAGGGAAAAAGGTAGTTAATAAAATGCCTTTTTATACTAGGATTTCTTCTAATAATGTATTGGGTTCTCATATTACTTTCTTATGTTAGTGAAAAAAAGAATTCAGATCTTTTCTCTTTTTATCTTCCTATACTGTTCTTCAGTTTCTACTCTCTGTTTTTCAAAATGAAAGTTTATGCTCTTCTCTTTCATTTTGCTACTAATTTTAATTTTATGTCTCATTAGTCTCTCTTAAAATTCTAAGTAATAGCAATGTTCAGTTATATAGTTTTATTTATGAAGCTGTATAATGTGATTGTTTTTTGGACATTCAGTCCTTTTACTTAGGGAACATAAAGTGTAAAGAAACAGTTCAGATGTTTTCCATGAAGTATGATGTCTGTAGAGGCTTAGCTGTATAATCAGGGAAAGACCTCTAATTCCCCATATTTTCAAGTTTGCCTACTTGTTTGGGAGAACATAAGCAAGTATGAATATAATATCACATGGTTGTAAGAATCCCAGAGAAGTTATCTATACTTTTTGACAGATGGTACGTTATTTTTTTTTAGGTTTTTTTTTTTTTTTTTGGAGTATAATTGCTTTACAATGTTGTGCTGTACAATGAAGTGAATCAGCTATATGTATACCTATATCCCCTCCCTCTTGGACCTCCTTCCCACCCACCCCATCCCACCCATCTAGGTCATCACAGAGCACCAAGCTGAGCTCCCTGTGCTATACAGCAGGTTCCCACTAGCTATCTATTTTACACATGGTAGTGTATTTGTGTCAAATCTAATCTCCCAATTTGTCCCACCCTCCCCTTCCCCCTCTGTGTCCACATGTCCATTCTCTACATCTGAGTCTTTATTCCTGCCCTGAAAATAGGTTCATCTGTACCATTTTTCTAGATTCCACATATATGCGTTAATATACGATATTTGTTTTTCTCTTTCTGACTTACATCACTCTGTATGACAGACTCTAGGTCCATCCACATCTCTACAAATGACCCAATTTTGTTCCTTTTTATGGCTGAGTAATATTCCATTGTATACATGTACCACATCTTCTTTATCCATTCATCTGTCATTGGACGTTTAGGTTGTTTCCATGTCCTGGCTATTGTAAATAGTGCTGCAGTGAACATTGGGGTACATGTGTCCTTTGAATTATGGTTTTCTCAGGGTATATGCCCAGTAGTGGTATTGCTGGGTTGTATGGTAATTCTATTTTTAGTTTTTTAAGGAACCTCCATACTGTTCTCCCTAGTGGCTGTATCAATTTACATTCCCACCAACAGTGCAAAAGGGTTCCCTTTTCTCCATACCCTCTCCCGCATTTATTGTTTGTAGATATTTTGATGATGACCATTCTGACGGGTCTGACCTCATAGTAGTTTTGATTTGCATTTGTCTAATAATTAGTGATGTTGAGCATCTTTTCATGTGCCTCTTGGCCATCTGTATGTCGTCTTTGGTGAAATGTCTGTTTAGGTCTTCTGCCCATTTTTTAATTGGCTTGTTTGTTTTTTTGGTATTGAGCTCCGTGAGCTGTTTGTGTATTTTGGAGATTAATCCTTCGTCCGTTGCTTGATTTGCAAATATTTTCTCCCCTTCTGAGGGTTGTCTTTTCATCTTGTTTATGGTTTCCTTTGCTGTGCAAAAGCTTTTAAGTTTAGTTGGGTCCCATTTGTTTATTTTTGTTTTTATTTTCATTACTCTAGGAGGTGAGTCAAAAAAGATCTTGTGATTTATGTCAAAGAGTGTTCTTCCTATGTTTTCCTCTAAGAGTTTTATAGTGTCTGGTCTTACATTTAGGTCTTTAATCCATGTTGAGTTTATTTTTGTGTATGGTGTTAGGGAGTGTTCTAATTTCATTCTTTTACATGTAGCTGTCCAGTTTTCCCGGCACCACTTATTGAAGAGGCTGTTTTTTCTCCACTGTATGTTCTTGCTTCCTTTGTCATAAATTAGGTGACCATATGTGTGTGGGTTTATCTCTGGGCTTTCTATCCTGTACCATTGATCTATATTTCTGTTTTTGTGCCAGTACTGTACTGTCTTGATTACTGTAGCTTTGTAGTATAGTTTGAAGTTGGGGATCCTGATTCCTCCAACTCCGTTTTTCTTTCTCAGGGCTGCTTTGGCTATTCAGGGTCTTTTGTGTTTCCATACAAACTGTAAAATTTTTTGTGCTAATTCTGTGAAGAATGCCATTGATAGTTTGATAGGGATTGCATTGAATCTGTAGATTGCTTTGGGTAGTATAGTCATTTTCACAATATTGATTCTTCCAATCCAAGAACATGGTATATTTCTCCATCTGTTTATGTCGTCTTTGATTTCTTTCATCAGTGTTTTATAGTTTTCTGAGTACAAGTCTTTTATCTCCTTAGGTAGGTTTATTCCTAGGTATTTTATTCTTTTTGTTGTGATGGTAAATGGGATTGTTTCCTTAATATCTCTTTCTGATCTTCTGTTGTTAGTGTATAGGAATGCCAGAGATTTCTGTGCATTAATTTTGTATCCTGCAACCTTACCAAATTTATTGATTAGTTCTAGTAGTTTTCTGGTGGCATCTTTAGGATTTTCTATGTATAGTATTATGTCATCTTATTTTTATGAAAATTCTGTAATGCAAGCTAGGAGAGCCTGATAATGCAGAAATAAAACCCTGTCCTCTGAAGAGTTTTCTTCCAAGGCAAACCTTTTGTGTACTTGCTTGAGTTAGCATGCTAACTTGGAGCATGCTTTATGAGAAACATCTTCTAAAAAAAAAATACAGCTTTGTTTTCCTTTCTCTCTTTAAGTAATTATGTTAATTGCCCCAATAATCTCTACATATATTTTCTTTGAAATAGGTGATAGAAATTTTCCAGCCCCAGATTTTGCTATTCTACCTCTCATTTGCAGAGTAGAAGCCTAAGGCATTGAGGTTATCATTGATGGAACAATTTTAGAAATAGGAGTCAAACTCATAAAGATACTTTATATTTTGCATTTTGCATATCATTTTGACATAGAGATTGCTTATATTATCAAAGTCAATCCACAAAAAATACCCAACAATTCTGCCTGCCCTTTATCTCTACCACATATACATATTCCCTTTCTTGTTACTAAAATTCTTGAATGCTTTTAGAAGTAAAAAGCATACAGCTGAAAATGAATACAGTTCTACATGAAGACCAAGATCCCTATTCTGCTGACTTGGTCAGATAACTTCGTCAGGCTCACAGGGTCCTGTAAATTAATTCATTTGCTAATTTTCTACATTGTGTCAAGACAGTGCTCCTGGATTTTGAGTACACAAGGATGAACAAAGCATGTTTTTTTGCCATTTAAGAGTTTGACTAAGAAGGAGTAATAGCTGTATAAACAGATAAATATTAATTCAAAAATGGCATAGTTCTGTGGGCACCTAGAACCTAGTGCAGCTACCTCTACTTGGGACTTTGGGGGATATTCAGAGAAGGCTTGCTTAAGAGTGATAGTTCAGTTGGGTTTTGAGCAACAGCCAAGAGTTTTCTATAAGAAGATGGTAGTAGAGAAAGAATCCAGGCAGAGGAAATTGGTTTTCCATCACCTGGAAATTGATGGACTTATAGAATGGCTGGTTAGTATGGTAAAAGATGAAACTTCACTTGGCCTAGAGTTGTGAAATATGGTAATAATAAAATAAGTGCAAATGGCAAAGGACCTTAAAATTCAGGCAGTGTATTTCCATAGTTAAAATGTGGCTCTGTACTTGGACTGCTTGAGTTAGCACCTTATTTCTGCCATTTGTTTACTGCTTGTCCGTGGGTAAATCTTCACCTCTCTAAGACTCAGTTTCCTCTCTGTAAAATGGGGATAATGATAGAACTTCTCCCACAGGATTTCTGTGAGAATGAAATGAGAGTATCCATTGTAAAGCACTTAGCATGGCACCTTATACATGCTCAATAATATACCTGCTTTTTAATAAAATTATTCAAAGCTAAGGAGTCTTAAGTTTTAAATGTAAGTTACAGGATCTGATAGAATTTAAAAGACAGGATGCAGGAAGTACAACAAAAGGCAGGAAAACCAAGGAAAAGTCTTCTGTAGTAATAATGATAATATGCTGTAAGTGAAATACATTAGCTAAAATTATCTTATTAAAATATCTTAATTGTTTCATTCCCCACTCTGCATGTTTCATCCCTAATATAGTAGTTTTTTGCACACCAAATAATGTTCTTCCAAGCCGTTCTTTTCATGGATTGTAACTTAAAACGATGAAAGGAACATAGCTACTAAAGCCTGTGAATTCCTCAGTCTGCATTGCAAGACAAATGAAGTTCAGATTTCAGTAATTGTAAATTTTTGAATGGTTAGAAAAATGTTTTATCATAGACTTTAAACGTTCTGTTCTAGACCGTTGTTCAGAGAGGTAACCAAAGTGCCTTTCTCTTCTTCCTGCTTGTGGTTGGTGTCGTTTATGACGAGCTGATACTGTCGGTCAGAAGTCAGTAATTTTAATGCAACGATAGGCAGGAAATTAAAAGATTCCATTTACTTGAAATTGCTTTGACCTTCGCATTATGTTGATGTTTTGTTTATTGGATATAATTGGAATTAGCATTAACTATAAAAATGATAAAAGAAACTTTTAAAAGTGAAAAATTGAAGCACTTAGAATAGGTAGTTGTCAGGCTGGGATAAGCATTTAACTTTGCATATTCATTCACTGTGTACGAAGTTCAGCTGAATAGCTGTATTTTTTAAAAATCTAGAATGGTTTTAGAACTAAACAGTTCCCCTTACTAACATGATCTAAATGAGTCTGTTGCAGAAGATCTTAGAGAAACTATGCTAATGATGTATGAACTCTTCCACTTACCTAAATGTAACAAGATAGAGCCAGTCTTGATTATTTAGCAACCAGTTATCTAGCGTAGATGTGAAATTAAGTAAGTATGCCTTTGTCAGTTTTTGTAGTAGATTAATCTCCCCCCCTTAAAACTTTAATTTGCAAATTTCATTTTGCTAAGACATTCTCATTTTTTGTGACTTTGTTTCCACTGAATACTCTCAATTTAATCCATGTCTTCAAAAATTCTCTCTAGTGCCCCAGGTTCTTCAAAGCTGTACAGCGTTCATTGAGAGATATGGCATCGTGGATGGAATATATCGTCTCTCTGGCGTTGCCTCCAATATCCAGAGACTACGGTAAAACCTAATTTGGCATTTTCTTTTTCGTTCCTACTGTAATTCATTAAAATGAAACTGTTTCAAAATTAAGTCACTTATATTGATAACCGTAATTTTCTGTAAGATAGTTTAGATAAAGTAGGAAATAATATCCATATTGTTCTCTGTGTATATTTTCCTAAATGCCATCTCTTCGTTTGTAGTATCAGAAAACCATGTCCCCTAATCTCTTCAGTACTTGTATTTTCTCTTTGCAATATTTGAAGATTTTTAAAAATTGAATTTGAACCTATGATAACCATGAGAGATGATAATTTACATTATAATAGAATTATTCTTTAGTTAATTACAATTGATGAGAGCGAACTTTCTAATCTCCTTTCACCTGAGCTCTGTAGTATATGTTCAAGTGTGCCTGTATTACATATTGCACATCCTCTCCCATTATAGTGTCAGAGACAGGAATAGTGGTATCCTTTACACCAGCAATAGAATTTTTAATTTTTGCTTAATCTCTTAGATTCTAGTCTATTCTTAATATGTTATTATCCTTTATTTTTCACTGTGGTGCATGATAATTGCCATTATTCTATAGGATTTTAATTGTTCTAATTTGACCACAGAGTTCATCTCTATTTTCAGGAATACACGTTTGGAAAATAACTGAAATTGATTCTTTTCTTTTTTTTTAATAGATCTTTATTGGAGTATAATTGCTTCACAATACCGTGTTAATTTCTGTTGCACAACAAAGCAAATCAGCCATATGCATACACATGTCCCCATATCTCCTCCCTCTTGAGCCTCCCTCCCCTCCTCCCTATCCCACCCCTCTAGGTCATCACAAAGCACTGAGCCAATCTCCCTGTGCTATGCTGCTGCTTCCCACCAGCCAACGGTTTTACATTTGGTAGTGTATATATGTCGATGCTGCTCTCACTTTGCCCCAGCTTCCCCCCCCACCCCATGTCCTCAAGTCCATCCTCTATGTCTGCCTCCTTCCTGCCCTGCAACTAGGTTCATCAGTACCTTTTTTTTTAAGATTCCATATATATGAGTTAGCATATGGTATTTGTTTTTCTCTTTCTGACCTACTTCACTCTGTATGACAGTCTCTAAGTCCATCTACCTCACTACAAATGACCCAATTTCGTTCCTTTTTATGGCTGAGTAATATTCCATTGTATATATGTGCCACACCTTCTTTATCCATTCATCTGTCGTTAGACATTTAGGTTGTTTCCATGTCCTGGCTATTGTAAATAGTGCTGCAATGAACATTGTGGTACATGTCTCTTTTTAAATTATGGTTTTCTCAGGGTATGTGCCCAGTAGTGGGATTGCTGGGTCATATGGTAGTTCTATTTTTAGTTTAGTTTTTTTTTTTTAATAAATTTATTTATTTATTTTTTACTTATGGCTGCGCTGGGGCTTCATTGCTGCACGTGGGCTTTCTCCCGCAATGAGTGGGGACTGCTCTGTTGTGGTGTGTGGGCTTCTCATTGCGGTGGCTTCTCTTGTCGCAGAGCATGGGCTCTAGGCGTGCAGGCTTCAGTAGTTGTGACACACGGGCTTAGTCATTCTGGCTTACGGGCTCCAGAGTGCAGGCTCAGTAGTTGTGGTGCAGGGGCTTAGTTGCTCCATGGCATGTGAGATCTTCCTGGACCAGGGCTCGAACGCATATCCCCTGCATTGGCAGGTGGATTCTTAACCCCTGCGCCACCAGGGAAGTCCTATTTTTAGTTTTTTAAGGGCCCTCCATACTGTTTTCCATAGTGGTTGTATCAATTTACATTCCCACCAACAGTGCAGGAGGGTTCCCTTTTACCACACCCTTTCCAGCATTAAATTTTTTCTAGATTTTTTGATAATGGCCATTCTGACCGGTTTGAGGTGTAGTTCTGATATACATTTCTCTAATAATTAGTGATGTTGAGCATCTTTTCGTGTGCCTCCCAGCCATCCGTATGTCCTCCTTGGTGAAATGTCTACCTAGGTCTTCCGCGTGTGTTTTAACTGGATTGTTTGTTTTATTGATATTGAGCTCCATGAGCTGTTTGTATATTTTGGAGATTAATCCTTTGTTGTTTCATTTGCAAATATTTTCTCCCATTCTGAGGGCTGTCTTTTTGTCTTGTTTATGGTTTCCTTTGCTGTACAAAAGCTTTTAAGTTTAATTAAGTCCCATTTGTTTATTTTTGTTTTTATTTCCATTACTCTAGGAGGTGGGTCAAAAAAGATCTTGCTGTAGTTTATGTCAAAGAGTGTTTTTCCTATGTTTTCCTCTAAGAGTTTTATAGTGTCTGGCCTTACATCTAAGTCTTTAATCCATTTCAAGTTTATTTTTGTGTATGGTATTAGGTTGTGTTCTAATTTCATTCTTTTACATGTAGCTGTCCAGTTTTCCCAGCACCACTTATTGAAGAGGCTGTCTTTTCTCCGTTGTATGTTCTTGCCTCCTTTGTCGTAAATTAGGTGACCGTATGTGCGTGGGTTTATCTCTGGGCTTTCTATCCTGTACCACTGATCTGTATTTCTGTTTTTGTGCCAGTACCATACTGTCTTGATTACTGTAGCTTTGTGGTATAGTTTGAAGTCGGGGAGCCTGATTCCTCCAACTCTGTTTTTTTTTTCTCAAAATTGCTTTGGCTATTCGGGGTCTTTTGTGTTTCCATACAAATTGTAAACTTTTTTGTGCTAATTCTGTGAAGAATGCCATTGGTAGTTTGATAGGGATTGCATTGAATCTGTAGATTGCTTTGGGTAGTATAGTCATTTTCACAAATATTGATCCTTCCAATCCAAGAACATGGTGTATTTCTCCATCTGTTTATGTCATCTTTGATTTCTTTCATCAGTGTTTTATAGTTTTCTGAGTACAAGTCTTTTGCCTCCTTAGGCAGGTTTATTCCTAGGTATTTTATTCTTTTTGTTGCAATGGTAGATGGGAGTGTTTCCTTCATTTCTCTTTCTGATTTTTCGTTGTTGGTGCATACGAATGCCAGAGATTTCTGTGCATTAATTTTGTATCCTGCAACCCTACCAAATACATTGATCAGTTCTAGTAGTTTTCTGGTGGCATCTTTAAGATATTCTATGTATAGTATCATGTCATTGCAAACTGTGACAGTTTTACTTCTTCTTTTCCAATTTGTATTCCTTTTATTTCTTTTTCTTCTCTGATTGCTGTGGCTAGGACTTCCAAAACTATGTTGAATAAGAGTGGTGAGAGTGGACATCCTTGTCTTCTTCCTGATCTTAGTGGAAATGCTTTCAATTTTTCACTGTTGAGTATGATGCTTGCTGTGGGTTTGTCATATATGGCCTTTGTTATATTGAGGTAGGTTCCCTCTATGCCCATTTTCTGGAGACTTTTTATCATAAATGGGTGTTGAATTTTGTCAAAAGCTTTTTCTACATCTATTGAGATGATCATATGGTTTTTATTCCTTAATTTGTTGATGTGGTGTTTCACATTGATTTATGTATATTGAAGAATCCTTGCATCCCTGGGATAAATCCCATTTGATCATGGTATATGATCCTTTTAATGTGCTGTTGGATTCTGTTTGCTATTATTTTGTTGAGGATTTTTGCATCTATGTTCATCAGGGATATTTGTCTATAATTTTCTTTCTTTGTGATATCTTTTTCTGCTTTTGGTATCAGGGTGTTGGTGGCCTCATAGAATGAATTTGGGAGTGTTTCTCCCTCTGCAATTTTTGGGAAGAGTTTGAGAAGGATGGGTGTTAGCTCTTCTCTAAATGTTTGATAGAATTTGCCTGTGAAGCCATCTGCTCCTGGACTTTTGTTTGTTGGAAGATTTTTAATTATGCTTTCAATTTCATTATTTTTGATAGGTCTGTTTATATTTTCTAATTCTTCCTGGTTCAGTCTTGGAAAATTGTACCTTTCCAAGAATTTGTCCATTTCTTTGTGGTTGTCCATTTTATTGGCATACAGTTGTTTGTAGTATTCTCTTATAATCCTTTGTATTTCTGCTGTGTCAGTTGTGATTTCTCCTTTTTGATTTCTAATTTTATTGATTTGCATCCTCTCCCTTTTTTTCTTGATGAGTCAGGCTAAGGGTTTATGAATTTTGTTTATCTTCTTAAAGAACCAGCTTTTAGTTTTATTGATCTTTGCTATTGTTTTTTCATTTCTCTTTCATTCATTTCTGCTCTGATCTTCATGATTTCTTTCCTTCTGCTGACTTTGGGTTTTCTTTGTTCTTGTTTCTCTAGTTTTAAGTATAGGGTTAGATTGTTTATTTGAGATTTTTCTTGTTTCTTGATGTGAGATTGAATTGCTGTAAACTTCCCTCTTAGAACTGCTTTTGCTGCATCCCATAGGTTTTGGATCGTCGTGTTTTCGTTGTCATTTGTTTCTATGTATTTTTTTATTTCTTCTTTGATTTCTTCAGTGATCTCTTGGTTATTTAGTAGCACACTGTTTAGCCTCCATGTATTTGTGTTTTTTACAGTTTTTTTCCTGTAGTGATTTCTGATCTTATAGCGTTGTGGTCAGAAAAGATGCTTGATCTGATTTCAATTTTCTTAAATTTACTGAGGCTTGATTTGTGACCCAAGATGTGATCTATCCTGGAGAATGTTCCGTGTGCACTGGAGAAGAAAGTGTCATCTGCCACTTTTGGATGGAATGTTCTATAAATATCAATTAAATCTATCTGATCTAGTGTGTTATTTAAAGCTTGTGTTTCCTTATTTATTTTCTGTTTGGCTGATCTGTCTGTTGGTGTAAGTGGTGTGTTAAAGTCCCCTACTATTATTGTTTTACTGTTGATTTCTCCTTTCATGGTTGTTAGCATTTGCCTTATGTATTGAGGTGCTCCTATGTTGGGTGCATAAACATTTATAATTGTTATATCTTCTTCTTGGATTGATCCTTTGATCATTATGTATTGTCCTTCCTTATCTCTTGTAACAGTCTTTATTTTAAAGTCTATTTTATCTGATACGAATGTTGCTACTCCAGCTTTCTTTTGATTTCCATTTCATGGAATATCTTTTTCCATCCCTTCATTTTCAGTCTGTATGTGTCCCTAGGTCTGAAGTGGGTCTCTTGTAGACAGCATATGTATGAGTCTTGTTTTTGTATCCATTCAGCCAGTCTGTGTCTTTTGTTTGGGGCATTTTTAATCTATTTACATTCAAGGTTATTTTCAATATGTATGTTCCTATTACCATTTTCTTAATTGTTTTGGGTTTGTTTTTGTGGGTCTTTTTCTTCTCTTGTGTTTCCCACCTAGAGTAGTTTCTTTAGCATTTGTTGTAAAGCTGGTTTGGTGGTGTGAATTCTCTTAGCTTTTGCTCGTTTGAAAAGCTTTTGACTTCTCCATCAAATCTGAATGAGATCCTTGCTGGGTAGAGTAATCTTGGTTGTAGGTTTTTCTCTTTCATCACTTTAAGTATATCCTGTGACTCCCTTCTGGCTTGCAGGGTTTCTGCTGAAAAATCAGCTGATAACCTTATGGGAGTTCCTTTGTATGTTATTTTTTGTTTTTCCTTTGCTGCTTTTAATATTTTTTCTTTGAATTTAATTTTTGTTAGTTTGATTAAGATGTGTCTTGGTGTGTTTTTCCTAGGTTTTATCCTGTGTGGGACTCTCTGTGCTTCCTGGACTTGGGTGACTATTACCTTTCCCATGTTAGGGAAGTTTTCAACTATAATCTCTTCAAATATTTTCTCAGACCCTTTGTTTTTCTCTTTTTCTTCTGGGACCCCTATAATTCGAATGTTGGTGCGTTTAGTGTTGTCCCAGAGGTCTCTGAGATTGTCTTCAGTTCTTTTCATTCTTTTTTTCTTTATTCTGCTCCTCGGCAGTTATTTCCATTGTTTTGTCTTCCAGCTCACTTATTCGTTCTTCTACCTCAGTTATTCTGTTATTGATTCCTTCTAGTGTATTTTTCATTTGTTATTGTGTTGTTCATCTTTGTTTGTTTGTTCTTTAGTTCTTCTAGATCTTTGTTAAACATTTCTTGTTTTTTCTCAATCCGTGCCTCCATTCTATTTCCGAGATTCTGGATCATCTTTACTATCATTACTCTGAATTCTTTTTCAGGTAGATTGCCTATTTCCTCTTCATTTATTTAGTCTTGTAGGTTTTTACCTTGCTCCTTCATCTGTGATTGTATTTCTGCCTTACTGGTTGTTTGGCCTGAGGCTTCCAACACGGGAGTTTGTAGGCTGTTGGGTACAGCTGGAGTTTGTAGGCTGTTGGGTAGAGCTGGGTCTTGGTGCTGAGGTGAGGAACTCCATGAAACCTCACTCTGATGAATATTCCCTGGGGTCTGAGGTTCTCTGTTAGTCCAGTGGTTCGGACTCAGAGCTCCCACCGCAGGAGCTTCGGCCCAGCCTCTGGCTCGTGAACCAAGATCCCACAAGCCGTGTGGGGAGAAAAAAAAAAAAAAAAAAAAGAGAACAATAACAAAGTAAAAAATAAAATTAGACTAGGAAACTAACAGATATGTTAGAAAGGATATAAAAATAAAAATATAGATGAATCAACATCCAGAAGATACCTCAGTACCACAATAGTAAAAAAAAGAGGAGGAGGGAAAAGGAAAAAAAATTTTTTAGAAGGGAGAAAAGGCCTTGGCTGTGGAGGGCAGGGCCTAAGGAAGGGCGAGGTTTGGGTGGTGGGCGGGGCCTATGCTTAGGACCCACAAGGCTGGAAAAGGCCCTGGGGGCTGTGGGGGGTGGGGCTTAGGCTCAAGGAACAGAAGGTCTCGGAGGGCGGGGCACCTCACCTGGGAGTCCAGCAGGCTTCCTGGGCTCTAGTGGGCGAGGCAATCACGCTCCTATCCTCTCCTGCTCCTCCGGTCTGGGAGGCCCTCCCGCCTGCCTCTCCTGATCTCCCAGCCTCCCTCCTGTGCCCCCAGGACCAATGCGGCTGGGGGTAGGGGGAGGCCTTGGAGGGCAGGGGACCAGCCTGGTAGCTCAGCAGGCTCCCAAGTGGGCGGGGCAAACGCCTTCTTCCTCTCCTCTCCCGCTCCTCCTGGACAGCCCCTCCCACCTGCCTCTCGTGATCTCCCCGCCCTCAGGGGCGCTGATCCTGTCTGGCCTCTACTTCTCCTCCCCCCTCAGTCCCCCTGCGTCCTACTCGTTCACTTCGGGGTTCCTCCTGCCTCCTTGGGGTCAGAGCCCCCCACCAGCAGCCGGCAGGTGCCCTAGTTGTGGGGAGGTGCTGACTCTGCGTCTTCCCACACCGCCATCTTGACTCCGCCTCCACAAATTGATTCTTGTACGGAAAAAGGTTTCAGTCTCTAGTGTCAGACACAGCAAATCTCATACTCAGATTGTCCACATACATTAATCCTCTAGGTTCATGAGTGGTCTCATGTCTGTAGATTAATATTAGTTAACCTCCTCAGAGTGAGCTTAATCTGCCTTAGTGTTCTGAGCACAATTTTTATTTCACTCACTTTAATGCTGCAGATTTTGCTTTCTTTTAAAATTTGGTGTCGGCTGGGAATTGCTTTATATTGTTTCTGGCTTCCTTATCCCTCTTCCATAAAGCATTCCTGATCCGTACTTCTTGTACCTGAGGAATTTCTGCACATAGTCATACATGGACCAGCTGCCATTCAACTCTAGTTTTCAGAATTGCCAAAACATTGGGTATTTAAACCATTAGGAATTAGAAGTCCTGTTTTCAGATCTGTGTAGTAAGAGCTTCTCTTTCACACACATTTCAGAGATTTCTGTCCATTTTTAATATTAAAGCTATTCCCTTAATTTCCATTTAGAAAAACACTTGTTTCATGATTAGACATTTGATTACTACTGAAGTCCAAATATAACTTGTATGAAATATAGTCATTTGAAGAAAATATTAACTCACTGAGGTAGAGGTTAATACTTTGGACCTTTCCTTTCTGTTTTAAAGTCATATTTGCTTTTCTTTCAAAAAAATAGTTTTGTTGTCTCTCATCTATCTTTTTAGCCATGAATTTGACTCTGAACATGTTCCCGACCTGACAAAAGAACCCTATGTTCAAGACATCCATTCCGTGGGCTCCCTGTGTAAGCTGTATTTCCGAGAGCTCCCAAACCCTTTGCTCACCTACCAGCTGTATGAGAAGTTTTCTGTGAGTACAAGTCACTTTTAAGTCAAGCTCTGTTTGGAGTTTTGCTGTGTTTTTTTTCCAAAACGTGTGAAAATTGGTTTGGTCATATGAGATAGCTGTATGAGGAAGAGGGGTCCTTTAAAGAAAATAAAAACACTTTACTGCTAGCTGGTCCACAGTCTTCACTGTTTTCACTCTTCGGTTTCTGACTTTGAGCCGCTAATCTTATAACCCTCGATACTGGTTATCATAAAGTTTTTAAAATATTATCTTTTAATAGATTTCAGTATCCATTTAGTGTGGAAACAAAGTTTACTTCCTTGAATACTACATTGTTTTTCTTCATAGTTCAGCATCAAAGAGTAAAGTCAATTAATCTCAAAGTGAAACTGAATTGTAAATGAAGAACTTTCATCTTTACCAACAAAGCCTAATAGTTTATTTTGCATTATGGTTGTTCTAGGATGCTGTTTCAGCAGCAACAGATGAAGAAAGGCTGATAAAAATTCATGATGTCATCCAGCAGCTCCCCCCTCCACACTACAGGTAAACCACATGTAAAATACCAGCCAAAAGTAGAAGTCAGTTGTGTAAAAGTGGGTTCTGGGGTTTCTGTTTAAATTTACTTGGAGTTCTAACTATTTAAACTTCTGTTTCTCCATACATTTGTATTTATTTGTCTTTGTATTCTCAGCGTCTGGCACAGTGCTTGGCATCCAGTAGGCACTTAACAAATGTTGTATGAATGAATGAACAAATGGATGGTTGACTGAGCCTGTTTGTTCGTTTCTTTTTTGAGACACTGAGAAATTGCTGAAGGTAGTGGGTATATGACCACAGGTGTGAATAATTTGTGAATTGCTTTGCTTAAATCCAAAATAAATCCAAAATATTGACACAGTGCTGGGTGCCTGTTTACTTGTTTACCCAGAAGATGACCCTTAAGGAATCTTCACTGTTTTAAATTCCTTTTTTCTTTTTGCTGTTTTGTCTGGGGGATTTCCATTGCTTTGTCTTCTAGCTCGCTAATCCATTCTTCTGCTTCATCCAGTCTGCTCTTGAATCCCTCTAGTATATTTTTTGTTAGATTATTTTATTTTTCAGCTCTGTAACTTCTGTTTGGAACTTTCTTATATTTTTCTCTTTGTTGAAGAGCTCTCTGTTCATCCATTCTTTTCTCAAGTTCAGTGAGCATCTTTATGACCATTACTTTGAACTCTTTATCTCTGTTTCATTAGAGTCTTTTTCTGAGGTTTTGTCTTACTCTTTTATTTGGAATATAATCCTTTTTCTCTTCGTTTTGCCTGACCCTCTGTGTTTGTTTCTACGTATTAGTTGAAACAGCTGTCTCCTCCAGTTTGGAAGGAGTGGCTGCTGAGAGATTGGGGGGGGGTCTGTTGTCTCTGCAGTGCCCTGGGGGTGATAGCCTGACAACATCTGTCTGTCCAATTGTTTCAGTGCTCTGGGGCTCAGAAACGCAAGCCCCCTAGTCCCCAGTACTAGGCGTTCAGGGGGGTGCTCACACCTTCCAGATCTGGCAGAGGTGGGGTCAGAGCTCAGGGAGGGGAGCTCCGTGTTTGTCATATCCCTCCCACTTGTGGGCCACCCGCCTTGGGTGGGGGTGACTGGCACGACTGCACCTTTCCCCTCCGCTCCGTCCCAGTGGGGCTTTCCCACCCCGCTTTTTTGTCCTTTCTGTAGAAGAGCTGCCTTGCCAGCCTTTAGGTCTTTTGTGGAGAGAGTCATCCTATGTGTATCTAGTTATAGCTTTGGTGTGTCCGTGCCAGGAGGTAAGCTCAGGATCTTCCTACACCACCATTTTGAACCCTCTCTTTTGTTGCTGCTTTTTAAAACCCAGTTTAATTTGTATGTTAGCTTCGACTCTCAGAAATACTTTTGCTGTATCTGAGAAGACAGAGTAAAATGGAGGATGACTGCCGTTTAGTGAGAGAAAGAAAATGGCATAAATTATGGATTGATTATAGTGTACAAAGAAGCAAAAAGATAAAATTTTAAAATTTCAGTTATTGACAAGAAATTAAATTCAGTAGGTGTTTTAGTAATTAACAAATTAAGTAATTTAGTGCTGACCTTTTCAAAATGACATTGTTCATATATATATATTTTAAATTGGCACTAAATTTGGCACTAAATCAACATGAAACTTTTCAATCAACATTAAAAATCAACACTTTTTTTAGTCAACTCTGTAGCTGTAAATGCCTGGCAGTCGAGTCGGGAGGTGACTCAGCATTGGCTTGTCCTGTTACTGTGGCCTGTCTTAGGAGGAACGTGAGAACTTTGAGGGGGTCTTAAGGACCCACTGAAGAGTGAAAAAAAACCTCAAAAGAACTTTTGTGAAGGAAGCTCAAGAAATTTTAGGTGTTTAGCCCTGAAAAAGAAGGTTGAGAAGACAAATCTGATCAATACACAGTTATTAAAAAATATTTTTAAGGGGGACTAGGGCTTTCTTTAACTTACCAGAAAAAGAAACCTAGCGCAATACAGAGAATATTGGCTTTGGTAGATAGACCCAAGTTTGAATTTCCAGCTTCATCACTTACTAGCTATGTGGCCTCTCCAAGCATCAATCTCCATATATGTGAAAATACTAACAATACTAACAATACCTTCTGAAGAGGATGCTTTTTAATGTAATGAGATCAAATGTGTGAATGAGTCTGGCCTTTAATATTTTTTTTAGTATAAAGTGTCGCAAGACAGATGATTAGATTTAAGCCGAGGCTTCTTTATAGTTTTACATGAGGTACTATGCGAATATCTTTTCTCTCTAAATTAAAATGGTCAATATAACTTATGTACATAGTTTTAAAAAGTCAAACGCTTATGCAAAGCTGGCAGCAAAAAACCAGCAGTCCTGGGGCTTCCCTGGTGGCTCAGTGGTTAAGAATCCACCTGCCAATGCAGGGGACACGGGTTCGAGCCCTGGTCCAGGAAGATCCCACATGCCATGGAGCAACTAAGCCCGTGCGCCACAACTACTGAGCCTGCGCTCTAGAGCCCGTGAGCTACAACTACTGAGCCCACGTGCCACAACTACTGAAGGCTGCATGCGTAGAGCCCGTGCTCCGCAACAAGAGAAGCCACTGCAATGAGAAGCCCATGCACTGCAACGAAGAGTAGACCCCGCTCGCCACAACTAGAGAAAAGCCTGCGCGCAGCAACAAAGGCCCAATGCAGCCACAAATAAATAAAATAAATAAATTAAAAAAAAACAAACAAAAACCAGCAGTCTCCTCTCCCCGTTCTAATTTCTCTTACCCAGAAGTTATTATTCTCAACTCTTAACTTCTAGAGTTTACTCCCCTGTTTTTAAATAGCATGCGTATGTTTTTATTTCCTGATTTTTCATTTTTAGGTATAATTATTTGCCTTCATTTTGTGGTAAATGAGGATGTAGCTGTAGCTCCCCTCCCCCAATAGCACACAAACACACGGCCCCTTCTCTCCTCTTCCTAGTCTGGTTGTATCAGCATTTGGTGTGCAGCCAGAGTTCATTTTCTGTGTTGTTGTAACTACTCAACTGTTATTCACAGCTACATCTAATAGTATATTAGGCTTTTATTTCCCTTCTGGGATAGCTGTGTGTTTTCATGGAGTGATGGCCTGTTTTTGGTTTGCTGAGTATCTGTTGATTGCTGGTCTGTCCCCTGATTCTCTCACAGAACTGTGGATGTTCCCTCAGTTGTATTTAGACATATCAAGCAACCTTTTAAAAGAAATTTTCCCCCATGAAAACACCCCTCCTGGTGCCTTCTGTCCCACTGCTCTGCCCGGGTTGATTGCTCTCTGGATCTCCACGCAGCTCCAGCCCTTCACCTTCCTCCTGGAAATTCCCTCCATCACTTTCTTCACGAGTTAGATCCCTTCTCTTCTGGATCTCTGGCTGTCACCTTCCATGTTTTACTCCCTGCTTTCCTAGTGTACGTCTTCGGTAGCTCCGTGAGAAAAGGTGTATGGGAGGTAAATGTTTTGAGACTTTGATATGAAAATGCTCTTATTCTCCTCGAATATTTGACTGATAGTTGGCTATAGAATTTTAGTCTGTAAATAGTATTTTCCCATAATTTTGATGGTATTACACCATTGGCATCTAAGCAAAAATGCTGCAGCAAAGTCTGATACTAGAGTGCTACTTTTTTATATGATCTGTTTTGTATTGTGTATATCCTTTCTGGATGTTTTTAAATTTGGAACATACCCAGTGGTCCGTTTCCTTAGTGACTCATCTTGGAGTGGGTTCTTTTTCATTCTTTGCTCTGGGCACTCACTGGGCTTGGAAACTGCTGAGAAATTTTCTTGTATTATTTCCTTGATGGTTCTCACTGCAGCGTAAACCTCATCCATTTTCTTCATTCTCTTTCTGGAATTGTTTTAACTCTTGAACTAACTCTTTTAGTTTCTCACCTTCTCTTTGTCAGTTTCCACATGTGGGTTTCCTCCAGTCCGTCTCATAATTAAAAAATAAAATTGCTTCTGAGAGCTAACTGCCTGCCTTCCCTTGCTCCCTCTCTTTCTTGTTTCTCCGAATGTTTCTGCTTTATAGCATCCTATTCTATTCTTATTCATGGATCTGTCTCTTCTCTCTGTGAGAATATTATTGGTCAGTACAGGTTGTGTTTTGTTTTAAATTGTTCTCTGCTCCTCACGGTACTTGTTTCCTCCTCATGTGGCAGCTCATCTTTATCAAGACTTTGCAGAGCATCCACTGAGGTTTCATAGAAATCTTTTTAAAATTTTGTTTTATAAATGTTGATAGCATTTAACTTAACTATGAATTAAAGTAACCTTGCATAAACAGTCATAGAAACACTTAACATTGGCTTTAGGTAAGCTTATAATTCAAATGATATTAGTCGAAGTATTCAGTATGTTAGCCAGAGAAACTTATTGTGCCTTGGACATCAATCATCAGTACGTTTTACAGAGGCAATTGAGAGGGTTATTGGTTAATCTTGTGGGTGAATTAAGAGAACATCAGTAAGAAGAGGAGGAAGAAACCCTATCATATATCATACAGAGAGACAATATATATGTGTGTATATATAGAGAGAAAGAGTATGTATGTATATATCATATGTATATATACATGTGTATATTGTATACATATATATGTATATATTTCTCATATAGTGAAGTACAAATGTCTTCTATATATTTTATATTTTATACAAATAATCTCCCACCATTTGTTTTATTTATATTCCTTATATATTTATCCCCTGCAGTGTAGTACACTTATACCACCTATTATATATAATTTCTATATATTATAGAAATTATAATGTAGGGCTTCTGGAGCCAATGGCCTGTGTTAGCTGTCTGACCTTGTGACCTTGGGCAAGTTCCTTTGCCTCTGTGGACTCAGTTTCATTGTTTGTAAGAGAGAGATAATAGTACTTTTCTCATAGGATTGTTACGAATATTAAAAGGAAAGCACTCAGAACAAGGCCTGTTAAATAATTACTATTTATATGAGTTAATAACCATTATTATTATCATTGTTATTGTCTGCCGTGTACCTTTATGGTTTAAGTTTGTTATGTATTTTATCTCTACAAACACACATACGCAGAAACATAAATGTGTGTGTGAATATATATATATATAAAAATATGCTCATACACATACATATATATTTCCTACTATATTGATACGTATAGCTTTTTTACTATATTATGCTTATCTTCTCTACTATTATTTATATTTCTGCTACCAAAGTATATATTCTTCTTTATTATATAGATATTTCTTAATAATATATAGGTATTTCCCCAGGAAATTACATGTATAGCTCCCTTGCTATCTGTTTAATCTTCCCTCTTGAACATTATGTACCTTTCCTGCTGTTTATTATATGTTGTACAAATATCCTTCTATATGTTTTTTATATTTACTGTATTGCCTATTCTAGATATAACCCGTCTAAAATATAAGCTTCCTGAGGTCACGAATCCTGTCTTATCACTGTATTCTCAGAATAGAAACCTTGCACATAGTAAATGTGCAGTTATATATTGCATATGCATTTTACATATTTTGTACACTATATATTTTATAGATTGCTGATATATGTCTATGTATATAGAATACGTATATCCTAATATTATCCTCTTTTCTCCTGATGTGCATTATATTACCTACCATGTATGCCCACCTGTTTCATACATATTACTCACTGTATACATATTTCCTCCTTGGCATCTATCTCCTATGTAATGTGTTTTTATATTCTAGTTTCTTCTATGTAATTTGTGTATCTCCTACTTCATATATCTCTTTTCATTCAGACTTTCTAAGATTTTAACATTCACATTTTCTAATTCCTTAAATGTTCTTGAAAAACATGATTCTTAATAGTATTCTTTCATGTGAATGGGCCATATGTTATATAAACCTTTCCCCTAATTTGCCTATTTAATCTATTTGTATGGTGGGAGTTTTTTCTCCAATTTTGAACACTGCTATGAGGGCCATCCATTTACCTGAATCTTTTGGGGAATCAAGGTTATTTTTTAGGATAAAAACCTGGGAATTCTTGGAAATCAAAAGATCTTAAAAGTTTCTTCACAACATAAAGCAGTTTTCAACTTGTATTCCATAAAGGTATATGCAGTTTATACTCTGCTAAATATGAAATGCTCATTTCATGGCACTCTGACTAAAATTCTCCTTTAGCTTTTAAAAAATCTTTACAATTAGATGTAAAGATTTACAGTTAGATGTAAATCTTTACAGTTAGGTGTGTGAATAAAATGGTGTCTTTTGTTTTAATTTGCATTTCTTTTAAAATACATTTCTGAAGTGCTTTAATCTTTACCTTCCTTCTTCTACTCCTCCGACTCCAAATAATAAAATTTTACATTGTGTTCTAAATACATTTCTCAAGCTTCCTGTCTCTACATTGTCTCCAGGCCAGCCTCACTTCTGTCTGTGTGTCTTTCCCTATTTAACTTGTACAGAAGAGGGACCGAAAATTACCCTTTTTTTTTTTTGCCAGCTCAGTGCTATTGACGAGCACAGACTTTTGGAGCCAAGCTGACCTGGATTTGATCCCAGCACCACTTGTCTCTGTAACCTGGGCCAACATTGGCTCTCTCGCCCATAAAATGGGGATGGTAACACTGTGCTTGTGGGGTCTGTTGTGAGAATTTGGTGAGATCCCCTGCAGAGGCTTCTTGAACCAGTGCCTTGAGCTGTTATCTTCCTTTTCTCAAATTCATGTCAGGCTCATCTGAATCTTGAAGGCTTATATGTTGACCACAATTTAACTTTAATTTCTGTTTCAAATAATAGTCTTAAACTTCTGTCTCCTGTTCATTGTTTTTAACAGTTTTGTAAGCTGATAGGTAATACCTCTGTGTTTATCTGACTTGACTTACATTTAAGCTGATCATGCTTTATTTCCCAAAATACTCTGCCCTATTGTTTAATCTCTCTCTATATAAAAAATTATTTAAATAAATCACACTTAGAATGTATAAGATAAACCAGGATATTAGGATTTGAAGTAGGCTTTCTATTCCAAGAGCATGTTATTTGTTCAAATATTTTCCCCCTTGGTACCTACTGGAATTTTTCTTTTAACTCTTTTTAGGCTTGTGAAATGTTGTTTTCTTTTACAGAAGAGAAGTTTAAATTCTTTCCTGTTAGCATGTCTGCTGCAAGTAGAATAGCATAACTTCTTGATAGTATTTGTCTAGAAACTAAATTTTGTGGAGGATTCACTTCACTGGTGTCCCTGAAACTAAATTTCTAACAGGCAGGAACAAATATTCCTAAAGATTTCTTTAAAAGTAAAGCTGTTTCGTTTTCTGAGCCAGTTCTATCAGAAACTTGCACTTCTTACTGCATCTGCCTTAGACTTTTTTTCTTAGTATTCTGTAGATGTAATTATCATACATAAAATGTAGAATCCATAATATTCGGACAGTTCTGTAGCAGTAATAATACTCAAACCTAATAGGCAGCAAAAAAATTTGCTGGGGTTTGTATGGTTTCTTTTTCCATGTTGCCATTGAAAACTTACAAGTTAATTAGTGGAGCTTTTATGCTCTATACTGATACATGGTGTTTCTTTTTGTTAATATGTTGTATTTCATTTTCCAGAACGCTGGAGTTCCTAATGAGACACTTGTCTCTTCTAGCTGACTATTGTTCCATCACAAATATGCATGCAAAAAACCTAGCAATTGTTTGGGCTCCAAACCTGCTAAGGTAAGTTGCATTTGACTTATGACCTGAAGTAGAAACAGAGTGACCTTAAATAAAAGTAATTCATCAGTGTTCCTTAAGGATAATTTTTTTAAATTAATTAATTAATTAATTAATTTTATTTATCTTTGGCTGTGTTGGGTCTTTGTTGCAGTGCGCGGGCTTTCTCTAGTTGCCGCCAGCGGGGGCTACTCTTCGTTGTGGTGCGCGGGCTTCTCATTGCAGTGGCTTCTCTTGTTGTGGAGCGCAGGCTCTAGGCGTGCGGGCTTCAGTAGTTGTGGCACGCGGGCTCAGTAGTTGTGGCTCGAGGGCTCTAGAGTGCAGGCTCAGTAGTTGTGGCACATGGGCTTTGTTGCTCCGCAGCATGTGGAATCTTCCTGGACCAGGGCTTGAACCCGTGTCCCCTGCATTGCCAGGCGGAGTCTTAACCACTGCGCCACCAGGGAAGCCCAAGGATAATTTTAAAAAGTAAAACTAATATGTTGTTTTTATGAGCATCTTCCTAAAACAGGCAATCGGGGTTTAGCCAAGGCACTGTAAAAGTATGCTTTCTTCCTCTGGTTTGTCTGTGATTTACACTTAAAGCAAAAAATAATGCTCTTTAAGACTGCTGTTTTGGGGACCCTATGATGGTAATGTTGTTTACCCCACAGATCAAAACAGATAGAATCTGCCTGCTTCAGTGGGACGGCAGCTTTCATGGAAGTGAGAATTCAGTCTGTGGTTGTTGAGTTCATCCTCAATCACGTTGACGTCCTTTTCAGTGGGAAGATCAGCGCGGTCATTCAGGAAGGGGCAGGTAGGGCTCTAACAGATGTTGTTCACTACCAGGAACATGTATTAAAACCTCTACCAGGTTGGGAAACTGCATTTCTTATCTCAGTTTAATAAATCTGTCTTAGTAGAAAGCAGCTAATTTATATCTGTTCCCCAAAATGCACAATATAACAGTTATTTTGTATGTTTTTAGTGACTACTAAGTATTAGACCTATCATGATCTAAGTTCATGGCCCATAAAAAATGTATCATGTCACCTATTATTGATGTATATAAAGATGTAATATAGAGCAGCAGAAGTAAAATTCCTTCCAAAACTAAAAATACATGAATGATACTAGGCCTTGCCTAGAATCTTTTAAGAAAGGAAAATAGTTAAATTACTTAAGGAATTTTATATTTATATCTATCACTGTTAATAACCTGGTATGTATCTTCTATTCCTCACTTAGTATAAGGCTCTATTACTTTTGCCATTTAAAAAACTTAATGAAGAAAATATAAAACAACACAGAAAGGGAGATAGATGGATGGACAGGTACACAGATTGTTGTACACACCCACAGATACTTACATTTTTTTTCCCCCGTGTCATAAAGTTTGACTCTCTTCATTGCTTTTTTTTCTTTCCAAAGCTTCTCTATCAAGACCCAAGTCCCTGCTGGTTTCATCTCCATCCACCAAACTGCTGACACTGGAGGAAGCCCAGGCACGAACACAGGCTCAGGTCAATTCTCCAATTGTGACTGAAAACAAATATATCGAAGTAGGAGAAGGACCTGCTGCACTTCAGGGAAAATTTCACACCATAATTGAGTTCCCACCTGAAAGGTAAAATTCATTTAGTCCTCCTCAAAAATGTGCGTTTCATGGCTATTTGTTATTTTCTTTTCTTTTACTTTTGTATTTTCGTATTACTATATTGATTCTGTGCCAGTCCCAGAAAAACCTGTTCCTTCGACTCTGGATGTTACTTCATAGGGACTGATGTGAATGATTCTCGAAAAGCATTACAACATCATGTCATTGTTGGAAAGGAGAGGAAGGTCTGCTGTACAGGGAATATTGTTAGGAAAAATGATACATTTCCTCTGTGTCGGGTGTCATTTTCTCTCTGAAATATGTTGTTGAGAAATTAGTTTAGAAATAAACGTTGCGACAGCTTATTCAAAAAACAGTGAATGGATAATGGCGTGACGTTGGTTCCCACTGAGTTCAGAGTAGACCAGCGCTCCTCACAGGGCACCTCCCGACCAGCAGATCGTTCTCGGCCGGCCCCAACCCCAGACCCACTGAACCAGAACTCTGGGGTGGGGTCCCGCAGTCAGTCTTTTATCAGACCTTCCAGGTGGTTCTGATGTGTGACAGAGTTTGAGAACCACTGCTGTTCACTCTCTCAGTGTCCTTTCCAGCTCCTATTCTCTGTTTCTCTAAAGAAATGATAATAACACGGTTTTTATATCTTCTTTACTAAGTTACTGTGGGAAGACTAATGTATGTGGGTTAATTTTGACCTCGGGTTCCTGCTTTGGCTATTACATAGGAATGTGAGGACTTCAACTCCGTGGATTTGGATAGTACTAATGAAAGTTGAGAATTTATTTCCGCATGTTAGTATACTTCTCTAAATTCCTTTCATTTCCCTTGATTAAAATGTCCTGACAATAGTAAGTTAGAACATCTTTGTCATTCTAAGTTTATCTTCAGTTTCTTGAATTTATATGATACCTCTACAATTTTCTCAAAAACCTCTTTATAGAATAGTAATCAAGAGTGTCGATGCTGGGATACAGATAGACCTGGGTTCCAACTCTGACTCCATTATTTACTAGTTTTACAACATTAAGGAAGTCACTTCAACTTCTTAGTGTCATAATTTCCTCAGTTGTAAAATGAGAATAATAATACCTACCTCATATGGTTTTATATAACTTAAATGAGATACTACATATACAGTTAGCATAGCGCCTGGCATTCAGTATATGTTAGTTATTTTTCTTAATACTTTTCTTCTTTTTTGGCTTAATTCTCTTTCCTCACACCTAAAATCATTTTCTTCAACTCTGTTTTATTTTTGGAGTTTTAATATTTTCTATTCCCAAATATGTCTTATTCTCACTTATTTCATGGATTGTGAGGTTAGATCCAAATATGAAAATCTGTATAAAAGTTATCTTTGTGAAACTAGTTACTACAATTAAACTTCGTACATGTAATTTTCATTTCCTGCTTCAGCTGCACGGCTCAGCCGCGCTGAGTGGAGAGAGCTCTGTGGAGGGTGGGGGTGTACTGTGTCGGCTGGGCCTCTCCAGGCTGCTTGCTTCTTTCCATCGTTTATTCTTTGTCCATAAGTAAAGGTGGCCCCTTGGGTGTCTTAATACAGATTATTTTCTCTCATAGGAGGAGGCCTCAAAATAAAATGAAAAAATCTCCTGTGGGCAGCTGGCGTTCCTTTTTCAACCTGGGGAAATCATCATCTGTTTCTAAACGAAAGTTGCAGCGTAATGAGAGTGAGCCCTCAGAGATGAAAGCCATGGCTCTGAAAGGTCAGTGCGTCACGCCTTCCCTTCTCTCTGCGCTGCGGGAGCAGTTTGCCTGCGGGGCCACGCTTCCCAGCCTAGAATGCGGCTCTTCTCTAACTCAGACACAAACTCACCACATTGTTATAACAGGCTTCAACAGGATGCGTCCTAGTTGTGTTGTTACACGTGAATTGTCTTCTTTGACCAGTGCTTCATCCCCAAATACGTATTATATATAAGTGTGTAGAAGTTCCCAATTCCTTTGGAAACTATATAGACTATATATAGTGTGAATGTGGTTAAAAATTCACAATATATTTGTAATGTAGTTTGTATATTGTTGGTAATAAAAAATAACTGCTGTGGTATTTAAACTTACTAGTCTACATATTTATAGATTTTAAAAATGACAAAATCATATTTCAACATGCCTCTAAGAGTTTATAAGTCTTATAACCAAAGAAGATATCTTTTTACCAGATGATTCATTGATGAGAGTATCTTATTGGATAGATAAATCTATTACTGTGTTGTTGAAAGTACTGCTCTTTTAAAAATCATTTAAATCTACCGATATTAACAGGTTCTGAATCTAGGAAGGAAAGTAGTGCTTACGTCTTGGGTATTGTTAGAAATACAACATTCAGTTCATTTAATTCATCATTCATTCAGTTTGCGATCATGTACATCTTTTCTTCTTAAAAGGATACCAGTCATTGGATTTAGGGCTCACCCTAAATCCAGTTTTGTTGCCGAAATATCGGCTTCCCTGTGCACCGATGCCGAACAGAAATATGGAGACAGAGATTTTGGAGGAAGAGAGAGATGGCTTTATTTTTCTGCCAGGCAGAAGGGAAGACACAGCAGGCTAGTGCCTCAAGAACTGTGCCCCCCTGTCCTGGGGAATTACAGGGGTTCTTATAGGTGGAACTCCCAAGGATAAGTGATAGGATCAAAGTGGTGAAGGTCTTGCATTCTTCTTCTTCTTCTTCCAGTATTTTAAAACAGTCACTGCTGGCGTCAGGCAGCCTGTTAATTGGGTCCGTTCATCTCTGGGTTATCAGCCTGCGACCTTCTTTCTGAAATGTAAACAGCTACAAGGGGTGATTTGCTACAAGAGAATGCAGCAAGAGTAAATGCCAGGTGCAGGGTACAATACGTATGGAATCAGAGAGTAATTAGCTTTGTGAAGGACATGTCTAGCTACAAGTATTTGTTAGTAGTAACAGCTAAAGAATAACCAGGATTGCTTAACTCTTTCAGGGCTGTTTATGCTGTTTCCCCAGCCTGTGCATTGTTGCTTATTTTTCTTGTTTATCAGAAAAGTCTCATTTCTATTTTCGCTGCAACAGTATGAGATCATCTCAAGACATACTGATCTTTAGGAAATATAAAAGCAAGTTTTAAAACTCATCTCTATTCTCAAGTTCACAATCCTTTAGAAAAGATTTTTCACATAGGAAACCACTTGAGAAAACAGTACAACACATTATAAAATACAATGCAAAATTGAATATGGTTGCAAAAATATGATTACTCTTGGAAGTTTAAATATGTGCACAGAAAAGCACTGTTCCCTTTCAGTACATATGTAACGGTGGATAAAGCCTGACACTGTTTGGTTTCGACTCTTCAGGTGGCAGAGCAGAAGGGACCTTGCGCTCAGCTAAGAGTGAGGAGTCCCTCTCTTCCCTCCATGCAGCCGATGGTGAGACTAAAGCGTCAGTTGTTTTATTCTAGAATATATTTCATAAAAGGACACACAATTAAGTATATTTTATAAATACATGCTTAATAAATAGGCTATAGACTATAATTTCCTAAAAATACTAGTATCTATTGATATTTAGCATTGTCCATTGATGTTTTAATATGGTACCAGTCTTTAATTTCTTCACTTTTGACATGATTGCTATTCAATTTACATAAAAGTAGGTGAAGTGTTTTAAGTTAACCATTTATATTTATTAATGCCCAGCGGAAAATGGTGTTAATAGTATTTCTTTCTTTAAATTTCACAATGAGAGCACAATGTTTGTTATAAAGTATAAAATTAAGCAGTTTTGATGTTTAGACCACTAGTCTTTTGTCTTGCCAATTTAACCTGACGTTAAATCTCATGCATCAGTTTGGTTAGAGGCAGCCCTCATTATCTGAGGATGATTAGTGTCAGGAAAAGGCAACTTAAAGTGAATCTGCTTAAAATGGGGGCCGAAATTTTACGGTAAATAGTACAAAAGGATTTGATCGCAACTTGAAGAACAAAACTAAAAAATTTTGAAAGTAACTTTTTAGCTTCCGTTTAGCATAAGTCGGGTTATAGTTGCAACTCTGTACTAATTTTTAGAATGAACAAAGATTACTTCCACGTTGACTTGGAGGGAGGTAGAACTTTTTTGACAAAACCATGTAGTTTAGCAAATAGGACGTCCTCCACGTCACGTTTGGCTTGTGCAGCAGTATGGTAAAAAAGGCCCTTGTTACAGAAATAATCAAGAGCTGCATTGATTTCCCACGGACTTTTCTTAATCCACTGGTATTAAAATTGTGCTCTTTTGAAGTTTCCTGGGGTGTCTTCCTTCCGGTCAACTTGCTCATCCTCATTTATAACTTCTAACTGCCAGGTCCTTATTGACCGATGGCTCTGCTTGTGATTCAACAGATCCTCGCATTTCACTTCTGTTGGGTGTCTGACATCTTACTGGTTTTCCAAGATTTTCCATTTCACTGAAGTTAAGAGAATGGTTCACAAAAACAATGCAGTGGGCTGCGTAGGTGCTTGTATTAAGCAGCAAATAATATTTGAGTAGGGATTAATTTTATAAGTGGTCAACACATTAGTGGATGTATTTGTGTTAAGACAGTGCCTCTTTGTAGTACATTTTCACTATGGCAATTCTAATCATTGTAATAGAATAATGAGATAGAGGACTTCTTTTACCAGTTGGATGTTTAGCAGTATCATAAAATCAGGTAATACTCTACCACTCTTAAGGCCTCTCCTTGAGGAACTTAAAGCCTGTTCTTGTTAAAGAAAAAAAATATATTTTTAAGTATTTGAAAGGAATCCTTCACTAAATATACGTAAACACTTCTTTCTGAGAAGTTCAATTTTGTAGAAATTTGGGTATGAGGATTTTTCTTCAGAAAAACAAACAGAAAACCCTTTTTGCTATTGTACATCCAAAGTACCATTTAAAGTGGTTAGTTCTACCTCACACATCATGTGTGAGGTCAGTGATAAAATCAGAAAAAAAGAAATGAAAAACTTGGGCAAAGTCACAAGAGTCAGTGTTGGACTAGTAATAGAATCTAAGACTTTTGAGTCCTTTTTCCTATTGAAACCATCAAATGCATTCTCCCTCTGATTGTATCAAATGTGTTTGTTATTTAGCATTTGCTTTGGGAGTTCCGTCTGTGTGCCCCAAGAGACAATTATGTTTTCTTACTCTATATGGTATGTTTCTGCTGTACTAAGTAGATAATTTATCACGGCACCGTGTATCCTGTGACATTCATACTCTGATACTGTATCCATTTTTACCAGGTGATTCCAAGCTGTTCCGACCCAGAAGACCCAGATCTAGCAGCGATGCCCTGAGTGCCTCTTTTAACGGAGAGATGCTGGGGAACCGCTGTAACTCCTACGATAATCTGCCTCACAGCCACGGAAGTGAGGAGGAAGTAGGGCTGCTGCACATTCCGGCTCTCGTGTCTCCTCATTCCGCTGAGGATGTTGATCTGAGCCCACCAGACATCGGGGTAGCCAGCCTGGATTTTGATCCGATGTCATTTCAGTGCAGTCCTCCTAAGGCCGAATCAGAATGTCTGGAGAGCGGGGCTTCCTTTTTAGACTCGTTGGGATACTCCAAGGATAAACAGAGTACCAATAGAAAGGACACAGAAGCAAGTGGTAGCCAGTCTCAGACTCCAGGAAGCACTGCAAGTTCTGAACCTGTCTCTCCTCTTCAGGAGAAACTGAGTCCATTCTTTACCCTGGACTTGAGCCCAACTGAAGAGAAATCATCTAAGCCAGCCTCGTTCACTGAAAAGGTCGTCTATGCTTTCTCTCCAAAGATTGGAAGGAAATTAAGCAAATCCCCCTCTCTGAACATATCTGAGCCAATTTCAGTGACCCTTCCCGCTCGGGTGTCAGAAGTCATCGGTACCGTCGCAAACACAGCAGCTCAGAATGCACCTTCTCCGGCCTGGAACAAAAGTGGCGAAGAAAGTGATGTCATAAATAGATCCCCCACCCAGGTAGTAAAGATAGAAGCAGACGAGAGAGAGGCCCAGGAAGGGTGTGAGTCTGAAGTCCAGCCCCTGGACCAGGTGGCTGCTGCAGACGCAGACCCGCCAGGGAAGGAGGAACCTGCCTCAAGCAGTCAGAGTAAGGCTGTACCTTCTGGACAGGCTCAGACAGGTACCATTTGCTTTCCTCCATTCTTTCTGTAAGCTAAGAGGGATCTTCAATCCTGTGTGCCAACTGTGCCTTTTAAGAGAGAAGTTTACTCCACAGCTAGCCTTTAATCAAACAGAATGTTTTTCTAGGTGGTGCTGATGGGTCAAAGCCCTAAATTAAAATCAGTCAAACAAAAAATCCCCCAAAGGGCCAGTGGTGCTGCTTCAAACCTTCATAAAGTCCCCTTATCTCCTCGGACAGTCAGAATTCCTGGATAATTTTTGCACAACTTCGTAGCTCTTGATTCTGTTTTGTCTTCTGATAAAATACCTATATTATAGCCTTACAAGTTAACCAGCCAGCCTACACCATCAAATATAAAAACTATTCTTAATAACAATCTGCAAGCACTTGAAGCTTGTTTTCTAAGCAATCTTTTCTGAGCCAGGTGAGGGACCTGCTTCACCCCCATCTCTGTAGCAATCCAAGAGGAGATTGCAGCCTTAGACACTCTTTGTTTTAGTTTTCCTTCTGAACCAGATGTGTTTTCTACAGCATTTGCATGTGGGATAGAAGATCGTGGATTGCCATTTTGAAATATGGAAGGCACCCATTTTTTTAGTGGTGAAATGGGGAGTGTTTGGCTTTCCGTATAGGATAACACAAGCTACCTTTTCACTTTCATTTTTTTTCCCAATTTCCCACCAGGAGCAGATACCCATGACCCCCCTCAGGATTCCGTTCCTGTAAGTTCAGTCTCTCTTATCCCACCACCACCGCCTCCGAAAAATGCTGCCCGCCTGTTGGCGCTGGCCTTAGCTGAGTCTGCACAGCAAGCCTCGACCCAGTCGTTGAAGAGACCGGGCGCTTCCCAGGCTGCTTGTACACATTACGGAGACACAGCAGTGGCCGCGACTGAAGAGAAACTGCCTACTGCCTACTCTAGTGCTACCCTAGATAAAGCCTATTTCCAAACCGATAGGCCAGCTGAGCAGTTCCACCTCCAGACCAAGGCCTCCGGAAACTGTGACCAGCCAGCACCGGATACGGCAGCTACTGGGGTTTATACCCATTCCAACGCCACTGAATCTGGGGAGCAACGACACCCAGCAGACATACCAGGCAATCAGCCGCCTCGAGTCTATTTATCTGGGGACCCAGAAAAGGCCAGGGTCGCTTCAGTTCCCTTAACAGATTCTGAGTCTGATGATCACATAAGTTTCCCTGAAGCCCAGCCTGTGAAGACCAGTATGCCGACTGTCTCCTTTGTGGACCAGGGTCAGCTTCATTTCTACAGTGGAGATCAGCCTCCTTCTTACCTTGGCGCAAGTGTGGATAAGCCCCATCGCCCTTCAGAACTTGCAGACAAAGCTCCCGCACCTTCTAATTTGCCTAGGGACAAAATCTACCCTCCTTCTGGGTCCCCTGAAGAGAATACCAGCACAGCCCCCGTGGCGTACATGACCACTGCTCCAGCAGCAGCCGACGTGAGCGCCAGGGAAGCCAACTGGGATGTGGTCGAACAGCCCAGCGCAGCAGGGTTCACCGCTGCCACCCTCCAGCTCGGTCACAGAACTCATCGTCCCCTCCCCCCGCCTCCTTCCCAGAGACCCTCAGAGCAGCTCCCAGTCCTGGGGCAGGTACAAGCCGCAGCCAGTATAGGACTAAGCAACGCCCACAAGGTAAGAAGGGGGGAAGTCAGCGAGGGGAAATGTGTATTTTTCCGAAGGTATGTCACTTTCCAGCAGGGTGTGTTGTTATCTTGAGTGAGATCTGACATCTGCCTTGAAGTCCTGTGGCAGGTTTCCATGAAACATTTCCCAGTTGAGGTTGGCATCTGCCTTTATTGTGATGCTGGTTTTCCTCTGAAAAAGGCGTGGTTACTCGATGGCTCTAGTTGAACGATACCTGCTCCCTTTAGTTCCCAAGCACGTAGGTAGTTTCTTCATAGAAGTACGAAGAGATTGTGAACAAACGAGTCGAGCCGGGCCTTAGGTGTCAGGGCTTCAGGGCTTTCCCGGCTCTGTCATTGATTCACTGTGGCTCTGGGCAAGTCGTCCAACCACCTCTGCCAGTTACTCACGTCTGCACTACCAAAGCGCTGTATTCTCAGGACATTTGAAAGACTTTCTGCCGTACAGACTTTTTAGCAATATCAGAGGTGACAGTGTCCTAGGACTTTTTGTTATTTTCTCAACATTAACCAGCAGATTGTTGTATAGTTAAGCACCTGTTTTGATGAGAGAATGTTATACGCAGAATGCTAAGGGTTTTTGTGGTCACCTTGAACTAAAAGGACTTCACTATCTAGTCTTCTGTGCGGGACGCTCGTTCTAGTGGCTGCTTCGCAAGGGGAGCGTGTTTGCAGCCCTGCAGTGAGGACCACGTTTGGCTTCTGCTGCCACAGACCAACTGGAGCACAAGGAGGGAGGGAGAGACAGGGGCTGTTGGATGCCACCTAGACGAGTCCCTTCCTGTCCTTCCCTGGACTTGGGGCTGAAAACTGTCCACTGGGCAGCCGTGAGTCACTTTAAAAACCTCTCCAGATAGAATCAATGCTTCTTGTTTAACAGAATGTTCTTGGTGTTGAGACTGAGCTACACAGATAGACCAGGTGTATGTTTTTAACCTGGTGGTTATTTGGCTAAACTTCTGTTTGGTCTGCACAGTAAGACAGTGTCACGGGCACCTCACCTCACGTTGAAAACCTATCGTTCGTAAATTGGAACAGCTCTCCAAAGGTGGATGGCTGCTACACCAGATGGCTGAAAAGAAGGCAGTGGGGACAGGCAGGCCTCTGTCCTGTCCAGGGTATCCGCACAGCTTGGGAACTTTCAAGCTGCTGCCCAAATGGCCTCACCTTGTGAGTTGTGAATTTAATAGCGTTTGATTCCATAGAGGGGAGCAGAAAAAACAAACTCATAATGTTATCATCTTTCAATAGGTTCAAGGAGTAGTTCTGGCTCCAGAGAGGCCGCCTGAACCCAGAGCCCTGGGTGAGCCCACGCCCGTCCTGGTCGGCGACGGCGGGGCAGCCGCGCAGTGTCCCGCCTCTGCCCCTGCTTCCCAGCCCAGCCTTCCCGAAAAGGTGCGGGAAGGCGCCAGGGCCCCCCCGCTGCACCTGCGTGGCGAGCCCATCCCCGTGCACTCCTGTGGCTTCCCGACCCCGGGGCCCCCCACCAGGACCGTGGGGAATAAAACCGCCGCTGCCATCCTCTCCGGCGGCGCAGACACGTCCAGCAGCTCTGGGCACCATCCCTTTGTCACGACTTCCTCGGCCTCCGTGGAGGACGTTTTGCCTTTACCGCTCCCTGTCCCGCAAGCCAAGCATGCCTCTCAGAAAACTGCGTATTCCACCTTTGCTAGGCCTGATGTCTCCACCGATCCCTTTGGTCCAGAAAACTGTCTGCATTTCAGTTTGACTCCAAACTGCCAGTACCGCCCCCAGAGCGTTCCCCCTCATCACGGCAGAGTGGAGCAGCGCCAAGCGTGCGGTTCCAGATCGGAGACGCCGGCCTCCGCGGGTCCTCGGTACAACACGTACGTGGCCCCGGGAAGAAACGTGTCTGGACACCACCCGAAGCCGTGCAGCCGGGCCGAATACGTGTCCGCTCTGAGCTCCTCCGTTAGGGGCAGTTGTTACTCCGAAGAAATGCCCCTGTACCCCACCATCCGCAGGGTGCAGTCTCTCCACACCCCTCCGTCGTCCATGATTCGCTCTGTCCCCATTTCGAGGACAGAGGTGCCCCCAGATGATGAACCAGCCTACTGCCCAAGACCCCTGTACCAGCATAAGCCATATCAGTCCTCCCAGGCCCGCTCAGATTATCACGTGACTCAGCTCCAGCCTTACTTTGAGAATGGCCGGGTGCACTACCGCTATAGCCCCTATTCCAGTTCTGGTTCCTATTACAGCCCAGACGGGGCCCTGTGTGACGTGGACGCCTACAGCACGGTGCAGTTGAGGCCCCTTCACCGCCTGCCCAACCGCGATTTTGCTTTCTACAACCCTAGGCTGCAAGGAAAGAACGTGTACAGCTATGCTGGTTTTCCTGCACGTCCCCGGGCCAACGTGACTGGCTGTTTCTCTGCTAATGACCACAGTGTAGTCAACATGCCTCCAGTCGCCGACGTAAAGCACACTTACACCTCATGGGATTTTGAGGACATGGAAAAATACCGCCTGCAGTCCATCCGGAGGGAGAGCCGTGCGCGGCAGAAGGTGAAAGGGCCCGTGATGTCCCAGTATGACAACATGACCCCCGCGGTGCAAGATGACTTGGGTGGGATCTATGTCATCCACCTGCGGAGTAAATCAGATCCTGGGAAAACTGGACTTCTCTCGGTGGCAGAAGGAAAGGAGGGGCGGCACCCAGCCAAGGCCCTCAGTCCCGAGGGAGATGACCGCCTCTATAGGAAGCATCTGGAGCCAGAGTTCGACAGAGCCCACCACCACGGAGGACACGGCAATGGGCAGTCAGAGAAGCCGACCCTCCCTCAGAAGCAGAGTAGCCTCAGGAACAGGAAGCTGCACGATATGGGCTGTAGTCTCCCCGAGCACAGGGCACGTCAGGAAGCAAGCCATAGGCAGCTGTGTGAATCAAAAAACGGGCCACCTTACCCGCAGGGAGCCGGCCAGCTAGATTATGGGCCCAAAGGGATTCCGGACACTTCTGAGCCAGTCAGCTACCATAACTCTGGAGGGAAATATGTTCCATCAGGGCAGGAGTCTCTAAGACTGAACCACAAAGAGGTGAGGCTCCCCAAGGAGCTGGAGAGGCCTCGGGCTAGGCAGATGGCAGCCCCAGAGAAACACTCCAGAGACTGCTGCAAGGAGGGGGAACACCTCACGCAGCCAGCAGTCCCGCCCCCCAAGCCAGAGAGGAGTCACAGCCTGAAGCTCCACCACACCCAGAACGTGGAGAGGGACCCCGGCGTGCTGTACCAGTACCAAACACACGGCAGGCGCCAGGGCAGTGGGACCGTCGGGCCCCAGTACGATAACCTGGAGGGCTACCACTCCCCGCCCCAGCACCAGCGAGGAGGCTTTGGAGCAGCGGCGATGGGCACGTATGTGCCCCCCAGCTTTCCCCACCCACAGAACAGGACATACGCTACAGCTCTGGGGCAGGGCGCCTTCCTGCCCACAGAGCTGTCCTTGCAGCGTTCTGAGACACAGGTCCATGCGGAATGAGCCCCGGGAGAGCAATAGAGTTGAAGCAGCCTCTGCTGGACAGTGGACTGTTCTATTTTTTTCAGTAACCAAAAAAAAAAAAAAAAAAAAAAAAATACAAAACCCCCGACCACATTTAAAAAATAAGAAGAAAAATAAATCGCCATCTTTTTCCCCTTTCCCTGCTTCATCACCACCTCTTCCATCTACAGACTGTGTCATTTTTGTCATTTAAAGATCTGAAAGATTGTACAGCACTGTGTTGAAAGTCTCATAAAGAAATTTGTTACAGACCATACTTGCCATATATAAGGGCTGATTTGTAAGAGCCTGAGGACTGCCTTTAACTGAATTTGAGTTTGACTTCGTCCTTCCTAGCATTTTCTGTGTCCTTCAGAGCAGCTGATGCCCACTTCCCTGAAGGTCTTTGTGTGTCCTGTCTGTTCCCACTTGCTTTCCCGGTAGCCACGTCTTGCCTAGAGGGACACCCGCTTTTCTCACTTCATTCCCCCTGTCTTAGAAGGGGCTGTGTGTTATATTAGAGTGGAGAAAAACTTCTCCTTGATCCTTCACATAAGTCTATTGGACATTTAGAAAATTGTAAGAAAGGAATTAAGACTTTAAGCATTTAATAGTCATCACAAAATGTCAGACCACTTAGATCCGGGCTGAACCATGCTTTGCACACCCTTCCATAGTTTCTCCTCACAGTTCAGTGAAGAGACTCATCTCACTGCAGAGGGATTTTTAAGTTAGAATTAAACTTCTTAGGTGGACGTCAGTGACCTTTGTTAGTACCAGAAAATGACATCAGTGGTTCTAAGCTGCTGCCTGCCTTCAGTTCTTTATTTTTTTTTTTTCTCAGTAATATTTGGTAAATTGTGATCCTAGTGAAATATTTCACACCATTTGTTTTCCTGAAGCAACTTTTATTTTTCATTAAAAAAAAAAAAACAAAACAGCATGGTTTGACTGGATAAACACATAATTTATCATGATTACAAATTTACATGTTAATTTGTTTCTAAACCAGGTGTCCTGGGAATTCTTAAAGTAGCTACAGGTTATCTGTTAGTAAACTGAGCATTCCTGCAATAACCACTTAGCACAGCCCGTTTTACCTGCTGGAATTCTGGGCAGTGACCGTTTACACCCTGAGGAATGAACGTACTGTTTCTTCCCTCTGTCCTTGTGCGATCACAGTCTTACTGTAATTGCCATCCACACCAGCATTTCAGGTATAGTCCTTACAACGCTGGAGACATGTTAAACATGTTCATACCCAGGACTTTCTTTTGAAAGTTGCATTCCATTTTCTCAACCCACCTCACCACGTATGCCAGACTAGAAGGCAGTCCTGTATTTATAAAACGAGTTGAGATTGTCATGTCATTCCATAGCTCTTTATAATACTTGATTTTTATACATTCACATGTTTTAAATGCTCAGTTTGTAGAAGATACTAGGAGAATTTCATTCCATTTACTGGATGGTTGCTGCTCTGGCTTTTTAAAACTTGGAATTTTATTTAGAGCAAAGAAAAATCTTCTAAGAGGCTAAATTCATGCTGCTATTATTGCTGTGAAATTGTATAAAGATTAGGATTCATGCCAGTTTTTTTTAATCTAAAATATCATGTGATTGCATTTTAAGGGTTTATATTTAGAAAATAATAAAGTTTTAAGAGCAACACATTTACCTATATGTGGAAATATGCTGTAAGGTTTTCTTTCGTTCCCCCAGAATTGATCAGAGAGATTCAATAAAGATCATGGTAGAACTCCTAAAATTATGGAAAAGGTCTGCAGAAATTCGGGCCTCTAGATGAAAGGTGCAGACCCACCTGGCATATAGTCACAATGTTAGGGAACCTGATAGGATACTTCCATTTAGCACACACACATCAAGAGCTCTGTGCAGGAATTTGCTCTTTGGTGAATGTGCAGCACTAATATTTTTTCAACCACAGCCATCTTTTTGTCAGTAGGCAATCCTTTGTCCCCTTGCGATAATACAAGCCCTGTAAGCTCTCACCAACAGCAGGGAGACTAGGAAGTGGAGCTGGTGTGACCCGGAGATACAGATGGCTTTAGGAACTGAGAGCCTAGAAGGGTGTGGCTGAAGGTGTCCAATTTTAACATGTGTGGATTTGTCACGCACATTATTTACTCCTGAAACTAAGGTCTATTTTATAAATACTAAGCTTAATTCTTGAAGGCGGTTACTTTATTAAAGTGCTATGGGTTTAGAAATGTCAGGTAAATATTTTGAATACAGAATAATCACTCAAATTCCTGGTATAAGTGTGAAACACAAACTTTAGGTAAAATCTACAGTTGTTGCACTTAGTGTAGGTACAGCCTTAACTCTGGGTTCAGTTATTTGAAGGACTTTGCCAGTATCCTTCCCTTTCTCATATTGTGGGTAGACGGCAGGTCACTGTGACCCAGTTACCTCAGCATGGTTCACCTTGTGTGTGACTTCACAGATTGAGTAACTGTTTTGACGTGGAGCATTATGATGAGGAAATGGAGCTGCCTTATGCATTAAACCCAGAATTTAATTCTGTTGGTATTTTCACAGCCATGTCTCCAGATTTTATCCTTTTTGGAAAAATTCTGACACCACAGCTTTGTTTGATTGAAATAAATATTCCCTGGATGTCTGGCCAGAGACCTTGCTAACAGCCCCGGAGATGCCATCTTCTTTCAGTAAATTTCATCTGAGCCTTATTACTTCCTGTGGTCAGTTTCCTTCTAAACATGCAAGTCCCTGGGGACGGTCCCAGAATAGGGCCTGCACGTTTTTATAATGGCAAAGCATTTTTTAAAAGGGTCAGGTTGAAATATTCTAGGACTAATCCTGTAAAGAAGAGGGACCATTAATGTGAGTGGGGGTAGAAGAATAGGTTATTACCACATCTGAAGCAGCAATAGACATATACAGTGTAAATTTGAAATTTGCCCTTTCGTTTAAAAAAGGAGCCGGCAAAGTCCATGTATCTGTTCCCAGCCCTATCAGTCACCCATTCAATATGTTGGCAAAGTATCGTCTGAGCAGTGTGTGTAAGAAGTAATGAAGAAAGCAAAAGGATGTCAGAAAGTTAATTCCAAATGGTTAGAGGCATGTGATTTTTAGTACTGTGTGTTACGGAAATGTCAGGAATGGTATATTTTAACCGTGTGCAAGCTAATGTCAGTGTGCACAGAGGGTCTTTTTTCCTTTCTCGATTAGTGCTGTTAGTGTTCAAAGAATAAAAATGGTTGTTTTACAGTTTAGATTCCAAGGTAGCAAAATCTGATTTTTCAACCATGACCTGCATGAGAGAAGCATCCTAGGAAGTCTTAGATCATACTTCTGAGTTCTTAACTTTAATTTATATAGTGTTTTTTTATGTTTTAATATTTTTGTGAACTGGTGTAAATTGTTAATGCATATAAGCTTGTGTATTTTTGTAAATAGTTTGTGATTTATTTCTTGACCCATATGTAAATATTTAGAGTCTCATTTCTTCAAAAGTTATTTGAAGCTGAGTTGTGGGTTTGGGGTTTTGTTTGTTTCTTTGTTTTGGATGGGGGTGGGGGGAGAGAAGGGATTTTGTACTCTGATAACCCAGATGGAGATACCTTGTGGTTTAAAGCAAATGTCCCACTGAAAGCAATTCAGATATCAACAAAATTATTTCAGGTTAAAACAGACTTCCTTGTGTATGTGTTTCCTTTTTAACCTAATATGAATTATAACAAAATAGATGGGGTAATTGGGGGTATTCAGACCAAAAGATTAGCGTTTGTATGACACAGACTATTATACCAAAAGGAATATTATTTTATTTGAGGGAAGGGACCTAATGCCTCCTGTTTTTATCTGTCACAGTACGCTGCCTGGCCGACTCTTCCCCAGGTCAGACAGTACCTTTAGAACTGCAGAAACCTTGACCTGCACCGGAGGGTCTGGGCAGACTTGCTGCACGTAGGGCCGCCCTCAGGCATCTGTGCACTGGGCTGCCGCCTGGCTCCCACGCTTGCGGTGTCCAGGAGGCTGAATTGGCTTCTTAGGGTTCCCCAGAAGGGGGCTCTGAATAGCAACCACATTTCTAAAGATTCCCACACAGCATCTTGGACATCCTGTGTACTTTGCAGAGTGAAATGACCAGAAAAGAATCAACTCCTACACTCAGTCACCTGTGGCCAGGTGGTTTGTGGATAAAAATAAAGCATTCAAATGTGACAGCTGCTGCCAGTAACCCACCTGCCTGTTGGGGGTCCAGACGCCTTCCTGTGCCAACGTTCTCAAAAGAAATGCTTCATATCAACCAGGACTTTGTGAAGGAAAAAAACCCAAAACAAAACACTTCAATATTAAGCTATTGGAATCCTAGTTTTCCTACTAGGAAAGATAAATTACAAATTATTCTTCATCCTAAAATATTAGGGCCTGTCCCTTTTTGCCAGTAAAAGGGAAGTTGCCTGTTTAGTACAGATGGCCCTGGCGTGCCAGCCATCTTTTATATATCTGTGTACCACACTCCAGACCGGAAGCAAGATATAACATCTGCTTTCAATAAACACTCCCAGCCTGAACATGTGTTCCCACGGAAACTGCTCAGATGGGATTAAAGACATGTATGACGTTGCCACTGGGTCTTCTACTTAATTTTCTGAAATTCTCAATACCAAGTATTTCATTACCAAATTTTCTTCATACTGATGAAAATATAGTACCTACCTCTTCAAAATGTGTATTTATTTGTCATTGAGGAATCAATGATAAATACATTGGTGGTGTTTGGGATTTTAGTCATTCGTGGTCCTGTGGGAAAAGGCACACTTTAAAGTGATACTGACTCCCTATTACATTAAAACTTTGGGCACCTGCATCCACCTGAGATAAGACATTTTAGTTGCTATGTTTCTCACATAATTGAGAGTGTATCTCTTAAAAAAAAATTGTGAGGTTTAATTTTTATTTTAAATATTTTAATTAAAATATTTCCAGAATATATTTCAAACCACAAACTTTGCTGTCAGTATACCTAACGATTCACCATCTACATCTATAGATCACTATACCACAAGATAGTGATACCGTTGGGACACACTGAGATAAAATGTTCGCTTCTATACCAAATGCTCTACCACCGCTGTCCTATTATGTTCTTGCGGTTTTTTTTTTGTTTTTTTTTAAATTTCCTATATCCTCCTTTTCTTTCTGCTGTCACTGCCTGCTACCACTACGTGGTACCTGTAAAACTCCCTCTTCCTCTAAATAACCATTCAAAATAAATAAGCTTGTCAAATAGGTGAGCAAAAAAAATTCTGAACTGGGGCCCTGAAAGATTGGGACTTTGTGTCATCTGTTTTTCATTACTTGGAGCCTCTGATTCTTTTCTCCTAACAAGGTACTTGGGTAGCCGAGTTTCAGAAGGTGAGATTATTATATAAGATGCTTAGAAGGGAGAATGAAACAAAAACTCTTAAAAGAGTTCTCCCTGCATTTGACATTTTGTGAGAAAGCTACATGATTAGACAGACTGGCATTTTCCATGTGAATAACTCCCCATAGAGGAATGCTGGCCCACAGAAGACATCCAGCTCCACCATGAACTCCAGCGGGAAGAGAGAAGGGAGTGCCAGGCACATACAGCTTCAGCTGTCATCAAGTCATTCAATTAGTGCCCTTTTTTTTTTTCATTTCCTAAAAACATTTTGCAAAACACCCTGAGATTTCTCAGCCACTTGCCCATGTTTTAAACTGGGCAAGAAGTTCTCAAACTTTGGAATCCATGTAAAGCACCTGGATAGCCGGTTAAACGTAAGATTCCTTGAGCAACCGCCGGACAGTCTGATTCAGTAGGTCTCGGACTGGACTCAGGAATCTACAATTTTAGCAACCACTGTGTGATTCTGGTACAGGTGGTTGAGAAATACTAGACAGAAGCTGTAATAGGCTTCTCGCAGAGGGAATACCAGTTCAAGTTTATAGAGCTTCGCCACTTTTTCGCATTTGCACTTTGGCTCCCCGTCACTTTTGTGATGGCTAGAACAGAAGTTTATCATTCATTTCTCTGTCCCCGGTGATTACACATTAAGCCCAGATTCAATTATTTATAGCAATGACACATAGAAATTAGGTCTAACTGGGCTGACAAGCAATATAGAAAACACTTTAACATTTTCTAAAACTGGTAAGCTGCTCATGACTCCATACCATTAACTCCCATTATATACTTACATAGTCACGTCTTGGGTGTGAGCCATTCAGGCTGGTTAGGAAGAGTAGTTCACGCATATTGCTATTCAGACAGTCAACTCAAATACTGTATTCAGGGGAAACAAATAACTCTTAGAACCAAGTGATCTGCTTTCCTTTCGCACCAAAACTTTTACAAGAACTACCAGCACATAATTAGCTTATTTGACTTTTTAGTTTCTTGTATTTTATCAGTTGTGGGCAATGGTATAGAAATGTTTTTAACAGCCAATGGTGACACTACGCTTACTATATATAGTGCCAGTCACTGGTGTAAGCCTTGTACATCTGTTAACTCATTTGTTCCTCATGGGTTTATAGATGAAGCCAAGGCACACAGAGGTTCAACTCTTCACCCACTGTCGTACAGCTGGTAAAGAGGGAGGGAGCTGAGATCCAGACCCAGGCACTCCTGACACGAGTTTAGGCTCTAATACAAGCAGACTTTAAGTTTGGGTGATTGATTCCCGACTGCTACTAGTTTTAAAACCCTTAACTGAACTACTGAGTCCTTCTAAAACCATTTCTAAAACTCATACTAAGCCATGGCTTCCTCATCTCTAAAATGGGAATAATAATAATATTACCTACCCCTTGGGGTTGCTCTGAGGACTAAATTAGATAATAGATGTTCCTAAAGGGCTTAACAAGAGAGCAAGCACCCAATAAAAGTTATCCAGGCTTTGTATTGTGAGATGGTACAAGACCGCACAGCAGTTAAGGGAAAGTTATGTTATGCTTATACAATTGTATCATTAAGAATTTAATCAGTTGGGTCAACTTTTCTGAAAAACTGGAAGGTTTCACATAGCTGACATATATCTTGCAGGAAGAGAATCTTGACCAGTAGAGATGCGAGATGTAATTTAGTGGTTAAAAGGAAACTTCAGAGTGAGACTTGGAGTGGGACTGGCAGTGGAGAAAGCCCTTGCTTTCTGAAGATCCTTGGCGGTTGTTTTGCGGACACCTTTACGTAGATGGCCCCGGTTACGACCACTGATGACGCTACGTCCGTCCTGTGCTACAGCAGGGTTCTCTCCGTCCCATTCCATTGACTCGTAACTGCAGCTCAGGGAAGTGGTCTCATGACCCCAGGGAGCGGTGCCTTCTCTACTAACGGAGCAGCTGTCAGCAGGCCTGGCTTCATTGTGTGGCCCCAGCGGCTCGCGGGCTGGTTAAAGCACACGGTGGCCGGAACAGGAGCCGCGCTCAGACTTGCCGAAGAAGAATCACAGGGGAAAACAGACAGCGTGCTTTACGCAAGAGTGGCTAAAGCGAGATGACTTTGTCTCTCCACTTCTGAAAAGGAAAACTTAGGGTCAGTTATAAGGGTCTTTGCGTTATTCTTAAACACACGACCATTTTTCTTGATTCAAGATCCGTGGAAGGAAAATGCTTATTCAGAGAAGAGAGTGTAGTGACTGAAGTGATGGCAAATATCGTGCTAACAATTTATTGGTCGATTACCATATACCAGGCTCTTCTAGGCGTTTACATGTATTAATACCAACTCGGCCTTCCAACAGTTATGTGAAGTAGCTTTGTTACTTTTATGCCACTTGACAGATAAAGAGACTGAGGCCCAGAAAGTTTCAGTGATGTGCCCGAGCTCATTCCTCGGAGGTCTGGGGGATTCAGGCCCCAGCGCTCTGACTCGGAGGCTGCACTTTTATCACTTCTGTGCTGCCCGCCCAAAGGGGGTCTTCAGAGGTCGAGAACACCCTGACCCTGGACCGGCCAAGACACCGGGCTGTGAACTTGCAGGGAACTCACCCCCGCCTCAGGCTCGGCTAGGCTTATGCTGTGGTGACGTCACCCACCTCTCAGTACCTTCGCCCCAAAACGGTGTACTTGCTGCTCAAGCCAAGTCTGCCGCAGGTCGGGCGACCCTCCCGGGAACAGCCTTCTGTGCGGCGGCCGGCTGCCCGCCTTGAGCCGCCTCATCTGAGACGCGTGTCCCCGGGGTGGCGGCTGGAGGGTCCTGGACGAGGAGCTGGAAGGCGGCCCCAAGGCGAGGCAGGGGCTCCCGCGCACGGCCGGACCGGAGCTGGTCTCCGGGCCCTGCCGCCCCCAGGCCCCGCGAGGCCGCCGCGCGCCTGGAAGGAGGCGAGCCCAGGGCAGCGGGCAGCTCGGCGCTCTGCGCACCTACGACGGTGGCAAGAAGCTGGCCCTGCGCCCACGAGGCTCCGGTCACTGGCTGGAGGAAAGCCTCTGGAGGTAAGGAGCCGGCGTACCTCGCTCAGTCCCGACACACGCAGGAAGGCTTGCCGTGCGGCGGGTGCTCTGTGAGGGCTGTTGGGGTCAAACAGCCCTCTGCCCACCCCTCACCCGCTCCATCCCTGCGGCCTCACGCAGCTCCTGGTTCTTCCCTAGACGGGCCGCGTCCCCTCGCCGCACCTGTGCACGCACGGCCCTCCCCTGCACGCTCAGGTCCCAGTGTTCACCTGGCTTGCTCCCTCACTTTAAGTCTTTGCCCAAGTGTCACCACCTTAGAAATGACCCCCCCCATCTAAAATAGCATCTCGTACTGCTCTCAACCCACTTCCTCCGCTTTCCTATGCTACGCATGTACACCCGTGTCTCCTCGAGAATGCGCACTCCGCGAGGACAAGGACTTTGTTCACTATTATATTCTCACGCCGTAAACAGGGCCGTAGCGGAATATGTGCCTCAGTGCCTAGTGAACGAATGACCGACGGGTGCCCGTCCTCCATGGTAACGCAGTGCAACGTGTGAGCTCAGAAGCCTTAGTCTGGACACTGGAATAGAACCGGTTCTCTCTCCTCAGCGGCAAGAATGGACCCAACCTCACTTGTCTGCTTTGCTTTCATGTGTTACAAGCGCGTTTGGACTAGCAGTGTTGCTTGATGGCCCCAAAAGGAAAGCAAGTTAGCTTACGTTATTTCAGATTCAACTGCCAGAGTGACTACGTGCTGCCAGAATTCGTCAGAAGATCTTTTTTAAAGGAGGTCAGATTTGAAAATTGCTTGCAAGGTAGTGACGGGGAGTTACTTGGAAGAGAGGAATGGAGATGTTCTAAGTGTCCGGGAAAGACTTCCCTCCCACTTTCACACCCACCCTACAAAGCATTTTAGAGTGTGGGCCTGAGAAGATGCAATCAACCCTTTTCCTCAAGGCCACAGCAACTTTGGAAAAGAAGGAAAAATCAGGGCTTGAATCGTTTTCAGCAAACATACAGAGTAACCTATGTACCAAGGGATGATAGCCTCCAGAAACGTAAATGGGTTAGTGCCTGAGTGAGCCACTTCTCTAAGTTACAGGAGCTTAAAGGGGATAGAAAGTATAGGAAACCATCTCACTGATGTTACTTGGACCCTACAGGTTAAAGTTGCTGGGCCCCCGGAACTCTCTGAAAGGAGCTGCCCTGGCTCTGGATTTCACTGTTGCCTGGCCCCTCCTGATGTAGGAACTACCCTTTTTCTTGGTGCTCCTCTCAATGCCACTTAGCAAGTGTTTTATACTGATTAATGGGGGGAAATGGTTCTCTTCCTACCAGGGTTTATGATGATTAGGGTGCCAAAGGCTATCTTAACTCTTAAATAAACCTAGAACACGTAAGAATAGCTTCTAGCCAAAAGCAGCCAATGTTGGACTCTAAAAAATTTTTGCTACCCTAATATGAGTATTCCAGGATAGTGTACGAATGTTGCCAAAGCCAAACTCGTGTGCCTGATGCACAGTGAGGCCAAACAAACCGAAACATCAGTTTGGAGCAGAGAAAGGTTTTCTGCAGGACCAGGCAAGGAGAAAGGGTGGCTCGTGCTCAAAAAGCTCAAACTCCCCGATGGTTTGCAGGGAAGAGTTTTTATGGGCAAAATTTGTGGGGAGCTCTGCAGGGTGTGTGACCCCCCTCTGACTGGCTGGTGGGGAGGTCACAGGGCGGTGATCCAGGAATCTCAATCATCAGCCTTCTGGTTGCGACCAGTCCGCTCGGTCTGAAGTTACCGTCCTCCCCCTGGGTGGAGGCCTTCGTTACTGCAGAAGAACTCAGAGGTTGTTATATATTGTTCTGTATATCCCTTGAGGAGGAACCAGGACTCTGCCCCATCTCTGCACTATTGTTTCTTCACTGCCTTTCCTTTGTTTCTGCATTCCCTCACTCCTCTAATTAGTAACTGTTTGAATCTGCCCTTTGGAACTCAAGGAAGGTCTAGGAGGCTGAAAACCTTTTTCCTACAAACAAGAAATGGCGGACGCAGGAAGGCTTTTGTGCTCAGGAAGGCCCCACAGGTCCTGCTCGGTTTCACTAATACCATCACTTTCCTACTTTAAGGTAATTTCCTTGGTTTTCTGGTGTGATTACACCTCACAGAGATGGGCACCTTTTGTCCCCTATCTTAGAGAATGGGATGCTTGTCCAAAGACCTCCTTATTGTCCAGGAAGGTTCCTGATCATCTGTGCTGGCTTCTCCTCAGTTCTTCAGCAACGAGTTCCCCTCACCTGTCACCCACATCCCAGTGAAGGAGGGGAGGCTTGGGAGGGAGGAGGCGAGCGTGAGAGTCACAGCCCACGTACACACAGGGCTCTCAGGGGAGAAGGAGGTAGGCTTGTTCTGATTGGCCCTAAATGGTGGAGGCAATCAGACATGAGAACCATGAGCAAGGATGCTGTAAGAGGGATGGGAATGTTGGATGGGTAATTAGAACAGGCCTGTGAAGACCCTCCGAGCCCTGAGGGTGTGCGGTGTTCCTGAAATCTTGACGATTGGTGGCCGATGCCACCTGGAGGTCCTTTGGGAGCTGCCTGCTCTGCCACCCAGTGGTGCCCTGTTCTCTGCACCTGGAGAACCCTTCTCCCTCTCCCGCTGCGGGCCACTGCCCCTCCAAGTAGCACTTGACGTTAAATCCCAGCTCTTCAGCCTGCTCGATATGATCCGGCTCCCTGGCGCCTCTCTCCCTCCCCCCTCCCGTCACAGTCAGACGCTGGCTTTTCCTTATTCCTACATCCCAGGTCCGCCAGGAGCGCCCTTCTCATGGGAGGCCGCTTCTCTTCACCGCGTTCTCACTCCATCGGAGAGCCTTCCTTGACGACCCAGTTCAAGGCCACTTGATCATCTCACCCTCTTAATTCTCTAAATAGCACTTATTATTCAGAAATGGTTTGTATTTATTGTCTACTAATTGTCTGCATCTCTTAACTAGTTTGTAAGCCCTACGAGCCGGGGACACACGGTACATATGCAAACAGGTTTGTTGAATGAACGAATGAATAAATAAATCATTTTAAGAAAGAAAGGGGTCATGGAAAGAAGAACTTTAGGAAACTGTTATTTTGCCCATGCTCAGCCCTGCGCGGAAGGGCTGCCTTTGTAACCACGGGCGTCTCCAGATGCCAAAACCTGACCTTTCTGCTGCCTGGAGAGCGGGGTTTTGAAGAAGCCGCCAGATGGCGCTGGTGACACGCTCGTTCCTCGCCAGCGTCCTGTGTGTGGACCAGGGCGGCTGGGGCCCCCCGATGCTCCGTAGGCTGCTTTCTCCCTCCTCTCTTCGCATCCACTACCACAAGTCCGGGCACTTCAAGGGCACGGACCCGGCCGCAGAGGCTGGGAGCTGATGTGAGGAGCCAGTACTGAAAGCAGGAGGGTGAGATTGGAGCTGTGACACACAGCACTGGGATAAAAACGCCATCCGCCCAAGAACGCTAGTGAGGGGTTGCTTTCATTAGAAGTCTCCGTGATTTCTAAGGATGATATCATGGTTTTCAATTCTCGAATACTGTTTATTGCTATTTTCAGGAAATGGCATAAACATTTAGAGACTAGCTTCTCCATTTTCACATGCTAAGTCCAGATAGGGCTTCTGAGCCCCAGCTGAGTTTCCAAACTCTGATGTGGACACACATCAGAATTCCTTGCAGAGCTTTTTCATTTTTTATTTTATTTATTTATTTATTTTTTTGCAGAGCTTTTCTAGAATATAGATTTCTATGCGCCACTAAATGAACTGTCTCTTTGATGGCCAGAGAACTTGTTTTTTAAATTAATTAATTAAAAAAAAAATTCTTATTGGAGTATAGTTGATTTACAATGTTGTGTTAGTTTCAGGTATATAGCAGAGTGAATCAGCTATATGTATATAATACATATATCCACAGAACTTGTATTTTTAAAAGGAACTCCTCAGAAGAATCCGTGTCATCCGTGATTTAGATGCCATCGTTCCCAGAGAGGAGCCATCCCCTCCCCCAGGCTCCGTTCTAGAACCGGGCGGCTCTGCCCACCACTCCCCTGCTTGTCCAGGGCTCACCTGGCACCAGCGCAGTGTCACAAGTTATGTTTCACAGTCGTCACTGTAAATGGGAGTCTCCCCAGCCCACAAAGACCACATGGTCCCAAGGTTTGGAAAATAATGGATTAAATAGGTTTGTTTGGTTTTGTAACTGCAGAATTTCTTGGAGATCCACGTGGCACGTGTACATAAAAACCTCTAAGAAGGAGTATTTGGTGTTGGATTGTAGAGCATTTGTTCACAGAATATTCCTTCTGAACACGTTTTAGGAAACATGTCTGGTTGCATATGGTCTGGACTGGGTGTCAGGAATTTTTGGTTTTGGCCACAGCTGCTTTATTAATAATCATGTGACCACCTTATTTATCCCCACCTGATTCCACACCAAATTTGAGGGAACCAGCCATGGGACTTTGCTAAGTTACTCCATCTCTTGAAGCCACCACTGCCTTGTCTGTAAAATGGGGAGAGTGACCGCAGTCAGGACAGCCTCAGAAGCAGTGCGGGACAAATGAAGCCCCTCATCATCTGAGAAAGCGCTCTGGAGAGAGCGAAGTACCAGATAAGTAAGAGGCGGTTGTGCGTCTAGCAGAATGCGAGCCTTAGTCCAATAGCTCCAAAGATTGGAATGTTTTCAGGCTGGCATATAAATTTATAACCATTATCATAATAGCTGTCATCTGTAACAACTTTTCTGCACAGTAAGTCCCCTACATACGAACAAGTTCCGTTCCGAGAGCGCGTTCTAAGTCCAATTTGTTTGTAAGTCCAACAAACTTAACATAGGTACCCAACTGACACAATAGGCTATATAGTACTATACTGTAATAGGTTTATAATACTTTTCATGTAAATAATACATTAAAAAAAACACACAAAAATAAAGAAAACATTTTTAATCTTACAGTACAGTACCTTGAAAAGTACAGTAGTACAGTACAACGGCTGGCATATAGGGGCTGGCGTCGAGTGAACAGGCAAGAAGAGTTACTCACTGGAGGAGGGAGAGGAGGTGGGAGATGGTAGAGCTGAAGGATCGTCAGCAATAGGAGACAGAGGGCAAGCTGTGATTTCACTCACGCCTGACGGTGATGGCACAGGTTCTGGTTCCTTGCTGGATTCAATTCTATCTACACTCTTGAAAAAGTGATCCAGTGACGTCTGGGGAAAAAGCAGTTCTTTTTTCTCATCATAGATGACACGGTAGCACTGGATTGCATTCTGAACGGCTGCTGCAACCTTCATGCACAGTTCGGGTCCTGTGCCTCAAAAACTAACAGTGCCTCCTCAAATAAAGAAAACCCCCCTTGCCATTTCCTGTATCGTGAATCTCTTCGGTTCTTCAGTTACTTCTTCCTCTTGTCTCTCTTCATCCTTCCTCTGGGCCTCCAATTCCTGGCACTTCTTAACAGTACCAGCTATATCACTGCTGCTGTTTATGCTTGCTTCAGGACACCCTGGGCTTGAAATAAAGATACTGTACTCTATACAGTACTGTATAGTAAAGTACACAAAAGCACAACCACTTTCAGAGGATGCACACATGTGACAATGTAGGCCAGATACTTGAACTAACTTAAGTGATTGGACACGCAAATGCACGTTTGCATCTTTGAAAGTTCGCAATTTGAAGGTTTGTATGTAGGGGACTTACTGTAATGAAAATCATTCACATAATTAGTTTTGAAAGTCAAACAGGATCACAAACCTTATAATAAAACATCAGTTCCCGCTCACTTTCCAATTTCTACTGCCCAGAGCAACCTTTTTCAATTCTTGTAGGTGTGTCTCTGGTATTTTTTTTTAATTTAAAAAATTTTTTTGGCTGCACCACGAGGTATGTGGGATTTTAGTTCCCCAGCCAGGGATTGAACCCACACCCCCTGCAATGGAAGCTCAAAGTCTTAACCACTGGACTGCCAGGGAAGCCCCAATCTTCTGGTATTGACCACCTAATTTTTAAAGAACAAAGTCTTAATTTTAATCTAGTCAGATATATCAATTTTTTCATTTAGGGTCAGTGAATTTTATGTCCTATTAAAAAGTCATTCCCTACCATAAGGTCACAAATTTAGACATTTTATTGTTTTACCTTTTATCCTGTGACTCAAATCTAGCTAGAATTGATTTTTCCATATAATGTGAGATGGAGTCAGCTTAGTATTTTTTTTTCTATATGGATATAATTGTCTAACACCAATTATTGAAAAATATTTCCTTTTCCCAAAGCTCATCAATGCCATATTTTTTATAAATCAAATGTTTGGCTATTCATTTAGATTCACTCATATTTATCATTTCCATTGCTCATACCTTACTGTATCTTTGAACTTCTATGTGGGATCATTTCTTTCTGCATGAATAACATTTACTATTTCCTTTAGTGTGGGTCTGATGTTAATTACTTCTTAGTTTTTGTTTATTTGAAAATGTTTCTATTTCACCTTCATTCTTGAAGGACATTTTCATGGATATAGGCTGGCTATTATTTTCTTTCCATTGTCTGCTGATTTCCATTATTATTATTTTTTTTTAAAGATTTTTTTGATGTGGACCTTTTTTTTAAAAAAATTAATTAATTAATTTATTTATTTTTGGCTGTGTTGGGTCTTCGTTTCTGTGTGAGGGCCTTCTCTAGTTGCGGCGAGTGGGGGCCACTCTTCATCACGGTGCGCGGGCCTCTCACCATCGCGGCCTCTCTTGTTGCGGAGCACAGGCTCCCGACGCGCAGGCTCAGTAGCTGTGGCTCACGGGCCCAGTTGCTCCGCGGCACGTGGGATCCTCCCAGACCAGGGCTCGAACCCGTGTCCCCTGCATTAGCAGGCAGACTCTCAACCACTGCGCCACCAGGGAAGCCCATGATTTCCATTATTTTTATGAAGAAGTCAGCTGTAAGTCTAATTGTTACTCCTTTGAAGGTATTGTTTTTTCACCCCTCAGTCTGCATTTAAGATCTTCTCTTTGTCTTCTTTTTTTTTTTAGTATTTTTACAATAGTGTGCTTAGATATGGAGATGATGATGATGATGATGTGTGTGTGTGTGTGTGTATTTATACAAATACATGTAATATATATATTTTTTTTTTAAATTTTATTTATTTATTTATTTATTTATGGCTGTGTTGGGTCCTCGTTTCTGTGCAAGGGCTTTCTCTAGTTGTGGCAAGCGGGGGCCACTCTTCATCGCAGTGCGCGGGCCTCTCACTATCGCGGCCTCTCTTGTTGTGGAGCACAGGCTCCAGAGGCGCAGGCTCAGTAGTTGTGGCTCACGGGCCCAGGTGCTCCGCGGCATGTGGGATCTTCCCAGACCAGGGCTCGAACCCGTGTCCCCTGCATTGGCAGGCAGACTCTCAAGCACTGCGCCACCAGGGAAGCCCCCCATGTAATATATTTTTAATGTAATTTGCTTAGGGGTATAGAACTTTTTAAATCTATGGCTTAATATTTTTCAGCATGTTTGCAAAGTTCTCAGCCATTATATCTCTAAATATCATTTCTGCCTTGTTTTCGCTCTCCTCTCCTGGGATTCCACGTATGTGTATGTTATACTGTTTCACTATATTTTCTCTGTCTCCTACTCTCCTGTTTTCCATTGTTTTGTCTCTCCATGCTTTATGCTGGATATTTTCTTTTCACCAGTTCATAATTCAGATTTTTAGCTTTTCAGAGTAATCTATTATTTAATACATCACCGAGTTTTAAAAATCGACATTAAAAATTTCTCAGTTCTGGAATATCCTTTTTTCCTTTAATAGTTCTACTTCTCTGCCAAAATTCTTGATATTGTCTTTTGTCATCTTGAACACATATGCATAGATATTTTAAAGTCTACGTCCGATAAGTGCTATTTCTGTAGTCCCTGTAAGTCTGTTTCTATTGTCTATTTTTTCTCTTAGCTTGTTTTCTTCTTGTGCACTAGTTATTTCTTATTGTGTGCTGAACATTCTTTTCAAAAAATTGTTTGCTAAAATAATTTGAGGACTAGAATAATATCACCTTCCTCCAGAAAGGATTTATGCTCGCTTCTGCTATACATCTACGGATGCCAACACTTGGAGCTACCTAATCCAGTACCAGACTTGGAGAGAGCTTGAAGCTGAATTGCAGTCTCCTTGAGAACAATTTGGTTCTGTTCAGTTTGCTCCTAGGGTGCAGACTTTCCCAACCCAAAAGGAACTGGGTTCATCAGGCCACTCCCCTATATACTGGCTCGTCCCTATGTTGGTGAGCTCCACACTGCAACTCAGGTGCATTAAGCCCTGCAATGTGCCACATGCAATATGCAATGTGCCCTTCAGCCAACTCCTCTAGAACCAACCCATACTCCGAAAGGGGAAGTGGTCCCAACTACCGGGCTTACCTCTCTGGGCTTCTGCTCTCTCTCCTAGATCTTCTCCCAATAATTCATCATGATCTTGTTCGCTTACTATCAAGAGCTAACAGTGCCTTTGAGAACAGTTTTTAGAAATTTTTTTTTTTTTTAAGGCATTGTTTTACTTTGTTTTTTTTATTTATTTATTTTTTTGGCTGTGTTGGGTCTTCGTTTCTCTGCGAGGGCTTTCTCTAGTTGTGGCAAGCGGGGGCCACTCTTCATCGCGGTGCGCGGGCCTCTCACCATCACGGCCCCTCCCGTTGCGGGGCACAGGCTCCAGACGCGCAGGCTCAGTAATTGTGGCTCACGGGCCCAGTTGCTCCGTGGCATGTGGGATCTTCCCAGACCAGGGCTCGAACCCGTGTCCCCTGCATTGGCAGGCAGATTCTCAACCACTGCGCCACCAGGGAAGCCCGAGAACAGTTTTTAAAAGATTTTTATCTACCTCTTATATTTGTCCTCAGTCAGAGGTTTGTTCTAAATTACTGAATCTCCATTACCAAGAGCAGAAGTCCTCTTGGGACTTTCAGCATAGGGCCTCTGGCCACCAGCATTTATGCTTTAACATTTCGTATCAGACATTTCCAGTAGGCAGGGGTTGTATTTGAGAATATACTTGATGGAAAGAGAGAGAGAGGAGCATTCAGTATGGTGGTTCAAGAGTTTGAGGTAACTCTGAACCACAACCAACCTTCAGCTACAGCCCTTTGGTTCAGAGATTGGCTCAAGTAAGAAATTTTGTTCTTTTCTTTAAAAAAAAAAAAAGTTTCTTAATACCATGGATTCCATAGGGTCCTTTCAAAATGAATCATGTCTATATGGATACATTTCTCTTGAAGTTATAAAAATGTATTTAAAATATCTTCTAAAAGAGAAATAAATACCAAGCCCTGAAACATATTTTAGATTTAGATTTTCCAACTCAGGCTATTTGGAAAATAACTGAAAAATATTTGTGTGACTAAAAGAAGCTCTTCCAAGCTCCCCTTCATTACCTGACTTGTTCATTAAAAATGCATCAATGGATTTTCACTGCTTTCCTGTGTGCCAGGCTCTGAATATTAAGAGTATGTACTACTTTGCCTCAGAGAATTTATAATCTAGCTAAAACCAGACAGGTGAAAACCATCTAAAGTAATAAATATGCATAGGGTCATGTAATGAAATGTACATATATTATAGAGCCTAACAGCAAGAGAGAACATTTATGAGTTATTCCGCCTCACTGATTATTTATCATAAACTCTCATGGCAGTTCCTAGTTACTGACTAGGGCTTCCTCTGAGAAAATCAAAAGTAACTGGGTAATCTAAGCAGCTTCTATTTATTAATAGTCACTAGGACCTATGAACTAAAAGTGGTATAAAATGATAGACAAAGGAACAGGTGCAGGATATAGACTGCCTGGGTGTGAATTTTTATGTGGGTGTCTTAGTTGGGTGACCCTGGTTAAGTCACCCCAGCCCTCTGCTTACTTTTCTATAAAATAAGGATGAGTGTACCTAGTTTATAACATGCTTGTGCAGAACGAATGGGTTGAGATCAATAATGCACTGAAAACCAATTCTGGGGCATGGTTAAGACTCTCAGTGTAAGTTCTTATTTTTCTTAATGTGTAATCATGGTTAAACATTTACTTGGGGGAATTGAGGTGTAAATAGGAAAATACTTTGTGAATTATTAGCAACAACATACACATAAAGAAGGAAAGGGGAAAATCCATTTTGTTGCCAGCCAAGAGACGTTTAAACCAATAGCCTTCCTGCCTCCACTCACATGTGAGGTGTAGAAAAGCGGTTTCCACTTTGTCCTTCCAAAATATCTCTTTGATTTTTCTTACACTCATGCCTGAAAGAACTGGCTGGTGGCATTTCTTACTGAAGGCAATTTTACTGAAAGCATTTTTACTTTGTGCGCAGCCTTAATGAAGAGGGTTCACTTATGTCCGCATCCCCTGAACTCTCACTGGTGATATGGCTGTTCTCCCACCCAACTCAATTCTCTCCTCCTGCCCCACCTGCCACATTGAACTCTGGTGCTTGCATTCATCTCATTAAATTTATTAAATAGCCTGGGATAAATACTTAAATAGAATTGTATTTCCTAATCACTACCTACGCAAACATGCCGTCTTGTTAAAATTTAAATTGATCTAAAATGGACATTAAACTCTTATTTTTAACTTCATCCCACTGGCTTCATGGACTATCATGTCTATGTTCTTTTAATCAGGGTAACATTTTTGCCTTGACTCAGCATATGGATAATTTAGCAGTGGTTACATTCTTGTTTATTAAAACACTTTGTATTCAAATTAAAAAAAAATAAAATGGACATTAAAAAAGTTACTTTCCCTAATTTTAAGCCCCATTCATCAGGCAACTTTTCTTCTGCTTCGCCCTTTGATGTTGACAGTCCTAAACATTTTGTCCTCAGGCTTTTTCTTTGCTCTCGCATTCTTCCTGAGAAATCACATCCGCGCCAAGGATTTCCTTCCCCGTCTCTCTGTATCTTTTGTTCAGAATTTCCTCCTGAGTCCAAACTTCCGTCCAACCTCCCCCTGGACTGCTCCCCTCGGGGTAACCCCAGGCTCCTCAAACTCAGCATATCTAAAGCAACTACGAATTTTCCTCTGCAAATTACATTTCCTTTGAATCCCCCTAATTATCCTTTATTGACTCAATCACTCAAGTTGGAAACTCCAGAGCTGACCTCCTCATGTAGCTGCAGCCTCACCGCTGGTGCTCAGTTCAGACCTTCATCATTCCTCACCTGGAGTATTACGATAATCACTTGTCTGGCCTCCAGTTTTTAAAATACGTCCCACAAAGTGCAACCAAAGTGATCAATCTGATTACATCATCCCTTGGTTTAGGTTCTTGAATGAACCCCTCAATCAATGGTGCCATTGTTTTCAAAGTAAAGTGTGCTTGAGAATTACCCAGGCATCTTGTGACTACGTGGGGTCCTGGATCCACCACAAAGATTCAGAGTCAGTAGACCTGGGAACGGGGCTCAAGAATAACATTGTTGGCAAACATGTCAGGCTGCTCTGTACAGGTGGTCTCTGGGTCGCATTCTGAGAAGCGCTACTCTGCAGGACAGTCCTGACCCCTCGGAATGGCACGAGTGCGTGTTACTTTCTGGCATGTGCTCACCTCTCTAACCCCATCCATGTCTATTCTCCCATTCATGTCCTAAAACCCAGCGTTCAAGGTCAAGCCCAGGAGGGCATCAGGCCTGGGTTAGAGGCCAGCTGCTCGCTCATTCTCACTTTGCAGATGTAACAAGAGGAGCGCTACGTCCAAGCTGTAACAGGCAAAAATGAGAAAAGTACCATATTGCCAATAGCTCAGACTGTGCTAATACCTTGCAGTCACGGTTCTCTTATAAAAATGGAAATGCTGAACACTCCTGAGCAGAGGATGAAGGGAAGGAAGCCAGACGCCTCGCCCATCAACAGTGTCCAAGTCTAGAAAGTCGCCCTCAGCTCACGCGCCCAACTGGTGAGCTTGGCCGGCCTGTGTCCGGCAGCGATCTGAGAGCGAGCACGGTCGCCGAAGTCTGTCCGAGGGGACAGCCTTAGAAAGGTGTGCTTCTTGCCTGGGAGCACAAAGTTTAAGAGATGTACCCCACATGGCTACGATCGTTAAGCCACAGTAGCGGCTCCCTAGTGAGACGTGGCTAAGTAGAACTTCTCCTGCCTTGCTTTGGAAGGGTGTCAGAGGAGGTCGGGGAGCCCGGGTGGAGGGCAGAGGTTCTCTCCCTGACACCCGTGGCTCCCAGGTTGCTGGAGAAGCGATGGAGGCAGAGCCCCTCATGGGCAGAGGCCCACACTCCTTGCCATCACAGACTCTTCGTGATACTAGAGAGAAAACATATTTAGGCAAAAACCATTCTCTGCAACATTATAACTTTTGATTCAGGAATGAGACAGGGAAATGCAAATTACATCTCTCAGAGGATGTAAATGAATTTTTAAGAAGCAAATGACTACTGAGCCTGCGCATCTGGAGCCTGTGCTCCGCAACAAGAGAGGCCACGATAGTGAGAGGCCCGCGCATCGCGATGAAGAGTGGCCCCCGCTTGCCACAACTAGAGAAAGCCCTCGCACAGAAACGAAGACCCAACACAGCCAAAAATAAATAATAAATAAATAATAAATAAATTAAAAAAAAAAAAGAAGCAAATGAGAGTGTTTCTCAGGGTAAGATGTCTCATCCGGTTTAATTAAGAGCCCCAGGATTTCTATCCAGTGAGCGTTCATCGCATCAGCTTTCCTTGCTCTGTAATAAAGACACAGTCAGTGAGAAATCCCCTCAAGATGGGGAATAAAGAGCTCCCAAATATAAGCATCTTTCCAAGAATTTGGAGGTAGAAAAAGGAGCTGTATGTCTGAAGGTTGGAAACATGTATGGGGGATAAAAATTAATATTCTGCCTGTGACAATATCTTTAGTGGGTAGTGCTTCATTCAGAATCAGATGTGTCTCCCTTCCAGATAGGAGCCGGCATTTCACGGGCTAACTATAAAGTACATTCAAGCTGGTCCAGAATTAGGATCCACACAACGGCCAGCTCCGCTCCCGGCGAAAGCTGCCCTTTCACCTTCTGCTATCCTCCCATCCATCCCTCGTTTTACCTGGGGTCTGAGTTGCGTCTCTCGGTCGGGCCTGGTAATTAGGATGAGATGAGGTCGCAGTGAAGCCAGGGTTGGGTGGCAGCTGCTGAGGACGGCCCACGTGGGTGGGAACCGGTCTGCAAGGTGAACACGGTGCGGTCAGTTTCCCGAGGCTGAGTGGACACCCCCTGCCTGCTCTTCATGTGCCTTCATGGACCTTGAGAGAGGCCTGCTGTAAGCCGAGGAAGGGGGCATGGAGCAGTGCTAGAATCAGCTTTCTGGAGAAACCCCCGATTTCCCGGCACACGGGAGAACCATCTGCACATGGAAACCCGGCCCCGCCGCGGGCTGACTTCCCAGCTCCTGGCTGGGCAGCGACCTTGTCCCTGCTCACCCGGCCGTTGCCTCTTGACCTCTGGCACTGGTTGCAAATGGGGGGCTGGTGTTGTGCCTGGGTCACCCCCACAGGCCAGCGTGCCAAGAACAGGCGAGGGCCCAGCCCATCCGCCAAGGGCCCACGGGCATCTCCAGGGAGGCTCTGGACTCGCTTCTGGGGAGCTAAGCCCTGGGTCACCTTCCTCTCTGGCCTTGGCCCGTTTAGAAAGGCCAGACCTGCACCCCTAGTCAGCTGGGGAACAGTGTGCAGGAGACCACTTTCACAGGACCTCCAAATTCTAGGAAGGAGAGGAGGGGTGCGGAGCAGGCAGTGAAGAAGGTTGGATGCTTTATATTATATCATTCCTCTATCTGTGTATCTCTATCTCTGTGTCTATACTGTTGCCCCCATTATTGTGCTCTTACTTTGTGCCATCTTATCAAATCCTCACAACCATTATGTGAGGAAGATACAATCATTACCATTTGCAGGTGAGGCCTAAGAAGTTAAGTTCCTCCATACCAGTGGTTCTCAAACCTTTGCTAACATCAGATTCACCTGAAGGGCTCGTGACAGCACAGAACGCAGAGTTTCTGATTCAGCAGATCGGAAACGGGGCCCGAGAAGTTGCATTTCCAACCAGTTCCCAGGTGGTACTGTTGCTGCAGGTCCGGGGCCCTCACGGTGAGACGCAGAGGTGCCCACAGCCTGTGGGGACACAGACAGTGGCCGGCCACCTGATCTGTGAGAAGTGCCGTGGCAGCGGGGCCGTGGCAGGGCCTCGGAAGGCCTGGGAGGGACGCAGGGCTCTTGTTTACACAGCTTCTGGGCAGGGGCGCGGGGCCTTGTCACATGACAGTCGAGGTAAACGGCACCTCCTCCTCCTCCCATCCCAATTTTTGGAGCAAAACTACTCCAGGTGTATCAGCGTGGGTTCCATCCCCACATGTAATTTGTACAGGAAAGTTTGATATAAACTACTAGTAACTCTTTACAGGAGATTAGCTATGAAGAAGGAATAAAGCAGCTCTGAAGACCATCCTAAGGCTGAGTGAGGTAGATGATTGCAAGGGGGCCTCCTCGCCACCCCGAGCCTAGAATTCCAACTTTGTTTGGAGCGGGTGAGGCTGAAGCCTGCTGGACGGTGAGAAGATGACTGGTATGCCCTGGGCCACAGCTGGGCCACAGGTGGCAGACTGTGGTTGGAGAGCGAGGAAACGCAGGTGGGGACTGGCAAGCTGCGAGCGCCCCACTGGGTTAGCAGGAGACCAAGGAGGGTGGGCGGGGGATCACGGGCCAAGGCTGGCCAGCCCTCCTGGGGAGCCAGCAGGCCGGCGACCCAGGTGGGGACTGGGAACGACACTTGCTGAAAGGTGAGCACCACGGCGTATTCAGCTCCCACACGTCTGGCAGCCCTGGGTAAGCAGGAAGGAAGCACAGACCTGGGAGAGAGGCCCCTTCCTTCTGCGATGTCCGGCCAGTGCCCTGTGCAAGCTTAACCTCATGCCGGCTGGCGAAGAAGAAATATTTACAGGGCCCGGTTTCGTTATCACAGAGTAAGGCGCCGAAGGGTGCAGTTGGAGCTGAGACTCAATAAACTGATAACTGCACACGCCAGCGATCCACTTACTTAGACTACCATGTGAATGGCCTTTTGGAACTGAGAAGGCACGGCGGCCCTGAGAGAGGCATTCACCCCAGTTGGCCGGTGGTTAGGAAAGTTGTCCTTGAAATACTTTCTATTCTGTCTTGGAGAACCCATGGAAATTGGCCAGAGGAAGGAGAGGAAAGGCATAGTATGAAGGCACAGAAAACGGAGAAGATGATGGACTTTCCTAAGAAGCCAATCGGGAGAGAGAACTGCAGATACTGAGGTTTCATCTTCTCAAGAGTAAGTCCCATTGCAGAGAACACCACCTCCTGGGGCCAAAGTGGATGAGAGAAAGCTGTTGCCTCTTGTCACCCTCACTCCTCTCGACCCCCGCCCTCCCCTGCGGCCATCCTCCCACTGGCCACCCCACTCCGCTCTCCTAGCTCTGCCCCCTTACACTCCCGAGCCCCGTTCCTTCACATCCCTCCCAGGAGTTTTATGAGTCCCCAGGATGTGATCCGGGGGCCTCACTGGAGGTGATTCTCTGCCCCCGCGTCCCTGCTCTCTTGCTTTGGCTCATAGTGGGTGAACCTTCTAATGCTGCTGGTGCCACAACCCGCGCAGGCCAAAGGCCCTTCCGCCACAGCCAGTGCCCCTGAGGAGGCCTGCTGTCCGGGGCCAGGGCCCCCAAGGTCACTGCTGCCTGCGACGGGTGTGCTAATTCCACCTCAGTGAAGGGGGCCCGAGGCCGCCTGTCCTCCCTGCCCTGGGAGCGGGGACAGAGCAGAGGCTGCTCACCTCTCCCCTCCAACACCAGCTCAGGGTCTTGACCGAAATTAGCCCTTGAGTCCTCCAAGGAGTGGGTTCCCATCCAGGAGCCCCTGAGGTTCACTGTGATAACAGACCAGGGGTGGCAAATGGGTTTCATCTCATATTTAGCCCCCAGATGTTCGAGAGTAGCTGCCCAGGGCACCTCACTGAGGACCCTCTAGGCAGGTCCAGAACCGGGAGGGAAGAGGGCGGTGATGCATTCCCACGACCAATGGACGCGTCACCCTTGAAACTCGACTTGGGCAGCCCCCTGCCTCTGAGCTGTGCGCTGTCTGAGCCCCACGAGCACAGCTGGGACCCCTTCTGCTCTTAGTTACCTCACTTCTCCAACAGCAGATGGAAAGGGAATAAAGCTTGTTTTGACGTGAAAACTGGTTTTTACGCCACGTGTGAGCTGCAAACACCAGCCAGCTGGGGGTAGGAACACCCAGTTCTTCAGAAGAAGTGGCTGTCTTTTCATCGCATGGAGGCGTCATGTTTCTGGAAAGGGCACCCAGGTGTTCTGAGCCATTTTCCTCCTAAATTAAGATGGGTTTTTTCAGCAGGAACTCCTAGAGTACCAGACAGGTCCAGACAGGAAAGCAAACCCCCCTAAGCTGGGTCTAGAGGTGGAGGTGGCCCCTGAGGAGCGCGTGCCACTGTCCTCCTGCGGCTGACGCAGGGCAAGACGCTAGGAGGGAGGCGGGACAGTGGACATAACTCCCGAGACCCTGGCTCCCAGAGGCTGCAAGGCAGGGAGGGAGGCGCGGCCCCAGCTCTCGGCTCTTTGCCCTTCAGATCACGCGGGCCAGTCGGGCGCTCCGCGCCGCTGCAGGAGCAGGGCAGCCGCTTCGCCCTCAGGAGGGGCCGCGGGCGTGGCCACGGGCCTGGAAGCAGCTCTTCCGAGGGTGAATGTCTCATGGCTGCCGAGCTGGGGTCCCCCAAAACGGCGGGGAGAGGGGGCCTCGTGGGCAGAGCGTGGCCTGCGGGCGTGGCCGTGGCCGTGAACGCGGTTCTCACCTTTTCCTCCGTGGCTCACTGGGCAGCTCCCTCTGTGGCTGGTTGTTGCTTGATCACATTGGGAAAGAACTTGCTCAGGTCGCAGGAGGGATGCTGGGAGCCGGTCCAAGCAGGCACTCCGCATGGTCGTCACCAAATCGGCTGCGAGGACAGATTCGTGCGACTCGGGCTGGGGCTGGGGCCGGGGGGCGAGGCGCTGCCCGTCCGTGCTTTTCGGCCCAGGGCCTGACCCCGCTGCTCTCAGCCTCCGGCCGGAGAGCGCATCCCCCGCCGCTTCCGTCCGGCGCCGTCGGCTCGCTCTTTGCTCAGCGCCCGCGGGCAGAGCCGCCTCGTCCGGGGGCCGCGGGGCGCCGGCTCCGCACCAGGCTCTTCCCGGGGAGGACGGGCCGCGCGCCCCGAGGGGAGGACAGGGGCCGGGGCGCGGGAGGCGCGGGGGCCGTGGTCCGGAGGCGCGGCGCGGGCGGCGGGAGGGCGGAGGGGCTGGGCCGCGTCCCGGCCTCACCCGCGGGGCGCGCATCCTCGCTTCTCCCCGGGCCCCGCCGGCTCTCGGGCGTAGTTTCAGCCGCGGCGTCAGGGACGAGGGCCTCGCCGGGAGTCCCCTCCTCAGGGCCGTGTCCCGGCAGCGGGGAGCAGTGCGGCCGCCGCCCCCTCCCCACGCCCGCGCGGCGGCGACCCCGAGAACGGCCGCTTCCGGGGACGGTCCCCCGCGGAGGGCGCGCCCGCCCGGCCCGGAGAGGCGCGCGGCGGCGGGAGCGGGGCGTCCTCGCCGAGCTCGGGCTGGCTGGCTGCGTCCCGCACACAGGCCTGGGCTCCGGCCCCGCCGGGTCAGGTAACTTGCCCTCGCCCTGACCCCAGCTCCAGAGACTGCGCCGTCCCCCCGGCTCCCCTGTCACTCACATCCCTCAGTCGTTGTGTTGGAAGGTACCATCTGTTTCCCGCTGGGACTCCGCGGGGCCAGGCCCTCTTAGTGTGGACTCTGAAGCCAGACCGTTGGCATCAAAATCATGTCTCCACCCTCCCAGCTGGGACTCTGGGCCCCACCTATCACTTCTCTAAGCCTCACTTTCCCCACCTGTGAAATGGGCACAAAAATTGTCATTCTGTCTCCTCCATCTCCTCTCCCCCCTCCCCTCCCTCCCCTCCTCCTCTTCCTCCCTCCCCCCTCCTCCCCCTCCTCCTTCCTCATCTCCTTCCCCACCTTCCCCTCCTTCCCCTCCTCCTCCTCCTGAACTTACCCCCCACCCCGCCTCCAGCTCCCACAGGCTCGGTCCACAGCTCTCCATTTGGACAGTTGGCACGTGGTCTCCAGGTAGATGGTGCAGGGAGTTCAGCTTCGGGGCAGGCAGCTTTCAGCTCTAAGCCTGGGCCCTGATGAAGTGAATGTTAATCATTAATATAATTTCTTTCCAGAGAATCATAAGATTTTACAGCTGGAAGCGGCCTTAGAGAATCATTATAGCCCACATGTTACACTGTGGAAACAGAGGGCTGTTGCCGTCCCTAAAGTCACAGGGCTAGTAGGCTAGTAGCTGACTATGCTGTGGGCCCCCCTACCCCACGCCCTTCCCCCAAACCCAGTCCAAGCTTTTGAGTTTGTAAAAGCATCGCCTAGATGCGTGAGTATAGCCCAGCCCTGCAATATCACTCTGGGTGGATAGACCTCTCCCCTGGTGATCCAAGGAAAACTGTAGAAGGAATAAACCAACCCTAACAATATTAATAATCGTTATTACCCCAGTGCTGTCACCACCGCTTCTGTTTGTATCCTGCACTTTTTTTAACCTCTTAAGTACTGGCCCTAATGACAAATGAGGAGAAGCCAATTTCAGCAGACAGGGTCTCCCCAGGGAGCTCAGAGATGCTCAGGCTTCAGGCAATGGGGTCCGGAGGCAGGGCCTGGGCTGCTGGGAGACCCAGAGCCCCATGGTGATGCTGCAGGTGCCTGGCACAATTTGGAGCCTAATGAAAACCAGAAGCGACCTCGTGGACTTGTCTTTGCCAGTCACTGCCAGAAGACTCTGTCCCCGTTAAGTCGTTCAGTCTCTGAGTCCGATAGCTGGACTCCCAGCCTCACGTGACTGGGTGGCAGGGTCCTCAGGTTTGGTGACCTGTCCCCCCACGCCCCAGCTCTGGGCCCGGACAGCGCTGGGGATGTACAGTCCTGATAAACAGTTCCAAGGGAACGGCCAGCCCTGCTCTGAAGCCTGGGCGGCTGGGAGGCAGAAAGGTATTTCCCTGAGGCTTTTGGAAGGAAGGAGAAGTTCACGGCCGGGGTGTTAAACACGGAAGGGCTGAAAGGAGAGGGTCTGCAGCAGACAGACACACGCACGGGGACGCGCGGTGAGGACAGCGAGAGCGAGAGAGATGAAGCCGTTTCAGCATCCCCGCGGCCCTGGCCCTGAGCTGGCCCCTCCCACACGCGGCTTTCTGATCAGAGGATCCTCAGGGTGGCAGTCCTCGACTCCGGGACATCTTCCGGAAGCTGGTAACGAAGACGGCGCTGGAAGCTTAGTGGCTCTGAGGAGGGGGAGGGCACACGGGGACAGGCATTCATCTCCAAACTTGCAGGGCACGTCTCCTGGAAACCGGACTCAGCGCTGGGCCGGGGGGCCGGAAGAGCAGCCCGCACCCCGAGCCTGGCCCTGGGCCGCCCCTGCACTTCCGGCGGGGGGTGGGGAGCGGGCGAGGCGGGGGGGGGGGGGCGGGCGAGGCGGAGGCGCACAGGCTCCTCCCCCAGAACTCCCTGCCTGGGGCCCCAAGGTCGTGTTGCTGATGGAGCCACGTGTTTCAGCGATGAGAGGGAGGAAGCGCTCCCTTTCCTTGCTGTCCTTGTCTCCTCTCTCCTGTGCTCTGATGACCTTGAAGAGCCTTCTGTTCCTTCTGTCCCAGTTCGGTTTCCATGGGAACCGGAGTGGCAGCGTCATCTCTCTGCTGAGGTGAGATGCCCCCAGGATGCCATGAATACCCAGGAGAAAACTATCAGAGAAGAATAAACCATCTCAGAAATTACCCTGCAGGGCCCTTCCTTATATTCTGCTTCCGTCTTCTCCTGAGTTAGGTCTTTCGTTTTGCGTCCTCAACTTCAGGGAGGCCGCGGGGAATGGGCATTCGCTTCCATTTCATCTGGATCTTTGGTTCTTAGCAGCTGTCCTGCACCTGGTTGGTGTGATAATTACTTACTTAGTGAATTCATGGGTGAGGGCCGTGATAAGATGAAGTAATGTGATGTCCTCTCAATAAATCCAGATAACCACATGTGGCTCCTTGAGTTCTGTCCTCTCCCCAAATTTGCCATCTGACAAAGTGACTTCATGACAGAGTCATGAACTGCTGTAGATATATTTTATTTGAACTTCTCAAAAAAGCTGGTGGTACATTAAAGAGTGGTCACTTACAGTCAAGCCGACTGACAGCCCCTGGACTTTCTAGAATGGGCCGTGGGCTGCTCAGCAGGTCCTTAGACAATGGGACAGATTCGGAATGAGCTGTCTCCTAACTGTGGTTCTTATAGAACTGTTGAGAGCATGGACTCTGGAGCCAGTCTGCCTGGGTTCAAATCCCGGCTCTGCTACTTAGGAGCTGAGTGAACCTGGGCAGGGCACTTAGCCTGTCTGAGTCTCAGTGTCCTCATCCATAAAATGGGACAATAATGGATTCTATCTCGTAAGTTTGCTGTATTAAAAGAATTAATACACGTAAAGTGCTCAGAACAGTACCTGTGCATAGCAAGTCCTAGACATCTTATTATTATCATTATTATCCTATTTTATTCATTCTGAGATGCATTTTTTCCCCATTTTGACATCTCTGAAATCTGAAGGTTTTTTTTTTCTGTCTTCTGAGAACATAAAATATGGTGTGCCTTACAATGGATTGTGTTTCAGATTCAATTAAACTCATTATTATTGTTGTTATTATTATTCCATCTCTAGCACAGTCTCTGGTCAATAACGGGCACCATATACTTTTGCAAAGACTAAATAAATTCTCTCTAGGTCTTCCCTTCCTGGAGTCCTAGTAATGAAAGGTTTGCCATTGTGATCATCAGTGTGGGCTCAGCTGAATCAGGCAGACAAACAGCACTGATACTAGAGGTGCAGTCCTTTCCTTTTCTTCTCCTTAGCCATCAGGACACATGTTCTAGCTGGTCCTGCAGTGCTGGGGAGGTAGGGGACCTCAATCTGCATCATTCTGACACCCAGAGGGAGTTTTGTGTCTGTTTTAGACAGAGTTCTCTAGAGAAACAGAATCAATACAATGTGTATTTAGGTTTATTTTAAGGAACTGGCTCATGAGATTACGTGGCTGGCAAGTTCAAAATCTGCAGAGTAGGTTAGCAGGCTGGAGCCCCAGGAAGGAGCCGATGTTCCAGTTCAGGTTTGCTGCAGAGTTCCTTCTTGCTTGGGGGTGGTCAGTCTTCTCTTCGGGCCTTCAGCTGATTGGAGAGGCCCACTCACATTATAAGGGGCAATCTGCTTTACTCAAAGTCCACTGGTTTAAATGTTAATTTCACCACAAACACCCTCACAGAAACCTCCAGAATAATGTTTGACCCAATATCTGGGCACGTTGGCCCAACCAAGTTGACGCATAAATTCACCATCGCAGTGACTTATAGGGGAGATTCCTGGTGTGAAGGGTGTGCATTTGTTAAGACCATCTTTGCCTTGGAGAGCCCACCCCTCCTCCCTTGGGAAATCCTGAAGGGCTCGGCTGGGCTTTACAGTAGTATCTTCTGTTGTCCCCACTGCAGTCCTGCACCCTAGGCAGGAATAACTTCATTTTTCAAATGAAGACAAAAAAAATCTGAGTCTATATGTCTTATTATTAATAGTGGATGACTCTGGGAAACTAGAAGGTGCCTTATTCAAATCCAGGTTTCTCTGACTTTAGCTCTTGCTTGTCAAGGATACTAATAGTTTTTACTGTTGCTATTTCATTATTATATTAAACACTGATGCTTCCTGTGTTTCAGGCCCTATTCTAAGCACTTTACATAGATTGACTTTCTTAATTAACTCAATTTCCTAACCTGCCCCTAGAATTCCGAAGACAGATGTGACAAACAAGTCATCTGAAGGTGAGAAGTGCCTGCAGCAGACATTGCCTGGGCGTGGCCATGGGCAGGGCTCTTTGCTGCCTGGGGCTAGTTATCGCTCTCTCTCCGGCCAAGCTTCTTCCCTGCTATTTTCACTGAGCAACTGATTAATGTCTGTGCGGGGTGGACATGCCCACGCCATTGGTGTTCTCACCTCGTCAGTTCTTAGCACCTTCTAATGGCTTCTGAGATTAGCGCCTATCTTAGTTTGCCACGTTTGATGAGGCCGGGGAACATAGACAGGAGCCAGGGATGCTGTCAACGCCACAGGCTCTCCGAGCTCCACCGTCCTGCGCTCTTGTTTTGCACGTCTTCTTAACTGCCAGTAGCTCAGCCCTACCAGCCTCCTGAGAAATGAGGACCTTGTTGGCAGGACATCCGTCTGTCTCTGAGCATTGCTTGAGGGCTGGAGTCCTGATGTGCATAGGGGAGCTATGAGGTTTTCTCCTTACCTTGACTCCTGTATGGGTTCATTTGGGCAGTAAAAATCCCCTTTATCTTTCATGTTAGGTCAGAGGTTGGTGTTGAGGGAATCAATAAAAGAAAGGAAATGCTACCTTGATGGACAGGCTAGCCGGCAGGTGTTCGGCACATCCAGAGGACATGGGTCATCATTTGGTGTAAGTGATGAGTGCCACAAAGCCCCTGGGCATTCAGTGGGACGAGGAGGACGGAGGTCGGGGTGGGGAAGAAGAAAAAGGGGTGCTAACTTCATCTGGGCAATGAAGGATGAACAGGATTTTAAAGGTGTGAAGGGAAGGGAGAAGGAGGTGATGGGAAAAGCCCGGGAAGAGTGAACGTCTCTCGGCGAGGGGTTCTCCACTGTGCTGCGCATCCCACCCTCCCTTTTTCTCTGGGATTGTCTGTTGATGATCCCTTCACTGCTGGGCGTTGTCTGCTTCTCCTCTTTGGTTGATGTTTCCCATCAGCATTTAAATACACTAAGTCTGTAGCATCTTCAAACAGCAGCACACAATCAAAACTCTAAAACTGTCTTCCCCCAATCCATTTCTCTCCAGATGCCTACTGCCCTACTTATCACGATCATCCAGTGGCTCAAGCCCAAAATGAGGGAGTCAGTCTTTACATCTCTCACCCTACTCTGTCCGCTTCTCTCATTCCTTACTAGGTCCTGCCAAGTTTAACTCTTAAATATCACCTGAAGCTGTCCACTTCTTTTTATAGTGAAGGTTAATTTTGTGTGTTCACTTGGCTGGCCACAGAATATCTAGATTAAACGCTGTTTCTAGGTATGAAATTAGCATGTGAATTATTGGACTCTATAAAGTAGACTGCCCTTCCCAATGTGAGCGGACATCCTCCATTCCATGACGGGCCTGAATAGAGCAAAAGGCAGAGGCGGGAGGAATTTACCCCTTTTTCCTGCCTCACTGCTAAGCTGGGACACCTTGTATCATCCCCTCCTGCTCTGGGGCTGGGATCTAAACCGCTGGCTCCCTTGGTTTCCCAAACGTTGGACTCTGACTGAATTATACCACCGGCAAAGGCAGATTATGGGGCTTCTCAGCTTCCATAATCACATGAGCCAATTCCTCATCATACATACTTACATACATACCTACATACATACATTCATACATACACACTCTCCTGTTGGTTCTGTTTCTCTGGAGAGCCCTGACTAATACAGATGTGGGTACTGACAGTGGTTGTAAAGGAACAGAATTTGAAGGATGAGTTTTCTGAATTGGTTGTTGGGTTTCTGGAGTTGGTTCTCTAACTTGATTAGATTTAAAAATGCTAATTGCTCTATTTCCAGTAGTAAAGAGAGCACTGATAGTCCATGACATGAACTGTTTATGGAGATGTGCAAAATATCTGCATTGGATACTCCTAGTTGATTAGAAGTAAGGTGATCAAGATACTCCTAGTTGAGGAAGAAGAAAGATGCTGCGTGACCGTGTATATGATACTTTTGATCTGGAAACTATTTTTGGAAATGCATATAATGACCTTAGGTGGTTGCTCCTAATGTCACTGGACAAAGTGGCAAAAGAAAAGGATGAGCTCAGGGATTGGAATTCCCAGCTCCAGTGCCACATGTAGGACCTGAGAGTATCGGGGTGTGCCCTCACGACACCCTCAGCTCCTGGAGCTGCAGGGCTGAGACGGCTGAAAGTCAAATGCAGATCTCTTCCTGCTGACTTACTACGCAAAGTGACGCAAGTTGACTTACAATGAAAGTGGCTGACTTACTATGGAAGTTGAACTCCCAGCCTCCTAGGGTGTCTGCTGTTAAAGTGAGGGCATTGGTTGGGGAAGAATGGGATCCTGAGTTGAGATGGGGACCTGTGGGAAGATCATGATGAGGCTGGGGACATTAAGCTCCTGAATTCTGATAATGTCATCTTTACCAGTGGAAGAGGACTCGCCACCCCAGAGGCCGTGGCATCCTGACCCCCGTCTGAGGGGATTAACCCTGCATTGCCTGGAGAAACTGTGATGGCCTCCCCTGAGGCAACTGTCTTGCAAGACAGTACTGGTTCTCTTCCTGCAAACCAACCCCCCATACATACACACACACAACACAGGCGGCAGAACCTCCTATGGCTTCTGTTCCTCTGGAGAACCCTGACTGATACACACATCTACTGATTTACTTCTACTGCCCTAGTCCATCTACCAGCATCTCCTCCCTGGACAAGTACGTCTCTTCCTGACCAACTTCCCCACATCTGCGCCTGCCCTTCCTCCATCTTATTCTCCACACTGCAGTCAAACTGATCTTTTAAAAGTTACAAATATAATTTTTTGCTCCCCTGTGCAAAACCTGCCAGCAGGCTCTTCTTGCTCTGACCAGAGCCCTGAACGTGGCCTGGAGGCCTGGCAGGGCCACTCCCGAGAACCTCCCCAGGCACAACCCACGTGACACTGGGGCTCACACCTGCCCGTTCCTCCAACATCCCAGGCTCCCCCTCTTCCTGGCTTTTGCGCAAGCTATTCCCTGGGACGTTTTCTTCTAAACCTTTACCTAACTCATTCCTGCTGGTCCTTTGGAGCGCAAGTCCAGTGTTGTGACCTTGAGGAACTGGTCAGTGACCGCCGTGCCCAGCAGCCCTCATTCTCCTGCTATACGTTCTCTCGCAGCCCTCGGTCCAGAGCGGACCTCAAAATGCTTATTCAACACTCATTGTAGAATTCCTTTTTGGAGTCCCCCCCGTCGCCCCAGAATGAGAACTTTGGGTGGTCTTGCACACACCAGGCCCTCGGTGACCCCTAGGGCACCCGACCTCTCTCTGCTGCTAGCTTCACCCTCCAAACCACGGATCTGCCCGTTGCACTTTCTCACCTAAAACTCTTCAGTGGCTTCAATGACCCACAGCTCTACTTGTCAGTCTTTCCACTTGGATGATGGGGGAGGCCCCATAAGGCCGCCAGTGTCAAGCATGACGTTTTCTTGAAGTTTCATGTTGTTGTTTAAAAATGCATGTGAGGTCTGCATTTCAATCTATAGTATCCATTTGCGAAAAAAAAAAAAAATTGTGCTTCCCTACAAAAACCTGCAAGAAAATGGAAGCTCCAAGCACTTGCCTCGCACTGACCATGGGGCCTTCAGAAACCACCATGACCACCGTGCACTCCCAGAAATATGAGTCCCTAAGTCTGAGAATTGCTGCTCTGATGTCATTCATCACAGATGATGTTGAGGCCCAGCCCTATGCCCGTGGTCCACTTCTGGGTTTTCCACAGATGCAGCGGACAATCTCTACTCCTGCCCACAAGTTCTTGCTTCTCTCTGCTTCTCTGCGTGAGAGTATTTTTTTTTTTCCAGTGCAATAAGAGCTTGCTCAGCCAGTGTGCAGGGCAGCCCAATCCTGAAAGTCTGGGGATTGAAAAACCCCAGGGCCACCCTCAGCTGATGAGGGAAGAGCGTTGGTGTGTGATTCGCCTCGCCAGCTTCTCTCCGTGGGCCAGTCGTGAGCAAGTAGCATCTTCCAGGAAGAATGTCCAGGAGATGTGCGGGGAGGGATGGTCCTGAGAAAGGGGAGGCTAAGCAGAAGTGGGCAGAGGGCCCCCAGGTCACTGTGTGGGTCTGCAGTCTATGAAAGGAGGGGGAGAAGGAAGGAGGAGGGGGCAGGAAGACCCCCAGACTGCGGCGGTGTGGCTTGGAGAAATTCTTGGGGGCCCCGGGGAGTGGGGTGTGGGAGTGGTGCCCACAGGGGAGCCTCATGGACACAGCAACTGATTGCCTGCCTGCGGAGCTCCTGGTTTTGGGTTTGAAAGCTGAGGCAGAGCCTCGAGTCACCTGCAGCTGCAGGATGTGAGCTAACTGCATTCCTCCAGCAGGTCTGTCACGAAGGGAAATGATTATGTCCTTTTGCAGAGGAGATTAAGTAACTGGCTCTAGAACATGGGCAAGCTGTAGATCCAGGGCTTAACTCCAGGTTCTCTGGCTCCAGGGTCCGTATGCTTTTATTATTTTTTAATTAATATTTATTGTAGTGTAGTTGACTTACAATGTAGTGTTAGTTTCAGGTGTACAGCAAAGTGAATCAATTACATATATATTTATCCACTCCTTTTTAGATTCTTTTCCCATATAGGTCATTACAGAGTATTGGGTAGAGTTCCCACACTCTACAGTAGGTCCTTGTTGGTTACCTATTTTATATATAGTAGTGTGTATAAGTCAATCCCAATCTCCCAATTTTTCCTTCCCCCACTTTCCCCCAGGGTCCGTACGCTTAATCACGAACCTGTGAGGCCTTGGAGAAGCGGTCATGCCATCCAGTATGCTGAGCAAACAGCAGGATTGGGAACCACAGGAGGTGGCAGCCCCACGGTGCATGTGCGGCGGGCAGCCCGAGGCCATCAGCATCCGGGCATTTCAGAGCCCTCGGAGCCCCGGTGGATCTCCCAGGGCCTCTGCTCACATCGGTGACCACGGACAGTTCAGAAGGGCAGGGTCCCCAACGCTGCTGCAGCCCTAGAGCACTATGTCCCAATCAGCCCCACCCCAAAGGCAGCACGTGCCCCCAGGGCCGCCCCCTGTGCCTTCGCCCGCCACTGCCCTGACCCCCACCCCTCCAAGGTCAACAGATGGTGGCAGCTGAGTGAGCAAGGAGGTGGGAGGGACCCGGTGGGTCTCTGAGCACAGCTGGCCTCTGGATGACTCCAGTCTGTGGAAGCTGAGCCCTCCCTCAGAACTGTTGCCCTGTGTGAAGGAGCAAAGGGGATCTGAACCCTGTTGGCCAGGAGGGGCCAATGCCTGACTGCCCGGCACCAGAGCATAGGTGTGGAGCATGGCTGGGTTGTCCCGCAAATCCCGATCCCAAACCCTGAGCAAGGGCCTCGCACAGAGCCGGGTACGTGCTCTGTACATCAGGGAAGAATCAGGGAGTGAAAGAAAGGCCGAGATGCCTTTGCCGAGGAGGAGCAAGCAGGAGTGGGGGGAGGGGGAGGAGGAAGCAGGTGTGGGGGGAGGGGAGGAGGAAGCAGGTGTGGGGAGAGGGGAGGAGCAAGCAGGTGTGGGGGGAGGGCAGGAGGAAGCAGGTGTGGGGGGAGGGCAGGAGGAAGCAGGTGTGGGGGGAAGGCAGGAGGAAACAGGTGTGGGGGGAGGGGAGGAGGAAGCAGGTGTGGGGAGAGGGGAGGAGCAAGCAGGTGTGGGGGGAGGGCAGGAGGAAGCAGGTGTGGGGGGAGGGCAGGAGGAAGCAGGTGTGGGGGGAAGGCAGGAGGAAACAGGTGTGGGGGGAGGGGAGGAGGAAGCAGGTGTGGGGGGAGGGCAGGAGGAAGCAGGTAAGGGGGGAGAGCAGGAGGAAGCAGGTGTGGGGGGAGGAGGAAGCAGGTGTGGGGGGAGGAGGAAGCAGGTGTGGGGGGAGGGGAGGAGGAAGCAGGTGTGGGGGGAGGAGGTAGCGGGGTGGGGGGCAGGAGGCCCTCGCAGTCAGGGAGCAGAGGGTCCTGCTTAGAGGACCAGCCCAGGAGCAAGGCTGTCGGGTGCATAAAACGTAGGTAGGAGGTCCAGGAGTTTCTCGGAAGCCCAGTAATTGGGTGGAAAACTCTGGTATGGGGAAGTAAAGGACAAGAGAACAGGAGGGACTGTGGGAAAGGTGGGAGGGGCTAGGATGCCTCCTTTAGAGGCTGGTTAAACGGAGGGGGGATCTGAGGAGAGGGGAGGGTGGAAAATGAAGGTTCCTTTCTCTGCAGGTGGCCAGCAGTTTCAAAGGAGAGGAGCTAATATTTACAGAGATGCCACTTTGAATGGGGCACTTCCCATGAAATCTCATATAATTCTATGACATTCTGTGAGGTAGTTATCGCTGTTCTCCAGCAGGGAAAGAGATGTGGAGGTTTAATGTGGCTGAAAAGGCTTTTCTCTTTCCAAGATGGTGTGCACACTCCGAGTTCAGGCAGAGACACTTCCTGCATTAGCACCTCTTGCTCCTCGGCTGTGTGGCATTTAGATACTGGGGAGATGTTAATGCAGCCATAGGATATTAATGTTTGTGCGTGGTTTTCTATTTATAACTCTCATTGAAATCAGTGCGTAAGGCAATGGTTATTATAATCAATTCAAAGGTCAGTAAGGAAAAAGTGAGCTAAAGAATCATGAATTAATGGTGACTGCACATCTTGGAGGGGTGTGTGTCTTGTGCATCTGTGTTGTAAATGGGTGAATGAAAAAAATCACCATCTATTGGGCTTTTTCTAAAACGTGGCTGAAGGATTTTGCTACAGAAACTTGAAGCACAACTGTCCTGCCAATGAAGAGTAATGATGGGCGGTCACCCTGGAAAAGAAAGGCATGACTCCTAACACACGAAGGCCATCTTTACGTGAATAAAACGAATAAAGTGGAACTATTTGGGACAGTTCATTGAACTGCAACGGAGGCTGCTTCTGGATTACCTTCCAGAACAGGCTATTCTAGGCATAGTGAATACAAATTAAGAGAGACGGGGTAGAGTGAGAGGCAGTAACGTAGGAATCAAATCTTATATTATCTATTGATCAAGTTCTTCGCCCCTGGTTAATTCCTTACGTTTTCTTCCCTGAGTCTCATACTGCAAAAGAAGCCCGTTGTTAGATTCAGTACACCTTTCTGCCCACCAGCTATTTCAAAGAATTCAACAGTCTGTTCTCCAGTTGATGTGAAAATGCAAATCTGTAAGGAGACTATGGAAATTTCACTCTTTTAATGAGCTACCTGTCAGACATCACAATAAAAACCAACGAGGTGACATGAGTTTAAAAGAATGCTTCAAAAATGAAAATAAGGCATTTAAATGGGTAGTGGAAATCAAAAGAAGTTGCAAAGCTACAATGTGAAAAAGAACTAATTAGGAGAGAAATTCAGAGCAATCTAGACCAGGCAACATGCAAGAAACAAAGCAAAATAGGCCTGATTCAGAGGGAAGAGAAGAGGTTATCCGCGTGAAACCCAGGGATCCTCTTGTTTGAAGATGGGTCCTCTCTTGTTTGGCCTTCCCGGGAGCTGGCGTGCTTGGGAACAAGCAGGTCTCTGTGGTGGGAACTCTGAAGAATGTGCTCTGCTTACGGGTGGATAAATGTTGGGTCCTTTTGTGTTCTCACCTCATGGCTCTTCCATGGGTTCCTTGCTCAGCGTCTCCATGGAATCCTGTGGGCTCTAGAAGCAGTATTTGTGCATGTCTGTGGGAGGGTTCCCTGAAGCTATCATCCCATGGAGTGCTGGAGGCAAGGGGCCCTCAAGATCTTCTCTAGTTCCTTTTCAGACTCCTCCTTTCCAGCGTGTCCATTAAATGAAGGAGTTCCTCAAGCGCTTAGCAGGTGTTTAATCCTGTCCAAAACGTCCATTAGACACTTGGTCCATAAGCCATTTGGTCCAAGCCAAAAGACCCTTGATATTTGGTCACATTTGGTCCTGTCTCAAACATCCATGGAAACATCTGGTCCATGCCAAAAGTCCTTGATATTTGGTCCCATCCAAAACCTCTCGGCATGGACCAAATATGCTCATGAACTTTTGGATTGAACTGAATTTCAGGTACCTTTTGGCATGGACCAAATGGCTTATGGGTGTTTTCAGCGGGACCAAATGTCCTGCAGGACCTCAAGGATCAGCCCTACACCTGCTTCTCTTTCCGCTTCTACTTTCTTCAAGGACAATTTCATCTGTGAACTCCGCTCCAATTCCCACTTTAAAAAAAAAAAATTAATTAATTAATTAATTTATTTATTTATTTTTGGCTGTGTTGGGTCTTCATTTCTGTGCGAGGGCTTTCTCTAGTTGCGGCGAGCGGGGGCCACTCTTCATTGTGGTGCACGGACCTCTCACTGTCGCGGCCTCTCTTGTTGCAGAGCACAGGCTCCAGACGCGCAGGCTCAGTAGTTGTGGCTCACGGGCTTAGTTGCTCCGCAGCATGTGGGATCTTCCCAGACCAGGGCTCGAACCCGTGTCCCCTGCATTGGCAGGCAGATTCTCAACCACTGCGCCACCAGGGAAGCCCCCAATTCCCACTTTTATGCTGATAGAATCTACTGTTCTGTCCTCTGGACTCCAAACTTATATATTCAAATGGTTAATTTTAAGTGTCCTCAACCATACCTCAAAGCCAAACACGCAAATGCAGTGGTTTGGTCTGAAACCAAGCTCATACTAGTCTCTCCCTTCCCACCACCGCCTAGATTAGATTCTCCTCCAGGGCAGCCAGGCTCAGGGGATGACCCAGCTGTCCAGTTGGTTCTGCAAACCAAAGGCCTGGGGGTTGTCCCTAACACTCCCCTCTCCCCAGGGTCCCATCGTTCTGTTCATTATTCCGCTTGTATTTTCTCAAACCTAGTTATATCTTTTCAGCTCCTCTGCTGCCTTCTTAGTTCAAGTTGCCATCATTTCTCACCCAACTGGCCTCCTAACACATCCTCTTGCCATTCTCCACTCTTAATCAAGAGTAATTATTTTTAAAAAATGATAATCTTTTGGTAGTGTTCTATGGCTCTTAAGATAATCAAAATCTCCACCACCACGATAGCCTTGTACGGCCCAGCTCCTGCCACCCACCAGACCCCGGCTCCCACACCTTCCCTCTGCCCCCATGCTGTGCCCCCCACCTCCCTTTTAGATCCTCCAGAATATCTTTCCCCCCTCACCCAATGTGAGTGTTTCTCAAAGCAACACATCTGGAGGGCTTTCCTTCACCCCGACTCTTCCTGATTAAGCCCTTCTCGTGCTTCAGATCTCAGCTCAAATGCTGCTTCTCCAGACCAGAGAAGATCCCCTGTTATATGCTTTTTGTACTTTCATTGCACCATATACACAGGACAGACCAAAAGTTTACACTACCTGTGACTTTATTAAATGAATGCCTGGCTCCCCACTGGAATATAAGCTCCTCAAAGACAAGAGCTGTGTCTCTTTTGTCCAGTGTGGAGACTCCAGTCTTGAGGGCTATACCAGGTTCGTGGTGTCCTCCCCGCCCCCGGTACAGGCACTCTGTGGAGTTTGCTCAAGGATGGGTGTGTGAGAGAGAGGGCTGGTTCCCTCTGTGGGCCTTGAGTTTCCAGCTGGGAAACACTTCCTCTCTCTGGCTGTCTTCAGGGATATGAACGAGAGAGGGCGGCAGGGCAGGGGGCAGGATGGCCAGAGTTTTTCCAGGTCTGTAGAGGAAAGGCTGTGATTCCTTTGTTTTTACTTGGAGCATGAAAAACATCCTGGAAACTGTGTTCACAATTGTTACATCAGAAAAAGTGATGCATGGATCCAATCCATGCCTATGTTTTAGCCGGGAGGAAACCAGGAAAAATCCTAATACTCAGACTTGTTCTCTGCATACTGTGAGCTCTGTACACATTGCAGATGGTAAATGGCTGATGGAACGTAGGGTTAAGTGCTGCTGGTCGACCAGTTCTCCACAGACTAAGCTGAAGACGATGAACATGATCTGAAAGTGGTAGGTGTGGAGGGTATGAAGGTTTGGCCTGGAATGCCTTTTAATAGCACATTCTATGTGTGCTAAATCATTAATACTGATTTGATGGCCAATTACTGATTTTATAGACAACACTTGCATTTTGGGTCTTTCAATAATTCTTCATGAACGTGTTCATGTATTTTACCTCGTTCTTTCCTCTAGTCGCCAACAACATGGGCGTTTCTGTGTCTATAAAACAGATTGAGATGACTGGTCAATGAGATGAATCAGAGCAACCTCTGCCCAGTTCTGCTGTGGGCTCCCTAAGGGCAGGGACCACGTCTTAGTCAATTCTGTGCCCCCAGCTCCTGGCAGGATGTTCAAATCATAGGAGGTACTCATCAAATGTTTGCTGAGGAAGTGATTGCAAGTTAAGTCTGGCCTGAAAGGATGCCTGAAAAGACTTCTGGGGACATCCTAATTCCACTCCTAAAGAACCGTCTCCTGAACGCTTTCATCCTGAAAATGTTTTGGTTTTGCTGTTGTTGTCTTAAATACAACCTTATTGCTTATGCAGATGAGGAAGGAGAAGTAAGTTTAACTTGGGGGCTAATATCCTTGGAGTAGCCTTTAGAGAAAAAAATCTAGAGAGCAATGAGGCGTTAAGTGGAGAAAAGTGGGTGGGGAAGGAGGGCCGAGTGTGGGCATCTCGGGGGCTCATGATTGAAACTGGGGAGGGAGATCCTGCAGGGGAGAAGTGTCGGGAGCAGAGTGAGAGCCGGATTTCCCTGGGCGTCACACAAAGCAACGCCAGTTTTCGAGGTGTCATGCACATGTCATACACACGAGCAGTGCTTTACAGAATGAAATTTCCTTTTTTAAAGTGGAAACTTGAAAGGCTTTGAAAAGAAACTAGTTTTCTCTTTCGGATGCTGCCTGGAAGTGTTGCCATGAAGAGAGCCTGCTGTCTGTGTGAGATGAATGGGAAGAGCTCAAGGTCAGGGCCACACAGGAGCAAGCCTTTTTCCACATTCTTAAGTAGCCAGAGCGCAGCCCGCGTAGGTGGCTCGTGAAGCTGCAGCCCAGGCACAGGTGAGAAATGCAGCAGGTAGACATGGGTGTGGTTAGTGGCACTTATAAGGGTCCTCGCACAATCTGATCAGGTCTGACATGTATGGGATGGGCAGTCATACTTGGAATGAATTTGCTCAGGATGGCTCCTGAGTTTACAACTTGTTAATGTTTATGATGAAGTATTTAGAATTATCTGTGGCTTTTAGACCTTAAGGTCCAAGGTTGAGAAGAGCCAGACTGAGCAGCTCAAAGCGTCCCCATGTGGCCGAGAACCTGTGAGCCCCGGTGGGGAAAAGGGGCCCCCCTCCTGAGCCCACAGCATCTCAAAGAGAAGCGTGCCTGGCCGCCTATCTGATAAACTCTCTGTTTTGCTTTCCGCTGTCATTGGAATAAAAGCCACACTCACAGCCCTGTCTCCCCGTCAGGCAGGTCTAAACTCTACTTGCCCCGCCCCCAGGGCTGCAGCCTCCTGGCCTTTCCTCCCAGTATCTTCCACTGCAGGCCTTTCAGAATCACTCAGCGCCACCACCGCACCTGGCAGCCCATCCCTCCTCACGAGCTCGTCCCAGCCCCGCCGTTCTCCACCTCAGGCCCCTGCGTGTTTCCTCCACAGCCCTTCTTGCAAACTCTCATCCTTTCATTCGTTTGGGACTTTCTCGTTCTCCCTCCGTGATCCCCACCAGATGGGAAATTCCAGGGGGGGCAGAGACATATCAGTCTCCATCGCTGCTGAATCCACAGTGCCTGTTCCTGCTTCTGGCGCCTAGAAGGTGCTCCGTGAACATTGACTGAGGAATGTGTGGGAAGATTGGGGCAATGAAATCAGAGATCCTTTGGATGTGTGCAGAGTTGGTGCCATGTTTTCTGATGAGTAGTTTTTAACCTTTAACGGATGAGATGGCGTTGGAATGCCGAGCACACCTCCGCCGAGCCTGGAGGGAAGGTCAGGATGAACCAGGGTCCAGGTTCTCCTGCTACCGTGGACCCGCTGGAATCCTGGGACGCTTGTGAAGAACAGCTACCCCACGGGATTCTCTCCTTATATATGAAAAGGCCACAAGGACCCCTGAAGGTGGGGGTCTGTCCACTGGGCAGAGTTCTCGTCTGGCGCTCACCCTGGAGAGGAGGCAGGTGAGGGCTGCACCCAGGCTGGTCCCGATGGGAACGACAGGCAGGTGAACAGCTAGGTTTCTACCCATCAGGTGCATCTGGATTCAGCAAACACCCCTCCCCGCCTTCCCATCTGTTTCCATGGGCCAGACCCAGCTGGACTTTTCCTCTGTGAGCGGACAGATGGGCGAATTCCTCAGTAACCATGGCTGATGGCTCCCTCAGGGTAGGAGAGAAAACGGTCACTGCTGAGAAGGGTCAAATCACACAGGGCTGACTGTAGTCTATCCATGAGCGTGGTTAAATTTTTTTATTTTTGAATTTTTTTAGTTTTCCTATTTTAAAAAAATTTTTATTGGCATATAGTTGATTTACAATGTTGTGTTAGTTTTAGGTGTACAGCAAACGGAATCAGTTATACATATACATATAGCCACTCTTTTTTAAATTCTCTTCCCATATAGTTCATTACAGAGTATTGAGTAGAGTTCCCTGTGCTATACAGTAGGTCCTTATTAGTTATGTATTTTATATATAGTAATGTGTATATGTCGACAGATGCTCAACATCGCTAATTATTAGAGAAATGCAAATCAAAACTACAATGATGTATCATCTCACATGAGTCAGAATGGCCATCATCAAGAAATCTACTGGACTTCCCTGGTGGTGCAGTGGTTAAGAATCCACCTGCCAACACAGGAGACACGGGTTCAAGCCCTGGTCCAGGAAGAGCCCACATGCCACGGAGCAACTAAGCCCGTGTGCCACACCTACTGAGCCTGCGCTCTAGAGCCCACGAGCCACAACTACTGAGCCTGCTTGCCACAACTATTGAAGCCCGTGCGCCTAGAGCCCATGCTCCACAACAAGAGAAGCCACCACAATGAGTAGCCTGTGTACTGCAACGAAGAGTAGCCCCCGCTCGCCGCAACTAGAGAAAGCCCGCACGCAGCAACGAAGACCCAACGCAGCCAAAAAAAAAAAAAAAAAAAAATCTACCAACAAGTGGCCTAGTAGTTAGGATTCCAGACTTTCACTGCTGTGGCCCCAGGTTCCACCCCTGGTTGGGGAACTGAGATTCCGCAAGCCACGCAGCTCGGTGGCCAAAAAAAAAAGTGAAAAGACAGTAAATGTTGGAGAGGGTGTGGAGAAAAGGGAACCCTCCTACACTGTTGGTGGGAATGTAACTTGGTAAAGCCACTATGGAGAACAGTATGGAGGTTCCTTAAAAAACTAAATATAGAACTAGCATATGATCCGTGAGCATGGTTATTTAAGAGGCGATTTGGAATGTGACCATGACATTCGGTGTGTGCACACAAAGGGCTCCTTAATGCACGTACTTATCAACCACGTTCTTACTACCAGCAGCCTCGCAACCTCAGCCCTGGATTTCTCCACTTACATTGTTGCCACGGGATAGAAGAATGATGTTCAAAGTACCATGTGCCCACATTCTCATTAATTCCTCCCCTGTGATTTAGGATGTTTGCCTTCACTAAGAGAGTCGAGGTTATTTTAGTAGCAGTTTCTGAGTAAAGGTAAATAGTTCCTTAGAGAAAAAAGTCTGCAACATTTCTGTTTCTGAAACTCCTTCCTAGACATTTATCTGCGGTACAGAAGCCAGCACGCTTTACAGCTGCACCTAAGGGTCCAAAGGGATGCCCAGGGCACGCGTCTCACCCTGCTCCTCTGAGTGGCACAAGCGAAGACTGGACCTTCTGGGCAAGGTCGGTTTTCTGAGGAAAATGTTCAGATTTTTGCATTTTACTAGAAACCTGTGCGTAGTTCTCCTTCCCCAAATTGTAATGCAGGCTTGAGTGGCAAATGTGTCTGTTGAGGGGCCATTTCTTGCCCCCTGACTTGGAGTTTCCCTTCTGATGCTGAACAGTCTTTGCAGTACAATTCCCAGCAAAGAGGCGTCCCAGCAGGCCAACAGCCAACCGTTCCCAGAACTTCCTGGCCTTTGTGCGTGTTTTGTATTCCACATCACCACCATGAAGCCCATTTCACCCTCAGTATTACCAGGTGCTTTTGCCCAAGGCTAATTTACCTGCTATGGCCTTGGTCACATGCACTGATCTGCTTGTGCTTACATATGGACTGAATGACTGTGTCCCCTCCAGATTCACATGTTGCAATCCTGACCCCTAATGTGATGGTACGAGGAAGTGGGGTCTTTGGAGCTGACTAGGTGATGAGGGTGGAGCCCTCACGAATGGCATCTGTGCCCTTGTAAAAGAGACCCTGGAGAGCTCCCTCACCCCTTCCACTGTGAGAAGATACAGTGAGAAGACAGCCGTCTATGAACCAGGGAGCAGGCTCTCATCAGACACCAAATCTGCCGGAGCCTTGATCTTGGACTTCCCAGCTTACCAAACTGTGAGAAATAAATGTTTGTTGTGTAAGCCACCCAGTCTGTGGTATTTCTGTCATAGCAGCTGGACCAGACTAAGCCATGCCTGGTCACATGGGTGGGCCACAGAGCCAGACAAGGAAGATGCTCCCACACGTCAGTGCTGCATTTCCTCCACAACTGAAAATACCGCGCCCCGTCCTAAATCAAAGCCCTGGAGAGCTGTTTTATCCTTTCAGAATGGTTTCAGCGAGGGACCTTTCGTTAACCTATTTTGTAGATCTGAGCTGTTCAATTCCCGTCGGTGGACTGGAGCAGAAGGGAAGCCAATTGTAAATCCTCTAATGACAATCTCGGCAGAAACTGTTGGCCTTTGCTTGAAAATCCTGAAGTCCGGTGCCCATATGACACAGCCCAGCCTCCTCTGCCCCTCCCCCATTGTTCAGTAAAATCAATCCTTTTGCTAATTAATGTGATGAATGCAGACGCCAGTGCAGGGTCTCGCTGCACTGGGTGCTTTTAGACACTCATTATTATTATTTTAACATCTTTATTGGAGTATAATTGCTTTATGATGGTGTGTTAGTCTCTGCTGTATGACAAAGTGAATCAGTTATACATATACACATATCCCCATATCTCCTCCCTTCTTGCGTCTCCCTCCACTCTCCCTATCCCACCCCTCTAGGTGGTCACAGAGCACCGAGCTGATCTCCCTGTGCTATGCGGCTGCTTCCCACTAGCTATCTATTTTACATTTGGTAGTGTATATATGTCCATGCCACTCTCTCACTTCGTCCCAGCTTACCCTTCCCCTTCCCTGTTTCCTCAAGTCCATTCTCTACGTCTGCGTCTTTATTCCTGTCCTACCCCTAGGTTTTTCAGAATCTTTTTTTTTTTTTAAATTCCGTATATTTGTGTTAGCATACAGTATTTGTTTTTCTCTTTCTGACTTACTTCATTCTTGTATGACAGTCTCTAAGTCCATCTACCTCACTACAAATAACTCAATTTCGTTTCTTTTTATGGCTGAGTAATATTCCATTGTATATATGTGCCACGTCTTCTTTATCCATTCATCCGTTGATGGACACTCAGGTTGCTTCCATGTCCCGGCTATTGTAAATACAGCTGCAATGAACATTGTGGTACATGACTCTTTTTGAATTATGGTTTTCTCAGGGTATATGACCAGTAGTGGGATTGCTGTGTCATATGGTAGTTTTACTTCTAGTTTTTTAAGGAACCTCCATACTGTTCTCCATAGTGGCTGTATCAATTTACATTCCCACCAACAGTGCAAGAGGGTTCCCTTTCCTCCACACCCTCTCCAGCATTTACTGTTTGTAGATTTTTTGATGATGACCATTCTGACCGGTGTGAGGTGATACCTCATTGTAGTTTTGATTTGCATTTCTCTAATGATTAGTGATGTTGAGCATCCTTTCATGTGTTTGTTGGCAATCTGTATATCTTCTTTGGAGAAATGTCTGTTTAGGTCTTCTGCCCATTTTTGGATTGGGTTGTTTGTTTTTTTGATATTGAGCTGCATGAGCTGCTTGTATATTTTGGAGATGAATCCTTTGTCAGTTGCTTCATTTACAAATATTTTCTCCCATTCTTAGGGTTGTCTTTTCATCTTGTTTAAGGTTTCCTTTGCTGTGCAAAAGCTTTTAAGTTTAGCTGGGTCCCATTTGTTTACTTTTGTTTTTATTCCCATTTCTCTAGGAGGTGGGTCAAAAAAGGATCTTGCTGTGATTTATGTCATAGAGTGTTCTGCCTACGTTCTCCTGTAAGAGTTTTATAGTGTCTGGCCTTACATTTAGGTCTTTAATCCATTTTGAGTTTATTTTTGAGACACTCATTATTTAGGTAGTGTAGATTCTGAATATTTATTAAATTTTTTTTTTTTTTTTTTTTTTTTTGTCCATATGGCATGCAGGATCTTAGTTCCCCAACCAGGGATAGAACTTACACCCCCTGCAGTGGAAGCATGAAGTCTTAACCACTGGACAACGAAGGAAGTCCCAGATTCTGAATATTTAACATGAAAGAACGTGTGAGAATGATCTGGGGGAGGGAATGAATGATCAGGAGAAGCACATCTCTCACATCCTCTGGGCGATCGTGCCCTCACCCCGCCCTTTGCCTGGAGGCTGAGCCTTGACCCCTGGTCCAGCTCTCCACCTCCAGTTTCCTCACCCAGACTCCACCTCCACTCTAGTTTAGATATTGAAACTGTGTTTTTAGACTGGTGAAAACAAGAAGGACAAGTTTGCTGAAACTGGCAGTGAATTCGAATGGGAAACCAATGACCATCTACTTAAAACGAGAAAGAGTTCTGTAAGATCAAATCCACTTTATTGGATGATTTTTTTTAGCAGTGTAATGGTGTTCTTTTTAATAAGAAGACTGACAAATCCTACACTGGGAGGAAGGGATTTGACACAGGAGTTTAAGAGGATGTCATTAGCAAAAACCAAGTTGAGCAGAATAAGTGGCTTCTTCCCCAAAGCAATGACTCCCCATCTAATCTCTTTTCACGGCTCATTAATTCTCTCAGGATCAGAAAAGAGGCGTTTCCCAATTATCCTGCCACAGGAGAACGTTGCTGGGGGCTGGAAGCTGACGGTCCACACCACGGCACAGGGGCGACCGGAAGAGGTGGGGCGGCCTTACCTCTGCAGCCGAGCTCAGGAGCTGCCCTGGGGGCGGGGGTTATGTAGGATGAGGGCACATCTGTGTTTGGGAGACACTGCTGGGCCCAGAGGCCCTGCCTCCTCTGATTACCTGTGGCCTTGAGCCAACGAACTAACCTTGCTGAACCTCAGTTATCTCTGTGGTAGCAAGGGGTTCCTAAGAGCTTCTCTGCAGTGTTTTGAGAATTCAGTGCCATCTTCCGGGCAAGGGCCTAACCCATCGCTGGGCACGTAGTAGGTGCGCAGTAAATGGTGTTTGTGCAGAGATGTGTTCAGGGCATATTCTAAGACAACAACAGGCAACTTTTGGTGGGGGTTTCGTTTTAGTTTCTGGCAACTTCCGTACAAAAACTTCGAGTTTCTGTGGCTCTCAGCTCACGGGAGACACAGGGCGGAGGCACGCTGGGAGGCAGGCGTGGGACCGGCATGTGCCAGAAGGTGCCCAGCTGTTACCGATCACGAGCAGGAGGGCTCCCCCAGACAGACCAGGGCTCCTTCCCCTCCGTCAAGGCCAGCTGCTCCGGCCAGGGCCTCAAGCAGCACGAGGAAATGACAGAAAGTGGGCTGACTGCACAGCAAGGGTGGCATCTGGAGGAGAGAGTCACGGGCAAAACCCATTCAGCCTGGACCAGGACCAGGGGCCTTTGGGCAAGGCTGTGGAGACCTAGCAGGTGTCAGAATGATGGGGAGAGGATGACTAGGGGAGACTTACCTTCTTCTGAGCTCCTGGGGGCTTCTCCCTTACAGGGAACGGTTCCAGAGAGGAAGGACGTGGAAGCTGAGGCAGGAAGTTAGCTCCCAAGGCTTTTAGGGTCTGACCCATGAGAACATTCTTTGGGATCTTGGAGATGCTGAGGCCTGTGGGAAGCCCCCCTTACAGCCTGGCTCACCTCTCTGTGGCCCGTCAGAGGCGATGGGTGATCTCAGAGCCGTGCAGCTAAGGGCTGGGACCCACAGGTGGCTTGTGGGCAGATGCAATGTTTTTAAAGTGATCTCCACTGAGGTTCCAACCTTCGTCAGACTTTACATCGAGTGAGTCCATGTTTATACAAGAACTTCCAGGAAATGATTTGAAGAATGTTTCAAAACTTTAGTTAGATCAATTGGTAATCAGGAAAGGCTTGCCTTGGGATACAAAGGGCAGTTGTCTTGCATTTGAATTTTCTTGGGACAAAGCAGCTAATGTGTACACTGGGGTTACTACCTGCTTCAGCCCAGTAGAGTGAGCTCTGGCCCTCAGAGGGCTTTCGAATAGGACTGTGCTCATTTCTTCCTCTTCTGTTGCCTCCACAGCGTCTGTAGGTGGCTGACGGACGTGATGTGGCCTCCAGGGACCTGGGCTAGGGAACAGGAGAGTGGCTCACGTGGCCACCTGGGGATGCTGAAGAGGCAGGTGTGAAACAGGCCCAGGACCCAGTCCAGCTGCAAGGCTAGCTTCTCCCGTGGTTTCCCCGTGCTTGCTTAGCTGCCTCACCGAGGGCGCTAAACCTGCAGGCACTGATGATCGGTTTTGACAAAAGCAGCATTTAGATCTGCTGGGGGTGGGAGGGGCGCGGGAACAGTCCTGCAGTGCAAGCCTTGGATCTGGCGGGCCTGGGCTGAGGACGGGCCCTCCTGTCTGACAGTTCCAGCTGTAGCTCCTCCACCCCCAAGGCATCCGGTCTTAGTAACAGGCTCCCTGCCTTAGATTCCTGATTGTGAGCAGTTCCCCACTGCGGTGCGCCAGCCTGCCTGTTCCCCTTTCCCCGGAGGGCAGGATTCCAGCCCATTCCCGTTCCCTCCAAGCCCTGCTTCACCGCAGAAGGATGCCAGGAGCCAGGACTCAGCACCGCGCCTCTGTCGGGAAGACCCCACCGCTCACTGATTTCCGGCGCCCGCCTGTCCAGATCCAGCCCCCGGGCCCAAGCACCGGGGTCCCCCTCCCCCCACGTGTGGATGCTTGCTTCTCTTCTCTGCAGCCCCAGGACCTGGAAAACCCAGCCCCACGGGGACTGGGCCTGAGATCCAAGCCCGGTTCCCTTGGCTCTGCCTTAACTGCCTGCTCTTCCTCCTAGGGAAGGCCCTTTGTGTCTGGGGCAGGAAAATGCTTCCATTTTCAAAGGCCGGCTGAGAACTGTGCAGTGGTGCTGAGGCCTCCCTAGTTCTGTGGCCAGAACATCTGACAGCTCTCTCCAGGTCTAGGTGAGCTAATGAGGAACCGGTCGGCCTCTACCCATGCCAGACGTGCCCCATCGCTGTGACAGCTGCACCGTCTGTCCGTCCTCTTCCTGCGCCTCTAGACTGGAAAGGAAAAACCTCTGCCATTGTCATTTTTTTTTTTTTTTTGGTGGTGCCACATGGCTCGTGGGACCTCAGTTCCCTGACCAGGGATTGAACCCGGGCCCTCGGCAGTGAAAGTGCCAAGTCCTAACCACTGGACCGCAGGGAAGTCCCATGCCGTTGTCCGCTCAACTCTCTCTTAACGTTCACCCCCTTCCTGATTCTCCGTGTCTGCAGGGTGAGGGTGACGCCACCCCCTCCCCTGGCCATCATCTCTGCTCTCCAGGCCCAGATGCCGTGTTACACTCCCGCCTGCCGGAGGGGAGGCCCAGGGCCCAGGCCTAGGCACCAGCTGAGGGTCGCCAGCCTGGGCTCAAAGGCGACGCCGCCTCTGCGGGCACCTCTCCCGTTGCTTCATGTCCGTATGTCGCCTGGTAACAGAGGTTGAAGTCAGCGATCTCGGCGACAGTTGCTGCTGCTGCTGATTTTAAAGTTCGAGTTGCCTGCCTTTCTCTGTGCTTCGTCCCTCCCCCTCCCTGTTTCACACCCACTGGCTCTCCCCGTCCTCTGACCTCAGCATTCTCCCTGGATCGCACCATGGGCTTTCTGAGATTGTGAGTGAAACCACAGTGAAGCTTAGAAGAACTTTGAGATTCTTGGGCCAACAGTCCCAGCAAAGATCCTGCTGCCGGGGTTCTCTCTCGGGTGGGAGGTGCAGGCACGGTGTGGCTGGGAAGGCCAGGAAGTGACCGACGGAGACGCTGCACGTGCCCGAGGTGCTCTGCGGCCCAGGGCCCCGACTAAATGTCACCCAGAGGAAAGCAGTGATCTGTAGGCTACATTAGACACACAGAACACAGCAGGGGAAAACACACACTTCACAGGTAATGCAGGGATCGCCCAGCAAGGGCCTTGCACTCTGTAGCGCACTAAGTGGTCACTGGTCACAGATTTGCAAGGAACTGCTGCCAGACTTGGATCAACCTTAACCCCGAAGTCTGTGAGCTCCCCCGAGGACCGGGGGTTTGAGCTTCCGGGCAGGCAGAATCTCCCCGCCCTGAATCCACAACGAGCCCCAGGGTGATCAGAATGAGGGGAAGGGGGCGACAGCCCTCTCTAGGTGTCACCCCTGGAGGGCTGCTGCCAGTGGGGGTGTGAAACCCAAAGAGAAAGGTGATCTGGGCCAGTTGGCAGAGAGAGGGGTGTGAGGACAGAGGCCACCTGTGTGTTTCGTCGTGGGGCAACCCCTCCTGGCCTGGCCCTTAGCCAGTGTGACAGAGGCCAGGGGAGAAGAAGCAGCCCTGCCACGGGGGCCCAGGCAAGAGCTGGCAGGTGCCAGGACTGGGTTACTTCTCCTCCCCACAGAGCCTAACGGCTCCTGGCTGACCCCCAGCACACTCAGCTGGTTCACCCCTCCACCCCCAGCCCTGCAGCATCTGTGCTCATGAGAAGCCAGTGAGGGGAGGTTGCGGGGAGAGTGCCGTCCTCACACCGAGCCCCTGGTCTCCCGGGACCCACTCGGACCCTCAGGCTCTTCCTCTCCATCATGCTCAGCCTCCGCGTCCAGCTCTGCTCCAGCACAGACTCCCGGCAGTGGGGGACTGGGGAGGTACTGCAGGAGCCGGCCTTCCCGCTTCACTTCTGCCAGCTCCTTGGCACAGCAGCTGGGCGTGTTGGTTTCATAGGTGTCGTGGAAGGTGTTGTAGTCCACCTCATAGAAGCCCTTTTCCAAGGTGAGGACTGGAGTGAATCGGTGGCCCCAGAGCACCTCCGTATCCATGTAGGAGCTCCGTGCTTGGCAAGTCATGCCTGGGTGAACAGAAGGCACACGTGTTACAAGTGGCCACAGCTCTCCATCCATCTATTCACCTATCCATCCAATCACCCACCAATCAGTCATCTATCCGTCCATCCATCCATCTATTCACCTATCCATCCAATCATCCACCAATCAGTCATCCATCCATCCATCCATCCACCCATCCATCCATCTATTCACCTATCCATCCAATCATCCACCAATCAGTCATCCATCCAACCATCCACCCATCTATCCATCCATCTATTCACCTATCCATCCAATCACCCACCAATCAGTCATCTGTCCATCCATCCATCCACCCATCCATCCATCTATTCACCTTTCCATCCAATCATCCACCAATCAGTCATCCATCCATCCATTATCCATCCATCCATCATCCATCCATCCATCATCCATCCATCCATCCATCTATCCATCCATCCATCCATCCATCCATCCATCCATCCATCCACCCTATCATCCATCCCTCCATCCATTCAATCATTCATCAAGCGCTTGTTGAACGTCTGCTTTGTGCTAAGCACGATGCAGATAGAAAGCTGAATAAGACACGATCCTTGCCCTGAAGGAGCTCAAGGAATGATGGAGGCAGAAAATTAGAAATTAACAATGCAAGGTTTTGGAGTTGGTTCCTGGAGACTGGAGTGGATAATTCAGAAATGGACGTGGTTCCTGAAAATGCATTAAGTTCTAGAAGAGTGAGACAAGAAAAGAGGCAGGAAAAGTGTTTGAACAAAGATAAATTCAGCATGGCTGAACCCAGAGAAACTGACAGGCACTTAGAACACCCAGGGGTTGTTTTGGGTGGATACACATGGGCAGAAGCCTACATGCGCGTACACACACACACACACACACACACACTCACAGCATGGCTCCTTGATTGGAGCATGCCCCAATGTCTCCATTCCCTGTCCGCTCAGCCCTGGCATGCCTGTGTTATTTTTAGGTGCTGCTTTCTCTCCAGAGAGGGCAGCTTTGTTTATGGATGAGGACGCCTTTGAGCTCAGGGCCATGTGGAAGCAGCTTTCTGATATTTAATCTTTCAGCCAAGGAAGGTCCTAGCTTGTGCTCTTCAGGGACTGCTCCAGCCCCCCAGTTTGGACGTTCTCTGGCAGGGGCCTCATACACACCAGCCCCAGGGCAGAGGCTGCTCCCCACTCGGTGCTCGGTGCTAGGCAACTCCAGTGTACCCCACATGCTGCGGCTCGCAGCCTGCTGTCTGCTCTCAGGGTGCTGCCTGCACCGGGCCTCTCCCCTCCGTCCTTGGACAAGCCCCTCAGCTCAGCAGAGGTGCAGAGGCCCAAGCTGGGCACTGACCAGCCTAGACACGGGCCAGGTGTCTGCAGGCTCGGGGGCCTCAGGAAAAACTGCAGGACAGGACCTCCATGGAAGCTTTAGGCCAACCCTCTTGGGGTCTTCCTGCCCTTCTTCTGTCCCCCCGCTTGGGAGGGGGCTGCCCCATGGCTGGAAACCCACCTGTGTGTCTGGCAGCCATGTTCCAACGCACTTGGAAAGGACAGAAGCCCCTCTGGGTGGCAGGCACTGCGCTTCACATACGCTACTCCATTTCGTCATTTAACCCCGAGTGAGCCTGTGAAGTTTATTATCCTCATCTTGCTGGCAAGTTGAGCAATCTGCCCAAACTCACACAGGCAGGCTGCACAGAGCCGTGCTGATCAAACCTCGGCCTGAGCTCACAGCCCGTACTTGTCTCCATAGGTGTGGCCAGCAAGCTCTTAGCGATGCTGAGATCAGAGCCAGTGTGGGTGGGTGGTCTCCTTCTCGTCTCCCTGCAGACCCAGGGTTACCCAGGTCATGCGGGCAGAGGAGGTCAACCAGGTGGGGGGCCAGCCTCAGGACCTGACTTTGAGGCATCGTGAGGGAGAGGCCAGTGGGTGGCAGTGAGGGCGGGGGTGGGGCGGAGGGGCCGTGCTTAGGCACCGCTTTCCTGTTTGTCCCTGCGTCTCTGACCTGACCCCTCCTTTGTGGCCTCCAAGTGGAGCTTTTCCCCCAGAATCTCAGCCCACGTTCTGATCCGAGCCCGGCACCAAGGTCAGGGTGACCCGCAAGCCCCTGGCACTGTGGGAGGAGGCTCCCTGCATCCCAACTGTCCTGGCCCCAAGGGCTCCCTCGGCTGCCACCATATGCCGCCTGGCCAGGCTCGGCCCCCGAGCAGCTCCCTCCGCCCAGGTCTCTGGGGCCTGTTCGCACCCCAGCCGGTGCCACTGGCTCCGATCGGGAGGGTCTGTGGCTGCCCAGTCCGAGTCTTGCACCCAGCACCCAGCTTCTCAGGAGGCCAGGAAGGCTTGTTTGGCCACCTTTGTGCCAGGCCCGCAACGTTTTGGGGGAGAGTGTGGCGTGGCAGACAAGCTGTAGTCACAGACCTGAGCATGAACCCTTCCTGTCTGCACAAAGCTGCTACCACATCTTTAACAGGAGCTTAATGTCAGCCCTCCATGTTGTTGCCAGATTAGAAAAATATGTATATTCTGAGCCCGGGTGAGATTTCTGCAAGTCATCCTTAGGGTCAGACCTGTGGCTCAGACTCCTTCGTGAGTGAAGAGAAGCGGGGCAGGAGGATGGGAGGAAGCAGAGGTGGGTGCAAGGTTAGGGGGGGCTCCTCGGCCCAGGAAATACAGCGGGGACACGGGGTCCCCCAGGCCTTGGGCTCCCCGAGCCCCGCACAGAGCTTGGCCTTGGGAAGCGCTCAGCTGCCTGTGAGTCCGTCACTGGGCAGGGAGGGGCTGGCCGGGCACGTGTGGGTGTGATGCACGGTTTTCTGCACACCTCGTGCTCATGGAGCCCTTTCCACAGGGAAGACGAGGGGCAGCCAGCTCCACAGGGGCCCACAGGGGCCCACAGGTGTCTCTCCCCAAAGAGGATTCTGTGACTTTGGGAACCTTGGGTTTGGGAAATGCCACACCCTGTCCTCTCCTCAGGAGGTGATTCACACGTAAAAAGGCAATGCCAAGTCCTACCGTAAGAAGCCGGTTCACCTTTGTTTAACCCGGAGTTTCCCAAAGTTATTTGCTCACAGAAGTCTCTTTGGGTGACACCTGCTCCACGATGGCAGTTAGGTGTAGCCTGTTGGAAACCAGTGCTGGCTTTGGGTCACCTGGCTTTGACCTGCATCCTGGCTCCATGACTTAGGAGCCCTTGCTCCTGGGCAAATAATTTGCCTGTGTCTCTGTTTCCATATCTGCAACTGAAGGAAAACTATCTCACTCGATGAGCTACTGCAAGTTTAGAGTCTGGAATGGGCCCAGACGTTGGGCGGGTTCTGTACACCTTAGCTGCTCTCATTCCTCCATCTTGAGGAACGGTACCCCCCCAGATCACCATGCAGGGGTTGGGCCGGTTGAGCTGCCGTCTGGAGACTCCACCTTCTGGAGACCTGGCAGTGGCCTGAGGGGAGGGGCCAAGGAGGAGAAAGCATCTCACCTGTTGCCTCCACCATCCCTTCCAGGATGACCACGATTTCAAACTCCTCCTGATTCAGCTGGGCCCGCGACATCTCCCAGAAAGGGCTCTTCTCGTTGATCTCGTGAGAGATGATGAGTGGGGACACCAGGAAGAGGCGGTCGTCCCCCGTGTCGAAGCCCACGTTGATGTCGGTCTGGTTCAGCGGGATGAACTCCCCCTCCTTGGTCTGCCGGGACTTGATGAGCTTGGCGCGGATGGAGGCTTCCACGATGTGTGAGTTGCGAAGGTCGCCCACGCGGAACATGAGGCAGAGCTTCTCGTCCCGCAGGGAGATGACGGCGTTGCTGGAGAACATGAGGGTCTCGGCCCTCTTCTTGGGCTGGCTGATCTTGACGAACATGCAGCCCACCATGAAGGCGTTGACGATGGAGCCGAGGATGGCCTGGACCAGGAGGAGGAGGATGCCCTCCGGACACTTCTCCGTGATCACCCGGAAGCCGTACCCGATGGTGGTCTCGGTCTCGATGGAGAACAGGAAGGCAGACACGAAGCCACTGAGGTTTTCGACACAGGGGATCCACTCCCGGTCCCCGATGTGGTCCAGGTCACCCCGGATGTAAGCAATGAGCCACCAGATGAACCCAAAGAACAGCCAGGTGACGGTGTAGACCATGGTGAAGACGAGCAGGTTGAAGCGCCACTTGAGGTCCACCAGGGTGGTGAAGAGGTCGCTCAGGTAGCGGTAGGTCTCCTGGACGTTGCCGTGGTGGACGTTGCACTTGCCGCTCTTCTCCATGTAGCGCTGCCGGGGCTTCTTGCCCTCCACCAGCAGGCGTGTGCGGTCGGTGGCAATGGGGATATAGTCGCGGGCCTGCTTGGGAACCTTCTTAGGGTCCCTGGGAGTGACCCCAATCTCCATATCCTGGTTCATGGCATTCCTAGAATCGCCAGCCATAGCTGGGCTATGCTGAATTAAAGAAGACATCATCAGAGGGCCAATAGGCACAAGAAAAGATGCTCAACATCGGCTAATTATTAGAGAAATGCAAATCAAACTAGGAGGTACCACCTCACACCAGTCAAAATGGCCATCATTAAAAAGTCTATGAATAACAAATGCTGGAGAGGGTGTGGAGGAAAGGGAACCCTCCCACACTGTTGGTGGGAATGTAAGTTGGTGCAGCCACTATGAAAAACAGTGTGGAGGTTCCTCAAAAAACTAAAAATAGAGATGCCATATGAGCCAGCAATCCCACTCCTGGGCATATATCTGCAGAAAACTCTAATTTGAAAAGATACATGCACCCCTATGTTCATAGCAGCACTATTTACAATAGCCAAGACATGGAAGCAACTTAAATGCCCATCGACAGATGAATGGATAAAGAAGATGTGGTACATATATACAATGGAATATTACTCAGCCATCAAAAAGAATGAAATAATGTCATTTGCAGCAACATGGTTGGACCTAGAGATTATCATACTAAGGGGAGTAAGTCAGAAAGAGAAAGACAAATACCATATGGTATCACTTATATGTGGAATCTAAAATACAATACAAATGTACGTATCTACCAAACAAAAACAGACTCAAAATATAGAGAACAGACCTGTGGTTGCCAATGGGGAGCAGGGGTGGGGGGAGGGAAGGAATGGGAGTTTGGGGTTAGTAGATGCAAACTATCATATATAGAATGGATAAACAACAAGGCCCTACTGTATAGCACAGGGAACTATATTCAATATCCTGTGATAAACCATAATGGAAAAGAATATGAAAAAGAATATATATATATATATATGTATAACTGAGTCACTTTGATGTACAGAAGAAATTAACACAACATTGTAAATCAACTATACGTCAATAAAAAAAAAAATCATCATCAGTGAGGTGGACCATTCTGATTCACAGAAACCCTGAACTTCAAGGTCACTCTGCCTTTGTGCCCTCAAAGTCCTCTCCTCTAGTGTACAGTGGACCAATAGATGTGGACCAGCAGCAGGCTGGGAGATGCTCAGGGCAGGGACCATGTTTTCTTATATTATTCACTTATACCCCTGGTGCCTAGTACAGGTTCTAGCATATAATGGAAGCTCAATAGTTGTTTGTCGAATGAACAAATGAACACATTCCAGGTGCAAACTCCACATTTAGTGTTTAAAGGCTTTAAAGAAATCTGGGAGCAATTTAAAAAATAGTAATTGCAACACTTTATTAAATGGCTACTGTATTCCATGCCTGATACATGGACAGTCACTTGTTATTTCCACAACAACCCGTGGGAGTGAGAGCTTGTAATCTCCGTTATAGAAACACTGCACTGTTTGCTCAGGCATCAGACTTATTTCCAACAGTCTCTCTCCCTCCTTTAGAGTGTAAGCCCCCCACCCCCTGGCTCAACTTGGGGTCTGTTTTGTTCCCTGATACATCCCAAGTACCCAGAGCATAGCCTGGCACATACTATGTACTCAAAAATTACTATTGAATAAATGGATGAATAAATAAGAAATGAGTCCCAAAGAGGATAAGTGACATCCAGGTGGAAGAGCTGATATTTGGGTTCTCGCTGGTCAGGCCCAAAGTCTATGCCGTTTCCTTTATCCCTCCCTGTCTTCTTTCTTTTTATCTGAGATCTTAGCAGCAGACAGAAAGGAAAAGGCAACATGTGTCTAATTCACCTTGCGGTCACTCCTACCGTCTGAGCTGAAGGTCTGTGGCCGTTTGAACCCTTACGAATATGAAAAATTGCTGTGTAGACCCACCATTAGAAATTCTGATACAGTAATTTCTTGCCCTCTAAGAAATTGAGATGGGCAGGCTGTTAATGCCCCAAGGTTTTCAAAAGGGCTATAAAATATTTTTGGAGTATATGCTGCACTTTAAAGAAACACCCAGAATCCTGTAGTACTCAGTCTACTGTTTTTCTGATATTCTGCTCACAGTCATTTAAAATGCTCCCAAGACATGAAGCTGGGCAGGACCGTGAGACTGCAACAGCAATAGCGTCAATGTCTGCCCAGTCCTGAGCCAGGCACCTCGCTAAGACGCTAATATCGTATGAGCTCATTTAATCCTCCCAACAGAGCTCTTACACTAGTACTGTATCATCACTCCATTTTCAGACAAGGAAAATGAAGCTCAGGTGGTAAGTGGCTGACTTAGGTTTGGGATCTAGGTCTGTCTGGCTCCAGCCCAGGGGGTTCACAGCCCCCAGCACCCAATGGCCTGCAGACCTTGAGGTTCCAAGGAGCAGACTGAGACTGGTGAGCTGCTCCTTCCAGAAGGTTCTAGGAGCTTCTGATCCTGGGGATACTATCATTCAGCCCTTCTTCATCTTTATAAGCAAGTTCTTGACTTCACAGTTACGCCCCTTCCCAGGAAACTGTGTCCCTGATAGAACAACCTAGATGAATGTTCTATAAACCACGAGTCAACCGCCTGACTGACTGAGTGAGGAAGATCTCACCCATCACAGAGAGGCAGACCTTTCCTCTGCTGCCTGAGTGGCTGCAGCAATTCCAGGGTAACCTTTAAAATATCATAGTGAAGGGTCATAGGAAGTGCTGTTTGTCTCAGACATCCACTGGCCATTTCCCGTTCTGCACAGGCCACCTGCTCCTTGCCCCTCGCATGGTGGTTACAAAGATAAATGGAACTAGGAGGGCATGCTTGCTGCTACTTTGCAGAATCCCAAGCACGATTTTGCTCTGCCCCTTAGCCAGGAGACCGTTTACTGAAAACTCGACCAGAGAGTGCCCAGAAATGGGGAGAAATGCTGCTGACCTTGAGGCTCTGGATGCTCCTGGGGACCCCAGCTGCTGGAACCCAGACGGGGGTCCGTTAGGAGTGCTGCCCGTGACTTCTCAAGACCCTGACGTTGGGCAGGGCAGGCTCAGCACCGGCAAGAATGAGTCACCGGCCAGGGCGCCTGGAAAGCACATCAGGTGCCCTCAGCTCTTTCAGGAAAGGAGCTTTCTGCTGATTTTCTGCACTATTTCCTTCTTTACTTTTAAGCATACTTTCATACGTTCTTGCAGAAGAAGGCCTTGTTCTGTGATGGAAACAGAAAAAGGCTTTCTGGGACACCTCAGCCCACATCTGAAAACGTTTTGTCTCCAGCAGACCGGAAAAGAGGTTGGCTTCTGATTTGATATTGGCACCCGTTCTCCACGTGAGCTCGAATCCTCTGCAGGAGTTATTACTCGTTCATCCCAGGGTGAGATCTGGACTCTAGCTCAGCTTTCAACACACCTGCTCTGTGATCCAAAGTAAAAGTCTTAACTTTCTTTGCTTCAGTCTGATCTGCTATAAACCTCGGATACTATTCTCCACCCCTCCAGTCCTGGCAGCCATTACGGGGACCCAGGGAAAGGATATATGAAAATAAACATAAGTATAAATGTAAATAGTTACAAACTCTCCTTGAATTGAAATTTAATGCAATTTCCCAATAACCCCATTCTAAAGAAGACAGAGGCCGGGAGCATCTAAGTCAAGTATTTAAAGCCCCAGTGTGCAATCTGCAAGGCAGGTATCAGGCAGGGTCCCTTGACTACCTGGATTCCTTCTAAGAGTAAGCAAATTGCCCACCCTAGAAATCTTGGTCTCCAGTGCTGTGGCCCAACAAGTCAAAGGGTTTTCATGGACAATGAAGATTCTTTAATCAGATTTTCAAGATCCATTCTATTAATTTATGCATCCATCGAGCAAACACTAATTGATGAACTATTAATAGTTCAACTCGTGTGCTAAGAGCTGGTGATAAAGCAGTAAGATGAATGCAGACCCAGGCCTTGTATAGTTTGTATTCTAGCATTGCCTCTTTGAACCCAGGGGTCTGTGGAGACAGAGGCAGGGAGAAAGTGTTGGCTGGCCGTGGCAAGCTGCTTGTGGGCACTGATCTCTGCAGAGCCAGGAAGAGGGCCTAACTTGAGCAAATCCCATTCAATCTCATCAAGCCCAACACTGCTCTTCATCTTTCATTCTCTCCTGCGTCCCTGAATGGAAAGCTGTGCCGAGACACGATGAAAGCTCTTGGGAAAGGCAGAGCTTCAAGTCCAGCAAAGTGGTTGAATCTCTTTGATATAAAAACACAAGTGGAGAAAGAATCAAAAGAGGCAAAATCAAAGGCAGTTGTATTTTAGATAATGCATTAGTGAATCTGACATCCATTTAAATGCACCTCTGCATTAAGAATTCCAAAAACACCTCTCACGTCCCCAGTGAAGAAAACTCTGTGTCATGGGGGTGCTTTAGAAAGTCATGGACGCAGCAGCTTGATAGAAACTGCACTTGGGGGCCAGCAGGGCTTCCTGAAGACAGCACTGGCCCGGGAATCTTGTCTCAGACTCAGTTCCCCTACTGTGAAATGGGCATAGCAGGCGCCCTTAGCAATTTCCTCCTTTCTCTCTTAGATACACTGGATCAAAGTCTGAGTTCCCTGAGATTTGGGATTTGGCGTGAGATTGGAGGAAGAGTAATGGAAGGAATATACCCATTTCTCAGACTGAGATATTTGTCGACTGTTCTATATGAGTCTATACGGCTGTACTGCTTGTTAAATATGAAAAGACTCCAAACTGGTTGATGAATAAGTTGCTCCAATGCCCTCAAAGACCCTCAAGGTGAGCAGGAAGTATAAAAGTCCTTACCAGTAGAGTATGTACTTGGAACAGAGAGGGCACATGAGAGTAGGAAGAATTCTTTTGTTTTGTTTTTTTTTAAATCTTACCTACATCTTTTTTTTTTTAATATTTATTTATTTATTTGACTGCATCGGGTCTTAGTTACGGCAAGCAGGCTCTTCATTGTGGCGCTCGGGCTTCTCTCTAGTTGCAGTGCGTGGGCTCTAGAGTGCGTGGGCTTAGTTGCCCGGCGGCAGGTGGGATCTTAGTTCCCCGACCAGGGATCGAACCCGTGTCCCCTGTATTGGAGGGCGAATTCTTAACCACTGGCCCGCTAGGGAAGTCCCGAGAGTAGGAAGAATTCTGAGAGGCCCCATGATTCCTGCCCCCATACACTCCCTGTACACCCCCGGACGTGGGGATGGGGTTCTCACTCCCGTGCCTGGGTTTTGTGCTGGCCCAGTTGACTCTAAGCAAGGCAGATCGTTTGGGCGTGAGCCAGACCTAGTCAGAGAAGCCCCTAAAAGGACTGGGCTTCTCCTGAAGCAGGATACTGGAGGCACGAGAGGAATTTGACGAGACAGGTGTTTCCTTTGCTGGCTTTCAAGACGGAGGGGCATTGTGGCGAGGAATGTGGGTGACCATCAGGAGCTGAGAGCAGCCGCTCATTGACAGCCAGCAGGGGAACGAGGACCTCAGTCCTACAGCCGCAGAGAACGAGATTCTGCCAATACCACAGGAGCCGGAGGAGGGCCTGAGCGCCAGACGCCGTGCAGCTGCTGACACCTGGGTTTTGGCCTCCTGAGACTCTGAGTGGAGAACGTGACCATGTGGCGTCTGGACTTCTGACCTTCAGAACCGTGAGCCGACCAATGGTGTTTTAAACCAGTATGTCTGTGCTCAGATGTGACGGCAGAAATAAACAACGTTTTAGTTGTTTAGTTTAGTTGACGACAGAAGAGGAAACCAGGTAATGACGAGTTAGGCACCAGATTGCCCAGCTTCCTACTTTACCTTGAGCTGAGGGACTTCCGGGGAAGTGACTTCTCTGTAAGCCTCAGTTACTTTATCTGTAAAATGGGGACAATAATAGTGCCACAAAGAGGATTGCTGTGACGATGAAACGAAAGGCGTGTGCATGGTGCGTGGCTGATGGGAGGTCTCCTAAGTGGTAGCTCTGTTATCCTCTGTCTAGGGGTGGGGGTGGGAGTTGGATGGGGGCAGGAGAGCTTCAAGCATCAAGGACGAGGAAGGAGGACCACCAGGGCCCTGTGCCTGCTGCGCCAGCATCATGCTGCCATATGGCTTCATTCCATTCACTCCTGCGAGGAGGGCATCGTCTTCATCTTACAAAGGCGGGAGCTAGGAGGGAGCTTAAATAAGCACACCCAGAGTCACACAGCATCTGCTGGGAGCTAAGACCCAACGCAGTGTCTAGATTCCACAGCGGCTGCACCAGATTGGCGCCTGCGGCTTGGAGAGGAAGAGGTCTTAGATGGCTCTGGTCTCTGTGGGGTCCTGGTGGGGAACCCCTCACTCTCTTTCCCCAGAAGCCGTGCCTGAAGAACTTTCTAAGAACCTTCACTTTCGGTTCTTTTCACACTGAGGCAGAGACGGTTCTGGTGCTCAGATCAGGGCGTTTCTCTTGCATGTGACCTGCCTTCTCCACACAGGAGCGTGGGAAGAGGAGGAGGGGAAGCACCAGGGCTGGGGGGACAGGGGACCCCTGAGCGCAGTGGCCTGAGCATGGAATCGGGGTCACCAGCCTGGCTTTCCATGACCATGACCCCTCTTCTCCCAGCCACCTGTCTCGGGCCAAATACCCCAACTGGGCTTAGAAAGGGCTGCTCCAGCCTCCTTCCTGCCTTCTGGGCCCCGGACAGTTCGGAGGCCCGGGAAGAAGCAGCAGGCGCCTGGCCTCAGCCTACAGGCCGCCCACCTGGAGCCTGGCGTAGAAACAGCAGAGAGAGAGGCCAGGGCCCGTGGACGCGGGAGACCCAGGGGCTGGCCCAGAATGGGTGGGACTGGCCAGGAAACTGATGGCCGAGCAAGCCCCTCTTCAGCCAGGAGAAATTGGCCAGCAACTCCAGCCCCCTAGAGCCTGGGCCCAAACCGCATGATGGGCTGGCTCCTCCCAGGGCCCAGCCCTGGTTTCCCAGCTTTCACGGTTACTAACCTTGAAAACAAAACCAGAACTCTTTGTAGTACATTCTGAGGTTTAATGGCAACGAGTCAGAAGTAATACATCTTTAAAAACCCAGCAGATATTTTGTTTAAAAGCCTCATCATTTTGCAGCTATTTGCAGCTATCAACTTAGGTGGGAGTCTATTCTCTATTTCCTGGATGTTTTGTGGTTTTCCTTCTTGAACCCAAGCTCAAAAAGTATCTGGGTGACACCACACGTGTGAAAGCCCATTGGAGACCGTGGCACACAAGATTCATTCATTCATTCATTCCTTCATTCAGTGAGTCGGTGACCCCCACTGAACGTCCCCTGCAAACGTGCATGATCGCCCTGGGGGGTGTAGAAGGAGGTGGCGCAGCAGTTCAGCCCTTTCCTGCGCTTTCCATTCACATTCCCAGGGGTCTTGTTAAAATGCAGATTCTGGTGCAGTAGCTCTGGGGTTCCCAGAACCTGCGTTTTCTCAAGGAGCTCCCAGGGACCTCGATGCTCTAGTCCTCAGGCACCCACTGTGGGTGCACTCATTGTGGGTGCCCACTGTGACCAGCTGGGGGCTGGACGCCATGCTGAGGCCCAGGTCCCACAGCCCAGAAGCCCGACCCTGGCCACTCTCATGGCAGTGGAGACGGAGGACCCCTGCTCTATTTTCTGCCCTCAAGGAGCTCACGGAATGGTGGGGACACACAGGCAGACGGTGCACTAGAGAGTGACAGAGGGACCAAGGCACAGTTCTGGATTCAGCCTGGCCTGAGTGGGTGAGGAAGAGTAAGGAAAGACTTGGTGAAGAGGGTGCCCAGCGGGCGGGGTGAGGTGAGCCCTCGTGACACGAGACACGGGAGCCTCATAACAGCTCAGGCACTTAACGCCCCACTACACGCCACCGCTGTGCTGGGTGCTTCTTCCGCATTGTCTCATTTAGTGCTCAAACATCTTAGCAGTTTCATTTACAGATCACAAAAGCAGGGTGATTTAGTAACGTGCTTAAGCCCACTCAGTTATTAGGAGGCAGGACTAGACATGTTTGACTCCAAACCTCTAAATGCAGCTCTGAAACACCTGGCCCAGGAGGCGGCGGACGACACATTCCGATCTGTGCTTGGAAACCAATTCATGATTTACTGCCGTGCTGCCCGTTCTGCCTGGGCTGCAGAGTAGAGCTGGGGCTGTCCCCCCTCTCCTCCATCCACCCTCCTGCTTTTCGCCTGAGCTGAAAGCTCCCCGTGCTTACATCTGCTCCTGGACTTTTTCTCACCACAGCAGTATTTGCTCACACAGGTCCCCAGTCGCTCCAAGGAGACAGGGTGTCCGCATATCCCAGCCAACACCTGGTGTCTTGGTGTAAATCACCAAGCGCCCCTTTCACTCCCAGAAGCATCTCTGTGTGGATGCGCTGGGCTCTCCCAGGGCAGAGACCACTAGCCGGTGGCCACTGATCTCACTGTGAATGACTCTGGCTGGGCTTCCCTTCATGTCAGGGGTGTCTGCCTCTGCCAGGAGTGGAGCCAATACCTGTCCCTCACGAATGGGATGAGCACGCTGTAGTGACCAGAACCCAGGAGGCTGGTACCCAACTCGGCCGCCTCCAAAGGCAGATGAGTGAGGCCAGAGAACGGAGCTGCTGCTTCTCTGAACACAGACACACCTCACGTGCGTACTGACCAGACAATGTGCTTTCTCTTATTTTAATTCAAATATGAGACTTCTCAGACCTTCTTTTCCACATTTTTGATAGAGAAAAAGATTTTAAAAGATATAATTCCTATTCTAGGAAAAGCAATTATGCAAACCCATGGTAAATGCAATCAAAACTTGCTCTGGGTCCTGGGGACACTATAGGGAGTGGTGGGGACTGAGGTGAGCAAAGTACACGTGTGGTGCCACAGGGGGCAGCGCTACTCAGCTGCAGCTAATTACTGTCATGCAAGAATGTGGAGCTGGTGCTGCAACATCTTCCACTTTCTTTTTCTAGAAAAACTAGAAATGAAGACTTTTAAACAGGAAATTTTGTTTTTTCAATGTTGACAACTAATTCAACGATTTCTGAAACACCGAGCGAGCCAAAAAAAATCTATCTGTGAGTCAGATTCAGTCTGTCAGCTGCCAATTTATACTCCTGGGCTCCCGAGACAGAGAGAGGCTCCTTGCCCACGTGGACATGTTGGCTGGGACTTTGAGTTACGCTGAGCGTGGTGTTAGGGTTGTGGTCATGCCAATAAATTCTCCTCAGAGCCTCCTGTTTGCACTAATGAGTCTGCCATGTACACCGCCTGTCAATCCTCAGTACAAAGGAAGCCAGGAGGCCAATGTAGGACTCACACGATAGCAAAGAGACAGAGAATGGGCTGCTGCTCGGTTCCCACCGTGGTCCCAACCAGCCCCGTCTCCCCGCCCATAGCCTTGTCCCCCCTCCCCAGAGCCCTCCGTCGTGCAGGGGGCTGCCGTGGCCCCCTCTTCTCACCGGGCATCCTCTGCCTACCTGCCTTCTCCTCCCAGTCACACCCCTTGCAGTTATGCTGCAGGAAGCAGGGTCTCCGGGAAGCATTACGCTCTCCACTTCACTGATGGCAGAAGTGGTTCCCAGTGGGAAGAGATTCTGACTAGAAATGCTTTGGGAAGGTGGAGGGAGCGCCCTCTCCGGGGTGGCGTGGTGGGCTGTGGGGCCAGGAGGGGCATCAGGTCAGGAGTTGTCTCTGGCTGGGACGTAATGGAAGCTGCGCATCCGTCATTAGGGGATCCTGAGCCAAGAGGGCTGTAGAGCGCAGCGGGAGGAGCGGGGCGGACCCCAGGCGCTGGCTTGTGCCCAGGAGGCTCTTCGCTGTCGCAGGCTCACAAGGGCTCAGGACGCGTGTGCTCCTTGTAGCCCTGCTCCTGGACCAACGCCCAAGAAAGAGGATTCTGCCGAGGTCTGCTACAGCACACTGAACGTTGGCACCCCTCTCTCTCAGATGCAAAACTGTCCCGTGACAAGGAAAACAGATATCATATGACATCGCTTATATGTGGAATCTAAAAAAATGGTACAAATGAACTTATTTACAAAACAGAAATAGAGTCACAGATGTAGAAAACAAACTTATGGTTACTAAAAGGGAAAGGTGGGGAGAGATAAATTAGAAGATTGGGATTAACATATACACGCTGCTATATATAAAATAGATAACCAATAAGAACCTACTGTAGTAGCACAGGGAACTCTACTCAGTGCTCTGTAATAACCTATGTGGGAAAAGAATGTAAAAAAAGAATGGATACATGTATACGTATAACTGAATCACTGTGCTGTACACCTGAAACTAGCACAACATTGTAAATCAACTATACTTCAATAAAAATTAAATAAAACAGTCCCGTGACTGCATGAGGGGGGCATGTACCAGGAGAAGGGCGGGGGGCTTTCAGTGGAACGTGGAGCCGGGACCACGTGGATGGAGGAACAGGCCTTGCCGGGCGGGACCCCCGGTCACCGCGATGTCCCTGCATGCCACCATCCTGACTGCTGAGCTGCTGAGGCTGCGGCAGGGGGGCCGCTGTGTAAGGTGTGGGAGGCTCAGGGCATGAGCGTCCTGTGCTGCCTGCGACTGCTCAGAATGACCTTCCCTGGGGAGCTGTCACAGACTGCCCGGTCCCACCTGCTCAGGCCTCCCGGGTCTCCTTCCTGGGGCTGCCTCTGTCCCTCCCAGGGGAGCCCTTGAATCTGGTCCCTCAGCATGGGTGGGACTGTTAAGCAAAGTCAAGGTAGGGGTGTGGCTGCAGGGCCGGGGTCACTCCTAGGTAAGTCACCTGTCCCTAGGTTTGCCTCAGACATGCCCTGACCAGAGCCAGCTCTTTAGGGAGCGTCTATCCCATGTGTGCTGCTTCCCCCATGCCCTTTGCACTCATTTTGTTTTTGTTTTAAATATGTGTTCAATTTACTTCCTGCAGTGGGTTATGCTGACTTATTTTTATTTAAATAGCCCTGGAAGTGAAATGTGTGTATGTGTGTGTGTGGTTTTTTTTTCTCTGAACCAGATGTATATTAACCTTATGTGTATTCACTCACCTAATCAGCTCCGCAACACTGTGGAGAAAGCGCAATGCGTCCATTATACAGATAAGGAGACTGAGACTCAGGGAAGGTCACGTGGCTGGGAAGCCGCAGGACCCACTTGAACTGACACTGGGCTGACCACAGGGTCCACGCTCTCCCACTCTCCCACTCGACATCCATCCAAGTCCGGAGCACTAGACAGAGTGCAATCTTGATCCTGAATTATAATCCCAACTCTCCTGGCCACATACCTTGCCCTGAACTACACATCATTTCACAGATCCCTACCCTGGGTCCCTTTCCTGTATAAGAAATGGAAATATCCACAGGAATCGTAGTGTCAATGAAATACCTGCTATTTTATCAGGAAAATTTTACTCCACCAAATACCAGTATAAGGCACTCGGCCCCCTAATCCGAATTGTTACTGGATAAGGGCAGGTATGAGGTATGAAATAATAGCAGTGTTATTACTCTATGGAATTATTATGGAATAATAATGGTAATTGCCATCTCTGTGGGGCCCATTCATAACTCTTGGACTGGCTCATGAGAATCCTATGACTTTAGTCCCACTTTGTAGTTGGCTAGCTGTCCAAGGACACACACATGCTGGTTAAATCACTCCCACGACAATGACACTTGACATGGAAACACAGACTATGAGGTTTTGGGTAATAAAAATGACGGAAGATTTAACAATAGGTCTAGCAGGTGGCCTTGACCCCTGGCTGCACAGAGAAGGGGCTGGTCAGTGCCAAAAGGGTGAACCTGGGCCCTCAGAACCTCGGGCAGCCCAGACCAGACCACTCATTCAGACTGCATCCTCGGACGGGTCTCCACCACGATTCCAAGGAAGGAATAAAAGCTTCTGCATTATTTTTTGGTATCTGGAGAGGAACATGAGCCTTATTTGAAGTGCTGTGGACTAATCCTACGCTTACTTTGTCATTAAAGACACAAAAACATGGGGAGTTTGCGATACAGATAAAAAGCAAAGAGAAAAGGATTAAATGGTGTTTCACTGAAAGGTTTTTAAAGGAAGACAGGGTTCTCATCTGAAATGAGAGCAGACAGATCTGGCATTTGCTTGTGGAGTTCAATTCTTTGGAGGAAACACAGACAAAAAGATCATTTTGATGGTATTTAAAAGATCTAGTTGAGTATATCTGAGTGAGTCCAAATATGTTCACTAATTTTTTTAAAATAAATTTATTTATTTATTTTTGGCTGCTTTGGGTCTTCATTGCTTCGTGCGTGGTTTTTCTAGTTGTGGCTAGCAGGGGCTACTCTTCGTTGTGGTGTGCGGGCTTCTCATTGCGGTGGCTTCTCTTGTTGCGGAGCTCGGGCTCTAGGTGTGCGGGCTTCAGTAGTTGTGTCACGCAGGCTCAGTAGTTGTGGCTCGCGGGCTCTAGAGCACAGGCTCAGTAGTTGTGGCGCATGGGCTTAGTTGCTCCGCGGCATGTGGGATCTTCCCGGACCAGGGCTCAAATCCATGTCCCCTGCATTGGCAGGTGGATTCTTATCCACTGCGCCACCAGGGAAGTCCCTATTCACTACTTTTTAAAAGGGTGAAAATCAGGCTTAATTTGAGGTACGGACTATGGATTTGAAAGGCTTAATCACATGTACCTGTCAAGCAATTTAATGTTTTGTAAGCACCTCATTGTTGGGCAATGCATCTATGGAACTGTAGTTGTGACTCAACTTCCCAACTCAAGTTCCCAACTCGTTTGGCTCCCATTTGCTTAAGATGGAACATTTGTTGCCCTCCTTGGCAGGTGCTGCGGGACCTCATGGGTCCTTACGTCTATTCGTCTTAATACTCAGCCATGGTTTACTGGCCGCAGTCCAGATTCACCCTCCCAACCCCCTGCAGGAGATGCATGAAAAATCACGAATAAAAGGGCATGAAAATCAAATTAATTCATTTTACATTTTCCCCCCATTTGTGTCTGTCCAGCCAGTACTTTTCCCTTTGAAGCCGGCTAGCTCTCTGAAAGTGAGCAGAATCGTTATAATACATTCTCTTCACTGTAACCCTCCACTGTGAGTATGTATCCTGCATTAAATAATAAAGCAGATTAATAATTAAATCAAAATGAAAAACCACTTGTTTCCTCTCAACAGCCCCAGGGACAGATTTCCTGGGCTGGTACCAATTTATCAATGACGATCAAAGAATATGAGATACAGTAGCGCAGAGAGATGGTAGTAAGAAAGCAAGATCATGTGAATACAAACAGACTTACATACAAGTGAAAAGATGGCATGGTGACAAGAAGGTAAGAGAACCAGTGGGAAAGGACCAGAGACTCAGAGCGTGACAGTAATAATATTATCCCAGATTGTATTTTAAATGATTTATATGTCTTGACTCATTTAATCATTTCAGAAAAGATGTGACATAGGTACTGTTTTCCCTGTTTATAGATGAAGAAAGAGAGTGAGTAAACTGCCCCAAAGCTAGTGTCGTGGGTCTGGACTTGAACCCAGGCTGACTGGCCCTAGCATCACACGCTACATCTACGGAAAAGGAGGAAAAGGGAGCCTCCACGTGATGCAGTAAAGAGGAAGAAGACGAACATCACGGGAGGCTGAGTGACCAGGAGAAGCAGTGAGAATATAAGAGAAACAGGAAGCAAAGAGGACTGAGTAAAGGGCTGAGCATGAAAGACGCTTAAGGCAGCACAAGATGAAAAGAAACGACACAGTGATGAGAAGTGAGTGAGGGCATCAGAACGTGAGTTGGGAGAAAGAAAAGAAAGAACAGAGAAGAGAATCAGTCAAGGGGAAATAAGCCTATCTTACTTGCCCTTTGCTATGCCATTATACCCATTTTACAGAAAGTAAAATGAAGGTCTGAGGAACTAAGTGATTCGCCCAAGGTCACACAGTTCCTGGCAGATCAAAAGGAACCGTGTTAAGTACAAAATGCCAATGAAAGAAACCAGAGAACATCTAGAAAATGGAGACACATACTCTGTTCATGAATGGGAAGGCTCAACACAGAAAAGATGTCAGCTCTCCCCAGGCTGATGTATAGATTTAATGCCATTCTTATCAACCTCCCACAAGATTTTTTTGTAGATACAGGGAAGATTATTCTGAAATTTATATGGAAAGGCAAAGGAACTAGAATAGGGAAAACAATTTTGCAAAAGAGTAAGATGGAAGAAGCCAGTTTACTCAGTTTCACAACTTACTATACAGGCAGAGTGATCAAGACCATGTGGTTCTTCAAGCCCCTTGGAAAGCCTTCTGCGGTCCACTGGGACCTCCTTGGCCCCCTCATCTCTCTGGCGAGGCTCCCCGCCCCCCGACGCTATGGCACGGCTGCCTTCCCCCTAGTCAGTCCTGGGAGAGGCTCCAGGCAGGACAGACAGGGTGTGTAAATGACCGAACCTGTATCACAAGTTCCTACACAAGGTCTGGCCTGTGGTAGGAGCTCCATACACATTTTTGAAGGAATATGCGAGCGACTTTTTAAGTTCATCCAATAAAGGGCACTTTCCAAAGTGACTGAGGCAACAGGACTCGGGACTGTGTTCCCTGATCTCCAGTGGGGTCGTCTGCGATAGCCCAGGAGCGCTGGCTGTCACAGCCTTGCTTGTGAGGTGCCTTGGACCTGGGCCCCCGTGGACCTGTTACCCCAGCTGGACAGCAGCTTCCTGGGGCAGGGGTGGCCCCTCGTCCCTGCTGCTCTTGTGACCCCCCAGCCAGGCTCTGGGGATTAATGCTCAACAGCCCAATCTTGGGGGAAGGGGAGCAGACTCCAAGTGCAAGACGTGGGGCACAGGTTCAGCCCTGGATGACACGTTTCCACTCTTGCCTTTTCCCCTCTTTTCCTTTATGAGCAGCAAGAAATAACACAGGATGATGGCTCTAGGACCTACTTGACTTTAAACGCTGGGAGCCTGAAATGTAAGAGAGGACATAGTGGCAGGTGGCACACACAGCCCCAAACAACCAAGTCTCAGGAGATGAGAGTGAGAACCTAAAAGCTTGTCCTTGTCACCATCGATCTCTGACTCCCCCCTCCACTTCCCTTTTCAGTGTCCCCACCGGCTTCTCTGGCCACCATACGGGTTGACCCTTGGTGACCAGGAAGTGCCGTTGCCACCTGCCAAACTGGTCAGATATCCCTGACCTCTGCCCCTCAGCCTGCTCTGGTCTGGAATGATGATGGAACTTAACATGGATGCACAAGCCAGGATCTCCAGGGTCATGTGTTAAAGGTTTGGCTCTGACATTTAGCTCAACAGGGCCGTTGGCCAGTGTAGCTGCCGTCCTGGGCTCTGGGGACTAGAATAGCTCACTTATCAGAATGTCAAGGTAGGAGGCGCTAGATAAGCTGGGCTGCACTGGCAGAGGCCACCACTCGGTCCCTCGGCAGCCAGGGCTCCGGAAGGGGAAGCTGTCCCCTCTGGTTTAAAATTATTCCAGAGAAAGCCACTCCACAGGTCTCTTAGAGAAATACATTCAGGTGTTGTTGTTTTTTTCAAATGTCTCCCTTCAGTCCTTTGTGTTGGCTCTCCCATCCTTCTTATCTTGTCTTTAGGAAAAACAGAGCAATTCCTCCATGGCTGACAACAGTCTTACAGACAACTGATGATGGGGCCCTGGCTCCCAATGCCCCGTCTGTAGCTCAGACACGGTGGAAATTTAATCTAAAAATGGCTCCTTCCAACCACCTAATGGATTCCTGGGCCACACCCTTCTCTCCATCATCCTCCCATCTGCAGCCTAAATATTCAACCAGGATTGCTCAGAAAATGCAAACTTCTGCTAACGTTCTCCTAAGTGGAAAGCATAACCCTCCCTGCCCGAATGATCACGTTCCCAGGTTTTCAAAAATTAATTATTCCTGGCACATGCTCGGAGATCAAATCGATGGTTGCTGAATTGATTTAAAAACAAAGAACAGACATAGACGCAGTTTTCAAGTACGTGAATGCACAGGACGCTGCTGGTGGCTTTGACCACAGGACGCAACGAGAGCTTGGCCGTATTTGGAGCAAACAGGAGGGAGGGTGGCACCCCTGCTGTCACCTCGTGCTGCTGGTCAGCATTCTCACTGGCCACTGGGGCACCTCTAGGGTCTCCTGGATGGGAAACCCCGGAGGGTGCCGACAGAGAGCCCCAGGGGCATCTTGCTACGCAGCCTGTGGGGTGGGAAGAATGCTGGTGACAGGGCCACACTGATTCTGCTGGACCCACAGATAGAGGGAAGAGCTCTGCCCGGCTCAGGATGTGCCCGAAGACTCCGGGGAACCCAAGTCGGGGAGTCCCACTGGGATCTGACCCTGGGCAGTGCGGGCCCTTCTCTCCCCTCCCATTTCACCCTTGCCTCTGCCTCCTGCCGCGCTGCTTTCTGCACGGAGTTCACCCATCTCTGCTTACTGTCGGCGGGCTACTTAAACAAGGAAGGCTGCGGGAGAGTCTGTGTCTGAGTGATGCCCTTCCTGTTGGAGAGCTAGACAGGGAGTCTAGAATATGGTTTGGGGAAACTGGGAGCCCCGTGCTTTCGTGGAAAGCACAGACCGTTTCTCTATGGGATGTTTCCTCTTTCAGCGATGGCCCTGGTGTGGTTCTAATAATTGATGCTGTTGTAACAATTTATTATCAATCTTGTGGTGACTGAACGGAGCCTGACAAGTAGTAAACACTCGATAAATGCCCCAAAATATTCCTTCCAAGGTAAAAGAATGCTTGTCTTTTTCTAGCCTTAGGTTCCAAATCTCTACTCTGTGAACTTAGTTTCAGATTGTGTGGGTACAGGATGGTGTAGGGGGGCGGAATGAGGTGAGGTCAGGGGAGGCTGGGAGGAATAGTGGGAAAAGCACTGGATGGGAAAAGAAAAACACAACCTCATTACGTACGTAAAATGCCTTAGGTCACACAGGAAGCGTTCATAAGTGACAATTCCCTGATATCAGTGCCAAAAAGCACCCCTGCCCTGCACCCCAGCACTTCCTCTGAGGGCCCTGCCTTCCTCTACCTGGAGTGAGGGCATCTCAGGCAGGATCAATAGCTGAAAATCACAGGCCGACCAGGCTTCTCATGTCGGAGCCCAGCCAAGGGCCCGTCTCTCTAACGCCCACACCAATGGCTCTGCTAGATTCTCCCACCAGATTTTAGGAAGCCCGACGGCCTCTGTCAGCCAGCTGATGGGATTTACACCTGGGTTTTAAGGAAAGGTATAGATATGGGAAGGCCAGAGCACCTTTCAGGCTTGCTGTTTGACAGTGGAAACAATCCGGATTTGAAGCCAGAGGACAAGCATTTAGAAGTTAATGGCTGCTTACTAGCGCTCAGAGCTCTCCAAACTTCAGCCTCATCTATAACGTGGGTGGGAGGAGCTCCACGTCACAGGACTGGAGTCCAGATTACCGCACATGAGCGTGTCCAGCTCAGTATTTGGTTCATAAATATTAGCTTCTTTTCACTGCCTCCCTCCCACATGGAGAAGTACTTTGGGAAGCAGAAAGCCCTACGATGTATAGCTTAGTGATGAAAAAGAGGTACGGTTTGGAGTCAGGCCCAGGTGAGACTCTCACTTGAAGTCTGTGGACCTCCAGCAAGTGACGTCGCCTTGCTCAGCTGCACTTTCTCCCCTGTAGATCGAGGATGGTGATATCTGCTCCATTAAAAGGCTCAGAAGACAGCAAAGTGCTGGGCATGGTTTGACCCAAAACAACCACTCATGTGCCTGTGGGTCTGCTGGTGTTCGAAAGGACTCTCAGAGCAGGTGCTGAGCTGGCCTTGTCCGACCCGATGCTTGGCACAAACCCTGGAGCTTCGGGGCCAGAGCTGGTCCAAGGAGCCGGCAGCGCACAGGCTGCCCCGCAGTCCAGGGAGGGGGAGAGACCTGGTTGAGGGGAGGCACCACAGCTCTCCAGGGAGATGCGTGGGTTTGGGGAGCACGGGGATAACGGTGCCATTCCCTAGTCCCTAACCCTGCCCTTGGAGCTTTGCCCCCCCACCGGCCTTTCCGAACAGTTTGAAAGATGTTTAAAAAGAGATACGGAGGCACGCAGGAGGTGACGGGGCGGCAGGAGGGCAGAATCAGCAAGGCCATGTTGCCAATTTGGCCGGACTTAAAAGGAAGCAAGACTAAGCTGAGGATTTAAGGCTAAAAGGGCTGGCCGCCCGCCCCGGCTCTCCATGCCCACACTTGAAGGCAGAGCGGCTGCCCAGGGGAAGGATTCCCCCTCCCCACTGCCCCGGCCTCGCCCAGCCTGATGCGGGTTTTGGTGCCACAGGATCCCAGCTCTAGAACAGAAGAGCCACATTCACAGCCCTCTGAAGCCTAAGCTCCCAGCCCAGGGCAGCGCACCGGCTGCGGGGAGCTCAGATTTCCTGGCTGAACTTTGGACCCATCCTAAGCCCTTCCCTGTCCCCAGGGCTCCCAAACTGGCAGGTGCCGGGGAAAAGCCAGCTGCTCGGGCAGTGGGCACCCTGAGAGCGCCCGTCCTGCCTTCCAGAACCGGTGAGCTGGGGAGAAGCGGAGGAGGAAAGAAGACAACTTACTTGTTGAGATGGGAGCTTCCACGCCACACTGATGCTAACTTCTGGGGTGCCCCTCCGAGGCGGTGCAGGAGCCTTCAGGGCCCGGGAGGGGATACCCCAGCCCCAGCCATCACGGCAGCCTCGGACTCTGCCGGGAGCCTCTGCCTGCGTGGGGTCCGGTGGGCAGAGGCTTCTAAGCCATTCTTTCCCTTCCTTCGCCAGCCCCTCCGGTCCCAGCCACTAGTCACTCCCTTTCTCCAGCGACAGTGGCAGGAGGCGCGCGCGCTCTCTCTCTCTCTCTCTCTCTCCCTCCCTCCGTCCCCTCCTCCCTACCTCCCCTCCGCCCTCTTCTCTCCCCTGCTTCTCCTCCCCTTCTGCCCCCAGTACAATGAATCTCCGTGTACTGATGTGTAATAACCGATGTAAAGGACCACGGGCGAAGCGATGGGGAGGGGGACGGGGCCGGGCGGGGGTTTTCAGCGCGACGTGACGGGGGCGCCGTCCGTTCTGAATGAGTCCGAGCGGGAAGGCGGAGAGACACCCCGCGGGCGGGGGCCGGCGGCTCTGCGCTCCCTTCCCCGCGGGCCCCGCCCCTCCGTCCCTCCCCCAGGTTCCCGCCACCTCCCTGCCGCACCTGCCGCTGGTGCCGGGGCTGCTTCTGGTCGTGCAGGTGCCAAGGACAGAGATCCGTGCGCGCGCGCCTGTGCGTGTGTGTGAGCGCGTGCACGCGTGTTTAGGGGGTGCGGTGCCGCCGACCGAAAGAAGGAAGAAACTAGGCGAGCAGAAATCTTGGATCAGAGCCTTGCTCATTCGCTCCGCCGTGCGTTGATGGGGCGGTTGGCGAAATTTAGTTGCGCTTCTTAGATGGAACCCAGCAGGTGAGAGGCTTTCCTTGGGAAGTTGGAGGGGCCACAGGCTTGGCGCTGCATCCCCAGCCCCACGGACCTTGCTCCCATGGGTGGAGTGAGGGTCTGGGGTGCCCTGACTCACGGGCTGGAGATGGGGCAGGTCCAGAGACAGGAAACAGGCCTGGGGCTCCCAGGCTCTGTGCTCACCCCTGGCCGTCCTCTCCAGAGGCGTGTGGCCTGTGGGCGCGCAGGAAGAGCAGGAAGTGTCCCCTCTGCCCCAGGAGAAGCCCGGAGCCATCCAGAGGCAGAGCCATCGCCTAGCAGTCGTCTCCCTTTCCTCCCTTTTTGAGCTCCTCCCTGCCTGGGGGAAGATGAGTGCCTACGTTCATTCTGTACCTCCTGTGAGTTGTAGGAAAGCCAGCTGCTAACGTCACATCCCCTCCAAAGGGAGGGCTGCTGTCTGGGCAGGGCCTGCAAGCTTCTCCGAGGACTGGCCCATCAGGGGGGCCCTTCCTGGCCTGTCTCTGCCTGTTGTCCAGCCTTTGGGGATCCACAACCCTGCCCTAAGCCCCGAGCCTGTCTCCCTTCAGGGGCAGGCACACCAGATCAGGCGTGTGAAACCAGTGTCTGCCAGGGCAGGGACCCTGGCTGTCATGTTCTCTGCTGTGCCCTCAGCACGTAGCACAGGTGCTCAGTGAATATTTATCAAGTGAACGTTGTCAAAAACAAGAAAACCGGTTTATTAATTAGAAGGAGATGACAAATGCTTGTCACTGGGGCTAAGATGCACCAAACCTGTCCTCTCCTCCATGCACAGTAACGTGGCAGCGACCGAGCAGCTTAGTCTCACGGTGGCAACCTGGGGGCTCCTCTTGCCGTGGACCAGCGTGTACACAGCCCACCGTCCAGGCACCGTCCCCAGGGATAGAGCTCAGAGCAGCCGGGGTTGGTCTCCTGGATGTCCCTCCCCTCTCTCTCTGCAGAGGGTCTTTATCCAGTGAGGCTGCAATGGTTCTGACTAACCAGGAAATCTCTCGGTCCCCTTAGGGGATGTAGTCTGTCCTCCTGCTCATCCATCACAGGCTGATCTTAGGGTTTATCACTCTGAGAAGAAAATTCCCGAGTCCTACATTTCCTAGTTCTCAGAGAGGTCTTGGCGGTGTAGGTCTGTGGACCACATGACACATGCTGTAAGCATCTACTGAGCCCAGGAGGTGCTCTGTCTTGGGGTGGCAGCTGCCTTTGGGTTCAGTATAAAGACCATGGCATTTCTTCTGCCCTGATGGAGGGAGCCTGGTTGATTTTGAAGCAAAATGTAGGGTAAGAGAACGTTATTCTGTAAATATTCTCACAGTGATGGGCCTTGGACCAGGAGGCAGAGAACCTGGGTCCAGTTCCCCACCTAGGCCTGAAAAATGAGGAATAGGATTCTATTCTTGGCTGGTTTTTGCAAATTTCGGTGAGCCTTGACTTTTTCATGTCCAAATCCCTCAAAGATCACAGGTGACACTTGAGCATGGGGGACACAATTGAAGAACTACTCGGGGGGCTTGGAAGGTATAAGTGCATCTCTCATTGTCTGAAAATTGATGAGGCTGGGACTCGAAAGCAACGGAGAATTCAGGTGTGTCATCACCGGTAATTAGCACGCAGAACCCCTGACTCTGTGCGCCCTCCCCTGCTTCTGACCTTCCTTCATCGAGCAAGAGATGAATTCACAATTAAAGTTTTCTCTTCAGAATATGACACACAGGAAATTATTTTTTCTCCTATTTATAGAAATTCCATTTGCATTTATGAGGCTGGTAATGAGCCAGATAAAATATTAATTAAAAGAGTTTGTTGAGTTAGACTCTGAAGTCCTAACTAAAACTCTTCTAAGACAAATATTTTAAGTATTTTTTTTCATGTCAGGAGAAATCTTCATACATTGGTTGTGTGTGTTAATCACCTCGTCTGTAAACAGCAGATATGTCTCAGTCAGTGGTACTTCTCTTTCTCATGGTTTCTTTATGCTAAAACCGCTCCCCACATGTATATACATTTTGTATATATTGAATGTGTATATTGAATAGTGACTATTGACCACATATAAGTTAAGGTCTGCTATGTTTGTGACACTCTGATGGGCACTAAAAAGTGTAATGGTGGGCTTTGATCTCAAACGCCTAACAGTCTAATTGGGAGGGTCAGCCTATGTGCAAGAAAAGTTAGCAGACAAATTAACAACTTGGGATTTTAATTCCCAGGTGCTAATTGATGGGATGGTGGTGCAGAGTTGATAATAATGCTAACACAGCTTGGAGAGGGAGCCGAGGGCTGACATCTGACTGCAGAGAGAAGTGGGACATGAGGAAGACTAGGGCTGGAATATGAGTGGACTTGTATGAAAAAGCCTTGGGGAGGCAAGCCCTCAGGGACCCGCAGTGAGGGAGGGGTTGCTGCTGGGATGAAGGGGATGTCAAGGGTAAGAAGTGATGACAAGTGGCTATAACTGACAGTGCCTACTGTGTGCTGAGCTCTGCTGAGCAGGTGCTTCACAGAAGTCAATGCTTTTAAGCTCCTTAACAACCTCGTGAGGGGGGTAATGTTATCATCCTTTCTCAGAGAGAAAAACGGAGGCTCAGGCAAGTATCCTCTCATTGGCACAGTTATTAATAGTGAATTTCCAAACCCAGTTTTGTTAGATTGCACAATCATATTCCTCACTGCTAGGGGCTGAATGGTGTGTCCCTGCTCCAAATTCAGATGTTGAAACCCTAACCCCCAGCCCTGCAGACTGTGACTATCTTTAGAGACAGGGCCTTTAGAGAAGTGATTAAGTTAAAATGAGTCTGTTGCAACAGGCCCTAATCCAACTGGGTTGGGGTCTCTTTAAGGAGAGGAAATTGACACACAGGGAGATAGCAGGGAGACACACACACAGGGTCAAGGCCGTGTGAAGACTCAGGGAGAAGACAGCTGTCTGCAAGCCAGGGAGAGAGGCCTCAGGAGAAACTGATCCTGCCCGCACCTTGATCTTGGACTTCCGGCCTCCAGAACTGTGGGAAATTTCTGTTGTTAAAGCCCCCAGATCTGGGCCATCTTGTTAGAGGGGCTCTAGCAAACCAACGTGCTAACATGATGGATGGAACTCTGCTTCTCAGAAGGGCCTTGCACCCCAGGCTGTGGAATTTAGACTTTCTTCCACAGATGGGAATAAATGTTGAAGATTTCTGAGTCGGGGAGAATTATGAAAGTCATTTTTGAAGATTTTCCTGGAGGTGGTTTGTATATTATTCACCCATTTGCTTATTTTAAGGAGCACCTATTTTGTGACCTCTGCCATCGCAGGTACCGTATCCGTGTGGTCCACCTCTGAGTGCCACTGGCTCTGGTGCTTGCACAGCTTCTGGCACCTAGACGGTGATAAACAAATGTTTGACAAGTGAAAGAAGGGTTAGATTCTGAGGAGAGAGAAAAGGCATACACAGAGCTTGCCTTCAAAGAGCTTCCAGTCTGCTGAGGGTGGCAGTCAGTATATAACTAGTTCCACAGACTAATCAGTTTAGGTGGGGCCGCGATGAAGCAGTACCATCCAACACAGCTTTGGCGATGAAGGGACGTTGGGTATGTGTCCTGTAGACTGGGGCCCATGTGGCTCTTGAACGTCTGAGTTATGGCTGCTGCAGATAACAAACTGAATTTTAAATCTTACTCCGTTTTCATTGAAATAAGCGGGACGGCTGGTGGCCACCATGTAGCACAGTCTAGGATTAGGGAGGCGCGTTCGTGGGCCACGCACTGGTGCTGCCCTGCGGTGACAAGGGCGGGGGGGGGGGGGACAGACCCTGAGGACGCACAGTGTGGGGCACAGCCCAGCAGCGTCAGCACCATCCCAGGCCCCTTGTGAGAAATGCAGAGTCTCAGGCTCCGCCCTAGTCCTGCTCAAAGAGCGGCTTCATTTTAACAAGATCCCCGACTGATTCCCACGCACACTGGGGTTTGAGAAAGAGAGAGAGAAGACACAGCTGAGAGGGACTCGGCAGACGCCAGTGCCTGACAGCACCCAGGGAACAGGGAGAAGAGGAGTAGAGCTGGGCTTGCTGCTGAGCTGGGCTAAGCTTCCCAGAATCCCCGGGGGCCCTGAGGCTGGCCTCCCCCTGTGCGCACGGAGCCCCTTCTGGTCCCCGCACTACAGCTCTGATCACCGCGTGCTGGGGCGTCTGTTTCCTGTCTCTTTCCTCTACCTGGAATCTCTAAGTTCCTTGAGGCGGACGACCTTGCTTTTTCAAATCCGTGAAATTCGCAGAGTCTGGCACCGTCTCTTTTATTCAGCAAATGCTTACTGAATGCATGCATGTCTGATGATGGGAATACAAAAGGCAAGAGGAACAGGGAGCTTGGGAAGCAGAGATGCAGAGTGTGATTTTAGACAGAGTATGTGCTAACCAAAGGTTGGGCGGGTCGCCCGCATGGAATTGTCTAAGAGGAGGGAGTGGGGGTCTGGGGTTGAGGGAATCAGGGACAGAGGTGTAGACTTTGGGATGCCATCTACAGATAGGAGGAGACTGGGACTCTGAGGCCAGTTTAGATGTTCGGAGGAGGGCGGAGAGGGATAGGAGATGTGGCCAGAGCTGGGGGCCATGCTCACACCTGGGGGGAGGGAGGAGGAGGCAGGTACAGAAGGGGACAGAGGGTTGTGATCAGAATGACCGGTGTGGTGGCACCACCTTGAAAGGATGAGGGTGGCAAGACCTCAGAGTGGGCGGTGTACCAGATTCCATCTCTAATAAAATATTTACTAAATGGTACTTATCTCACGAAGACTTGTGCTCAGCACAGCAGGGGGGCAAGAAACGTGTACCCACAGCTCCTGCTGCCCGCAGAGCCAGAAAAATCAGGGACAGTAGAGCTGAGGGTAAAAGCCACTGCTCCTGCTTTCCAGATGTCACTAGTAACTTCGCAGGTCATGCTAAATGTGCCTCGGGCTCATGCCTGATCGTCAAGCCGGTGCCTCTGCTTCCCCGAGTAGATAAGCATCTACCTGTTGGGAGCGGATCCCAGATCACCTTTCAGGGACTTTCATGGAATTCTGGCTGTAGCACAATTGTAGCTTCAGCTTTTCTAACAACAGCTTCCCGTTCCTGAGTTTCCTCTTATGCCTGAGTCTGGGCCCAGGTGCCCGAGGGAGACATTTACCACAGTCGACTGCACAGTTGATTTTATTAAATCACCGCCTGTGCGCCTAGAGGCTGGGGAAACCCAACAGCCAGAGGACTCTGGATTTTGTCCCCAGATTCCAGTTTTCAATTATTGCAACACTAGGAGCAAATAATTTTTTCTTCCTGCTCCATGAGAGGGACAATATTTGAAGATAAAAGAAAACAAACAACTTTACTTCCTTCCTATCTTTATTGATCAAATCTCACTTTATTCTGTTTTGTGGAAAACACCATAGCATTACTGGCCAGCCAGCACTGGCCTTGCTCTGGCAGTTTCCACAAGTGACCAATAGCACCATCTAGTGGCTGAAAAGGATTTCTCAGTAGGTAGAATACCTTATTGACTCATTCATCTTAACCTTTAGTTTTGGTTTTATTAAAGTGACATATGCTTTTATTCAAAGCGTCACATTGTTCTAACTAGTTTGATGCAAAAAAGTCAGAATTCCTCCTCCTCCTTCTCTCAGTCTCCAGAGGCTACCATCTTTCCTCTTCGGTTATCTTTTCCCCTTGATTTTACCCATTGTGTCTAAGTACCATGTTTATAGTCGTACTTTTATTTTTATTTTTATTTTTTTTTAAATTATTTATTTATTTATTTATTTATTTATTTTTGGCTGTGTTGGGTCTTCGTTTCTGTGCGAGGGCTTTCTCCAGTTGCGGCGAGCAGGGGCCACTCTTCATTGCGGTGCGCGGGCCTCTCACTATCGCGGCCTCTCTTGTTGCGGAGCACAGGCTCCAGACGCGCAGGCTCAGTAGTTGTGGCTCACGGGCCTAGTTGCTCCGCGGCATGTGGGATCCTCCCAGACCAGGGCTCGAACCCGTGTCCCCTGCATTGGCAGGCAGATTCTCAACCACTGCGCCACCAGGGAAGCCCTATAGTCGTACTTTTAGATGCTTCGCTCTTAGAGGCTATCACTGAAGACGGAACTTAGCTTTTTCCTCCCCTATCCGTACCACGTGTGCACACTCTTCCCACGTTCCGTTCTCGCAGTGGAGCGGTATCGCCATTCTCCTTGGATAATATTCAGGTTTAATGTTATCAAGTCTACAAAATTCTACTCATAGCTGATCCGTGCAGTAAGCCAGACTACTTTTTCTTTCCTGCACAACTTTTAGTTTTCCGTGGAGTCACTAATTTTCTTGGTTCTCTTTGTTCTATCGCCAGTCTCAAGGAAAATTCTCCACCTACGGTTTCAATCTCCTCTCAAGATGTCCAGGTACGTAATGTGTCCTATTAACTTCATCTCTTAGAGAAATCTCCCCAGGAGCCATCCACTCCCTTTGGTCTGGATAGGTTGCCCTCTGCTGATGCACAGCTGGCCTCCGGCATCTCTTTTCCCTCCACCCCCCACTCTTGTATCACATCCTCTGTTTCCTGTGTCTCCTGAACTTTTCTTCCTTGGTTTGCTCTCTCACTTTGGAGGAACACATTCTATAGTTGTTTTGTGGGAAAGAGAGCATTCAAGGTAAATTTTCTGAGACTTTGCTTATCTGAAAATATCTCTACTTTATTTGATTGACAGCTTGGCTAGGCATAGAATTCTAAATTGGAAATCATTTTCCTTCAGAATGTTAAAGGGGTGTCTTCATTTTCTTCCACCTTTCCATCATGTTGTTGAGATGTCCAGAGCCAGTTCCATGCCTGATCCTTTTACCCGTCCTCTTTCTACTTTCTGAAAAGAAGTGAGACCCTCTGTGTGTCCGTAGTGTTCTGAAATTTCACAGTGATGGGACCTGGTTGGTGTGGGGCTATTGATACCTGTTGCTGGGCACTAGGCAGCTCTTTTCACCATTGCCTTCCATTCTGGGAAATTCTCTTGCCGTGTTTCTTAGATGGTTTCCTTTTTCCTATTTCATTCATTCTCTTGCTCTGGAATTCCTGTCACTTAGATGTTGGAACTCAGAAAACTCTCATTTCCTTATCTTCTCCCAATTTCATCTCTTTGTGTTTTGCTCTATGTTCCAGTAGATTTCCTCAACTTTTTCTTTCAACCGTTCCACTGAGATTTTTGGTTTTGCTACCATATTTTAATTTCCAAGAACCTCCTTTTATTATTCTCTTAAGGTTCATTATTTTGGTAACATCCTTTCCATTTAAGGTTTCTTCCCCCTGCGCAGTCTCTGTTTCCTCCAAGACAATTTTTCATGTCTGTTTGTTTTAGCTCCGCAGATACCTGGTAACCTGCTAAGAGGAAGCTCTGGGCCCGAGGATGGGGCTTGACAGCTGTCAGGCACTCTGGAAGATGCTCTATCTGGACCATTTCACTGCAGGCACCCCCTGATAGTGTTTTTCCTTTGGGGATATTCAGATTCCTCGGGAAAAACTCTCTCAGTCTCCTGCTTGGAGGGTCAAATCCTGACTGCCAGCCTCTGGAATCAAGTTGGGGCGAGATCTGGGGGCCTTGACATCTGTGATGGGTATGTTTACTTAGCCTTGTTTTTCTCAGGGTGTGAAAGTCCATCCTTAATGGTGCTGTGCGTCCCTCCATCCAGATGCCCTTTGTTTTACCCTAGAGAATAAACCTCCAGTCTTGTGCCAGGGAGGCCGGGAGAGGTTTCCTGCCTGGGCCGAGTCAGGGAGAGGATCCTTCCTAAACAGACTCAACCAATCTTCCTCCTTCTAACTGCTTCCTTCATCCCCCACCTCCAGAGGCAGACTGTGCTACGAATAGCTACACCTCTGGGCATTCTGATGTGTCAATTGTGCTGGTCCTGGTTTTTTCCTGTCCAAGCATAGAATGTATCTGTTTTCTGGTTTTCAAAAATGTTGTTTTTATTGTCTCCTGTTTGGTTCTTTTTACCTTTAAGGGTTAATGCCTGTTTAAAAACTTGTTATTTTATTGGGATTTCAGATGAGAGCAAAAGTAGAAGCATTTCTTTAATTCACTCTCTTTATACTCAAGTCATTCATTCATTTTGAACCATCCGTCCTACTGACATTGGTTGACCCCTCGCTCTGCAGCAGACCCTGTGCCAGGTTCTGGATGTGCAGTGATGAATAAGGCCATATTCCATGCCCACAGGGATGCCTACGCTTGTGGTAGCAGATAAATAAATAGTTATGCCAGCGTATATATATAGAAAGGACACACAGCTAACGGTGATGTTTGGGTGTCTCCATGGAGGTCAAGTCGGCTGTCTTCCAAGAGATCCCAGAAAGTGACATCGCTTAGAGCATTTGCCAAGATCCCCTTGCAAGCTCAGTCAATCACCTGATTTTTGAGTACAACCATCTCCCAGCAACACCCGTTCAGGTCTAGCTTCCTAACGTCTAGACGAGAATGTTAACTCATTAATTTGCAGTGAGCACTCTTCACTCTGCTGGGAGCTTGAATCCACATGAGGTCAACACATCTCTCCCTACAGGGGGAGCCAGAAGGGAGGTCAGCGTGTGATTGGAACATTGCTAGGTGAGCCTGGACTCCAGCAAGGGGCATGAATTGTAGGTCGACTAGGTGATTATTGGTCTTGGCTATTGACCGAGAAGGCAGGTCATGTTCAATGGACTGGAATGTTGAAGTCTGTTGAATGAGGCTTGCCCTTCCCTAGAAGGTGCCTGATTCACAGTGCACCGGGGGATGTTTTTAAATTCAGATACATTAACTCGCTCTCTGCATGAAGATCCCAAGGGCTTGGGATTTTTCTAGAGAGGTTCACACTCTCTCCTCCCTGTATTCCTCTCTCCCTGCCCACAGCCGCTCAAACCCTACCCAGATGCTCTGGTAATACGAGATTGTATGGGGTCAGGGGATATGGTTACTTATTAAATGGCGGGTTCTGAATGAGATGCTCTAAATCTGTCTGATGGTGGACACACCTGCTGGGGGATTGAAGAATCATATAACGTCGTTGTTGAGCTCTAGAGGTCACAGAAAAAGACCACCTTGCCTCCTTTTGTAGTGACATCAGAAAATACCCACTGGGCAATTGTTCCCAGAGAATTCACTTCCCCTTAGCTCCAGAGAACCGGGCTGTTATTCGCCCCAGTGTCCTTTTGTAAAGGAAGGAATAGAGCCCCAAGGCTGTTGGTGAGAGTGGCGGGTGGAATCTTTCTCCTCCGCTGAGGATTTCCAGGCGACAAACGGAGGAGACCTGGGGAGGGCGCTCCCAGCTTCTGCTTAGTGGGCCGGGAGGATGGGTGAGGTCAGGACGGGAGGGGGCTTGCACAGACGGGGGCGGGGATGGGAATAGCCCGTATCACCTCTGCTCCAGGGCAGCTGGGGTAACAAGGACAAGACTGTTAACTGGACACGGAGGCAGGAGGCCACCTTCCTCTGCAGCTACTCTCCCTTGTTTAAGTGATCACATAAGGTCATGTTCACAAAAGTGCTTTGCAAAGGACCAGACAGAAAAAGGGAGGCTACTGTGATGGTTGTTTTATAGGCAGTGCTGAGACCCTTTTAAAGAGCAGAGTTCACCCTTGGGATTCTTTCGCAGGAAGGTAGGAACGGCCCTGCATCATGGTCCCCAAGCCTAGATCAGGCCCTATGTGTGCTCTCCGGTCTCCAAACGGTGTCCCAGCCACCCGGCACCTCCAATTCCACAGCCCACGCAGCCCCCCGGGGCCACTGGAGACAGCTGACTCTATTCCTACGTCACAGTCTGGGGAGCGCGGCGTGGCCTCTGCTGTGCATTGATTGGTGCAGGACTTAGAACTAAACCCAGGATTCCTAGTCTCTGGTTCTATTTGATCTTAGTATTCCGCATAATGATAAAACAGCAAGTGATGTTCATATAGCGTTTAGCAATAACAAGACACTATCACACAATACCGTGTAAGGCAAGTGTTATTTGTCCTTTTTCAGATGAGGAAGCTGAGACTCAGAGAGGTTATGTAACTAACCCAATGTGACACTGCCACGAAGGGGCAAAGGCACACATCAAACCCAGATTTTTCTGACTGCAAGTTCAGTGTTTTTCCTACTAACTCGAGCTCCCTGAGGCTGTTGCCCTGAACTTGAGGCCCTTATTCTAAAGCATGTTTCCTCCCCCTGAATGAAATCTTCATGACCTTGCACCCAAAGTCACTGAGGGGCCCGAGAGACAGCAGGGACCCAGGCCGAAGGCCAGTGAGACCTGCTCTCTGGAATCCAAGTTCTTAATATTCTGGGAAGGCCTGGGCGTCGTGGTTTGTTCTGTAGGCACTGCGGGTTCTGACGATTGTCGCAGGGCATTCCTTGTGGGTGGATCTTTGAGCAACGAGGTGCAGGGCTGGTCACCGTGGTAGGAAATGATTGTCACATCGGCTAACTTGGCTGCAAAGGCATCAACTTCAAGGTCACTGGACTGGCCCAGGGCACCTGTGCTTCGTCACTGTAGAAGTTGGCTATTTCCAGAGCCTGGGTTTGCATGCCCTAGTCGAGAAGCTGACCCCCATAAATACGCAAGCCTGGGCCAAAGTGCCTGCCAAGTACCGGCTCGAGGGGCGTCGTCCCTGCCCAGCCCTCCCTGCTTCCCAGGGCATTCAACGAACAGAGGGGTGACTAGCTGGGACCGTGTGAACTTACTTGTCTTGACTTTTGATTTTATGGGGACACGTGTGAGCAACTGAGAATCTGGAACAAAGTGTCCGAGACACTGAACTGAAACTCTACAAAACCACAGGCCAGTGTTGCTGCCACCCTTCCCTCTACCTTCCAAAGGATCCCAGCAGGACCCCCTGGTCCTACATCCACCCATGTCCCCACCTCACACCTGCTCCCCAGACAGACGAGTGTGAAGGGCAGACATCCACCATCCCTTCCTGCTCTGGTCTGCTGTCCTGGCTGGACCTGTATGCTCTGTGGGCTTCCGGTGAGTCTGGGCATGCCTGAGGGCGTTACGGGTGGTCCTCTGAGAATCTGTTGGTTGCCACAGGGATTGTAGCTCTAAGAGAAAAGCATCGGCCAGACTACGGGACCAGGGAGCCACCCTTGGTCTTCAGAGTGGAGGCGTGATTATGACCACCGCGTGGCAGGGGCCGCTCAGCCCCGTCCTTCGCTCAGGCCCCGTGGATGTGTGGCTGGGTCCTGGCAAGGCTGTCTTGGTAGCTTTCCAGCAAACAGAAGTCCCCACCCCTACGCCAAATGAAAATTGCCTCCTCTGCTCACTTGGCCGTAGCATGGTGCAGAATAGGGAGCCCTGTCTGAGTGGCCCCGAGGGAAGGAAGGCATAGGCTACTCTGTGGATATGATGTCACCACTGGGTGCCAGGGCAGCAAACAAAGAAAAACCACAGGATGCCTGTACCAGCTGGGAACTCCAAGAAGTAAATGTCTTTTGTGGGATGGCAGGGCTTTGCAGGGAAACAGGCATCCTGTGCTCGCAGGCTGTGCCCGGCAAAGGGGAGGGAACTCCATTGCGGTCGTTCATTCATTCTTCGGACAAGGTTTTAAGCTTTGGAGCTTGGGAGCTCAGAGAACTCGGGGGATGAGGAACCCATTTCCTGGGTACATCAAATCAGCGACAGAGAAAGCCATGCTGAGGCACAAAAGCGGCAAGAAAAGTACCCCAGAGACTGCACGAGTTAGGGGAGAAAGACTTGGCCGCTGACTGGGGTCTGGGATTCTTCGTGGCGATGCCCAGGGAGACAGCCTGGAGGCAGCGCCCTGTCTTCCCTGCGGCCCCCTGGGGCCAGGAGCCAGGGAAGCGGTGGGGCTTCAGAACGCAGGGCAGGGTTTCTGTGAAGCCACCCCCGGACCTCTTGGGCTGTCTTCCTGCCCTGTTTGTATTCACCACTTCAGTCCATGAGACAACCTCTCTCTCCCAAGTGCTAGGATGACCTATATATTTCATCCTTTCCCAAAGATTTATTTATTTTTTATGATTTTTTAAAATTGAAGTATAGTTAATTTACTTAGTTAATTTACTAAGTATGTTAATTTACTAACAAACTAATGTTGTGTTAGTTTCAGGTGTACAGCAAAGTGATTGAGTTTTATATATATTTAATATGTATCTATGTGTGTGTATACATATATATACACACATATATACATTCTCTTTCAGATTCTTTTCCCTTATAGGTTATTACAACATACTGAGTATAGTTCCCTGTACTATACAGTAGGTCTTTGTTGCTTACCTGTTTTATATATAGTAGTGTGTATAAGGTAATTGGATACTCCTAATTTATCTCCCCCTCCCCTCCCCTTTGGTAGCCATGTTTGTTTTCTATGTCTGTGAGTCTATTTCTGTTTTGTAAATAAGTTCATTTGTATCATTTTCTTTAGATTCCACATATAAGTGATATCATCTCCAAAGATTTATTTTTATATGCTTATTCTTTTAAGCTTATAGTAAGTTACTTAGGTTTGTTTTCTTCCAGGAATTCTCCCATTAAACAAGCATACACTGCAAAAAGAAGAGAAATGTGAAAGAAATTTAAAAAAAGAAAGAGGGCGCTCTCTATAACCTGCGTTTGCAATTTCACCATCAAGCCCAGGGCGGTCTCCCCCAGGCGCTGGGAGAGGGAGTCTGGGGTCCTCCTTGAGGGTTACCGTGTTCTCTGCCCGGTTCCTGGATCCTCAAAGACAGGAAGGACACTGGGGGTGGGGGTGGAATTCTGTTGATGAGATTTGCTCGGTATTTACACCTCCACAGCGCCATGGAGTTAGTCTTGGATTTGAGTTCCGCTTCCCCGGAACTCATTGTCTGTGCAAGCCAACCCCAAATGAACCATTCCTGTGCAGGCTGGGGGAACGAATGGATTATTTCCATTTGAAGACAAAACAAAAGTCAGCTGGAGCTCACCAGGAATCACCCTGTGAGTGCAGAGGGACGTTGAGAAGAGCATCACTTTCCAGGCCGAACTGGCTTCCTCTCCTCCTCTCCCCAGCCCCACCACTCTTAAGTATTGAATGTACTTTGTATAATTTTAGTGGAATTATTATTGTTATTAAAGAGAATAAAATTTTTACAATCCCAACTGGCTTTTTCCAAGTAACTAGCTGCAGACTGAAAGGAATAAGTCCCCGGCACATACTGTGTGGTAGCCTGCCCCTAATTCCTGCTCTGATTTTTTGTACTGTGACCATGTTCTATGTGTTATACCCAGGGTAATAAAGAAGAGCATCACATCTAGAATGACAGAGGTGATGGTCCTGTCCCACCCACCTGGGCTGGTTGCAGGTCACCTCTGCAGAGCTGGGCTCCAAGGGCCAGGTTCTTAAGAAGACTACCGGCGGGCTGGAGAGTCTGGGTGGAAGTGGTTGAGGAAGGAAGCTTGGAAAATGTGGGCAACAAGGAGGTGACCTCTAGGTTCCCTTTCAGTGCGGGAGGTTTGCGAATCTATGAACCTCTCTTTCCATTCCAAGAAGGCAGCTGCCCCGGGAGATGGGGGTACAACATCTTTCAGATTGCTGGTCTGGAGTCTAGTGATCAAAAATACGGGGCCAGCCAAGTTCACGTAGGAACTGAGCCTGGTCTCAACCCCAGTCTATCCTGGGTCCCTTTAGGAAGGGCATTTGAGGCCCTGTGGGAACTGATCTTGCTAAGCCTCTGTGTCCTCTTCTCTAAAATGAGGATTAGAAAGATACATCTCTGCCTCCTTCACAGAGACACAGACAAGACAAAACAGCAAAGTGCCTTGAACTGCAGATCAGAAGAGATTACAGTAAGTCCCCTACATACGAACGAGTTCCGTTCTGAGAGCGCGTTTGTAAGTCCAACAAGGTTAGCCTAGGTACCCAACTAACACAGTCGGCTATAGAGTACCGTACTGTAATAGGTTTATAATACTTTTCACACAAATAATACATAAAAAACAAACAAACACAACAAATAAAACGTTTTTAATCTTACAGTACAGTATCTTGAAAAGTACAGTAGTACCAGCTACATCACTGCTGCTTTTACACTTGCTTCTCGACATCCTGGGCTTGAAATAGAGATACTGTACTACTGTACTCTACACAGTACTGTACAGTAAAGTACACAAAAGCACAACCACTTGTAGTGGATGCACGCACGTGAAAACGTATGCCAGACACGTGAACTAACTTACGTCATTGGACATGTGAACACACGTTCGCATCTTTGAAAGTTTGCAACCTGAAGGTTCGTATGTAGGGGACTTACTGTGTTACCTTTACCCAAGTGCTCCCTGCCACACCTCTCTCTTGGGCTCATCCCGAGTAACACCTGTCACAGAGCAACCCCTCCACCATGGGACCAGGGACCCTGACTCCAGCCTGCTGATGGAAGACATGGGGACCCACAGGGTTCAAAGCACACGGCCCTGGGGAGGCGTCCATTCTCAGGGGAGGGACAATCCAGTCCTGGGCGTTACAGGGAGCCCACCTGAAGGAACCCCCTACAGCTGTGCTCTATGTATCTCAAGGGTTGGGAGGTGGAAAAATACATTGCTGCTGAGTACTGAAGTAGCACTTGCTTCAGGGGAACTAACATCTATTTATTCTTGGGAGCCTTCCTGAGGGGCAAGAAGGCCTCAGGGCACGGCTGAAGGCTGGCTCCTTTTCTAGAAAGCCTGGCAGAAACAGAAACGAGGGCAAATCTGCAGCCTCTGGGTATCTTTTCTTCCTCGTTTAATGGTATGAGTGGCAGGGCTCTACAAGGAACACGAGTGAGACTCTGTGTGTGAGATTTGGGTTTCCAGGATGTGTCCCCACTATGTCTTAGAGGAGGAAACATTTTACATTTGTCAGAAATGTGCTAGAGATGTCAAAATAGGCAGCAATATACATAAATACAAAAGTCTGGATAAAACATGGCAAAATTCCTCAAGATAGAAAATACAAAACAAAGAAGAACTCTCAGCATCATCTTACGTTGAGACCCATGGCTCTTGCATTCTGAGTGTCCGTCCCCTCACCCTAGAGCCAGGTGACTCCCATGGAAACGTGGAAAAAGGTCAAATCCAAGCACAGCCTCTCCCTCTGCCATCTTGTCCCCATCTGCCCCTCTTCTGCCTCATCCGCCAAGACGTCTGTTCTTAAACCGACGTGTCTCCCCTCGAGTCCTCCAAGTGCTCCAAACTCACTGTTGTTCTCCAGCCTCCAAGCTACTTCTCCTTCATCCACTTCCCACCTTCCACCAGCTAGTTGCCAAGTAACTAGCTGCAGACTCCAAGGAGTGAGTGTAATTCTACCCTCCTGATAGCATCCAGCTATACATCACCATCTATATGAGGCTCCCCCAATTCCTCCAGCCAGAAGTAACCTCTTCTTCCATTTATTCATGACACTTCCCATGAATTTATGCCTTATTGTGTCTGTGATGTCTTCTCCCCTACAAAGCATTAAACTCTTGAAGGGCAGGGACCATGTTTTATTCATGTTGTAACTTCCCCAAGAGCCTGGCGCTGTGGCTTTTACAGGAAGGCCCTCGACAAGATTTTAGTGAATTAAACGGAATCATCAAAATCCTCCCTTTGTTCAATCCTATTTTTTTTTTTAAATGTCCCTTGACCTGGAATTTCTCACAGAGCCATGGATGCACTACCATCGTCAAAGGCAGTAAATGTTTCAGAGCGAAGCATTTCATCTCTTGCACACAGATTTCTCAAAACCTTTCCATTGTGAAGTCCTTGTAACGGTGTTCTTTCCTTTTTGTCACCTCAGTGGGATTACCTAGTTCCCCTCTGAAGCACACATGTTCAGACTGTACCACATCTCTTTCACCAGACACTTGTTCTCCGAAAAAATCGAGGCACAAAGATGAAAGAACACGTTCCCGCAAAGAGTCCCTCTGTCTTTCCCCATTTAGGAACTGGAGGCCTGTCTGAGGGGCCATGTGTTCGCTTGTCATGGAATCACCTTTGCTGCCCTTCCTAAACCAGAGGACACAGCTCACATCTGTAGGAAGGCGGTGGCCTGGGACACAGGAGATCTCTCCCCTTATGTGCAGAGGGGAGACAGCTTGTAGATTAGTGGCTAGAAAAGTAGATTTCAACTCTGTGTTAGAATAACATGTCCATATGCTTGTTTTGCAAAAAGAACGTGTGCAGGAAGGGACTCATGGTCTCCCACTCAGTGCGAAGATTTTCCCACAATCCCCCTTCTGTCTCCAGTACAGGGCTTCACCCCCATCCTCAGCTACATTTGAAGAACCCCAGTCCACACTCTCCCTGGCTTTCTCAAATCCTAGGAGTGGGGATTTTGTTCCTGATAAGGAATTTCAACCGGTTTTCCTGTCTTCCGCCCCAACATGAGCACTGCCTCCAGGGGTGCCTGGGCTCCCACGCCCTGGGCTTTGAGAGCTCAGCTTGCCCCTAGACGCCGGCTGACTTGTCCCTCGGTGGGTACTTGTGTTCAGCCCTTGCTGCTCTACCCTGTTCCTATATTCGCCAGCTTCTTGAATTCTGTACAACTCTCTTGACCACCTTTGTTCCCTTTCCTGTGCTCTTTGTCTTTGGGGATTTTCACCTTTTAAAATTCCTTTACCCCCATTTTTGTTGAGTTCAGGAGGGAGCAAAAATAAACATTTGTTTCATCTACCGCATTTTCATCTTACAATTCTTTAAAATTTCCTTTCCTGATTCCCAAAATGATGAGTTCAGTGCTTTGCCAAGAATATATGCTCTACCCAAAGTGTGCAGTTAGAACTGCTTTTTAACTAACCAGAGCAGAGGCAGGACAAAGACTTGCACCTCTGTTTCCCCCTACGGGAAACTGTGTCCGCCTCGTGGTCGATCATCTCAACAAGGCAGTGGTTGTCAGGGCCTGAGCTTCTCATATAGGCGTGAATTTAACCTCCGCCTGGTCACATACTCAATGTGTCCCCAGAGACGAGTCTTTCCCTCTTTATCTGTGTGTTGATTAAAACAACACTTTCCCAAACGTTGTTAGGATGACGTGAAGTGACACGGCACAGACTGGGAGCCCACCCTGGGTCAGGTTCCCCCTTGCTCTGCGCAGACCAGGAAGAATTCGCCTTGGCAGTGTTGCTGTGATTTGCTGCTCTCACCTGCTATTCATCGCATACCCACTCCTGGGACCCAGAACTGGCTCCGTTTTGCAAGGCCTGCCTGCCTTCCCTACTGTGTGCTCTGCACCTGGTCCCAGCCTTGCAGAACTCGCTGTGAGCTGCCCTCTGTTGTGTGAGTGGAATGCCGCACATCCCCTAACCAGACAGGCACCTCTAAAGACCGACTGTTTATCCAAATTTCTCCCGTTGGAATATTAGTCGTGAATGGGATAATATCTTTGAAATGTTCCAATTGTCTTTAAAGAAAAGAAAAAGAAAACCAGTCCATCGACTCTGGTCCCCCAGCTCAGGTGCAGAGGTTGGGGCTCCTGGCTGTGTCTGAGGAATAAACGCCTGTGAACACCAGCGGGGTCAGCGCAGCGGGACCAAGGCAAAGCCCGGGGAAAAGGCACTCTGCTCACTGTCGCAGGCTGCCAGGCCCAGGAGGATTGCCTCTGTGACCGCAAAGGTGGGAGAAGCAACGGACGGCGGAACAGGAGCAGAATTTCTCCATGAAGACCGTGGGTAGGAGGAGAGACTGAGAAAACGAATCATGTTGGTTTCATGCAAGATGCAGCGTTCTATCAGATCAAGCGCCTTCACTGGCACCTTATAACCAAGGCTCCTGGAGCTGGGGGAAGCAGCCGCCCTGCCCTCCCTGTTGCTTAGCAACAGCCTCTTTCTTATTCCCAGATGGTCCCCAGGGGCCGTTCTGAATTGGGGGGCAAGGAGAGGGAGGACGGAGGTAAGGTAACTACCTGGTCTCCATAATAATGAGACGCCTGGCTCCATCATGCGAGGGACCTGACTTGCAAATGAATGAGGCGCTTAAGAAAATGTTTATTTTCCTCATTTTGGGTCTGTTCTGTGCTGGCTCCGAGAATTAATGCTTTCCAGTTGTCTGGAGGCTGATTGGAGAATGAAAGGCACATCTGCGGCTCACACTGGCCCGGAGACCCACTGTGGCTCTTCGGGCCCCTGCTCTGAAATTGAAGATGAGAGCCCTTTTCCTGGATTGCCCTGTGTGAACCCGGTGCCTGCCCTGCAGTGGCCCTGACAGCTCCCGTCCTGTCTGAACAGCCCAGGAGAGAGGGAGGGGAGGTGGAAGCACCCTAGGCTGCCCTGGAGTCTAAGGAAGGTTCCAGTGGCCATAGGGGAGTTCTCCAGCCACGGCTGCTCTGGAGGAGCCCCCTCTCCATCACCAGCTCCCTGGGTGTGTCCTGTGCTCAGCCTTTATGGGGCGCAGCTGCTAGGGCCCCCGGTCGCCCACTCTCCCTGCACTGGGCGTCTGCAGGCTGCATTCCTATGCTCCCCACAGCCAGACTTGGGGCGATGTGCTGCTCAGGGGTGGGGAGGAGGAACCTGGGGTGGGAGGTTATCCTCCGGGTGGGGTAGGGATGCCAGGGAAGGTAGGTGGAGGACCACACAGTGGGGGATTGAGAAAGGAGGTAACTTTGGAGAGAGGGCTGAGCCTAGGGAGAGGGGGCAGGGACTGCTTGCCCACAGGGGACCTTCTGTGAAGGGAAGAAGTCGTATTTAGCGCAAGCTTTGGAACTCTCCTCTTGTTCTGTTTTCCGTGGCACTGCTGCGCCCTAGAATAGATCTCCTACAATCAAACTTCACATGGGAAATGCTCCTATAAGTTCTTTTACTTACACCTACTCTATTCTTTTTGCTTTATTATAAAACTGATGATACTTATACAGGTTTGAAAACACAATTTCCTTTCCTCATGTAATTATCAGTTTCTATTTTATCGTCTTTACGAAAATCAAAATGTATACCTTCTCCTGGTATTCCTGTGTCAGAATCACTGGAACGTGGCCTCCAAACTACAGTCCAGCTCTGCAGCTTCTCCTGTTCTTTGAGTCACTTAGACTGGAGTGAAATCTGATACTTAAGATCATCTCGTGAGGTGCTGAGTGGAGACCGGCAAGAAGGTGAAGGTGAAGGGTGCCTGCATTCACCCTCCAGCCCCGCGCGGCCCCCCGACCGCTACTCCACAAGCACACAGTGACAGCTTACTAGGGGAACTGTTTTCTGACGCTCCAGTGGTGACTAGCAGTGAAATGAGTGAGGGTCCACAGGGGCCACTAGGACAGGGAGGAACCCTGACACCAGAACAGCCCAAGAAGGCTTAAGACACCAAGTATGAACCAGAGGGAGATGACCCTAAGGGGTAGGGTGGGGTTGGAAGGGGGAAAGAAAGCAGATACTGGGGTGTGTTGATTTCCCGAGCCTTCACTCAATGCCAAGTACGTGCCAAGTCCATTCCATCCATCCCCTCACTACCCACGGCAGACCTTGAGTGAGAGCAGCTAGGACCTTACCCCCAGTGAGACGCTTGTGCCGCTGGGCTTCCTTGCCTTTACAGGGCTCTTCTGTAAAGTCTCGGCTGCAGAGCTCTGCACTGAACGGGGACCAGGGTGGCAGATAATGGCCGAGGGAAGGTCAGGCCAGCCTGACCTGTGGTCACTGAGGAGCGTCCCTGAGCAGGAGACATTTTGGAAGGGCTCCTCGGGGACCCCGGTGCCCCCATCCGGGAGCATCCAGCCTTCACGCATGCGTTTGGCTGGGACCCTCAGCAGGTACGCACTGGTTCCAGCACGGGTCCATAAACAAATCCCTTGTAATTAGCCCTGGCGGCTCAACACCTCTGCTGTATCCGGCCCACTTACCTGCCACGCCTCCTCTTATTGGAACCGGTTCTAAGTAAACTGTGTTCTCTGAGAGCCGTTGCATACAGATGAGTTGGCAGCCAGTCTGAGCTGACCCACAGACTCATAAAAACGAACAGGGCCCCGGGCCCCGTCACCTGGGCCATCCCAACTCTTGAACCAAAGGTGCAAGGACTTGCTCACATCAAGGACCCGGCTGCTTTCTCGGGGACCAAGAAACTGGGCTTTTGTGTCTGTGTTCACGCTGGCAATCCATGAGGTAAGGGGAGAAATGCCACACTGCTCCTTTGGGGAGTTAATGAGAAAGGAGTTAATTCTGGTGGAAATTTAGCCTTCTTTTCCCCACCTCAAATCTAGACAGACTGTCCACTCTTCCCAGGGGATAAAAGTGTGCTTTTAACTCCCTTGCTTGATGCTCTGTATCTTTTGGTTGCATGTGGATGACGAGCCATGAGCTTCCTCCTGGCCACCCTTGGCCATTCCATAGCCCTGAGCATCACGCCTGGTGCCACCACCTTCTCCTCGTGGTGGTGGAGGCAGACGTGCGTGGACTTCTGTCCCTGATGGCTTCAGCTCCTGCAAGGGCAGACCTCTCTCTGCCTTTGCCGTCATTCAGGTAGAGGGTAAGGGTGCTAGTGAGGTCCTCCGTGGAAAACGCTGAAGGCTCGACTGGGTGGAATGCGTTAGTAAGACTCTTTGCTTACCTGCACCAAAATGCCTTTCCTTCATTTGACGCAATGCTGCGTGATTCCTAGTGGATGCGTCTGGACTCCTCACTGTTTGTTCAGCTCCCTAAATACAGCTTTGACAGATGCTCTGCACAGTGAATGGCAGTGTTCCCTGTGTTCCGCTTCGTACGAGCCCGAGAATGAACAGGCGTGGAGCTCCCTTCTCCAAACATCCATGTCGTATAAATGCTATGCATAGTTGCTCAAAAGATGTCTGTCTTTTGCGATTGGCAAGCTTTAGGAAAATTGTGTTTGCTTTTTTCTGTAGTTGGGCGAACAAAATGAAGCCAAGCATTGTGATGGGAAGGACACCATTGTCAACAAGGACTTACCCAGCCCACTGGCAGGTGCCCTTCAGTCATACACTTAGCTTGAGTTGTCTTAATCTGCCCTGTTTTGTGAAAATGTATCCCCACTAAGTTAGCTTCAGTTTTTCAAAACACAGTGGAGTGGAGTGTCTGGGAAGGTGTGAACCATCAGAAAAGATTTTTTTGAATACATAAGGCATGAAGATGGCTTTTCTCCTGGGTAAGAAGGACATCAAGTCAGCTCAGGTGCAGGACTGAATTCGCAAATCAGCACAGGGAGCAGATGATTTGTGAATGGTTCTTGGAGCTTTGATGCTGTTGGTGGCTTTGGTTTTCCGTGATTTTTTCCCAAATACATAAGATGCTGTAATTGCCAAGAAACACTCTGCAGAGTTGAGACTCAGGATTTCTCAGGCATGTCTTTTTTCCTTTTCCCAGCAATTCATTTTTTTCTGTGCTGGGTTACAAATCTACCCTGGACCTTTTCACAGCTCAATGATTTTCCAAGGATTCAGCTTTGATCACGTGCTGTGCCTCTTACCTGGCATGTGGCTTCCGTGGAACGAATGCTTCTGAATTCCTCCGCTTACAGTTCTCACTGGGATTGCTTATATGTCCTGAGGTTGATCCAAATTTCACTCCTCCTGGTTCTACAATTTAAGATGCTAATCATGACCACTGCGTTCTTCTCTGCATTATTGCCATTTCCATTAATATTATTATTAGGCATACAGGTTTTTTTCCCCATTTGCCTTTCAACAAGCTTATAATGAGCACCCACTGTCTTCTGGGAACTCTCTGAAGTCCCGGGAAATTACTGAACAGCCCCTGTCCGCATGGAAGTTACAGTCTTGGGGGGGTGGGTTGTGCACACGGAGGTAGACTGTTACACTCCAGCAGGATAAATGCCGCAGTGCAGTCATGATGTAATCGTTGCCTGCACGGGAGGGATTGCCCAGTTTGCCTATGGAAGGCCTCCTCGTGAAACTGTGACCCTCAGCTTGCGGGGTGGGCAGGATGGGGCCGCTGGAGACAGGAGGAAGGGCATTCCAGAGCAAGGAAACAGCATTTACAAAACCGCAGAGGCATGAGAGAACATGGCGTATGCAGGGAATACTGAGCTGGCACGGCTGGGGTGGGTGGACAGGGAGGGGAGAAGAAGGACGGAGCTGCGGCAGGAGAGCTCACCACGAGCGACCTCGTGCGCGATGCCCAGGAGCGTGGCGGTATCTTGAAGGTAGTGGGAGGCCACGTGAGGTCATATGTACAATTTAGAAAGGCTGCTCTGTCTGCAAAGTGCAAAGTGCGTTGAGCTGGGGTACGACCATTGCCAGGAAACCAGTTAGGAAATTACTAAAAGGCAGAACACACGAGATCTAGGACAGACTGGCTGTGACGATGAAGCATAGCCCTGACACGGGAAACTGGGGGTTGGCTGGTCTCATTCTGGAAATTTCCCCAAAGTCCAAACGATGAGCAAACTTTGAATGGAAAAGAGCGTTTTCTCTACACTGAGCCTCACGCACCCACCACGGCTTCCTGGGCCCAGAGAAATGAGTTAATGGGCCCGGATGTTACAGGAGGCCGGTGCTGTGTAGGGCAGAGGGCCGGCCTTGCAGGGGCCCCTCCTCAGAAATGTAGCCTCCGGTCATTTGCTTTCCTCCGTCACTGAAGTAAGTGCCTGCCTGTCTGCGGTGAAGGAGTATCTTTTTCTCCTTCTCTCCTTGATCACCCGGCCTAGATGATGTGTCGCCCTGGATCTCTGCTGAGCCCCAGTGTCACCCCTTAGGAGGCAGGGCAGAAAATGTGTCTTTCCCGGTGGTGGAGCTTAAAGTGGAGACAATATCAGAAATAATAACAGAATTGCTGAGCTTTAGAGACCCTTGTCACCGTTACAAGTACCGGTTACAAGTACCGTTACAAGTACCATTAATTGCCCCAAAGTATTCCCTACTCACATTGAGCAGATACTGAGCTGAATCTTCCTTGTGGGTCATTCCTATGAGTAGGTGCTCTTTTCTTTTTTTCTTTTTTTTAAAATATAGAATAATCTTTCTTTTTCTTTTCTTTTTTTTTATTGGAGTAAAATTACTTTACAATGTTGTGTTAGCTTCTGCTGTGTGATGAAGTGAATCAGCTACATACATACCTATGTCCCCTCCCTCTTGGACCTCCTTCCCACCCCCTTATCCCACCCATCTAGGTCATCAAGAGCACCGAGCTGAGCTCCCTGTGCTATACAGCAGGTTCCCACTAGCTATCTATTTTACACATGGTAGTGTATTTGTGTCAAACCTAATCTCCCAATTCGTCCCACCCTCTCCTTCCCCCCTCTGTGTCCACATGTCCATTCTCTACGTCTACATCTCTATTCCTGCCCTGCAAATAGGTTCATCCGTACTATTTTTCTAGATTCCACATACATGCATTAACATATGATGTTTGTTTTTCTCTTTCTGGCTAACTGCACTCTGTATGACAGACTCCAGGTCCATCCACGTCTCGGGTAGGTGCTCTTTTCAGCCCCATTTTGCAGGGAGGTAAAGATGACAGGGACAAAGGGAAGGGAACTTAAGTCCGTGTCTCCTGAGTTTTTTCTAGGGGGCCACACGGAATAGGATGACGTTGATAAGACAATCACCCCTTGCTGGGGTCAGTGGAGAGGCTGCCATCTCAGGCCTGGTCACTCACTCCAGCCCCACCCCGGGGCGAGGGGACAGCATCTGGGTCCACGTGACCCCTGTCCAGTCACAGCATCTGAGACACTCTGGGCGGGTCCCACAGGCAGAGAGCGACAGAGCTGGGATTCAGACCCGTGTCTATCTGACCCCAGCATCCACCATATATCCCTCCTCCTTCCACTTGGCAGGTGGGTGACAGGTCCCGGATAGTGAGATCTCACAGTTCAGAGGATCTGGAAAAAGCAGCCCGCTGGGGTTTAAGTGAGGATAGACTCATGTCAGACTAGCCAACTTTGGGTGCCCCTAGGACTTTTCTCCCTGGACCTGAAGTAACTCCTGGGATCCAGACAGGACTCAAAGTGTTCCAGTTCAGTTTCTGTCAGGCCTGAGAAGAAGAATATGCCAGAATATGTATCGTGTTGCAAGTTCAAGTCACAGCCGAATGAATTTATTGGCACAGAAATCAAAGTTTGCCCAATAATTAATTGAGGATAGTTGAATATATTAATTAGTTTTAAAGACTCTGCTTCCCACTGTCTCTTTTCCCCACATCAGCTCGGCATCTTCAGAGGTGGAGGTGATGGTCAGCCTGATAAGGGGGTCAAGAGACAGCTCCAAGGGACCATCCATCTACCTTCATCTCAAGGTCAATAAAATCATTAAAATTTCATAGGTTGAGAAAAGAAAGTACAGGGCAGTGATGACTTAGGCTAAAGCCAAAAGTAAAGAAAAAACGACCAGACCTTCCCAGTCTGTTCTGTCTCCTGGATTATATATGATTCATGAGTAATATTAGCTCTGCTCCAGACAGCAGAAGTGGTTGGCTTGATTATGTAGTTCATAATCCTCATGAACAAGCAGGGAGTGTGTATGGAAATGGGAGAAACAAAACAGAATAAAAACAAACAACTTCAAAAAAAGAAAAAAGATGAAAGAAAAATTCCTGGGAAGACATATAGGAGGTAGACCTAGAAAAGTCAACAATAAGCAAAAAATAACCTAAGGTCAAGGGGCTCAGAAAAGTCCATTCTGTGCTCCAGATGGAATGATCCTAAGCCATCCTCACTGGCTTTGTTATGAAGGATGTTCAGAGAACTTTTCCCATCCTGGCTGCTGCCTTGTCAGAATCCACGAGCAGACAAAGGGAGCGATGCCCTCGCCCCTGAAACTCCCTGGGTCTGTTTGAAAAACAGCACAAAGGAACCAAGAATAATGCAGACAATGGGCAACTTCAAGACTGCTGAGAATCCAAAGATGTTCTACCCCAAGTAGTTCCTTCTTGAAAACTCTAACTAAGGGCTTTAGCTGTTAATATAAAACTTAACCCAATACCATCCCATTAAAAAACAGAGCATTGAAACGAATTCTTTTTTTGGCAGATTTTTACAAGATTTTTATTTTATATTGGAGTAGTATAGTTGATTCACAATGTTGTGTTAGTTTCATGTGTGATTCAGTTATACATATACATATATCTACTATTTTTCAGATTCTTTTCCCATATAGGTTATTACAGAGTATTGAGTGGAGTTCCCTGTGCTATATACAGTAGGTCCTTGTTGATTATTTTATATATAGTAGTGTGCACAACTAATTTTAAACAATCATTCTAAGGGTTCATTAGAACCCTCGCTCACTCATCGTAGGAAAGAAGAAACTAAGGGCTAGAAGGGTCCAAGACTTTCCAGTGTCCCCAGGTAAAGCAGAAACCTGAATTCACCCAACAGGGCTTTGGATCTGTAACTTCCTCACTCAAGGAAGCCTGTTGTTTTTTCCCTAAATCGGTTCCCCAGTGTGTGGTCTGCCCCGGTGGGCATGTGTCTGCCCAGGTTCCGACCTGCAGTTATTCAGCCTTGTAAACATTCATAGAGGCAGGTGACCCATTTAGGCTTTAAGAGAACATTCTTTTTGAATACTCTGAAATATACAAGCCAGAAATTTCCATGTATTCAGAATTTTCCAATGTCCATCCATGGCCTTCCCTCTCTTCCAATTGCACAAACACCAATGTTTTTTAGCTCAGGTTCAGGAATTGCGTCTACCAGGGGGTATAAATGTGCCACCGTATCCCCAGGCAGCAGATTTAAATATGCAACACAACACGGTTGAAAGTAACAGGTTAGTACGTCTTTGCAGCAGGAACCACCACAGCTCTCTCAGGTGACTACCCTCGGGGAAGACTCATGCTTCGCTGCCCTTGATTAAACGCTCGGGAGCTTTCTGGCTCCGTCCAGATCTGCCATTTGTCCTTGAGGAGCTTGACAGAGCTTGGAAACTATGAATAACTGTTGCTAGATTCTCATAGGCAAAGACTCCCCGAAATGTGGCCTTTTGGGGTCCGAGTCACTGATAAGATGTTGGGAGAGATAAGAGTAATCCCTGTCTTGTTCTGGAAGGCAATCAACCGTGTCGGGAATCAGGGGATTCAGAGGTTCTGAGGGGTTGGACCGCTGATGAACTATGCATGGGGTGGAGAGGGCAGGAATCGGATTCAGAGAGAAGTCACAGGAGTGGTCAGGGGATCACCCGGAAGACCTCTGGGGAAGCCTACGCTGTGCTGGCCTTTCCAAAGTGGGAGGTCCCTGTCCCTACCTTGCAGAAATTTCGGGCCCCTGGGAGGACAGACAGGTGGGAATGAGAGAGGCTTGGGAGGGGCACATTCTACCCGATGGGGCTGGGCTCTCCCCTCCCACCCAGTCTGCTCCCAGAGTGGCCCCAGTGGGATGGGCGGGAGGGGTGTCGAGGAGAGAAGGCTGGTCCCCTCTCCCAACTGCTCCATCCCCTTTGATGGAGAGGAGAGGGCAGCTCTGAGAGATCCTAACTCAGAGTGCTTACCTGGACCATTCCGAGCATCCCTGTAGAGTCTGGGGCTCTTGTGCTCCTTTATCCAAAACCATCGTGGGTGAGAGCACGGGGTTTCCTTCAGGCGGTGCGGGCGCTCACCGCTGTCAAGACACGGACAGGATGGAGTCCCCTGGGGAAGGAGTCCAGCTGAGAAGTGGAGAGAACTGTGTCCAAGATTTGGATTTTATTCACCTTTTTATTAATACATGATTTCCTTTGGCCTGTGGTGCTATTTGAAGTTTTGGATTTCTACAGACAAGGATGTTTCTTTAAGGACCTGGTGGCAGTGAGAGGGGGGTGTGGGGAAGGTAGGGAAGGGGGCCCAGGCCAGGCTTGTGCCTGGAGCCATGTGAGCGGAGAGATTCGTCACTCAGGGCATGAAGTGGGCAAATTCCTTCCCGGGAGTTGACTCTAGTGACAGTGAAGGGAAGCTGAGAAACAAGCTGTCATTTGAGAAGGTTGCCGAGGGATGTGGGCTAAAATTGCTCCCTAACATGGGAAGGGCTGGTTTTCTCATACCTGCTGAAGGCAAGAGGAGAGTAGATGCAAATCTCAGCCTGAGGATGTGGGTTAGGTATCAGGGTGAATCTGGGTGCTGAGAGGCAGGAATGGGTTTCAGAGGGAGATGTTCCTTATACAGACAGGGAACCAGCGTCTGTCTCTCTGGGAGAGGGGTTCAGGGGCTGCCTGCCCACAGGCAGGGTGGACTTGAAGTCTTTTCCCACCCCAGGTCCTGGAGAGAGCAACCATGAGCCCCTCATTCTTGGTCTTGTGTTCTGGCAGCAAGGAGGCGAGTCCCCAGCGATCCCACTGCCTTTGGTGGCTCGAAGGGGCAGGTATCTGATTCTTAGCTTAAGTGTGGACCTGGGACAGACACTTCCGGCCACCTCCCCTGGCTAAGCCTTTCTTCAGGCCGCCTGGAAGCACCCCATAAACCAGCCGCCTGGAAGCTTCCTTCCTGCCCAGGCCCCAGAGACCCCAGAGGTACCATAACCCTGGCAACCAAGGGGTCAAGGCCCCGTCTCTTCCAAGCCTCCCCTCCTCTCCCTGCTGACTCCTTACTTGTACTCTTGTTCTGTCCCCATCCCCTGCCTGATCCCTGGTCCCCACCTGCAGCTACCAGACAGAGCTGCTTGGGGAAGCAGGCCTCTTTAATCCCCTCGGCCGCCTGCTTTACTCGTGACAGAGCCTGGGCGGAAGCTGGCGGTGCAGCGGGTCCTGCCTCTGCCGGCTTAGCCCTGCGGGTGAGGGGCTGCAGGGACTCCAGCAGCCAGACCGCAGGCAGGCCAAGCTCCCAAGACAGACACAGTAAACGCCATGCATCTGGTGACTAGCAACCAGATGCTGAGCCATTTCCAGGCCAGGCTGTGACGGGGGATGGAGAGAAGGCACGACACCCACAGAAAGATGCCGGTTTTGCCTGTGCACTGTGGACGCTCCCTGGTCCCTGCCCCGGAGTTAATGAGAGTAATCCCGGGCAGGGTGTGCAGTGGGATTGCAGCGCAGGTGCGGGGAGGGCTGGGGAGGGGCGCAGTCGCAGGAGCTGGGTCAGCTGGTCTCCAGGGTCCTGTGTGCATGGGGTCCAATGGGCGGTGCCTTCACTTTTGTTCAGAGAGAAACTTCTGGAATCCCTGACTTAGAACTAGCAAAGAGACTTCTTGAGTTCTTTAAGCTGCCTCTTCCTGCATTTAAAAATTCATCCGTTTCTACATTTATTCACTCCACACAACGAAGCCTATGGAGGGTCAGGCACTTATCTGAGACAGATAGTTATCACTTCTATTTTATTTTTTAACTTTTTAAAAATTATTTTTATTTTAATTTTTTAAATTGAAGTATAGGGGATTTACAATGTTGTGTTAATTTCTGCTGTACAACAAAGTGATTCAGTTATACATATATATACATTCGTTTTTCCATATTCTTTTCCATGATGGTTTATCCCAGGATATTGAATATAGTTCCCTGTGCTATACAGTAGGACCTTGTTGTTTATGCATCCTATATATAATAGCTTACATCTGCTAACCCTATTGCTTCTATTTTAAATGGTCAATATAGATAAGATTCTTCATTGGAAACCTGCTGTGCATCATATCATCCTTTCCATCAGAAAGTTCTTCCTTGTGTCTAACTGAACTCCCTCTTGCTACGAGTCCAGCTCACTTTTCTATAGTGTGTCACTCATTCGCCTGAACTCTCCCAAACGCTCCGTCATTTAATTTGTATGATGGCCTCGGGAGGTAGATATGTTATTATTGTCATCTGACAAATGGGAAGACTGCAGCTGGCTTTGTGCCCATCTGGGGGTGCAGGCAGGGCAGGTTTCCTAGGTCTGCCTGAAGTGCTAAAACTCTCTGAGCAACGCCCTGGGTAGGAGCCAGCAGGTGCGGCTTGGGTGGAGGCCGAGTTCGGCTCGCCTCGGGCCTGGGGGAGGACCTGCCCTCTCTCGTCGTGGCATTGCTTCCCCCCACCATCTTTAGCTCCTGGTGCCCTCTACCCACTGCCACTTGTCAAGGTCACCCCTGTTGCCGTGGCTTTGTCAGCCCTCATCGCCATCTATAATTACCCTGTTTATTTGGTTCCTTCTCGTTATCTGTCCTGTTCTCTCCACCTCCCTGAGTACCAATCTTGCTCCTGCTCTATCCCCAGCTCGCAGCACGGAGCTGGGCATGTGATAGACTCTCACTAAATATTTATTGACAGAAGGAAAACAAGGAAGGAACAAGCAAAGAAAGAGCAAGCAAGCAAGGAAAGAAAGAGGGAAACAGAGGAGGGCCTGTCTGTCCCCAAGGCCTTCCTGCCTTTCCTCCCCGACCCTAGACCAGAACTGATTCAATCTTTATGGAACTTCTGGTAGAAGGAGCCAAGAAGACTTGGGTTCCCATCCCAGCTCTGCCTCATCTGAGCTGTTTAAACTCTCCATACCTCAGTGCCCTTCCTTGTAAAATAGAGATAATTATACGTACTTCATGGGGTCGCTGTGAGGATTGAATGGACTAATTTCTGCAAAGCCCGCAACACAGTCTCTGGCATGTGCAGACATGCAATAAGAGTTCATTCTTTTTCCTCTGCCATGATTTCAACCCTTCCGCCCCAATCCTGTAAAGCAAAATCAAACCCTGCAGCGTTCCTCCAGCCACGTGTGAGAGGTGCTCTGCCTGGCTGGAAGGGGATCTTTTAGGGGACACACCGCCCGCCTTCCGTCTGTGCCAAAGAAAGTCACATTGGAAGGGATGCATTTTAATGAGTTTCTTCCAATAACTAAGCAGAAGGCGGACACATATCCCACCAGAGGAAGCTACAGTAGGCTGAATTCTAACTTCCTAGCTCCGGGAACATGGGTCAATAACTTGGCTTCTCTGACCTCTGATTTTCTCCTCTATACCCTGGGAATAATGATGATACTGTGTAAGTCACAGAGCAGCTGTAACTGTAGAGTTTACACATGGAGAGTGCCCAGAACATAAATGTTCGCTATTGTTGATCTGTGGGTTAGAGGAAAAACTACCCTCACACTAAACTAGATTCAAGAAAGCTTGATAGAACTTTCTTTCTTTCTTTCTTTCTTCCTTTCTTTCTCTCTCTCTCTCTTCCTTCCTTCCTTCTTTGTGCGAGATCTTAGTTGCAGCAGTTGTGCTCCTTAGTTGCGGCACGTGGGCTCCTTCATTGTGGCATTAGAACCCTTGGTTGCGGCATGCATGTGGGATCTAGTTCCCTGACAAGGGATCGAACCCGGGTCCCCTGCATTGGGAGCGCGGAGTCTTAACCACTGTGCCATCAGGGAAGTCCCTGATGGAACTTTCATTAATCGCCAGTTACTTTTGTCCATCTTATCTCCTTTTCTCTTCAGATAACACGGGAAGATTGACCCGCTTCCCATTCTTCATTCATTCATCAGTTCACTCATTCAACAAACACTAACTGTAGCCAGAGAGACAGATAGCTTTCTGACAATGGTTAACTGTCCATAAAACACGGTGGTGTGCAGATGTAGAAAACAAACTTATGGTTACCAAAGGGGAAGGGGGGGGGAGGGATAAATTAGGTGGTTGGGATTAACAGATACACACTCCTATATACAAAATAGTTAAACAACAAGGACCTACCATATAGCAGAAGGAACTGTATTCAATACCTTGTAATAACCTATAATGGAAAAGAATAAAATATATAGATATATACATATATACGTATAACTGAATCACTTTGCTGTATGCCTGAAACTAACGTGATACTGCAAATCAACTACACTTTAATTAAAACAAACAAGCAAACATGGTGGTGTGTAGGTGACTTCTTTAACAGCCATTCTCCTGTGTCCTTTATTTCAGGACTCACCACTGTATTGCTTGTTCCCTCGGAGCGGGGGTTTTCCTCTGGGTACCCCTGCTTGGTCAAGTGTCCCCTCATTTCCAGCTGCTCTTGCTGGCCAGGGCTCCCTTCCGTCCTCTCCATCACCTAGCCTCCCTGAGCCTTGCACTTCATTGGATCTATCTCATTCATATTTTCTTCAGAGTCTCTGAGCTTTGAATATAGTTCAGCTGCTTCTACACTTTTAAAAACTTTAAAACCCTTGACCAAGTGAATAAATGCTAAAAATAAACGGTAAAAAAAATCTTTTTTTTTTTTTTTGGCCACGCCATGTGGCATACAGGATCTTAGTTCCCCGACCAGGGATGGAACCCACGCCCCCTGCATTGGGAGCACAAAGTCTTAACCACTCAACTGCCAGGGAAGTCCCCAAAATGGGTAGTTTTTTGATCATGGGAACGAACACTCAGAAACACATCTATTTCTTACACACATTTCCATGCACAATATTGAGTTCAAAATACATGAAGGTTATGTGCCACTGCACACAGTAGAAAACCTAAACTTAACTTTAAAAGATTAGGGGGGAAAATGCCCACAAATGCATATGATAGGAGCATGCACTATCTCCCTGTCACCTCTTAGACTTGGCATTTATGAATTCACCACGAGTTGTTTTCATACCATCACTGGATGTTTACTTCATCATTAGTTGCGTGAACAAGTAAAAATCATGTTCAGCTGCATCTTGGAGGAAAATAGCTTCTCTCTCTCTCTCTCTCTCTCTCTCTCTCTCTCTCCTCTCTCTCTCTAGAGGGGCAATGGAGTCCAATGGGTGGTGCTGGATATAAAGTTGTGAACAGATCACACCACTTCCCTGCGCTTGTGCACTTCCAGCCAGAGGAGGGCACGAACTTTTACTCTTTTGAGAACTATTTGTAGAGTGTCTCTAATGGTGGATCTGGGAGCTGAGAATTCAGAGGAAAGCAAGACAGGCTGCTTTCGTGGAGTGGATATATTCGACTAGAGGGGAGCTAGACAAGAAGTGAGCACATAATAAATAGGCAGATAAATGAGATGACATCTGATATTGATGAGATGCGAGCAGCGGGGTTGACTGAGGCCACGGTGCTACCTGGGATTGGATGCTGAACGGCCCTCAGAGGAGGTGACCACGGAACTGAGTCCTGACGGATGAAAAGGAGCCAGGACAGCCCCAAAGGAGGGAACAGCAGGTGCGAAAGACCAGGGCAGGGGCAGTGTGGCACGTGATCTGAGCAGCACCGTTGGTGGAAGCACAGTGACGTGAGGTAGGTCTGGGCAGAGCCCGGGTTATACAGGACCTTGTGGTGATTAGGACGAGGGGATGCCAAGGAAGGCTTCCGCCAGGCAGCAACACGATCTGATTTACATGAGAAATACCTGCCTCTGACCTGGCGAGTGTGTCAGGGTGAGGAGAGAGAGACAGCAGAGACATGAGTGAGCAGGTGATTTCTGCAGCTAAAGCAGGAGTGATGGTGGTTTGGACAGCAGTGGCAGTGATGGAGATGGAGCCAAGGGGACAAAGAGCTTCTGAATATACTTTGTAGGAAGAGCAGAGAAGACTTGCTGATGGATTGGATGTAGGGATGAGAGACAGAAAAGAATCAAGATTGAATCAAGTTTTCCTCAATTGTTTTGCCATTGACAGAGCTGAGGAAGGCACGAATTCAACAAAATAAATATATAATAAACTCTATTTGGTGCTAAGAAAGAAAAGAAGAGGGTGCTAGGGACATTTTTTAAGAGTAGAATCTCAGCCACAGATGCCCGGTGGAGATGCACCTCTCAACCCCACCCAGGGCTCGTGGGGTCTGAAATCCTGCTAAGAGGTTTTGGAGAAAGGATTGTGCCAGGTGCCAATCACAAGCCCTGTGCTCCAGCAGCCTCTGCTTCTGGAAGGCTGGTCATGCTAACCTCAGAGGAAATTCAATTGGTCTGGCATAATTGGATCTTCGTGGTCTAATCTAATCTGGTCGTTTTATGGGCAATCTTTTTCTTTTTGATCGTCAGTCTTTTCCCCCAGCTTTGTTATTTTTCCCTAGCAGCCAGATAAACAAAGTCTTCCCCTCCCAGAGGTTCTGGGGGGAGAGCCTTCTTGAAGAGCCAGGCAGGACAGGGCTAACAGAGGCAGAAGAATATTGCCCATGGCCTGGCATCTCCCCCCGCGGGGCCACACGCCCGCCCCTGCATTTTCTCTGCAGCTCACGTGGGCCCTTCCGAGTCTGTCCTTGGATCTGGCAGGCGAGCCAGCCGCCTCCTCCAAACCAGACCTGGGAATTCAAATTTTTCCTCAAATGCCAAATCAACACTGGCTGTCTCTTCATGAAGGCTCCTCAACTCTGCCAAGCACGGAAGGAAGCTGACCTCACTGAAGTCCCCACGTGCTGGACTCTCTGCTGTGTGTTCTTACACTGAAGCCCGTCTCAGCTTGTGAAACAGGCATTCTTATCTCCATGTTCATGGAGAACACTCAGGTTCAGAGAAGCAAAGTCATTTATCCTGTTGACAAGCGGAAGGAGTGGGGTTTAAACGGAGTCCACACCACCTTCCAGCCTGACCTTCGCTACCTTTGTGACACCTGCTGAACCCCCTCTTTGCTTTGCCAGCCCCACCTACTGGCCTTCTGCAATGATGTTCTCAGTCTTAGTGCCCACAGCTCGGACCCCACACCCCACAGGCACCAGGGAGCCAGCATTTCGGTCAGTGCTAAGCCCACTGGTCTTTGCAATTCCTAGTGGCCTTCCTTCCATCCTTGCTTCTCCATCTGGCTGAGGGGAGCCCGAGCAAAGGGGACCAAGCCAGGACTAGGGTGATGCTGTGAAAAACCCATTGCTGAAAATGGGTTCAGTTATTGGGAGTGTGGATGGACTGGAAAAATGAACCAGGAAACAGTGGCTTTGGCTCTGCAATTTAGGGCTGTGCAGAGCAGCAAGATACACAGACAGAAAAAGAAAGGAAGGAAGGAAGGGAGGAGGGAAGGAAGGAAGGAAGGGAGGAGGGAAGGAAGGAAGGAAGGAAGAAGCAAACATAACTCACCACAAACTCCAGGGTCTTTATTGATCCTAAGCTTTTCTTAGTGACTTTCCGTTTTGTCTTGTTTATTTCCAGGTTTAATAGATTACATTGGGAAATTAGGTCTGTGAAAACGCAGGCAGTCAGCTCAGACGGGCATCAGTCAGCAGCAGAGCTGGAATTCAAGTCTGACTCCAGACCACGTGTTTCAAGGCCAGCAGAGACTCCGGGGAGGCTGTTCAGGCCCTCCAGGTAGACTGGCCTCTTCTTCTTTTTGTAGGAAGTAGTTCTCACCACGGGACAAGGGCCATACTTTAGTTTCTTTGCCCCCGAAATGTCATTTATTTGTGATGATCCAGGATTGGTCCTGATGGTGTGTCATCAAACAGGTCATTGTGATCTATGTTAATGCAGGTGAGGTTTTTTTTTTTTTAAGGTCGGCAACTGAAAATAGAGAGGGGTGACCCGTGTTCAGGAAGCGTACGTGGAAATCCAGCCCTGCCCTTGAGAAAGGGGCCGGGCCAACCTCCGGGAATGCACAGTGGGTGGTTTTCTGTCCCTCCTTTGAGAGGCCCTGAATTTGGACTCCACACAGCTCCTCCCCCCAGCTGTCACCAAGGAGGCAGCCAAGACCCCCCTCCCATCCTAAGCTGCTCCACGCCCCCTCCTCCCTCCTCCGTGTGTGTGGGCAGGCGGAAGGACGTGGGGGAATGTGGCCTCGCGAGTGGTTTCAGTGGTGTGATGGGATTCTGGCTCATCTGTCAGGTAGCTGAGTCTCCACAGAGGTCGGTCTAAGGATGGATAACTAATGTCACTGACTCCAGGAATACAACAAGGGCCATGGGCAAGGAACAAAGGTCAAGAAAAAATGAAGATTAAAAAATGTACTGAGTAAAGGGGACTGCCCTGGCGGTCCAGCGGTTAAGACTGCACCTTCCGATGCAGGGGGTGCGGTTCGATCCCTGGTCGGGGAGCTACGATCCCAAGAGCCTCGCAGCCAAAAAAACCCATAACATAAGACAGAAGCAATATTGTAACAGATTCAATAAAGACTTTAAAAATGGTGCAGATCAAAAAAAATATTAAAAAAAAAAAAAGTCCTGCGTGAAGGAAAGAGCAGGAGAGAATGGAACTGAGCTCCCACGAGGGTGAAAGAGGGTGAGGGAGTGTGGGCAGGCGTGGCCAGCACAGTGGACCGAGGGGCAGCCTGACGAGGCCAAGGCCACATGAATGCCCGTCTGCCTCTGGGCGACCCATCAGATGGCGCGTGGGTCCGCGGGCCTGTGGTGCTTGGGGGATGGTAGACCTGCTCCCAAGCTCAGGACCTTGGCCCGACCTCCTTCCCTGGGAGCTGTGAGGGGCGAGTGGGCAGAGCTGACCCGGGGCTAAACCCTGAGCTGCCAGGTCAGGGTCACGGCGTGTGGGACCCAGGCCAGGGTGGATGGCGGGGCGGCACCACGCTCTGCCTCGGCTGCTCTCCCAGTCACCGCCGGCCGGGCTGGAGGAGAAGGGCTTGTCCCACGGATGCCAGGAGAGGCGCAGTCTCTCCTTTGCAGGCAGAGCGCATGTTGAGGGTGAGGATGGACAGAAGCATCTTTGGGCGCCTCCAGACTCTTATGACCAAGGAAATAATTTGGATGTGGTGCCTCCAGAATCACGGTGGCACTTGCTATAGGAGGAGGGGGCCAAGGTCAGCCGAGGGCCCTACAAGGGCCGAGGGTGGTGTTTCCGGCTGGCGCTGGGAGAGAAGGGAGGAGAGAGATGGAGAGGAAGGAATTGGAGAGGCAGGACACAGATGGGGGCAGTTTGCCAAGTCCTGCCGTGCAAGAGGTACTTGATGTGGATTTTTCCTGTACCGGCTCTATTGAAATAGTACAATATGATACGATACAATACAATATTGATATAATATAATATAAAATAATATATAATTCCTATACCATGAAATCCACCCATTTAAAGCTACAATAGTGGGTTTTGGGTATAGTCACAAAATTGGACAACCATCACCACCATCAATATTAGAACTGTTTCATCACTTCAAAAAAGACACTCCGTACCCATTACAGTCACTCCCCACTTCCCTCTCCCCCCACCACTGGGAACTACTGATCTAACTTTCTCTCTATGTAGATTTGTCCATTCTACACATTTGTACAAATGGAAAAACTCCATATCTGGCCGCTTTCACTTAGCATAATGCTTTCAAAATTCACCACTTTGTAGCATGTATCAGTACTTCATTCCTTTTTTATGGTCGAATAATATTCCATTATATGGACAAACCCCATTTATTTATTGATTCATCGGTGGATGGACATTTGAGCTGTTTCCAATTTCTGGCTGTTACGAACAATGCCGCTATCAACATTTGTGCACAGGTTTTTGTGTGGACATGTGTATTTTCCAGTGAATCCCCTTGGCAACAAATAGGCGTTATAATCACCAATTTATTAGGAAAAACTGCGGAGAGGTTAAGTAACGTTTCTGAGACGGAAAAACTTCTTGTGATTCAGTTTGATTACGACTAGAAGGGCAAATAAGAGGAAGTGAAGTGGAATTTCACTTCACCTTTTCCAGGACACTGTACACACCAGTGAGTAAAAAGAGAGGAGAGGAATGAGGAAAAGTGCGTCAGCAGGGCTGCCGTGGGCTCTGTGGGCCCTCTCGGGGGCAGGTCTCGGCGAGGCCTCGGGTTTGCCCACCCTGGCCCGGCTCTGAGTCTGGGGGAGGCCCTCCTCCTGCTCGCTCTCTTGTTTCAGGGGCAGACACTTGCCAAGAGCCGCGCAAGACAGTTGCTGGCGTAGCTCGTCAAACTGTGAGGAGGCGGGTGGGACGTCTCTGCAGCAATGTCCCCACTCTGAGAGGATCCCCTGGGGTGGGCCCTGCCCGGTGACAAGAAGAGCCCCAAAGAGAGGAATTCAGCACAGGCCCAAGGACGGCTCTAGGACACGGAACTACAGGGTCATGGGGGCTGCTGAGTCTGCTTCCCTCTGCCTCCAGGGCTTTCCCAGAAAGTTCTTGGACATGGGAGGGTGGGTGACGTGCCGCCCCATTAATGCAACTCCCTTGGCTCGGCGGAACCCAAGCCAAAGCTGGTAATCATTGACCCTCAGAAGCTCCCGGGGCAGAGCAGCAGAATCCACGGGAGGGTGGGCTCTGCAGCTAATCCCCTGCCCTGTGGTTAGAGCCTTGCCCTTCTCATTACCTTTCTGGGAAGCAGGCTGCTATCGCAGCCCGGACACTGGTGAAGAGAAGCCCAGAATTTAAAGGCATCTCAGGTAATGACACGGTTGGATCTTTCATTCAACGTATGGCTGTAACTTGACAGAGAAATTAGAGCTGGAGGTTGCATTCCTGAAGGTGTTAATGGCTGGATCACTTTCCATGCCTAAGTGCTGCCTGAGCTCTTTCCACCCATCTGTAATAGATATGAATGGGCCCATTTTTTCAGATGAGGAAATCGACACACTGAGAGACTGGATGGTACCCCGAGTTAGAGCTAGTGACTCACTGACTCCAGATTCAAACCCCACACACCCACCTCTTAAATCCTGCCCTGTAGGCCTGTTGCTGGGGCAGTGACAAGAAACATAAGCTAGAATATAGGACTGAAAGGCCCCCAGAGGTCCCCTCCAAACTCAGGAACCTGCGGTTCTGCGCCTTCTCTTTGCATGTCTCTTGGAGCGGGGATGGACCAACACGACACCCGTCACCTGTGGGCACAGCATCATGACTAATAGCCCCCCAGTGCCAAACTCGAGGCATCAGAATGATTCCTCTATATTATAAATCTTCAAGGTTTGAGATTCTATATGTTTTCTTAAAAATCAAGTGTGCTTTCTGGTTGCAGACACTCAGGAAAGCATGTTCAGGATCTCTAGTCCACATGGAATTCATTCCTTTTTGGGGCTGGAAAGACTGAATTGATGTAATACCAACCCAAACCACAGAGAGCTAGAAGGGTCAGACTAATAACGGGGTCTCTGCACACATATAAATACAACTTTTGGTAAACATTAAACTCTTTTATTAAACGTCAGTGCCATTTGAGGTGGGTGCTTGAGAGAGATTTAAAAATTATTTTATTACATATGTGTCCAGTTTTCAGAAAAGCAAACTACACTCATCCCCCAATACACATACTTTTTTTTTTTCAATACACATACTTTTACAAGCCAAACAAGTGAGAAAATGATTTTTTTATTTGAAAAAATGATTCTTTGCTTTATAAACTTATTCAGTAAAGGATTCCTTTAAATATCTAATATTCAAGTGCATATATCATACAACTTACTATACACAAGCAATTTCTGTTTATATACTATCTTTCGAGAACACAATTTATTGGTTTTGGTTTCAGCATAAGGTTTATATCTAGACTTGTATAATGATCTTTTCATTGTAATGGATTTCTTTTGAATAGAAATGAGAATAAAAGGCCATGAGACTAGAAATGACTTTGGGTCCTTGTGTTAATTTAATTCTCAGCTATAGGTTCACCAGAAACTAGAATTCAACGGTTAGTGCAGTGACTCTCAGGAAGTCTGGCCTGAGTGCGTGGTGGAGGCCTGAGAACTGACCCTCCCACCCTTTCCATGGCGGAGGGTTCCATCTGGTCCTGGGACAGACTGAGTGGAATTTCACCCAGGATTCTCTAGGGACCTGTCATCTATCTCCAGGTGATAACCATATTTGTTGTGTTTTACTAGGTATCTTCCATACTGTGTTTTCACCCCCAATCCTGAGCCCAGCAAAGGCAACTTGGCAAATTCCAAGCCCAACAACTGGAATCCCAAAGCCAGCAGCTCTTGGGTCACTGCAAATTCCAGTCATACATGAAGCTTTGAAAATCATCTCCTGCACCTCTTCAGACAGAGGCAAGTGACTTCATGTCCACACTGGCTTCTCAGTAAACAAGCCAGTGGACAACCCAGCTTGCAAGAGATTTCACACTTGTGGCTGGGCAGACACTGTGGGCTCCTTGCCCCAGAAGGTCCCTGTTTCAGGGCACCATTGCACTGTGCTCTAGAGGGCGCTGTTCACAAAGGATACAGCTGGGAGGCCCTCCACCCAGATCTTAATGACCATTTCACAGTCTGCAGAGGCTTTTCTCAGCCCTGGGCTTCCCTTGCTTCTCTTTGAGCTGTGCATCCTCACGTTTCCCTTGGTTTTTCCTCTTCACTTTGGCTCAATCCATGCATAGCCAACAAAGCCATGCCTTCTTTTGGTAAGGTACAGAACTCCCTAAAGTTGAGAAGATATACTCCTTAGAAAATCTTTAGAATAAAAGCCAAGAAGACCCAACTCTGCGACTGTGAGTTTCTCTCGTCCTCTAGGGTCCTCTCACTCTGTGGTCACCATTCCCCACAGCCCCCAGGGATGTGTGGCTGTCCCTTCAAAACTCTGAATCAGGCAGAGATGAAGGGACCCCCCTAACGGGGGTCCCTTTGCAGAACCGAGACATGCTAACATTTCCAAAATACTTTAAAAAACAACTTTGAAGAACAACAAGGAAACAAAATTGAAAATACACATAGAATTAGTGTCAACTTCCAAAGCACAGGTTTCCTACTCCACAGCAGAGGCATGCTGCCACCAAAGACTGGTGAGACCCTACGGACACCTGGCTTGGGGCCAGCCTCACAGACTCCCAGGCTGGCTGTCCTGGTGGGAATATCACATCTCTTGATGCTTCCTGCTGGGTCCCAATCCAGGTGCCAGGAAGTGATACACGTCTTTGTGGGGAGAGTAGAATTATCTTAGGATGACCAACGGCCCTTGTAAACTAGTTAGCTAGATAGAACTTTAAAACTGAACTTGAACATTTTAACTCCTTTTGGTGACTTTGTATATTTAAATTTGGTCCTTCATTTTCACATCCTGATACAAAAGCCTGCAAATATACATATGCGAGTGTGACTTCTGGAAGCAATGGTATGGAATCGTCAATTGGTTATGAAACGGCTTTATGACCTCTTAGTTACACCTCTTCTGTGTGCTCTTCTGCCTTTTGGGGTGTCAGTGCCTTCCAGCCAAAGAACACCAGGAGCACCCCAGCAGTTGAACAAGTTGGCCTGTTGCAGCTAGTGTGCACCTGCACCCTGAGGAATTGTGGGGGCCTCGCTTGAGAGAGTGTTAGGAAGCACGTAAATAAGATTTGGGCTTCTTCTAGGTGATTTGGGAGAGTTAAGGAAGCAACACGCTGCTCTGGGTTAGATGTCAAGAAATAGGGGTAATTCTGTGATCGAGTATGTTAATAAATCTTATTATCTAGAAGCAGAGAAGACCCGTGTAAGGCTAAAGCTGTTATTGGTAAAGAAGCAGGGATCACTCACAGTGCCAGCACAGGGGGACATTTGGTCATTTTCATGGTTTGGACAATGTTCATGTTTCTGTCTGTGTTCAGACATGATTCTGATGTTGATATCCTGTGAAACTGGGTTCAACAAGAGAACACCAAGACCCAGCTGTGAGCCCCAGGACAGCTCCCGACAACACCGAGACCCAGATGTAGTGCCAGGCTGGCTCCCAGCCGTCTGGAGCTGCTTTCTCCTTTTCAACGGCGTCTGTAGATTGTCAGTGATACAACCAAATGCTACTTAATGTCTGTGGTAAGAGAAGAAGGGCATCACCCGTGGTAGTGCACCAAGGAAAATTCTCTCCCTCTATGCTGTTGTCACCTCTCCAGGATAAGGCTTCTGCCCTGATGACGGACAAATCCTTTATACAAACGTGTTTGGCTTTCTCAGGTCTTCTATTCCACAGGTCAGGATGGGCTCTGAAGCCAGTACAGTTCACAGACATCGACGTGTTGTCAGAACCTTTGTCACCCTCTCTCTCAGGAGCCTTGTCCCTCGCCTGGGTGTCATTTCCCCACACAGCCCCTGTGACTCTGCAGAGCAGACCCTCAGTGGCCTGGGTTGGTGATGCCTGGTTAAGCTGCTGCACAGGTTTAAATTTCTGAACTAATAATAACAGTTGCTACTATTTATTGTTACTACTATTTATACATTTATTGTGTAATTGCTGTGTTCTAGGAACTTTGCATATGCGATTGCATTTAAAACACACTACAGCCTTTGAGAGCACATTCTTACAGTCATTTCACAGGCGAGGAAGCTGAGGCTCAGTTAGCCTAAGCGACTTTTGCTCAGGTCACCTGGCCATCAAGTGACAGAACTGGGATTCAAGTCCATGTCTGCGCTCAGCCCAGCTGGACTTCCTCCAGTCTACCCGCTGCCTTGGTTCTTACCTGTGCCATGAACATCCTGCGCCAGGGCTCCCACCCCGTGTTGATCCCCATGCATGGCAGATCTCTATAGTTATTCGGGTGATACTTCTGGACCCGCAGCCTCCGGAGATGCCTACAGAAGCCGGTGTGCCTTAGGAGAGCACCAACACCCCCAGACCTTATGATTCACTGGCTCTTGTTCCCAAACTCTCTTCTCTGGAAGGAACCGGGCACCTAGGAAAGTCTGTGCTGCATTCCCACCCTGGACACAAGCAACTTGTGGCTTCACAGGGGAGGGGGCCTGTGAGGACACTTGGCCCCAGGGAAAGGTGGGGTATTACTGAGGTGCAGTCCCAAATCTAGCCTGGAAGGGTCCTGATGCTCATGCCCTTTCACATGCCCATGAGGCCAGGAAAAATTATTTCCACCAGCCTTGCCAAGTTCTATGTAAGAACCCAGGCTGAGCCCAAGGGAGCAGCCTGGTAGAGCTAAAGACATCAGAGGTGATTTCTCTTGGAATATGGAACAAAGAGGAAATAATGCCCTCTGTCGACAATAGGTCTCCATATAGGTATCCCCAGGAGCTGGCTGACTGTATGCTCCTGGGCACTGAGGGTTTGCAAATCCAGCTGGGTGGCCATCCTCCAATAGCTTGAGGCCGTTTTCATAGAAAACAGGAAGTCCTCTGCGGTATCAGTTAGATGCATTTGTTTTAACTCCTCTGCAAAGGTGTGTTAAAGAGTGTAAGCTTGACCTTCAGCCTGTTGCGTCTCCTCTCTGTTGGATGCTTGAAAACCCTGTGCTCGACCCCTTCCGGGCAGCAAACCTGCCGCATTGCAATTACTGGATAATGACTGAATTACTACTCATCCTTGAGCAGCTTGACAGCAGGGAGTTACCTCTTTTGCTTCCTAGTGTAGCACCTGGCATGTAGTAAGTTCAATCAGTAGAGAGTTTGCTTGATTTCACTGATTAGGAAGGCAGAGACCTTGGGCCATGATCCCATTGCATGCCTTGCTACGGTAGGCCCTCAGGAAATGTTGGTTAATGGCCTGAAACAAAGCCATCAGTTTTCATGGAAGCTTGAATTTCTCCTCCAGCACCGTTGCAAAGGGACTACAGAAAGTCATTTGACTTCTGCTCTCAGGCTCAATAACTCCTATTTTCTACCTCTGACAGACAATCTTGACTCTCAGAAATGTCCCGAGTGAATTCAGGCTGCGTGTGAGCTGTGAGAGGTTGGACTAAAAGGCAGACTACAGCAACTGTTTTTTCATCTATAGAGAGGAACGATAGCCTTTGTGATTCTAAATAAGAGATAAAAGCAACATCTATGGGCTTCCCTGGTGGCGCAGTGGTTGAGAGTCTGCCTGCTAATTCAGGGGACGTGGGTTCGAGCCCTGGTCTGGGAAGATCCCACATGCCGCGGAGCAACTAGGCCCGTGAGCCACAACTACTGAGCCTGCGCATCTGGAGCCCGTGCTCCGCAACAAGAGAGGCCACGATAGTGAGAGGCCCGCGCACCGCGATGAAGAGTGGCCCCCACTTGCCACAACTAGAGAAAGCCCTCGCACAGAAACGAAGACCCAACACAGCCAAAAATAAATAAATTAATTAATTAATTAAAAAAAAATAGGAGGGTCATTAAAAAAAAAAGTACCTATTTAAAAAAAAAAAAGCAACATCTATTTGCCGTCTTTTCTCTGGTACAGTGGTTGCTGCGTGCTGGGGTGGGAAGAAGGCAGTGTGATGTTGGCCACGGGAAACCCCAAGTTCTCAATTACTTGTTCTCAGGGAGTTGCCTGCAAAAGAACGACCTCTGTCCTGGTTCTTTAAATACCATCAAGGAGTACAAACTGTAGGTACCTCACTTAAAATGCAGAGGGGTTTGGTTGCCATAGGTATTGTATGCAAATAAAGCATGCATTTTTATGGAGAAAAGGAGATTCAGGAGGAAAATGTTTATTTTCAAGAATTTGAAAGGCCGATCACTGGAAGAGAGTTCAGACTTCTTTAGAAGTATCATGAGTTGTCCCTGAGGCAGAACTAGACCAGGTGTTGTTGGTATCAGTTTCTCCTCTAGGTCTAGATGAGAACATCTCGCAGGGCACACAGACGCTAAGTGAGCTGGCCCTTGCTAGTGCTGGCCCTTGCTGGTTCCAGCCGGCGTCTCGCGATGTCCCCCAGCACTGTCACCTATTTACTCAGCAATTCTTTCAGTTCCTCTGTGCCCCTGCCTCTGTCACATACACAATTTACAGTTTCAGTGCCGCACAAAAATGTCTCTTCCAAAATATCTCTATTGGACGGGGAGCCATGTAAGTGATAGCAGACTCATTGCTTTCATGCATGCTTTGTTTAATTGATTGATCGTCATTCAGCAAACAGTTACAGAGTTCCCACCATGTGTGACTCTAATGCCATCTCCAGGCCTTGGTCTCCATAGCACTTCTCTGCTCCTCAAATAAGATGCTCCCAGAGCACTCCCATGGTTTTCTACCCTGGCAGGTATCATACTGCGTTTGACGGTTTATCAGCTCGTTTGCATCTCCCACCCAGACTAGAAGCTTTTTCACAATGACAGGGACTGTACCCATTTGGTAAATGATTACTTCCGTGATGTCTAACACATGTTAGAATCCACACATTGCTTAATGATGGATAAATAAATTAATCGACACAAAAGTTGAGTTTTCTGTCAGTTGAGGTGTTTTCGCAGGGGGTTGGGGGATGCCTGTCTAATAGAGATCTTTGAGCAGAGACGTGTCCTTTGGGTATTATACAAACCACACCACATTGTGATTGCTGATTTACTGAGCTCACTTCCCCCTTCGACTGTGAGCTCCTTGAGAACAGGAACAGAGTTCTATTTGTCTTTGAAATCCTACACAATACACTCAGTGTTCGGAAAGTTCATACAAAGTCTATTTTTTGAGAATGGACTGTTTACAGAAAAAAAGAATGCTGGAGCACTGAAGAAAAAAGATGGCAATAATATAATCCACTTGCTTTGCCAGGCCATTAAGAAGACTTTGGTAAATATTAGCTAATGTCCAGCCCTATGCTTGCTATTAAGATTTACTGATTTCAATAGAAAGTGACCTAAAAACTGTGCATGTTACATAATCCAGGGCCAATTTCTAATCGCCCAATAGTTCCAAAAATACGTATTGTATCTGTCTGTGGTAGGATTAAATGCCATTGTCTAAGCAAAGTCGGATATAGGCTATGTATAATGGGACTGCCATGTGACTGATGGGTTTGGTCAGAGGATGAATTTATCCTGTATTCTTGCATTCTCTAGGTATAAATCTTCACACTGTCTGAGTAAATAAATCAACAGCATTGGTTAACCCAGTGCATATAGAAAGTACCTTCAGTAAATGCCAGAGTTTACAAAATAAGTCCAACAATAAAGGCTGCTTTTAAATCTCAATTTCTTAAACAACAGTGACTGCTGTGTACAGAGATTAACATGGTATCTTGTTTCTTCCTGGTGCGATCTTATTTTTGTCTTACAAATATGTACTTACCTACGTCTGTATCATTCACCTGTATCTTTGTGAACGCTTAGAAATCTGAGTATCTCAGTGTGTTTCAGGGAATATGCTGGGAGATTGATGATAACTAATGTTTCTGGTGAAAGGTATTGGGCACAAACTAGGAGAAAGAGCGAGAGAGCTATAGAGCATGGTAAAGGAGAGGAGGAAGATGCCAGAACAGAACCTGTGCCTGCTGCCCAGGGACCTTAGCTGGTGGCTTATCAAGTCTTAGCATGATGGTATTCAAGCCATGTGAGGTTTGGGAAAAAAAATACATACCCAGCTTGGGGCTTGGTCTGAGAAAGACCAATTACCTTGGTTTAAAACACACAACTCCACTATGAAATTAATGTTTTCAGGCTAATACAAATTAGCATCAGTCCACTGGCCAAAGCCTACCATTAATTAGGCTGGGTTTAAAAGAAATCAGCCTGCCTACAGAGACCAACTCCCAACACTACCTCCTTGCTTTCCCCAGCCGTGGATGCTGCGGGTCGGAATATGTTTAAGATGTTGGTAAGTGTGGGCGATCTGGGGAAAGCTCTTTTTAAGCTGGTTGCTTTCGTTCCTGCTCTTTCCAAGGCCAGGCAGATAATATTTTCTTAGTAGTCCAGGCATGGAAACCCACACTCATCCAAGAGATAAATCAGGGGGGACAGGCATGGAAACCCACACTCATCCAAGAGATAAATCAGGGGGGACTCATTTACTCTACAGAAATACTCTTTCTCTTCAAAAGTGAAATGAATTTAGGTGGTACTACAAGAATAGTGGGGGAGAAAAGCTTAGAGGTTGGTGTGTTAGGAGCTATGTCTGGAATTATAATGTATGACAAAGAGGATGTGGATTTGACTGATGAATGTTGGCTTTAGAAGTTATTGTTTTAGGTGAGATCCACCCTAGGAAGAGCTTTGTAAACAGTATGAGCTTCCACGAACCTGGGAAAGGGAGAGAGTCCCCAGTGGATGGACACAAGGTTAGGGGAGATGTGAGCAGAGAAAAGGGAGAGATTGGGGAAGGAAGAGACCACTTCCCTTGGTGAGCCACACTTGGGACCATCCCCTCATATTCTTTGGGACTTGAGGTCAATGAGGGTTGGGTGAGATGAGGGGCAGGCCCCTCTTAGTGCACTGTTGTCTGCTCTCCTGGTTACATTTTCTTTTTTTTAATATCTTTAGAACCTGTCCTTCCAATCACCACAGCCGTGGTTTTCTCATCACCACTTCTACCTGGGGTCTTCTTGTGTTTTCACCTGGTTTAAGGCCATGAGCAAGACGTGGTAGGATATCACTTTTGTTTAAAATTTATCACTAAGTTGGTTTCGCTTCCTAGTTTGTATGAATAAACACATTTTTGAAGGGGGATTTTGAAATCTATTTTAGAAACATGTTTGCATTTGATTAAAAATACCACGAAGACAACCATAACAGGCACACCTTGGGAGTGGGGTGGGCACAGCTAGGGGAGGAGACCGTCTAGTGTTTATGACCCCGGGGGTTCATCAGTGCTGTCTGTTTGGGGGAAATCCCTTCAGTTTTGTGCTGTAAGATGGAAGTTACAATAATGTCATCAATGAGACCTTTGACCATATGGTATTTTGAAGTGCTTAATTCATTCACGGAATGATTCCATTTATGCTTATTGAATAAATAGTAAGTGCCCATGGTCTGTGCTAACAGCTGGGATAGAGGAATGAATAAAACATGGTTCTACCTTTGTGCAGGATTCTTTAAATCAGAGTGCCACATCCTTCAGCTTGCGGGCAAGGAAGGAAGTAGGAGATACCGATGGTGAGCATCTTACTATTCCTTTTGGGAATCTTGGCATCCCAGGCTTGTGATCCACTGAGAAAACTTCCGAGATCTTATGATATAACTTGACCAAACAGTATTGAGGAACTCGGTTCTAAATAGTGTCGAGCAAAAAAAAAAAAAGGAAGTTGACCAATGCTTCTCTTGAAATGTTTCAGAGAAATCTGGTGTTAGAATATAAAATGCTATAACTGAGACACAGTGAGGTAGAGATTCCTCTGACCTGGAAGCAGGGAGCCTTATGCTCTAGTTGTCATCTTGCCACGGTTAGGTCCCTGACTTTGCTGTTGTCCTAATTTTATTGAAGTATAGTTGATTTGCAATGTTGTGTTAATTTCTGCTGCGGGACCTGACTTTGGAAATATCATTAAAATTTTCTCAATTCCTTCACTAGATAAATGAGAGAACTGAACTGTATTATAATTTCTCTTGCTATGTGAGTATCCATAGCAGTACACAAGATGATTTAGGTAGTATACTGATGAGCCTTTTTTTCATGGTTATTTATTTCTATATATTAACAAAAATGTAAATAGTGTATCAAGCTTCTGCTTTCACAGATATTTTTGCTTAGCTTAAGACTAAATTTATTAAAGAAGAAAGGAGAATTCATTTAAAGAATGCTATCAAATAAATCATAGTACAGGTCATAATTTGTTATCATAAACATTTTTAAAAATTTATTTTATTGAAGCATAGTGGATTTACAATGTTGTGTTAATTTCTATTGTTCAGCAAAGTGATTCAGTTATACATATATATACATTCTTTTTCCTCTTCTTTTCCATTATGGTTTATCACAGGATACTGAATATAGTTCCCTGTGCTATACAGTAGGACCTTGTTGTTTATCCATCCTATGCATAATAGTTTGCATCTGCCAACCCCAAACTCCCAATCCATCCCTCCCCCACTTCCCTTCCCCTTGGCAACCACAAGTCTGTTCTCTGTGTCTGCGTTATCACAAACATTTTTAAGGTTGGGTGTGACTAAGGTCAGAAAACACATGGATGTATGCTATCTCAGGTTCCTTTACATTTCTATCTCCCTGTAATTATTTTTTCTCTTTATCTTTAAGCAATATGGTCTTGTAGCAGAAATTTTCTACTGACAATAGCATTATGGTATCCAGAACAAGGTTGTCAGCTTGCCCAAGCGATCATTCACCCAGATTGTATTGAATGGCCGTTTCATAGGCAGTTAGCTCTTTAAGTGAGTCACTTAGTGCACTAGTGTTACACACATAATTTTGTTCTGTTTTGTTCTTCTTTGATGTGATTTCAGGTCGGGTGTTGACAGAAAGAATGTTCAAACATCTTCAGAAATGGTTTGTCACTCACTTTCTTGGTCATTCTCGGAGAAGAGCAAGGCTGGTCTCCAAAGATGGAAGGTGTAACATTGAATTTGGCAACGTAGAGGCACAGTCAAGGCTGATATTCTTTGTGGATATCTGGACGACTGTGCTGGACCTCAAGTGGAGATACAAAATGACCATCTTCATCACAGCCTTCTTGGGGAGCTGGTTCTTCTTTGGCCTCCTGTGGTATGCGGTCGCCTACATTCACAAAGATCTCCCTGAGTTCCACCCTTCCGCCAACCACACGCCTTGCGTGGAGCACATTAATGGCCTGACCTCAGCTTTTCTGTTTTCTCTGGAAACGCAAGTGACCATTGGCTATGGATTCAGGTGTGTGACGGAACAGTGCGGCACTGCCATTTTTCTGCTTATCTTCCAGTCTATTCTTGGAGTCATCATCAATTCTTTCATGTGTGGCGCCATTTTAGCCAAGATCTCCAGACCCAAAAAACGTGCCAAGACCATTACTTTCAGCAAGAACGCAGTGATCAGTAAGCGGGGTGGGAAGCTCTGTCTCTTGATCCGAGTGGCTAATCTTCGGAAGAGCCTCCTTATCGGCAGTCACATATACGGAAAGCTTCTGAAGACCACCATCACTCCTGAAGGAGAGACCATTATTTTGGACCAGATCAATATCAACTTTGTGGTTGACGCGGGGAATGAAAATTTATTTTTCATCTCCCCACTGACAATTTACCATGTCATTGACCACACTAGCCCCTTCTTCCACATGGCAGCAGAAACCCTTCCCCAGCAGGACTTTGAATTAGTGGTGTTTTTAGATGGCACGGTGGAATCAACCAGTGCTACCTGCCAAGTCCGGACATCCTATGTCCCAGAAGAGGTGCTCTGGGGCTATCGTTTTGCTCCCATGGTGTCCAAGACCAAGGAAGGGAAATACCGAGTAGATTTCCATAACTTTAGCAAAACAGTGGAAGTGGAGACGCCTCATTGTGCCATGTGCCTTTATAATGAGAAAGATGCTCAAGCCAGGATGAAGAGAGGCTATGACAACCCCAACTTCATCTTGTCCGAAGTCAGCGAAACAGACGACACCAAAATGTAACAGTGGCTTTTCAACACGAGTAAAGCAAAATCTCGAAGATACCTAGCGACTAGAAACATTATGGAGCAATCAACAATTTGCGGGTATGACAGTGGGACAAGAGCCTTTAAAATCTCCCTGCACAATGTCCCTGAACCCCATAACCATGATCCTACAAGACATATAGCTCTACAAGGCAACTGCATGAGAACATGCAATGGGTTTATAGGAAACTGGAATATGGGGGCCATAGGAGCTCACATAAAATCTTGAATAGGATTATTTGAAATCACGCAGTGTTGATGGGAACAGACAAAAATCATTGAAAGCCTCATGGACAGACCAAATGAGATCTTTTTAAGAGTCTTCCCAAAGAAGATATAAGCTTTAGAAAGGATCAGGGGAAAACGATATTCTTATTTTGGTTCTACTGATAAGAAAGAAGCCACGTTTATTTTAACATTGGCTTGTATCAAAGGAAAAATTGTCTTCTGAGTTGGGGGAGATGAACCAATCAAAGTAATAAGAAAAGACGGATGCACAGTGAACATTTGTGAGGCACTGGCCTTCTCCAGCCCTGGTTGTTGGCGCTTTCATCTAAATCTGGGTCATGCTGTGTTTCCAGAGGAGCAGGGGGTAGGCTTGGCCCGTGGACTCCGCATCTCTACGTACCGGAGAGGAGCACAGGGCCCAGCCGGCTTGATGGTACCTCCAGACCCTGTGGCCAAGCTGGGTGTTGCCCCAAGGACATTTAGACAGAGGCTAAATCACCACTCTAGAATCTCAATGAACACTTTGCTGCAAGAAAGAATGTTTGATTTGAAAATGAGGGTGATATTTCTTCCAATTTGTGTTAGATGGGATAAGGGGCTTCAGATCTGTTAAAACAGTATTTCCTGATCTTCCAAGAAGGCAGTGAGGAGTTTGAAGGAGCAAAGACAGTTTAGAAGGGAAAATACTGCTAATGCTTCTGAGAAAAAGATGTCTTGTGTTTGTCACCTGAGGGTTTGTAACTGAAATGCTGTTTCTAAAGGAGAAGAAGTATGAAAGGGAAGGGAATGGGATATGACCCCACAGTAAGGAAAGTGCTAGGTCTTCCTTCCTCTGAGGGCCAACACCACATCTTCATCAAAGAGACCAATGTAATATAAAGATTGATCTGCAGGGGAAGGTTTTACTGTGAATGTCTTGTTCAGTTTCCTACTTACGTTATTTTGAATGTATACTGGAAAAGATGGTACCCAAAGCTGCTTAGGAATCAAAATGTTTTCAGTGTGTTGATTAATACATTAAATCTCTGAAACTGTGATGTACTTTCCCCAAGTGTCAGTCATTGCACATTAATTGTGACAGACCACTTGGTAACAATCCTCCTGCGGAGGGTGGGCTTTCTTCTGGGAGAGGCAAGAGTGGTGGCCCGTTTTGTCTTGAATCCAGCGTGCCCAGGAGGACACGACCTCAGGTGCAGATGTGTCCCATCCCATGCGGCCCCATCAAAACACTCCGGTGTGAGTCTAGGCACATAGTCATGGATACCAGTGACTTTGTTTTTGCAGGCCTGGGGTTGAGGTTGTACAGATACACACACACACTCTGGTCCTTCCAACAAAAACGAGTGAGGAGTCTGACGGGTTCAGAGTTGCGCACTTTGTCCGTGGCCATAACGATGGACACGATGGGACCACGTGGGAGATTACTCTGTGCCTGTAAGTGTGTTGGCATCGCCATTTAATCTGCTGACAAAGCTAAAGGAAATCAGGTGTCACAAGCTCGAGGGAGCTGGAATTCTCTGCTGGCCCACTGTCGTGAGGGTTTATGACTCTGTAGTGTCTTTATAGACGGAAGGGTCAGAAGACATGCCTTCTAGTCTCTTCTGCTCCTTTTAGCAGATGTTGGGGGATGCTGGTAGCGAAGTGATCATAGGCAATCCATTCCTCTTGATCGTTAAGAGAGCAGAACAACCGGAATCTTTGCGAATGGCCTTTCTTTCTGGGTTATTCGATGGAAGACGTTTGCTTTCAAATATTCTTTTATTAGGATTGAGGCATTCTGCCCTTTGAAGTCTACTTTTTAATGCAAATTCCCATTGAACCTTTAGTAACTGTTAACATACTTACATCCAACAAAGCCCCAAGGAAATGAGGCCCTGCAGGCACCATCCAATGGTCCTAAGGGATGGCTGGAACCCCAAAGCAGCATAAGAACTCTGGACATTTGGAGAGAAAGGGTTACCACAGGCATAGGAACTCAGTGAGTAAATAAATTAAATGGAAAACAGAAGGTTCCAGAAGGCCAACTTGCCCATAGTTGAATGCCAGTGCTAAAGGCAGCCTTTTTATTCCAATGTGGTAACAGCGTTCCCACCAGGACCTGATCACATAGGCACTGCTACTGCTACAGGCGTGCCATATAATTCTATTTACTGATTTACCCATTTTTAAAAGCGATTCAACATTTCTTTTTCCTTTCAAGAAAAACTGCATCTCATGATGCATCACCATATTCAGAGTTTCCCTTGGTACTGATTCCTCTTGAATGGGCTGTTTAACTCTGTTGCTCTGAGGTTTTGACTTGGAGAGTCTGATCCTGGTTTAAACTTCCAGGACTTCGGTTGGCTCAAGCTCCAGTATTTAGAGTTAAGACGTGGGACACTGTCTAAAAATTTATTCCTCAAGACAGAAAGGGTGGAAGGAAAAGATCCTAAGTTGCCAGATCTAAGGAGTGAGATGCTCAGCTCATCTGTCTGTTTTCACGGACAGCAAAGAACTTCCCTGGTAGATCGTGGGGACCGCTGAGGAGGTGTCTTCCCTCGAGATTTTTCATAAAACGGGAGATGGGTCCTCCACAGGGTGACTGTGAGTAGCGCGGGGGCTTGTCCCCTGTCCAGAGCAAACGTGATGAAAACCTCGGATACCCAGAATGCAAATGAAGCCCTGGCCCCGCCCCCGGGCCGTTGTCCTCCCCATTCCAGGAAGTGTATGTCAATCAAAGCTTGACAGGGGAGATAGAGCATTTTATTTTGGAAGCCAGAAGTTTGAGAACAATGACTGGAATTTCCTCTTTCTGTCCAGCAAGGGCTGTTTGTCACTGGGGAGATAAAAGTCCAGGGGTAGGGAATAAAGGTTATCGGGATCTGCGCCACACAGAGCCGCGCTGGGGGGCGCCGCGGGAGGAGGGGTTACGGAGGAAATCTATTTCAATGCCTGTCATTAAGTTTCCATTAAAAGAACATTCAGTTAGGAATTCAAAAATAATTTAATCTCCCCAGCCAGATGCACCCAGCTGGACTCCTTGGAGCTGAGCCCTGCAGAGAGGGAGACCTTGCATGGGGGCTGCGGGGGCGAGGGACGGGTGTGGGCCCTTCTGCATCTCCATCCCAAGCATCCTCCGCCGCCCTGGATGTCCTAGAGGCCGGGAGCATCTTTCAGGCGAGTGGGGAACCCCAAGTTTCTCTTGTGCTGTAGTAGGAGAAACTTACTCTAGGGCTACTTACTGACTTCTTACTATGTCTGAAGTTCTGTTTAAAGCATTTCGTATACACTACCTAATTTTATTTTCCCAATGATCCTGTGAGGTACTATCATTCCACCTATTTTTCACCCGAGGCAGCTCAGGTAATGATGAGAGCCTGCTTATTGTTTTCACTGTTTTCTTTGGTTGGTCGTGCAAAGAACGGTTCTATGGTTTCAAAATCATAGAACAGGGTTTAGAAAACTCATTTCTATTCCTGTGACCTCTCCTTTCCCTTCCTCTTAGATCAAGGTAGCCATTCTCATTAGTTTTATCATGATGCTATTTCTTTTTGAAAAATATAAGCACTATACATATATTTATATCCCCCCATTCTTACACAAAAGGTAGCATTCTAGAAACACCGTTCACTTAGTGATAACCTCCTGAAGATTACTGTGTATCTATTGTTGATAGATAATTCCAACACCTGTGGGCTCCCCAGCCCACTTGCCTTCGCTGGCTTTGCTGTGGCTGCTGGGATCTTGCTCCAGAGGCCCCTGCTCCGCTGTTATGAGCCTGAGAGATCGGGGCTGTGCTTGTTTTGCATTCCTCTCCCATTGCAGAGCGCCTGCAGGGCTTACCCTGCTTGGGACTGAGCTGGATTCTCAGGACCAGGGTTCTCAGTGGGAGTCGATCTGCCTGGGCTAGCACCTCTTTAAGGATCAAGCCCTCCTGGAAGTTTGGCTGGTGAGAAAGTCAGAACAGGTGCCCTCAGGAGAAACAACGCCACTCCGGAACCTGGTCTAGGGTCTCTGCTAGGAAGAGGGGGGCTTCATTCCCGGGGCTTCTGGGTCATCACCTTTTGATGAGGATCCAGGCACCCTCTGGGAGATGGAGGTCACAGAACCCACCACTGTATGTGAAATTTTGTGCATAGGTATTAAAATTGAATTCAATGAATTAAGTCAATAAGATGCTACAATTGAAGTATGAAGAAAATGTTGAGGGGGCCAGAGGAAGGGGAAGGCTTCCCAGAGGAGGTGGCAGCCGAGCTGGGCTTAGAGGATGGGTAAGACTGAAAATAGGGAAAGGGGTAGGCTAGAGAGCTGAGCACCAGCTGATGCACACACGTCCCAGACTAATGGAAGAACAGGATGTACATTTGCTTGGGTCTCCTGGGAGGTGATGTGGTGTTTCCATGGCCACAGCATCGGCACAGGAGGGAAGCATCGCTCTGTGGTCAGAGGAGCCGGAGGCTTGGTGCTGACCTGAGGTCGCATCCTGGATCTATCAGTCAACCACTGGAGTCCTTGCAGGGCGATGACATGATTAAATGTGTGTTTTAGGTATCTGTCTCTGGTGTTGGTGTTGAGGGTGGAGTGGAGAAATTAGAAGCAGAAGCTCGCTTTTGGGGGCTGGGGAGGAAAGTGTTAGCATTCCCATTTTCCAGGAGGGGAAACCTGCTCAGAGACCACATGACTTGCCCAGGTCACTAGCGATGCAGCGGGAAGGCGGGGCGAGGGCCCTGGGCTTCTGCTTTCGAGTCGGTCAGGGCTCTTTCCTGGGGCCACCCACAAACCTCACGCCTGGGGGTCACCTTTCCTGAAGGAAAGCTCACCAGGAAGGTGGCAGCCAAGGTCAGCGGGACTGCTCACCAGGACCAGAGGGAGTGAGTCTGGGGAACGGAGAAGCACATCCTTGAACTGGTTCCTTGGGGACACAGAGGTCACATGCATCTACCATGGCACTGAGCAGCCAAGGAGTCTGGGAAGGTGAGAGGCTTGTCCACGTCCCAGAGGTGACTTTCTCTGTCCCAGTGACATGAAAAGTAAGCGATTCACTGATGTGTGGGCTCTGGACCACCGGCACTGTTGGTCTGAGTTGAACTCAAGTGGCGGTGAGAGACCACAACGATCCTGACGGCTTTCTCACTTCCCCATGTCGCTGGTGGTGGCCACACACGACCTGAGCCTGGGACCGCCTCTGAAGGACACGCCCTGCTGGCAGCATGGAAGAAAAGACAGAGGTGAGGAAGAGCAGAAGTGAAGGCAGGCAGCCCAGTGTGAAGTTCAGGGCCTTGGGAGACAGACACACTTGGGCAAATGCAGCTTTCCCCCTTGGCTGTGCTGTCTAACACTAGTTCTTAACCTTTCTGAACCGCTTTTAAAGAGTTAAAAATTTTTCTATTTTTTTAAAATTAATTTTCATTGGAGTATAGTTGATTTACATGAACCACTTTTTAATAAATCGTAAATAACAATAATCCCTCTTTTAGAGGGTCACTGAAAGGACAACAGTATGAAATAATACATAATGAAACAGTAGGTAAAGCACCCAGCACAGAGCCTGGTACAGCCTCCCAGTAGATGGTAGCTTGAGTGATGCTACAGCCAAGGAGATGATTCTGATGATGAAGGCAAGGTGGGAAGGTGAGTCTGGCCCTGTGTTCGGTCACACACTGTGCCTTATCCCCTCAGCCTGAGCCCCACCACTTCCCTTTGCTTTCTAGTCCCAGCCTTGATCTTAACCTGAGACAAAATAACTCACCTTCCTCCTATCACTGCTTCTGCTTCCGCTGCAAATGCACCAAATCCTAGAAGCTTAGCGGTGAAAAAGCCCTATGAAAACCCTGACCAACCCTGTCATCTTACAAGTGGAGAGACTCAGGGTCTTGGAAGGAGATGGCTTATTCGGTGTGTCTTCATGGATCTCGGAAAGCACTGGTTGCTGACCTGGTCTGTGCTTTAGACACTCCATCAGGTGACCAGGGGAGTAGAAACAGGTGATATTACGGCCCTACCTGGAGAGGAAGGGGAGAGGGAGGGGAATCAACACAAGCCGTCCGTCAGTCGTAAGCAAGCTGGCACCTTACGTTAGCGCCTCTGGCCAGCAGGTGGCGCCATCCACTGCCAGATCACGAAAGTGAAAGTGGTCTGAAGTCCGCCTCCAACTGTTAGGCAGGCGGTGGAGAGAGGGCTTTCGCAGACCCGGCAAGCTCTTTAATAGCCATTATGTTGTTTAAATATTTAACAGAGAGACATAAAATATCTGGGTCATCTAATCATTACTGGGCTGATAAAACAACGGTGAAAGACTTTGGAAAAATAAATATGATATCAATGTAGAAGTTTATAACTCTAGAGAGGGCATGGTGGCAGAAGAGACAGTTGTTACTGTTTATTAAGAGGCCCCTAGAGTGCAGGAGCTTTCCATTTTGTCTACAGCAAGCTGAAATAATATTATTATCCCCATCTTATGGGTGAGAAGACTGAGGCTCAGAGAGGTTAAGACACTTGCCCAAGGTGGCGAGCGAGGGCACAGCTGGTATATATCTACATAGTCAACATTTAGAGCTTTCTCATTTAATCCTCATAACAACCCCAGGAGGGGTAGGAACAACCCGCGCATGCAAGCACAGGTCATGCTGTGTCAAAATTCACGGCTTTCCACCAAAAACAGGCCAACTCCTGTCTCCCGGTCAGGGCCCAATCCCGGCCCTTCTAGTTGCTTCCTTATGAATTTGGTGTGTCACTTACTCTCGCTGAGCCTCAGCTTTGCCATCTGTAAGATGTGGATTATAACCACACAAGCCTATGGAGATCAAGTGGGGAGACACAGGGTTCATTTTAAAGCAAAATTCTATTTTATGGCATTATCTGTACTGCAGACACCTAATGGCTCAATTCACATAAAGACGTACACAAGGCCATTTGTCACAGGATTATTTGTAGTGGAGAAAGTCCTCCGCGTACCACAACAGGGAGATGGCGTTAGTGCTGTGTGGACCAGAATAAGGTGAGATGCTATGCTGCTTTCAACAAACGTTTGGGCACACAGCAGCGTCCTGGGACATGCTGGAAGACCAAATGCACCGGGAGCGCCGTGGAGCTCAGATTCCAGAGACAGCTGACAGGAGACACAGTTGTCAAAGGAGAGGCCAGGCACAAGGGGTCCTAACCTTGTCAGGGGCACCAAGGAGGGCTGCCTGAGGAGCAGACATCAAGGTGAAGCCTGAGGCATAAGGAAGAGTTAGTCAGATGATGGGGGCGGGGTAAGGAAGGATCATGGGGTGGGCCGTGCTCCAGGAATACACCACTACGCGTTACAAATCACATTTAACAAGTGTAATGATTATAGACAATGGTCTCAAAAATGTCACATGAAAGAAGTATGAACCAAAAATGATAAAATTCAATTTTATAAAAATTGTTTAATTAAATTAAAAAAATAAAACTTGAAATATTTTTAAAAAACATACAATTTTGTTGCATATATATACATATGTGTACATACACATGAAAGAAGATTCAGAAGTAACCACAAATCCATTCACTCACTCATTCATTCACTCATCCAATGTGTTTGGAGGGCCTGCAGTTCTGAGACTGCTGAGGGCAGGGGGGATACACAGTGAGGAAGATGGTCAAGGGCTTCACCTTTACGGACCTACTTTCTAATGGAGGGAGGCGGAAAATAACAGTACATGCATAGCTTTAAGAAAATTTCACATAATGATACAGGTCACAAGGAACATTCAGGAGGGTCAGGACTCAGAATGACTGGATGGGAGGAAAATGCTTTAGACAGAGTGGGGACAGAAGACCTCTCCCAGGGGCTAACACTGAGAAATGGCCAATGGTAAGGAGCCAGCTACGCAAAGATATGGGAGGAGAATATTCTAGGCCAGTGGTCCTCAACCTGTGGCACCCAGGCATCACATGGGGAGCTTCAAAAAATACCAATGCTCGCCACCACCAACCCCCAGATTCTGACTTAATTCCTTAAGGGTACAGTCTGGGCGTTAGGACTTTTCAATCCTTCACAGGGAGTTTTACAAGCTTTCCTGGTGACACTAATATACGCTGAGGCCGAGACCCACTAGACTAGGTGGAAGCAAGTATAAGTGATGCACGTGATTATCTGATCATCTTTGGGTGGTAACATAATGGTCATTTTCATTGTCATTTTTTAATATTCTGTATTCTATAGATTTTCTTTTAAGCCATGCATTTCTTTCATAATAATTTTAAACAAAAGATAACTTAGACAACAAACTAGTGAATCTAACAAAAAAAGAGAAGCAGACTCACAGATATAGAGGACAAACTAGTAGTTGCCAGTGGGGCGAGGGAAGGGGGGAGGGGCAAGATAGGGGTAGGGGATTGAGACGCACAAGCTATTATGGATAAAATAAGCTACAGGGAAGTACTGTGCAGCGCAGGGAATATAGCCAATATTTTATAATAACTATAAGTGGAGTATAACCTTTAAAAATTGTGAATCACTGTGCTGTACACCTGTAACTTATATAATATTGCACATCAACTATACTTCAATTAAAAAAAGATAACTTAGAGATAATACATTGTAGTATCTAGGAATCTAGGTAAAGATCTAGGCCTGGACTGGATCTAGGAAATTTGAATTCTAGCTGCTGCTGAACGAGTAAATAGCAGTACGGTCTTGGGCAAATTCTGTTACCTCTCTGTGCCTCCGGTTTTGCTCATCTCTAGAATGAATGCTGTAATTTCATGATTCTAGGAACTGGAGTTCTGAATGAGGAAGAACTAGCAGACACCTGAACAATTATAAACCTGATTTCATGCGAGGGAAGGTCTCCAAATAAGAGCCAACTCTAAACTTCCAGCTTTGGAGAATCTTATCAGATGCTTCTTTTGTGCTTTCATGTAGTTTTCATGCGAACTTCATTTCAGTTGTTTTCTTATGTCGGCTCTTAGGGAAGCACAAAAGGATGAACCATGCCCTTCTCTTCATCCCGTTTCTCCTGGCATGACATCACTCTGCTACCCACCCCATCACAACTCCGCCCCAGTGCTTTTGAGGCCCTGGTTAGAATCGTCCAAGGCCAGCTGGCAAAGTGCCTTCTCTTCGGCCTCCCATCTTTGGCAAGACTCTAGCCCATTTCCCAGGATCATTCTCTTGCTTCTTTTACTTCCCCCCCGCCCCCCGCCAAGAACACAAGCCTCAGGAGTTGGGCACTCAGGCTCTTCCCCAGACACGCCACATCTTTAAGAACTTCATCATGGCAAGGTGAAGAGGAAGGAAAGGCAGGCGACATTGTTTGTTTACTGTTCTGCTTCCTGGTTTCGTTCTGGTTGTGGTCAAAGTCACCAGGGTGTGGGGCTCACCCCCCGGCTGTGTGGTCATGATTTCTGCTAACTAAGAGGACAGCCAGGCTCTGCCGTGGGCAGAGCCCTGAATTCACGTTCCTCTCCTGACTCTGGCCCCAAGGAACTGTCGCTTCATTGCTGTGGGTCTCAGGGGAGGTCCAAGTGACGAGAGCCGATGGCGCACATCTCTTCCCGGCTCTGAGTTCAGAGCTTTCACAGTGGTTGCCTGAAGTCGGCCACGTGGAAGTCTTTATATTCTGGAAACCAACAAATGCTACAAATCAGGCCCCCTGCTGCCACCCCATCTCAAGAGCCGGTTATTAAACATTTACCAGCATACCACTGAGGCTGTCTGCCAGGCGGGGCTGTGTCCACATCACCTGAGAGGGCTTGTTATAAATGCAGAATCCCTGGGTCCCACTGCACACCTCTGGAATCAGGACATTTAGATGCCCTAGGTGATTCCAAAGACCTGTACACTGGACACTGGTTTTCTAATGACATGTCCTTAAAGGTTATTTTTAGCTCTAAAAAACTCTGCTTCTGGTTGTCACCTGCTCATAAGTTGGTGACTGTGGCTGCTTTGCCTCAGTGGCCAAGCCTGCTGACATCTTCACCTGGAGCAGATAATTCCTGCTCTCTGGTCTTAAGTTGGCCTGATCCCGGGATGGGAGGACTTGTAACTAGCCCGTCCTCGCTAGGCTTGGAGGGAAAGCAGGTGAGGTTGCCAAGATTTCCTTTGGAAGAGGCTTCCCGAGGGAAAGTTGAAGGGCACAAGGCACAGCGAGGCCCCCAGGGCGTCCTTCCTGGCCCTGGTTTCCTCCTGGGTCACGAAGCCGTCCTAGCTCTACAGGGGCTGGCCTGCGGCCCGCTGCTGATGCCACGTCGGCCTTAATGGTAGCTCTTGCTTTGATCTGGGGAGGAGAGGAAATCACTGCCAAAGAGAGACAGAGATGTTCTGACGCAGACACCACTGTCTTAAAATTCTACACCTAGCATCCTGCCAGCAAACAGACCACCAGCTCAATAGCAGCCCCCAGAAAGGTCTTGTCCAGCGAAGTGAGGGCCTGCCCGGGTTGGGGAAGGGTCTGTGGTTGAGCAGGAGGGCGGTACCAAGTCTGTACCCGCCTCCATAGCTGTGGAGTTCTTTCTGGATCCCCTCTTGCCTCCTGCCCTCCTGTGATCTGACCTGGACAGGAAAGGTTTACTGCATCTCCTTTCTGTGTCCTTAGGTTATTCCCTTGCCTCTCATTTTCTGCCCCCAGCCGTTCTATCTTCCAGAATCCCTCTGAGTTAGGCGGTTCCTGCTTCCTAGGTCCCATACCTTTTTCAGGCCCCAGCCTTCCACCCTTGGCTTTGGATAACCCCCTCTGGCAGCCATGGGCGGCCTCCTCAAAGCCTCTTTCAGATGTTGGTTATGGCCGTAGGCTCCGGTCTCCCCACATTGACTCAGCGCTGGCCTTGGGGAGAAGGTGAGCTTTTCGATCTGTAGATGCACGTGAAGGCTTCTCAGAGGCTGGGGGAGGGAGAGGGAACGCGCAGGAGCGCCCCTGAGGGCATGTCAGTGCTGACCCTGGGCGGGAGGCCGGGCAGCGTTTGCGCGCAGACTGGGCGAGAGGGGACCCGCGAAGGGTCAGCCGAGGTTTCGGCTTCCTCCTGATTTGCTCCCCCACCCCCAGGTCTCCCCTCGAATCAACATCATCTTTCTAAGAAAGCCACTTTATCACTGCCAGGTCACATGAGGCTGGACCGGGGAGGGCCTCACGGTGGAGCCGGCTCCCCGCTGCCCCGCCGGGCAGGGGCACAGCCTGGCACCCACGCGGCCCCCGGCGCCTCCCGGAGCGGCTCCGGCTGTCTGCCCGCCCGCGCTCCAAGGCAGCGGGGTAGATGGCCAACATCCAGCCCGGCCGGCAACTTGAAAATACAAATAAAACAGAGGGAAAAGAAAGAAAGAATAAGGAGCGCACCGGCAAGCCAAAGAAAATATAATTCCCAGGCCCGGGCAGGCTTGGGGCCTGCAGCCGGGCCGGGCCGCGAGCCTTTGGCACGGGAACCGGCGGCCCTTTGTGCTGCCCTCGGCCCCCACCCCCGCCGCGCGGCCCCGTCCTAATTGGAGAAACACAATCCGGGTTTGCGCCCGACGCGCCCGCGGCCGTGGAGGCCGGAGAGGCCGGCAGCGCCCTGCCCTCAACAGGGCCCGGCTTGTTCTTTGTGCGGCAAATATTTATTTTGGTTCAAGTGGACCCCTTTCCACAAAGACCACCTGGTTGTGGTCAATAACACCTATTTTCAGATAATCTGCCGCTCTCTAGGCAGAGCCCAAGGAACTCACCCAAACAGAGACCTTTTCAAAGGGAATTGTAAATGGGCTGGATTCACGGCGGGCCGGAGGGGGACCGGCTAGGGGCAGGGCGGAGAGGAGGGGGAGCCCGCGGGCCTGGGTGGTCAGGCCAGAGCTGGGCGAGGCTGCCAGGTGGCCGGCTCCGCTCAGACCTGGCTCTCTACCCTGGCTGGGGGTGGGGCTGCCCGGGGGGCGCGGGGAGGGCTTCCAGGGGCCTTTCTCAAAACAAATTCCAAATCTTTCTTCTGTGGCCAAGTCTCGCTGCGGAGGTAAACTTCTAGAAACTCCGAGAGCAGCTTCCTCTTCCGCCCCAAAGAGCATCTAACTTGTCAGATGAGGATTCGGGGATGCCGCAGCTGTGAGCCTTCCCGTACCTTACTCGCAAAGTGAGCACCGACCCCGGGTCTCTCTTGGGACAGCTCTTGAGGCAGGGGTGCACTCTGAGCACCGAGGGGTCCCCAGCGCTGGGATGCAGCAGGGCACAAAACACAGGGACCCTGCCCTCAGGGAGCTGACATTCCAGCGCGGAGAGCCAGACAAATCAACAGGTAAAACACTTAGTGATGTACAGGAAGAAGGAGGCATGTGAATAGGTATTTTGAAAGCTGTAAAGTGCTTCGTGTGTCAGCTCTGAGATGGAAGCAGCGCTCCCGCCGGGCCAGTTTGTCCCCTCCACGGCAGGTGTCAGGAGATGAGTTCACGCAGGTGGAAAACCCCAAGGAGACTCAGAAGGTGCTGTGAGCTCCAGACATGTCAGGGGTGGACCCAGCAGGCCGGAGTCCACGTCCACCTACTAACGAATTTCAGAGCCTCGGAATCCCTGAGAAGGAATTGGGCTGGATAACGTCCATCTCTTGGGTTGTCATGAGGATTAAATAAAAACTGAGACCACACATCCATCAGTGTTAGTTCCTCCCTGCCCCAAATGCCATGGAATCATGGCATGTAACCATGTAACCAGACTTAACAGTCTGGGCCCAGTGGAGGTGCAGTCTCTTTCTGTAATATGACAATTTTAGGGTTTCCATAACATAATTTAAGATTTGGGGGCACAGACTGGAGACCAAATAATTTCTGGAAGCTGGGGCTTGGGATTCCTTCCACAGGAGATGCTACTTGGGGTGGTCCTGCACTCGGGGTCATCCTCACTCTGTCGGTAGGGATGGCCTAGGCCGGCCAGTCTGGGTGCCTGCCGTGCCCTCAGCCCCACTGGGGAGAAGCTGGGCTGATCTGGAGTAGGGGACACCCCCCCCCTCCCGGCTGCCGCCCCTGAGTTGAGGATAGCCAGTCCACGGACTTCAACCGGATGGACCTCGAGGGGTCAGAGTTAGGTGACAGTAATTCGCTCGGCAAACCTTCTCTCTCAAACGTTTTAACTGGGTTAAAGGTAGGGTTTGAGGCCCGTGGTAGTGGGAGGACGGGTGGGAAGATGTGGGGAGTGTGCCTTGGTCGTAGGGACATAGGCGCGCTCTCCCTCACACCCCTGGGTCCCCAGGAGCTTTCTTGTTCCGGCTCCAGGAGGCTGTCTGTCCATTTTTTTTTTTTTTATAAAGATAATCTTTAAAGACTGTTGCTTTTTATGTATCTATTTATTTATGGCTGTGTTGGGTCTTCGTTTCTGTGCGAGGGCTTTCTCCAGTTGTGGCAAGCGGGGGCCACTCTTCATCGCGGTGCGCGGGCCTCTCACTATCGCGGCCTCTCTTGTTGTGGAGCACAGGCTCTAGAGTGCAGGCTCAGTAGTTGTGGCTCACGGGCCTAGTTGCTCCGCGGCATGTGGGATCCTCCCAGACCAGGGCTCGAACCCGTGTCCCCTGCATTGGCAGGCAGATTCTCAACCACTGCGCCACCAGGGAAGCCCCTGTCTGTCCATTTTTCAGAGGTCTCCATCTCCCCCATCGCCCATGGGTGTTTTACAGTCAATTCCCAGCTCTCCAGGAAGCCTGAGTGGGTGCCTGCCCCTTACAACTCACAGAGCCCACCTTCCCTGCAGTCTGTCTAAACAATGCAGGAGGCTCTTCAGCCACATGTGGCCAGGCTGGGGAGAGGGGAAGGGCAGACCAAGGGTAGGATGGGTGTGCACGATGGTGTTAAAACCTCAGCAGGTAAAACCGTTTCAAGAGTTTTCCCTCTTTGTCAGTTAGTAAGGGCCTCCATGCTGTCAGAGGACCTGCTGTAAAATCTTGAAAAGGAGCTTCTCGTATCCTGATGCTGCTTTCTCTGCACTCGGATGTGGCTGGAAAGAGGGGATAGACTGATTTACTTCATCTTTGCACTGGTTGGGCCAGGCGGGGGCTGCATTTATGTCACTACTCGTCATCAAGAATGTGGCCTTCTCCCTCTGATGAGATGTCCTCAGTGTTGATTCCTAGCTCCGAGTTTGCTGAGATTAAACTTGGATTCAGACAAGCTGGTGGGGGGTTGATGGCCCAGGAAAGATTATGATAAGAAAGGGGCGAGGGACAGGAAAGAGGCTGGTGTGTCGGAATTCGGGATAATTGAATTTGCGGTGCAGCCAGCAGTTATGACCTGGGTCATCCGCTGAATCTTTGGTTGTAAATCCGCTAAGACCAGGAAATTCCATGATTAGGCCAATCTTTCCATTTTTTCTCAAGATGGCTGAAGATTTAGCTAGGGACGGTTTTCACCTTCTAAAGATACTGACTCTGATTAAACTAGTATTTTTGCATTAAGATTGTTTAACTTATGTCCTGGAAACCAAGCATCGGTCCCTCTGTCTTTTTGTCACAGTTTCTCCCAGGAAATCCAGCAAGCCCTCATACTTAAAGGACATCTATCCATCTGCCCTGATTACCCAAAATGCTGGAGGCGGAAAGGGTTTCCTCTAGGGACCTACTGCATGTGAGTTATGAGGCCATAGTTTTGACTCCAGTTTTCCCTCCATTGCCTTTTGGGCATTTGCTAATGCAAAGCTGTGGGGCCGTTTGTAATGAACTCTCAGCAGACTGAAAAACTGATGTCCTGAAAACGAGTATTTCTTGCCAAGTAAGATATAACCTAAGTGCACACTGAATGCAAATGTGATGTTTATGGAACCTTGAGAGTTTTCTGGAAGCTCTACAAATACTCAGGATTTCCCTCTTGGACTTAGGCAAATCCCCTCGAGGTGAGGGGCTTGCTTCTTTAGGGACACAGTCTCCTGAGCATGCAGAGCAGCTTAGGAGATGACTGTCTTTGGCCACGAGGCTCATTGTGGGGATGGAAAGTCCTGCTCTGCTCCACTGCTCTGTCTTCACTCCCCTTTGCCCCAGACCTTCCAGGGTTGGCTTTGAGCCCAAGTGGCAGCCCTCTACTTGAAAAATTGGATCCATCGGAGTTTTGTGCCTTGGATTCTGATCAGATAATCAGTGAAGTTTGTAAAGATTCAATGCGAAGGGAAAAGACTGCAGATCATCAGAAATACTCTTAAAAGCAGGTTTAAGCTACAATTTGATTAGCTTTGCTTTTCAGAAATGAGTGGCAAGCTCATATTTCTTCCTCACACACTAAGTATCTGTGGATAGAAAATTCATATTCTCCACTTTTTAAAGTTCTCAGATAGAGGTCTGGTGCAAACTGGTTTCTTAGTGGTCATATGTTCTATTATTATTTTTTTAAGACAAAACTTTGCGTTACTCAGAAAAATGCTAGATAAGTAGAAGGTCCTAAAAAGGCAGAGAAAGAGCAAAAAAAGGGAAGTTTTCAGGAAGAGCTGGGATGTCTGGAAAGTATTCCTAGAATATATGTGATGCTTGACTAGACGTTTCTGAAAACCAGGGCCTCCGGGCACCGTAATAATCAATGGGGAAAGAAATACTGCATCTTCTGGGGAAACCAATTGGCACCAAACACTGACTCGGTAGAAATTGCCAGCAAATTATAACAGTGCTCTGGTCTTATACTTTAACTGTGTCTTCCATGTTTTTTATTTTATACATGTATCTCTGGGGTTAACTGTAACAAAGCAGAGCAGAGGCTCCCACCCTGCCTCTCAGAATTGCTGGGCAAGTGGGCCTGGACAATTTCTGTCCAGCAGGTGCAGTTTGACAAACAACAGACATGTATCGGATCCTTCTATAAAGGCAGGCACTTGCTAGGTGCTAGGAATAAAAAGAAAGAATTAGACACAGTTCCTGCCCTTCATGTCTTTATAGTCTAATGAAGGACACAGATCTTCAAACACAAATAGATTCTGGGGTCTCAAATTGCTGTGTCTTAGCACTGCCCCAACACCAAAATTAATAAAAAGTCATGCCATTTTTGCCTCCGTTTCTATCAGAAAACATTAACGGCATATCCCAGAGCATTGCTTTTCGACACTCACCAGCCATATCCTGTCCCTCTTCCTGCTTCCAATTGTTCCCCTGGATACCCAGCACAAGATTTTAAAAAAAAATTATTGAAGTGTAGTTGATTTATAATGTTGTGTTAATTTCTGCTATATAACAAAGTGACTCAGTCATATATATATATATTCTTATTCATATTTTTTTCCATTCTGGTTTATCATAGGCTATTGAATATCGTTCCCTGTGCTGTACAGTAGGACCTTGTTGTTTATCCATCCTATATATACTAGTTTGCAACCGCTAATCCCAAACTCCTAATCCTTCCCTCCCCCACCCCCTCCCCCTTGGCAACCACAAGTCTGTTCTCTATGATTGTGAGTCTTTTTCTGTTTCATAGATATGTTCATCTGTGTCGTATTGTAGATTCCACATATAAGCGATATCATATGATATTTGTCTTTCTCTGTCTGACTTACTTCACTTAGAATGATAACCTCTAGGTCCATCCATGTTGCTGCAAACGGCATTATTTCATTCTTTTTGATGGCTGGGTAATATTCCATTGTATATATGTACTACGTCTTCTTTATCCATTCATCTGTCACTGGACACTTAGGTTGTTTCCATGTCTTAGGTATGGTAAATATCTAGCACACAATTTTAAAATGTCATTTTCTACATCTATCCCCCATTCCCAACTAGCTCCTAACTTGTAGTCTCCCTAGTTAATTTCCATCCCTTTCTCTCCTTTCTCTAACTGTTCTCCAATTCTGCACCATGAAAAGTGCAGGGGTGTGTGTGTGTGTGTGCATTCCCTTTTGTGCGCACACACACACATTTGGATGCGAGAATGCAGAGACAGGCAAAAACCACAAGTTAATGAATCTTGTAAACCCTTGTCCCCACCCACGTCCACCACATACACATATCAATGAGATACATGTAGTCTTCACTGTGTGTTCATGCATCTTCCCTGTTTCCACTTTCCTTCCTTTCCCTCTTTCCTTTTCCTTTCTTCCCCTTCCCTTCCCATCCTGAAGTATTTATTCCTGAGGCCACAAGTGGAGCAGAGCAAGGTCAGTATCAGTGCAGTGGTGTCAGGGCCTGAACGGGACACCAGATGGAGTGTCCTGGAGTGTGGTGTTTGTGCCCGAGCGGAGTAAAGAGAGCATCCATGGGGCGGACAGGGGTGCAGCTGGCACAGCAGTCAGGTTTGAGTGGGTTGAGGGTGGAGTCCCAGATAGGAGGGAGTCCCAGCCAGACAGTCCCAGGCCTGTCCCAGGATGTCAGAGCTTGAATGGGGAGAGGAAGGCATCCATATGGAGGCGTGGCCTGGTGTAGGGTAAGGAGGGTGCCCATGCAGTGGGGTGGCCAGGATGGGAATTGAGAACCACAGCAGGGTTCACGTGGGGAAGGGGTGGGGTGCAGCAGAGATAGGAGACTGGTTACATGCAGAAAGATTGATACGTAAGTGTATATATTATGCGTAATGGAAACCATGTTTCTCATCGAACAAGAGAATAGCAAATGTGGGAAGGGAGAAAAACTGGGGTGGGTCTTGTGGTGTTAGATTGGAAATAGATGAATCTGAGTCAACTCCAGGCTTTCGAGATATGTGTATAGATATAGAAATAACTATAGATATAAATGTCTATGCATATGAGACGGTTAATTTCATGTGTCATCTTTTTTTTTAATAAATTTATTTATTTTATTTATTTATTTTTTGGCTGTGTTGGGTCCTCATTGCTGCACACAGGTTTTCTCTAGTTGCGGTGAGCAGGGGCTACTCTTCGTTGTGGTGCATGGGCTTCTCATCACGGTGGCTTCTCTTGTTGAGGAGCATGGGCTCTAGGCATGCACGCTTCAGTAGTTGTGGCGCTCGGGCTTAGTAGTTGTGGCTCACGGGCTCTAGAGTGCAGGCTCAGTAGTTGTGGCGCATGGGCTTAGTTGCTCCACGGCATGTGGGATCTTCCCAGACCAGGGCTTGAACCTGTGTCGCCTGCATTGGCAGGCGGATTCTTAACCACTGCGCCACCAGGGAAGACCCATGTGTCATCTTGATTGGGCTAAGAAATGCCCAGATAGCTGGCAAAATATTATTTCCAGGTGTGAATGTGAGGGTGTTTCTGGGAGAGATTTGCATTTGAAACAATAAACTGAGTAAAGAAGATCCCCCCACGCCAAGGTGGGTGGGCACCATCCAATCCAGAGACGGACTGAGTGAAACCAAAAGGGGGAGGAAGGGTGAATTCTTTCTCTACTTGAGCTGAGATGTCCACCTTCTTCTGCCCTCAGATGTTGGTGCTCCTTGTTCTTGGGTTTCCACAGTCAGACTGGGAGTTACACCATTGGCCTCACCCACCCCTCATTCTCAAGCCTTTAGACTCACTTGGACTGAATTACACTATGGGTTCTTGAGCTTGCAGACAGCAGACTGTGGGTCTTCTTGGCCTCCGTAATTGTGTGAGCCAATTCCTATAATTAATCTCTTCTTATATCTATCTATCTATCTATCTATCTATCTATCTATCTATCTATCTATCATCTCTCTATTTATTATCTATCTATCTATCTATCTATCTATCTATCTATCTATCTATCTATCTATCTATCTATCTATCTTTTCTTGGTTCTGTTTCTCTGGAGAACTCTGATTCACACAACGCATGTATGTATATAAAAGTCTATGTATGTATACATGATGTATATGCATATATACACATAGGCTTCCTAGCTCTGTCCACTTGAGAGGTCTTGGGAGCAAAAACATTGCAGTAGCAATGAGCACACCCAGCACCCCGATATTGGCTTCTAAATATCATTTTCCACTAAACAGAACCAGTGATCTTTGGAGAAATGAATGACTCCAGAGCTGAAACAGGGAGCCCCAAATATGTAACTGGGGGAGAAAGCAAGAAAGTGCTCAAAGACTGAGGGGAACACGTCAAAGGACATGGAGGCCAGCTTGAATGACCTCCCATGGGGACAATGTAATCATCAAAATAAATAATTGTAAGAACTGTCATACCCACTGAATAAAATAGGAAAACACCAGTCTTTGGAGATATAAAATGAATGAATGAATTCATTGAAATCTGATGATGAATGGAATATTTACTTAATTTCAAAGTACCTCCCCACAAAATACTTATTAATTACAAAGGGGAAAAGAGTAACTTCACAGTGGAGAAGCCTGGCAGACACCATACCCTAATCACATCATCAGAATGGACATCATCAATCCTGGGGTTCACTGCAATTGTCAGAGGCAAGGAGAAGGTAGCAGCACCAACTCTGTGATGTCAGAGATGCCTAGGCTACGTCTAATCATGGAACACCAGACCGCCCCAGATTGAGGGCCATTCTGCAAAATAACTGGCCTATAATATTCAAAGTTGTCAAGAGTCCTGGAAGTTAAGGAAAGTTGGGGGTGTCCCAGACTAAAGGTACGTGACAATTAAATGCAATATGTGATTCTGGATGAGATCCTTTTGCAAAAGACAAGACATAACGGGGCCACTAGTGAAGCGTGAGTGGTGCCTGAGGATTATGTGGTTGTTTGTCCATCTTCATTTTCTTATTGTCATGATTGTCCCAGATTACGTGGGAGAACGTTGTTGTTTATAGGAAATACACACTCAAATATTTGGTGGTGATAGAGCATCAGGTTGGCAACTCACTCTCAAACGGTTCCCTAAAAATGTTCTTTGTGCAGTTCCAACTTTTCTATACGTTTGTGACTGTCTCAAGCTTTTGTAACTTTTTAAGTTAAAAAGGTATATTTGTAATATGTGAAAGAATGGAGGAGTACGATTTACTCCTCTGTCTTAGGATGAGAGAGAAGAGACCAGGACAGAGTCTTGAATGATAAAGAGGGACTGCTCATCAACCAAGACAGTATCTGGCATTTCTGTCGTTCTTTTCAACATACACAGCGTTTTTACTTACAGTCTCATACTTAACTCCTGTCATAACATTGTGCGGTTGTGACTATAATCCTCATTTTACAGATGGGAGTCAAGCTCAAAGACAGTAGTTATAATTAGGGAGGTGGAAATGCTGGGCTTATGTCCAGACCTCGCTGACTGCATCCCTGTTCTTTACGTATCCACTCAGCGTATAGTTACTGACTAACTGCTGTGTGGCCAGGAAGGCAGCAAACGAAACAGAGGCTCTTCTCTCCTGGAGCTTACAGGCTCTTTGGGTCTGCAAAAAAAATCTGGATTCAAGCTTACTAGGCATAAAATCCCAGCTCCCAGCCTCTATTTCTTAGCTGATTTGAAAACCCAACACAGCATTTCTGACAAAAGTGCATTTTTAGCATTCCTTCACAACAATCTCATTTCCAAGCGTTCTGCAGCTTGGAAGCCTGGTCTGCTGGGCTTTAGGGGTACACAGAACCAGTGAAAGGCAGGAGGCCAAGTGGGGTGTGGCGAGAGCCGGGGTTGGGGAAAATCCAATGTACTCCCACTTTTCACTCATTTGGAAAATGCCTTTCTGACTGTAAAACAAAACCTACACTGTATTGCACCCCCCAGAGTGCTCTCTGGTTACCAAGGACTGAATAAAAGTTCCTGGAGAAACCTAGCAAATACTAACAGGTAACAGTGATTATATATATATATATATATTATATATATATAATATATATATATACATTTTATATTATATACATGATTTAATTTATGCATATATATTTCCTGTACAGTACTTTGTAAAGGGTTTTCCATGTGTGTCATCTAATATCTCACAGGAACTCTTGCGGGAGGTATTACTCAGCTGCCCAGTTCATAGGTGCAGATAAGTTGCCCAGTAGGTGGAAGGGCCAGAATTTGAACCCAGGACCTCTGGAGTTACATCCCTGCTCATTTATCTGCCTAAATTGCCTCTCTCCTCCCACTAAGAAAACACATGAGGTAACAGTTAAAATCCAGAGGGTTAGTTGAGCAATGGTAGGTGAGTGGTCTCCCTGGAAACTTTTTCTGTTTCTCCCTAGAGCTTTTAAGCTAAGTGTAAATTGACTATGAGCTTAGGAATTTACCAGCTCAGACAGACTGAAACAATTAGAGAGGAGGCCAAGTAAGAGTGAGAGAGGGAGACAGACCCCAGGCGTGTGAGCTGAGCAGACATTCCTTTTAAAAGCTTCCCTCCATCCCCTTTCTCAATTGGCTGAAACCCTAGAGGTTTGACTGGCTAAATCACTTCCTCTCAGAAGTGTCCGTCCCCCAAGGGAGGCTGGGATTTGTAGTCTTGAAATCAGCCGACCTTTCAGAATCCTTCAGCCAGACTCCCTGGGTGAAGGAATGCAGTGTCGATTTCAGTAGCTTTTCTGTAGAGTGAAGTGGCCAGTGTGCTTTTTGCAAAACTCAAAGTCCTTCTTGGATAAGAAGAGTTGAAGCCTCTGTTTGTGCACCAGGACCCCGTCTCCTGCCCCCCATTCCAGTTCTTTATTGTCTCCCCTCTCCTTCCAAAGAGACTAAGCACCATTTATTGCCTTATCACTGCTGTTGATGAAAGGGAGACCTGGGGGCGTGGGGAGCAGCTCCCCCGCTAGGTGTGGAGCAGGGCTCAGCAGCAGAAGAGCCTTGCCCAAGGGTTGCTTCCCAAAGTGGTACCTCTTCAATAGTTGCTAAGGTAACATGTTTACATAATGCGTGTTAATAATAGATTTTAGAGGAAGTAGAGTGTGAAACCAAGCCCCTAGACCACTTAAAGAAAGCACTGCACGTTGTTTTGTTTTGCTTTTTTCTAATTTCCTCACCAACCATTGCCTTGGCCTGGCAGCTCCTTGGCTTAGGGCAGTCAAATGTTCTTTTCCACCTGGGAGTTCTGGAACCTCATGTTCTCATTTGGTCTAAACTAGTGATAACTTGTGTGAGGGCCCACACTTTGTGCATTACTCATGGCCTAAATAAACGTTGTACACATAGATGGTTCAGTTGCATGTACATGTCATTGGTTTAATAAAATAATGATCATTTTAGGTGTTATTACATTCCTAGTGGTCATTGACCATTAACAATGTTGTAAAACAACAGATTTGAAAATATAGCTTCCCTTGCATGGGAGTCAACAATATTTTTTGGCACACACACACACACACAAAATGACTGCCTGCTCAAAAGGGCTGTTGAGTGGCGTCTTAAACTGTGGGGAAGACGATTTCCATTAGAACTGCCCACAGGCTTGCCATGCTCCGCTCTGCTTGGCGTGCCCTGTTTGTTAGACTGAATGCACATCATGGCCTCAGTACAGAATGGTTGAGTGGGGGAAAGATTGGGCTGGCAGCCAGGATGGTGAAGATCCCGTTTGTCCTCTGTGACGAGTCAGCGGGCTGCCTTGGAGTAAGTTAGCAAACCCTAAACCTGAGTATTACAGGGACTAACTGACAGCCCTCACTCCATACAAATGCTTCTAAGGAGGAAATGGTGTCCTGGTCCTGTTATGAGTGGACCAGCTTCCTAAATGTGGAATAAATCATGGGGGGATGAATTCTAGGGGCAATATTTGGTCAAAGTTCTAAGACCTTGTAAAGGTCTTAGCCAGTGCTTGAATAGGGCATATTAAGAAAACCTCTTAAAAGGGTGACCTCCCCAGGGTCTCAGCATCCCATCCTTCTCACAGCAGTCAGAAGTTCCCATCCTTCTCACAGCAGTCGGAAGTATGTGCCTCTGTTTCCCCAAATGACTACTTAGCAGATTTCAAAATTGATGGGAAAATTACTTGGCTGAGAAAAAGATTTGCAAAAGAATCCAGCTAGACAATTCTTAAACATCCCTGGCCTTTATCATTTCTCTTTCTATGCTTAGGCCACTTATATCAAATTTTTATTTTCTTCTTTCTTAGAAGTCCACTAGAAAACCCATACAGGTGTATACATACATACTTATTCCTCTAAAGACTAACATTCTTATTGAGTGTTGACAGTGGGAGATATGCAATACAATGAAAATAGGAAGAAACCATTAGAATTTCAGTTACAATTTATTTTTATATCACTCTTTAAACTTTTTCATTTTGTGTTTGTTTTATAAGGTAGATAATAATAATGTAACAGTTTTATATATCTTTATAAATTAATGTGCATACATTGAGAATATTTGCTTACGTTTTTTAATGGCAGGGTGCAAGTTAAAAAATGTAACTGGAACATGTCTCCTTTCGTTTAGGTAGACAAATTGTCTAGAAGGTACTCACTGTCACCCAGGGAAGATTACAGGGTGACCAATGTTGTGAGTCTAATTTCTCACAACATCAAGGACTTTCCAAACCTCGTTCATTTTCATTATAAAATAGAGGAAATGAAAATGAGCTAACTAACAGTGAAACGATTTGAGGCGGGTTTCTTCCTTGGGAAGAAAAGAGATCTTAAAAATCCGCATGGGCCATAAGCTCCTGGTACAGGACCAGAGGCAGCTGGGCCATCTGATTCTCTGCTGGAGTATCAGGGGGATGGCCACTTGGGTTTGAGGTGCTCAGTGGATGCAAGAGTGAAGTCCAACGCATGACGTCTATCCTGGATGGACCTGATTGCTTTGTTCTGGTTCTTGGACACAGACTATCCACGGCCTTGGCTGTCATCCTATAAAACCCTTTTAGGCTGGAGGAAGATTTAAATAATATTTTTTAAAAAAAACATTATCCACAACGGGAAGGTTAATTTTAAGTATCAATTTGACGGTGGCCAAGATTAAGCGGTATTTCCGGGTATGTAAGTGAGGGTGTTTCGGAATGAGATTAGCATTGAACGTGTGGACTCAGTGAAGTGGACTCCCTTCTCCAACGCCGGCCAGAGCACCTCGTCCAGTCACGGAGGGTCTGAGCACAGAGCAGAGGAAAGAGGAATTCACCCCTGGCTCCCTGCTTGAGCTGGGACTTCTCTCCTTCCCTTGAACTGGGATTTACACCATCAGCTAGCTTCCCTGGTTGCCTAGAATTACACACCACTGGCTTTCCTGGGTGTCCAGCTTGCAGACCGGGGGACTTCTCAGACTCTAGAATCACATGAGTCGAGTCCTCATAATAAATCTCCAAATAAATCCCATTGGTTCTGTTTCTCTGGAGGACCCTGACTAATACAAACAACAATAAAAACCACATTGAGCCTATACTTTCTGCTGTATGTACATGTGAAAAAGTTTTCATGGTGCCAGCAGAGGTCAATAGGAAACTTCCCCTGGGAAAACCCTTGGACCTGAGGGGGGTAGGGGAGAGAATGTTGGTTGTAAATAAGAAAACGGTGTCCTTGGTTCTGAGAGAAAAAGGCACAATTTATTTAGTCAAATTATTGTACAACATAGTCTTCATTGACAGTTGTCAGCTTAACACTTAATATAGTTTAAAAAAGTCAATGATTACCTGCAAAATTATATATATTTTAATATCTAAAAAATATATTGCATATATAAGGCAGGAAGATCCCTTGTATCCACAAGGGAAAGTTTGGTTGTTCTTTTCCAAGTTATGACTGCTGCAGTTCGGTTATTTACAAACATCTCCAAAGCAGGAACGGTTTAAAGAGCTTGCCTTGATTTGCTTCTGCTCACTTGTTAAATAACAACACCAGTGATTCTCTTTCTAGTAAATCAGTGACTTGAACGTCCTGTGTTCTTTTCCGCAATAAGTCACATTATGCTTTTTTAAAAACCAGCTATAAAAAACATACAAACAGCCCAAATGTACAGATTGACAAAAGATGTACAAATTACATTTAAAAAAAAATAGCGACTGATTTGATAGTTAACATTGTATTTGTGACCGAGGTCAACTCGTTTCTTTACTCTTTTTCACTTTTTAATTATTTATTTTTAATACTGCGAGATATAGGAAAATAACTCTGCATAATTTATACAGTAAGTTGCCTTCTGGTTGGTGGACCCTGGACCGATCTGACAAGCGCACAGCACTTGCGAATCTGTTTGTGTTTAGAAATCCCTAGGACTTTTCAAAGTTCTGGGACCCACTGTCATTATTTAAAAAAAAAAAAAAAAGATATTTAACTCTCTGGCTTTCAGGAATGTCTGCATTTGCATTAACATTTCTTAGTTCATATCTTGACTATTTCCAGAGAGAATGGTCAGCCTAGTGCATATTTACTGCCCACTGAGAAAGATTTTGCAATGCCCGTGGCTTCTTAAATACACACTTGTTCTTTCTCTGAAATTCCAGTTGGGTGAAAACTTCACTAGCCTTACAACCAATGTTCCAGTTTGCTATCCACTGAGTTAGGTCTTCCTAAGATAAGATGATAAGCTTCCTGCCTCTATTTTCACTAAGTCTCAAACCAGAGCGTAACTGGTTAAGTCCATGATTCTTTATCATATGAACCCTTCAAGGTCCAAGACGAGACCCGTGTGTCGATAAGTAACTGCTTTGGTCCTAAAAATATAAATCTACAGTTTCTTTCCCAGACCCATGACACAACTATTCCAGTAATCTAAATATTCAACTCGTAGGCTGACAGGAGATTGAGACTCCCAACTGGCATACTGGCCCATGGAATTATCCATCTCTTTGTTCAAGGTAGAGGAAGCAGGAGTTACCAACGTTAAAAAAAAAAAAAAAAAAAAAGAATCGTTTTTAAAGAACAGGTATAAAGGTTCTATCCAACAAGAAAGAGCATCCAGTTTCGTTTTCTCTTCAAGGCCACGTATGTCCAACAAGAAGTGTGAGGAAGGGGACTTCAGTGAGAAGGCCACCGGTGATGAAGCGTCTAGTAGTAGCTGCCTAAGTGTGAGGGCACGTGGGTGTTTGGGTGGCGGGGGACATTGGGGTTGGGGTAGATGCCACCCGTGGGAGAGGTCCAGTACTGTGACGCTGCTCCAAAGAGGCTAGAGGAAGTGACCGGCATGGAGGACGGGGGCGGAGGGACAAAGTTCACCTTCTGCGGGTGGGTGTGGTAGGAGGGCATGTAGGAGATATCCGAAGGGTACTTGTACATGGACGACTCGGTGGGGTGCGGCTGCAGAGCCTGGGCGATGCCGTGGAAGTCAAATTTGTAGGCGTACCTCTTGCCGTGCACTTTGGTCATAATGTTTTTATCGTAGTAGTATCGGAGGGCTCGGCTCAGCTTGTCGTAATTCATGTTGGGTTTGCTCTTCCGCTCCCCCCAGCGCCTGGCCACCTCGTCGGGGTCCGTCATTTTGAACTCCCCGTTGGTCCCCTCCCAGGTGATGCAGCCGGCGTTGGCGCTGTCCGACAGCAACTCCAGGAGGAACTGCCACAGCTGGATTTGCCCACTCCCTGCAGGCAGCGAGGCACACAGGAGGAAACAGAGGCTCAGCCTGGGAAGTCAGAACCTAATTTCCTAAGTGCAAGGGTCCTCTCACCCCGGATAAGAATCCCTTGGTTTCTTTTTACGGTCAGAGCCCACTGGCCCCTGACGCTGGCGAGATCTGCAAGGTTAGATGGTAAGATAATCTGCCCCGGGCCAGGTGACATTCGCCCAGAACCAGCTGTGTGGTTTTGGGCAAGCCACTCCCCACCCTTCTGGGCAAGATACTGACTCTCTTCCTCTATAAAGGCCTGAATCACTGTCTTCTCTTTACTCAGTGCTGAAGTCCCTCAGAGTCCCCGGGGGGAAGGTGTGACAACGCTTTAGGCTGATGGGACCTGGACTGCTCCTTAGCCCTTGTGCTTGGCTCTTGGCTCTAAGTTCTACAGAGAAGAACTTGGGCAGAGAGGAAACAAGAGGAGAGGGAGCTGGTGGCTTCCCAGCCTTCTGAGCAGGGACGGCCTGGAGACACGGGCCGCAGGAGTTCCCTGGGTGCCCGTCTCACTATTGCAAGGGCCTATTAGCTCACACAGGAGGTGAGTTTCGTTTAGAACTCGCTTGAGAGTTAGTTTAATCACAAACCCTTAAAATACACTGCCAAGTTTATTTTAGCTGCAACCTCTTTCATGTAGCCAGATAACGCTGCAATACTTTCTAAAGTCAGGACTAAAGCGCCTTTGGAATACGTATTCACTTGCGTGAGGAAGATTGCCGTGAGCTGGCTGGAACTGTTTCCTGGTCTCCCACCCCCCATCTTTCCCTATTGAAACTTATCTCAACCTCAGTGCAGAGACACAGGGCTAAAATGTTTGTTGTCCAGAAGCATCTTCAGCTAACGGACATTATCACCACCATGACAAGTCCTGTCCTCTCCTGTGTGCACCAGAGAAACAGGGGTCGAACATTTCAAGGAAAGAAGTACATGCTACTCCCAGGTCAGGTGTCTGAACTGAGGACATCTAAGAGGTCCCTGTGACCTCCTCACAAAGCTATGGAACATTCTGGAAGACGACCTCTCAGGTCAAAGGAAACTCACCGGGATTGGCTAGGCGACTGCTGGTCGGGCCCAGGATCTGATATGGATCTAAGGAAACGAGAAAGGAAATTTGCTTCACTGTTATTAAAAATATACAAGCAACAGCATTAACAATGACAATACCCCAAGGGTTTACACTTTTATTTCAATATCATAGGAAAGCCTGATTTCAGAAAACTGCACTGCCTTTTCTTGCAGACCTTAAAGATCTTGACCAGTTACGGTCTTTATCCCCGTAATTACAGAAACAACGTGAAATAGTATCATGTTTTCATACTTGGTGTCTAAAATTTGTAGGTAATGCTGTCATTACCTAAAACAGAATAGTAAAACCACTTGGAAGGGAGCTAGCTAATATTCAATCGTCATGAATAAGGTGAAGTATGGCTTATTAAATGGGCTTAAAGAAGTCTAATGATGACTGGACTTTAATAGCTCTATTACTGACAACTTTACACGTCTCTCTTTTTCTGATGTAGCAGAAACACATGCCCAGAAATCAAGCAGCCTGGGTTCTAGCCCAGCAAAGTTATAAACTAAATAACTCACTGGACAATCTCTGGGTATCGGTTTTCTCATCTGCAAAATGATGGGTTGGGTTCCTGGATTCCCCAGTTCCCTTCTAGTATAACCTTCTCTGATTTTAAGCTTGGAAATGTCAACACCAACCAGAATTTGGATTTTAGCTATAAAATGATTATTCTTAATATCTCAGTTTGCTTAAAACTTATGTGATTGTTTAGCCATAAAAGAAATCTTTGCAATATTGACTTATGTGAGGTTTATCTTCTTTATTTCAGGCGAGGGAATCACGGTAGAGAGCTGGATCGCAACTTGGCCATGCTATCGTACGTTTGATACTTTACAATTTTCATAATTATAATTGTAATTTAAAAAATCGACATGATTTTGGGGGTTTTGCTTACAACCACAAATTAACTTGAAGAGTCCTTAAGCCCTCTTAGTCTACCCCTTTTTATCCACACGGTATGACAACTAAAATATTTTGGGCAGGTAATGTCTAATTTCGTTGTTGTTGGGGATTCTTTAAATCCCCTATGTCAAGTCCTCTCTGTCTGACCTGTGTTTCACAGTCAGCAAGTTCTCAGCCTTCCTGAGGAAACGTAGGTCAACTTTCTATCGCTTATCTTCAGTGCAGATGGAAAACAATGTCTGTCCATCCCAAGGCAGTGGCTTGTTTGGAGCTCACTCTTAGCTGTGTCCCACAGAGAAGACCAAGCTGGGCTTGGAAGGGGCACAACAGCTGTCTTCAGATACATGAAGGACCTTCACAGAGAATGGGAGGAAGACCTCTCCTGAGGGCAAACTGGGAAGCTTGAATGGAAGATACAGGGAGGGGGACTTTGACTCACATGGTGGAATTGAGCCTAGCCAGGTAGTGAACTCCCCGTTGCTGTAGGTATTCAAGTGGAGGTGAGGTAATCATAAGACTGAGATGTTACGGAGGATGTTGTAGACCTAGATGTCTCTAGGTTCCCTTCCCATACTAAGAGTCTCCAATTCCATGGTTTTAACAGTTCCTCTGCCTTAATTGTTAAGTAGATCCACCACAGGGAACGTTTGGTCAAGCAACTTGAGAGTCTGGGATGGTAGCTCTAGTTCTCCCATAAACCAGCCGTGTGGCTTTTCGCAAATCACTTCACCTCTTTGGGCCTCAGTTTCTTTATTTTACAACATGAGGCATTTTACTCTTTAGGTTCCTTTCACCTCTGATATTCCACGAGTCTCTGTGTGATTCCAGTGTCAGGTACCCAATTCACAGATCTATTATAGTGTCAAATATAGGATTCTATGAAAGACACAAATGCCGTATATTGTCTAAATCCTCCTCCGCTGACCGTATGGGACCAATGGCCACATAGGAAGCAAAGGAGGGTTCGCACATCATGGACAGGTACCTGGTTGGGGCCGCTGTTCAGTATTCTTACTCATTGTTTGTGCTCCTGCAAGGGGTGGACCTGCAGCAAGAAGAGAAATACGGTAAGTGGGGCCATTCTCCACGAGGGGAGGGGAACACCTCGTCCAACGCCCCTCCCCGGAAGGAGGACAAATGTGCTTTCTCATTCATTCATTCGCTCACGCTACTCATTTATTCATTCTATTTTATAAATATTTATCCAGAATCTACTCTGTGCCGGCACTGCTCTCGATACTAGAGAACCCAGCACTGAACCAGTGGTTCCTGCTAGAACTTACGTTTTAATGGGAAGACAATGATACACAGTATCATTAGCAGTAAGTATGTAGAAGAGCGTGTCTAACGGTATCAGGGCTGCGGATTTCATTTTTAATGAAAATTTAGAAAGGTCCTGAAGGAGAAGGTGACATCTGAGCACAGGTCACCTGCTCCTGCGTTTCCATGTTTGTGAGCTCCCCTCCGTGGCATCTCTTAGGTACACCCCTTCCGCCCCTGTCATCATGTCTCTATGTTAGAGCTGCATTGCTTCTTGCACCATCTACGGACTCATCTGACTGGCGTGCTCGCCACTTCTCTCTCTTCCCACCGACCCATCAGATGCTATTTAGCCAGTTTCATCTCCCTAAACCACTACAGCCCACCATCCAAAAACCTTGGTGACTCACTGTCGACTAAAGCATTGAGGTCTATCTTCCTGGCATCTTTGCGCCCCCTTCCTTACCTCTCCAGACTTATTTCCCTTCGTGCATCCTAAACCCCAGGAGCCCAAGTCCTCCTGACTGTCAGACACGTCAACCTTGATGTCTTTCCCTGGCCCCGCCTCTCCTGGGAGGCCCAGTCCTCCCCACCTCTGTGGGTCCAAATCCTGCCTCTCCTTGCAGAGACAAATCATATGGCCCCAGGTCCACTTGGCCTTCCTGATACCGCTCAGAGGGAAAGAGTTGTATGTGCGCATGACTCCTCTCCCCTGCTTGAGAGATTGGTCCATGTCTGATTCAACACTGTGTAGCCCATAGGGCCAAGGGCTGGGGGCAGAGTAAACAAATAATGCATATTATTAAAAGGGATGGTGGTTATTGCTGGCATTAGTTTTTAGTCTCAACCTCTTTCTTGAAAGAATTCCCTTCACCATCCATTTCTGTGTTTGATATTTTACTTCCTAGAGATAGCAAGATTGACACATTCTGGTTCAGGACCACATGAGTCAGTCTTTCCTGCTACTCCCTTAATGGGAGATTTTGGGTCAGATTTCAACACAAATTGATGTGTCAGACCCCTACCATCCCCTCATCAGGTTATCTTCCCTCTCAGCCTTTCATGAAATTGGGGTAGAGATGTTGGTATAACTACATCTTGACAGTTAGAAAAGCAAAGCCATAGAGGGTCATTATCATAACTTAAATGACAGAGTCCGAATCTGGTGATTTTTCATTCATACAGACCTTGTCATGAGAGAAACCTTCCAACTTCAAAAATTCTAAAGCCAAATGCAATGAAACAAAACTCACAGGTCTGAGTGAAAATCCCATATCTTTCCAGGACTAGGTATCACTGACAGGTCCTACATTGGCAATTAATTCTGATGGCCTTTCAAAGAGCAGGAAAACAAAATGCTCACTCCTATCCTCCTTTATCTTATGACCCTGTTCTCCACCCCGTCCTCAGAAAAAGGTTTTCTTCCCAAAGAATAAAGTGACGTTTACTTACTTTTGTTGAGACCAGAATTCATGTTATTGCCCCATCCTCCTCTCCTGACTGAGTCATAGGAAGGGTCTAATGGAAAAAACAAATAGAGGTACATCAGCATCTCCTGCTCTTTAGAAAGGTTGCATGAAGATTATCGTTCAGGGACCTGGAGAATTCTGCAACAACTTTTCAAGCATCACTAAATTCCAGAAGTGTACTCTTCCCCTGGGGCAAAGGGGAATGAATGGAAGGAACATCGACACACTGATTGGGAGCCCAAGTAATGGAAAGAACCCTGAATTTGAAGTCATAGGGCTGGTTCAAATTCTGTCCTTCCACCATTTGTTGTGAGACCTTGGACGAATCCAGACATCCTTGGGCCTCAATTTTTTAAAATATGGAAATAAAAATTTACATGATTTACCTGCCTTACAGGGTTGTGCTGATGTTATCAACGGAATATTTGTGTCCCCCGTGCAAATTCATACATTGATGTCTAATCCCCTCAGTGGGATGGTACTGGGAGGCGGGGGTCTTGGGAGGTAATTAAGTCATGAGGGTGGAGCCTCCATGAATGGGATTAGTGCCCTTATAAGAAGAGGTCACAGAGGTAGCATGTCTGCCTGCTTCCTGCCATATGAGGGCACAAAAAGAAGTCAGGTGTCGGCAATCCAAAAGGGAGCTCTCACCAGAACCTGACCATGCTGGCACCCTGACCTCAGACTTCCAACCTCCAGCACTGTGAGAAGTTTGTTTCTTTTGTTTGTAAACCACCCAGCCTATGGTACTTTGTTACAGCAGCCAGAACGGATGGAGACAGGTAATGATCAAATGAGACAGCATATGTGAAGCATCTTATAAGGCATTCTACAAATATCATCTAAGTTGAGCAAGAAAAAAATGTCCGAAGCTGTACAGCAAAGCCCTTTAAGCAGCTCTGGAGAGATGGGTCATGTCCAGATTAAAGGCCCACGGGCAGACTGTCTCACAGCCCCGGCCATGAGGACCCTGGTGGCGGCTCCAGCCCCTCACTCCAGCACACTGGTGCTGTGGGCACATCTGGGCTCTCCTCGGCCTCTCATGCTTTTCTGTTGATAGTGAAGAGGGCTGGGTAATGACCACAGAGAAAGGAAAAAGGCCAGAGGTATGGCTGGAACCAGAAACGAGGGGCTGGAGAGATGCTTCCTGCCTGGAAGTGCAGAGAGGTTTCCAGATCGCCTTGGCGGGCACTCCATTGACATGGAACATTCGTGGTCCCAACCCCTTTCTTGAAAGAATACACATGCCTCCCTAACCCTGTTCAGAAATTGCTTAACCGACTGGCTGGAAACATCCTCTTTTCCTTTCTCATGGTGTGAGTCCCATTGAGACACGGAGCAGGAATAGCAGAAGAGCTTAAGGATACAGAATGATGACTTTCAAAGTCTTTCCACGGACAACAAAGAAGCCATAAAAAACATCTGAACAAATGGAGCACAGACCTCAGCAAACAACGGTCAGGCGGGGTGAAACGCAAACCATCCCCCTCCGCCCCTTCTGAGCCTCTCAAATGAATGAGAATGAGAGCTGCAAAGACGGACCGGCTGGTCCCACGGCTTGTTCTTGTTGTTTCTGGCTAAGAGGAACCAAAAGACAGGAATGATTTCCTTGTGGAAAAATCCACGTGCGGATGCACATTCCTCCTGGCTCTGGAAAAGCCAGTGCAGTTTTAAAATTACAGTCTTTAGCAATTGGCATGAAAAGCAAAACAGAAAGTGAGGGGGATGCAGATGGGAGGAAGGGGAGGGAAGGGGGCAAAAAAGAGAGACAAAGCTCGGCTCGTTTGAGTCGTCTGTTTTTATTTTTCTTTGACTTGTTTTTTTTCTCACAATTCCTCCTGCAAATAGATTCTTGTGCTTGCTTAAAAACAAAATAAAACAAAAACAAACACAGAACCTAAGTTGTTTTCAAGCTGGGGATGCGGTTGTAGGTTCTCGTGGGTATCTTCTGGGCTGTCATTGCAGGCGTCTGCAGAGTGTGTGCGAGGCTGGGGTATCCTCGAGGAAAGGCTGGGTTCTTCCGGGATTTCTCTTTGGTGGAGGGGGATGCTGGTTAGGCCCCCAGCAATTTATCCGGGACTGATTTCTGCCATGTATTGTGTGTTTGGTGGCTATACAGTGGATGTGAACGAATATGACACAAGTCCCCAGTGCTTGCCTTTCAATAGGAGACGATAACAGACTGTGAAGAAATACGGGTCATGTACCAAAGGAGTGCTGGAGATACTGGGGGTGACGGAGGGAGAGGCTAGTGTGACTGGGCCTGGGGTGACTTGAGTGAGGCCTCTTTGGGGAGGAGAGAGTGTGCATCCCCGGCGGGCATACGGCGGAAGTGAGCGGTGAGATGTGAACGTGTCGGATGCGGGGAACCACACGTAGGGCTGTGGGACTGCAGCGGGGGGACACGGAAGAGAGGGCCGAGGCCAGGTTCATGGCCAGGTCCACGGCCGCCCAGCCAGCTTAATGGCTCTGGGTTACAGGCCATGGAAACCAGGAGAGGCTTGGGGCAGGTGGCAATACCATGATCCCAGGGTGTGGTGGAGAGTGCAGCTCGTGGTGATGTGTAGGATGGATGGATGGGGTGGGTGCCGGGGGAAGGAGATGAATCTAGCAGGAACGGAACAGAAAGTGGAATAGAAAGTGACAAATTCATGAAAGAGAAAAAGCAAATCGCTAAGTTCCAGGAATTGGTGTGTGTTATCTGAAGTTCTGACTTGACTTCTGACTTACTGCACTGATAATATCTCTGACTCAGAGTTTTCTAATCAGTGTTTCTTCTCAATCCTTAGTTTACCAGAGGCTTCCATCCTCTCTTGCATCTTCTCTAAGGCTATGTTATATTCGTTCAGAAGAACCTGTTTTCTTAGTCCAAAGTATGGCTTTGGCTATAGTTATCCTTGACTTCTTGCCAACTTTTCCTCCTATTCTTTTATTCTAGCTCTGGGGGCACTGCAGACAGGCAAAAGTTAGAGAATGCTTGGAAGAACTCCCTCTAACCAACAGAGGGCGGGTGGTGGCTGGATTTTTCTCTGAGTGCCCAATCATGTTGGAAGTTGATGCTTTATCAGAGAAGTGTCTGGCAGCCCCATCTTTCCCGTGATGCCTTGGGGGTTGGGGGGGAAGCCTGACCGGGAGGACTTTCGAGGTCCCAACCAATCTTAAAGTCCCCTAGTAGGTGAAAAAATCAAGGGACAGAAACAGAGAGGCCACCAGCAATCAACCTGAACTGTGTCCTCCTGTGGAGTTAACAGAACAATAAACAGCAGCGGGCCGTGCCGTGAGCAGGCGTCTTTAGCCAAGGGTCCTGGAGCAGAGTGTAGAATCAGAGCAGCAAAGACCACAAGGCTCCCTCCCATGTGCTCTCTCATTCCTACCCACTTGCATGGAAAATCCTGCCACTGGCACCTGAGTCTACAAAGGACACCTGGGTCCATTTACTGGGGAGTTTAACAAATGCTCTCTGTGGGCCCTGGGGTTTGTGGGGTCATCTCCTAAATGGAAGATTGACATGAAAGCCAGTGTTTTTGGAGTAAGTCCTACTGCAAGGACAAAGCTGAAGATGGAGAAGGCCAAGGTCAAGAGCTAAGGTCTGGCATTCTGCCTTAGAGATTGGAACTACCGGGGCAGCCTTGCAGATTAAATTAGATATCCAAGCAAACAGCTGGCCCAGCGCCCAGCACAGCATCAAACTCGGTAAATATTAGCAAGTAACGTTATTACTGTGTTTGCATCATTAAATACCTTAAAATGTTCAGACCCAGAAACATGTTTGCCAGCCGTACCAAATACACATTAACCCCCCTCCCCTGCTTCCATCCCCCTTACCCTGCTCTGCTTATTTTTCCACTTATCACCTCATTTAATCAATAATTAATCCATGACGTTTATTGTCCACATCTCCCACCTGAATGTCAGGTCCATAAGGGTAGGGACCCCTCTTTTGTTCTCTGATAGAACCAAGCACCTAGAACAGTGTCCAGCCCAGAATAAGCACCCCATAAATATTTGTTGAATGAATGAATGAATAACTGGGCCGATATTTTCTCCTTCTTGCTAAATATACACACTTCCTCTTGTTGTTCACTCTTTTTTCCTAGCAGGAGAGAATTCAAAGCCTCTACCCCAGCTGCTCCCCACTAAATGAAGTCTTCAGGGGATTCCAGTCTGGGTGACGGGTGATGGATGAGTATAGACTGTTAACCCCGGCTGCCCTCCGAGCAGAATGGACAACGGTCCACGTATGACAAGGCGTGGGCTGAGACCTGTCCCCACAGGAAGCCCAGCACTAGATGCCATTCACTCAAGTGGCCTGCTTTTTGTTTCATATATATTTTAACAACATCATTGCTGAAATGAGGGCTTGTTTTCCTCCTAAAAGTCATACAAGTGAGAACTCAGCAGTGTGGTCAGCTCTAGTCCCAGACACACAGACAGAAATATGTCTACAACCAACATGGAAAATCCTGGACCCGGAGCTACCCAACGACTCATATTCCTGCACAAACACTCTTCCTCCCCGGGCCCGACTCCTGGCTGCGCCAGAGCTCCCCGACCCTCGGCTGCCGGTCAGCACGTGGGTTGCTCTCCTGTGGGGCGTGCCTGGCCCCAAGGCAGCCTGAGCATGCCCTGGGCCCCCCACCCTGAAAATGGTGCATACCGTCTGCTTTCTGAGAACTGACTTCTCAAAACACACACTTAAGGGAGTGGCCAAGGGCACAGAGGGCAAAAATGTGACCGTTAGGGACCCACAGAGCAGCTGGTCTCAGAACTTCTGGGTGGTGGCAGACGCTTGAGCAGCAGAAAATTACCCCAATTCTCACACTCACTTTTTACTTCAGTGAAGGCTGGTACCCCTGGCTTGATGACGAATCTTATTGTGATGCTTTTTCAGAGGAGTCCTCCCAGAAGGGCTTTGCGTGGAGCTTATGGTTTCAGGTGGTCCTGAGACCGATTTTTGCCAAAGCAAAGAGAGACCAGAGCCTTATTCTGGGGAATCTGGGCACTGCCAGGCATTGTGGATAATTCAGCTTCAAGTATATAATGGTCTGAACAGTATCTCCACCATGGGACGCCCGGTGCGGCTGACTTTGACCCTAAATGGCCTCTTAGATTCCAGGAGGGCCTCCCGGGGTGGAGAAATATGAGCATGGAGAGTTTTTTCTGAAAAGTCCTTGTTGGAAGGGGAAAACTTTCTCTGGACGTGACTTTCTCACAGACATCCCAGTGTTAACTCAGCTTCTGTGTGGAGCTGTTAAACGGGTCCTGGAAACCTGGCCAAACATCTCAGGAAAGACATTTCTTTCTGTTCTGATGCCGATGGTTCACTGTCTGAAAGCCCAATGTCCCAGGCAACGCGCAGCTCCACACTTTGTCATGCCCTCACCTGGAGGCCAAAGATGCAGAGACACCAGCACAAAAGCCTCTCTCTTCATTCCGTATGACATGAGACCATGCTCTCGATTACTGGATAGAAAAAGATGAATTTTCTCTGAGACTTCTCTTCGAACTTCTGGTTGGCAGTACCTAGTCCTGTTTATCCTTGGAAAGCCCGGCTTCTGAATGCAGACCTTTCAGCAGAAGAACGGGCAAGGCCACTCCTGCTCAGCGCAGAAGCTTCTCTCAGTCCGATCCAGACCTCTTTTCTTGGAAGAGCGAGGGTGCCAAAGGAGAAAAGCTCTAACAAAGGGGACCCCGAACCCAAAGCCCCAAAATTCCCCAAAAAGAGCCAAGTCCGCCAGGAGGAAGACCCACCGCCCAGACTTCCCCCCATACAGGGAAGACTGTATATGGGGGCAACATCCTAGCTGTTGGCAGAGGACGAGCGAGATGGTCCTCCAAACCCCTCCTCCCTCTGAGGCCCTGGGTTAGAAAAGGCCCAGCCTTTGAGGAGGGCCCTACTGGCCACCAACCCCATTCTGCTTTCCTCTGGGCCTTCCCTCCGGCGGTGCCCACCCGGGACAGCCTGCCCCGCTTCCCGAACCTTCTCAACTCAGGACCGGCCCCTCGTCTGCCACTGTCTCCCTACGACCCCTGCTGGCGACCACTACCAGATGTCTGACCGGCTGGCCTGGCCTCCCACTTCCAAAGCTGTGCAAAGGCGACTGGCACCCGGGCTGTGGAAGGGTGTGGAGGGCGTGGACGCCCCGGTGCAGACATCCTTCCTCTCTGGCAGGTCGGTGGTTACGATGTGGCGTTTAGAATCAGTCCACCCTGGGTTCAGACCCCAGCTCAGCCATTTACTCTGCCAAACAGTCTCTGTCAAAAGGTTCCTCTTTTTGAACCCCAGGTTCTGCTTCTCTAAGTTAACCTTAAAAACGCATTCCAGTATACATTAGGTGCAGACAAATACTGTTTGATTCCACTTCTACGAGGTACCTGGGATAGTCAAATTCATAGAGTCAGAAAGCACACTGGTGGATGCCAGGGCCCCGGGGGGAGGGGGAATGGGGAGGTAGTGTTTGATGGGGACAGCGTTTCAGTTTGGGAAGGTGAAGAATTCGGGAGACGGATGATGGTGAGAGTTGCACAGCCATGTGAATGTACTTAGTGCCACTGAACTGTACAGTTAAGTATGGTGAAAATAATATGTTTTATATTATGTGACTTTTACCACAATAAAAAAAAAGGATTAATAACAAATGCTTTATAGGATTGTTAAGGGGATTAAATAAGCATTCGATAAATGGCAAATTAAAAATATACACAGTATACATGTAGTCTATACCCTCTTGCTTGCACCTCTAAGATGCTGACCTTGGTGAACTGAGGTTAAAAAGTCATTAGGGGAGGCCCTGAAAATGAAGAGAAGCGTAAAGTAGGAAGAATAATTCCTGTGCTCTGAGATCAGTGATTCCCAAATCAGAATAAACTCTGGCTCTCTTTTAGAAGAAGAAATGGATTATCCTGTATCCCAGTTTAGAATTGCCGGCCGGGAAGCTGGCGAGGGCTGGTGGCTCTGGCTGCCTGCTGGTATATTACCAGGCTGAGGGTTTACCCAGCATCCTTCCTGCTCCCCTGACAGTCAGCTCCCCCAGCTCCCTGCCCAGCCAGCCCTGGAGCTCCAAGCTGGGTCCTCACCTCCTTTCAACCCCGTCTATAAGGGCAGCTCGGCCTTTACCTCAGGGGCATCTTATGTTCTAAAGAACACCAGAGGATCTTGGCTTCCACGGAGATCTCAGGAGGAGGGCAATATCTAGGGAAGGCTTTCCTTAAACTTGGAACGCACAGAAAAAAAACATCCTGGATCAGATTTCCTTTGCTCAAGGATCTTGTCCTGGAATCCAAACAGCCCCTCAGCCTCAGAGCCGGCCCCGCTGCGTGGAGGAGAATAAAACTACTGTTTAAGATATTCCACGTGCAAAGGGAACAAAGGACACGTGAGGGAAATGCTTGAAGAATGGATGGCTTTCAAAGATGAGAATTTGGAGAGGCCAGTGGCACCCTTGTGGGCACAGACTCACCACGGTCTCAAGAGGTTCCCCACCAAGCCGGGACCCTCCCTTGACTTCGTCCCTCCTGTGGGCTCTGTGTCTAAATGACACACAAGTCTAAACGACCTCTTTATTTTGATAAGGCCTCAAAGTGGGATTTGGGGGCCAGCCTTGTGTGGAAAAGCACTTTATACTGACTCAGTTAATTGGGTGTTTGCCCAAACTCCCCTCCATGTTGGGCCATGCAGACGCAACTAAATTGCAGCCTTCCTGGGTCAAATCTGCCTCAGGTTTAAGAGGATTCTGGGTCAGAAAAAGAAAACCTAACAGCTGACTTAGGTAAGAGGGCTTGAAGATGAATGAGAAGCAGTCTGTGTTCAGCCCCCTGGGCTCTGCTGAGAGCCCAGATCTGACCCTCTCCTGTCCGCGTTCCTCAGCTGGGTTGCCCTCACTCTCTGGCGATACGGGATAGTCTTGCATCTGTTGCATGATTCAGCTTTTGCATCTTTTTCTTCCAGAGTTCTGCAAAGGCTCACCGGTGAAGGTCTTGTGTTTATTGCCCTCATCTTGTTAAGCCTCCTGGTGTAATTCTTTGTGCACTTATGCCCCTTGCTTGGTGAGCATCTTTGGGAAGAGACGGACTGTATCTTATCACCTTGTTTCCTTCTCTTGCCCCCAGGTTCTTCCTCTTCCCAGCACCAGCTATTGGGCTTAGCTAATACCTCACATCCCACTCACATTCATTCATTCAACAACATTTTATTGAATGTCTACAATTGTGCTAGACCCTGTTCTATGTGCTGAGAATACAATGGTGGCCAGACATACATCCTTGCTCTGGGAGCTGACATTCAAAACAAATAGTAAGCGACATCGTATATAAGAAGGTGGTGAGTGGTGTGGAGAAAAAGAAAACAGGTGAAGGGGAGCAGGTACAGGGAGGGACAGGGAGGGCCTCGCTGACAACACAATTTGAACAAAGACTTGACCTATCTAATGTTATGAAAATAAAGCTCTCCATAGTGCCATAACTTTCTTATGAAAAGTGACTGGGTCGTCCAACACTGATTTCAAAGCCCTTCTGGAAAGGCAATCCCTTGTTTTCAGTTCTTTACCTTGTTGAGAATTACTTTATGTTGGAAGACGAAAAAATAAGCTAAAAAACTTGACAGTATCGTTTTGGTGTCTGGGTGAGAGATAGTAAAAGGCGAGATGAGCTTAGTTTATTAAAGAGTTCACCAAGTTTTGCATACTTAGAATCAGGGTAATTGCCAAATCTGTTGTCTTAGAATCACACTGACTTAGGAAGGCCATTCAAATGAAGAAACTTAAAATCCCAGCACTTCCTCTGATTTGTTTTTGACCTGCCTCTGAAGTGTTTTGCAGGAAAGGGCGTTTCTGAGGGGTCAGTGTGGTTGAGAAGAGGACAGGTGAGTTCTCCCTGAAGGAACACTCCATCTTTGTGGCCTGGCAGTTGAGCCCTGGAACACTCCCACCTCTGTGTCCTGCACCCACACATCAAAAAGCACAGGAGTTAAAGACAACCATCAACTCTGGGCAGGTGGAATGTGGTCTCACTTATATAATAGAATCCGAGGTTTCTTTTCAGGCTGGAGGGGACTTCAGACATTATCTAAACCAGACATGCAAATTAGCACAGGCCTGGAGGCCCAAAGCCTGAGAGAAAGCATATGTGGCCATATAAGAATTTTAATAGAAATTGAAAGTATGACTCATAGCAGAAAAACTGCCTTTCTCTCAACTCCTCTAGGATATTGGGCAGGCCAAAGACTTTTGAAGCTTGAAGTGTTTTCAAAGTTATACCAAGAACGGTTTTCATTTCTTTGGAAGAGGGGTACCTAAATCTTATCAAGTCTAAGGTCATTTGTGGTGTTATTAAGGGCTCTTAAAGATTTTCATGGGAAGGAATTCCATGATTTCTCTTTAATCCATTCCAAACAGGGAAACAGTTCACTGCCATGGAAAAAACTCTAGATTGAGGTTCAGAACTCCTTGGTTCCCCTCCCATCTCTGCCAGTTATGAGCTGTGTGAACTTAGGCAAGTGACAATCTCTCTGACTCTGTCAACCTATCTGTAACAGGGGAAAAATCGATTCTCCTAAAATTTAAGAATTTGGAAAAGCAAATAGCCTATTTAATCCTTCCAGGGTTCTCTTGAGAATAAATGAGATCATGCATGTGAAAATGCTTTACACACTCCAAATGTCTTCTAAGATTATAGCTGCTATTCTTTTCCAGACTTTTATTCCTTGGAAAGAAGTTAATCTCTCTTGTGTCAACCAAGGCTAATTTCTTCTGGTTCTTTGTTTAGGGAAGCAGAAGGATTGAGTAAATATTTAATTAAATTGACAAACTAGATTTTCCTTCCCCAGTGAATCCATCGACTGTCAATGTTATTTACTGAATATCTACAGGGCTGGGAAAAAGGGATACAGGACAAAACTCACCATTAAAGATGACAAGATAATCTGTAATTAGGTCCACTGATGGCTAGTGACTGAGATAGGGTCCCGAGAAGAGATTGTAGTCTTTGTGGGTAAGGAAAAAATATCCTGATGAGAGTGGGACTTGAATTGGGCTTTGAAGGATGTCCTGGATTTTGATAAAGTAATAATCTCACGTAATTTACCACTTTCCCTTTAGAATGTGCCTAACACACGAATTTGAACTTCATCAGAGGTGTGTTAAACTTTTTATTGATCTTCACATGTGATTGCTTACAGATCCCTGAGGCTGGAGGGGAGAAGCCCACGTGGGTTAGTGTTTCTAACCATAGTATTTCTTCCTCAAAGACTTTATCTTCTCTCGAAAGGATATTTCATGAGAAATAATTATTTATTATCTTAGATATGGGCTTCTCTGAAGAAAGTATGATGTTACATCTATAAAAAGAACTTGGGAAAGGTTTTTATCTTAAGATAACAAATGATGCTATCTATGCCTTGGCTTTTCACTAGAAGAATCCCCAAGTCCCTATACCTCTGTCTGGCAGCAGAAAAGCTTCTCTCTTTCTCTGGGGTGGGGAAGGGGGGGAGGGAGAGAGGAGGGAGAGAGAGGGGGAGAGAGATGGAGAAAAATTTGGTTTATGAGCATGGGACTAAACAAACTTCTTTTAAATACTTTTCAGCAACTACTGACCCTCAAACAACCTCTCTGTAGAATTTCTAAAAATCAGTGTATTTTGCAAAACAAATGCATTTGGAATATTCTGTGTGGAGGTGACCGCCAGTGGATTACCTGGAGCACTTGTGGACGTCGCCTTTTCTTCCCAAAGTACTCTGGGACCCCACTCCTCAACACAGCTAACAGCGATCACTTCCAGTTTCTATTACAAACCAAGACCCTGCGGTCATGGAAATGGAGTTACATCAACCAAGGCCAATTTCATTTTGAGTCGGACCTCTATAATCTGGAATGGGATGAAATGTCTGAGTCAAAGTGAAACCTGGTAGGGACGGGAGGGCTAAAATGATAATAGTCAAGAGTCTGGAGATGAATTGGAAATGCAAAACCCAAACGGCCCACTCAGTTAAGTGTGAAACGCCACTGACAGGTTGGTGGAGCTGTGGTGGGACTCCACCCCACGCACCGAGTGCCCACCGTCAGGACACCCCTCCCTGGCATTGGTGGGTGGAGCAGCTGTCTGGCCGAGTCCAGTTGCAAGGGTGCTCTGGAGGTCCAGTTGGCCCCAAATACCTTTCCCACAGCCTTGCACCTCTTCCCCTCTCCCTCTAAGGTTTACGTAAAGCATTTTTCTTTATTAAGGTGCAGGAGGGTTCATGTTTTCACTGTCACCTTCACTGATGTTGCAGAGCAAGGTGGCGTCTATCAGATTCTCCAAGGGAGCATGTCAGAGCAGTTTTGATAAACATGACGAAAGATGCCCAAGGGGGCGGGAAGGCCAAAGTGGGCACTTCTAAGCAGCCAGGAACAATACCAGGGGCCAGGATGCCTGCTGGCACAGGGAAGAGGAGAGACCAATGTTGCAATGGCAGAAGGGATGCCGATGCAGAGCAACGAAGGCACATTTTGTCTCTGTTAAGTATTCAAGTAAAACCTGGCTCTCCGTGGTGGGGTGATGTGTGGGGAGAGAATTTCAGGAGCAATGGGAGATGCCTACTCTCAAAACACTACGCTCCAACTTCGCCTCCCAAGGGCACCTATGGATTGAGAAGGGGGTGTAGGCTGGGGTGCTGGAGCAGCCTGGCTTGTGTCTTGAAAATGGTCCAGGTGATGCTGATATCCTTCCTTTTCCTGGAGAGCCATGGGTCAACGAAGCTTATTGAGGCAAGGCTTTGCTCACCTCTTGTAATTTGAGGAAATTTCACAACTAGATTTATCGAGCTAATATCCACCGTCTTTGTTTTTTTAAGTGTACTGCAATCCTTATTGATCAACAGAGTGTTACTTAGGATAGCATTTCCTTTACTAAATCTCTTCTTTTTTTCTTTGATTTTTAAAAATGTAATATTAAACACACAAAAGGTATAATGTTGTGTAAATTATAAAGCACAATAATGAAAAGGACATCTGTGAAGCCACCTAATATACTTCTTGAAATGCAAGCACTGAGTACCCTGAGTGAGGCTCCTGATTTGACGACCATAGAAGAAATCAGTAAATCTCACCATATCATCTTAACAACGAGATGACATCAGCTTCCTGGAAGAAATGGGCCGTTGCATGGCGTGCTGGATGGAAGAGGGAGATGCAGTTGTGGGCCTGGCACTGCCTGGGTGGGGAGTGGGCTGCAGTAACAGGCTCTGTGCTGCTTTCTGATTCCTACTAGCTTTGCCATTTGAGCTTAATGTATCTGTGCCCCAGTTTTCTTATATGCAAGATGGGAATAATAATCATACCAACTACATAAGGTGGTTATGAAGCGTAAAAATGAAGTGAATAGAAAAGTTTTTGGCACAGAATAAGCCCTCAATCAATGGCAGTTGTTATCGTTATGGGGGGGGGGGGCGTTGATAAGAAAGGTAAGGAAAGGAGGGTTGAATGAGCAGGAGTTAACCTTTCCTGCAATATGACTTTCCCTTGTCTTGGTCCTGTCCTTGGCCTCTTTCTCAGTGGCACCCATAGCAAGAGGACTCAAATCTGAAGGGCCTCCAAGGGGAGCCTAAGCTGATAAAAAATGGGGCAAAAGGGGGTGATGTGGAACCATCACCTTGTTACTGAAATCTGCTCTCGGCAAGCTCTTCCCTCTACTTCTGGGTGGGACCAATCACAGCCTGGGAGGAATCATGATGGGGTCAAATGAAGGGGAAATTGTGGCAGAAAGGGAAAGGCAAGTCCTGAGCCCATCTTTGCAGTGGACGAGGCCAAAACATCACTCTTGGATTTAGAAACATCATGAAGGGTGAGTTTTACAGTAAGTCCTTGGGGAGTAGTTTAAGGCAATTTGTCTATAATTTCCATCCATCCATCCATCATCCATCCATCCATCCATCCATCCATCCAACCATCCATCCATCATCCATCCATCCATCCAACCATATCCATCATCCATCCATCCATCCAACCATATCCATCATCCATCCAACAATCCATCCAACATCCATCCATCCAACCATCCATCCATTCATCCATATCCATCATCCAACCGTCCATCCATCCATCCATCCATCCATCCAACCATCCATCCATCCATCCATCCATGGCCTTTTCTAAGGCACTGTCCCTGCCTCCAAGATGCATCAAGTCTTGCAAGACCAAAGGCTGTTGGATAGACTCTGTCGGATGCTTCACTGGGAAGACAGTGGGTACAAGCAAAGCGCCGTGGGGCAGGGGTGGTTGAGGAGACATCGTCTGACCTGGGCCACCAAGAGTGAGTGTGGCTCATAGGGTGTGGATTGGGGTGGGAGTGAGACAGCCGAGGAAGGTATGTCAGGCAATGGGAGAACGGGAAACATTCAAAGTTCTGTTTGAAATGGTCTAGACAGGAATCCACTCACATTTGAAGGACACATTTTTTTGGTCGGAACCTAAATGGGTAAAAACTGTGCCGCTGGCCAAGCTGTCACCCCGCCCAGACCCCGAAGTGACCCAGGCCGCGCTGGACGGTGTCTCTGTCCATCTTGCTTGGCGGGACCTGGACGGCCTGCAAACATGCACACTCCGGAAAGGGCGGGTTTTGCCTCACAATCCCTCATGAGGTTGCGGCAGTCAACTGATGTGAGTGGCTGGAGACAGGAGAGCAGTGCCTGCTTTACTCCAGGGGTCACCCAGTTGTGCCTGCCTGTCCCTAACCCTGGGGGCTCACGGCTGACACCCACCTACCTTGGAATTCCCTCCCCGAGATGAGAGAGACCTATGGTGGTAGATTTCTTTAAAAATTATCAATTAATCGATCAAACACAGAAACTGAAGGGAACGATCATCGGAAGATATCTTTATACATATTTCAAAAAAAAAATCTTCGAAGGAATAAAATGTGCACAATTTGAATTATTCCTGAGATGGAAGAGCCCCTCCAAATAAGGGGATTCGTGCCGTAACTGGGACTAAACAAAATGCCCCAGCGAAATCCCTCTACCTGCCTCTAACGTGCAACATGGAAAGCCGTTCGCATCGTTATCCTGGAACAAATTTACACTTGTCTTAGGAAACAGGCTAAGTGTTTCCAATAATTTAGAGAGAGTGTGTCCTAGTCGCTGTGGAACCCACACGTGCGGTAACAGCGCACACAGCACACCCGCGGAACAAAATAACAGTTCTTTTACTCAGAGAAAGGAAGGATAATGGTTACTTAGAAAGTGTCCCAGACAAGCTGTCAAATTGAATTCAGAGAGCTGGAGTCTGACTCCAGGACAGGGCTGGTTGGCTCCGCTCCCTCGGGACTGGGGTTTCCTGCCTGCTACAGCTTACAGACAAAGATTCTTTGTTTCCAGCCCTCTCTCTCTCTTTCTCTCTCTCTTTCTCGCTCTCTCAATCTCTCTCTGGTGAAAACACACACACACACACACACACACACACACACACACACACACACACACAACATGTAGCTCTCCAAAGAGGGTCAGATTGAAAGCAGACAAAACATTAAGTCTGGAATTTCAAAGGAAAACAATTAAAAAAATAATAAAACGGAGAGAGCAAGCTACTGTCTGTTCTATAATCATAAATCTTGCCTTTGGACACAGAAACAGCACACTCACACACACACACACACACACACAGCAGTCATCCCTGCTTTTGCTAAAAATGGATTAGGGGTAGTTCATCATAAAGGAAAAACATATAATGACAAAGTTCTTAACAGGCCCTCCTGGGAGGCCTGAATACCCTCAAATTTTAAGTGCACATTAGCGGACACAGACAGAACCTGCTCCATGAGAGATGTTATTTACTCCCTAAAAATAACAGGCGATTACCTCACAGCATTACAGGCCTTTTCCTCAGGCACACGTGTTCCAGACCAACCCGCACTGGCCATCCCGCACAGGGCAATACGCACACGGCCCGAGGCCCTGCCAAACACACGGTCACCCCCTGAGACCCTGACTCAGGCTGCTGCCTCGAGCCCACCCCCGTGCTGGGCCCCCAACCTGCCACCCTCGTTCACTGCCACACGCACAGGGCACAGGAATCCATGTTCTGCACGCATCTACATTTTCTCCATCAAAGCAAAACTTCTCGGGGCATCTTTTCAATCATGGAAAATTTTGAAGGTGTAGGAAAGCAGAGAGAAAAGTCTACTGCACCCCGAAGGGCCCTTCGGCTTTAACAAGCATGAACTCATGGTCAACATGACTTCAGCTGTCCCCCCACCCATGCCCCCTCCCTGCCCTGACTATTTTGAAGCAAATCCCTGGCTCCTTTGCTGAGCTTCCTGTCACACCGCGACACTATACCCGTCTTTCGGTTTCGTGTAAACCACTAAGAGTCCCGCCCAAGGCTCCCCCATCACGCTCGCGTCACACACCCGGGCCCCGGTCCTCCCAGGGGCACACTCAGGTATACCCACGGGAGTCCACCTGGTCCCGTCCCCCAAACCCAGCCCGAGCACACGCAGCCCCCGCACAAGATAGACCCAGACATGCTGGGTCTTTGATGCCCACCTTCCCTTCATTCGATACCCATTTCCAGCACCACTGTGCTGGGTCCTTCCAGAGGCCTCCCATCTTTCACTACGACCTCTATCATTAAATCGTCAAGGACACCCAATAGGTGATGAAAATGCAGGGGAAAGTGGCGAGAGGTGGTGCTGTAGCAGCAATACACAGCACTGACTCACAGGCCCACCTGTATCTCTGACTACATCCTCTTGAGGGTAGCGCGCTGGGTACCACGTTTCCGAGGCTCAGCCTAGCGTCCCATACATGGTAGGTTCTTAATAAATGAAGACATGCGTGAACGGGCAGGAGGAGGGCACGAGTCCTGACTAAGGTCCTGAGAGAAGCTCTTCCCTTCCTGTGTGGTCTTAGGGGGACCCACGCCTTCCCTGGCCTCCTATCGCCTCTGTTCCATGAAAGGTTCGGAGTGGATGGTCCACTTTAACATTTAATGATTTTTCATCTCTTCATTTCTCTTAGGGAACTTCTTGTAGGTCACATGCATTTTTCTATTTGATTATATGCAGTTTCATATTATCCCTTCATCGTTCCGTATGTGAATCTCCCGAATAAGATTTTAAACAACTTGGCCATCTCATCTACGGTGTTACCATGCCATCTGATATGGTGTCTTTCATAACCCTGGGCGTAGTGTCAGCATGTGGTAAACCCTCAAGAACATTCTAGTGATTTTGTGATAAAATCCTAATTCCTACTGTAATCCATGGAGCAAACATATTGTGTACTTACCGGTGCATCAGATACCCTGGTAAGTGATTTATAAGTATAATATCACTCCTGAAGGGGCACTAAGATTGTCCTCATTCTATACATGAGGAAACTGAGGCAGAAAAAAGTAAGTGACTTGACCAAAGTCACACAGCCTGTTTGAGTCCAGAGCCTGGGTTTTGAACCAATATGCTCTAAGGCTGAGATATGAGATAAATACCTGCCTTGGGGAAATGGAGAGCATTAATTAAAGAAGGTTTAGGATGTTTGTTAGATGCTTGATGCAAACTATTATATAGAGAATGGATAAACCACAAGGTCCTACTGTATAGCCCAGGGAACTATATTCAATATCCTGTGATAACCATAATGGAAAAGAAGATGAAAAAGATTGCATATACGTGTATAACTGAGTCACTCTGCTGTGGAGCAGAAATGAACACAACATTGTAAATCAATTATACTTCAATAAGATAAATTTTAAAAAAAGATGTCAGATGCTTGAATGAAATACGTGGAGATGATGAGGTGAGAAGCAGCCTGGAGGGAGGAGTGAACAGCAGAGACCTACGTTGGAGTCCTGCTCTGTCCTAAGACCTGGGTGACTTCAAATGAACCCTGTAATCCCTGTGCCTTGTTTCCATTATCTACAGAACGGGGATAATAATAATACCAGCCCTGCCAGCTCACGGGGATGGTGAGGGGCGCAAACGACATAATAGATGTGCACATGCTTGGCAGACAGTGAGGGGCTGCAGAACCGTGGTCCTGGCTATGTGCACAGGTCCCGCCATCTGGAAATCTCCTTAAGAGAAGCAGGGCTCTCATTAGCATAATCTTCAGCACCGGTTAGGCATTTCACTCGGAAGGACATGGAAAGGTGGTTTCTCCCCCTCTCTCTCCCACACTTAGCGTGCAAGAAGACAGACTTTTTATCCATTAGCCCAGGTGACTGCAGGCCAGGGCTGCACCCCTGGCCGCTGGCGGCCTGCGTGGAGGAGCGGTCTGCATTTCACAGCGGGTCCGGAAAGGCTTCCCGGGCGGGGGCTAGAGGCTCAGCCTGCACGGGCCGGTTTATGAGTTCCAGGAGTTAATAAACAAGGAGCTCAGTATCCTCTGACTTTTGGAGAGTCAGAGGTATTTAAACAGATCCAGCACGAGGAGCTAAGGAAATGAGGGTTTAGGGTGCAAAGCAGCTCTGAAGCAGAGCGCGGCCGCCCGTCCGGGGGATGCGCCGGGAGGGCCCAGGGCAAGGCCGCCCGGAAACACGGTGGAGCTCTGACCTGCATCCCGGGCGGACCCTCTCGTCCCTGGGAGTGGAGGTCGGAGCTCGAGGTCTAGGGAATCCTCAGTCCTGGCCCCGGGACTGCTACGTATTGGGCTGGCCAAAAAGTTTGTTCAGTTTTAAGTAAAAATAAGACACATCTTTCATTTTCACCAAGAACTTTATTGAACAATGTATTCATTAGCCGAACGAACTTTTTGGCCAAGCCAATACTTGGACCGGCCATTTAACTTCTAGAACCCCAGTGCTCTCCGGATAAGATCAGGTAACCAACACCAATCCCAATTACTATTTAGATACACACGATGAGAACATATAAGAATGGGATTTCTGAGAGCTGAAGTGATGGACTCATGTAAAGCTGTCAGAATCAATATCAATAAAAATTATAACCTCATCAAAGACAAGGATGAAAAAGAACGAATAATCCAGTGGTCAGTTCAACCTGCTCTTCCATTAGTATAACATGAGGTCCTGCTCTTCCTTTTCTAGGTCAGTTTGGGGCCAGGAAAGATCAAGATCAACCGCCCAGTGTGTCTCCAAGAAAACCTGGGTGGCCCTGAGATGGGTCTCCCTTTCCTCTTTCTGGTTCCTGTGTGCCGTGTAGCACAGCACTGCTCAATCTTGGCTGCACGTTTAAGAGTAATGGGGAGAGCTTGAAAAAGTTCCCAATGCCCAGCTGTCACTCCTAGAGATTCTGAATCAGTTGGTTGTGTTTGGGACCTTGGCATCAGTGTTTTAAAACATTTTTTATTTTTACTTTTGTTGTATTTTTTTCAGATATATATAGATATATATTTCCCTGTATTATACAGTAAATCCTTGTTGCTATTTTATACATAGTGGTGTGTATCTGTTAATCCCATACTCCTAATTTATCCCTTCCCCCATCCCTTTCCCCTTTGGTCACCATAAGTTTGTTTTCTATGTCTGAATCTGTTTCTGTTTTGTAAATAGATTCATCTGTATTATTTTTTAGATTCTACATATAAGTGGTATCATATAATATTTGTCTTTCTTTGACTGATTTACCTCACTTAGCTTGATAATCTCTAGGTCCATCCATGTTGCTGCAAATGACATTATTTCATTCTTTTTTACGGCTGAGTAATATTCCATTGTATGTATGTACCACATCTTCTTCATCCATTCATCTGTTGATGGGCCCTTGGGGTGCTTCCCTGTCTTGGCTACTATAGCTAGTGAACATTGGGGTGCATGTATCTTTTCAAATTAGCGTTTTTGTCTTTACTGGATATATGCTGGGGAGTGGATTGCTGGATCATATGGTAACTCTATTTTTAGTTTTTTAAGGAATCTCCATCCTGTTTTCCATAGTGGCTGCATCAATTTGCATTCCCACCAACCGTATAGGAGGGTTCCCTTTTCTCCACACCCTCTCCAGCATTTATGATTTGTAGGCTTTTTGATGATGGCCATTCAGACTGCTGTGAGGTGATACCTCATTGTAGTTTTGATTTGCATTTCTCTAGTAATTAGCGATGTTGAGATCTTTTCATGTGCTTTTGCAGTTTTTATTGTGGTAAAACATACATCACATAGAATTTACCATTTTGACCATCTTCCAGTGTACATTTCAGTGGCATTAAGTAATTCACGTTGGACAACCATCGCCATCAGAACTCGTTCATCTTTCCAAACTGAAACGCTGGGCCCATTAAACAATAACTCCCCATTCTTCCCTCCTTCCAGCCCCTGGCAACCATCATTCTACCTTTCTGGTCTCTATGAACCTGCCCACTTACGGACCCTCCTATGAGTGGAGTCATACAATATTTGTCCTAGGGCATCAGTAATTTTAAAAAGCGCTCCAGCTCATTCTCTGTGAGGTTAGGAATAGAGGGTAGTGCCAAGCAGGGATTACATATGAATTCATCTTTGGGAAGAGAGGATAATGCAGGGATGTGGATGGAGATAATAGTAGAAAAACTGCAGGGACAGAGAAAGATAATGGAAAAAATTCACATCTCCGCCCACACGACATTTAGGCAAGGTATTGCTTTCATGAAAAGCCAGCTAGAAGGGAAAGGCTGTGTTTGTCGGGGAGACTATCTGAAGTAAGGGATTTTGAATCCTACACCCTGGGTTTGAATCCTTGTTCTGCTGTTGAAAAGCTGTGTGCCCTTCAGGGAGCCATTTAATAGTCCTGAACCTCACTTGCTCTGTCTGAAAAATGGGGCTAATTCAATCTACCTCTCGGGGATGTTGCCGGGTTTAAAAGCAGAGGCAAAGCACGTGAAAGTGTCTGAGGCATTGCAGAATAGTATACATACGACAGTGGTGGCTGCATTGAAAATGGGTAGCAGTTGCTTCCACTCTAATTTATTTTCTTAAGTGCATTAGCCTTGGTATCAGGTAGAGAGAGCATAATTTTTCTAGCTGGGTCCAATCTGTGACCATAGAATATTTAATTTTAGAAAAAGCTTAAAAGCTGCTACAAATTAATTTTTAAAATCTAGCCTTACTTCTTGGGCACCAATAACCCTTAGAGAGTGCAAGTGTTTTCAAGCGACAAGCTGGAAGGATGATTATGCCATTTTAAAGTAAAAAGACATACTCATTTGAGAAGCGCATTGAAGAAGCATTCACAGAAGCATTTACCTCTTCAACTCCTTTCTTTTGTGCTTGATGCCAGCACCTGTCCTTTGTGAAATAAACACGTACACTTATGCACACACACACACACACACACACACACACACACACAGAGCTCTGGTCCTCTTGTTGGACTCCGGGTTTGTTTGGGGTTGTGTGTGTGCCTTATTCAAACAAGACGGAGCTAAGGTTGCATGACGTCTTCTCTTTATTTTTCCATTTAATATTTTAAGGACCCAAGATAGCTATTAGAGAAAAGCAGAAGGGAGAGGTGGGGAGGAGGGTGAAAAGCAGGGAGAGAGGAGCGTGGCTAGCTTTGTCTTGCTAATGTACTTTGTTTTGTGGATGATGGGCCGTTTAGACAGATTCAGACCACCTCAGGAGGGGGAAGGCGACAGAGCAGCAAGACAGCTCAAGTGGAAAGCTTTACTGGGGACAAAAGCTGCACCTGCAAAGCGCAGACGTAACCGTTTCTGGAGGCCAGGGCCGATGCTGGGAGATAAATGCCCGGCACCACCTGACTGAGGGCCTTGCAGCGCGCACTTGCCTGGATACTGCAGTTCATTCATTTCAGAAGAGAGGCAGCTCCTGCAAAAGCCCCAAAGAGCCCAGCGTGGCATTACAAACGCACAAAAGGACTGAGGGAAGGAACAGCAGTGCAGGTAGAGGAGAGGCTGAAAGCTAGGACCCCTGGAGGAGTAATGAATCGTGTATCAGAGCAGTTCAACCCAGACAAACTTGCTTCTTAACGAAAATCTGTATTTTAAGTCCAATATCAGATATTCTCTCATTGGCTCTGCCCCCAGAGTCTCCCTGGTTAATCCTGGTGGTGTCAGCAGGTCTCAGCCTGCAGAACTGGAGGAGCTTTCAGGGATCTCCTGCCTGCCTTCCTCCCTTCTTTCCTTTCCTTCTTCCTTCTCTCCCTCCTTCCTTCCAAGACATGGATCCCTATCTGCAGATGAAACGAAGTTCAGTAAGTGAACCAGATCAGAGCAGAGGGGCCCTGGATGAAAGCAGACCCTCACCTGCAGCAGCCAAGAGCTCCACCGTCGGGGGTGACTCTTACTGGTTTAGTTTGGCCCTTTTATTTGACAGGAAACTGAGGTTCAGGGCATGAAGTGATTTCCCCAAAGTAAACCAGAGGTGTTCCGACCTCAATCTAATATGTTTGACACTGTAATACATTTTGTCTCTTATGGACGTTTGCAACATGATGGTAAATGGGTCACCTAATAAAATGTGGCTTGGACCGTATGATGAGTCACTATGACTTCAGATTTTTTATGGCAAAAGCCAATAACTCTGACTTCGAAAGAAAACAGTAGCAGGGACTGGCCCAGGGTGGGGTAGGAGGTGAAGAAAGTCACAGAAAACCAGGAAAGTTTACAAACATATTCATTATGTTGAATTTTTCCTCCACAGACTTGTCTGGTCGTCATCTGATTATAAATTGTTAACAGGAAACAGGAAGTCTAATGTGATCGAAGGTGTGAACTTGGTCAAGACACCCAGGCTCACTGGGTCTCTGTTTCCTCCATAACCCAAGACAGTTTTGAACCAAATGTCTCTAAGATTCTTCCCTTAGAAGAGCTTTATGTTTCTCTGAAATATTATGCTGTGCTAACTCCATGCAACCAATACTGAAAACTTCTGCCTTCATTCATTCTATGCAGCAGGTGTGCCTTAAAGAAAAAGGACTGAAGGAGAGAGAGCCAAGGAAGAGAGTGCCCTTCATACTCCTACTCATCCTTCAAGACCCCACTCAAAATGCCCCTCCTCCATGGAATTTTTCTTCTGCCTCAGGCAGAATTTTTTCACTCACATTTTTTCTCCCTTAAACCAGGTACCATGAATTATTCACTTGTTTAAATGCCTGGAATCTAACAGTGTCTGGAGCAGGAAATCTCCACAACGTTGTTTCATGAATAAAGATGCTGAGAAATGTATTGTAATGTTTGCTAAAACCCTCACTGGCGAAAACCATTTGCTGAGACCATTTTCTTTCTCTTTCAACCAAAGCAAAGCAACTAGACCAAATCTCCAAATCACCACTTTAAAAATGAATTGGTATCGCTTAAATTTCTTACCAACAACCCCCTGAAAATATGACATTGCAAGAATCCTTGAAATCTTCATTTCATTTCCTTCGACAAAGAAAGCCCCCGCCTTTTGGCTTTGAAAGTGAGCAGCATCTATTTCCTTCCAAGAGCAACACGCTTTCGTTCATGGAGAAACAACCTCAAGTCACATCTTTATGGAATTATCACAAGATATTTTACAACCTTGTCATGTTTTTGCAATGAGTAGTGTAAGGGGAATCAGCTTAGGCTTCTAGAAAAGCTGAGTGGACAAGAGAGTTGGGACACACACCTGAGGTTCCCCCACCACAGTCTTACCATCGTGGACTGTGCCGGGCTGGAAATGAGGACAATTCTACATGTGGGAGAACAGACTTACCTTCTTTGACATTCAGTCGTGAGGACGGGTCCGTGTGGGAGGTTGTGTTATAGGCCAACAGTGAACCTGAAAGGCAAAGCAAAAGCATCAGGTTATAACCAAGACACTCTTCCGAGATCAAGACTAGGAGATGGGATGAGAAGTGAGTGGGGAGGGCAGGAGACAGGGAGAAGGATGGAAGGACAGATGACTGACTCCTTGAGAGAAAGAAACAGTTAATGTCACCCATTTGGGGGGCCAATCACGCAGGACCGTAATAGCTTCCTGGAGTTAGGGTCCAAGGAAGGTAGGACAGAATGCTCGTGGGCGGGACACACACAAGCCCTCCCAGCAACCACGTTTAAGGTTCTAGAGTTCTTGGGGTCCACACTGTGTCACAGCAGGAACACAGGGCTGGGAACCACGTCCTGGTCCTTCGACCGACTTCCTGTGTGACCGTGAATGAGGGACTTTACGTGTCTGGATCTTGATTTCTTCACCTTGAACTACAAGAGGGGGTGGCAAACTTTTTATACAGACCAGATAGTAATTATTTTAGTCTCCGCGGGCTGAATAGGGCCTCTGTTGCACATTCCTCTTTGTTTTTGTTTTGTCTTGTCCACGGGCCAGTGCTGGCCAGATTGGACTGCAGCTTGTATTGCCACGCCCTGGAGGAGAAGCCCGGCCACTTTCTTCCCACTGTGATGTCCTTTGGGTTTACAGGTGGGCAAGGTGCTTGGAGCCTCATGCTTGGTGAAGGGGGTGCTAGGAGCTGGGAAAGGGGTGGGGCTGGCAGTGCTCCCCAGAGTAACTTTTGTCTCCCTTTACGCATAGCTAAGAGAATACAACTCAACGTGAGGCACAAGCCACTGAGTCTTCTATCATCACAGGGTGCTGATATACGGTCTTTCAGAATTAAATGCTCATGCAGAACTACTTTTAGCAAGCACTAAAAGTAGTTCTAGTCTGGGCATTTTCTAGTAGATTTAGTCTGGGCATTTTCGAGGTTTTTTCTTTTTTTTTTTTATTGTTGTTGCATGTAAAAAAATTCTCCCTTCTTTCCTACAACTAGACTTGTGCCTTTGTTTCCAGCAAATCCAAGAGCTTTATTTTGGAAAACGTAGGCATTTTTGTCATCCTCCTTGAGGCTCTCCCGTGGAAACTCTGAAGTGCGATCAAGAGGGCTGGGATCTGCTTTTACAAGCTTGACATGGGTGTTGGAAGCTAAAAAAATCTTTCTAAACCATCCTTTGCCTGCTCCCTGGGACCGAGTGGACGGACTCGGGTGCCAGGGCTTGGAACAGGGAATGCGCTGTCAGACACTCCTATTTTTAGTCTCAAGTCCCGGAAGGGACACGGGAGTGGAGCGGCCGCCTCACCCAGCTGTGGGCGTTTGGTTGTGTGTGTGCCTCAGAGAAGCTGTGTGCCCTTCCGGGCCAGACGACGAAGAGAGAGTTTTGGAAGAGTCATCCAACTGCCTAGAACCTCTGACTTTGGGCTTGAGCAACTATTCCTTTCAGCTCTGCAACAGTTCCAGACAAAAAAAAGCAGAGGGGTGGTGATGGTACTGAGAGAGCTCTATGCCAAAGCGTGGCTGTGTGGAGACACATTTAGAAAGGAGGCAGTCACGCGCCTGGAATAGCTGAGAACCAGATGCGTTTGGTTCTTCCATTCTCAAAAATATCAAGGACAAAGTGATTTTTTGCACTTCGCTTAATATAAATTTTTATGCACATGAGAGTTCAGAATTAGACCTGCTTCTTACCACTTACTAGCTTGGTGACCTCCATCAATTTACCCAAGCTCTCTAAGCCATAGGGTCCTCCTACATAAAACAGGCTAATAATAACACCTACTTGATAAGGTTCTTATGAGGAGTCAATAAAATAATACACACAACTGCTCGGAATAGACCTTGGCTCAGAATGAATGTTCAATACACACTAGGTATTATCACGACTATTTTTATATCTTTTCTCCCACAGACACCACGATGACACACAATAAACTCTTTATAAAAGAGCTTGCTGGGCATTTGCCTTGTTCTCTGGAATTACAGTTATGAATGGGTTCTGCTGCAATAAGAAATAATCCTCCATGACTGGAAGGAGGTTAAGAAATGGAAACAAGCGTTCCAAGGGAAGAGAAAACAGTCTCTGGAGTAAGACCAAGAATGTCTGCCTCTCTGTCCCTGACATTCTCGGCCTCAGGCGGAAACCTCACGGCTGGAGCAAATAAAGAAAAATGATGGTCTCGGAGGACCGAACTGCCTGAGTCATTAGTGCAGATGTAGCTGAGAGCACGAAGCTTAGATAAACCGCACTTATTAAATTTCCCCCTCGGTGAAAGTTCTTCCTTGGGCACACGTGAATTCCAGAGGAAACTCCCAGAAAGCCAAGAGGAAGGGTCGTTTGACCTCTGCAAAGCTTGCATGAAATACATATTTCATGGTAACCTAGGAGAAGGATTTTGCCCTGAAGACTGTTCTTGGTTCAAGTTTCACTCCTAGAAGGAGAGGCTGCCTTCCCCGTGGAGGGGCTGATTTGGGGTGTCTGACCTCCTTCCCAAGGGACCAACTTTCCCTTCTCTCCTCCCATTTTTTACTTAACCAGTTCCTCAGGCTACGGAGAGTGGCAAGGCACACTCTTTCCTTAAAGGACTTCGTTCAGATGCAAGAAGGTCCTCCCTGGAGCCGGGCCCCTCACTCTGTGGCTTTGGATATCTCTCTCTCCTTCTTTGAGGCACTTTCTGCGTGGGGAGAACACCACCTTGTCAGAGGAGACAGGCTGTGCACAGACGACGAAATCAACATTCAGAGAAGTCAAGTAATTTGCCCAGGATCACGCAGCCAGAAAGCCCAGGAGGCAGGATGCCCATTCTGGTCTATCTACAAAATCTGCTCTCAGCCCAGCAGACCCTGCGGCCTCCAGGCTAAATCGAAGAAACAGACAACACTCACCTATGGTGTTGGAATCAAGACAGTGGCTGCCTTTGGGGAGGAAGAGGGGGTGATGGAGGGGGGCACACGGGGGCTTCTAGTCTCCCCCTTGGACTGGAGGGACTCATATGAGTGAGTGGATTCACTTTGTGATAAGTCCTTGACTTGTGCATTTATGATTTTTGCACTTCTCTCTATGTGATACTTTAATTAAAACGTTTGTTGACTTATCTGTTTATGTATTTACATACGCATGCGGGCTTCTACGCGTATCTATGTATTTGGGGCCCCGAAAAGCATGGAGCAGCTGCCGCTGAGAACGGAATAGGCTCCCCAATGTGAAAGCACAAGGACAAAATAATTTCCCATTGTCGCGTCCATTTGTCACTGGTACAGTATTTGGGATCTGAAAGAGGATGGAAATGAACAGAGTGAAGCTTGTAGGTGTGGGTGGGGCCCCCAGCAGTCGGGCTTTCTCCAGCTCCACATTCCCACGAGTGGACCTGGTCTTCCTCTGGGGCACCTGCAGACGAGACGACGGCCGTCTGAGCGCCAGAGCCTTTGTCTCCCGCCTTGCAGACACCTCGCCAGCCCCACTGCCAGACTCTTGAAGCCGGGCTTCCTTTTTTTCTGCGCTGCCATCAATGGCTCTGGCTGGAGGGTGCAGGTGGGCAGGGAGGAGGAAGGAGGCTCTGTGTTCTGAACAACAGGCCTGGCTGACGACTGAGTCCCGGGAAATCTGGCCTTTTGTTCTCCTTCACCGGTCAGACCCGGCCTGGAAGGGATAATACTTCACTGGCTTAATTGCCCGGACCCATCACCTTTGCCCGAACATCTGAGGCGGCCGGTGGGGACACCACAAAATGCAAAATGTGTTTTCCATTATGTTTAAATTAAAAATGGGAATCAAGATAGATACCTTTGCTGTGGTCTCCCTGTCACCCAATATATTTCATTTCTCTAGTGCTGCCACTATTTCCAAACGCATTTTCTTAGCATTTTTCACGGGTCAGAGGCAGACAGACAGACTGAACACAACTTTCTGTAAAATGAACAAAGGCTCTTTCCTTCTGCCTCTGGCTGCCCCACCCAGGACCTTTTGGGCTCCCAGAAACCCCAAACTCCCCCCAGCGGCCCTGGGTCTGAACTGCCGTTTGGGGACAGCTCCCACTTCCTTTGAGGTCCGTCCCAATCTTGCCTTGTGACACCCAATCTCATTTCCCGCAGCCCGAGACTGTAAATACGGCCTCTGCCTGCGCGAGATACTGATGGGGCCGCCCGTCGGGTCCAGAGTATGGGGCGCTGCGCGGAAGAGAGAAGGGCAGAGTTGGCGTGCAGATAGGTTTGGCTTAATCGGCCTCATTCCAGGAGGTCACAGGGAAGTTTTCGGAAAGCATTTATCTCTGGGTACAAATGAAAACAGAAAATGCTGTGGGGAAAGCGGCCTGGCCCCCCACACGGGAGCCCCAGGGGCGTGAGGCTAATTCCACAGCAGGGGAGGGAAAGACCGGGTGGCCCAGGTAAGCGGGCGCTGTCTGTTCGGCCTGGCCTCTGCCCTCAGGGCGTGAGGCTGTGGGCACAGCTGCAGCCCGGGCCGTAGGAGGCCTGGGTCTCAGACACCAGGCTGGTCTCCAGGGGCTGGGCACGTCTGAACCAACTTCCGAAGCACTCCAGGCCTCATTTGCTTTGGCTTTAAAATGGGGATTTATAATTAGTTGTCCGTGGCGTCCACAAGGGGGCATCCTGTCTGTCCCGTAAAGTGAATGACACCTGGGCAGAGGCAGCCTGAGCCCGGGTGTCCCCAGGAGACTCCAGAATGATCCCAAGAACTGTGGGCATCTCCCCAGACCCGGCCCCCGCCGTCCTCCTCCCATTTCAAGTGCGGGTGACATTACAGAGGGGTGGTATAGGGTACAGCCACTCGGTCTGGGCCAGCTGAAAAGCCAGGGTATGGAGAACCGGAGCCTCCAGGCAGGTAAATCCCAGCACGCCAGACGGGGGCTCAGGACACTGCTATTTCTTCTCCACCCTGGAAAATACATTTTTAATTTGAAGTTTGGTTTTTAAAATTTGAAAGTATAGCTCCTGTCCTGACAACCCGAATAAATACTCGAGCACCTTTGGTGAAAGTGTAAATTTGGTGTCAGAGCTTCTTAATCCTACCATGTCCTTTTTTCTACTAAAGTCCAGAAAGCTCAGACGCCTCTGGAGAGGTGCAGCTGCCTTGCAGTCTTCTGACCCGGGGCTAAGTTAGAAGGGCTCCAGTTCTCTCCTATTGACTCTCCTTAGCCCCACTGCACTTCCTCCCTCTGTGCTGAGGAGCTCAGCTCTTTTCCTTCCACCTCTCGCCAAAGTGGAACTGTTTGAACGCCACCCCCTCCCCCACGAAAGGACAGATGACATTGCACGAGGCTTAGCACCCTTCTCCCGGCCTCAACTCAGCTGCCCCAACCTCTCCCCAGAGCCCTGGCCTCCCTGCCTCTGCACAAAACATCCGCTGGAAGTAAGTCTGGAAAAACAATACAGTGTTTGAAGGCAAGTCGGTGGGCCTTGCGGGGTTCCCAGCGGTCCTGAGAGCAGACAGCTACCACGCACGTGACCTCCTGCAGGCGTCTCAGTGGACGCCCCCCCCCCCAACCGGGGGTCCCAGAGGCTGCAGCTGAAAGTGGACCCCAATTAACAAGAGGCATGAATCAAAAATTGTTTCCATGATAGCAGATCATTTTGTCTAGGTTCCTCAAAAGGCCTCTAGAGTAGTACAACGCTATGCTGGGGCAAGTTTTTTTGAACCTTAATACAAGTATTTTAAGTTTTGCTTTTGCAGGCAGACATGGTTTTGCATCCTTGTGCAGACCCCATTATATTTTGCTGTTTCACTCAACATTGTATCATATCTGTGCTTTGTTCATCTCCACTCAACTCTGGAAATTTGCTCCGCTAATAAGCTCCTTTCTGGAAACTTCATATTATTATTGCTTTGAGGGCATCTTCCTTAATGTCTACAAATACTCTTAGAAAGAACAAAGAGAAGAAATCCACCCTTTTTCATGCCCTGCTACATATACCCACAAACCCAACCCTCTGGCGTCCACTTCTTCCCAGCCTGCTTATTCCTTTGCTCTTTCTTATCTGTTCTCCTCCGATAGAAAGCCTCCTCAACAGTTACCCACGACCACCTTATTAAATTCCTTGGCCTTCTGAGCAGAGGTTGGTCTTGCTTCAGGGTCTGTGGCTTGGGTTCTTCTGTGAGAGGAAGTCCCAGTGGGGACTTTAGTTGTTTATGGACCCGCCAGAAAGCAGGGCCTGGGATCACACGGCGTGAATGGGCTCTCCCCACATCAGTCAGAACGTGCTTGAACATTCCCTCAACAAGGGCATCTGGTAACTGGGCCCTTTAAGTGCTCCAAGCTCGCTGCCCACACTGCTGTCCATCTCTTCTCCCACAAAGCGGTTCCCGGACCTCCCGCCATATGACAACAGGAGGGGCAGAAGGGCAGAATCGGTCAGCGTTTTTGCTTTGCTGGTCTCTCCTTCTCGTGCCCAGCTTCTGTGTGCCCACTTCCACCTCCTGCCCTGCCCAGCTAGCATTACTGCGGGACTCTGTGCAAAGATCCTTTCTAAAAAAATTCTATAAACACTTAAAGAAATACAGATTGTTAGAAAATGCTCATTCTCCAAAGCTCAGAAAAACTGGGTGGAAAACTGCCCCCGTTTTTGAAATTGTCATTTCTTGGGCTGACCTCATGTTGCAGCAAGACTCAGACATGAGGTCATTCCTCTGGTGTTAACACACACTGCATCACCCACACAATCCCACTGCTTACCAGACGCCTCAGAGGGTTGACTGGGGAGCCCAGAGGCACCAGTGGAAACTTCCGAAGGCATTTTCAAATTTTTTCATTTTTACACCCAGTGTGTGTTGCCCCTACCCCACAGAGTGCACTGCTGCAGAAGGAGACAGAAGATTTCAGGAATGGTGAGCTGAAGACCCACCGAACAACGGAACACAGATGAAGAACTAACCGATCCAGAGCCCAGGAGACCAGGGAAAGCGGCCCGTGGGCACTGTCCAAGAATCTCAGCTTTAAAGGACCTTTAAAATCATCAACCTCCTTCTTTCCGAAGCTGAACTCCTGCAAGATTCCCAGCAGCCACGGACAGCAAACACTGCACCCTGAGGCTGCCAGTGGATCTTTGGGCCGGACTGACTGTTAGAAAGCCCCCTTGTAGAATGAATCCACAACTGTTTTCCTGTAGCTTCAACTTGCCCATCTTAGGACCATCTTTTCTGGCCACAGAACAGTCCTTCGGTACTTGGGGTCACCGATATACCACCTGTATTTCTGGTGAAGGGTTAAGGCTGAGGTTATTAGCAGGTTTATCAAAATTCTGTTCCTATGTGTATGTTTCATATCAGATGAAATTCATATCAAATTGATGGGGCTTGGCAACAGAGAAGCCTCATATTGGATAAATCCTTTGGCAACTGTGCACTTTCTTTCATAAACTCTCCCTTTCCAAAGCTCTTTGCCTTCTGACTCGGCCAGGAGAAAGCTTCCAACAGATCCTAACCCACCTGTAGCATCTACTACACTTCCTGCTTAGTTGGGAAGGGTGTGTAGGTAACAGCGGGTAAAGGTGGGTTAGGGGGGTGCCAGAGTGACCCCAAGAATAAGAGGAACTTAACGTGTAAATATTCAAAAACGTAAATCTAGAGTTTACTGTAGGAACTTTAAATCATCGCTCAAGACAATACCAGCCAGGGTGTCCATCTATTTATAGTTTGGGGCAAAGTAGTTTCTGGAAAGTGGTTCTCATGCGAAGAGTGTGACTCGCCTCTGGCAGACCCCACGGGGCTGCAGCTCCCTACTTTTTCTCCATTCCTTGTTTTCCTTCCCTTGTCACGGCAGGACTGGGTCAGCCCCCTCGCAGGGTCTCTGGGAGCCAGTGCGACCTTGGCAACTGGACACCCGGACGGGCTGCTTCTACAGCATCCGCCCAGCATAAACCGACAGCCCGGGACCCTATCTCCTTTCCCTGGGTTGGCTCCGTGGGAACCAGTCTTCATTCTGCGTGGCTGGGCAGAATTCTCTCCCAGCCCTGGGGACTTGGGCTGCAGCCTCTGGGGGTGTTTTGCTGCCCAGAAAGGGAAGGGACCAGGCACTTACTTTCCCTGAGGTAGCTGAGGTGTGACAATAGCACTTCCGTGTTGTAGAGGGAGGTGGCTCGGAGGATATCCTCCTTGTTCAGTTTACACAGTTCCTTGCCGTCCATGTTCTGGAAGAAAGATGTGTCGATCTCCATCAAGCCGTACTCCTTTATCGCCCACTCCAGCCACTGCCTCACGTGCTCCTGCGTCCACAGCGTGGGGTCTGCAGGGGAGATGGGCTGTTAGCAAGGCTGCAGGACGCAGGGCTCCACCCCTCCTCTGTCTTTGCTTCTCTCCCTCTCTCCCCATCTCCACCTCTCTCCCCTCCCTTCCTCTTCCCCTCCCTTCCCCCTCCTCAATGCCCCCTCCCCCCAGTGAGAAAGTGGTTCCCTCCCAGATGGTCCTCCCAGAATGCCCATCCGGCCCCGTCACATCTGGCGCTGCCTGAACCACTTAGCGCTCTGGAAAGGTTCTTAGACGCCTCACTACGCATCCGGACAGGACATTCTCTTTAAAGTCTTTGGAGGGCAACCGAAACCTCTGCCTGAGAAATGGTGGCATCAAAATGAAAACAAGCACAGTTTCCAACACGCAGGGACCAATGTCTCCGGAAAGGGCCACCATCCGTGTCTTAAGAACATCAGTGATTTCACGGAAGAACAGTGATGTCTCCGATGGCTGCAGAAAAGAAGATGTGCGTGGACACTTGGACCACAATTCCATGTGTGCAGTTGGAAAACCCAGTGGTGTTAGTCTTAATAACTTAACTCCAATCTGGGTTTTCTCCCTTTGGAGACAGCTGTGTTGAAATTTCTTTAAAATCATCCTGACAAAGCTTTTAGGATATTTAAATCCCCAAAGATGGGAAATGGGGAATTCCCTGGTGGTCCAGTGGTTAAGAGTCTGCCTTCCAATGCAGGGGTCACGGGTTCGATTCCTGGTCGGGGAACTAAGATCCCACATGCTGCGGGGCAACGAAGCCCTCGTGCAGCAATGAAGACCCAGCGCAGCAAAAAAAAAAAAAAAAAAAAAGATGGGAAATGGTGTTGGAGGGAGAAAACATTTTAGCTCTCAAGTGAACATACATAATGTAAGGACTGAGGTTGTAAGGTCTCCACTTGGGACCCTCAGACTCCTCCCCAGCCAGGTGTGTGTATATGGGGAGCATGTGTACTTTGAGTGCTGGTGATGAGTTCTAGCAGGTTCCACGGTAGGTAGAGCCCTTATATCTTATCATGCATCACCATGTCCTTCCTTGGCCCCCAATTATTAGAGAGTCCAATATGCAGTTAAATATGCTTATCATAGAAGAAAGCTACATGGGTCTTGCCCTTATGGAAGATCATCCACACGAAACACTAGGGCAGGAAAGCACGGAATTAAGCAGCAGATTTTTCTTGTGGCAGTTCAAGAACTCGTGGGCAGAAGGGGTTACTGTGAATTTGGAGTCATGGAAGGCTTCCTGGAGGAGGGGAGATTTGATGGTCCCCAACTTCTACTGGGCCTGTTTTATTGGACTGCTCATTTGGTAGGAATATCTGTGCTACCTCTCAACCACCTCACCCTCTCATTCTAAGGGTCTGTGAAGGCTCTTGGCAAAAATGGGAGCAGGTTTGAATGATTAGGAGGGGTTGTGGGGAAAGAAACAAGGTTCATACCAACCACCCAGAGCCCGGTAACTCATAACAGTCCAGATTTTGAATGCCTCCTAGGTGCCCGATGCTCCACGTGTGCTATTTTTCACTCGTCAAGAAAAGCCTGCAAAGTGGCTTTTCTCTTCGTTTTGCAGTTGGGAAGTGGCGTCTTGAAAGGTTAAGTCCCCAGCTCAACCTTCAGTCCCAGTCTGAGCTGGAATTCCAGTCAAAATCCTCCCAGGACTGCCCTTAGTTGAGGGTCCCCCACCCCAAGGCTCCTCTCCTCTCCCCTCTCACCATCCTGCCTTAGCTCACCCGGGAGGTGCTCTGCCATCACCCCAAAAAGCGGAGCTACTCGGGGCTTCATTGTACAGGTCTGTATCTCTCTCTCTCTCTGTCTCTCAGATAAATTTCTTGCTTTGTCTTACTCTTTTGCTCTCCAGGAACAATCAGGCACGGACCATTGGTAAATGGAAATAATTTTGCACCATTTCAGAATTCTAAAGAAAAGTGTCCTGGGGGAACTTGGATTACGTAGCATATTATTTTTTTCCATCAGCTTGCCTCTGCCTCTCCTAATTCCTCACTTTGAGTATCCAAGGCCTCAAATACAATTTTATACTGTAGATCTTATTTATTTTATTATTTCCTCCCTTGCTTTGGGCTCTGTCACAATATTATTTCTCTTCCTTTACAGCACACTGAATTATAAATCTTCCACTGTGGAGCATGATAAACTCTTCCAAATATATTTCCTGGATGATTTAGTCCTAGTTTCTTCCCATCTGAACTTGGAACTGGTGATGAACTAGGGACCTCGTTTATACTTGTCTTAAAATCCCACCATAAATTCAATTGGTTGTTCCACTGATGTTTTATTGCCTTGATTTGTGGACTTGCCCAAATGAGACCTTCTGTTATGTCCAGGAGGCTGACCTGGAGGAAGCCAACATGTGTGAGGGTAATGCTTAAAGATCCAGCCAGAGGTAAAACAATGAAGTGAATCCCTAGGTAGTGAATTCATGACACGAAGTGCTTTGAAAACCCTTTGATAGGAATTTATGCTATTTTCATTATTACTGCTGTGGTTACTTTGGCCTCCTAAGACTGCCATCTTGATACTCCTTTTGAAAGTATTTCAACACCATTTCAGAGTTGAAGGGTCAACCAAACAGTCTGGTCATTTCCCCCCCCCCCCTTCCCTACCCCCACCCAAAAGTGACTATGGAAATGAAATGGTGTCAACATTTGGTTCAGAGACAACCTCTGGCCTCCTAACTCTTCTGTCCTCAAGATTTCCTCCCCATGCTGGCCACTGTTTAGAGGAGCAGTGCGGAGGTGGGAGGGTGGGGTTTGATTCCACGTCAGCAAAGGCCTGGAGAGGTTCGGCTCCAATGGGGGGAGTCCAGAAGTTTCCCTCCAGGCCAGCTTTAGCTCAGCTTCATTTCTGCCTTCTTTCTATAATAAAGGAGAAGGCACCGTTTTCTTGCCTCTCACAAATGCACCTGAGCTACACACGCCTAGCTGGCGTTCCCGGGGAGGGGAGATCGGACGTTACAAGATAGAAGTAGCGTCACAGGGACGAGGCCATCTGCACAGCGCCTGGCACCGAGAGGCACTCAGTATACGGAGCTATTCTTCCCCTTCCTCTCTGAGGTCACGCGCTTGTGGAGAAAGGAAATAAACATGCTTTCTGAGCGGTTTTCAAGTCCTGCAGGGCTCAGAAAAGTTCCCGCTGGTCCAGCCCTCTCCTGCCTCACCTGTTCCCACACCTCCCGTGCCTGCCACCTTGAGTTTGGCCCAGGATACAAGCATGTGGCTATGTTCCTAGGAGACGGTGACACACAGCTTCCCATGGAAAAGAAATACAAAGAGCCTAGGACGGAGCGGCCCGTTACAAAACCACACCTTCTAGACCGAGCCGCAGATTCCTTTGGATTACCTCAAAGAGACATCTAATCCTTGGCTCTCACACACAACTGCATTTACACTTTTCCAAATGGAAGGGGTTGGCCTTCTTGGTAAACTGATTTTGGTAAGTCATTCACTTTGCTTCAGATTTGGACACTCTGGCTCCTTCTACCTGGCACGGACTCTACACCTGGTGGTTTTTCCCCCCTTTTCAACCAGGCAGCTGAGTTCACCAGTCGAGGCGGAGTGTCCAGCCAACGCACGGAAGGCTTGAACAATGATTTTATTTTCTGTAACCAAAAGCACCGATACCTAGGAAAAATCGCCTATTTTTACCTCATGACATAACTCGCTGCACACATGTTCAGGCTCTCCTTTTGTTAAATATAGTTATTTGTGTTTTGAACCCGGAAGAGCTGGCTGTAATTTTGGAAAGGTAAGACCCTGCAGATGCCAGGAAGTGCGTGCCTGATGGATGGGACAGACCTCGGTAGCCACTCTTCTCCTTAAAGGCAAGGGTGGGCACATCTGGGTGTCCCCAGGCTTCCTTTTGGGTTCCGAAGGCCTTGCCTCTCCTCTCTTTGCAGGCCTCGTCCTGTGGAACAAGGCACCAAGGGTAGACTCTGTGATGTGACCTGTTTGAGGGCAGGGCTTCCAGCATCTGCGCTTCAGGGCTCTGGTGACATTTGGGAAACTGTCTTGGAGGGCAGCCAGGGAAGAAGGTGGGAAGTGCAGCTTTCCCAAGTCAGCATTTCCATAGAGAATAGGGTACCAGGTGTAGGGAAACCAGGGTACCAGGGTACCAGGTGAAGGTGTAGGTGCCCACTGGGACCTGCCCACTGGGACGACTAGCCCAGAAGACTGAGGACGCGGGTGTACCTGCGGGGACGATGACCCTCCTCTCGTTGGTGGTCATGTTGGGGGGAGGGGGGCCGTTCTTCTCGTCCATGTAGCTGTTGTAGCTCATGGCGTTGGACTCGCCTCCGCCCACTAGCTTGCCGCATTTGCTAACGCTGCAGTCCACCGGAGACTCCCTGGAGCAAGAGAAGACAAAGCCCAGAGGAAGTCATCAGTGTCACCGCCACCGCTGCCACCGGCACATCCGTGGAGCCGCTGCCCAGCCCCATTTGGGGGAATGACGCGGACGAGGGCGCTGCTGACGCTGCCCTATTTCTATCCACGCGGCCACCAGAGTTTTCTCCAAATCCCAGCCCAATCCTATAATTACGGTACTTACACCCCTTCTGGCAGCCCCTCGCTGCCCTCAGACTGGGGTCTGGACCTCTGACTTCGGCGCTGCTGCCCTCCCGCTCTGCCTGCAGCTGACACTTTTAGCCTTGTGGCCAGGCGACCTACGGTCCCGAGGCGCGTGCACTACACCTCGCTCCCAGACAGGCCTTTCCCCGCTCCCAGAACACCCTGCTTCTGCCATGGCTCTAGGACTTGTCACATCATGTGATGCTTAGCCTGGCAGGTGCCCTTCCCCTGGCTGGATTGGGAGGTTCCTGATGGTGGTGCCATGACTTTTCTTTTTTTTAAGTTATTTTTTATTGTGGTAAAAGTCTCATAAAACATACTATTTTACCCATATTCAACTGTACAGTTTAGTGGCACTAAGTACATTCACATGGCTGTGCAACTCTCACCATCATCCATCTCCCGAATTCTTCACCTTCCCAAACTGAAACGCTGTCCCCATCAAACACTACCTCCCCATTCCCCTTCCCCACCCCCCATCCCCCGGCCCCTGGCATCCACCAGTGTACTTTCTGACTTTATGAATTTGACTATTCTAGGCACCCTGTATAAGTGGGTTTTAGACAAATACACCTCTTTAAACCCCCTCTATAGTGCCTTACAGAGGGGGTAAGCCATCACTGTTTTTGGAGTGAGTTATTTCTGTGGCATGTATATCATTTTAATGTGTTTCTCACACCATGTTCTATTTGAACTTCCCAATCACCCGCCAGGATAGGCATGGCAAGGGTTAATATCTCCTTTCTACGGTTAAGGAAACCAGGGAAGCACACGGCAGGGTGAGCCCCTGATACTTTGCAGTGTGGGAGCACAGGGTTTCAGCTCAGTGACGAGCATCTGTCTGGTGACTGAGCTGACATCTCACTTGGGGCCACCTGGTGCCCACAGCAGCCTGGCAGAACACTCTGCCTACCCCGAGCCCAGGGCCATGGAACTGCCCCCATCAGGCGTGCCCAGGCAGTGCCATCCTACCCTGCCCTCGCTTCCGCTCAGCCGCTCCAGCAGCGGCAGGACCGAGGGAGATGACTAGGGGCCAAGGAAGGGCTGCAGCCCTGGTTGTCTGGAGCAGGAAGCATCAGTTCTGGCAACCTGGGAGACAGCCAGTCCTCGCAAGAGCTCCAAACCAGGCTTTCAGACCCAGGAGTTCAGATAAGGTTCAGGTTACAGCCGGCCAACTCCGGGCCGCAGAACCTCGCAGGGCTTTCCAGAGGCCTGGCCGTTGCCCTCCCTCACTCTGCTGTGGGCAGGAACAGACCATCCCGAGGCCTCAAGGACCAGCGTTGTGCCAGATCGACCCGCCCGTCCTGCGAAGGCCGAAGCCCGGCGGGCAGGAGAGCAGTCACTGAGCCAGGAGAAGGGAGTAACAGCCTGGGGGGGCGGGGACTCGGCAGGGTGGGGGAGGCCAGAGCACATTCAATAAAGAAAATTAAATGAATTTGTTTCTTAATCTGAAAGGAAAAAAATATTGAAGATCACTTATCATAGCTGGGAGATAAATGCCCCACTGAGATATTAGAAGTCAGACGGTAATTTTTTCCTGATGTCTTACAGAGGGGAACATGGGCTGAAAATGAAAATAAGATGTATAACTTACACATGTTAGAATTTAAGGTTTTACTATTCGCCTACTGTTTTTCCAGGCAGAGAACCAAGAACCAGCCGTCAGAGCCCCAGATTGTTAAAGGTTTAATGTCCCCATAGCAGTCTGAGAGGAGGCAGTAGCACATCGGGGCTTTGCACCAGAGTTTGGCCCTTTGGCTTCTGCTGGAGAAGGACTTGGCCTGCGATGAAGCAGTCCCAGAAAGACCCTGGTGCCGCGTCTGAGCTGAGCTCTTGCGGAGCTGGCGGGGTCTCCTTCAGCCTCCTCAAGGCTAACCGCAAGTGGGCGCATGCGCACACAGGCGCATACGCTACCCACGCAGGCACACGCACCCACGCACGCACATGCAGGCATACGCACCCATGCACCCACGCACGCACATGCAGGCATACGCACACATGCGTGCATGCACACACACGTACACACACCACCACGGCCTGGCAGCCTTTCCCAGCATACTTGAACATGGTGAAACAACCCAAGTGCAGCAGAAGTTTGGAGGATTAAGTTGGCCTTTAACCAAGAGAGCAACGGTTTCATTGGCTGGGAACGCAGTGCAGAGGGTGAGGTTGCCAGAGCACACACTTCCCCTGGCGGGGGCCAGAGAACTTTCTGCGAGGGGGCGGTGTCGGGCGGGGGCGGGCGTGGCGGAAGGGGACTTGCCCTCCGCGGGCTGCGCCCCGCTTTGGAAACATCGGGGAGACGAGTTGTGAAAATTCTTTTCCACGTCAGCTGGGCCTCTGGGGATTTCTGTGCCCAAAACGGACCCCTTGCCATGCAGAGGTGAAAAGTCAGACCTCAGAAAGCATCGCAATGAAATGACTCCTTATGCCATAGGTGCCTGGGGCAGGGCCAGTCCCTGGGGCCAGGAGGAGAGAAAAATAAATTTGGAAAGAGGAATTGTTTGGTGAAAGCTGCCTGGTGTGTCACCTGGTAAGGAGCCTGAGCACTGCGGTGAGAGAAGCACCTGCGTGGGGGGCGGGGGGGTGGGGGGGCGTGGCCAGGCCAGATCCCCGGAGAGGACATCTGAACAGGGTCAGGCCCCGGGTTCTCCTGCTAGGGTGACCACGGGGGTCGGCCAATAATGGGAACCTTCTCGTTTCCTATCACAAAGAAAGCGGCCATATTTCAGGGTCCAACCCCTCCCCCGCCCCGTGTTCGCACCTGCTCCCCAGCGGGGCGAGGTGATCTGCTTGCCTTGCGCCCGCCTGGCTGCTTCTCCTTCGGGAACAAGGCCCTGTCCTTGGTCCCAGACCCTAAGATCTGCAAAGGGGCGCCCTAGGGGAGAAGCCCTGGCCACCACCCTGGCCCTCCTCCGGCTTCTGGGAGAGAAGGAGGGAAAGCCACGCCCTCACCACCCACCTGCCGCGCTCCCCTCCGCGCTGGGGCTCTCGGCTCTGTGACTCTGCAGACAGCACCAGCCTGACTCGGGGCCTCCCCAGCTACTGCGAGGCGGGGGGCGGGGGGGTTAGTGGGGTACAGGTGAAGCACAGCATAAAGGCTGCTCTTTAGTGAGGCAGCTGGCGCCCGTGAAGAGGCCCGATGAAAACAAGGGGGGGCACGCATGGAGGGAGAGAGGTTTTGCCATTCAGCTTGCCCATACTGCTGCTGATTTGTATTGAGACCTGTACTTACAGCTAGCATGGGGTCAGGGCCCACAGGCAGCTGACAGCACCGGGACAGGTGACGGGAGGGCCTGGGGCTGCCACGGTAGAGCGGGGGGAGGTGATGGCTCTGAGAGGGTAACTCAGAGCATCTCCCGCTCAGAAAAGCCACGCAGCGGAGGCCACAGCAAAGGCGTTGTGGACCCTGCAATCTTGTCCTTTATTTTCACCACTGGACATAGGCTCTTTACTCCTCTGGTTTTATCTGTGTGTGTTCAGGGAGCATTGCTTTAAAAAAGCTACTACTGGTTTCCAGAAGTGCCTTGCAAACTGTCAAGTGATTTAAAACAAGATGAGAAATCTTGAGTGTTTGGATAGAAGATTTCAAAGACTTTGCCCAAAGATAACCCCTTCAGACTATGCAAACATCTTCTCTACCTTCCCTTTCAACTCAGAGCAACTTAACTCAGGGTATGTCATCCAGACCCACCGATCTGCAGCCCAGGCTTACTGTCAATGGATACGCAATATCCACACAGCTAACGTGAGGTCCCAAGGTCTACTGGAGCCCTGTGGTTGCATTAGGACTATCAGGTGTGTCTTCCACATCCTGTGTGTCGTCTTCCACAACATGTGTACCTACACTGTATGGAAATTAAACAAATCTGTGCTGTCTTTAGGATTTCCGTAGGAGCCATGCAGAGATGTGTGCATATGTCTTTTTTGTTTTTGAAAAGGAGATGCAATATGTTAAAAGCAAATTTCAAGACAAGAAATTGCCTGTAGTAAATCCATCACCCTAACTCATACGTAGTAGATGCTCATAGCTTCTCCAGAACCCTGAGTACGCCTCCCACCCAGCTTATGTGTGACATGCTTCATATTGTGAGGTTCAGACTTTTAGGAAGCACCTTAGGAAGGCACTCTGCATTCGGAGGCAGAAGTGACAGGGTGTGTGGGGCTCGTCTTCCTGTATGTAGAACTGAAGTCTGTAGGTGTCTAATAAGGGCATCCGGATCCTGCTGGCCAGTCTAGGGAGCGTCGGGGCAGACTAATGCTGAACTCTGGTCCAGCAGGTCAGGCAAGCGAGTCTTTGCATTTCCCCTCTATAAGTTGACATATTTTTTTTCCTTCATGGGATGTTATCCCCAAAACCTGTGGTTGGGACAGGATGAAGCTGAGAGTTAATTGCAGACCACAGCTTGGATCGAGATGCTGAAGTCTACATCCAGCACAGAGCCTATGTGCCACACTGTTTGAAGAGCAACTCATGCTAACAGATTCAACCACAAGGGGAAGGTACAGAGAAAGAGAGCGGACCTTCCTCAACGCGGGCAAGCTCGAATTTCTATGAGCTCCTCCGACCTCCGTCTCTCCACCGGCCCCTGTGACTTTGCCGGCAGCATAAGAAGCAAGAAGGGTCTTGTAGCTTTAGGTGCACAGAATACCTCCTCCAGTGACACATGTATCTGTGGGGTCTCTGATAAGCATCAACTAACTCAGAATCCCAAGTTAACAAAGAACATGGAGAGAATTCACAGTGAATCACGGGACGGTCCAAAACATTCTAGCCCAGCACTGTCCAATCGAAGGGGCCACATATATAATTTAAAATTTTCTAGCAGCCACATTTTTAAAATAAAAAAAACCAAGGTAAAATGAATTTTAATAATATATTAAAATGTATTAATATATTAATTCAATACAGCCCAAAGATGATCATTTCAATAAAATCAATATAAAAAATTAATGAGATATTTCACTTTTTTTCTACACTAAGTCTTCTAAAGCCAGTATGTTAAAATATATTTCAAGCACATGTCCATTTTGCATAGGCCATAGTTCAGGGGCTCCAAAGCAACCTGTGACCAGTGGCTACTGCCTCGAAAAGAAAGCACAGATTCAGTCTGTGAGCCAAGAGATCCCAAATTTTACACTCTGGTTTTTTCATCTGAAGTTAGGAATTATCTTTTGCGTTAAAAGTACCATCATCAGTGTTACTTGGAGGATAGAAGCACAGAGTGGCAGGTGAGAGATTTAAATAGGCCGGCATCTGTTTCATCACATTGTTTCTTTTTGAGTTTTCAAATAATGGGATCTGACGTGGTTCCATCTTAGGAAAAGACATTTTTCTGAGAATCCTTGCTCCCTGCTGCCCACCGTCCAGTTTCCATGTGAGCACTTAGAGGATATTTATGAGGTGCCAGTGACGGCTGTGCCTAGCCTGCCTGGCTCTGAGAGTGCACTGGATCTTCTTTGTTTCCCAGGAGGGGTGAGACTACATCGGTTTCTGAACCTACTCTGTCACCGGCTCCTAGCTCTGGTCAAGACCGGCAGATCAAAAGCAGGGGCTGCTTTGTGTAACCAGAGCCAGGTAGATATCACGTCTGGTCCCTGGGGTCTTCACACAACTCGCCTCCAGCTGGCTTCTGGTGTGACCAGAGCCAGGGATGAGCTGGCAAGGGGGTTCTGAAAACCGATTTCCTTGGGGGGACCCTCTTTGCCCAGGATTAGTGTCTTGCAGTGCTTGAGGCTTCCCTGCAGCAGGGGAGGGACCGGTCAGCTCACAAATGCAGGCTCACCTGAGCACAGACACAGGGTCTTGGGTCTTGGGTCTCTGTCCCGGCTTGTACACGGATGACCTACATGACTATAGAGGAACCTCTTCACCTTTGAATCACGTTAGCCACGCGTTCATTCACATATTTAACAACCGCGTGTGGAACAGCCAACGATCACGTGCCAGGTGCTGCTCAGTAAACAAACGAAGCCCTGCCCGCACTTTAGTGAGGGGTGTGCCGAGAGCTGGGAAGGACCCAAGCAAGGTAAACACTGGCGGGTGCTGTTTCAGATCCGGTGGTCAGAGAAGGCCTCTGAGAAGGGGACATTCTGGCAGAGACGTAAAACAAGTGAAGGAGAGAGTCAGAAGACCAGATGGAGTAGGAATGTTCCAGAAAGAAGGAACACATGTGCTTGGCATGCAGGAGCAGCTAGAGTCTCGTGTGGCCGGTGTGGACGGAAGGAGAGAGATGGGGGTGGAGGGCGAAGAGGGTGTCAGAGGGATGGTGAAGGACTTTGGATTTTTGTCATAAGCCATTAAAGGATTTTGAGCAAGAAAGTTAAATCTTTTGAAAGGAGGACTCTGGTTGCTGTCTGATGACGAGATTTCAGAAAGGCAAGAGGAAGTGGGAGGAAGAAGGTTGCTCCCAGGTGGCCTAGAAGGAGAGGTGCTTGGACGGGGCGAGGGCAGTGGAGGGGAGCGGGGCTTGGATTCAGGCTACAGCAGACCAAAGCCTGTCCAAGGGTGGATCTGGACTGTCGGCAAGCATCGGGAGCGCCTGTGTTCAGGCCAGTTTGGGAGGCCCTGCTGAACGGCACTCCGTGCTGCGGGGTGGGTGTCGGCAGACACGAGACGGTGGCAGAGGCACAACACGCAGGCGGAGGGGGCGGAGAGGTGGGCCACGGGGCCAGGATCTGAGAGCCTGGGCTCCGGGGCCAGCACTGCCTCCTCTGAATCCTTAGGCAAGTCATTCACCACCTCAAAGCCCGCTTTGCCTCTGACGTCAACATGCAATTACAATATGGACCTCATGGGAGAGTGGGGGGGAGCAAATGGTAACGTGGAAAGATGTTTGACAAACTCCGTCCTCCCTGCACTGGGGGCAGGTCATTACCCTCATTCTCTCTGTGGAGAGACACTCACTCACTGGAGGGGCTCCTGGCTCGGACCCCCTGAGCCTCCCTGAAATCCTAGAGGCTGGGGAAGTGGCTGGGATCCCAGCGGCTGGTTTTGGTTAGTGGGGTTGGAGTGTGTTGGGGTCAGGTGTTTCCACAGGCAGGTCCGAGACCAGGGCCATCTGGGGGGTGCCTCCCCACCATACACGCACCCCTCCTCCTGCTCTCTCTAGACTTGTTTCTAGACTTGTTTCCTCCGTGACCTCATCCACCAGCTCAGTTAGAACTCTTCCACGATGATGCCCACACCTAAATTCCAAACCCCAGTAGTATCTGAGCTTCGGTTTCCAGGGCCCCGTAGATGTTTTGATCTGGATGTCCTACTGATTTCTCCCGACGCATCTCATGGGGAACGTTGACATCCCAACTCAAAGCATGTCCTCCTCCTGCCCCCTGTGACTGCTGCTGGCACTGTCCTTCTTGGAAACATCCAAGCTTTGCCAATCTTCAATTCTTTCCTCTCACAAACCCCTCCCCCCAGTGCAATATTTATCCACCTAAGCCCCGTGAATTATACCCCGGATATGTCCCTCACGTGTCTTTCTGCTTTTATTTCCACAGTCAGTGCCATCACTCTAGTTCAGAACTATCTAATTTCCTACCTGGGATATTTCACTAACTTCTTTACTTATCTTTCCGACTCTCCTCTCCCCACTCTCTGTGTACAATGATCCTTAGCTTTCAAGTCACAGCTCTTATGATGTTCAGATGGCACGTCTATGTTTCAAGTGGGCGTCTGCATGTGGAATAAAGTCCCTATTTTCTTAGCCTGTCCATCAGGGCTCTCTCTTAATTTCCATTTTTATCTCCCTGTGCCATAGGCCCCTTGGCTTGCCTGACGTTTCATGAACGAGACTACCATTTTCTCTATTTTCGACCTTGGCTCATGATGGTCCCTATTGGGATATCCAGCACTTTCCAAGTCCAGGGTCCTGTCCTGGGTCCTTTCTCCTACAGCATCAGTGTCGACCCTTGTAACAAGCCTACGGAAGAGTAAATGCTCCGGCCGTGCAGAAAGGAGGCTGCTGGTGCTCAGAGGGGCCCGTAACTGGCCCACGTTCAGAGGCAGGACTGGACCCGGGCCACCCGCCCCCCAGGTGTGCTCTTCCTCGTCCCTGTGATTTTCTTCTCGTCGGTCCTCTCCTGTCCTTCTCTATCTGCAAAGTCTTACCTGCCCCGGGCGGCACTAACTCCCAACACACTTTCCAAGCGTGACATGTCCTCCCTCGCACGGGGAGCCCTCAGATGTGTTCACCCTCGTCATCATCCTGGACTTTTACTCCAAGAATGGTTTGGTCATCTTTGCTCTAGTGAGACCCACCCAGAGAGGCCAAGTATCTGGAACAAGACACGGAAGAGTATCTTATTGCTTCGTTATCCCTAAGAGGGGCTGCACCTGGGCCTGACATAACGTAGATGCTCCGAAAGTGCCTGTTAGTGTCGTGGGCCTGAGGGCTGCCTCGGAGCCCAGAGAGCAGGGGGGCTTCCGGCCCTGCTCTGCCCCAGCCCTCAAGTAACCCTCTCACCCCAGCTCTCTGGGGACTGGCTCGGGCTCGCCGGCCCAGCACCAGAGCCCCATCTGCTGCAGACACCCCTCGGTGCCAGATCTGCTGACTCAGCCCCAGAGGAGCGAGCCGGGGTGGGGGCGGGGGAGGGAGGGGGCCCAGCCTCCCCCGGCCCCCGACCCTGGGCAGCACAGGCCTGGTGGGCTTACCTGGACCCATTCATGTGGTCGTACTCCCGCTTGACACTGACCCTCACGGGCTGATTCATCCACTCCTGCTGCGGGGGGAGGGGGTTGATCTTGTGGGGCTGGCCGTAGTCGGGACTCCCGGAGGCGGTCATGTCGGCTTTGGGGAGATGGGCCGCCGGTCCGTAGGCGGAGTCGAAGAGGGATTGGTCGTCGCTCACCACCGACAGAGCCTCCTGGAGGGCAGATAGGAGACAGAAGCCCGGCGTCACTCTTCAGCCAGCACCGCTCCCCACCTACCCTCCCTGGGGACCGGCGGGCTGGCCCAGGGCTGCCCAGTTACGCAAGCTTGGTGGGTTCTCTGCAGGTTACCCTGGGTGACGAGGCAGTCTGGGCAGTGGAGCGGGGATGCAGACCCCCGGGAGTGTGTCCATCTGTTGGGTCTATAGGCTGGGACCCCCAGAAAGGAGGGTGGGGAGCGGGAGACCAGGAAGAATGGTTACACAGAGCACACACGTGGGTTGGGGTGGTGCTTGAACCCTGGGCTCTCTCGGGATAAACAGAAGTGCCCCTTACTAGGTGGGGAAGCAGTCAAGCTATGGGGCATAGGAGTGGGGACATTTCTTTTACAGGTGAGGCCAGTGAGACCCACCCGAAGAGGTTAAGTATGTGGCTCAAGGTCACACCAGGGAAGAAGGGTGAGGCCCAGGGTTGTGGTCCCCTCCAGTTTCAGTTTCCTTCTCTGCAAACAGGAATAAGAATAGCTTTTTCAGAGTTGATAGGTGATTGAATGAGAAGACCTAGGTACAGGTGTCTAGCTTGTTTGCTTAGAGGCGCTCTAGGATGTGCTGGGGCACCTTACACATCTGAGATGCTGATGGGAGGCTGCCTGCCTCCCCGGGACACAGTGCTCCGTCATCCTTTCCTGCCTGATTCCTTCAGATGACAGTTTCCAGTCCTAAATGTGAGGATTCAGCCTGCCCAGGAAAGAGGGCGGAATCCCAGCTATGTGGATGGAGGAGTCAGGGCTGATCTTCCCATGCCTACTGTCCCATCACCTGCCGGGGCAGGTGGAGACGGCGGACGAAGAAAGGCGGCAGCATCGCACTTTCCGGAGGTCTACCAACACAAGCAGGGTAATGAGATTCTCTCATCATCCAGCTCACGGCAGATCACAGCGACCCAGGTCGTGGACTGGGGTGTGATGGTCACTAGATCACACAATTCCACCAAATTAAGTTGACCACGTTTCAGAAAAGGTAGTAATTCACCATCTAGAATTAATTATAATCAATATAATCTAAATATAATTACACAATCTGTAATCGTGGAGAGGTGATGTAATATTACAGGAGAAACGTCTAGCACAGTCTCTGGCACATAGTGACACCCAGTAAAGTTAGCTTTGATGGTTATTAGCTTCAAGTAAAGATTCTCTTAGGCTACCTGCTATGGTCTGAGTTGTTCCCTTAAAATTCATATGTTGAAGCCCTAACCACAGTTCCTCAGAATCTGACTGTATTTTGAGATAAGATTTTTAAAGAGATGATTGAGTTGAAATGAGGCCTTTTGGGTGGGTCCTAATCCAATATGACTGATGTCCTTATAAGAGGAGGATATTTGGAAACATGGAGAGACACCAGGGGTGGTGGGCACAGAGGGACCACCATGTGGAGAAGCAGCAAGAGGGCAGCTTATCTGCAAGCCAAGAAGAGGCCTCAGGACCCGCCAGCACCCCATTTTGGATTTCCGGCTTTCAGAGCTGTGAGAAAATACATTTCTGTTGCCTGAGCCACACTGTCGGTGGTATTTTGCTATGGCAGCCCTACTATGGCACCTTTACTTTAGCCCCCGCTCCCATACCTCTAAAATTACAATCTGCTCTACCAGCTAAGTGTTGCCCTTTCTCCCACGGCTGTTCTCAACCCCAGCAGGAGGACAGCCATACTTCAAAGGAAGAGGCTCTTCTGCAGCTGTTTCCGGCTGGGATCAGGAAAGAATAACTGGAACATAGTCCGGGAAGTGTGCTCCTACACCAGAAGGCTTTGCAGAGTATAGACATGGCCGGAGATGGCAGTTTCGAAGCTGAGCTGCCTGCACAGTATGGAAAGGACAGGGCGGGTCCCTTGATTCAGACCTAAAATCTACTGGCATCCTTCACTTTCCACCTGCTGCCCTGTGGCATACTCCGAGGAAAGCTGTGCTTCTTGGAACCATGTGTCTGTTGGTTATTATATCCATTGTCCATTTCAGTTAGGGATCCGCGCTGGCTCCACACCCCAAACCAGGGGTCTGAACCGTCATCCAGGCACACAGTGGTCCCGAGTTGAAAAGTGTGACACTGTCATCTTCCAGAGGCCTGACTCTGAGCCCATGAACTTCCTGGGGTTCTACACTAGGAGCGGAGATGCATTACCAACTAGGACCCATAAATGCCCTTTTGGTGACGGATGAACAGTCACCAGTTCTGCTACAAAAAGAGACCACCCCTAAGGAATCAGGTATCATCTTCTGCCGTGGAGAGCGGCTTACATGCTTGCTTGATCATGCGCAAATCTTGGAGTTTCCAATTAAAGTATTTCTTCCATCTCCTTTCCTCTGGGTTGGGGGAGAAGATGATGGAATAACGGAGGCCAGGAGGCCTGGGAAGCAGGACCGGAGATAGTGATACTCGGGCGAAGATCCCTACCACCATTATCCCCAGAGATGGCAGGTCAGGGAGCAGAGAAGCAGGGTAGTCAAGTCAGAGGGACCAAGCAGGTGGCAAAACCAGGGTTCACAGCAAAGAGGCTGCAACAGAGGCCAGATGAGACCAAGCTGGGATTTCTGAAGGCTGACCAAGGAGAGACTTCTTAAGTAGATGAGAAAAAATACTTTACAGAACAAAGTGCAGTGTGGTAAATGGTACAAAACCGGTTTGAACTCATTTTGGGAAAAAGTTTCCTTCAGTTCACAATCAAAGGAAACTCCAGTCAAGGGGCCACGTCACAGGAGGCGAGGACGCTGGTTTACTCCAGAACGCCTCTCCTTCCCCTTTCTGTCCAGTCCCGTCCTCGGCTCCCTCCGCTGTTTTGTTCAGACTCTTTCCTCCGTGATCGAGTACCTAGTCCCTCACCCAGCCCACCCTGCACGTTCCCCCGACAGATCCACTCCCTTGAAAGCTGTAAATACCGTCATCTGCCACAACCCGGGCTCAGATCCCTCCGAGAGCACCCTCGGTTTCAGCCATCGCACATCTATTCTCATCTGCCTGTTTTCCAAGAGCTCAGCTTCGCCCCGGCGGCCCACCATCCACGCCCCCCGTTCACGATGTCCAGGCTGCACCTCCTGCCCCAGGCTCGCTGTTCCCGCTGCTGCACAAAACGGGCCTTCAAGTGCCCGCCTGTGTCCTAGACTTCGTGAGTCCTTGAGCTGGGACCATCCTTTCCTTGCCCCCTGCTCCGGACACACATCCGATTCTTCCCATTTTGTAGGTAAATGAAATCTTTCTTGCTCCATGAAACCTTCCCTGATAATAATGCCCTGTGACTCATTTGAACTTTGAAAGGCCAAGTGAGACTACTGCTTGGGTAAGCATACACACACACACACACACACACACACACACACACACACACACACACTTTTCTGTTTGCAGCCATTGTTAGGGAAAAGGCTTTTTAAAACAATTTCATCACATGGTGGAGAAAAGAATTGGTGGCTGGGAGAAGCTGGGGAGAGAGAAGATGCAAGAGAACGGTTCCTTGTCTGGCCTCCTGGACTGGGTCAGAAAACCTAACATGAGCAGGGGAGGGAGATGAGGACTGTTAAGTGGGAATCGTAGATTTGGGGAGACCAGGCCCCAAACAAGCTGCTTTGGGATCCTGGTGGAGCGTGAGAGCTGGGGAGAAGATTCACACTGGCTCCGAAAGGAAACAACGGCGTTTTGCCATGTAAGGCTGGAGCTTTGGGGGTGTCCCGAGACCAAGCCCATGGCATGTTCCCAATGGGCAGTGGTGAGTCTTTTCCAAACTGCTTTTGGGGCAGCGGCGCATTGCAGGAAGACGGGCGTGGAGCAGGAAGAGGCCAACAGGAGCGCGGTGTGAGGTGAGTGTGGCCATTGTACTTGTATGACAGAATCTTGTCCCCACTGGGGGTCCCGGAAGTCCCTGGGGCTGATTTGATGGGGGCGTCGGCACCAAGGAGCTGCTTTGCTCAGCTGAGAAGTTGTTGAGCTGGCAGACAGATCAACAACATGCCTGTAGCTTGTTACACGCTTGTGGCTCTTGTTATTTTCCCTATGTCTTAGAAGCTGTTTACTTTTACTTAAATTCTTAAAACTTATAAAAGTTTCAACATGAAACTCTTACTTGTACTTAAAACTCTTTATAGGAATGAGTACACAGTCGGGGTTCAAGACCTTTACATTGAGGGATGGTTGCTAAGTGTTTACCTCCGGGATGATGGGCTGAAGACAGAGAGAACATCAGCATAAAAGTTCACACACTGTTCTCAGGGTGGCTGGGTTCCTTCACTTCTCCTTTTGACTTTGGACCTGACACTGATCCCTTCATTCAGAGGAAGTCAAATGATCCTTTAAAGACTTGCTGAGTCCGGGTTGCTGTAGAGCACATGGCAGGGAAATTGACTTCAGTGGGAAGGACAGAGGGCGTGGCCCTAATCCCGTGTGGTGCTCAGTCTGGGGTCTCTCTCAGCCCTTGTCGCTGTCCCTGTGAAGTCAGCCCTGACTTGCTTAGTAACTGGATCCTGAGAAGCACATCCCTTTGCTCTGCTGAGTGCTGGGAAGGAAAGGCCTGTCACTTAGGATGCTCTGGTCCCTCAGCCACTGAGACCTAGACCCAGAGGGAGGCCCAGGGCCCCTTGACTCCAAGCAGGGAAGTGGCCCAGCACATCAGTATCCCACTTGACCCGTTTACCAGAGCACTCAGGCAAGGGCAACTACTTGGAATGGCAGCTTGATTTCCGAGCTAAGCGGATAGTCATACTACTGGCCGTAGAAATGCTGACCAAACCGTGTCAGCTCTCCTTCCCAGGATGCCCTGCTGGCCCAGGGAGCCAGCAGATGTACACGGCCAATGGGCACTAGTCTTGGTGCTTCTTACCCAATTTGTGTAAGGTGCCTTTAACACATCACTTATAATACATCCCTGTTACCATTATAGAAAACAGATCCAAGTAGCAGACGATTATCATAGCATTTATGAAGTGCAAATCAAGTTTCCCTGAGCGATCTAATTTAATCCTCCCTGCAATTCTACGAGGGATGTACTGTTATCACCTCGATTTTTCAGATAAGGAAATGGATATTCAGAGAAGTGAACTAACTAGCTCAGGTGACGTAGCAAGTGAGTGTGACCTGGGATTCAAATTCAGATCTGCTGTCTGGGCACTTAACCATTACCATCCACCTCCCAGTTAGACTATAACTTCTTTGAGGGTGACTCTTCATGTTTGTTGAGATGTACACAGAGCACAATCTTTGGAGTCAGAAAGATTTGCGTTCCAGTCCAAGTTCCATCAGTTACTCATCAATGCACCACCTGGTGCAATTTATTTATACTTTACAAACTTCATTTCCTCATCTGTAGAATGGTGATAATAACAGTACCTAATCTGGCAGATTTTGAATAAATATAAAACGAGGTAAGTGAACTCCCTAAATCAAGAGCCTAAAGTTCTTAGGACACAGCAAACACTAAAACAAAAAAACAAAAAAAAAGGGTTTTTTTAAAAGAAGCACAATGCTGAGAGATGCCTTGGGACCCTTTGGGTTGGAGATGGGGGCAGGGGGAGGGGAGACAGATAAAGCCTGAGAGATTCCTCCTTCTCAACTGTGTTGGTTACTTAAAAGTAACCAAGGTTGCCCAAGGTTCAAAATGAGCGAGTTTGAAGATAATAGTTGGATTTGAAATGCAGATTCCATGGGCTTCTAGAAAAGAGCACCTACTTCCTAATCTATGTTTCTCCTTCTCCTTGCAAACCATCAGATTGTTCCATTGCAGCTTCAGCCCTCTCTCTCTTTCTAGCTTCTGAATTCAGGCCTCTCGGAGGCACAGATAAGGCACTGAAATAATCCTGCAAACGAGGGGAGGAGATGGCCAGCGCCCACTCATCCTGCTGTTCCTACATCAGGCATGTGGTAAATATCAGAAGAATGCCACGTGCATAACTGTGAATTCACTAATAAATAAACTTCCCTTATTTTGGAATTTGCCATATATACTTTTTTTCCCCCCTCTTTTCCTTTTTTTTAAATACCAGCAGATGTGTCTTCCACCATTTGTTTCCCTTAGATTAAGCAAAGGATATTTTCCGCGCTCACATCAGTTGAGTGATGGGGGATGTGGTCAGAGCATGGCCACATGATGGCCTGGCTGACATCAGTGGTGAGCCAAGAACTGCATCTCTAAAGACCTTAGCAGAGATGCAGGCAGAGAGGGAAAATGCTGGAGAGGGTGCCGTGAGGATCTCCCCATTCTCTGCAGGAGCGCATGGAAGAAATGTCTGCCGTCGTCCATGTGCAGGAAGGACACACACGAGCCATGGTGATGGGCCAAATGGAGTTAGAGAAGGAAAAGACACAATTTTCCCCAACCCTTTCCTGATTCTTACAATTAGGCTGAGTATTTATTTCTAGCACAGGGAATGACCCAAAAGATGGGCCTGAGAAGAACTGACCCTACGTTGTTTCCTTCCCCTCCTCTCCCCTGTCCTGCCCCGAATCTTGTAAGGACAGCTTTCTGTGGCTCAGGAACTCTGCTGGAGCAAGTGAAAAAGATGTCAAAAGCGACCAAACTGAGTTCCCTGCCTCTGCCCCTGCTCAGTGGGTCCATGACTCCCAGACCAGGCCTCTGGAAAGCTAATCCCCGGGTCACCGCAGGGAGCCCATGAGCTGTGGCTTTTTATTACATTCTTTGCATAATGACGTGAAGTCCCTTCTCCTGGCAGCCAGAGAGCATACAAAATGCAGACAGGATTCTAGGGGGCAAAGTCCTCTGTCTTCTCTGTTTTGGGAAACCAGCAGGCTCTGCAGCAGTGTGTGTGTGTGTGTGTGTCTGTGTGTGTGTGTGTGTGTGTGTGTGTGTGTGTGGCTAGGGGGGTGGTCAGCACATTCTCATCTGAAGTGTCAGGAGAGGTGGCTCCTGTGAGTTTGCTCAAAACTTTGGCCTCTCCCTCCCTTCTAATTGCCAGCCCTGTGCCCAAATTTTGCCCATTATTTCCATCCCACAGAGGGCAGGTGCCAAAGGGAAAAGGAGGTAAATGTTCTGCAAAGTTGGACAAGGAAGAAGGTGGAAACATTGATCAGTCACCCAACTTTAACTGAAAGCTCTTCTGCGCAGAGCAGCGCAAGTGCCCTGCTCAGTCAGGAAGGTTGCCTTTGCCCCAAATCAGCCACAACAGTGTTTCCAATCTCTGCCACTCCCCACTGAGAGGCTGCATCTATTTCCCTCCCCTTGAACCCAGAGGAGACTTTATGACGCCTCAGCAAGTGGAAGGTGGCAGAAGTGACCTTGCAAGACTTCCAAGGCCAGGCGATAGACGCATTACGACTTCCACCTGCTTCTCGTTCTCTCTTGGGCCTCTAGCCGTTGGAAACCAGCCACCATCCTGTGAGGAAGCCCAAACCAGCTCGAGCAGAGAAACTACATGGAGAAATCCACACACAGAGCAACTGAGGCCACCAGCCACCAGCCAGCTTCAGCCTCCAGGCCTGGGAGTGAGGGACCTTCTGCGAAGGTTGACAGAACTCATAAGCATAATAATTGTTTTTTGCCACTAGATTTGGGGGTGATTTCTCATGTAGCAACCGGAGCATCTCCTATCACTTTAATCAGCAACAAGAGATCCATATCCAAAGGAGGCAGAGGAGGATTGTGTGAGTATCCTTCTCACTATGGTTACTGGCAGGGCCTGGCAGGAGTCAGCACCAGGACAGACGCCGTGGGGAAGCTGAGGCCCAAAGCCTAACCTCACCAGGTTCGCACAGTGAGGGAGGGTCAGACTCAGCCATAAGGCCTGACTCCTCTGTTAACCATGTAGGGGGATGACCCCAGACAAACAACAGTGAGAAAACAAACAACCGACAAGCAGGGACCACTTTTTAAAATTAGAAAGAATAGACAGAACAAGTATAATTTGATAACATGAAGCTTTCAAGGAACTTTTGCAACCATCACCTCATTTAGCCTTTAGGATGTGAGTTAGGATCTCCATATTATTGTAAAGAAAACTGAACTAGTGACTCTCCAACCCGTAGCTTGACTGCAAAGCCTATACTCTTCCCTCCAAACTGTTCCCAGTTTGCTAACTCTGTCTAATACTATCCTGGGCTCTGCCGCACAGCCAAATTGGCCCTGGAAACTCAGAGTGTTTGGCTGATTTCTAAAGTAGCTTATTGAAATTGCTAACCTCATCCCCGCCCTGCCCCCTCGTCCTCCATCCCCACTCCTTGTCACTTAGATCTTCACTAACTGGGGAGGGGGCTTCTGCTGTGGCCGGCCCAGAGAAAGGCAGCCAGCCAAGTCCCTAGAAGATGGAATTGGAATCCTTTGCAGATGAAAGTACTTTATTTAATGGAGTTTAATAAATTAAGGGAGTGAGCCTAAATGAGTTCAGAGGAGAGGGTCTTGGCGTTCCACAAAGATGGCCATGTAACAGAATCCAGAGCTGGAGGTCCCTGTTAATCACCATCTCCCATTAGACGCTTCTCCACGTCTCCCGTGGGTATTTACCTTTGCCTGTTGACATTGAGTTTTCACAGTCACTTTTTTGACCATAACCACATTTAAAGGGCATCTCTAAAGATCAAAGTTACATTCTCCTCCCACAGAGAATGATTTTACTGCTGAAAAGAAGAAAAGTGCTGAATGTAGACACTAACAGGAAGGCAGACAGAGGTTAGTCTGAGCTCCAAGAAGGGAACATTTTACAGTGTGTTGTCCTTTCTGTTTCTTTACAATGGGACTGACCACTCTTCAAGCTGCTTTTTCTCAATGACAGTGGGGAGTGTGAAAAGGCCAGCCATGATCTGCTGTGTATAACTTGTTACATTTGACACTCCGGGGACCAAGCCCCTCTCTAAGAATAAGGAGTGACCTGACCACAGAGGTGGACCCCGAGGTTCCCAAGGGGCAGGGTGGCAAGAGGGTGTGATGTGAGGCCTCGCCGCGGCTGGGAAGCTTAGATGTTCTCTTCTGTGCAATCGAGCCCGTATTCTCCTGCCAGTTCTGACTGGCTGGAAGGGTTAAATAAAGCCCTGCCAGGTGCAAAGGGGTGATGATGAAGAGGGAACTGTCAACCATCAAAACACACTCCCAGATGCCATGGGGAGAAGCAGGCGGGCAAGGCGGCCGTCCTGGACACTGGACCAGCCGTAGTTCCCACTGGATTTCACTGCTCTTCCCTTGCACTGGGACAGTATTCTGCCTAGTTGCACAGCAGTGGCCGTACCAGTCACTAAAAATACAGGATGCTTCCTCACTGGTGGCTGAGTGCTGCTGCTCTGAGCCCCCTCCTGCCCTTCTCTGCCCCGGGATGACGGCAACTAAAGGGTCGAAGATTGGCACCGCAGGTCCTCCGGGACTCCGCTCCAAGATCAAGAGTTGGTGCCCTGGTGCCCCCGTGGCACCACATGAGTGGTTATACATCAGAACGTTTTCCTTGCCCTGCTTTTCCGATTGCGGAGGTGGTGGCATGAGAGAATGGCTGAGGATCTGGATGGGCTGGGAGCGGCCTTGTCCCCCAGAGGGTCCCTGAGCATGTCTGCTGCAGGGGGGGTCAAAGACAAAGGGCAAAAAGGAAGCAAACCACTTCACCGCTCTCTTCACTCCATAGGGTGCCATTGTAAAATCCGTTCCAATAAAAGGCACAGGCTGCCAGCTGGGTCAATGCGGGGCTTTATCGGCTGTGCAACTTTGGGCAAATTACCTAACCTCTTGGTTCTTGGGAAATTTTAACTGTCTTCTACTGAACGTTTAATGCTCTTTGACGATGATGAATGGTTGCCCTGCCCTGATCACGGAGAGCTGAAAGCTTGGAAGAAGCATCCTGGTGGGGAGAAGCTGCAGTGCTTCCTCACAGAGTCTGAATTTCCCCCATCGCGGGGCTGATGGGACAGCCAGGGAGATGGAATGCAGTTCCTGAGACTGGGGAGTGGGGGGCTCTAAGAGTTTCCCTTGGGGCTTGGTCTTTATGGCTCTGGCCTGCTAGCTGGACCAAGACGAGCTCAGGCTGGTCTGTGGTGACAAGAGAGTGACGAAGGGAAGAAGGGGGCGGAGGCAGTTCAGGTCTGAAACGATGGGCTTCCCCGGGGGAAGCAGACATTTGTCTACCAGTCTGATGACGCCTTCTGACATCTTCTGCAAGCGTCTGGGAAGGGAGGAAATGTAGATGGCACGTATCCTTGGCTGCTTCTCCAACGCCACGGGTCCTGGGAACTTTCCCATCCTTTCTCTCAAAGACCAGTTTTGCTGCTAGAAGCAGCCCAAAGAGAGGGACCACGTCAATCTTAGTCACTGTCTGCATCCAGCAGCTTGCACAGTTCCTGGCACCTAGTAGGTGTGCAACAAATTCTTTTGACAGATAAAAACCCCAGAGCATGACGGGAAACACCGAGAGCCTCCCTCTCCCGCCAGCACCTCTGCCGCCAGCCAGACCTCCCACTCACTCTCGCCACGAGACATTAAGCCTTGCACCCAGGCTTGTCCATTTTTTTAACCCACCATACCCAGTGACCGTTTCTTGTTCAAATTTAAACACGAAGCTACTGACTACTCCGCACCACCCACCCCCCCAAACAAGCACTTGAGGTCCTTTTCCTAGAAGCTGTGATCTTATCTGCCGATTTCCTCATGTGATGGTTTCCGTGGCAACGGGTGCCCTCATAATCACAGGAAGCCGGGGAGGAAACAAGCACGTAGGGGCCCTTCGATCTATTCTTCCAGCTACACCCAGGGAGCATCCTGGCAGGAGGGCAAAAGCAAAACCAGCCTCAAGAAGCAGGGTGTCCATATCTGTGAGCCCCGCTGGCCCTGGCCAGGGAGAGGGGAGAGTCCACTTCACCTTGATGGGCACCCGGGGCCCAGCACGAGTGACTCCGTTTGACTTCACTTTCTCCAGGGCATTGGGCAAAGAGGATCCCGAATCCATTTCCCAGTGCTTAATAGCTGTTTCCTTTCCGTGATTCATGCCCAAGGAGCCACGCTGGGTGACCTCAGGCCCATCTAGCCCTGAGTGTGCAGGATTTCCAGCTTTCACATCTGGATGAGCTATTCTAGCCAAGGTGTTTAGTTCTTCTGTGGCCCCAGGGCATATGGTTACCAGATTGCTGCAGCAGCACAAGGATGGGAGTGACCAGAGGAGGTGCCCACGGAGGTCCGTCTTCTGGGCCGGCTCAGCCAGCCCGGCCCCGTCTCTGCCCACCTCCTGGGTTTACTGTACTCTGCTCCTCCACTCCATTTGTACCTTCTGGTCGTTTTCCCCTTTCTTGTTCCTTCTCTTGCATTTTAATGTCCTGTTTTTTTAAATTAATTTTTATTGGAGCATAGTTGCTTTACAATGCTGTACCAGTTTCTCCTGTACAGCAAAGTGAATCAGCTATACATATACATATATCCCCTCTTTTCTGGATTTCCTTCCCATTTAGGTCACCACAGAGCACTGAGTAGAGTTCCCTGTGCTATACAGTAGGTTCTCATTAGTTATCTATTTTATATAACACAGAGTAGTGTGTATATGTCAATCCCAATCTCCCAATTCATCCCACGGCCCCCTTCCCCCCTTGGTATCCACACATTTGTTCTCTACATCTGTGTCTCTACTTCTGCTTTGCAAATAAGTTCATCTATACCATTTTTCTAGATTCCACATATAAGTGATACTATACGATACTTGTTTTTCTCTTTCTGAGTTACTTCATTTTGTATGATAGTCTCTAGGTCCATCCACGTCTCTGCAAATGGCACAATTTCGTTCCTTTTTATGACTGAGTAATATTCCATTGCATATATGTACCACATCTTCTTTATCCGTTCCTCTGTTGATGGACTTAATGTCCTATTTTAAATAGTTTCTCCTCTTGTTATATAAGACCTGCCACCCCTTTCTCCCCAACACTCTTGGCCTGTAGACATCTCTATAATACAGATTTCTGATTGCTCTTTGCGTGTCTGCAAACACCTATCTGGACACCAGGTTTCTTCTCCCTTTGCTCTATCCAGATGTCCCTGCATAGACCCTTCCTCATCCCCTCTGCCTCATTAAATCTCAGCTTTTCACCAAACCTTTATGGAGGATCTTCTACACGTCAGGCATTCAGTACAGGGGATGCAAAGGTAAATAAGCCCCAAGGTGCTCAATCTTCTTCTGGGGAGAAGGTTGACATAAATACAGGGACTTATGTGTGGGGATGGGAGGGCAGTGAGTGACGGCCTTGGGGGTTGGCCTCCCGGAGGAAGTAGAGCCTGAGGTGGGTGGAAGGGACCTTCTAGAACACCTGGAGTTCCACCACGTCTTCCAGGAAGTTTTGCCACTCTGCAGCTCACCGCAGTAACCTCTCACTCTGCTGAAGTCTGTAGTACTTTCCATCTCACCCCTGATTCAGCACTTTATTCTAGACTGCCTTGTCACGTTGCTTTTATTTGTATTTAACTCCCTCTGGATACTGTAGTTTTTCATAGGTTGATGCTCTGTCTCTCCAGAAAGTAAATCCCGCATGGATGGATTTTCTTTGTGGTTTTCCACAGACGTTATGAACACTTACGAATACCTTGGTTTCCTCATCCCTAAAATGGGCACAATGACAGAACCTACTGCAAAGGGTTAATGTGAGGATGGGGTGAGGCGAAGGGCTCCCCACTGTGTCCTTGCTCTGAACGGCACAGTGCTGGCCCCTTAGAGATGTTGCTTCTGGTACCTCTTGTTAGTCCTGTGACTTTAGGCAAATCCATCTCTCTGTGCCACGGTTTCCTTTTCGGTAAAATAGTGATGATGACATTAGTATGCTGACTCATGCCTGTCACACAGCAAAGCTCTCCTTCAGCTTAACCTTCGTATTCTAATCCGCGGGTTTTAAGATAGGAGAAGCACTTCATTTCTCCCGGCCTATTTCTTTACCAGAACACAGAAGACTGAACTAGGGGAGAGCAAGATCCCTGCCGGTGCTTCAGTCCTATCATCCATTAGTAGAGCGATCCTATAGCCCCGTTTGCCTGCGACGGTCCCAACGGATGCCTTTTGTGCCAGAAAATGCTTAACAATGCCTCCTTTGACTCTCAAAATTCTCCTGGTTTGGCTGATGCACTATGGGGCTGCCCCGTCTATGGTCACTCAGAGATCGCGCTGTGCCTCAGCTCCAAGGGCCCACTGCCTGTCATCCTCGCCCTCCCCTCCAGGGAGGAGGTAAGGGGAACCGAGGACGGCCTGGTCTCCGCACGAGAAGCCAGGCATCGCTCCTCTTGGAGCGCAGACTCTGCCTCTGGAACACAGCTGGTCTCTCGGTTGGCAACCACCCTCAAAGCAGTCACCCACTGGGTTGGCCTTCATCCTCGTTTGACTTGAGCGCCAAGCCTAGGCATTCTGGCACTGGGCCTCCTGTCTCTCGGCATCCATCTATAGGAAAAGCAGATATTTTGTGAACAAGTCCTGCCAAGGGCTTCCAATGAAAACATCTCAGTGGGATTACATGGAGGTATTTTCTTTGTCACTCTCAGTAAAGCTGGTTGAGCAGAAAACCCAGCTGAAGTCCCCTGACAGTTCCTAGGGACTTGGGACTGATTTGGTTACTTTCTCTATAAAGGGTACTTAGTGTTCGACTCTTGGAAGCTTCTGGAGGGACCGGCCTTTTGGCGTAGAAGCCACGCCTGCCTGTCTGTCCCAAGGACAGGAGTCATGATGGCAGTAAGGCTTAATCCTTGACGTTCCAAAAACTTATGGGAAATGGGAAACCGCTCTCCTAGGTGGGAAAGCCGTGAGGAGGTGTCCAAAGCCTCATCAGAAAGCCTCTCAGCTCCTTTCCCTGCTTGGTTCCCTTTACTTCAGGATCCACTGTCGATGACTGTCAATTCTCATGCTGCTACTTCTGCTTGGGTTTCTTCACGGTTGGCATCTCCCACGTTCTGTAGGCCTTGGTGATTTTCACGAGAAGGCCAAAGCCAACAATGTCAACCTTCTCAACCCTGCGCTTCTTGGAACCCGTCGTCACCTTGCTCTCTCTAATCCCGAACCAAGAAAGGTTTCAGGTCTCCCAGCCTGAATGACTTTTAAAAAGTGTTAGGGATTGTGGAAAGGAGGAACAAGGGTAGGTATACTCTTCAACCTCAGTCTTGTGATAAATTCAGAATTAAGAAACAAAAACTGTTTACATAAACCTATGATCCTTTTACATAGAAAGAAACTGAACTCTTGAATTTGGTCCTTCCGACCAGCCCTGTCCAGTAGAACTTTCTTCGAGAGGAAACGCTCTCCAGTCTGCACTGTGCAATGCACAGGGCACTAGCCCTGGTGGCTACAAGCATTTGAAATGTGGCCCATGTGACTGAGGAACTGAATTTTAAAATTTTAGTTAATTTAAATTGAAATAGCCACATTTGCTAGGGATTGCCATATTAACCAGCACGGGCTCTAGACACTCGGGCTTGGTGGCCGGTCTACGTACTACTCAAAATGTGTGACGGTCACTTTGGATATTTCTTGAACACGTCCTGTCTCATTATGGGATCGTGAAACATATTTGTCACAAAAAGCATTCCTTCTTTGAGGCATTCATTCATTTGACGAGTATTGGTTGGACATGTGCCTTGCTCCAGACACTGTGATAAAAAGTCAAGAATGTGTCTGTGGAAAATGACATCAGAGAGTTTTAATAGCATTTGTTGATTGCAATGGAATTAGGAGATTTGTAGAAACTTTCCCTCCTGCTGATCTGGCTGTGTCTGTGTAGTGAAGTAAATGCCTGCAAGTGATTTTGTGAATAGAGGGTCCCCTGAGAAGTGAGCAGCCTCTCCAAGTCTGCTGTGTAATCACGACCGTGCCCAGGGCGGGGGAGGTGATGGTGGGAGAGGGAGATGGGGGAAGATCCTGAATTAAATACGGTAGGAATTACGGTATGTTGTGAGGACCAAATTAAAGAGGAGCGAGGTCTGCAAAAGAACTCTGGAAAGTGTAAGGCGCTGCCTTTTAATGCTACCGAGAGCTCATGCACACCATCCCGGCCGATGGCTTTCCCAGATACCCTGGTGTAGCATCTCCGAAAGTGATAAAGCAGCTGAGCAGTGCCTCCCGAGAAAGAGGCAGGGCGTGAAGTAGACAGAAGGCAACTGCCAAGGCAGGGGGATTTCAGAGGAGGGGAGAGCAGTGAGCTGAGCAGGAAAGCAGGAATGGGGGAGGGGAGGGTGTTAACACTCTATCGCCTGTCAACAAATGTACGGCAGGGGCTTTCCTGGTCACAAATAGCCAGCTGGGACCTCACGGAAACATCTCATCCCGTATCTAAAGAGCACACAGCAGGGAGAAGGGGGCCTAGACACAGCACCCCGACCTCCGGAGGCTTCTTCCTAAGGGATTTGGAAGGACACCGTCTCCCTTTAGAAAAAGGTTGTGGCTTTCACTGCAGGGCCTTCAAACAACACCTGGGTCTTGAGCGATCTGGAAGCACGGTGGGAGGACCCCACAGTAAGATTCCTTGCATCCTGGCAGGCTGCTCAGCCCCAGAGCCCAAGTCCCAGTGCGTGGTGACTGTGCTTTAAACCAGAGCTTCAGCCTGCGCACTCTTGGCCCCGTGACACATCACGGGTGCTTCTGGAATGCTTAGCCCTTAGGAGACCGGCAACTCTGATGGGCGCAGCCCAGGGCTGTGGGTGCCAGCTCTGCCTGGGAACCCTTCTTCCCATAACATCAACATTTGCATGCAAACAGGATCTTTGCCGCTGCACCTTCTCTCCCCTCCTTTGTGGCTACGCTGTCCCCATCCTTCCCAGGCCGTGGCCCAACCTCAGCTCAGCAACCAAACCACACACTACCCCAGCTCTAAGCGGTGACCCGACCATTAGGATGCCTCAGATCACCTAAGCCTCTGGAGGGAGGACCCTATGCCATGGATCCACTCCAGGTCCCAACTGTCAACATTTGATGGTCTGAGCTCATTGAGAAAGAGTTAATCTAAAATATTTACTCTTATAATCCAAAGAGACCACTACAGTTTTAGAGGGGTTTCCCCTTCCCTCCCAGCAGATAAATCCTCTTAATTGTTTTTAATGGAGGCACATTTTTTTTTAAATGCATCCTCTAAGCACACAGAAAACTAACTGGGACGATTAGGGGAAGAGGAGGGGGTAAAAGCATGGTGAGCCCACGGTCAGGCCGGCTGACAGGAAATCAGGTTGACCACATGCATGGGGTCTTGGTCTTTGACAACCCAACAGCGTTCAAGGATTTCTCTGGCTTAATTTCAGGACTCCCAATGGGCCAGTCCTTCTATAAACACCAAATGTGAGTGCCAAGGGGAAAAGGTAGGAAAGATGTCGTCTTTAGATACCGTTATTTGTTGTGATCGCAGATTTACTCTTTCAGACCCTGTGTGGGTCCCTCGAGAGCTTTCCGAGCACACCTTTCAGATAGAGACCATCTGATCACCACTCTCCCTGTACACGTGCGTACACATATCCCGAGCGCTTATTTCAATATACAGCTGCTCTTCCCACTTCGGGTCAGAGGGTTTCTTGGGAGATTAGTCTCTGCACTCACGGAGCACAGCCATGCATAGAAGCTGATGGCCAGGATGCCTCTGTTTCCCTCTAACACCAGAGCACGTGAATCAAGACCCATGTGTCCCTCATACGTGGGGACACGAGGCGTAGCCAGAGGGTCTGGCCAGACCTGATGCAGCTCAGACGTGGCCCTTTGCTCCTGCGGCAGGAGGAAAATCCTGTCAAAACGGCTTAAAGATCTTCTAATATTTCCATGCAATTAAGGCCACATCTGTCTCCCAGGCCCCCACACTTCTTTGCTAGTTCACAGACATGAACCAAACAGTCTGTCTTGTCGATCTGGAAGGTAACAAAGAGCTCCATTCATAACTGTAGGCACTTTCACCAGTTTTTTTTTTCAAAGTAAAATAGAGTTTTCACTTTGAGAATAACCTGTGTGGCAAGCGAGCGAAGGATTTTTTCCCCCCTAATAAATCAAATTCAACAGCCTAATAAAATGCTGGCCCCCCCTCTCCCCACCCCCGTTCCCTCCCTCCCTCCCTCCCAAGGTCCCACTGGGCTGACAACTGCTCTGCATTGAGAGCAGTGGGTGCCCCCAAGGAGGTGGGGGAAGGTGAGCTGGGAGCAAATGAAGGGAGTTAAAACACCTTTGGAAGGTGCGATGGGTTGTTTGGTAGATTAAGGTCTGGGTGGGCGTGGTGGGGTGGAGGGAAGGTGGGGGGCTACTCTGCCTTCCCCTCCCCAGCTTCACCTACTTTTTCAGCCTTTCAGAGCTTGTTTCAAAATATTCCTTTTCTTCCACAGCTCCCTCTACCCCAGTACCCATCCCTGAACATTGGGTAAACCTTCTGCTTCCCTCTTTTGCACGAGGAGGAACAAAAGCTCCATGTTCCGAAAGATGGAGCAAGGGCTCTGGGACCACACCTGCAGCCGAAGCCCTGCAGAAGCTTGCCCCTCCTCAGAACAAGGCTGAGAGATCTCCCCTGTCTTTGAAGCCTCCAGAGAGTGAGTTTGCAGGAGATAAGTGCTGATAAACATCGGGTTGGGTGCTTATCCGCAGTGAACACAATCTTTTGAGGTTCTCTCTGCACTCACAGGCCGTAGAGACTCTAATCAGAAAACAGAAGGGAAAATGCAAAACCAAGCAGTATTTGCTGCTGCTTTTTCTTCTTCTTTTTTGTTTTGTTTTGTTTGGTTTCAGTCTACACACTGGAAAGCCCAACACGGATGCTGTAACACAGGGGACTCCAGAGCAGAAATGCAGCCCTGGGTCTTTGCTTTGTTTGACGTTTTTGTTCTGACATCAATGGAAGAAATATTTTCAGTCCTGTACATAAGAGGATGAGTCAAACGTTGATAACAATGAGTATCTACCTCCAACATTTTCTTTTCCAAAGTGCTTTTGCAGGCGTTGTGTTATCTGGCCCTCATGACAGCCCTCTAAGGAGGACAGATGGTTTACAAGGGAAGAAAGTGAGCCTGAGCTTGGTTGTATGATGTATCCAATGCCACACAGCATGAAGTGGGGTGGCCGAAGGAAAACCCAGATTTTTCTGGCTATAAAGCTGGGTTCTGTTCCTTCTATCCCACGCAGTGGCTCAGTAGCTAGAAGATACTCAGAAATCAGAATGGCCTTGAGCCTGGGCATGGCATCTGGAAGGATCTGGAAAGCTTGGGTGGCGGTGGATGAACCAGGGTGGAGGGGAGCTCTGAGCTTTGCAGCACTTGAGTAATGCCAAAAGGGCAGAGCCTTGGCCGTCCTAGATTTCAATGTATTGGTGATGCCTAATTTTTTTAGTATGGGATGTTAGCAAGAAGCCCACGGTGAAGACGCGGTGTAGAGTAGAAGGAACACAGGACCAGGGAATCCACAACTCTGGCCTCTGCTCTACCACTGACCAGCTATGGGGTCCTAAGCAAAGGTTGCTTCTCTGATTTGCCACTTCTCCTTCGTAAAATGAAAGAGTGGGACAAGATGGCACCTGATGCAGGAGGGTGGGGGTCAGTGAGGAGAGCACGGAGAGCGTTTTCTCCCCCATGAGCACATCCACTTAAAAATCATGCAACCACAATGGCAATACTAGGGTAACATGTTGACAAGGCTTGCCAAGACTAAGATGGAAAGCTCAGTGGTAGAACCTGGCTATCCCTCCCAGCTCCCAAGTTCTAGGGTGATGATGTAGAAGTCTTTAGCTCAAGGAACCACAGATGGCTATTTATATCCATAAAGATAATGAGTTATTTCCACACAAACTTTGATTAAGCAATTCTGCACCTGACTGCCAAGCCTCAGTATTATATGTACTATTGACCATCTGCAGTTGGATAGAAAGTAAACTCTCCACAAAAACCTCACAAGTCACATTACAGCAAAAGTAACTGGAATTCAGCCAAAAAGAAAGTTTCCTAAGGGAAAAAGTGATATATCATTTGTACAATGCGTCTTAGGCCCCTCAATAAACCCTCCATGGCCACTTCTAGGATGGGAAGTGAGACCGGGGTGTGGTCTTACCCCAGACTCAGGGGGCTCTGACTTTATTTGATTTGTTTTTTTTTACAGGAATGTACTCGTGTTATTTATTTAATTAAAAATCAAATTGAAAAGAAGGGTAGAAAAAGGAACATCTTGTCCATGGCTGGATTCATGGTTTGGAGAGGAGGTGGAGGGGGTGGGGCTGGATGAGATCCCCACTTAGGACTGAGTCAAGATTGCTGACCCTGGAGAGAAGCCCGGTGTTACAGAGGGCCGGTGTGCAGGTACGGTGGAGGCCGTCTGGAGAGATGCAAATGTGCCCCGTTTGTGTCTGTCTTACCAGTCTCACCCGTGAATACCTGACTTTGTGCTTCATAGTCTAGCTTTTCAGCTCCCAGTTGAAGACAGACCAGAAGATAATGCTGGGAGGTGGTCAGAGGCCCCCCTCCCCGCTACAGATGCGGGGATGGAGCTCTGCTGGCCCCAGGTCCTTTCCTTCCCTTGGTCTCTACCTCCTGCTCCCACCGAGAGCCCACACCATCATCACTATGTAGCTGGCTGGATTCAACAAGTTCAGTTAAGGGTTTTCAGAAGTCCCTGTCTATAGAAGAGCTAAATCTACGGCAGAAACATGCCTCTAGAACTCAGACACCCATATTCGTATACATACACTTATCCTTTAGAATATGTTTGCTTGGGGTTTGGGGAGGGAGACTCATCTGGTTAGTATTACCCTTTGGAAACTGGGCTGGACTGGTCTAGGGTGCTGAGTCAGACTCTACCCCCAACGACAAGAGGCCTTAGTCTTTTTCACTGTCCTCCCCACACCTGCGCACGCACGCACACACACACACAAACACAGATACCCACAAATTACAATGCATTTTGAAACTACTAAAAATTGAGCTATAAATATTTAACGTATGCAAATAGTATTACAGCAGAAAGAATGCACGTAGACAAAGTGGCAGTTATCTATCTCGTCTAGAATCAAGAAAATAACCATTCTTTCTAGTTTTCTTCTGATCATACAGTATTTGCTGAACATTTGCCCTGGAAAGCCAGTAAACAACACAGTTTATTGGTGTACTATTAGCCATAGGCTTCTGTTTTTAGATGACATAGCTTGAGTGGAGATTTTTATCTGTACCTGGCACGTTTTGCGAGTGTCTGAAATGAGTGTGTCTCTAGAACTCTCTCCAGGTTCTTGCCTCTCCAAAGTTGGTCAAGGGACAAACCAATTCAGGGTATCAAGCCAACAATCGGAATTTTAGATGTGACGTGCCTGCTACAAGTACATATTCTAAGAATTTGTAATATCTAAGAATTGCTAATATCACCATCAAAAGCTGTAGCTTATCAATTCGTATGACCCCTTTTGCTGGAAGTTTCCTGAGAGTAAAATTCCTTAGGGTAAGAATTATCACCGGGTCTTCTTTTTCTAACAACTTCTGATTGCATTGCATGAAATGAATGTACACATCTCACCATAATGAATGGAAAGCGAAGAACAATGTACTTATGCTGGGTGGGGTGGCAGGGGGGCCCTGGGGGGCGGTTGCTTGCTCAGCTCGAGCAGCTTGCACTTCCTGTTTAGTGGGGTTGGGTGAACGATTGAAGTAGGAAAGTCTCAGTGCTAAAGTAGATAGATGGCCTCCTTGGTGATGCCCAAGGAACTGAGATTTGGCCTCTGATACCAGATGGAAGCTTTAGTATTAGGAATCTTCAGATCAACCAGTCCCCAATTCTAGCTGTTTGTTTCAACTGGCCTTTGTCTTCCCTTTAAAGTGGAATTAAATAATTTCTCAGACCAGCACATGAGATCCTTGAAGGAAAATTAAAAAAAAAAAAAAATCTTATTCTTAATCCTATTTTCTGTTTGTGGGAATCAGATGAATTTCCAAGGGGATCTAGCACATAAGGGTGGTGAAGGCTCGGGAAGGCCTATGAAATTCATTAACATTTCACAATTTATTCTCCAACTACAGCCAAATTCAGACTCCTGGTTCATCTAGCTACCTAGGAAATCATAATCACACAGATGTCATAAAGTTACCTTATATTTGCCTCTCTTATCTAGACACCTAATAATACTGATAATCGCTATGATCATTTCTTGATCATCAAACTGACCTCTTAAGGAATTACACCAACTACACGGTCACAAAGTTCTACTAAATTGAAGGTCAGCTCCCTGAAAATTAAAACCAAATGGTGTCTTAGGAAGTATGTTATCTTCTTGGATTTCTCCAAATCTTAGACATGATAAGTTCATCTTAAATCTTTCAATACAAATGATAACCATGATTACCTTTAAATTATTATAGAGGAATTAAGCAAAGAGTGAGGGGCTAGAACAGAGTCCTGGGCTGGTTTAATTCCTGTACTCAGCTCAGTCTCTGCCTCTCTCTCTTTTTAGTGGAAATAGCAGAAGATGCATCTTCTAGACTGATTTCCCTCCATGCTGTTACTATAGCATTAATAATAACTAAACCTTTAGACTATTTTATAGTGTAAGGCATTTATCCTAATAGAAGCCTTCCCACACCTATAATCGTATTTAATCACCGTAATAAACTAAAGAAGTAGGTAGTATTATTCCCCTCCCCCATTTTGCTGATGAAGAAAGGAAGGTACAGAAAGACTAAGACCTCATTTCTGGTCACAGAAGAATGTGAGCCCACCTTCTGGACCCCAGAAACCCAGCCCTCCCCGTGGGGCCACCCTTCCTCTGACGCATGCTTTGCCCCAAAACACTGTAGCAATGAGTACATTTATTATTTTTCTGTTAATGCCATTTTTCCTTCCCTTTTGATCTCGCGCCCTTGGTTAGATGGTAGGCAGTCTTGAGGCGAGATCTTTATCTCTTAGTTACCGTTTTAACTGGCAGTGGGCTCCTTGGGGGTCCAGAGACACTTGCTGATTGATGGTATGCACCGGACAGGAGGCTGCTGGCTTTGACATTTTAAAACTGCACACTTCCTGCAGTGACACAGTATGCCCAAGCGACAGGCCTCACTGCCATTTTCTCAAAACCAGGAAGTGAAACTGGCCACCAAGAGCAAATGACCACCAGCTAGAGCATTAGTGCAAACCAAGCAAAACACAGCAAGATGCAGACCGTGCGGGTCAGAAAGACAAACACATTCAATGTGCAGTTATCTTTGAGGAAAGGTACTTCACTTCTTCTCTCACCATGGTTTGGGTCACAATCACCCTCAACTTTTAACCAGGTTCTGTGTATGTGTTCTTACACAAAACTCATCTTTAGACCTGCCTTGCACAAAAATCTTGGTCTCTGGCAAACACACAAGTACAGCCTTCCCTAAATTTTTTGGCTGAGTGTCCTGAAAAGGACAAGGCAGGGCTGTTGAATGTGCAGGAAAACACTATTTTTCCTCACATTTTTCTTTCTGTGTCTCCTCTTCCCACCTCCGGTCTCTCTTTTAACCAACTCAAATCTCTGGCAAATTGGGCTTAGGAGTGACACCGAACGTGTTTTCTGTCTGCAGCTGTGGAGCACTTGGAGCTCTGGGGGGTTACTGGGGCCCAGGTGAGTAATCTGAACCTTGCCTCTTAGCAGCAAGCCCTGTCCGGTCACGTGCTCGGTCACCCCTCCTCAGGATGCTGATTGCAACCCAGATAGGAGGGGCCTGGAGAGTCCACCCCCCCACCCCCCCACCCCTCCACCCCCGCTGCAAAGAGCCCCTTTCTCCAGCCTTTTTCCTTCTGTTGGCCAGGACAGGAGGGAGAGAAAATAAAAACCACAAACTTCTTTTGCATATGAATGCATCAAGAAGTGTCTTTCTGAGCACTTTTGTTCCATTTGAAAGCAAGGGAGGTGGCTAAAGAGCCAGGGCTAATTATACAAAGACAGGTAGGCCATCCTGCAGAAACAATTTTGCTGGACCCCGTATTTGCACAGCTTCAGGAATTTTCGATGTGCAGCATCGTCCGTATACCACACATTGTATACCGCACACGTGTTCCTGCCAACCGAGTCCAAATGGCAAAGGTGGTCTTTGTAGCTCCACGTGTGACACCCAACAGATACTAGACCAAGGGCAAATTTGCTGTCTCTGACTTATTTTGCTTATTATTATTACTTTAAAAAAAGTCTATCCTGGCCCAATAACGTAGTTGTGTTCACCCAGCATCGACCAGATTTAAAGGAATACAGGGAGCCAGGAAGGCTGGTCACGGAAATAAGCAGAGCTGCTGAGATGCTCTTCGGAATTCTAGCCCTATTAGTTTTTCTCCAAGTGTGGTTCCTGGATTTGCTGCCTCAAAATCACTTGAGGTGTTGATTAAAAAGGAAGCTTGCCAGGACCGTTCTAGATGGAGTGAATCAGACTTTCAGGAGCCAGAGCCTTGAATCTGCATTTATTATTCTCCCCAAGTGGGTCTTAAGCAGAATCAGATTTAGCTTAGGTGCTCATCGAAAAAAACTGTTCCACCATCACGTATTTTTGGAAAACATGGCAGAAGGTATTGCCCCTCTCCTTCCCTTAGAGATTCATGATCTACATCAGCGTGCGCAAGGTTGTGATAAGTCCTGAAACATAGGCAAGGTTCTGATAAGTCCTGAGACATAGGCCTCTGTATGTGTGCATAAGCCACTACTTCCCACACTAATTTGAACACAGAATCCTGTTTGCATAAAGCACCTGTAAACATCTCCCAGACTCACTCACTCACTCCCAGCAATGATGTGCCCTAATAGGACTTTTATCACAAGCCATCGGCGGACCCTACCTCCTTGCGTCTCATTTTTCCCCTCTTTTCCTGCCACAAACCACCTCCATTATTGGGAGAAGGAGGCATGGTTCCCTCGGTAAAGACAAATGCACTTGAGCTCAAGAGAGCAATCATTTCTCTTTTTTTGGTACCTAGTTGCTTCTTAGAATCATAACTTGCTTTGGTTTTGTATTGAAAAAGCAGTGATGCATGGTCCTTCCTTCCATCTTTGTCATTTACATGTAAATATCCTATCTTCAGAGGGCCTTGCTGTGACTCCTCAGACTAACTTACATCCAGCCTTGAGTTCTTTCTCTCTACCCTTCTGTCATCACAGGAACCCCATTTAGAATTAAATACTCATTTGTGCAAAAGTGGGATTAATGTCTCTCCTCCACTACACGGAACTTTTTGAAGGCAGAATCGCTGGTCTAGTCTGTTTACTCCTGCACCCAGGACTTAGCACCAAGCCCGGCAGACAGTAAGCACTCAGTATTTACTTGTTGCCTTGGTAAATTACAGCGTTTTAATTTAGCAATTCATGTAGAACATGTCAGGCGAAGTGACTGAGAGCTACAGTGATTCTGTCTGCACAACAGAACTTCCTGAAAAGCTTTTAAATAAATGTCAGGTTCCACCCCAGACCTCCTGCATGAGGAGGGGGGCAGTGCCCAGGAATGAGGTGGCAATCCCTGGCTTAGCAGATGGAGAACGGTGGGTCCTGGTGAATTTTATGCCGGTCTCTTCTCCTGACTTGCTCTAGGTTTGGAGCAGGTCTCTGCATTTTTGGTGCCTACATTTCACTGCTTAGTAAAGGGGGAGTCTTTTCTGCAGCTCCAAAATTACACTGTGAGATGTCTACTCAAGCATTTGAAATCCTAAGCTGAGAGGCCACTCTGAGAGTCCAATCATGGCTGCTATTCCTGGCATTGTGGGTTTCTAGCACGTGGCTGTGAGCCTTGGGTTTCGCCAAATGATTTTTAATACAACCTCACTAAGGACGTTTTTACTGAAGCTGCCCCTTTAACAGAACAAGGGCCGCTCCATCTGTTACCACCCTTTCTTACTTGACCCCTTGTTCTGTGGTGCAGGAGTTACACAAGCAGACCGTTAGACACGCATGTTGGCTGCCGGCCTTTTGGTGTTTTTCGCACTGACGTCTATCTGCAGCGAGGCGGTCGGTACCAGGGAGGATGGGAGTGCACCTCGCAGACACCTATAGACACCCCAAGTCAGGTCTTGGGGGCTCCCTGCCGCTGGGCAGCTCTGAGCAGTGCTGGGCTGGTCCACCCCAGCAGTCAGCAGCACAGGAAGTAGAGGGCACGGCTAATGTACATGTCACCGTGTGGCTTATGGTCACGGCCTCACCCCACCTTTGCTGTACAAGCTGCAGAGCAACAGGAAACGGCCGCGGTATATATATAGCCACATTGTGTTTATCCAAAGGTGCTGTTTTGCACAGATTCTTATGCGCTTTTTCACCGGGAGAGGACATGGCATTCACCTTTTCCTCGGGGCCTCCTAGGTGCTTGTAAAATTAATCGCTCCACCTGAGAAGGAAGAGGGACATTTCGCCTCTTTGCTTTCTTCACGTTCAAGGTGAACAGACCCGTGCATTTTCTTTTCCAGAGGATTTCCGGATCCGTTCAGCTGAGGCTCAGAAAGGGTGGGAAACAGCAGTGGAAAAATGCAGGATTTCCAGGAGCCTCTAAATACAGCCCATCTGGGAAAATCATTCATTCCACAGATTGAAACTCACTAATTAGGCTTTGTTTCCTCCCCATGGCATCTTCCTGGCAAATAACTAAGCGCACCCCTTTGTGGTGTGTTCATCACACAGCCTTGGTCTAGTCCACAGAAAGCTAGCAGAGGCAGGGCCGACAGGGTAGTCGCGGTGTCAAGACTTGGGGGGGTCCCCTCTGCCCTCACCCAAGAGCCGCCAAAGGGAAGGAGAAAGACCTCTCAGCCCAGGTCCGTCCTCTGAGCAGAGCCCCCTTCACCGCTTTGGAAGTGGCTTCCTGGGAGTACCAGCTTATTTATCAACCATCTAGACTGAAACGCATGTTCTTGAGCCGGGCCATGGCTCTAGCAGCAGAGGTCCGCCCTTCACCACGCTCCTCTCCCCGCTGAATGAACACGGGACGAGTATTGGGACAGTGGAGCTATTGAAACACCGGTCCCACGAAGCATGGATGGAAATGTTTTGGTCTAAAATGTGCAATGGGGGACCTTGGGCAAGTTAGGAAACCTCTCTGAGACCAGGTTTTCGTCTGTAAAACGGGTATCACGAGGTGGTGAGAGAGGATGGGTGAAGTTTTCAGCACGGGACCCATACAACCAAAGACATACACAGCAGGCAGAATGGAGACGGCGAGAACAGAAATCAAAGTGGGACTTCAGAGCAGGAGGAATCCTGCAGCGTACAGACCCTGATTTCAAGATCTTCAACGTTTCTATGACCCACACCTTCTTGCTCTGAGTCAGTTGGCTCAGCTAACACAGATAAACTCTGTGTTGGGAGATGAGAACAGCTTGGGAGGTCAGGTGTGGTTCAGTATAGCATCGCAGAGCTCTCCCTAGCAGAGTGCCACTCAATAAAGGGGGTTCCTGAAAGTCTTGGTTCTTCCTACTCTGAAAAGACATTGAAGTTACAGATGCATTTTGAAAAACTAGGCATCCCTTTAGCGCAAGCATTCTGGAGAACAGTTTACAAGTTTCCCCCATCTCAGAGTCCCCCAGCCGATGCTGGGACGTGTTCTCCAAGCAGGTTCAAAAGAACCCAGCTCGAGAAGCAGAAGTGAATGCCTCTCGTTTCCATCCTTTAAAAAATGGTGGGAGGTATGTGTGTCTCCTTTGCATACTTTCTCCTCGGTACATGGAGGCAAAGTGAGTAAAAGACCTGAGTTGGATGCAGCCGGTGTTCCTACTTAGTGGGCCTGCATCTCTCATGGAAAGCCCCAGATCCCTCAAGCCTCCCCCGGTTCTTTTCCCACCTCTTTAATTGTCCTGAGTCCCAAACCATTGTTCAGTCTCATTACTGAAAGTCAAGCACACAGTGGCAGGGGCCAAGGCCTGTGGCTGTGTGTGCCTGAGATTAAGACTTTTATCTGATCTTTGACAACTTGCAGAGGAAATCCTGTTCCAAAACCCGGACCCCTGAGTGAAAGGTTGCCAGCAGTTCCTCCCTCCCACCTGCGAGATGAATCAGGACACCTGAAATGCGAACATGGGCTCATTGTTTATAAATATAATAAGCTCACTTCCTGTCGCTCTATTAATCCCTCCCCCTACCTCTTTTCTTTTAAACACGGAGCCCAACAAGGTCTCTTGGCAAAGCCTGGCCGAGCGTCCTTCGTGTCCTCGTGCACGCCGGGCCACAGAGTGAGATGTCGGCGCAAGGCAGATGCTCCCCGCGTGACACTCCGAGGCTGCCCATCTCTAGCGCCTTAGGATTCGCACAGGAGCCCAGCCACCTCCTCGTGGACCGAGACAGGCGCCGGCAGCTCTGCCATCACCGTGGAGCCCAACGTGGGTCACCTCGAGGAATAAGAGAACGCCAGGCAGAAGACATGGCCCTGGGGGTTGGAGTACAGGTTCGGGGAGTCGTAGGTTTTTCCCTCAGCCCACCCCACCCCAGCTAGGGGCCTAACTGACTGTGGTTAGTTTTACATGGTTTGTTGCATCCCTCAGCATGGTGTAGGTGATGCAGGCACACCTGGTATTCAGGTAAAGTTGGTGATGCCCGCTGGGGTATATGGGGAGTGGAAACAAGATACTTCCGGTAACTGAAGGAAGGAATCCCAAGACGCAATTTGCTGGGGCGTCTGCCCCGATTCTGCTCCTTTTCCCACCACTCCTATCACTTCCTTTACTGCAAACGGGAGCAGATCTGCTCCTCAGCTAATCCACGAGTCTGCCCAGGGCTGTGCTGGGTGCCTGCGGGGAACACACACACACACACACACACACACACACACACACACACACGAAAGAGGTGGTTTGCCTGAGGGAGTTCACACCTGCAGGGGCCACAGGAATGAAGGAAGAAGTGGTTGAGGAGAACACGGGCAAGAAAGGGAGGTCTGGGTGTAGACCCGCCCCAGCTGAGGGGGTTGACCCCGTCCATGCCCTCACCTGGCAGCAAGTAGGCACACAGACCATCCCTAAGACCATTCCTAAGCCACATCCAGCTCTGGCGTCCCGGGAACCTGAGCCGGCTGCTGCCGGATAATTCACGGGGGACGAAGCCAGACGCTGCGGCCACTTCGCACAGGACGTGGGTCCTCATCAGCTCCCTTGGCGGCCAGTCCAGCTCAGGGAGCGCGAAGCAGGGGGGACGTTTGCTCCCAGAACAAGGGTGGTGACTCTGGGGCCTGCACCTGCTGACCCCTCTTAAAGCAGAGCTGAAGGCCTCCTGGAGAGAGCGCTTGTTGTGTTTTGTTTTGTTTCAGCTTGTGAGGAAAATGAACTTGCTAGTCAGGATGGAAGTGGCCTGAGGGGAAGTGGGTCCTGGGAGGGAAACTTTACTTCTACCCAGTGGAGGACAGAGGAGACGGCAGGGATGCCGTTCTCCCCCTTCAACCCCTCACCCTCCGCTTAACAAACAAGAAGCAAAACCAGGCCGGCCCGGGGGGACGGGCGCCCTTGCCAGCACCTGGATGGGGACGGAGGGGGCATAGATGCTGGACCAGGTTCCCATCGGGAGACCTCACCGCGCGTGTCTCTTCCCAGCCCCAGGTTCAGTGTCATCGCTGGCAGCTTGAAGGCGGCCACGGTGGGAGCGTTGACACCATGGAAACAGGTGACACAGCCTGGAGAGCTGGTCGTGAAACACGCATCGGCACGTGCGGGTGGGGGCGTCTGCTTCGCAATCAGAGGGGACTTGAACCCTTGCCCCCGGGGCCTCTGGTTGCAACAGGCCAGCGTTGGAAGCTGATGTGTCAGCCCTGCTCACAATCACTGCTGTGGACCCAGCACTCAGATTGACTCAAATCTTGGCTGACTTCACCCACCGAAAGGTTGACACAGGGCTGACCTGCTGAGATGAGCAAGAGTCCAATTGCTTACACTCCCTCCCTCGGGGACTTGAAGCAGTTTTCTGTGGCTGCCTTTCTAATCTGTAAGCTATAAAATCGATACGACCGGTCACTATTGACTTAGGAGCTGCTCTTTGCCAGGTACAGAACCAAGCACTTTTTGTAAGTTATTTCATCGAATCTCATTCTCACCATAGCCTTATGAAATAATTCCCTCATTTTATAGTTTGGGAAGGTGAGGCTTGGGCGGTTCCCTGGCTTATCAATGGCAGAGCTAAGATGTGAACTCAGATGTCTGATGCTAAAATGTGCTCCTTCCAAAGTCTACGTTCTTGCCGCTACATTGCAGGACTATTGCTAATAAATCATTCTTCCTGCCTTGAAAATATACCCGAATGATACTAACTCTAGGTGGAACCACCAAGCGTGGCCCAGCTCCCAGGGCCACCAGGCAAGCAGCGTTCGCCCTTCCCAAACCAGCCCCTCCCCCCACAGGACACACTTCCTCTTCCCCCTCCTCTACCCGGGCCGTTGTCCCTCCCCTCCTTCAACCTCTGCTCAGAACCTACTTCCTCCTTAAAGCCTTCTGTCATTCACCCCACCCAGTGTTGATCACTTCACCAACTTCGCTTCTCCTCAAATACCGATACTCACACTTACCCTGGATTTCTCTGGCCTTGTTTTCACAGCTGGAGTCCACCGGGCTCTTCTGCACTGAGCGGTGCCTTGCCCGCTCTCTTTTCGTCCTTTCCCACAGGGCCTGGCAATGAGTGTGGTCCTTGGGGGCCTCTCGGGGTTGGCCTCGGTGGTCTCTGTCTGTGGGTCTACGGATGGCCCGCTCTTGCTGTCCATAGCACATCTCCCAGTGATCTGGCCAAAGGATGCGAGCAGCCCCTTTATTCTGGCCAAAGATGATACTGGTGTGGAGTCTGGGCAGGAGGTCAGGAGAAGTAGCCCAGGTCAGTCAATGTCACTCAGGAACTCTCCTGTCCAGGCTAAACATTCAATGAAACTTCTGAGGACTTCTTCTTCCAATCTTGGGCCAGAAAAGGACTTGATTGTCTCTGAAACGGTCTTAGGTTTTCCTGTCAGGTCCTTCCTATTCCTTTACCTTGAGTGGTAGGTTGAAACTAGCAACTAGAGTAGGAGTTTGGGGCTGGGTTTGGGGAGGTACCTTTCTGTTTAATCAGGGTGTTCCAAAAGGTGTGAACACATAGGTGAGTGTGAGTGGGTGTTAGCTGGGGACGATGGGACGGAGACAGGCCTTGGGACACATGTACAGGTGCTTCAAAAGCTTCCGAGTGGACTTAGGGGAGAAGCCGGGCCTCAGGTCTTCTGGAGGAAGGCGCCAGTAACGTGGTGGCGACAGCTGGTCTGATTTGCATTTGGGAAGCCGGACTGTTTCAGACAGTTCATCCAAGGCAGACAGCCGTTCCTGAGAGCCTCCCTGGCCAGTTAGGACTCTGCCTTCCTCCAGAGGCCTCTCCTGCCTTGTCCCTGACTCCCCCCGGGCCCTGGACACGTTACAATTCCTGCCACTGGGAAGACCCAGCCGTGATCTTCACGCTCCGTGCTCCTGACACGTGAGCAGGTTCTCCTCCCGCACGGCCTGCCGCTTTTAGACTGGCACACACAGTTTTCACAAGACGGGTTTTTGTGGTTTGGGTTTTTTCCTTCATAAGTTTGCAGCTGCTAGTTTTGAAACCACCAGCCCTGAGGCAACTCAGTCAAAAAGAGAGCAAGAAGAGAAAAGAAAGAAAAGGAGAGAGAATCCAGAAAGGGAGGACAAGCTGTCTTTCTACAAACCGTGCACTACACACACAAGGTCTGTGCAGCAGTCTCGGCCTTGCTTGGCCAGCTCTGCAGGCTTCTGTTGGGGACAGGCTCTTGGGGGGTCCGTGGGCAGGGTGGATTTGAGGAAGTGGGCTCTGGATCCCCTGCCCCTGGCTGCCTGTGGTCACAGGTGAGTTGTGACACGCCAAGACTTCCGGTTATGATCTGAAGGGGACCTGCCAGCTCCCTGGCTCTGCTCAAAGGTGCATGCATGTAGGGACAGCAAGGTGTGCGGGCTGGGGTGAGAAGCGGGAGGAGGGGGGAGACACAGGAAGACCCTGATTGAGTTTCCCAGTCCAATTCAGGGATGCTGTCCAGGCCCACCTAGTGGGTGCCTTTGCATATGCAAACAGAAGGATTTAGCTGAACACAGACTCCAGGCAAGAAGGAGAGCCAGCAATAAACGAATCCAGAAACAACTATTCACATACAGGTCTCCCCCTCTCACATTCACGGTGTTGGTGGCAGCTAATTATAGTTTTATCTAAACCGAACGCCTAGAGTCCCAGCCTCAAGTCATGGCCCTGGGCTGGGCGTGGAGGCCAGTCAGGGCAGGGAGCTGTCAGGCTTATTCTGGGGGGGCTTTGGGGAGTCCCCTATTTGCTGTCAGTCCGACCTGAACCCCACAGTTCTCTGGGGGGCTGATAAAAGCACTTATGCTGGAGGGAAGAGGGAGAATCCTGGGGCTATTACCAAGGAAAGGAAATGGGAAATGGTTGGGCCTCGAAATCAGGCCTGAGCAGGCAGGGACAGATGGGGCTGCTGGGAATCTCTGCCTCCGTAAACCTGTGTCCCCTGTGGAACAATCTTGCATCTAAGTTATCTGTGCTCATTTCTCCTCACCCTCTCCATCGCTCCTCTCCACAATTATTGGGGGTCCCTTGAAGGCTGGGAATATGTTTTCTTTGAGTGACCCATAAAGCTATCCAGCACAGTGAGTGAGTGTAGTAGGCGCTCTATAAATGCTTATTTCACAGAATTGAATAGAATATTGCTGGTCATACTCTCTTACAAAAACATGTACCGATGTTCTTGTTGCCTACAACATAAAATCCAAATTCTCTAGAGCCTGATATAAAAGTTACAGTTTTTCAGGGTCAGGCCCTAGCTATGTTCCAGCTTCCCCGCCAGCTGCGCCATGCCTGTGGCGCTCTTACTGGCATTCTTTCCTCCGTTCTTGTTCCCTCTCCCTGGAATACCCTGCCAGGTAAATTCCAAGTCACTTAAAAACCAGCTCCATCGTGAGCTGCCCTCTGCGAAGCCCAGCTCTTTCCAGCAGAGTTGGTTGTTTCTTCAGTTGGTCTCTTGTGACATTTAGTACATAGTATTGTGAAAGCACTTGCCCTTCTTTAGAGTGAGTATTCAGGTCCGCCTGTGTCCATCAGGAGACCTGAATTCATCAAAGATAAGGACCACGACTTACGCATCATTGCATTCTCAATGCTGCAAGGTGCTTGGAAATAGCAGATGCTCAATAAATGTTTGACGATTAAATTAATGAAAGAAAGAATGGGTTCCATCCATCTATTCCTTGGAAACCCCAGCAGGGTCTTCCTGCACCTGTTCTCCTTCCTTCCTTCTCTTTCCCACATGTGGCCACCTCCTGGCGCTCAGCACACAGATGGCAGCAGGAACACAGTTCTTTTATTTCCACTTCTGAAACGTCTCTATCCTTGTGCACAAGCTCCACAGAATCATCCACAGCCATTGCTGCTCACCACTGCTCACGGGCCGCCAAAGTCTGTAAAGATGTTGATTCTGGCCCTTTATTACCCAATGGTATAGACTCCCATGAAGATGAGCTTTTCTGGATCACAACACACCTCCTCCAGGAAGCCCTCCCACACTAGTCCAAACCCACAGGGACTTTCCTTTTCTTCTGATCTTTTTTGGCTTATCCGCTTATACTGCCTGATCCCTCACTTGCTCCTCTGTTCCCTTTCACTGTTCCACTGTTATTTTGGACTTGCATGCAGTCGTCAATGGATATTTCTTTTCTCCCGATTCTTTGGAGAGTCCCGCCACCACACTTCACAATACTTGATACATGATCAGAGTACAAAATGAGAGACTGCAGTAGATGCTCCTCCACTGACTTTGCTCCTCCATTGACATTCACATTCCTCAGACTGTGGGTTTTCCCAAGGGAACTTTACCTGGTCCGACTAGCCCCTGGTCAGGCAATAGTAATCAGCAACATCTCAATGACTCTAAGTCCTGCGGTGGAAAAAATCTCCAATAACTGGCACGTTTTTGACTCACATAGTTGTGTTTTCCTGTGGAAGCCATATTACTTAGTCCCTTGGTTCAAATACTGATAAACATTGTAGAATCTTCCCCAGCAGAGAGAGCTGTTCTCCCTGGAGCTTGATCTGGTACGGCCCTGCAGAGTGTGCCGGGACCCCGGGGCCACAGGTATGAGAGGGAATGCCCCATGTGAGGGCCACCTGTAGCCAAGTAGGTCAGGTGGTTTTCTGGAGTCTACACTCAACCAAAGTGGTGTCTCCAGCCTGTTCTGTTCGTTGTCTGAACACCCCCTTCCTGTGCTCCCTTCTCTGGCTTGGGCCTCTCTGAAAAGCATCCCTGGACAATGTCTCCTGTTCTCTCCCTCTCCACACCCAGTCAAAATTTGCCAGGTTTGCCGTAGTCAAAGGACCTTGCTAAGATCAGCTCAGACAGTCATGTCAATGAGTAAGTTGCATTTTGACATGAGCTTCCTGAGGCTCAAAGGAATCAGCTCATGGTGATCATTTCAGGCAGATGGGATACTGGGGATGGAGACTTTAGGGGATGGATCGTTCAGAGCCGCCCAGCACAGCTACTGGGATGCCTGCATCTAGGGCCAGCTGTGGACAGGGGCAAGGTCCCCGCACCCCATCCCTGCCTCAAGATGACCAGGCAGTCTCTGACTTTAAGGTCACTTGGGGGGAGTTCAGTCTAGAAGGGTAGGAAAGGAGGTCTCCTCAATAGATACCTAGCCTGAGTCATCTGGTTTGGAACTCAGGGTTTGGAAAGTCACCCGAATGCCTCATTCCCAAGTCCGACCTTCTAGAGAGTCTGGAGCTGGCAAGCTTCAGATTCATTTGCGTCAACATGTTGTTTGGTTAATGCAGCTGAGCATCTAAGCCCATTTTCTTAGAAACAGGAAATCCCAGTGTGCCAAGAGTAAACAGATCCCAGCCCCCAAAGTTCGAGTTCATTTAGGAACTCCCTGACCACAAGGGTCTGTGGGGCTGTGCGCTTGAGCCAAGGCGGGCTCTCCTGCCCATAACTGATCTTGCACAAAGAGATGGTCTCTCTGCAGCTCAGCGGCTGGAAGAGCTGTGTGCTCAGGAGAGGCTGCGGAGGCGGCTAAGGGCAGGGTCCCAGTGTGAAACCTAAGACAGAGGGGTATCAAGGGTCTTTTGTCACTTGGCAGGTGTCTCCCCTGAGAGCCCCACCATAAACTCGTCAACTCTAGTCGCTTCCCTTTATATTCTTTGTGTCTTCCATGAGAGCAGGGGTCTGGCCTCTTTCATCCTCCATCCTGTCGATACTGTCAGCACAGTACCTGCAACAGGAGGCACTAAATACTTATTGGTGGAATGAATGAATGATGGCCAAAGCAGCACCAGCTGAGTCCAGGGTCTGAGAAAGGGCGCGGCTGGCCCAGCTCTGCAAGGCATCATGCCTGGGTGAAGTGGCATAGCTGCTGGTACTCCCAGAAAATTCTCCCTCACAAACCTCCCGGCACCCAGCTGGGGAGGACAGATTCTCCGGAAGCTGCCGGAAGGTTCAAGCTTCTCAAGGCTGGCTGAGTGAGCTCAGGTTTGTAGGGGCTGGAGGAGAACGATCATTGGCTGGGTGGAGGGGGACAGGCAGGGGGGGGTGGCCAGAGGGGCTCGTGCTGCAGAGAGGTCCCGCTCCCTCACTAGACAAAGAGCCCTCAGAAAGCTACCTTCCCAACCTCCAGCACACATGGAGCGGGCGGGGAGGGCCTGGCCTCTTTCTGACAAGCAGTCCGGCTGACCTTACTGCTGGGAGGGCAGAGGTGTGGCAGACAGCTGCCCCAGACGCGGAGTCGCTGAGCAGTCACGGCGGGGCCTGACGATGGAAGAAAAGAGGCAGCTCTTCTATTATTAGTGGCTGCTTTCCACGTATGTGTAAGTCAAACAGCCTATGCAAAAAAGAGGCCTCATGGTAGCAGGAAACTCAGAGTTGTGGGTGTCCTGGCGCTATCAGATCGGGCCCTGGGCTGGGCCAGCTTCCATCTGGGCTATGCAATGAGCTGAGCCCAGGCCCTATTTTTCTGACTCAAGGGGGACCCTGTGGCTGCTTTAACATCCCATTTTCAGCATTTCACGTGGGCTCATTTCTAAAGCCCATCAAGAATATTTTACTAAAATAAAAAGAAAGGAGTCTAGCCCTGTTACAAAATGCCATCCCAGGTCCAGAAGTTGGGGAGCAGCAAGATGACACACACTATCCAAAAGCCCAGCACTTAACATTCATGCGTGGTTTAACTGTACATCCATCAGACATAGCGATCTACAATAATACCTAATGATATAGGAAAATGGCCGTAATTTAATACGAAGAGAATAAAAGGAGACTACAAAACAATACGACTCTGGTTATATAAAAACAAGACATGTATGTCTATATATTTGTATTAAAACGACTGGAAGGGAATGCACCAAATATTAATAGGTTGTTTTCTGGGTTGTTAGACTGTGGGCGCGCTTTGGTATTTTTCTATTGTGATTTTTCTGTATTTTCTAAATTTTATACAAAGATGATGTCTTGCTTTGGAAGTTATTGTTTTAAAAAATACGTAAGAATAAGCAATACATTTAATGAGTAAAAGAAAAATTTAAGCCAAAAAACAGAGGAGGAAAGAAGTAGCAGCCTATGCAGCATAGGCTTTTGCTAAGGCAGCTGATTGGTCAGCGTTGGGTGGATTTAATGCCCTTTACCTTCCTGTCCCTGACTCCCTCTCGCTCTCCCCTCCTTTCTCACCCCTACCCAGCTCTGCTCCTTCCAGCCAATGCCTGGGCAGGGCTCCGACAGCACCTTGCTTTCCTACTGCACCTGCCTGCCTGGCAATCCTGCTAGCTTGTTCCGGGAAACAAGAGGCCCTAGAAGCAAACGCAAATGTGATGAACCTAACTCAGCTTCCAAAGTCCAGAGTAAGTCTCACTTGTTACTCCAAACTGCCTGAGATCTTTCCAGGCCCTCAGAGCTCTCATCCATTTTGCATCCAGAGCCCTCAGTGCCTGGGTGTGGAGGGCCACTGGACAGTGAATTAGGGAGCCCTCAGTGACCTCCAAATGCCACATCTATCAGACACTGGCTGCCTTAGACCCCTGGGGGAACTTATTCAAGGTATAAATAAATAAAACATAGACACACAGGCACACACACCTCTATTTGGTATACATGTACACGTAGACATGTATGTAGCATACAGCCATATATGCACACATCATACACAAATATGTGAGCAAAGAGGAGAGAGCTTGAGCGTGCAGGTTTGCACGCACGCACGCACACACACACAACTTTGTCCTCACAACATTATGAAATGGTATATTTTCTTCATCTAACTGATGAGGAAACTAAGTGTCTAAGAGGTTAAGTCACACGGCCGGAAGTGGCAGGGCTAGAAGCTGAACACAGCCCTGTGTCTCCCAATCCCGGACCCTTCAGCAGAGCGCCTTTCCCCCTCCTCTATCGCCATCCTGGCAGGCTGCTGTGGTCCTAGTGAGCCCGAAAGCTCCATAATTACTGGGTTGGACTTGGCCTCCAGAATAACCATGATAAAATTTGTGGAAATGTTCACAACAGCTCTTTACTTCCAGGTTCTGAGATCAGAAACGGAAGTTTCAAAATACCGAAAGTTCGTTTATGTTGAACACACTGCTTGGGTTAGAAGCAGGAAGTCCAAGAAAGCCTGATCTCATGAGATTTTTCAGCCCAATTCGGATCCACATCTGCACTGCTGGATTTTCCACTGAGTCCAACTTCAGCTGCTCTGCCGCTTCTCCCATTTCACTGACTCTCCACCTACGGGGGGTACAGATAAATAACACAGTCTGTGGCTATTAACTAAGATTTATCCAGAGATCGGCCAGTTGCAAGGTGGTGAGCTGGGGCAGGCAGTAGAGGGGAACAACTGAAATTTGAAAAATCTGCACGTTTCTTTCTGTACATTTTTTAAAAAGCCAAACCAAAACAAACAAAAGCTCCAAACAATAAGTCATCCAAATAATGGCCTCTGTGCTTGTTTCCAGGTGCAGGAAACAAGTGGAAAGGAATCCTGCCACCTACCCCTTCCCGCAGACCTGGACCTGGCCTCGCCATGGGTCAGACCCCAGCTGGGCTGGGAGAGGACGGGAAGGCGGTGGGCTCAGCAGCGGGCCTGGGTCACCAGCTTTGGGGAAGCTTCAGAAGGTGGGGAGAATCATTTCTATATTCCCAACTAGTTGACGGCAGGACCTGGGATTAGAACCCGGGTCGAGGGCTTCAGGCTGCCTCTCTTTCCAGCTATACGAGCTGCCCTGGCCACCTCTCAGCATTCGAATGAGTGAACAGCATCACGGGGTTTTTAAGTGACAGAGGACAAAGGGAACATTAGCTGTTATAGTGTTTATATAATGGGTGGTTACTACAGCCGATGCTATTTTTCACTGGGGTCCCCTTCCATTCCAGAGTTTCCTGGGGACGCCAGTATCTCTGAGACTTCCCTGCTGGAGGGTTCAGAGGCTCCCAGGGACACCTACCCTCAGCACCCCCGTGTCACTTTAGATGCCCCCCAGGGCAACATCTGGAGGACTTCTGCAAAGCGAGAATCCTCAGTGCCGTGTGGTCTCGCCTCCTCTGCTCACGGACTGGCGCACACTCTCTTGAAGTGCAACTTTGAATCAGCCACACCCAACTGAAACAGGCCAGAAGAGGGGCAGACCGCACCTTACAGCCACCCACTTCACCCCATTTTCAGTTTGAGGAGCTCAGGCACACGTGGGTCCCTGCCTCGCCTTGTGAATCTGTGCAAACTGGGTGCAGAGGAGGGGCAGCGTAGCAAATGTAGCTGCTGTGTGGCCTCGAGTGAATCACGGAACCTCTCTGGGCCTCAGCTTCCTCCTCATAAAATGCTAAGTGCCATATCCACCTCGTGGGTGGGTGTGGGCCCAATAAAGTCCCCAGGGCACACGTGGGCGCGGGCCCTTCCCGCCTGCCCTGCGGTCCAACCCCACCCTTTGGGGTAAACCCTGGGGGCCTAAGTGTCTTGGAAGCAGCCCTTCTGTGCTCCAGAAGAACTGCCAGAATCTGGAAGAAGAAGGCCTCAAGTCTGCAGTGCACTTTTTAGGGGGAGGAATTTCCTACACTTAGCAATCATTAAATAAATGCCGCCTTAGAGCACAACCTTAATAAGCCTGCTTTTCTACTAGAGAGGGCCTTGTGGGCATCGCCTCTCTCCTTACACAGGTCCTGCTCTGTTTCCCTGGCCACACAGCAGGTGCACATCCTTCGCCGGGTACCCTGGCCTGGGTGCACCTGAAGCAGGATGAGGAAGGTAGGCTTCCCCATCCCTGGAAGCTGCGGGAGGAGGACACAGGGCCTTTCATGTGGCAGGGGCGGGCGCTCTCCCCAGAGCAGTTTGTGCCCCGGAAGTCAGGCTGGTGGGCAGAGGCCGCGGCCGCTGCTGCTTCCTCCCCACCTTGGAAAATTACACAGAGTGCCACTCTGCTCACTGGCTGCCAGGAGATGCCCTGCTGCTTTCTGAAACGATCCCACCTCCTTAGAATCAAAAACAACAATGTGCCTGCAGTGACCAGCTTGCCCTTTCCTCTTCCTCCTCCCTGCCCTGGAAAAAGTACAGGATCTGTAAACAAGTCATTAGATTCGAGATCCTACCCAATTTAGACCTTTGTCTCAGTTTTCTCCAGAGTAAACTCGTGGTCACACCCATCCAAACCAAGCAAAGCCCAGAAGGAATGCAGAGTCCTGCGGCCAGGCTAACCACAGCCGACCACACCATGTCGGGGCTCGGCGCACTCCCGGGGCTGGGAGAGGACGGCGGGGAGGAGAGAGCACCGCGATCCACCAGGGCAAGAGGCGTGCGCTCCGACGTGCCAGTGGCTGAGACCTTGGTCTCTGGGTTCAACTCCCCAAAGCAGTGTTCATTTTGCAAATGCCTCCCCAAACTATCAAAACCCAAAAGTCTACCTCCTTTGAAGTCTGGCAAGAAAACCCCCTCAGATCAGCTTCTCTTTTATTCCTGTACTTCCCGTACAGGCAAGCTTCTAGAAAACAGAGGTTGGAGAAAATGAAAGTCAATGCCAAATACTAACCAGACAGAAGAATAACTGCTTTTCCCCACAGCCCTCCACCCCCAGCTCTGGCATTACGGGCTGGGGAACTGGGCCCCTCTCCTGCCGCCGTAGATCTGTTTATTCTGCACTCCATAAAGGGAAACCAGGCCCTTTGCTGACATTTTGGTTTGGAGGGGGTGGGGAGAGACGGAGGTCCAGAATTTAAACTCAAAACCAGATCAACTTCTCTAACTCTCCTGGTGCTTTTCCTGCAATTCCTCAATGGGCCACATTGTACGATTCAGGCTTTTAACCCTCCCAGCCCGTGCGCCCCCATCACTAACAGTCTGGCTCCGGACTGCGATGAATGCCATAAACTGCAGTGACCCCTTCTTGACTTCCCACCCCGTCGGGGCTCCCCAGATGAAATTCGGGAGCAACCAGCTCACGAGGAGCCGGGCAGCTCCCTGATCTCACTGCACCCCTGCTTTGTCTCCGCCTCTCCTGCCCGCCGACATGTGCCCCAAACCTTGCTCTCCCGAGTGGACGGGGGCTTCCTTCGAACAATGAAACAGGGAATTTCCTTTGTCCTGGAAATGTTCCACTTGTCATCCACGTTATCCTTATCAGCAGACCACAGGGCAGTGAGCAAAGGCCCCTTCGTGCTCGGAACCCGGGGGGTATCATTGCAAAATGTTTTCTTCACTTTTTCCTCTGCCTTGAATTCAAAGCCTGACCTTTACGGGTGGAATTCAATCAGGTCATCGCTCAGATTCCCCAGTGGGGAAATAAAAGTAGCACAGGCAAAGTCTATTGTTTCCATTTCAAGAAGGTAGAGATGTTGTCTTCTCCCTGGAGCATCCAACTAAACGCGGTGGGATGGGGGATAGAGGAGGTAATAAAAAGACCCTTAAAAATGGTTTAAGGTCTTGGTAATAAAATGTAGCCTAGATCCTCCCATTCTCTCTCCTTTTACACAATCTGTTCTCATCAAACGTGATTGACACCTCAACTTCGGTCCTTCAGGGCTGGCTTTCACTGGTTTTAATGCAATTCATTTGTATTTGGACAAGTTTGAAAAAGATTTTTTTTTTTTCCGCTTTAAACAACAGGAGAGCAATACAGGCACACCTTGTTTATTGCCCTTCGTAGATACTGCATTTTTTTACAAATTGAAGGTTTGTGGCAACCCTGCATCAAGCACATCTGTCAGTGCCATTTTCCCTACAGCATTTGCTCACTTTGTGTCTCTGTGTCACATTGGCAATTCTTGCAGTATTTCAAACTTTTTCATTATTGTCCTATTTGTTATGGGGATCTCTGATCAGTGATCTTCAATGTTTCTTCTACAACTTGGTGCAGGCTCAGATCCTGGTTAGCAGTTTTTAGCAATAAAGTATTTTCTAACGAAGGTCCTCAGACACAGTGCTATACACTTAATAGACTCCAGTATAGTGTAAATGTAACTTTTCTACACACTGGGAAATCGAAATATTTTGTGACTTGCTTTACCGTGATACTCGCTTTATTGTTGTGGCCTGGAACCGAACCCGCGACACCTCGGAGGTCTGCCCGTACAGTTAGGAAGAGGCATGTGGAACACCAGGAGGCCAAAGGAATTGTAAAAACAACTGCTAATGTTAACACGCTTGTCTTCCGGGGCAGGAATAATTAATTGTATATGTTTAGTCACTTAGCAACCCTGAGCTCTTATTCTGAAAAGTTCAAAATATTTCACATATGTAGGGAATAGAGTCTCTGGGATCAGACAGATCCTACGAGCTGCATAACTTTTGATGAGAAACTTGAGTTTTCTGTGCCTGGGTTCCTCTCACTGGTAAAGTCTAATGATAGATGTATCCCACGGGCTGTGGTGGAAACGAAGTGCTAACATGCCCTGAAGTGCTCAGGACAGTGTCTGGTTCATCTGTAACTACTCAATAAATAATATTAATGATGATATTAATAATAATACTATTATTGACATTACTGATATCTCCTGTGAAAATTGTTTCCAAGTAATAATAAGGTGAAGGACACAGCCACTCCAGGAAAGATCTTGAAGGCCAATCCCAGTTCTTACCCTCTATAACGTCTTAGATCAGACAGCTTTCTCTGAAATTCTAGCAAACACCACATATAGAGAGCATGCCTCTTCAGTAAGCGTTTTTTTTTTTTTTTTTTTTTAGTTCTTTTTTTGATCTTGCAAAATGCATTTACGGCCATCTTTATTACAACATGGCTTTGAGGTAAAATTATCATTGGCAGAATCTCCCTGCTCTGCAGTTGAGGAAACCAAAGCATGAGGAGGTCCAGGACCTGCTGAAGGGCAGAGAACAGCCACACCAAAGCCAGCAAGCATGGCTTCCAGAGCTCTGTGTGCCAAAGAGCTGCCTCACTCTGCCAGTGAGGAGGTCCACCACGCTGAGAACAGGTCCATCCCAAACGCTGCTGAAGTCTTCAAAGATGGAAGTAAGCCTTCTGGACTCTTCTTGCCCTTGACATTTCTGGATGCACTGCACATTCAAAGCGTGCCAACCGATACAAAGGTACTCTGTGTGCTCAAACACTAGTCTGATCACGTCTTTGAAACTTTGAAAGTTACTGTCCTCTCACGATGTTCATTATTCCACTTTACTTGCCTTCACTGAAGAAAATGGCTTAGGGACCCACAGACAATGCCTAGAGGGACTAAAGTCAGAGTCACAGGTTTGTGACACTCCATTTAGCAGAGCTGTAGGAAAGCTGCATTTCATTCATTCACTCATTCAGCAAACACTTCTCGAAGGCCTGCTCTCCTTCATGCCTACTCCTGCTTGTCACGCGGGGTTCAGCCCAAATGTCACTTCCTTGGGGAAGCCTTAGACCTCTGACACTAGGTTAGGTCCCCATAGTATACTCTCCTGAAGCATCTTCTATTTCCTTTTTCACCGAGCTCTTTGCACTTATAACTGGCTCAATATCTCTTTTCTCTCTTTGACTACAATTTCTGTCACAGCAAAAGCCTTGCCTGTCTTTTTTTTTTTTTACCACTGTATCCCAGCACCTGGCACACAGAAGGTGCTCAATAAACACACAAATATGTGCTAGGTGCTAAGGTGTCACAGGCAAACTGGCAGAGTGTCTGCCCTCAAGGAGCTGACAGCAAACAATAGAAACCCACACTTTGATGCTCGCCACGAGGTACCAGGACTAACGGAATTGTCATGGTCACAGAATCGTATTCTACACACACTTCCTCCCCTTCTTCCAGATGCAATCTGAAAAGAACAAAGGTGGAAGATTTCAAACTGCAGAGAGATTTTTCTGAAAATGCATAAGCCCTAGAAATATCAGACTAATGACGGATTTTATACGTAATCAGCATGAGGTGATCAAAGACTCGAATTGGGCATTCACAGGGGCCTGCGGGTTGATCCATATTTTCTCCTTTCTGGTGGGCAAGTGTGAGCGAGAAGCAGGACCACAATGGTTCATCACCCCTAGAACCATCATGGAGAGTTAGACTGCAGGGAGCTTTGCCCTATTTTCTCTGTGGCATCTGTCCATCTTGCTTTTAAACAATTCAACTCAGAAAAGCGTGCCACTGATTCAGTGATAGACGTAGGATGGACCTTCCCAGTGATGTCCAACTGAAGACTTCCAAAGCAAAAGCCACCAAAGCTCTGCTCATTAGAGAGGCCTTAGGAAGGAGGTCCGATCTCCCCAGAGAAGGACTGGGTGTTTATTCCTCATGGGCATTCCAAAGCCGCAGCCGGTAGACCATGTCATATGTTTGATTGTCCACGGGTGAGGGCCACGAAGGAAGGAGAGAAATTGCTCCATGTCTTGGACATGTCAAGCACATGGGTCTCAGTGACTGAGAACACTGCAAAACAATGCAAGCCCAGGGAACACTCACCGGAGGGAAACGGGTTCAAAGTCACCACTCTAGCTACTGGTTTGCTAAGTAAGTTGCTTTGCTCACATTTATACTTAAGGAGAAATCTACCTACAAGGAATTATAAGGATCTTGGAACTAGAAAAGCCAAGTCTCTGTTAATAGCATGGAACCCTCTGTAATAGGAAATCATATATTCACAGCAGGACAAAGCGTTAGAGCTGAAAACGACCTTAAAAACAATTGAGCACAATGCCAGTATTCTACAAATGAGGAAACTGAAATCACCATGCTGTAGAGGATTCCCTTTGGCTGAGGTCATTTTCAATGAAAAGATCTACAGGAAAAGTCCACACCTTTCTTTGACAAGCCCAGTATACGTTTAATCATAATTTGTGAATATCCCTGTGGCAGATTCCAAGTGCACCCATTTTATAAATGGGAAAAGAAAGCATTATATTCTTAAAGGTCAGTGTAGAATTGGTGATGAAGCCGAGAGACTAGATGGTTACCTTAGTTCCAGCTCCAGGCCAGCACTGGTAGTACCTGGGTAACGCTGGACATCCACCCTTCATCTGGTTTTGCTTTAATATCAGTCATAAGAGTCAATGGAAGTGTTAGTCTCCATGAGGACCACACATTGCTGACTCAGATAAAAATAATCCACATAAATATACCTTCCAACTGAATTCAGATTTTAAGACGTTTTTGACCTGAAATATATAGACTTTTATTGTCTAATACGGGAGCCACTAGCCACATGTGGCTATTTAAATGTAGAATAACTAAGAGGAAATAGAATGAAATTAAAAATTTAGTTCCTCTTTGCACCAGCCACATTTCAAGTGCTCAGCAGCTGCTTGAATAGCTAGGCTAGTGGCTACATATTAGACGGCACAGAACAGGACATTTCCACCTTTGCAGAAAGTTCTATTGGACAGCCCAGATAATGACAGTTTTCTTAATCTTCCACTTTGCTTTGCCTTTAAGATCAGGTTAAGTAAGTTGAGTAGTACTGATGAAGTTTTCCAAATCTCTTATCCTAAAAATTGTACAAGAGCTACATCTCTCATGAGGTTTTCTATACATCAATACTTTCCAAAGAGAGATGTTTAAGCCTTCTACAGCCCAAGAAAATATCACTCTCCCTTCCACCCAAATCAATTTAAAACCAGAAATTTAGTGTTACACGAAAAAGATGAGAAAGTGTTACATTAGCTATTTCCAAATCTGTAATACATTTAGGCAAGACATTGGATGTGGTTAAGATGGTAGGATGAGTGTCCAGAACCTTTATACAATCCAGTCTTCCAAAGATGGAGACCATTTGTCAAACAAAATGAATTTTCTGCAAGGCTGAATTAATTTCCATGAGCGAGATGTTCTTCATAGCTTGAAATATATATCTGAGATGCTCTCTAATCTCTTTACCTCCACTCTGTGGTTTTGGTGTAGAAAACACAGAATGCTCCTTCAATACAGCGTACAGATCTTGGAGGTCATTTGTTTTCACTGAGAAAGAAGCAGTAGTGTGACCTTAGCTGGACTGAGGTTCCTAAAGAGCTAATAGATCAGTGTCTGAGCAGCTCAATGCCCTCCCCATGGACTTTGAAATCCCAATTCTGTTGGCTAAGAAGAAAACCCTAATCTCTAATTCAACACGTTCAGAAAAAAGATGTCAGGAGGAGCTCTTAATCTCAATCCTAAATGTCTGGATCAGCACTTTAAAATGAAAAGAGTCAACTTCATTTTCCAGTTTTTAAATCTCATCATCATTTAGCTACTTCAGTGTGGGTAGAACACGGGCAAATGTTCTTCCCCTTCACTCCACCTCTGGTCACACAGTCATACTGGTTGTGTAATGTCACACAGAAGACAGAGACACAAGCTTTCCTAAAATATTACTGATGCGGGATGAGAACAGAGACAAAGCTTGCCTGTCGAGTCTCCATACGTGGGGGAAGAGCCACCATCATTCCTGCCTTCTGCCCCAGCAGAGGACCACCTTCGAGGCAGATGACTTCTTTCACACTGTTGCCCCTTCACTCACACTTAAGTAGGTTAAACCTTTTAGTTCCTTCCACACTTAAACGATCACATTCCTTGATCAGGACCATTCAGTCCTACAGTCCCTCCTAGGTTGGAAAACTCTTCTTTCTGGAAGGGGATGGTAAAGCAGAGCACATAGAAGGACTGAAATGTTAGCTCCCTCTGAATCAACCCACTTCAGGCCTTGCCCTGTATCCCTGCAACCAATGACCACAAGGACACAGAGAAGACAGAGGAGGTGGCATAGGTGGACCACTGGGAATGGGGCAGCAGGTGTCTGGCTCACTAGATGGGCATCTAAAAACCATTCACAAGGGGACGTGGTACAAGATACATGGTTTACATTCTAGGAGAGCTCTTGACTCTTTAAAGGCAGAGACAAAAGTAAAAAAAACAAAACAAAAAAACCTGAGTAGCATAGGTTGGACAGGAGAATTTTGTTTCTCTGGTGTTTTCAGTGTCCACAGCCCTCTTTATCAGCAGCACAAGCCTGGAATTCCTGAAGCTGCACTCATATCCTGCCATCGGGGTTTTACGTAAAACCCCCATTGATGGGGATGGGAGTTTCATGAGGAGAACAATGACCGGATATGAGGGAGGGGCGAGGAGGAATAGGTGATGTTTGGTCTGTACTGGTGCATTCATAGGGGAGAATGTCTATACTGGCAAAGATATGAAATAGCTAACTGACATATTTTACCAAATGCAAGTAAGTCTTGGGAACCATGAAAGCCAGAAAAAAGCAGCCCAGTGGACTCAATTTAAGCAACATTTATTATCTGTTATGTTCAAATGTCGACCTTAGAGTAATAACTACGATAATAATAACCAGTATTTACATAGCTCTTTACAGTTACAAAGTGTTTTTCCTTCCACACTTATTTTGATTCTTATCATTGGTCCCTAAGGTAGGTGGAAAACATAATATTACTTATTACGATCATTACTAGTCTTATTTTACAGATAGGAAGGGAGGAGACTAAAGAAGTTAATACCTGGCCCAAGATCATACAACCAATCAGCCGCTTTGAAACCGAGATATTCACACTTCGAATTGCACAGGGCTTTCACAGAGCCATTCTGCCACCATCACGATAATTTGCAAAACATTACAGCACCTCACTGCCCACCTGAATAAAAGTTTTGTGTCACCTTTCTTAGGCAAGAAGCACCACCCAGCACACAGCACCCCTGCATTACACTGTGTGAACACAGTTACATCTTGTAACTCTGGCTGAAGAGGGCTAACCAGCCCCTAACAATAAAGAGAGAAGGGTGACCTCTCTTTAGTAAGATGTCCATACGAGGCTCAGAAACGGAAATGGGGCATGATTTACAATTGACAACAACAATGTAACAAGCCACCCAACTGTTAGTCAAATGGTAGTAATTCATTGATGCTTTTCTTCAAGAAATTCAAAGCAACTCGTCAATCCAGATTTTCACGAAAGCCACAGGAGAAGAGGTTTGTACTACGGCTCCTCTTCATCCTTTTGGGTGGATGGAGAAGCTGAAGTTAAGAAAAGGAGAGTAACTTGTGCAAGGTCACCCAGCCAGCCAGAGGCAAAGCCAGGAGCGGAAGTCAGATTACCCCACACCTTGTGCCCACTTCAGCACTTTAGAGGGACTGGTACAAACGTAGAACCTGGGACCTCTCCCAGGGGTCCTGGGGGACCCGCTTCATCAGTCTCTTCTGCATTTAGTGCAGAGGTGTGCCCAGGTAGGTTCACCATCAAGGCTTTCTACCGAGGATGAAGGAAGAGGTGGAGGACGCGGCTTGCTGTCACTGCAGACAACTGACTCCCTCCGGTCAGAAGGAAACTGGAAGCAGCATCAGCCTGTGGAAAACGCCACTCGACCTGGTCCATCTCTGATGAGACGGACTGCCCCACTGACAGCTTGTTGACGCTGACTGGCTGCTTTAAGAGGGACTCGTGTGTTTCCCATAACACCGCCTTGACCCTTCCAGAGGAACTGAGCTCAGAGCACGCCTCCCTCCCAGCGGTGGGCACACCAAGGTGTCTACCCTCAGTCATATTGCTTATTTTCCCACAAGAGTCACCTTCACCCAGCCATCTGTCTCCCGCTTTCGCCTCGTAAATGTGCTCGTTTTGTGCACATACAGTAAACATTCTCTCCTGTTTCCAATTATTTTGAACAGTTAAGCATGCAAATGTCTGAGCAACATTTATTAAACTTCTGTGGACTTTTAGGAGGAAAAAAAAAGATGAACCAACAAGAATCTGAATCATCAAAGAGCTCTTACAAAACCAGCATTTTGAGCCTTTAATTGGAAATGAATCAGAAACAGGCACGTGAAATTTCCCATGAAATACACACAGGGTTTAAATTTTTTTAAAAAAGGGTGCTCTGGGCAGAACAAAATCTGGGTTATACACAGTCCAAACTGATGGGAAGAAATCATTAATTCCGAGGTGCTCCAAACCCAGCCACACTCTACAACATCTTCCCATGCAAACTCTGGGAAGGCAGGGAGGGAGGACCACAGTCTCCCTTTCTGGCATTACAGATCCAGTAAGTACATAGGGAACCACAGATCTCCAGAAGGAAGAGCTTAGAGGCCCCAGGGTCCACAGCAGCAAATCCACATGTCTGGGTGCCTTTCCTGAGGCACCCTGGGAAAATTCTCCGCATGCCAGTTTCCTGAAACACATATCCGGAAAAGTAGTCTGCCCTTTCTCCCTCCCCTTTCTCGAAAAGTGCAGAAAGTACAGGTGCCCCTCAAGTCCCTGACCTCTAGGGAAGTCCTGTGTTGCACCAGAGACCCCATTTGAGCAAGATTACCTATACCCATTGACCGAATATGCTCTTACTGTTGAGAAAACCAAGGTCAGCACAGTCGGCCCTTCTTTCGGCAGGTTCCTCATCCCCAGGTGCAACCAACCGCGGATGTAGTAGTATTTCTGACCTGCGGTTGGTTGAATCTGTGGATGGGGAAGCCGCAGCTACGCGGGGCTGACCGTAAGGGACTTGAGCATCCGCGGATTTTGGTATCCATGATGGAACCAGTCCACCGGGGATACTGGGGGACAACTGTACCTGTATGGTTTTCTACAGACAGCATTTTGTGCGCTGGGAGAGATAACGCATGGATCTTTTTTCTAGGATTCCTGACTGGTCATGGACTTAGGTACAGGGCTGGCGGCAGAGTACAGAGCTGGGAAAAGAAAGATCTCATGCTCTTATGTATAGGTGCAGACATTCTAACCCTTTTCCCTTGGCATCCCCAAAGCAGGTTATGTGAGGCTTAGCACCTGCCCTCACGCACTCCCCTCACGCCATATAGTTTCTGAGTGATTTTCCTCTCTGAGATCACCTCTTCAACGCATTTACACCTAGAGATGATTCCATTGAGGATTGGGTTGGGAAAAATCAATACGAATTACCCATGATAATTCCTCTTGTCTTAAAAATACCTCTCTTGCCAGGGGAGCTACATTTCCGTTTCAATTGTTTTCTATTTCAAATCAGTGATCTCTGTAAAGAGAAGAGCTGCACTTGGGTGGTTGCGTGACTGCTTAGCTGCCTGGGTGGCTCCTATGGAAAGTGCTGTGTTTGATCCCACAGGAGAATTACACAATGGCCAGGGAATAAGACTGAAAGGCAAAGAAAGCAGGAACGCCTGTGGATTCAATGAGTCTTGCTGTCTTTGCTTCTGGAAACACCCTTACGGTGGAATGTGCGGTTTGGGGGAACGGATACCTGCGTTCTGCTGCCAGGGTCTCCTGCCCAGTCCTCATCTTTAGACACATCACACCTTGAATACTCAGTTACCTCTTCTGTGCAATGGCCTCTTGTGTTCTAACAATCTCAGGGGTACTCAAGTTGGCAACTTGCAATATTTGCATTGGGGAATTTGACAGAGATACAAGCGGCTCTCTTAGTGTTCTCTTCTCGCCTGGGATTACACTCAAGTCCTTTCAGAAATAACGTGTAGAGGAAGAGGTAAGGCCAAGTGGTAGGGGGTGATAGGGCACCCTCCAGGCCAAAGAAGAAAGCAGCACCTTTATCCCAATTTCTGGAATGTCTTCTCCAGTTGCTGTCAATGACCCTTCGGATAGAATTTGAAGCTTCTTCGCTTATATGCACGTTTCTAGAGTTAGAACTTCAAACACAAATAGGCTGAAATCTCTAAATAAGAGAGTTTCTTTGCTGATGGATTATGTTGAATTAGGGTAACAAAAGCGCAAACCCTATACACAGAGATAGTCCATGTGACTCCCGAAGGTGTATGTGTGTATGGGGTGGGGGGCTCATGCAGTGTCAGTGAGGAGAACGGGTTAATTTTCCCGCTTTGAAAGAAATCAAACTACAACTATGATGAGTTTGAGTGCCTCCTTGACCCTGCCCATTGCACCCAGGGTCCACCATGATGCCATACAGAGTGCCAGGAAAAAACGCAAAGCCAGGCACTGGGCCTCCGCATTGAGAATGAAAAGTTTAAAATAATAGGTTCTTCAGTGCTAAATGATGTTTGGTTCCAAGGATCCTTGGAGCTATGGCTTTCTTTGTTCTGCCAAAGGAAAAAGGAAATACATCAGGAAGCTGGGCCAGTCCGCAGGAAGTCTCACTTGAGCTGATAAAAGGAACTGATGTGAGGTGTCTGGGGATGCAGTTATAAGTCAATCAGCCTTGAAATAACAAGAAATGCTATTCAGGAGAAACTGGAGCCTGAACTTAGCCTTTCTCGATGATTTCCTTTTAACCTTGCAAAACATTCCTTTCTTTGTGTTTTGTAGAACCCCCCCAAAACCAGGGGGTTGTTTTAGTGTGTGTATATGAGTGAAAGAGAATGAAAAAGACAGCAAGAGTTAGAGCTGGAGAGAGGAGGAGAAAACACAGAAGGGTGCAGAAGGAAGTATTGTCAAGTCACAGAATAGGCTATTCTCTACTGAGCTACAAAGCTTTTTTTTTTTTTTTAAATCATCTTGGTAGCTCATTAAATTAAAACAGAACCTGTTGGTTTCATCCTCGCTTGCCTGCCTGCTCTCCAGTACACCTGCCAGCTGAGTCAGGCAGAGATTCTTACCTGGGGAATAGAGGGCTGAGGCCTTCTTCAGGAGAGGGTGTGGAGGATGGAGCGAGGCCATGAATCTGCCCAGTGCAGACTGAGGTTGGGAGTCACTTAGACAAACACCACCGCCACCTGCAAGGTCCTCAAGAGATGGGTTGGACGTGTGTGTGTCAAACCGGCTACAGATCACAGTGGCTAAGCTCTATGAACTTCAGAGGCTAACAGGATAAGGTTCAAATCATTGCTTTTCCACTTTCTATCTTGATGGCCTTGGGTAAGTTACTTCACCTCTCCAAAATGAAAAGAGTACATCCAGCATAGGGTTGTTACAAGGATCAAAAGGGAATATGTCCTAGAGAACAGACTTGTGGTTGCCAAGGGGAGGGGTGAAGGAGGAGGGATGGATTGGGAATTTGGGTTTAAGAGATGCAAACTATTATATGTAGAATGGATAAACAACAAGGTCGTACCGTATAGCTCAGGGAACTATATTCAATATCCTGTGATAGACCAAAATGGAAAAGAATATGAAAAAGAATGTACATATATGTATAACTGAATCACTTTGCTGTACAGCAGAAATTAACACAGCATTGCAAATCAACTATACTTGAATTAAATAAATTTTTTAAAAAGTGAGTATGTCCATGAAGATGAAAACAGATGTTGGCACATAGTAAGAGCTCGATAAATAGCTCCTTCTTTTTCGTCTTCTGAATGTGATTACCCATCCTCAACGCTATTCCCCTCAGACGGAAGGTGAGTGCATCTCTTACTCTCAGGTGAGGGGTAAGGAAAAAATGGCCTCAGCAAGGGCCATTGGTGCTCATGCAAAATGGTGGGTGATACGGTTTCAAACTGAACTGGGGCCTTTCAGGGTTGACTGTGTTTGCCCAAAGCCTAGCACCACTTCCTGTTTTAAGAAGAAGAAGAAAAAAAGCCTCCCAGAAAACTCATTAAGAGGCTCAAAATTCTTCCTGGACATCAAATATGTCCTCAAAATAAAATATGTTTGTTTTTTTTTTAAAGAGTTAAGTGTAAATGAATCAAAACCAGACGAATTCAATTTCCCTTCAATTAAACAGAATTTTTTAAAAGTCCAAGGAAAAGGCACTTGGGACCAAATGTGTTTTGGGTTTTAAATGAGACCAAATTTTGGGAAAGAGTGTAAGACCCCAAAGCAGAGTCAGGCCCCATTGTTAGCTTACATTAATGCAAAGGGATTAACACAGCTCCAGTGTCACTTGGTAATAAAAACACCAGCTCACAGAAATTCAGGAAGCACCTCCTAAGACCCCCAGCCTCCAACTGGCTGCAAGAACACTCTATGACTTATCCTTGGGATTGTGGAGAAGAGCCACATGGGCCCAGATGGAACTTCTGTGAGAAGTTCAGTCACCCACGCCCCCAAATAAGAAATGCTTTTAAAGCCTGCCTGGGATCAGAGTCTTATAAACACGGGAGCTAAAAGAAACTTTTGAAATCATACATTCAATTAATAGATGAGAAAACCTTTAACACGAGGAAATTTACGCAAATGCTGATGGAGTGAAGTGACTCGTCTAAGATCTCAGAGCTCGTCTGGGGTAGAGCTGGAGCTAGAACTCAGGTCCCCGGATCCTTGGCTGGACAATTTTTCTCCGTATTTTACTGTGAAAATGGGATCCCCAAATCTCTGAGATCAGCGCACTGGGGCTAGAATGATGGTGCTCAGCTTATTTTTTACAAATCTATTTCTAATCGTCCCGCTTCATTTTTTACATTAGTTTTTTAAATTATAAAAGTAATATATACTAGTGATTGAAAAAGCCAAATACCACATGTTTATAGTGTGAAAAGTAAAAGTCTACTTTTCCCTGCCCAGACGCAGCCACTGTTCAAAAAAAAACAAAACAAGGCAAAACATTGAAAATGCACACATATGTATGATTATTTATGCATAGACAATTTCTGGAAGGGTCTATCCAGAAACAAACAAACAATAAATAAATAAATGTTTTCAATTTTTTTTTTACAGAAATGGGACCACATATTTTGTAATTTGCATTTTTCCATGTATTAGTATACCTTGGAGAAACTTCTAAATCAGTGTATGTAGACAATTGATTTTATTCCATTCAACAATTGCATGATTTTTTTTATATGAGTCTTCTAAAATTTATTTATCTAGTTCCGTATTGATGGACGTTTAGATTCTTTCCAGTTTCTGCCATTACAAACAATGCTACAATAAACATCTTGTACGTGTATCTTTGGTATCCGAGTGAACATGTCTGTGTGATACATTTTTAGATTTGGAATTATTTTCAAATTTGTATAAGTACTTAACATCGTCATAATTGTTTCCAAATTGCATTCCAGAATGAGTGTACCAAGTTAGAGTTCCACCAGCAGGGATAGAGAGCGACATTTCCCCTTATTCTTTCTAACATGAGGCATTATTAAGCTGTTTTAATCTGTGCTATCCTCATAGGTGATAACTGTTGGAACTTCATTAATTTCATTTGAATATATACATGCTTGAGATTCTTTTCATATGCTTCTTGGCCATTTGCATTTCTTTTTCTAGCAGTTATTTGTAGCATTTTTGCCTTTTTCTGCTAAGAGGTCTACCTTTTGTTTATTGATTTGTAAATAGTCTTTATATCTTAGGACATGTGCCCTCTGTTTGATGTATGGGAAATATTCTTTCTCAGTTTCTCATTTATCTTTTCACTTTACTTATGGCATTTTCCTTTACATTAATATATAGAAGAACTAGAGCTGAGAAAGGGAGAATAATAATAAGAAGGAGTTTCCTTGGCTGAAGCCCTGGACTTCCAAAAATGTCCATACGATGGACTAGTATCGCCAAGAATAAAGGGTCAATGGAAATTATAAGCTGGGTGTTACTCTTGGGAAAATGTGCCTACATTTCCTTATAATAAAAAGCCACAAATAAAGATTCCCCCAGTGAGTACTGCTTCTTTTGGAAACTCCAATAGTCAGAGCTTAAAATCAGTAAGCAGAGAAACTTCTACTCTCTAGAAGCCTGGAAGAAACAGTGAAGGCATCCTGCTCTCGTTCGTTTATGTGGGGTTCTGTGGGGCACTGTGGCTCGCAATAGTTTTCAACACTTAGTTGAATGAGTAAACGCACGAGTATGAATTAAGTGATAAATACCTGAAGCCAAAAGGACTCTCAGGCATAAGAATTTTGATGTAAGTATATGCATCTATATAGACTGCAAAATCACTGACAGCTCACGAGCTGAGTAATTTTATAATATTAACCTGTTTGTTTTCACATTTCTGCTACATGAACAATATTGCAAAATTGTTCACTCTCAGACTTCTTCCCACGAAAAATCAGTGAATTCCCATATATTCGGACCTAACAACCCTGCTCCTGGTATGTTAGATTCCAGTAGACACGAGAAAACCACATATGTCTAGAAATGCAGAGTTAAAGCTCCCGTGACACCTGTAATGCTGGCCGCTTGCATGTGTGCGCTGGGATGTGACATACCGTCTTTTGTTACCTGGGACGCATGGCACTGTCTGAGAAAATGGGCCCTGCTGTGGGGAACACACTTCACATTTCAAGTCTGCATTCTCTTGGAAGTGGCTTGAAAAATTACATACTCTGGAATTTTGATCATGATCTAAATGGCAGGCACATTGTTCCCCAAAGATGGGAACTGTCTCAAATATTCAGTATTTTGGTTCGTTTTTGTGGGTATAAGACATTTTGAAGCTGTTATAAAGTTGATCTGAATTATCTGAAAGTGCATCTGAACACATAATCTCTGATCCTACTTGGAAAGATGGTGATAACTCTCTGAGTTTTTGGTTTGCTTGGGTGAAATGTCAGTATTTCTAAGTGAGGTGATGGGCCCAGCCAACCTATGAAAGTCTGTCAGACCTGTCTGAATTTCCATAGAGACTGGATTTGAGTTTCAGGGAAACAACTTTTCCTTTTGTCTCTTCTCACTTACTCCCTGCTGACTCATTCTCAAAAGGAACTAAAGTGGTAGCCCAGGATAGATGGCCCCGTTGAAAAGACAGCTTGTGGTGAAATCTCTAGAACAACTACGAAAGAAGACACAGTCAAAGGAGGGAAAGGATAATCACATTTTCATGAGATCTGGTGAAACAGAGTTTCTCCTCCCTCTCTTGACTCCATATTTAATAAACAAACATCTTTAAACACAGCTGATAGCATGGTCTGGTGGCTGTTTATTTATCACTGTTTTTCTAATCCTTTCTGCTGCTCACTTCTTATGGCCTCTGATAAGTGATGGAGCCTCTTCCATCTCCATTTCTTAAGGAGCAGGATGAGAATAGGAAGTCTTCGGAGATTTGTACAATTACCTAGATCATCCCTCTTTTAAAAATTTTGTGATTCCTCCTTTCTATGTATTTGGTAAGACCCAAATTCTTTCTTACGGTATTTAAGGTCATCCATAATCTAATTCCACCCAATATTTCCACTCTTACCTTCTCCTTCATATGCTCCCCCAACAAAAGTATTCCACTTTCCTAGAAAGCCCCTGAACCATATCTTCCTGTGCAAGTCCTACCCATCCTTCAAAGCCAAGAGGCATTGTGACTGGTCTGTAGAAAAAAACAAGTATTCTGGAAACAGAAACCCTGGGTTTGAAAACCAAATCTGTCACCTATTAGCTGTCATCTTAGGCAAGCTACCTAACCTCTCTGAATTTTCATTTCTCCCCAATAAAACAGAGATGTGATGATATTACTTCCCATAAGGCTGTTTTGAGGATTAAATGCACGGGTGTATGTGAAAGTGGTCTGTAAACAGAAGGGACTAAACACATAACTCTCGTTATTCGGTCTTTCTGTGTCTCTCCAGTTGAAATTGCTCTTTCGTTCCTTGAGGCTAGCAGAACACTACTGCATTCTGCTGTGCAAACACACACACACACACACACACGCACGGCTTCTCCTCCTGCTCTGTCTCGAGGGCGGCAGCCCTTTTGCCACCAACCTGGTGTCTTGATAGCATTTAATACCTAGTTCAGCGCCTGCCTAACAGGCATGCAGCAGACCTACTGGCCTGCATTGCTACAGCTGGCATCAGCTTACGATGCCAATGGGACTAAGGTGACAAATTCCCATAAGGCCAGCTAGCTTTGTACGGAAAAGGGTTATTCCATAGATTGTCTAATTCTGTCAAATGTCCAAGATATTGGTCCTACGGGTGATAATGTGGGGATAGACACACCCCATCCATTGCCTCTGGGGAAACATCTCAAAGTCCGTGGGCTACTGATGTTGGGTCTATCAGGTCAGTAGAAGAATTAGAGTGACATCATTTAGTAATACTGTCCCACTGATGAATTAGCACATGAATGGGATGAACACTATAGATAAACATCATTAAAGCAACAGAAAATGAAACAGTGTGTAGTCTTCTGCGGAGAGAAAGACACCTGCACAGCTCTGAGATTTCCAAAATTGCTGTTACGGCTGGTTGAAGATTTTGTGAGATTGTGTGTATGTGTGTATGTGTGTGTGTGTGTGTGTGTGTGTGCGTGTGTGTGTATAGATAGTGGTCAATGGCCTTTAGTCTCCTCAGTTTGTCACAAAACAACAAACAAAAGATAGACTTAGAAAGACTGTTTCAAGACAGGACAAAAAAAGAAAGTCTTGTTATTCAAAACAAAACAAAACAAAAAAATTATTCTATACCTATATAATGCAACTGCATGTCTAAAATAAATGAAAATAGTAGGGGTTTTTTTCATTCTAACTCTAGACAGTTGGCCCCTAATCTGAAAATCTTTCTATCAAGTTTCAGGTAGAATGAGACTTTTCCCACAGAAGACGAGGACCTTGCCGATGGCCTGAGTGTTGACTTACAATTTGGGGATATTTTCTGACGTTTGAGGGAGGATAAAGGCCTCAGACCATTCGAAATCCTGCCTGGTGGTTCATCATCATAAAGTTTTCCCAACTCTTTTTTTTTTTTTTCTTTTTGGCTGGGGCAACTCAGTGCTAGCATTTGTCTAATATTACATTTCTAGAAAAGAGGTTTGGTTTAAATCAACCACCTTTCAAAACCAATACCAAATTAACTGGTTGACCCCAAATAGAAAGAGACATCGAAATCTTAAATCTTACATAATGTGGTTATTATTGAAGACCTACTTAATACACAGACTACATATCTTGGGCCACAAGATAAGTTCTAATGCATCTGAGTATATTTTATTTAAATAGTCAAATATTCAATTATTAAAAGAATTGAAATAGGAATTCAGCCCACCTGCCCCTGGTCTGTAGAGGGGCCTATTGGCTATTTAAGTAAAATACTCTATTTTTTGTTGTCTCCTGATTATGGAGACCTTGTTTGTCTACAGAAAGAGAAGGGTTTATTTTGGAAAAATAAAAAAAAATATTATGTAAAAATCCTATCCAGAAATTTGGGATTTTTTAATGAATTATGGAAATAATTCAAGATGGTAGCAATACATTTTTCATTAAATAACAGAAGTGTCTTTAGTCTACAGAGTCAGAGTCTCCATGATATTTTTTAAAAGCTTATCTCTCTGTCTCTGTCCCTCTCTGTGCATCTCTGTTTCTGTCTGTCTGTCTGTTTCTCTTTCACACACACGCACACGCACACACACAGAAACACACTGCCTCCAGGGTTCTATAACTCATAAAAATGTAAAGAAAGCAAATAAAGCGTTCATGGTATAGTGGAAAGAACACTAGCCTGAGGGTAAGGAGCCTGCGTTCTCACCCTGACTCTGTCACTAGTCAACCATGGGATCTCGGATAATTCAGTAAACTCTGGGCCTCAGTTTCCCTTCCCATAAAAAGAGGATATGGAGCTAAATAATCTCTAAAGCTCTAAAGTTGCAAACCTGAAAACCTGAAGTTGAACAGCAGCCGAAGTGGTAGAAACTATTCACAAACAAATAGGATTCATCGTCTGGTAACTCCCCGAGGGAGGCAATTCTATGTGGTCACGGGACGGAGAAAAAGACACAGCCTGTTTCGCCCGGAGTTCTCGTGAGTCTAGGCGCTACGAAGGTTAATTAAAAGATGCAGGTGGGTGAGCGGTTCACTCTCAGAGTGAAGACAGCATCCACCTGTAATGACAGAAGTGAAGTCTTCGTTCCCGGGTATCCATCGCTCTGCTTTCTCCCGGGATCCCATCCTGAAGTTTCCCGACTTGACATGCACTGTCAGTGGTAACCTGCAGCCTGGGCCAGTCTGGCTCACGGACTCTGCTGGTTTTCAAAGCCCAGCTGTCACCTCAACCCTCCTTTCCCGCTTTGCTCTCCCAGCACGTACTGCTTGTGTGATGCTGTGCTTTCCTGAGGCAAAGGGTGAAAGCTGATAGCATCTCTGCCCAACTGCCACTTCACTGCAAGCACCCTCCGTGCCCACTCTGGCTGATACCACCACATTGCTTTCTATCCCCTAACCTGCTTTACGGTTCTTCAGAAGCTGTATCACCCTGGACATAGAATTATTTATTTATGTGTCTGTCACCTCCGCCAGAGTGTATAAATTCCAGCAGGGTTTTGACCCCTGTTTTATCCTCAACACATAAACCAGAGCCTTGGGACATAAGAGACCCCTAATTAAGATTCAGAGCATTAATGAAATACCTATTATAATAAATCCATACCCATGATCTAATTTTCTGCCCAGTCGATCCCCACAAGCCCTGTCCCCAAGGAGAAATTCAACTAATGTACAGTCAACGAAGGTACCAGACTTTATTGAATCCTTACTGTGACCTACGGCAAGGAGGTACTTTGGCCCCATTTTATAGATGAGAAAACTGAGTCTCCAGGAGCTTAGTGCCTTGCTATAGGACACACAGCAACTGAGCAGCAGAACCAAGAATGAACCCAGGTTTTCTGACTTGGAGTCCCCAGTTCATTTCCTTATTTCATTCACCAGGTCTGCATTTTCTCTGACTGTTTCCCCATCTTTAATGGTACCATGTGCATTGACTGAATCAAGCTTCCATAGATGAAATAAGTAGATTCAATTGAAGACTGCCTAGAACTAAGATGCAGTTTTGGAAACCAAGTCATTCTTAAAGCAGCAACCAGTATCACGTGCTTTTCAACAACTGATACCATCACCGTGGGGAGCAGGGTGGTATAGGGTGTTGTTTAACATTTAGGCTAACTTATCTGTGGCAAAAGAACAGTGGAAGGCCTCCTGCAAATTTTGGTGCTCCCAACATGATGCTCGGAGCCTTCCCAGGAGACATTCTTGGAGAGGAGAAGAGAGAGTAATACAGAAGGACTTATTATAACAAGGGTGATGAAGTTAAGATTTTGCAATCACACGAAGTTGTGCAAATTATGCACAAAGTAAAAAGCTTCTGCAAAGGAATCCAGACTTCCTTGGCATTCTGGACCAAACAGCTCCCCAGTGATGAGACCCAGAGGTATTTTGAAATATAAGTATGCTTCATATATGAGGAAGAAATACGCAGGTGCATAAAAATCACATCCAGAATTAGTCAAAGATGACTTGTCAAGGCCATTCAAACTGGGAACACACATTCTGAATCTGTGTCTACAAATTCGACATGGTATGTGGTGTCTTCTGACCTCTCTCAGCCTAGAACTGGATTTCGTGGACACGGAGGTACATGTTCTTGCAAGAGCATGTGAGCGTGATATTTTAGGAACTGAAAGGATTGGAAAGGCACTATTGTAGAGGTAATTTAGTCCCGCTATTTCACTTTTACAAAGAGTTTGAAGCTCATACTGGCTGAATGGGCTGTGCATCCTCGCACAGAGACCTGGCCTCTCCTTGTCCACTGTCCTCTCCAAACACAGTGTTTGAACCAATGTGGGAGTGGGGTCTGGGAACCCCAAGATCCGAAGGTCACCCATGAACAGGAAACTGTGGCTTTCACACAATTTCAATACCAAAGTGTAACTAAACACTCAATCCTTCAGAACGCTGGGCAGTGAAGAAGCCTGCTTGAAAAGCCACTGCTCTGCCCACCAGCAGGGCAGCCAGGCAACCTGGATCAGACAAAAAGGTGCTCCGGGGAGGGTCTGGACGGGACTCACATGCTCCCATCACCCAGGTGAGAAGGAACCCTGTCACTCCCACCCTGGCATAAAGCGCCAGGGTCCTGGTCTAAGCTTGTGCTCATTGACGGCCATGCCAATCCCTGTGTGTGCATCTAAAGAGGTTAGCACATCCTGGGTTCACAGACCACAGCTTCCTCCCTGCCCTCAGGGCCTGTGCTGAGAGGTCTGAATATCGGGGAGATATTGCTTCACTTCTCCTTAGGGTGTCCACATCAAGACCCTGGAGCCATCTTACCACCCTTCCGGGTCAGCTGGGGGCCTTCTGGGTAAGTGGCAAGTATCCTAGTGAGGGGAGTTTTCTAGAGTGGAGCATCTTATTCCTAAACCAGGGATACTGAGACACTTGCACGCACCCACCAACGAGAAGAGAAGCTGGCATGAAATGACCGGTGGGTGACCACCTCCCTGCAGGAATGCCCTCTCACCCATTCCTCACCCAAGCACTTTAAAGTGGAGGAACCCAGACTCACAGAGGCTCCCTTCAACCCAACACAATCAGTAATCTCATCTCCACATTTTCAAGTTCCTGCTGTTGGTGCCTTTTACTTAAGTCAGCATATTTCAAACTTTCAGAGAAAAAAAAAAAAACAGCAAAAAACTTAGAAAATAAAAACCACTACCCCACCCAAATGATAAAAATCTCCTGAATTCTCCGAGCCCGACATCTGCCTCCTCTTCCTCAGCCCTGAGCAAAGACTTGATTCCTCTGGGTTCCGGGAATGGCGGGCTCTGCCAGCCCCCACCTCACCAGACTAATAGCTTTTCCAGACCGACTCGGGCTTGGTGTTGGGGGACAGCCTCGCAGCCAACTCCTGGTCCCATTCATTCCTCTCGGGCCTCTTAAGGCCAGTCTCATTAGGGGCTGTCCCTCCTCTCTGCTTCTGGCTCCACTTCCCCCTTCCAGAGGGAGCAGGCAGTCAACCCTCGTGAAGCCTGCGGTGAAACCCAGACCCTCACCCGCCCCTCTGGGCTGCACTTGGCAACGTGGACCCGGGCGCGAGGCGCGGGGTGAGGCTAGGGGCTGGGGGGTAGGGTTTGGCCGCCCGGCAGTCGTCCGGGCCGCCGGCTCAGGGCCGCTCACTTTAGGAGGAGCGGCTCCGCAGGCGCGGGACCCTCTTCGAGAGGCCGGTGGGAGCCCGGGCGCGGAGTGCGGGAGCCGGACGTGCGGAGCGGCGCGGAGCGGCCGGGAAAAAGATGCCCCGGCGGAGGAGCGGCGAGGCCGGCCCGTTAGTCCCGAGGAGCCGGCAGCTCCCGAGCGCCGAGAGCCCGGCAACAGAAGTACCAAGAGGCAGGGAAGCCGGCCCGCGCTGACATGTAAACAGGGCTTCCATCTGGAGCAGCCCGCGCCCACAGACCCCCAGACACACTCACTCGCACCCCGATCCGCCTGCAACCAATCCACTTGCCCGCCCCTGGGCCCTCCCGGCAGCGGCCCGGGCTGCTGGCGGCTGCCCGCCCGCCCCCGCCGTCTTCGGCCTCGGGGGAGAGGAAGCCGGCCGCCGGGCGGGTGCCCAGCGCCGGGGCCGAGGTGCCCGGCTCGCCGGGTGGGAGTGGTGGCCCCGGAGGTCTCCGGCCCCCGGCTGTGATCGGCGCCCGGCTCCCCGGGTTTCACGCCGCCGCCCCCGCCCGCAGCCCGGCCGGCAGCGCGGTGGGAGGGGGCCGGGCTCCGCTCCGGGCAAGGGGTGCGGGGGAGATCGCCCTCGGCGGGGAGCCCGGCGGGGAGCCCGGCGGCTCGCCCCCGCCTGCGAGACTCGCCACCCGAGCGCGGGAGGAGACGGCGCGAAGCCGGGGCGCGGAAGGAAGGGAGAGTGGCCACGTCTTCCGGGACCCCGGCGCCCCGCGCCCAGCCTGCCCGCCGCCTCGCCGCCCCGGCCGACCCCGGCGCTCCGCGCCCACCGCCCGGTCGCTTACCTTAATAGTCCCGTCCATTTGGCCAAGTCTGCAGCCGAGCCCCCCAATATTCCACACATTGACCCGGTTACAGCCTGACCTCGCAGCCCCTTCGGATTAGCCCGGCGCGGCCTCTCTGGCGCCCTGGGCCCTCCCTGCGTGCCCCCCGCGAGCGCCCTGCCCTCGCTCCCCTGTGCACGTTTGTTGTTGTAGCGGAGCGAAAAAGAGACAGTTAACCGGATGAAACTTTTTTTCAGCTAATTTTGGGAAGTGACTTCACTTTGCGAATGGGGAGGAAGTCCTATCTCTCTCTCTCTCTCTCTCTCTCTCTCTGTCTCTCGCTCTCCTCTCTCTTCTCTTCTCTCCCCTCTGCTCTCCCTCGTCTTCCCTCTCCCCCCCTCACACCCCCTCTTCCTCCCCTCCGCGGGTCCTGCTTTTCGCATCACACACACTATATAAATACACGCGGAGATGCCCAGATACATTCATGCGCTGCGCACACAGGATACTTGCTCCCAGGAGATAAGAGCGAGCTGGGAACAATGCCGGGGTCCACGCCCGGCGCCCGCGCCCTGATTCCCGCAGTCTGCACGCCTCCCCCCACACCTTCCCCCAAAGACCAACACCGAACGCCTTTGGCCTCCTTCCTTTCCAGGGGCCGTTGGCCGAAGGTGGCCCTCCTGACTCATTCACTTGCCGTTTCTTCCCACAGATACGTTCATTAATGTTTTTTCCAGCCGGAGGCAAACTTTTTCGGGGGTTGGGGGGGGGAGGCGGGGGGCGGGAGAGTTTACTCGGGCTGGGGACAACCTGGAGCCTACTGCCCGGGAAGATCCGGACGCGACCGAAGCCGACCAACCATTAGAAAGTGCATCCAATGGGAATTTTTCCACTCGGGCCCTCGGCTGCGGAGTCGCGCAGACTCCCGGAGCGGCTCACCCATCGACGCGGACTCGGGGCGGTTTCGGACGGACCCCGGCAGTCGGGGGCGTGGACTCGGCTCCCAGCGAGCTGTTAGCGGAGGGACGCACGCGGGGAGGAGCGCCTCGGCCCCTCCGCTCCCGGGGAGGTCCAGGCGCCCGCCGAGGGCCGGGACCTGCGGCACCCCAGGCCACTGCTCCGCGCCTTCTAGGGTCAACCCCCCGGCACATACCCCGACCCGATGGCCCAAGCCCTGGCACTCGGGTCAAAGCCGCCTATGCAATGCCACCTTGGGCCCCAAGAAACCTACACTACGGCGAGACGATCCCTCCAGGCTGGCCGGCGGGTCTCCAAAGCACAGCAGGCAACATCCCCACACCGACCCAGACTTCTCCCGGGTGAGACCCCCGGGGCCGGGGCTCCAGACCATCATCCCCACCCCGCCGTGAGGCCAACCTCCCCTCGGCCCGCCTTGTCGGGCCCCGCCATCCGGAGACCTCCTGGGTCCCTCCGCAGTGCCGCCGCCCGCTCCAGTTGGCGTAGCGAGGGGACCCCCGGGCGCTCTCGGCCTGACTCGCTTCTCCCCAACCTCCTCCGAAACAGGTTACCTTGTCCACGCTCTCCAGACCACGCTTTGGACTTTCTCACTTTTATTTAAGAGTCCACCCGGAGAAAGAGGAAAAAAAAAATCCAGAGGAGATCCGAGTCAATTGGAAAGAAAAATTTTCAAAGGGGTGTCCACAGCGGCGAAAAAGGTGACTTATTAATTCTTTATTTCTTCAGGAGCAGTTGAGCCCGAGAGCTCGCTGGCCTCCCTCCCTCCCCCCACCCCCCTCTCGAAATTAGTCTCATCAATTCAGCTCCAATTTTGGGTTCGAATACAGACACGGATCTGAACGTGACCAGACCTGGAGTGGCGGATGCAGCTTGCCAGCGATTGTGACTCGGTGCGCGTACGGGAGAGAGGGGTGGGGGATGGGATGGGGGTGGGATGGGGGCCGGGCCGGCCCCCCCCCCACCTCCTGTCTGCTTCTCAATCCAGGGGTCTGCTCGGGGGCTCCCCTGGGACCGCCACATCTGGTTACCGCTAGCGGGGTCAGTCCCCCCCTTTGCCTGGGGCCACCAGTTCTGGAGTTCAATTAAAAGAAATCAGGCTTAACCCTTTCCTCCCCTCGGCCCCGACGCCCGCCCTCTTTCTCTCTTCCCTTCAGCGTTTCCACATGCTTTCCAGAGAGGAAAGAGGTTAAAGGGAAAGGAAGAATGAATTACATCCTTTCAAACCCCAAATTGTTTCCTTTTCAGCCCAGACTCTGCCGACCTTCAAACGACAACAAGGCTTTCAGGAGGGAGCGGGGAGACCGCTTCCCACACGGACCTGACCAGAAACCCGGCACCCCCGGGCCACATTCCCCCTCTTTCAGGCATAGAGAACTCCAGTCTACGGCCAGAGGCCCCCTTCCTGGTGCTGGGCAAACACTCAGGCCGTTAAAGGCCACCGCAGGCCAGCCAGCGTCTCCCCCTTCTACACCCGGTCTTCCTAGTACTTGAGAAGGCACCTCTGTGGCCAAACATTGGCCAGGTGTCTCTTCCCAACTCCTGTCCAGCCTGGCAAATAACAGATTGGCTTCACTGCTCCGATCAGTAAGTCACCCCAACATCTCTAGTACCCCCAACTCCTTTTAGCAGGAGCTGCCTCTCCCCTAGGGAGAACTCAATGTGGAACTAGATTAAAATGAGGACTTGCCCTCCTGCTTGAGCTGTGGAACTCAACAGCACTTTCTGTTTCTGCCTGTAAAACCAAAGCTTCTGGCAATTTCATAATTTTGAAGATGGTGGGGAGGGGGAAGAGGCTGGCACTGGTACAGCTGTCACCCCTCAGTGACTCACTGACTGGCACTGGGGCCGTGGCTTTGAGTGTTTACCAGCCCCTCTGTCAGAAGCTCCTGTCCATTCACAAGGTCCTCCACCCAGAAAGAAGAGCCCCCCCAACTCTGAAGAGCCCTCTGAGGGAATCTGAGTCTCCCTGTGACCCGCACTGGCATGGCAGTGGGCAGGGCTGCCCACTTATGTAACTCTGGGTTTGATGTCCCACTCCACTGCTGCTGCTGCTTTTTTAAATCCTGAAGGGGGAAAAAAGCCCTAACCAAACACAACAGTAAACAAGTCTGCCCTGTTTAATGTGGTTACCACCAGACATCTGGAAAGATGGTTTGATCCTGGCAGCTCACATTGTTTTCACGAGCAGCCAAAGAGAATATTTCGAATGTTTGCATTGAGACAAATTGATAGAGAGCCTGTGGTGAGGCGGCTACAGATGAAAACGGTCTTGGAGCTGGGGAGGGGGAATCCTTCCCCTTCTCTCTCCTCACCCCTCTTCTGCCCTCTCCCCTCCCCCTCCTCTCCCTTCTCCTGGCCCAGCTAGGGGCTTGTTACCCCAGCCCACGCATTTGCTCACACCCTCTTTCCTGGCTCACCAGAGACTGTCCTGCCTCTCCCTTTCCCAGACTGGGCAGGGCTGGTGACCAGGAGCTGATGCCCAGTACCATCCTGCCCACTCCACCAGCTCCGGCTGGCTTTCAAGTCAGGGGAAGCTCACAGCCAAGGGAGCCGAACCCGCACTGAAAACAAAAGCTAGCAACCGGGGGTCGGGGTGGGGTGAGGGGGACCAACAAAAGAGCCCACCACACGTTTCTAAGTCTAAGGTCACTTGCAGAAAGCATGCCCACGGGGGCGAATACTCAGGAAACCTTTGGACTTGGAGCATTTTCATTGCAACTGTGGTGGGGCGACTTGCCTCGCACCATCCGCACTTGACAATATTTTCAAAGATGCGGAAGTCCTGCTTCCCCCGGGAGGGGAGCGGCGGGGTGAAACGTGTCTTGGCTCGCTCAATGTCAGCCCTTTTGACCCGGTCAAGACTTTCCAGACGCGGCTTCCCGGGCTTCTTCGGTCCCAGCCCGGGTTGGGGGTGGGAGGACGCGACAACCGGAGCCGGGTCCCTGGGGTGCCTCCAGACCTCGGGGCCTCCGGTCACTTGAAACCCCGAAAGATGCCAGGCTTGGCAGGGCGTCTCGGGCGGGTCCTTCCCCTTTCGTCCTCCCTCCTCCCGGCCCCTCCGGCCCGGCGGCCTCGGCGGGTATTCGAGCTGGCAAGGGGGGTGGGGGAGGGCGCGCGGGGGAGGGATGGGCGAACGAGCGCCAAAACTCCAGACTGCACAACTGCAGCTTCAAGTGTCTGGCCCCTCGCTCGAGGCCATAATTAATTTGAGATTTATTTTTATTGGAGAACTCGAGTCTCGTCTGACCTTAGCCAAACAAGGCAGCTCGAGCCGCCCCTGGATGCGCTTGAATGCCGGGGAATATTTCTGCAGGAAGGCTCTGCAGGCGCGCCTGCTTTGAATTTGTTTCTCAGACTTCATCGACTCACAGATTGAAGGAAGATTTAGAGCCTCTGCTGGCCCGGCCCGCTCCCCACGCTCGTTCTTGCCTTAGCGCCAAGAGGGTTCAAAACGCTACGTGGGAGGCCGCGGCGGCGGGAGGGCCCGGGAGGGGGAGGGTCTCTGCGCCCCGAGCCCCTGGCGCTCCGGGGCCGGGTCCCCAGACCACGCGGCGTCGAGGAGGAAATCCCAAGGGAGTCCGAGACTGACCAGAGAGCGCAGGCTGACAAGAGGTGGAGACCAGCCAGGTGCCGGGACCCTCACCCGGTGGCGGCGCCTAGATGGGGGCTTTGGGGGAAGGGAGAATTCAGCCTTTCCAAATCTCCAGCCGCCCTGCCTCCCAGCCGCCCCAAACAGCATGCAAAGTACAGACCTGTGTCCTTGAAACGCCGTTTCAGGACCTGCCGGCCAGATGCTGCCCCTGGGCCGTGCCGTTGCGAACATTCTGGGGCTACCAGCCTCTTTTCGTCTGGCTGGGGGGAGTCTCCCCCAGAATGCAGCGTGGGCTGAACCAGCACGCTGGTTGGAGGGGGAGCGAGAACAAGGAGTCTGGGAGACTCGTAAAGAGGGAAAGTGGGGGACCCTGCCAGTCTCGAGTGGGGCGGCGAGGGGTCTTCGGGGATGTGCTCCTGGCGCTGGGATTGACAAGTGCTTTGCCCAGTGCGGGCACCTCGCAAGGACGTGGTCAGGGTTCCTCCACTGGGTCTCCTGCCCCTCCCCGATACCTGCAAGTGGAACGTCCTGGTTGAACATTCGCATTGGGAAACCCGGCTCCTTGGGTTTATATTCTAGCTCTGCACTTACCAGCTCTGTGGCCTTGGACAAGTTCCTTAACCTCTCTGTGCTTCAATGTCCTCATCTGTACGTTGGCTTTATAATAGGATCTACCTCAAAGGGCTGTTGTAAAGATGAAGTGAGTGTTTAGAACTCGCCTGGCAGTCAGCACAACTTTGCCCTTATTGTTTGTATCTTGGCTCTGCCCCTTGTAAGCTGGGTTACGTTAACCTCTCAATGCCTCAGTTTCTCATCTGCAAAATGGACCACCTCCTAGGGTTGCTATTAATATTAAATAAGTTAGTACAAATACAATGCTCTCCCCCTTTTCACCTTTCTCTTGCTCTTTCCAGCCTCAAACCCGCCCTACGCTCTCTCCTGCGCGGTCCTCCTTGAGCACTTGGAACCCAGATCGCTGCCCGGGTGGAGTGGGCACCCTTGGTTCCCCAGGGTCCGGCTCGTCTCCTGGCTCCTGGGGCCCGGGCGCCTGGACCTGCCGTGTTTGTCAATAATATCGGAGCCGAGTGCTGAGGCGGGATGGCCGGGGCTTGGCGGCCGGGGACTGTTTGTGCCCCTCTGGCAAATGGTAGGCGTAGGGAGCCTTCGGAACAGACCCAAGATTGTCACCGCCCCGCGGACCTCCCGACCTCATCAATGCACCTCTTTGTGCAACAATACAAACTTTGTGGCTGCAGAAAAATCCATTTTTTCCCCTTGAAAGGAGCTCCTGCGGCGAGCGGCTCCCCTGGCGGCCAGAGCTCGTAGACTGCCGCCCCTCTCGCCCTCCCCCAGCGGCTCCCTCCACTCGCCGGGGCCCGTTTGCTTCCTCTCTGACTCTTGGCCTGGGTCAGGCTCCCGGGCTCCCACTTGCCCCCCTGGGTCAGCCTTAAGGTTTTGGGTCCCCGGGTGTGTGCAGGCTCGGGGGTCCCAGTGGATGGGAGAGAGACTGCAGCTCCCCGCCCCGGGGCCCTTCGCAGCCCTCGGGGCAGAGCCGGGAGTGAGAGCCGGGTCAGCTGCGCCCCGCGTCCCGGGAGCGGTGGGGTGGGAGCGGTTACCTCGCCCATAACCCCTCAGGAAGCCTGGACGCCGCGAACCGAGCTCGCTGTAGTCTGTGTCTGCTCTGCCACCTCCTGGGAGCCATCCATCCACCCATCCGTTTACTGATCACCCATCCATTGATTCACTCGTTTTTCATTCATTCATCACTGATAGATTAAACACCCCTTCCCGGCCAAGCCTCCAAAACCTGGCTTCCCCAAAGGGACTATGGACTCCTTCAGACCACAGGCGGGGAAGATGCTACTTGGTGTCAACAGATTTCCCTTGAGAGAAACAGCAGGAGGGCTGCACGCAAAATTGACGCGCCCAGATAAGAGCCGAGAGTCCCCACGCCGTCGAGGTGCCCGGTGCCCGCAGACGGTCACTCCGCCCGGCATTCGCGGGTGCTGGACGCAGCGGAGGGGGCAGGAGGGAGGGGCGGGGGCCTCTCGGGGCGGGGTTTCGGGAAGGAGGGGGCGGAGCCGAGACCTAAGGAGGTGGGAGTTAGTTTGCCGAGCCGCAGCGGTCCTTCCTTTTCGGAGCTGGGGAAGGATCTGGGCTGCTACCCGGAAGGCGGGAGGTCGCGCTTGGGCTGCGAGGGTTCCTCGCCGCGGTCCCCACCCCGGGCAGCTCCGCACCTTCGGCCCGCCCCGCTGGCGGATTTTCATTAAACGTGTAACCCAGATGTCCTGGCCTCGGTTTGTTTACATTCTTGGGAACTGCTGTGGAAAAGGAAAAGGAAAAAAAAAAAAAAAAAAAAACCAACCCCCTTCGATATACCTTCAAATACAGGAATCTGCGCTTTTGAGGGGCCGGTGGAGCCGAGGAAGGTGGGCTTGAGGACCGGGGGTGTCGAACCCGTAAGAGAAGCGCGTCGCGATCACTTGCCCGCACGCACACGCGCGCGCTCACACCCTCACACTCTTGTCCACACGGACCCCTGACTCGGGGAACCTGCTGTGCACGGCGCGGCGTGGGCGCACGACCCATCGGGACCGGACGCTGGCCCGCGGGTCCCGGTGCCGGCGTCTCGGCTCTCCTGCACGGCCCTCACCAGGCTCGCCCACCTCCATTCTCCCAAACAGAAGCGGCCAAGAGGCTTGGTCCTCAACCAGGGATTCCCGAGGGTCTGCGCCATCCTCATCCAGTCTAGCTAGTGGCCCCAGCTCCACACCCACCTGCTAAGAGCGCGGCCCGCTCCACCCGCCTCTTTTCACGCGGAAAGGGGGAAGGAACCCTAGGTCCGGGGAGAGGGTCGGGGGGTGCTGGGGGGGGGTGTCATTACCTGTTTAAAGACGCTGTCATGTCTTACCTTGACGTAAGACGACGTGTCGGGGACTGTCTGAAACATCCTGGGTGGGTGACGAAGGGTCGGAAGGCCCAAGAACCAGCCTGGGTGGGAGAAACCTCAGTCACCCTCGAGCGGAGCAAGGGTGAGATGGTGGGGGGCAGGGTGAAGTGGGAGAGCAAAAGAGAGACGACAGGAGGGCTGGGAGGCTCCGAGCCACCTGGACCAGTGAGGGAGGGTGGGGTGCAGGTACCCTCACCCGTCCTGCGCCTCTATCCCCCAGGCTTCAGGCCAAGGGGTGGTGGTGAGAGGCAGCTCACACCGTTGGGTCTCTTTCCTACAGTCCTGTAACCTTCTATCGGCAACCAGAGATGCCCGTCTCCCCCAGGGCCTGCGTAGTTTCATACCTGGGGATGCAGGGGTGGGGATATGGGTGCGCCCTTGCCAGAGAAGAGAAGGTGGCCAGGATAGAGGTAGGTCTCCTCAGCTTTGCAGCCCGAGGCCCCAGGAAACAGATATACACAGAGTTGCCCACGCTGGGGCCCTCGGGGCACAGACCTTCTGCCTGACTCCCCTACCCCCCACCCCAGGGCTTCACTAGCGTCCAGCTGTCTCCCTCTTCCCTGCTGGGGGACCGCTTAGAAGGGCCCCTGGCTCAAGGTTCTGGAGGTCTATGGAGGCCCCTTTCCCAGAGCGCACCCCTCACCGCCACCGCTTCTGGAAGAAATGGAGTTTCCCCAGCAGAGACAAAGACAATGAATGAGGCGGCCTCATTTCTAGTGGCAGGGGAGGTGGGGTCTGAAGTTTGAATATTTGGACTGGAGGACTCAAAAACTACCCTAGGAGGCCAGGTGCCTCTGCGTGAGTCTCTCCCCGCCTGGCCAAGTCTGGCGGCTGTCTCTCTCCTCTTCCTTCCCTTCCTTCTCTTAAACCATCTCTAACGTGGCAGGGCGCAGCTTCTACAGCAGCCAATGTGTTTCTGATAAAACGCTTTTCTCCCCACTAACGAATTCCAGCTTTTTGGCTCCCGAAGCCACAACAGACACACAAGTTCAGGGACCAGGTACGTTTCTCCAGGCTCCTAGATTCCCATTCACTGTTCTCCCCTGGTGCCCTTGCCCTAGAGTCTCCCCATTTTCTTTGAAAGTTGGAGTGAAATTTGCAAGAAGAGTGAGCAGAAGGGAAAAAAGGACAGAAAAGAAAGCCTGGGAGAGAATGAGAGAAGGAGCCCCAGAAAGCCTCCAGGCTGCACCTAAAGCAGGCAGCCGTGACCCTGCATCGCCCCCAGAGATCCCTCGCAAACGAACACCCACCTTAGACACCCCTTCCTGCTCCGCCAGCAGGAGCTGGATTCCGGCAGCTCCAGGGCGTTCAAGCTCTTGGTGTGAATCCTCTGCCCCCAGACTCCTGATCCTTGGCAGAACGGAATTAAACCTGCTGGCTGCCCAGAGCCAACGTTTGCCTTTCTTTCCAGCGTATCCAGACAGGCAGCCTCAGCTCCTGCACATCCTCGGGGGCTGCAGGAACCACTCAAGTCCGTGCATCCTGCAGCTTTCCTCCCCGCCGCCTCTCTCCAGCGTTCTCCGTCCCACTCCCTCTTCCTCTCTCTTTTCCGTCTCTTAATTTGATTTCCGTTTTCTTATCAATATTTCAACTGCTGTCTGATGAATTGTTCTAATACACAGCCACCCATCTGCCCCCAGCTGCTTTTCCAGAAGCCTCCCTGTGTTACTAGGAAATGTCAAGGATCACCAGAAACCACCATGTATCATAAATGTAAAGACACACAACCGAGTCAAGCCAGGAGGAGACGGAGAAACCAGGGCCTTCTTGAAGCTGATTATTCAGTTTCAAACAATTGCAGCGCAAAGAATTATTCTTCAAATTTAAATGATATGAGTGATGTCTACTTTGATTTTTCAAGCCCTTAAGTTTTTCCTCCTTAAAAGTTACTCCTGGGCTTCCCTGGTGGCGCAGTGGTTGAGAGTCTGCCTGCCAATGCAGGGGACACGGGTTCGAGCCCTGGTCAGGGAAGATCCCACATGCCACGGAGCAACTGGGCCCGTGAGCCACAACTACTGAGCCTGCGCATCTGGAGACTGTGCTCCGCAGCAAGAGAGGCCGCGATAGTGAGAGGCCCGCGTACCGCGATGAAGAGTGGCCCCCGCTTGCCGCAACTAGAGAAAGCCCTCGCACAGAAACGAAGACCCAACACAGCCATAAATAAATTTAAAAAAAAAAGTTACTCCTTTCTCTTATTTGGTCCTCTCCAGGCATCTACCTCCTGACTCACATTTTCTAGGCAGCATCTATAAGAGCAAGTAGATTGCAAGTGTCAGGGAACCAACACCATTATGGGGTTTTGATTAAAAAATACACATACATTTAAAAACACTCTTGCTGTAACACAACATTGTAAATCAGCTATACTTCAATTAAAAAAAAACACTCTTACTAAGGGATTTTTTCTGGGTCCTCAGATTTATGTTTTCTTGAAATTTGGAATGTTGCTCATTTCTTGGCTTGTAGGCCACTTGTAGACCTGGCCTTGAACGGGGCTCCGATTCGTGGGCCATGCTCGCACTGCCTTTCAGTTGCCCCATCCCAGGGCCATTCTCCACAGACCCTGGGGCCCCCTCTCCAGAGTCTCCTGTAAAAGGGAACTGCTTACCAAGCCCCAGACCAGAACTTTGGTGGGGGAAGGGGATGGCAGAGAGAAGAAAGCAGAGGTGACAGGTAAGAGTAGAGAGTGTGTCGGTTTGTAAGAACAAAACGGACCATTTTGTACACCTCTGATAATTAGCCTCAGTTTCTCCAGCCTTCCCCTCCTCTTCCTTCCTGGGGTACCCAGATCTCTGGCTACTTTGGTTCTGGACACTGGGAAAATTTGTTTAGTACCTGCTCCCTCCTTTCCACCTCCCCTTCTTCCCTCTCCTCCCCCTCCAACTGGCTCTGGAAATTTCTGACCAAAAGGCAATTGCTTGGATTCCATTTCTGGAGAAAGCGCACTTATCACCCAGATCTCCCCACGTGGGGGGTATGGGCGTCAGGGTTATTCATTATTTCCTTCTCAACAATATCCCGATTTTTCTCTCCGTCCCTCCCCCCAAAGCTCAACATATTGAAACATTTTGCTGCTTAATAAGAGCGGCCGGGAGAGCTGGGAGGTGAAAGGCCAGCCTGGGACCGTGACTGGGGCTGCCTGGGCTCAGTGCTGACAGCCGGGCTGTCCCCGCCCAGCACATTCCTGGCCAAGGCTTAGGAAAACAAGACAGGGCTGGGGAGGGGAAGGGACTGAAGTACCAGAGCCATGGCCCCGTATTTTTGTTCTTGGGATTCTTGGAGAGCTTGTCTTCCCTCCCAAAGGGAACAAACGCTATTCTACACAACCACGAGTAAAACAGAAGATGCTCCTCCAGCAGATTATAATCCTGCACTAATGTCATGCATTTCAAAGGTAAGCTCTTTTTAGGAAAGTTAGAGGTTTGAAAATGAAGGCTTCAGCTATCTTAGAGGAGATGAAAATGAAGCACATTGTCTAATTAATACCTCACCACCCAGATTAGGCTTTTCCTCCCTTTGTCCTCCCTTTATTTTCTTTTTCCCTCCCTCCCACTCTTCCTCCTTCCTCCTTCCTTCTCTTGAAGGTGATTTCTAAGAGATCCCTTGAGTACCTGTCCCTAGATTTTTAACCCTTTTCTTTATGTTTTCACAGTTGGTATTACATCCTTATTTGTTGACACATCTGTCTAAGGTTTGTTCCCTTCTTTAGACTGTAAGCTCCCTGAAGGCAGGAGTTGAGTTTGTCTGGATACTTACTGTCCACACTGAAACTGACAGGCAGAGAAACAGAACGATTATTTAGCTACATCCCTCCTTTCTGAGCCAAAACTAAAGAAGGAAGTACAGAACAAGCACACGGAACCATAACATTGTTACTAAGGCGAAACTGACAGGAAAATTACACCTGAGTGAGTGATCCTGATTCATTTTCCGCTTTGCAGGGTTACATAAAATCAGTGCTCATGTGTTGGCTGCATTTTTACATAAATGGTTTAACCAGGGAGCGTGTGATCATCCCTCTTCCCAAACACACTTCGTGTGGTCAGTTGATGGAGGTGTCCCATCTCCAGGTCCTGTACCAAACTCTTCAGGGTTCTGTGTGTGTGTGTGTGTGTTGGGGGGTGGTGGGTGCGCTTGAGCACGTGTCCTATTTCCTACTCTTCCGGTAATTTTAAAAGCCAAGAATGGGCATTCATCCCAAGGGTCATGCAAATAATAAAATCTTGTTGGTCCTGGGAAAACAGATGAGTTGAGAATGAAGTGAGGAATAATCTGGAGTTCTTTTCAGAACTGGACATAGACCTGGAAGCCTGCCTTGTTTGTGCATGTATGAGGCGGGGGAGGGTTAGGGATGTCTCTGGCCTTGACCACGCAGTCTGGGAGCAGGGGTGGGTGGGAGTAGACACAGGCTCTCTATCCTCCAGGAGGATATGACCAACTCCCTTAGTCACCTGGAGCCTTCGATTTGCCAGAAGACTGCTGAAATTGGTAACAGCTGCCATAAGAAGGCACAAAAGAGAGGAGGATGGGGGGGAAAGGGGTAGGAAAACTCATGAAAGCCAGTGTATCCCTCCAACTGTTTCCAAAGGAGAAGGGGTGGGGGCTTTCTTGCTCCAGGTACCAGCCTGTGCCAAGCTGCTTCCTTGGGCTGTAGATTTGCAGTCCAGGGCCTGGGTGGCAGGTGACCCTGGTGTAGAGTTTAGAGATCAGGAGACTGGAATCCAAGAAAGGTCCCCAGTGGGGGAATATCTGGGTGGCACCAAGCTGGGCCATCCATGGGTTCTAGGATTCTAAGCAGGACAAGTCGGATCGGCTTCTTTATCTGGCAAACGAGAGAGCTATGATTAGATCATCACGAGATGCCTTCCAATCAGAGCGTGCTGTAATTCTGTGAGATTATTTAACCTGGGAAAGGATGTGAATCAAAGGCAAATTCACATTCTAGGGTTAGAAACTCTGGGTTCCAGTCTTGGTTCTGCTCCTGATGACTGGTGTTAGGGGCTGAATCGTGTCCCCCTAAAATTCATATGTTAAAGCCCTGATCACGCTTCAGAGTGTGACTATGTTTGGAGATAAGGCCTTTAAAGAGGTGAATAAGGTAAAAAAAATGGGCCCTAATCCAAAAGGGCTGGTGTCCTTATAGTAGAGGAGATAGGACACAGAAATGTGAGAGCACAGAAGGAAGACCACCATGTGAGGACACAGCGAGAAGGTGACCAACTGCAGGCCAAGGAGAGAGGCCTAGGAGAAAACAAACTTGCCAACACCTGGATCTGGGACAGCTAGTCTCCAGAACTGTGAGAAAATAGATGATTTAAGCCACTAAGACTTTGGCATTTTAATATGGCAGCCATCGCAGACTAGTACAACTGAGGAATAGTATTTTGCCAAGATCTGGTTTCTCCAAGCAGGCAAAAGGAATTGACTATGTTGACTCAACATTTCTAGAACTTGCTATGATGATCAATGTCTATTGTGTATCCACACTGTTTTGGGTCATGTGTGGCCTTGTGTGTAAAGCAGTGTTTCTGTCTTTGGGGTTCTTTCCACCCCAGATAAAGTCCAAAACCACATTGAGTTTCAGTGTCCTCTATTTGCTTTTGCTCGTAATGATGGGGGAGGAAGGAAGGAAGGAAATTGCTCTTCCAAGAAGCAACTTCAGATTTTAAAGTGTAGTCAGCAAGGTGTCGCACTCCTTATCTCTCACTATCTGTGTCCTCTTGTGGCCCTGGACAGGCTGTAAACCTAGATTGGGCTCCTGGAAATTACAAGGAGAGGGAAGGGGTGGGAAATTTGCCCGGGGAGATAAGTCCAGGAAATAGAGGCAGTGAGTAGAACAGAGCCCATGAGAAGAGCGGTCAGACGGGGGCTCTTTAGATTCCAAGATGTGTGTGACCTGATCAGTCCTTTGATTCCCATCACATACCAACACATGCGCATGCACACACACGCGCTCACGCACACACACACACATTGGCACATTCATACATATCCTCAGTGTAAAAGAGGATCTATCTTAGGATGAGTAGCATGGGATGCAAAACAGGGACCATCCAGAGCCAGGATTGAGAACGGCTGGGGCAACAAATCAGCAATCCAAACAGGTACAAGAGAAACGGTCCCCCCAGCTGACAGATTCACCTCCTCGGCCCCATCTATAAATCTAAAATATGTAAAATTTCCCAGGACTGGGGATGAAGAGGTGAGGTTACTGGAGAATGAATGGGACTATGCATTAAGGCAAAGAAGTGCTCTGAAGACCAAAGATTTTTATATACTTTAGATTCATTCTTCTAACTCCCTAAGCAAGTTTTTCTCCCCCTTAAGTTATCTACTCATGGATACCAGTTAACTAATTTTATTTTATTAGATAATCCCGAGGCCTGTTCTAGCTTAAATTTTCGTAATTCTAAGGAGCATGTTACTAATCTCATCTACGGTTATATTTTTCCAGGTTTTTGGGAGATGGTCTCCATCCCTGTTCCTGTTGAAAAATTGTGGAATGTTTCCTTTGTAATAATTCCAGTGTGATTCCAGATAGGGTGATGTTTCTCTTGACTGAATGAAATTTATTTATTCATCCATTTATTTATTCTTTCGTTTGCCAGGGGTGGGAGGATGGGTCATAAAAAGGACCTGAGTGGTATCATTTTGCTATCTCTGAGAAGGCAAAAGTTTGCAAAGACTATGTTATCTTTGCTCTATCAGTCTGGTCTTACTCAACCCTAAAAAAGAAGGAGAATAAAATTAAAACAAAGCATTGGGTTCAGGACCTCTTGTGGAAAAAGTGGCCATCCTAGTTTGAGGGGGAATGAATCGGTAACTAAAGGATTGAAAACATAATTACAGAGTGAGACAGCTGGTCCATCCACTGCAACTTTGAGGTAGAAGATAATTGTGTTAGTTGAAAAAAAACAGCCCTTTGAGACACCGCTGAGAAAAATGCCACAGAAATACTCTGGCTGCTGAGGATTGGAGAGGACAATAGATGCCACAGTATTTGCCCCTTCCTTGCTTTTTTTAAATTAATTGTTATTGGAGTATAGTTGCTTTACATTGTTGTGTTAGTTTCTGCTGTACGGCAAAGTGAATCAGCTATACGTATACATATATCCCCTCTTTTTTGGATTTCCTTTCCATTTAGATCACCACTGAGCACTGAGGAGAGTTCCCTGTGCTATACAGAAGGTTCTCATTAGTTATCTATTTCATACAAAGTGGTGTATATATGTCAATCCCAATCTCCCAGTTCATCCCACCACCACCACCCCCCCCCTTGGTATCCATACGTCTGTGTCTGTATTTCTGCTTTGCATATAAGTTCATCTGTATCATTTTTCTACATTCCACATGTAAGCGATATTACACGGCATTTGTTTTTCTCTTTCTGACTTCACTCTGGATGACAGTCTGCCCCCTTCCTTCCTTAATGACCCCCAATTTAAAAAAAAAAAAAGAAAGGAAAAAACCCAGACAAAAGTCAAGCTGGGCCAATGCCAATTCTATATGACATGAAGGTCTTTGACATCTTTTTTAATGAAGGTGGTAGGAGTGGGATGAGGTATAGGAAATGGTTGGTTGAGGAGAGGGGTAAACAATATTCCTCACGCGAATGCCTGAGGAGAGTCTTTTGAGAACTGAGAGGCTTTTGGCCTAGCGCTTCCAACTTCTAGAGGAAAAAGATGCTATGTAAATACTTGCCTGATCAAATACTGGTCTGATGTGTCATTATTATTATTTTGGTGACCTTCAGCTTTGACAGACAGGGGACAGCGGGGTCCTGGAGAGAGCATGGCCACTCAGTATCACTTCAGTGCACTTCACAGATGAACGCAAAACAATGTACCCCACTTAACACAATAAACACTGGGGACCCACCGCCTGCCTTGTGAGTTCCTCTGAGGGAACCTGGCTTTCCTAGATAAGAGATCAAAAGTGGAGGACATGTTTTCATTTTCTTAGCGTGTGTTTTTAAATCAGACTTTGTGAAATAAGATGTCTCCTAGATCTTTGTCTGAGGGCAAGAGGGACATAGATTTATTCCAAATCCTACTTTCTCTTTGTAAAAGATCAGACTTGTGAGTGGCACGTAGAAGAACTGAGTATTTGACTCTGGAATTCTTGTTGCTTCGAAGGGATTGGTAAGTTGGCTATGGAAAGGGTAGGAAATTATATGTCACTCTCTATGCAGCCTGTGTGCCGCTACTTTTGGTGATGACTTTGGTTCAGTTTTACAAAAATTGACTAGAACAAAGGGGGTGGCATAGAGTGGACCTTGAAGAAATAGGGCTCCCCTTCCATTGGGTAATATTCCCCTCCTGCCCCTATCTCTCCCCTCCTCAAGTTCTGACCAGAGAGTGATTTGGCCTGGGCGGCGGTGACCGGCACTTGTTTGATTTTAATTGAGTGAGTCCTGCACATCCTTTGTTAACTCAACTGGCCACCTCTGCTGGCTGGCTTGCCCTATGGAGGTCCCTTCCCTTTTCATTCCATGAACATTTTTATATGAGCCACGCAGCAGTGGGCCCACCGAACATTTTGCAAGTCAGCTGGACAAGAGTCAAGTAGGCACCACAGCTTTGACTACTGGCTTGGGGACCAGATACCCCAATCTTTTTGCAGCGCCCCCAGGTGGTTGCAATGTGCAGCCACGTGGAGAGCCAGTCTCTTCATTTCCTTAGGAATCCCCCCCCCCCCCCCCCCCCCCCCCCCCCCCCCCCTCCCCCCGGCCAGAATACCACCCATGGTGAAAAGTCAGCAAGTCGTTAGCCTGGTTTCCTCGCAAAGGCTGACAAGGGTGGGTGATGATCACATTTTTTCAGTTGGGTAGTCCTTTCGATTTGGAACCAAACTGAATTTTGGCCTGCATCTCGAGCAGAGAAACTGGTCATAGCTGTAGGGCCCAGGACCCAGAGACGATAAGGACTTGCAATCTTGAGTGCTTATCTCCCCCTGTATCTGGCCTTCTTGCTTTCATAAAGTAAATCGGGAAATCTCACCGCAACAGGCTTTCCTGTGAGGAGGCTGGCATTTCCTGCCTGCCCCACCGGGGACAGGGATGGAGGGTACACGTGGCTGATGCTTAGGCCATGTACTAGCTGATTTTCAACTGCTGGGGCAGGAGAAGTGGGAGCCCACCGAGATCAACAATGGTGTGCCTTTAAGCTACCGAGGTGGTTGTTTTCCAGACACACTTTTCGTATAGCTTTCTTACACTTGGAATAAGAAAAAAGAATCCGTAGTTACTTGCTTGAACACACACACAAGCTCACTCACATATATATGCTGCGTGGATACTCAGCTGACATTCTCGGATAAACTCTGGACCGTTAAATTGGTGATATTAAAATTAGGTCATATTTTCATGCACTGGGGAAACAGCTATATAAATTTCATGGCTTAACATTTTTCAAATTTTGTAAACAGATATTGCTTCTGTAAAGAGAACTGCCTCTCCTCACCTCCCACATTTATCTTTAGGGTAATTTTTATTCCAACCATAATACATGTGCTATTGAAAAGGTCATTTGTGCTAATAAAGATTTCACATATTACTTCTGTCAAAGAATGACATGAGCTTACATAGAAAACTTGATCTTGTTCTACTATTATAACATTTACATGCTATGTTTTATGTAGCCCTTAGAGTCATGTGTGATTGGAAAGGACCCTAGAGAAATTCATACTCAATTTCCAGATGGAAAAACAGAATCTGAAACAGAAATTGCTTTTTTTCATGGCAATATTTAAACATGCTATTTCAGTAAGTGACACGATTACTGTTATCACCACCTTTTACTTGGTGAAAACTGAATCATAAATGAGAAACCCGAGTCTCTTAGAATCATCTTTTATACGTTATCTAAGTAATGTGTTTTAGACATTATCTAAGTAATTACATAAACAATTTGTCACACTTTGCCTGGGGAGCCGCAGGGCCTGGCTAGACCCCAGGCCTTTTAACCTCTAATCTCATATTCCCTTGCTGAGTTTCTATCTATGTGTCCATGAAATAGAGTACTTTCCACCTCCTTTAGGTGGTGGTGGGGTTGGTTTTTCACTAAGAATGCCAGTTCACTGACTTTATCACTCCCTTCTCTCTTTCCATGTTTAAAGCATCCAATGTTGCCTTCCACTTCTTTTCCCTTCATCCCCAGAGAAAGAGTCACAAAGATAGTAGAGATAGTTTGCATACCCTTCCCCTGACGTTCCCATATTACATAGCCATGGCATGATTATAAAAACTTAGCGTCAGTACAATACCATTCAGAAACCACAGACTATTCCTATTTCATCGATTTTCCTTCAGTGTCCTTGCTTTGCTCCAGGGTCTAGTCCAGGACCCACATTGCATTGAACTGTCAGGTCTCCTTAGCCACCTCCTCTGTTATAGTAACTCAGTCCTTCCTTATGTTGCACGATCCTGACATTTGGAAGGGCATTGGTGAGGTTTTATGTAGGATGTCCCACTGTGGGTTTGTCTGAAGCTTTTTCATGATTAGATCGAGGTTTTGTGTTTGGGGGAAGAACACACAGAGGTGAGGTGCCTCCTGCAACTCATCATTCTGGAGGATCCATGACACTGACCTGTCTTATTACTGGTGATGTTGACCTTGAGCACTTGGTCAAGGTGCTGCTGACCAGGACACTTCCCTGTATAGTCACTATTTTTTCCCTTTGCAATTAATAAGAATCTGAGGGCTGCGGGAAGATACTTTGCAATTAACAAGTATTTGGGGAGGAAATACCTTGCAACCTTGAGACCTTACTCTTTTGCTCAATAATTTTAGCATTTGTACTTGGATTTCACCTTGAGCAATAATTACTGTGGTGCTCTAATGGTGAATGCACTCACTTCATCTACAGTTATTAATTGGAAATTTTTGTAAGAAAGAGTTGTCCCTTCTCTTCCTTCCCTGCCCCTATCTCCCTTTCTTTCTTTCTCTCTCTTCCTCTATTTCTTCCTCCCTCCCCTCCCTCCCCTCCTTCTCTCCCTCCCTCCCTTCCTTCCTTCTTTCCTTCCTTCCTTCCTTCCTTCCCTCCCTCCCTCCTTCCTTTTGTCAGTATGGACTCTTGGGTATTTATTTTCTTCTTTGGATTGTAATTCATTACTATCATTTATTTTTTTTTGTCTCAAATTGTTCCACTTGGGCCATTGGGAACTTTTTCAGATTGACCCCTGCATCCTTTTGACATGTCCCATCCTTCCTGATTTTTCTCCTTTAGCATCTTCTTACTTTCTGGCACCAGGATTATCTTGCATTTTCCCTGCCCAGCCCTGGAATCAACTGCTCCTCCAAGGATCCCCAGTTCCTTGTACAGCAGAATGGTATTTGGAAACCAAGATCTGGCAATTAGCTGTACTCCTTGCTATTAGGTGCTATTGCTTCTAGGCCCTCTCAGCAAACAGAGTAAGGAAATATATGTGCGTACACTAACCTAAGTAAACACACGTATCTGTATTCCTTTCTGTATCTTTCTTTTTCTTTTTTTTTTTTGCCGCACCATGAGGCATGCGGGATCTTAGTTCCCCGACCAAGGATCAAACCCGTGCCCCCTGCAATGGAAGCACAGGGTCTTAACCACTGGACCATCACGGAAGACCCTCCATTCTGTATCTTTCTATTTGTGTCATAGTCTGCTAAGGTGGCCAAAACAAAATATCACAGAGTGCGTGGCTTAAACATCAGAAATTCAGTTCTCATAATTCTGGAGGCTGGAAGTGCAGGATTAAGGTGGTGACTGGGCTTGTTTCTTCAGAGGCCTTGCTCCTTGGCTTGCAGTAGGTGGTCTTCTTTCTGTGTCCTCACATGGCCTCTCCTGTGTGCATGCCCATCCCTCCCTCTCTTCTTATGAGGACACCAGTCATTGGACTAGGGCCCCATGCTTAGACCTCATTTAACCTCAGTTACCTCCTTAAAAGCCTCATCCCCCAATACAGTCCTATTGAGGGTAGGGCTTCAACATATGGACTCCACAGTCCATAACCATCTGTATAGACGTATGTTTAAAAATGAGTTAATGCTGACACCTCAGATGCCGGTTCATACCATAGGGTCCATTCTAACCTTTCTTCTTTGCTTACTTGTTATTTCTTTCTCCAACAGTGAGAAATCTGACATCTACTCTCTACAATATATTTATTTATTTGTTCAGCCAGAGCATACCTATGTTGTTTCAGAATTGCTAATTCATACCTTTGGAAGAAACAATTCGCCCCACTGAAATATGGAGTTTATGCCTGGTTCTTTTGTTTTTCGCCTTACAGTATCTGCTCAACGCAATGTTTCCCAGAATTACTTAGGTCATGTTTCTTCCTCAGCCCTTGAGTGTGGTTATGTCATTCCTTTGAAATGCAGTTAATTTCACTTGTCATACTCTGCATCCCATCTTGGGTTCCCCTGAAATTGGGGTTGAGTTTTAAAATTTACATACAGTAACATTCACGCTTTGTGGTGTACCGTTCTATGTTTCTTACAAATGTAGAGCATCACCATAGTACCATATAACACCATCACCCTCATCTTTACCAATCAGTTCCATGACCCTTAAAATTCTCTTGTGCTGCCCTTCCTCCCACCCTCAACCCCTGACAATTACTGGGATTTGCTTTCCATCTGCAGACTTTTGCCTATTTCACAATGTCATGTAAGTGGACTCATATAATATGTTGCTTTTGGGTCTTGCTTCTTTCACTCACCAAAATGCATTTAAGATTCTTTCATGTTGTTGTGTGAATTAATAGCTCGTTCCTTTTCATTGCTGAGTAGTATTCCATTGTTGAGTAGTACTCTTTTTGTGAATGTACCACAATTTATTTATCCATTCAGCTACTGAAGGACAGCTAGGCTGCATTCCTCCCAGCAGGTTTGAGAATTCCACTTGCTCTCAATACTTACCAGGACTTGGCTGTAATTTGCATTTCTCTAATGACTAATGATGCTGAACGCCTTTTCATATGTGTGCTTGCATCCGTATATCTTCTTTGGTGAAGTATTTTTTCCAGATTTTTGTCCAGTATTTTATTGTTTTTTTCTTACTGTTGAGACCTGAGAGTTCTTCACTACTCTGGACACACATCCTTTATCAGATTTATGTATGCAAAGATTTTCTTCCATTTTGTGCCTTGTCTTTTGATTCTTTTGGTTCTACCAAACTCTAAAGAATTCAGTAGCTGCAGTTGCCAAAGTGTACCTATTCTGAAATGTAGCAACATCCCTGGAAAAAACTTGTAATAAAAATTTGCTAAATTATTTCCATTGAAATCAGTCTACATGAAAAGGATGTATTATTCATAAATTGTCATTTATCAGAAAAACTAAAGGTAGAAGTGACTGAATGCTGACTGATTTTTAAACAGACAGGCAGCATGATAATCTAATAGCATTCTTGAACTAATCACTAATGTAGGCAAGCCCTCTCCCGTTTACAAGCACACACACATGTGCACACACAATCTGGTGGGTTGAAAAGTGAGTTGTTTGACTTCAGAAATTCATCTAGTTTAGTTCATAAACAATCCTGTTTAGCTACTTTGTTAAAAAGTCCTTTATTCTCTCACTACTCTTGTGTGATTTCAGGAAAAGCTGACTTTATGGAGCCCCAAATCTTCATGATTTATAAGGATGAGTGTCATCCTACAGATTCTACACACGTGGACTATTTGATCAAAGGCAGCACTAGCCACAGAAAAGAACCTTTGAGTGAAAGATGCTGGGAAAGTTGTCTCCATCACCACCTCCTCGGTGTTCTGTCCTTCTACCTACAGATCTGTACTCAGAGCTGATGAACCCTGGTGACAAAAGCAAAGCAATTTGCATTCAGATTCTTTTGCTTGGTTAGGAGCAAGGCTGGGACCACACCACCGTATTCACAGTCCAAAGCTTGGTGCTTTCCTTGACCCTGTGGAGTCGGTTTTTCAGGTAGCTGAGGACAGTCCCTCAAAGGTGACTGGGCAGTATCAGCTAGTGGGGACGCAGACACAGGTTAACAGGAGTCCAGGAAATGCACTGGGTCCCCTGGAGATTTGTTCAGGTGCATGTCCGGTGGGGCTTTGGGGACCTGGGAGAGTTTGAAGCACCCTGGGCTCTCCATGGTGGGTAAGTCTATGTCTCTCTTCTCCGATTCCATTTCCTGCCTCTAATGGCCACAGCTTGATCGTTGAGACTTAGCCACCCGTGACTGTTGAGGGAAACAGAGGGAAAATTGAGCTGCTGCATTCACCTCCTCTCCTGGCATAAGGGGCAGGGCCCAGCCAGAGCCCATCGTTCACTGTCACCTTCGGTTTTAAAACCATTCTATTAGGAGCCAGGAGAGAGATTCTGAGATCCCTGCAGAAGAGATCCTTCTGTACTTATTTTTTTTTCTTTTCTGAGCTTAAAGATGAGGAAGTAAGTCTGTGATGGAGAAAGACGAAAGTAATGCCTAATGAAGGGGCAGTATTTAATTCTAGGGAGGGAGCCAGCAAGCAAACATTGAGAAACAGATGAAAAATGATGCAAGTTGGAGTCTCTGCCCCAAGAGGTGAAGTTATCAAGGAATTGTCCCATCTCGATCGTCATCTCTGCTGTTCAATCCCTGAAAAATAATGCTGGTCACTCTCCCTCCATCTGGGCCTCTGTTTTCCCAGTATTTTAAATGGGGATATTATCCACTGTTGAAAATGAGGTGAGGATAGCCATGGGTAGCAGAGGTCCTAAAAAACACACCCCAGGTCCACGTGGAGAGCACCACGTCTTACAACTTGATTCTAAAAATTCACTGATAGCTAAAAATACCCTGTTGACACAGGCCTGTCTGCACCCTCTGATTTTTTACTTTACGTGCAAAATTTATGTTTTTCCATTTGCCTTGGCTAGGGTTCTGTTATTTGAAGGTAAGGTGTGGGAAGTCCTTCAGAGGTTCAATGGGAGACAGGGAATCGGATATAGTTTTTCTCTCTGGAAGGAACTTTCATCGAGTTTTAAAGAAAAATGTTTAGGCTCTGCTTGCTACTGTAACCTCTAGTCTTCTGCCAAATGGCAATACAACAAAGAAATCCTCCTTTTCAAGTTCTGGTTAATAAAACAACACAACGCAAGACAAATAAACAGAAACAGAAGGCTTGAGCTCTCAGAACTTAGTGAGTCCATGTGTGAAGTGAAAAGGAGCCACTGTGCCTGGCCGGGCAGGCGACGTCTCCGAGAGACCATGGTACCCCTGACCCTGGTCCGAGGTCCAAGACCCACTGCACACGCAGGTCCCCAAACCAACAATATGGAGGGCTGGAAAAATCTCACCAACAAGCAGCCTCTTCTTTTCTCTCTCTTGCCCCGTTGCTCTTTAGCTTTGTTTTTTTTTTGCTCATGGAGACTTGAGTTGGTGGCTGAGTTTCTGGAGGTGGTGGCTCCAGGCATGATGGTTGAGTGGATAGTGCTAGAAAGAGTGGATGTCCTGCAGGGGTCGTGGTGACAAGTCCTTTCGGGGGGTTTGCTCAGAACTTAATGGGCAGCTGAGTTACTGAAACTATAAGCTCAGCTTTCTCAGGCTGACTGTCTTTCCTCTTAGTGATATTGCTTCTTAGGGCTCAGCTGTGAGTGGTGAGGGCTTGGGGTCTTGTGCTAGGAAGGGGAGAGGCATGGTGCAGGGGAGCTGGTGGCCTGCAGAGACCTGGACAGTTCATGCTGCTTTTGCAGTGTGGGCTCCGGGTGGGGAGGTGGCAGCTCAGGAAGCAGCGTAGCAACAAAAGCCACCCATCGCTTCCATGCTTCTCCCCTTCTCTTTTCCTCTTCTACCTGTGAAAACACTCTCTCCCCTCTGCTTGCACTGGAAGCCCTCTCTCCACCTCCCCCCAGCGGCTTTCAGCACAAGATTGAACATAAGCCCCAAACCCATGAGGAACGCATTTCCTAGTAGCCGTCTTTCCTTGGCTCACAGGGAATGGTTTCTCAGTTCCTCATCCCTATTCTCAGGGGACATCTTCAGGCCATTACGAGGCCGTATCTGTGGATCAGCTGCTGCTAAAACCTGGAAACAGAGCAAACCCCAAACTGGAAGAACTGCTAAGGATTTATGATGTTTCAGAGAAGAAACCGTTCATAAACAGCCGGCCAGCCAACTTCTCTGCAACGTGTTAAATAACAAACCGAGGATGGAGAGCTGCTTTTCGTTATTTGGAGCAAATTAAATGACAGGAGAGACCATGAAGCAGTTGGTGGGATGTCCTTGGAATTCAAGTGCATGGCATTTTCATCTTTGGGGGGATTTCATGCGTTTAGCTGCTCTTCCTTCAGACTCATTACTTCTCCTGTTTTTGATAAATGTCTCTAGGATATCTTCTGGGGTACATGATTCCTGCAAATCTCGCAGAACTCTCCCCCAAGCTCACTTCCTTGTTGAAGGTTTTATTAGATTCATCTAAAACTCTTTTTTTTTTTTAAAGATTTTTTTTTTGATGTGGACCATTTTTAAAGTCTTCATTGAATTTGTTACAATATTGCTTCTGTTTTTTCAAATTAATTAATTAATTAACTAAATAATTTTTGGCTGCGTTGGGTCTTCGTTGCTGCGCGTGGGCTTTCTCTAATTGTGGTGAGCGGGCTTCTCATTGCGGTGGCTTCTCTTGTGTGGAGCACCGGCTCTAGGCACACGGGCTTCAGTAGTTGTGGTGCATGGGCTTCAGTAGTTGTGGCTCGTGGGCTCAGTAGTTGTGGCTCATGGGCTCTAGAGTGCAGGCTCAGTAGTTGTGGTGCACGGGTTTAGTTGTTGCGCGGCATGTGGGATCTTCTCTGACCAGGGCTCGAACCCGTGTCCCCTGCATTGGCAAGAAGATTCTTAACCACTGAGCCACCAGAGAAGCCCTGCTTCTGTTTTATGTTTTGGTTTCTTGACCACGAGGCCTGTGGGATCTTAGCTCCCCAAACAGGGATTGAACCCACACCCCCTGCAGTGGAAGGCAAAGTCTTAACCACTGGACCGCCAAGGAAGTCCCTTATCTAAAACTCTTTTTTGGTGGGGTGGGGGATGATTGCCACAAAGAAAGCAGAAGCTGGCGATGCCCCAGTAGGANG